>NC_090439.1:761867995-764307542 GCF_031143425.1 Pleurodeles waltl | reverse complement strand
CGCAGGCGCTAGGCCTACCCACACAAGTGAGGTATCATTTTCATCGGGAGACGTGGGGGAACGCTGGGTGGAAGGAAATTTGTGGCTCCCCTCAGATTCCAGAACTTTCTGCCACAGAAATGTGAGGAACATGTGTTTTTTTTGCCAAATTTTGAGGTTTGCAAAGGATTCTGGGTAACAGAACCTGGTCCGAGCCACACAAGTCACCCCATCTTGGATTCCCCTAGGTCTCTAGTTTTCAGAAATGCACAGGTTTGGTAGGTTTCCCTAGGTGGCGGCTGAGCTACAGGCCAAAATCTACAGGTAGGCACGTTGCAGAAAACACCTCTGTTTTCCTTCAAAAATGTGGCTGTGTCCACGTTGCGCTTTGGGGCGTTTCCTGTCGCGGGCGCTAGGCCTACCCACACAAGTGAGGTATCATTTTCATCGGGAGACGTGGGGGAACGCTGGGTGGAAGGAAATTTGTGGCTCCCCTCAGATTCCAGAACTTTCAGCCACAGAAATGTGAGGAACATGTGTTTTTTTTGCCAAATTTTGAGGTTTGCAAAGGATTCTGGGTAACAGAACCTGGTCCGAGCCACACAAGTCACCCCATCTTGGATTCCCCTAGGTCTCTAGTTTTCAGAAATGCACAGGTTTGGTGGGTTTCCCTAGGTGGCGGCTGAGCTACAGGCCAAAATCTACAGGTAGGCACTTTGCAGAAAACACCTCTGTTTTCCTTCAAAAATTTGGCTGTGTCCACGTTGCGCTTTGGGGCGTTTCCTGTCGCGGGCGCTAGGCCTACCCACACAAGTGAGGTATCATTTTTATCGGGAGACGTGGGGGAACGCTGGGTAGAAGGAAATTTGTGGCTCCCCTCAGATTCCAGAACTTTCTGCCACAGAAATGTGAGGAACATGTGTTTTTTTAGCCAAATTTTGAGGTTTGCAAAGGATTCTGGGTAACAGAACCTGGTCCGAGCCACACAAGTCACCCCATCTTGGATTCCCCTAGGTCTCTAGTTTTCAGAAATGCACAGGTTTGGTAGGTTTCCCTAGGTGGCGGCTGAGCTACAGGCCAAAATCTACAGGTAGGCACTTTGCAGAAAACACCTCTGTTTTCCTTCAAAAATTTGGCTGTGTCCACGTTGCGCTTTGGGGCGTTTCCTGTCGCGCGCGCTAGGCCTACCCACACAAGTGAGGTATCATTTTCATCGGGAGACGTGGGGGAACGCTGGGTGGAAGGAAATTTGTGGCTCCTCTCAGATTCCAGAACTTTCTGCCACAGAAATGTGAGGAACATGTGTTTTTTTAGCCAAATTTTGAGGTTTGCAAAGGATTCTGGGTAACAGCACCTGGTCCGAGCCACACAAGTCACCCCATCTTGGATTCCCCTAGGTCTCTAGTTTCAGAAATGCACAGGTTTGGTAGGTTTCCCTAGGTGGCGGCTGAGTTACAGGCCAAAATCTACAGGTAGGCACTTTGCAAAAAACACCTCTGTTTTCCTTAAAAAATTTGGCTGTGTCCACGTTGCGCTTTGGGGCGTTTCCTGTCACGGGCGCTAGGCCTACCCACACAAGTGAGGTATCATTTTTATCGGGAGACGTGGGGGAACGCTGGTGGAAGGAATATAGTGGCTCCTCTCAGATTCTAGAACTTTATGCCACAGAAATGTGAGGAACATGTGTTTTTTTAGCCAAATTTTTAGGTTTGCAAAGGATTCTGGGTAACAGAACCTGGTCCGAGCCACACAAGTCACCCCATCTTGCATTCCCCTAGGTCTCTAGTTTTCAGAAATGCACAGGTTTGGTAGGTTTCCCTAGGTGGCGGCTGAGCTACAGGCCAAAATCTACAGGTAGGCACTTTGCAAAAAACACCTCTGTTTTCCTTCAAAAATTTGGCTGTGTCCACGTTGCGCTTTGGGGCGTTTCCTGTCGCGGGCGCTAGGCCTACCCACACAAGTGAGGTATCATTTTTATCGGGAGACGTGGGAGAACGCTGTGTGGAAGGAAATTTGTGGCTCCTCTCAGATTCCAGAACTTTCTGCCACAGAAATGTGAGGAACATGTGTTTTTTAGCCAAATTTTGAGGTTTGCAAAGGATTCTGGGTAACAGAACCTGGTCCGAGCCACACAAGTCACCCCATCTTGGATTCCCCTAGGTCTCTAGTTTTCAGAAATGCACAGGTTTGGTAGGTTTCCCTAGGTGGCGGCTGAGCTACAGGCCAAAATCTACAGGTAGGCACTTTGCAAAAAACACCTCTGTTTTCCTTCAAAAATTTGGCTGTGTCCACGTTGCGCTTTGGGCATTTCCTGTCGCGGGCGCTAGGCCTACCCACACAAGTTAGGTATCATTTTATCGGGAGACGTGGGGGAACGCTGGGTGGAAGGAAATTTGTGGCTCCCCTCAGATTCCAGAACTTTCTGCCACAGAAATGTGAGGAACATGTGTTTTTTTAGCCAAATTTTGAGGTTTGCAAAGGATTCTGGGTAACAGAACCTGGTCCGAGCCACACAAGTCACCCCATCTTAAATTCCCCTAGGTCTCTAGTTTTCAGAAATGCACAGGTTTGGTAGGTTTCGCTAGGTGGCGGCTGAGCTACAGGCCAAAATCTACAGGTAGGCACGTTGCCGAAAACACCTCTGTTTTCCTTCAAAAATTTGGCTGTGTCCACGTTGCGCTTTGGGGCGTTTCCTGTCGCGGGCGCTAGGCCTACCCACACAAGTGAGGTATCATTTTCATCGGGAGACGTGGGGGAACGCTGGGTGGAAGGAAATTTGTGGCTCCCCTCAGATTCCAGAACTTTCTGCCACAGAAATGTGAGGAACATGTGTTTTTTTTGCCAAATTTTGAGGTTTGCAAAGGATTCTGGGTAACAGAACCTGGTCCGAGCCACACAAGTCACCCCATCTTGGATTCCCCTAGGTCTCTAGTTTTCAGAAATGCACAGGTTTGGCAGGTTTCCCTAGGTGGCGGCTGAGCTACAGGCCAAAATCTACAGGTAGGCACTTTGCAGAAAACACCTCTGTTTTCCTTCAAAAATTTGGCTGTGTCCACGTTGCGCTTTGGGGCGTTTCCTGTCGCGCGCGCTAGGCCTACCCACACAAGTGAGGTATCATTTTTCATCGGGAGACGTGGGGAACGCTGGGTGGAAGGAAATTTGTGGCTCCTCTCAGATTCCAGAACTTTCTGCCACAGAAATGTGAGGAACATGTGTTTTTTTATCCAAATTTTGAGGTTTGCAAAGGATTCTGGGTAACAGAACCTGGTCCGAGCCACACAAGTCACCCCATCTTGGATTCCCCTAGGTCTCTAGTTTTCAGAAATGCACAGGTTTGGTAGGTTTCCCTAGGTGGCGGCTGAGCTACTGGCCAAAACCTACAGGTAGGCACTTTGCAAAAAACACCTCTGTTTTCCTTCAAAAATTTGGCTGTGTGCACTTTGCGCTTTGGGGCGCTTCCTGTCGCGGGCGCTAGGCCTACCCACACAAGTGAGGTATCATTTTTGTATCGGGAGACGTGGGGGAACGCTGGGTGGAAGGAAATTTGTGGCTCCTCTCAGATTCTAGAACTTTCTGCCACAGAAATGTGAGGAACATGTGTTTTTTTAGCCACATTTGTAGGTTTGCAAAGGATTCTGGGTAACAGAACCTGGTCCAAGCCACACAAGTCACCCCATCTTGGATTCCCCTAGGTCTCTAGTTTTCAGAAATGCACAGGTTTGGTAGGTTTCGCTAGGTGGCGGCTGAGCTACAGGCCAAAATCTACAGGTAGGCACTTTGCAGAAAACACCTCTGTTTTCCTTCAAAAATGTGGCTGTGTCCACGTTGCGCTTTGGGGCGTTTCCTGTCACGGGCGCTAGGCCTACTCACACAAGTGCGATATCATTTTCATCGGGAGACGTGGGGGAACGCTGGGTGGAAGGAAATTTGTGGCTCCCCTCAGATTCCAGAACTTTCTGCCACAGAAATGTGAGGAACATGTGTTTTTTTAGCCAAATTTTGAGGTTTGCAAAGGATTCTGGGTAACAGAACCTGGTCCAAGCCACACAAGTCACCCCATCTTGGATTCCCCTAGGTCTCTAGTTTTCAGAAATGCACAGGTTTGGTAGCTTTCCCTAGGTGGCGGCTGAGCTACAGCCAAAATCTACAGGTAGGCACTTTGCAGAAAAACACCTCTGTTTTCCTTCAAAAATTTGGCTGTGTCCACGTTGCACTTTGGGGCGTTTCCTGTCGCGGGCGCTAGGCCTACCCACACAAGTGAGGTATCATTTTTATCGGGAGACGTGGGGGAACGCTGGGTGGAAGGAAATTTGTGGCTCCTCTCAGATTCCAGAACTTTCTGCCACAGAAATGTGAGGAACATGTGTTTTTTTAGCCAAATTTTGAGGTTTGCAAAGGATTCTGGGTAACAGAACCTGGTCCGAGCCACACAAGTCACCCCATCTTGGATTCCCCTAGGTCTCTAGTTTTCAGAAATGCACAGGTTTGGTAGGTTTCCCTAGGTGGCGGCTGAGCTATAGGCCAAAATCTACAGGTAGGCACTTTGCAAAAAACACCTCTGTTTTCCTTCAAAAATTTGGCTGTGTCCACGTTGCGCTTTGGGGCGTTTCCTGTCGCGGGCGCTAGGCCTACCCACACAAGTGAGGTATCATTTTTATCGGGAGACGTGGGGGAACGCTGGGTGGAAGGAAATTTGTGGCTCCTCTCAGATTCCAGAACTTTCTGCCACAGAAATGTGAGGAACATGTGTTTTTTTAGCCAAATATTGAGGTTTGCAAAGGATTCTGGGTAACAGAACCTGGTCCGAGCCACACAAGTCACCCCCATCTTGGATTCCCCTAGGTCTCTAGTTTTCAGAAATGCACAGGTTTGGTAGGTTTCCCTAGGTGGCGGCTGAGCTACAGGCCAAAATCTACAGGTAGGCACTTTGCAAAAAACACCTCTGTTTTCCTTCAAAAATTTGGCTGTGTCCACGTTGCGCTTTGGGGCGTTTCCTGTCGCGGGCGCTAGGCCTACCCACACAAATGAGGTATCATTTTTATCGGGAGATGTGGGGGAACGCTGGGTGGAAGGAATTTAGTGGCTCCTCTCAGATTCCTGAACTTTATGCCACAGAAATGTGAGGAACATGTGTTTTTTTAGCCAAATTTTGAGGTTTGCAAAGGATTCTGGGTAACAGAACCTGGTCCGAGCCACACAAGTCACCCCATCTTGCATTCCCCTAGGTCTCTAGTTTTCAGAAATGCACAGGTTTGGTAGGTTTCACTAGGTGGCGGCTGAGCTACAGGCCAAAATCTACAGGTAGGCACTTTGCAAAAAACACCTCTGTTTTCCTTCAAAAATTTGGCTGTGTCCACGTTGCGCTTTGGGGCGTTTCCTGTCGCGGGCGCTAGGCCTACCCACACAAGTGAGGTATCATTTTTATCGGGAGACGTGGGGGAACGCTGGGTGGAAGGAAATTTGTGGCTCCTCTCAGATTCCAGAACTTTCTGCCACAGAAATGTGAGGAACATGTGTTTTTTTAGCCAAATTTTGAGGTTTGCAAAGGATTCTGGGTAACAGAACCTGGTCCGAGCCACACAAGTCACCCCATCTTGGATTCCCCTAGGTCTCTAGTTTTCAGAAATGCACAGGTTTGGTAGGTTTCCCTAGGTGGCGGCTGAGCTACAGGCCAAAATCTACAGGTAGGCACTTTGCAAAAAACACCTCTGTTTTCCTTCAAAGATTTGGCTGTGTCCACGTTGCGCTTTGGGGCGTTTCCTGTCGCGGGCGCTAGGCCTACCCACACAAGTGAGGTATCATTTTTATCGGGAGACGTGGGGGAACGCTGGGTGGAAGGAAATTTGTGGCTCCTCTCAGATTCCAGAACTTTCTGCCACAGAAATGTGAGGAACATGTGTTTTTATAGCCAAATATTGAGGTTTGCAAAGGATTCTGGGTAACAGAACCTGGTCCGAGCCACACAAGTCACCCCATCTTGGATTCCCCTAGGTCTCTAGTTTTCAGAAATGCACAGGTTTGGTAGGTTTCCCTAGGTGGCGGCTGAGCTACAGGCCAAAATCTACAGGTAGGCACTTTGCAAAAAACACCTCTGTTTTCCTTCCAAAATTTGGCTGTGTCCACGTTGCGCTTTGGGGCGTTTCCTGTCGCGGGTGCTAGGCCTACCCACACAAGTGAGGTATCACTTTATCGGGAGACGTGGGGGAACGCTGGGTGGAAGGAAATTTGTGGCTCCCCTCAGATTCCAGAACTTTCTGCCACAGAAATGTGAGGAACATGTGTTTTTTTAGCCAAATATTGAGGTTTGCAAAGGATTCTGGGTAACAGAACCTGGTCCGAGCCACACAAGTCACCCCATCTTGGATTCCCCTAGGTCTCTAGTTTTCAGAAATGCACAGGTTTGGTAGGTTTCCCTAGGTGGCGGCTGAGCTACAGGCCAAAATCTACAGGTAGGCACTTTGCAAAAAACACCTCTGTTTTCCTTCAAAATTTGGCTGTGTCCACGTTGCGCTTTGGGGCGTTTCCTGTCGCGGGCGCTAGGCCTACCCACACAAGTGAGGTATCATTGTTATCGGGAGACGTGGGGGAACGCTGGGTGGAAGGAATTTAGTGGCTCCTCTCAGATTCCAGAACTTTATGCCACAGAAATGTGAGGAACATGTGTTTTTTTTGCCAAATTTTGAGGTTTGCTAAGGATTCTGGGTAACAGAACCTGGTCCGAGCCACACAAGTCACCCCATCTTGGATTCCCCTAGGTCTCTAGTTTTCAGAAATGCACAGGTTTGGTAGGTTTCCCTAGGTGGCGGCTGAGCTACAGGCCAAAATCTACAGGTAGGCACTTTGCAAAAAACACCTCTGTTTTCCTTCAAAAATTTGGCTGTGTCCACGTTGCGCTTTAGGGCATTTCCTGTCGCGGGCGCTAGGCCTACCCACACAAGTTAGGTATCATTTTTATCGGGAGACGTGGGGGAACGGTGGGTGGAAGGAAATTTGTGGCTCCCCTCAGATTCCAGAACTTTCTGCCACAGAAATGTGAGGAACATGTGTTTTTTTAGCCAAATTCTGAGGTTTGCAAAGGATTCTGGGTAACAGAACCTGGTCCGAGCCACACAAGTCACCCCATCTTGGATTCCCCTAGGTCTCTAGTTTTCAGAAATGCACAGGTTTGGTAGGTTTCGCTAGGTGGCGGCTGAGCTACAGGCCAAAAATCTACAGGTAGGCACGTTGCAGAAAACACCTCTGTTTTCCTTCAAAAATGTGGCTGTGTCCACGTTGCGCTTTGGGGCGTTTCCTGTCGCAGGCGCTAGGCCTACCCACACAAGTGAGGTATCATTTTCATCGGGAGACGTGGGGGAACGCTGGGTGGAAGGAAATTTGTGGCTCCCCTCAGATTCCAGAACTTTCTGCCACAGAAATGTGAGGAACATGTGTTTTTTTTGCCAAATTTTGAGGTTTGCAAAGGATTCTGGTAACAGAACCTGGTCCGAGCCACACAAGTCACCCCATCTTGGATTCCCCTAGGTCTCTAGTTTTCAGAAATGCACAGGTTTGGTAGGTTTCCCTAGGTGGCGGCTGAGCTACAGGCCAAAATCTACAGGTAGGCACGTTGCAGAAAACACCTCTGTTTTCCTTCAAAAATGTGGCTGTGTCCACGTTGCGCTTTGGGGCGTTTCCTGTCGCGGGCGCTAGGCCTACCCACACAAGTGAGGTATCATTTTCATCGGGAGACGTGGGGGAACGCTGGGTGGAAGGAAATTTGTGGCTCCCCTCAGATTCCAGAACTTTCAGCCACAGAAATGTGAGGAACATGTGATTTTTTTGCCAAATTTTGAGGTTTGCAAAGGATTCTGGGTAACAGAACCTGGTCCGAGCCACACAAGTCACCCCATCTTGGATTCCCCTAGGTCTCTAGTTTTCAGAAATGCACAGGTTTGGTGGGTTTCCCTAGGTGGCGGCTGAGCTACAGGCCAAAATCTACAGGTAGGCACTTTGCAGAAAACACCTCTGTTTTCCTTCAAAAATTTGGCTGTGTCCACGTTGCGCTTTGGGGCGTTTCCTGTCGCGGGCGCTAGGCCTACCCACACAAGTGAGGTATCATTTTCATCGGGAGACGTGGGGGAACGCTGGGTGGAAGGAAATTTGTGGCTCCTCTCAGATTCTAGAACTTTCTGCCACAGAAATGTGAGGAACATGTGTTTTTTTAGCCAAATTTTGAGGTTTGCAAAGGATTCTGGGTAACAAAACCTGGTCCGAGCCACACAAGTCACCCCATCTTGGATTCCCCTAGGTCTCTAGTTTTCAGAAATGCACAGGTTTGGTAGGTTTCCCTAGGTGGCGGCTGAGCTACAGGCCAAAATCTACAGATATGCACTTTGCAGAAAACACCTCTGTTTTCCTTCAAAAATTTGGCTGTGTCCACGTTGCGCTTTGGTGCGTTTCCTGTTGCGGGCGCTAGGCCTACCCACACAAGTGAGGTATCATTTTCATCGGGAGACGTGGGGGAACGCTGGGTGGAAGGAAATTTGTGGCTCCTCTCAGATTCCAGAACTTTCTGCCACAGAAATGTGAGGAACATGTGTTTTTTTAGCCAAATTTTGAGGTTTGCAAAGGATTCTGGGTAACAGAACCTGGTCCGAGCCACACAAGTCACCCCATCTTGGATTCCCCTAGGTCTCTAGTTTTCAGAAATGCACAGGTTTGGTAGGTTTCCCTAGGTGGCGGCTGAGCTACAGGCCAAAACCTACAGGTAGGCACTTTGCAAAAAACACCTCTGTTTTCCTTCAAAAATTTGGCTGTGTGCACGTTGCGCTTTGGGGCGTTTCCTGTCGCGGGCGCTAGGCCTACCCACACAAGTGAGGTATCATTTTTGTATCGGGAGACGTGGGGGAACACTGGGTGGAAGGAAATTTGTGGCTCCTCTCAGATTCTAGAACTTTCTGCCACAGAAATGTGAGGAACATGTGTTTTTTTAGCCAAATTTTGAGGTTTGCAAAGGATTCTGGGTAACAAAACCTGGTCCGAGCCACACAAGTCACCCCATCTTGGATTCCCCTAGGTCTCTAGTTTTCAGAAATGCACAGGTTTGGTAGGTTTCCCTAGGTGGCGGCTGAGCTACAGGCCAAAATCTACAGATATGCACTTTGCAGAAAACACCTCTGTTTTCCTTCAAAAATTTGGCTGTGTCCACGTTGCGCTTTGGTGCGTTTCCTGTTGCGGGCGCTAGGCCTACCCACACAAGTGAGGTATCATTTTTCATCGGGAGACGTGGGGGAACGCTGGGTGGAAGGAAATTTGTGGCTCCTCTCAGATTCCAGAACTTTCTGCCACAGAAATGTGAGGAACATGTGTTTTTTTAGCCAAATTTTGAGGTTTGCAAAGGATTCTGGGTAACAGAACCTGGTCCGAGCCACACAAGTCACCCCATCTTGGATTCCCCTAGGTCTCTAGTTTTCAGAAATGCACAGGTTTGGTAGGTTTCCCTAGGTGGCGGCTGAGCTACAGGCCAAAACCTACAGGTAGGCACTTTGCAAAAAACACCTCTGTTTTCCTTCAAAAATTTGCTGTGCTGTGTGCACGTTGCGCTTTGGGGCGTTTCCTGTCGCGGGCGCTAGGCCTACCCACACAAGTGAGGTATCATTTTTGTATCGGGAGACGTGGGGGAACACTGGGTGGAAGGAAATTTGTGGCTCCTCTCAGATTCTAGAACTTTCTGCCACAGAAATGTGAGGAACATGTGTTTTTTTAGCCACATTTTGAGGTTTGCAAAGGATTCTGGGTAACAGAACCTGGTCCGAGCCACACAAGTCACCCCATCTTGGATTCCCCTAGGTCTCTAGTTTTCAGAAATGCACAGGTTTGGTAGGTTTCGCTAGGTGGCGGCTGAGCTTCAGGCCAAAATCTACAGGTAGGCACGTTGCAGAAAACACCTCTGTTTTCCTTCAAAAATTTGGCTGTGTCCACGTTGCGCTTTGGGGCGTTTCCTGTCGCGGGCGCT
Organism: Pleurodeles waltl; assembly: GCF_031143425.1. Classification (NCBI taxonomy): domain Eukaryota; kingdom Metazoa; phylum Chordata; class Amphibia; order Caudata; family Salamandridae; genus Pleurodeles; species Pleurodeles waltl. The sequence continues at coordinate 764,297,569 of NC_090439.1, read as the reverse complement.
AGGCCTACTCACACAAGTGAGGTATCATTTTCATCGGGAGACGTGGGGGAACGCTGGGTGGAAGGAAATTTGTGGCTCCCCTCAGATTCCAGAACTTTCTGCCACAGAAATGTGAGGAACATGTGTTTTTTTAGCCAAATTTTGAGGTTTGCAAAGGATTCTGGGTAACAGAACCTGGTCCGAGCCACACAAGTCACCCCATCTTGGATTCCCCTAGGTCTCTAGTTTTCAGAAATGCACAGGTTTGGTAGGTTTCCTAGGTGGCGGCTGAGCTACAGGCCAAAATCTACAGGAAGGCACTTTGCAGAAAACACCTCTGTTTTCCTTCAAAAATTTGGCTGTGTCCACGTTGCGCTTTGGGGCGTTTGCTGTCGCGGGCGCTAGGCCTACCCACACAAGCGAGGTATCATTTTCATCGGGAGACGTGGGGGAACGCTGGGTGGATGGAAATTTGTGGCTCCTCTCAGATTCCAGAACGTTCTGCCACAGAAATGTGAGGAACGTGTGTTTTTTGGGCCAAATTTTCAGGTTTGCAAAGGATTCTGGGTAACAGAACCTGGTCCGAGCCACACAAGTCACCCCATCTTGGATTCCCCTAGGTCTCTAGTTTTCAGAAATGCACAGGTTTGGTAGGTTTCCCTAGGTGGCGGCTGAGCTACAGTCCAAAATCTACAGGTAGGCACTTTGCAAAAAACACCTCTGTTTTCCTTCAAAAATTTGGCTGTGTCCACGTTGCCATTTGGGGCATTTCCTGTCGCGGGCGCTAGGCCTACCCACACAAATTAGGTATCATTTTTATCGGGAGACGTGGGGGAACGCTGGGTGGAAGGAAATTTGTGGCTCCCCTCAGATTCCAGAACTTTCTGCCACAGAAATGTGAGGAACATGTGTTTTTTTAGCCAAATTTTGAGGTTTGCAAAGGATTCTGGGTAACAGAACCTGGTCCGAGCCACACAAGTCACCCCATCTTGCATTCCCCTAGGTCTCTAGTTTTCAGAAATGCACAGGTTTGGTAGGTTTCCTAGGTGGCGGCTGAGCTACAGGCCAAAATCTACAGGTAGGCACTTTGCAAAAAACACCTCTGTTTTCCTTCAAAAATTTGGCTGTGTCCACGTTGCGCTTTGGGGCGTTTCCTGTCGCGGGCGCTAGGCCTACCCACACAAGTGAGTTATCATTTTTATCGGGAGACGTGGGGGAACGCTGTGTGGAAGGAAATTTGTGGCTCCTCTCAGATTCCAGAACTTTTCTGCCACAGAAATGTGAGGAACATGTGTTTTTTTAGCCAATTTTGAGGTTTGCAAAGGATTCTGGGTAACAGAACCTGGTCCAAGCCACACAAGTCACCCCATCTTGGATTCCCCTAGGTCTCTAGTTTTCAGAAATGCACAGGTTTGGTAGGTTTCCCTAGGTGGCGGCTGAGCTACAGGCCAAAATCTACAGGTAGGCACTTTGCAAAAAACACCTCTGTTTTCCTTCAAAAATTTGGCTGTGTCCACGTTGCCATTTGGGGCATTTCTTGTCGCGGGCGCTAGGCCTACCCACACAAGTTAGGTATCATTTTTATCGGGAGACGTGGGGGAACGCTGGGTGGAAGGAAATTTGTGGCTCCCCTCAGATTCCAGAACTTTCTGCCACAGAAATGTGAGGAACATGTGTTTTTTTAGCCAAATTTTGAGGTTTGCAAAGGATTCTGGGTAACAGAACCTGGTCCGAGCCACACAAGTCACCCCATCTTGGATTCCCCTAGGTCTCTAGTTTTCAGAAATGCACAGGTTTGGTAGGTTTCCCTAGGTGGCGCTGAGCTACAGGCCAAAATCTACAGGTAGGCACTTTGCAGAAAACACCTCTGTTTTCCTTCAAAAATTTGGCTGTGTCCACGTTGCGCTTTGGGGCGTTTCCTGTCGCGCGCGCTAGGCCTACCCACACAAGTGAGGTATCATTTTCATCGGGAGACGTGGGGGAACGCTGGGTGGAAGGAAATTTGTGGCTCCTCTCAGATTCCAGAACTTTCTGCCACAGAAATGTGAGGAACATGTGTTTTTTTAGCCAAATTTTGAGGTTTGCAAAGGATTCTGGGTAACAGCACCTGGTCCGAGCCACACAAGTCACCCCATCTTGGATTCCCCTAGGTCTCTAGTTTTCAGAAATGCACAGGTTTGGTAGGTTTCCCTAGGTGGCGGCTGAGTTACAGGCCAAAATCTACAGGTAGGCACTTTGCAAAAAAACACCTCTGTTTTCCTTAAAAAATTTGGCTGTGTCCACGTTGCGCTTTCGGGCGTTTCCTGTCGCGGGCGCTAGGCCTACCCACACAAGTGAGGTATCATTTTTATCGGGAGACGTGGGGGAACGCTGGGTGGAAGGAATATAGTGGCTCCTCTCAGATTCTAGAACTTTATGCCACAGAAATGTGAGGAACATGTGTTTTTTTAGCCAAATTTTTAGTTTGCAAAGGATTCTGGGTAACAGAACCTGGTCCGAGCCACACAAGTCACCCCATCTTGCATTCCCCTAGGTCTCTAGTTTTCAGAAATGCACAGGTTTGGTAGGTTTCCCTAGGTGGCGGCTGAGCTACAGGCCAAATCTACAGGTAGGCACTTTGCAAAAAACACCTCTGTTTTCCTTCAAAAATTTGGCTGTGTCCACGTTGCGCTTTGGGGCGTTTCCTGTCGCGGGCGCTAGGCCTACCCACACAAGTGAGGTATCATTTTTATCGGCAGACGTGGGAGAACGCTGTGTGGAAGGAAATTTGTGGCTCCTCTCAGATTCCAGAACTTTCTGCCACAGAAATGTGAGGAACATGTGTTTTTTTAGCCAAATTTTGAGGTTTGCAAAGGATTCTGGGTAACAGAACCTGGTCCGAGCCACACAAGTCACCCCATCTTGGATTCCCCTAGGTCTCTAGTTTTCAGAAATGCACAGGTTTGGTAGGTTTCCCTAGGTGGCGGCTGAGCTACAGGCCAAAATCTACAGGTAGGCACTTTGCAAAAAAACACCTCTGTTTTCCTTCAAAAATTTGGCTGTGTCCACGTTGCGCTTTGGGGCATTTCCTGTCGCGGGCGCTAGGCCTACCCACACAAGTTAGGTATCATTTTTATCGGGAGACGTGGGGGAACGCTGGGTGGAAGGAAATTTGTGGCTCCCCTCAGATTCCAGAACTTTCTGCCACAGAAATGTGAGGAACATGTGTTTTTTTAGCCAAATTTTGAGGTTTGCAAAGGATTCTGGGTAACAGAACCTGGTCCGAGCCACACAAGTCACCCCATCTTAAATTCCCCTAGGTCTCTAGTTTTCAGAAATGCACAGGTTTGGTAGGTTTCGCTAGGTGGCGGCTGAGCTACAGGCCAAAATCTACAGGTAGGCACGTTGCCGAAAACACCTCTGTTTTCCTTCAAAAATTTGGCTGTGTCCACGTTGCGCTTTGGGGCGTTTCCTGTCGCGGGCGCTAGGCCTACCCACACAAGTGAGGTATCATTTTCATCGGGAGACGTGGGGGAACGCTGGGTGGAAGGAAATTTGTGGCTCCCCTCAGATTCCAGAACTTTCTGCCACAGAAATGTGAGGAACATGTGTTTTTTTTGCCAAATTTTGAGGTTTGCAAAGGATTCTGGGTAACAGAACCTGGTCCGAGCCACACAAGTCACCCCATCTTGGATTCCCCTAGGTCTCTAGTTTTCAGAAATGCACAGGTTTGGCAGGTTTCCCTAGGTGGCGGCTGAGCTACAGGCCAAAATCTACAGGTAGGCACTTTGCAGAAAACACCTCTGTTTTCCTTCAAAAATTTGGCTGTGTCCACGTTGCGCTTTGGGGCGTTTCCTGTCGCGCGCGCTAGGCCTACCCACACAAGTGAGGTATCATTTTCATCGGGAGACGTGGGGGAACGCTGGGTGGAAGGAAATTTGTGGCTCCTCTCAGATTCCAGAACTTTCTGCCACAGAAATGTGAGGAACATGTGTTTTTTTATCCAAATTTTGAGGTTTGCAAAGGATTCTGGGTAACAGAACCTGGTCCGAGCCACACAAGTCACCCCATCTTGGATTCCCCTAGGTCTCTAGTTTTTCAGAAATGCACAGGTTTGGTAGGTTTCCCTAGGTGGCGGCTGAGCTACTGGCCAAAACCTACAGGTAGGCACTTTGCAAAAAACACCTCTGTTTTCCTTCAAAAATTTGGCTGTGTGCACTTTGCGCTTTGGGGCGCTTCCTGTCGCGGGCGCTAGGCCTACCCACACAAGTGAGGTATCATTTTTGTATCGGGAGACGTTGGGGGAACGCTGGGTGGAAGGAAATTTGTGGCTCCTCTCAGATTCTAGAACTTTCTGCCACAGAAATGTGAGGAACATGTGTTTTTTTAGCCAAATTTTGAGGTTTGCAAAGGATTCTGGGTAACAGAACCTGGTCCAAGCCACACAAGTCACCCCATCTTGGATTCCCCTAGGTCTCTAGTTTTCAGAAATGCACAGGTTTGGTAGCTTTCCCTAGGTGGCGGCTGAGCTACAGGCCAAAATCTACAGGTAGGCACTTTGCAGAAAACACCTCTGTTTTCCTTCAAAAATTTGGCTGTGTCCACGTTGCACTTTGGGGCGTTTCCTGTCGCGGGCGCTAGGCCTACCCACACAAGTGAGGTATCATTTTTATCGGGAGACGTGGGGGAACGCTGGGTGGAAGGAAATTTGTGGCTCCTCTCAGATTCCAGAACTTTCTGCCACAGAAATGTGAGGAACATGTGTTTTTTTAGCCAAATTTTGAGGTTTGCAAAGGATTCTGGGTAACAGAACCTGGTCCGAGCCACACAAGTCACCCCATCTTGGATTCCCCTAGGTCTCTAGTTTTCAGAAATACACAGGTTTGGTAGGTTTCCCTAGGTGGCGGCTGAGCTACAGGCCAAAATCTACAGGTAGGCACTTTGCAAAAAACACCTCTGTTTTCCTTCAAAAATTTGGCTGTGTCCACGTTGCGCTTTGGGGCGTTTCCTGTCGCGGGCGCTAGGCCTACCCACACAAGTGAGGTATCATTTTTATCGGGAGACGTGGGGGAACGCTGGGTGGAAGGAAATTTGTGGCTCCTCTCAGATTCCAGAACTTTCTGCCACAGAAATGTGAGGAACATGTGTTTTTTTAGCCAAATATTGAGGTTTGCAAAGGATTCTGGGTAACAGAACCTGGTCCGAGCCACACAAGTCACCCCATCTTGGATTCCCCTAGGTCTCTAGTTTTCAGAAATGCACAGGTTTGGTAGGTTTCCCTAGGTGGCGGCTGAGCTACAGGCCAAAATCTACAGGTAGGCACTTTGCAAAAAACACCTCTGTTTTCCTTCAAAAATTTGGCTGTGTCCACGTTGCGCTTTGGGGCGTTTCCTGTCGCGGGCGCTAGGCCTACCCACACAAATGAGGTATCATTTTTATCGGGAGATGTGGGGGAACGCTGGGTGGAAGGAATTTAGTGGCTCCTCTCAGATTCCTGAACTTTATGCCACAGAAATGTGAGGAACATGTGTTTTTTTAGCCAAATTTTGAGGTTTGCAAAGGATTCTGGGTAACAGAACCTGGTCCGAGCCACACAAGTCACCCCATCTTGCATTCCCCTAGGTCTCTAGTTTTCAGAAATGCACAGGTTTGGTAGGTTTCACTAGGTGGCGGCTGAGCTACAGGCCAAAATCTACAGGTAGGCACTTTGCAAAAAACACCTCTGTTTTCCTTCAAAAATTTGGCTGTGTCCACGTTGCGCTTTGGGGCGTTTCCTGTCGCGGGCGCTAGGCCTACCCACACAAGTGAGGTATCATTTTTATCGGGAGACGTGGGGGAACGCTGGGTGGAAGGAAATTTGTGGCTCCTCTCAGATTCCAGAACTTTCTGCCACAGAAATGTGAGGAACATGTGTTTTTTTAGCCAAATTTTGAGGTTTGCAAAGGATTCTGGGTAACAGAACCTGGTCCGAGCCACACAAGTCACCCCATCTTGGATTCCCCTAGGTCTCTAGTTTTCAGAAATGCACAGGTTTGGTAGGTTTCCCTAGGTGGCGGCTGAGCTACAGGCCAAAATCTACAGGTAGGCACTTTGCAAAAAACACCTCTGTTTTCCTTCAAAGATTTGGCTGTGTCCACGTTGCGCTTTGGGGCGTTTCCTGTCGCGGGCGCTAGGCCTACCCACACAAGTGAGGTATCATTTTTATCGGGAGACGTGGGGGAACGCTGGGTGGAAGGAAATTTGTGGCTCCTCTCAGATTCCAGAACTTTCTGCCACAGAAATGTGAGGAACATGTGTTTTTATAGCCAAATATTGAGGTTTGCAAAGGATTCTGGGTAACAGAACCTGGTCCGAGCCACACAAGTCACCCCATCTTGGATTCCCCTAGGTCTCTAGTTTTCAGAAATGCACAGGTTTGGTAGGTTTCCCTAGGTGGCGGCTGAGCTACAGGCCAAAATCTACAGGTAGGCACTTTGCAAAAAACACCTCTGTTTTCCTTCCAAAATTTGGCTGTGTCCACGTTGCGCTTTGGGGCGTTTCCTGTCGCGGGTGCTAGGCCTACCCACACAAGTGAGGTATCACTTTTATCGGGAGACGTGGGGGAACGCTGGGTGGAAGGAAATTTGTGGCTCCCCTCAGATTCCAGAACTTTCTGCCACAGAAATGTGAGGAACATGTGTTTTTTTAGCCAAATATTGAGGTTTGCAAAGGATTCTGGGTAACAGAACCTGGTCCGAGCCACACAAGTCACCCCATCTTGGATTCCCCTAGGTCTCTAGTTTTCAGAAATGCACAGGTTTGGTAGGTTTCCCTAGGTGGCGGCTGAGCTACAGGCCAAAATCTACAGGTAGGCACTTTGCAAAAAACACCTCTGTTTTCCTTCAAAAATTTGGCTGTGTCCACGTTGCGCTTTGGGGCGTTTCCTGTCGCGGGCGCTAGGCTTACCCACACAAGTGAGGTATCATTGTTATCGGGAGACGTGGGGGAACGCTGGGTGGAAGGAATTTAGTGGCTCCTCTCAGATTCCAGAACTTTATGCCACAGAAATGTGAGGAACATGTGTTTTTTTTGCCAAATTTTGAGGTTTGCTAAGGATTCTGGGTAACAGAACCTGGTCCGAGCCACACAAGTCACCCCATCTTGGATTCCCCTAGGTCTCTAGTTTTCAGAAATGCACAGGTTTGGTAGGTTTCCCTAGGTGGCGGCTGAGCTACAGGCCAAAATCTACAGGTAGGCACTTTGCAAAAAACACCTCTGTTTTCCTTCAAAAATTTGGCTGTGTCCACGTTGCGCTTTAGGGCATTTCCTGTCGCGGGCGCTATGCCTACCCACACAAGTTAGGTATCATTTTTATCGGGAGACGTGGGGGAACGGTGGGTGGAAGGAAATTTGTGGCTCCCCTCAGATTCCAGAACTTTCTGCCACAGAAATGTGAGGAACATGTGTTTTTTTAGCCAAATTCTGAGGTTTGCAAAGGATTCTGGGTAACAGAACCTGGTCCGAGCCACACAAGTCACCCCATCTTGGATTCCCCTAGGTCTCTAGTTTTCAGAAATGCACAGGTTTGGTAGGTTTCGCTAGGTGGCGGCTGAGCTACAGGCCAAAATCTACAGGTAGGCACGTTGCAGAAAACACCTCTGTTTTCCTTCAAAAATGTGGCTGTGTCCACGTTGCGCTTTGGGGCGTTTCCTGTCGCAGGCGCTAGGCCTACCCACACAAGTGAGGTATCATTTTCATCGGGAGACGTGGGGGAACGCTGGGTGGAAGGAAATTTGTGGCTCCCCTCAGATTCCAGAACTTTCTGCCACAGAAATGTGAGGAACATGTGTTTTTTTTGCCAAATTTTGAGGTTTGCAAAGGATTCTGGGTAACAGAACCTGGTCCGAGCCACACAAGTCACCCCATCTTGGATTCCCCTAGGTCTCTAGTTTTCAGAAATGCACAGGTTTGGTAGGTTTCCCTAGGTGGCGGCTGAGCTACAGGCCAAAATCTACAGGTAGGCACGTTGCAGAAAACACCTCTGTTTTCCTTCAAAAATGTGGCTGTGTCCACGTTGCGCTTTGGGGCGTTTCCTGTCGCGGGCGCTAGGCCTACCCACACAAGTGAGGTATCATTTTCATCGGGAGACGTGGGGGAACGCTGGGTGGAAGGAAATTTGTGGCTCCCCTCAGATTCCAGAACTTTCAGCCACAGAAATGTGAGGAACATGTGTTTTTTTTGCCAAATTTTGAGGTTTGCAAAGGATTCTGGGTAACAGAACCTGGTCCGAGCCACACAAGTCACCCCATCTTGGATTCCCCTAGGTCTCTAGTTTTCAGAAATGCACAGGTTTGGTGGGTTTCCCTAGGTGGCGGCTGAGCTACAGGCCAAAATCTACAGGTAGGCACTTTGCAGAAAACACCTCTGTTTTCCTTCAAAAATTTGGCTGTGTCCACGTTGCGCTTTGGGGCGTTTCCTGTCGCGGGCGCTAGGCCTACCCACACAAGTGAGGTATCATTTTCATCGGGAGACGTGGGGGAACGCTGGGTGGAAGGAAATTTGTGGCTCCTCTCAGATTCTAGAACTTTCTGCCACAGAAATGTGAGGAACATGTGTTTTTTTAGCCAAATTTTGAGGTTTGCAAAGGATTCTGGGTAACAAAACCTGGTCCGAGCCACACAAGTCACCCCATCTTGGATTCCCCTAGGTCTCTAGTTTTCAGAAATGCACAGGTTTGGTAGGTTTCCCTAGGTGGCGGCTGAGCTACAGGCCAAAATCTACAGATATGCACTTTGCAGAAAACACCTCTGTTTTCCTTCAAAAATTTGGCTGTGTCCACGTTGCGCTTTGGTGCGTTTCCTGTTGCGGGCGCTAGGCCTACCCACACAAGTGAGGTATCATTTTCATCGGGAGACGTGGGGGAACGCTGGGTGGAAGGAAATTTGTGGCTCCTCTCAGATTCCAGAACTTTCTGCCACAGAAATGTGAGGAACATGTGTTTTTTTAGCCAAATTTTGAGGTTTGCAAAGGATTCTGGGTAACAGAACCTGGTCCGAGCCACACAAGTCACCCCATCTTGGATTCCCCTAGGTCTCTAGTTTTCAGAAATGCACAGGTTTGGTAGGTTTCCCTAGGTGGCGGCTGAGCTACAGGCCAAAACCTACAGGTAGGCACTTTGCAAAAAACACCTCTGTTTTCCTTCAAAAATTTGGCTGTGTGCATGTTGCGCTTTGGGGCGTTTCCTGTCGCGGGCGCTAGGCCTACCCACACAAGTGAGGTATCATTTTTATCGGGAGACGTGGGGGAACGCTGGGTAGAAGGAAATTTGTGGCTCCCCTCAGATTCCAGAACTTTCTGCCACAGAAATGTGAGGAACATGTGTTTTTTTAGCCAAATTTTGAGGTTTGCAAAGGATTCTGGGTAACAGAACCTGGTCCGAGCCACACAAGTCACCCCATCTTGGATTCCCCTAGGTCTCTAGTTTTCAGAAATGCACAGGTTTGGTAGGTTTCCCTAGGTGGCGGCTGAGCTACAGGCCAAAATCTACAGGTAGGCACTTTGCAGAAAACACCTCTGTTTTCCTTCAAAAATTTGGCTGTGTCCACGTTGCGCTTTGGGGCGTTTCCTGTCGCGCGCGCTAGGCCTACCCACACAAGTGAGGTATCATTTTCATCGGGAGACGTGGGGGAACGCTGGGTGGAAGGAAATTTGTGGCTCCTCTCAGATTCCAGAACTTTCTGCCACAGAAATGTGAGGAACATGTGTTTTTTTAGCCAAATTTTGAGGTTTGCAAAGGATTCTGGGTAACAGCACCTGGTCCGAGCCACACAAGTCACCCCATCTTGGATTCCCCTAGGTCTCTAGTTTTCAGAAATGCACAGGTTTGGTAGGTTTCCCTAGGTGGCGGCTGAGTTACAGGCCAAAATCTACAGGTAGGCACTTTGCAAAAAACACCTCTGTTTTCCTTAAAAAATTTGGCTGTGTCCACGTTGCGCTTTGGGGCGTTTCCTGTCACGGGCGCTAGGCCTACCCACACAAGTGAGGTATCATTTTTATCGGGAGACGTGGGGGAACGCTGGGTGGAAGGAATATAGTGGCTCCTCTCAGATTCTAGAACTTTATGCCACAGAAATGTGAGGAACATGTGTTTTTTTAGCCAAATTTTTAGGTTTGCAAAGGATTCTGGGTAACAGAACCTGGTCCGAGCCACACAAGTCACCCCATCTTGCATTCCCCTAGGTCTCTAGTTTTCAGAAATGCACAGGTTTGGTAGGTTTCCCTAGGTGGCGGCTGAGCTACAGGCCAAAATCTACAGGTAGGCACTTTGCAAAAAACACCTCTGTTTTCCTTCAAAAATTTGGCTGTGTCCACGTTGCGCTTTGGGGCGTTTCCTGTCGCGGGCGCTAGGCCTACCCACACAAGTGAGGTATCATTTTTATCGGGAGACGTGGGGGAACGCTGGGTGGAAGGAAATTTGTGGCTCCCCTCAGATTCCAGAACTTTCTGCCACAGAAATGTGAGGAACATGTGTTTTTTTAGCCAAATTTTGAGGTTTGCAAAGGATTCTGGGTAACAGAACCTGGTCCGAGCCACACAAGTCACCCCATCTTAAATTCCCCTAGGTCTCTAGTTTTCAGAAATGCACAGGTTTGGTAGGTTTCGCTAGGTGGCGGCTGAGCTACAGGCCAAAATCTACAGGTAGGCACGTTGCCGAAAACACCTCTGTTTTCCTTCAAAAATTTGGCTGTGTCCACGTTGCGCTTTGGGGCGTTTCCTGTCGCGGGCGCTAGGCCTACCCACACAAGTGAGGTATCATTTTCATCGGGAGACGTGGGGGAACGCTGGGTGGAAGGAAATTTGTGGCTCCCCTCAGATTCCAGAACTTTCTGCCACAGAAATGTGAGGAACATGTGTTTTTTTTGCCAAATTTTGAGGTTTGCAAAGGATTCTGGGTAACAGAACCTGGTCCGAGCCACACAAGTCACCCCATCTTGGATTCCCCTAGGTCTCTAGTTTTCAGAAATGCACAGGTTTGGCAGGTTTCCCTAGGTGGCGGCTGAGCTACAGGCCAAAATCTACAGGTAGGCACTTTGCAGAAAACACCTCTGTTTTCCTTCAAAAATTTGGCTGTGTCCACGTTGCGCTTTGGGGCGTTTCCTGTCGCGCGCGCTAGGCCTACCCACACAAGTGAGGTATCATTTTCATCGGGAGACGTGGGGGAACGCTGGGTGGAAGGAAATTTGTGGCTCCTCTCAGATTCCAGAACTTTCTGCCACAGAAATGTGAGGAACATGTGTTTTTTTATCCAAATTTTGAGGTTTGCAAAGGATTCTGGGTAACAGAACCTGGTCCGAGCCACACAAGTCACCCCATCTTGGATTCCCCTAGGTCTCTAGTTTTCAGAAATGCACAGGTTTGGTAGGTTTCCCTAGGTGGCGGCTGAGCTACTGGCCAAAACCTACAGGTAGGCACTTTGCAAAAAACACCTCTGTTTTCCTTCAAAAATTTGGCTGTGTGCACTTTGCGCTTTGGGGCGCTTCCTGTCGCGGGCGCTAGGCCTACCCACACAAGTGAGGTATCATTTTTGTATCGGGAGACGTGGGGGAACGCTGGGTGGAAGGAAATTTGTGGCTCCTCTCAGATTCTAGAACTTTCTGCCACAGAAATGTGAGGAACATGTGTTTTTTTAGCCACATTTGTAGGTTTGCAAAGGATTCTGGGTAACAGAACCTGGTCCAAGCCACACAAGTCACCCCATCTTGGATTCCCCTAGGTCTCTAGTTTTCAGAAATGCACAGGTTTGGTAGGTTTCGCTAGGTGGCGGCTGAGCTACAGGCCAAAATCTACAGGTAGGCACTTTGCAGAAAACACCTCTGTTTTCCTTCAAAAATGTGGCTGTGTCCACGTTGCGCTTTGGGGCGTTTCCTGTCACGGGCGCTAGGCCTACTCACACAAGTGCGATATCATTTTCATCGGGAGACGTGGGGGAACGCTGGGTGGAAGGAAATTTGTGGCTCCCCTCAGATTCCAGAACTTTCTGCCACAGAAATGTGAGGAACATGTGTTTTTTTAGCCAAATTTTGAGGTTTGCAAAGGATTCTGGGTAACAGAACCTGGTCCGAGCCACACAAGTCACCCCATCTTGGATTCCCCTAGGTCTCTAGTTTTCAGAAATGCACAGGTTTGGTAGGTTTCCCTAGGTGGCGGCTGAGCTACAGGCCAAAATCTACAGGTAGGCACTTTGCAAAAAACACCTCTGTTTTCCTTCAAAAATTTGGCTGTGTCCACGTTGCGCTTTGGGGCGTTTCCTGTCGCGGGCGCTAGGCCTACCCACACAAGTGAGGTATCATTTTTATCGGGAGACGAGGGGGAACGCTGGGTGGAAGGAAATTTGTGGCTCCTCTCAGATTCCAGAACTTTCTGCCACAGAAATGTGAGGAACATGTGTTTTTTTAGCCAAATATTGAGGTTTGCAAAGGATTCTGGGTAACAGAACCTGGTCCGAGCCACACAAGTCACCCCATCTTGGATTCCCCTAGGTCTCTAGTTTTCAGAAATGCACAGGTTTGGTAGGTTTCCCTAGGTGGCGGCTGAGCTACAGGCCAAAATCTACAGGTAGGCACTTTGCAAAAAACACCTCTGTTTTCCTTCAAAAATTTGGCTGTGTCCACGTTGCGCTTTGGGGCGTTTCCTGTCGCGGGCGCTAGGCCTACCCACACAAATGAGGTATCATTTTTATCGGGAGATGTGGGGGAACGCTGGGTGGAAGGAATTTAGTGGCTCCTCTCAGATTCCTGAACTTTATGCCACAGAAATGTGAGGAACATGTGTTTTTTTAGCCAAATTTTGAGGTTTGCAAAGGATTCTGGGTAACAGAACCTGGTCCGAGCCACACAAGTCACCCCATCTTGCATTCCCCTAGGTCTCTAGTTTTCAGAAATGCACAGGTTTGGTAGGTTTCACTAGGTGGCGGCTGAGCTACAGGCCAAAATCTACAGGTAGGCACTTTGCAAAAAACACCTCTGTTTTCCTTCAAAAATTTGGCTGTGTCCACGTTGCGCTTTGGGGCGTTTCCTGTCGCGGGCGCTAGGCCTACCCACACAAGTGAGGTATCATTTTTATCGGGAGACGTGGGGGAACGCTGGGTGGAAGGAAATTTGTGGCTCCTCTTAGATTCCAGAACTTTCTGCCACAGAAATGTGAGGAACATGTGTTTTTTTAGCCAAATTTTGAGGTTTGCAAAGGATTCTGGGTAACAGAACCTGGTCCGAGCCACACAAGTCACCCCATCTTGGATTCCCCTAGGTCTCTAGTTTTCAGAAATGCACAGGTTTGGTAGGTTTCCCTAGGTGGCGGCTGAGCTACAGGCCAAAATCTACAGGTAGGCACTTTGCAAAAAACACCTCTGTTTTCCTTCAAAGATTTGGCTGTGTCCACGTTGCGCTTTGGGGCGTTTCCTGTCGCGGGCGCTAGGCCTACCCACACAAGTGAGGTATCATTTTTATCGGGAGACGTGGGGGAACGCTGGGTGGAAGGAAATTTGTGGCTCCTCTCAGATTCCAGAACTTTCTGCCACAGAAATGTGAGGAACATGTGTTTTTATAGCCAAATATTGAGGTTTGCAAAGGATTCTGGGTAACAGAACCTGGTCCGAGCCACACAAGTCACCCCATCTTGGATTCCCCTAGGTCTCTAGTTTTCAGAAATGCACAGGTTTGGTAGGTTTCCCTAGGTGGCGGCTGAGCTACAGGCCAAAATCTACAGGTAGGCACTTTGCAAAAAACACCTCTGTTTTCCTTCCAAAATTTGGCTGTGTCCACGTTGCGCTTTGGGGCGTTTCCTGTCGCGGGTGCTAGGCCTACCCACACAAGTGAGGTATCACTTTTATCGGGAGACGTGGGGGAACGCTGGGTGGAAGGAAATTTGTGGCTCCCCTCAGATTCCAGAACTTTCTGCCACAGAAATGTGAGGAACATGTGTTTTTTTAGCCAAATATTGAGGTTTGCAAAGGATTCTGGGTAACAGAACCTGGTCCGAGCCACACAAGTCACCCCATCTTGGATTCCCCTAGGTCTCTAGTTTTCAGAAATGCACAGGTTTGGTAGGTTTCCCTAGGTGGCGGCTGAGCTACAGGCCAAAATCTACAGGTAGGCACTTTGCAAAAAACACCTCTGTTTTCCTTCAAAAATTTGGCTGTGTCCACGTTGCGCTTTGGGGCGTTTCCTGTCGCGGGCGCTAGGCCTACCCACACAAGTGAGGTATCATTGTTATCGGGAGACGTGGGGGAACGCTGGGTGGAAGGAATTTAGTGGCTCCTCTCAGATTCCAGAACTTTATGCCACAGAAATGTGAGGAACATGTGTTTTTTTTGCCAAATTTTGAGGTTTGCTAAGGATTCTGGGTAACAGAACCTGGTCCGAGCCACACAAGTCACCCCATCTTGGATTCCCCTAGGTCTCTAGTTTTCAGAAATGCACAGGTTTGGTAGGTTTCCCTAGGTGGCGGCTGAGCTACAGGCCAAAATCTACAGGTAGGCACTTTGCAAAAAACACCTCTGTTTTCCTTCAAAAATTTGGCTGTGTCCACGTTGCGCTTTAGGGCATTTCCTGTCGCGGGCGCTATGCCTACCCACACAAGTTAGGTATCATTTTTATCGGGAGACGTGGGGGAACGGTGGGTGGAAGGAAATTTGTGGCTCCCCTCAGATTCCAGAACTTTCTGCCACAGAAATGTGAGGAACATGTGTTTTTTTAGCCAAATTCTGAGGTTTGCAAAGGATTCTGGGTAACAGAACCTGGTCCGAGCCACACAAGTCACCCCATCTTGGATTCCCCTAGGTCTCTAGTTTTCAGAAATGCACAGGTTTGGTAGGTTTCGCTAGGTGGCGGCTGAGCTACAGGCCAAAATCTACAGGTAGGCACGTTGCAGAAAACACCTCTGTTTTCCTTCAAAAATGTGGCTGTGTCCACGTTGCGCTTTGGGGCGTTTCCTGTCGCAGGCGCTAGGCCTACCCACACAAGTGAGGTATCATTTTCATCGGGAGACGTGGGGGAACGCTGGGTGGAAGGAAATTTGTGGCTCCCCTCAGATTCCAGAACTTTCTGCCACAGAAATGTGAGGAACATGTGTTTTTTTTGCCAAATTTTGAGGTTTGCAAAGGATTCTGGGTAACAGAACCTGGTCCGAGCCACACAAGTCACCCCATCTTGGATTCCCCTAGGTCTCTAGTTTTCAGAAATGCACAGGTTTGGTAGGTTTCCCTAGGTGGCGGCTGAGCTACAGGCCAAAATCTACAGGTAGGCACGTTGCAGAAAACACCTCTGTTTTCCTTCAAAAATGTGGCTGTGTCCACGTTGCGCTTTGGGGCGTTTCCTGTCGCGGGCGCTAGGCCTACCCACACAAGTGAGGTATCATTTTCATCGGGAGACGTGGGGGAACGCTGGGTGGAAGGAAATTTGTGGCTCCCCTCAGATTCCAGAACTTTCAGCCACAGAAATGTGAGGAACATGTGTTTTTTTTGCCAAATTTTGAGGTTTGCAAAGGATTCTGGGTAACAGAACCTGGTCCGAGCCACACAAGTCACCCCATCTTGGATTCCCCTAGGTCTCTAGTTTTCAGAAATGCACAGGTTTGGTGGGTTTCCCTAGGTGGCGGCTGAGCTACAGGCCAAAATCTACAGGTAGGCACTTTGCAGAAAACACCTCTGTTTTCCTTCAAAAATTTGGCTGTGTCCACGTTGCGCTTTGGGGCGTTTCCTGTCGCGGGCGCTAGGCCTACCCACACAAGTGAGGTATCATTTTCATCGGGAGACGTGGGGGAACGCTGGGTGGAAGGAAATTTGTGGCTCCTCTCAGATTCTAGAACTTTCTGCCACAGAAATGTGAGGAACATGTGTTTTTTTAGCCAAATTTTGAGGTTTGCAAAGGATTCTGGGTAACAAAACCTGGTCCGAGCCACACAAGTCACCCCATCTTGGATTCCCCTAGGTCTCTAGTTTTCAGAAATGCACAGGTTTGGTAGGTTTCCCTAGGTGGCGGCTGAGCTACAGGCCAAAATCTACAGATATGCACTTTGCAGAAAACACCTCTGTTTTCCTTCAAAAATTTGGCTGTGTCCACGTTGCGCTTTGGTGCGTTTCCTGTTGCGGGCGCTAGGCCTACCCACACAAGTGAGGTATCATTTTCATCGGGAGACGTGGGGGAACGCTGGGTGGAAGGAAATTTGTGGCTCCTCTCAGATTCCAGAACTTTCTGCCACAGAAATGTGAGGAACATGTGTTTTTTTAGCCAAATTTTGAGGTTTGCAAAGGATTCTGGGTAACAGAACCTGGTCCGAGCCACACAAGTCACCCCATCTTGGATTCCCCTAGGTCTCTAGTTTTCAGAAATGCACAGGTTTGGTAGGTTTCCCTAGGTGGCGGCTGAGCTACAGGCCAAAACCTACAGGTAGGCACTTTGCAAAAAACACCTCTGTTTTCCTTCAAAAATTTGGCTGTGTGCACGTTGCGCTTTGGGGCGTTTCCTGTCGCGGGCGCTAGGCCTACCCACACAAGTGAGGTATCATTTTTATCGGGAGACGTGGGGGAACGCTGGGTAGAAGGAAATTTGTGGCTCCCCTCAGATTCCAGAACTTTCTGCCACAGAAATGTGAGGAACATGTGTTTTTTTAGCCAAATTTTGAGGTTTGCAAAGGATTCTGGGTAACAGAACCTGGTCCGAGCCACACAAGTCACCCCATCTTGGATTCCCCTAGGTCTCTAGTTTTCAGAAATGCACAGGTTTGGTAGGTTTCCCTAGGTGGCGGCTGAGCTACAGGCCAAAATCTACAGGTAGGCACTTTGCAGAAAACACCTCTGTTTTCCTTCAAAAATTTGGCTGTGTCCACGTTGCGCTTTGGGGCGTTTCCTGTCGCGCGCGCTAGGCCTACCCACACAAGTGAGGTATCATTTTCATCGGGAGACGTGGGGGAACGCTGGGTGGAAGGAAATTTGTGGCTCCTCTCAGATTCCAGAACTTTCTGCCACAGAAATGTGAGGAACATGTGTTTTTTTAGCCAAATTTTGAGGTTTGCAAAGGATTCTGGGTAACAGCACCTGGTCCGAGCCACACAAGTCACCCCATCTTGGATTCCCCTAGGTCTCTAGTTTTCAGAAATGCACAGGTTTGGTAGGTTTCCCTAGGTGGCGGCTGAGTTACAGGCCAAAATCTACAGGTAGGCACTTTGCAAAAAACACCTCTGTTTTCCTTAAAAAATTTGGCTGTGTCCACGTTGCGCTTTGGGGCGTTTCCTGTCACGGGCGCTAGGCCTACCCACACAAGTGAGGTATCATTTTTATCGGGAGACGTGGGGGAACGCTGGGTGGAAGGAATATAGTGGCTCCTCTCAGATTCTAGAACTTTATGCCACAGAAATGTGAGGAACATGTGTTTTTTTAGCCAAATTTTTAGGTTTGCAAAGGATTCTGGGTAACAGAACCTGGTCCGAGCCACACAAGTCACCCCATCTTGCATTCCCCTAGGTCTCTAGTTTTCAGAAATGCACAGGTTTGGTAGGTTTCCCTAGGTGGCGGCTGAGCTACAGGCCAAAATCTACAGGTAGGCACTTTGCAAAAAACACCTCTGTTTTCCTTCAAAAATTTGGCTGTGTCCACGTTGCGCTTTGGGGCGTTTCCTGTCGCGGGCGCTAGGCCTACCCACACAAGTGAGGTATCATTTTTATCGGGAGACGTGGGAGAACGCTGTGTGGAAGGAAATTTGTGGCTCCTCTCAGATTCCAGAACTTTCTGCCACAGAAATGTGAGGAACATGTGTTTTTTTAGCCAAATTTTGAGGTTTGCAAAGGATTCTGGGTAACAGAACCTGGTCCGAGCCACACAAGTCACCCCATCTTGGATTCCCCTAGGTCTCTAGTTTTCAGAAATGCACAGGTTTGGTAGGTTTCCCTAGGTGGCGGCTGAGCTACAGGCCAAAATCTACAGGTAGGCACTTTGCAAAAAACACCTCTGTTTTCCTTCAAAAATTTGGCTGTGTCCACGTTGCGCTTTGGGGCATTTCCTGTCGCGGGCGCTAGGCCTACCCACACAAGTTAGGTATCATTTTTATCGGGAGACGTGGGGGAACGCTGGGTGGAAGGAAATTTGTGGCTCCCCTCAGATTCCAGAACTTTCTGCCACAGAAATGTGAGGAACATGTGTTTTTTTAGCCAAATTTTGAGGTTTGCAAAGGATTCTGGGTAACAGAACCTGGTCCGAGCCACACAAGTCACCCCATCTTAAATTCCCCTAGGTCTCTAGTTTTCAGAAATGCACAGGTTTGGTAGGTTTCGCTAGGTGGCGGCTGAGCTACAGGCCAAAATCTACAGGTAGGCACGTTGCCGAAAACACCTCTGTTTTCCTTCAAAAATTTGGCTGTGTCCACGTTGCGCTTTGGGGCGTTTCCTGTCGCGGGCGCTAGGCCTACCCACACAAGTGAGGTATCATTTTCATCGGGAGACGTGGGGGAACGCTGGGTGGAAGGAAATTTGTGGCTCCCCTCAGATTCCAGAACTTTCTGCCACAGAAATGTGAGGAACATGTGTTTTTTTTGCCAAATTTTGAGGTTTGCAAAGGATTCTGGGTAACAGAACCTGGTCCGAGCCACACAAGTCACCCCATCTTGGATTCCCCTAGGTCTCTAGTTTTCAGAAATGCACAGGTTTGGCAGGTTTCCCTAGGTGGCGGCTGAGCTACAGGCCAAAATCTACAGGTAGGCACTTTGCAGAAAACACCTCTGTTTTCCTTCAAAAATTTGGCTGTGTCCACGTTGCGCTTTGGGGCGTTTCCTGTCGCGCGCGCTAGGCCTACCCACACAAGTGAGGTATCATTTTCATCGGGAGACGTGGGGGAACGCTGGGTGGAAGGAAATTTGTGGCTCCTCTCAGATTCCAGAACTTTCTGCCACAGAAATGTGAGGAACATGTGTTTTTTTATCCAAATTTTGAGGTTTGCAAAGGATTCTGGGTAACAGAACCTGGTCCGAGCCACACAAGTCACCCCATCTTGGATTCCCCTAGGTCTCTAGTTTTCAGAAATGCACAGGTTTGGTAGGTTTCCCTAGGTGGCGGCTGAGCTACTGGCCAAAACCTACAGGTAGGCACTTTGCAAAAAACACCTCTGTTTTCCTTCAAAAATTTGGCTGTGTGCACTTTGCGCTTTGGGGCGCTTCCTGTCGCGGGCGCTAGGCCTACCCACACAAGTGAGGTATCATTTTTGTATCGGGAGACGTGGGGGAACGCTGGGTGGAAGGAAATTTGTGGCTCCTCTCAGATTCTAGAACTTTCTGCCACAGAAATGTGAGGAACATGTGTTTTTTTAGCCACATTTGTAGGTTTGCAAAGGATTCTGGGTAACAGAACCTGGTCCAAGCCACACAAGTCACCCCATCTTGGATTCCCCTAGGTCTCTAGTTTTCAGAAATGCACAGGTTTGGTAGGTTTCGCTAGGTGGCGGCTGAGCTACAGGCCAAAATCTACAGGTAGGCACTTTGCAGAAAACACCTCTGTTTTCCTTCAAAAATGTGGCTGTGTCCACGTTGCGCTTTGGGGCGTTTCCTGTCACGGGCGCTAGGCCTACTCACACAAGTGCGATATCATTTTCATCGGGAGACGTGGGGGAACGCTGGGTGGAAGGAAATTTGTGGCTCCCCTCAGATTCCAGAACTTTCTGCCACAGAAATGTGAGGAACATGTGTTTTTTTAGCCAAATTTTGAGGTTTGCAAAGGATTCTGGGTAACAGAACCTGGTCCAAGCCACACAAGTCACCCCATCTTGGATTCCCCTAGGTCTCTAGTTTTCAGAAATGCACAGGTTTGGTAGCTTTCCCTAGGTGGCGGCTGAGCTACAGGCCAAAATCTACAGGTAGGCACTTTGCAGAAAACACCTCTGTTTTCCTTCAAAAATTTGGCTGTGTCCACGTTGCACTTTGGGGCGTTTCCTGTCGCGGGCGCTAGGCCTACCCACACAAGTGAGGTATCATTTTTATCGGGAGACGTGGGGGAACGCTGGGTGGAAGGAAATTTGTGGCTCCTCTCAGATTCCAGAACTTTCTGCCACAGAAATGTGAGGAACATGTGTTTTTTTAGCCAAATATTGAGGTTTGCAAAGGATTCTGGGTAACAGAACCTGGTCCGAGCCACACAAGTCACCCCATCTTGGATTCCCCTAGGTCTCTAGTTTTCAGAAATGCACAGGTTTGGTAGGTTTCCCTAGGTGGCGGCTGAGCTACAGGCCAAAATCTACAGGTAGGCACTTTGCAAAAAACACCTCTGTTTTCCTTCAAAAATTTGGCTGTGTCCACGTTGCGCTTTGGGGCGTTTCCTGTCGCGGGCGCTAGGCCTACCCACACAAGTGAGGTATCATTGTTATCGGGAGACGTGGGGGAACGCTGGGTGGAAGGAATTTAGTGGCTCCTCTCAGATTCCAGAACTTTATGCCACAGAAATGTGAGGAACATGTGTTTTTTTTGCCAAATTTTGAGGTTTGCTAAGGATTCTGGGTAACAGAACCTGGTCCGAGCCACACAAGTCACCCCATCTTGGATTCCCCTAGGTCTCTAGTTTTCAGAAATGCACAGGTTTGGTAGGTTTCCCTAGGTGGCGGCTGAGCTACAGGCCAAAATCTACAGGTAGGCACTTTGCAAAAAACACCTCTGTTTTCCTTCAAAAATTTGGCTGTGTCCACGTTGCGCTTTAGGGCATTTCCTGTCGCGGGCGCTATGCCTACCCACACAAGTTAGGTATCATTTTTATCGGGAGACGTGGGGGAACGGTGGGTGGAAGGAAATTTGTGGCTCCCCTCAGATTCCAGAACTTTCTGCCACAGAAATGTGAGGAACATGTGTTTTTTTAGCCAAATTCTGAGGTTTGCAAAGGATTCTGGGTAACAGAACCTGGTCCGAGCCACACAAGTCACCCCATCTTGGATTCCCCTAGGTCTCTAGTTTTCAGAAATGCACAGGTTTGGTAGGTTTCGCTAGGTGGCGGCTGAGCTACAGGCCAAAATCTACAGGTAGGCACGTTGCAGAAAACACCTCTGTTTTCCTTCAAAAATGTGGCTGTGTCCACGTTGCGCTTTGGGGCGTTTCCTGTCGCAGGCGCTAGGCCTACCCACACAAGTGAGGTATCATTTTCATCGGGAGACGTGGGGGAACGCTGGGTGGAAGGAAATTTGTGGCTCCCCTCAGATTCCAGAACTTTCTGCCACAGAAATGTGAGGAACATGTGTTTTTTTTGCCAAATTTTGAGGTTTGCAAAGGATTCTGGGTAACAGAACCTGGTCCGAGCCACACAAGTCACCCCATCTTGGATTCCCCTAGGTCTCTAGTTTTCAGAAATGCACAGGTTTGGTAGGTTTCCCTAGGTGGCGGCTGAGCTACAGGCCAAAATCTACAGGTAGGCACGTTGCAGAAAACACCTCTGTTTTCCTTCAAAAATGTGGCTGTGTCCACGTTGCGCTTTGGGGCGTTTCCTGTCGCGGGCGCTAGGCCTACCCACACAAGTGAGGTATCATTTTCATCGGGAGACGTGGGGGAACGCTGGGTGGAAGGAAATTTGTGGCTCCCCTCAGATTCCAGAACTTTCAGCCACAGAAATGTGAGGAACATGTGTTTTTTTTGCCAAATTTTGAGGTTTGCAAAGGATTCTGGGTAACAGAACCTGGTCCGAGCCACACAAGTCACCCCATCTTGGATTCCCCTAGGTCTCTAGTTTTCAGAAATGCACAGGTTTGGTGGGTTTCCCTAGGTGGCGGCTGAGCTACAGGCCAAAATCTACAGGTAGGCACTTTGCAGAAAACACCTCTGTTTTCCTTCAAAAATTTGGCTGTGTCCACGTTGCGCTTTGGGGCGTTTCCTGTCGCGGGCGCTAGGCCTACCCACACAAGTGAGGTATCATTTTCATCGGGAGACGTGGGGGAACGCTGGGTGGAAGGAAATTTGTGGCTCCTCTCAGATTCTAGAACTTTCTGCCACAGAAATGTGAGGAACATGTGTTTTTTTAGCCAAATTTTGAGGTTTGCAAAGGATTCTGGGTAACAAAACCTGGTCCGAGCCACACAAGTCACCCCATCTTGGATTCCCCTAGGTCTCTAGTTTTCAGAAATGCACAGGTTTGGTAGGTTTCCCTAGGTGGCGGCTGAGCTACAGGCCAAAATCTACAGATATGCACTTTGCAGAAAACACCTCTGTTTTCCTTCAAAAATTTGGCTGTGTCCACGTTGCGCTTTGGTGCGTTTCCTGTTGCGGGCGCTAGGCCTACCCACACAAGTGAGGTATCATTTTCATCGGGAGACGTGGGGGAACGCTGGGTGGAAGGAAATTTGTGGCTCCTCTCAGATTCCAGAACTTTCTGCCACAGAAATGTGAGGAACATGTGTTTTTTTAGCCAAATTTTGAGGTTTGCAAAGGATTCTGGGTAACAGAACCTGGTCCGAGCCACACAAGTCACCCCATCTTGGATTCCCCTAGGTCTCTAGTTTTCAGAAATGCACAGGTTTGGTAGGTTTCCCTAGGTGGCGGCTGAGCTACAGGCCAAAACCTACAGGTAGGCACTTTGCAAAAAACACCTCTGTTTTCCTTCAAAAATTTGGCTGTGTGCACGTTGCGCTTTGGGGCGTTTCCTGTCGCGGGCGCTAGGCCTACCCACACAAGTGAGGTATCATTTTTATCGGGAGACGTGGGGGAACGCTGGGTAGAAGGAAATTTGTGGCTCCCCTCAGATTCCAGAACTTTCTGCCACAGAAATGTGAGGAACATGTGTTTTTTTAGCCAAATTTTGAGGTTTGCAAAGGATTCTGGGTAACAGAACCTGGTCCGAGCCACACAAGTCACCCCATCTTGGATTCCCCTAGGTCTCTAGTTTTCAGAAATGCACAGGTTTGGTAGGTTTCCCTAGGTGGCGGCTGAGCTACAGGCCAAAATCTACAGGTAGGCACTTTGCAGAAAACACCTCTGTTTTCCTTCAAAAATTTGGCTGTGTCCACGTTGCGCTTTGGGGCGTTTCCTGTCGCGCGCGCTAGGCCTACCCACACAAGTGAGGTATCATTTTCATCGGGAGACGTGGGGGAACGCTGGGTGGAAGGAAATTTGTGGCTCCTCTCAGATTCCAGAACTTTCTGCCACAGAAATGTGAGGAACATGTGTTTTTTTAGCCAAATTTTGAGGTTTGCAAAGGATTCTGGGTAACAGCACCTGGTCCGAGCCACACAAGTCACCCCATCTTGGATTCCCCTAGGTCTCTAGTTTTCAGAAATGCACAGGTTTGGTAGGTTTCCCTAGGTGGCGGCTGAGTTACAGGCCAAAATCTACAGGTAGGCACTTTGCAAAAAACACCTCTGTTTTCCTTAAAAAATTTGGCTGTGTCCACGTTGCGCTTTGGGGCGTTTCCTGTCACGGGCGCTAGGCCTACCCACACAAGTGAGGTATCATTTTTATCGGGAGACGTGGGGGAACGCTGGGTGGAAGGAATATAGTGGCTCCTCTCAGATTCT
The DNA here is from genome assembly GCF_031143425.1 of Pleurodeles waltl. Taxonomy (NCBI): domain Eukaryota; kingdom Metazoa; phylum Chordata; class Amphibia; order Caudata; family Salamandridae; genus Pleurodeles; species Pleurodeles waltl. The sequence continues at coordinate 764,274,111 of NC_090439.1, read as the reverse complement.
AGAACTTTATGCCACAGAAATGTGAGGAACATGTGTTTTTTTAGCCAAATTTTTAGGTTTGCAAAGGATTCTGGGTAACAGAACCTGGTCCGAGCCACACAAGTCACCCCATCTTGCATTCCCCTAGGTCTCTAGTTTTCAGAAATGCACAGGTTTGGTAGGTTTCCCTAGGTGGCGGCTGAGCTACAGGCCAAAATCTACAGGCAGGCACTTTGCAAAAAACACCTCTGTTTTCCTTCAAAAATTTGGCTGTGTCCACGTTGCGCTTTGGGGCGTTTCCTGTCGCGGGCGCTAGGCCTACCCACACAAGTGAGGTATCATTTTTATCGGGAGACGTGGGAGAACGCTGTGTGGAAGGAAATTTGTGGCTCCTCTCAGATTCCAGAACTTTCTGCCACAGAAATGTGAGGAACATGTGTTTTTTTAGCCAAATTTTGAGGTTTGCAAAGGATTCTGGGTAACAGAACCTGGTCCGAGCCACACAAGTCACCCCATCTTGGATTCCCCTAGGTCTCTAGTTTTCAGAAATGCACAGGTTTGGTAGGTTTCCCTAGGTGGCGGCTGAGCTACAGGCCAAAATCTACAGGTAGGCACTTTGCAAAAAACACCTCTGTTTTCCTTCAAAAATTTGGCTGTGTCCACGTTGCGCTTTGGGGCATTTCCTGTCGCGGGCGCTAGGCCTACCCACACAAGTTAGGTATCATTTTTATCGGGAGACGTGGGGGAACGCTGGGTGGAAGGAAATTTGTGGCTCCCCTAAGATTCCAGAACTTTCTGCCACAGAAATGTGAGGAACATGTGTTTTTTTAGCCAAATTTTGAGGTTTGCAAAGGATTCTGGGTAACAGAACCTGGTCCGAGCCACACAAGTCACCCCATCTTAAATTCCCCTAGGTCTCTAGTTTTCAGAAATGCACAGGTTTGGTAGGTTTCGCTAGGTGGCGGCTGAGCTACAGGCCAAAATCTACAGGTAGGCACGTTGCCGAAAACACCTCTGTTTTCCTTCAAAAATTTGGCTGTGTCCACGTTGCGCTTTGGGGCGTTTCCTGTCGCGGGCGCTAGGCCTACCCACACAAGTGAGGTATCATTTTCATCGGGAGACGTGGGGGAACGCTGGGTGGAAGGAAATTTGTGGCTCCCCTCAGATTCCAGAACTTTCTGCCACAGAAATGTGAGGAACATGTGTTTTTTTTGCCAAATTTTGAGGTTTGCAAAGGATTCTGGGTAACAGAACCTGGTCCGAGCCACACAAGTCACCCCATCTTGGATTCCCCTAGGTCTCTAGTTTTCAGAAATGCACAGGTTTGGCAGGTTTCCCTAGGTGGCGGCTGAGCTACAGGCCAAAATCTACAGGTAGGCACTTTGCAGAAAACACCTCTGTTTTCCTTCAAAAATTTGGCTGTGTCCACGTTGCGCTTTGGGGCGTTTCCTGTCGCGCGCGCTAGGCCTACCCACACAAGTGAGGTATCATTTTCATCGGGAGACGTGGGGGAACGCTGGGTGGAAGGAAATTTGTGGCTCCTCTCAGATTCCAGAACTTTCTGCCACAGAAATGTGAGGAACATGTGTTTTTTTATCCAAATTTTGAGGTTTGCAAAGGATTCTGGGTAACAGAACCTGGTCCGAGCCACACAAGTCACCCCATCTTGGATTCCCCTAGGTCTCTAGTTTTCAGAAATGCACAGGTTTGGTAGGTTTCCCTAGGTGGCGGCTGAGCTACTGGCCAAAACCTACAGGTAGGCACTTTGCAAAAAACACCTCTGTTTTCCTTCAAAAATTTGGCTGTGTGCACTTTGCGCTTTGGGGCGCTTCCTGTCGCGGGCGCTAGGCCTACCCACACAAGTGAGGTATCATTTTTGTATCGGGAGACGTGGGGGAACGCTGGGTGGAAGGAAATTTGTGGCTCCTCTCAGATTCTAGAACTTTCTGCCACAGAAATGTGAGGAACATGTGTTTTTTTAGCCACATTTGTAGGTTTGCAAAGTATTCTGGGTAACAGAACCTGGTCCAAGCCACACAAGTCACCCCATCTTGGATTCCCCTAGGTCTCTAGTTTTCAGAAATGCACAGGTTTGGTAGGTTTCGCTAGGTGGCGGCTGAGCTACAGGCCAAAATCTACAGGTAGGCACTTTGCAGAAAACACCTCTGTTTTCCTTCAAAAATGTGGCTGTGTCCACGTTGCGCTTTGGGGCGTTTCCTGTCACGGGCGCTAGGCCTACTCACACAAGTGCGATATCATTTTCATCGGGAGACGTGGGGGAACGCTGGGTGGAAGGAAATTTGTGGCTCCCCTCAGATTCCAGAACTTTCTGCCACAGAAATGTGAGGAACATGTGTTTTTTTAGCCAAATTTTGAGGTTTGCAAAGGATTCTGGGTAACAGAACCTGGTCCAAGCCACACAAGTCACCCCATCTTGGATTCCCCTAGGTCTCTAGTTTTCAGAAATGCACAGGTTTGGTAGCTTTCCCTAGGTGGCGGCTGAGCTACAGGCCAAAATCTACAGGTAGGCACTTTGCAGAAAACACCTCTGTTTTCCTTCAAAAATTTGGCTGTGTCCACGTTGCACTTTGGGGCGTTTCCTGTCGCGGGCGCTAGGCCTACCCACACAAGTGAGGTATCATTTTTATCGGGAGACGTGGGGGAACGCTGGGTGGAAGGAAATTTGTGGCTCCTCTCAGATTCCAGAACTTTCTGCCACAGAAATGTGAGGAACATGTGTTTTTTTAGCCAAATTTTGAGGTTTGCAAAGGATTCTGGGTAACAGAACCTGGTCCGAGCCACACAAGTCACCCCATCTTGGATTCCCCTAGGTCTCTAGTTTTCAGAAATGCACAGGTTTGGTAGGTTTCCCTAGGTGGCGGCTGAGCTATAGGCCAAAATCTACAGGTAGGCACTTTGCAAAAAACACCTCTGTTTTCCTTCAAAAATTTGGCTGTGTCCACGTTGCGCTTTGGGGCGTTTCCTGTCGCGGGCGCTAGGCCTACCCACACAAGTGAGGTATCATTTTTATCGGGAGACGTGGGGGAACGCTGGGTGGAAGGAAATTTGTGGCTCCTCTCAGATTCCAGAACTTTCTGCCACAGAAATGTGAGGAACATGTGTTTTTTTAGCCAAATATTGAGGTTTGCAAAGGATTCTGGGTAACAGAACCTGGTCCGAGCCACACAAGTCACCCCATCTTGGATTCCCCTAGGTCTCTAGTTTTCAGAAATGCACAGGTTTGGTAGGTTTCCCTAGGTGGCGGCTGAGCTACAGGCCAAAATCTACAGGTAGGCACTTTGCAAAAAACACCTCTGTTTTCCTTCAAAAATTTGGCTGTGTCCACGTTGCGCTTTGGGGCGTTTCCTGTCGCGGGCGCTAGGCCTACCCACACAAATGAGGTATCATTTTTATCGGGAGATGTGGGGGAACGCTGGGTGGAAGGAATTTAGTGGCTCCTCTCAGATTCCTGAACTTTATGCCACAGAAATGTGAGGAACATGTGTTTTTTAAGCCAAATTTTGAGGTTTGCAAAGGATTCTGGGTAACAGAACCTGGTCCGAGCCACACAAGTCACCCCATCTTGCATTCCCCTAGGTCTCTAGTTTTCAGAAATGCACAGGTTTGGTAGGTTTCACTAGGTGGCGGCTGAGCTACAGGCCAAAATCTACAGGTAGGCACTTTGCAAAAAACACCTCTGTTTTCCTTCAAAAATTTGGCTGTGTCCACGTTGCGCTTTGGGGCGTTTCCTGTCGCGGGCGCTAGGCCTACCCACACAAGTGAGGTATCATTTTTATCGGGAGACGTGGGGGAACGCTGGGTGGAAGGAAATTTGTGGCTCCTCTCAGATTCCAGAACTTTCTGCCACAGAAATGTGAGGAACATGTGTTTTTTTAGCCAAATTTTGAGGTTTGCAAAGGATTCTGGGTAACAGAACCTGGTCCGAGCCACACAAGTCACCCCATCTTGGATTCCCCTAGGTCTCTAGTTTTCAGAAATGCACAGGTTTGGTAGGTTTCCCTAGGTGGCGGCTGAGCTACAGGCCAAAATCTACAGGTAGGCACTTTGCAAAAAACACCTCTGTTTTCCTTCAAAGATTTGGCTGTGTCCACGTTGCGCTTTGGGGCGTTTCCTGTCGCGGGCGCTATGCCTACCCACACAAGTGAGGTATCATTTTTATCGGGAGACGTGGGGGAACGCTGGGTGGAAGGAAATTTGTGGCTCCTCTCAGATTCCAGAACTTTCTGCCACAGAAATGTGAGGAACATGTGTTTTTATAGCCAAATATTGAGGTTTGCAAAGGATTCTGGGTAACAGAACCTGGTCCGAGCCACACAAGTCACCCCATCTTGGATTCCCCTAGGTCTCTAGTTTTCAGAAATGCACAGGTTTGGTAGGTTTCCCTAGGTGGCGGCTGAGCTACAGGCCAAAATCTACAGGTAGGCACTTTGCAAAAAACACCTCTGTTTTCCTTCCAAAATTTGGCTGTGTCCACGTTGCGCTTTGGGGCGTTTCCTGTCGCGGGTGCTAGGCCTACCCACACAAGTGAGGTATCACTTTTATCGGGAGACGTGGGGGAACGCTGGGTGGAAGGAAATTTGTGGCTCCCCTCAGATTCCAGAACTTTCTGCCACAGAAATGTGAGGAACATGTGTTTTTTTAGCCAAATATTGAGGTTTGCAAAGGATTCTGGGTAACAGAACCTGGTCCGAGCCACACAAGTCACCCCATCTTGGATTCCCCTAGGTCTCTAGTTTTCAGAAATGCACAGGTTTGGTAGGTTTCCCTAGGTGGCGGCTGAGCTACAGGCCAAAATCTACAGGTAGGCACTTTGCAAAAAACACCTCTGTTTTCCTTCAAAAATTTGGCTGTGTCCACGTTGCGCTTTGGGGCGTTTCCTGTCGCGGGCGCTAGGCCTACCCACACAAGTGAGGTATCATTGTTATCGGGAGACGTGGGGGAACGCTGGGTGGAAGGAATTTAGTGGCTCCTCTCAGATTCCAGAACTTTATGCCACAGAAATGTGAGGAACATGTGTTTTTTTTGCCAAATTTTGAGGTTTGCTAAGGATTCTGGGTAACAGAACCTGGTCCGAGCCACACAAGTCACCCCATCTTGGATTCCCCTAGGTCTCTAGTTTTCAGAAATGCACAGGTTTGGTAGGTTTCCCTAGGTGGCGGCTGAGCTACAGGCCAAAATCTACAGGTAGGCACTTTGCAAAAAACACCTCTGTTTTCCTTCAAAAATTTGGCTGTGTCCACGTTGCGCTTTAGGGCGTTTCCTGTCGCGGGCGCTAGGCCTACCCACACAAGTTAGGTATCATTTTTATCGGGAGACGTGGGGGAACGGTGGGTGGAAGGAAATTTGTGGCTCCCCTCAGATTCCAGAACTTTCTGCCACAGAAATGTGAGGAACATGTGTTTTTTTAGCCAAATTCTGAGGTTTGCAAAGGATTCTGGGTAACAGAACCTGGTCCGAGCCACACAAGTCACCCCATCTTGGATTCCCCTAGGTCTCTAGTTTTCAGAAATGCACAGGTTTGGTAGGTTTCGCTAGGTGGCGGCTGAGCTACAGGCCAAAATCTACAGGTAGGCACGTTGCAGAAAACACCTCTGTTTTCCTTCAAAAATGTGGCTGTGTCCACGTTGCGCTTTGGGGCGTTTCCTGTCGCAGGCGCTAGGCCTACCCACACAAGTGAGGTATCATTTTCATCGGGAGACGTGGGGGAACGCTGGGTGGAAGGAAATTTGTGGCTCCCCTCAGATTCCAGAACTTTCTGCCACAGAAATGTGAGGAACATGTGTTTTTTTTGCCAAATTTTGAGGTTTGCAAAGGATTCTGGGTAACAGAACCTGGTCCGAGCCACACAAGTCACCCCATCTTGGATTCCCCTAGGTCTCTAGTTTTCAGAAATGCACAGGTTTGGTAGGTTTCCCTAGGTGGCGGCTGAGCTACAGGCCAAAATCTACAGGTAGGCACGTTGCAGAAAACACCTCTGTTTTCCTTCAAAAATGTGGCTGTGTCCACGTTGCGCTTTGGGGCGTTTCCTGTCGCGGGCGCTAGGCCTACCCACACAAGTGAGGTATCATTTTCATCGGGAGACGTGGGGGAACGCTGGGTGGAAGGAAATTTGTGGCTCCCCTCAGATTCCAGAACTTTCAGCCACAGAAATGTGAGGAACATGTGTTTTTTTTGCCAAATTTTGAGGTTTGCAAAGGATTCTGGGTAACAGAACCTGGTCCGAGCCACACAAGTCACCCCATCTTGGATTCCCCTAGGTCTCTAGTTTTCAGAAATGCACAGGTTTGGTGGGTTTCCCTAGGTGGCGGCTGAGCTACAGGCCAAAATCTACAGGTAGGCACTTTGCAGAAAACACCTCTGTTTTCCTTCAAAAATTTGGCTGTGTCCACGTTGCGCTTTGGGGCGTTTCCTGTCGCGGGCGCTAGGCCTACCCACACAAGTGAGGTATCATTTTCATCGGGAGACGTGGGGGAACGCTGGGTGGAAGGAAATTTGTGGCTCCTCTCAGATTCTAGAACTTTCTGCCACAGAAATGTGAGGAACATGTGTTTTTTTAGCCAAATTTTGAGGTTTGCAAAGGATTCTGGGTAACAAAACCTGGTCCGAGCCACACAAGTCACCCCATCTTGGATTCCCCTAGGTCTCTAGTTTTCAGAAATGCACAGGTTTGGTAGGTTTCCCTAGGTGGCGGCTGAGCTACAGGCCAAAATCTACAGATATGCACTTTGCAGAAAACACCTCTGTTTTCCTTCAAAAATTTGGCTGTGTCCACGTTGCGCTTTGGTGCGTTTCCTGTTGCGGGCGCTAGGCCTACCCACACAAGTGAGGTATCATTTTCATCGGGAGACGTGGGGGAACGCTGGGTGGAAGGAAATTTGTGGCTCCTCTCAGATTCCAGAACTTTCTGCCACAGAAATGTGAGGAACATGTGTTTTTTTAGCCAAATTTTGAGGTTTGCAAAGGATTCTGGGTAACAGAACCTGGTCCGAGCCACACAAGTCACCCCATCTTGGATTCCCCTAGGTCTCTAGTTTTCAGAAATGCACAGGTTTGGTAGGTTTCCCTAGGTGGCGGCTGAGCTACAGGCCAAAACCTACAGGTAGGCACTTTGCAAAAAACACCTCTGTTTTCCTTCAAAAATTTGGCTGTGTGCACGTTGCGCTTTGGGGCGTTTCCTGTCGCGGGCGCTAGGCCTACCCACACAAGTGAGGTATCATTTTTGTATCGGGAGACGTGGGGGAACACTGGGTGGAAGGAAATTTGTGGCTCCTCTCAGATTCTAGAACTTTCTGCCACAGAAATGTGAGGAACATGTGTTTTTTTAGCCACATTTTGAGGTTTGCAAAGGATTCTGGGTAACAGAACCTGGTCCGAGCCACACAAGTCACCCCATCTTGGATTCCCCTAGGTCTCTAGTTTTCAGAAATGCACAGGTTTGGTAGGTTTCGCTAGGTGGCGGCTGAGCTTCAGGCCAAAATCTACAGGTAGGCACGTTGCAGAAAACACCTCTGTTTTCCTTCAAAAATTTGGCTGTGTCCACGTTGCGCTTTGGGGCGTTTCCTGTCGCGGGCGCTAGGCCTACTCACACAAGTGAGGTATCATTTTCATCGGGAGACGTGGGGGAACGCTGGGTGGAAGGAAATTTGTGGCTCCCCTCAGATTCCAGAACTTTCTGCCACAGAAATGTGAGGAACATGTGTTTTTTTAGCCAAATTTTGAGGTTTGCAAAGGATTCTGGGTAACAGAACCTGGTCCGAGCCACACAAGTCACCCCATCTTGGATTCCCCTAGGTCTCTAGTTTTCAGAAATGCACAGGTTTGGTAGGTTTCCCTAGGTGGCGGCTGAGCTACAGGCCAAAATCTACAGGAAGGCACTTTGCAGAAAACACCTCTGTTTTCCTTCAAAAATTTGGCTGTGTCCACGTTGCGCTTTGGGGCGTTTGCTGTCGCGGGCGCTAGGCCTACCCACACAAGCGAGGTATCATTTTCATCGGGAGACGTGGGGGAACGCTGGGTGGAAGGAAATTTGTGGCTCCTCTCAGATTCCAGAACGTTCTGCCACAGAAATGTGAGGAACGTGTGTTTTTTTGGCCAAATTTTCAGGTTTGCAAAGGATTCTGGGTAACAGAACCTGGTCCGAGCCACACAAGTCACCCCATCTTGGATTCCCCTAGGTCTCTAGTTTTCAGAAATGCACAGGTTTGGTAGGTTTCCCTAGGTGGCGGCTGAGCTACAGTCCAAAATCTACAGGTAGGCACTTTGCAAAAAACACCTCTGTTTTCCTTCAAAAATTTGGCTGTGTGCACGTTGCGCTTTGGGGCGTTTCCTGTCGCGGGCGCTAGGCCTATCCACACAAGTGAGGTATCATTTTTGTATCGGGAGACGTGGGGGAACGCTGGGTGGAAGAAAATTTGTGGCTCCTCTCAGATTCCAGAACTTTCTGCCACAGAAATGTGAGGAACATGTGTTTTTTTAGCCACATTTTGAGGTTTGCAAAGGATTCTGGGTAACAGAACCTGGTCCGAGCCCCACAAGTCACCCCATCTTGGATTCCCCTAGGTCTCTAGTTTTCAGAAATGCACAGGTTTGGTAGGTTTCCCTAGGTGGCGGCTGAGCTAGAGGCCAAAATCTACAGGTAGTCACTTTGCTAAAAACAGCTCTGTTTTCTGTGATGTGTCCACGTTGTGTTTTGGGGCATATCCTGTCGCGGGCGCTAGGCCTACCCACACAAGTGAGGTATCATTTTTATCGGGAGACTTGGGGGAACATAGAATAGCAAAACAAGTGTTATTGCCCCTTGTCTTTCTCTACATTTTTCCCTTCCAAATGTAAGACAGTGTGTAAAAAAGAAGTCTATTTGAGAAATGCCCTGTAATTCACATGCTAGTATGGGCACCCCGGAATTCAGAGATGTGCAAATAACCACTGCTTCTCAACACCTTATCTTGTGCCCATTTTGGAAATACAAAGGTTTTCTTGATAGCTATTTTTTACTCTTTATATTTCAGCAAATGAATTGCTGTATACCCGGCATAGAATGAAAACCCACTGCAGGGTGCAGGTCATTTATTGGCTCTGGGTACCTAGAGTTCTTGATGAACCTACAAGCCCTATATGTCCCCGCAACCAGAAGAGTCCAGCAGACGTAACGGTATATTGCTTTCAAAAATCTGACATTGCAGGTAAAAGTTACAGAGTAAAACGTAGGGAAAAAGTGATGTTTTTTTCACCTCAATTTCAATATTTTTCTTTTTCAGTTGTTATTTTCTGTAGGAAACTCTTGTAGGATCTACACAAATTACCCCTTGCTGAATTCAGAATTTTGTCTACTTTTCAGAAATGTTGCGGTTTCTGGGATCCAGCGTTGGTTTCATGCCCATTTCTGTCACTGACTGGAAGGAGGCTGAAAGCACAACAAATCGTAAAAATGGGGTATGTCCCAGTAAAATGCCAAAATTGTGTTGAAAAATTGGGTTTTCTGATTCAAGTCTGCCTGTTCCTGAAATCTGGGAAGCTGGTGATTTTAGCACCGCAAACCCTTTGTTGATGCCCTTTTCAGGGGAAAAACCACAAGCCTTCTTCTGCAGCCCATTTTTTCCCATTTTTTAGAAAAAAACAACATTTTCACTGTTTTTTGGCTAATTTCTTGGCCTCCTTCTGGGGAACCCACAAAGTCTGGGTACCTCTAGAATCCCTAGGATGTTGGAAAAAAAGGACGCAAATTTGGCGTGGGTAGCTTATGTGAACAAAAAGTTATGAGGGCCTAAGCGCGAACTGCTCCAAATAGCCAAACAAAGGCTCGGCACAGGAGGGGGAAAAGGCCTAGCAGCGAAGGGGTTAAAGGATAGTTTCTTTTTCCCATGTCCTCTTCTAATTGTTCTGTGTTTCTTTGTTTCTTGTTGATATTGTAGGGCCTCTGCCTAGACCGCATCCTTGGCCCCTCTCTTTTAATGTTTGTTGATCCAGATACATAAGTTGTATTTCTTCTTGCAGGGTAGTCCTTGCTGTGCCCTCCAAAACACCTTCACCTTCACTCAAATCCATGTTGGATTCACTGATGTCTTCGGACATTTCAGGCAGTTTAATTTTGGAGTCAGGTGTGTATTGTTTTTTAAAGATGTCAAAGCATTTTGCACAGGTATAGATTGTCCCATTCTTGTAATCTTGTTAATCACAAATACATTTCCTCTGTTTACGTGCTTCTATTTCAGATTCATATTTCTCAAGTTTACTATCCATTTTTTCCTTAGCTTGTCACTTCTTTCTTTTTCTGTGAGTGCCAATATTTTTTCTTCCACCTCTTGTATTGATTTGGTCTATGTGTTTAAATCCATCTTGCCATACTTAAATCATAGTAGCATCATATTTCTTGAGAATGTCATATTGTTGTCACTCCATTACACTAGCATCTCAGGTTTGGTGTTCAGGTGGTTTGGCATGGAAAATATACCTAATCCCGTAGGGATTCTACCCACTTGTATATACTTCACCTGTACCAATATTTCCCAACTCTTTGTTATCTCCTTCTGGTTTAAGTTCTCCAACTGAGAAAATAATTGCTGTGGACTTAGTGTTTTTGTAACAGTATTGGTTGTTTCATTCATTGGAGCATTTTCATGATTTGAAAAGAGACTCTGGTTTTTGAGCCCCTCTTGCAGCTCTGGCTTCCATCATCAGGTGTACTGAAAAACCACTGTGAACTCACATTTGCCAATTTGTTAAAGTGCTAATCTGTCTACGGACATCACTGGCCCATAGTGGATGCACAAAAGGGCTGCATCATAACATATTTGTATATGTAAAAGGAGAGGATGATCCTACCTGAGGTGCCTCCTGAGCAGGCAGGGTCCTCCGACTTTGTGCGTTCATCGCTCAACCCAGCATGCGGGCTCTCACTGGCATTGGTTACGAGATGCAATGCTCAGGCTCCCATATGTATGGCCATGATGATAAAGTCGATATTTGTGAGTGACTGACTGTGGCAGATGATCCTTGTAATGGTTTCCTCTCCAAAGAAATCCGCCAGTTCTTTGATGCTGTATCCAAGGTTCAGTAAAACTCAATTTGAAGCTGCCAAAAGAGATGAAAGGGGAGGTGAATTCGAGGCAAATCGAATCATGGTTCATTATTGAACCCCCCCTGGGTTTGAATAGGATCGAAGACCTATGAACAGACATTGGGTAATACTTGGAGATGTTACTGTTAAGGCAACACAGAAGCCATGAAGAAGAACACATGCAGTGAGGTGCCCATTCAGGTTGTGAAGACACATTAACTATGGTCAGTAAGGGCTAGGTCACCAATATAATGAACAAACTCAGTTTTTTGATTGGGATTTACTTAATTTGGGTTTCCCGTGTAGGTTTTTTAATAATCATGCAACTGGGCCAAGGCTATTGTCTTAACTGGGATTTACAGTAGGAGTGCCTGTTCAACTGAGAACAGGTGTTGAGATGCCCATTTAGGACGTGTGTTCGATGGAAAATTATAATGACTATGGATTGTCCAATTGGATTAATAGAAATGATATAATTGAGCCAAAGGGCTATTGCTGAAATGGGAGCATGTGTGTGTAGAATTGATAGTATTAGCATTTGACCAATCATTCCCATAATCAGTAGAATTTGAATGAAGGTTGAAATAAGGTACAAGTTTACATGTTTTTGTTTTTTTTAAACTCAAAAGTGAGAAGTATGCAGTAAGTTTTCAACAAATTATAAGAACGAAGAGATTTGGAGCATAATTGATATATTTAGTGACACTTCAAAATGGCTGCTCCATTTCCGATGTATTAACGACAATGTTTTTCCCATGTCCTTTCTTTATGTGAATGTGTTATAAAAAGCTGCATGTTTAATGAACTGGTTTATTTAAATGGCAGTGATTGAAAGGTGACCATGACATTGGAAAAGGCCATGTGATGAAACGCATCTGTCTTGCTTGTGTTTTCTGATGGTACAAATACATGAATTTGTACGAAGGTAACTCTGTGAACGCGAGATTTTTTTGAACTGAATGAAATGAATATGACGTGAGACTGAATGTAATATTCCCAGACGATTTAGCGATTTTTCAACAGCAATAACAGAAATCGGCTGAACATAATAACATCAAATTTTGTAAAGTAATTTATTTACCTAGGTGCGTGCCTTCTGTTTTATGGTGTAAATCTGTTCAACTGTTTCGGAGAAATTAAGGTTAAAAACATAGAGATATCTGTGCATTAGCTCCTTCTGGAGTCCCTTGAGATCGCAAATAAATAAATTGAGCATTTTACTTGGTTATAAGTGCTTTTTTCCCATCGACTGGTTAGGTTGGCCCTGCAAGGTTGAGCAGTTTAATTGGCTGGTCACAACATGCCAGAAAACTTTGCAGCCACCATTACAGGACATGGGGACTTGGTCCCTGTGTCCTGAAACTTAACAAAATGAAGTAGTAGTGAGCAGTGTAGGGGTACCCTGACCACATTGACCTTATTGGTGGGTTCCAGAGGACAGAAGAAAACAGGGCAACCAATGTGGTCCCCAGGGAGTCCAGCAGGACTGAAAAATCATTTAAAGAAAATACAATATGGAGTGGGGGTCTATGGGCTTTTCGACACTTGTGGGTGCTTGACCGCCTGTGGGGGTTAGGAACAGATTATGGCTGCAGGGGTTGGCCGTCTGCAGGATTTGGACAAAGGGCCTGGCCACAGATAAAGCCCTTTGCCCAACTCCTTAAGGTGTATGGCCAAAGGCCATGCTCGGTGGGGCTTTTGTCTCCGGCAGAAGTTGGGTATGGTAATAAGATCTCCATTGATATTAAAATGAAAACAGAAATTCACTTAAAAAAACATAGGTTAGAGTGAGGTTATAGCTAGGTATGGTAATAATATCTAATGTTAGATTTAAAAATCTCTAGAAATTCACTGAAAAAGTCAACGTCAAAGTTACATTATAGTTAGGTGAAATGTCTGTTATGATGTCACGGTCACATAATGAGTATCATGAGTGATGTGAGGTCATACGCAGGGCATGGCAGGGCACTAGTTTTTTTTTTTTTTTTAAGTCTCTATACCGGCTTTTTTATTACAGTAGATACATACATTAGTAATGGGAGGCACATAGGCTGGCATATCATAGTTTAAACATTCAATAGTATAGCATAGCGGGTGTGAAGACACTTTAAACACAGCAGCATGCGTAGCCCCTTCCAGAAGTCCAAGGTTCATATGAGCATAAAAAGCAGTGTTACATGCAGGGCACAAGTTACAGCTAGGTCAGTTAACCATAGGGACTTTCAGTTTTTGTGTTTAAAATATGATGGTATGACTGACATTTGAGAAGGAACAACAATGGGTCTTCAATTAAAAACAACCGAGAATGGATTGAATGATGACATAGTCCCAACTTAAAAAAGTAAGATTGTTTTATTAGCAATTTATCTAGATTATATCCCACGACTATCCCTCCTTGGGGTAACAACAAATATTGAAAGTATTCAGGTTCTCACACTCCTGTATGGGCTAGTAAATGAACAAACTGTCGACTGGGCCACATTAATCATTCTCTGCTGGTGGTATTTTTTTAAAGATAAAGCTCTGCAGTCTTCTGCTCAAACTACCATAATATAAGCACTTTCTCTACACTATAAGTGCAAAATCTTGGTCCTGATGAATGCCATAGACCCTACTGCACTATTATAAGTGTCAGAACGCTGTTCAGGGGGGGCCACATGGCAAGCAGGAACTACAGGACACAACCCTGATGGTAGAAACCTTTTACTCCTGATGTCCCAGGGCCCAACCTGCTATGGATCCTGAGAGGCTGGGTCAAGTATCCCTCAGCACTTGGATTCCAGTGGTAGCTTGGTTCAAGCAGTCTAAGACATTTCAGTGGGTAGCAGACACAGGGAGGTGCACAAAGGCTCACAACTCAAAATACGTTCAGCAGCAGCTATAAATGATCATCTAGTTCATGAGCACTGACGCATCAGAAGCTGTCTCTGGTAAGTTCCTCACATGCAACCTGGTAGGGGCAGCTGTCGAATGTGCTCATGTTCCTCACATATGATCCTGCATAAGTAGTGGCCAGGTGGTCCTCACTGCTCCTCTGATGCTTGGTAAGGCTCTTGGGATCCTCCCTGCAGGTGAGAGGAAGAGTTGCGATGCTCCTGGCGCTGGCCCTCAGCCCAGACTTGTGCCCACTCACATGACAACTGCCTCCTAACCACAATGGTCTTGTACAAACAGTGCTCCTTGGTGTATCCCAGTGGCCTCCTGTGACATAGGGGGGTCACCGACCAGGCTCAGTACACGGACTATGGGCTGATTGGCATAGCGGCACTGTTCACGGTGGACCCACCTGACATACAGGGTTGTCAACAAAGAGAATGCACATGGGCGATGATCTGATTGGGACGGCAACAGTCACAGCTCACTTCACAGTGGCCTTCTGCTGGCATACCGAGAGGCTGCCAACTTTTCCCTGCACATGGACAAATACCTGATAGAATCAGCAGCTGTCTTCTCATAACTCGCTATTGGAATCCAATCAACAGGACCCCCTCACTGGACCTTGTTCCTCCAAGTACTCTCCTCTTCCTCACAGGGCACACTGGTCTTGGTGCCTCATGCATATTCTTCCTGCCCAACCATTATCTGAGGCACAAGGGGGTATTTCATTTGTAGTTTCAAATTATTTGACTGTGAATAGGTTTTAGACATGATACATGGAAGGAACAATAACTTCTCCATGAAGGTGGTAATCTCAACCTGGCAGTGACAGAGTTGATTATCTATGTGATAAATAACATTTTGAACTTAAACTCTTTAGGGGATGGAGGGGAACTAAGGGACAGCCAAACCTTGTGTCTGATGTTAAATATGGATGCCGGATTCTAGTCTCTGTAGTCTACCTAATCTGCTTGACCAATATCTTTTCTCAATATTGTGTCCTCAATATTGTGTCCTATGAGGAAATTGTTTGGTTTATTAGTTTGGGTGGATGGTAGCCCAGCACAAGTAATAATGTCACTATTCTTGTTAGGACCAATAAACGTTTCAGTAATTTAAACCTGCGCTCAACCTCTGGTAATTATGGCGCATAGTTCTTAGAAATACCAAAACAGTTAAAAATTCAAAAGCACAACAAAATAAATGCTCCACTCCAGTTTATAGTAATAGATAATAATTTTCCAGGGCAAAGGTAAGTTCCCTGGTCTCCAGGCACTACCTGCAGGCCAAGAAGTCTAGTGGTGGCCCTCCCAGTGACCCATTACAACTGTTTCCATGGGAGGAGAAGATCGTGGCCATCCTGCGTCCTGAGGGCTTGACAGGAATCCGTGGGGGAGTCATGCATGGTAAGTCACAACACTAAAGATGTCACCAATATGTAGTGTCATGCATGCTCACTGCCCACCTTGTGCCACCTTCACTGTTACTCCACTCACCAGCCCAGTGTCCTCTGCCCCAGCGATCCCTACTTGTCAACTCCAATTGAAGTGTACCCACTTGGGAGCATAAAATCACTAGACTGGGTGTAGTACATGGACTGACAAGACTACAATTCCTAAACACAAATACACCAATACAGTGGTCTATTGTCCAAGGACCCCTGTGTCTCAACTTTCTGTTGAAGTGTACTCACCTGGAAGGATAACATTTGTACAGTGGGTGTAGTACAGGGACTGACTGGACTGCTAAGGCCAGGATGCACTGACACTTTTATTCCACTCAACCAGCCTTGTGTCCTCTCCAACAAAGTCCCCTGTGTCACAACTCTCTGTTGAAGTCTACTCACCTGGGAGGATAACATTTATATAGTGGGTGTAGTACAGGGACTGATAGGACTGCTAAGGCCAGGAGGCACTGTTACTGTTATTCTACTTAGGCAGCACGGTGTCCTCTGGGAAGTCTACATACCTGGGAGGACAACATTTGTACAGTGGGTGTAGTACAGGGACTGACAGGACTGCTGAGGCCAAGAGACTCTGTCACTGTTACTCCACTCAGCCAGCCCAGAGTGCTCTGCCACAAAGACCCCTGTATGTCAACTCCCAATTGCAGTGGTCTCACCTGGGAGCATAACATTTGTATAGTAGCTGTAGTACAGGGACTGGCATGACTACAACTCACAACAGGCACTGTTTCCGTAACTCCAAAAACACAACAGTGGTTACTTGCACAAAAGATCTGTTAGTGAACTCACAACTGAAGTGTGCTCACTAGGGGGAGCACATTTGTCAAGTTTGTGTACTACAGTGAGTGACATGTCTGTAGCTCACAGCAGGCCCTGCATCTGTGACTCCAAAGACAGAACAGTGTTCCCTTCTCCAAAGACCACTATTTGGCAATCACAAAATGAAGTTAACTCACCTGAGGGGATAACATTTGTCAAGTAATGGGGAGTAGTGAGAGTGACAGGACTGCAACTCCTGGCAGGCACTGTTTCTCCCACTCCAAACACCAGACCAGTGTTCTCTCCTCAAAAGACCCCTGTGTCTTAACTCTCTATTGAAGTGTACTCACCTGGGAGGATACCATTTATAAAGTGTGTGTAGAAGAGGGAGTGACCTGACTGCCAATGCCAGGAGGCCCTTTTTCTGGAAAACAAAACACCAACACAGTGTCCTCTTGTCCAAGGACCCCTGTGTCTTAACACTCAGTCTAAATGTACTGACCTGTGAGGATACTATATGTACAGTGTGTGTAGTACAGGGAGTTACATGACTGTAAGTCACAGTTGGGTCTCTTACTGTCACTCCAAACACCAATCCAGTACCCTCTCCTCCAAAGATTCTTGTTTGGGAAATCACAAAAGAAATGTGCTCACCTGGGGAGGTGACATTTCTCAAGTGTATGAAGTAGAGGGAGTGACATGACTGCTAAGAGCAGGAGGCTCTGTCTAACCAATTCCAAACACAATCCCAGTGCACACTTGTCCAACTACCCATGTTCATTTACTCACAAAGGAAGTTTTCTCCCCTGGGAGGACACTATTTGGCTAGCTTTGGGAACTAGTGGGAGTGCCCTGAATGTAAAGCCCAATGGGGCCTGTTTTGCTAACTTCAATCACCAGCCCAGTGTACACTTGCCCCAATGCATTGGTTAGTGAACTCACAAAGGAAGTTTACTTACCTGGGATGATAACATTTAGATAGGGTTGGGAACTAGGGGGAGTGACCTGAATGTAAAACCCAATGGGCCCTGTTTTGATAACTCCAATCACCGGCCCAGTGTAAACCTGCCCCAATGCATCTGTTAGTTAACTCACAAAGGATATTTTCTCACCTGGCAGGTTAATATCTGGATAGTGTTGGGAACTAGAGGAGTGACCAGAATGCAACTACCAGGAGGCAGTGTTCAAGTGACTCCAACTAACAGACCAGTGGTCACTAGTTCAAATAACCTAGCCTGATCACTCTAAAATATTGTTGACTCACCTGGGAGGGACCAAGCTACAGATCACATCCAACTCGGAGATGTGGCTGGCCACCTAGTTCTATCTTAAACTTTTAAGCCAAGATGAAACTATTGAGGATAGGAAGGCCAGCTCACACAGTGTGCAACATAAATTATTAACTAGACCTCAAGATACATCATCTGAATGGTATTGGCTGCAGACACATTCACAATGCACTGACCACATGATGACTCCAGTCACACATACAACAAACTCCTCCTTCAGCCTGCATAATATTCAACTAGGACTCAAAATGGTCAATGCCACATCCTGCCCAGCCACTGTTTTGTCAGCACTGAAGTGCTGCCTTTCCTCCGAAGTGCTAATGTATTGCTAAAGCAGCTGCTGAATTTAATGGAATTAGCATGCCTCACAAATGTCACCTCAATACAACCAATACCATGGGTAGCTTTCACAATAGGTTTGTCTGCAAATCAACTATGTACACGGGCTGTGCAAAATGTCACTGTTAACTTTTGGAGGTAGGTGTCACAATATCACCAGTAACATTGTATGCGTCACATCAGCATGTGAAGCTTCCACTGGCCAGACAGAGCCCACAGATGAGACTACCACCATTCCCCAGGATGAAGCCCTCAGTGAACATGACATTCCTGAATGTCTAGCAACCTGGACAGACCCCGACAATGAGTCTCACTGAGCCCACATCAAGAACTCCAAACCCGGTTGCCTCAACTTCACAAGCAACCATTTGCCCCCAACCTGTGTCGCTAGGACTGTACCTACAATCTTGTGCTCCCCCATCCAGGATCCTTAGTTGCAGCCCAACTCCTCGGACAATGATGATCTTGGAACCAGTGAGAAGGGGCACCCTGTGGCAAGGGCATAGACCCATGGGGGGTAGGGTGCATGGGAGGAATGTTGTTGGCCACTGGGGATGCTCCAGGCCAGGACACAATCAGCCAAGTCTTGGGGGTCTATCAAGAGTTCCAAGGCGTGATGGGCCAGGTACTTATTGAACTCCATGAGATCAAGCAGCTGCAGAGTGACAGTCATAGGGATATGAGTGAGCAGTGGGAGGCCACCAATACCAACCTGGCCTCCCTAACAGGGGTGTTGAGGGACATTAGCAGTACCCTGATCAGGGATTGTTAGCAACACTATACCCCTTCCTTTGGCACAGCATCACCAGGTCCGACATCATCAGTGCCAGCCACAGGAAGGGAGGCCCTGTCAAGGGAAGAACCCATTGCAGACACTCTGCCTCTGCAGCTACAGCTCACCCTCCACACAAGTGGGGATGTCCAGCAAAGAGTTCAGGAGGTGCAGATGGCCAGACACCAACCACTGCCAGCAAATGAACACTTCCTGAAAGAACTCCATTGTGTGCCACATGTTCACTCTGTTAATCAACCATGACTGAACCCTTCACTTTCCTTTTCCATCATGCCCCAATGTCAGTTTATTCACAAATGTTCATTATATTCACCTATCACAAAATATGTGTCTGTCTGCTACTGTTTCAATTGTTGCTATGCAGAGATGCAAGAGCATGTGAAGCAAATGATGAAGACAAAAGATACTAGTGCAAGGAGGGATGTGTTACAGGTACAGTGTCCTGCTAAGGATTACTACCAACATACACCAACACATTGCTAGAAGTGTCTAATCACACCAAACACTTTATTGCACCGTACATCATGTAGGCTGTCCTTATGTCTGGACTGTTACAGCAAATAATGGGTAATTCATATTGGGTCAGGGTAGATATATGAGTTACAGTCCCCTAGACCACAGACAGGAAGGGCATTGTCAGACATTGTCCTGTAGAATAGGCAAACAGAGACATGAATGGTGTCACCAGCTTGAGCCTTATCACATACCAAAACCAAGTAATCCAACATCACTTAATCCAAGATGCAGTCAGAGGGCAGTACAACAGTCCATGATCACAGATCCACCATGATACAATGACCATGCATCTGGTGGTATGATACAAACATGTGTCAGTGTTGTGGCACAGGCAAAGTGGCCTGCAATAATGAAACACATCTACAGCTATGTATAGGTCATGCAAGAATAGTGGTTAGCCTATGTAAAGGGTGAATGCCTGGCTTGCACTTGCAGACAACATATTTCATGGTCATATGTTGACACAAATGTAGCTATGGGTCCCCCATAACACACTGTTCAAGCTGGTTTGGCACAGGTCTTATACACCCTAAATCTGTAACCCATATTACCTGGAACAATCCAGGTCCACTTCCTCTGTCGGAACAGCATCAGATACGTGCCAATGTCACAACTATGAAATGCCCACATGAGGATGTCAGGGTGAAGGAACCTGTACAAAGACAAAAAAGGAGCATATATTTGGAAACATTCCTATTACACAAATCACATAGCAGGCATCTGGAATTGAAGTTACAGTGCAATGAGACTGACACAAAGCAATATCTTTAAGGTGGGGATATGTCAGAGGCTAACTCTTCAAGCACCCATTGACTCAATATTGCTTAGCGTCAGCTCCCCAGTATAATGGCAAGACACTCAACTCCACATAATCTGACAACTACAGTCCTGCATACAAGTACAGTTATTACATCACATGACATACTTATACTCAAGAAAAGTAGTTATTGATGAGATCCTGCCGCAATTCAGCTCCTTCCTCTTTACCACTGACATCCTCACTTGGCATTTCAGGAGGCTCACCCGGTGGCACTGCAGGCTGCCCCTTCTCTGGGATGTATGGCACAATGATCTTACACACTTTCCCGGGTGAGTAGAGGAGGGCTCCACCTGTCTGATATAGATGCCTAAATCTGGCCTTCAGGAGCCCAAAAGCCCACTCCACTAACTGCCTGCTTCTTACATGGGCCTCATTGAAGCACAGTTTCCCTAGCATAGTTGGATTCCTCACCAGCATCAACAACCAAATACAGTTCGGATTTACTGAGTCTCCTGTTAAGGAGTGGAATATATGTGCAACTATGAGTCCCTCTTATCAGTAAATCCTCACCAGACATTGCACACACACAAATAGTACAGAAGTTACTTACCAATCTGCCAGGCCCACTGTCGGTATAGTTGTGACATCAGCTGGTGGATTGTGCTGTTTCACATAATGAAGGAATCATGGACTGAACCCAGGAAATGGGCACAGACATGTGAGATGTAGAGGTTCACCAAATATACAATTTGGACGTTGACTAAATGGAAATTCTTTTGGTTGCAGTACACTTGTTAATTGGCATGCGCTGCAGCCAGGCGAACATGTGTGCAATCAATAGCCCCCACCACATGTGAGATGCATACAAAACCATAAAAGTCAGCCTTCACATGGGCTAAATCCTCATGTTGGGGAAACTGGATATAGCTGTCCAGGTGTTTCAAGATTGCTGAGATGACATCCCTCAACAACAGACAGCATAGTTTGGGACATGCCAGCTGACAGGGACCCTGAATGTTGGAAGGATCCTGTGGCTAGGAAGTGCAAAACTTACATGACTTGTACAATGGGTGGTATGCTGTTTAGATGACTAATAGCTGGCATCAGATCTTGCTCCAAATGATGACAAGGATCCACTATTGTTTGCTGAGCCAAACGATACAAGAGTATAACATGTCTTTCCTCCATGGCCTGTAGGTCTGGCAGGGGATGGTAGACTGGTTGTCGCATCCTCCTTCTCCCTTGGTATCTCAATATGACAGGAAATTAGTTCTGACATTAGTCATTGTGTCCACAGCAACATACATGATGCATGTCCAGGATAACATGTGACAAGACATATTATTAGAGATGACACTAGGTTCATATGCTAGCCCCTTTCTTTGCCACACATGTGTAGACCACATGCAACTCGACCTAAAGCCAAATTGTGCATCACAAATGTCCCTTGGAATGTGACTAAATCCATCAAGCACAAAAAAGGCGATTAACAGTTGTAGACTGCCCCACTATGAATTACCATCTGTGCCCTGCAACATACAACAATGGTGTTTGAGTAGTAGGACCTCCATGGCAAGACAAGATGAGCAGGTATTTGTGCAAATAAAATAGATTTTCTGATGTGTGACGCAGTGTTATTAACTCAGTCCTGCATTTCAGGCTGCCTGACCTACTCTAATGGACATTAGGAACCGCTCGCAACTGCCAGTGGAAGCTGTCATTGCGATAGGCAGTTGCAACTGCGGCAGACACAGTCATAGGATAACATTGCCAGTGGTGGTTGCAGGCCAATGGCTGTGTTTGTCAGCAGGGACGACTGCGTACATGTCAGATGTGACGGCCATGTTCTGCTAAATCTCTCACTTGACTCTTGACGCTGCTGTCAGCAAGACCTTCACTACCGAGCTGCTGTGTACTGCCTCTGGAGCAAACATGCCATGTCCAGCAGGCTATAGGGCCCCTGTCTTCTCACCAGAGGAGTCGGCAAAGTTGGTGACTGAGGTCCTACTCCTGTATGACCAGCTCTATGGTGCACCAGAGGAGCAGGTAAGTGTCATATGTGCACAGTGTTCTTTGTATTTAACCATCCTTTGCCTCCTCACAGGCTAGAATGTGCCCCTGTGCAGCAGATTGAGTATTCATGTGCCTGTAGGTGCGTACTGTGTGCCATCAATGGGAGACTCAACGTGCATGCATTGGTGGCCAGTGCCACATGTTGACTTCAGTCACAATATGGTGTGTGTGTGTTCATTGTGTTTCATGATCCACCTTGTGTTGGATGCACATAACTAGGAGAGGTGACATTACTGCCATCCACTGACATCTCTTTCCTCATGAATGTTGCATATGGGAAACTAAAAGTATGTGCATGAGCATGTACTAGGTATGCATCTTGTATGTGCCAGTTGTGAGTAATGTGAGCTATGTGTATGTTTCCCCAGATATTTCTTAGCACATCTGCCCTTGCTGGGCTGTTGTTTGTAAGTCATGTCATTGCTGTCTCTGCCCTTCAGGTTGCCATGTACACCAAATTACAATTTGCTGTTATGCATAGAGGTGATTGAACCGGGATGTCATGTATGTTCTGACTACTCAGCCCTTAGAGACCAGGGCCTGTCACATGTATCTTCCAGCATGGGTCATAATCTAGGCTGGGGAGGGGTCTCTGTGGATATGCACTGTGGCATGGTGCCTACGCTCTGTAGACCAGCAGATCTTGTGATGTGGCAAATATGAGGCTCTGTTGTAAAATGCTGCCCAGAATATCTCATTTGCTCAGATTGGGAATGGGTCCAGACGTACATTACTGATCTAATCCACATGTGCCCTTAGTCCCATTGTCAGTGTGCGTCCCTGACTCCTGACGCACCCCTTACTCCCACAGACGTCTTGTCACCTTCATACAGGTCATATCTGTCCGGTGCAGGCTTATTGCATAACTGACATTTCCGCAGTTTAGACAGTGTGTTGATTCCAGGAAGACCATGATGTGTGACTCTGTAGATTGGTGACCTAGCAGAAACTGGTCATGGCATGTCTTTGTTTTTGGATGCCAACTCTGTAGGATAGATAGAAATGTCCGAAAGTGTGTCTTGAGATACAGGTAGATACCACAGGACCCCACTCCCTGAAATGGCATGAGTCTGCATTGTTTATTGCAAATGTCCATTTGTGGACAGGTTAAACACTTTCTGTGCCCTCCGTGCCAGTCCTTTCATTGTTTCCCATTTGTGAGTATGGAGTTTGTACTCTGACAGTAGCTTTTAAGGACTGTATGCAGAGAGTTATCACAGAGTGTGACTGTATTGGTCCACTCATGACTAAGGAGCCTACCTTGCAGTAGCCACAGAGATGTGATGTGTCTCAGTGTCTCACATCTCATTCAGGGTGATAGGGCATGTCCCACAAGATATCAGTAAGCCTGCCTATTCATTGTGTGTGTGTTTTTGTATATAGGATGTTTGTGTGTAGTTGGTGATATGTGGGTGAATATTTTATAGACTTCACTGTCCCTTCACTGTCCCTGTTGCAGAGATGTGCTTTTGTGTGCTTTTGTGTGGTGTTGCAAATGCAGTGTGATTGAGCTGTGATTGAACTGCCCAAGAGTGGTGTATTGTGACTGTGAATGTGTCCGTCTTGATGTATGTTTCAGACTAAGTACTGGATGTGACATACTTGTTACCCATGGCGTGCCCCCCCCCATGATGTGTACGACGGTGCTACCATCAGTTATTAAGCACTCTGATGCGGGTAGGTGTGTGTGTATTTACAGTTGGTGGCGTCCACAGTGAAGTTGGTTTCGTGCACCTTCGAGGACCATCAGAAGGGGCAGCACATGTGCGATGGGCTCCATGGCAGCATATGGCGAGAGAGACTGCTGGAGGTGAGTGTTGCCCTTTATACTGTCCGTTTCCACCTTCGGAGACATGGTGGTTGGCCCACCTTGCAATTGGCCCGGCAGCAACACAGACTCTGCTGGCCTGTTTGTGCTGCCTCATGACCGTGGTGGTCTATGCAGCCTGGCAGTGCCGGCAGAACCGCGGCAGTCTTTGCTCCATAGGCCAGTATGACTCATAAAACGGCGGTCCAACCAACAATCTGATGGCAGTCGCACTGCCACCACCACCACCATGGCAGTCCACGGACCACCAAACTCATAATGAGGCCCTAAGCTAGTTGGAATTGTCTCTTATTTTTCCTGTGCCAGCCCACAACATTACTGTGGAGACGACAGAGGGCTCTCGTGGTACAATGTTGTCCTAGAGGTGGCTTCAGTTATTGAGGGCAAAAGAGGAGTCATTGAACTTGGAGGATGTAATAGTCAGTATCATAACTACAATTGTCATAGGCATTGGGTGTCAACTTGTAAGAAATCAATCAGGTAGGTTTGTAAAGTATGTGGCTACCCTCAGGGAGATAAAATAGTAAATTATAGGCTAAGGGGTGAGATATCAAAAGAGGTTATTTTGAAGGGTCGAAATTGCAATTTTAAAACTGTGCAGACATATTACAGTGATGCTGCAGCCATGTTTGCACTGTCACTCTAATGGTGGCACAGTGCATGCTTCAGTTCACTAGTAACTTTTAACTTACGTGCTCTGTGTGCACTTTGTACCATATACAGAGGAGTTAAAGTTAAATATGTCATTTAGGAGTTTGACCCATTCAACATGTTTTAAGGGGTCAGAACACATGTACTGGGCACTGGACAGCAGTCCAAAAACCGCAATAAAATCTAGGAAAAGGTGAGGGTGACTTGCAAAAAGGGCAGTCTTTAACAGCTAAAATTAAAACAACTTCAACACCTTTTTCTAAAACTATTTTGACCTCCACAACCCAATTAAAACATACAGTGGCAAACCAAAGCATTTAAAGGTCCACCTAAATTGCCCCCTATCACAACATTCTCTCTGTCAGAGCTAGTAAAGTGTGATGATCATTTCAATTATCTTGGTTAAGAATTGCTCCAAGACACTTGTCCAAGGAATCTGTTTCTCCACACTTGGTTTGGTGGCATCAGGTTGTAACAGAAGTGGATAGTCTGTAAATTGTGTATTTAAGAAATCCAGTTCTAGAGAAGCTGCTGGAGCTCACTGGAATTTTATTCCTTTCTCTAATAAGTCATAGACTGGTGCCACAATATATGCTACATTTTTAAAGAATTTCCTATAAATATATGCAAGACCCAGTGAACATTGAATTTATTTGATGGAGAAAGGAGCTAGTCAATCCAGGATAGCCTTGAAGTTTCAGCTGTCCATTGCTAGATATCATTCTTCTAACACATAGCAAAATTTGGAATAGTCCTTTGGTCAATAAAACACAATGAGAAAGCACCCCCATTTTTTGGAACTGATGGCACTGATCTTTTTACTCTGAGCAATGATGCAATGCTGACCAGTTCCCATTGTATTTGCTGACAATCCTAAAAAATCATTTACTAACTCCTAATCAGCATATTTAACGTTCGAGTGAGGTCATAGTGTATGGTTCAAGTAATACACCAATGGCTTGGAATGGTAAATGTTACTTGTAGATTGGAGCACATATTGTGGCATCCACAAAACTGACAAGGAAACGTGGATTCCAATTTATATGTGTAGTCAATTGTTGCAGCTTTTAAACTTGCAGACAGATATGTCAAGATAACCTTTCTAAAAGGAAGGAACCCAGATTTTAAATATTAAATAATTCACCCCAAAGTAGGCCTTGTAGTCCACAAAGTAGAATTCCTAGTGTTTAAAAGTAGACCATGTAAGAATGTAAGGTTGAAAGGTCCCTAAAGTGGCTAGCCCCCAAGAGCTCCTCTGATTATAGGGCTTTAGCTGTTTCTACGAGAAAAACTAAAGTACAATTAAAATCCTCTTTTGGATTTTTGGTTTGAAATAAGTGACAAGGCCCATTCAACCACCACTTTTAATATTTATTATGAATCTAGTTCATCAGTGAAGTCAGATTGTTGCTAAATATACGGCAATATCTTTTATGAAGTTAAATTGCTCCTGTATGAAGCTTCAGTTCAGTGGGCTAATTAGAATTAACCACTCTGCAGCTACCCTTCCTGTAATTCGTTCCCCTTGATGAGGTATAAAAACTGCTTCCACAGCAGAGACAATGGCTTGTGCTTCTTGGCTGGAAGACCTGGGTGTCAGTTATGCGGTCATCCTCTCACAGGAAGTTCAGTTATTTAGTGTTCAGGAACTTCATTAACTTTAATGAAACTAGGATGAAACCTGCCGATTCATTGTTAAGTGTAAAGTGAGATGGGGGGAAGAGTAATCTTTTGATTGTACGCTGTAGCCATTCGGGCCCCATCGCTATAGGAGAAGCCAGAACCAATTTGGTTTGGTGTGATTGAGGAGGGGAGGACCGGCCATTTCTCTAGACCCACCCGTAGTTGGGGCGCCACCCTACTCCAGGGGCAGAAAAGTTCAGCCAAATAGGAGTTCACTAAGCAAGCTACACTGAGGATATTTTACAGTAACACAAATAAGATGTGCTATAAAAGATGGTGAAGTTGCTCCTGTGATGTTTGTGCCCATTGTTAGGGAGTGTTCAGGAGTCATTCCCTACCCCTGGCTCATGAATTGTACAAACCAGACACCTCACAAACAGATCCTCAGAAAGGATCTGGACCTGTGAAAGATCAGAAGAGGAAGAAGTCTGCTGTCTAGGGCTCAGTCCTTCGAGGTGAACTCCAAGGATCAGATCAGCTTGATGACCTTCTGTGTGCATACATTAAACACTGCAAGAGACCTTTCCTGGCGTGACCAGTTTATGAGTGCCAAGTGGACCCTGACTATACTGGACTGGACTGTTCTTGTGTGTTGGGCTTGACAGAGTTTTTGACTTATTACTTGAGGGAGGACCACATCCCCCCAACTAATTCCACATAGAGTATGTCCTTAACATGAGTATCATGTTCAGCAGGTTCTGTACAAAATTAAGATGTCAAGATGCACAACTACAAAACAAAGAAGTAGATTAGAGACGATGAAATCCATGAAGTGCTGAACAATTGCCTTGCCAACACAGAGCCTGAAAGACATAAAACAAAATGCTCAAGTTGTGTCACTCAACTGAAAAGCAGGATGTCTGCAGGGGCGATGGTATGCCTCCCGACCTCCTGGAACACCTCTCGGCACTTCCTGGTGGACACAGAAACCCAGGCAGGTGTCCCAAAAGGAAAGGGGAATAGAAGAGAAAGAGACAAAACACTGCCACGACTTGCCGGCCCAGCCAGGCACCCTGTATCTTCAGGGGTGGCAGGTCGTTGTTGACAGAGTGATAGTAGAGTTAGTGCACTCAACTTCCTTGAAACTGAATCTCTCTTTCTGATATGGGCACAGGAGCGGTAGAAGAATGCTGGGATGCTCCAGCACTTTTCTTGGATAATAATAACTGTTGGCACAATTACTAACACTGCATTACCAAACAGCCAACCCGAGTACCATAACAGTAAGTACAGCAGCACTAGGGCTGGCTTCCACGAGATTCACTGTTGCACACTACAATTAGTAATGTGGTTGCACTTATCATGCACAAGAAAGACAAACAAGGGCGTTAATTATATAATGTATAACTTTCCTGCATGCATAGGGTTAAACTAAAAGGAACAAAAACAATCTAAGACATACAAATGTCCACTCTGGGTTTAAACAGTTAGGGTGGCACAGTTTAGTTTGGTTTAACTGTGTGCGTGAAAACCCTTCAAAAGCAAATTCCTCAAACCTGAAACACAGGCATGAATGACACAATTTGAATCCAAGAGTTATGCTATTAGAGAAAGAAAAGTCATGTAAATGCACTTTTAAAATTGCACTGTCACTTTTTGTAGTACTTGAGTTCAAGCAGATTTCCTGAAGCACATTTAGGCAAGTAACTACAATAATAATGTAGAACAGTGGTCTTCAAACTTTCTAATGCTGCGCCCCCCCAGTTGAAAAATAAAATTAATTGGGCCCCCCTCAGAATTTTTCACAATTATTTTAGAAAGATGGCAATGTTTAAATAGGTCTAGACCTATTTAAACATTACAGTTAAGTACTGTTACCTTTTTAAAACTATAATGACATGCTTCTGCTTAAAACAAAGGCATGTTATCTGTATAATATTTCTTTTGGCCAGAGTTTGGTGACCCCCCCCCCTGGGATCACTTGAGGCCCCCCAAGGGGGGCCCACCCCCCAGTTTGAAGACATCTGATGTAGAATGTTCAGAAATGCATTTGTCTCTTTAAGATAAGCACTCTGCCAAAATACGACGTCTAAAATACACCAGCTGTTCTAGGAAAGCGCAGTGCTCAAAGAACAAACTCCCTGGAGAATACTAGTCACTTAGCTGCAGTCTTTTCCGGAGTGCTGGAGGAATGCCTGGTGTCAGTTGGTATAGGAACGAAGAAAAGAATTGCCTCAAAAGTTCTGAATACGAGGATGACAACAGGGGCTGGACTGCCAAATCATTTGCTGAGATCAGGAAGCAAAACAAAGCCAAGCAGAGAGGCATGCTTCACTCTGCTATTTATAGCCAATCAGGAAAGCAGTTGAGCTTCTACTTATGGATGAGTCACCACACCCAATTAGAAGCACATGTCTACACCACACCCAATTAGAAGCACATGTCTACACCTGCTCACATTAGAAAACAAGCATTGGTAAAACAAACATTGATAAAACCAATTGTGTAACAGCACATTATGGCGGTCATTCTGACTTTGGCGGGCGGCGGAGGCCGCCCGCCAAAGTCCCGCTGTCAGAATACCGCTGCGCGGTCAGAAGACTGCCGCGGTAATTCTGAGTTTCCCGCTGGGCTGGCGGGCGACCGCCAGAAGGCCGCTCGCCAGCCCAGCGGGAAACCCCCTTCCATGAGGATGCCGGCTCCGAATGGAGCCGGCGGAGTGGAAGGGGTGCGACGGGTGCAGTTGCACCCGTCGCGATTTTCAGTGTCTGCTTAGCAGACACTGAAAATCTTGGTGGGGCCCTGTTAGGGGGCCCCTGCAGTGCCCATGCCAGTGGCATGGGCACTGCAGGGGCCCCCAGGGGCCCTGCGACACCCGTTACCGCCAGCCAGGTTCTGGCGGTCAAAACCGCCAGAGCCAGGCTGGCGGTAAGGGGGTCGGAATCCCCATGGCGGTGCTGCCTGCAGCGCTGCCATGGAGGATTCCCCAGGGCAGCGGGAAACCGGCGGGACACCGCCGGTTTTCCGTTTCTGACCGCGGCTGTACCGCCGCGGTCAGAATGCCCATGGGAGCACCGCCAGCCTGTTGGCGGTGCTCCGCGGTCGTTGGCCCTGGCGGTCCATGACCGCCAGGGTCAGAATGACCCCCTATGTTTCCTCAGAAACATGAAGGTTTAACCAAGAACAGAGATATGATTTAACCCTAATCCCTGGGGATGCTGACAGATAATGCAGGAGGCACCCTGGGGATTCCTGACACCTAGAGACAGTTCTTCACTTAACTTCTGGTTAAATGTGAGTATGATAATAGGCTCCACACAAGGCCATCTTTTAAAAAGAAATCTTGGTTCCATGTACTGGCTCAAGAATATCAGAAGTGAGAGTAAGAGGATAACAGTCTTTAATCATGATTTGAAAAAGCCCTACATAATCAAGTCAGGGGTACAACTCGGTTCCATCTTTCTTTGGCACAAAACAAAGTGATGCACCAACTAGAGGCATTGATGGAATTATAAGACTCTTTTGGGGGTCGGAAGATAAGCTTGTAGGTCTTCGCATTCTGCAATCAATATGGACTATATACCTCTAAAAGGACATTCACAGTGAGTTTAAGAAACTACAGAACAATAGAACACTCAAGAGTTCATTGAGGTGGTAAAGATCCTGAGCTTCAGGGAAGACTTCTAAGTAGTCAAAGTATTTAAAATGAAGAAATTAAAGCCACAATATCCAAAGATGATAGACATTCAGAAAGTTGAAGTTGATTTTTGGAGACTGTAGACATACATTGTTGCATTCAATTCTCTAATTCCAAAGCAAGCTTAAAATGGCCAATTTTGTATAGGGATTATGAAGTGACAGGTCATTCCTAGAAATATTGGGTTCTTGGAAGTTGCTATTAAATTTAATTAAATCCCTTTATGGTGTCTGCAAATGTTGTGAAACAAGCAGTGTTTTTGTTCCTTAACTAATCCTGAGGAAATTGTGTTGCTTCAGCAGCTTCAACAATGTGTGGTATGTCTTTTGGTCTTAACGGATTGTGATATTCATGAGACACCTGGACATCCATAAAGATCCTGATACCCCAAAATCAACAAAAACAAATACAATAATTGTCTCTTTATAGAACTGTAAGAAGCTTTTCCTGCATTCTATCTAGGATGAGTTGGATATTTTTCTATGAGCTGACTTTTCAGGCCACAGTACGGGTATAGAAACATCTTTCTTTGAAGGATTTTTCGTCTTCTGATACTGGACCTCAAGTAATTATCTGTTGCATAGGTTCTTCCAGGTGTTCTGAATTACTGAGAGGTTGAATAAGCAGAGATTGAGAATGAGTCTGAGGAGATGGTTTGAAAATAGCTTAATTAATTCTCTTTTCCACCTTGTGATTCTTGAGTTCTAAAGTTTATTTGAATCATTATAGTTATGAGATACTGAAATGTACCTGGTCTGTTGGTTCTGCCCAACTCATTTGTCATTTCCTTATTTAAGCTTCTCCACATTCCACATAGTATATAAAGTGGAATTTGTCTGATCAGTCTCTCTTGCAAGGCCCTGGAAATGAGTTGCATAAGTACGTAATTCCATTGAATCTTGAAGAAATTGAAAAAGATCTTTCTGTGCCATATGTCATTTATCTTATTTATCAAACATTTCAGTGAAGGAAGTCAGAAAGGCTGGCCAATCATCAAGCTGGGCAGACATCTTGGTGACTAAATATGATGCTCAAGACAAGACTATACCTTTAGTATTGCTAATAATAAATCCACTTATCTTGTGTTAACTTGTATTGAAGCACAAATGTGAAGTTTAAAAATAAATTGGATCAAAGAAGTATGCATACATTCTTTGGATTTTCTTGCATTCACATCGGTTTTTTGTTTGGCCATACCAGCCAAAGGTGGGCCTATCTCACCCTGCTAATATTCAGTGCCAGACTGGACCTGAGATGTGAAATTGTTAACTGAAAAAAGTATTTCCTATACTTAATCCAGTCTGCTCTTCCAGATCCATTAACGTTGAAATCTGTCAAGGGCTGGGTTTTTTGGCAATGCTGTTGGTTGCTTCCCTTTGCTGAGATAATGTGTAGCAGTTGCTGTTACCTCATCCTGGTCTGGAAAATAATTTGTTACCTTATATGGAAAATGAAGTTCGGAAAAAAACAACAATGACAGTCAGATCACTAATAGTGGAGCATGCAGTTCTGAAGTTTACAGAAACAGGGTAAGATGTAAGAGTCAGAGTGAGCAGCAGAGTAGGAAGAGCGATGGTAAACAGAAATAAATTAATATCTATCCATGATGGGGTGGAAAATGCAGTAGTGTTGGACTTGGCTCTTTCTGCACGTTCATAACCAAACTTTTTGCTTCTACCCTCCACATTTGCTAAATTAGATTTTGTTTGCTTGAGGCCAGCTAACCAGTGCTAAAGTACTTGTGCTCTCTCCTTAAAACATGGCAGAATTGGCTTATACCCAACTGGCATACTGAATTTATTTGTAAGTCCTTAGTAAAATGGCACTACCTGTGCCCAGGGCCTGTAAATTAATTGCTAAGTGAGGTACTCATTTTAGTAGTCCATCTAGTAGTATGAGGCCTGCTGTTGCAGCTTGTGTGTATGCAGTTAAAAACTGCCATTTCAACCTGGCAAAGTAAACCTTTTGCCAGGACTAAGCCTTCCTTCTTAATGCATACAAATGAGCCCAGGGTAGGCCCTGGGCAACCCAGAGGGCACGGTGCAATGTATTTAAAACTAGGAATTTACTTTTAAGATTTACATATCATGGTAGTGAATAACTCTTAAATTCATTTTTCACTTATGCATGGCCTACCTCTCCCATAGGATAACATTGGAGTTACCTTATTACATTTAATAAGCTGTAATTTACAAATGGGAGCAGGTAACCAGTCGCCTTTGGTGTCTTTATAATGAAACATTTTAACTTATGGTGAAGAGCAGATTTAAAAATTACAATTTGAAAATGCCACATTTAGAAAGTTGCCATTTTCTTCGTTAGCCATTTAATGCCTGTAGCCTGTCTCTGAGGCACATGCTTGGGTGTAGCTGACAGTATGTTGTGTGTATTTCTCCTAGACGGCCATACACCATAGAGAGCTTAGGTCTGCCTGGATAGGTCATCACTGCCAGGATGGGAGAAAGGATCTGGGCACAGCCCTATTTACACTTGAATAGGCTGTGTTCTGCCTCTGCCCAAAGGGCTGCATAACCCCGGTAGTTAGTCTGGAGCCAGGGCAGGGAAGGCAGGATGCCTGGGGACTTTAAAGGGGATTTCGAGAAGCTTATCCTACCTTGCACATGTAAGGCACAAGGTATACATATTGAACCTCAGCCTTCAAATCTTCAGTACACTGCTAGACCTGTGGAAAATCTGCCAGGGACAAGGACTGCTGTGCTGCTTAAAGGACTACCACTCTGCTGGACTGCTGCTCTGAAGGACTGCTGTGCTGCTGTGTTGACCTGCTGCCTGCTGCCCTCTTGCCTGGATGAGAAAGACTGGACCAGCAACCTTGAACCCAGAACCACAGAGTAACTCCAAGGGCTAGTTGGATGGCCTCCTGATCAGAAGCCTCAGGAGCATAACAGACTTCCAACAACCTTGAAGCGAGCACCTGGACTTTGCCATTTGTGAGTCCTGCTCTTCCAAGTGGTGCCACCCCAGTCCTACCCTTGAAACAGGGCGCTCCTTCCAAATCCTAGCTGTGGTCCTTATCGGAAATGACACAAAGTGATACGAAGCACCGTAAAGCATTTCTTCACAAGTTCCAGCTCATTGGAACTGACACAGAGTGACAGAAGGCCCCACCAGACTTCGCCTCGCACTCCCTGGAATTGGTGCAAAACAACGCCAAGCTCTTCAAAGCCTCACCGTGGAGCTTCCTCAAACCTGACAGGATGACACAAAGTCTTGCAAAGCAATGCCACACAGACCACGCCACACAGACCACTCAGGATTAAAGGTACTGTATTCAATGGACCAAGGCCGGTCCATGTAGCCGTCCTATGCTCAATAGCTGTCGACCTGAACTTGTGACTTTGTCATGGTCCAGCACAACCAGATAATCAGAGTTAACACTTTGTGATTCCTTCGGCCACTGTATGCATGGGATGTCCCCAGCAGCAGAGCTGAGATAGGACCATGGCAGGCAGCCAGGCCAGAAACATGAGATCATCTTACAGCAGAGCCACAATCTGACCACATTAGGCAACTCCTTCTTAAGGCACAGGGATGCCTGTGATGCTGTTGAAAATTGATGTTTTCTAGACAGAGACTCCTCTCTCTTGCGCAGTCAACACATGCATCTTATCCCCACTCACAGTAGCATGGAGGGCTGGCAGGAGCACCTCAGGTGGACCGTGGAGGATGGCAATTGGCTGTGCATGTTGGACGTTATGGGGAGTGCTTGGGAGAAAGAGTTCAGATGGAAGTGCATACTGTAAGTGAGCAAGTGGAAATGCCGAATGGGGATGTGGGTAAAGGACCAAGTGGGAGTACCTAGTTGAGAAAGACTTACACAGGGTGGGGGTAGAAAGCCATCTGAATTCTTGGGCAGCCGATATAATGTGGACTAATTTTTCCGGCCAGCAGGAGCAGCCGGGATGGAGCATCCACTTCCAATGATTGAATTCCTTTATTTGGGTATTTTTCTCTGTGCTCCACTAAATATCTTGTTTGTGATGCGCAGAAAAGGAATTCTATAAAAAAAAAAAAACAGTCCTTCCACAGGCCGCAAACCCCCAATGGACCAGAGAACTATGTCAGTGGATCTTAACCTTTTGTCTTTTGCGGACCCTACTGAATCACTACAGGAAACTGGAAACCATGGTTTAAGCAGAAAAAAAGTATACATCAAGTAAATTTACAAACTATGAAATACTTTATTTAATACAAGAACAATTATAAAGAAGTCAACATTTTAATTTTAAAGGAAATGTTAGAGCTTTTCAAAATGTGGTTTTATTATTAAATGTTTTAGTAATATGCAAGAACGTAGCAAATCATTTTGTTTCTTTTTCCTCCTAATATTTGCTCTAACTTTGTCAGTGAATACCAGTATTTCATTCCAGGCCACCAATCGTCCATACTGAATTCTGTTTGCTGTACTTGTGCTACTTCCATGAATCAAGCAATGTATGCCAACTTAATTTTTAGACTCCAGTTTTAAATTACTCTACATTTTCAGTGCCTTTTAAAATGTTCATTTTTACATTTTGCATTTTATGTGCACATACCTGTTAATCTGCTAAAAGTATTTAATTACCTCAGCAGCCATAGACCCCCCTGAATAGGCACCACACTCTCCCCTAGAGCCATAGATCCCAGGTTAAGTACAGTTACCCTCAAGTCAAATAAATACATCTTTATTTGATTACAACAATATATTCACAAAAGAATAAAATATACAATAAATTGCATGCAATGATTTCATATCTTACAAAACGTGCTCACTAACAAGTCAATCATCTGTCTTAAAAATGCCCGATCTGTGCACTAGACGCAACAAGATGTTTAAAAAGAAACAGGTAGTTAAAATCAATAAAATATATGTCAATATTTAAAATTGTGGATCAAACAGTAACTTTCTAGGATTTAATTATCCATCAATATGAACATGAGTTTGCAAGAAATCACAAGAGGAATTAAAGTGCACAACTGCATTAAAAAAGTAATTACATTTCCATTAATTTTCTGTTACATAGGGCAGTTTTCAGGAATCTTCCCACAGCATGCAAAGAAAATAAAAAGCAGGTCTAAATTGATGAAATCCATAGAGTTTTAAAATGGGTACTAGGTATTTGCGTCTGGCAGTTTGATGGAATTTGAAAAAATTAAAAACTTGGACCAGTGTTTGAGGGGGGAGGATTAGTCACACAGGCAGATCAAAATGTATTCTGCATCGAACTGAACTGGTGGGAAGCAGAGGTAACTTCTAATGCTAACTAGAAAAGAATTAATTAGAAGCGTCCGGTTTCCATGTATTTTTCACAATAAACAAATATGAATCAGTGCTCGTGTCAGTTTGGATTGCAGTTAAATCCCTCAGGGTATCAGCTCTCTTCTCTCTCTGTTGACAGCTGCAAAATTCAAGTAAAGCTCCTTCACCTTGATGAGCTCTCCACAAATAATAGTATGTGGTGATGTAAACAATTCAGGCCTGCCCGGTGCTTCCTCAGTTTTCTTAAGGTAGTTTAACCACAGGATCCTCACCCCAAAAATACAGGCAAGACAATCAGTAATAACTTTGTGGTTGAATGATGCTTTCTCCTGATTCCATAATGGGGTCCAAAGGAGGAGTGTGCAAAACCCCAACAGGTCAACCACTCTGGGCAGGCCCAGTTCCTCATGTAAAAAATAATGTAGACTACCTAGGCCTCCTCCCAACAGGTACCTCCAAAAGCAGTTCTCCTGTTGTAATCTGGAGCAATCATGGAAGCCCTTATTTCCAGCCCCATAAGTCAAAACAGGTACATATTTAATTTTGTAAATTTCTAAAAGGGGGGAAAATGTTTGCTGCCAACTTTTCTAAGCACAATGTTCAAAGTACCAAGTGAATGATTAAAATGAAGGCAACAATGTGAGATGCAGGGCAAAGAACAACTCCTAGAGTAAAGGTCGCCTCATGGTAGGTGAATTCAGTCACCCTTGTGATTACCCTTGATGGATATGGGTCTAACCTTAATACTTTGCTACCCACACCCCATATAATGGGTTTTAGATATATTGGTTTCGAGGTCCAAGTTGTCCATTTACAAGACAAAGGCTATCATTATGACATTGGCGGTAAATCCCACTTACCGCCATGCCAATTGCCGCCAACATAACGCCACCACCGCGGATAACCGACAACCATATTGTGACACACACCAATTCGTCACTATACAGCCACACAGACAAGTCTCTGCCAGCCCAAAGGTCAGTGATAAACTGGTGGTAACAAAACCCACACCGTTATGCCATCAGAACAACGCCCACAACATTATGACCCATGAATCGCCGCAGCGGACATTCAATGGCGGTAAACCATTGGGGGTCCATACCGCAACGCTCAAAATACACACACTCAAACAAAACAACAAAACATTGGACAATTCAAACTACACACACCTGACACCCATACACACACCACCCACACACACCCACACCACTATAAAACACATACCCACATTACCCACAACCCTTTACGAAGACAAACCATTGCCAACAGAGAAGGAGACAGCAAGAGCACCCACACAACCAGAGCCACATACCACCATCACCTATACACCACCCATGCACCTTACGTCACACACCTCAACACATCACCCCACACACATTCACCCATACCACCCACACCACACTCATGCACCACAATGACACCCCAGGTTCTCTGAGGAGGAGCTAAGGGTCATGGTGGAGGAAATCATCCGGGTAGAGCCACAGCTATTTGGATCACAGGTGCAGCAGATCTCCATTTATAGGAAGATTGAGCTATGGAGGAGAATCGTGGACAAGGGTCAACTCTGTGGGACAGCACCCAAGAACAAGGGATGACATCAGGAAGAGTTAGAACGACCTACGGGGGAAGGTACGTTCCATTGCAGAAAGACATCAGCTTGCAGTCTAGAGGACTGGCGGTGGACCCCCACCTCCTCCCCCACAGCTAACATGGGAGGAGCAAGTCTTGGCGATCATGCATCCTGAGGGCCTGGCAGGAGTTGGAGGAGGACTGGACTCTGGTAAGTCAAATCTCTATTACTATCAGCCCCCGACCTGCATGCCATCACATACCCCCACCCTAACCCTCACTCCCATCACTCTACTACCTCCCACATACCCCACCATCACAACCCACTCATCCCAATACCAAGCCCTGCATGCAACACCAATGCATGGGCACCCCTCACAGACCTGCATGGACACCTATCACCACAGCATGCACACTAGAGCTAATCACCTAGCCCACCAAATAGCAACTCACACAAGGAAAAGCTGTCAGGGCAACAACAACCAGAGAGGGCAACACACCCATGCACAATATGTCACACAGAGAAACAATAACACTGCATTTACATCCCCACGGGTATCCCAGCCAATGTCACTGGCGAAGGGGTGCCAGCAACATCCAGTACCCCCACAAAAGAGGCCCACAGCGATGACAGCAGCTCTGCTCGCCTGGATCTGGATGACCAACCTGGCTCATCAGGGATCTTCGGACAGTTGGTTACCCAGGCCCAGTCTCACAGGAAACACCACCACAGCACCCACCCAGCGGAGCCATACCTCTGTCCCCAGGACTCAGCAATCAGCAGTGTGTCCACCACTACAGGGACCCCAGGCCACCACACAAAACACAGGACGATCAGGGACCTGGGGTCAGTGGCAGTGGGCACACGGTTCAGGGGACGGAGGCATAGGACAACAGGGAAGCTGGGAGGACTGCTGTGTGCCAGAGGGAGGACAGGCCCAGGGAACATACTCTCCAGGAGGCACTCACCACTATCCTGGGAGCATACCAACATTCCAACATTCCCAGGATACGCTGGGCCAGATACTGGACAAGTTGCAGGAGAACATGCAGCTTCAGGAGGGACAGTACCTGGGAATCAGAGAGGACTTGAAGGATATCAACACCACCCTGGTCTCCATTGCAGGGGTGCTGGCAGACATGGCCAACACTATGAGGGAGGCAGTGGCACACCACTAGGCCCCTGACAGTAGCCAAACCACCGAACAGCCCTCCACCTCCGCTGACGCTAGTGGACAAGAGGCCCTGCCACAGGAACAACAGGCCACCAGAACCCCTCCCCTTGCAGAAGGAGAACCACCACACAAACGTTCCCTGCGATCCAGGCAGAAGCCAGAGACTGTTGCCAAGACCCCCGCCAGGAAATAAGACTCTCCTGATTGTCACCCTTGTGCCTCACTCTGTCACCCTGTCCACCCCGAACTGCCATTGCTTCACTTCCTATGCCCCCTAAAAACGCACCTGTGATACAAATAGACTGGACTCTATCCTGGACTTTCCTTCATCATCGCCCAATCCCATTGCACTACCCCCTCTTCTTCAGAGCACTGCAATAAACACACTTTGATAAAATACAAGTATGGCGTATGTCAGATGTTTTCAAAAGGTATTCATTTAAGAAAGGTTCAAACATTGCAATTCAACTGTACAGTAATGTTTACATAGGAAACCTGTAGTTGGCTAAACTGAACACACCAGGAGCAACAGTGGGTCACCAACATCTGCAAAAAGCGATGCCAAAGGTTAGAGTGA
Organism: Pleurodeles waltl; assembly: GCF_031143425.1. Taxonomy (NCBI): domain Eukaryota; kingdom Metazoa; phylum Chordata; class Amphibia; order Caudata; family Salamandridae; genus Pleurodeles; species Pleurodeles waltl. The sequence goes on along the minus strand of NC_090439.1, from coordinate 764,235,804 downwards.
GTAGCATAGATGTAGGAATACACAGCCTGCCACTGACAATGTCACACATTAAACTGTCAATTATATGTGTATCTACACTGTCTTACCTGTGTCTCATTGGCAGTATTGACGAATAATTGCACTTCCATCATCCTCACCCTCTGCCTTCTCATCTTTACTGTCCACAGGGTCCACTGCTGCCACACGGCCATCTCCAGCATCCTCCTCCTGCAGAAAAGGCACATGATGATGCAAGGCAAGGTTGTGCAACATACAGCATGCCACGATGATCTGGCAGACCTTTTTGGGTGAGTAGCACAGGGATCTATCTGTTAGATTGAGGCAATGAAACCTGGCCTTCAGGAGGCCAAAGGTCCTCTCTATATTCCTTCTTGTTCGCCCATGTGCCTCATTGTAACGTTCCTCTGCCCTTGTCCTGGCATTCCTCACAGAGTTCAGTAGCCATCAGAGGTTGGGGTAACCAGAGTCACCTGCAAATATCGAGGGACAACTGTTAGCCACACACTAACCCTTAGGGCCCACGGCATACCCATTAACCAACATATACTGGGTGGTAACCAGGGCTCACATATTAGCTGCTATTCTTCAGGATAAAGGCATCATGCACAGACCCAGGATACTTAGCATTGACATGGGAGATGTACTGGTCCGCCAGGCACACCATCTGCACATTCATGGCGTGAAAGCTCTTTTGAATTCTGAACACCTGTTCATTTCTCAGGGGGGGGACAAATGCAATATGTGTTCCATCAATAGCCCCAATAATGTTGGGTATATGTCCCATTGCATAGAAATCAGCTTTCACTGTGGCCAAATCCTCCACCAGGGGGAAAACAATGTAGCTGCACATGTGTTTAATCAGGGCAGACAACACTCTGGTCAGCACTATTGAGAACATTGGTTGTGACGTTCCTGCTGCCAAGCCCACTGTCACTTGGAAGGACCCAGTTGCCAGGAAATGGAGCACTGATAGAACTTGCACAACATGGGGGATCCCGGTGGGTTGTCGGATATCAGAGATTAGGTCAGGCTCCAATTGGGCACACTGCTCAGTGATTGTGGTCCTGTCAAGTCTATAGGTGAGGATAATGTGCCTGTCCTCTATTGATGCCCAGTCCACCAGGGGTCTGTACACGTGGGATGTCTCCATCTCTTATTCATCCGCAGCGGTTGCAATCTATGGGCCAAAAGAGTAAGCAGCTGGTCATTATCTCTACATTCCAACCACTACAGTTAAATGCATGTTGTGATTGTAAGAGTAGTTTGTTGGAGAGGTCCAAATTGTGTATTTGTGTACTGTGATGCAGTTAGGAGCTATGGCCTGCACCCCCCCTGAAATGGTGTCCGCCTGTCCTGTGTGGACGTTGTGCATCGAGAACCGCAGTGCAACTCCTCATTTGTAAACATTGGGCCCTATGGGGTACAGTGGCCAATGGTGATGTACGCTGGTGGTGACGGTACGCACCGCCGCGGACATGACCAACATTTTCTATCTGTGCACTCACTTGTTACCCGACCTTCAACAGGAGAGGACCTACACTTCATGTACTGCTGTGACCTGTGTCTGGAACTGACCATGGCTCGTGTGACTGGGGAAAGGGCCCCTGCCTTCACCTCGGTGGAGTTGGAGCGACTGGTGGATGGGGTCCTACCCCAGTACTGACTGCTGTATGTGCCTCCAGACCAACAGGTGAGTACACTGTGAGTATGATGCATGGGGCGTGAATGCATGGAGTGCTGTGTGTGAAGGCCTGATGTTCGGGCCCTGGGCAGCATGCCGCATGTATGGTGGGCTATGTCTGTGCTAATGGGGATGGGAAGGGGCATGGTGGGCCATGAGTGTAACAGGCAGGACAGTCGGACTAATACCTTTCCCTGTGTCTTTTTCTCTGCAGGTCAGCACCCATCAAAAGAAGGGTATATGGCGTGCCATCACCAAGGATATGCGGACCCTGGGGGTATACGACAGGCTGAGCGCCCACTGTCGCAACCGGTGGGAGGACCTGAGACGCTGGGCACAGAAGACTGCAGAGGCCAACTGGGGATGGCCTCCCATCGAGGAAGGGGTGCTGTCGAACCCTGACCCCCCTGGTGGCCCACATACTGGCGGTGGCCTATCCGGAGCAAGATGGGCACTTGGAGGCATCACAGCAGCCACAAGGGGGTGAGTACAGTGCCCTAATATACAACTTCTGCCTGGTGGGGTAGTATCCGGGTGGGGGGTGTAGGCCCTGTGGGTGCCACTAGCCCCGGCCTGGCATTGCAGGGTAGGTCCCATGTTGGGCAGGGTTCTGATGTGAAAGTACTCCAACCAAGCTAGTAGGCATCCACTACTGGGCAGGGGACTGTGGGTCTCAGGTATGCTGCAATTGGCATTAGGCGTCCCTATCCATGGGCTGGTGACTAGCATTGTGACTGGTAGTGCATTGCCTAGTGCGCAGGGCTGTTCCCTGTGTGTGAGTGTGTTGTGTACACCAACGGTGGTGTTGTTGGTCACATTGACCAAGTGTATCCTTTGTCTCTACCCCCACCCTTTTTGTTTTGTCACCCTTTCCTTATGTGCATTAGCATCATCTGGCGGAGGAGCAGAGGCACCAGCGACGGAGGGAGCTGCATCCCACAGGACCCAGGAGGCCGAATCCACCGATGGTGAGGGCACCAGTGGGACGTAGGGCAAGGGGAGCACCACGGCGGAGACTGGAGGGGACAGTTTGGACACGGATACCTCCTCCGATAGGAGCTCCCTTGTGGTGGCAGACACCTCTGTGACCACCCCAGCTATAGGTACAGCCTCCTCCCCGTACCAGCACCGTCCTCCCAGCAGCCCCTCAGCGAGTTTCCCGTGCCCACTCACCCAGGAGGGTGGGCATCTCCTTCGTCCCAGGCACCTCAGGTCCTGCCCCAGTTAGCCCTGCTGCCCTGAGTGATGAGGCTATTGACCACCTCCGATCCATCTCTGTAGGGCAGTCAACCATTATGAATGCCATCCAGGGGCTTGCAGCCCAAATGCAACAGACAAATGCATTCCTGGAGGGCATTCACACTGGCTTGGCAGCCCAACAGAGATCAATCCAGGCTCTGGCCTCCTCTCTGATGGCAGCCATTGTCCCTGTTTCCACCCCCCTCCAACTTCCTCTTCCCAGTCCCATTCCCCTATCCCCTAGCTATCCCAAGCAAACAGGCTGACTAGCAGGCACCCAGGACACCACATAAGAGTGGACATGGCAAACACAAGCACCACACTTCGTCCCCAGGCACTCACACAAACAACATCCAGAATTAAACATACCAACATCCACTGCCTCCACTGTGTCCACCTCCTCCTCGTCCTCCACCTTCCTCCCAGTTGCGTCTACACACACACCTGCATGCACCACATCCTCATCTATTGCCACCATCACCAGCACACCTATCAGTACACACCCCTCACTGGCATTCACCACCCGACATCCATGCACACCTCCCCTGTGTCCTCTCCCACTGTGTCTGTGCCCCCTCCTCCTAAAGTACACAAACGCAAGCACTCAGACACCATCAGCCATCTACCTCACAACAGCATCCAGCCCATGCACCTGCACCCAAACACAGTAGACTGACACCTCCTAGCACCACTCCCTCTTCCTCCACTGCCAAACTATCTCCCTCTTCCCACCCCAATGTCCCTAAGAAGCTTTTCCTCACCAACATTGACCTCTTCCCTAGCCCTCCCCTCCGTCCCTCATGTCAGGCCAGGGTGGTCAAAACCCAGGCAAGCATGTCAGCCACCCAGTCCAAGGACACAAGGGGAAGGGCAAGGAGGCAGCCCCAGCTGCAGGAAGGAAGGGCAAGGAGGAAGCCCAAGCTGCAGGAAGGAAGGGCAAGGATGCAGCCCCAGCTGCAGGATGGAAGGGCAAGGAGACAGCCCCAGCTGCAGGAAGGAGGGGCAAGGGCCTGCAACAGCAGGCAGTAGAGACAAGGGGCCTGGTGCAGGGACTCAGTCAGAGCCCCCACCACCAACCATGGTGGTGCAGCCGTCCGAAGCTGCAGGGGATAGACTGGGGCCTTCCCCCACCACTGCCAGCACCGTCACCAGCACCGCCACCAGCAGCAGCAGCCCCAGTGGGCAGCCGTCTAAGGCTGCAGGGGATGGGCTGGAGCCTCTCCCCACCACTGCAAGCACCGCCACCAGCAACAGCAGCCCCAGTGGGCAGGCATCCGAGGCTGCAGTGAAAGGGCTGGAGCCTCCACCCACCACTGTCACCTCCACCATTAGCAGCACCACTGCCACCACTGAGCAGCCGTCAAGAATCAGTGGAGAAGCCATCCACTCACCCCATCCTCCCCAGCATGATGCTCACAGGGCACAAAGCCCCCTCCAGAATCAGTGGAGAAGCCATCCACTCACCCCATCCTCCACAGGATAAAGCTCACAGGGCACAATGCCTCTCCAAAACCAGTGGAGAAGCTATCCACTCACCCCATCCTCCCCAGGATGAAGCTTACAGGGCACAATGCCTCCTCCAGAACCAGTGGAGAAGCCATCCACTCACCCCATCCTCCCTAGGATGAAGCTCACTGGGCACAATGCCCCCTCCAGAACCAGTGGGCAAGTCACCCACTTGAGAGACTATGGCCTTGCACACCCCAGGACCAAGCAAGTGATGATGGGTGCCTGCAGAATATTTTCCCTGTAAAGGTCCATTGTGACCCCATCAGGGTTAGGTTCCCTTCTAGAGGAGCTAGAACAAATGCCTATAGGCACCTCTTTAACAGTAACTGTAATATCTAGGGGAAATGTAAGAGGGTCATCTGCCTGATGCTCACTTTAATCATGCAGGAAAGACTAATTATGTTTAAAGTGACTAGTCCAGCTATCAGCACTAATGTTGCTCACTAACCCATTACTCCATCTCTTTATGGGTTCTGTTCAGGCTTTCTCAGATTTCCCCTTTTAGAATATACTTTCTATTTTTAATGGCCAATTTGTACTTCTGCCTTGCTATGGCTGTGACAATACTTTCCTTAGGAATGCGTTTAGGCGCAAGGCACTAGTAGAAGGGTTGAGGTTTATACCTTAAGATCACCCAGGATTTCAGCCAGTTGCAAAGGTCAAACAGCATTAGATTATGCAGCAAGAGCTGGCTCCTGACTAGGCAGAGTAATGTCTAGAACCAAGAAGGGATCACACTGTGTTAAATTGTAACCTATCTTTGCATTAAAATCCCCTCCAACAATCACATGAAATTCATTCAAAATGTGCCTGGCCCTGGCTATTAAAATTTCAATAACTTCAAATAAGGTTGAGATTTGACACTTATCTCCATCACGGTGTTATAAAAGTTAATACAGGAAAATTTGAATAAATCTATTTGGTAACACTATCCATAACAATTGAATTCCAGGGTGGCTACAGGCAACTTTAAATACTTTAAAGTTTTTGGAGATTTGTACCATGCTGGCCATGCGTCGTCTCCCACACACCTGTGCTCTACCCACAACCAAACGGGTATCAGCTGTAGAAAAGTTGTCAAACCCAACATTACAATGTCAAATTTGAAAATATGGTTACACCAGCTCAAATCTGTCCATTTGACACTCAAACTGGCAATATTCCAACGTATTATGCGGGTATGTAAGTCCATGATTTTCCAGGCATTGGGGGAAATCCCTACACATACAAGACCTTCCAAGTTGTTGCAAAGATCATTTGGGCCTGCAGCTACCCTATATTGTAAGCCACAGAAGATAATGTAGGTTAATTGTACTTTAGTCTACAACTTTGATCTTTACCTTTTGATTGTTTTGTTTAATAACCGCTAGTCTTAACTCGAAATATACCAAGGACGTCTGTTTAGGGTTTTCTTTACCTATAGATATGAAAAAGTTGTGTTCATGCATGACGTGAGAACAGCTCCATTGTGGGGATGACAAGTACACAGAAATCACAACTTACTTTGAGTTGCTCCACAAGGCAGTTGCATTACTAAACTTCAGAATAGAGTTTACAAACCTCTCAAGTACAAAACACAGTTGTTGTTTTCAATTATGGTAGTAGATGAGTTTTAGAACAAAGTACAAGATTAGTTTTCTTTAGGCATATTTTTGATTTCCATTTTCTGTTATGATTTTAACTTAAGGTGACTGCAAGATTTAGCTGATAATTATTTTGTGGAAATGAATACAGTATAATAGGCATCCTTCTTACTCCTTTGGATAATACTAGGCATTACTTTCAAATAACTAAACTCTAACTATCCCTACCTTCTCCTTATGAGACTATTACATCACCATGGATTTTGAGGAAATGAATTTGGTTCCTCAATGCCAGCTGATCCTGTGGGAATTGGTGATGTGCTGCCATTTAATGGGGTATTATTGACACCAAAAAAGGGCTAGAGAAGAGTCCCACATCCTTACACTCTCCACCATTTCTTCCTTCCTCTATTTTTGCACCTTTTCCACTCTCCTATCTTCACCCACCCACCCTAGTCTACTGACTTTCCCCTTTAATGTTGTGTTAACATCCTAGGACAACCTGCTCTCACCTTCCAGTTTACATTTCCTCAGGACTTCTCTACAAGGCTTTCACTGGTAAAATAATTACTTCTCTACTTGGTGATATAAAGTATCAGTATTAAACTGTGCCCTCTAGTAGCTTGGCACAAAAGCAGTCAGGCTTAACTTAGAGGCAACGTGTAAAGTATTTATGCAGTACTCAAACAGTAATAAAACAATCCCAAATCAATTTAGAAAAATAGAGAATATTTTATGAAGTGAAATGACACTGCATGGACAAAAATGCAATCAGTAGAACCGGAAATATGCATTTTTAAAGTTTCAAGTTTAAAAAGTGTTAAGCGTCAACCATGGTTATCTGGTTGCACCAGACTTTGACAAAGTCAACCATAAAGGCTGACCATCATGAAGTGTGTGTCAGACACAGGGACCAGGTTCATCCCGGTGAAATGTTTCATCTTTTGACTTAAGGCCTCATTACGAGTTTGGCGATCTGACGGCAAGACTGCCGTGGAGGCGGCCACCAAAAGACCACATGATGTCAGTCATACAGGCTGCCATATTACGAGTCACACAGCCAGAACCGCCAAAATCCAGCCAAAATCCCAACACCGCCATGGCTCAGGAGGGTGGGAAAGAGGCGGTTCAACCACTAGCACTGCCAGCCCGCTAAAGATCCTCTGAACCAATTGCGACCCACAAATCACACTAGCGGTTCTACCATGGCAGAAAACCAATGGCAGTGTGAACTGTGGTGGTCGGCAGTCACCACAGTAAAACACTACACCACATTGGATAGCTTGAATTGCACACACCTGACACACATGCACACACCCGACACACTTACATACTGCACTATAAATCACACTTCTTCACATACCACAATCCTTTGCGACCAGAACGCCACACACAGAGGACAGAGTGCCATTTAAAAATACACTACCATAGAACAGGCACCCCTCCCAATTTGAAATACTACTCATCCCACATGTGCACATCAGACTCATCATACAAAGTTTTATCCATACATCAGACACCACCTGTCACCCACTCACAACATAGCACCCACACCTCATCACTTGTTTTTTAACCTATTTGTGTCGTCCACCACTACCATGTCCCCACAAAAACATCCCTGCTTCACAGACAAGTTGAGAGTCATGGTGGATGAAATCATCAGAGTAGAGCCACACCTATTTGGACCCCACATCAAACAAACCTCTATTTCCAAGAAAATGGACATGTGGCAAAAAACAGTTGACAGGGTGAGTTCTGTAGGCAACTATCCATGCATAAGAGAGGACATCAGGAAGAGGTGGAATGACCTCAGGGGGAATATGTGTCCATGGCTGCCAGGCACCTGCTGGCAGTCCTCATGACTGGCGGTGGGCCCCCCTCCCACCCTCCCACCCTCCCAACATTCGCATCATAGGAGGAGAAGGTCTTTGACATCCTGCTTCCTGAGGGCCTGACTGGAATACCTCTTTACTTCTTCACAATTGTTACTAGGTAATTCCCCTTGGTTAGTTAGGGATGTACATTGACATATGTGAAGTCTCATCAGAGGAGACAACACACAGTTACATTTTCAAAGATGTGTCAACATCATATATTATTTGAAAGGTTCAGTAATGAATCAACATAGGACATATTTATGTCAACTTGATATTGCTGTTAAGGATGTATCAATTGACTCCTGGCTGTTTGGGAACCTAATGTTGGCAATGATACCTATGTTGTGCAGGTTTGGTAGTTCACATACACATGTAGGTTATATTGTAAATGTATTTAGGTCTGTGTCTTGCATCATGGTAGGTGTACCTGTCATGTTAGCAACACTTGCTTTAGCTCTGAGAATCTTCCACAGACAGACGTAAAGCTTGCCATGTCTGATGTGTGTTTGTTGATGTTTCCACTCAGTCAGTGGCCTATTGATGGTCTAATGGCATGATTAGGTAGCTCTGACTTAAAAAAAAAATCTATTCATTAAGTATTGTGCACACACAACAGTACATTTCGCTGTTAATAATTTTACGATCTGTTAACACACATTTATCAGCTTGTACAGTGCGATTGCGTAATGAAGAGCTGAAATACAACTTAAAACTGTGCAACAAGTGGTTAAAGTCACAACTGCATACCGAATAATGAATGTTGATATCACACATGGTGCTGGCTACACCAATTGGAGGGTAAGAGGAGAAGGAGAGAGATACAACTGTTGTGTATGGGAGCTGTGAGGCCGGAGTTGAGGTATGGATTGTGGGGCAGAAAGGGACGCGGAGCCAGTAGTGTAGTGAGCAAGGCTAGGCATGGGTTACATAAAAGCATAGCCGTAGGAGAAGCACCCTGAAGCGTTACGTTGTTACACTGAGGAGGGAAGTGGAGATGTTAAAACAGAGTGATAGGGGGGTATCTGGGAGTTGCGTGGCATAGATATTGAGTGGAGAAATAGTACATATACAATTGCTAGTTTAGGGGGGGTATGTGTCATCCCTAGCTTCTATTGCTACCACAAAAATATCCCAGGTTTCGGCACCATCTTGTATTAAGCCTTTATGTTGTAGTGAGCGTAATGTCTGAGCTTCGGCTTGTGAGCGACTATGGAAGTCGCAGAGCCAGGCAGAATGAGAGGGAACGTGGTGGGCCTTCCAGTGCGTAGCAATCAGGCGCTTGAAGACAACAAATGCTAAGTCGATAACTCTGTGAAGATGTTTATCGCCTTTGGCACGGTGTCGTATGCCAAGTAGGCAAGAGTCCGGGGTGGGTAAAAGAGTGTGGGACGAGAAGTCTGCTGTGACGTCCGTAATGCGTTGCCAGGCCGAGTTTATTGAGTGGCAGCTCCAAACCATGTGGTAAAAGTCTGCTGCTGGGATAGCGCATCTGGGGCATACCGGGTTTGTGTTTGGGTATATTCGTTGGATGCGGGCCAGGGATAGGTATGAGTGGTGAATATAATTAAATTGGGTGTATCGCAATCTGGGATTGCGGGATACTGACTTGATCATTGTGAGAGCCGCAACCCAAGTTTTTTGTGGTAATGGTGAAGGGAGGGCGGAGTCCTAGCGTGCTTTAGCAAGCGGTAGGTCAGAGCAGACTTCATCTAGAAGCACTTTATATAGTTTAGTTATGATGCCTTTTGTGCTTCCATTAGTAAGGATAGTGGTGAGTAATTGGGATTCACGTGGCTCGTTGTTGCCAGGTCCCCATAAGTTATTAAGTAGTCGTTAAGTGGCGCTATATGTCAAAAAGGCTCCAGTGTGCATGACCCCATCGGCCACTAGTTCTTCGAAGGTGCGCATTGTGGAGCTTGAGTAGTAATCGCCCACATTCAGTGTACTCATGTCGCACGTATCGTGGTGTAATGAGAGTGTTTGGGTGCCCGGAAGTTGAAACAGCGGTAAAAGAGGGGAGTAAGGAGGTGAGGGGGCCTTGCTTTGAACATATCTATGCCAACAGAATCTAGCTGCTTCCAACAGTATCGGTTTGACGGTAGGGCTGGATAGTAGTGAGGTCAGTATCGTTTGCAGAGCTGTATATGCCCGCAGCATTATGCATTCGGGAGGAGCAGATTCCCTGAGCCATGTGGATAGCCACAGCAGCTGGGCAGCTGCATAGTATATTTCGAAGTTAGGCATGCCCAGTCCGCCTGCTTCTTGCGGATATTGTGTTATAGACAACGCTACTCTGCGTCTATCTTTGCCCCATAGCAGGTCGGTTAGTAATGAGTGCAGTTTGTGAAAAAACAAGCGTGGTAGGCATAATGGAAGGGCAGTAAAATAATATAGAAACCTAGGAAGGATGAGCATTTTGGCTATGGCTACCCGACCCATGGGGGATAGGGGAAGTGAGCTCTAAAACGACAGTGAGCTGCAGGTGGAACTGAGTGCCCTGTCAATGTTGCTCTCTTTCAGATCGGCAATGGAGTGGTAAATTTGTATCCCGAGGTATTTAAAGGTAGTGTGTGACCATGGCAGTTGATATTATGGTAGAGTCATGTGAAATTCGATTGGTATGGGAGTGAGAGGGAAAATACTTGACTTGGACCAGTTAATACGTAGACCAGAGGCGAGTGCGAAGGAGTCCAGTATTAGCATCACCATGGTGGTGGAGTGATTACGCAAGTATATCAGGGCATCATCTGTGTATAAGGATATAATATGATGTGTATTGGATTCAGTGATGCCCCATATGTGGGCGTAGCTACGTAGTTTAATTGCTAATGGTTCCATGGCTATTGCGAATAATAAGGGGGATAATGGACAACCTTGTCTGGTGCCTCTGCCTATGGGGAATGCTTTGGGGATAGCGCGTCCATTTTTGACTCGAGCTGTGGGTTTGGAGTAGAGCGTTTTGATCCATCTAATAAAACCGGGACCGAAACCAAACGCATTGAGTGTGCGCATAAGATAGTCCCAGCTTAGCGTGTCAAACGCTTTTTCAGTGTCTAGTGAGAGGGCCACCGCATCTGGTTCTGTGGTGTTATGCATTATGTGGATCAGTCTTCTAATATTTCAAAATGTGTTTCTCTCTGGAATAAAGCCAGACTGATCAGAGTGTATTAAGTTCAGTAGGTAGGGGAGTAACCTATTTGCCAATATTTTTCCAAGTAGTTTGCAGTCTGTGTTTAGTAGGGAGAGCGGCCTGTATGATTTAACGTCAAGAGGGTCACGGCCCGCCTTTGGAAGGACGACTATCAGGGCTTCGCGCATGGAGTCTGGCAGTTGTAGTTTATTGCGCGCTTCGTTGAATACCTCTATGAGTGGTTGTAGGAGGTGAGTAGCATGGGAGTTAAAATACTCTACCGGTAGGCCATCCGAACCAGGGGTTTTGCTGCGTGCCATTTGTGACAGAGCTAAGCGCAGTTCTTCCATAGTGATGGGACCGTCTAATGTGCCTGCATTGTCAATAATGTGTTGGTTTTGGGAAACGAGTGATAATATGTCAACTAATTGCTGCTCTGATGGGGGAGAAGGAGCCGTATATAGGGCGTGGTAGTATGTAGAGAAGGCTTTGTTAATTCCTACTTGGGTGTTGATGATGTTGTCAGAGTTCAAACGTAGCGCACCTATGGGTGAGGGTTGCGAGGGTTGGGGAGTCAGCCATGCTAACAGTCTACCTGATCTATCCCCCTCAGCGTGTTGTTGTGTCATGTAGTGTCTGTAATCATGCTTACATAGGGGGTTATTCTAACTTTGGAGGAGTGTTAATCCGTCCCAAAAGTGACGGTAAAGTGACGGATATACCACCAGCCGTATTACGAGTTCCATAGGATATAATGGACTCGTAATACGGCTGGTGGTAAATCCGTCACTTTTCCGTCACTTTTGGGACAGATTAACACCTCCTCCAAAGTTAGAATAACCCCCATAGTCTGGTGTCTACTTCTCTATGGGCAGCTCTAAGCGAATTCAGTGCTACCAGCGTGGACTCGTTCCTGGAAACCTCAACCTCCGCTTTGCGGAGTTTAACCTCCAGAACTTGTAACTCTTTAGTGAGTGTCTTTCTTACGCCCACTGTGGCTGCAAGGCAGTGTCAGCGTATTACCGCTTTGTGGGCATCCCACTCTATGGCACGAGATGAGGTTGTATTTTTGTTCAGAGAGAAATAATCTGACAATCTTTTGGATAATTCTGCATGGAAGGGGGGGTCTGAAAGAGCCTCTGTCTGTAATTGCCATGTTGGTATGAGAGTGTGTGTGCGGCTCCAGGCCAATATTGCGAAGAGCGGGTTATGATCTGAGATGGTGCGTGCCAGGTACTCGGCCGTGCACACTTTCTGGATTACGGCTGCGGATACGAAAATCATGTCTATTCTGGTATGTAACTTGTGCACAGACGAATAATAAGGTGGGGTGACCGACCCTCCAGATGTCTCTCAAACCATTGTTGGAGGCCCAGTTTGCTAGTTCTAATGAGGCACGATTGGATGGAGCCATGTCGAGTGGGGGAAATGAGCGGTCTATTTGAGTGTCTAGGACGCTGTTAAAGTCGCCCCCCCATATGCACTCTAATGTGGGGTCGCTAAGGTTACCAGTGGTGAGCGTTCGCAGGAAATCGCGTTGATTTGAATTTGGGGAGTATAGCGCTACTAGCGCTAAGGGGGACCAGTCGAGGACGCCTTCTAGTATCACATATCTACCGTTTGGGTCGCATTGTGTTCGAGACGTGGTGAGTGGGACCCCAGGGGCAATCCAGATCGCCACCCCTCGAGCAAAAGATGAGGATGTGGTGCCGTGCAATTGCCCTTTCCATTTTAAGCGTGTGCTTTCCAACGTGGATTTAGAGAGGTGTGTCTCTTGTAGTAGGGCTATGTGTACCTGATGTCTCCTGAGAAAGGTATGTATCCTTTGCCTCTTACGCGGTGTTGCCATACCTCTGATATTCCATGTGAGTATATTATATTTCAAGATACCTTGTGGAGTTTGAGAGGTCATGAGGCAATTATGGGTTTAGCTAAACTGGAGAGGTGTGTGTCCCCCGCCCCCATTGTGGTAGTATTGTGTTGGTTACCCTCCAAGGCTAGCCAGTTAATGTCCTTAGTGTTGTTAAGCATAAGCCTATTGGTAAGGCAAATGTGACATGCGCAATTGTGAGTGTGTTTACGATTAGATAACATGTGACAAAACCATCGACTAAAAATGCAACCAAGAACAGTGTATAACATCAACTGAAATAATGACAAATCAAAAGAAATTCCAGCGATTGCTGGCTTTGGAGAACAGTCCATATGGAGCAGGGGGGTGCCGAAGGACGTTAGTTCTAAGTCATGGGATTACCCTGCCCAAGTTACTCTCAGTGCTGGGTCAGCCTCCCAGGACCGCGAGCTGCTAACGTGTTGCAGTGAAGGACCAGTGGTGCCGCCAGGCCATTTCTGAGCAGCTGGGGGAGGCAGGCCATATTATTGTGTATAAGGACCGGAGCAGGGCGATGAAAAAAAAAAAAAGGAAAGGGGGAATAAGTGGTGCTTAATTGTCTCAGCAAATATCATCTGCTGTGCGCGGCGCGAGGGTAGGTCCTCGTACAGATTCTGCAGAAAGAGTTTTGTCGTGGTCTGGTTCCCCGTCAGTTTGAGTGGACAGAGCTGTTGGCGACGTGTTAACAAATCTAGATGTGGCTTGCAGGAGAAGGGAGCGCTCCGTTTGTGACTGTTCAGGTGAGGGTTTACTGCCTTGTTTTTTGCGTTGCCTATGCCTTGTCGTGGGAGAGGACCATTGTTCCCCTGGAGTGCTTGTGTCTATCGGGTCGGCCAAGCCATTAGCGTGTAGCCAGGTCCAGGCGTCTTCTGGTGTAGTGAAGAAGAGTACCCATGTATCGTCTTGAACCCGGAGTCTGGCTGGGAACAGCAACGCATACTTGATGTTGTGTTCGCGAAGGCGTTCTTTAACACGATAGAAAGAACTCCGCTTCCTCTGAACTTCTGCTGTAATGTCTGGGTAAGCTGTGATCTCTGCGTTTTCAAAGCGTAACGGGCCTGATTTGCGGAATAGCTGTAGGATGAGGTCTCTAGCGCGGTAATTAAGGAGTCTTGCTATCAACGGGCGAGGCTGCGCAGCAGGTGGGGGGGTCTGCCAGGGACCCTGTGGGCACGCTCAATGGAGAAAAAGGACGGGATATTGTCTTTAAGAATTGTTTCCGTGAGCCATTGTTCTACGAATAATTCTGTGCTGGGGCCTTCGACACGCTCAGGGAACCCCACCAAGCGAATGTTGTTGCGATGGGAACTTCCCTCTGCATCCTCAGCTCTACGTTTTAAGAAGTCCACTTCGGTTGTTAAGTGAGTCAATTGCGATTGGAGGTCTTTCACAGGCCGGGGGAGGGATACAGAGTCTTTTTCCAGTTCAGTCACCCTGTCAGCCAGTGCATGTTGATCGGTGCGCAGTATGTTGACATCTTCTGTCACTGAGCCTATTTTGGCTTCCAGGGTGGACTTGGTGTCTAGGATGGCTTGCAATATCTTTTCAAACTGTGACGTGTGTGATTGTAAGGTAAGTTCCATCTTCTGCAAAGCCAGTTGCATGGTGACGTGGGCCTCCGAGGAGGGGAGGGTGCTGGAGTCCATTCTACCCGGAGGTGCTCGTGGGGTTTTTGGTTTGACCATTTGGTGAGTGCGGTTCAAGGTGGTCACTAATGGAGTAGGACTGGCTGGGGGTGATGCAGGCAAGGGCAGACAGACAAGTAAGCTGTGGCGTTGTGAGAGCCCGGTTCCAGAGGGCTATGGATATCTATTGAAGGCCAGAAGCGACATGCTAGAGTCAGTTAGGTGTTGAGCGAAGTTTGGGAAACGCCGCAACCGCTTCCGCGCCAAGTGTACAGATTCGTGATAGTAAAGCGATCAGACTAGTTCCTGGTGGTTAGCAGAGTGCTTTAGCGCTGCGCCGTATGCACGCCGCGCTTCCGGACTCCTGTCAGCGGGGGGGTCAAGCGTGTTATTCTCCTATATCCACGTAAAGCGGCGAAGCCCAGCATCCATGTAGGGGCGCTGAGCAGCAGAGATGTGGGAAGTGTTGTATACGGCCGAATCGGGGGGCGCGCCGCAGCTTAGTTCAACATGGGCGCTGAAGCCAGGCAAAGCTATAGCAGGCCAATGAAGGAAGATGGGTAAGGGCCTAGTATTTTGGCGGTTGCTTGAACGGCCTGAGGCTGGTTGTGCTGATGGGGAATTATATGTAGGGCCCGGAGGGTCAGGGGCAGTACCTCATGTGCCTTGTTAGTGCCTCAAACTGCTCCATGTACGTTGGTCTGGAGGGAGGTAGTCGTCCTATTCTCGCGCCGCAACTCGATTAATGTCGCCGAAAGGCTCACCTTTTTCCTTTTTCTTTTCCCCCTTCCTTCTTCTCTTCTTTGGTTTGTTGTGCTGCGTGGGCTCCTATAGGGAAGTTAAAACAAGTTCCAAATGGGGCCCCAGGCCTGAGGTCTCATTGGCAGCACCTAAGGCCCAGCTGCCAGGCTACACGTAATCCACAAGGCCTCTGCTCCAACAGGCCTCACCCAGGCAGGTTGCAGCTCCTCCGAGCCTTTGGGCACAGGTGGGCATCGGATGAGCCCACTCCCCGTGAGCGGGGGAGCCGGGGCACGGTCACCAGCGGCAGCGCCTCAGCACGGAGGCCACAGACGGCAGAAGCACACATCAGCGGGAATCAGCAGGCAGGGGCGCGGCACTGCGACAGGCCCAGCCTCGCAGTGGCGTCGCCGCCCCAGGAGGTAGTGAGGTGTTAAGCACCTGCCTCCGGCGCTATCCACGGGCCGGAGCTTCCCCGGTGTTGCCAGCAGTCCGGGCGCGGCTCCGCCACTCAACGCCGAGTCCCAGGAGGCAGCCCGCGGCCCCAGGCGGCATCCGCACAGGCCGCGGCCGTGGGCACGGCAGCACGGCGGTCCGCTCACAGCATACAGAGCGGCCGCGTCGTCTGATATGTAGCTGCGGCTACAAGTGCAGGTCCCGGGCGGCTGAATAGGCGACGCCTCTCACCTTTAATAGGGGGAACAGGCACCGCTGTCAGGATATCTGTAAGGGCTGGGATCGGAGCTGCAGTTTATGCTGCCGCTCCGGTCACCATGTTGGCCAAGCCCCCCTGATTAGGTAACTCTGTCACTTTTCTGTACAGTATAGTTGTCACATGTGAGGTACAGTTTGTTCAACATCTTGTGGTTGTGTGTGGGACATAGGTCTGAGCTAACTTGCCCCTTATTTGACTGATAAGGTTTGTTTACAGGAGATCAATCACCTGGATGACTTGGTCCACATTGTAAATTCAGTCCTTGACACGTCATCGTTGGTGGATGTGTGTGAGCCATGTGTTCTGACTCCTTAACCATGAAAATTGGTGTGAATGGCAATTGGAGTTGTTACAGGTTTCCATATGTCCATGGTTTATGGTTGTAACTATGTGAAATGAAGACGTTATGGTTTGTATACACTAGGCTTGCTTGCCTTTGCTTTACAACCTGGGTTATAGCCTAGTATATTACATCACAGTAAGATATTTGTCTGTGTTAGAATGTGTGTTTGATTAGTGGTGAGCAACTTCACATTACTAAACTATTGTCTGATTGGTGTTTGACTATGTTTTTGTGGATAGGGAACCTGTATCATGAGGAAAAGTCACCTTGTCATGGTATGGTCAGTGTGATTGGTCAACTTCATTCATTGTATCGTAGGTGTCAGTTAGCTAGCTCAGCTGGTGTATAACAAAGTTTATATTGAGGTATCTATTTTCACATTTTGTTGCCACATATGTTGGCACTTAACAGGAACTACCTGGGGTGTTCGTGAACAATATGGAATGAGACTTATGTTAACTGTATGATAGAAGTGTTATCCTGTGAATGTGATGACCAAATTATGACTTTCTGTTTTTTGGCATCAGCACTGGTGGCAAAGGAGACCGGGTATGGCTGAGTGGGGAAGCTACTGGCCATGGGACCACCAGTCACGAGAACACCAACTTGGCCTGGAAGCAAGGGGAATGCCATGAGAGAGACCAGATCGGCTACATCTTCTTCAGAATTCTTCTCCAGTGGCCACTCCCTAGTGGAGAAATTGGGCTTTTCCCTACTCCCTCGTGACACCCCTAAATGTTCTGTGTCCTCCTCAAGGCCATCCCTTCCAACTCCAAGGCCTCCACTAACCCCCTGCCAACACCCATGCCCCTTCCTTCACCAAAAAGTCCAACCCTTCCAAAAAGGATATAGAAATATAACTTGGAATAGAAGTCATAACTCCTCAACATGGTAAGGCAGTAGACTTGCCTGAAAAGGACTCCAAGTCATAGGACAGCCATAGGACAAGGTCTTGGTGAAGCCATTGAGTTTTAGTGGGAAACTTTGAGTGGGAGAAATTTGAATTTCATGCCTAAGAAAGGTAGCTCGTGGGCTAGATATTTTTCATGTCTTCCTACAGTGAAAATTTCTACCTTCGGACTTAGTCACCGATTCTTGCTTGGAATATTTCTGCGGGGTAAGTCTGCAGGCTTTAGGCACAGAGGGCTCCATGAGGCCAGATACATTCTTTCTACTGCAGAGAAGAATGTAGCGGGAGCAAGCTGAATCTTTGGCCCAGTTGTGTTGCACCTTCGTCGGATCAGATTGGCAGGTTGGTCCTAGTCTCCCGCCAGTTCTTAGAGCAAACAATTGGCAATTATTTTCTAAGTCCTAGGTTTAAGAAACCTTTCGGAGAGTATACTCTGACAACAGCCAAGGGTCCAGGAACTTGGGGACAGCACGGGGTAGGGGTCAAGACTAACTCCAAGAGAGGCCAGCAACAGGGTCTAGGGCAGGTGCAGTTGGAACTGGTTGATTGGGCAGTTTCAGAAAAGGCCTCTGGAAGCTTGTTGTTTCTCTGTAGCTGAAGCAAGAGGTCAGCCAACTGACCCTAAGAATCTTCTTGGGTCTTGGGTACAAGGCAAGCAGGTTCAGTCTTCCTTCAGAATTCTAATAGCATGGTATTCCTTCTCTTGATCTTCACAGGTCCAAGAGTGTTCTGAGAGGGATACTGGGGATTTCACTTTTAAGCCCAGTACCAGCCTGTAGGTGGGTGTACTCCTGGCTACTCCCTAACCATTGGCTTAAACATTTCCAGGGGTGACCCTAACCACTACTGAAGCACCTCCTGTGTGTTTTACTTCAAACTATCTCACAGTGCCATTCCCCACTTAAATCCAACATGAGAGGACCCTTCTTCACCTGGCCAGAGCCCCCTGTACCCGCCCAAAGTTGTGACTATAATAATGGGCAATACCTTCCTTAGAGTCACTCAAACCAGTTTTTGGATACGTCCCACTGGGTTTAAAGCCAAGTTGATGAGGAAGACAAAGGGAAAGCAGACCTAAGTGTGAGCTACTTCTGCCAGGTAAAAGGTAGGCACCCTTTGAAGCTCTGGCATGGCCTGGGTAGAGCCGCCCAGGCCAACCTGCTCAAGGAGGAAAAACATCTCTCTGCACTCAAGCCTTTTCTCCATTGTCAGGGAACATTCAACATCTCACCACAGAGAAGCCATTCACTAGTCAGCTGACACCAGACCAGTGGATTTTAAAAGTTTTAATGCCACTCCCTCCACCCAGTGGGGAAAAAAAATTATCAGGCCCCCCTCAGATTTTTTGACAATTATTCTTTTAAGTGGGCAATGTTTAAATATTTCTAAACTTATTTAAAAATTTCAGTTAAGTTCTGTTGTCTTTTTAAAAATGCAATAAATGTTTTTTCTACTTGAAACAAAGCACTGTTATCTGCATAATCATTATTTTGGCAAAGGGGCATGCCCCCTGTTTCAAGACCCCTGAAGTAGACACTGGTATAAAGGCTCTTTTGGCTCATGTAGAAAGAAGACAACTTTCTAAAAGTATCATTTTAAGAATAATATAAAATCCAACTGGATATTAAGTTGGGTTTTTAATTACTACTAAAATCAGTCCTTAAATCATTTTTCTAGCTGCTCCCAAACTGAAATTAAGCAGTATACGTTGTTGTAATCCAACCTAGTGTTTCCCCTTAGGAGGGCCAACTTTGCTGCAGTGAGAAACAACCTTTAACATTTTTCACTGCTAGGACATTTAAAACATTAAATATACATGCCTTACTATTAAGTACTGTGCTCTCTGCCCTGTGGGCATTTACGGTCTAACTTAGGGGTGACTTAAGTATAAAAAGTAACGTTTAGGCCTGTCAAAATGGTTATTATGCCAGGTCATAATGACAGTTTATAACTGTCCACCTAGGCTGCAAATGCAGACTGGTGGAAATGTTTTACAGAGCTGCTTTAGTGGGTCTCACAATGAGTGTTGGAGCCCACTAGTAGTATTTAACTTACTGGCCCTGGGTACATGTTGTACCACATGCTAGGGACTTACAAGTAAATTAAATGTGTCTATATGGTATATGTCATTTGCATCATGTTTAAAAGGGAGAACACAATCACTTTACCACTGTTTAGCATAGTGTTGTTAGAAATGGCGCTCTCTGCAGGGGCTCCCACAAACATGTTTGCCTTTTTCCCTCCACATTCTGCTGAATTTGTTTTTGTTGGCCTTCAGACTCTGAGCACTTTACCACTGCTAACCACTACTAAAGTGCATGTGCTCACTCCGCTAAAACATGGTAACATTGGTGTATACACAATTGACATATTTAATTTACTTATAGGTCCCTAGTAAAGTGCACTATATGTGCTTAGGGCTGGTAAATTAATGACACTAGTGGGCCTGCAGCACTGATTGTGCCACCCACTTAAGTAGCCTTTTAAACATGTCTTCAGCCTGCCACTACAGAGCCTGTATGTGTAGTTTCACTGCTATGTTGACTTGACATTTGAAACCCCTTGCCAAGCCTTAAACTCCCCTTTTATTACACATGTGACACCCCTAATGCCGTCCCTAGGAAGCCCCTAGGGCAGGGTGCAGTGTAAGTAAAAGGCAGGACATATACGTTTTAGCTTTACATGTGCTGGTAGTGAAAAACTCCCAAATTTGTTTTTCATTAATGTGACACCTACCCTTCTCATAGGACAACATTGGGAATTCCTAATACCTCTATTGGCTGTAATTCCTGATTGAGAAGGAGTAGAACTTTGTGTTTGGTACCTATATGTAATGATGAATCCTCCTTAATAGTAACATTGGATTATTGATTACACCTTTAAAACTGACACTTTTGGAAAGTTGCTATTTTTCTGCTCTTAAGCCCTGTGTGCCTGCTGCCTGCCTCCAATACGTGTCTGGGTTGGGTGACAGCTGGAACTGTGCATGCCCTCTAGACACTCACAAACAAAGGGAACTGAGGTGTGCCTGATGAACTTTTCACTTCCTGATGGGGCATCACCAGGCGGATGGGCCATCTTGGGCCGGATGGGAAAGAAGAGCTGGTGCTTGCATCGGAATAGGACTGTCGCTGTCCCAGCATAAAGAGCTGCATACCCCGTTTAGTGAGTCTGGAGCCAGGGCAGGAAAGGCAGGACCTGTGTGTACTTCAAAGCACCCCTTTGAAGTCACGCCCACTTCAAAGGTACCACTAGGTATAAGAGCTGGACTTCTAACACTATCATTACACTTCTGGACCTGTAGACTCTCTGACAAGAAGAAGGACTGCTATATTGCTACAAGCACTGCCACTCTGCTAGAACTCTGCTGGGCTTTGCTTGACTCCTGATTTGCTGTGCCTGCCCTGCTGCCTGATGCCTCCTTGACTAGGAGTGTGGAGGACAGGACCTAAATCTCTGCATCCTCAGAACCAAGTGGCTCCAAGGGCTTGCTGGCTTGCCTCCTATTCTGCAGTCTCAGTGACATCAAAGACTGACTGCATCTCCAATAGCACCTGGACTCCGCCACCTGTGAGTTCTGCCCTGCCAAGTAGTGCCAAACTAGTCCTGGGCCCTTGGAAGTGGGTTCTTCTGTGTGGTGACTCTCAATGTCGACACATCACTGCAGTTACGCCAATTGGAACTATTGCATCACCTCCCAGAGCGAGGTTAAGCCAAACCACCAATGTCATAATATGGAGGAAAGTACCGCCAGCCTGTTGGCAGTACTTTCCTCCATATTCCCGCTGACCGCCGGGGCCGTAATGACCACCATTGTCTCTTAAATTAAACCTGACTGCTCTGTGCCAAGCTCCCTCAAGGTGAGCCCAGGTGTGTATCTGACGGACCCTTACTAGGTTTGTGATTCCTGCTAGACATGGTGCATACTTCTGCCAACCAGAAATCCATTTTCTAACAAGTGTGCAAAGTCCAATGGCCAACAAAAACTGGTTCAGCTACAGAACGCAAAAATCTAGGGGCAATGCCAAACACAATATGGTCATTTCCAACACAGTTAAATAAAAAATTGCAGACAAATTCACAAGCATTTAAGACAGATAGTAGTAAGACTAATATTTACAAGCCTAAGTATGACCATTAACCTCACACCCTTTCACAAACATCCAACTCACACCCCATAGAAAGGAAAACAAAAATGTGCATATACTTTGCCAACTTCTATACACCTCAGTAGTGGCAGTGGTGAGCTGTATAAATGCTAGATATAACAAAATATGCTCACTAAAACATCATAAAATCAGCACAAGCACACATCAATCAATTTTATTACAAGACCGGAGGCTCATATTATGCAGTCTTTTCTTGCTTTAATTTTAATAGCAGCCATAAAGAAAACTACATTTCCCAACAAAATAAGAAACTACAAAGTGACTTCACAAAGGAACCATCCAATAGGACGTTGAATACCACTACTAGTATCTTGACTGCGAACAACAAGTCCTCTTTTCTTGCTGCTCGCAGTCAAGATAAGTATCATCATTCTTTCGTCTTTACAAAGTTTTGACATGTGCATTTGATATTAATTACATACTTTACATATGCCTGTATGGTTATATGTTTGTGTCATTTGCTCTGCTTTTGCCTGTGCACACCGTTTATTTTTCCTTTAGTCTATTTACCGGCGTGTCTACTAACGGTTGTTTTTCACCGTTGTAGACGCGCGCGTGCATTTGCCTCACCTTTTGACAGCCGGCCGCATTCCTCAGGCTCGCGTCTTCTTCTTCAGAAGCGTTTCTTTGTTTATTCAGGGCCCGCTTTCACTCGTGAAGCCCTTTTTCCTAGCCAGCTGCATTCCTCACGCTCGCGTCTCTGTCGACGCGTTTGTTTGTTTATTGAGGGTGCGCTTTCACGCAAAGCCCTTTTTCCTGGTTCAGCTCCCTTGGGAGGGGCTCCTCTTTCAGATACCGCCTCTGGCAGTGCTTTTAATAGCTCTGCCTCACCTTTCTCCTCACGCCCATCCCTAGGGCCACGCCCTTCCCTCACAGCTTCACTATTTAACCCCTTTTTTACCAGTTGAAGCTATATTCCAGGATTTTTTGTAGTTTTTTCAGCTTAACTTTGTTTTTTACAGCTTATATATTAAATTACTTTCTTCATGATGGCTGAAGAAGAAGGCTCCCAATTTTTTCAGGAATCTTTAAAGTCCTTTATTAAAGATTCTGTCCAACAGGCAGTTTCTGTTTCTATGCTTGACATAACAAAGAATTTAGAAGCCTCTTTTTCTAAGATTATGTCTGCTTCTGATATGCCTTCTACGAAAGGCAAGAAACGTGCGCCCACCCTTCCGGGGCCCTCAAAAGGCGTTTCTTCTGGTCCTTCCACCCGAGAGGCATCCAAATTGGGAACCCCATTCTCCCCACTCCACATTACCCATTTAAGAGACACTGATGACTTTGCTAGTCATACATATGGTATAGACGGATCTTCGGATCCATTTTCTTATGGGCCTCCGGAGAAAAGGCGCAGAATTTCTCCTGGTGACGGTGGTGACGCTCACCCGGTGTCTCAGATTTTGGTGGACCATTCTGGTGAACCCATGTTCGATCCTTCCCTAATGGTTCATCCAAACTCAAAAGAATGGTATCCTGCTGACCATGTGGCAACTGCACCTGTTGCACCGCCGCAACACCGCCGGCTCCATTCGGAGCCGGCTCCTGTGTTGCGGCCTCATTCCCGCTGGGCCGGCGGGCGCTAACTTGGTTAGCGCCCGCCGGCCCAGCAGGAATGTCAGAATGGGGACCGCGGAAATTTGTCCTCATGGCGGCCAAAAGGCGGTTTCCGCCAGAGTTGGAATCACCCCCTATGTCTCCTTTTTCTTACGCCATTCTCTAGACAAAGTTACCCGGAATAAACTGAAATCCGAATGTCCCCGTCCCTCTTTACCTGATAATATCACTGCGACCCCGGTGATTGACCCTAATATGCTTATGTTTTTTACTAAATTTGGTAAAGACCCTAAGAAGGGTGTCGATAGAGCCTGGTCAAGTTGCCAGGATAAACTTCTGGATTTGGTGGATCCTCTCACCAGGATTTTTGATTTGGCGGAGGAAGCCAAAATGGAAAACTCTCCAATTGATCCTGTGGTTCTCTCTAACTGGGCGCAACGCGCTATCTGTATGCTGGACAATGCAAATACCCAATTGTCCATTGAAAGAAGGAAAAGTCTCCTGCTCAAGATTGACTCTAAACTGGCATCTTTGGCCTCTAAGGATGAGGGCCCTTCGGCTAAAGGCCTATTATTTGGAGACTCCTTTATCAAGGAGCTGGGCAAGTATGTCTCCACCTTCGCCTCCCTGGACAAAGCTCAGCTTTCTATTAAAAAGATATTTTCATCTTGGGTTTTTGCCAGGGCCGGCAAAGGCAGGAATCGCTTTGCCGGCCGTTCCCTCAGAGGTCAATATGCCAATCGAGACTCATACAACCAGCAAACCCAGCTTGACACCTACACTGGATACAAGCCACGATTCTACCCCCGCCAGTCAAGAGGCTATCGACACAGGGGCTACGTCAACAAAGGAGAACAAATCTCCGGTAAGTGTTTCCAATTCTGGCCTTCCTCCAGTAGGAGGCAGACTAGCTCTATTTCTAAATTCTTGGCTATTTCTCACATCAGATCCCTGGATAATTCAATCCATTCCAGGTTACCTTTTAGAGTTTTATCAACCCCCAACTCAGTCCCTTTTTCCTCTTCCCCTTGTGTTTTTCCAAGAACAAAATCAACTTCTCCACAACGAGATTCAGTCTCTCCTCGCCAAACAGGCCATGGAGCCTGTTCTGTTCGACTCTTCAGGTTTTCTCAGTACCATTTTCCTGGTCCAAAAGAAAAATCAGAAGTTTCGACTAGTTCTGAACCTAAAAAAATTCAACAATTTTGTGGTTTACCGGCACTTCAAGATGGAGACTATCCTCCACCTCAGGGATATATTGCTTCAAAACGACTGGTTGGTCAGACTGGACCTTCAAGATGCTTACCTCACGGTTCCATTTCACCCCTCACACAGAAAATGTCTTCAATTTCAATGGCAAAACTCTTTCTACCAATTCAAAGTTCTTCCTTTCGGACTCTCTTCTGCCCCTTGGTGTTTCACCAAGATTCTCAAACCCATCGCGGCTTTTCTCCGCTCCCACGGTGTTCGTCTGATTCTCTATCTGGACGATTTCCTCTTGATGGCACAAGACAAACGCCTTCTCCTCGTTCACCTACAGTTTTGTCAAGATCTTCTTCTCAAATTGGGTTTCCTCATCAATTTTCAGACGTCAGCTGTGGTTCCAACTCAAAAATTGGAATTTCTCGGTTTTCTCATAGACTCTACTCGTTCAATTCTTCAACTTCCCCAGCACAAGGTCTCCTTAATCAAAAAAGAAATTCGTCAATCCCTGTCCCTTCCTCACATCTCCCTCAGAACTCTGGCTCGTTTAGTAGGACTCCTCGCCTCCTCTATCCAAGCCATTTCCCCGGGTCCGCTACACTATCGCGCCCTTCAACGGCTGAAGATTCGCCATCTTCACAAGGGTCTGGCCTATTCCAATCCATTGGTTCTGGATTCCGAGTCCAAGGAAGAGCTTCTATGGTGGCTGACTCACCTAGATGCCTGGAACGGAAGAACTGTCTTCTCTGCCGCCCCAGATTTTGTATTAGAGTCTGATGCAAGTCAGACCGGTTGGGGCGCAAGATGTGGCCAGTTCTCGACTGGAGGCGCATGATCTCTGAAGGAGTCCTTCTTGCACATAAACAGTTTAGAGATGCTTGCAGGTTCCTTTGCCATCCCCTCCTTTACAAAGGACAAGGTAAGCTGCACCATTCTTCTCAGAATGGACAACCTAACCGCCGTCAGACATATCAACCATCTAGGGGGCACCAGGTCCAAGATACTGTCTACCCTGGCAAAACATCTTTGGGAATATTGTCTTCCTCGACAAATCTCGGTCATAGCGGTTTACCTGCCGGGCAATCTGAATACAGTTGCGGATTGCTATTCCAGACATCTTCACGACTCCAGCGACTGGCAGTTGCACCCCTCAATATTCAATCACCTTATTTCCATCTTTGGTGAAATGTCCATAGACCTTTTTGCCTCTCGCCTCAATTCTCACCTTCCTTCCTTTTTCAGTTGGAAGCCGGATCCGCAGGCTCTTGCCACGGATGCTTTCCTTCAGATTTGGCCGTCATCTCTTCTTTACGCTTTTTCTCCCTTCCTTCTCATTCCTCGAGTCCTTGCACAAGCGCGCAGACACCAATCCACTCTAGTTCTAATAACCCCATTTTGGCAGGCTCAGCCTTGGTATCCAACTTTATTGGAATTAACAACCGACCGACCCATCTGGCTTCCTCACTTCCCCGACCGCCTCTTAGATCCCCAAGGTCGACAACATAATTTGGTTCTCAACAATTCCTTGTTCCTCATTGCTTGGAAGATTTTGGGTCATCCTGGAGAACCCCAGGAATTTCGGAAGATGCTCTCAAACTCATCCAACAGGCCAGGGCCCCTGGTACCTCCAAGGCTTACAAATATGCATAGGCCATTTGGTGCAGCTGGTGTTTGGACAGGAATACAGATCCCTTTTCAGCTGATGTATTATTGGTTGTGAATTTCCTTGCTTCCCAGGCCTCCCAGGGTAAGGCCTATCGCACTATCAACACTTACAGATCTGCCATCTCTGCTGATCATCATAGAGTCAACGGCAGACCGATTGGTGAACATCCTCTCATCTGTCAACTTTTAAAGGGAGTAAGATGTGTTTTCCCTCCATCTCCTAAATATAATATTATGTGGGATGTCAATCTAGTGTTACATTTTTTTATAGTTTGGCCGGATAATGAATTCCTCTCTCTTAAGCAACTTTCCGCGAAATTGACTATGCTTTTGTGTCTAGTTTCACTTAAATGTGTTTCGGATGTTAAAGCCCTAGATGTTACCTCCTTTTTCTTCTCTCCTCTTGGTGTTTCTTTTCAAGTTAGAAGACGTACTAAAACTAATTTAGCATCGGTCAATTATCAATTTTTTCCCTCTCAACCCAAATTGTGTGTTGGAAATTGTCTCAAAACTTATGTGACTCGTACTGCAGATTTGAGATCATCCTCTGCCTCCCAATTACTTATTTCCTTCCAGAAACCCCATAAACCTGTTTCTTCACCTACCCTAGCTCGTTGGGTCAAATGGATCACGTCTCTAGCGGGGATTGATATAAATTCTTTTGGAGCCCATTCTGCCAGAGGGGCTATGGCTGCTCGGGCTTTTTGGGCAGGATCCTCTTTACAGGATATTCTCAAGTCTGCAGACTGGTCTAATGAAAGTACCTTTAGAACCTTTTACTGTAAACCAATTTCTCATGTCTTGGATTCTGTTATTGCTATGCTTTAAACATGCATCATCGGAGCCTCCGGTCTTGTAATAAAATTGAGATTTTCCTAGCCTTGGTGTCTGAAAGGCTAGATTTTATTAAAGACATGGAGGCGAGTATTATCCCACCACTAGTTTAACCCTCCCTGTTCCTTTATTTCAGTTCCAACTCCCTCTTCCAGCGTTGGCTCTTCATAATCTACATGATGTACTTCCACCAACACTGGATTCTGTCATCAGTGGATATCCTTCCTGGACTCCTCTTTACACTCGCCATCTTCAGGATTGCTTTATGGACATTGTGACACTAATTTCTGTTTTTTATGTCATCTTGTTGGTTACTTCTCCCCTTTAGTTTTCGCATCAAGAAAAGAGCACTTGTTCGCAGTCAAGATACTAGTAGTGGTATTCGACGTCCCATTGGATAGTTCCTTTGTGATGTCACTTTGTAGTTTCTTATTTTGTTGGGAAATGCAGTTTTCTTCTTGGCTGCTATTAAAATTAAAGCAAGAAAAGACTGCATAATACTCGCCTCTGTGTCTTTAATAAAATCTAGCCTTTCAGACACCAAGGCTAGGAAAATCTCAATTCTCTTCCACACACAGTATCATATATGTCCATCATCCTGCCCCATGTCTTTACAAACATGCACACATGCCTTTGTTTCCCAGTCTTTGTTTTCTCTGCGTACCCAGAGAAACGGTTCTGAAAAAAAGAGCTACACAGACGAGATGACCAAACGCCTGTTCCCTTCTTGGTGACAATTCTTCCAGGAAGTGGCTCTTTAAAGCAAATCTCCACTTGGCATAATTGGACATTTTAAAAGGTGGCAAACAGCAATTTGAGACCTTTTCAGGGTGTCGCAACAATACTTTCATATTTCAAAACCCATCTAATAAGGTTGTCTCAAAAAAGAAAGGAAAATAACAAAAAAATATTGTAATATATAATGGATTCTCCAGCTCCCTCCCTGCAGGCCGGTCACTCCCACAAATGCACTGCTTAGTCGCAGCAAAGTTGCTGCTACAGTTCAAACTAGTAAACGAAAGGGGTGATATGCGTTTGAAGAATCAGATTAATTTGGTGGTAGTACTTTATTTGTTTCAATTAGCTAAAATTGCTACAAAAATATCATGTCACTAAAATGCAAATAAAACAACATGCAGCCCATGTTAAAAGAAATAGGTCATAAAAACGTGTAATTATGCTCGTCTTGGCACAAGCCCAGTAAAATGCCATTCATGTATACAGTGTTACCTGTCAGTTAAACTGCTGAGTCCCAGTGGCACCTGGAGGGTGTCCATGAATTCAGACAAGCTGAGAAGGAATGTCAAGCGGTGCAAGAAAGTGTCTTTGCGGCCTGGTCCCATTCTGCCAGGCTGGTCATGTGATTATAAAACTATGCGTTCTTATTTTGTTTAATTTGATATTAACATTTATTTCGGTATTTATATTTTTTAGTTTGCAGAAAGCAATTTGACCTCTTGATAAACGTTTCCGACTGGTGAACGGCGGTGACTAAAATGTATTACGGTTGTGGAAGAAATATGATTATTTTAAGTGAAGAATGAGAAATTTTATTTTTTTGTAAAAAGATAACGCGTTGCAACGATGTTCAGTACATGAAGTTCAAAATCCAAAAAAGCACTTTTCAATAATGCTATTTGAAACAAAAAATCTGTTGTTTACTAATTTAAACTGTAGCAGCAACTTCGCTGAGGCTGAGCAGCGCATTTCCTGTCTGCTCACACAGAGCTTTTTTAATTTGCGATGTAAATCTCACCGACAAAGATGCACCCAAATAGCTTGCTAAATTGGGATAAAAGCAAAGTGTGCAGCAGAGGAACTATTTTCTTGTGGTTAATATATATATATATATATAATGGCACATTTGGACAGCTGAGCACAGAAACTTTTAAAAAGGTGAATTTATTTAAGTTCTAAAGTGTAAAGAAATAAAGTGATTTAGCCTGTCTGTACATACCTCATTGGGGAGGAGATGCTCGGAAACTCGACACCGTTGCTGTCTGTAAAAGGCCGCTTTATTGGAACAGGTGCACTTACAACATTTTAACCTCGGCCTTTGCCTTACAAAACTAAATCCTCACTAGACATCAAGTCCACCTAACCACACAATCCCCCCTCTCCCCTACCCCAACCTCCCCCCTCCCTGTCAGGTTCTCCTGCCACCCCTCTCAACTCCTGTTTAACTACTTCCCAATCCTACTAGTTTGTTCTCCTCCTGAACACTTTCAATCTTCCTTCCTGCCCGTCGCTACCTGCCGCTGTACCGCCCCTACTATCCAAAATTGCCCTGCCATCCGCATGTGTTTCGTTGGCTGCAAGCTCTCCTCGCCACCACCAGCACCTGTTCCTCAGCGACGCCGAACCAATAACATAGCAACCCCCACTATGCACCTGTTCAGAATCTAACAACCTGAAAAATCATATACCAAGCCCGAAGGAAATGAAGAAAAAAAAGAGACCCCAGAGAAAGACCCAGAAAATAACCAAAAAAGAAAGGGAGGGAGGGAGGGAAAAAATGTCCCTGCCTAAAACGCGCCGGCCACCGTGTCACCTTATGACAAAATGGTGGCCGGCGACAAAATGGCCACATATATATACCCCCTCTACGGAGCCCAAAAGACGCCCAAAAAGAGCCCACAGCGCCTCGGACCGCACCACACTCCCCAAAGACCCCGGGGGGGAGACCTCATTCTTCGGCAGGTCCCCCCCAGGACCCCATTGGGGAGGAGAGGCACGGAAACTCGACACCGTTGCTGTGTGTAAAAGGCCGCTTTATTGGAACAGGTGCACTTACAACATTTTAACCTCGGCCTTTGCCTTACAAAACTAAATCCTCACTAGACATCAAGTCCACCTAACCACACAATCCTCCCCCCTCCCCTACCCCAACCTCTCCCCTCCCTGTCAGGTTCTCCTGCCACCCCTCTCAAATCCTGTTTAACTACTTCCCAATCCTACTTGTTTGTTCTCCTCCTGAACACTTTCAATCTTCCTTCCTGCCCGTCGCTACCTGCTGCTGTACCCCCCCTACTATCCAAAATTGCCCTGCCATCATGCCCATCCGCACGTGTTTCGTTGGCTGCAAGCTCTCCTCGCCGCCACCAGAAAAAGCCCTACAGCCTTTTTCTGCCCTCCACCCGTTATGTCTCCCAAAACAGTGCTCTCAATGCGTCCTTCAACTGTAAGAGGTACAGCTCCATCTCTATGAAAGACAAATGAACTCCATCGTCCCTAAAAAATTCTGAGTCTTCGAAACGCAAATCCTTATGCTCTAAAAACGTAATGCCCTTCTCCAAACAGAAGCCCCTCATCTCCTTGTTAACCTTCCGCCTGGCCCTTTCCACTGCCCCTGGTTTTCGCGCTCCTCTCCACACCCGACGCGGAACAAAACCCGTAAACAACACATGCGAACCACACCACTGCGACACAATCGACGACAGATCCCTCTTCATTGTCTTCAACAGGTCCAAACCCGTCTTTACTACCATGTCATTTTCCCCCAAGTGGAGACACAAAACATCCGGGCAAGGGCCACCCCCACGGGCCCCTTGTAAACGCGGTAAAAGCTCTTGCCACCGCATACCCCCCTTCCCAAACCAACGGACTTGATATCGACGTAAATCTAGGCCCAAATTCTCGCCCAAAGATGTCCGCCGAGCCTTACGCTGGGCCCATTTTACGAAAGAGTGGCTGACTACCCAAATGCGCACAAACTCCTCCTCGGGTCCAGCTACGACACCTGAAAAAGAAAGAAGACAATTAACGCGTGCCCCCTGCTGATACCTCCCGCCCCCTGATATACCTTTTGAAACAATCAGACTTCCACCTACCCAAAGATATGAGAGACTCCCTTGTCCAACCCTTCTGCCCAGCCTCAGTCGCCACCCCGATCCTGAAAGAGTGGGTGCCAAAAAGACGTGGGTCCTCCCCCAGGGACACCAAACCCTTTCGCAATACTGCCAGCAACTGAGAAGGTGTTGCCCTGGTATCATCCGCATGGCTAAAAATGACTCCCCCGAGCTACCAGTCTGCAGGCTCCACTGCCGCCCCAACGCTACCGGGCATATCGCCAAAACCGGGTAACACCTAAGGAACACCACCACCCCAGAGCCCTTCTGATCCGTCTTCGATCTGTGAATGTGCACTGCAACGCCCCGAGCCCCCCGCCGCACATCTGACCAGCAAAACCCTGGCGATTGTTGTGAACCAAGTAATTTCGACACCCGAAAAGCCCCAAAAAACATCCAGGACATCAGAATACGAAAAAGAGTAACCTCCCTCCCCGAGAAACACACCGTACCCAACGACCCCGACAAGTCTTTTAACAGGCGCAGCGAAACCGGGCGACGTTGACGCACCGGCGTACCCCCCTCCCGCGCCCAACCTTCCAACATCCTCTGTCCCAATTCCCCCGCCGACGGCTGGTAACCCCACAAGCATTTTCCCATATAACCAAGAGCCGCAAGCTTACCCGCTATCGTCACCCGAGACTGACCTTTTTCGATCAACATCAGAATAAACTGCACCACATCTTCCACTGCATCCTCTGGCCGGCTCTGCCTGCGCGCACCCGTCTGTCTAAATTCCTCCCATGCCTTTGCATACGCCCGGCGAGTTGAAGGCGCCAAAGAGTTTACCACCAGCTGAAGCATCCTCTCGTGCCTATGCTCCACAGCTCTTCCGGCATCGCCGTCCTGCACAACTCCGTGCCCAACCCATGGAATCTGTCCCACTGTGAACGAGACAAAGCATCAGCAATGTCATTGTCCACTCCCGGCACATGCCGTGCCCGAAACGCAATGTCCAACTTCAAACACTGTAGCACAAATGCCCGAAGCAACCCAAGGACCTGGGGTTCCCTCGCAGACTGCCTGTTCACCAGTTGGACCACTGCCAAATTGTCCATCCTAAACAACACTTTCTTATGTCTTAAAACATCCCCCCACAAACACACCGCTATCACCGGGGGAAAAGTTCCAAGAATGCAATGCTGCACCCTCCACCCTTCCACTCGGGCGGCTACTCCTCTGCGCACCACCTGCCTTCCCAATAGATTCCAAACCCCGTCGCCCCGGACGCATCTGAAAAGATCTGCACATCCCATTCCCACTCCTGCCATGCTTTCAAAGGAATGCCATTAAAAGATTCCAAAAACATGAGCCACATCCGAAGATCCTCCCTCACGCCCACTTTGATCCGCACATGGTGGTGAGGCAGTGTCTTACCCGTGAGGGCTAAGGCTAAGCGGCGACAAAAAAGTCCTCCCCGCCCTCACGACCATGCATGCAAAATTCAAGTGGCCCAGCAATACCTGCACCTCATGTACCGTGACTTTTTCCTTCTCCAGCACATGCGAAATCCTGTGGATCATGTCCACTCTCTTTTCTTCCGGCAGCCTCACCGTACCTGCCACTGTATCCAATTCGATACCTAGAAACGACAGCGCCGTACCAGGCCCCACTGTCTTCTCTGGGGCCAAGGGCACACCTAGGTCCCCCATAATGTCCTGAAAAATGTGCAACATCTCTGCGCACTGCGGAGAGTCAGCCTCTGCCGCAAAAAAGAAGTCATCCAGGTAATGCGAACCTGAGCACACCCGGACACTTCCGTGAAAATCCATTGCAGGCAAGAACTGAAACATTCAAACAGGGCACACGTGCTCACACACCCCATGGGCAGAGCTTTGTCCACGAACCAAAATCCACCAAACTGAATACCCAGCAGCTCAAAATCATCCGGGTGAACCGGGAGCAACCGAAATGCCGATTTGATGTCCGTTTTTGCCATCAAAGCCCCATGCCCCAAAGCATCGACCATACCAATGGCCACATCAACCGACGCGTACGACACGCGTGTGCACTCCCCCGGGATGAAGTCATTCACCGAAGAGCCCTCTGGCCAAGACAAATGTTGGATCAAACAATATTGTCCCTTTTCCTTCTTCGACACCACGCCAATGGGGGACACGATGAGGTTGGGCAAGGGCCATTGAGAAAAGGGGCCCGCCATACGTCCCTCAGCCACCTCCTTTTCTAATTTAGCCCAAACTAAATCTTCTTTCCCCTTCACTGATTGCAAGTTTTCCGCCCACCGACGTTGCCGCTGGCCCTCATATCCCAACCTGAAACCGTGAGTGAAACCCCGACGCAGCACGTCCGCGTCACTCGCGTTTGGATAACAACACAACCATGCCGCCAACGCGTCCACCTTAACCGGAGTACGAGCCTTTTCCAGCAGCTCCCTGCCTAAACCTTTGGTCGCGCCCCACGTTCCCTGACTGTTCACGCGCCCAAGACCCCTGTCCCTGAGTGGCCGACGCTGCTGAGGACGGTTGGCCGGAGCAATTAGTGACCGGATGTCTCCCTGCACGTTTAGAACATTCGTGCCGAAATTTACAATATTCCCTGTGGCAGATCCCTTTGTTGTAGTCCCAACAGGCCCCTGTTCGGCCGCTGCCTGAAGAACTGGCTCCAGACTGATTAGTGCCCCCGTTCCCCACCCCTTAGGTGGGGCGCTCCCGAAAGGGCCGGTAAGTGATCGGTAAGCCACTGGCCGTAAAAACGGTTTTGCAAAATTTTGCCGGACCCATAGTGTGCTGCCAGAGATCGGCATCTATTTCCCCCCACTTGACATCCGGATCCGCCGCCATACGAGCGCGAAACTCCTCATCGTATTGTCACCATGCAAACCCCCCATAATTGAGGTGGGCTTTCCGAATTATATCCATGTACTTAAACAACGCGACGGACCTCTCTGAATAACGCTCGCAATAGACGCTGGCAAAAATCAAAAAGGCAGCCATCCAATTTATCGATATTCACCGGCACCCTCGGCCATTTGGCCTGTTCAAACTCCTCTTTAGACCCTTCCTTTGCTCTCACTTCCCTGTGTAGAAGTTTGAGCACCTCCACATATTCCCCTTTCCAAATCCTCTCCTTAGTGGCCTGCATCAGGTGGGCCCCCAACGGCTTAGCTGTGCCCATATATGGCAAACGTGCCCGTTTTGCTATTGGCTGATCCTCCTTATCCCCTTGCTGCTTGCTGCTTGCTGCCTCCCTTGCTAACACCCTCCCCACCTGCCTTGCCGCCGCTTTTCGCCGCCTTTTCTCCACCTTCCCCTTTAATGGGCTCTGACCCTACCACCCCGTCTGTCCCGATGCCCACATCGGACACGTAAATGCCCTTGACCAGCCGCGCTGCGCCATTACCCAGGTCCCCCGTCGCCTCTACCGCAACTGATACCCTGCGAACGCAAGCGCTCTCCTCACCTGGAGTCAAAGACGGTGGCCGCTCCTCTGCCTTCCGTCGACCCATTTGTGATCTGTCCAACACCTTCCCGAAAGCCGGTTGCACCTGCCGGGCCCTCTGAAATGACTGAGACAGTGCATTAGCGGGCCCCGCCCCACCCTGTGCCCACCAATCCTCCTCCTCCCCCTCCTCAACCAACTCCCCTTCTTCCACACTGCCCTCATCAAAATCCAAAACACACGCCTCCTCGCACCACGGGTCCCCTCCTTGTATCGCCGCTGCCTGGGTGCCCTGTGGATAGAACTCCTGCTGAGGCTGTACGCCCGCACGATGCACAACCTCACCCCGTAGAAGCCTTGATGGACCCGGACGTTGATCCCAAAGAGGGGCGGCGTCGCCGGGCGCAATACCCGTACTACCACCACCCCCCCCTCAGGAGCATCTGCAGTTGACGTCCTCTTCTTCTGTCCACCTGTTGACGTACAACGTCCGGCCGCACTAGGCTCTGCCTGGACTTCACGCCAGGGTATCCGAGCTGCCCCAGACTCGCCTGGCTTCACCGGACCACTCCGTTCCGTCTGCCAAAAAAGGTCCGGCGTACCGGCAAAAACGTTATCCCTGGGTTGCACCCCCCCGCGCCCTGTCACTCACCCGCGCCTCCCGGGACCCCCGTACTTGGACCGCAAAAAGACCCTCTCCCCCAGTGGCTTACCCGGAACCTTGCCCGCCCGGTCCCCATAAACCCAACGGGGAACTCTGCAACGCGGCGGGGGGAAGGTGAACAAGACCTCTGTACCCCTTGGACTCCTAACTCCTCTCCTTCACTATCAGTGGTGCTCCACTCAAGCATAGTGGGCCACTTCTTAGAAATAGGTATAGATGGGTCTGCTTTCTCCCCACAACCAAAACCCACTCCACCCTCCTCATCCTCACTGCAATGAAACGACTCCTGTTGCCAGCTGCCCCCGGCTCCTCTGTACTCTGGGGACTCACGCCCCTCCAGCTCCCCTCCTCGCTGCTAGAACCCTGCTGACCCCTGACTAGAGCCCTGCCCGCGACTTCGCGGGGGAAGGCTAGGCCCTCAGCCTTAATGCCCCCCCACCCCTTCTTCCTCCCGCTGCTGGTCCGAGCTGGCCCCGCTACGCCCTTCTTGGTGTGTGGCAACGCCGCGATCTGCCTACTGACGCCGGCAGCCTTGAGGGCTGCATGGCCTGCCGAAGTGACTTTTGCCCGCCCGCGGCCCCACCCTGCGGCCCGCCCAGGACTCCTCACCTTCCCAGTGCGGCCCAGGGAGTGAGGCGGCGAGCACGGCAGCACGGCGGCCGCAACCCCCTGGGCCACGCTACGGGCCCGAAATATCATGTCACTAAAATGCAAATAAAAGAACATGCAGCCCATGTTAAAAGAAATAGGCCATAAAAACGTGTAATTATGCTCGTCTTGGCACAAGCCCAGTAAAATGCCATTCATGTATACAGTGTTACCTGTCAATTAAACTGCTGAGTCCCAGTGGCACCTGGAGGGTGTCCATGAATTCAGACAAGCTGAGAAGGAATGTCAAGCGGTGCAAGAAAGTGTCTTTGCGGCCCGGTCCCATTCTGCCAGGCCGGTCCTGTGATTATAAATCTATGCGTTCTTATTTTGTTTAATTTGATATTAACATTTATTTCGGTATTTATATTTTTTAGTTTGCAGAAAGTAATTTGACCTCTTGCTAAACATTTCCGACTGGTGAACAGCGGTGACTAAAATGTATTAGGGTTGTGGAAGAAATATGATTATTTTAAGTGAAGAATGAGAAATTTTATTTTTTTGTAAAAAGATAACGCGTTGCAACGATGTTCAGTACATGAAGTTCAAAATCCAAGAAAGCACTTTTCAATAATGCTGTTTGAAAAAAAAAAGCTGTCGTTTACTAATTTAAACTGTAGCAGCAACTTCGCTGAGGCTGAGCAGCGCATTTCCTGTCTGCTCACACGGAGCTTTTTCACTTCGCGATGTAAATCTCACCAACAAAGATGCACCCAAATAGCTTGCTAAATTGGGATAAAAGCAAAGTGTGCAGCAGAGGAACTATTTTCTTGTGGTTAATATATATATATAATGGCACATTTGGACAGCTGAGCACAGAAACTTTTAAAAAGGTGAATTTATTTAAGTTCTAAAGTGTAAAGAAATAGAGGGATTTAGCCTGTCTGTACATACCTCATTGTGCCAGGGAATCGCTGGGCTGAAATTACAGCAGCCCCAGATTTAGTTCTCCAATCCGTTAATCCTCACGGACCAGAGGTTTCGCTTCGAGATAACTTCACACAGAACACAAGAAACCGTTGCCCGAGCCAACCTCATGTGCGGCGATGACTTTTTCAGCTGTAATCTTTCTCTTGCATCTAGCGGTGAAAAATGACTTTGAGGAAAACCAGTGTCAAATAATTAATGCATTTTCAATGAGAGGTTCTTTCCCACTCGGGTTTAATGCAGACACATGAAAAGCATTAAACGTTTTGATGTGAGCCACGTGCAGGCATTTGTACCTACTGCGGTTTTTCCTCACGGTTTTTACGGGTATCCTCTGACATTAGTGTACTTTGCGAGCAGCTTGAGCTCGCGCGGAAAGGGAAAGCAACCTGGGAGCTTTTTAAATGTCTGCTCTGGAGGCGAGCCTTATTAGTCAAAACATCAATGTCGGATTTCGACATTTAAAAAAGAAAAGTTGCACAGGTGGCACCGGGGGCAATTATGCGGGTGAAATATTTCTTGGATCCAAGGCAGGCCAATTTGTGGATGGTTTCCATGTGTTACTTCTCGGGCCAAGTGTGTTTTTTTCTTATCGCTAAAAAATAGATAGCTCGCTAATCTCCCTGCGGAAAACCGTGGCGGGCCACAACTTGTCTTGATTTAGTAAACAAAAGGCTTACCCAGCGCCCATTCCAGGAGACTGAGGTCACAAGGACCCTCCAAGATGGCCGAGGTTTCTAATGGCAGAGTTTGTGAAAAAGGCTGAAGGGCAGAAAGCCACAGCGAGAAGTTCAAGAAAAGTAGCCATCTTCCCAGCATCATTAATTGAAGAAAGGCTGGCACATTGGACACTATTCTTAAATTAATATTGCAGCAGAAAGACATGATGTGCTAAATTATCGAAATTGACGGCCTTCACAACAAAGATCCTTGCTA
This sequence comes from Pleurodeles waltl, assembly GCF_031143425.1. NCBI lineage: Eukaryota > Metazoa > Chordata > Amphibia > Caudata > Salamandridae > Pleurodeles > Pleurodeles waltl. The sequence goes on along the minus strand of NC_090439.1, from coordinate 764,198,710 downwards.
ATTGCGTTGGAGGACACGGACTGTAACTATTTGTAAGACCGCCGCAAGGAATAAGACGATCCTAGTGAGTGGTGTATGGGTGGTGTATTTGACAATGGCCGTGCAGAATGTGGAGTCCGGCTTTGTTAGGCTACTATGTGGGTGTTTATAGTGCTCCCAAAGTATCCCTTTAGGAAAAGGCCCTCAGCCATGAGACCGCAAAGCACTGCCAATGGTCCCAAGAGCATTTCTAACAAAGAAATGATCTTGCCTGGTAGAGAGTTCAGATGACGAGTTACATACTATTCAACTTATCCAGTTCTCGGCATATGGGCATTTATAAACTGTTTTGGGGGAAATTCCAAGTGGTTCATTTACCCAAAATTAGATCACTTAATCTGAGGCACCTTAAAAAAATACAACCATTCTTTATTTCATATCTCATATCCACTTTGAGATTTACTGACACTCTTCATTTTGGATTAATCTTTAACACAATTCTCTATGATTTCGGTATGTCTAAAGATAAAGTTCGGTGCGGTGTTCCACGGCTGTGGGCTTGTCTATTAAATCTCATAAATTGGTGTTGTCTTGTACATTATTATCTATATTTTGGAGTAGAAAACTTTCATTTTCTTTATCAGGCTTGGTGTATGTATGATACGACCTGTACTTCCATGAGTTGTCCATTTACCTTTCCTTCCCTAGTGTTTGAGCAGCGACTGTGTGTTCGATAAATCTGAACTCAAAAGTGTATTAAATTTTATGACAAGACCGGAGGCTCTATTATGCGTTCTTTTCTTACTTTAATTTCAATAGCAGCAGTCAAGAAACTACAACTCCCAAAAGGATTAGCTGTGGGCTAACCAATGGGAGTAAAACAGAAAGTAGTAGTGAACCAATCAGAACAGGACATAAACCATAGAGAGTACCCTTGACTGCAAGCAGCCCTCTTTTCTTGCTGCTCGCAGTCAAGATAAGTACTCTTCTTTGCCTGGCTTCGTATTTAATGTTATTACTTTCATGATAATTATTATGTTTTGCTATGTTAACTTGTTTTCAGAGTTATTTTAATGTTCTAATAGTTTCGACTGTCGCCGCACCGCGGTTGTTATATTTCGGGCCCCTCTTCGCCGGTAAACGTAGTTATTCCCTCGCGCTCCTCCGAGCGTTCTATTTGGCACTCCGTCTTCCCGCTTGACAGCGCGCGCTGTTTCTATTGCGCGCTGGTGGGGGAACGCTTACCGGTCCTCGTGGACGGCTCCCTTCTTCGTTTTACAGCCTCTTAGCCTTCCGTGTACACGGAAGACAGCGCGTGTGGTGGACTCCGCCTTCGCCTCTATCGGCTTTCAGGAAACTCGAACCCCGCCCCGGGGAGGAGCTTCGACCACCAGTTTAGGAGCGTTTTGCTCCAATTTAACCCTTCATACTTCACAGTGTTTTTTTTGCTGGGTTTTAGTGATTATTTTACTGACTTTCGTTTCCTTTACATATTTATCATTATGGATATGGGAAGTTCTCCCTCAAGATCTGCCTCTGAGGAGGAGGAGGTTGTTTTTCGTCAAGACTTAAATAAATGTATCCAGTCCTCAGTGAAACATGCTATGAAAGCATAAATGGACAAGATGTCAAAAAATATTGAAAATTCAGTTATGTCCATGGTGTCCAAGTCTATGGCCCATTCTGCGGGGGAAGGCAGAAAACGGAAATTATTTTCCTCTAAAACACGTCAAGGCGCACAGACAGAAGGTGAGCTTGCCTCACGCCAGACCGAGGACTTAGTTCCTCCCAGGCCTCCTTCTAAGGAGGGGAATTGCAACAAGAATACGACATCCCAGTCAAAATGCAAATCAAAATTAAAACATTTAGATGCGCCAAAAAAGATTGTAATTTCGAAAATATTGGACACAGATGAGGAGGACTTGGATGATTTATCCCAATCTGACAACCCTGACGATATTTTTTCCCCTTCTCCTAAACGTTGCAAAGTGGCGTCAGGTGGACCCTCTACCACTGTGGTTGACGCTGAAGGGGTTCCAATGTTTGACCCATCTTTAATCCATCATCCTAACTCCACAGAGTGGCTTCCTCTGGAGCACGTAGGTGATTATATTGCTTCCCGTCTTCGGCTTCCTCTAGATAAGCAGACGAGAGCCAAATTGAAGTCTGAATGCCCCAGGCCGTCGTTGGAATCCAATATTACAGTTACTCCTACAATTGATGACTCTCTCATCACTTTCTTTACTAAATTTGGTAAGGATCCCCGTAAAGGGGTTGACAAAGCCTGGACCACGTGCCAGGACAAACTTCTGGACGTGGTGGGTCCCCTGGCTAGAATTTTTGATATAGCTGAATCAGCCAGATTGGATGAATCACCTATTGATCCCCTGGATCTTTCCCTTTGGACCCAGAGAGCCTTTTGCCTATTGGGCAACGCGAATTCGGCCATTATCCATGAGAGACGCAAAGGCCTCCTACTCAGAATGGACCCTAAACTGGCTAACTTGGCCACTCGGGACCCCGGCATCCAGGCCGACGGCAAGCTCTATGGAGATAATTTCATCAAGGATGTTAGTCGATTCGTCTCAACCTTTTCCTCTTTAGACAAGGCACAACTGAACTTGAAAAAAGTATTCAGCCAACGTGTTTTTTCCAGGGCCGGTAGAGGTAGGAGCCGCTTTACCGGCCGCACATACAGAAATCAAGGCTCAAGAGGTTATTCCAACTCCTTCAATGCCTATTCCCAGGAATTCAAACCCCATTTCTACCCACAAAGAGCAAGGGGTTTCCGCAACCGTGGCCAGCGTTTCTCCAGACCGCCCAATAATCAAGGTAAGCCAACCTTCTGGCCCTCCCGTGGGAGGTCGCCTTCGTTTCTTCCTTCAAAAATGGAAGTCAATCTCAACAGATCCTTGGGTTCTCTCCACTGTTCAGGGTTATCGTATCGAACTTATTGCCGCTCCCCTCCAATACTGTCTTCCTACTCTTCCAATTTTTTCTCTCGAAATGTCCTCTCTAATTTCCTTAGAGGTTCAATCTCTGTTAAAAAAGAATGCCATCCATCTTTGCTCTCCAGACCCTTCCGGTTTCATAAGCTCTATCTTTCTCGTCCACAAGAAAAACAAAAAGCTGAGGCCGGTAATCAATCTCAAATCTTTCAACCAATTTGTCGTCTATCGCCATTTCAAGATGGAAACCATTATCCATCTCAGGGACATTTTACTCCAATTCGATTGGCTAGTCAGACTGGACTTACAGGATGCATACCTGACCATTCCTATTCATCCATCGCACAGAAAGTTTTTACAATTTCTTTGGGATTCAAAAACATATCATTTTTCCTCCCTTCCTTTCGGCCTATCCTCCGCACCCTGGTGCTTCACAAAACTTTTGAAACCAGTCGTCTCCTACCTTCGATCCTTGGGCATCAGGCTAATAATCTATCTCGACGACATTCTGATCATGCATCAGGACAAAACCTCTTTACTGAAGCATCTCCAAATAACAGCCTCTCTCCTCACAGATCTCGGGTTCCTGATAAACCTCGAAAAGTCTGTTCTTCTCCCTTCCCAACAAGTAGAATTTCTGGGCTTCCAAATAGACTCCGTCTCGGCCGCTTTATTTCTCCCTCGTTCCAAGGTTTCCGCAATCAAAAAATAACTTATCCTTACTCTTCAAAAGGGCGCCATATCTCTCAGAACACTCGCAAGGGTGGTCGGCCTCCTATCATCGTCAATCCAGGCCATCTTCCCAGGGCCTCTTCACTACCGTGCCCTCCAGCGTCTCAAAATCCTTCATCTGCGTCGCGGTTTAGCTTTTTCCGATCTCGTCTCCTTGGACCAGGAATCCGTAATGGAAATCCAGTGGTGGATATCCCATTTAGAGGCCTGGAACGGCAGATCCATCTTCCCCTCTGTGCCCGATCTTGTATTAGAATCAGATGCAAGCCTCACAGGTTGGGGCGCCCGTTGTGGTTCGATATCGACTGGCGGTTCATGGTCCACAGAGGAGTCCAGATTGCACATAAATTGTTTAGAGCTTCTTGCAGGCTCCTTTGCAATCAGAAGCTTCACAAAAAACAGAGCAAGATGCTCCATTCTGCTTCGCATGGACAATATTTCAGCGGTACGTTACATCAACCACTTGGGAGGCACCAGATCCAGACCTCTGGCCCTGCTGGCCAAGAGTCTCTGGGATTTTTGTCTATCCCACAACTTCTCCCTCATAGCCGAGTATCTTCCGGGGTCTCTGAATTCCAATGCAGACTGGTATTCACGCCATCTCTTCGACTCCAGCGATTGGAAATTGCACCAGTCAGTTTTTTGCCAGATAGAACGGAAGTGTGGTCCGTTCCAAATAGACCTTTTTGCGTCCCGGCTCAACACCCAGCTTCCCAATTTCTTCAGCTGGCGGCCGGATCCGTTAGCTCTAGCTACGGACGCTTTCCTACAAGACTGGTCCAGTTCTCTCAATTACGCCTTCCCTCCCTTCATTCTAATCAACAGGGTCCTAAACCAAGTCAGACGTCAGAAGGCGTCTCTGGTCCTTTTGACTCCCTTCTGGCAATCCCAGGTTTGGTTTCCACCCCTTCTCGAACTAGCAGTGGATTTCCCTACCTTACTCCCGTCCTTTCCATCTCTCCTCCTGGATCCTCTGGGTCAGCCCCACAATCTGATTCTCGACCAATCATTAACTCTTTCAGCTTGGCTCATTTCCGGTCTTCCCAACAGCCCTGGGCTATTTCGTCAGAAGCTTCAGAACTCATTAACAACGCTTGGGCACCCGGTACAAGACGGGCCTACAAATCAGCATGGGCTCTTTGGTCAAGCTGGTGTCTGGGAAAATGTTCCAATCCCTTTTCAGCAGATCTAAATTTGATTATTAATTTTTTAGCCGCTCAGGCGGGCTTGGGCAAGTCATACCGCACAATAAATCTTTACAGATCTGCTATATCCCTGAATCACTCACATATCGACGGCAATCCTATTGGATCCCATCCTTTGATTTGCCGTCTCCTGAAAGGCGTCAAGCTCTCTAGGCCTCCTGCCGCTAAATATTCTCACATCTGGGATGTTTCTCTGGTACTGAATCTCTTTCTTTCCTGGCCAGACAATTCTTCCCTTTCCCTCAAAATGATTTCCGCTAAGCTCACTATGTTGCTATGTTTAATTTCTATCAAAAGGACTTCAGACGTTAAGTCCTTAGATGTTTCGGCACGCCAGTTCTTACCTTCAGGTGTTTTATTCCACATTTCCAAACGCACCAAAACTAATTTACATTCTGTTTTTTACCCTTTCTTTCCTGACAGACCAAAACTGTGTGTGGGCCTTTGTTTAAAAGAATACGAAAAAAGAACTGTTAACCTGAGAACGTCCTCTTCCACTCAATTGTTGATCTCCTTCCGCAAACCCCACAAGCCTGTCACTTCTGCATCTTTAGCCCGCTGGATCAAATGGGTTATGTCCTTAGCAGGAATTGATACTTCTGTCTTTGGGGCACATTCTTCCAGGGGGGCCATGGCATCTAAGGCTTTCGCCCTGGGGTCCAGTTTAGAGGACATTCTCAGGTCGGCAGATTGGTCAAATGATAATGTGTTTAAAACATTTTATTGCAAACCTGTTAGAACGGCTTCTTCTATAGTTATTGACAAGCTTTGAACGCGCATAATAGAGCCTCCGGTCTTGTCATAAAATGTAGATTTTCCTAGTAATTTATGACGGAAAGTCTTAATTTTATTAAAGACACGGAGGCGAATATTATCCCACCTCAGTACTTTTATTAATATGTACTTTCTCTTTCCCTCCCAGCGACTCCAGCACTGCCTCCAGCTTCCGGATAACGCCGTTGGCTCAATCAGTTCCTTCTTCATGAAGAATCCTCTGGAAGCATCTCCACATCCCGCTTTGGAGCACCTTCCTTCTCCATCGTCATCTCGGTTTTTCGCAGTCGTGCAAGAATTGTGTGCCATTTCTTTGTCTTTCGCAATTGTTGGACTTACTTATCCATTGTTTTATAATTCCGTTTGACTGTCTCGTTCAAGAAAAGAGGGCTGCTTGCAGTCAAGGGTACTCTCTATGGTTTATGTCCTGTTCTGATTGGTTCACTACTACTTTCTGTTTTACTCCCATTGGTTAGCCCACAGCTAATCCTTTTGGGAGTTGTAGTTTCTTGACTGCTGCTATTGAAATTAAAGTAAGAAAAGAACGCATAATATTCGCCTCCGTGTCTTTAATAAAATTAAGACTTTCCGTCATAAATTACTATGAAAATCTACATTAACAGGCAAAACTATTTAATCTAGGTAAAGCAGGTTATATCAGTGTATCAAGAAGTTTATTTTTAAAGTGATATTTTTCAAACATGAATTTAGAAACATTTAGGTTCCCCCACACGCTGACCAAAATGCCAATAGTGAACTAAGAGGCAAGTCAGTAGTCGTGCCCCCTCTGGGTGTGCCTGGGCTGCTATTTTACATAGACCACATTATAGTTTATGAAATCAAACACAGGAGATGTTTTTTTTTTTACAAGACACACCCTGAACTTCTGAATTTCGAGGTCCTGCTATGTGATAATGAAGAAAAAGGAGGGAAAGTGAAATTAAACAGTTGCCCAGTGTGAGAAACTAGGGCTGATTGCAGAGGCCCCATAACTTTTTGCCCCCATTTTCCACTTTATGCTGGTGTTTTCCTGACTCTGATGGTGCCATGGGTACTGCTAACCAGTCCCAGGGCCTGTGCTCTGTGTAAAATGGATATGCAAATTAGGCTAATTATAATTGGCTAAGTTAACCTACCTATAAGTCCCTAGTATATGGTAGGGCATGTAGGTTTAGGGACCACAGCATAGGTGGTGCACACCTAGGTGCATTGCTGAGGTGCCCAGTGTCATTTTAAAAGCAAGCCTGCCCTGCTGGCTGCTTTTAAATTAAAGTTATATGCAAATTCGACTTTGGAATTAAAGGTACTTCCAAAGTCTTAAACTACCTTATTTTTACATATAAGTCACCCCTAAGGTGTGCCCTATGTGCCCCTAGGGCTGGGTGCCATGTAACTATAAGCAGGGATTTTATAAAAATAGATTTATAAGCCCTGGTGAGGTAAAAACAGCCAAATTCGTTTTTCCCTCATTGAAGTAAATGGCCTTCATAGGCTAGAATGGGCAGACTTTATTTTAAATTTTAAAGTCTCCTTAAATGTTGCATACCAAGAATTTGGTATCAAATTGATTGTTGTAATAAATCCCACAACTTCCAGTTGTTGGATTTAATATAACTAGTACAGGTAAAAAGTTTAGACTTTACCTAAAAAGTTGCCAATTTCAGCTCTGCATTGTTTTTGCTGCTGTGCTCTGATTGGTCAGCCTGCAGCAGCTTCTGCCAGGCTACTTTAATGAGGTGTGAAGTGGCCTGGCTTCACACAAAGGAATGTGCTTGGGGGAGAGAATCTCCCCTCAGCAGATGGTGAGGCAGGAAGGGGGAGGGCTGCCAAACTGGTCTTCAAAGGCAGAGAAGGACATTTGCAGCACCCAGCAACACCCCCACATCCTGCAACCCCAGACAATTAGGTGCCCCCTTGATTAGATTAGGAGAGGGCAGGAGAGGGGTGTGTTTATGATTTTTAGCCACACCAGTGGGTGGGCTCAGCCAGATGTAACCTCCAAAAATCAGATTCATCCATGTTGGATTTTTAAAGACTGTTGCCTTCTGGGATGGATTTTTGCCACACTTCCCAGGAAGTGGTCATCACAGGGGGACGACCCTGTCCCTGATTGGAGAACCAGGGCCCCCCTGCTTTTCACCCAGGACCAAGGATAAAACTGGCAAACCTGCACCCACGCCTCAGATCCCCTCCAGAATTCAACAAGAAAGGAACTAAAGAAGAAGAAGGACTGCCCTGCTGGACCCCTGGCCTGCACCTGGACCCTGCACTCAAAAGGACTGCACCAGCTGCACACTTGGGCTTCACCACAAGAAGGACTTTGCCTGGCTTCAACTGGTTCAAGGAGGGACTCCCTGTTTGCTACAGGTGAAAAATTGCTAAACCAGAGTCCCCTGCACCAACTCCTGAAGAAAGCGACCAGCTGACCACTGTCCAGTGGCCAAAAAGGAGTTTGCGCCAGGTGCATTCTGGGAGTTGAAGTCCGCACCCCCCCAAGGACCATCACAGAACTTCTGGACCCTTGGGGTGAGCTGTGGACCCCAAAAGAACCTTAAAAGAACATCTGGGTGAAGCCCCAGAAGTTTGGAAAAGATTTGCGAATTTTTGGAAAAAAGCTCCAGAGAGGGACCGACCCGCCGCGGAAATTCTAGCCGGCTTGCCTCAACCGCGACCCGGCCTGACTTCGTGGTTCGTCCCGGTAAAGAAAAACATCCAAAAAAGAGACTAAGTCCGAACGTAAAAAGTTGACCGGGACCTCCCAGCCATCGTATCCGAGAAGGGCTCCATGGACGTCGGATCAAGATCCAGGTTTACCCCGGTCGAAGGATTTTCATCTCGAAAAAACGACTAAGTCCGAAGGTAAAAGTCTCCACCGAGGAAACCCACATCGCGTATCCGGACAAGGGCTCCAGGAGGTCGGATTCAACTGGCAGGTTCGTCCCGGTGAAGAAAAACTTCAAAATAAAGACTAAGTCAGAAGGTAACTTTTTAACCGAGGCCTCCCGCGACCTGTAGCCGAGCAGGGCTCCATCGCGGTCAGCCTGAAAGTTTGACTTTGCCCCGGTCGAGGTGCAACCAGATGACCCAATTGGCGCTTTTTGTTTCTAAGCGCTAGAAAAGTAATAATTCTTTAAAAATTCATATCTCCGGTTCCCCTGAACCGATTGCAATCGTTTTTGTGTCATTTTAAAGATAAAAATATAAACTATTTTTATAAATTGGTTTTGGATTTTTAAACTGTTTCCTGTGTTTTATTTAATTACTGTTTTGTGATATTTGAATGCTTTACACTTTGTCTCCTAAGTTAAGCCTTGACGCTCGATGCCAAGCTACCAAGGGTAGAGCTGGGATTAATTTACTGAGACCTAACTGTACCTATGTGGAGGTTAGTGGCTTGTTGCTAGGTGTAGGTACCTACCTGCCCTACCAATAACCCATTTTCCAACACCCAGGATCACACAATTTGGTCAAGTGGGGAAGCTGACATTGATCCTAAGTCTGGTTGCACATTGTGCACTTTGGTTCAGCCACTAGATCAGAGGTCTTCAAACTGGGGGGCGGGCCCCCCTAGGAGGGCCTCAAGTGATCCCCGGGGGGGCACCAGAATTCGGCTAAAGAAGCATTATACAGATAACATGCCATTGTTTTCAGCAGCAGCAGGTTATTGCATTTTTAAAAAGGAAACCGTACTTAAATGCAATGTTTAAATAGGTCTAGACATATTTAAACATTGCCATCCTTATAAATTAATTGTGAAAAATTCTGAAGGGGGGCCCAGTGGTTTTTATTTTTCAACTGGGGTGGCGCGGCATTAAAAAGTTTGTAGACCTCTGCACTAGATGGACATGCTTCGCTTCCTCTACACCCATCTTACACCACCACAGCTGCTCCATACTCCTGAGATCCCTCCCCGCGACCACCCTACTGACATCAGTGCGGCCATCGGTCACACCACCCACCAAATATTTTGCGAAAATGTTTGCGAGTACCCATGCTCTACAGCATGGATTAAAATGAGGAGCAAATCTATACTAACCGGCACAGCACATTCACAAAACCACTGTGCTGAGTGGTTGGGTTGAAGGAGAGAGAAGAAATTCACACTGTGTCTGCAGATCAAATTCGAGCCTGTGCTGTCAGTCCATCAGTAGGATTTATCCAGGCACTAAGTAAACCTTCAGAAAACGCAATTGAGTCAATGTAAACTATAACTTTGATAATGCCAAATGAACTGCACTCTAGAAACTTGCCGTGCAATAATGAACAATAATGAAGTACACTTTAACCTTTGTGACATAATGAAGGGAGGATTTCAGAACACATGTTTTATTCTAATTGTGCCAGGATTAGCATTGTCAAGGTGGCGCACATCCTTTTGCTGCACATCGCCTTAAGCGACAGCATGACACTTCAGCATTTTAGCTTGTGTTGGATTTCGACTAAGATAATTACTGATGAAGTGAATTTTTAGCTTTTCTCATCTTCCTTAACAAATGGCATTGTTTGGCATTTTAAAATCTTGTGTTTTTAGTCCCCCATAATGATTTTAAATTGTTTTAATTTTTTCTTTTTTCTTTTTCCCTATTTACGATATAGTTAATGTACTGGTCATGTTTCATTCTAATATCTGATTGCAATGGTTTCTACTAATGGTGCAAATATAATATTCATTCATTCACCGAGAAATCCTATAAGGTTATATCAGTATAACTGCAGAATGTCCCAGCACATGTGGAGTAAGAAAATGACTTATGCTATGAAAGGACCACTTCACTGTTATGGAGAAATTATTCGGATACAGTGCATTACCAAAGTATTGCCTTCTCTTTGTTGCTTCTTTAAACCTCCAGTTCCTCATTCCTTCTCATCAACAGCCACGGTAAATTTAGAAAAGCACTACATAATTTCTGCTTTCCATTTGTGTCCTCTTCCTGGGTGAGTCTTGGGATAATGTCAACTTGTCTAGAATTCTGCATTATTAACTTGCATATGAAATCTGTCCTGGCCACATCACCTGAGAAGTGCCACACTTCACCTAGAACCTTGTGTGATTCCCTTACAGCTATGCATGTGCTCTCTTTAAAGTGCCCTAGTGTAAGATCTGTGCTCTAGGAATTACTTTATATGAAAGAAATGGTGGTGCAGTGATTGATGGCAGCCTCTAAGTAAAACTTCCTTTATCAGAAAGATCAGCAGACAATACAAGTCTATCTGGTGATAAACCATTTACTAACAGTCATGTGTCTTGTTTCAGTATGGAAATCTCTATAATGCGACTTCAGTTTAACACTATGTAGGAGGCTGGCCTGGCTTATAGTGGGTACCTCGTGGTACTTACACCCTGTGCCAGGTCCAGTTATCCCTTATTAGTAGAATAGAGGTGTTTCTAGCAGCTTAGGCTGATAGAAGGTAGCTAATGCAAAGCATCTTAGGCTGAACTAGGAGACATGCAAAGCTCCTACTATACTACTTATATCATATAGCACAATATCATAAGAAAACACAATACTCAGAGTTAGTAAAACTAAAGGTACTTTATTTTTATGACAATATGCCAAAAGTATCTCAGAGATTACCCTCACTTAGGAGGTAAGTAATATACACAAGATATATGTACACAAGCCCAAAACAGGTAAGTAACAGTAAGAAAAGTAGTGCAAACAATGTAGAATCACAATAGGATGCAATAGGTGAACATAGGTCTAGGGGCAACACAAACCATATACTCCAAAAGTGGAATGCGAATCACAAATGGACCCCAGACCTATGGGAGCTTGTAGAGGGTCGCTGGGACTGTAAGAAAAGAGTAAGGGTGTCCAAAATACCCCACCCCAAGACCCTGAAAAGTAGGAGTAAAGTTACCCTACTACCCCAGAAAGACACAATAGTCGTGATAGGGGGATTCTGCAAGAACCACAAGCACCAGCAAAAGACTGAAGATGGATTCCTGGACCTGAGGACCTGAAAAGGAAGGGGACCAAGTCCAAGAGTCACGATAGTGTCCAGGGGGGGCAGGAGCCCAGGAAACCCCAGATGAAGGTGCAAAAGGGCTGCCTCTGGGTGGAAGAAGCCAAAGATTCTGCAACAACGAAAAGGGCTAGGAACTTCTCCTTTGGATGAAATATGTCCCACGGTGTGCTGGATGTTGCAGAAGTGTTTCCACGCAGAAATACCACCAACAAGCCTTGCTAGCTGCAAGGGCCATCGTAGAAGTTTTTGGGTGCTGCTGGGGACCAATAAGGACCAGGATGTCGCCCCTTGGAGGTGGAGACAGAGGGGGCGCTCAGCAACTCAGAGAGATCCCTCAGAAGCAAGCAGCACCCGCAGAAGTACCAGAGCAGGCACCTAGAAGATTTGTGAAACCGGAGTCGCAAAAGGAGGGTGCCACAACGTCGGAGTCCAACTCAGAGGGTTGAGCACTGCAGGACGGAGTGCTGGGGACCCAGGCTAGGCTGTGCACAAAGGAATCCTTGGGGAAGTGCACAGAAGCCGGAGCATCTGCAAATCGCGCAGTACACAGATTTGCTGTCTGGTGTAGGGAGGCAAGGACTTATCTCCACCAAACTTGGACTGAAGGATCACTGGACTGTGGGGGTCACTTGGATCCAGCTCCTGTGTTCCAGGGACCACGCTCGTCAGGATGAGAGGGGACCCAGAGGACCGATGATGCAGTCTTCTGGTGCCTGCGTTAGCAGGGGGAAGATTCCGTCGACCCACGGGAGATTTCTTCTTGGCTTCCAGTGCAGGGTGAAGGCCCTTCACACCTATTTCCAAAGGGAGAGGGTGTAACACCCTCTCTCAGAGGAAATACTTTGTTCTGCCTTCCTGGGCCGGGGCTGCCCAGACCCCAGGAGGGCAGAATCCTGTCTGAGGGGTTGGCAGCAGAAGCAGCTGCAGTGGAAACCCCAGAAAGGCAGTTTGGCAGTACCCGGGTTCTGTGCTAGAGACCCGGGGGATCATGGAATTGTTTCCCTAATACCAGAATACACGTTACACGGCTATGTTCGGAGTTACCATGGTGACGCTACACATAGGTAGTGACCTATGTGTAGTGCACACGTGTAATGGTGTCCCCGCACTCACAAAGTTCGGGGAATTTGCCCTGAACGATGTGGGGGCACCTTGGCTAGTGCCAGGGTGCCCACACACTAAGTAACTTGGCACCTAACCATCACCAAGTGAGGGTTAGACATATAGGTGACTTATAAGTTACTTATGTGCAGTGAAAAATGGCTGTGAAATAACGTGGACGTTATTTCACTCAGGCTGCAGTGGCAGGCCTGTGTAAGAATTGTCTGAGCTCCCTATGGGTGGCAAAAAAAATGCTGCAGCCCATAGGGATCTCCTGGAACCCCAATACCCTTGGTACCTAAGTACCATATACAAGTAAATTATATGGGTGTACCAGTGTGCCAATGAGAATTGGTAAAATTAGTCACTAGCCTGCAGTGACAAATTTAGAAAGCAGAGAGAGCATAAACACTGAGGTTCTGGTTAGCAGAGCCTCAGTGATACAGTTAGGCACCACACAGGGAACACATATAGGCCACAAACATATGAGCACTAGGGTCCTGGCTAGCAGGATCCCAGTGACACATATCAAACACAATGACAACATAGGGTTTTCACTATGAACACTGGGCCCTTGCTAGCAGGATTCCAGTGAGACAGTAAAAACACCCTGACATATACTCACAAACAGGCCAAAAGTGGGGGTAACAAGGCTAGAAAGAGGCTACCTTCCTACATGCTACCACGGTCCAACATGATTTTTCTGAATGGAGTGTCATGTCCTTTTCTGTTTACAGTCTTTTCTTATATCTCAACCAAACTATTGTTGCTAGGTTTTGGTCTGTTTCTCACGCTGATTGATGTAATATTTTCCTATTTCTGTTAACTTTCAGTGCCTACAGCCCACTCACTATTCAGTATATTACTGCTGTTTTAAAATCACATACAAGGAGACTACTTTTGCTTTCCACTTATGTACACTTCATCCTAGAGTTCATCCATGTAACAGCAGCCACAGAGGTTTCTGAGGGCCTAATTGTGAAAAACCACGACGAGGGGTTAGAGAAGGGACTACCAGGAAATTGATCCTACTGAGACAGACAAATCCAACCACTTGCAGATCAAACCTAAAACTTTACCATATTCATTTACAATTGCACATTGATCATACCTTGGAGATATAGAGCATTGACATATGGCTGGGAACTCAACCTCATGAACAATAGGAGTACTGAAAGTTGTGAATTGGAAAGAGGGGGAAGTTGTGCAAAGCTTGGAATCTGTCTATTAGACAGGATAGATGGTTAAAAACAACTCTATGGTTTGTAATTTAATTAATAAACTCACTTCATTAGTAACGTACACCTTGAATTCTCATAGGCTCTCTGAGATTTTTATTGTCAGTAAGATTACACTGTTCATTCAGTAATTAGTGATCTTTCCTTTATAACACTAAGGATGCAAACTCTGTCTTTAGAATCTCTTGTGGTTCTAGTTCCTTAAACAAAAGTTTAGTGTGTCCTGTGATACAAACACTTTCTTTTCACCAATATAAAGAAAAGGTGGATCCCTAATAAACCTCAACAACCCGAGGAATCAATGGTTCCCTAACAATCATTGGAATTCTCTTGTCAATGACACTAAAGGATAAAGTCTCAGTCATTGGCCAATGCACATTGCACTTCTAGATTCCTATTACTTACTCTCAGAATAAAAGCGTTCCTCAGTATTCACTAACATCTGAGAAAGACTAGTGATTAGTCAGTCTCATGATGTGTCCTTTAGTTTTTGCAAAACTCCATCCCTAGGTCTGCTGAGGTTTATGAAGCTCCTGCCTCTGCAAAAGCCAAGATGGCCACCAAGAAGTAGGGCATATTTTACTCAATCCTCATCCGCGAGCCACAAATCACAGCATTTCCTACTACAATCCTTTGAGTACCAGTAGTTCATCCTCAGTCATCCTGATGGCTCCAATAGAAGAATAACCCTGCGTAATTCTTTGGAGCAGGGACATTTTTGGGGGGCTATGTGGAATCGCCCTGGAAACTCATTGAAGCAATAGGTTAAGGGTCAGGAATTGGCACCCATAAGTGACTGTTCTGGATTTGTTTATACATCATATATCCCTGACAGAATATGCCAGTAATACTGTACAGGCAGTGAAGTCTGCTGCCAGAATATGTTGAAGGGGCAGCATGTGGAGGGCGGGAGGTAATTAAAAAAAATAAGGCTTACCTGCTGTGGCAGGCTGTCCGTGTTCCTCTGCTCCCACTGCCTCGGTTCTTCTCTTATAACTCACCCTCCCCACCCAATCCAGATGCTTCTCAAAGCTGTTACACAACATGAGAGAAGTACCTGGTTTAACCTGCCTGGGCTGAAATGCCAGGCAGTTAGGGAGTGGGAGCCTTTGCTGGTTCTCCACCTGTCTGTGAAACACAGCTCGGGAGGCGTGTTCTAAGTGCGCATGTCGGTTTGGCTGGCCTAAGACTGCTGACCAAACCAACATGTGCACTTAGAGTGCATCAACCACTCCTCCTCCACCAGCCGATGTGGTGGATGGCCCCACCCTTCACTCGTCAGTCTGGCTAAGCAGAAAAATAAAATTATAATAAAATACTTTTGTTCTAATTTTGGTTTTCTGCTTTTTGCTGCCTTTCAGCAGTGGGACAACACTCCTCTGCCATAGAATAGGGGCCCGTCTGCAAACAGGCACTGTCCCATTTCTCTAAAATTAACTTCCCCTATCAGAGAGTGCCAATACAGTGTGATAAAGCGTTGGACCTCCTTACCTTTATTTTATTTATACGTTTTGCTTTTTCACACAGCACTAACAAGGCCCAGGGGTACTGGAGCAGTTTATAGGCATTGGAAAAGGTTTTTCTTTAGGCATGGGGACATAAAGTGATTTACCTAGAATCACAGGATGTTGAGCTGATGCCAATACTTGAACTTAGTTCCCCAGTTCCAAAATCAGCAACTCTGGCCATAAACCCACATCCTGTCCCCATCCTCTTCCCATCTAAATAATGACAGCAGCAAATGGGTAAAATGAGGACCAGGCAAAGCATCTCTTCAACATTTTAAGACAACAAAGAGAGAACAGCACTTAACACAGATTAATGCAAAATCCTTCACAACATTACCTATAATAAATGGAAGCCATCCACATCAGACTTCCATTAACATTTTCACACTGAGGCTTTATGGCTTTACTTAATACACCATAGAATAAATATGAGATGTTTCACCTTTTTAAGTATTTGGACCTGGGAGGCCATCTCTTTGTATGGAATAGTTGTGAATCTTGATGTTGCATTGTAGAGGCGATCAGCCAGGACATCACACGGCTTAGTAACAGTAGAGTGGTCACAGGACTTTGCTTAGTTTTCCCAGTCCAATACCCAGAAATTGAAAAAAATACGATCACACAGATGAAGTTTGTGGAAATTGTCTTCAACATTAAAGGGCAAAATAACAGTCAAGAATCAAGCACATCTTGCAAACCTCCCTACAAAACTCGCAGGTTCAATCACACATTGGATACGGTTTATGAAGCATGCAGGTTTCCTACATACAAGCTGACTAGTGCATTCTCATGAAAATATCATGCAATAAGGAAAAACCCAACCTGGCCCCTGAAAACCTGGAAAATACCCAACATTCACGGATTGGACTAAAAGTTAAAAAGATTCTAGGCCCTGCAAAATATGTTTATCTACTGGCATTTGCATAGAGATGACAAAGCAGGAGTAAAAATGACATAGGGGGAGAGGATGATACTTCATTGAGTGTATACCGTGTCTGAGTGCGGCACACATAATTTGAAGGATACAGGTGCTCTAGCTTGTGAAGGATGGATAAGATGTTTCTCTAAGAATACACTTATTCAGTTTCATTATCTAGGTGCACAGGTACACCCTTGATGCGCAAGGTAATATTGTGCCATAATGTAGGTACATAGCTGGAGAAGGTTTTTATTTTTGCACTTTTAATCCTACAATGTTGACCCCTTGTTCTCCATAGCAGTTGTTCAGTTTGTCCAGCCAGGAAGAGAGATGCATTGTTTAGTATGCCTTTGTAGTAATGCAGCATGTCGTAATGATGAGAGATTGGAAAGGCAACCAATTTAGATCTGTCAGACTGGAGAAAAATGTGTTGAGTAGCCCTAATGGTGGACACTTTTTAGTAGGCTACTCTAACAAGAAGTCCATTGCCATCATCCATCTGCAAGAGGAGCAGGACTTGAACAGTGAATTGAAATTATGCTTCTACAGAAATTAGAGTTGATACCGTGCTCTGTGTGTTATCTTGGCAATGTGGGTTGAAGAGGCGAGGTGAAAATCACTGTTAGTGACTGGTGATTTTGCATTTGTGATAAGTTGTGTTGCGAATCTTTCATTTTCCTATTGTTGAGGCCCTTGCTGATTTAGGTTTTCAGATGCCATCAGGAATGGGAACACATCCTGGTTTTACTGGGTTTAGTTTCACTCATTTTTCACTCATTCTTGGCCAATAGAGAGGCATTCTTTAAAATGGTCCATCAACGTGATACTGTTATGACTTTAAAGAGTCCATTTGAGTGAGCTTGGAATAGCTGTAGATGTAGGGCACAACCTACAGAGCACAATGCAAATGATACCCATCAATACTGATAGGATATTGATTAACACTTGGTAGTAAGCAGGGTCAACGTCTGATAAAACAAGTAGGCTGTGGTGGCTATGGCCAGACCTATCTGTGAACAGAAGTGATGTCTTCACAGCTGATATGGATGATTCAATTCAATTTGACAGTTTAGTGAGAAATGATTGGTATCTATATGATCTTGAAGAAGCTGGTTTGGCTGCCTGATTATGGCTTCAACATGATATTTTCAGGTTTATGAATTCTGTTATATAATTTTGGGATTACTTTATGCACCATTCTTATTGCTTGTAGATGAAGGTTTTGCAGTTATCTATTTGCACTAGGATGAGGATGCTTCTATGTTTATAGTAAGTCATGGGTGCCATTAACTTGAAAGGTTTTATTAGGCGATCACAGCAGTAGTTGTATGTTTCCCATGTATTAAAAGATTCTGAAAAGTGTGAGCCTTGATTGAGGTAGGAGATGTGAAAGAGGCTTTGGTTGATGATGGATTTTACGTTTCTGCTAGGAAATTAATATCATAGGGAAATGGCCTGTCAGTCAAGCTAAAATGGGGATGGAAACAATTCTCAAGTTGAGAGGTATTTTTCTAGGATATCTGTGAGTTTGGTGAAATGTTGTTTAATGTCAAGCTTTTGAAAAAGTCTAAAAGCGTGGACAGTATATTCTTGGTACAGGGTTCTCCTGAGAGATTCAGATCCCCGAGGTAGATATTATTGCCTTTAATGCCTTTGATGCATGTATTTACGGTATGAACAGTGATTTCTTCAGTGACTGGTTAGCTGCGTCCTACAGTCGTTACCCATGTTTTGGAGGCACAGATGAGGAGGTGACAATGGATGTGTCAATCTGCTGTTTTGCAGATGGCAGTGTATACTCCTCTGTGTTTGTTCAATCACGATGTTGAATGTTGTACTAATTAGAGATAATAGTATCTAGGTTGTTTGGGAACTGAGTTGTATTTTAGTGATGAGTATTGCATCATTTGCAAGTAATGACAGTGTCTAAAATGTACCTCTTTGTTTGTGTTCAGCTTCCATAGACTCCCAGTGTTATCTCCGAGGTGCTAGCCAACTACCACTCACAAACCCCCTTAACCCCAACAAATCGTAACATAGAAATGACTAGAGAGCATAAGCCCGATGCAGAACTGCCAATCACTTTTCAGACCGATAAGAGGAACACAGATGACAGGGTCAAAAATGAGGGAAGTCCGTCTCATTGCCATAGATACACTTTTTCAGTACACTGTTTACATGTTTTTTCTAGATGCTGGAACACTGGCCATAGATTTACTGGCTGGAAATGGAAATGTTTCTCTGGTATGGGGGGTGGGAGGTATACAGTGCCCTCCTTGCCAGAATTATTCCTTCCTTTTCCTCACCTAACTATCCAATTCCCTTCTCTCCAAATCCACCCTACACAAAAGACCCCACTCACTTAACAGTAGCAGTAAATACTTGAGGGTAGTTAAAACCCCTACCAGTAACCTGCAATTCATAATCAGGCCTACATAGAAATGAATGAACCTATTGTGAAGTCATCAAAGGACTTGACTTTTACAATGACCTTAAAATTCCCCTGACCACCAATGCTAATCAAGTCTTCTTTAATACACATCACACTAATACTATGATTGAGCTTACATCATTTGGTGTGTGCCTACGTTCTACCGTTTTATTTCAAATAAACCTGCTGAGTTCAAGTGCTGATTTTATTCTAACAGCTCAACCACAGCTGTCTTTTGTGTTTAAATGTAAACTATAGTACAGAGTTCATCTTGCACCAGAGCTCATATTTCTGCCATATTTATTTAATTTGATGTTGTGCAGTGTTGTCAGATACAATCAAGGTTTAATGCGCTGTCATAACAAACAAATAAATAATCACAACAACACATGACAGATGTTATAATCAAACAGAAACGTAAATCCTATTAGGCATACTACAGTATTTTAACACTGTACTCCACTATACAACATGAAGCCCTTCTTGTACCACTACATAAATGTAGGATACCCACTTGCTAATGTGCATAGCTCATCAAACGTTTTCATTTTTTCCTTCGCCCTACTGAAAAATGTATGCCTTTGTAATACATTAACTTTTTTCTTTAAAATTATATTAAATGAAATATACCCTGATATACCTGAAATCCATCCAAATGTACTTCACCATCTATGGCTGGCTTCATCCACTACAGGCCCATGTACATTCTCAAAAACCTGTCTTCCAGATATATCGTGATTATGTAAAAGAACATGTTGTTTATGGAAAGCTGAATAATGTTCCCCTCTTATGCTATAATGTATGTCTCAAATATTTTTAGCCAGTCTTTCCATATTAATGTTGGTTCGCCCATTTCATTTAGAAACGGAGGTGGTTGTTACATGCTAGCAGCCACTATACTTTTGAAGTGTATTGATTACCGGTTACACTCAATAAAATTGCTGATTGTGGGAAATTCTACAGTGTAAGATTCTCTTAATTATATATATTTAATTCATCTGTACTTAGGTGGTCACCATGCAGCAGCCCCAACCAGGATACCACTGACACCCCTCCACCCAGTCAATAACAGCAGGCCAAGGCAAGCGTCCCCACACCAATGTATCCAGGCCACAGACTTGTGGAACACAGGTACAGAGGCCACAGTCTCCCCCTCCCAACATGCAAGAAGGCGAGGGCCCCAGTACATGTGGTACCACCAGACCTGTGCAGGGGATATAGGCACAGGGGCTAGGGCAAGTGCTAGGGCCTCAGTGGCCCAAGGGGTAGGCCACAGGATGGATACAGCATCCCAGGACATGATATCCGAGGTATTGGGGGCCTACCAGCATACCCATGACAGATTGGCACAGATAGTATCCACCCTGGAGCACAGTCAGAGGATGCAGCAGGAACACCACCAACAGGCCATGGAGCAGTGGAAACAGCACAAGGCCACAATGGCCATCATAGCAGGAGCACTGCTGCAGCTGGTACAAACCCAGTCTGAGACCCACACAGGACAGGAGGCCCCCACAACAGCACAGGACACAGACCAGACAATTACACCATCATCAGCAACGTCCCAGGAACTACCCTCAGAGGAAACCCAAGGGCCAACCATGCAATCCCCCCAGGGTCAACACCAGGCACCCAAACGGACCCTCAGGCCAAGATATGGCACTGGAACCCCTGCAAAAAACAAGACCCCCTTCAAGAAGAAACTCAGCAACAATCTGCACAGCAACCATCCCACTCAATCAACCACCACACAGTGCTAAGAATCAATATGAACTAATGTAAGAATTGATGGACCCATCGATACTAACAACAAGGCTGGAACCATGTTGGCATTGAGGACAAACACCCATGACCACTTGCCATCACTGTAAGTTGCACTATTCACTTCCTGCCACCAATAAAACACATTTCACACCTGTAACACTGTTCTCTGTTATAAAATGTGAACAAAGTGAAGTATGGATGCAGCGGGCTGATAAACACTTTATTGGCAATGCGTTGCATGATTGGACTCCTGTGTGCCTAAATGTGGCCCAAAACTAAATGCACTAAATTTTATTCAGTACCATGCAGACCTAGACCCAGTTTCACATAGAAGATTCACCCCCCCCAGATGACAAACCACACTGACAGTATGTGTCACAAACCCCAATGTCAGCCCTTAGTCCCACATAGTTACTGGAAGTAGAGTTGTATCAGTTGGGTCCTGGAACTGACATCTTCCCCTTCATCATCATCACCATCACTCTTCTCACCTCTCTGAGGTAGCTGGTCAGGACATACAGCACACTCCACCTCCAAGAGGGGGATAGAATTTCTCACTGCCACGTTATGCAGCATGCAGCAGGCCACCACTATTCCACACACCTTTTCAGGCTCATAGGCCAGGGATCCCTCAGAGATATGTAGACAATGAAATATAGCCTTCAGGAGACCTATTGTTCGCTCTATCACCCTCCTAGTACGTCCGTGGGCTCATTGTAATTCCTCTCTACATCCGTCCCAGGATTCCTCACTGGTGTCAGGAGCCAACGCAAGTTTGGATAGCCAGAATCACCTAGAAAAAGGTGCAATACAGAGTAGTCATTGTCAAGCCTCTGAGTCAGACAGCCTGGCTGTCTGCACGGTGTCAGTTAGTGACAGAAACACTTACCTATGATCCACCCTCTGTCCTCTTGTATTTGTTCCATCTTGTGTGACACACTATTGTTCCTCAGCACAAAGGAATCATGGACTGAACCTGGGAACATGACATTCACATGTGAGATGTACTGGTTTGCAGTACATACCAATTGGATGTTCATGGAATGAAAGTTCTTTCTGTTTCTGTACACCTGTTCACTGACTCTTGGGGGTGTGATCGGTATGTGGGTGCCATCGATGGCACCTATCACATGGGGTATGTTGGCAAAGGCATAGAAGTCTGACTTGATGGCAGGGAGGTCAGTACTTTGGGGAAACCTCACATAGGACTGCAGGTGTCGTACAAATGCATTTAGAAATCTTGTCAGTACCATGCTGAACATTGGCTCTGAAATTCCAGCACCCCTGCCCACTGTCACTTGAAATGAGCCTGTGGACAGGAAATGGAGAGCACCTGCACTTCAGTAGGGATGGCATGTTGATTACGATTTCCCGGAGTTAGTGCAGGATCCAGTAATGCACAAAGTTCGAGAATTGTTGCACGGGTGAGTCTGTAATTGATTATGATCTGACGCTCCACAATGGTTTGCATATCCACAAGTGGTCTGTACACCGATGGTGCCCTTCCTCGTCACAAGGGTCGGTACCTATGAGGGATTTCAAACATGTGTGAGGAACACACATACATAGGCACACATTGTCAAAAATTGTGCACTGCATACTTGATTATAGGGACTCAACAGTAACATGTTCTTGACAGATCTTCATCTACACCTCAATAAGGGAACTGTGTTTGTCATGTGTGTTGTTTTTAAATGGTCACATGCATAGGTGCTTTATGTGGAAAATAGGGACTGCATTATGCACAATTATTTTTTATAGATGCGTAGTTAATGCCAAAATGTCTGCCCCCTGTAATCCAGGACCTTTGTTGTGGAAGTGACCTCATACCGCTAGCGGTTGACGTAACAGCGTAAGGTGGTGTTTACCTCCGTTCGCACCGTCATTAGTTAACAGAGACGCCAATGGGGAATATTGGCGTATCATGATCGCCGCCGGCGGTGACGGTGCACACCGCCACGGTACGTACGCCAGTTCGTCCTCCATACTTCACTTAACTCCTTGATCTCGTGCAAACAGGTACTCCACTGTGTGTACTGCTGTGTCCTGCCTCTGGTCATGGAAGTGGCTCATGTTGCAGGTGAAAGGGCCCCGTCCTTCACCCAGGAGGAACTGGAGAGGCTAGTGGACGGGGTCCTGCCCCTGTACGCCAAGCTCTACCGACAGGTACAGGTGAGTCGGGGTTTGAGGTGCACTGTTTGGGTGTCATGGATGGTGTTGTAATGACATATGTGTGCACCTCTGAGCCTGCATGGATCATGGTTCATGGCATGCTGCCTGCGTATGTCCTGTAAGTCTGACAGTACTGTCCATCCCGTAGTGGACGAATAGCCAGTTGTACCTATTTTGCAAGTGCCTGACCTCTGTGTTCCATTTCTGTGTCACCCTTTTAGGTCAGCATCCACCAGAAGAGGGCACTTTGGCATGCCATCGCCAAGGACGTGCAGACCCTGGAGGTCTACAACCGGTGGAGCACCCACTGCAGAAAGCAGTGGGAGGACCTGCGGCGCTGGGTGCGAAAAATCTGTGAGGCCCAGCTGGGGAAGTCCTCCCAATGTGGAAGGGGACCCCCTCATGCTACGCATCCTGGCGGTGGCGTACCCAGACCTGGATGGGCGCTTGAAGGCTGCACAGCAGTCACAAGAGGGTGAGTACTCATTTCACAATCTTAAACCTTGATGGATGTCTGTGTGTGCTTCAGGGTTCATGCTGCTTAGAGGTAGGGACTCTAACTGTTGTCCATCTACATGATGGCCCCCGTAGGGTGTAGGAGTGTCTTGGTCAGGTCTCCTACACGTCAGGTCCTTAGATAGTTCAGGGGATGGGTGTAGAGCAGGGTTTTGGTCAGTAATCAGGGGCATGGCCATGGGCATAGTGAACGGTGCTGCCTGTTGGGGGTGTCTTCTGGGTGGGTGTATGTCTGGCCACTATGTACCGCCATTCAGCTATTTACAAGTGTCTCTCCTGTTTTGTCTCCCCATCCCTGTTCTCTTGTGTTGTTTTTGTACGCCAGCAACATCTGGCGAGGGAGTTGAGGCACCGGCAAGTGGGGAAGCAGTGGCCCACGGATCCTCAGAGGCAGAATCATCCGACGCCAAGGGGACCAGTTTGTGGGAGGGCGAGGGGAGTACTACGGGGGAGGCAACTACCACTGGAGGTAGTGACTCTGATACCTCCTCCGATGGGGGCTCCCCGGCAGTGGCGGACCCTAGTGGCCACACCACTACAGTGACATCTTCCGCCACCCCCATTCCATCACCGCCATCCCTTTTGCTCCCCACCGAGTTGCCCATGCCCGCTCACCAAGGTGGGCGTCTCCTTCACCCAAGGTACCTCCTCCCCTGCCCCAGTCAGCCCTGCTGCCCTCACAGAGGAAGCTATTGACCTCCTTAGAACCATCTCTGTAGGGCAGACAACCATCGTCAATGCCATCCAGGGGCTAGCATAAGAGGTGCAGCAGACCAATGCCTATCGGATGGCATTTACGGTGCCGTGTCTGGCCTACAGAGATCTTTTCAGGCTCTGGCCTCCTCTTGGATGGCAACCAGTTTCCCTGGTCATTTCATCCCCCCTCCAACCTCCTCTACCCCTTCCAGCACCCCACTCCCTTCACCCATCCAAAGCACACATTCTGACATGCAGTCAAGCACCTCAATACACAAGAAAACACACTTCTAAACACAAGCACCACACCTTCCACCACAAGCATTCACACAGCCAACTTACACATGCACACACAGCAACATCCACTTCCCCCAGTTTGCCCACCTCTTCCGCCTCCCTGTCTGTCCCTTCTACATGCACACCCTCATGCACTGCACCTTCAGTCACTGTTGCTGCTCCTCTTACTGCTGTCACCACAATAGCAGACATCCATAGATGCACCCCAGACACCACACCTGCACTCACCAAAACTACTGTAGTTGACACATGCAGCACACTCACCAGAATTGCAGACACCCATACAACATACATCCACACTAGCAGCCTGTCTTCTCCCACTGTGTCCACTCCCCCTCCTCCAAAAACACACAAACGCACCAAGACACCCACCCATCAGACATCCACCACACCTTAGCATACTGTCCAGTCACCTGCACCCACTACACGTACCCCTACACCACATACGTCCACACCCTCTGCCTCCACTCCCACGCCCTCATCCAGGACCACCCCAATTGCTCCGAAAAAACTTTTCCTCTCCCGTGCTGACCTCTTCCAACCCACTGGCCCACCCTGTCTTGTCCCTAAGCGTGCACACCTCCTTGCCTTTTCCACTCATTCCACTTCACTGCCCACAACTGTCTGCCCTCACATTGCCATGCCCCTTCCCCAGAGAAGAAGAAGCCCCGTGCAGAGCAAAGTCCATCTGGCTCCACCTGCTCGAAACACCACCCCACCTTCCAAAGCCAAACCCACACCCCCTCCACCTTCCAAGCACAAGTCCAAGCCCCACCACTGTCGCAAATGCCCACCCCCACCACCCACTGCCCCATTCCGTGAGGGTGCCTGGATACCCCTTTGTTGCCCCATTAGGTGGATTACTGTGCACTTTTGGGAGTCAGGTTGGGGCCGTTGTGGCCCACGGTACTTCTTGCGATATGGACTGGTCATTGACCTTGTTGGAAATAATTGGCTCTGTTAGCTGTAATCAATATTTTTGTGTGGCATGTGTTTTGGCGGCACACTTTTGAACCCTGGTCTTTCGTTTCATTGTTTGTGGGTGTGGGACAATTGTATGTACTATGGTCAAGCTAAATTTGCCTTGTGTCGGGTAAGTACCTCTTGCTGTGGGGTGTATGGATTGTGCTGCTGTGAAGGGTTGGGGGGCGTTGCTGGGTGGGTGGAGTGGGTGGGTTTGTAACTGTGCCCTTTCCTCCCTTGTTTCGTAGGTTGCGGTACTTACCGTTGTCGTCTTCTTCGGCGGTCTCGGTCGTGGAGGTATATGGCAAGTAGCAGGGCTGGCACGATCTGCAGCCCTATATCCATGTCTGCTTTGGCGCGTTGTGTGGGCCTCTGGTGAGTCTTTCATTAGATTTGGTTAATTTCTGCATGGACCTGCATGGCAGTGGTTCCCGCTCCAGAACTGGCGGCGGACTAGTGGTTCATTATTTCATGGGTGGGTTGGGCCTTTCCGTCAGCCTGTGGGCGGACTCTGCCGTCGTTGTCGGCACTCCTCTACTGGCGGTGGGTGGTTTTCTGGATGCCTGTGTTTCGACTGGTTCATTATTTGGCAGTCCTGACCGCTCTTCTGTTGGCAGTTTTTACCGCCACCGCTGATGGCGCGGTAGAGACCGCTGTGTTCATAATGAGGGCCTTAATTATTGACTAAAAAATTCTAACTTAGCAATAATAGATTAATAATCAATCTATGTTCTGTAAGATCAGGTGTGCACAACACCATTGTGTCATGCCATGAAGCCTTAAGTGCTGTGACATCAGACTTTCAACTTCATGCTTTGTGTATTACCGTTGTGACACTTTTAAATGCTCTTAAATCAGTAAATTGTGCACACTAGAATGTCTGTTGTGCACAACGCTGTGTTCCTTTTGTATTAAACTGACAGTGGTGGGTGCCACTGGAGAGAAACACACTATAAATGTATAAATTATTAATAAAAGTAATAATAAATGTATACATTATTAATATAAATATTAATAATTCGGGTCTATTAAAGCGAATATGACGCTAATATGGTGAGCGTCGCTTGTACGAATTTCTTTGCTACCGGTTTGTGGAGACTTGTATTTGAAGGAGGAACACGGGGAGCCCGCTTTACGGTGACTATTCCAAGAACACATCTAAAGTGGATGAGGCAGAGAGGTGAAGTCCTATTTCTGTTGTTTCTACTCTGTAGCAGTCTTCAAGCAGATGAGGAAAGTGGATCACTTCTCTGACAAATGCTTCCGATGGCAGAAAAGTCTAACAGAGATCACTCCGAATTTTTTTTTTCAGGGGGAATCAATGAGCGTGGCAGCCATGAAAATAAGTGTAACTAAAACTTTTTTATGTAATTCGTCAGATTGCCAGGCAATCACTCTAGATTACCCTGAACCTTCACAAGAGATTTCATATATGTTTGCAAATGAAGTAAGTTAATCATTGTGTACCAGTCATACCATAAACTGTTGTTACTGTAGATTTCTTTTAATTTCTACCTGTTAAGTGAAAACATATTTAATTGCATTTTCGGTGTTGTGCTATGTGAGCGTTTGTATTGCAAGTCAATGATCAATTGCGTGGGTTTCTGTATGAATCTTGGTGAAGACTGCCATACACAGGAGTTATGTTTTAGTTCTAGTGTATTGTAAAATTAAAGTAATACTAATCTGTATTGCCCAATGCATAACTTGTTCTGTAGCATTTAAAAGTACATACACTCACCTCGAGTAGAAATACTGGAATAGTTGCAAAATAATCCGGAGGTGAGATAACTATACAGCAGGTGTGAAGATGGATGGTGGCTGTCCCTAGAACAGCTCTGCATTCTCGTTGCCAGTGATAACTTGAAAAAGTGTTTTGTAAGTAAAGAGAATTTATTGAATCTAACTTCAAACTCTCCTCAGCCAGTTCTGAAGTAGAACAATGCACGTTCTAAACAACCACCAGCTGTGAAATATTCAGTATCAGGGATGGGGGTGAATGGAAAGGGATAAATCAACATAACACGCTGCTATACAGGTGCTAAAAAAAAGCATGTTCATTAACCATTGTGGAAATAAATATATTAAATAATTGCAACAAAGCCTTTATTTCTTCCTCCTTGCTATTTCAATCGTGTCTCTCGTAGCCTGTCATGTGACAGTAGTTCAGACCGAAAGACGGTTTCACAGTTTAGCCTCAAAATTGATGCTCTTTGTACTGTCCATAGAGTGTTGAGTCAACTTTATCAGTATTCTCACTTTCTATCTACAGACCCAACACGGATCTCCAGAGCACATGCTCAATCGGCAGAACTATGATGATGAACTATATTTCCAGATGCAAGAAGCAAGGTGATGTAGGCTTGCTGATTCGGGTACCAACTTATCTCTTCATTTGTGTGTGATTTTAGTGTACATTGAACAGGTGGCACCAGTATTAAAATCCACAACTGTACCTTCTGAGTGAGCACTCAAGAACACCTTCTCACTCGAGTCTTCTCTATCCGTCATCTGTTTGATGGAAAAGGGGATCCTAAGATAATTGGGCGAGCTGCATTTTTCTGTCCTTGAATGGTGTGACAGCTAGTCAATTATCATGAGGTAATAAACACTTGTTCATAAGTCTGTGATTTCATCTGATCAACAGGTGAACTCACATTCCATTCTATTTCTGTATTCGATATAATGGAACCTGCCTGAATAGTATAATTTTTTATCCTCAAAAGTTTCGGAAAAAGTGTTATTTCAATCCATGCATTTCTACCTTTGTCAATCTAGTTTTCAGCTGGTGTTATGTTAGGACCTCCAATAAGTACCTACTGTCACCTGCTGGGTAAACATGACAACATGTCATTGTGCACACTTTTCAAAGGATTCTCCTGCTGTCTCAAAATATCTGCCTGAAAATAAACTCTAAGGACAACATCAATGCCTCATATTATCACATAAAAATTGAGTAAGTTTAAATGCTTATTACACATTGCCTAACTAATGTTAACAATTCACATAAAAGCATTTACAAGAAGCTTTGAGATCTAGAGAGTGTAATCTGTGGGGGATACTAGCCTCTATAGACTGACTAGATACAAAGCACTATTTATTTAACCTTAAAAATCATGGCCAAATATGGAAATGGTGGATGAGAGCAGGGCCGGCTTCAGGGCGGTGCGAGCGGTGAGGCCTCACTGGGTGCTGACCCCAGGGGTCCTCTGTGTTTTAGCAGTAACTTACGAAACTCACGATTTAAAAGCACCTGCTGAAAAGTTTCTTCTGTGTCCAGCATTCAGGAAGCAATTAAAATGTCAAGATACCTCTTGTGATTAAACTAGAGAGAGATATCAGAGGTTTGTCTAGCAGCACCTCAGACTTGTCATAAAGTAGGACAGAGGGTTAATGTTCCTGCTGCAAAGAACAGAATTCTATTTTATGTGGACAGGTGAGTGGACTAGTAAAGCCAGCTTTTACAAGCTCTTTAAAACAAATGAGTGTTTGTGAAAGGGGCTATGGAGTGATGAGGGGCACATTTGCTGGGTGGTAGTGAGGGAATCTGAGGAGGTGGTCATGGGGTTGGAGGGGTGCCAAAAAAAGACTGTTGCACTGGGAGCCACCAACGCAAAAGCCGTCCCTGTATGAGAGCAATATCATTCCATAACCACAACACCTTCTTCTGTTCCATTGTATTCAGAAGACGTTGACTGTTTCAAATTAAAAATGTGGTATAAACCACGAATCTTACCTCCTCCCTTGAAGACCCACACCATCTTTTTTCATAAGTCAATGCAATAATATGCTTAGCCCACTTATTATCACCTTTTCTGTTTTGTGTCTGAGTGTAGGGCACATGCTAGATGTTCTCAAACAAATTTCAGTGGCACATTTAATTAAGTGCTGACTCCTGAGCCATACCAACCTTTGCATTATCACTCCATTATCTATTTGAAATTATTGTAAAGATCCACCATAAAGCAGATACCCAGAAACGGCAGCAACATGTAAAAGTAAGAATTATTTAGGTCTGTGACAGACAGGCACCTGGGCAGTAAGGGAAGAGACACCATCTCATACACATTAGTGAGGAATTGCTATTGAGTGATTATAAAAAAGAAGCTCTTGTTCCATTAAGCCCTATTTACGAGTGAACAATGGTGGATGTGGTAATTTCTGCATCATTTAAAATCTGACACTGTATGCATTGGGATTTAATAGGTTTGATAGTTAACTCCTACTACTTGTCTTGCCCTTTTAAATGGACAATAACATGCGGATTTTGGTGATTTGCACATCAAAATACACACGTACCACTATTTATCTAGCATTTTCTCATAGTAAAACTCAGCAGTTTTTACAAGTTGAAATATATCTGGGGTTAACTGCAAGGGACAAGATAAATACTACAAAAAATAAATTCTGATTCCCGTGCAAGCAGAAGTTTGCACAGTGATTAGAAAAGACTGCAAAAGCATTCTCATATTGTCCCGTAATTCAATTCTGTGGTAAGAATTAGTTTGCCATCCTTTAAATCAAAAGTATATTTCAAGAATGTGAGATGGATGAAGTAACACAATCATTCAAAATCAATTCTGGCTAACATATAGTTCTGTTCGGGACCATTTGCCAATTAAAATATATGCAAACAGCCACTTTACAAACATGGTTTATTCTGCTATGTTGACCATATTCAACTACATTTGAAACTTCCAAGAAATATTCAAGTCTGATATTAAACACCAGGGGCCATATTACTCACTTCTCCTGTTTACACCATGGTGTGCCTTTCCAAAGGTGCATGTGGTGCAGACAGGGAAAGTATACCCTATTATGGTGACCATGCTGCCTTCAGGGCAGATGCAAACTTGAGCTGCCCTGGGTGGCAGCACACTCAGGTGAAATCTAGAGCTGCTGTTTACAAGCCACTCTGTGTTTCGCTATGGAGGCAGCAACCTGCCTGCACTTTCAAGGGAAGGGAGAGATCCCCTTGCAGGCAGGTGCAGCAAGTGATTGCACCTGCCTACAGGGGTGTGTTTGGGGTGCCCATGGGACCCCCTTCCTTCCCTCCTGAGTGCTGCCCTCTGGAGACGCACTGATAATGCACCACCCTTTTGTGGTGCACTGTCAGTGCACCTCCTGACAGCTTCTTTGCCTTTGCACCTGTGTCCATAAGACAGGGCTGGCAGATAGGCAAAACAATTACCTCATTTACATGGGACCATGATCCCATGAAAATGAGGAAACACCCTCTTTCAATAGCATTGAGGCATATGTGCACCAGGACTTTAAGTATTACAGAAGGGTCACGCACACGTCTTTGGCCCCTGCTGTAATTCCAAAGTGCCCCCGGGTAACACAAAGTGGGAGCAGACTTCGGTTGTGCCCCCGAGGCACATTGTATATTATGGCCCCAGGACATGATATCACTCCTTATTTTGAAATCACTTTATGTTGACAAGTCTTTTTTTCTCATCCTTTCCCACTTCTAATTCATGGGAACTACTGAAAAAAATTATAATAACCCACAAGTCTTAAAAGTTTGGGTCCAGGCTTATACAATAGTTTTAAGTCTTCAAGTTGAGATGAAATATTATTTGATAAAGGGTCTTATCGGTTTGCGTGGAAGCAGGAAAGTGAGTTTTTTCTCTTTAATTGAAAATGTATTGGTAGAGATATCATAGTGTGTGTGGAGATTAGAAGTGAATTCAAAGAAAAAAGGAAAGATTTGCAGAAATAATAGATCCGTTTGTTTTTTTAAAGTGTCTGTCTTACAGTGGTTGTTTGCCCAAAACTGAATGTTCATAATAAATGTTGAGGTAATGGACATGGAGATTATTGTGAGAATTTGAAGGTAATCAGAAATCACAGTATTAAATAGTGAATTAAGGGAAAGTAATGGCATGCGTGGATGATAACATGTCTTTGAGACTCAAGTACTACAAGTCATCAGAACAACACCTTCTATATACTTCTATTGCAATGTAATTGCCCCCAACTGAATACATGTCATCTTGCAAAAATGGCTAATGCCATGTCAGTAGCCATGATGCATATCTATATCATTTTGCAGAGTAGTTGAAATCAGCATTAGTATATTTACCTATTTTTCTTGAGCCAAAGGGTGAGTCCAGTTGTGGGGCATAGTTGCTTTTATGATGTTTAATTTTTATTGTTTCAAAGAGGTTATGGCATGTATGACTGTGAGTGGGAATCAGGGCAATTAAAAGCTGTAGTAGTTTTTTAAATGATCAGCAAGATGACATTGATTGTTCTATTGCGCTCAATTTGTCGTGGTACCAGTTGAAGTGCATGTAATATTGGCCTTTTTTGTCCAGAAGGGTCATTCAATAAATAGAAAATGGAGTCCTATAAATAACTCTTCTGGACAAAAGGAAATACCACTTCTGTGTCAAGTCCTCTACAATCGACTGCAGGGCTTTGAATATATAGCACCCATCTATCCACAATTCTGTTCATCCAGGAAAGAGGAAAGCTCTCAGTATAAGCATACACTGAAACTTACTTCATCAGATTCTTGATATTGGCACACCTTTAGAACCCTTTGAAAAGCTTTTGCTATGGGTGGGATATGACTGAAAAAGTGTTCACTTGGCGGTGGTTCCTATCTTGAAAAGCCTGTTTCTGACCTGGGTTGAGTCTTGTCAGAATTGACCTTGACTTTTATGGAGGAGGGCTCAACAATTCAAACACTTTTTTGTGTGCACTCTATTTAATCATGTCACCCAATTCAGAAATAAATACATTGTTACCAGAGACTATGAATGGTTGAAGAGAGATCGCTGGGTCTACTACAATGTTGAAGAAGGTACTGTCCTGTATTATACTGTAGCCTTTGTCTGTGCTCACTACCCATATGTTAAGCACTGAAGTGCTGTCTACACACATAGAAAACCACACAGTAGAGAGTGTCTTGGTTGGAGGGCATTGTTTTTGCTTAGAGCCCATGTGGGAAGTCAGTGTTGTAATGAAACAAGCCAGTTAGGAGATTTCAGGCCAAGGCCCTGCCGCCAGTGCACAGTGCCGACCAGTGCATGGAGTGTAACTACGAGCTGAAGAGGGGCCCCCTGGAGCTCAGTGCCCCCCACCACAGTATTTGTGGGGGTATTGTTACACTGCTGTGGCAAGTGGCATGTGTGATAGCAACCAGGGTGAACTTATCATGTTAGTTATGGGATACAACACCTGTTGGTGTGATGGGTGAGGGTATATGAGACAGATGTGCAAATTAAAATCGTAATAATAAATAAAACATATAGGCAGCTACACAGCACAATCCTAATGATCAACAGTGGCATGCTGTGTGTGTGTGTACACCACAAATGTGGGATAATGAGAGAAAGCCCAGTAATTCCTATCACAACATGTGCAAGAGGAGATGGTATTGAATGAGAAAAGGGATGCCAAAGGGGTTAGAATGGGATTCAGTAACATGGGCAATAGCCAAGCACAATTTTGATGTAATATTTGGTTATTTTTAAAGCAGGGGTACTGCCTACTGCTGAACAAATATGGCCCATGAATGAGGAAGGAAATAGAAGAGCAAACAAGGCTGCCAACCTGAGCAGAAACCGCACAATCCTTAAAAGGCTCCCATTTCA
The DNA here is from genome assembly GCF_031143425.1 of Pleurodeles waltl. Classification (NCBI taxonomy): domain Eukaryota; kingdom Metazoa; phylum Chordata; class Amphibia; order Caudata; family Salamandridae; genus Pleurodeles; species Pleurodeles waltl. The sequence goes on along the minus strand of NC_090439.1, from coordinate 764,165,890 downwards.
CCTATACCTACTAGGCTGAAGGAAGAAAACATTATGAGCAACAATTCACTCCCCAGGCCCCCAAACAAACTCTTAAAGGCTCCCAAAAGCAGATGAGAAGAAACCTAGTCAGGTTGTGACTGAGACCCTAGTCAGACTGGCACCCTCCACTTGCAAGTGTGAGAGACAAAGCTATTGATAAGTGCCATGCTGACAGCACAATAGTAAATCCACCTGCATCATGCTACCCTGCTGTCTTCACTCCTACATGTGATCCCAATACAATTCTTAAATCTCATTATATGCTACCAGCCTGCACTACTCTACTTTATATCCTTTCTATAGTTGGCCCATGTGCACTGGCTGTCAAGTGGATTGTCCGAAAAAGTATCAAGAAGCGCCTAAATAGATACCATTTCAGCCACACAATTTTCACTGGTCTGTATGGCAGGAATGAGAACATAAGCAAAAAAAGACCCAACTAACAAAGAGAAGCTATCTCCCTCAGAAGAAGTGTGTTTTAATCCAATCTTTTATATTAGTGTGCAAAGGAGCATATTCTGAAGCCACACAAGCAGATACCACTTATGCTTGCCAAAATAGAAATGACTTTTGGGAAGACCAGGATTTCAGAAAATCCATCCATCCGGCTGGTAAAGCAGTTAGATGAAATAAGGAAAGCACACTTTTGCATATGCTTCCAATGTCTTTACAGTATGCTGCAGATGGATTTGAAAATGGAAGAGAGTCTGTTGCCTCATAAAAGTATTAACTGTAGAGATCCTCTTCCTCAGCCTCCAGCTCCAGTAACTGAAAACCTAGGCTTAGCCTGACATAATCGAGGTCCTCTCTCTGCATGTTAGTTCACTTAGTAAGGGATACCTGGTGCCTCTACACCAGCCCTCTACTTGGTCAACTAGAAGGTCGACTGTTTTCAGGTTTTTCATGAGACAGAGCATGTGTGGTGTACAAACTCTTTTGTTAACATAGGAAGCTTAAAGTTGGTTTAGAGCCTGCCCATTACATATCATTCCTTATCAATGGTTGGCTGCAATGTCACTCTCTTTTCCTTGCTTCTCATTAGCCACTGCCTAATCCAAGTCTCCTACTTCCAACTGAGGATTCAGTGCGTGCCCCTGCCATGGAGCATGGACCAAGTGCAGCTTCCTGTCTGTGGCCAGTGTTTTTCCACTAGTTGCAGGTACCTTTTGTTTTACTTTTTTACATGCACTCTATCAGACTCTATAGTCCATCCCTCCTCCCACCATCTGTTCTCTTGCCACTCACCCCCACCCTCCTTCCAGTCCCTGTCGTGTTGCTACTCCCTTCCACCAAACCCACACCTCACTAGTGTTGCTTGCCCTTACACTCCCCTCTCCAATGATTGTGTTCCTGTTTCCTCCCTCCTCCCTACACCTCTTTTTTGTTGCTTACTCCCACCCCTGCAACTCCTCCACCATCCTTTGTGTTGCTGCTACCCTTTCCCCTCCCCCACATCTTCCTTGTGTTGCTTGCCTCACCCCCACTGTCCTCCGACCTCCATTGTGTTGCTGCTCTGTCCCTCCTCCCCCACACCTCACTCATGTTGCATGCTCCATGCCCTCCTACCAATGTCTGTTGTGTGGCTGAGAACACCACTGTTTCCCCTTCTGCCTCCAACCCTCCCGTCCACAACAAAAAACATTAAACAAGGCCAAATAGTGTGTGCAGGTGCGAGTGCTAGTTGGGTTTGTTTAATGTTTTTAGACGTATTGCACAGTAGCGCAGGCTAATGTGAAACCTGGCTTAAAGAAAAAAAGCGCTGTGATCATAGCCCTTTTTAAAATTAACTTTAAGCCATGTTGCACAGGAATTCACACTGCTGTGCAACATGTCTTAAAAAACATTGACAAAACCAATAAATCTTGCATTGTCGCAACCTGTTGGTGTTGCCAATGCTTAATGAGTGTGCCTACACTTAAACAGCTATCTTGTGCTATAGCACATAACTGGACACTATTTGACAATATGACAGCAGAGAAGTATTCATATAATTCTGCCGTATAGTGTTTGCTCAAGCACCTGCATCCCTTGGTGTCTGCATCTCAAACAGGAAATGCTATATACACATTAGACCAGGCCATTTTGTAATCCTAAACTGCAAATGCAGCCTGCCAGCCTAGTCTGTGAGCTCATCCGGGCCTGGCATTTTATGACCATGCAGCCAAAGTCTACCGTCAACGTTTCTAGTGATCAAACTAAAATTTGACCAGGTTCATTGGAATTCATATTGTATTGGCTCGGTATGGAGAGTTCTGCCGAGCTAGATTTTCACGGAGAATGCAACAGTAACATCTTGGGAAATCTAATGATACATTCATGACATTTGCAATCATGCAATTTACAAATATACCCTGAAAATGTCATTTTCTTGAAAGAGTTGACATGTCAATTGGGTATGAATGCTCAAAACAAACCTAATGCCACCCAGAGAATAAACTAGTGCACAACAAATTCGGCAGTCATAGCACCACTACACTGCACAGATCTTGTATTGTTGAAATTTGCAAAAATTCCTCAATTCAACTTGATATCTGTGACGAACAAGCACGATCCCTTGCCTGTAATGTCAAATGGATACCTATACAATATAGGAAGTCAAAAGATGACCTCCTTTGATAAAGACTTCCCAGCAGTACTTTATTTGAAAATTGATGCCCTGATGAAGTCCCTTCATGGGGATGAAACATGTTGGCTGGGCCATAGATTTTTATTGAGGGATAAATAAAGGAAGTGGAGAACTGATGGAAGTTTGGACATTGCATTTATTGGAACAGAGTGGATGTGGATGAGTCCCTTCCCATCAATACGGGATTTATGGACGAAGTGTTTAGATATAAGGAAAGACTTTGAGTATTAAGAGTTGCCATCCCATGCTTAGAATTCAACAAGGGCACAAGCCATAGTTTAGAATGTTTTTGTTTAATGCCTTTTGGCTGCTCACCATTTCCATATGAATACAACAGTCTCTCCAAAAAAAATGGACAAAGAGCCCTTCTCTCAGTTAACAATAACACAAGAAAACGAAGCCAATTTGCACATTTAAATAAATTATTGAGATAGCTACATGTAAAAATCCTTTAATTAAAGGGCAAATTATTTTTGAACCTGGCAATATTATTTGTAAGTGTTCTTTTGCTGGCAGGGCAATATACACAATTATTTCATATTCTACAACGCCCAGAGTATGCTATCTGTACACAAAACAAAACTATCAGCCAAGTCATAAAACGCAAAAAGTAGAGCGCCACTGTAGGCGATGACGTCCCTGACAGCGGTGCGCGGGACATGGACCTCCATAGCCTTTTGTGACAGATGCGTTCCCTATATTGCAACGGTGCTTGGAAACATTAGACGCATCATTTCCAGACCCAAGTTATTCATCATTAAAATATGCGCTGACAACAAGTTTAATTTATTGAGCCGAATTAACATTTCTTTCCAGCTTGAGGAAACAATTTTACGGGACGCTAATATGCGTGGGGCGGTCATGCTTTGGTGATATAGGGGTCTAGCAGGGCCGACGAAAGTAAAGCGTGGGCTCCAAATGTTAAAGTTTTTATTTTTCATCTTCTTCGATCATCGCCTGACCTTAATCATCGTTTTCTAGCAAGCTTTAACGTGGCATGGGCCTGAAACAATAACACGCCACTCTTCTGTCCAGCGCGGGAATGCGGGAGCAGCAATTATGAGTTCTTTGTGTGATCTTTTCAGATTGCGTTGATGAGATGAAGTTTAATCTCGTTCCCGCCCCTCCCCCTCTCTCTAGTACAGAACCACAAACCACATGCAGCTAAGCGCGGCCTGGAAATCTCTTACATCTGGAAGAGCAATAATTCATGGGATTTGGCTTGACAGCCATGACAGGCAGCGAGGCAGCCAGAAACAACTGTCTCTTATGTTGTGCTATTTGCAAAAAGTCATGAGAGGAGGAGCAGGCGAAGGGCCACATCCTTCTTTAGCATATGCTGCAGAAGGAAACCCTTTTATTCTCTGCCAGATGCTTCATGAATAGGCCCTAAATATTACACAGACAGTAGCTATCACTCCCAAACAAAAATTCCTCGGTGTCTGTTAAGCTGTAAAGCATATGAAGGCCTATTGTTTGCCAAGAGGGCCATGGTTAAATTTGCCCAGATTTTTCTTTCGCAGATATTTAAGATTCTACGTTTTGATTTATAGGCCCTTGCACACCCTGCTGTGCGAGAATATGATACCATCCTCTGAAAAGGATTACTTCATGAAATGTATATGGGATTTAGCCACAGTAACTTTTACTAGGCAGCTCAGGATGGCCAACAAAGTAGGAGGATTTACAGCGGCACAGCTCGTGCTGGCAGGCTCGTGGTCGGTTTTTGTGATTTCCACAGAAGCTGAAATAAACAACTTTTCTTTAATGCTCTCTTTTAGCGTATGCATCAGGGCTCCGGTCCAACAACCGCAGTGGAGTGGGCGGCCGAATTTCATGTGGGGCATGCTGCAAGTTGAGACATGGCTAAACAAAGGGTAAATCCGCTATAAAGGCCAGATGAAATATTTGTGTGTGCCTTTGTTTTTCACGCGTTAACACAAACGTCCATGTTGGCAACCGAGAAACACTTTCTGAATTTGGAAATAGAATTAGAAAAATATGGGCCCACTTAATAACGAGAACCCGATTATCTGCAGTCAATGACGATGATTCACAGGAGTTGGGCAAAACGATTTTTCTATGAAAAATTGAAGTTACAGCATTTATGACTTTTGACCTTTCGACAAACCAAGTATACTTCAGTGTGGCGTTTGCATAGAGCACGCATCGATTAAGTCTGTGTGAGGAATACATTCACTCATAATAGAAATATATTCTAATATTCGATAGGTCTACAATGCAGATCCCATGGGCTACTTGTGACCTAAGACCAAAACAACCGGCCTAATTAGGTTTCACAACCTGCACCTCGGTTATGTTGCATTTCTTTACTAACGCACTGCAGAGAATCTGTCTGGTTCATCACAAGCCCATCTGGTATTAATTTTGTGTGGGAATATTTGCATATATGTCTAGAATCTGAAAGGGGGCGAAGATAAGATTGAGTTGTGTTTGCTGAAGCACAAAGTATGATGCGCTCAGTGGGATCGATCAGCAGTTCACTTCCTCTTGTTGAAATGATCGATCAGTTTATGCTTCTTTCTCTAAAAATGCTCATCCTCTCTCTTGGTCCCCCCACAGAGACCCTCCCCCCCCAATGTGAAGGATTGTGAGAAACATGGAATAGAAGTGATGAGTAGGTAACAAGTAAGAGCGAGAATCTGGGGGATGATAAAATAGCAAGAATTGTCTCAATTTTCCAAGAACAGAAAACAATGAAGCAGAGTGGTCCGCGGTGTCTAAAGCAGTAGAGAGTTCTTGAACTACTCAGGACAAAAGTTTAGTGTGGGATTGCCGTAGTCTAAGGCCAATAGGATAGTTGGTTCTTTTGCTTTGGTGGGGTAAAAGACAAGAATGTAAAGAGACATGAAGAGATTGGGGATAAACGAATACCCGAGGGCCAGCTGAACACTTTAGAAGTTTTAGAAGGTAAGGCTATGAGTAACGTCTGGCTGAACAGTCACTACAAACATCAATGGAATTATGTATGTTCTTACCCAGGGAACGCTCTATTCAGCGGGTGCCTGTTGGTTGTCAGTATGTGCTCTCAGAGACCAGAACTCATTGGGACACATCCTCCTACATTTCCTCTCACACAAACATGCATATATCATCCACCAATTGAGTCTCACCTTTCCATACTTGCTATTGAAGAGCTTAAAAAGTAATCATTATATGTACCATGTGTTTTGGCACCATTAACTTTGGTTAGTCTTGGTGTGATTATCTTCAGGTCCCTAACGTTTTAATTGTATTGCATTAGCATCAGTTTAATACCATTGTTTTAATTCAATTTTAATTTCGATTTTTTTGTGGTCACCAACTGGAATGTCTCCTATACTCATCCTCTTTCTCTTTACCTATGTTGTTAAAAATCTTCCCTTCTGATGGTTTGTCCCATTTTACCATTGCCTATTTCTTTCTTGGTTTCTTATGTCCTTGGAGATTTAGGATCAAAACTAACACGTCGCTGGGTTATGTTTGTCTTCATATTAAAGAAATGTTCATCCAAAAAGGTGGAGCATTCTTTGTTTTAAAGTTTCATGTTCCCATAGTCTGACCAGGACACAACAGAATTGCAATCACAAAGTAAAACATGCCATAGGAAACCTGTGTCAGTAATACTCGGACCTCTCATGCAAGAACATGAAACCGAGTAATCCACCAGGGAATCCTGTATATTGTGCGGCAGTTTCCAAAAGTCATATGTTTGCTATTTCTGACCCCAGGAAGTTGTGCACCTTGTTAAATCCAAGAAGAAGAACATTTTACTGAAAATGGGAAACCCCTGTCAATCTAGTAAGGGATTACAGATGTTGGACCTGACGGGTTTCGTTTTACTTATCTGAAACGTGTAATAGAAAGATAAAAGCCATACTAGTGCCCACCACTGAGCAGCAGAAACCCCTCACCTCACACAATTGCTCGATTTCTGTTAAATGTATTATGTTGTGTTTCACTGAAATGGCATTCCTTGTCACAAAGGGCATGAAAATATATCTGATGATACAATAATTATACATGCGAATAGCATCTTGGTTCATGGCCTTCTGAAAAGCACTGAAGACACTTCAATTTTTAGCACATTTTCCTGACCTATGATTCCCTTCATTTTAACAGTGGCCATGGCAAAGTTTTATTATATGCAAACCACAACCATCATAAACCTATATGAATTCTGATTGCTATTGGAGTGCAAGTGCGTTACTCATTGGTCTCTAGAACTCAGGCACATATGGGGTCTGAATTCAGGTTATTTGTGCTGGTTCTTCTGAGTTTGAGTTTAGTGTATTGGCCGAAGAATGGAACTAGAAAACCTCTGTCTACGAAGAGACAGTTTAAATATTGCTTCCTCTAAGCAAGGATAACGCAAAATCAGTGGATCACCAGACAGTCAGTTAACAGAAACAGCATAGTCACCCCCTTTTCTCCAGCCCTGCGAAGACACATAAAAAGCAAATCTGCCAGTCCTGGATCCATAACGAGCCATGTCCATCAAAGTGCACCAGCTGAGTAGGATACAGTAACTTGCCCATTGGAAACTGTGTGGCTTTCCCTGCTGGCGGCTGATGAATGCCTCCATGGGCCACTCCTTATGCCACAATGATACCATAGTGAGTTCTCTTCCTGGTGATCAGCATTACCATGACTCTCCTGTTCAAAATCTCGCCCCCCCCCCCTCAACTACCCATCTCCAGGGGTAGATGCCCTTGCAGGTAGAATGCATTTTGTGTCTGTGAGCAATTGGCTGGCTAGTGAATGCACTGATTTTTGTCATTCCTTTTGAGAGGGGATAGTGTGTTGTGTTGTACCCTTATGGGTAGTTTTTGGTCACTGTTGTCCCCCATGCTAATTCACCATATGATCTGATTCTCAAAACGGTGTCTAGTGATTTTCAGCCTTTTTAAAGGTCACAGTTCACTTGGCATTGACAGAGGTCTCCACATTTTGTTGAGCATGCACTTTGTTTTAAAATTACTAATTAAAAATTGGAATATACTATGTGTTTGGCTTCATTTTGGAAACCACAGTTGTTTCTTTTCCAGACTGTCCTTCAAGGCCCATGTATAGTCATTGGAACTTAGCAGACCCAAATCGTTTATAAGCCTTTAAGAAGAGGGGGGAGAATAAACAGATATGCTTATGCTTGAAGCTGTAACCCTGAGGCGAGGGAGGTCTGGATAATCAATAACATCTAACTTTTCCTGCCTTCTGTTTATGGGCACCTGTGTGAACCCTCTTAATCTTAATAAACATTATGTCTATGATGGCACAAGCTTGGCTACATACCCTGCTGTGCCTCAGTTTGAAGTTTAGACCAAGAAGCTAACGCTTTCCAACCTTCATCTGGTCTTTCCTCTCTTCCACTGGCAAGTTCTCCTCCCAGGAATTTTGCACAATGCCCTAATGCAGGTCAACCAGGCTCTTTCACGTCTCCACTAGAACAGACAGCTGAAAATCCATTTATTCAAGCAGCCCGCATTTCTCATAACCACTTGGATGCTGGATCACCCTTGGAATAGTCTCCATTGCTTTTCAGTCTATCTGCAGCTTTGCTGGTCACCTAAGCTGTCCTGACGTCTGTGGAAGCCTCAGCCTTGCATGCTTCTCCTCTACACCCTACCTTTGATGTCCCACATTCAAGGATTGATTGATTTGTGTCTACAGGCTTGGGGCAGCTGAAAGTGGCAGTGAAACAGCAGGACAAGGTGGGAAAACTGGCATCTGGCGGCCATGGTGAACCTGAGCAGGTGTCCTAGCTCCCTGGCACCAAACAATGCAATCACTTATGCTATAACTGATGATACACTACTGATACTGTAACTTTATGGAGTGTGTTGGATTCATGATGTGACCGAGAGCTGTCTGAGCCGATATCCAATCTATATTGTGTTGAATTAGCTGCCTCCTTGTTCTGCCTGTAATTCAACTTTAATTGGCAGTGATTTCTACAGGTACTTCACCATAGAAACAATCAATCAATCCATCAATCAATCATTGCATTTATAAAGCGCTCTATGTACCCGTGAGGGTTTCAAGGCGCTGGGGGGGGATAAATGGGGGGAAGCTGCTGTTCCTGATCGAAGAGCCAGGACTTGAGGAGTATTCTGAAGGTGAGTAGGTCTTGGGTCTGTCGCAGGTTGGTAGGGAGGGTGTTCCAGGTCTTGGCAGCTTGTATGAGAAGGATATGCCGCCGGAGGTCTTTCGTTGGATGCAGGGAACGACGGCGAGGGCGAGGTTTGCCTCAGTGTGCTATTAAATCCATGCATCTCTTTGATCTCATATTGGTAAAATGAAATACAGCGTACTATTTTTGTGTGGTTACTGACACTATTTAATTAAATAAGGTTGTTAATATTTTAAAACCATGTTTTCATCTTCTGATTCCCAGCTTAAGGACTTATTATGAGGTTGGCGGGCCGACCGTCTCCCACCGCCCGGTGGAGAGGAGACTGCTGCAGAGCTGGCCGTCTCCCCCAGACCGATTTCAAGATTTCCACTGGGCTGCTTGGTGGAAACCTCTGATATCAGATGCTTCCACTGGTCAGGCCAGTGGAAACTGTGCAGCAACATTGGCCTCAGAGCCGAGGCCAATGCCCTTGCACAGAGGGTGCTCCCAGCACCTTTGGAATGCACACTGTCTGCCGACGCAGACTGTGTGCATTCTGAGGGTGCTGGGCAGGGGGGCCACTGCACTGCCCACAACATGGTCTTGGCACTGTGTTCCTGCCAGCCTTTTAATGGCGGGGTCCCTGCCATGAAAAGGCTGGCAGAAACTGGACTTGTGATCAACGCAGTGGTGCGTAGCAACATTTTTATCAGCAGAATGGGAACAAGACACTGATGAACATTATTGGCATTAGGAGTATAGTCTGTTTAATTCTTTTGTTATTATTTATCTGAGAGAAGGAGGAAAAAATGGTTTGACTAGGTATCATAACTCTATTTGATCACTGCAAGTACTTAACCTCTTGTTCATATTTCTTTATTTAAGTTAACATACATATTGAAACATGAATGTAATCCCTTATTTGGACCAGGCTGTTCTATTGTTTTTCAGTTGTTTTCTTCTTGGCAGAGTTATGTCCCCTAGAAAACAAGAACTCGTATTGTACAGAAATGTGTTTTTTCCTCATTATTAGCATTCTCATATCAATAAAGTTGCAAACCAGATCAATGAAATGTAAGTAAAATATGCTATTGAAAACCAGAAACCTTGGAACCCTCCAGACTTGACTGATTCTCTAGTGCCTTTGTCAAAACTTTCTGGAAGGAATTAACTCCCTTATTAATTAAACTGTATAGGTTTAGTACTGAAAAAGTGTAATTTTCCACAGAAATTGAAATAATCTTTAATAACATTCATATATCCTACATGTAAAGCCACAAGCCCGCATCTCCCCTGCTGGACCCTACATTGGTTACGAGTTGCCAGAAGATCCACTTTCAAGCTGCTTTGTATCACCCACAAAGCAATGCATGGAACATTACCAATTTTCAACAGGAAAAAAATCACCAAATACATTTAGCAACTGAACCTCCACTCCAGACTGACATTTCACCTCAAAATCTCATTATACAAGAAAAAAACGTAGGTGGCACTTCGTTCTCTGTCCAAGCAACCAAACTATGGAACTCCTTACCAAAAACATAAGATCCATGGATAACTATCTTTTCCACATACTCACCATACACAGACACTAATATGCAGCACATTCCTGTGTATATAAACATTTATAATTTGGATATATGTATGTATCCAGATATGTGTATTTCCTTGTACAAATATGTATAGTAATTATTGTTTTTAAATATATAAATACTCTTTGGGACTACTTAGCAAATGTGTATATTACTTATGGTGACATATATATATATATATACATATATATATGTATATATATATATATATATATATATATATGTATATATATATATATATATATATATATGTGTATATATATATATATATATATATATATATATATATACATACATCACAAATCTTCACATCAGCATTTCCCCTGCCCCATCGTGGCAGGCCTTGGCAAGGTTGCGATCCCCCATGGATCCTGTCAATAGTTCACTTCCCAGTGACTCTTCCTGTCCTGAGTCCTGCATGAAAGAATACCAAGGCCACATACCTGTTATGAAGTGAAAATGTATTGAAAAGGCAGCAAAACACCCAACTAATTCCGGAAATCTATGTTTCCTTGATCATGGGCCCATGATGTATGTGGCGTTGGCTCTTCTTTCATTCATGACTGAGGACAGGAAGAGTTGCTGGGAAGTGAACTATTGACAGGATATATATATATATATATATATATAAATATACATATAACTTATGGTTAAACAACTATACATGTATGTATATATATATTTCTATGCTTAACATGTATATAGGTCATTGCATAGTTTTCATATGACATTTGAATACATGACTATAGGTCTGTGTTTTATTTATCTATCACAATATGTAAAAAGTATCAAAATATTTTTTGCACAAGTGCTTCACTATTCAAATATTGAGGAAAGTATAACATAAAAAAAAATATTAGTTATAAAAATGTACAAATAAATTAGCTTAAAATACAGCAACACTTTAAAGTCTAGGTTCATAAAATACTACCTTGAATATTGATATATTCTCTTCCTTATGCATGTATACCCTCTATATGTACTTATGTATCTATATATTTATTACTTAACTCCTACTTTAGGGGGAAAAAAATCCTTTGACTCTATCCAATGCACTACTCTATGTCTCACCCTATACCTCTCTAGTTGTGTCCTTTGCCTCCACTTTCTGATTAATCTTAAACCTCATTGTACTGTTAAGATCTCAAAAATAACCCTTTCTAAACTCTTCCCTCCTCTGTCCCTCCTTGGATCATCCCAAACCTTGTTTTACTGCTATAATCTCGTAAACAACCTTCTCTAATTTCTTCCCTCATGTATCCCTCCTTCCAGTGGCGTATCAAAAGTTGAGGGGGGGGCGCCTGCAAAATACATGAAGGGGGCCCTCGACGCAGGAACGGCTTTAGCGCAGGTAACACATGGTGCAACAGACTTTTTTTTACGTCCCCCTCATGACCTCCTTCTCCACAAATTCCCTCACTACCACTCTCCAACAGTGCCCCTCACTTCTCCATAGCACCTCTCTGACATAAATTTTTTTAAGGTGCTGCTAAATTCACTAACAGTTTTGTGATCTGCATGGTACACGTTCTTTGCAGCAGGCACATTATACCTCTGTGCTACTTTATGATGAGTAAAAACTGCCACTACATAAATTTCGGATCTCTCAACAGCAGAAACATTAATCACCAGAGTTATCTTGACATTTTTATTGTTGCCTGAAAACAGCTTGATGCACAAGCAGATTCAGTGCCTCTAAACCCATAAGTTATTTTTAAACAGAGCAGCCACACCAAAGTCAGTGCACACACCACCCTAAAGCTGGCCCTGCTTCATGCCCCAAACCCAGTCAGGAGCTCTCAGATGCACAGTGCTTGGGTGGCCCGCTGGAGCTTGGGCTCCCCTGCACCGCGGGGGCTGTGGGGCTATTGTTACGCCACTGACTCCTTTGACTCATCCCAAACCTCATTATACTAGTATGATCTCCCTAATCCATTTCTAGAGACACTTACCTCCTCCATCTCTCCTTTTACTCATCCAAAACAATAACACGTTCTAGACTTTTCCTCTTCTATCCCTCTATTATCCCATTCAATCCAAACAAGGCACCACTCAAATTAACTCACATTTCCCTATACTAATCCACCACTGATCCTTTTTGGGTTCCGGAGAAGCATGCTACGCAAAAAAAAAGTGATTCAACGCCTCATCAGGGGTCATAAACGTTATATAAATACAATTGCAATTACAATAATAATTAAAGACGCTCAGTTTTCTCACATTACAAATGTTAGATAATGCAGCACATATATTAAGCATGCTTAAGTCGAAAAAAATGTAGACCCATTCAAGTGACATTTATTTTACTATTTTCTCTTTCTGACCTGATTGATGCAATTTACTGCATGTTATGCACTGGTGGCAGGCGTGCCATATACAACAATGAATACAGGGTTCGAATTGGGCAGAAAATAAGCCCGGGCACCAAAATAAAAGTGGCCCCATTAGTGAATAAATTAGCTAAAACAGTGGCCATGTTTGCAAATTGGGACAGCATTAAACTTGTTAAGTTACACTGTGCAAGTGTTTTGCAAGGTATGAAAGACTGCATGGATTTGAGCTTCCCTTAGTGATCGCTTGTTTTGCTATCAGGGAAATCAACTGTAAAAACCGGCCCAGAAGACCGTAAAACAGGCCAAACCATCCAAAAAAACGGCACCCACACTGTCGCGTAAGAGCAACCGTTTGTGAACTGCCTTATTGCATATAAACCAGTCGGACTCTGAATGAATAACATAACTAGCACACTCGGGCAGAATTTACTTATGGCTAACTCAAGCCTAGACTTATTTTGTATACAAGAGGGGAGACATTGGCACTGTATTCCTTCTTTTAAGTTATACACACTTGACACATTTGTACCTTAGAACACTTCCCACGAATAGGTTTCTTAAGGCAGGAAAACACTTTGTGAATCAGCCCTGCATAACTAAGTCTGATGGCAATTTAAACTAACAGTATTTTAACTATTATAAGAAAAATATATGACATGTCTTGGAATTAGATGTAATTTAATTATTACATCAACCAGTCCAATCGCCACTTGGACACATATCAACTTTTAATAAAGGTATACATTTAATAACGGAAAGGCAATGCTAAGACAAGCTTGAGCTTATTAAATAATGGGCTCCTTAAAATATACTTAAAAAAAGTAAAACTTCAAATGCTTGCAATGTAAATATCTTAGTGGAACCCCTTTGATGTAACAACTGTTTTTCCAAGCTGAAAAGAATGTCACTATGCATTGTATACTTAAGGAGGTAGAAAATATTCTTTTACTAAAAAAATGAGACAACTGCTGCATGCCAAAGAAAAACAATTTCCCTGCCAAGCTACACATTGTTAACTTAAAATGTGTTCCATGTGGAACTCGAAATACTGATATGACAGGAAGGCAAGCAATCTACAGTCAGCTGGGCTCTGTGCCTGCCAGCAACACATTCACGCTTCTAGTTTTACTACTCAAACTGGAAACACACTATAGCCCCAATCATTTCGCCCATTCTAAGACCATTCCCGACGTGCTTTTATTTTCCACTATGCTGCTAAAAATTAAGTCTGGACGAAATGTCCTTTATAGAAGCATAATTATGCGTAATTGCTGGTATTTCGTATTATAGATGTGATGCTTGTATCGGGTAACTTTTATAGCACAACATGCTTCTTTTTGCAATTTTTATCAGTATTATTTGTTTTACAGGGCAATTGTCATAGAAAAGTTAATGTACGTACAATACGATATCTTTCCCGAATACTCATATCTGTCTTTTTTGAGCCCTTGGTCATGATGAGGTTGGATTCTGGATGGAAATTATCACTCCTTCTTTGTCTGCATCATCCACTCTTAGAATTTTTGATTTCTTTTTGTTGAGAAAATCAAGTAAGTTCCGTGCAGTAGTTAAAAAATCTTTGATGTTTGAGGAAGGGACGTAAATCACCATTATTTTTGAGTCTCACTACAGAAAACACGATCTGTCTGTCGGGAGGCATTATTGTATACCGTACTCCACAGAGCCATTCCTTCCTCAGGACTGGATGGCCTTCATGTCAGTCTTAGTTGCCTTTTTCCTATTTATTGTTTTCCTCCCTTGACCCACCAATGGGAGCTTTTTCGTTTCACTGACAGCAGATTTGTCACTCTTCCTTCTCCAAACGCAGTATTGCAAACAGATCCACATTTAAGCAACAGTTTGCTACTTTCAGTGCCAGCTAGTGATCACTAGAAAAACTGCAGCAGAAATGTATAAGATACGGCATCACATTTTTCCATTTGCAATACAAATAATAGAGTAAGTACAGTATAGGATGCCCACATCAATATTTTACACTGCGAAACAAACAATGCAATTAAATCCATTGTTAAAGGATCTTGCATCTACTTCAAGGTTCCACACAATAATAAGGATATTGTTGGGATATCCATAAGAACTATGCACAAGACCACTTACATCTCTGCCAAAAGAGGCACCTTGGTTCAGTTATTTGGACAAAAGGTAGGGGTCATAGCATAGGGGGCAGGGTGAAGGAATGTGAGGAAGCCAATATACAGATAGGGAGAGATTCCCAAGGGGGGAGAGGGAAGAGGAAGAAGGTCACACTACATTTCAGAGATTTTTGCATATTAGAGGGTTAGTGTCCCAACACCAGAAGTGTGAAGTGTTCTGGCATCAGTCGCTTTGTCAAGGAATGCAGACCAAATGCATTGGAAGGTCTCCATAGAGTCTTGGGGAATGTAAATAAGTTGTTCATATGATGCTATCTTAAACATTTCAGTAAGTCATTAATCATTGGTAGAGAGGCTTGGAGGCCTCCAATATCGCATTAGGCAGCTCTTGGCATCTGTTATGTCTATAGGGTATAGGTGACATTTATGGATTGGACGTATGGGGGAGCTAGTTAGGTTGTGTAACAGGACCACCTGTTCTGTCAGAGGTATAACAAAGTCAATCACTGCATATAAAGTGGTCCCGATCTGAGACCAGTCAGGGCTGAGATCTGCAGAATCAAAATATGTATGGTGTGTGTCACAAACCGCTTAAGTGCATTCCCAACATTTCGAGTAGTTTAGTAAGCCTGACTGTGAAAGCTTCTTGGGCGGTCCAGTACCAGTCCTGGAGCGCTTTCTTGAATCTCCCACCCTTTATCTATGTTTTCTATTGTCTCCTCCCAGTTGTCCTCATCATGGTCAATTGAAAGTGCCCTTTGCCATTCAATACGAAGGGTATGAAGGAGGGGTTTTGAGTGTAAGGGATGGACTAGTAAATTAGAAGTTTCTGACATCAGCCCAGTGTGTAAACCCCAATGTTTCAGGTATTAGTGCATGCGGAGGCAGGTGTGGACAAGGGCAATGGTCCCAGGTTACTTATGGGTCATTGGGTTAGCTCTACATAGTTCCATTTGTGAAGTAGAGGCATTTGTAATTCCTTCCTCAACATTTCAAAGGATTTAAGACTCCCATGGCCAAACAACCAATTAGTGGTAAGGATGCTAAGAACTTTTCCATAAATTTCATGGGGAAACTTCCTGTACAAATGCCTTCATTATTCCATAGTGGTAATTTATCATACAGCCTGAGGTTGACCTGCAGTTATTTGTGTATATGGGTCCATTTTCAGGCTATGGTTTGAAGTACTGTGTTGGATGATAGTGCTGCAGATATGTTCATACAGGGTAATAGAAAACCAGGACCACTGGCCATGAGTAGATGTTCTATATGGTCCCACAAACATATGCCACTGGTCCTAGGCCACATCTAGGTGGAATAAATGTAAGGCCATGTAGTAGTGTTCAATACATGAGAGGCTAAGGCCTCTTTGCCTGTGGGTTATCAGGTTCAAGATCCACAGTCTCGGTTTCATCCCATCCCAAATAAAATCATTAATATTTGTATCATAGGATAAGTGTATGGATGAGCAGAAGGACCATGCACGAATATAGGTGAATCTTCCCATCACTAACATCTTGATGCCCACTCCAGTTTACAGAGCAATAGGGAAAGTGTTGGTTTTGGAGAGTTAAAATTTACTATTCTCACTCCAAACAGAGCAACAGCAGTGAAAGTGTTGGACTTCAGAGGGGATAAAACTTTCCATTCCCATTCACATTAGTGCGACAGTATAGAAAGCGTTAGACTTCAGAGGGATGAAATTTACTATTCCCACTTCAAACAACACAACAGTAGAGAAAGTGGTGAAATTTGGAGGGGTTACATTTACTATTATCACTCCAAACAGGGCAAAAGTAGGAAAAGCATTACATTTTGGAAGGGTAAAATGTACTATTCCTTCTTGAGTCTCTGCAACAGTATGGTAAGTGTTTTATTTAAGAGCAGTGAAATGTACTATTCCCATTCCAAACAGAGCAGCAGTAGGGGAAATGTTGGAATTTAGGGTGGGAGGGGTACAATTTACTATTCCCACCTCAGTCTGTGCAAAAGCAGGGAAAGCATTGGATTTCGAAGGGGTAAAATTTACTACTCCCACTCCAGTTAACACAACAGTAGGGAAAGTGCTGGATTTTTGAGGGTTACAATTTACTACTCCTACTCCAGACAGTGCAATAGGAGGGAAAGTGTTAACTGTAAAGAGGTTAATTTTCCTATTCCTACTGCAGTTTGAGCAAGAGTAGGGAGAATATTTCACTCCAAACACAATACATATATGAGTAGCACCATGAAAGTAGAACAAATATTAAACTATAAATAAAAAAATAATTAACATAAAAAAAATATATGTATTGCAACACTAAAACAATGAACTAATTTACATAATTACTATTCAATAAAAAATCAATGATAAGGTAATATTTCATTGTTATTCAACTAACATTCCATCCTGTACATAACGAGCAGCCAGCACTTAAAATATAACAAAAAAATAACTATTCCATGACATCTTTAAAATAAATGTAAATCATGTTTTAATAATTCATATTTAATTGTTAATTACATATTTCTTAATTAACTTCCCATTCTAAATTGTAATACCATTCTTACGAGGTTAAGAGGACTGTGTATATGTCAACAAGAATTTCACAATATAGAAACTCAGTATACATATATCGTCAGTACATGTTGGTTTGTTTTGGCTAGCTCACAGTACCACATCCAAACCCCTACCGTAACAAGGTAAAAGGTGTTTTTGGTAACCTCGATCATGACCACGCTGATTCCCAAGGAATGTGTGGAACCAGAGCTAACTCTTTCATTTGTTACTGCCACGTGACCAAGGTATACACAAGAAAGAAAAAAAAAAAATTCAAAACAGTTATTGAAATGATTGTAGTCTTGTGAAGAAAGCGTGAGCTGCAATTATTAGACTGATGAGACACATTACTGTAATCCGCACTGTTAGAATGGGAAAAATACAAACAATTCACCCATGTTACCTCACTCCTATCTCTTATTAATACTATACTAAAGCAAGCATAATGGGACTACCTTCTGTCAGATCCGCTGGCATAGTCTAACCCCCATACCTTGGTCTTAGGTTTCAGGAAGCCGTTCTAACACAGGCTATATTCCTTTGCAGGATGAAGGTCAGAGTCAGCAGTACTGCATCTCAGTTACAGTTCACAGTGGTGACATGATAATCCCAGCAAAAAGGTCTCCTTTCACAGAGTGTAGCATCGATGCTGTTTATATACAAAAACACTGTCCCTATTGCACTGTGCCCCTAACGAGCACAGGAAGAGCCCTGGACTATATGTGCACATTACAGGGCAACAACAGTACCTACCAAGACTAAATGCATATGCAGCATATTTTCGTGTCAATGAAAAACATGTAAAATGTCACCTTTAGAAAAAGATGTCATGCAAAAACTGAAATCTAAAACGGAGATTAAGTGAGGCCCTACAACATGACCTCTACAAATCGGGCATCCAAAAACTAAAATAAAATCAAATTAAATAAGTAATCCCACATTTTTATATAAAAACAATGAAATCATTAATTTACAAATAATAACCAACAGTTCATTATTTATTATTCGATTAACTTGCGATGCTATACCCGTACAAACATAGCATCCCACAATTAAAAAATAGGTAAAATAAATCGCTATTCCATATTTTACAAAATTAAATATCAAGTCCTTTATTAACAATAATAATTTGTTAATTAATTATTAAGTAATTCAATTCCCATCATACACCCATGCAAACCTATTAGCCCTCAAGTAAAATGAGTAAAATAAATAAAGTATTGCATAATTTACATAAAAAATATCAATCACATAGTTAAATACAATTTATTAAATAATTCCGAATTAATTATTACCTAAACAATTTCCCACTGTAATCAACCTACAAACCCATCAACCTGCTGTGAGCAATATAAGTTACTATTAAAATTAATAAAAAATTTGAAATCTCTTAAAATTACAAGCCATATTTTAAAAGCAATAAACTAAATACATATAAATATATATAATATATATAAAAGCAAAGCATAAAATTAATGTCAACTGAAACACATTAAAATAAAAAAGTAAACACTACATTAGTAAAAATAATATCAAAACATTGATATTATTTAGAAGGATATTATTTAAAATATTTGTACATCACAATATTTGTGTGTTGCAAAATTTAATTCCTGCAAATTCTGTCTCCCCATATTTATAAATAGTTACTTTGTTCAAACACCCCTCGTAATGAAAGATGTAGCTAAGACCGTTTTGCATAGTCCCTCTGGGTTTTGGTGATAAGAGGTATTAAATTAATGGCCACCATATTTTTCAGACTTTTGGTAATATGCAGTTCCAAGAATTTAAGCATTTCAGGTATCCATTGGAAAATGTAACTTTCTAAGGCTGCTTTTGTTGTGCTGGGCATTACTTCACACTTACCCCAGTTCACCTTATATCCAGAGAGTGCTGCAAATCTGTTTATGTTTGACATAAGCACTGATATGGAGGTGTGTAAGGCTGAGAATGTAAGCAATATGTTGTTGATGTACAATAGTATCTTGTAACAACCTGTGAGTGTATCAATACAATGAATATGGTTGCAGGCATCAGAGGTTCTAACATCAACAGAAATAACAGCGGGGAAAGAGGGCAACCCTGCTGTGTAGATCTGAAAGATGACCCCCCCGCCCCCAGTTGACTTGGAGAAATAGGGGCGCCATAAAATTATCTGACTTTGAAGATAAACTCTTCTCCCGGCCCAGTCTTTAAAGGGTGTGTGTTAGAAATTGGGTGTCTAGTTGGCAGAGGTTGTGCCCGATCCAAGTAGGGACCACAATCCTAGTCCGGGTAAGTGAGATGCACACCCTAAACTAATATATGCTCAGCCTCTGGTAGCTTGGCACAGAGCATGCATGCTTAACTTAAGAGGCAATGTGTAAAGTATTTGTGTATTACTTTTTGGAGTATAACAGTAAAAACACCACACAAAAATAACCCACACCAGGTTAGACAAATAGATCTTAATTTAATGATCAAAACAAGACCACAACAACAAACAACAAAAATCCTTTGAGTAGAATTTTAGATATGAATTATTAAAGAATATCTGCAAACATAGTACTGAAAAAAAGCTCAAGCCAAAGCTATATCGTCATGCTCGATTGGAGTAAATCCAAAAGTTCCAGCTGACCACCATGGAGCATGGACCAGCTACAGGAAACAACCTTGTCCTGCTGAAACAGTACATGTGTGGAGGGTTGTGTCGACGTTGAAGATTTGTTGTGAGGGGCAGAGTAGATGATGTGAAGATAATGTGTTGGTTCCAATTCACAGAGTCGGATCCGTCATCATCAACACACGCAGTTGTTGATGTCATGTTCTCGGGGAGCAGCATCGAACTGTTTATGATGAAGGCGATGCAACATCGTCGAGCCGCGCAGGTGATGTGTTGGAGCCAAGGGCAATGCATCGATTCTGAGGCATGCAGTTGGTGCTGCGATGTCCTCAGTTGTAGCAGCAATGAGTCAGTGTCTAGGAGAGATGTTGCAGTTCTGATGAGCACAGCTATGATAATACATGAATGTTTATAGAATGTGGCTGCAGAGCCTACTTCCAAAGGCCCAGGACTGGATTGCATTCACTTGGCAGGGGTGGACACACAGTGGGCAGAGTCCAGAAAATGGAGCAGAGTTGGATGAAGTATTTGATGTCATTGAGGCAAGCCAGCAGGCCCTTAGAATTATTTTGGTTCTGGGGATGTAGAGATGCAGGCCCTGTCCTCACTCACAGGTAAGGAGGACAGCAGGCAGCAGAGCAGGGTCAGCAAAGCAGGAGTCCAAAAATGTCCAGCTGAGTTCCTGCAAAGTGACAGTCCCTTCAGCAGCACAGCAGTCCTTCTTTCTGACAGAATGGCCTCAAGTCAAAAAGTATACTCATTTGGTGGTGTTGGGGGTCCCATACTTATACCTAGTTGTGCCTATGAAGTGGGAGACAATTCAAAGAGAGGCATTTGAGGTACACACATCCCCTGCCCTCCCTTCCCTGGCTTCAGATAGACTACAGGGGGTAATGCATTCCATTGTGAGGGTTCAAGACCCATTCTATTCAGGTGTGTTAGCCCCTTCCTTCCATCCTGCCCAGGATGACCCATCAAGATGTCAATGGCCCATCAGATGTGGAGGTTCATCAGGCACACCTAAACTCCCTTTGTGTGTGGCTGTCTACAAGGAATGCACAAGAGCCCAGCCATAACCGACCCAGACATGTATTCAGAGACAGACAGAGGCACAGAATCGTTAAAGTAAGAAAATGGCAACTTTCTAAAAATGGCATTTTGGTACTTGCAACTTAAATTCCAACTTTACCATATGTCATGATTTTAAATTCTGAGTCCAGAGACATCATCAAACTTGAAATATCTATCTGGTCACAATTGGAAGTTGCACTTATAAAAATATAATATAGCAATTCCAATGTTAAACTATGGGAGAGATAGGCCTTGCAATAGTGAAAAACAAATTCAAGAGTTTTTCTCTACCTTGACATGTAAAACTTAAAAGTACATTTCCAACTTTTCAAATACATTCAACCCTGCCCTTGGGGATGGCCAGGGCCTGCCTTAGAGGTGGCTTGTATACATGAAAAAGAAAGGTTTGGGCCTGGCATGATGATTAACCTGCCTGTCGATATGGTAGTTCAAAAACTGCACACCCAGGCTCTGCAATGACAGGCCTGAGACATGTTTAAAGGGTACTAAAGTGGGTGGCACCGTCAGTGCCTAAGGCTTACTATTTGCATTTAATTTACAGGCCCTGGGCACATGTAGTGCGCTTTATTAGGGACTTACAAGTAAATAAATATGTAAGTTGTGGAAAAGACAATGGTAGCATGTTTTAGGGAAAGAGCACATGCACTTTAGCAGTGGTAAAGTGCCTAGTTCCTAAAGCCAGAAAAAACGGATGTCAGCAAAACAGGAGGTCAGAAGGGAAAAAGTCAGGGGGGAAACCACACCAAGGATGCTAGGTCTAACAGTTCAGAATATGTTTTTCCATTCAATAGGATCAAACTTTTTTTCTTTGTCCAATGATAGGGCCAAGTACTCATTATGCATCTCTGGAAACCCAAAACAAATGTGATAGTGTCCATATATTGTTGTGGGAAGTTTACCCCCGGAACAAAGTCGACCTTTGAGTGGTGGATCAGAGTGGGGAGGATCTGCTTGAGATGTGTAGCCAAGTTGCTCACTAACATTTTAATATCAATGTTGAGGAGAGATATAGGATGGTAGCTCAAAAAGATCAGAGTGTCCTTCCCCAGTTTTGTGAGGTTTGCGATTAGAGACTTATTGGAGAAGGAGACCAGGCCACTAGATTGATCGGCCTCTGAGGCTTCATAAAGGACATCAGTCATTTCTTCCTTAGTCCACTTATTAAATTCGCCTCAGTAGCCATGCTTACCCGTGGTTTCTTATAGGGGAAATTCGATAATGCTTGCTTAATTTCCTCAAAGTGTTATCTTTCCTTCTAAGAGCATTCTCTTGTCCACATTAAGACATGGCAATCGGAATATGCTAAAGAACCAGTCTTCCTTACTTGCATCATATTCCACTTCAGTGGTATAAAATGCTCTGTAAAATGTGACAAGTGTTCTTGCTATGTCATGTGTTTTCCTGAAGGTGTGTCCATCTCTATCTTTTATCTCAAGAATAGCCACCATGGGTTCACACTGTCTCAGTTTGGCTGCTACTAAGTGACCCACCTTTTCTCCTTGTTCCTAGTGGTGCACTTTCAGCCTAAATAGAATGTGTTCAGCTTTAAAGGTATATACGTTATTAAGGGCCTAATTATATAATGGCAGGCAGCCTACTTCTCCATCAGGGAGACAGAGTAAATTACTTTTTTGCCTGACAGAGTGCCACCCACCAAATTTAGAAAAGACAGCCAAAGTTGGTGGTCATTTCTCAATCATATAAATCATTTGCAGGAACTGCTGTCACAGCAGTTCCTGTCAGTGCTGTTTACAAGTTGGTACAGGGCTCCATCAAGATGACAAAAAGAAAATATAGAATGGGATTTTCTTTTTGAAAATTAATAAGAAAATGCTCCTCTCGCCATGGGAGTCTCCGCCCATGGCTTTGGAAACATTTAGCAGTTTTCACTGTGCTTTACTGTCACAGTTTTCCTAGCAGTGGTGGGCAGTCAAAACTGACCTCCAATTCTGCCATCTAAATTAAGTACAGTAGTCTCTGCTGTCAATAAACCAAAAGTACTCTTTTAAATATGGTGGGTAGTCAATTATCTTGGCTGTATGTGTATTCTGTTGCAGTTGCGATGGAGTATGCATACTGCCAAGATTTAAATTAGGTCCTAAGTTCCTTTTTTGCCATTCCAATCTGGTCCTGACCTAGGTGGTAGGGTGAGTGATGTATGCGCTTGAATGTTAAAGATTTGAAGTGTGGCCTGTTGGTCTATTTTTTTTCTGTTGGCTATTGCAGAGTCTTGCAGGTATTGTCCTCTAAAGGTAGCCTTGGCCGCTGCCCTTTGGACATGTGCTGAGTTTGAATGATCCATTTTTGTAAGCTCAATATGTGGAAAGGTTTGATTTTAGGTGTAATTTCTCGGGCTGGGTCTTGTAATAAAGAGACATAGAGAAACAAAGGCTTCTGGATGGGTTTGCTCAGTCACCAGTCTACACATAAACAAACTGTGGTGTGATCTGAGATGAAACCCTTGAATATGTCACAATCCCACACCATCGATATTGTTGATTGGGAATTTAGGTAAAAATCCAGGCAAGATTGTGCACAGTGTGCAGCTCAGATGTGTGTGAATTATTGGTTGACTGAGTGGAGAAGACACAATGGTGGTCATTCCAACCTCGGCGGTAAAAGGCGCTTACCGCCAGACAGAAGACCGCCATAACACCGCCGCGGTTGCGGTAAACCGCCACGGTCATTCTGACCCACAACAGGCAAACCACCAAAATACCGCCATCCACAAAAGTCCGCCACACCAAAGGGCAGCGATAAACTGGCGATGACCAAACCTCCACCGTCACGCCAACAGAAATACGCCCATGCCATTACGACCCACGAATCCATGCGGCGGTCTTTCAACTGCGGTATTCTATTGGCGGTACACACCGCCGCGGTCGAAATACACATACTCGTACAAAACACTACCACATTGGACAATTCGAAATACCCACACCTGATACACATACACACACCACTCCCACACACCCAATACAATATAAAACACACACCCACATCACCCACAAACCCCTATGACCAAAAATTCTGAACAAAGACCAGGGAGAGACACCACAGTCAACTACCAAGCATCCACAGGCACACAATACCAATACCCACAGAACTTCCACGCACCTCACACAACACACCACTAAATAGCACCCCACCTATCACTACACACTCCACCCCACACATCATCCACACCACCCCATGGCACCTCAAAGACACCCCAGGTTCTCAGATGATGAACTCAGGGTCATGGTGGAGGAAATAGTACGAGTAGAGCCCCAGCTGTTCGGGACACAGGTGCAGCACACCACCATTGCCAGGAAGATGGAGCTATGGAGCAGAATAGTCGACAGGGTCAACGCTGTGGGACAGCACCCAAGAAATCGGGACGACATCAGGAAGAGGTGGAACGACCTACGGGGGAAGGTGCGTTTCATGGTATCAAGGCACAACATCGCGGTACAGCGGACTGGCGGCGGTCCCCCACCTCCTCCCCCAGAATTTACAACATGGGAGGAGCAAGTCTTGAACATCCTGCATCCTGAGGGCCTCGCAGGAGTCGGTTGAGGAATGGACTCTGGTAAGTCTCATCTTCACTACTTCATCCCCCCCACCCCACCTGCATGCCAACTCATACCCCCACCCTCACCCCCATCACAACTACCCCTTGCAAATGTCTCACCATCACAACCCACCCATCCCAAAACTTAGCCCTGCATGCAGCCCCAAAGCATGGACACCCATCACCAAAGCATGCCCAATGCACATACCCATCACCCCCCCCCCAAAACACTGTCACAACAGCCCCCACAAAGGAATGCCAGCACTGGGGTACACGGGCACCCACCCATTGCACGCCATTGGCACACACAGAAGCAATAACCATACTTTTATACCCCTGCAGGACCCGAACGCCAGGTCACCGCGCAGGAGGGTCCACAAATGTCCACTCCACCCCCAGAAGAGGCCCACAGTGATGACAGCAGCTCTGTCTCCCTGGATCTAGATGACCAGCCCGGTCCATCAGGGACCTCGGGACAGTCGGTTCCCCTCAGACAGTCACAGGCCACAGCAGACCTTCCCCCCTCTGGGAACACCAGCACAGCACCCACCCAGCGGGCCCATACCTCTGTCCCCAGGACACGTCAATCAGCAGTGTGTCCACCACTACAGGGAACCCAGGTTAACCCACCACCCCAACAACAACAGGGACCTGGGGGCAGTGGTAGTGGGCACACGGTCCAGGAGACGGAGGCCCAGGGAAACAGGGGAACTGGGAGGGCTGCTGTGCGACAGGGGGGGGACAGGCCAAGGGAACCCACTCTCCACGAGGCCCTCTCCTCCATCATGGGAGCATACCACTGCTCCCAGGAGACGATGGCGACGGTCCTGGCCAGGTTTCAGGAAATACAGCTTCTGCAGGAGCAACAGTATATGGGGTTCAGGGAGGAACTGAGAAACATCAGTTCCGCCATGGGTACCATCGTAGTGGCCCTCAATGAGTTAATCACCACATTGCGGAGCACTGTGGCACCTCAAAGGGCCCCTGTCACTAGCATGGACCAAGAACTGGCTACCACCTCCGCCTGCGCTAGTGGACAGGAGGCCCCGACACAAGACCAACAGGCCACAAGAACCCCACCCCCTGCAGAAGGAGAACCACCCCGCAAGCGGGCCCTGAGATCCAGGAAGAAGACAGAGTAACATGTCAAGACCCCCGCCAGCAAAGGATACCGCCCTGATTGTCATCCCACTGTCCCACATTGTCACCCTGTCCAACCTTAAACTGCCCCTGCTCCACTTCCCACAGGCATTTGGACAATGCACCTGTGAACCTGATAGTCTGGACTCTGCCATGGACAATCCTCCACCATCACCCCTCACCGATTTGCAACCACCCATCCAAATTAGAGCACTTGAATAAACACACTTATTGCACATAAACAATCTGGAGTCTGTCTGTGATTTTAACAAATGTATTAGACATGACAGTGCCAAAATGTATATTCACATTGTGATGCCAACAAACCGCTGTCACACAGCTGTAGTCCATGGGGAAACCAAGCAGATGTCATGCAGTGGGGCCCACAGCTCTGAAAACGGAAGGGAAAGTCACAACACAGTTACCATACACTGGGGGAAAAAGTCAGACAGTAGAGAGGTAGGAGTCTTTAAGTAAATGTAATATGCCGGTGTGTACTCTTACCTTTGTGTCACTGAAAGTATTGCTCTATTACTGTGTTCCTGTTGTCTATGTCGTCCTCTTCGGCTTCCTCTTCTTCACTCTCCACAGTCTCCACAGCTGCTACAACACCACCATCTGGACCATCCTCCTGCAGAAAAGGCACCTGGCGGCGCAAAGCCAGGTTGTGAAGCATACAGCAGGCCACGATGATCTGGCACACCTTCTTTGGTGAGTACATTAGGGATCCACCAGTCATATGGAGGCACCTGAACCTGGCCTTCAGGAGGCCAAAGGTTCGCTCGATCACCCTCCTAGTCCCCCCATGGGCCTCATTGTAGCGTTCCTCTGCCCTGGTCCTGGGATTCCTCACTGGGGTTAGTAGCCAGGACAGGTTGGGGTAACCAGAGTCCCCTAATAGCCACACCCAGTGCCTCTGGAGTTGACCCATCACATACGGGATGCTGCTATTACGCAGGATGTAGGCGTCATGCACTGACCCAGGGAACTTGGCATTAACATGGGAGATGTACTGGTCTGCCAAACAGACCATCTGTACATTCATCGAATGATAACTTTTCCTGTTCCTGTACACCTGTTCACTCCTGCTGGGGGGTACCAAAGCCACATGTGTCCCATCAATGGCACCTATGATGTTGGGGATATGTCCAAGAGCATAGAAATCACCCTTCGCTGAAGGCAAATCCCCCACCTCAGGGAAAACGATGTAGCTCCGCATGTGTTTGAGCAGGGCAGACAACACTCTGGACAACACCTTGGAAAACAGAGGTTGAGACATCCCTGATGATATGGCCACTGTTGTTTGAAATGACCCACTTGCTAAGAAATGGAGTACTGACAGCACCTGCACTAGAGGGGGGATCCCTGTGGGTTGGCGGATGGGTGACATCAGGTCTGCCTCCAGCTGGGCACACAGTTCATGTATAGTGGCTCGGTCAAGCCTGTATGTCAGAATGACATGTCGTTCCTCCATTGTCGACAGGTCCACCAGCGGTCTGTACACCGGAAGATTCCGCCATCTCCTCGCATTGCCAAGCGGACGGTGCCTATGAAGGACAACAGTGAGCACAGAGTCAATCAACTCACAGGTACGTTCCCACAGCTTGCACACAGCACGATTCACTATGCATTGAATGGTTTGTATGAGTGTTGAGGAAAGGCCTAGGTATGTGTGACGCAGTAGAAATTAAGCCATGTGGGCCCTTGAAATGGCGGCTGCCTGACCTGTGAAGTGTGACAATGGGATGTGAGGTCAATGCGCTGGCGTGGCACACCGTGGCGGTAGGCGGTCGAAGACCGCGGCGCAAAGCCGCATTGGTTAACATTGAAACCTATGGGTTTCACGAGCCAATGACGATGTGCGCCGGCGGTCGCGGTACGCACCGCCGCGGTACGCACCGCCGCGGGCGTGACTGCCATTTTCTATCTACTTAATCACTCGATACCTGATCTTCCACAGGAGAGGACCTACACTGCAAGTGCTGCTGTGACCTCAGTCTGGAAGAGACAATGGCTGATGCGACTGGGGAAAGGGCCCCTGCCTTCACTTCTGAAGAATTGGAGAAACTCGTTGATGGGGTCCTCTCCCAGTATGCGCTACTCTACGGTCCTCCAGACCAACAGGTAAGTACACTGGGAGCATGCTTTGTGGGCAATGCCTGTGTTGAGTCGGGTGGATGAAAGATGGTGGGGAGGGGAGCGATTGAGGCATGCATTAGACGACAGATGAGAGCATGTGCAACATGCCAAGGGTGGGGATGGGGGGCCACTCACATCGAGCATGCAGAAGGTGATGACAATTCTTCTCTCCCTGTACATGTCACATAGGTCAGCGCCCACCAGAAAATCGCGATTTGGCGTGCCATCACCAAGGACGTCCGGACCCTGGGGGTCCACAACAGACGGGGCACCCACTGCTGGAAGAGGTGGGAGGACATCCCCCGCGGAGCAGGAAGATGGCGGAGGCTCTGCTGGGGATGGCCTCCCAACGTAGGAGGGGTGCCAGTCGTCAATTGACCCCCCTGATGTCCCGGATCCTGGCGGTGGCCTACCCCGATTTGGATGGGTGCGTGAGGACATCACAGCAGACACAAGGGGGTGAGTACACTCTCATTCTGGTGACTTTGCGCGCAGTGGAGGTGTCTGGGTGGGGGAGGAGGGCTGTGGGTCTCCCTAGGCCAGGGCGATTTCTGTAGGCTAGGCCCCTCCGTAAGGCATGGCCCTGTGCCCCCAACCACCACCTCTGTAGGGTGCCAAGTTCAGGTATCCATGGCCCTGTGTCATCTATGTGTGCAGTTGTCGTCCATAGGCTTGAGTGCCATGTCCCACTGATTGAGTAGTGGACCCCAAGTGCGCGGCGTAGTGCAGGGGGCTTCTGTGTCTGTCTTGTCCGCCAACGGTAGCGGTAATCCATGCACTC
This sequence comes from Pleurodeles waltl, assembly GCF_031143425.1. Classification (NCBI taxonomy): domain Eukaryota; kingdom Metazoa; phylum Chordata; class Amphibia; order Caudata; family Salamandridae; genus Pleurodeles; species Pleurodeles waltl. The sequence continues at coordinate 764,137,246 of NC_090439.1, read as the reverse complement.
AACATGTCTTTATTTCTCCCCCCCCTTTTTTGTGGTCTTCCTGTTCATGTGTGCATCAGCATCATCAGGCGGAGGAGAAGTGGCATCGGAGCACGAGGGAGCTGCATCCCACATGGCCCTGGAGGCCATGCAACTGACTCTGAGTACACCAGTGGGACGGAGGGCGAGGGGAGCTCCAACGCGGGGACTCGTGCTGATGTCAGTGGCAGCGACTCGTCCTCTGAAGGGAGCTCCCTTGTGGTGGCGGCAACATCCGTGCCCCCGCAACAACAGGTACAGCCGCCACCCAGCGCACCAGCACCGCCCTCCCAGCAGCCACTCAGCGTTTGCCCCGTGCCCGCTCACTCAGGAAGGTGGGCATCTCCTTCGCCCCAGGCACCTCAGGCCCTGCCCCTGTCACCCCTGCTGCCCTCAGTGAGGAGGTCATTGACCTCCTCAGGACCATCATTGTTGGGCAGTCTACCCTTTTGAATGCCATCCAGGGTGTAGAAAGGGAGGTGCACCGGAGTAATGCATACCTGGAGGGCATTCATTCGGGTCAGGCTGCCCATCAGCGATCGTTCAACGCTCTGGCCTCAGCACTGACGGCAGCAATTGTCCCTGTCTCTAGCCTCCCCCCTCCAACTTCCTCCACCCAGACCCAATCCCCAGTACCTCTGCCTATCCCAGACACACCTACAGACCAGCCTGCACACACCTCAACACCCAAGGGAAGCTCATCCAGACATAAGCACCACACATCACACAAGCATTCACACAAGCAACATCCACATGCAGACACACCAACAGCCACTGCCTCCACTGTGTCCCCCTCCTCCTCGTCTCCCTCCTCCCTCCCTGTGACGTCTCCACTCACACTTGCATGCACAACATCTTCAGCCACTACGTCCATCACCAGCACACCCACCCGAACACTCCGCACACGTGCAGTCACCACCCCCACTACCATTTACACGTCCCCTGTGTCCTCTCCCAGTGTGTCTGTCACCCTCTCTTCCAAGCCACACAAACGCAAGCAGCCACCCACCCAACAGCCATCCACCTCACGACAGCCTCCAGCCCAAGCACCTGCACCCAAAGACACCAGACTTCACACTCCTACAACCACATCCTCTTCCTCCACTCCCATACCCACTACACCTACCCGTCCCTCTGTTTCCAAATTGCTTTTCTTTTCCAAACTTGACCTCTTTCCTACAACTCCCCCACCCCGTCCATCTCCTAAGACTGCAATCAGCACCTCAGCCACCACCAAACCAGGACCTATCAGGACTGTTGTCCAAGGACTGTGGAGTCCCCCACCATAAAGGGCAACTACTCCTGCTAGGAGCCAAGGCACGTATTTATGTATATATTAGTTTTAAATGTGTGGTATTTTTATAAGCCAATAATACAATATTTTCAACTGTTTATGATCATTTCCTTTTGTCTTTGCATTCTTTCGGGGGGTTTTGGGGGTTGTAACAGTGATGTATTGCTATGCATTGATGTGTGTGTTGTAGTGGGTCAGGGTGGTGGTGGGTGTGTCGCGTATGTGTGTACCCGTAATATTTTCTACACCCCCCTCCCCTGTGTCGTAGGTGCAGTACTCACCGTTGTCTTCTGCGCCGGCGTTCGTGCTCCTGGTAGAGGAGCAGGAATACAATAGCTGGTAGGATGTGTAGTTCGGGTTCCATGCTGTCCAGATTTCTCGTGGGGTGTATGGAGGTGAGGGTTTTCCGTTTCAAATGTCTGTTTCCGCCGTGTTTTTATCGGCGGGGCTACCGCCCCGGAAAAGGTGGCGGATTGGTGGGTTGTGATAGGGTGGGCGGTACATTGTCTCCCGCCTGTCTATTGGCGGTGACCGCCGCGCTGTTTGTTTGTCCCGCCGTGGCGGTCGGAGTGTTAAAGTGGCGGTCTCTGTTGGCGGTTTCCGCCAGGGTCAGAACTCAATTTTTTTTACCGCCAGCCTGTTGGCAGGTTAGCCGCCGCTTTAACACCCACCGCCAGGGTTGGAATGACCCCCAATATGTTAGTGAGACCATGACCCACCTTCAGGTCCCTGAATATTGCCTTATCTCCATTGTTAGACTTATCTATGGTTACCTTCCTATCCAAAATGGCAGCTGGTGCCAGGTTCTAGACTCAACCCAGTCCCACATCGGCCGTTCCCACTTCAGGGAGAAAGTGACCCTTGGCATCCAGGGGAGGGGAGTATAAACTAAGCTGATGCTGACCACTCAGGCATCTAATTGCAACTTTGTGAAGATATATCTTTTCTCTTCATCTGCTTGTATGTGCAATACCATACAACTTAGTTCACTCAGATAGCTGCACCGCATTTCTTTCAGTTGGATTGTGATGTCTGCGCACTTAGGTCTAAGGAGGGGGTCATACAACTAAAGATTACCTTTCACACCCAATCCCTTTTAAGATGTTCAGCCTCCATTTTAGTGTGATGAGTCTCCTAGAGGCAGGGAATGTCAGTATGTTTGGAGGCCAAGTATGACAGCACTTTTTAATGTCAATATATAGGTTCAAACCATCAACATTTATAGAAATGATGGTAAGATGTGTTGTGGGCATTGGTTAAAATATGGGTGAAGCACCAGCTTGGAAGCAGATGGTCAGTAGGAGTGCCTAAGTGTAATGTGGGGTAGGGAGTAACTGGTTCTCTAAGTAGGAATTTCAAGGAAGAGGTGGAGATAAGTGAGCAGAGGATTTGAAAGGGAGGAGGAGAGGGAGGGAGTGTGTTCAGGCTCATGCAGGGGTGGGAGCGATATAAGCAGAAGCAGAGGGTGTACTCAGTACCACCTTAGGTTTCTCAACTCACACAGTATTAAAGACTTAGGGCCTCATTACGAGTTTGGCTGTCCGATCACCAGACTGCCAGAGTAGTGACCGCTAAAAGACCACCACATTTGTTGTCATACAAACTGCTGTATTACAAGTTACACTGGCAGGATTGCCAAAAGTCAGCCAAAAATCCAGACCACTAGTAATTAATCGGAATTGTTGCAGCAGAAATAGCACACACACAAACAGGACAGATGTGACTTACCAACCAGCCAGACCCTCTCTGGGTACAGTTGTGACATCAGCTGGGGGATTGCGCTGTTGGTCATAATGAAGGCAACATGGACTGAACCCAGAAAATGGACATAGACCTGTGAAATGTAGAGATCCCCCAAACAAACATCTTGGACATTGATGGAATGGAAGCCCTTTCTGTTGCGGTACACTTGTTCATTGTCATGCAGGGGGAAAAAGGCAACTTGTGTGCAATCAATGGCTCCCACCAAATGTGGGATGTGTGCCAAACCATAGAGGTTAGCCTTCACATGGGTAAAAGCCTCACTCTGAGGAAACCAGATATAGTTGTCCAGGTGTTTCAACATTGCTGCAAGTACATCCTTCAAGACCAGACTGAAAATAGGCTGGGGCATACCAGCAGATATGGCCACTGTATTTTGGAAGGACCATGTGGAAGGAAGTGCAAAACGTCCATAACTTGTACAATGTATGCTATTTGGATGACAAATGGCAGGCATTAGATTTGGCTTCAACTGATGACATAGGTCCATGATTGTTTGCCTTTTCAGACAGTAGATCTGGATGATGTGGCATTCCTCCATGTTATGAAGGTCTGGCAGTGGACAATTCACAGGAGCTTGTCTGATCCTCCCCCTGCCTGGGTGCCTAGGTATTAGAAAAAATTAGTATTGCCTTATTCAATGTGTCCCTTGAAGCATACAGGATGCATGTCAATGATAAAATGTGATAGGGAATGTATTAAGGTGTGGACATGATATCACACAGAAGTCATGTTATCCCCCTAGCTTTTCCACACATGTATACACATCATGTATCTGGTAATCACCATTTTGTTTATCATAAATGCCACTCGGATTGTGACTTGATGTCCCAAGCTTTAAGATGACCTTTGTTGGGGGAAAGGGGTGTGCCCCAATGCAAATTGCCATATGTGTCTAGCAATGTCCTACAATTCTGTTTGAGTAGTAGGACCTACATGACAGGATAAGACGTACCTTTTGTAGCAAAAACCATCATTTTCAGAGGTGTGACACATTTGCTTTGAGCCATATAATGCATTTCAGGCCTCTAAAATGGTGGATGTGTTACTCCGCTGGTAATTAAGGACCTCCCACAAGCACTGGCGGAAGCCATCATGGTGGTAGGTGGTTGCAATCACGGCTGACACAGCCATAGGCTAACGTTGTTGCCAGTGGCGGTCAAGGCAATTGGCTGTGTCCACTGGTGGTGCCAGCCGTGTACGTGACGCCATGCCTATATTCTGCTAAATCTCTCACTTCACTCCTGACACTGCTGCCAGCAACACCTCTACTACCTGAGCTGCTGTGTACCACCTCTGGGAGCAATCATACCACATCCAGCAGGTGATATTGCCCCAGCCTCTTCACCAGAGGAGCTGGAAAAGCTGGGGTCTGAGGTCTTACCCCTGTTTGGACAGCTCTGTGGTGCATCAGAGCAGCAGGTAAGTGCCTCATGTGCACATATTCTTTCTGTATTTCACCATATATTCCCTCAACACAGGCTAGAGTGTGCCCGTGTGTGTCAGTATGTAAACCCAAGGCCTTGTAGGTGCAGTCAATGTGCATCAATGGGAGAGTCAATGTGCAGCTAAATGTGTTCAGTGCCAGATGTGTTCGAAAAAACATTGTGGTGTATGTGTGTGTATTGAGTGTTTCCTGATCTACCTTGTGTTGGATGCACATAATTAGATGAGGTGTGACACTGCCATCCACAGACATCCCTTACCTTATGGATGTTGTCAAAGTGAGCCAACATGTATTTGCATGACAACATGAGCTGTGTATGCCTGTTGTATGTGTCAGTTGTGTGTAAAGTGAGGCATGTGTATATTGACACACAGATTCCAACCCACATATGCCTCTGCTAAACTGTTGTTTGGAAGGCATATCCTGACTCACTCTTCCCTTCAGCTCATACACACACCACATGCCACATTGATGATGGCTACATGATATAGTATCATGCATGGAAGTAATGGGAATGGAGGTTCATGTAGGTTCTCTCTGCTCAGCCCACAAAGACCAGGCCTGCCAAATGTATTTCACAGATTGGGTCCAAGTCTAGGCTGGTGTAGAATCACTTTTGGTAAGAAACTGTGGCACTGTGCCCACTCCCTGTATCCCAGCTGATTCTGTTATGAGACCAAGGCCCATATTTATACATTTTTAGCGCCGCATTTGCGTCATTTTTTTACGCAAAATCGGCGCAAACTTACAAAATACAATCGTATTTTGTAAGTTTGCGCTGTTTTGGCATCAAAAAATGACGCAAATGTGGCACTAAAAAAGTACAAATATGAGCCCAAATATTGTCTCTGTGCTTATATGCAGCTTACTGAGGCTTGTCCAATAACAATGTAATTGCTTCTAGGGGAGAGTTAAAGATCCGTGACTAATGTGCACTAGCCACCATTCTCAATATGTGTCTCAGACCCCTGACAGGTCCCTTAATCCCACAGCCCTGTTGTCACATTCATACAGGTCACATATGTCCTGTACAGGCTCATTGCATCTCTGACATTTCAAAGGTGCAAATAGCGTGTTGTTTCATGGAAACCCATGATATGTGACTCAGTAGTCTAGTCACATTGCAGTGAATGGACAATGCGTGCCTATGTAGTTTTGATTGCAAGTTATGTAATATGGACACATAGGTCCAAAAGTGTTTTCTGTGTTGAGGATGAGACACACAGAACCCCATCCCCTGAAGTGGCATGAGTCTGCATTTGTATTTGCGCATGTCTACACATGGACAGCCTAGAGTCTTTCTGTAATCACCATGCCAGTCTCTTCATTGTTACCCATGTGTAATGTTAGAGTTTGTACCCTGGCAGTAGCTTGTAGGGACTGTATGGAGAGAATCATTCTCTCAGAGTGTAAGTACTTTGATGCATTCATGTCTAAGGAGTCTTCTTTTCAGAAGCCACAGAGGTATGATGTGTCTCATAGTTTCTCAGATCTCAGTCAGATTGCTAGATCATGTCCCACAAGATGTCAGTTGAACTGCAGGGCCTCAGGAGGGTGATCGGTTGGTCTGCAGATTGGAAAATGTTTGTAGTCATGTCCCTGTACTCACTGGCTAGTATGTGCTACACTTCGCAGTATGGGCAAAACATAATATTCTTAGCTTGGTGTTCAGACATGTATTTGGCTCAGCCCTTTTGGATGAGACTTGTGAGTATAATTTCTTGTCGTGTCTAATGCATCCATGCAGGACAACTCCCATCAGGAGAAAGGGATATGGAGAGCCATCATCTAGAAGGTGCGGACCCTGGTGGCCCACAGCCAGCAGAGCACCCACTGTCGCAAGAGGTGGGAGGACCTGAGACGCCGGGCCCTGAAGATCATGGCAGCTCAGCTGGGGCTGGTCCCCCTAGTGGGTAGTGTGCCCGTCGGACCATGACCCCACTAATGTCCCGCATTCTGGCGGTGGCCTGCCTGGAGCTTGATGTGCTTTTGAGAGCAACACAGCAGCCACAGGGGGTGAGTACACTGCAAATAACTGCCTGTCCCATTGCCAGGTGATTGAGTGAGGTACTGACTGCTCCCCTTGGCAATGAGCGATGAGCCATGTGTCATACAGTAGTTGAGAGACTGTCTCTGTTGACATGTTACACATATCAACATGGTGTGCCTTACCGTTTGGACCTGGGACCTAGGACCAAACTGGGGGAATTCTCAAACTATTTGCTCTGCAGGGAGCACAAATGGCTGTGTCCAGTGATCATTCATGTACTGTTTTTTGTTTTAGTGTGTGTAATATCTATCCAACAGATCACTACTCCTAAATGTTACAGGCCAAAGGTACGTAGGTTATGGATCACTGTACTCTGTCATGTGTCTGAGTATATGTGTCTGTAGACATCTGCCACCCTAATTTTCTTCAGTATATGATGGGTGCAGGTGCCTCACTGCAGTCTGTGATGTGTAGGTGTCCCTCATACATGTAACATGGCTTCCATGGCTAAATGTTTGCAGATGTAGCAAATTACTTTCCCTTTGTAAGGGGGGAATTTCTATTGACAGGAATGATGTTTCATCACTGTTGCCAACATTCCTTGTGCCCACATGTCAGAAAGTGTCCCTTCCTATTTAGGAAACATTAGTAAGCTGCAGTTTCAAGCATGTTCTACCTATGTTGATGGGATAATGTCGGTATGTGCATGGCAAACAATATGTGGAATTGTACATTAACAATGGGGGTACATTTCATGTTGTGCCACAGACAGGAGTGTGTCACAACTGTATATTGTCTGACAGATACTTTCATGCATTATAGTATGACATTTGTCATATAGAACTGCAACAGCAATTAGGGACATGACAGGAAGGCCCACAGTTTGGAACCACTTGGTGTTCCTTTATGCTCTTTATGTTGAATCATGTGGAGAACTTCACTGCATGAGTATAATAGTTGAGGATTGTGCACTCACTTTTGGCATGCATGATGGAGTGACTTGCAGTGATGTTGACATGACATATGTTTGGATACGGGCATTCATCCACAGACAGACACCAGGGTTGCCATGTCCAAGATGTCGATAGTGATGTTGCTTCCCACTGGGCAATAGGTTGATGGCCTTCTATTAGTCCTTGCAAGTGCTGTGTCTCTCCAACATGTAAAGGACAGATGGCTTCTACAGAAACAATCAGTGTCTGTAATTGTAATGAGTGTCCGACATTGGTGGAGACTCTCCTGGGTTTTGCTGAATCATTGTTTTGTGTATTCTGTGGACATCTCTTCCTGACATATTGAACATGATGTCAACAGTGTATCTTTCAATGCCACACGTGATGCCTATTTGAGTTACATTGATACTACCTCCTTGACTTTATTGAGACAGATGTCACTTGGTGAGATGAAGTGTACATAGTTTACACGTTTCCGTTTTGTAAGCAACAGAGCAGGATTTGTGGTTGGTTCTCATTGTTGCTTCATCATGTCTGTGCCAAATAGATATGTGCACAGCCTTGTGTGGGATATGTGGGAACTGACTTTACAATGAGATAATACAGTTTGCCAATAGTTAACTGAGGTCTACAGCATGTGGGACAGCTTTGAGGATGAAGAGGTCTCCTAGTTCTTGTATGGTTATTGTGGTTCCAAGGCTTCCACCATGCAATTGCAGTTGTCTGAGATACTGATTTTCCTTTTTTTTATTTTATTTATTTTTATTATTGGAAGGAAACATATAACACATATATTCTTAAGTCATTATACACTGAAAGCTTACAATATAATAGAATATAGGGTTGAAGAGATGAGAAGAAAAACATCGCCAAGTTAGATCATACGTAATACAAAACACAAAACCTAGCCACCCCTCAAATTCTATCTAGGAGTGGTGCCCATTAATTCAAAAGGGGGTGGCCCCGATCATTATGGGCTTGTAGCCAAGCCTGAAACAGACCCCATATTGTCTTCCCTTTCCTCCTGGCCTGTCTCCCCTTCCGTTCATACAATGACATCTCCAAGTAATATACAGACAGCAGCCTAGCCAACCATTGTTGCCAGGACGGGGGTCGTAGATCCAACCATGCTGTTGATATACAGATTCGAAACACCGCCATGGCTACAAAGATAAACGCTCTATGTGGTCCAGCGATTTCGCCATCAGTCCCAAAGACCATGATCTCAGGTGTAAGGACAAGATCATAGCCCACTACTTCCTTCAAAACAGATTGGATACCTTCCCTTGAGGCTTTTAATTCCCCACAAGTAGCCATCATATGTATGATATCTGAACCGTGCATCCCACATCTTGGACAGTTTGTTCCTGACACACATCCCCATTTGGCGAGATGGGCTGGTGTATGATACAGATCAAACATAGTCTTGTAGTGCTGCGCTTGTAAGGAAGATGATAATAGAATAGTGCATCCCAACTCCAGTGATCTCAAAAAGTTGTTACTACCATCTGCCAACTTCTTACTCCACCTCTCCTTGTTCTTTTCTAGATCATCTGCTTGTTCTATCATTAAAATAGGGTAAATTGACCTATTAGTTATGCTGGGCTTAGCCAGAATATCATTCAACAATTGGTTACTTTTAAATCCCTTGACCCCCCTGTTTTTTTCCCTAAAAAGTCCCCTATCTGTAGATATTTGAAGAAGTCCCTTTTCTGTAGACCATACTGTTCCTGTAGATCTCGAAACGTCTTGACCCCCGAGTTGTCAAAAAAGTTTCCTAACCTGTTTATACCTGATGTACACCACTTTGCCATATATTTATCATGAAATATCTCAGGGAGTAGTGGATTCTTCTCGATCATGGTATAATAGTTGTATCTACCAAATCCTTTCTTTTTGTACCATAATCGCCAGCAATTGTGAGCCGCTTCTAAGACTTTATACCTAGTTTTCTTATAATATCCAGGCTCAAGGTATGTTACCAGACACCCATTGGCTGCAGCTCCTATCTGCAGCTCGTATATGTTGGGGCTGTCAGCCTTTATAGCTCCTTCTGTGTCAGTTCCCAATAGCGGGCGCATATACTGAAAGGCTGCTGCCATTTGATATAATTTTATATTCGGTAGGGACCACCCACCCCTTTCACGAGGAAGAGACATAAATTTGCTCGATCTCCTACACTTACCATATGCCCATATAAATCTCATGATTATTCTATCAATCTCTTTAAATTTTAAGTTAGTAAAGTTCAATGGTATAGCACGAAATAGATACAACAGCTTCGGGAGGAAGATCATCTTTATCATATTGCATCGTCCTACAATGGTTAAATGTAGGTTATTCCATCTGCATGCATCTTCTCTAAATTTGGCTAGTATGGGATCTATATTTAAATTTACAACTTCATCTACATTTGGTGTAATATTAATACCTAAATATACTGCATGATCCACCCTCTGTGTATCTTTAATATTTGTATATTGATTAGCCAGCAGCTGTGTCTTAGCTCCATTTAGCAGATATCCGGAAAACCTTCCAAATTTTTTCATCACCACTTCAATCTCTCTCAGTGCTGAATCAGGAGAGGGGGTTAGTATGGCTATATCATCTGCATATGCTAAGACTTTGGTTTCCCATCCCTGCCTATGGATTGGTGGAATCTTACTATTTTCTTCCAATTGTCTCAGCAGAGGATCTATATACAAAGCAAACAGAAGAGGAGAGCATGGGCACCCCTGCCTGGTGCCTCTCCTAATCGAGATAGTCTCAGATTGTCCTCCCATTAGTTGTATTTTCACAGCCGGGGATCTATATAAAGCCCTTACTGCTGTAATAAATTTCTTCCCTAGCCCATAATATTCCATATCGTACCACAAATACTTCCAATTCACCCGATAGAATGCCTTCTCTGCATCCAAAAAAACAGCTGCCATAGGCTCTTTTGCAACTTCCGTGGAATCAAAGAGTGCTAGAACTCTCTGGATATGATTAGTTGTATCTCTTCCTGGGATAAACCCATGCTGCCGCGGAGAGACCAACTTTTTAATCACCAATGACAATCGGACTGCCAAGATCTTTGAATATATCTTGGCATCACTATTTATTAATGTGATCGGGCGATATGAGGCTGGATTTAACGGGGGTTTTCCCTTCTTCTGAAATATAACTATATTAGCTAGATCCCAAGATGGGGGGATTTTCCCTCCATTTTGTACCTGAATATACAGCTCCAACATAACCGGAAGCAGAGGTAGTTTAAAAACTTTATAAAATTCTAGAGGGATCGAATCAGGACCAGTAGCCTTCCATGTGGGCAGATTGCTCATTGCCATTTCTATTGCTGAGACATCTATCTGTTCTCCAAGGCATGACTTGTCACTCTTATCTAGTTTTCCCATCTTAATGGGGTACAAGAACTCTAAAGCATCTTCATCCGAATATGCTGATGTTTTATCGTAAAGCTCCTGATAATATCCATGGAACACCTTTCTGATTCCGCCCACTTCTGACGTTACCCGTCCTTGCCGGTCTGTGATCTCCCTAATTACCCCAGCCGCTGTTGAATCGCTAGCAGCCGCCCAACTTTTGCTCCAAACTCAAACCCTTGTGCGCGCTGCATTAAATATTTCTCTGCTATTTTTTGGGCTGTAGCCTCATTTGCTGTCGCTTTTATTATGGCAACCTCTTCCTGTGCTTTCCTTATATCTACTCCAGCTTCTATAGCTATAGCCAACTGTCTTTCTGCACACCACAGCTTCGCTTGGGACTCTATTATTCTCCCTTGAGCCTCCTTCTGCCTTTTAATACTAAAACTTAATGTTTCTCCACGAATACCAGCTTTCAGAGTGTCCCAAACAATATCTACTGAGGCTGACCCCTGATTGAACCCCAAGAATTCAGTTATCCACTTACTCATATGCTCACAATATTCTGGGTTTTTTAAACGTCCCCTTTCGAATGTCCATCTGCTGACTTTTGGTTCTAACCCATCCAGTTCCACATCCAGCACTAAAGGATTATGATCTGACACCATCCGTGAGTATAACTCAATCCTGGCTTGTTTTAAAAATACAGGGGAGATTAGAAAATAATCAAGTCGTGCTAATTTCACATGAGGAGCCGAGTAATAAGTATATCCGGGGTCGGGTTTGCGCAACTTTACCCAAGCATCCACCAGCCCTAATTATCGCTGAATAGCACCCATTGCCTTATACACCCGAGGTTTACGCCCTTGATACTTCTTAGTTGTGGGTGCTAATAGATCCTGTAGTCCCTCCCATGAGCCATTAAAGTTAAAGTCACCACATATGATATAGGGAGGGGCCCATCCGGTTAGCTCGATAGCGAGGGTATCAATTACTATCGGATCATCCGTAACTACCCCATATATGGAACATAATGGAAAGCTATTATGGCCGTAACTACATTCTACTATTACCCATCTTCCACCGGTATTGGCCTTTTGCCGAGTAAATTTTAATTTACTAGTCTGGTCTAGAATCGCCACTCCTTTAGTTCTAGTTTCTTGTTTGGACCAAGCAATTGCCTTCAAACCAAGTAAGCCGAGGATCCCAAAGTTTTTATATTCCACATGTGTTTCTTGCAGGCAAAGAATATCTGCCTTAAAAGTTTTCAATTCTTCGGCAACTCTCCTTCTTTTATGAGGATCGTTCAGTCCACATATATTGATTGACACAATTCTGAGTCTAGCCATTCCCCTTCCTTTTTGTAATTTCAAATCTTTTCTCTTTGAAATCCCTCAGGTTAACATATCTGACTGCACCATCTCCTAAATTCCCTTTCCTTCCTTTTCCACTTCTTTGCCCCATATCTCTCACCTCCATTAATCGTTTCCTTTCCTTTTTCTTCCCCTGTTTTACCCCTATCGCTCCTCCCCCAACTCCTCCTACTTTCCCCTTCCCCTTCCCATTCCCCTTTCCCTCACCCAGGGCCAGTCGCCCCTTGCCCCCTCCCTGGCCCCCTCCCTCCCCCCCTGATACTGGCCCCCCATTCTGTTGAGCAATCAGACCCCACATGGCCTGAATGTTGGTGTCGTGCATGCATCGACCTACCCCCACCCACCGGTACCCCGAGTGCCTATGCCTTCACTATTTCTTCCATACTCTATACATTCACCCCCATCAGATATTCTTTTGCCTTAATTTCTGACGTGAAGACTCTTATTTTTCCACTCATTATTGTTTTTAGCCTAGCGGGGGCCAACAGATAAGCCTCCCCTCCTTTCTCGAAGAATGGTTTAATAAGCTGCCGGAGCCGCCATCTCCGCTCCACTGTAGCGTGACAGAAATCGGGGCGGGTAAAGAAGGTAACCCCGTTGCAGGAGCGCGGGGTATTGGGAGGAGTCTTATCAGCTATCTCTTGACGTACCAGATAGCTCCCAAAATATACCAGAATCACTCTTGGGTATTTAGAGTCTGCCCGTTGACCCCCCTCCCGTCGGTTTATCGGGAACCTGTGAGCCCTCTGCACCTCATTGTCCCAATCCCGATTCCCCAGTTCTGGAAAAGCCCCACGCAAAAGACTAACCATGTATGCCTGTATATTGTTCCCTTCTAGTCCTTCTGGTATACCCAGAAATCGTAGATTGTTCCTTCTCTGTCTATTTTCCAAATCTTCTATTTTCCACATCACATCCGTCAGTTGTCCGTCTCGGGCAGCATTCTGCTCTTTGAGAGTATCCATGTCATCCTCGACTGCCACTATCCGATCTTCCATAGAACATAGCTTAGCTTCAATTTCCATACATGATTTCGCTACCTTACGAACAGATCCTTGCAGCCTCTTTGTGGCAACCCTTGCCCGACGACTTTCGATCCTAGTCTCCGTTTGAAGCTCTTTAATTGAACTGTAAATTGACTGCAGGATCCCCGCCTCGGTACCCATCGCGTGAGCATTACCAGAATTACCAATGCTCCCAGCTGCAGCTCCCGGATCACTTCCATTTTTATCTTTGGCGGGGCTTTGGTTGCCACCGGTAGGAGTATCTGCCAGGCCGATCCCCGAATAGTCCCACCTTAAAGTCCTACCACTCATAGGTGCCATGCTTTCTGAGCCCTCTTGTAAACCAGAACGTGATTTAACAAATTTCCGTTGACGAGCCTTACGTACTGTGTGTTCCCCACTTGGAGATTTGTTGCCCGTTTCAGATGTCTCACTCTCATCAGTTTCACTAAAACTGCAGTCGGCGCTGCCGAGATCAGACTCCTCTGTCAGAGAGTAAAACTTGTCACTGCTTTCTCTGCCCCAGTCAGTTAGTTGGAGATTTTTCCCCCCACATAATTTTATCCTGTTTTTTAGGGCTGCCTAAGGGGTTGGTAGAATCGTTCTCCTCCGCTGTGTATCCTGATGGACTTCCAATTCTCCCCTTATTTTGAAGGTCCACCTGTTCGCCTTGCTCCATCTGTTGAATTTGTAGCTGTCCATTTCTGGGGAGACTGAGCACTTTTCCGATTGCTTCCCGGCTGATGTCCTGATTTTCTGATGGGCTTTCTATGGGTTTGTCACAATGATCTTGGTTTCCCATACTTGAGTCTAGGGGAGTAGATCCTTTTCCTGACCAATTATTTTCAGGGGAGGGGATTGCATTTGCAGCAGAGGCACCTTGTACCCCACCGGCCAGAAAAGCCATTATAGTAGATTGATTTTTACCTTTCAATTTGTTTTCCAACAGGGAGGTAGTGCTGTCGCTTATCTTAGCACTCATCTTGGCATCTTTCATCAGTCCTAAAGTAGACGTATTTTCCCCACCCGCTTTACCAGTTGTAGACGTTAAGCATTTATTTAAGCCTGCTGACTCTCCTTTTCCCCTGCCAGAGCGTGCGATCTTAGCGCCCTCGCTTTTATCTCCCAGATGCCTATTAACTTTGGGTGCCATATTTATTGTTATAGTCTGAGATAGTAATCTGATGAGTCTTGTTATGCCCACCGCTACCGCCAATACCTCTGTTATTGTTTGCTTAATCACACTCCTTAATGGCCGTGCGGGGGTAGTCATATGCCATAATACATTACTATGTGTGGTTGGAAGCATTGACACTTCCTAGGATTCTTCCTCTTCCCTCCCCTGGATAATAGAGTCTTTTCAACACTTTTTCCAGATCATTTCTCCTCTATTTTCCTTCCACGCCCTTGATTGTTGTCATGTTATGACAGAGATGGCAGCACAAATGCGCAGAGTCCTTTATGGTGGCTATTGCGGCGAAAGAGAGCGCGACCACTTAATAAGTAACAAAACAATTGTCACTAAAATGCTGATGTCCGGGGGGAATTCCCTTTGCTATAGCATCCGCGCCGCTGATACAGTAGAGCGACAGTCAACACTGCCCGTAGCTAACTTGATGAATGCTGTAGCTAAAACAGCAGCCAGACGCGGCGCGAAGCTCCCGTGAGCACAAGCTGCAGACCTTTCATTTTGCGCCTTCACCATCTTGCTGAAAGCAAACCCCCTCGCATTGTTTCTTCATTGTTAGGCCCGAGCGGCCATAAAGTTTTGTAAAATTCCAGCCCGCGATCAGGCTTGAGCCGCCCTGCTCCGAGACGGCTCCTAGGTTTGCGCTGTTTCCCGCGCACGCCGTTAGTTGAGACCCGCCGCCTCTGCCTCTGCCGCCGCTCTCACCTCCTTTCCGCGGCCGAAATCCCCCCGGGACGCCGGAGGTTTGCCGGCGATTCTTCACAGTGCCTCCGCTCCCGATACTGCTCAGCCGCAAACGCGGCACCAACTGCGGCCTCGGGATACCGAGTGGGCGGGGCAGGAAGCCTCGCGATTACACAGCCACCATGTTGCCCCCAAAAAAAGAGATGAGATACTGATTTTCCACTGCGCAACATTAGTAAGTCCAGATGGCATGCATGCATGTGTTAACAGCAAGTTATTTTTGGGGCCTACTTGAAGTAATGGTAATGTATGTGAATCAGAGTTGTGGTTCAAGTGTTATCATGGACATTTGATGACCGTATTTCTCTTTGTCCTTGCAGAATCAGCACCAGCCAGTGAAGGAGATGGTGCAGAGCCAAGTGGGGACCCATCTGGCCACAGGACCTCGCATCAAGACACCACTGACACAGAGGGACCCAGTGGCCTGGAGGATGGGGGGAGTGCCACAGGGAGACCAGAACATCCTCATCATCATTGGATTCCTCCTCCAGTGGCCACTCCCTAGTGGTGGCAGACCCATCAGGGCAACCCCGTTCAATCTTTGTTCACCACCCCCTGTTCTATCACCATCCTCCCTGTTGGTCCCCACCCAGTTGGCTGTGCCCGCTCACCTAAGAGGTTTGGGCATCTCCTTAGGTGCAAGCACCTCCACCCCTATTACACCTGCTGCCTCAGTGAGGAAGCTATTGACTTCCTGAGAAGTATCTCTGTGGGTCAGTCAGAGATTGTGAATGCATCCAGGGGTTGGCAAGACAGCTACAACTGAAAAATGTATTTCTGGAAGGCATTAATGGTGCAGTGACTGGCCTACAGAGATCATTCCAGACTCTGGCCTCCTCACTGATGGCAGCCTGTTACCCCCCCTGCTTCATTCTCCACAACAACTCCCTCTTCCCACTCAAAATCATCCCTTCCCTTACCTGCCCAAGGCATGCAGACAGACCTGCAGACATCCACCTCAACTCAAGAGCAGCGCAAACAAACAAAAGCACTACAAAACACACCCACACACATACAAACAATAGCCACCTACAGGCACAACAACACTCACTACTCCCCTGGAGAGTCCCACCAACCCCAGTATCACAGATACAACATCAAACATAGCAACAGGCACACCACAAATAGTCACAGACATAGCCACCCATTACTCCCATCAAACCCATGTACACCACCCTAGCAGACTCACAGACATCCACCATAAGCACCACACCCACAGACACCACAACTGTAGACACACATACATCTACCATATCCAGCCAACCTTCATTCACCACCCTAACAGACACACATACATCTGCCACTCCCATATCCACAGCACCTCCACCTCCTATCCCCCAAGACACACAAACGCCCACACTCACTCACCCAACAGACAACCACCACACACAAGCATTGCTCACAGAAGCATGCACCCACAACATCCACACCAGCGCAGCCTACATCCACTTCTTCTACCTCCAAATCCCGACCCCCTTCTGATGACCATCCCCGTGTGTCCAAAAACTGTTTTTATGTGAACTTGACCTTTGTCCAGTTACCCCTCCGTTCCTGACCCAAAAGGACTCCACCTAGCTTGCAGGCTGTCCACTTCCACCTATAAGGCCTCCCCTGCAAGTGGCCATACCTCCCCCAAGAAGAAGCCCACTCCTCCCAAAAAGAAGACCACCCCTCCCAAGCCCAAACCCAAATCCAGCTCCCAAATCTGATCCCCCACCCCTCCGCTCCCAGATAATCCCTAAGGTGCCTTCCTGCCATCTTTGATGCCCCTTCCTTTGGTGGTTCCCTGGCAGTTAAGGAGTCCAGTTTGATCACATTGATGTGCCTATGATGGAACTTTTGGACTGGCCAAAGGCCTTGGATTTTCAAACATTTCATAATAATGAAACCCAAACAGTTCTTGTTTGGGTACACCTTTATCCTGCAATTCCTTTTCTAGCTTTATGTTGTTCCTGAGTAACTTTGGTTCTATGCCTGCAGTTGTGTGTGTTTGAGCCTGCTTGCTGCTTCATGTGCGGTTGTTTCCTGCATGTGAGTTTCTGGGCAGTGTTGTGTCCCCCAAGAGAAGGGTATATGTTGTGTGTGTAGACGTATGTCCCATGCAGTAGGAGTTTTATGTGTTTTGATGACTTGCCCTTCCCCATTGTGCATATGTGCATGACCTTTGGGGTTAGTATTGTTTGTCCCAGAGACCCATATATGACCATTTCCTATGCACATGTTATGTGAGGAGCCTGTTCAGAATGATATATGTCCCACTGCCGTCTCTTTACCTGGGTGTCCCAGATGGCCCCCTCCCAATTGTGCAAGTATAGTTGCTATGTTGTAATTTCTTTTTGTGTCTCAGTGTTTTGTGCATGCCAATGTGCTTCCATTGTGCTCTGTATGTGCTCTGTGTGTGTCCATAGCAGGTTTGTTTAATTGTGGTGTTCTTTGTGAGGACAGTCCATGGCCAGTGGTTAATGTGAGTGTGTGAGCAGTATTTGTATATGTGCTGTAGGTTTGTTGTTGATTTGTGGGACAATGTTGTGTGGTCTCCAATATCCCTGTGCCTGAACTGTGTGGCCATGTGCATTTGTGTAGTGTTGCAGTGCAGTGTGACTGTGCTACTAAAAGGGGGTATTTTGTGATTGTGGGTGTGTCTGTGTTAATGTATGTTTGCCAGTGTGTATGGTTTGAGACATGTACCTGCTGTCCGTGGCATGTCCCCCTTATGATGTGTATGCAGTAACTACAAGCTGTTTTTGAGGTTAATGATACAGGTAGGTGTGTGTGTACTTACAGTTGTTTGTGTCCACTGTGGCATTGATTTTGTTGTCTTCTGATGGTCATCAGCAGCGGCATGGCATTTGCGAATGACTCCATGGCGGCACTGGACGTGTGAGTCTTCCTGCAGGTGAGTGTTTCTCTTCATACTGTCTGTTTCTGCCAGCTTCTGCATGGTGGTTGTACCGCCACGGTCACATTGGCGGCATGCTACATTGTAATGGGTCTGCTGGAAACACAGGCTCCACCGGCCTGTTTGTGCTTCCTCGTGACCGTGGTGGTCTGTGCTACCTGGCTGTGCCAGGAGACCACTGGCAGTCTTTTGTTAGTACAACCACCAAACTTGTAATATAGCGGTCTGACCACCAAAACGACAGCAGTCCGACTGCCGCTGCCGCCAAACTTGTAATGAGGACCTTGGTGAGGTCTCTGCAAATACTAACCCCAGAGGCAGAGACAGATGAGGATGGGCAGGTTCCAAACTCATAACTTTCAATGGCAGAGTTTTAATGTTGGGTTGTTGCTAGGGTCTCTAGGAGGGACAAGGGGGTAGGCTTAAGCCGTCAGAGACAGCATCCATGGCATTCTGCTAAAAGATATCAAGCAGTGAAGAATTAATAGTGGTCATCTCAAGTTCGCTTTATGTCCAATTGGCAACATAGCTGTAATGCCATCACTGAGTAACATGGTACAACCATCGTGAGGCTATCTCTCCCCAAAATATGCTCTTCCAAAGAAAGAAAAATCGCACCAAACTGAAAATGAAAGAGAAAATAAAGAAAACAGAGGGAGGACAAAGGACATATTATAGGAGAGCACAACGTGGTAGAGCAACAACAGTTATTCCAGTGTTCACTAGTTAAGACTCATCTGAGAGATCACATTATTGTCTGATGGCCATATTCTCTTGGCTGGTTCCAATGGAGGACAGTGTGGATTTCAGCAGGCATCTAGACATGTCCCGGGGTCGATGGTGTGTGAGTTCCACTACCCTTTGTATGACTTTTCACTTTACAAATACTTCCAATAGAGACAGTACCAGAGTCAGACGAACATTTTGTGGCTGGATCTGAATCTTGTGGATGGACTTTATCACACACCGATGATGGATCGCAATCATGTGTGGTTCTTCCAGGCTGGCTAAGAAGTGCTGGAGGTTGTCAGAGTCCGTGTAGTCACGGAACTTGCCATTAAATGTTAACAAAATAGTTGCCAGATGAAACAGTCCATACTTAATGTTCCATTTCTGAAGTTGTGTCGCATAGACAAAAAGGTTTTTCTCCTGGTGACTTTAGAGATCCCTGCAGCAATATGGACTTTGTGACCTTTAAAGTCAAAAGGTCTATGTTTAAGAGTGGTCCTAAGATTTGTGGGATCTGACCGTGTCGCAGGAGACATGCTAATAATGAAGTCAATCTGCCAGTCCTAATGTCAGATGGCCGTGTGTGGCAGACATAGTGCACTCTCTAGAGCTTCAATGACCATGAGAAGGCCAGGCCTGTCAGACAGGGTAGTAGGTCAGTCAAGAAGTGCCTGATGTAATATTTTTCTAGCTTTTACTGGACTCCATAAAGCTGGAATTTATTGCATCATTCCCAGTCTTTAGGATTAGTAACTTTTTGCTGCATGTACATGACGTCAGAACCCCACTGACACATTTGCCCCATCTGTTTCTCTAGGATTGTCATTTACCCTTCCAGCCCCTCTACCTGACTGGGAAAGGATCCTAGGTCTGTTCTGATGAACTTCACCTCCACAGCCAGATCCATCATCTTAATGTGCATCAAGTCTCCTTTGTGTCCCAATGCCATGATTTCTTTAAATATAGTCTCTGTGGAGATATCTTGTGATGCAGACATGATTGTCATCCTAATGCCCCCACTACCTCAATAAAAAGCAAGTGACATATTGCCTTACCCAGCACCATAGCAGAGGGGTAGATGTATCCCATGAGGAAGACATCCAATAGGCAGGCACCCTCCCTGTTGAGAAAAGCCATTGGAGGGGGCCAAGATGGCATGTAGTCTCTGGAGAGGGGTCACAAAAGACTGCAACAGGGCCCCTAGTCATCATCTGTGATAACATTTTGGATTGTACGGAAGGGCATTCTCATCTGTGAGTAACAATCCCCCTTGCTCCCATTAAGGTAGCAAGGTGAGGTAGCATGAGTTGGAAGCTGTGAGCCCACTTTAACCCCAGCCCAGATGAAGGGACTGTGCATTCGGGACCAGCAGGTAGGGTCTTCCAGCTGGGGTGCAGGTCTAGGTGCAACTAGAACTATAAAGAGGACCTCAGATATCCCACCTGCATGCATGCTCTGCTGCTACCTCAAGTTCAAGTCTCCTCATTCACAGTCCCAACACAGGCTCACCTCGCCATCCCAAAAATCTATGGTAACAGGTTTATGGCATGATATGCAGAGCTTTCTCCCTCAATCCATTGGAGCGCTACTCAAGAACAGCCATCTTTGTCTGTGGCCTGGCTCCGTCTCCAACAGCATCAATCTTAACAGACAATTATAAACAAGCAATGGCAATGCCAATCAGGCCCATTTTTATATAAGCAAGACCAATTGGCACAAATGTTTGCATTTAATTTTTTGAATTGTTTTCATTTTGTTGTTAAATGGGCTGGTGTTTGTACTAGATGGCACTTGTCAGACCCATGTGGGATTAAAGAATACAAGTGTAAGGAAATGGACATTTTGGGATGGTAGAGGCCCGGGGCTACATTTCCTGGTGCTTTTTACAGATTTGTGATTAGACTGTGTTGTTTTACTGTTTGGAAGCTAGTATTTTGTAAGTTGTTAATGTTAATGTTAAAACATTTTTCACTATATCGCTGCTGTTAGGTACATTTTAAAGACGTGAAATATTTTTTGTATGTCCTTGTTTGTGGTTGTGATAAGCTTATCTCCAGGAGTCTAAGCCCTTTTAACCAGATAACCAGACATTCCCCTTTGTTCTCAACCATCCTCTTGACCAAGTGCTTATCTTTCATATTTTATCTCTTTTATGTGTGTGTGTGTGTGTGTCTTTATGTCTGCCGGTGCTTGTGTCTGTGTGAATATGTCAGAGAAAGTGAGGTGGTTAATTAATATGCATTTCTGCAACTTTTACAAGTCTTTGCTTGGGGCAATTATTGCCTAGAACTGCTTGTCTTTGAGGCATTTTAAAGTTTATTTTATTATTTCGGGTCAGGTTCTATGCTGCTCTGTTACTATGATTTTTTATCTTAGTTGATATTCTACACTCTTGTTGTTACTTTCTTAGTGGTGTATAGGTCCTTGGATGGACACAGTCACATTCTGTGAATTAATTTGTGGTTATTTTGTTTTTATACTCCATGCATTCTGCCTTGACAAGACATGTACTCATCCACCATTTTGAGAAACTAATGTGTGTGTTTGATCAATATACAGTAGCCATTTTATGCCACTTTTGAAAACCTCCTGCTATGAGCTTTTTATTATGGTCCTTTGGGACTGAAGTCCACATGTATTTTTGCTAACTTTTCCTTTTTGTTTATGTTTATTTAATTCCTGTTATACTGTGCTTGTACAGTGGCTGTATGAGTCTGTATGCAATGGTTATTTTTAATAATATAATCAATTTTGACATCCTCCTCTTGGCTCCATAGGAATACTATGGAACCTGGAGTGACACCTGTTGCTTATTTGTATTTTCCTAGAATTGTTTTCCACATGTTCTGCCACATGGATTATAAACCCTGGACACCCACAGAGAAAAACAACACTACATTGGACAATTCAAACAACACACACCTGACACCCATACACACACCACACCCACATACCCACACCACTATAAAACACACACCCACATTACCCACAACCCCTTACAAATGCAAATCATTGGCACAAGACTTACACCAGTACCACTGCGACAACTAGACACTCACACCCATACACCCCTCACGCACTCCACATCATACACCCCAACATATTACCCAACACACCCTCACCAATACACATCACACAACACCCATGGCACCACAAAGGCATCCTCATTTCACTGAGAAGGAGTTAAGGGTCATAGCGGAGGAAATCGTCAGGGTAGTGCCACAGCTGTTTGGAGCAGAGGTGCAGCAAATATCAATAACCAGGAGGAAGGAGCTATGGCAGAGAATCATGGACAGGTTCAACGCCGTGGGACAGCATCCAAGAACAAGGGATGACATCAGGAAGAGGTGGAACGACCTACAGGGGAAGGTACTTTCCATAGCAGAAGGACACCAGCTTGCTAGCCAGAGGACTGCAGGTGGACCCCCACCTCCTCCCCCACAACTCACAGCATGAGAGGAGCAAGTCTTGGCAATACTGCATCCTGAGGGCCTGGTCGGAGTTGGAGGAGGACTTGACTCTGGTAAGTCAACTTTCAACAATTATCACCCCCATACCTGCATGCCATCACATACCCTCACCCTCACTCCCATCACTCCAAACCATCTCACACACTCCACCATCACATCTCACTAATCCCAATGCCAAGCCTTGCATGCTGTACCAATACATGGACACCTCTCACAGCCCTGCATGGACACTCATCACTAAAGCATGCACCTCATAGGGAAACTAACAATCCCACCATACACCAACATACACAAAGTAAAAGCTGGCAGGGCAACACCAACTGTAGAGGGGAAGCCAGGGATGTACAATATGTCATACACATGAAGCATAATACATCATTTACATCCCCACAGATACCCCAGCCATTGTCACTGGAGAGGAGGTGCCAGCACTATCCAGTCCCCCAACAGAAGAGGCCCACAGTGGTGACAGTAACTTTGGTCTTCAGAATCTGGAAGATCTACCTGGCCCATCAGGGACCACTGGGCAGCCGGTTACCCAAGCCCAGTCACAGACCACCACAGAGCCTCCCCATCAGGAAACAATACCAAAGCACTTACCCAGTGTACCCAAACCTCTGTCCCCAGGACACGTCAATCAGCAGTGTACCCACCTGTACAGGGACCCCAGGCCACACCTCACCCCCAAGAAAATCAGGGACCTGGGGTCAGTGGCAGTGGGCACACGGTTCAGGGGACAGAGGCACAGGCTAACAGGGAAACCAGGAGGATTGCTGTGCGCCAGGAGGAGGACAGGATCAGGGAGCTTACTTTCCAGGAGGTGATCTCTGAGATCCCATCAACATTCCCAGGACACGATGTGCCAGATCCTAGACAACGTGCAGGAGGTTGGAGGAGGGACAGTATCAGGGGATCATGGAGGACTTGCAGGCCATCAACAACACCCTGAACTACATAGCAGGGGTGCTGGCAGACATGGCCAACATTATGAGGGAGGCAGTGTCACACCCGCGGGCCCCTGCCACTAGCCAGTCATCTGAACAGCCTTACACTTCTGCTGCCGCTAGTGGCCAGGAGGGCCCACCACAGGACCCACAGGCCACCAGCACCCCTCCCCATGTAGAAGCTGAACCACCCCGCAAACATTCCCTGTGATCCAGACAGAAGCCAGAGACACTTGCCAAGACCCCCGCCGGAATGGAGATTCTCCTGATTGTTCCCCTTGTGTCCTCTCAGTCACCCTGTCCACCTTGAACTGCCATTGCTCCCCTTCCCATGTCCCCTTAGACAATGCACCTGTGCTACGAACAATACCCTGGACATTCCTGCATCATCACCCCATCCCATTGCACTTTCCCCTCTTTATATTAGTACTAAAATAAACACCCTTTGTTATAAATCGATTTCAAGTATGTCAGGTAGTTCAAATATGTATTGATTGAAACTCGTACAACCATTGCAAAAGAACTGTACATAGAATGAGCATAGAATCAATGACCTGTAGCTGGCTGTTGTGATCACACCAGGAGTATTTGTAAAAATCAACAACATCTGCAAAATGAATAGCGAGAGGTAACAGTAAGTGGGCATAGAATTGGTAAATACCAGCATGCCAATGCCACACAGAATATCACCAAAGTCATTGAAATGTAAAGTTGCTTTGTCTGACCTGTGTGTTATTGGAAGTACTGACGGATCACAGATGTTCTTTTGTCCACATTCTCATCCTCACTGCCCACAGGGTCCACTGCTGCAACAGGGGCATCTCCAGTCTCCTCCTCCTGCAGAAAAGGCACATGGCGTCTGAAAGCCAGGTTGTGCAACATGCAGCATGCCAAGACTATCTGACAGACCTTCTTGGGTGACTAGCATAGGGATCCACCTGTCAGATGAAGGCACCCGAACCTGGCCTTCAGGAGGCCAAAGGTCTTTTCAATGATCCTTCTGGTTCGCCCATGTGCCTCATTCTGCCCTTGTCCTGGCATTCCTCACAGAGGTCAGCAGCCATGATAAGTTTGGGTAACCAGACTCACCTGCAAATATTGAGGGACAACATTTGGCCAAACACTATCCTATATGGCCAACACCAAAGGCATACACCAACATATACTGGGTGGGAACCAGGGCTCACCTATTAGCCACACCCTGTGTCTGTGTAGTTGGGACATCACATTTGGGATGCTGCTATTCCTCAGGACAAAGACATCATGCCCCAACCCAGGATACCCAGGATACTTAGCATTGACGTGGGAGATGTACTGGTCCGCCAACCACACCATCTGCACATTCAGGGAGTGGAAACTCTTACGATTCCTGAACACCTGTTCATTCTGGCGGGGATACAAATGCAATATGTCTTCTGTCAATCGCCCCAATTATATTGAGGAAATGTCCCATTGCATAAAACCCGGCCTTCACAGTGGCCATATCCTCAACCTAGGGGAATGCAATGTAGCTGCACATGTGATTTATCAGGGCAGACAACACTCTTGTCAGCACTATTGAGAACATTGGCTGTGACATTCCTGCTGCCAACCCCACTGTCACTTGGAAAGAACCAGTTACCAGGAAATGGAGAACTGATAGCACTTGCACAAGAGGGGGTATCCCAGTGGCTGACGGATAGCAGATATCAGGTCAGGCTCCAATTGGGCACACAGCTCTGTGATTGTGGCCCTGTCCAGTCTATATTTGAGGATAATGTGCCTATCTTCCAGTGTAGCCAAGTCCACCAGGGGTCTGTATACGGGGTATGTCTCCATCTCCTATTCATCCACAACGGTAGGTATCTAAGGGACAAAAGAGTGAGGAGGCTGTCACAAACTGAACATTGGAGCCACAACAGCAGTCTGCAATCTGCAAACATGTTATGGGACAGTGTAATTTGTCAAGTATGTGCCTATTTATCCTGTGACACAGCATTAATCCATAGGCCTATTCCCCCCACCTGAAATGGTGTCCGGCTGTCCTGCGTGGAGGGACAGGTGGAAGTGAGTAATGCCGCTGACATTGTGCACCGTGGCGGTAGGCAGTCATGAACCGCTGTGCAACTCATCATTGGTCATAATTGGGCCCTATGGGGTACAGTGCCAAAGGTGATCTACACTGGTAGTGACAGTATGCACCACCACGGACGTGACCACCATTTTCTATCATATTCCTCACCTGTTTCCTGACCTTCCATAGGAGAGGACCTACACTACATGTGCTGCTGTGATCTGTGTCTGGAACCTACCTTGGCCCGTGTGACCGGGGAAAGGGCCTCAGCTTTCACTTCTGAGGAATTGGAGGGACTAGTGGATGGGGTCCTACCCCAGTACGGACTGCTGTATGGACCTCCAGACCAACAGGTGACTACACTGTGGGCACGATGCATGTGGCATGAATGCATGGAGTTGTGTGTGAATGCACTGTGTAAGAGGGGTGGGTGGATCTCCTTTTGGCGGTATACACGTTGCGTGCTGGGCTGTATGTGTGACAATGGTGATGGAAACGGGTATGGTGGTCCATTTGTGTTACTGGCTGGACTGTTTGTCTAATAGTGTTCTCCTGTCTGTATTACCTCTGCAGGTCAGCGCCCATCAAAAGGAGGGTATATGGCGTGCCATCACCAAGGAAGTGCAGACCCTAGGGTTCTATGGGAGGCGGAGCACCCACTGTAGGAAACGGTGGGAGGACCTGAGACCCTGGGCATGAAAGACTGCAGAGGCCCAGCTGGGGATGGCCTCCCAACGAGGAAGGGGTGCCCGTCGGACCCTGACCCCCCTGATGGCCCGCATACTGGTGGTGGTCTATCCAGAGGTGGATGGGCACTCGAGGGCATACAGCAGCCACAAGGGGTAAGTACAGTGGCCATCATTGAAGCTCACGGCTGGAGGGGTGGTATCCGGGTGGTGGTTGTGTGTCAGTGGGTGCCCCTAGGACCGACATAGCAGCGTAGGTCCTCTGGTGGCTAAGGGTCTGAAGGGGAAATACTGCCTACCTAGCCTGTTAGCATCCACTCCTGGTCAGGGCTGCGTGGGTCCCAGGTGTGCTGCAGTGTGTGCTCCTCCTCATGCCTTGGTGGCTAGCAATATCACTGGTAGTGCAATGCATAGTGCGTAGGCCTGTACCCTGTGTCTGAGGGTGCTGTGTGCACCAACGGTGGTGTTGGAGCAGTCATTGACCAAGTATATCCTTTTCTCTCTCACCCCTTTCTTGTTTTGTCACCCTGTCCTTAAGTGCATTAGCATCATCTGGCAGAGGAGAAGAGGCACCAGAGACAGAGGGAGCTGCATCCCATAGGACCCTGGAGGCAGAGTCCACCGACGCTGAGGGCACCAGTGGGACGGAGGGTGAGGGGAGCACCACGGCAGAGACTTGAGGGGACAACACAGATTCAGATACCTCCTCTGATGGGAGCTCCCTGGTGGTGGCGGACACCTCTGTGACAACCCCAGCTACAGGTACAGCCACCAGCCCCTGTACTAGCACCGCCATCCCAAAAGCCCTTCAGCGAGTTGCCCGTGCCCACTTACCCAGGGGGGTGGGCATGTCCTTCGCCCCAGGCACCTCAGGCCCTGCCCCAGTGAGCCCTGCTGCCCTGAGTGAGAAGGCAATTGACCTCCTGAGATCCATCTCTGTAGGGCATTCAACCATTGTGAATGCCATCCAGGGGCTGGCAGCCCAGATGCAGCAATCTAATGCATTCATGGAGGGCATTCACAGTGGATTGGCTGCCCAACAGAGATCGGTCCAAGCTCTGGCCTCCTTTCTGATGGCAGCCATTGTTCCTGTTTCAACCGTCCCCCCTCTAACTTCCACTTTCCAGACTCATTCTCCTCAACCCCAACCCATCCCAAGCACACAGCCAGGCGAGCATGCACACAAGACAACACCCAAGAGTGTCACAGGCAAACACAAGTATCATACTTCATCCCACAGGCACTCACACAAACACCATCCAGTTGCAGACACAACAACATCCACTATTTCCTCAGTTTCCCCCTCCTCCTCCTCTACCTCCCACCAGGATACATCCACACTCACACCTGTATGCACTACATCATCATCCACTGCCAGCATCATCGCCACACCAAGCAGAACACACACCTCACTGACAGACACCTCCACAACATCCATGCACATGTCCCCTGTGTCCTCTTCCACTGTGTCTGTCCCCCCTCCTAAAGTACACAAATGCAAGCACTCAGACACCCAACAGCCATTCACCCCACAACAGCTTACAACCCATGCACCTGCACCCAAATCCACCAAACACCTCCAACAACCACTCCCTTATTCTCCACTCCAATTACTTCTCCCCTTCCTGCCCCAATGTCGCTAAAAAGCTTTCCAGGCCACAAATACTGAAGGGGAAGGAGCCTCCACCAGCCAGAAAGAAGGGTAAGGAGCCTCCACCAGCCACAAAGAAGGGGAAGGAGCCTGCACCAGCCACAAAGAAGGGGAAGGAGCCTGCACCAGCAGCTGTCACGGAGCCCCCACTGCCAGCCATGGTTGTGAAGCTATCGGAGGGTGCAGGGGCTGAGCAGGAGCCTTACACAACCACCACCACAGTGAAGCCATTGGAGGGTGTAGGCTCTGAGCAGGAGCCTCCCATAACCACCACCACCGTGCAGCCATCACCGCTGGCGGACGCCATATAGTCCAGCCTCCATGGGCTGCTCTGCGGCTTGCCCCCACCAGAACTATCAGGGTATTCACCTACTCGAGAGACTGTGGCCTTGCACTCCCCAGGACAAAGCAATGGGCATGTTGCCCCCTCCAGAACCAGTGGGGAAGTCACCCACTCGAGAGACTGTGGCCTTGTACTCCCCAGGACCAAGCACAGGGCATGTTGCCCTCTCTAGAACAAGTTTGGAAGTCACCCACTCGAGAGACTGTGGCCTTGCACTCCCCAGGACAAAGCAATGGGCATGTTGCCCCCTCCAGAACCAGTGGGGAAGTCACCCACTCGAGAGACTGTGGCCTTGTACTCCCCAGGACCAAGCACAGGGCATGTTGCCCCCTCTAGAACAAGTTTGGAAGTCAGCCACTCGAGAGACTGTGGCCTTGCACTCCCCAGGACCACACACAGGGCATGTTACCCCCTCCAGAACCAGTGGGGATGTCACCCACTCGAGAGACTGTGGCCTTGCACTCCCCAGGACCAAGCACAGGGCATTTTGCCCCCTCCAGAACCAGTCTTGTTTCCGCATCTGGCTTAGGTGCCCCTCCTCCCCCTGAAGTGCCTGCCTATTTGCAAACTGATGCCCCTGCAGTGTTCTCTCCATATTGGTGCAGAATCGAGTTGGGCCTTGGACTTTGACCTGTGGCCATGTGGGCCCTGTAAACTATGGACTGGGCAGTGTCCCTTTTTTGTACATTTGTACATATCTGTTGCATTGGCACATCAACTTTTTTTAAAAATCTTATTACAATCACTTTAGTCAATTCCTGTTGTCCTTGCATTATTCTGCCAATTATCGGGGACAAATTGATTTTCTTGTGCATCTGTATCTGCTTGTGTGTATGTGGGTTTGTGTGTGTTTGTGGGGTGTGTATTGTGCGTGTCATTCTCATTTTCCTCCCACCCTCCCTTGTGTGCTAGGCTGCTGTACTCCCCATCGTCATCTTCGCTGGCATTGATGTTTGTGGTGGAGCATGACTTAGAAGATCATTGGTAAAACATGCAGTTCAGGTTCTATGGCAGCGTGATTCTTCCCTGTGTCTCCAATGGAGAGTCCTTTGACTTCTGTGCTCTGTTTCCGCCAGGCTTTTGATGACATTGGTGCCGCCCCAGAAAAGGTGAAGGGTCTTAATATGGTGAGCGTAACTTTGTCTTCCCCCTGGCTGTAGGCGGCTACCACCGTGGTGACTGTTATTTTCATCCTGTCGGTCGGTGTGGTACATTGGCTGTCTTTCAGAGATATCACCGCCATGGTCATAATTTGGCAGTAGTTACTGCCAGCCTGTTGGTGGTATCACCACCACTTTATCACCCACCGCCACGGTCGTAATTAGGGCCTAAGTCTAATATGTACCTACAATTGCTGGGACACTGCAGAGAAACTACATAGTCCGGAATATTTTTGCCAATGCATGAGTCATATTGATGGAAACAATTATACCAACTTCATTGAAATAGTGATACAAAATGTAAATAACTTTATAAACACTACCATTTCAGAAACTATCTTACTTCATAGTCACTGTAAATACCAAAACACTCACATTGCGTCTATTAGTTATTGGCCCACAACAAAGGCATATTGCAATGTGTAATAAACACCGCAACACAACATCTTGTGTACAAAAAAATGTGTGCATGTCAACAGAATGTGCCAAATGCATGTCCATTGGGAAGACATACACCAAAAATGATAGCAATTTGGCACAGTTTGGATATGTGAGTATGTGTGCTAGTGTAGTGTACTGACCATCAGACATCCTACCACAATCCAAAGGGTGTGCAAATGTTACCAGTGTGCAATGACTGTGTGTTGTATATCTAGTCATTTGTACAGCCACATACTTGTGGAGGACAGTAGAGAGAACTCATAGTTTGATGACTGTGAACAGGGGCACATATAATGTAAATGGGAAATCAGTGCCCCACTAGTCAAGGATGCAACTGAAACCAGCAGGGGTGTGTGTTACCATATAGGTGTGTCTCACTTAGATACAATCAATGAGGTCACTTTTACAGCTCAATCTATGTATGTTTGTGAAAACAGGCCACAATGAGTTGGAAAATAAAACCATTGTGTTGAAGAAACAACTAAATGCATAAACTAACTCCTGCCAAGGTTCCCTGCACTGATGCATTTTAGGTCACAGTGGCAGAATGTGTCATTAAATGCCCAGATGAGCATCTTGTGTGAATACATACTCACATCCTAAGTTCAATTAACCCCTCAAAATAGCAAATCATCTGATGCATGGCAATTGTAAACATATACCTCCCTTGAATAAATCAGACTTGTTTCAACTACCCAAGCTGGCCTTGTGATCACCAAGATATAATACAAATAATTGAGGCAAATACTAACGTGCATTTGTACTGAGCATATGCTACACATATTCATCCAGACCCATGTGTGTGTACCACAACATGATATGGTGGTTGTTGGGTATTACTCTATGGTAAATGTTGTTTTTCACATATCAACAGGTGTCGTATATGCC
This sequence comes from Pleurodeles waltl, assembly GCF_031143425.1. NCBI lineage: Eukaryota > Metazoa > Chordata > Amphibia > Caudata > Salamandridae > Pleurodeles > Pleurodeles waltl. The sequence continues at coordinate 764,106,844 of NC_090439.1, read as the reverse complement.
CAGCCACTTACAATTCATATCTAGACAGTGAATCTGTCCCCCGAATGCTGCTTGCACTGTAGACTGGCTAAACTAGCCAGTGTATGTCATTGCCTCAGTGGGTATTGCATCCATAAAACATCCTAGGTTCAAAATGTATCCAGATATGGGCCTATTTTCCAGAGGCTGGTGCCTCTAGTGGATCACTACTTTTGGACCTCAGGGGTCACAAGCCTCTCAATCATATCAATGAGGCCATACTAAGTCACGCTGTGTGGCTCATCATGACCTAATAGCTATGGAGTAAATCAAGGCACTGCAATAGGTTGGCTTGGTTTACTTTCTGCCATGGGGCATCGCAGAGGTCTTGCAGGGGGGTTTCCAAGGCAGCACCCATGAATATTCAGAATGACTCAGATTAACCTGGTGCCATGGCAAAGGCTTATACCTTCTGTCAGAGTCACCATATCCTCGGGGTCTGTGCACGTTCCCAACACGTCCACCACTGAACAGCTCCAAGACTCTGATAGATAAATCACAGAGACTGAGAGAGTTCAAGAGGGGAAGAGGCGAGTAGGAAGGGAACACCTGGGAAGGAGACCTGTAGTAAGAAAAAGGTTAGAACACACAATATGAAAATTATATCTCCTGAAATCAATACTAGACTATGATTCTAAACCTAGTCACTCTGAAAACATGAACAATCTAAGAGTTAAGTTTAAAATGACTAAGTTTCAAGATGGCCGGATACCTGTAGGGGAATCAAGATGAATTAAATGAAAACTTTCTTATTCAAGTACTTTCCTTTACATGAGAATCAGAAAAACATTCTGACTAAATTTTAAACAAGTCATATAAATCCTGTTTTGAGAATGTATACTAGGACCATACAATATTGCATCTAGACACTCTGACCTTCTGTGTTCAACACAAATTGCGCATATTGTAGATTTATATATATATATATATATATATATATATATATATATATATATATATATATAAAGTAAACACCATAAAAGGATTGTGCACCATGAATAACACAATATGGATTCAGGAAACAAATCACATAACTTGTCAACTCGAATATTACAGAATAAATATATTAGAATAGTGGCATACAATAAACAACATGAATTAAACTCGAGGAGAGAATCGTGCGTCTTGCCGATTCGAGTGTCACCATGTAAAATACCAAGAAATGGTAGCACGCAATGAATATCAAAGTCAAATCATCATTAATCGAATCGCGCGTCTTGCAGATTCGTAAAACACGATGTAAATGTCAAGAAAAAACAGCTCACAATAAATAACAAGATCAAAGTACAATTAAACGAATCGCGCGTCTTTTGACGATTCTTAAGCCACCATGTAAATGTCAAGAAATGGTAGCACGCAATAAACAACAAAGTTAAATCCTCATGAAACGAGTTGCGAGTCTTGCCAATTCGTAAAACATCATGTAAATGTCAAGAAATAGTAGCGCGCAATGGACAACAATGTTTAAACACCATAAAACGAATTGCGCATCTTGCCGATTCTTAAGCCACCATGCCAATGTCAAGAAATGATAGCCCACAATGAATAACAAAGTCAAATCTTTATGAAACAAATCGTGCGTCTTGCCTATTTGTAAACTACCATATAAACGTCAAGAAATGGTAGCGCGCAAGTAATCTGTTACTCATTTAAGAATTAAACCAACAATATGAAAATTCTCAATAACGGTGTTGGGATAGTCCAACCACCGTCTTACCGCCTGGAACAATGAGTTGGGCTGGCTCTCTTTTATAGAGTCTTGGCCCAGCCCAGAACCACACCCAGGCATGTTGCAGGGAAAGTCTCTGGAAGGCCCTGGAAAGGGACCACACCCTAACACTCTCTGAAAACCTGCAACAATACATTGCAAAGGAACAGTATTTGTAAGCATATTAAAAATAGGTTTTCAGGATTGAACTCTGCAATGCAAAAGGTTAAACTACAACATATCAGCACAATGCATAAATTACGTTGTTTTGAGAGTGCTGGGTTTTTGCATTTTTGTCGCCAATAGAGCGCGTATTGCTCTGGTGTTGACACCTTCCCCACATCTGACGTCACGTGGCGTAATAGTTCTTCCTGCACCTTCCAGCACAAAAACCATCCATGGAGGGGTTTTGTTTGTATAAGTTTGTGACAGAATGTATCATAAATGGAAAAAGGTGAACACGAGGAGAAAATAAAATATTTCTCACCTTTCCAGGCCAATCCCTTACAGATCTGCACACACACCAAATCCACCTACACATCTGTCATGCATCACACACCACACACAACACACACAACACATAATAAGCAGGTCCACACAAAAGCACCCCGTTTCACAGATGAGGAGTTGCGGGTGATGGTAGAGGAAAATCGTCAGGGTAGAGCCACAGCTGTTTAGTGCACAGGTCCAGCAGATCTCCATTGCCAAGAAAATTGAGCTATGGCCGAGGATCATGGACAGGGTGAATTCCATGGGACGATATCCACGTACAAGGGATCACATACAAAAGAGTTGGAAAAGACCTATGGGGGAAGGTGTGTTCCATTGCATCACGGAACCAGGTCGCCAGGGTGAGGACTGGCGATGGACCCCCAACTCCTTCCCCACAGCTGACAGCATGGGAGGAGCAAGTCATGGCAATCCTGCATCCCGAGGGCCTCACTGGAGTCACTGGAAGGCTGGACACAGGCAAGTCACCATTACTTACCTACCACCTCTGATACCTGCATGGCATGTCACCCCCTCATCCTGACTCCCTTCACCCCACTCCATCCCATAAAGTGCACCACCCCAATGACCACAGGTAAATCTGTACCCCTGCATGACCTACCCACTGCAGGCAACCCCCCTCCAGGCACTGCATGCACACCCACCATAAATGCTTGAACAGCATGTAGTACTACCAATCCCACAATCCAACACCATACACTGCCAAAGGTGGGAGGACAACATCAAAGCCATAGGGAAAGGTAGAAATGTGGAAAATGTGACAGACAATAATCCTAACAAATCACTTACATCCCCACAGATGCCCCAGCCAATGTCAGCAGTGAGCAGGTGCCACGGCAACCCAGTCCCGCACTAGAAGAGAAGATGACCCCAGTGATGACAGCAACTCTAGATGTCCCAAGCTGGATGAACTCCCTGGCCCATCTGGGACCACAGGTCAGTCGGCTTCAACATCCCACAGTCAGTCCACCACAGGCCCTCCCCCCTCAGACTCAAACACCACAGCAGCCACCCAACATCCCCAATCATCTTTCCCCAGGACACGTTGGTCAATAATGTGCACACCTATACAATCAATCAATCAATCACTATACTTGTAAAATGTGGCTAGTCACCCTCTAGGGGCTCAAAGTGCTGGGGGGGCAGTGAGTTTTTGTCGATGAACCGAGGGCATCAGATGAAGAGACAGGTTTTGAGGTGTTTTCTGAATTGTGAGAGAATGGGAGATCTTCTGAGGTGGTTGGGAAAGGAGTTCCAGGTCTTTGCGGCGTGGTGAGAGAAGGATCTTCCTCCAGCTGTGGCCTTCCGGACACGTGGGATGGCGGCGAGGGTGATGTTGGCGGAGTAGAGCTGTCTGTGGGCATGTAGAAGTTCAGTCTGGGGTTGAGGTATTTTGGTCCGGTGTTGTGAAGGGAATTGTAGGCGTGTGTGAGAAGTTTGAATGTAATTCTCTTGTCTATTGGGAGCCAGTGCGGGTCCCTCTGTTGGGTGGAGGTGTGGTTGTGTCTGGGGGCATTCTTGATGAGATTGGCAGAGGAGTTCTGGATATGTTGCAGTATTTTCCGTACATTGGTGGTGGTTCCGGCGTAGAGTGCGTTGCCATAGTCCAGGTTGCTGCTGAAGAGGGCCTGGTTGACTGTTCTTTTGGATTCGGTTGGGATCCATTTGAAGATCTTCCAAAGCATGCACATGGTGTTGAAGCAGGCGGAGGAAACTGTGCTGACTTGGTGGTTCATTGAGAGTGCTGAGTCCGAGATGAAGCAGAGGTAGCAGGCGTGGTCAGTGGGGGCCAGAGTGCTTCTGAGGCAATGGGCCACCGAGAGATGTCCAAGGCTGAGGAGTTGTTACCGATGACGAGGACTTCTGTTTTTCAGTATTTTGCTTGAGGTAGTGTGGTGATCTGTATCTGATTTGTGTCTGTGTAAGCATGGAACATCTTGACATCATTACTATGATGTTGTGATGTTCCATGTTCCTTTGTGACAGTTGGCAGCAGAGAGCTCTGTGCCCCTTTTCTTGGATTCACGCTTGTCTCATGCTCTCTTTACTTTTCCTGAATAAATCCTTTTTGAAACCAAAGCTGCTCTGATCGCCTCACTTCAGGTAGCTCTCTTTCATCCAGGCGGTGACTGCCTTCATTCCATTGTGGAAGTGGGCTTTGGCTGTGTGCGGGTCATTGGTGAGGGAGATGATTAGCTGTGATCAGCATATGAGACGATGTTGAGTATGTGGTGTTTGGTGATAGTCATGGGGGCCAGGTAGAGGTTGAAGAGAGTGGGGCTCAGAGAGGAGCCTTGTGGGATGCCACAGATGATCTTGGTGGCCTCTGAGTAGAAGGGGGGAGTCAGACTTTTTGGGTCCTGTCAGAGAGGAAGTAGCTGTTCCATTCTAGTGCATTGTTGCGGATATCGGTGCCATGGAGACGAGTCTGTAGAGTGCGGTGAGAGATGGTGTCGAAGGTGGCGGACAGGTCAAGGAGGATGAGAGCCGCGGTCTCACCCCTGTCTAGGAGGATGGGAATGTCATCTGTGGCGGCGAGGAGGGCAGTGTCAGTGATGTGGTTGCTCCGAAAGCCTGACTGTGAATGGTCCATGATGTTGTTGAGTTTGATGTGTTTGGTGAGTTGTCTGTTGACAGCTTTTTTGATGACTTTAGCTGGGAAGAGGAGCAGACAGATGGGCTGGAAGTCCTTGAGGTCGTCTGGGTCTGTGGTGGGTTTATTCAGTAATGGCTTGATTTCGGCATGTTTCCAGATTTCTGGGAAGGTGGCGGTTTCGACGGAGTGGTTGATGATGTGCCGCAGTTTGGTTGGAGGTGCTGCTTGCTTTGTTGAAGATGTGGTGGGGGCAGGGGTTGGAGGGAGAGCCGGAGTGGATGGAGTTCATGATGGTGAGGGTTTCTTCATCAGAGATGTTGGCCCAGCAGAGTAGGTGCTGGAGGTTTGCAGGAGCTTCGGTGGTGAATATGACGGTGGTGGGCGTGGGATGGTCCTGAGTTGGGAAGCTGTCGTAGATGTCTCCTATCTTGTGGTTGAAGTATGTGGAGAGGTTGTTGCAGAATTCTTGTGAAGGGGGATGTCCATGGAGTTTGCTCTGGGGTCTGTCAGTTCGCTGATGATCGTGAAGAGCTCTTTGCTGTTGTGTGCATTGTTGTTGATGCTCTCCTGGAAGGTGTTTCTCTTGGTGGTCCTGATGAGCATTCAAAAAAGCCATGATGGCTTTTTTGAAGGCTTTGTGGTTTGTTAAGGCTCTTGTCGGTGTATCATTTTCTGTTGAGGTGTCTGCAGCTATGTTTGGACTCCTTGAAGGCGGTGGTGAACCAATTGGTTTTCATTGATGTGCGTCTGTTTGAGGGTTTGTTGATGGAGGCTAAGATCCAGTTGTTGAGGTATCGGGCAGCTGTGTTTGTATCGAGATCGTCTGGGGGGTAAATTATTGAGGCTGGTGAATAGCCGGTCCCTGGTGATCTTGTTCCAGCTCCTGCAGGGTGTTGGTGAGCAAGGTGTTAGTCGGTGGATTAGCTGAAGGTAAAGTGTATACAGTGGTGATCGGTCCATTGGAGTTCGGTGATGTGGCTGATGGAGATGTGGTTGCTGGAGTGAAGATGGGGTCGAGTGTGTGTCCTGCGCAGTGAGTAGGCAAGGTAATAAGTTGCTTGAATAAAAGGTTGGTGAGGTTTTTGAGCAGTGTCATGGAGTGGTTGTCATTGGGGATCTCCAGGTGGAAGTTGATGTCCCGAGGAGGATGTAGTCCTTGGAAGCAAGCGCGTGGTGAGGTCAGCCATGGGGTCGCAGAATGGGGGACGGGGGCCAGGCGGACTGTAGATGAGGGTGCCCCGCAGAGTGGTGTTAAGGTTGGTTCCAATCTCGAAGTGGAGGAGTTTCATATTGGATGTGGTGTCTTCAGTGCTGGTGGAGAGGTGCAGGGACTATTTGTGGACGATGGCGATGCCTCCCCTGGGGAGGTTCGTGCAGTCTTTGTGGATGATCCTGTAGCAATGGCGATGTCCGGACCCGAAGAGGGGTTAAGCCAGGTTTCTGTGAGGAAGGCGACGTCCGGGGATGTGGTGTTGATGAGGCTCCAGAGTTTGATGGCGTGCCTGTGAATGTAGCGTGTATTGATCAGGATACATCTGAGGTTGTGTTCTGCTTTGTGGGTCCTCGGGCGTGGCCTTGAGTGGCAGAGGCTGGTGCATTTGCAGTGGTGACAGGTGAAGGGTCCCTTGGTGTCACTTGGTGATGCCTGCTTACAGTTGTCACGTACTGGGTTGAGTGCGATGAGTGCTGCTGGCGTGTAGCGGTGGTGGGCGAGAGGTCCAGGGGTCCTGGCGCTAGTTGGAGGAGAGAGAGAAGCGAGAATGAGAGGAGTGATAGGAAAAATGAGGAAAAAGATAGAATAAGCGCAGAAAGGGAAAGGCACTAAAAACAGCACAATAAAAGAAAAAACTAGGGGAAAGGACGGAAAAAGAGAAATAGACAAAGGACAGCCTAGCAGAAGAGCAGAGCTCTCCAACTAGACACCAGGGATGAGGCGCAGGCAGAGCCTGTGGCTGGAGGTGGACCTCGAACTACTGACTGGGGTCAGAGTTCAAAGACAGAAGGGCTTCACTTACTGGTTAGAGCTACGTGGTGGCAGAGATCAGTTCACTGACCAGGTCAGTGAGGTTGCTCCCAGGGACCCAAGTCGACACCACACAGGCCAGACGATGAAGGTCTGAGTGCAAGTGGGAGTGGGCACACTGTTCAAGGGACACAGGCACATGGAACCAGGGACAGTGGCTGGTCAGTTGTGCACCGGGGGCAGGCCCAGGGAACTGACTGCCCAGAAGGCACTCACATATGTCCTGGGGCATACCAAAAATCCCAGGACAGAATGGGCCAGGTCATCACGATCATGCAGGTGAACCAGCAGCTGCAGAGTGTACACCAACAGGAGGTCATGCAACAGTTGCAGGGCCTAATGCCAACATGGCTTCCATTGTAGGGGTGTTGGGTGACATGGCCAACACCATGCAGGAGAACAGAGCATACCAGCTGCCCACTACCACTAGCACCTCCATTCAACAGCCATCAACATCTGCTGCAGCTAGTGGACAGGAGGACCCACCTCAGGACCCACAGGCCACGAGCACCCCTCCCTCTGCAGAAAACAAACCACTCCTTAAACATGCCTGCGACCCAGACAGACACCAGAGACTGTTGCCAAGACCAAGACCACAGCCAGGAAATGAGCCCCTCGAGTGGCCCTTTGTGTGCCACTGATTCACCTTGTTCACTTTGGACTGCCATTGCTCCTCAGCCTATGGCCCTAATGGACATTGTACCTGTGCTACAAACCAACTGGATGACTACACTGTGGTTTTCCTCAACCATCACCCCACTCTGTTGAACTACCCCTTCATTATTGTCACCTCAATAAACACCCTTGAACACAACTGGAGTAATAGTGCTTTATCAGACAGGAATGTGCAATATATTGACTTCAGAATCCTGTGCAAATGTCCTGTAAAATATGAATCCATCAAACAAATTTTGTTAAGCAGTCTGTAGCCATCATATCAGTACACTGTTGTTTCCACTCCAACATCTGCAAAAAGGGAAATAATTACTGACAGTCAATTGAAATGGTAATGCAGTGATTGGTTCAACACAGCTGGCACACAGCACTCAACTGAAATGGAGACATGAACAGATCTACAGTCTTACCTGAGTGTCATTGGAAGTACTGCTGCATGATATGTGTCCTGTTGTCCACTTCCTCCTCATCCTCCTACTCCTAACTGTCCTTAGAGACCACTGCTGCCGCAGGCACATTGTCACCCCCTCCTCCTGCAGGTAGGGCACATGGCAACTGAGGGCCAAATTGTGCAGCATGCCACCACTATCTGGAAGGCCTTCTTAGAGGCGTAGCAGAGGGACCCACCTGTGAAATGGAGGCACCTGGATCGGGCTTTCAGTAGGCCAAATGTGCGTTCTACAACCCTGCTGGTACAGCAATGTCCCTCATTGTACTCTTTTTCAGCCCTTGTTCTCGGATTTCTAACAGAGGTCTACAGACAGGGCAGGTTTGGGTAGCCGGAATCACCTTGAAGTAGTGGGGGACACACATTACCCATTTACAATGGCATGGAGTACATTTGCAGTTGTCATACACTGACATACATTGTGTGAAAACTCCTGCTCACCTATGAGCCACACTCTGTGGTGCCTCTGTAGTAGTGCCATCATCTGTGTGATGCTGCTATTCCTCAAGACATAGGCATCATGCACAGATCCAGGAAACTTGGCAGTGACGTGGGAGATGTACTGATCTGCAAGGCATACCATCTGGACATTAATTGCGTGGAAACTCTTCCTATTCCTGTATACCTGCTCATTTGCTCTGGAAGGGACCAAGGCAGTATGGGTCCTGTCAATGGCCCGATCACATGTGGTATGTGTCCCATGGTGTAGAATCCAGCCTTCACAGTGGGTAAATTTTCACTCTGGGGGAATGCAATATAGCTGCTCATGTGTTTGAGCACGGTAGCCAAAACTCTTCCAAGCACTATCAACAACATTGGCTGTGACATTCCTGCAGGCAAGCCCACTGTCACCTGGAATGAACCACTTGCCAGGAAGTGGAGCACTGACAGTACCTGTACTACAGGGAGAATAGCAGTAGTGCTACAGATAGCAGACATTTAATCTGGCTCCAGTTGTGTACACAGCTCTTCAATGGTGGCCCTGTCCAGACAATAGGTGAGTATGATGTGCCGGTCCTCCAGTGTAGCCAAGTCCACAAGGGGTCTGTAAACGGGTGCTTGCCTCCTCATTCTCATCCTCCACAGTAGTTGGTATGTAAGTGAGCCAAAAGTAAAATGGGTGTCACTACAGGACCTATGGACAAACAACATCATAGTAAACAGAGCATGTATGTATGTAGGAGACTGGAATTGTCTAGGTGTGAACAGTGGATACCAATGATTCACATATTTATTCCCAACATGGGTACTAGCAGTAGGAAATGGCAACCGGCTGTCCTGTATGCAGGAAGAGATAGAAGTAATCTCACTCCGCCGGCTTTAGGTGCCATGGCAGAAGGCGGTCTGCACCGCATTGCTAATCCTCATTGGCTAACATGGGTCTCTATGGAGTACAGGATGATGATCAACACCGGTGGTGACGGTGTTCACCGCTGCAGATGTGACCGCCATTTTCTTTCTATCACTTCACTTGATTCCTGACTCTACACGGTACTACATCTCCACTGCATGTGTTGCTGTGACCTGTGTCTGGAACCTGTGATGGTCTATGCTATAGGAGAAATGGCCCCCACCTACACATCTGAAGATTTGGAGAAGCTTGTGGATGGGCAGTTGTATGGGCATCCAGACCAAAAGGTGAGTACATCATGGGTCGGTTGGATGCGACATAGCTGCATGTAGATGTATGTGTGTGCTAGCAGTGTGTCATTTGGGGGGGTTGGCTCCATGCAATATGTATGCAGAGGTGACGGTCATGTGTGTGCTTGATGAGGGGCAAATGCAGTATGTGAGTCATTTGAGTGACAGACTGGATTGTATAGTCCATGGTGTCCTTCTGTCTGTGTCTCCTCTGCAGGGCAGAGCCCATCAAAAGAAAGGGTTGTGGTGTGTCATTGCCAAGGACGTGTGGCCCCTGGGAGTCCTAAGCCAGCGTAGCACCCATTGCAGGAAATGGTGGAGGGACCTGAGATGCTGGGCCCGGAAGATCGCCAAGGTCCAGCTGGGAATGGCCTCCCAATGAGAGAGGGGTGCCCGTTGTACCCTGACCCCACTAATGACCCTCATACTGGAGGTGGCCAATCCTGAGTTGGATGGGCACTTGAGGGCAACACAACAGCCACAAGGGGGTGAGTACAGACTGTGTTGTATTTTGTATTTGTTGCCTGCCATGGAGTATGGGTGCAAGGTTCTAGTCAGTGGATGTCCCAATATACCAGTTTAGCTATTCCTGTGTGGTCCTGCTTAGCTTCGTAGGGTGGTATGCATATTTGGTATTGCTAAAGAGCTAGCATACCACTGCAGACAAGGCTTAGTTAGTCCCAGATACCATGGCAGACAAGGTTTAGTTAGTCCCAGTAGATGTGCAGTTTGGGTTCCTTACTGCTGTTGTACCTAGGTAATGTTTTGTCAATGTAGTCCATACTGCGCAATATGAGTCCCAGTGAGTGATTGCGATGTGTATGCCATATGTGCCGTTAAGGCTGTGATTGACCCTGTTCTACCTTTCTCTCCCCCCTCTCCTTTTGGCATCATGTCTATGTGTGCATTAGCATCATCTGTCAAAGGAGCAGGGGCACCGGCGAGTGGAGGAGCTGCAGCCCATGGGACCCAGGAGGTGGAGAGCACAGACACCAAGGGGACCAGTGGGTTGGAGGGTGAGGGGAGCACCACGGGGGGACAGGAGCAACTACTACAGACTCAGATTTCCTACTCCGATGGGAGCTCCCTGGTGGTGGTGGATCCCTCTGGGACCACCCCAGCTACATCGTCTTCCACCACCCCTGTACCAGCACCACCCTTCCACTAGCCCCCAGCTAGTTGCCCGTGAACGCTCACCCAGGAGGGTGGGCATCTCCTTCACCCCAGGCACCTCAGGCCCTGCCCCAGTCAGCCCTGCTGCCCTCAGTGAGGAGGCTATTGACCTTCTGAGATCCATCTGTGTAGGGCAGTCAGCCATAGTGAGTGCCATCCAGGGGCTGGCATCCCAGATGCAGCAATGCAATGCCTTCCTGGGGGGCATTCAGGGTGACTTGGCTGTCCTACAGTGATCGTTTCAGGCTCTGGCCTCCTCTGTGACGGCAGCCAGTGTCGCTGTTTCTTCCGTCCCCCCTCCTACTACCTATTCCTAGCACCATAGACCTCGCCCCCAACCGCTGCCAAGCACACAATCTGACAAGCATGCACACAAAACAACAGACAGGACTTGCACAGACAAACACAGGCACACACATCACTCCACAAGCACACACATAGCCAACAACAAGATGTACATACTACAACAACCACTGCCTCCACTGTCTTCCCTTCCTCCCTCACAGTCACATCAGCACTCACACCTGCATGCACTTCATCATCAGTCCCAGATCCTGCCACCTGTACAGCCTTGCCCACAGTCACTACAACAGCAGACACACAGACATGCACACCACATGCACAATCATCACCACTACCTGTGAAGAAGCAGTAGTCTTAAGACTTGATAGATGGTTCTTTATTTAAAAGTACCTTATCCACAACACAGCAAAGCAGCTTCTCACCGACAGCTCTTTTCCCCAAAGAATGTTCAACACTCTCCATTCCAACCTGACATCAAGGATGACATCAGGATTAACACTTAGAATTCCATTCTCTGCTCCATGCTCACTACTCAACCTACCACACACCTTCCCTCTTAACAACTTAATCTAACTACACTAAAAAAAACAAAAGAAAGTAACATAAACAAAAATACAATAAAAGAATGAAATAAATAACAATAAGAACTGCGAGCAAAGGTTGGAATAAAAATTACAACATTACTTTTTCTTTGAAATAACTACACGATTAAGATTCCATACCCTCCCATCATCGACATTTACAGCATTCCTAAATAGCTTTCTTACTTTAAAAGGACCAAAGAATTTGCTTCCATTTTTACGCAGAAGGGGTTGTCTTACTAAAATTTCATCACCAACTTTCACTTCAATCACACTTGTGTTCTTTCTATCATCAAACGCCATCTTCCACTGACAGTTCATCTTTTATCTTGCAAAAACTACCCAAATCCTTTTCCTTTTTAGTGTTCTTGTTCCAACCCTCATTAAGACTACTACACACACTCTGAAGAATAGAATCTTCTCCTACCGCCCTAATCTATTCATCACGTCCAACTATACCTTCAGTTACACTAAAAACACTTCCTATATCATCCCTGATTTTATCCTCACAACCATCTGTTTCAGTACAGAGCCTCGATAAACAATCCGCTATCCTGTTTGTAGAACCCGGTACATAAAGTACATCAAAAGCAAATTCCTGCAAACCAACTACCCATCTACTAATCCTGCTCGAAATGGTATCAAGACCCTTTTTCAAAAACACTTCTACTAGAGGTTTATGGTCAGTGAAAATTCGAAATGACCTGCCCCATAATTTTTTTTTAAGTTTGTTGATCGCCCAGTAAACACACAAAGCTCCTTTTTCTATGGTAGAATAGTTGTTTTCTGCACCTTGTAACGTTCTTGAACAATAAACAATGGGTTCATGCACACCTGTTTTAGTTTCTTGTAACAAAACTGCCCAAAGACCTAACATGCTAGCATCAGTCATAACAATACTGTCTTTACTGGGATCAAAAGATTTCAAACTCTTCGCATTGGATAACTCTCTCTTAACATTCTCAAATTCTGCCTTACAAGCATCATTCCACACATATTCACATCCTTTCTTAAGCAAATTACGCATGTGCACAGTTTTAGATGCCAAATTTGGGAGAAATTTTGCATGAAATTCAACCATCCCAAGAAAGGACAAAAGTTCTTCTTTTTTTTCTGGGTCTCTCAGTTTCAAAATGTTCTCCACCAGATCTTTCTTCGGATGAACACCACACGAAGAAATATTATGGCCCAAATAATCGATCTCTTTTTCTACCAAAAGAACATTTGTTAAGTTTTAAAGTTAGACCATGTTCTCTCAAAATGGATAAAACTCTCCGGACTCTCTTTTCATGCTCTTTCTCTGATTGACCATGTATCAGAATGTCATTTTGAAAGAACTTAACCCCTGGTTCTGACCCGAACAAATTGTACATAATACGTTGAAAAACTGCCGCTGCAGATACAAGACCAAAAGGCATTCTTTTAAACCTGTAGGTACCAAAAGGGGTGATAAAAGTTGTAAAGTCTTTAGAGTCTTCATGTAGTTTAACTTGATGGTATGCTGACGTCAAGTCTAACTTGCTAAAAAACTTCGAACCATGTAACAACGTGACCATTTCTGTTATGTTTGGCAACGGAAACTGGTTGGTGATCACACATTTGTTCAAATTTCTCAGATCCACACACAAACGGATGTCTCCTGACTGTTTACGGGCCACTACAATCGGTGAAACCCACTCCGAAGCTTCTACGTGCTAAATAATATCTTCCTCGCACAATCTCTTTATTTCTAGCTCGACATCACTTTTCATTGATATAGGAATTTGTCTCACTTTGGCTACAATAGGTACTGATCCTTCCTTCACTTTGATTCAATGAACGTAGTGTTTTAAGCAACCAAGTTTATCACTGAACACTTCACTATATTCCTTTATAAATTCCGGAAAGTTGGAATCATTTGAAGTAACAGTGCAGATGCATTGAAGACTTTTCACCAAATCAACCTTCAGCATGCCAGGAGTACACGAATTTGGATCCAAAATGACTTTCAAATCTCTTTGATGTGGCCAACTCAAAACACTATGGCCCTCATTCTGACCCTGGCGGTTCTCTACCGCCAGGGCCAATGGGGGCGGGAGCACCGCCGACAGGCCGGCGGTGCTCCCTTGGTCATTCTGACCGCGGCGCTTTGGCCGCGGTCAGAACGGGAAAACCGGCGGTCTCCCGCCGGTTTTCCACTGACCTTAGAATCCTCCAAGGCGGCGCAGCTCGCTGCGCCGCCGAGGGGATTCTGACCCCCCCTACCGCCATCCTGTTCATGGCGGGAAAGCCGCCATGAACAGGATGGTGGTAGGGGGGGTCGCGGGGCCCCTGGGGCACGGGCAATGGCATGGGCACGGCAGGGGCCCCCGTAAGAGGGCCCCGCAAAGTATTTCAGTGTCTGCCTTGCAGACACTGAAATACGCGACGGGTGCCACTGCACCCGTCGCACCTTCCCACTCCGTCGGCTCGATTACGAGCCGGCATCCTCGTGGGAAGGGAGTTTTTCCCTGGGCTGGCGGGCGGTCTTTTGGAGACCGCCCGCCAGCCCAGGGAAAAACTCATAATACCCTCCGCGGTCTTCTGACCGCGGAGCGGTATAATGGAGGGCGGGATCCTGGCGGGCGGCCTCCGCCGCCCGCCAGGGTCATAATGAGGCCCTATCTCCTTTTACAGGAACATAGATCTTTCCAAATATGGTGTTAGTTTTAAATGTTATTTCCGACTCAAAATACTCTCTCAAGTCAATAGTCTTTCCACCATATGCACCTGGAACAACATCAGGTTCATTTAGCTGTATCAAATGACTGAATTGTTTATCAAATATGTCACTTGATAACAGAGTCAACCAAGCTCCTGAATCGAATAATACTTCACTAGAAACTCCTAGAACTGAAATTGTATCTTTCGGGTAATTCTTTTTTTGAGATGGAGAAGGATGCAACCTTCCACCATTTTGATTGATGTTTGGCTTTTTAAAGACCTACAACATTTTGCAAAATGTCCTTTCCTGTTACACAGTCTACAAATCACATTAATGGCTGGATATTTTTTGTAAGACGCACAATGACCTATATTCCCACAGCGGTAACATTTCATGTCCTTGTACCTAGAACATTGTTCTTGATGAATTTTATCTTCCTGTTTCTCACAATCTCCTTCTTTTTTTTAAATCTCTTTTTTCATCGAGATTTTGTTCACCGCTAAGCTCTTTCCCTTTTCTAATTCTTCAACACAAGCCAAAGTATGCTCCACTCTTTTGGCTAAGGCAACAACTTCATGAAGAGGTGGATCATCATTGCTCCACAGTTCCTCTCTCACTTTGTCACTTGAGCATCTTAACATGAATTGATCCCTGATCCGCTCTTCTATGGTTATCCCAAACTTACACGTCGAAGCTAGTTTCCTGAGAGCAGTGATATATTCCTCAATCGTTTCTCCAGGTTTTTGCTCACTCATACCGAAATGATATCTTTCTAAAATTGTGCTTACTTTTGGAAGAAAATGTAAGTCTAATTTCTTTAAACATAACTCAAGTGCATTTAACTCATTATCTTCATCACCAGTATCAGGAAGAGTTTCAAAAATGTATTGACCTCACATCCCAAGCAATGCATAAGGAGGGCTGTTTTCCTTTCGTTAGATAAATTTGTTCCACACACTCTTGAATAATAAAGAAATGTTTTCTTCCATTTAGACCACTTGATAAGCGGTTCCCCTGGCACCGTTTAAAAAAAAGGTGGTGGTGAGATGTTCTGCATTGTAAATATACTATCATTATAAAACAGCACAAAAAAAAATATTCTTTATTTTGTAAGCGCGTGTAGTCTTTATGTAAAATCACAGCTTTTGGTTCATTTTCATCGCAAAGTTGTAAAATTGTGCACTCAAAGGTTCAAAGCATTTTACTCCTTGGACAAGGATTACCAGAACGCGAGGAAAAGGAAGGTATGTATTCTTTCCAACTTCTCTGTAGTAAACATGTATGCAGTTCCAGCATTAGCGTTAGCACTATGTGGAAATGTTGTAAATAAGCACGCGTTAAAAGATGTCCACAGGTTTAAAAAAACACTACTTAGCTTTCAAAACGCAACGAAGTGAAACGCGTGTGAAATCACACGCGCTTCACATTACGTTGTTCATTTGCGTGCGCTGAGTTCCAAACAGCACGCGCTAAAGAATCAGAAGCGCTCGAGCTGGTTACGGAGCCAGTTAAAGAAAGTCAAAAGTAAATATATCAGGACTAACACTTAGAATTCCATTCTCTGCTCCATGCTCACTACTCAACCTACCACACCACCATCAACTTGTCATGCAGCATACCCACCTCACTTGTAAACACAACAATATACATACACACATCCTTTTTGTCCTCTCCCACCCTGTCTGCCCCCTCCAAAGACACATAAACACTCCCACTCAGACGCCCAACAGCCATCCACCTCACACAAGCACACTGTCCATGCACCTGCACCCAAGTCCAGCACACCTCCTCCTCCTACAACCATTACCTCTACCTCCAACCCCATTCCTTCTCCCACACTCCGCCACATTGGTCCTAAGAAGCTTTTCCTTTTCTGGCCTTGACCTCATCCCTCCCCACCCCCACCCCGTCCCTCCCGTAAGAGAAAGGCCCCACACCCCATCCCAGTACCTCCAGCTCCCAGTCAACTCCTGTTCCTCCCTCTTAGACTACACCTGCCATGAAGGGGAGAAAGAGTGGCACTCTGGCACCCCATCCCAAGGCCACTACTCTGCCCCTAAACAGAAGGGCAAGGACCCGTCCCCTCCCAAACACTAGCCCAAGGATACCCTCCCAATAAGAACCCCCCGCTCCCCACCAACCCCTGAGGAGCCTGCCTATCATCTTCATGATGCCCATGCCAGTGGAGTGACTGGGCTGTCAGGAGTCAAGTTGGGCCTTGGACGTTGCCTTGTGGCCATTTGTTGACTTTGGACTGGCCCTTGCTGTACATATGTACAACTGTAAATATATATTTATTTGAATTTGAGCTCGTTTTCCAAAACAATTACAGTGGTTGGATCAGAGGTATGTGTCCTAGCTTTCTTTGCTCCTGGGTTCTGTTGCTGTCGATTTACTCCTCAGATTTTTCTGGGTGTGTGGTTTGTGTGTTTGTTGTGTGTTGTGCATGTGTGTGTGTCACTGTCCCCTCCCTCCCTTATGTGCTGTACTTACCATTGTCATCTTTGTCGGCATTGGTTCTCCTGTACTGCCAATGCATGGTACAGCATCGGGAAGACTTCCAGTTCGGGTTCCATGGCAGCCGCGGATTCCTCTGTGTCTCTGAAGGTGAGTGTCTAGTGTGGTATGTCAAACCATTAGGTTCACATACCAATTAAGGGCAGGCACACTTGCACCATTTTTCAAGGAGTGATGTATTTGTACTTGGTCTGCATTATGCACACTTGATTCCTGATTTGGCACATCATATCTGTGAACACTACAACCCACCCTACCTATGTGTAACATTAGGCCATTTTAACTGTGCCATATGCTACAGGTTTAACGTGCAGACTTTCATAGACAATTGCAAATTCAATGTACTGTGCTTCTTATGTCCACAGTGTATGTATTCTATACTCACAGAGGAATAGACCATGTTAGGTCTTGTAGGTGGACCCAAACCCTATACTACAGCTGAGGTGGACAGATTCAAGGATCCGGACGCCACCGGTGAGTGTCACCTGAATAGTTTTTGTGTTGTGCAAGGATTGTGTTTGATGTTAGGTTTTGGCTGCAATGACATGTTCAAGGTACATCCTAATTCCAATGAAAATAATTTGTTCCATCCATGGTACATCACAAATGAAATAAGACAAAGTAGCATGTGCACTAGATAGGGACTAATGTCAATGTGGATGTATTGCTAATATATGCAGGCCCACATGATAGATGGGGTAACAGAGGAGCTGTTACTAAAATGTAATAGTCTATTAAAATATATGGGAGAGGAATTACTGGTGAACATGGTTTTGGATGGTTCAACTTCAAAATGCATGTCAGATGCACATTGCTACTGTAATTGTCCACATTGCATTTTATGTACATTTTGTATGGAAAGTCCAAACATGGTGTGAGGATTCACACCTCAGTGATTACAGCATAGGTAAGGATAGATGGCCCAGATGTCAGCATTTCATGCATTGTAATGTAATTAAAGGCCTTACTCATGCAGCCTAATGCCCCATTTTCCATGTTGGATACATAGTCATTGATTTGTGCTGTTTTGTTACAGAAATGCCAAGTTGTGTGTGATCAAAGGTACGTCTGTAGGGTGTTGTCAGTATACAGTCCATTACACAGTCCTCCTTCTGGTAGCGATATCCATAACAGTGTCATGGGTCCATTTTAGTGTGTTGCTTGGGCACACTGTGGCCTGTGCTGTTTTAGCTAGTTTAACTATGTATTCTTTTTTATTGTTTTGGCATGGCTTCATTTTAGCAAGGATGTTTTATTTTTTTAATCAATTGCCTTTCCACGCAGGAATTGATATTAGTTCTTCTGCACAACATTTCATCTTGTGCTCTGCTCAAGGCTGTATATGATAATCTACCAAGTATTGCGTGTCCAAGAGTCTGAAGTCCACCTTACACAGAAAGAGGCATTATCATGTCAGGCCAGTTCTCAGAACTCAACACGTTTGGTTATGAAAACACCACACTGCCAAAATGAGGTTAGAGGGGACATTTCAGCCATGTACCTTATGCTGTACCATGTTGTTGCAGCTCTGCTGAGTTTGGCCTCATTACTCCAGGCACTTGGAAGGACTGCCAACTGACCACAGGCAAAAACCTTTCTTATTATTGAGGTATGTGGTCGGGGCTTTCTTTTCAGAGACTAGTATGGGCAGAGAAGGGCTATCACTTCACTGCTATGCTCTCTTGTAGAAACTAGAAGTATAGGCAACAATCTAAATTCAGTAATGTGACAGGATGCTGAGACCTTTTATTTGTTTCATACTTATGGTCACAATAATAATTGTTCTGTTTCATTTCCTAATAATCACAGCTCATGCTTTTTTATATATATAATTCAGTTACTTCAATAACATTAATTGGAAACTCTACTGCATTTCTCTGTCTGTCTTTGCATGTATGAAACTGTGTGCAAATGAGAAAAAGGGGTAAGATCTGTTCTAACACGACTTCTCTGAGGAGTCAGAGTGTCATTCGTCAGGCTGCCATAGGGTGAGGTGCTGCTAGCCAGCCAACTGAAAGGGTTAGGCTGACAGCTGCCAGATGGTATGGGATCAACTCAGTCACCCACACGTGGCGTTGCTGCAGCCCAAAACCAGCAGTCTTACCACCATGGTAAAAGTCCTATGACATGATGCCCCCAAAGTTAGTTAGGCAGTTACATTCTGGATCTCCTGAGTAGCTTTATCTCTTTATATGCTACAGACACCCTAATCACCGTATAGGGAAACATTCATGATATTAGGGCAATAAGGGTAGTACCTATCTTAGGCTATATAAGTTGTTCAAGCTTGAACCTTACAAAGGATTTCCTTGAAGTTGACGTTTCCATCTCTAAGGTAACAATTTTAATATGGCAGACCCTCAATGGGTAGCAATTGCAGCAATCTTTAGTAAATCTCTCACACAACATCTATTAAATCATGGGCTCACTGATGAAGGCGGGGAAGTTACATTCACAGTTGAGGCACACAATACATACAGAACTGACATTTTCTATTCCTTGGTCATATTTCCAGCAGTAGATGGGAACTCACTTACGTTTCACAATTACACAGTAGCAAATACACCAGCACAATACAGATCATGTGCATATTTAGAAATACTACTATCAAGAACACCAAAATGGGCTTGATGGCACCCTACCACGTGTTCAACAAAATGTAAGATTAGTAAGATTAGTTTCCTTAAATAATGAAGGTCCAACTTGGCCAGAATTGGCCACCCATATACCACACCCAAATGCAGGAAACTTTCTAGTAGCAGACTTATGCTGCTAATATAATCATTTAGTAGATACATATAGACACTTAGGGGGTGATTCTAACCCTGGCGGTCGGTGTTAAAGCGGCGGCCAACCCGCCAACAGGCTGGCGGTAAAAAATATGGGATTCTGAGCCTGGCGGGAACCGCCAACACAGACAGCCACCTTAACACTCCGACCGCCACGGCGGTACAAACAAACAGCGCGGCGGTCACCGCCAACAGACAGGCGGCAGACAATGTACCGCCCACACTATTCCAACTCACCAATCCGCCACCTTTTCCGGGGCGGGAGCACCGCCGATAAAAACACGGCGGAAACAGACTACGGACGGGAAAACGCTCACCACTACGCACTCCAGGAGGAAGGAGGACAGCATGGAACCCGAATTAAACATCCTACCTGCTCTCGTCTACCTTCTCATCTACCACGAGTACAAAGTCCGGCGCAGACGACAACGGTGAGTACTGCACCTACGACACACGGGAGGGGGAGGACGAAAGGTTACGGCCACACACATATGCGACCCCCCCCCAACTATGTACTCACCAATGCAGCGCACCAAGTCACAGTGACACCACCCAAACACCCCTGAAAAATGCTAGGACATAATCATATTTTGAATAAATATTTATGTACCAAAAAGCTCCAGAAAATTAGCGTACAACCATGAAAGATATCCACAACAAAACTAATGACACACACATCAGTGTATAACTGAAGTACCAAGTCCTGCACAACCTACGATTTCAGCATGTCCGTGGGCCAAAGTCTTGAGAAACAAGGGCAAAGCCCACACAGGAGACCTGAGTCCTTTGGAGAGAACACTGCAGGGGCATCAGATGTAAAAACTACAGGCACCTCAGGGGGAAGGGAAGGGGGGGGCACCACAGCCACATGAGTCCACGACGCCAGATCCACGAGGAGCCACCATGCCCACTGGACCATCCTGGGGAGTGCAAAGCCACAGTCTCTCAATGTCTCTACAGTGGGTGGGCTGCCCACTGGGCCATCCTGGGGAGTGCAAAGCCACAGTCTCTCAATGTCTCTACAGTGGGTGGGCTGCCCACTGGGCCATCCTGGGGAGTGCAAAGCCACAGTCTCTCAATGTCTCTACAGTGGGTGGGCTGCCCACTGGGCCATCCTGGGGAGTGCAAAGCCACAGTCTCTCAATGTCTCTACAGTGGGTGGGCTGCCCACTGGGCCATCCTGGGGAGTGCAAAGCCACAGTCTCTCAATGTCTCTACAGTGGGTGGGCTGCCCACTGGACCATCCTGGGGAGTGCAAAGCCACAGTCCATCAGGTGGATGACAGTCTCCACTGGTCAAGGAGGAGGCATGGTGGGCACAGTGAACCATAAACGGTGCTTGCGACGGCGGTGCCCAGCGGAGCGGTGCTTGAGAGAAAGGGCCCAGCGGAGCGGTGCTTGAGAAGAAGGGCCCAGCGGAGCGGTGCTTGAGACGGCGGGGCCCAGCGGAGCGGTGCTTGAGAAGAAGGGCCCAGCGGAGCGGCGCTTGAGAAGAAGCGCCCAGCGGAGCGGTGCTTGAGACGGCGGGGCCCAGCGGAGCGGTGCTTGAGAAGAAGGGCCCAGCGGAGCGGTGCTTGAGACGGCGGGGCCCAGCGGAGCGGTGCTTGAGAAGAAGGGCCCAGCGGAGCGGTCTTGAGACGGCGGGGCCCAGCGGAGCGGTGCTTGAGAAGAAGGGCCCAGCAGAGCGGTGCTTGAGAAGAAGGGCCCAGCGGAGCGGTGCTTGAGACGGCGGGGCCCAGCGGAGCGGTGCTTGAGAAGAAGGGCCCAGCGGAGCGGTGCTTGAGAAGAAGGGCCCAGCGGAACGGTGCTTGAGAAGAAGGGCCCAGCGGAGCGGTGCTTGAGACGGCGGTGCCCAGCGGAGCGGTGCTTGAGATGGCGGGGCCCTGTTCAGCGGTGCTCTTCTCCACGGCGGGCCCTGTTCAGCGGTGCTCTTCTCCACGGCGGGCCCTGTTCAGCGGTGCTCTTCTCCACGGCGGGGCCCTGTTCAGCGGTGCTCTTCTGCACCGCGGGCCCTGTTCAGCGGTGCTCTTCTCCACCGCGGGCCCTGTTCAGCGGTGCCTATCTCCACGGCGGGGCCCTGTTCAGCGGTGCTCTTCTGCACCGCGGGCCCTGTTCAGCGGTGCTCTTCTCCACGGCGGGGCCCTGTTCAGCGGTGCTCTTCTGCACCGCGGGCCCTGTTCAGCGGTGCTCTTCTCCACGGCGGGGCCCTGTTCAGCGGTGCTCTTCTGCACCGCGTGCCCTGTTCAGCGGTGCTCTTCTCCACGGCGGGCCCTGTTCAGCGGTGCTCTTCTCCACGGCGGGGCCCTGTTCAGCGGTGCTCTTCTGCACCGCGGGCCCTGTTCAGCGGTGCTCTTCTCCACCGCGGGCCCTGTTCAGCGGTGCCTATCTCCACGGCGGGGCCCTGTTCAGCGGTGCTCTTCTCCACCGCGGGCCCTGTTCAGCGGTGCTCATCCAGCAGGTCAAGGGAGCCAGACCTGGCCTCGACTCCCTGCTCAGTCGCCCTCGGACCGTGACGTTTCGGGACCCTTCGGGGACAGACTCCTGGCCTCCTTAGTGTCCTCCTTCCCAGCTGGCATGTGGCATGTGGGGTCCACCTTCTCCGCGCTCCTGCTGCCCTTCCGCTCCTTTGATGGGGCTCTCGGGCCC
Source organism: Pleurodeles waltl (assembly GCF_031143425.1). NCBI lineage: Eukaryota > Metazoa > Chordata > Amphibia > Caudata > Salamandridae > Pleurodeles > Pleurodeles waltl. Next base: position 764,084,534 of record NC_090439.1, on the reverse strand, counting down.
TTGCCTCCCCCAGATGGTGTGGGTGGTGAAGTGGCCGCACATTGCTCCTTGGGGGCAGCCCTGTCGGTCCTCGCACGGCGGTCCTTGGTTTTGCGGGTCCTCTTGCCGGGGGGGGGGGCTGGACGTGTCCTTGCTGCAGCTCGATGTGTCACTGCTGGCAAAGGGTGGGCTCCAGAACCCAGGCACAACAGTGACACCCGAAGCTGGGCTGGTGGTGGCTGCGGTGCTCTTGGGACTCTTTGAAGATGGATGGGGGAGGTCATCGGGGGGAAAGAGGTTAAGGTTAGCCAGGAAAAGTTTTTTAGGGCCAAGGTAAAGGGTAGGAGAAGTGGAGATGGAAGTGGAGGTAGAGGAGGTGGTTGTAGGAGAGTCAGGTGTGCTGTCATTGGGTGAAGGTGCTGGTGCTGTAGGCTGTCGTGAGGTGGATGGCTGTTGGGTGGGTGGCTGCCTGCGTTTGTGTGTCTTGGAAGAGGGGGTGACAGACACAGTGGGAGAGGACACAGGGGATGTGTACATGGCAGTGGGGGTGGTGACTGCACGAGTGTGGACTGTACTGGAGGGTGAGGTGGTGATGGAAGCACTGGCTGATGTTGGGGTGCATGCAGGTGTGAGTGTAGACGTCACAGGGAGGGAGGAGGGAGACGAGGAGGAGGGGGACACAGGGGTGGCAGTGGCTGTTGGCATGTCTGCATCTGGGTGTTGCTCGGGTGAGTGTTTGCGGGATCTGTGGTGCTTGTGTTTGGATGAGCTGCTCTTGGGTGTTGAGGTGTGTGCAGGCTGGTCTGATGGTGTGGATGGGATAGGCTGAGGAACAGGAGACAGAGACAGGCTGGAGGCAGTCAGAAGAGGGAGGCTGGAAACAGGGACAATGGCTGCCGTCAGTGCTGAGGCCAGAGCAGTGAACGCTCGTTGATGGGCAGCCTGACCCGAATGAATGCCCTCCAGGTACGCATTGCTCTGTTGCACCTCCCTTTGCACACCCTGGATGGCATTCAAAAGGGTCGTCTGCCCAACAATGAGCGTCCTTACCAGGTCAATGAGCTCCGCACTGAGGGCAGCAGGGGCAACAGGGGCAGGGGCTGAGGTGCCTGGGGCGAAGGAGACGCGCGCCTTCCTGGGCGAACCGGCACGGAGCGAAGACTGAGGGGCTGCTGGGAGGGCGGGGCTGGTGCGCTGGGTGGCGGCTGTACCTGTAGAGGCGGGGGGCACGGATGTTGCCGCCACCCCTAGGGAGCTCCCATCCGAGGACGTGTCGCTTTCGCTGCTCTCACCAGCGGTCCCCGTCGTGGTGCTCCCCTCGCCCTCCGGATCACTGGTGCCCTCGGTGTCTGTTCCTGGGCCCACCGGGGCCTTGTGTCCTGCAGCTCCCTCGTGCTCCGATGCCATATCTCCTCCGCCTGATGATGCTAATGCACACATGCACAAGAAGATGAAGAGAAAGGGTGGGGGGAGAAAAAAGAAGACCAGGTTGAGTGCATGCAATGTCAACACCGTTGGCGGAGAGGACAGACACAGGTGCCTAATGCACTAAGCCGCGCATTCGGGGTACACTACTCAGTACTACTGACTAAGACAACAGGCCAAGAGACGTCAAACGCGCACATGGGAGATGCTGGACCTTCAATGGCTGTACTTGTCACCCTACCGAGGTGGGGGCCGGGGGCACAGGGCCATGCCTAAGGGAGAGGACTACACTACAGAAAGCGCCCTGGCCTAATGTCACCCACAGCCCTCCTCCCCCACCCAGACGCCTCCACTGCGCAGAAAGATAGGAGAATGTGCTGATACTCACCCCCTTGTGTCTGCTGTGATGTCTTAAAGCGCCCATCCAATTCAGGGTAGGCCACCGCCAGGATCCGGGACATCAGGGGGGTCATGGTGCGACTGGCACCCCTCCTAGGTTGGGAGGCCATCCCCAGCAGTGTTTCTGCGGTCTTCCTTGTTCCGCGGCGGATGTCCTCCCACCTCTTGCGGCAGTGGGTGCCCCGTCTGTTGTGGACCCCTAAGGTCCGGACTTCCTTGGCGATGGCACGCCAAATGTCGATCTTCTGATGGGCGCTGACCTATTAGACATGTACAGGGTGGAAAGGAGGAACTCATCAATGACCTGCATGTTAGATGTAATTGGCCCCCCCCCACCCACTTTGCCATATGGCACATGCTCTCATCTGTCGGGCGTTGCACTCCTCATTCGCCCCCCACCCCACCAACTTACATCCACCCCAATCCACACAGGCATAGCCCATTCCATTAGCACCCGGTGTACTCACTTGTTGGTCTGGAGGACCGTAGAGTAGCGCATACTGGGGGAGGACCCCATCCACGAGCTTGTCCAACTCTTCAGACGTGAAGGCAGGGGCCCTTTCCCCAGTCGCAGCAGCCATTGTATCTTCCAGACCGAGGTCACAGCAGCACTTGCAGTATAGGTCCTCTCCTGTGGATGATCAGGTCTCGAGTGATTAAGCAGATAGAAAATGGCGGTCACGTCCGCGGCGGTGCGTACCGCGGCGGTGCGTACCGCGACCGCCGGCGCACTTCGTTATTGGCTCCTGAAACCCATAGGCTTCAATGTTGACCAATGCGGCTTTGCGCCGCGGTCTGCGACCGCCTACCGCCACGGTGTGCCCCGCCAGCGCATTGACCTCACATCCCATTGTCCCACTTCACAGGTCAGGCAGCCGCCATTTCAAGGGCCCACATGGCTTAATTTTGACTGCGACACACAGGCCTAGGCCTTGCATTGCCACACATACACGCCTTTCAACCCATTGCCATTCTTTAACTGTGCAAGCTGTCTGTACGTACCTGTGTTTTGGCTGACTCTGTGCTCCATGTTGTCCTTCCTAGGCACCGTCCGCTGGGACTTGCGATGAGAAGGAGGAATCCTCGCGTGTACCGACCGCTGGTGGACCTGTCGACAATGGAAGAACGCCATATAATACTTCGATACAGACTTGACCGTGCCACTATCCATGAACTGTGTGCCCAGCTGGAGCCAGCCCTGATGTCCCCCATCCGCCAACCCACAGGGATTCCCCCTCTGGTGCAGGTTTTGTCAGTCCTCCATTTTTTGGCCAGTGGGTCATTCCAGACCACAGTGGCCATGTCATCTGGAATGTCTCAGCCTATGTTTTCTAAGATTTTGAGCAGAGTGTTGTCTGCCCTGATGAAACTCATGCGGAGCTACATCATTTTCCCCGAGGAGGGTGACTTGCCTACAGTGAAGGGTGATTTCTATGCCCTTGGACATATCCCCAACATCATTGGTGCCATTGATGGGACCCATGTGGCTTTGGTACCCCCAAAAGACGATGAGCAGGTGTACCGAAACAGAAAAAATTATCATTCGATGAATGTCCAGGTGGTCTGTTTGGCTGACCAGTACATCTCCCATGTAAATGCCAAGTTCCCAGGGTCAGTGCATGACGCGTATGTGATGCGAAATAGCAGCATCCCCTATGTGATGGAGCAGCTACAGAGACAACGTGTGTGGCTAATAGGTGACTCTGGTTACCCCAACCTGCCGTGGCTACTGACCCCAGTAAGGAATCCCCGGACAAGGGCAGAGGAACGCTACAATGAGGCCCATGGGCGTACTAGGAGGGTGATTGAGCGAACCTTTGGACTCCTGAAGGCCAGGTTTAGGTGCCTGCATATGACTGGTGGATCCCTAATGTACTCACCAAAGAGGTGTGCCATATCATCGTGGCCTGCTGTATGCTTCACAACCTGGCTTTGCGACGCCAGGTGCCTTTCCTGCAGGAGGATGGTCCAGATGGTGGTGTTGTAGAAGCCGTGGAGCCTGTGGAGAGTGAAGAGGAGGAAGACTCAGAGGACGACACAGACAATAGGGATAGAGTGATACAACAGTATTTCCAGTGACACCCAGGTGAGAATCACCCACGCCATTTCCCAATTGCTTCTAGCCTCCTGCATCTGTACTTTCTGTAGTTCCCCACAGATGTTTTTCAGTAATTTTTGCCTTTCCCTTCCCTTCTCAGTGCTGTCTGACTCAGTACCTGACTTCTGCTTGGTTCGCCCATGAAATACAGCGTATTGACATTGGTATGTTGTCATGACTAATTGACAGAACAGAAATTGAACAGTAATATGTAATACATTTGTTAATAAGACAGCATGACTCAAAACAGATTATTGTGCAAAATGTGATTTATTTACAGTGCTAGATATCGGTACATGTGATTCTAAGGGTGATGGGTGGGGGTGGAGGAATATCCATGGCAGAGTCCAGTTCTCAGTCTCACAGGTGCATTGTTCTTTTGCCTGGGGAAGGATGGAGCATAGGCAGTTCATGGTTGGACAGGGTGGCAATGTGGGACAGTGGGAAGAGTTCAGGGGGTATGTCCTGCTGGCGGGGGTCTTGACATCCTACTCTGTCTTTTTCTTTGGTCTCAGGCTCCTCTTACGGGGTGGTTGTTCTTCAGCAGGAGGTGGGGTTCTGGGGGGCTGTCGAGGTGTTGGGACCTCCTGTCCACTAGCGCCGGCGGAGGTGGTAGGCTGTTCCTGGTCCGGCCTAGTGACAGGGGCCCTGTGTGGTGCACCATGGTCCCGCAACGCGTCCTCTATCCTGTGGAGGGCCAGGACGATGGTCCCCATTGCGGTCCCGATGATTCTCAGCTCCTCCCTGAACCCCATGTAGGGTTCTTCCTGCTGTGCCTGGATCTCAGTGAACCTGGCCAGTACCGTCGCCATCGTTTCTTGGGAGTGGTGGTAGGCTGCCATGATGGTGGTAAGGGCCTCTTGGAGAGTGGGTTCCCTGGGCCTCTCCTCCCCCCCCTGTCGCACAGCAGCCCTCCGAGCTGCCCGGTTTCCCCCGGCCTCTGTCCCCTGGCCAGTGTGCCCGCTCCCACTGCCCCCAGGTCCCTGTTGTTGTTGGGGTGTTGGGTTAGCCTGGGTGCCCTGTAGTGGCAGACACACCGCTGATTGAGCTGTCCTAGAGACAGAGGCATGGGCCCGCTGGGTGGGAGCTGTGCTGGTGTCGGCAGAGGGGGTCGGGTCTGGTGTGGCCTGTAGCTGCCTGAAGGGAACCGACTGCCCAGAGGTCCCCGATGGTCCGGGATGGTCATCAGGTTCACTGTCGACAGAGCTGCTATCCTCAGTGTGGGCCTGTTCCGGTGGTGGGATGGACACTTCTGGACCCTCCTGGCTGGTGTGTTGTCGTTCGGGTCCTGCATGGGGTAAGAGAGTTTGGTTATTGTTTCTGTGTGTGCAATAGCGTGCGTGTTATGGGTGCCCTTGTTCCCCAGTGCAGGCATTCCCTTGAGGGAGGTGTTGTGAAGGTATTTAGTGGGGGGGAGGGGTTAGTGCAGTGGTCATGCATAGGTGATGGGTGCCCATGATTTGTGTTGGCATGCAGGAGTTGGTGTTGGGATGGGTGGGTTATGCTGGTGAGACATTGTCAGGGAGGATATGTGCTGGGGGGTTGGGGGTGAGGGTGGGGGTGTGGGTTGGCATGCTGGTGGGGTGGGGGGGATATAGTAGTTGAGATGGGACTTACCAGAGTCCATTCCTCCGGCTACTCCAGCGAGGCCCTGAGAATGCAGGATGGTCAAGACCTCTTGCTCCCACGATGTAAATTCGGGAGGGGTGGGTGGGGGTCCGCCGCCAGTCTTCTGGACCGCGATGTTGTGCCTGGAGACCATCGATCGGACCTTCCCCCGTAGGTCGTTCCATCTTTTGCGGATGTCCTCCCTATTCCTGGGATGCTGTCCCACCGCGTTGACCCTGTCCACGATCCGCTGCCATAGCTCCGCCTTCCTGGCTATACTGGTGTGCTGCACCTGCGAGCCGAAGAGCTGGGGTTCCACTCTTAGGATTTCCTCCACCATGACCCGGAGTTCTTGGTCCGAAAAGCGTGGGTGCCTTTGGGGTGCCATGGGGTGGTGTGGGTGAGGTGTGGGGTGGTGTATGTGATGATGAGTATGTTGGTGTGTAGTCCTTTGTGCTACTATGTGGTGTGTGTGATGGTGTAGTGTGCCTCAGTGTGTCTTGCTATGGATTGTCTGCTGTGTCTCTCTCTCCTTCTCTCAGTAATTATGGTCGCAGGGGTTTGTGGGTGATGTGGGTGTGTGTTTTATAGTTGGTTGATTGTGTGGGAGTGGTGTGTGTATGTGTATCAGGTGTGTGTATTTCAAATTGTCCAATGTGGCTGTGTTTTGGTGATGTGTGTGTATTCTGACCGCGGCGGTGTGTACCGCCAGTGGAATACCGCGTTTGAATGACCGCCGTGTGGATTCGTGGGTCGTAATGGCATGGGCGTATTTCTGTTGGCGTGACGGTGGAGGTTTGGTCATCTCCAGTTTATCGCTGCCCGCCGATGTGGCGGGCTGCAGTGGAGGACGGATTTTTGGAGGTTTGGCCGTTGTGGGTCAGAATGACCGTGGCGGTTGACCGCGGCCGCGGCGGTGTTATGGCGGTCTTATGACCGGCGGTAAGGGCATTTTACCGCCGAGGTCAGAATCACCCCCTTAATACAATTTGTAATGAGGACCTTAATTACAGTTTCAACAAGAGCTGCTCTAGTGCAACCACATTTGGCTACAGCAGGGATAAATCCAGTGACTATGCATTCAGTAATGGGTAAGGTACCCACCAAATGCGAAGAAATTCAATTTTGGCAAGCACAAAAAAGGTGCACTGGAAGTAGTGTCTCCTAATACGGGACCCCAAGATAATCATAGAATTCTCTGTGCTTGCCCATCGGGATGGTCCCTTCAATACACAATTGTGTCACTCGGGGTGCAGCGTTTGCTGCACTATACACTGCACTATACATTACCGCACACCCTACACCAACACTTGCAAATCTTATGGAAATGTCAAAACAAATTCAAGATTAATACAGGGCTGCCCTCGCACTGGACTTGGGGATGCAACTAATGGGCAACTTTGCCACAGTGGCTCCAATTATATTAAGTAATCTTAAGGTGGAAGCAGTAGCATTGGCAGTACGCCAGCAGCTCCGGGATGTTCCTCAATAGGAACAAGAACATGAGCTGCCTAAGACTATCTCGGATACCTATACTAGTATAGGTAGGGCTACTCTGGGATGTAGACCAGGTAAGCTATAATTGCAGGATAAATCCAATAAGGATTCTACTAAGCAAGCACAAGAGGGTTCTGAAAAATGTTGTGAAAGATAAAAGCCTAATAAGGATAATAAAAAAGAAAGGAAGACTCTCCGCATTTGGAGACCTCAGAGAAACGCTATGACCTCAGAAATAGGGAAACTTTAAAAACTCCTGATAGATACCAATTTACTGACACTCGCCAATCTTGTTCCTCCAGGACTCACCTGAAAAACGCAGTGCGAGAGGAGGGCGGTCATAATGCCGAAAAAAGTATGTGAAGCCAAGAAAATATCCACAACACTCATCTGAAGTTTCAATCAAAAGGAAGAGAAACTTCCACACCGAAAACCTCAATTAAAAAAGAAAAGGTTGTGGCCATTTTGGGGAAAAATGTCACACATATTGAGAACTTTACTGAAGAACAGGATGTGGGCAGTGCTTCTGCTAGACAGTGCAGCAGAGATCACAATATTTCACCAGAATCTTCAAGAGCTTCTGGATGTGACAGCAACTAACAACTTTCTTGAAGTTAAAGCTGCGGTCAGGCCTGCCTCCCCACCCTACAGGCTTTATAAATTAAAAATTCTAATTGAGGAAGACATAGAGCTCACTACAAAAGCTATATTTTGAGGAAGATTAACACTTAGTTATGACAGCATTCTGACAGAAAAAGATTGGCCACCTGAATTTTTCTGTAGCCTCCGACAAGAAGAAGATATCATTTTGCCTTCTTTCTCAGTCCTCATTCCAGATGCAATAAAAGAAGCCTACACCACAGATTGGGTTTTGGCGCAGGCTCCTTCACTGTACCTCAACCATGTGGGGTGGAATAGGGTATCAACCTACCATGTCATACCAATTAGGTCAGCTCCACAAATCCAACCACAATACCCCATTAAACATGAGGCTAAACCACCAGTGAGAGAAATATTCTCACAACTCATATACCAGTGAAAAATGTAACCCTGAATATCACCAATGGATAACCCTTTGTTTCCTGTAGTAGTTGGACCATTCCTATAGAATAGTCTACATTACAGACATCTTACCAGACATACAAGCACATTTCCAATACAAAATGAACATAGCACCACACTTATTAACAAAATAGTGTGGCATGCAAAAAATACAAAACAACCTTAGCTATTTCCAACATTTATTTCTGACAAAATCTAGCACCTGATAGCAGGGATTTAAGTGCCTTCACTGTGCTTGCCTCATAAAAGAAATTGTGTCCCCTCCCTCAAGGATATAAGAACGGTCCAGGATTTTTCTCAGCTTCTGTAACAACAATATTACATGATATTGATCGAGATACATTATCCTATGCCGATGACATATACCTCATGGATGACGACCTCAACAAACATTTAGCTCTAGTGGATCACATTATTCTGGGATCTTCCCACACAGGGCTACAAATTCAATTTACAGAAAACAAAAATTGCTTTTCTCAGTGTCCTGTTCTTAGGATACAAATTAATGAGGAAAAGAGCCTGGCATCCCACTTTCTAGAAACATTTTCACAATTACAACCTCCCAATACCATCAAAAAGCCACAGTAATTACTGTTTTTTTTAAACTTTGGCAGAACATTCTTTCCAGAACATGCATTCCAGAATATGCACAGGACATAAAACCTCTCTATAACTTAAATTGTCCAGGTTTCTTAAGCAAAAATTGAACACCTGAACACAAATGCATTCTCAGAGCATTACAACTAGACACGCTTGAAGCTAAACACTTACACACACATGACAACAAAACAAACTTGGACATCAGGATTATTCCTGGTGCCCTCAGGTTCAATGTGTAACATTTAATGAGGGTGACACTGTACCCATTACATACAAATCACATTTGTACTCTAACACTGAACAGCATTTTGCACCCGCAGAACAAATACTGACTGCTGGCCAGATGGCTGGCATAAAGAATAATCTCCTTGTCTACAGGAAACACATCATTGTCCTTACCCCAATACCAGCCCCTGAGGCGGTTTCCAAATCTAGCGTACCAAACGCAAAAGCACCACATCCACATTGAATTCAATGGGTGACCTCTCTGACAGCCACTGACTTCAATTGTGTTTTTGATCCAAAACATAAGACCCAAGAATTTTCTCCAATATGAACTTGAATACCCCATGTCAACGAACATCTTGCCTCTAACAAAATTAAGAGGGTCATTCTGACCCTGGCGGCCGGTGGCCGCCAGGGCCACCGACCACGGGAGCACCGCCAACAGGCTGGCGGTGCTCCAATGAGCATTCTGACCGCGGCGGTTCAGCCGCGGTCAGAAGCGGAAAGTCAGCGGTCTCCCGCTGACTTTCCGCTGCTCTTTGGAATCCTCCATGGCTGCGGAGCGTGCTCCGCAGCCATGAGGATTCTGACCCCCCCTACCGCCATCCAGTTCATGGCGGGAAAGCCGCCATGAACAGGATGGCGGTAGGGGGGGTCGCGGGGCCCCCGTAAGAGGGCCCCGAAAAGTATTTCAGTGTCTGCCTTGCAGACACTGAAATACGCGACGGGTGCCACTGCACCCGTCGCACCTTCCCACTCCGCCGGCTCGATTACGAGCCGGCATCCTCGTGGGAAGGTCGTTTTCCCCTGGGCTGGCGGGCGGTTTTACTGGAACCGCCCGCCAGCCCAGGGGAAAACTCGTAATACCCGCCGCGGTAATTTGGAGGGCGGGATCCTGGCGGGCGGCCTCCGCCGCCCGCCAGGGTCATAATGAGGCCCTAAGTCATCACTTATACTGATGGTTCAGCCCAACCATGCTTGCACAGCCATTAGCTGGTTAATGGGGGTTGGTGAATTCCTCCCTCAACATACCTACATGCAGACCTTTGGGAACTGCACAGCACAACTTGCAGAACCTAGGGCTCTTATCTTGGCACTGAAACACATGGATCCTGAACATTCTACCTTGATTTTGTGTGATTTGTACTACTGTGTCCAGTCCGACAATGAATACTCACACCATTGGTGCCTAAACAGGTTCAGAGATTTTAAAAAGAACACCATCAAACACAAATTCTCATGGAATAGGGTAGCAGATCCTAAAGGCAAGCTACAAAGGGCTCATGTGATTCATACATTGGGTAATCAACGTGTTGGAATGCAGGTTGCAGGAAATACCTTTGCTGATGAAGCACCCAAATCTGCAGTAGCTATGGCTTATGTTACTGCAACTATTCGTTAACATACAAGACTGGATGATGTAGCACTGGCTGGTGTGAAGGCTTTGGCTGATGGCAAGCCCTTACCTAAAGCATATCCTGCAAAATATTCCTACCACTTAAGTGTTATTAAGTGAGATTAGATCTCATCAAAGCAGCATATGAGGAGGTTGCTTCTGCCCATGCTGGTGTAGCGGAAATCTTACTATTGCAGAATTCCTATTGGTAGCCACGTCATACAAAAAAGGCCGAACAGTATGTCCTTTGCTGTGACATCTGTCCACCATCTTTCCACTGTCAAATGCCCAGACACCAGACACCTCTCTTGGTTTCCAACAGTCCATTACAATGTGTGTAGCAGGACCACTGGGGTTCCTTACAACCTGATGGTACATACAAATATATTTTAGTCACTGTTGACTAAAATACCAATATATTTTAGTCGCTGTTGACTCCTGCTCCAGATTTCCATGGGTATGGCCACGACGATTAGCTGACACTCAAACTGTTATTAAAGATTTTCAAGTCTTTTCTGGGATATATGCTGTTGTAGCATTCTACTCAGACCAGGGCCCTGTTTTTACCGCCAGGGCATTCAGGGACACCATGGCAATGATGGGTGTTCAACTGCATTTCTTGTCTCCCCACCAACCCGAGGGAAATTCGGTTGCAGAGCAGAAAAAACAAGAATTAAAGCAAACCTTAACTGCAAGAGTATTAAGCACAGTTCGTAGTTGGCTGCAGCATCTTTATGGAACACAGAGAGCAGTAAACAATCTGCCCAGAATGTCTTTGAGGGGACATACTCCATGTGAAGTCCTGTTTGGGATAGATATGTATGTTCCGAATCTTGAAGGCTCTGGTGCGGTGGCAGCAGAAACACCTTTTGACATAAATGAACATGTCACCATCTTGCAGGAATCACAACAGTTGTGTGATGAAAACACATCAGCACAAACCGCCACCTTGGGAATTAGAGATTTACCAACAACAGCAACTTTCAATTCCTAAAGTTGGGGATTTAGGGCCTGATTCTAACTTTGGAGGACGGTGTTAAACCGTCCCAAAAGTGGCGGATATACCACCTACCGTATTACGAGTTCCATAGGATATAATGGACTCGTAATACGGTAAGTGGTATATCCGCCACTTTTGGGACGGTTTAACACCGTCCTCCAAAGTTAGAATCAGGCCCTTAGTGTGTGAAAAAGTTGCTGTAAACAATGAATTTGGCCCATCATATAGAGCACATACTCCAGTCCTAGGGATACACGGTACCAGAATTGTCATTTTACTACCAATGCCTGGTTCTAAAGAAAATTGTTTCATTTCAATCCACTATGTCAAATTACACGATGTGGCCTGTCCTGCATAGCAGACCACCTGAACTCCTGGGTAGTTCCAAATCCCCTCTCCCTATCATTCAGGATTCACCTCTAGAAACAGTCAACAATTATGAAGAAACTTCCTGAGCTTGGGGAGGGTGGAGAAAGATCTTTCATTTAATCCTGTCCACATTATTGACAAGAAATGTCCAAAATTCAGAATTATACTATTCAAATTCAAAACAAATGGATAGAATTGTTTACGACGAACCACCAAGGGATACATCTGCCAGCTCTCTTTCACCAGCAGTGGCTCCATTTTTTGCACAAATTGCTTCTGATTACTTTGTCAACATCAGCGATTCAAACTCTTCAGCATTATCTGCAGCACCTGTATCAAAAGCATGTAAGCTCTACAAGTGGCTTAAAAATAACTATTTGATTCGTCCATGGTGTTATCTATGGATACTCCTGACTTTGCTTGCTTTTCTGTTTTAGATTGGTTTTGTGATCAACTTTTTCTTCCTGATACATGGTCATTACCTTCCTGAATGCATTGCTGCTGAACTGGTAAATAGGGTTTTGAAACCTTACCCCCACATAAGGCATAAAGAAACTTGGCCCTTGTGAACATTTCAGCTGTTCCAATACCTGATGTGATTGTTTGGGATAAAGTACAGTTCCATTCCTTTATCCTATGCAAATTATTCAAACTTCATACGTATTCAAAGTATCTATGACTGATATTATAACACCAGGATTTGTATCTGGTGACTGGGATGTAAAAAAAAAGTTTATTTTCTGCTTTCTGATCTTGCATAGTATTCTGTATTTGAAAATGGAGATGTTTATACGCCACCTGCAAATTATGAGGAAATGTTTTGCTATCACCATTACGGACATTGGTTTCTGAACAGAGCCAGTACCCTGATAATAGTTTATAATTACACGCAATTGGAACATTGTCTGAGTTCAAAAACATATGTAGAAAAGTTTTCATGTTTTATTGGTCATGATGTTAAAAATGCTGAGTCTTATTATTTGAAATGACTCTCTACTTTCAAAATCACAGAGTATTTTGTTAACTGACACAAAATTGATTTATTCTGATTCCTTTGTTTCCCAGTTGACTATACAAGGCTATAAATATTGCTTGAAGTCAATTGACTTAAAGAGTGTGTGGGGAACTACAAACTGGTAAAAACAGGGTAGGGAAGCTTTATTTAAAGCATGCCTTATTCTGTTAAAAATTCTATTTCTCAATTAATCTGTGCAACAAACAAGTTGCATAGGCTTGGCAAGAATTAAGGACTTGAATTAACCCAGTGTTCCATCACCAGGTAAATTTGATAATTGGCAACATATTTTAAATGTCACTGAAGAACAGCTCAATGGGTGCGTTCAGAACGGCACCTTTAATTTACAACTTTCAGGTACCAATGGGTGGTTATTGTGGCCAATGGACACAAATGGGTGTCATGCAGCAGGTGCTGTAGTGGTCCTTAGAGGAATAGCTTCAGGATATCTTGTGGCATGGTCCACTACCACCAAGATAAACCTATTGCCTGAAGCAGTAGGAGGGTCAAGGGGGCCAACTATGTCAACTCCTACCCTTTCAAAGGGAACCCCAACCAAGGGTAGTGGAATAAGGGGAGCCTTTGTAGTGCCACCAGTCTTGCCACTGGCTTGGCAGGTCATGCAAGACTTAGAAAAATCTTTTGTGTCCTCTGACATCCTAGGCCAGTGAAACAGGGGGACAAGCCTTTCCCATGTTTTAATCTGACCCAAATGTCCAGCCAAAGGAATGTCATGTGCCAGAGTTAAGAGGAACTCTCTGTACTGCAGGGGAATGACCAATCTCCTGGCTGCTTCAGGTTTTGGGTCCCTTGCCTCTGTGTACAAGAGGTTGTCCTCCCAGTAAACTCTATGTGAGTCACTGACATCCCCATTTTGCTGCTTGACAGCTTGCTGTATGAGACCCTCTAATGTGGGACAGGATTGCTGTGCCACACTCAGCCCCTCCCTGGCAGGCCCCCCTCCACCCAAAAGCTCAGCAGTGTCTGCTGCCAGCTCCTCTGGTGAAGGTTCTGCACAGGGAGGAAATTCTTCTTCCTCAGAAGTTGAATCATCTGTAGAGGGAGGGATGGTGGGTAGGGATTTACCCTTGCTACCCCTAGCTTTAGGGAGCACTTGGTCCATTGTTCCAGGATCCAAGTCACACTGTCCTTTTTGCTTTTTGGCCTGAGCCCTGGTTAAAGCAAAAATATGCCCAGGAATGCCCAGCATTGCTGCATGAGCCATGAGCCTCCAACTCCACTTCTGCCCAAGCTGATGTCTCTAAATCATTTCCTAGTAGACAGTCTACAGGTAAATCTGAAGCAACAACAACTTTCTTTGGACCAGTAACCCCCCCCCCAGTTGAGATTCACAACAGCCATGGGGTGGCTAAGAGTGTTGTTATGAGCGTCTGTCACTTGGTACTGGTGACCAAGTAGGTGTTGTTCAGGGTATACCAGTTTCTCTATTACCATGGTAACACTGGCACCTGTGTCCTTGTAGGCCTGAACCTCAACACAATTGATTAGGGGAAGTTGCTTGTACCTATCCATATTAAGGGGACAAGCAACCAAGGTGGCCAAATAAATGGCACCTTCAGAGACTAACACAGCCTCTGTGGTCTCCCTAACAAGACCAACCCCAACTAAATTACCAAAAGTGAGCCCAGCTACTCCCTTGGATTGGCTATTAGTAGGTTTGCTCCCACCACCACTGCTATTACTAGGGGCACTAGAGGTTGCAGTATGGGTTGTGGTAGTGGTAGGTTTGGTGGTTTTCTTTGGACAACTGGCATCAGTTGTCCAATGGCCTTTTACTTTGCATAAATAACACCAATGCTTTTTTACTTGATTAGAAGAGGATTTGGACCCACCACCCCCACTAGAGTGTTTTTGTGGACCTGATGAAGACTCATTTTTAGATTTGTCCCCACCCTTGTCAGAAGACTTTTCTGTTCACTCTGGCTCTGACCCATTTGTCTGCCTTCTTTCCAATTCTTGGGGAGAGGTCAGATCTGAGTCCACTAGATATTGGTGTAACAAGTCAGACACACAGTTATTCAGAATATGCTCTCTCAGAATAAGATTATACAGGCTTTCATAGTCAGAACCTTTACTGCCATGTAACCACCCCTCCAAGGCCTTCACTGAACAGTCAACAAAGTCTATCCAGTCTTGTGAGGACTCTATTCTGGTGTCTCTGAACTTAATCCTGTATTGTTCAGTGGTTACGCCAAATCCATCCAAGAGTGCATCCTTCAAAACTGAAAAATTATTGGCATCAGTTTCTCTAACAGTAAGGAGCTTTCCATTGAAAGATACCCATAGGATAGCAGCCCACTGCCTTTGAGGGACCCCCTGTACCATACAGGCCCTCTCAAGTGCAGCAAACCACTTGTTAATGTCACCCCCCTCCTTGTAAGGGGGAACTATCTTGTGCAGATTCCTGGAATCATGCTCTCTCACAGGATTGCTATCAGGAATACTGCTGCTGCCACCATGGGCCCCAAACCCCAACCTCTGTCTCTCCTTCTCCAGGTCTAGGGATTCCCCGTCTAGAGCCAGCTGTTGCTGTTTAAGGTTCAGTCTAGTCTCCTCCACTCTCAACTTTTTGAGTTCCCTTTCTAACATGTTGTCTTCAGGGTGGGTTGGTTGGGAATGCTTGGACACAGAAGATATATTGTAATTAACAGAGGGAGACCTGTCCCTAACAGCTTGCACTCTAACAGCCTGGCCTTCAGGAACAAAAACATCCCTACTATGATGGGAGCTTCTATTACTACCAGCATTGCTATGTGGTCTGCTAAGGGGCAGATTTTGAAGAGAACCCTATACACCTCCCTCAAGGGGTTCCCCTGAGTCAGAGTGTGAGCTATCTACTAACTTCTCAGTTGAAGTGCCAGCTAGGGACTTATCATTCTCAATGAGCATTTTAAACAGAAATTCTCTAGAAGGGTTCTTTCCTACCACTAAACCACTATCAATGCAGAGACTCCTTAGGATCTTAAAGTTAAGATTGTCATATGTTGTATTGACCATTTTAAGAGAAGTTCCTACATCAGACATGATAGAGGAAGGTTTAGGGACAGGGAGAAGAGAGAAAACGTTTCAGGACTTTTTAAAGAACAGGAAAAAAACGTTTTCAAACTTTTTGAAACTTTTAGAAAGTTTAGGAGTACTTTTTAGCACTTAGCAGAAAGTGTAAGAGAAGAAAAGCAAAACTTTTTGGTTAAGTGTACATGCACTGAACTTGTTTTGTATATTTTTCTCTTATGAAAAGTACAAAATGACAAAGTGGTAAGTAGTTACAAGTACTTATCCCACCTCTGCACAACCAATGTAGGAGGCTGGCCTGGCTTGTAGTGGGTACCAAGGGGTACTTACACTCTGTACCAGGTCCAGTTATCCCTTATAAGTGTAGAAGAGGTGTTTCTAGCAGCTTAGGCTGATAGAAGGTAGCTATAGCAGAGCAGCTAAGGCTGAACTAGGAGACATGCAAAGCTCCTACTATACCACTGGTGTCATATGCACAATATCATAAGAAAACACAATGCACAGATATACTATAAATAAAGGTACTTTCTTTTTATGACAATATGCCAAAAGTATCTCAGTGAGTACCCTCAGTATGAGGATGCCAAATGTACACAAGATATATGTACACAATACCATTTTTTTTTAGTAATAGCAAAAGGAAGTAATGCAAGCAGTGCAAAGTTACAATAGATTGCAATAGGAGCACATAGGTATAGGGTCAACACAAACCATAGACGCCAAAAGTGGAATGCGAACCACGAATGGAACACAAACCTCTGTGAGCTCATAGAGGGTCGCTGGGACTGTAAGAAAAAGGTGAGGGTTAGAAAAATAGCCCACCCCAAGACCCTGTAAGGTAGGTGTAAAGTGCACCTACAACCCCCAGAGAGCACATAAGTCGTGATAGGGGGATTCTGCAAGGAAAACCAACACCAGCAAAGCAACAACAGTGGATTTCCGGACCTGATTACCTATAAGACAAGAGGACCAAGTCCAAGAGTCGCAACAGTGTCGAGAGTTGGCAGATGCCCAGGAAATGCCAGTTGAGGGTGCAAGGAAGCTGCCACCGGATGGAAGAAGCTTGGTGTTTTGCAAGAACGAAGAGGACTAGGAAATTTCCCTTTGGAGGATGGATGTCCCACGTCGTGAAGAAGCTTGCAGGCGTGTTCCCACCCAGAAAGACCGCAAACAAGCCTTGCTAGCTGCAAGGGTCACGGTTAGAGTTTTTGGATGCTGCTGTGGCCCAGGAGGGACCAGGATGTCGCCACTTGGATGAGGAGACAGAGGGGGCGCCCAGTAAGTCAGGAAGCCCTCACAGAAGCAGGCAGCACCCGCAGAAGTACTGGATGAAGCACTTAGAAGAGGAGTGAACCGGAGTCCACCCGAAGTTAGAAAAGGGAGTCCCACGACACCAGAGGACAACTCAGAAGGTTGTGCACTGCAGGTTAGAGTGTCGGGGACCCAGGCTTGGCTGTGCACGAAGGAAATCCTGGAAGAGTGCACAAGAGCCGGAGCAGCTGCAAATCACGAGGTACCCAGCAATGCAGTCTAGCATGGGGAGGCAAGGACTTACCTCCACCAAACTTGGACTGAAGAGTCACTGGACTGTGGGAGTCACTTGGACAGAGCTGATGAGTTCCAGGGACCACGCTCGTCGTGCTGAGAGGGGACCTAGAGGATCGGTGATGCAGTCTTTTGTTGCCTGCGGTTGCAGGTGGAAGATTCCGTCGACCCACTGGAGATTTCTTCAGAGGTCCTGGTGCAAGAAGGAGGCAGGCTACTTCCAGAGCATGCACCACCAGGAAACAGGCGAGAAAGCCGGCAGGATGAAATAGATACAAGGTTGTAGTAGTCGTCTTTGCTACTTTCTTGCGGTTTTGAAGGCGTCCTGAGCAGTCAGCGGTCGATCCTTTGGCAGAAGGTGAAGAGGGAGATGCAGAGAAACTCTGGTGAGCTCTTGCATTTGGTGTCTGAAGAATTCCCCAAAGCAGAGTCCCTAAATAGCCAGAAAAGGAGGTTTGGCTACCTAGGAAGTAGGATAGGCTAGTAAGAAAGGTAAGAGCCTATCAGAAGGAGTCTCTGACATCACCTGATGGCACTGGCCACTCAGAGCAGTCCAGTGTGCCAGCAACACCTCTGTTTCCAAGATGGTAGAGGTCTGGGGCACACTGGAGGAGCTCTGGGCACCTCCCCTTGGAAGTGCAGGTCAGGGGAGTGGTCACTCCCCTTTCCTTTGTCCAGTTTCGCACCAGAGCAGGGCTGGGGGATCCTTAAACTGGTATAGACTGGCTTATGCAGAGATGGGCAGCATCTGTGCCCATCAAAGCATTTCCAGAGGCTGGGGGAGGCTCCTCCTCCCCAGCCATCACACCTATTTCCAAAGGGAGAGGAGCTCACACCCTCTCTCAGAGGAAATCCTTTGTTCTGCCTTCCTGGGCCAGGGCTGCCTGGACCCCAGGAGGGCAGAAACCTGTCTGAGGGGTTGGCAGCAGCTGCAGTGGAGACCCCGGAAAGGCAGTTTGGCAGTACCTGGTTCTGTGCTAGAGACCCGGGGGATCATGGAATTGTCTGGCATTGGGGGTGACAATTCCATGATCTTAGACATGTTACATGGCCATGTTCAGAGTTACCATTGTGACGCTATACATAGGTAGTGACCTATGTATAGTGCACGCGTGAAATGGTGTACCCGCACTCACAAAGTCCGGGGAATTTGCCCTGAACAATGTGGGGGCACCATGGCTAGTGCCAGGGTGCCCAAACACTAAGTAACTTTGCACCCAACCTTCACCAGGTGAAGGTTAGTTATATAGGTGACTTATAAGTTACTTAAGTGCAGTGGTAAATGGCTGTGAAATAACGTGGACGTTATTTCACTCAGGCTGCACTGGCAGGCCTGTGTAAGAATTGTCAGATCTCCCTATGGGTGGCAAAAGAAATGCTGCAGCCCATAGGGATCTCCTGGAACCCCAACACCCTGGGTACCTCAGTACCATATACTAGGGAATTATAAGGGTGTTCCAGTATGCCAATGTGAATTGGTGAAATTGGTTACTAGCCTGTTAGTGACAATTTGGAAAGCAGAGAGAGCATAACCACTGAGGTTCTGGTTAGCAGAGCCTCAGTGAGACAGTTAGTCATCACACAGGGAACACATACAGGGCACACTTATGAGCACTGGGGCCCTGCCTGGCAGGGTACCAGTGACACATAGACTAAAACAACATATATACAGTGAAATATGGGGGTAACATGCCAGGCAAGATGGTACTTTCCTACAGTGATGGAATGGGGGTGGCAGAAGATGTCACTGTAGTGTTGTGGCCACTAGGGTCCGCCACCGCCGGGGAGCCCCCATCGGAGGAGGTCTCGGAGTAAATACCTCCTGTGGTAGTTGCCTCCCCCGTGGAACTCCCCTCGCCCTCCAACCCACTGGCGCCATGGGCGTCAGATGTCTCTGCCTCCGAGGATCCATGGGCCACTGCTTCCCCACTTGCTGGTGCCTCAGCTCCCTCGCCAGATGTTGCTGCTGTACCAAACCAACACAAGAGAACAGGGATGGGGAGACAAAACAGGAGAGACAATTGTAAATAGCTGAATGGAGGTACATGATGGCCAGACATACACCCACCCAGAAGACACACCCAACAGGCAGCACCGTTCACCATGCCCATGGCCATACCCCTGACTACTGACCAGAATACTGCGACGTGTGGGAGACCTGACAAAGACACCCCTACACCCTTTGGGGACCATAAAGTAGAAGGACACCAGTAGGAGTCCCTGCCTCTAAGCAGCATAAACCCTAATGCACACCTAGACATCCTTCCAGACTGAAGTTTGTAAATTGAGTAGTCACCCCCTTGTGACTGCTGTGCAGACTTCAAGTGCCCATCCAGGTCTGGGTACGTCACCACCAGGATATGTCGCATGAGGGGGGACAGTGCCCGACGGACACCCCTTCCACGTTGGGAGGACTTCCCCTGCTGGGCTTCACAGATCTTATGCGCCCAGCGCCTCAGGTCCTCCCACCTCTTTCTGCAGTGAGTGCTCCGCCGGTTGTAGAACTCCAGGGTCCGCACCTCCTTGGCGATGGCATGCCAAAGTACCCTCTTCTGGGGGGCGCTGACCTAAAAGGGTGACACAGACATGGAGCACAGAGGTCAGGCACTTGCAAGATAGGTACAGCTGGCTAATTTCCACTATGAGACGGACAGTACTCTCAGACTTACAGGCCATACCCATGCAGCATGCCATGCACCACGGCACATGCAGGCTCAGAGGTGCACACATATGTCAATTCAACACCATCCATTACACCCAAACAGTGCCCCCCAAACCCAGACTCACCTGTACCTCTGGCCGTCCGTACAGTTTTGCGTACAGGGGCAGGACCCCATCCACTAGCCTCTCCAGTTCCTCCTGGGTGAAAGCCGGGGCCCTTTCCCCTGCAACACGAGCCACATCCATTGCCAGAGGCAGGCCACAGCAGCACACACAGTGGAGTACGTGTCCGCATGAGATCAGGGAGTCAAGTGAATAATCGATGACGAACTTGCGTACGTTCCGCGGTGGTGTGCACCTTCACCACCGACGGCGATCATGATATGCCAGAATTCCCCATTGGCATCCATGTTAACCAATGACGGTAAACACCGCCTTACGCTGTGACGTCAACCGCTAGCGGTATAAGGTCACTTCTACAACAAAAGGCCTAGATTACAGTGGGCAGACATTTTGGCAGTAACTACGCATCTATAAATAAAGCTTTGCACAATGCAGGCTCTACTAGCCACATGAAGCACCTAAGCATGTGTCCATTCCGTAATATACCACACATGAAATACTCTGTTCCCTCATTGTGATATAGATCTGTCAGGAAGCAGTTAATCTTGAGTCACTACAATGAACTATGCAGTGCACAAATGATGAAATGTGTGGCTATGTATGTGTCTTCATCACACCTTTTTGAAACCCCTCGTAGGTACCGACCCTTGTGGTGAGGAAGGGCAGCATCGGTGTACAGACCACTTGTGGATATGAGGACCATGGTGGAGCGTCAGATCATAGTCAATTACTGACTCATACATGCAACAATTCAGGAACTTTGTGCTTTACTGGATCCTGCACTAACTCCAGGAAATCGTAATCAGCATGCCATCCCTACTGAAGTGCAGGTGCTCTCCGCACTCCATTTCCTTGCCACTGGCTCATTTCAAGTGACATTGGGCACGGGTGCTGGATTTTCACAACCAATGTTCAGCATGGTACTGACAAGATTTCTGAATGCATTTATACGGCACCTGCATTCCTATGTGAGGTTTCCCCAAAGTACTGACCTCCCTGCCATTAAGTCCATCAATCAATCAATCAATCAAGGATTTATAGAGCGCAATACTCACCCATTAGGGTCTCAAGGCACTAGGAGGGGGAGAGCTACTGGTCAAAAAGTCAAGTCTTGAGGCGTTTCCTGAAAGATGGGAGGTCTTGGGTCAGGTGGAGGTGGAGAGGTAGGGAGTTCCAGGTCTTAGCAGCTAGGTGTGAGAAGGATCTTCCTCCTGCGGTGGTGTGACGGATGCGGGGGACGTAGGTGAGGGCGAAGTTGGCAGAGCGAAGGTAGCGGGAGAGGGTGTGAAAGGTGAGTCTGTCATTGAGGTAGGCAGGATCTGTGTCGTGGAGGGCTTTGTGTGCATGGACGAGGATTTTGAAGGTGATCCTCTTTGATACTGGTAGTCAGTGTAGGTCTCTGAGGTGGGGTGAGATGTGGTCGCGGCGTGGTATGTCTAGAATGAGGCGGCCAGACGCGTTCTGGATTCTTTGCAGCTTTGTTTGGAGTTTGTTTGTTATTCCTGCATATAGGGCATTTCCGTAGTCCAATGCTGACCAAAGCGTGGGTGACGGTTTTCCTGGTTTTGACGGAAATCCACTTGAAGATTTTGCGGAGCAAGTGGAGGGTGTTGTAGCAGGAAGAGGAGATGGCATTGACCTGCTGAGTCATGCTGAGTGTGGAATCTAAGATGAAGCCCAGGTTCCATGCGTGGTGGGTGAGGGTGCAGATCCTAGGGAGGTGGGCCACCAGGAGTCGTTCCAAGTTCAGGGGTTGGTGCCAAAGATGAGTATTTCTGTCTTGTCTGTGTTTAACTTGAGGTGGCTTGATTCCATCCAGCTGGCGATGGCGTGAAGTCCGTTGTGGAGGTTGTCCTTTGCAGTTGTAGGGTCTTTCGTGAGGGAGATGATGAGCTGAGTGTCATCTGCGTAGGAGACTATGGGCCATATTTATACTTTTTGACGCAAAACTCAAAAAAATTAGCGCTGGCTAACGCCATTCTGAAGCGCCATGCGGGCGCCGTATTTATTCAATGACGTTAGCCGGCGTTAGCCGCCGGCGCTGCCTGGAGTGCGTGAAAAAAATGACGTACACCAGGCAGCGCCGGCGTAGGGGAATATGGAGCTTGGGCGCCAAAAAATGGGGCAAGTCAGGCTGAGGCAAATTTTTCGCCTCAACCCGATTTGCGCCATTTTTTTCAACTCCCAACCCCCATTGAAATGACTCCTGTCTTAGCGAAGAAAATGACTCCTGTCTTAGTCATGCCCCCTTGCCCAATGACCATGCCCAGGGGACTTCTGTCCCCTGGGCATGGTCATTGGGCATAGTGGCATGTAGGGGGGCACAAATCAGGCCCCCCTATGCCACAAAAAAATAATAATAATAATACTTACCTGAACTTACCTTAATGTCCCTGGGATGGGTCCCTCCAGCCTCGGGCGTCCTCCTGGGGTGGGCAAGGGTGACGGGGGGGTCCCTGGGGGCATGGGAGGGCACCTCTGGGCTCCTTCCGAGCCCACAGGTCCCTTAACGCCTGCCCTGACCAGGCGCAAAAAAACAGCACAAAAGCAGCTGGACGTAATTTTTTTTGACCCGCCCACTCCCGGGCGTGAATTTTGCCCGGGAGTGTAAATGCGGTGCACATGCCTCAGAGTACATTTTTTAGACGGGAACGCCTACCTTGCATATCATTAACGCAAAGTAGGTGTCCACGCTAAAAAATGACGCAAACTCCATGGACTTTGGCGCTAGACGCGTCTAACGCCAAAGTATAAATATGGAGTTAGTTTTGCATCGGAATTGCGTAAAAAAAAAAAAACACAATTCAGGTGCAAACAGAGTATAAATATGCCCCTATGTTTATGTGGTATGTTCGTGCGATGTTGGCGAGGGGGGCCATGTAAACGTTGAAGAGTGTGGGGCTGAGCGAAGATCCTTGGAGGACACCACAGGTGATTCCGGAGGCTTCTGACAGGAACGTCAGGAGGCAGACCCTCTGGGTTCTGCCCGTGAGAAATGACGAGATCCAGTCCAGTACTTGTTGCTGATTCCAGCGTTGTGGAGGCGAGTGCGGAGAGTGTGATGATATACCATGTCGAATACTGCAGAGTGGTCCAGGAGGATGAGTGCTGCTGTTTCTTCTTTGTCGAGCATGGTCCTGATGTCGTCTGTGGCAGCAATGAGTGCGGTCTTGGTGCTGTGATTTTTGCGGAATCCGGATTGGGAGGTGTCAAGTGCCTTGCTGTCTTCCAAGAACCGGGATAGTTGAGTGTTCACGATTTTTTCGATGACCTTGGCTGGGAAGGGGAGGAGGGGGATTGGTCGGTAGTTCTTGGGGTCATCAGGGTCTGCCTTTGGTTTCTTTAGCAGGGCGTTGATTTCTGTGTGCTTCAATCTCTCTGGGAAGGTGGCTGACTCGAAGGAGCTGTTGATGGTGTTGCAGAGATGGGGAGCGATGATGATGTTAGCTTTGTTGAAGATATGGTGTGGGCAGGGGTCCGATGGTGATCCGGAGTGGATGGAGGCCGTGGCGTTGGTGGTGTCTTCTTTGTTGACAGGGGTCCAGGTGTGGAGGAAGTGGGTGTTGCTTGGAGTGTTGTGTTCATAGGTGTTTGTAGTTAACTGGTGGGTCTGGGGGTTGAAGCTGTTATGGATTTCTTCTATCTTTCTACTGAAGTGGGTTGCGAGTGAGTTGCAGAGGTCCTGTGATGGCGGGGTTCATTGGAGCAGGCCCTGGGGGTGGAGAGTTCTTTGATGATGCCGAAGAGCTCTTTGCTGTTGTGAGCGTTGGTGTCAATGCGGTTTTTGAAGTGGGTCCTTTTGGTGGTGCGGATCAGTTGGTGACATTTGCGTAGGGCATCCATGAAGGCGATGTGGTTGGAGTTGGTAGGGTCACGGTGCCAGGTTTTTTCCATTCTGCGACATAACTATTTGGATTCCTGTAGATCTGGGGTGAACCAGCTGGCCTTGAATCTGTGGGGGGTGTTTGGGTGTTTTTTGAGCAGTGTGAGGGTGTTGGCGCAGTCTTCTATCCAGTGATGCAGGTTGGTGGCAGCTGTGTTGGGGTCCAGAGTCCCGGGGGGAGGCCCGGGCGAGTGTGGAGATCAGTTGATCCATTGATATTTTGCTCCAGTTGCATCGGGGAGGTTGTGTGCGGTGGTGGTGAGTGACTGGTTTCTGGTAGGAGAAGTGGATGCATCGGTGGTCTGTCCAGCAAAGTTCGGTGGTGTGGCTGAAGGAGACATGGTTGATGGCTGAGAAGATGGGATTGAGTGTGTGGCCCTTTAGAGTGGGTGGGTGAGGTGACGATTTTGTTGGGGGTGTTGGTATCGTTGTTATTCTCCAGGTGGAAGTTCAGGTCGCCAAGGAGGATGTAGTCCGTTGAGGCGAGGGATTGGGAGCTGATGGTGTCAGCGATGTCATCGCAGAACTGTGGTCTAGGGTCAGGGGGTCTGTAGACTAGTGTTTCTCTGAGTGTGTTGTTGGCGTTGATGTGTATTGTGAAGTGGAGGTGCTCGGCGGGTTTGATGGTGTCGTCGAAGTTGGTGGAGACTCTTCTGGAATTCTATGCCTTTGCCAACATACCCCATGTTATAGGTGCCATCGATGGCACCCACATACCAATCATCCCCCCAAGAGTGAGTGAACAGGTGTGCAGAAACAGAAAGAACTTTCACTCCATGAACATCCAATTGTTATGTACTGCAGACCAGTACATCTCACATGTGAATGCCATGTTCCCAGGTTCAGTCCATTAATCCTTTGTATTGAGGAACAGTAGTGTGCCACCCAGGATGGAACAACTCCAAGAGGACAGAGGGTGGATCATAGGTAAGCGTGTCTGTCACTAACTGACACATAGCAGACAGCCAGGGTGACTAAGGGGCTTAACAATGACTACTCTGTATTGCACCTTTTTCTAGGTGATTCTGGTTATCCAAACTTGCGTTGGATCCTGACACCAGTGAGGAATCCCAGGACGGATGCAGAGAGGAATTACAATGAGGCCCATGGCCTTACTAGGAGGGTGATAGAGTGACCTATAGGTCTCCTGAAAGCTAGATTTCGTTGTCTACATATCTCTGGGGGTTCCCTGGCCTATGGGCCTGATAAGGTGTGTAGAATAGTGGTGGCCTGCTGCATGCTGCACAACGTGGCAGTGAGACATTCTATCGCCCTCTTGGAGGTGGAGGGTGCTGTATGTCCTGACCAGATACCTCAGAGAGGTGAGGAGAGTGATGGTGAGGATGAGTAAGGGGAAGATGTCAATTCCAGGACCCAACTGATGCAATTCTACTTCCAGTAACTGTGTGGGACTTGGGCCTGACATTGGGGTTTGTGATGGTACATATTGAAGTTTCCTGCATTTACTTATTGTCAACATTTAGGCACACAGGACTCCCTTCATGCACAGATTTGACAATGAAGTAGTTTTCAGCCAGTTGCCTCCATACTTCACTTTGTTCACAATTTAACACAGGGGACAGTATAACAGGTGTGATATGTGTTTTATTGGTTGAAGTGAGTGAATAGTGATATTTACAGACATAGCAAGTTGTAAGGGGTGTGTGTCCTCAAGACCAGCATAGTGGCAGCCTTGTGGGTACTAATGATGGGTCCATATTTTCTTACATTAGTTCATATTGCCTTTTAGCAATGTGTGGTGGCTGATTGAGTGGGATGGTTGCTGTGCAGATTGTTGCTGAGTTACTTCTTGAAGGGGGCCTTGTTCTTTGCTGGGGTTCCAGTGCCATATCTTGGCCTGAGGGTCAGTTTGGGCGCCTGCTGTTGATCTTCAGGGGATGACATGGTAAGCCCTTGGGTTTCCTGTGAGGGTAGTTCCTGGGATGTTTCTGCTGATGGTGTAATATCATTGTGGGTGTCCGGTGATGTAGTGGGGACCTCTTGTCCTGTGTGGGTGTCAGACTTGTTTTGGACCAGCTGCAGCCGTGCCCCTGCTATGGTGGCCATTGTGGCATTGTGCTGTTTCCACTGCTCCATGGCCTGTTGGTGGTGTTCCTGCTGCATCCTCTGACTGTGCTCTAGGGTGGACACAATCTGTGCCAACCTCTCATGGGTATGCTGGTAGGCCCCCAATACCTCTGATATCAGGTCCTGGGCTGCTGCATCCATCCTGTGGCTTCCCCCCTGGCCCACTGCCACCCTTGCACTTGCCCTAGCCCCCTGTGCCTGTGTCCCTTGCACAGGTCTGGCAGTACCACTTGTACTGGGGCCCTCACCTTCCTGCATGTTGGGAGTGGGAGACTGTGACCTCTGTACCTGTGTTTCACCAGTCTGTGGCCTGGATATACTGGGGTGGGGACGCTTGCCCTGGGCTTGCTGGTCCTGACTGGGTGGAAGGGGTGACAGTGCTTTCCTGGGTGGGGCTGCAGCATGGTGAGAGTCCAGGACTGTGTGAGGGTCCTGCCTGCTCATCAGTGTCCAGGGATCCTTCACCAGTGTCCTGTGAGGTGCCTCTGTCTCCCTGGGGGGCACTGGCACCCCTTGTCCCGTCCGTTAGGGTTGCATGGGTGGTGGTGCCTGTTGGCGGACATAGACATGTCTGTTACAGCTGCATGAACGTTTGAGGTGAACAGGACTGGGATATTTTGTGCTGGTGTTACTTTCAGTGGCCTCACAGGGTGCCTTTGTGAGGTTGACACTGCATTTAGCATCGACTATGGGGTTGCATTGTGGTGGGGGTGTCGCTCCATTGTGGGTACCTGCAGGGGTAGTTGACTGTGAATAGGGGGATGGATGTGGGACTGTTAGTGGGTTTGTGGTCATGTGGGGGTGGATTTAGTGGCTGATGCCTGGGTGGGGTGTTGGTCCTGGTGGGTGTTGGTGGTGTGGGATGGTGGATGCATTACAGGTCTGGTGTATATGGGGTATATGTGGATGACTTACCCGAGTCCATTCCTCCATTGAGTCAATTGAGTCCATCAAGGTGCAGGAAGGCCAGTTCCTTTTCCTCCCAGTCTGTGTATTCTGGTGGTGTTGGTGGCGGTCCTCCCCCAGTCTTCTGCACTGCAATGTGGTGCCTTGATGCCATGCCCCTGACCTTCCCCCCCAGGTCGTTCCATCTCTTCCGGATGTCGTCCCTGGTGCGTGGATGGTGTCCCACTGCCTTGACCCTGTTCACAATGGCCTGCCATAGCTCCATCTTCCTTGCGATGTGTATGTGCTGCATCTCGGCCCCGAATATTTGTGGCTCCACCTTTAGGATCTCATCCACCATGGTCCTGAACTCCCTTTCGGTGAAGAGTGGATGTTTGGGGGGGTGACATGGTGAGTGTGGTGAATGGTCTCAGGGCTGGGAATGCAGTGAGGGTGCTCTTCTGTGGGTCGGTGTGCGTCTCCTGTATGCTGGCGTTCGATGTCTGCCTCTGGTGCTCTCCGTCTTCTTGGCCTGTTTCATTGAAAAGGATTGTGGTGTATGTCTGGGGTGTTTTATGGGGTTATGGATGTGTGTCAGGTGTGTGGGTTACACGCTTATCCAATGTGTGCACTTCTTGCTGTAAAGTCCACTTGCTGCCCTTGGCGGTCGGAGCCACCAATGGTCGTTCGGCCTCCACTGTCTGCCAAGGTGAATTGTGCATCATTATTTGGAGGGCGGGATGTGGGTGTGCTTGGCAGTGAAGGGGTGGGGAGGTCTGGGATTTCCGCCGACAGGGTCATGGAGGGAAGTGGTGGTCTGGTGATTTTTGGCAGGGTTGGGATTTGTGTTCATTATATGGGGGGTTTCCATTCACCGCCAATGGCGGCATCCTGTTCACCGCCACCACAGCAGTTGGCGGTGTTTCCCGCCGTGTTCATAATGACCGCCTTTATCTCTTTCTGGATATAATTTAGCCTCCTTTTAAATAGTAGTTTAGGAGTAGTGACCTCATCATATGCTTTTTAGGCTGGTTCCCGCACTATTGTATCGACAATGGGGAGAGTGTTGTGGGTGCATTTTAGGGCGTTGCTTGGGCACACTTATTTAAGCTTTGGGACTGCAGCCTGTGCCCTTTTACCTAGTTCATTTTCATTTATTCCTTTTTTATTATTTTAGCACGGCTTTGTTTTGGTGAGGATGTTTTATTATTGTTTTATCGGTTGCCTTTCCACACAGTAATTTTTAATAGTTCTTCTCTACTACATTTCATCTTGTGCTCTGCTCAAGGCTGTATATTACAATCTACCAAGTATTGCCTGTCCAAAGTACGAAGTTCACCTTACACAGGAAGATGCATTATCATGTCAGGCCAGTTCTCAGAACACAACATGTTTTGTTCTAACACTGGCAAAATAAGGTTAGAGACACTTCAGCCATCCATCTTATGCTGTACCATGTTGTTGCAGCTCTGTTGAACTTGGTCTCGTTGCTCCCACCACTTGGGAGGACTGCCATCAGGCAACAGACAGCTTTCACTGTTATGCTCTCATGTAGTAACTAGAAGTGTGGGATCTAAATTAACTAGTGTGACCGGATGTTGGGACTTTTTATTTGTTTCACACTTATGGTCACAATACTAATCGTACTATGTTTAATTTTCCTAATAATTGAACCTCATGCTTTTTCACATAGAATTCAGTTGCTTCAATAAAATCTATTGAAAACTCTCCTGCATTTCTCTGTCTGTCTTCACATGTATGAGAATGTGTGCAAATGAGAGAAAGGGGTAAGTTCTGTTCTGCCATGACTTTCCTGAGAAGTGAGAGTGCCATACATCAGTCTGCAACAAATCACCTTTACTTTCTATGTTTGGGTGAGGTGCTGTTAGCTAACAGAAAGGGTTAGGCTGCCAGCTGCCAGATGGTGTGGGATCCACTCAGTCACCCACATGCTGTGGTGCTGCCGCCTAAAATCAGCAATCTTACTTCCAATGTAAGATCCGTATGACAACAGCTTGCCAAAAAAAATCACCCTGGATTAAAGTATGGCTAAAACCTGCCGTATTTCCATTAATTAAGGAGATGTATCCGACATGTCTGTTTGATGTGAGGTAGCTAGCCGCCCCTCATCCATGTTTCAAATACCTGGGACATAGTGAGCCTATGTAGCAATGTGTGTGGAGTAGTGTTTTTGCCATATCAGGAACACAGTGCTGAGGCACAATACCTGTAGTTGCCAGACATTACTCAGTTTACATATTGTAATGGCCATGGAATCTAGCTAGTTGCCAGTTGCATAAGGAACCCCAGTGATCAATTACTAGGGACATGCGTATCATACCATGTGTACACAGCAGCATTTTTCCTAATCGTTCTAATTATTAACATGGTTCTACCTAGATTTTGCAAGACAATGAAATTTCAGCTGCCAACATTGGCAACACCTGGGTACTTTGGCTTTGTTACATTTGATAGTCTAATCTAGATGATGTATAATAAAGATTGATTCAGTTCCTATTTATGTCCGATACATATTTCCTTCCGCTCCAACAGACAACATGATACCTGAGCAGCTGAAGTACCACCTTATCCGGCTTGAACGCTGGTTTGAAGATGGCTCTTGGAAGATTACACCTCAGTGGCCCCCAAGCCATGATCAGCCAGGCACCAGCCAGGATGTTGCTGCCGACCAGGGAGATCCATCAGTTGCTGTTTCAGGAATATCCACCAGTCAGACAGGACGATGACCACAGACCCTTGCACCAACCACTGGACAGAGTTATCAATTTGAACTTCTGGCCATGAAGGACCTCTTTGACCTGAAGCTCTGTTTCGCTGGTTTGGAGTAAAAAGTGGACACTTTTATCCAGTTGGGGCTAATGCTGCAGCAGTTTATGGACTGCGCAATAGATTAAGGCCCTCATTACAACCCTGGCGGTCGGTGATAAAGTGGTAGTAATACCGCCAACAGGCTGGTGGTAACTATCACCAAATTATGACCATGGCGGAAAGATCTCCGATAGACAGCCAATGTACCACACCAACCGCCAAGGCAGAAATAACAGCCACCACGACGGAAGCCACCTACAGCCAGGAAGAAGTCAATGTTCCGCCCACTATATTATGACCTAGCAAACCGCCACATTTTCTGGGGCGGTACCAATAACATCAAAAGCCCAGTGCAAACTGAGTTCAGGGAAAGGACTCACCGTTGGAGACACAGGGAAGAACCACGCCACCAAGGAACCTGAACTGGATGTCTTCCCAATGATCTTCTGCGTTCTGCTCCACCACGAACACCAATGCTGGAGAAGACAACGATGGGAAGGGAGGAGGAAAAAGAGAGTGACACACACATACACAACACACACCCCACATATACACACACACACCATACACACAACCAGATGCATTATGAAAACAATTTTACCCCATCACCCATCTGAATAAAGCATGGACAAAACAATTTCGCAAAAGTGAATGTAATGAGATCAACACAGTATGATAAATAAGTAAGGCAAGATAATAGATATATACATATGTACAGAAAAAGGGACTCAGCCCAGTCCACAATGTTTGTAGGCCACATGGCCACAGGCCAACGTCCATGGCCACACATGTCACCTGCTTCAACACGGAGAGAACACTACAGGGGCATCAGTTGGTATATAGGCAGGCACCTCAGCCCGGAGATGTAACAAGACCGCTGGCTCTGGAGGGGCAACCTGCCCTGTGCTTGATCCTGGGAGTGATGGGCCACAGTCTCTCAGGTGGGTGTCATACTCACTGGTTCTGGAGGGGGCAACCTGCCCCGTGCTTGATCCTGGGGAGTGATGGGCCACAGTCTCTCAGGTGGGTGTCATACCGACTGGTTCTGTAGGAGGCAGCCTGCCCTGTGCTTGGTCCTGGGGAGTGCAAGGCCACTATCTCTCAGGTGGGTGTCATACCCACTGGCTTTCGAGGGGGCAGGCTACACAGCAGCCGATTGAGGCAGGATTACATACTGTCCGCCGGCGGTGGTGGCTGCACAGTGGTGGTGCTGTTGGTGGGGGGAGGATCCTGCCCATCCCCTGCAAACTCAGATGGTTGCACAGTGGTTGGTGCTGCTGCTGGTGGGGGGAGGCTCATGCCCATTCCCTGCAACCTCGGACGACTGCACAACCATGGTTGGTGGTGGGGTCTCCGTCATGGTTCCTGGCCCAGGCCCCTTTGTCAGTCTTTCTGCCAGCTGGTGCAGGCTCCTTGGTCTTCCTGGCTGCTGGGGCAGGATCCTTTTCCTTCTTGCCTGCTGGTGCAGGCTGTTTGGTCTTCCTGCCCTTTACCTTTAGGCTGCCTGGTGCAGGCTCCTACACCTCAGAACATGTGGCCTGCATCCCTTTTTCACCACGAGTGGGTGTGGTGATGACTGGGCCCGTGGACTGTGTGGCTGAGGTGCTTGGCTGGGTTCTTCCTACCCTATCCACACATGCAGGACGGGGGTAGGGAAGAGGTCAATGGTGGATAGGAACAGTTTTTTCGGGACATTGGGGTGGGAAGAGGGAGAAGGAATAGGAGAGGAGTATGAGGGAGGGGTGTTGGAGGTGTCTGCTGCTTTTGAGTGCAGTGGCATGGGCTGTATGCTGTTGTGAGGTGGATGGCTGTTGGGTGTCTGAGTGCTTGCGTTTGTGTACTTTAGGAGGGGGGACAGACACATTGGGAGAGGACACAGGGGACGTGTGCATGGCTTTTGTGGAACTGCCTGCCAGTGAGGTGTGTGTTCTACTTGTTGTAGTGATGCTGGTAGTGGATGATGAAGTAGTGCATGCGGGTATGAGTGTGGACAGAACTGGGTTGGAGGTGGTGGAGAAGGAGGAGGGGGAGGCATTGGAAATAGTGGATGTTGTTGTGTCTGCAACTGGATGGTGTTTGTGTGAGTACCCTTGGGATGAAGTGTGGTGCTTGTGTTTGCCTCTGATACTCATGTGTGTTGTCATGTGTGCATGCTCGTCTGCCTGTGTGCTTGGGATGGGTTGGGGTTGAGGAGAATGGGACTGGGAAGTGGAAGTTGGAGGGGTGACGGTAGAAACAGGGACAAACCTGCCATCAGAGAGGAGGCCAGAGCCTGAATCAATCTCTGTTGGGCCACCAATCCAGTGTGAATGCCGTCAAGGAATGTATTAGATTACTGCATCTGAGCTGCCGGCCCCTGGATGGCATTCACAGTGGTTGACTGCCCTACAGAGATGGATCTCAGGAGGTCAACAGCCTCCTCACTCGGGGTGGCAGGGCTCACTGGGACAGGGCCTGAGGTGCCTGGGGTGAAGGAGATGCCCACCCTCATGGTTGAGAGGGCACAGGCAACTCGCTGAGGGGCTTCTGGGAGGGTGGCGCTGGTACGGGGGAAGGCGGATGTACATGTAGCTGGGGTGATCACATAAGTGTCCTCCACCACTAGGGAGCTTCCATCGGAGGAGGGATCTGTGTCAGAACTGTCCCCTACAGTCTCTGCCGTGGTGCTCCCCTCGCCCTCCGTCCCACTGATGCCCTCAACAGCGGTGGACTCTGCCTCCTGGGTCCTGCGAGATGCAGCTCCCTCCGTCACCGGTGCCTTTGCTCCTCCACCAGATGATACTAATGCACATAAGGACAGGATGACAAAACAAAAAGGGGGTGAAGAGACAAAGGATACACTTGGTCAATGGATGCACCAACACCACTGTTGGCGGACACAGCACCCTCACACACAGGGAACAGGTCTACACAATATGCCATTGCAAATAGTTAGCAGCCAAAGCATGGGAAGGAGCGCACACCACCAAATGCAACACACCTGGGACACACTCAGCCGTGAGCAGTAATGGATGCCTGCGAGGTAGGTTGCAAGATTTTACCTTCTGAACCCTAGCCACCATGGAACCTACGCTGCAATGTCAGGCCTGACCTAGGGGCACTCACTGACACACATCCCCCACCCCGATACCACCCTACCATGCGTAAGTTGTAATGATGAGCACTGTACTCACCCCCTTGTGGCTGCTGTGATGCCCTCATGTGCCCGTCTAGCTCTGGATAGGCCACCACCTGTGTGCGAGCCATCAGAGGGGTCAGGGTTCGATGGGCACCCCTTCCTCATTGGAAGGCCATCCCCAGCTGGGCCGCTGCCATCTTCCATGCCCAGCACCTCAGGTCCTCCCACCGTTTGCGACAGTGGGTGCTCCGCCTGCCATAGACCCCCAGGGTCCGCATGTCCTTGGCGATGGCACACCATATACGCTTCTTTTGATGGACGCTGACCTGCAGAGGCAATGCACACAGGAAAATTGATTTAGACAAACAGTCCTTCCTGTTAAACATATGGCCCACCATGCCCATATCCATCACCATTTACACACACATGGCCCAGCACACAACGTGTATGCCGCCCAGAGGACATCCACCCAACCCTTTACATGAGGCCTTCACACACACCACTCCATGCCACATGCATCGTGCTCACAGTGTACTCACCTGTTGGTCTGGAGGCCCATACAGCAGTCCGTACTGGGGTAGGACCCCATCCACAAGTCTCTCCAACTCCGCTGAAGTGAAGGCTGGGGCCCTTTCCAGAGTCACACGGTCTATGGTAGGTTCCAGACACAGGTCACAGCAGCACATGCAGTGTGGGTCCTCTCCTGTGGAAGGTCAGGTAACAAGTGAGGAATCAGTTAGAAAATGGTGGTCACTTCTGTGGAGGTACATACTGTCACCGCCGGCATAGATCACCATTGGCCGCTGTACCCCATGGGGCCCAATTATAACCAATAAGGAGTTGCACGGCGGTTCCTGACCGCCTCCCGCAACGGCATACAACGTCGGCGGAATTACCTCACTTCCAAATGTCCCTCCACACAGGACAGGCAGGTGCCTTTTCAGGGGGCGGCAGGCCCTGGAAAAATGCTGCATCACTGGTGTTTTTAGGACATACTGGAAAATCACATTGACCCATCACAAGTTTACAGGATGCAAAGTTCTGTTGCAGCTTCATAGTTGAGGTTGTGACTGGCTCTTCACTCTTGTGTCCCTTAGATTACTACCGCTGCGGATGAGTAGGAGATGGAGACATACCCAAGTGTACAGACCCCTGGTGGACTTGGCAACACTGGAGGACAGGCACATTATCCTCACCTATAGACTGGACAGGGCCATAATCACAGAGCTGCGTGCCCAAATGGAGCCTCTCCTGATACCCGCTATCTGTCACCTCACTGGGATCCCCCCTCTTGTGTAAGTGCTATTGTGTTCCATTTCCTGGCAACTAGTTCTTTCCAAGTGACAGTGGGCTTGGTAGCAGGAATGTCACAGCCAATATTCTCAATAGTGCTGACAAAAGTGTTGTGTGCCCCGATTAAACACAAGGGCAGCTACTTTGTTTTCCCCCAGGTTGAAGATTTTGATACAATTAAGGCTGAGTTTCATGAAATGGGACATATCCCCAACATGATTGGGGCGATTGATCGAACACATATTACATTTGTCCCCCCCACCAGAATGAACAGGTGTTCAGGAATTGAAAGAGTTTCTACTCTATGAATGTAAAGATGGTGTGCCTTGCGGACCAGTACATCTCCCACGTCAATGCTAAGTATGCTGGGTCGGTGCATGATGCCTTTGTCCTGATGAATAGCAGCATCCCAAATGTGATGGCCCAACTACAGAGGCACAGGGTGTGGCTAATAGGTGATCCCTGGGTCCCGCCCAGTATATGTTGGTGTATGGGTATAGTGTGAGCCATATGGGATAGTGTGTGGCTAAATGTTGTCCCTCAATATTTCAGGTGACTCTCGTTACCCCCCCCCCTATCATGGCTGCTGACCCCTGTGAGGAATGCCAGGACAAGGGCAGAAAATGTTATAATGAAGCCCATGGGCAAACCAGAAGGCTAATTGAAACGACCTTTGGCCTCCTGAAGGCCAGGTTCCGGTGCCTCCTTTTGACAGGTGGATCCCTGTGCTACCCACTCAAGAAGATCTGCCATATAGTGGTGGCATGCTGCATTTTGCATAACCTGGCCTCAGACACCATGTCCCATTCCTGCAGGAGGAGAAGGCAGGAGATGCCCGTGTGCCACCAATGGACCCTGCGGACAGTGAGGATGAGGAGGCAGAGGATGAAGAAGAGGACAACAGAATATCTGTGCCAGACAATACTTCCAATGACACAATGGTAGGACAGTGTTTCTCCACATTTCAATGACATTTGTTTGAATTTCTGTGGCACTTGCATGCTGATATTTCCCACTTCTGTGCCTACTTACCGTTCCCTCTGGCACTTCATTTTGCAGATGTTGGTGACCTCACATATACTCCTGGTATGATCACTGCTGCCAGCTACAGGTCATTAATCTATGCTTATTTTCAATGTTTGTACCTGTTTCAATGAATGCATATTTGATATACATGACATACTCCAAACTTTTCAAGTGTGTTTATTTAAGTGCTAAAATATAGAGAGGCAAGTGTTATGGGATGGGGTGATGATGGAGGAAAGTCCAGGGTATTGTTCCAGTCTGTTTGTAGCACAGGTGCATTGTCCAAGGAGACATAGGAAGGGGAGCAATGGCAGATCAAGATGGACAGGGTGACTGTGTGGAACACAAGGGGGAAAATCAGGAGAGTCTCATTTCCTGGCCGGGGTCTTGGCAAGTTTGCCTGGCTTCTGTCTAGATCGCAGGGAACGTTTGCAGGGTGGTTCTCCTTCTGCAGGGGGAGGGGTGCTGGTCACCTGTGAGTCCTGTGATGGGGCCTCCTGGCCACTAGTGGTAGCAAAGGTGGAAGGCTGTTCAGATGTCTGGCCAGTGGCAGGGGCCCAATGTTGTGAGGCTGCCTCCCTCATAATATTGGCCATGTCTGCCATCACCCCTGCTATGAAGATCAGGGTGTTGTTGATGGCCTGCAAGTCCTCCCTGATCCCCTGGTACTATCCCTCGTTCAGCCGCCTGTTCTCCTGCACATTGTCTAGGATCTGGCCCATTGTGTCCTGGGAATGTTGATAGGCTCCCAGGATCTCTACGAGTGCCTCCTGGAGAGTCGGTTCCCTGGGCCTGTCCTCCCCCAGTGCACAGCAGTCCTCCCAGTTTCCCTGTTGGCCTGTGCCTCTGTCCCCTGAACCGTGTGCCCACTGCCACTGGTCCCAGGTCCCTGATTGTCTTGGGTATGAAGTGTGCCCTGGGGCCCCTGTGGAGGTGGACACACTGCTTATTGATGTGTCCTAGAGACAGGGGTGTTCGTGGGCTGAGTGGGTGCTGTGGTGGGGTTTCCTGATGGGGGAGTCTCTGTGGCGGTGTGTGACTGGGCCTGGGTAACCAGCTGTCCAGAGGTCCCTGATGGGCCAGGTAGGTCATCCACCCTTTGAAGACCAGAGTTGCTGTCATCACTGTGGGCCGCTTCAGTTGGGGGACTGGATAGTGCTGGCACCTCCTCTCCGCTGACATTGGCTAGGGTACCTGTGGGGATATAAATGATGTGTTATGGTTTCTTTGTCTGGCATATTGTGCATCCATGGCTTGCCCTCTTTGGTTGTATTTGCCCTGGCAGCTTTCACTTGTGTATGTTGGTGTATGGTGGGATGATTAGTTCTCTATAGTGTGCATGATTTAGTGATGACTGCCCATGCAGGGCTGTGAGTGGTGTCTATGCATTGGTAGAGCATGCAGGGCTTGGCATTGGGATGAGTAAGATGTGATGGTGGGGTGTGTGAGATGGAGTGGAATGATGGGAGTGGGGGTGGGGGTATTCGATGGCATGCAGGTAGGGGTATAGTAGTAGTAGAGAATTGGCTTACCAGAGTGCAGTCCTCCTCCTATTCCGGCCAGGCCCTCAGGATGCAAGATTGCCAAGACTTGCTCCTCCCTTGCCGTTAGTTGTGGCGGAGAATGTGGGGGGTCCACCGCCAGGCCTCTGTACAGCAAGTTGGTGTCTAGCTGCATTGGAATGTACCTTCCCCTGTAGGTCATTCCACCTCTTCCTGATGTCATCCCTATTTCTTGGGTGCTGTCCCACAGCATTGACCTCGTCCACGATGCTCTGCCAGAGCTCCATCATCCTATCTATCGATATCTACTTCACCTGTGCTCCAAATAACTGTGGCTCTCCCCTGATAATTTCCTCCACCATAACCCTTAGCTCCTCCTCTGTGAAACGGGGTGTTTTTGTGGTTCCATGGGTGTTGTGTGATGTGTGTAGGTGAGGGTGTGTTGGGTAATGTGCTGGGGTGTGTGATGTGGGGTGCGTGTGTGGTGTATAGGTGTGAATAGAGTGACGCTCTAGTTGTGTCAGTGGTCTTGATGTCTCTCTGCTGGCAATGGTTTGATATGGTAAACGGTTGTGGGTAATGTGGGTGTGTGTTTTATAGTGGTGTGGGTGTGGTGTGTGTATTCATGTCAGGTGTGTGTTGTTTGAATTGTCCAATGTGGTGTTGTTTTGTTTATGTGTGTCCATTTTGAGTGCGGTGGTACCGCCAATGGTTTACCGCCGTTGAATGTCTGCCATGGTGATTTGTGGGTCATAATGTGGTGGGCGTTGTTCTATTGGCCTAACGGTGTGGGTTTAGATACAGCCAGTTTATCACTGACCTTTGGTCTGGCGGATTTGTGTATGTGGCTGAATACTGACGGATTGGTGTGTCATATTATTGTGAACGGATATCCACGGCGGCGGCAGTAAGTTGGCGGCAGTCAGCGTGGCAGTAAGTGGGATTTAACACCAATGTCATAATGAGGGCATAATCTAGTATGCAATTATATAATTGTGCCCAACCTGAGTTTTTTTACCTTTGTTATTTCTTCTAGTGGTTTTATAGCATAGTTTAGCATAGTTTTTAGTGTAGGCATAGGTTATGTTTAATAATTTTAACATTTGTGGTGGGGTTTGTTCTTAGGTGGGTATATAGGCAGGTAGATTATTTAGAGGTTCGGGGTTCATATTTAGGATATAAAATACAAAAAATATACATTTGCTTGGACTTCTATGTTTAGGTAGTTTGTGTGTTGGTGTAGTTTATGTTGTTACTGTGTGAAAATGTATTAAGGGGCGGAGTTGATGTTTAACATGTCTGTTGTGTCGTGTCATATGTGTGAAATAAGATAAGTTAAACTAAGCTAGTTTTAAATAGATTTTAGGATAAGGTAGTGTTGTTTATGCAGCATAGTTTAGTTTAGGTTTGGTTTAGGTTAGATAAGTAAGTTAGTGTAGTCTAAGAAGTTTTAGGGATGATAAGTTTTATACCTACACTAAATAGCAATCTTTATTACGTACGTCTACTTCATGATTTACTGCATAGGGGTTGTAAAATCTGCTTATGTTGCAAATAGATTTGCAAGCAGTGCTTGTAGACAAGCAGTGCTTGAAGACTTGTGTGACTAGGTGAAACACCTATGGAGAGGAACTCGTCAAGTGTGGCATGGAATCACTGAAGGGATCTTCAAACATTGTAACTGGCATCTTGCTGGGAATTGATACACAGCCCAAAACAGGTATACACTCACTGTTGCACTGTGTGTGTAAGTCATGCATGCATTGAAGGGATGGCTATTGTCAACAATTGTCACTAATCAAGGATATTTTGGGACACACACTGATGCCAGCCACTTACACAATCACCCTTGCACCATTTTATTGTCATAGGAGTATTGTTTCTTGGGTGGTAGCCTTGGAGGTGGGCTCCACCTTTGCTGCAGCTTCATTCACCTTTACCATTGACCGAATGCTCATTGTTGCACTCCACACATGTGACATGCTAGATCAGATGCACATACATTTCACATATACTATTGCCCTTAGTCTGTGCCCGTTTGGACATGGATCTACTGAACACAATTCCATTTTGATAATAGGTTGTGTCTTTAGGGGCAACACATCTATCATGGCCTACTCCGTCTGATCATGAACAGACATACAACACACTGGTTCTTGTGATTTTATTTACACGTGACCCAAGGAGCAAGTGGTAGTTTTTCCAGCAACAACTTCAACATTGTGATACATAAGATGGCCAGACAGTGTCCATGGGGAATATATTGAATGGGACATGTGAAGAAGAGGAGTGTTTCAGTCAGGAAGAGGATGAGCAACTTGTCAATAGAGAACATAGGCCACATCAAGCCTACAAATGGGTGAGATCAACAGGTGGGACAATTAATTGAGGACTGTACTAGTTGGGAAGTACACTGGCCTAGTGATCAGCACAAAGCAAAGGAGAAACTGGTCATTTGGCACAGAAAAATGCTACCGGGCAGTTTGTGGTGAAAAGAGGTGAAGTCCACATTTCCCTCCTCTGAGGTATATGTACTTCCTGTAAGGGAGGGTTGTCGGTGTAGGAGGCGATAGAGGCACACACATATTGGGGCTAATGATGTGGATTCCCTGTCCACAGCAGCCATTCTCTGTGCCTTTGGCAGGGCAGTTGTGCATGTCTATGCACCATGACACCAGTGATGTCAGCCAGGGACTGTTCGAGGCCACAGAGTGGAGAGTAGGTGCCTCTAATAGCCACTGGGGTGTCCTTATTGGGACTGAGGCACCTACGGACTGCTTATAGGCTGCCCACAACTGTCTCCATCCACAGCCGCACCACATCTAACATCTCCCTCTAGACTCCTACTACAGGACATTGGAATTCAACTTGGGGGTCCTCGGAGTCCAGGGCTGGGGGTGGGCTGGCACGTGGTGTTTGTTGGGTGATGGGTGAACCTTCTGGAGACACCCTAATGCTGTTGGTATGCACAAATAACCTGATTGACAAACACTGTGTGACGTGGCTAACTTTTTGTATCATGACATACTTTGCAACAAAGTTACACAGCTCACTGGTCCTACCATTCCTGCATTTATGATAAGAGATCAGGTCCACAGCTGCTATGATGATTTGCATTCTTTTTCATGATGCCTATACTGATTGTGTTTTGGCATAGTTACACCTCTAAGTTTAGACTTTTGGTTTAAACTTAGACTTTTGGTCTAAGTTTACCTTTGTGAATTGGGCCCAGTGCCTTTAGATTATCTGAGCTAGTCCAAGGCCAGAAATTATTTGGGAGGGTATAAGTTTCTTTAGAGGGTGAGCAACATAAAAATTCTGTTTTCTCACTATGGAATTTAACAAATTCTTCTTCAGCCAACTTGCCATCTTTTTTAAGCATTTATGGAGTCTCTCCATTGATGTGTACCTGTTGTTATCCAATGATAGGATTAGTTGTGTGTAATCAGCATAGTTTACAAAGCTGATGCCATGTGATCTGATGAGAGTCAGCAATGGGCGCAGATATATAATAATAAGAATATGGCTCAGCGCTGATCCCTGAGGTGCACAGTCTTCTGTTCTTTTAAAATTCTGTAATGAATGGGGGAAGTGAAATTCCTTGGGTTCTGTTTGAAAGATAGCATTCAATTCATTTAAACAGTGTCACATCCACAACTTTATCCCTCAGTCTGGATAGCAATATTTGGTAGATAACCGTGACAAACATGGCTGACAGGTGTAATAATATCAAGACCACTGTTTGACCTCTGTCAACCATCACTGAATGCTCTTCCATGGCTAGACTCAACGCAGATTCCATGCCATGTGCCGGTCTAAAGCCTGTAAGTTCATTTTCAAGAATTTTTTGGGTTTCCAGATAGTTTGTCTTGTTGACATGTTTTTCCACAATTTTACTGGGTAGGGGTGTTGTGATATTGCATGGTAGTTGCAAATTATTGTCGATTCTGATGTTGTTGTTTTTTTCAGCAATGTTGGTATTAGTGCTTTCTTCAATGCTTATGGGACTGTGCCGTCAATAGGAACTGATTGCAGATTTTTAGTAAGCTCGGGTAGAGGTCATGCACCATTCCTTCCATATTCTGGGTGATATCTGGTCCAGTACAAAGCCTGAAGATATAGTCAACGACAATAATTGAAATTCCGTCTCATTCATTGGCTCTATGCTTTCTAGTTTAGTGGCTGCTAAGCCTATTATTTCATCTCTGGTGGTCTCCTCTCCTGTAAACTGATTAGTCTCTAATAGATCTGTGTTTATGTGATCTAAAATTAACTTCTTGTTCTTTTGGTAATTATTCAATGCATTTTTAATTGTATCTTATTGTCTCCTGAATAGCAATTCTGCTATTGTCTCTCAAGGTTCCTGCATTTAATTTTTGTTTCTTTTAGCATTGCAGTATAGATTGGTGCTGATGGTTTATGTCAGTTCTTTATTGGTATTATTTTGTTTAAAGTTTCTTTGATCATTTCCTATAAATGGTCGTAGTTCTGATCAACTGTTGTGCTTTCATGGTACTATGGGCCAGATGTATGATTCTGGCCCATTGCGATTCGGTAATTGCGATTTTTAAGAAATCGCTATTACAGAATCGCAAAGGGCCATGTATCACATTTGCGAATCGGTAATAGCGATTTCTTAAAAATCGCAAATACAATTACCGAATCGCAAATTGCAATACTGGCCCCATTCGCAGCTATGGGCCTGTTGGCCCATAGCTGCAAATGTTTTGCATTTCCTAAATT
Organism: Pleurodeles waltl; assembly: GCF_031143425.1. Classification (NCBI taxonomy): domain Eukaryota; kingdom Metazoa; phylum Chordata; class Amphibia; order Caudata; family Salamandridae; genus Pleurodeles; species Pleurodeles waltl. The sequence continues at coordinate 764,043,132 of NC_090439.1, read as the reverse complement.
GCGATTTCTGAACCAGAAATCACAATTTGGGAAATGCAAAAGGCCAGGGTGCTGGGGGCGTAAGGCCCCCTCTCCTGCACCACATTTTTTTTTTTTTTTACCATGTAAAGTACACACATACCAAAAGGGCATGTGTGCTTTACATATTACAATTAAAAATGCAGTTTTACTGCATTTTTTAATTTTGCACCCGGTTACCACCTGGTTGCAGACAATGGTATTTTGCATAAGGTAACTATGACTCACACCCTCAAGCGCACTGCTAATTACCCCATAAATTACATTAGTCATGACATCTATGACATCCATGATAATATCAGTGCAACATTTGTAATGAAATTATTGATGAGAAAACTGTGCATAGTGGAAAGCAAGTTATAGTTACCTTAGGGCATGACTTCTAGTTCCTTACTATAATTGTAACTGCATAATTTCTATGGTTTTGTGTTCCTAAAATGAGAACCTAACTATAAGATCCCTGTAACCTTTTTTTGTGAATTTCTAGGGTTTTTAAAATTCCATGTCCTAGCTATAATGTCTGTGTAACCTTTGTTTTTTTTAGTGAACTTCTAGGGTTTATGTAACTCTGCAGCCAACCCCATGCTGTAGTTCATCAGTGGGTGTATGGTGATTGACTGTGTGTGGTTGTGTGGGTCTGTGAGTGGGTGTGTGAGTGTTTTTGTGGATCTCTGTGTGGGTGTGTGACTGTGTGAGTGTGTGTGTGAGTGGTTGTGTAGGTGTATAAGAGGGTGTGTGAGCGGGTTTCTGAATCAGTATATGTGTGGCTTTTTGGGTCTGTAAGTATGTGCATGCATGGTTTTGTGGGTCTGTGAGTGGGTGTGTGAGTGGCTGTATGGGTGTGTGAGTGGCAGTGTGGGTGTGTAATTAGGTGTGAGTGGGTGTGTGAGTAAGTGACTGTGTGGGTCTGTGACTTGGTGTGGTAGTGGTTTTGTGGGTCTGTGAGTAGATGTGTGAGTGTGTGTGTGTGGGTGCATGAGTCGACGAGTGGGTCTGTGAGTGGGTATACAAATGGTTTTGTGGGTCTGTGACTGGGTGTGTGAGTGGCTGTATTAGTGTATGAGTGGGTGAAGTAGTTGTTTTGTGGGCCTGTGAGTGGGTGTGTGAGTGGCTGTATGGGTGTGTGAGTGGGCATGTGAGTGGGTGTGTGGGTTTGTAAGTGGGTTTGTGAGTGGGTGTGTGATTGGGTGTGTAAGTGGCTGTGTTGGTCTGTGACTGGTGTGGTAGTGGTTTTGTGCATCTGTGAGTGAGTGCGTGAGTGAGTATATGATGTGGGTCTGTGAGTGGGTGTGCGAGCAGTTTTGTAGGTCTGTGAGTGGGTATGTGAGTGGCTGTATGGATGTGTGAGTGGATGTGTGAGCCATTACATGGGTGTGTAAGTGTGTGTGTGAGCGAGTGTATAAAAGGATGTGTGAGTGGCTGTATGGATGTGTGAGGGGGGAGTGAGTGGTTAGGTTGGTGTGTAAGTGGGTGTGTGAGTCAGTATGTGAGTTGGTGTATGAGTGTCTTTTTGAGTCCGTGAGTGGGTCCATGCATGGTTTTGTGGGTCTGTGAGTGGTTGTGTAAATAGCTGTATGGGTCTGTGAGTGCTTGTGTGGGTTTGCACTTGGGTGTGTGAGTGAGTGGCTGTGTGGGTCTTTGATGTGGTGTGGTAGTGGTTTTGTGAATCTGTGAGTGGGTGTGTGAGTGAGTGTGTGTGGGTGCATGAGTAGATGAGTGGGTTTGTGAGTGGGTATGCAAATGGTTTTGTGGGTCTGTGAACGGGTGTATGAGTGGCTGTATTAGAGTATGAGTAGGTGGGGTAGTTGTTTTGCGAGTTTGTGCATGGATGTGTAAGTGGGTGTGTTTATAAGTGTATGAGGTCTGTGTGGGTCTATGAGAGGATGTGCAAGTGGATTTGTGGGTCTGTGAGTTGATGAGTGAGTGGCTATATGGGTGTGTGAGTGGTTGTTTGGGTTTGTAAGTGGGTGTGGGAGTTGGTATGTGAATGGGTGTGTAAGTGGCTGTGTTGGTATGTGACTGGTGTGGTAGTGGTTTTGTGAATATGCGAGTGAGTGTGAGAGTGGCTGTGCAGGTCTGTGAGTGGGTGTGCAAGTAGTTTTATGGGTCTGTGAGTGGGTGTGCAAGTGGCTGTATGGATGTGTGATGTGGATGGTCTGTGAGATCATGCATGTTTTTTTTTAACTGGAGTTTGGATTCCAGGATACTTCACGGATTTACATGGGGGACACACTGACAACCGCCATGGATCCATACATCATTTTTGGGCAATTTCTTTCTCATGAGGGTCCCTCAGAGACCCATTCATTAGTCTCATGGGGTCAATGTACATCGAACTTCGCTCCTTCTATCACTTTTATCTTTTATTTCCCCCCGGGACTTAGTGCTGATATATGAGATGACAGCGGAAGCCTTCCTCTCAGGTTCGCGCGAGTCATTCACTGCATTGCTGTTGGCTTGTGGATCTGTGTCTCTAGATATATATGCCTATTTTTTCTTTAATGATTCCAAAACTACTGAACAGATTTACACCATATTAAAAAAAAAAACTTCTTGACAAGATCTAGCTTTCTCTAAAATGTGGTGTAAATCCATCCAGGGGTTCGGGCTGTAGTTGTGTAAAATCTTTATGGGAAATTGCATGGAGAAAACGCATTTTACAGCCCCCACTTTTTTTTTGGGCCCGCTTGACGAATTTTCCTGAAACTTTCCAGACAGCAGATGAAAGGAGTGACAAACTATCTATCTATATCTTCACTTGTTATGGTTAGAGTTATCTCAAGTGATTATATCCACACCTCAATCAACTATAACTTGTGCCCTAAGGTAACTATAACTCACGCCCTCACCATGCACAACTAATTACCTTACAAATCACAGCACTCATGACATCTTTGATAACATCATTGATAATTTCAATGTGATATTTGCTGTGACATTTTTGACAAAAAACTGCATGGCAGGGGTGTGAGTTATAGTTATAATAGGGCACGAGTTATACTTTGAGGTATCTCTAACTATAACAGGTGAATTATTTTGTTTTTGTACGTGTAAAATTCTATTTCCTAACTATAACATCGCTATAACCTTTGTTTTTTCCAGTGTAAACGATATATATATATATATATATATATACATATATATATATATATATATATATATATATGTGTGAGTGGATATGTAAGTGGATGCATAACTATCTCAGTGGGTCTCTGAGTGGGTGCATTAGTGTGAATGTGTGCGTCTGTGTGGGTCTGTGACTGAGGTTCTCAGCAGGTATGTCAGTGACTGCATGTGTATAAATGTGTATTTTGTTTTTGCGGCAGGATTCATGACTCTGCCACAATGGTACATGGGGGGGGCACACAGGGGGACGTGACAGAGTCGCGGCACCACAATTGTGGAAACAATTAGTTTTGAAACGCTTCAAACTCATAAGGGGTCCCTCAGACACACTTTGGTAAACCTTAGGGGGTCAAATTGCCTCTACCCTGACCCCTTTAATTATTTACAGCACCTTTTTCCATTCCCTGGGGGCTAGCACCGGTTGATAAGATAGCGACCACAATGTTCTCCACAGGTTGTGACCAGCCAATCCCATTGCTTCCTTCTGTTATTGGAAGCCGTGAGACTTTGCGTTTGGTTTGCAATAGATCCACGTCCCTATATATATTTGGATTTCCTTCAATTAAAAAAAAAATGACTAAATGGATTTACACCTATTAGCAACAACCATTTGCAATCCAATGGGTCTCGCGTTTGCTCGAGTTAGAGCTATTCGCATTGTAAATTCCTAACTGGACTTTTCTTGCCACATACATTGAAAATGAAAAGTAAAACAGTTTCACATAACTAACCGGACTTTTCCTGCCATATAAACGGAAAAGTAAAAGTTTCAAATAAGCAATCGCGCTCCTAAATAAAGAGAAAAAGTAGTCCAGAAACCGGACGGAAAACATTGAGCCTCGTATGTTTTCAGTAGTTGGTCGGTGTTCTTGAGGAGGGCTAAACACTGGAAAAGGCATGACATATGCATGCCTTTCACTAATGAAAGCAAGTGGATTTTAAAAGGCAAGCCCATGAACCAATGAAAGTGACTGACTTGACATGGGTGTGGTTAGAAGCCCAAATAGAGATTACAACATGGGATGGAGCACTTTGCATTCGCCCCTTAAAAAGGGCTCTTTCTGGACCAAGAGCTAGTTTTCTGCCAAATTTGGTGTAATTCCATCCCGTAGTTTTTGCGCTATCAATGTTTAAAATCCCTATGGAAAAATGAATGGGGAAAAGGTGTTTTGGGACTCCACCCTTTGAATCAGCTCCCCTCCCCTCCAACGGATCACAAAGAAACTGCAGCTGATGTGAGCGTGAAAGTTCTGGCTCTTCCACGATAACCGGAGTTTCACGGGTATGTGGTAAACTAATATACTGGCAATTGTGGCAGAATGAAGGGAGCGTATATCTGTTTATGGGTTCGACTCCCTCTTATCTGCAGTGTGAGCGGCAATGTACTCCACGTGCAGGATGAACGTATGATATTGTAACTTCTTACGTCCAATGACTGGAAACACATACGAGTCACAATGAGAATGGTGATTGATGAACAGGTATGGCTGATTAGACCTTGATTGAACATTTAGGGGGTCATTCCAACCCTGGCGGTCGGTGTTAAAGCGGCGGCAAAACCGCTAACAGGCTGGCGGTAAAAAAAATGCAATTCCGACCCTGGCGGAAACCGCCAACAGAGACCGCCACTTCAACACACCGCCCGCCACGGCGGGACAAACAAACAGTACGGCGGTCACCGCCAACAGACAGGCGGGAGACAATTTACCGCCCACCCTATCACAACCCACCAATCCGCCACCTTTTCCGGGGCGGTAGCCCCACCGATAAAAACACGGTGGAAACAGCCATTTCAAATGGAAACGCTCACCTCCATACACCCCACGAGGAATCTGGACAGCATGGAACCCGAACTCCACATCCTCCCAGCGATTGTCTTCCTGCTCCTCTACCAGGAGCACGAACGCCGGCGCAGAAGACAACGGTGAGTACTGCACCTACGACACAGGGGAGGGGGAAGGCAAAAAATTACGGGGACACACATATGCCACACACCCACCCTCACCCTCACCCACTACAACACAAACATCAATGCATAGCAAGACATCACAGTTACCCCCCCAAACCCCCCAGAAGAATGCAAAGACAAAAGGAAATGATTATAAACATTGGAATATATTGTATGACTGGCTTTAAAATATATCACACATCTAAAACTTTTATATACATAAATTGTCCAGTCCGATATTTGTATCAGGCATTGTTCGTGGACCACTGGGCCCAAATCACATGGGCAAAGCCCACACAGGATACCTGACTCCAATGGAGAGAACACTGCAGGGGCATCAGATACCAAAACTACAGGCACCTCAGGGGGAAGGGAAGGGGCGGCACCTCAGCCAGATGAGTCCACGACGCCAGATCCACGAGGGGCCTCCATGGCCACTGTTCCATCCTGGGGAGTGCAAAGCCACAGTCTCTCAAGTCTTTACAGTGGTTGGGTTGCCCACTGTTCCATCCTGGGGAGTGCAAAGCCACAGTCTCTCAAGTCTCTACAGTGGGTGGCTTGCCCACTGTTACATCCTGGGGAGTGCAAAGCCACAGTCTCTCAAGTCTCTACAGTGGGTGGGTTGCCCACTGTTACATCCTGGGGAGTGCAAAGCCACAGTCTCTCAAGTCTATACAGTGGGTGGGTTGCCCACTGTTACATCCTGGGGAGTGCAAAGTCACAGTCTCTCAAGTCAATATCAGTCTCCACTGGTACTGGAGGGGGACTAGTGCCCAGAGTGCTTCGTGCAGCCCTGCCCGACACAGATGCAGGCCTGCCCCTTCCGCCAATGGGCCAGCGGTGCTTGAGACGGCGGTGCCCAGCGCAGCGGTGCTTGAGATGAAGGGCCCAGTGCAGCGATGCTTGAGATGAAGGGCCCAGTTCAGCGGTGCTTGAGACGGCGGTGCCCAGCGCAGCGGTGCTTGAGATGAAGGGCCCAGCACAGCGGTGCTTGAGATGAAGGGCCCAGCGCAGCGGTGCTTGAGACGGCGGTGCCCAGCGCAGCGGTGCTTGAGATGAAGGGCCTAGCGCAGCGGTGCTTGAGACGGCGGTGCCCAGTTCAGCGGTGCTTGAGACGGCAGTGCCCAGTTCAGCGGTGCTTGAGACAGCGGTGCCCAGCGAAGCGGTGCTTGAGATGAAGGGCCTAGCGCAGCGGTGCTTGAGATGAAGGGCCCAGCGCAGCGGTGCTTGAGACGGCGGTGCCCAGCGCAGCGGTGCTTGAGACGGCGGTGCCCAGTTCAGCGGTGCTTGAGATGAAGGGCCCAGCGCAGCGGTGCTTGAGATGAAGGGCCCAGTTCAGCGGTGCTTGAGACGGCGATGCCCAGCGTAGCGGTGCTTGAGATGAAGGGCCCAGCACAGCGGTGCTTGAGATGAAGGGCCCAGCGCAGCGGTGCTTGAGACGGCGGTGCCCAGCGCAGCGGTGTTTGAGATGAAGGGCCCAGCGCAGCGGTGCTTGAGATGAAGGGCCCAGCGCAGCGGTGCTTGAGATGGCGGTGCCCAGCGCAGCAGTGCTTGAGATGAAGGGCCCAGCGCAGCGGTGCTTGAGACGGCGGTGCCCAGTTCAGTGGTGCTTGAGACGGCGGTGCCCAGTTCAGCGGTGCTTGAGACGGCGGTGCCCAGCGCAGCGGTGCTTGAGATGAAGGGCCCAGCGCAGCGGTGCTTGAGACGTCGGTGCCCAGTTCAGCGGTGCTTGAGACGGCAGTGCCCAATTCAGCGGTGCTTGAGACGGCGGTGCCCAGTTCAGCGGTGCTTCGGATGACTGCCCAGTTCAGCGGATCCGCCCATGGCGTGGAGGTCATTCGCCACCTGACCTGTGGCTGGCTGTGCCTTCCTGCCCACCTGGGATGGGCCTGGTGGGGCCCTCCTGGGCTGCAGTACCGGGCCTGTTGGTGTCCTCCTGCCCACCTGGGATGGGGCATGCGGGCCCTCCTGCACAGCTGGGCTGCTGGCGGTCTTGTCGGGCGTGCTGCCCTTCCCAGCCTTCCCTGTTCGCCTGTGGCCCTTCCCCACCTTTGGCGGTGTGCCAGCTGGCACCACACTCCCTGCCGGAGCCATGGTAGGGATTTTGGTCCCAGGTGTTTTAGGCCTCTCGCGCCGGCCACTGACAATCTTCGCATGTTTTTGCGGGGTGGGCTGGCCGTGCCTTGGCTCCCTACTGAACTGGCTGCCCTTGAGGGTGGGGGACTCCACAGTCCATGGCAGACTGTCTTCACAGGGCCTGCTTTTGTGGTGGCTGAGGTGCTGACTGGAGTCCTATTAGATGGACGGGGTGGGGGAGTTGTTAGAAAGAGGTCAAGTTTTGATAGGAAAATAAGTTTAGGAAGAGAGGGACGGGTAGGTGTAGTAGGTATGGGAGTGGAGGAAGAGGTTGTGGTTGTAGGAGTTTGAAGTCTGCTGTCTTTGGGTGCAGGTGCTTGGGCTGGAGGCTGTCGTGAGGTGGATGGCTGTTGGGTGGGTGGCTGCCTGTGTTTGTGTAGCTTGGAAGAGGGGGTGACAGACACACTGGGAGAGGACACAGGGGACGTGTGAATGGTAGTGGGGGTGGTGACTGCACGTGTGCGGGGGGTTCTGGTGTGTGTGCTGGTGATGGACGTAGTGGCTGAAGATGTTGTGCATGCAGGTCTGAGTGGAGACGTGACAGGGAGGGAGACGAGGAGGAGGGGGACACAGTGGAGGCAGTGGGTGTTGGTATGTCTGCAGGTGGATGTTGCTTGTGTGAATGATTGTGTGATGTGTGGTGCTTATGTCTGTCTGTGCTTCCCTTGGGTGTTGAGGTGTGTGCAGGCTGGGCTGATGGTGTGTTTGGGATAGGCAGAGGTACAGGGGATTGGGTATGGGTGGAGGAGGTTGGAGGGGGGAGGCTAGAGACAGGGACAATTGCTGCCATCAGTGCTGAGGCCAGAGTGTTGAACGATCGCTGATGGGCAGCCTGACCAGAATGAATGTCCTCCAGGTATGCATTACTCTGGTGCACCTCCCTTTCTACACCCTGGATGGCATTCAAAAGGGTAGACTGCCCAACAATGAGCGTCCTCAGGAGGTCAATGACCTCCTCACTGATGGCAGCAGGGGTGACTGGGGCCGGGCCTGAGGTGCCTGGGGCGAAGGAGATGCCCACCTTTCTGGGTGAGCGGGCACGGGGCAAACGCTGAGGGGCTGCTGGGAGGGCGGTGCTGGTGCGCTGGGTGGCGGCTGTACCTGTTGTTGCGGGGGCACGGATGTTGCCGCCACCACAAGGGAGCTCCCTTCAGAGGCCGAGTCGCTGTCACTGACATCCGCACGAGTCCCTGCTGTGGAGCTCCCCTCGCCCTCCGTCTCACTGGTGAATTCCGATTCAGTTGCATGGCCCGCCATGGCCATGTGAGATGCAGCTCCCTCGTGCTCTGATGCCACTTCTCCTCCGCCTGATGATGCTAATGCACAAATGAACAGGAAGACAACAAAAAAGGGGGGTGGGGAAAAATAAAGAAATGTTGAGTGCATGCATTGGCGACACCGTTGGCGGACAGGACAGACACAGAAGCCCCCTGCACTACGCCGCGCACTTGGGGTCGACTACGCAATCCGTGGGACATGGCCTACAAGCCTATGGGCGACCTCTGCTCACATACATGACACAGGGCAATGAATAGCTGTACTTGGCACCCTACAGAGGTGGGGGGCGGGGGCACAGGGCCATGCCTTACAGAGGGGACTAGCCTACAGATATCGCCCTGGCCTATGGATACCCACAGCCCTCCTCCCCCACCCAGACACCTCCACTGCGCGCAAAGTCACCAGGATTTGAGTGTACTCACCCCCTTGTGTCTGCTGTGATGTCCTCACGCGCCCATCCAAATCGGGGCAGGCCACCACCAGGATCCGGGACATCAGGGTGGTCAAAGTACGACTGGCACCCCTCCCACGTTGGGAGGCCATCCCCAGCTGAGCCTCCGCCGTCTTCCTGCTCCAGCGTCAGATGTCCTCCCATCTCTTCCGGCAGTGGGTGCCCCGTCTGTGGTGGACCCCCAGGGTCCGGACGTCCTTGGCGATGGCACGCCAAATATCGATTTTCTGGTGGGCGCTGACCTATGTGACATGTACAGGGAGAGAAGAATAATCATCACCTTCTGCATGCTTGATGTGAGTGCCCCCCCTATCCCCACCCTTGCCATGTGGCACATGCTCTCATCTGTCGTTTGATGCATGCCTCAATCGCTCCCCTCACTACCTTCTTTCTTCCACCCCACTCAACACAGGCATTGGCCACAAAGCATGGTCCCAGTGTACTTACCTGTTGGTCTGGAGGACCGTAGAGTAGCGCATACTGGGGGAGGACCCCATCCACGAGTTTCTCCAACTCCTGAGCAGTGAAGGCAGGGGCCCTTTCCCCAGTCGCATGAGCCATTGTCTCTTCCAGACCGTGGTCACAGCAGCACCTGCAGTGTAGGTCCTCTCCTGTCGAAGATCAGGTATCGAGTGATTAAGCAGATAGAAAATGGCGGTCACGCCAACGGCGGTGCGTACCGCGGCAGTGCGTACCGCTACTGCCGGCGCACATCGTCATTGGCTCCTAAGACCCATAGGGTTCAATGTTAACCAATGCAGCTTTGCGCCGCGGTCTTCGACCGCCTACCGCCACGGTGTGCCACGCCAGTGCATTGACCTCACATCCCATTGTCGCACTTCACAGGTCAGGCAGCCGCCATTTCAAGGGCCCACATGCCTTATTTTCTACTGTGTCACACATACCTAGGCCTTGCATCGACACTCATACAAGCCATTCAATGCATTGGGAATCGTGTTATGTGCAAGCTGTGGTTACGTACCTGTGGGTTGATTGACTCTGTGCTCGCTGTTGTCCTTCATAGGCACCGTCCGCTGGGACATGCGAGGAGATGGAGAAATCTTCCCATGTGAAGACCGCTGGTGGGCCTGTCGACAATGGAGGAAAGACATGTCATACTGACATACAGGCTTGACCGAGCCACTATACAGGAACTGTGTGCCCAGCTGGAGCCAGACCTGATGTCACCAATCCGCCAACCCACAGCGTTCCCCCTCTAGTGCAGGTGCTGTCAGTACTCCATTTCCTAGCAAGTGGGTCATTTCAAACAACAGTGGCCATATCATCAGGGATGTCCCAGCCCATGTTTTCCAAGGTGTTGTCCAGAGTGTTGTCTGCCCTGCTCAAACACATGCGGAGCTACATCGTCTTCCCTGAGGTGGGGGATTTGGCTACAGTGAAGGCTGATTTCTATGCCCTTGGACATATACCCAACATCATTGATGCCATTGATGGGACACATGTTGCTTTGGTCCCCCCCAGCAGGAGTGAACAGGTGTACAGGAACAGGAAGAGTTATCATTCCATGAATGTCCAGATGGTGTGTTTGGCTGACCAGTACATCTCCCATGTTAATGCCAAGTTCCCTGGGTCAGTGCATGACGCGTACATCATGCGGATTAGCATCATCCCTTACGTGATGGGTCAACTCCAGAGGCACCGTGTGTGGCTATTAGGAGACTCTGGTTACCCCAACCTGTCATGGCTACTGACCCCAGTGAGGAATCCCAGGACAAGGGCAGAGCAACGGTACAATGAGGCCCATGGGAAAACTAGGAGGGTGATCGAGTGGACCTTCGGCCTCCTGAAGGCCAGGTTTAGGTGCCTCCATATGACTGGTGGATCCCTAATGTACTCACCAAAGAAGGTGTGCCAGATCATCGTGGCCTGCTGTATGCTTCACAGCCTGGCTTTGCGATGCCAGGTGCCTTTTCTGCAGGAGGATGGTCAAGATGGTGGTGTTGTAGCAGCTGTGGAGCCTGTGGAGAGTGAAGAGGAGGAAGGCGAAGAGGACGACATAGAGAACAGGAACACAGTAATACAGCAGTATTTTCAATGACACACAGGTAAGAATCCACACTGGCATATTACATATACTTAACCCCTACTACCTTTCTACTGTCTGACCTTTTCCCCCAGTGTATGGTAACTGAGTTGTGACTTTCCCTTCCGATTTCAGAGATGTGGGCCCCACTGCGTGACATCTGCTTTATTTCCCCATGGACTACAGCTGTGTGACATTGGTATGTTGGCATCACAATGTGAATATGCCATTTGTCACGGTAATGTCTAATACATTTGTACAAAATCACAGCCAGACTCCAGATTGTTTTATGCAATAAGTGTGTTTATTACAGTGCTCTAAATTGGTGGGTGGTTGCAAATCATTGAGGTGTGATGGTGGAGGATTGTCCATGGCAGAGTCCAGACTATCAGTATCACAGGTGCATGGTCCAGATGCCTGTGGAAAGTGGAGCAGGGGCAGTGTAAGGTTGGACAGGGTGTCAATGTGGGACAGTGGGATGACAATCAGGGAGGTATCCTTTCCTGGCTGGGGTCTTGGCATCTTACTCTGTCTTTTTCCTGAATCTCAGGGCCCGCTTGCGGGGTGGTTCTCCTTCTGCAGGGGATGGGGTTCTGGTGGCCTGTTGGTCTTGTGTCGGGGCCTCCTGTCCACTAGTGCCGGTGGAGGTGGTAGGCAGTTCTTGGTCCATGCTAGTGTCAGGGGCCCTTTGTGGTGCAACAGTGTCCCGCAATGTGGTGACTACCTGATTCAGAGCCACTACGATGGTGCCCATGGCAGAACTGATGTTTCTTAGTTCTTCCCTGAACCCCATATACTGTTGCTCCTACAGAAGCTGGATCTCCTGATACCTGGCCAGGACCGTGGCCATCGTGTTCTGGGAGTGGTGGTATGCTCCCATGATGGAGGAGAGGGCCTTGGGAGAGTGGGTTCCCTGGGCCTGTCCCCCCCCCTGTCGCACAGCAGCCCTCCCAGTTCCCCTGTTTCCCTGGGCCTCTGTCCCCTGGACCGTGTGCCCACTACCACTGCCCCCAGATCCCTGTTGTTGTTGGGGTGGTGGGTTAACCTGGGTGCCCTGTAGTGGTGGACACACCGCTGATTGACGTGTCCTGGGGACAGAGATATGGGCCCGCTGTGTGGGTGCTGTGCTGGTGTTCCCAGAGGGGGGAAGGTCTGCTGTGGCCTGTGGCTGTCTGAGGGGAACCGACTGTCCAGAGGTCCCCGATGGGCCGGGCTGGTCATCTAGATCCAGAGAGACAGAGCTGCTGTCATCACTGTTGGCCTCTTCTGGGGGTGGAGTGGACATTTGTGGACCCTCCTGCGCGGTGACGTGGCGTTCGGGTCTTGCAGGGCTATAAAAGTATGATTATTGCTTCTGTGTGTGCCATAGAGTGCAATATGTGGGTGCCCGTGTACCCCTGTGCTTGCATTCCTGTGTGGGGGCTTTTGTGATGGTGGTTTGGTGGGCGGATGGGTATGTGCAGTGGGCATGCTTAGGTGATGGGTGTCCATGCTTTGTGGTCGCATGCAGGGCTTGGTGTTGGGATGGGTGGGTTGTGAGGGTGAGACATTTGCAAGGAGTAGGTGTGATGGGGTGGGGGAATGAGTTGGCATGCTGGTGGGGTGGGGGGGATGAAGTAGTTAAGATTTGACTTACCAGAGTCCATTCCTCCGCCTACTCCTGCGAGGCCCTCAGGATGGAGGATCGCCAAGACCTGCTCCTCCCATGTTGTAAATTCTGGGGGAGGAGGTGGGGGTCCGTCGCCAGTCCGCTGCACCGCGATGTTGTGCCTGGATACCATGGAACGCACCTTCCCCCGTAGGTCATTCCACAGCTTCCTGATGTCGTCCCGATTTCTTGGGTGCTGTCCCACAACGTTGACCCTGTCCACTATTCTGCTCCATAGCTCCATCTTCCTGGCAATGGTGGTGTGCTGCACCTGTGTCCCGAAGAGCTGTGGCTCTACCCGTACAATTTCCTCGACCATGACCCTGAGTTCAGCCTCAGAAAACCTGGGGTGTCTTTGCGGTGCCATGGGGTGGTTTGGGTGATGTGTGGGGTGGATTGTGTGGTGCGAAGTGTGGTGATGTGTATTGGTGTGTAGTTTGAAGTGCGTGGTAATATTGCTGGGTGACAGTGAATTGCGCGTCTGGGTGCTCGGGTCTCTTATCTCTGTGCGTGTTCACGAATCTCTAGGAGTGGGGGTTTGTGGGTGATGTGGGTGTGTGTTTTATATTGTGTTGGGTGTGTGGGAGTGTTGTTTGTATGTGTATCAGGTGTGTGTATTTCGAATTATCCAATGTGGCTGTGTTTTGGAGATGTGTGTGTATTTTGAGCTCGGCGGTGTGTACTGCCAATGGAATACCGCGGTTGAAAGACCGCCGCGTGGATTCGTGTGTCGTGATAGTGTGGGCGTATTTCTGTTGGCGTGACGGTGGAGGTCTGGTCATCGCCAGTTTCTCGCTGGCCTTTGGTGTGGCGGACTTTTGTGGATGTCTGTATTTTGGCGGTTTGCCTGTTGTGGGTCAGAATGACCGTGGCGGTTTACCGCGGCCGCAGAGGTGTTATGGCGGTCTTCTGCACGGCGGTAAGCGCCTTTTACCGCCGAGGTTGGAATGACCACCTTAGTGAGCAAAGAGTCCCCTCTCTATGACCATGATCTACCTTTACATGGGAGTGTGTTAAATTTACCTTTGCACTGTCAACATTGAGAAAGGCATTGTTCTGCCGAAACACATCTTTTTCACACAAATAAATGGACTTGAACTACCCTGTGAGTGCTTAAACTTTTGTTGTACAATTATTTGACGTAATACCAGCATCACATGAGGCGGCATCTGTTCAATGGAGTTTGGCAATTATTTGGTGGTCTTGTGCTGTATATATATATATATATATATATATATATATATATATATATATACATACATGTATGCATATATGTATTACCTAGTGAGGTTGCCACTAGGTAGCTCTAGTTAGGACATGGTTTCTAAATAAAAAGCATTTTTTTACTAGCCTCTTGTCAAATGTTCACAAAACCTTTAAAAAAAGAGTCGCCAGCCCCATCAGCTACTGCCTGGAAAGTTCTGGGATGATCCTTCTAGGGGGACGAGAAAAAGGGGGAGTCCGAAAACATGTTTTCACTATTTATTCATTCAGCGCAAATACTACTGGAAGGAATTACACCAAATATGGCAGGAAGGTAGGTCCTGGTCCAGAAAAAACTGCTTTGTTTGTGTTGGTGTAATTCCGTTCAGTAGTTTTAGAGAAAATAAAGAAAATCCAAATTTGTAAATCTACGGACGCAAAGGATTTGCAACCCCTCCAGATCTTGTGCAGATAGCTGACTGGCTGATAACACTTCAACAACAGATGTCGTTGAAGTGTTGTCAACCATCTTTGGACTCTGCTCAAGCCGAGTTAAAAGAAAAAGTAAAAAATAAAGGAAAAGGGTCGGGGTACGAACAGCCTTACCCTTTAGCTCTAGTGGTGGAGTCCCAAAGGGACCACACCCAGGGCTAAAAAGCATTTTTCTTTTTTATTTTACAAGAGGACTCGCGGTGGATCTGCCATAAAAAAAAATTAAAAGATGATGTGCAGCTTTTCGTGCTTCATTACTATAATGCCGACAGGTGGGCAAAGTTTCGGGGGCATTTGTATAAAAGAATCGGGAGAGGACTCTTGACCCCCTCCCGCGGCACCGGGGACTGCCACCTCACCATGGCTTATTAGTTTTATGTGGGAGGATATGTGCCCCTCCCGCTGCCCAAGGACCACCACCTCCCAGGTTCAGGTGTTCAGGTAATAATAGGTTGGGGGGCCTGTGCCCCCCACACCCTGGGGACCACTACCCCAGGGGCAAAAGGAAATGTATTTGAAGGGGGGCTACATGGCCCCTCTACTGTACTGGGGACCACCACCACGGGGCAGAATGCATTTTATTTGCAAGGGGCTGTATGCCTCCTCCCGCTGCCCCGGGGACCACCATCCCGGGGGTGATTATTTAAAACAAGAAAGGGGACCCTCCGTGGCTATGTCCTCATTGGAGGGCAGTCCCCCTCTTGAAGTGACAGATGGCCCTAGGCACCACCAACCCCCACGGCAGGCTACTGCTGTGTCCGGGGATGCCCATCCCCGGGACAAAGCTGCCTGTTGTGGCTTGGCTGCAGCTCTGCAGCTGCAGCCAAGCCACAGCAAACACTTTGGGTTTTGACAGTGGGACCTGTAAAGCAGTAACTATAATGTATGCACCAAGGTAACTATAACTCCAGTCATCTCCATGCACTACTAGTTACCCCACAACTTAGGACACTCATGAAATCTTTGATAACATCAGTGACAATTTCAATGAAATATTTGCAATAACATTTTTTTATCAAAAAAACTGCATGGCTGTCGAATGAGTTAGTGCCTTAGGGCACGAGTTATAGTTACTTGAGATAACTATAACTATAACTAGTGTATTTCTATGGTTTGGTACATTTAAAATGTGAGCCTAACCATAACGTCCCTGTGACCTTTGTTTTTTTCAGTGATAGTACTTCCTAGGTGGCAAGCAGATCCTTTATGTGGAGCACCCTGTAACAGCACTGAGATCAAAATCTGCTCACTTCATATGCCTGATTTTTAGGTGCAATTATTAACCATAAGATAGTAGCAAAGCTTCTAGGATTATCTAGTGTAATCATTATCTAGTGTAATCATTATAATTATCTAGAACACAGGGAATCTAGTTGCTGATAAAACCTTCTCTGGATACCTGAGTTGTATACTTTGCCTATAACATAAATAACATTGTTACTTGTAATAGACTATTTTTGTTTTTCTTAAATATAGGATGTTTGATTCAGTAAAATTGACTCTGTCTACAGCAATGATTCATACTGGCTTCTGTTTTGTATTTATTGGAGGCCCATTCATCTTTTACAGTCCTTTTTGCTGGTTCACCGGCTCTCCTCAAAAGAATACACCTAATATCTAGTGCAATTTTCCTGCTAAGCTGAAAGATCACAAAGCCTTTTTTATATATGCATATTTATATATTTATTGTGATATACAGTAATGTATAAAGATGTATACATATATCATAAAAAAAAATGTTTATTTAAAGCTACATATTTTATTATAATTTTTGTATTTAATAGTACATTTACCTTTAAATAAAATGAAATCTTTGATAACATCAGTGACAATTTCAATGAAATATTTGCAATAACATTTTTTTATCAAAAAAACTGCATGGCTGTCGAATGAGTTATAGTTACCTTAGGGCACGAGTTATAGTTACTTGGGATAACTATAACTATAACTAGTGAATTTCTATGGTTTGGTACATTTAAAATGTGAGCCTAACCATAACGTCCCTGTGACCTTTGTTTTTTTCAGTGATAGTACTTCCTAGGTGGCAAGCAGATCCTTTATGTGGAGCACCCTGTAACAGCACTGAGATCAAAATCTGCTCACTTCATATGCCTGATTTTTAGGTGCAATTATTAACCATAAGATAGTAGCAAAACTTCTAGGATTATCTAGTGTAATCATTATCTAGTGTAATCATTATAATTATCTAGAACACAGGGAATCTAGTTGCTGATAAAACCTTCTCTGGATACCTGAGTTGTATACTTTGCCTATAACATAAATAACATTGTTACTTGTAATAGACTATTTTTGTTTTTCTTAAATATAGGATGTTTGATTCAGTAAAATTGACTCTGTCTACAGCAATGATTCATACTGGCTTCTGTTTTGTATTTATTGGAGGCCCATTCATCTTTTACAGTCCTTTTTGCTGGTTCACCGGCTCTCCTCAAAAGAATACACCTAATATCTAGTGCAATTTTCCTGCTAAGCTGAAAGATCACAAAGCCTTTTTTATATATGCATATTTATATATTTATTGTGATATACAGTAATGTATAAAGATGTATACATATATCATAAAAAAATGTTTATTTAAAGCTACATATTTTATTATTATTTTTGTATTTAATAGTACATTTACCTTTAAATAAAATCACATTAAAAAGTCTGCAACCTATTACAATCAATTAAAACTATCACTTATTACCAACTTGGCTTGATATTATATAAAAAAATTAATGTTAGTGGGGATTGTCAATTCTCATTTCTAACTATTGGTCAAAAATAATTAATTCATTCATTTAAGTAATGAAAACAATTACATTCAAGTTCACTTTATATGATGGTGTGTTATATACGTTTCTTTAAGTAGTACTCAGTTATATTTTTGTTTAAATTATTTTAAAATCTTATTTTACTTTAAATTAATTTTATTTATTTTAAAATAAAAAGTAAAATTCCCTTGATTTCTCCACACAAAGGTCAAAGTTACTAATAATGTCTTTGCATTCACAAATTCAGTGTTAGGTGTCTTCACCTCTCACTTGACCTTGGAGTACGAGTATTTCCAAACGTTAGTAGATCTACATGTTAATAGATCTACACATGCAAAGTTACCTTCTGTGAATCAGGCCCAATGTGTTTAATGTTGTGTACGTAACAGTAATAGCTACATTTGATATTTTTAGCATCAAGGTGATGAGTTATTCAGGGTACATGTGTATAGTTAGCTCAGAAATGTTTTCTTAGTTAATTGTATGCCAGCTTATGTTCCTCACTCACCATGTTAGCCTTGACTCTCAAATAATTGTATCTTTTCCTTTTTTTATTCAACAGTTCTTCTCTTCTGCAAGTATCCTCCATGATATCCCTGTCTCAAGACCGACTTTACCAATTTAATTACTAAATATATGTTTGAACTATGTATGTACTCCCTGTTTGCATTCAATCCTAGCAAAATAACTTGGAAGTCTATGAGTTGCTTTAGACTGTTTGATAGTTTCTGTCATGCCCCTGGAGTGGCAGATTGCTCTGTCTGTCAGTCTCTCTCAGCTTTCTTAATTCCTGTTGTGTCTGTCAGTCTCTCTCAGCGTAACCTCTAATTCCTGTTGTGAAATCTATTGTGCTGTAATCTATTTTGACCATCAAACAAATTCACACTTGGCGGGTGGATGTCATTTAGGCAATCCTAAACTTACAGGAAGACAGTAAAATATTTACTAAGTTTCCCACACCATCCCCACGACTTGGAACATTCTCATGCTGAATATACTACTCGATGGCAGACTGAGTCTGGGTTTTGCGTACATTTTTTGAAAATCTATACCACACAGGGAATCTAGTTGCTGATAAAACCTCTGGATGCCTGACTTGTATACTTTGCCTATAACATAAATAACAATGTTAGATGTATAAAAATATAGGATGTTTTATTTAGTAAAAATGACTCCGTCTACAGCAGTGACTCATACTGGCCTCTGTTTTGTATTTATTGGAGGCCCATTCATGTTTTACAATCCTTTTTGCTGGTTCACCGGCTCCATTAAAAAAAAAGACTCCTAATTTCCTGTGATTCGTTCCCTGAATGGGTCTGTTAGGACTGTCAGCAGTTATTCCTCTGGGCAAAATCTCTGCATCAACAGTAGTTTGCTTTAAGCTATACTTGATGAGGCAGCCAGGTTCATGCTTCTGTCAGTAGGTAGGTTGACTCTCCCTGGTTAATCCTGCATGCTACTTATGACAGACATTATAATAAAGCAGACCTTTATTTGCATGAAACAGCATTTATTGGTTTATAGGAAAAACTCCAGTCACACAATTCTCCTGGCACAGGCCCACCTCTCCCTAAACCCTCAATGAAACACGCTCCTCTTTCTACCCCTTCTCCAGCTCAACCCACTCACAACAGACTCTCTAAACCCCAAACAGAATACACTTCTGATCCTATACCTTCCTCAACTTGCTCTACCTGTAGAGTCTACTACAGACCCACACCCTCCCTAAACAAAACACAATAATATTCCTACCCCTTTCTCAACTCACTTTATCCAGAGACCCATAACAAAGTACCTATTTCCTGAAAGAACCTATCCAGGATGTTCAGCTTTTCTTTTATTTAATCCTGGCACTGAGTGTCAAGGCACTTGATGATTTCATTGAGAGGGACCTCCATGTGTGTGAGGGAAGAGGGGTTGGCTACTGTGACATGAGTCAGATGTGCCTTTCTGAGGTCTGTACACCCAGCTGTCCTTAGTATCCATTCTTGCTGGTTGGCCTGAACGTTCCCTGGTCTCACCTCTACCTCCTCCTCTTCTAAGGCTACCAACCTGTTGAAGGATGCCACAATGGCTTCATTTATTTCAAGGCGTAACCAAGTGGCTAACTCCAACCAGACCATTCTCTGAGGGTCATCCTCCTGGCTTCCAGCAGGAGTAGCAGCATGGTCTAAAGAGAGAAGAAGAAAACATGAATTGGGATGGGATGATACCCCATGCAATTGCTAGTGGTTAGACTTAGAACAAGCATTCTCCCATCATCTTTTGTGTGTTTGATGTAAAGCCCTAAGTTGCTAAGTGTATGCCCAATGTGGGCTCCTTGATCACTTTGCCACTGGAACCAAGCTACACCTGATTAAAGAGCCCCAACCAGGTCAAAGGTTGCCTGTAGTTGCTTGTGTTCTGGTTCAGAGAGGATCTGGTCTAGCAGTTTGAGTTGGACTGTTTCTACCGGTACAGGGTCAAGATTTGCATACAGATATGTCTAATCTGAGGTAAAATGGTAGGCGAAAGAATGATGGGCTGGAAAGCTACCAAATGATTTCCAGTGGTGAAACTTAATGCAAGCATCATTCCATCACATTTTGTGTGTTTGATGTAATGCCCTAAGTGGCCAAGGTGTGCACAAATGCGGTCTCTTGCTCACTGTGCCACTAGAACCAAGCTACACCCGAGTGATGAGCCCCAATCAGAGTGAAACTAGTCTTAGATTGCTTGTATTCCTGTTCCCATTGGAGCATGCTCATGATTGATTTGCCTATAGCTGGGTCTAATCTCAAGTGGCATGGTGGGCAACCGAACAATGAGCTGAAATGCTACCCAGAGTGATTGCCAGTGAATTAATTGCAAGCATCTTCCTATCACCTTTTGTGTGCTTGATATGATGTTCTAAGTCTGCAAGGGTATGGCTAGAAATTGGTCCCTTGCATAAGGTATCACTGGACCAAACCTACACCCAAAAGAAGAGATTGAATTAGGACAAAAAGGGTCTTAGGTTGATTGTGTTCTTGTTCAATAAGAACTTGGCTTGGCAGTTTGGGTTTGACTGTTCCCATTGCAGCAGTGTTTTACAGATAGCTGGACCGAATATTGGGCAATGTGGTAGGCAAATGAATGATGGATTGGAATGCTACCTGAGCGATTTCCAATGGTTAGACTTATTACAAACATCTTCCCATCACCTTTTGTAGGTTGATGTAATGCCTTAATGCCATAATGCCATCAGTGGCCTTAACGCCTTATGTGGCCAAAGGTATGACCAGTCAGGGGTCCCTTGCTCACTGTGCAGCTGAACCTAAGCTGCACTCGACTGAAGAGCCACTGTCAGGGCAAAGCTGGTCATGGGTTGCTTGTGTTTCAGTATCTTCCCATCATCTTTTGTGTGTTTGATGCAGGTTCTCGATAGCTACTAAAACTATGTGATTCTGTGTCCCTCAAATATTTTACACATAATAATAACAGTTTGGTGTCCTTATCAATAATTAATCCCTGTATAATTAAACAAAGTTTGTTCTATAATGGATAAAAAGTTTAGAATTTAATTCATGGAGTGACACTTTTAGCAGATGCATTTGGAGGTTGATTACGAGTTTGGTGGTCAGAAAAACCTGACCGCCAATCTCCAGATGAGAAGACCGACAAGGTGCTGGCAGGCTCCCCACCAGCCCCATTACAAGTTTTCCACTGTGCTGACATATGGTGGCATTGGACTCGGCTCCACATGGAGCCAAGTTAAATGCCATTGCACAGGGTGCCCCCCCTTAGCACCCTTATCAAGGTACTGGGGAGGGGGGAATTGCACTCAGAGCTATTACACTGTACCTCACTCCACTCTACCCCACTCCTCTGTATCCTGTTCCACTGTATACCACTCCACTTTACACCACTGCAGTGTACACCACTCAACTCTGTGCTATTCCATTGTGCACCACTATACTTTACTTCACTCTTCTCTATGCCACTCCACTCTACTCTACGTCACTCCACTGTGTTCCACTCTACCCTACACTATTACACTCCACACTATTGCACTGTGTGCCACTCCACTCTAACCCATTCCATTCTATGATATTCTGCTCTATGCCACTGCACTATACCATAATCCACTCCATGCCACTCCACCCTACACCACTTGACTGAATGCTATTTGACTGCACACCACTCCGCTATACCCATCCCATTCAATGCAACTCTACATCACTCCACTGTTTTCTGTTCTATTGTACACACCTACACTTTAATGCACTATACAACTACACTCTATGAAAATACAAAGTATGACACTGTCCTCCACTCTACTGTATGACATTCCACTTAATGACACTCCATTCGATGACACAAAAACTGTACTCTTTAAAATACTTTTAACAAAGAAATGCAATGAAATGAACAAAGCTTAAACTGATATCATAGCTAGGAACACGTTATTTATTCTTAATATACAAATCAAACAAACTACACAAAAATTATAACTTCTAAATATATATTTTTAATTTATAATGTACGCAACACCTTCAAATTATTTTAACACATGCACCTCCATACACTGAGTATTGAACTCGGTAGCCATTATGCGTTAACTGTAATAATTTGTCATTCTAACATGTACTGTTTTCACAGATCATGATTTGTAATGTTATAAGTGTTATTGTAAATGCTACTATTTTATATAATATAACATAAACGTGTATAATCAGTACATGAAGAAGGCAGAACAATTATAGACTGGGGTTTGCGCCAAAATCCTGTACTCCTTGAGGCAAACGTAACAAAGACAAGTGTTTTCTTTTTCCTAATTTTTCCTTCTTTTCATGTGTGTTGCATTCTACAGCACACACACAAAGTGGTAATCGCCCTAAAGCATAGTTTTTGTACTGGAATGAGCACCTTCCTGTCAAAACTATGCTTACCACAACACAGACACCCTTGCAAGATGGTACCTCATTGACCATAGTCTTCTGAATATGAAAGTGGGGCTCTCCCCTAGATCTTTATCTTTTCCTGGATCATTATGTACTATAGGCCACTGGTTGTTCAGTATGTTCCTCACTTTGTTAAGCTACAAACTGTGGGCCTGATTTAGAGTTTGGTGGGGGGGTGTAACTTCATCACAAATGTGACGGATATTCTGTTCACCTTATTACAATTCCATTATGGGTCATGAAACTTGTAATATGGCAGTGGGGATATCCTTCATGTTTGTGATGGAGTAAACCCTATATGTTGTTATAAATCACTGTGCTTATAAAATGTGTTTGTATGACTGAAAGGCTAATGTCAAGTAGTATTTATGACTTGAAGCTTTTATTACATGGCTGACAGAAAATATAATTTATTGCACAAAGGCCCACTTGGGCTAAATTATGATGAAATAATTATCATGTCACACAGAATTATAGGATTATGCTGAAAATAACTGTAAAGGTGTAAACAACATTTTTGATTATGAACTGTGAAAGAGAGTATTCCATTTTCCCTAATGAAGTATTTCATAGAATCACATCAGCATTTAAAAGCACAGGATTGAAGGTATTATGCCAAAATTTATAACATTTTGAAACTGAAATGCTGAAATGTTTTGAATGCATATAATTCAAATTAGTGTACAATGCTGGGACACACGCATTGCATAATCATGCATAATTTTAATGTAATTTCATAGAATTACGCTACAGCAAATTACGCAAGTTATGTCAACCCCTAGTTAACTATTAGAACAGAAGAAAAATCACAACTCCATAGGATATTTAGTTCATTATTGTGTGTGCAGAAACTGACTAAAATGTAAAATATATTTGTAACTTTGAAAATATGGAAAACGGAAATATTGTTGTTTATGTTCTCAAAAAAAAAAGGTTCAATAAAACTTCTAAGATCAATAAAAATGTATTTGTAACAAAAGTAATTTCAATGTTGTTCCAAAACCCTTGACAGTCAGGAGGTAGTATGAGTGGGATCTCGATCTTTACGGAAGGGTGGAACTTGCATATTTTTGTAAGAAAAGTCTACAGAACTGAGCTTTCTAAATTGATGTCCCATATTTTTTGTGCTAGTATAACAATGCAGTTTGGTAACTTTTTTAACACTCATTTATGGTCCTATTACGAGTCTGGTCGGACTGCCAAAAGACAGTTGTCTCCGCCAGGATCTTTGATCCTGATGGGATGAAGGCAGCCATGGTTGTAGTCAGCCATGGCGGTGCTGAAGTCCGCTCCACTGTGCTGATTACAACCATGTTCTCAGCTAGCCTTTTCATGGCAGCTCAACGGCCAAGAAAAGTCTGATGGAGAACAAGTGCTGGGGGCCACTAGGGGGCGTACAGTGGAGTGGAGTTAATCTAAAGGATTAACAGTGACCTCGACTTTTGAGAATCCAGGCAAGTGAGTAAGCTGCATTTACATGAAAGTTAATGGTCGCCAGGGAGACTCAGACTGGTAGTTCCCAAGGCCAAAGTGATGATGGGAGAATCTGGGAATAAGTAGGCAGGATTAAGAAGTCCCAGATGGGATTAGTTTTGTGCTAAATGTGTCTGATTATGGGAGGTATTTCAGCAACACTGCCAGCAAATGTATCCATAGTTTATTTGAGAAAGAACACAATCTTCAAATAGATGGAAATGGTACTATGCTGTTTTGGTTCTCTCAGTGATGTATTTCTTGAGAGGGAGGTCAGTCTCCCAAATGAATCAAATTGACTTGTCACTGGGTGAAAACTGGATCAGATTTGCCCAGGCTCATGTTGTTGAGACAGGTTTGAGTTAGTTGGTGTTTGTTCTTGGTGATTACGAGGAATTCTGTCTCTTGGATTTGATCTTCAGGAAGGTACCTGGAGGATTCTACAGGTGATAGGGATCTTCTAGGACTAGCATGTGCTTATGTGAACAAACCAGTGGGGTGGGATGATCAGCTGTACTGAAGGTGACTGAGGGGCCAAGTAACATCAGCAGGCAAGAGTCACCCTTCTTTGGTCTCAAGGGCATTGTCTACAATTTGCAATAATAGCAGTCTCCGAGCTGCCGCATCATCTGAAGCCAGATTGGTGTGCATGCAGGAAATGGTTTACATTAACCAGATTATAGAATTGTTCACAGGCTGCCTTTTCAGTGCTCTTGCCGATGAAAGATCTAGTAAAGTCAACCTATGCAATTAGCCCTATGAAAGAAGAGAGGAAAACGAGTGGTCAGGAAAGTTAACACCATCTTCGCCCCAGCCTGTGACAGAGAGCTTGAGACGATAAATGGATAAGCAGCCTGAGAGATGAAAACATAGGTATGAGTGGATGAGAGTTAGACCATTTTTCACTCCTACTGTAGTAGGAAAAAACAAAAAAAAAAAAAAAAACTTACACTGCTTCCAATGCACTACTCTGTCTCACCTCATACCTCTCTCAATCACTCAATCTATCTTCTATCTCCACTCTCTGACTCATCCCTAACCTCATTCTACTACTATGATCCTCAAAATAACCCTTTCTAGCCTCTTCCCTCCTCTATCCCTCCTGGCTCACCCAAACCTCATTTTATTACTATGATCTCCCAAACAACCCTTCTAAATTCATTGCTATTGTGTCCCTCCTTTGACTCACCCCAAACCTCATTTTACTACTATAATCTCCCTAATCCATTTCTAAATTGCCTTCCCTCCTCCATCTTTTCTTTTACTCATCCCAACCCTCATCATACCTCTACGATCTCCCAATTAACACTTTTTAGATTCTTCTCTCTTCTATCCTTCCATTATTCTATTCAATCCAACTAACAGACTCACATGTCAACTGCTCAAATTAACTCATACTTCCCTATAGTAATTCACCAATAATCCTTTACTGCTACTTGCCGAAAAACACTTCAACGCCTCGTCAGGGGTAGTAAGAGCTATATAAATACAGCTACAATTACAATATAGTGGAGTGGAATAGGGTGCAGTGGAGTGGCATATAGTGAAGTAGCTTACACTACAATGGCATGCAGTGGAATAGTGTAGAGTGGAGTGGTGTACAGTAGAGTTGAGTAAAGTGGAATAGCATTCAGTGGAGTGAGGTAAATTCGAGTGTCAACGACTGCAGTGACATAGAGTGCATTGCCATAGAGTAGAATAAATTAGAGTGGTGTGTTGTAAAGTGGAGTGGGTTAGAGTGGAGTGCAGTTGAAGGTAGTTGCTTACAGTCTAATAGTGTTGAGTAGAGTGGTATAGAGAGAAATAGCATACAGTGGAGTAGCATAGAGTAAAGTGGTAAAAAATGAAGTTACGTAGGGTGGAATGGTGTAGAGTAAAATAGTGTTCAGTGTAGTGGTATAGAGTGGAGTGGTGTAGAGTTGAGTGGCTTACAGTGGAATGGAGTAGAGTGGAAGGCATAGAGTGGAGTGGCATCATGCAGAGTAGCATAGAGTGGAATAGCATAGAATGTAGTGTCATAGGGTGGAGTTGTTTAGAGTGGAGTAATGTAGAGTGGAGAAGCATATAGTGGGGAAACATACACTCTAGTGACACACACCACAGTGGCATAGAATTGAGTGGCATAGAGTGTAATGGTGTATAGTGGAGTGGTTTATAGTGTAGTGGAGTACAGTGAAGTGGTGTGCAGTCAATCAGTGTAGAATGGAGCGATGTACAGTGGATTAACATGGAGTGGAGTGGCGCATAGTGTGGCATATAGTGGAGTGGCATAGAGTACAGTGGTGTAGGATGTAATAGCGTACCGTGGAGGTGCACAAAGTAAAGTGGTGTAGAGGGTAGTCTTATAGAGTGGAGTGTGGTACTTGAATCAAACGTAGCAAGAAAATGGGTGAATGGATGCAGATGTAATTTTTGGTAGTAGGTGCAAATAGTATAAGTAATGTTAAAGTGATAAATGTTAAGATTCTAGGGGCTTCATTAGGTGTTTGGCGGTCCTCGAACCACCAAAATTACAGTGGAAGTCAAGACTGCTGCACTCCTGATGGTTGAACCACCAGATTACGATCCTGGCGATTTGACGACCAAGAGACCGCGGCCACTGCCGGGATCAATGATCCCAGTGGGTTTGTGGTGGTCAAAGTTGTGGTCAGCCACAGTGTTGCCCAGTTTGGAATCACCGTGCTGATCATGACTTTGCTTTCTGCCAGCCTTTTGGTGTTGAGGTCCCCGTCATGAAATGACTGGCAGAAAGGTAGCATCGGGAGCCACAGGGGGGTCCTGCATTGCCCACAACTATGCTGTGGGCAATGGAGGGTCCACCCTGTCAGCACTCTCAAAATATGCACTGTCTGCTATGGCAGACAGTGGTCATTCAGAGGGTGCTGTGTGCAACAGCATTGGCCTCAGCTTCCTGGGTGAGCTGAGGCCAATGGTGCTGCATTGTTTCCACCTGGCTGACTGGTAAAAACAATGTAATACAATGTTTCCACCAGTCAGCCCGATGAAAAATGTTGTAATATGCTGGGGGGTGAGGCTGCTGCCTTGACGGATGCCTCATCACCTCCGTAGTTGTGGCGGTTCAACCACCCAACTCATGATCAGGCCCTTAGTAGGATATTGTGCTGCGATATACCACAGTAACTTTGCGGTATACCACAGTGCATGCCAATAAGAAGGCAGTATCTGATTGGATAATGACTGTCTTTTACAAAACTTAAAAGGCAGACATGTAGTTTTAAGCTCACTTTTATTGGATCTGGGTTAGTGTCTTATATATACTTAAGTATTACATTTTATTGTTGTTCCCTACCTATTACCACTTTCTGAAATTGATAATAGTTAGCAAAATGTATTTATAAGTTTCTATATTTTTTCCAGCAGTTTAGGTAGAACTGCACTTTTTTTTTAAGGAGAGTGGTTTTTGGCAAGTATTACCACAGCACTTTGTAGACTTTTTTTAAAAGAAGTCTTTAATATGTTACAATCGAAAATACACTGTAGTACACTATATTTTAAGTGCCACCATACTTCTTAAGAACTACCACTGTACTCCGTACATTTTTTAAAATACAGTATATTGAAACTTATAAACAGTTTTACCAACATATTATGACTTTATTAAAGATAATATTTTATTAAAGGTAATAGGCAAAAATAACAAATCTAATACCAATATCTAAGAGTGTGATGCAGAACACAACCAAAGTGTACCTAAAAACAACATGACTACCTTCAACTTTTATAAAGGCATTTATTAGCCAATCACATAATGCCTTGTTGTTGCTATGCAATGCAATAGTTTTGCAAAATATCCCAAAATCCAAAAATGATCATCTGCACACCAAAATGTGTAATATTGCCAAATGTCATTGCAGATCTTCTTAACTAGATCTTGAAGGTAGCTTGGCAGATCAACATTAGAATTATTATTAAATTGTTCTATTCTGCAAATCTGCATCTTCTCTGAAAGGTTTTTAGGTCTCTTCCAGACAGAGTATCTTTGAGAGAATATTCAGACCTGCAGAATCTCTCTTTGAAATTCCTAAACAAAACTTGAGAGAAGATGCAAACTTGCAGAATACTTTAACAATAATTCTAATGTTGATGTGCCCAGCTACCTTCCAGATCCATTTAAGTAGTTCCAACATTCCAAATCATAGCCTCCCCAATGTGGTAGAAATTCATCCCTTGATATTTACATTTTATCCATCAACAAACTCATCACGCAATCAACACTTACAAGGATTTTAACAGCATTACTAGAGAAGAAAGAACAGCGCTCCACCACCTTCAACAGAGAATGGATGTTATAATAAGACCTACAGACAAAGGTGGTGCAGTGATGTCATGCAAGTAAGTGAATATACAGAGGAGGGAATGAGATAACTAATCAATACCAACACTTGTAGACCTTTAGAACTGATCCCACAGATGACTTCAACAAAGAAATTAAGAACATGGCTGTTAAATAAAAGAACTTAAATCTCATTCTTCATCCCAAACCAAGACATGGGAGGTTTCATATGATTCCCAAAATTCACAAAATGAAAAATCCTGGTCATCCCTTAATCTCTGGCAATAATACAGCTACTGAAAGACTGCCTTTTATTGTTGACCTGCACATCCAGCCCATTGTCCAGGAATGTTCATATTTTGTAAGGATACCAGTCACTTCCTTCGGATTATTGAAAAATTAAACCAAACCTACACATTTGATGATGGCCCTCTTCTGGCTACAGTTGTTGTTACATCATAATATACCAATGTACCACATCAGGATGGGCGTATGGCATTATCCGAAACACTTAATAAAAGGACTGCGAAAAGGTCATCAACAAACTTGCTTACCAACTTTGTAAGAGATATCCTTAAATCCAGCAATTTTACCATCAATGGTAAACACTATCTGCAGTTACAAGGGATTTCCATGGGCACTTAGATGGCTTCATCCTATGCAAATATCTTTATGGGCAAACTAGAGGACTATATACTTGCTACTTCTAAAATCAGCCTACTAGCATGACTACTTTACATGGACGACATATTCATAATATGGAATGCAAGAAGTCAAAAACTGGAGGAATTTGCAGCTTATATCAATAGTCTCCATCTTATCATCAGATCCACCAGCAGCATTACTAAACAGAAGCACCATCCTTTTTTTGCATGTGCAACCAAAATTCTCTGCAATGCCCAGTACTGTGGGAAGTGCTGTTGATAGGTCAGAAGGTTACACCAAAAGATCATCCGCATATATATGTATACATACTTATTCACTCAAAAAAAACAAAAGTTACATGGACATTATAGTTAGATTCACATTTTACGTGCACAAAACTATACAAATTTAGCAGTTATGGTTATGGTTGGCTGAATTAACAATAATTTATGCCCCAAGGTAATTATAACTCACACCCCCTCCATACACAGTTTTCTCTTCAATAATTCTACTGCAAATAAAACATTGATATTATCAATAATGTTATCAAAGAAGACATAAGTAATGTAATATAGGTATGCCCAGATGTGGGTCCCCTGCTTACTGTGCCACTGGATTCAAGCTAGCCTGGCTGATGAGGGATGATACCCCGAAACTGGTCACGGGATGCTTGTTTCCAGTCCAGGGAGGACCTGGCATAGCAGTTTGGGCTGGACTGTTCCTATGGGGAATAGGGTCAAGACTTTTTTGCATATGATTGGGTCCAAACTGGGGTAGCATGGTGATCAAAAGAATGATGGAATAAACCCAGATCTGTGACTGAGGGTGAGTATTTGAAAAGATTCAGCTCTTCGTCCTAGGGTGAACCCCTCAGGAAGTAGGAGGAGCAGGCCCTGGGAGGCAGTGGTACCCAGGGTCATTGATGGCTCTAAGAGGGGGTTTCATGGCCCCCCTACTTTAATAGGCATGGGCCAGCACAAGGAAAGTGGTGGTCCCTGGGACCATCTATGTCCCAGAAAAGGGTGCATACACCCCCTCCCATTTTCATAAATTGTATTTGACCCTCAGGAAGGTGGTGGTCCCGGAGCCCAGGAGGGGGTCTGTGTGGCCTGCAGTATCTTTATTAATTTATCCCCGGGGAGGTGGAGGTCTCTTGGATATATTGAAGCCCCAGGAGGGGGTTCCGCACAACCCAGAGCCTCATGTGAGTGGTTCCTGTGCGCCCCCTTCTTACTATAATATATCAATCTGTCCTCAGGGTCTGGCCAATCTGGAGGCTAAACTGAAAACAAGCTCTTCTTATTGAATTTATGAATCCACTGCGATTTTGTGGCAAAAAAGTTTACCGGCAAACAAGTGCATATTACAGCATTTGCAAGCGAACAATGATACAAATCACTATGTGGCTTGCCACTTTCACAAAATCACAAATCACACACTTCAGGTCACACACTATTGATGAGGGGGAGTTAGAGAGAGTGAACGGCGCAGGTTTGAGTCAAAATGTATCCTGCCAATGAACAGAAAAAAAACATTAGGGTTAAATATTGATGAGGAATTACATGCCCAGCCCTGATGTTTGTTCTTCTAACAATAACATTTCCTAGCCATAGTCTTATGGTTGGATAAGGGATTATCATACAATCTCTAGTTTTTTTTTTAACGTGCACATGAATACTTTTAATGTTTGCATATTTTTTTCTAATGATGAAAAAAAACTAGATACCTTTTTGGAAATTGATCAGTCAGAGATATCTATTTATGAAAGATATGATATTGTTTAGAGACAGGTCATGTTGTTTTTTTATTCCATTTTTAAATGCAATTTCTTTTGACTTGTGCAATATCTGTGGTGGGTCTCTGCCCACTAGGGATATATTGGAGGGCTATATGACTTTCAAACAATGTCTTGACAAAAGCACTGCCAGTTCCAAAACACGTTGACGAGTCCTCCATATATTCAATAAATTCCTGCAATTTGTATCCACTGAGTACCCAACCTTCATTTACGAATGTTTTGAGACCGGTTATGGTACATATTTATATATTTATATACACACATTACATTACATATACATATGTTTAGAGTACAGGTTTAGAATAAAAACCAAGTGTTCCTTATCCTGGGTAGATACCTCTCATAGCAACTGACATGCATGTTAATTCCAATGCACTGCCAGGAGCAACATGCACTTTACTTGGATGTATTTTGTTACAGCAATTGACACTTGACCTCCAGTGTAATTTACCATGATTGTTATGTACTTTAAGTAGCATTTTTTACATTAGGCTAGTAAGAATGTATGGCTTATATAAGGTGAAATTGCAGACAGAGTGCAACAAATGTTGAAGTTCAGAGAGTCCTATTCTAATGCATATGCACTTTATATTTTTTGGATATTGGCTCAGTACTAAACTACATCATGGTTGAACAAATGGGTAATGCCTCAAGAGTAATTACAAATAATGTCCTTGGTTCTTAATTTGAATGAAAGCCTTTGAATTTAGTAAATAGTAATATGTATTTAAGATTGGAGAAAAGGGAGCTGATGCAAAAACATGTAATCAGCTATGACTCTCTTGGTGCTACTTTTGGTTTTAAATGCAGAATTTACTTTAAAATCTACAGAATTTATCATATGCCGTTTTGAATGTAGGTGCTAGACGACAAATATGGAATTATTTTCAGAATCATGGAGAATGTTATATTGTTCATATTGCACAATGGTAACATATGGAATGGTTAAATGACGAAGCAAGAGGGGAAGATCGGAGCACATTTTCAATGATGAGGTTAAAGTGCTATGATTTAGGTGTGGGTACAAAGTGTGCTTTGGTCAAACATTTGAGCTGTTCTGGTATTAAACTAGTGTTTGTATATAATGTAGAGAGAAGCATAATGGTTTCTGAATGTTACATATTGTATTTATTGTAAGGATAAGAAATTGTACTTTACCTGATTAATGCTTTTATATTTAACTCCAGTGTATGCTACGTATACATCATAAATATTGACCACAGAATACCAATTATTGAGTTTTCCCTCATGACAATTCATTGTTGGTAATATGCAGCTTCATAAATGTGAAGAATTATCAACAAAATGGTGGACGTAGAGGGAAATTTTACTTAAACTTGTCTTAAGAATTTTGTGTTTTTGTGAGGTTGTGGGTACCGGCTAACTATGGCGGTCATTCTGACCCTGGCGGTCAAAGACCGCCAGGGCGGAGGACCGCGGGAGCACCGCCGACAGGCCGGCGGTGCTCCAATGGGGATTCCGACCGCGGCGGTAAAGCCGCGGTCGGACCGGCAGCACTGGCGGTCTCCCGCCAGTGTCCCGCCCCCCCATTGAATCCTCCAAGGCGGCGCGGCTTGCTGCGCCGCCGAGGGGATTCCGACCCCCCCTACCGCCATCCAGATCCCGGCGGTCCGACCGCCGGGAACCGGATGGCGGTAGGGGGGGTCGCGGGGCCCCTGGGGGCCCCTGCAGTGCCCATGCCACTGGCATGGGCATTGCAGGGGCCCCCGTAAGAGGGCCCCTACAAGTATTTCACTGTCTGCTTGGCAGACAGTGAAATACGCGACGGGTGCAACTGCACCCGTCGCACAGCTTCCACTCCGCCGGCTCGATTCCGAGCCGGCTTCATCGTGGAAGCCTCTTTCCCGCTGGGCTGGCGGGCGGCCTGAAGGCGACCGCCCGCCAGCCCAGCGGGAAAGTCAGAATTACCGCCGCGGTCTTTCGACCGCGGAACGGTAACCTGACGGCGGGACTTTGGCGGGCGGCCTCCGCCGCCCGCCAAGGTCAGAATGAGGGCCTATGTCTTTAAAATAGACACTCTGCACATTGTGACTCTAGGGCCCACTGGAAGGCTGTTGCTGAACCATGTCAGCCATTACTGCATTCATGCATTACTGAAAATAGAGAGTTTCACTATTAACGTGCAAGGCGTGCTACCTCTCTTCACCCACTAATAAAGTACCTTAGATCCTGGTTTGCTGAGCATTGAGAGGGTCCATGTCAAAGATGCGTTGCACAGCGATGCTTCAGTTCTGAGATGCGGTGAACCTGCGATGCGATGTCCTGTGTTATAGTTGAGGATCCCATCAACAAGGGCTTGCGATGCTAAGTCTGAAACTATCAAGGCCTGGCAACCACCTAGAACCCAATCAGAGGGGAGAGCCTTCTTAGGCCTCACTGGGTATTACCGCAGATTTTTCAAGGGCTATGGAACCATGTTGACACCCTTGACAGAACTCACATCCAAAAAGCAACCTAGGTTGGTGAATTGGATAGAGGCTTGTCAGAAAGCCTTTGACTCCCTGAAAGAACCCATGTGCATGACCCCCATGCTCAAGGCTCCGGGCTACTCCAAGGAATTTATTGTGCAGACAGACGCTTCAGAGCATGGCATAGGGGCGGTCCTAGAACAGCTAAATGAGGAGGGCCTAGATGAACCAGTAGTCTTTATTAGCAGAAGACTATTACCATGGGAACAGAGATGGAGTGCTATTGAAAGAGAAGCATTTGCTGTGGTCTGGGCACTGAAGAAGCTGAGACCATACCTGTTTGGGACTCACTTCCAGGTTTAGACAGACCACAGGCTCTTCAGATGGCTCATCAGATGAGGGGTGAGAATCCTAAACTCTTGAGGTGGTCCATTTCTCTACAGGGGATGGATTTTACGGTGGAGCATTGCCTGGGGATTGACCACGTCCAAGATGATGGTCTTTCCAGATACTTCCGCCTTAGCGATGTGAGCTCCCAGGAGGTTGGGTAGCTCACCCCACTTTCAGCTGGGGGGGACACAAGTTAGACCTGACAGCCTTAGGGTGGTCATTTTTTCCTGTCTCCCTCTACTTTTGAGATACTGTTTTTGCTGGTTTTTAGACTCTGCACGCTTTACCACTGCTAACGAGCCCTAAAGTGCATATGCTCTATCCCTTTAAACATGGATCACACCCAATTGGGCTATTTAATTGACTTATAAGTCCCTAGTAGAGTGCACTATATGTGCCCAGGGCCTGTAGATTCAAAGCTACTAGTGGGCCTGCAGCAATGATTGCGCAAATCACTTCATTAGCCCTTTAACCTTGTCTCAGGCCTGCCATTGTAAGTCCTGTGTGTGCATTTTCACAGCCAATTCGACTTGTAAATTAAAAGTACTTGCCAAGACTAAAACTCCCCTTTTTCTACATATAGGTCACCCCTAAGGTGTGCCCTAGGTAACCCCTAGAGCAGGGTGGTGTGTAGGTAAAAGGCAGGGCATGTACCTGTTTAGTTCACATGTCCTGGTAGTGTAAAACTCTTACATTTGTTTTTACACTACTGTGAGGCCTGCTTCCTTCATAGGCTAACATTGGGGCTGCCCTCATACATTGTTTGAGTGGTAGCTGCTGATCTGAAGGGAGCAGGAAGGTCATATTTAGCCTGGCCAGAATGGTAATACAAAATCCTGCTGACTGGTGGAGTTGGATTTAATATTACTATTTTAGAAATGCCACTTTTAGAAAGTGAGCATTTCTCTGCACTTAAATCTTTCTATGCTTTACAATCCAAGTCTGGCTGGGTTTAGTTGACAGCTCCTTGTGCATTAACTCAGACACACCCTAAACACAGGATACTCAGCCTCACTTGCATAGATCTGCATTTTGAATGGGTCTTCCTGTGCTGGGAGGGTGGACGGCCTACTCTCACACAAATGACTGCCACACCCCCTACTGGGGCCCTGGCAGAGAGGATTGAACTGAAAGGGGACCCGGTGCACTTCGAAGCCACTCTTTGAAGTCTCCCTCACTTCAAAGGCACATTTAGGTATAAAAACTGGGCCTCTGCCCTACCACCTCAGAGACTTCCTGGAGAAGAAACCAGAACCTGCACCCTTACAAGAAAAACTGCCTCGGTGTGTAAAGGACTCACCTGACTGCTTTCTGAAGAAGACTGCTGCCTTGTTGTTGCCCTGCTGTCTTGCTGCTCTCTTGCTGTGCTGCAGAGGTGCTCTCCAAGGGCTTGGCTACAGCTTGCCTCCTGTTCCCTGAAGTCTCAGGACCAAAAAGACTTCTCTCCTGCAGCTCAAATCCCCGTGCGGTACAAATTCGACGCACCGCCTGACAAGAACGATGCACAGCCTGCTTGCAGTGAAAAATTAATCGAACACCGAGTCCAGAATGACGCAGCCTGATTTCACAACAGAAGATTGACGCAGCGCCAGCGACGTGACCAGAACTTCGACGCACATCCCTACTGGATCGACGCAAGCCGACTCAGAACAACGACACCCAACTTCCTGAGAGGAATCGACGCAGGACCTGCTGTGCGGAAGACAATCGGAATCGACGAGGCATCTGTGTCTTCGCTCCGCAAGCCCAGGATTCCATGCATCGTCCCGGGGGTGGCTGAAAACCCCGCAACCCAAAGAGGATCCAAGTCCGTGTGCCGGAAATCAATGCAACATCTTCCTCGTGTGGAAAATAACTACACAAGTCCGTGTGCGAAGGGGCGAAACCGATGCACACTCACCATTTTCCCCACACCTCCTCCTCTGCGGTCGCTTGCAAGGATTTTTCAACGCAAACCAGGTACTTTGCACTGCAAAAGACACTTGTTGTTTCTAGGAGAACTTAAGACACCTTTTATTGCTTTTACAGTAATACTTTAACTCTAAAGACACTTGATATCACTTTCAGTGATATCTGATATCCCTACATTTGCTTATTTTATCTTTAATCGTTTTTACCTGCATTTATACAGATAAATATTGTATATTTTTCTAAACACTGTGTGGTGTATTTTTGTGGTAGGGTTTATTGCACAAATACTTTACACATTGCCTTCTAAGTTAAGCCTGACTGCTCAGTGCCAAGCTACCAGAGGGTGGGCACAGGATAATTTGGATTGTGTGTGATTTACCCTGACTAGAGTGAGGTTCCTTGCTTGGACAGGGGGTAACCTAACTGCCAACCAAAGACCCCATTTCTAACCACATGTTTTATCATTCTTCATACGTGCTGATCTATTTTGTGAGGGTGCAGCAAGAAGCATTCATTTGTGAGTGTGAGTCCTAACAATGGGCTATCATAGCCTACCCTAGGGGTGACTTATGTGTATAAAAAGAAAGGTTTGAGTCTGGCAAGCAGTTTCTAACATGATCAAATTGCTTCTTAAGGGGGTGGCACAATCAGTGCTTCAAGTCCACTAATACCATTTAATTTATAGGCCCCAGGCACCCTTAGGGCCAATTTACTAGGGACTTACATGTAAATTAAATATGCTAATTGGGTGTAAGCCAATTATACCATATTTTAGGGAGAGAGGACAAGCACTTAATCGCTGGATAGCAGTGATACTGTGTGCAGACTCATAAAACCCAACAAAAACGGGTTCAGAAAACAGGAGAGTGAAGGCAAAAATATTTGGAGTGACCCTACCAAAAGGCCAAGTCGAACGTAGTATGATGAAGCCGACAGAACTTGGGAACCTGCTTCTTTTGTACACATTCCCTAGTTGGGAAAGGCCCTATATGAACGGTTTCCCAGTAAATTAGCTCCTCAGTTAGGGCGAGATTTTAGTGAACAGAAGGGGATACTTTAGTAACTTGAGGCAAAAGGCTATGAAAGGGCACAAAGTCAAGGAAATAAAAGCATATTAGCTGAGTCAGCAGAAATTGAAGGTATGACAAAGACAAATTATGAAGGTTTGGAGAAAGTGGTGCCCGGGCCTGTGGAGTCACAACAGGAGACGGTTTGTCAGATTTCTTTCAGATTGAATGCCAATAGGTCAGGAGGCCAGGGTCAGCGCTTCTGTGTTAGCGTCAATAGACTCACAAGAAGAAGTTCACTTTGTAACTTCTTTAAGTGTAGGATTTCCCATGGCATTAGGTTGGTCGTTTCCATTGCACATTTATTTTGTTCCTATTCTCTCACATCCATTTTCAAATCTTTTCCTCTTGTTAGTCCAAACTTGAAGACTTTTTCTTCATTGATTATTGCTACTATTGGTTTTCTGCCCACATATGAGCTGCAGGTGTTCCTAAGTCTGGAGAAGCTTCCTGGAACTCTCCAGGATCTTCAACTGCCCATTCCCTAGAACATCAGGTAGGTGAATAAATGGATTTCAGTGTAGTTACCAACATGTTCAAAGTATGTCAATAACACTATTAACATATTTGTTCATGTGTAAGAGTTAAATATGTGAGCAGCCATTATCCGATACAAGCTTGGGGGAGAAGTCAGTGTATTATTAGTGAGATCTGGATCTACTCTCTTTATCTCCCTATTCCCATTTTCCTGTAAGGTGAAGATAGTTGATGGTTGTCCCCATCCATTTTTCCATAGGGATTTGGAACAGCGATAGCGCCCAAACCACTGGACAGAATTACACCGGATTTAGCAGCAAGGTAGCTCTTGGTCCAGAAAGCAACCTTTTTGTAATTTGGTATAAGTCAGTTAAGTACTTTTTTAGTAATTAAAGAAAAAAACAAATTTGTATCTATCGGGACGCGAGGGCTCCGCAAACCCTCCCGATCTTGTGCTGAGATGTGATTGGCTACCAGCCAACACTTCAACAAGGAAGTGTTGGCAGCCATCTCGGAACTCGGCTTCTGCTAAGTCCCTGAAAAAAAGTAAAAAACGAAGAAAAGGGGACAGGGAGGGACACCCTGACCCCATGCAGCCCCCCTCCAAACCCAGGGATCACCACCTCCATGGGGCTCCATTTAAATACAGTGTGGGGGTGCATGTGGCCCCTCTGCAGCCCCGGGGACTGTCCCCTTCCCGGGACTTTAAACTAGTATGATGTGGGGGGCTGCATGACTCCCCACAGGCCCAGGGACTGCCTCCTCCCCATGGCAATGATCTTTAAAGGGGTGCCACGGACCTCGAGGAGCCAATGATAGCCCTGGGGACAGTCACCTCTCAGGGCCGGCTCCTGGTCATAGCTGTTTGCTTTTGCTTGGTAGGAGCTTTGACAGCTTCCACCAAGCAAAGGCAAACAAAGTCTGCTTTCTGACAGCCAAAGCTGTTAAACAGCTCAGCTGGCAGAAAGCAGAGTTTTCATCTGTTTCAGATTAAAACATTGCTCCAAGAAGCAAGGAGCTGCTATTTAAAGCAGCTTCCTACTTGTCAGAGCAATGTCAGCTCCCACATTTTATAGTTACTTTTGGGTGCACAGCAGAACATAGTCACTTCTGGCCTAATGGTCAAGGTCTTGCGTTGTCACTTAGTAGGCTGGAGGGTCAATTTCTACTATTGCTTGGCAGTATGTTTGTTTATTTACTAATGTTTCGACTGTTAAACCTTCCTGTTGATGAAACATCCACATTTCTTTCCAATCACATATATGGGTTGACAGTCATTGGTATGTCTAGAAGCATCATAGTAAGGAGTCACCTATGAATTTAAGGTTAAGGTCACAGACCCTCAAACTGAAGGTTGTGGGTTCTACTCCAGGTGTGCCCATGGTCATTTTCCTTCTTTAATTTCTTTTAAACTACAAAAGTTGATGGTTTATGTTGAAAGATGACCTCATTCTTTTCAATTGACAAAGACGTTTTTCTTTTCAATTTTCACAGAAATATCTCATTCTAAGTATATCATTCATCAAAGCCAAAAAAACTCTCTCTCTCTCTCTCTCTCACTATCTGTCTGTCTCTCTCAACTTCTCTTTTTCAGTCTTTCTCCCACTCACACACCCACTCAGACCTTTACACACCCATTCACAGACCCACTCACGCACTCACTCACAGATTCACTCAGACCCTTGTGCACCCACTCACAGCACTACTCAGACCCGAGAGCACCCACTCACAGACCAACTCAGGCACTCTTGCACTCACTCATAGACCCACTCAGAATCTCACACACCCACTCACAGACCCACGCAGAGACTGACACACCCAGTAAGACACTGATGCACCCATTCTCACATCCAGACATACACTCTCACCCACACTCTCACCCTCAGATACATCCTCTCACACCTGTTCTCACACCCAGAAAAACAGTTTGCGGCCAACTCCCGCCGCTCACAGTCAAAGGGCTGTGTGCAGCATGGGTTTGGGTGTGTAAGGGGGTTGGCCACAGGGTCTGACCACAGGCCAGGACTTCGGGGCAACCCTTGCTGCGCATAGCGGAAAGGCATGCACAAAGAAAGGTTAGATGCTTTTAGGTGGTTGGCCTCAGGGTCTGGCCACAGGCTGTTGCGCATGGCCAAAGGCAGTGCACTGCGGTAGTTGCATGAACATATAGTAATGAAAATTACTATACATTTTTTTTTTAAACATAGAAATTCAGTGAAAAAAACAAAGGTTACAGGACTGTTTAGGTAGGATCACATTTTAAACATACCAAACCACGGAAATTCACATGTTATAGTTATCTCAAGGAACGACAGTGAGGACAGTTTTAAAAATAATCTTTATAAGATTTATTCAGTCCTCTGCCAAAGCTGTGTCAGCTTCAATAAATAAAGTTTCAAAACAATTCGTAAATACAGCAATGTCATTCATGTCACAATCTAATCTGGGCCTATTGGCAGGGAAAAGCAGAAAGTCCAAAGACACAGTGACTTCTCAAGGTTCACAAACAAAATAAAAATCTGTGCTTTTGGAAGGTGAGTCTCCCTCACATGGGATAGAGGACGATGTTCCTCACAGGCCTCCTAACCAGGAGGGGAAAGTTCCAGGCACTAAGAGTAAAACCAAATCTAATTACTTGGAGGATAGTGCTCAAAATTTTGTGATTCCGTCTATTCATAACACAATCGATGATCTAGATGATCCTGATAATGACACAGACGACCCGGACAATTCTGAATTTTGGTTTGGCCATGCACCTAAAAAGCAGAAAATATCTACTCCTTCGAATGATCCTTTTTATTCTAAACCAGTTCTGGACTCGGAGGGAAATCCTATTTTTGATCTAAAATTAATACACCATCCCAACTCTACTGAATGGTTTCCTTCCAATCACGTGGGAATATATCACAGCAAAATTACGCTTACCTTAAGATATGCAAATAAGAGTAAAACTTAGACCTTCCCCACCTCTGCACATAATGACTACTTCCGTTATCGATCCCTCAATGACTTTCTTCACTAAATTTGAGATGGATCCCCTTAAAGGGATAGACAGAGCACGGTCCATGTGCCAGGACAAAATGTTGGACATTGTTGGACTATTAACCTGTTTCTGATATGGCGGCAACAGCTAGACTGGATAACACTTCATAGACCCACAAGAATTATCTTTATGGGTACAACAAGCCTTCTGTCTGTTGGGAAACTCAAATTCAGCATTATAACTCATGAGAGACACAAAGGGCTGTTGCTTATGTTGGCTAATCTAGCTTTAATGGATCCTGGAGCTAAAGCTGATGGTTTATTGTTCAGAGATTCCTTCTTCAAGGAATTAAACAAATATGTAAAAACGTTTGCCTCCCTGGATAACCCGCAGCAGTTATTTAAAAAGGTCTTCAGGTTTTTGCCAGGGCTGGTAGAGGAAGGAGTTGCTTTACTGGCTGTGTTCCCAGACCTCAAGGTTACAAAGGCTCATCCTATTTTTCCCATCAAGATTTCTGTCCACAATTCTACCCCCAAAGAGCAAGGGGATTCAGAGGCCGGGTCAACAGAACTTCAAGCCATCCCATCCACAGGGGGTCATCTAAAATTCTTCCTTCTCAAGTTGGAATCCATCACGGAAAACCCTTGGGTATTAAACACAGTTCAGGGTTATTCCATAGAGCTTGATGAACGGCCTTTTCAAAATATCCTTCCACCTACACTAAAATTCTCAACAGAAACGACTTCACTGGTTTTACAAGACGTTCCATCTCTTCTACACAAACATGCAAATCAGCATACCTCTCTTCACCCTGCAGATTTTCTGAGTTTGTTTTTTCTAGTACAGAAGAAAAAAATGAGACCCGTCATAAACTTGAAGCACTTCAACCAGTTTGTAGTCTACCGTCACTTCAAAATGGAGACTATTTTGCATCTCAGGGATGCTTTGTTACAAAACGATTGTACGGTGTGCCTGGACCTTCAAGATGCATATCTCACCATTCCTATTCACCATGATCAGAGGAAGATTTTAAAATTCCAGTGGCAAGGAGAAACATATCAATTTTTGTTGTCTTCCTTTTTGTCTTTCATTGGCCCCATGGTGTTTCACCAAATTAATGAAACCAGTGGTGGCACATCTCAGAGCTCAAGGTATCAGACTGGTTATTTATCTAGATGACATTTTGTTAATGAGTCACAATCTTCAAACTTTTCGCAAACGGATTTCCTACACTTGGGTGGTCATTACAACCCTGGCGGATGGTGTGAAAGCGGCGGTAAGACCGCCAACAGGCTGGTGGTAAAAAAAATTGAATTACGACCGTGGCAGAAACCGCCAACAAAGACAGCCACTTTAACACTCTGACCGCAACAGAGGTAGAGACAACAGACAGGCGGAAGTCAAAGTACCGCCCACAGTATCACAACCTACCAATCTGCCACCTTTTCCGGGGCGGATTCACCGCAGACAAAAACACGGCAGAAACAGGACTTCGGAGGGAAAACGCTCACCTCTACACACCACACGAGGAATCCGGACGCATGGAACCAGAGCTGCACATTTTTCCAGCCCTCGTCTTCTTGCTCCTCTACCAGGAGCACGAACGCCGGCGGCGAAGACAACGGTGAGTACTGCACATACGACACTGGGGGAGGGAAAAAACAGGGACACACACACGCAACACCCCCCAACCCCCACCCCCACCCACTACAACACACACACTAATACAGCATGATACATTACAGTTACACCCCCCAAACTCCCCGGAAGAATGCAAAGACAAAAGCAAATGAGTGTAACCATTGTAATATATTAAAATCAAGTACACAAAAATATATATATATATATACACCATAACCAAAATATACACCAAGCTTAGTAGCCCAGGTAGTGCTCCAATGAAGTCTGTGGAACACTGGGCCCACACGGTATGGGCGAGGCCCACACAAGATCCCTGACCATGACGGAGAGAACACTGCAGGGGCATCAGAGAGCAAGAAAACAGGCACCTCAGGGGGAGGGAAAGAAGGGGGCACCTCAGCCGGTTGAGTGCACAATGCCAAATCCACGAGGGGGCCACATGCCCACTGTTCCATCCTGGGGAGTGCAAAGCCACAGTCTCTCAAGTCTCTACAGTGGGTGGGTTGCCCACTGTTCCATCCTGGGGAGTACAAAGCCACAGTTTCTCAAGTCTCTACA
Source organism: Pleurodeles waltl (assembly GCF_031143425.1). Taxonomy (NCBI): domain Eukaryota; kingdom Metazoa; phylum Chordata; class Amphibia; order Caudata; family Salamandridae; genus Pleurodeles; species Pleurodeles waltl. Next base: position 764,001,423 of record NC_090439.1, on the reverse strand, counting down.
GTGGGTGGGTTGCCCACTGTTCCATCCTGGGGAGTGCAAAGGCACAGTCTCTCAAGTCTCTACAGTGGGTGGGTTGCCCACTGCTGCATCCTGGGGAGTGCAAAGCCACAGCCTCTCAAGTGGATAACAGTCTCCACTGGTTCTGGAGGGGGCCTTGTGCCCAGAGTGCTACATCCTGCTAAGGACAGAGGTAGTGGATGTATCTCTCCACTGGTTCTGGAGGGGGCCTTGTGCCCAGAGTGCTACATCCAGCTAAGGACAGAGGTAGTGGATGTATCTCTCCACTGGTTCTGGAGGGGGCCTTGTGCCCAGAGTGCTACATCCTGCTAAGGACAGAGGTAGTGGATGTATCTCTCCACTGGTTCTGGAGGGGACTTGGTGCCCAGAGTGCTTCATCCTGCTAAGGACAGAGGTAGTGGATGTATCTCTCCACTGGTTTTGGAGGGGGCCTGGTGCCAAGAGTGCTTCATCCTGCTAAGGACAGAGGTAGTGAATGTATCTCTCCACTGGTTCTGGAGGGGGCCTGGGGCCTTGTGCCCAGAGTGCTACATCCTGCTAAGGACAGAGGTAGTGGATGTATCTCTCCACTGGTTCAGGAGGGGGCCTTGTGCCCAGAGTGCTACATCCTGCTTGTGACTGACTCAATAGCGTCAGTGCCCTTGGCGCTTATGGGCCAGTGGTGCTTTAGGCAACGGGGCCCTGTTCAGCGGTGCTTGAGGCAGCGGTGCCCTGTTCAGTGGTGCTTGAGCCGGTGGGGCCCTATTCAGCGGTGCTTGAGGAGGCGGGCCCTGGTCAGCGGTGCTTGAGGCAGCAGTGCCCTGTTCAGTGGAGGTTGAGGCGGCGGGTTCCTTTGCAGTGAATCAGCTGCTGGCGGTCCTCTCTGTCCCAGCGGGGCTTGTTCTGGCGGTCTTCTGTGTCCCAGCGGGGCATGTGCTGGCGGTCCTCTCTGTCCCAGCGGGGCTTGTGCTGGCGGTCCTCTCTGTCTCAGCGGGGCTTCTGCTGGCGGTGGCCTCCTGGGCAGCTGGGATGATGATGGCGGTGGCCTCCTGGGCAGCGGGGATGATGGCGGAGGCCTCCTGGGCAGCGGGGATGATGATGGCCTCCTGGGCAGCGGGGATGATGGCAGTCTCCTCTGCCGTGCTGCTCTTCACAAGACTTTCCTGGTTTCTTGTGGCCCTTCCCCACCTTGGAAGGTGTCGCAGCTGACTCCCACGGGGACCCCTGAGAGTGGCTTTGGTGGCTGGAGTCTTCCCCCTCCGCTGCCGGGCACTGGCCAACTTCTGATGCTTGACAGGTGGGGGACTGTCCGTGCTGTGGCTCCGTGCCACACTGGCTGCCCTGGTGGCCGGTGCACTCCAGATTCCGGTGACTACAGGCACCACTGGTCCCGGAGATGTTGTGGCTGAGGTGCTAGGTTGGGACCTGGAGAGTCGGTACCTATGAGACGGACGAGGTGGGGGAGGTGTGTGAAAGAGGTCAAGGTTGGACAGGAAAAGTTTTTGGGAAACACTGGGATGGGTAGCTGGAGGGGGTTTGGGAGTGGAGGAAGAGGTCGTAGGAGGTGTTCGTTTGGTGACTTTGGGTGAAGGTGCATGCGCTGGAGGCTGTCGTGAGGTGGATGGCTGTTGGGTGGGTGTGTGCCTTCGTTTGTGTATCTTGGGAGGTGGCGTCACAGACACACTGGGAGAGGACACAGGGGATGTGTGAATGGTAGTGGGGGTGTTGACTGCACGTGAGCGTGGTGTGGTGGTGGGTGTGCTGGTGATGGCAGTAGTGGCTGTTGATGTAGTGCATGCAGGTGTGAGTTTAGACGAGATTGGGAGGGAGGAGGGAGACGAGGAGGAGGTGGACACAGTGGAGGCAGTGGATGTTGGTGTGTCTGAATGTGTGTGATACTTGCGTGAGTGCCTGTGGGATGTGTGGTGCTTATGTTTGCCTGAGCTTCCCTTGTGTGTTGACATGTGTGCATGCTGGTCTGAAGGTGTGCTTGGGATAGGCTGGGGTACAGGGGATTGGGTCTGGTTGGAGGAAGTTGGAGGGGGGAGGCTGGACACAGGGACAATGGCTGCCATCAGTGCTGAGGCCAGAGTCTGAAAAGCTTGCTGAAGGGCCCGCTTGACCAGATTGAATGTCCTCCAGGAATGCATTGGTTTGTTGCAACTGCCTTTCAACACCCTGGATGGCATTCAAAATGGTAGATTGCCCAACAGTGAGGGACCTGAGGAGGTCAATGGCCTCCTCACTGAGGGCAGCAGGGGTGACTGGGGCAGGGCCTGAGGTGCCTGGGGTGAAGGTGATGCCCACCCTCCTGGGTGAGCGGGCACGGAGCAAAGGCTGAGGGGCTGCTGGGAGGGCGGTGCTGGTGGGGGGCACAGATGTTGCCGCCACCACAAGGGAGCTCCCATCAGAGGATGAGTCCATGTCGCTGGTGTCAGCTCCTGTCCCAGCCGTGGTGCTCCCCTCGCCCTCCGTCCCACTGGTGAAATCAGACTCCGTAGTCTTGCCCTCCATGGACATGTGGGATGCAGCTCCCTTGTGCTCCGGTGCCACTGCTCCTCCGCCTGATGATGCTAATGCACACAAGAACAGGGAGACCACAAAAAGGGGGGGACGACAGAAGAAAGACATGTTGAGTGCATGCATTACCGCTACCGTTGGCGGACACGACAGACACAAAAGCCCCCTGCACTACGTCGCGCTCTTGGGCTCCACTGTTCAATCCCTGGAAAATGGCCTACTAGGCTATGGACGACATCTGCACACATGGATGACACAGGGGCATGACTAGGTGTACTTGGCACTCTAAAGAGGTGGGGTGGGGTGCCACATGGCCTGCCTTACGGAGGGAAATGCCTACTAAACTCGCCCTGGCCTAGGGGAACCCACAGCCCACCTCCCCCACCCAGACCCCTCCACTGCACGCAAAATCAGCAGGATGAGGCCACTTGTGGCTGCTGTGATGCCCTCAAGCGCCCATCCAACTCTGGGTACGCCACCGCCAGGATCCTGAACATCAGGGGGGTCTTGGTGCGACGGGCACCCCTCCCACGTTGGGAGGTCATCCCCAGCTGAGCCTCCGCCGTCTTCTTGCTCCAGCGGTGAATGTCCTCCCATCTTTTCCGGCAGTGGGTGCTCCGTCTGTGGTAGACCCCCAGGGTCCGGACGTCCTTGGCAATGGCACGCCAAATATCTTTTTTCTGGTGGGCGCTGACCTACATGATTTATACAGCGGGAAGAGAAACTTATTACCAACTGCACCGTCACAGTCATTGGCCCCCATACCTGCCCTTGCCATGTGGCACATGCACTCACTGTCGTTTCATGTATGCCGCACTCTCCCCCCCTTCTTACATCCATCCCTCTTCACACAGGCATAGCCTATACAGCATTCTCCCAGTCTACTTACCTGTTTCTCTGGAGGACCGTAGAGTAGCGTGTACTGGGGGAGGACCCCATCCACGAGTTTCTCCAACTCCTCCGATGTGAAGGCAGGAGCCCTTTCCCCAGACACTCGAGCCATTGGCTCTTCCAGACCGAGGTCACAGCAGCACTTGCAGTGTAGGTCCTCTCCTGTCGAAGATCAGGTATCGAGTGATTGAATAGATAGAAAATGGCGGTCACGTTCGCGTCGGTGCTTACCGTCAACCGCCAGCGTACATTGTCATTGGCTCCTGGGACCCATAGGGTCCAATGTTAACCAATGCAGCATTGCGCTGCGGTCTTCGACCGCCTACCGCAACAGTATACAACGCCAGCGCAGTTACCTCACATCCCATTGTCCCACTTTAGAGGTCAGGCAGCCGCCATTTCAGGGGCTCACATGGCTTCATTTTTAACTGTGTCACACATACCTAGGCCTAGACTCAACACACATAGAGGCCACTTTTCGGATTATAATTCATGTTCAGTTGGTTGACTCTGTGCTCACTGTTGTCCTTCATAGGCATAGGCACCGTCCGCTGGGACATGTGAGGAGATGGCGGCATCCTCCGGTGTACAGACCGCTGGTGGACCTATCGACAATGGAGGAAAGACATGTGATCATCACATACCGGCTTGACCGTGCCACAATCCAGGAACTGTGTACCCAGCTGGAGCCAGACCTGATGTCAGCTATCCGCCATCCCACAGGAATCCCCCCTCAAGTGCAGGTGCTGTCAGTGCTCCATTTCCTTGCAAGTGGGTCATTTCAAACAACAGTGGCCATAGCATCAGGGATGTCCCAGCCTATGTTTTCCAACGTGTTGTCCAGAGTGTTGTCTGCCCTGCTGAAACACATTCACAGCTACATCGTTTTCCCTCAGGTGGAGGATTTGCCTACAGTGAAAGGTGATTTCTATGCCCTGGGACATATCCCCAACATCATAGGTGCCATTGATGGGACACATGTGGCTTTGGTCCCCCCCCGCAGGAGTGAACAGGTGTACAGAAACCAGAAGAGTTATCATTCTATGATGTGCAGATGGTATGTTTGCCATACCAGTACATCTCCCATGTGAATGCCAAGTTCCCTGGTTCAATGCATGACGCCTACATCCTGCGGAATAGCAGCATCCCTTATGTGATGGGTCAAACTCCAGAGGCACCGTGTGTGGCTATTAGGTGAGCACCTGGAAGCAAGTCAGTGGGAATGGTTGTCTGGGTCTGGGGTTATCCCTACAGGTTAGTGTGTGTCTAACAGTTGTCCCTCGCCATTTGCAGGTGACTCTGGTTACCCCAACCTGTCATGGCTACTGACCCCAGTGAGGAATCCCAGGACAAGGGCAGAGGAACACTACAATGAGGCCCATGGGCGAAAACAGTGGATAATCGAGCGGACCTTTGGCCTCCTGAAGGCCAAGTTCCAGTGCCTCCATATGACAGGTGGATCCCTATTCTATTCACCAAAGAAGGTGTGCCAGATCATCGTGGCCTGCTGTATGCTTCACAACTTAGCTTTGCGACGACAGGTGCCTTTTCTGCAGGAGGATGGTCCAGATGGTGGTGTTGTTGCATGCTGTGGAGCCTGTGGACAGTGAAGATGAGGAAGCAGAAGAAGAGGACATCGACAACAGAGACTCGGTGATCCTGCAATACTTCCAGTGAGACACAGGTAAGAAATACAGACCTGCCTACTACATGTACTTTAACACTACTACCTCTCTACTGTCTGTCGTTTTCAGCCAGTGTATGGTCACTGAGTGTCCCTTTCCCTTACGATTTCAAAGATGTGGGTCCCACTGTGTGACATCTGCTTTGATTCCTCATGGACTAGAGCTGTGTGACATATGTATGTTGACATTACAATTGAAAGAGCTTTTTGCCACAGTAATTGATGATTCACTAATTCGAAATCACAGACTGACTCCAGATTGTTTTGTGCTTCCAGGGTGTTTATTTAAGTGCTCAATATTGGAGGGGGTTGCTAAGTGGGGAGGGGTGATGGTGGAGGTATGTCCATGGCAGAGTCCAGTCTATTGGTCTCACAGGTGCATTGCCCAAATGGGCATAGGAAGTGGAGCTGGGGCAGTTTAAGGATGGACAGGGTGACAAAGTGGGACAGAAAGATGACATTCAGGGTGGTCTCATTTCTTTGCGGTGGTCTTGGCATCGTTCTCTGTCTTTGTCCTGGATTTCAGGGACCGTTTGCGGGGTGGTTCTCCCTCTGCAGGGGTGGGGTGCTGGTGTGGTGGTCCTGTGGCGGTGCCTCCTGTCCACTAGCGCCGGCGAAGGTGGTGGTCAGTTCATCATCCAGGCTAGTGTAAGGGGCCCCTTGTTGTGCCACAGTGTCCCTCCTGGTGTTGAGTGCTTCCTTCAGCACCCCTACGATGGTGCCCAGGGTGGAACTGATGGCTCTGAGTTCCTCCCTGAAGCCCAAATACTGTTCCTCCTGCAGGCGCTGGGTCTCCTGAAACTTGTCCAGTACAGTTGCCATCGTCTCCTGGGAGTGGTGGTAGGCTCCCATGATGGAGGAGAGGGCCTCGTGGAGAGTGGGTTCCCTTGGCCTGTCCTCTCCCTGTCGCACAGCAGCCCTCCCAGTTCCTGTGTTCCTGGGCCTCCGTCCCCTGGACCGCGTGTCTACTGCCACTGCCCCAAGGTCCCTGTTGTTGTTGGGGTGGTGGGTTAGCCTGGGTTCCCTGTAGTGGTGGTCACACTGCTGCTTGACGTGTCCTGGGGACAGAGGTATGGGCCCACTGGGTGGGCGCTGTGCTGGTGTTTCCAGAGGGGGGAAGCTCTGTAGTTGCCTGTGACTGTGTGATGAGAACCGACTGTCCCGAGGTCCCCTATAGGCCGGGCTGGTCATCTAGATCCAGTTGGACAGAGCTGCTGTCATCACTGTGGGCCTCTTCTGTTGGTGGTGTGGATATGTCTGCACCCTCCTGTGCGGTGACGTTGGGTAGGGGTCCTGCAGGGGTGTAAAAGTATGATTATTGCATCTGTGTGTGCCATGGTGTGCAATGGGTGGGTGACCGTGTACCCCAGTGCTTGCATTCCTGTGTGGGACCTTGTGTGATGATGGTTTAGGGGGTGTATGGGTTTGTGCAGTGGGCATGCTTTGGTGTTGGTTGTCCATGCTGTGTAGTTGCATGCAGGGCTTGGTGTTGGGATGTGTGGTTTGTGATATTGGGACTTTTGTGAGGAGTTGGAGTGATGGGGGTGAGGGTGGGGGTATGTGATGGCATGCAGGTAGGGTGGGGGATGTAATAGTTAAGTTTTGACTTACCAGAGTCCATTCCTCCTGCTACTCCTGCGAGGCCCTCAGGATGCAGAATCGCCAAGACCTGCTCCTCCCATGTTGTTAGTTGTGGGGGAGGAGGTGGGGGTCTGCCGCCAGTCCGCTGAACCGCAAGGTGGTGTCTTGAGACCACGGAACGCACCCTCTCCCATAGGTTGTTCCACCTCTTCCTAATGTCATCCCTATTTCTTGGGTGCAGTCGCACTGCGTTGACCCTGTCCACTATTCTTCGCCATAGCTCCATCCTCCTTGCAATGGAGGTGTGCTGCACCTGTGATCCAAATAGCTGTGGCTCTACCTGGACGATTTCCTCCACCATGACCCTGAGCTCATCCTCCGAGAACCTGGGGTGTCTGCTGTGCCATGGGGTTGTGTGGGTGATGTGTGGGGTGGTGTGGGTTGTGATAAGTGTGCTGATATGTAGTGGTGTGTTGTGTGAGGTGCGTGGAAGTTATGTGGGTGATGGTCTGGTGTGCCTGTGGATGCTAGTATTTTTGATGGTGGTGTCTCTCTCTGGCCTTCTCTCGGTGATTCTGGTCGTAGGGGTTTCTGGGTGATGTGGGTGTTTGTTTTATATTGTATTGGGTGTGTGGAAGTGGTGTGTGTATGTGTATCAGGTGTGTATTTCGATTTGTCCAATGTGGTAGTGTTTTGTAAATGTGTGTGTATTTTGAGCGTGGCAGTGTGTACCGCCAATGGAATAGCACAGTTGAAAGACTGCCATGTGGATTCATGAGTCGTGATAGTGTGGGCGTATATTTGTTGGCGTGACGGTGGAGGTTTTGTTTTCGCCAGTTTATCACTACCAGTTCCTGGGTTTCCTGGTAAAATCCACAGAAGCAACTCTTCACTTACATTAGTCAAAAGTGAAAGCAATAAAATCTGAGATAACCCACTCTTTACGCACCCCCTTCCATCACCCTTAGGTCACTTGCAAGGATTCTTGGGCTGCTTTCTCCCTCAATTGAAGCCATATTTCCAGGACCTCTCATTATCAGGCTCTTCAGAGATTAACAATTTGTCATTCATGCAGGGGTCTTGCTTACTCAGATTCTATTCTCCTAGATCATGAATCCTGTATTAAACTCCAATAGTGGTTAGATCACCTAGATGCATGGAATGGCAGAACCATCTTTGCCTCAGCAACAGATCTTGCATTAGGATCTGATGCAAGTTTGACAGGTCGGGGCGCAAGGTGTGGTCAAATATTGATTAGCTGTGCATGGTCTCCACAGGACTCTTCACTGCACATAAATTGTTTAGAGATGCTAGCATACTCCTTTGCGATCAAAGTTTTTGCAAAGAACAAAGTTCAATGTTCCATTCTCCTTTGAATGGACAATCTGACAGCAGTCAGATACATCAGTCACCTCTGCAGTACCAAATCAAAGCCGTTAGCAGAACTGGTGAAAACTTTTTGTGAGTTTTGCCTCCACCTAAAAATATCTGTTAGAGCAGAATACTTACCAGGAGACCTCAATTCAATGGCAGACTGTTATTCCCGTTACCTACATGAGTCTAGTGATTGGAGACTCCATCCATCAATCTTCAATATTCTTTTTCACGAATGGGGTCTTCTACATATAAATCTATTTGCATCCCAGTTGAATTCCCAACTTCCCCAATTTTTCAGCTGGAGACCAAATCCTCTAGCCTTAGCAAGGGATGGTTTTCTGCAGGATTGGTCCCTAGCGACCAACTATGCCTTCCCCCCTTTTCAGATGCTCAACAGAGTGCTCTCTCAGGTGCAACTACAGAATGCCATCCTAGTCCTAGTGGTTCTATTATGGCAGTCCCAGGTATGGTATCCTCCCCTCCTAGAACTAGAAATAGACTTTCCAATCCTTCTTCTCTCTTTCCTCAACTCTTACTCAGCCCACAGGGTCCTCCTCATAGTCTAATCCTCAACAATGTCCTCTACCTATGAGCCTCAAAGGTTGCAGGACTTCCCTATCTTATCCAGGAATTCTGTCAAAAGCTTCAGACTCCATCAACAAATCATGTACACCAGGCACAACCAAAGCATATAAATCAGTGTGGTAGATTTGGTCTAGCTGGTGTATGGGAAGATCTTGCAATCCCTTTTCAGCAGATATCATCCCTAATTGCTAAGTTTCTAGCTCCTCAAGCTAGTTCGGGCAAATCATAAAGAACAATAAAGCTCTATCGTTCAGCTATTTCGATCAATCATCCTCTTTAATGGTAAACCTCTTGATGAACATCATCTCATCTGTTGTCTGTTAAAGGGAGTAACATTTTCTAACCCTCCTATTCCTAACTACAGTGAATTACGGGATGTTAATGTTGTTTTACAAATGTTTTTGTCCTGGCCGGATAATGCCTCCTTATCTCTTATTAGAAAATACTTTCTAATAAGTTAACATTGTTATTGTGTTTAATATCCATTTAAACATCTGTCAGATGTAAAGGCTCTAGATATTTCAGCTCATCATTTTACTCCCACAGGTATTCTCTTCAATGTTAGAAGACGTACTAAAACTGACATTGCTACTGTTTTTTAATCCTTATTTTTCCAATCAAACAAAGTTATGTGTAGGTAAATCTTAAAGCTTATGAACAAAGAACAATCCATCTCAGCATTTCCTCTGATTCTCAACTACTTATATCCTTCAGAAAACACCACAAACATGTTTCTTCTTCCACTCTAGCTTGAAGGGTTAAATAGGTTATGTCCTTAGCAGTATTTATACCTCAAAATTCAGAGCCCATACTTCCCGTGGTGCCATGGCTTCCACATGCTTTTTGGCAGGATCCCGACTGAAGGACATTCTGAGATCAGCAGATTGGTATAATGATGTTATTTTTCATAATTTTATTGCAGAACTTTTAATACTGCATCTTCAATGGTAATTAATATGCTTTAAAGAAGCATATTAGGAGCCTCCGGTCGTTACATAATATGTAGATTTTTCTAGTAAATTATGAAGGGTGGTCCTAATTTTATTAAAGACACGGAGGCGAGTATTATCCCACCACGGCATAGCATTAATCATATGTTTTTCCCACCCTTATAGTTTCATCTAATCCAACACAGTCAATTAACTAAGAAGCATCAACAATATCAGGATTCTCCAAACATGGATTCCCTTGCTTCGCCTTCTTCATACCGACATCCGTTTCTTCTGGTTCCTGATGTGACTTTTTAATATTTTCCAATGGACTTGATTCAATACTTTTTCTCCCTTGTTTTGGCTATTTCTATTATTGACTGCATTTTTCAAACTTTTAATACTTATTCATGATCTTTCTCGCACAAGTAAAGAGGGCTGCTTGCAGTCAAGTTAGGTATATCTTGGGGGGGTTCATGACCACTGATTGCTTGTTTACATTGGTTCTAAATTATTCCCATTGGCTATGTTTTCCTTGGCTTGGGATTTGTAGTTTTTTCTCTTCACCGCGACTGCTATTTAAAATAAATCCGAAAAAGATAGCATACTACTCGCCTCTGTGTCTTTAATAAATTTAAGACTTTCCTTCATAATTTAGTAGGAAAATCTACATTATACTCTTTTTCTTGAATTTCTTATAAGTTCCGCCTGTTTGTATTCTCTTGAAACATTTTTTCTGGTCTCCATTTTTTACCCTCTTGAGATAGCACGTTTATCTACTTCACAATGTACTTGCACTACAGTTCTAATCTGGTGGTATTGTTAGCAGGAGAAAGCAGTAGGCCCACTCCTGCCATTGCATCATCTTCGGTACCAGCTCTTGACAGTGTGACCTTGGCACTTGATTTGACATACAGCTCCCTTCAGTCTAATAAGGTGTGAGATGACTGATGTTTCTCTCTATATAACGAAGTTTTCTGGAAAATATTTGCTTAAGTTTTATGCACAAAATTTCTACCCATATAATGAGGTTTGACCAAGCTGGTCCATCGACACTCCAGGAGGGAGTATCTCAGCAATATTAAACACAGTAACAATTGATTAATACACATTCTATATGAAAATATAATGAAAGCTTTTTTGACAGAAGTCAGGAATTTCCATTTTCAATTGTTTTTTTTACTGATGACAATATTACTGTGAATTCATAATAAGGGGAACCTCCTGAAGAAGAAGATGTAACACTGTTCACGTTATTGCATTGATTGATAATTAACTACTTAAAGATTAATGTGTTTTGAAAATGAAAATGCTATCAATAGAGTTTCTTTGGATGAATGAGAAATCCTAAAGAGAAACAGACCATATGCTTTACGAGGTGGTACATTATTCCTTCAATGAATTTTGTTGATTGAGTTTTGCTCAGCTTTTCCAACTGTGTATCAAAAGTCGCTTCATTTCAGAGCATATAAACCATATTACATATTTTCTTCTTCGAGGGGCAGCCTAAGCATCTTAATAGAATTCAAAATGAGGTCATTCTTGGACTATTCCACAGGACTGTAATACAGTCAGAGAGTATTGTGCAGTACATATCAATTTTGAGTATAAATAATTTGAAGTACCTATGCTCATTTTTACAAAACTATAGAATCAACCTCATGCAGAAGATTAAGAGGAAGCTACATTAATTAATCGTTTTGCACAACCAATGGAACTTAACCACAATGAATGAAAACAATAGTTCGAGGAACAAATGGTCACACTACACACACATCCCACAATGCTCTAATTAAGGCCTGTATTTAATCGCAAGAATGAGATGTTCCTGAAAAGAAAAATGCACTCCTTTTATGCAGTCCCATTCCTGCATTCCAATTTTTCATAACAATTTCCGGTACTGCCTATTAAGCCTAGATAACAGGGCACCGCAAGATTAGGAAATCGGATTGGTTGGAGACCTTTAGTTGACTTATTATAATTAGATAATGTTGGAGGAATAGTTTTGCTGATTAAAAGAGGCAGTGGTATGCGGAGTTCACATCTACGTTTACAGGTTCAACTCTCCACATAATCATTTCCACAAGGAGAAAATGGGCGCTTATAATAAATGGATTTTCAGAAAATGTATGATTTTTTTTCAAATCTGAAATGTGCATGAAAATCTAGAATGCAAAATATCAGAGCTGACTGATGCTTCTTAAATGTGTACCCGTTCATCATTTGTAACATTTTGCAAGCAGCAATCTGCACACATTCTGAACCAGATCTTGTGGAGACAGCTGGTACAGCATAAAACCCAATACCATACCATATCAGGCATCACAATAATTGTATTTATAGTAGAGTCATATATTCTTTCCTCTAAAGGGGCCATTCATTGTAGAGAACAAATATTTCTCTTTACCCAGTCCTGCATTTGTAACAACCACCAGCAATCAGCATAACAGCATGTTGCTTTGTTTGATTTTATATTAACTGGGCTTTTAAGATGCATTGTACCATCATTCACTGCATTGCCTTTTAATGTAATTATATGTAAATATTTGTGCCTGGACAAGGAAACGATCTTTTCCATAGGGTACAATTGTGATGTTGGTGCATGGTATAGTGCCAACCATTTCAGGAAATGTGGCAATAACAATGCATTTGACTGTTGATTGATCGCTGTAGAACATGATCTGCTGGTTAACATACTTGAGTAGCTCATTTATTACCAGGATTTGGAATAGTGATAAACTTGGTTGGAACAATGAGTAACTTCACCAGTGATGCTATGGTTATGGGGCAGAGTTATGTACATAATTACGTTGGGTTTTAGGTGTTGCTAGAATAACCACCATACAGCACGTGTGGTCTAATCAGGCGGGATGGGCCAATAAGTTGAACACTCTGGATTGGAACATGTACCCATCTGCAGGTCAAGCTTTGGAAGCCCAGCAAGCCTAATTTAGGGCCTCATTATGACTTTGGCAGTCGGCATTATCCGACCACCAAAGCAGCAGGGAAGAGGCAGCTGTCATACTGACTGCCTCCCCCCAGCTGTATTACGAGGTTCCCACTGGGCTGACCGGCGGGAATATCGTACTATGACATTCCTGCTGATCAGCCCAGTGGAAACAGTGCTATGGTATTGGTCTCAGCTCCCTTGAGGGAGCCAAGGTCAAAGAGTTGGCATGGGGCCCCCAGCACAGCCTTTCTGCCAGCATTTCCATGGCAGTTGAACCGCGATGGAAAGGCTGGCAGAAAGGGGACTCTTGCTCAGCATGGCGGTGCTGAACTCAGCACCACCATGGCTGAGCACGAGTCAGACACCCATCAGCCATTGGGAACCAAGTTGCTGGTGGGTAAATTGGCCCCCTGGTGGCCTGAACGCCAGGGTCGTAATGTGGTGTTAAGACCACCTGGAGTGTGTTGGTAGGACCACCACAGTGGCATTGATGGTCCTTGGACTGCTAATGTCACAATGAGGCCCTTAGTCTTCCATTCTTCTGAGGTGGATAAACTGGGAATAGTAGCACCTGTTGTTTAAAGAGTTTAGGAAGAGTTAAGAGCAGTGTGAAGTGCTATATAAAACAAGTTATTATCACTTGCTGAGATTCTTATTGTAATGTTGACAAATTCGGGAGACACCTACGACCAATTTAATCATGTTTTTGTGTCGCACTTGTGCCATGCAAGGGGGTGTATGGGTGACACAAAAGCTCGAATGAAATTTAACAAGTCATGCAAGGCCAGCTTGTGTGGCCTTGCGTGGCTTGGTAAATGTGAAATACTGCAAATGCTCAATTTTAAAGTGTACCACTTCTTTAATATATACAATAATTGATGTTAATGGAACGGAACACTGGAACAAAACTGGTTTTAAAACCCTTCACTGGAAACCCTAATACAACCCAGCAGTGAAAGATATAATTTAAGAAAGAAATCTGTATCTAGTAGCTCAGTGGACTAGGCCACCCAGTCCAGCAATCTGTGATTGATCTTATAGTGAGAGGTGCAGATCCTGGTGGATTCACTCAGCTTCTCTTCCTTCTGAGGTAAATCAAATGAGTATGATTGAGTTTTTTAACAATAGATATCTGCTATTTAACACCGAGACATCCCAATAGGTGAATCTACCCTTCATAAATGCTTTTGTATTATATTATCTTTAAAGCCTAGTGACCCACCTAAATAACCAAGATAATAAAACCAGTCAAGACACTAATCTTGTTCAAAAGTGCTTAAGATTGAACTCTCCCATCCTAACCACTAGATGACACGAGACAACAAAACCAACTCACTAATGAACAGGGACATGTGGACCTCTTATAGAGAAATCTCCCTAATCAAATTACTTTCAACAATTACTAAAACAAACTATTACAATGGCTGCCAGGTAATTAGTGTCTCTCAACTACTGAAAGTGGCTCAAGTAAAAAAAAGAACAATATTTTTTCCAATCTATAATTTCAATAGTGAATGTACTGTTGATTGGTGTGCAACCATTAATAAATCTTGCTATCAACAGATGCAAATATATTACTGGACACCACCAATTAGAATCAGAGAAAAGGTAACAGGAACACACATCTTTATTGTATACTACAGGTATGCTCCCCAATAAACTAATGTTTTTAGAACTATGTCTATTTGCTCTCCACATCATATTGCCTCAGAGAATAACAGCCAGCACTTGTTTCTTCCACGGGACTTTCTCAAGGCTATGAATAAATAGTGACAGGGTTTCAATAAATTTAAATTATTATACTATATAAATCAACTTGTGATATATGCATCTATCACATTGCGTTCTTCCAAGGTATAATTGGACATAATCACAACAAGCATACAATATATGTTTTGAATATTACTTCTTCATAAAACCACGATATATAAATAATTACGCAAACGTAATATAACATTTCAATCTGCACTCATGAAAATTTCTATATATTCAAAATATTATTTTGTTTGACTTTCCACCTGATGCTTCTTTCTGCTACCACTCCTAGAGTTCCTGTTTCTTTTTTCCTTACTCTGGCAGGTTGTTTTTCATCCCTGCTTCCGCTTTTGTCATTGTTAACTCTTGCTCCGGCTTTCCTTCTTCCCTGCCCTTTACTCTTTTCATCTGGGTCAAAATCTTATGGTGAAAATTAAGTTTAAGACAACAGAAATGAGTGTCATGTCACTACGTCCACAAATTAAACACTGGGACAAGGCTTGCTCGCTTGACTAGTGGAAATGGGCCCATTGCCATATCCAATCCCTGTGCTGTATCCATGCACCCCAACACCTGAAACTTGGGGCCAGATGTAGCAAGGGTTTTGCGCCTCGCAAACAGCGAAAAACGCAGTTTGCGAGTCGCAAAAGCCTCTACGCGATGCAGAAACGCATTTTGCGAGTCGGAACCGGCTTGCAAAATGCGTTTCCGACTCGCAAATAGGAAGGGGTGCTCCCTTCCTATTTGCGACTCGCAACGCGATACAAGTTCGCGGTCGCACATGAACTCGCAGTTACCATCCACTTGAAGTGGATGGTAACTCATTCGCAAACGGGAAGGGGTCCCCATGGGACCCCTACCCCTTTGTGAATGATCACAAAAATAATTTTTCAGAGCAGGTAGTGGTCCTATGGACCACTGCCTGCTCTGAAAAACACCGAAACAAAAGGTTTCGTTTTTTTTTTCTAAGTGCAGCTCGTTTTCCTTTAAGAAAAACGGGCTGCAGATAGAAAAAAAAAACTGCTTTATTAAAAAGCAGCCACGGACATGGTGGTCTTCTGTCTCCAGCAGGCCACCATCCCCGTGAGTGTCCAGACTCGCAATGGGGTTGCAAACTGTGACCCACCTCATTAATATTAATGAGGTGGGTCTTTGCAACCCCATTGCGAGTCGCAGAAGGTGTCTGAGACACCTTTCTGCATGGCAAATTGCGAGTCGCAATTTCCTTTTTTCCTACATCTGGCCTTTACTTTGCTGACCTGTCCTGATAACTGCTCAGTGAAGGTATCTCCAGCAGGGGCCGGCGATGCCAGAACTTCAGTGCAGGAGTACTGAGCTGACCGACAGTGCAAACATGTCCTTGCACTCATAAGTATGAGTCAATGAGTTTAGAACTGCCTTTAACACCCAATTAGTTATTATCAAAAGTTTTTAGTAACACATGCACAGAATTGCAACCTTTGGCACACATTAAGTCAAAGTCGCCTTTAGGTAGAACACACAACCCAAATATGATTCAATTTATGGCCTATTCAGGAGGTTATTTGAAAACACCATTTCCCACACTTGCTAGCTTTGCTTTCAAAGGCACACTTTCCTGATATATATCACAAATATTTGTAAAGGTGGAATAATATCAATACTTTATAAATACTGCAAGATATGTAGCTTTCTTTAAATTGCACTATAGCGTGAAGTTTTTAAAGAAATCATAAATCATGCGGGTAGCCAAATCCTTGTCTAGCCCAGAGACTTGCAGTTGTCCTTTGGCCTTTCCTCGCCAAAAGCTCTACACAAAAACAAAGAATACCTTACACCACAAAAGCAAGCACCTTTTTGTACAATGTACATGCTAAGGCAGTAAACGTAGTTCCTATCAAGCACTCTCTAATTTGTTTAAGAATCTTCGAACATGAACTGAAAGCAAGCGTCTAATAGCTTTTTGTTGCATTCTGAGTATTGATGTTCCTAAGAATATCTCTTCTGCCTTTAAGTTCCTGAGATTACACACTTTTGAGAACTCTGTTTTGTGAATGCCACATTTAGTCACATCTTTCCATGACTTACATCTGCCTGAAAGGCATATGACTGTGAAGATAGTGTGTGGGAAAGGGCAAAGGTCATACAATCTACTGTGGAGCTCCTTGATCAAGGCAGGGCAATCCTCAATTGGCTGAAGTTTCCATATTATAGGTTAGAGGTTCCTAGCAGGAAGTCAATCTACAAAGCAATAAATTGGGCTAAATCGATACTATACATAGGGGAAACACCTGCAACTCCAGCTTAATGTCAGAAATCCTAGCTCTAGGAGCAAACTTCTGCCATTACCCATGGATGAATTGGCCATAGCATATCATGTATTTTTGTTAAACGTTTAGCCTGGGTCCTTCTCATTACTTGCTCGTACTTTTCCCACCACATAGCAGGGTAATCATTAGTTGCACAATTGACGTTTTCATGGCATACTTCAATTAATGAGACAAACAGCATTTTGCTTTCTTTAAGGCTGATTGTGCATTTATGTAGAGTACCCTCGTGTAGAGCAGAAAGTGTCTGTAATCTTTTTGTGGCGACTATCCTGGCTGCCACATCGTAGACCATTTGAAGTTGAGAGTTGTTTTGTTCTGACAGCCTAAGGTGAGTATTTGGGTTTAAAGATGAAAGAGAAGAAGGATTTTGTGATTCCTGGTACTACTTCGAGAGGTTGGGGGCAGTATCATATATTCTGCAATATCAAAAGAAATACTTGGATCAAGTAGCATACCAAGATATAATTCACCTTGACCATCGGACTCATGAACATTTTGGTGTGTTGTTTATGATTTTTACGCAGAAAATGCCGACTCTAGAGGAGTGGAGATTGTGGTCATCAAGGTCAGTCGGTATTCGGAATGCACACAGTTTGCAATATTTTGGACAGGGATGGAGACTTGAAGATGACACTCTAGTTTTTGATTGGGTCCATGAAGATTTTTTTAACAGTTGTATGGTGGTGCTGGTTAGAGGGTTTTACGCTGCAGAACCCGTTAATTAAAAATGTTATCCTCATACACAGTTGGATGCACAAATTGGATGCATTTATGCTGCTCCAGTCTATGTTTTTCTGTTAAAAGAAAGCACAAAAAAATTCTAATATTCTATTATCTTAGTCTCAATATCCTCTTCTTCAATTCCACAGTCTATCTTTGCGCAGAATCTGCATTCCACCTGGAATGAAGGTGTATTCTATCAAAATAATTTAAATAAATAAATAAATAATGATGAATCGATAGCACGTTGTAGGAAATTAATAGACATATGTTCTGGAGATTCTGGAGAGTGAGAGTTTTTGGCGGTATGAGTGAAACAACAGGATCGTTGTTTGTTGAGGTGTGTTCAGAATGAGTTTTATGGGTGGTCAGCTGAATTTAGTTGTACACTTTGAGATTTTGGTGCAAAAGAATAGTACCAGGTCTGTTACTCTCTCCCTTTTCATCTCGGCCTCTCTAGCTGCCTCTCTCACTCCCTTTCGCTAACTCTTTTAATTTTGGAAACAACAGACTGCTGTAATATTTGTGTGGTTTACGGTTCATGTGATCTCGCTTGCGCTGGCCATTTTATTACTATGGTTTGTTTCAGCCGCTGGAACTTGATTGTCATAGACAAGCACTGAAAAATGCATTTGTATTTGCGCGTAGTTTCAAAATGATCTGAGCAGTATATGCATGCCCCTAAAGAACGAATGCAAATGTAGTCTCCACAAAATGAAAATACAATGTCCACGTACACCTGGAAAAGGTCCTTATGCATTGCAAATCCGTACCAGAAGGGGAGTTTCAAGCATCACTTAGGAGCCACACGGAATTTACATCCGTCATCCCACTTAAAGGACATGTTTTCAGCCCATATATCTAGGAACACAGAGGCTTCCATTCAGCTTCTTATGTTTCTGCATTTCTGTGCAGTCACTTCACCATGATCAATGAAACTGGTTTCTAAAATAAGACCAGATTGTACACGAAAATAAAACTAAAGTTTCATTTACTAATTGCCACAAAGTCGTTAGCATGGGCCGTAATACGGCTGCTGACTTTTGTAGTCACAAACCCTTGGATTTGGAATTTTATTTCCCGTGGCAGTAGTGTTCCAGGATAGTAGGGTGCTATTTATGAGGTTGCATTTTTTATCGACATTCCAGTTTTGCCTGGCTTGATGTAGTTAATAACCAGGTCTACTGTCTTAATTACCCTGTAAAGCAGGACTCTTTGGGCATTCGAACCTCTGCAACATTCCAGGAAAACTGCAGGACCTTGACAATTACTAACTTGCTGTGAGAAAATTAAACAGAAGGCCCTAGTTTTAAACTGCCATTTCAAACGACCTATTAGATCCCAGGAATAAATCATTGATGAAATGGCCCGCTTAACAGGGAAATAGATATGCCAGATCATAGAATGTCCCCTTGTCTGATCATGAAGAGAATATTAAGTATTCTTCAGTATTAAAGGTTAGATTTTATGCCTGCCCAATGCCCTTTAATGATACATTCTGGGCAATTTTATTGTAATCAAAACCCTTTCAAGACAATTTGCAGACTAAGGCTTTCCTGTTGCTTGGAAGCTGGGCCTGCCAGGCCGTGCATACACGAGCTGAGGGAATGCATGCACAGACCAAACATTATTCCCAGTGCAGAAAATAAATACCTAATAACAATTCACTTCACTGCAAGATGTTAGGAAGAATAATGAGTATGTTCAGAGTGAACAAATACATAACACAAGCACACACATGCACACACGTAAGGGCTGGTTACTTTTATTTTAGAGTGTTTATAGCATTACAATCGTGCATTTTTAAATGTAGTTATTATCATCTGAACATAATTGTATTAGGAGCAAGAGCGAGCGAAACGTTCAAATCATAAGCTTATACATTTTTTTAACCAGTATTGTATTTGGTGAAAAGCCTCCCTGAACAAAATTAAAATCCAGTCTTGTTTTACATCAAAATAAGGGAAATAGCGTTGGTAAAGTTCCGACTTTAACCTCTTAGCTGCTGGGCCTTTCCCCCCCCAGTGCTGAGCCCTTTTTTGGCTATTTGGGGTAGTTCGCGCTTAGGGCTTCATAACTTTTTGTCCACATAAGCTAACCACGCCAAATTTGCGTCCTTTTTTTCCAACATCCTAGGGATTCTAATGGTACCCAGAGTTGGTGGTTTCCCCTGGAGGAGACCAAGAAAATAGCCAAAATACAGTGAAAATTTTGTTTTTTCCAAAAAAATGGGAAAAAAGGGCTGCCGAAGAAGGCTTGTGGTTTTTTCCCTGAAAATGCCATCAACCAAGGGTTTCTGGTGCTGAAATCACTATCTTCCCACCTTTCAGGAACGGGCAGACTTGAATCAGAAAACCGAATTTTTCAACACAAATTTGGCATTTTACTGGGACATACCCCATTTCTACTATATTTGGTGCTTTCAGCCTCCTTCCAGTTAGTGACAGGAATGGGTGTGAAACCAATGCTGGATCCCGGAATGCTAAACATTTCTGAAAACTAGACAAAATTCTGAATTCAGCAAGGGGTCATTTGTGTAGATCCTACAAGGTTTTCCTACAGAAAATAACAGCTGAAATAAAAAAATATTGAAATTGAGCTGAAAACAACAGCCATTTTTCTTTATGTTTTACTCTGTAACTTTTTCCTGCGATGTCAGATTTCTGAAAGCAATATACCGTTTTGTCTGCTGGACTCTTCTGGTTGCGGGGATATAAAGGGCTTGTAGGTTCATCAAGAACCCTAGGTACCCAGAGCCAATAAATAAGCTGCACCCTGCAGTTGGTTTTCATTCTATACTGGGTATACAGCAATTCATTTGCTGAAATATGAAGAGTGAAAAAGAGGTATCAAGAAAACCTTTGCATTTCCAAAATGGGATCAAGATAAGGTTTTGAGGAGCAGTGGTTATTTGCACATCGCTGAATTCCGAGGTGCCCATACTAGCATGTGAATTGCAGGGCATTTCTCAAATAGACGTCTTTTTTACACACTCTCTTATATTTGGAAGGAAAAAATGTAGAGAAAGATAAGGGGCAATAACACTTGTTTTGCTATTCTGTGTTCCCCCAAGTCTCCCGATAAAAATGATACCTCACTTGTGTGGGTAGGCCTAGTGCCCGCGACAGGAAATGCCCCAAAACACAACATGGACACATCCTATTTTTTTTAAAGAAAACACAGCTGTTTTTTCCAAAGTGCCTACCTGTAGATTTTGGCCTCTAGCTCAGCCGGCACATAGGGAAACCTACCAAACCTGTGCATTTCTGAAAACTAGAGACCTAGGGGAATCCAAGGAGGGGTGACTTGCGGGGCTCGGACCAGGTTCTGTTACCCAGAATCCTTTGCAAACCTCAAAAAGTGGCTAAAAAAACAAGTTTTCCTCACATTTCGGTGACAGAAAGTTCTGGAATCTGAGAGGAGCCACAAATTTCCTTCCACCCGGCGTTCCCCCAAGTCTCCCGATAAAAATGATACCTCACTTGTGTGGGTAGGCCTAGCGCCCGCGACAGGAAACGCCCCAAAGCGCAACGTGGACACATCAAAATTTTTGGAAGAAAACAGAGGTGTTTTTTGAGAAGTGCCTACCTGTAGATTTTGGCCTGTAGCTCAGCCGGCACCTAGGGAAACCTACCAAACCTGTGCATTTCTGAAAACTAGAGACCTAGGGCAATCCAAGGAGGGGTGACTCGCGGGGCTCGGACCAGGTTCTGTTACCCAGAATCCTTTGCAAACCTCAAAAAGTGGCTAAAAAAACAAGTTTTCCTCAGATTTCGGTGACAGAAAGTTCTGGAATCTGAGAGGAGCCACAAATTTCCTTCCACCCGGCGTTCCCCCAAGTCTCCCGATAAAAATGATACCTCACTTGTGTGGGTAGGCCTAGCGCCCGCGACAGGAAACGCCCCAAAGCGCAACGTGGACACATCAAAATTTTTGGAAGAAAACAGAGGTGTTTTTTGAGAAGTGCCTACCTGTAGATTTTGGCCTCTAGCTCAGCCGGCACCTAGGGAAACCTACCAAACCTGTGCATTTCTGAAAACTAGAGACCTAGGGCAATCCAAGGAGGGGTGACTTGCGGGGCTCGGACCAGGTTCTGTTACCCAGAATCCTTTGCAAACCTCAAAAAGTGGCTAAAAAAACAAGTTTTCCTCAGATTTCGGTGACAGAAAGTTCTGGAATCTGAGAGGAGCCACAAATTTCCTTCCACCCGGCGTTCCCCCAAGTCTCCTGATAAAAATGATACCTCACTTGTGTGGGTAGGCCTAGCGCCCGCGACAGGAAACGCCCCAAAGCGCAACGTGGACACATCAACATTTTTGGAAGAAAACAGAGGTGTTTTTTGAGAAGTGCCTACCTGTAGATTTTGGCTTCTAGCTCAGCCGGCACCTAGGGAAACCTACCAAACCTGTGCATTTCTGAAAACTAGAGACCTAGGGCAATCCAAGGAGGGGTGACTCGCGGGGCTCGGACCAGGTTCTGTTACCCAGAATCCTTTGCAAACTTCAAAAAGTGGCTAAAAAAACAAGTTTTCCTCAGATTTCGGTGACAGAAAGTTCTGGAATCTGAGAGGAGCCACAAATTTCCTTCCACCCGGCGTTCCCCCAAGTCTCCCGATAAAAATGATACCTCACTTGTGTGGGTAGGCCTAGCGCCCGCGACAGGAAACGCCCCAAAGCGCAACGTGGACACATCAAAATTTTTGGAAGAAAACAGAGGTGTTTTTTGAGAAGTGCCTACCTGTAGATTTTGGCCTGTAGCTCAGCCGGCACCTAGGGAAACCTACCAAACCTGTGCATTTCTGAAAACTAGAGACCTAGGGCAATCCAAGGAGGGGTGACTCGCGGGGCTCGGACCAGGTTCTGTTACCCAGAATCCTTTGCAAACTTCAAAAAGTGGCTAAAAAAACAAGTTTTCCTCAGATTTCGGTGACAGAAAGTTCTGGAATCTGAGAGGAGCCACAAATTTCCTTCCACCCGGCGTTCCCCCAAGTCTCCCGATAAAAATGATACCTCACTTGTGTGGGTAGGCCTAGCGCCCGCGACAGGAAACGCCCCAAAGCGCAACGTGGACACATCAAAATTTTTGGAAGAAAACAGAGGTGTTTTTTGAGAAGTGCCTACCTGTAGATTTTGGCCTGTAGCTCAGCCGGCACCTAGGGAAACCTACCAAACCTGTGCATTTCTGAAAACTAGAGACCTAGGGCAATCCAAGGAGGGGTGACTCGCGGGGCTCAGACCAGGTTCTGTTACCCAGAATCCTTTGCAAACCTCAAAAAGTGGCTAAAAAAACAAGTTTTCCTCAGATTTCGGTGACAGAAAGTTCTGGAATCTGAGAGGAGCCACAAATTTCCTTCCACCCGGCGTTCCCCCAAGTCTCCCGATAAAAATGATACCTCACTTGTGTGGGTAGGCCTAGAGCCCGCGACAGGAAACGCCCCAAAGCGCAACGTGGACACATCAAAATTTTTGGAAGAAAACAGAGGTGTTTTTTGAGAAGTGCCTACCTGTAGATTTTGGCCTCTAGCTCAGCCGGCACCTAGGGAAACCTACCAAACCTGTGCATTTCTGAAAACTAGAGACCTAGGGCAATACAAGGAGGGGTGACTCGCGGGGCTCGGACCAGGTTCTGTTACCCACAATCCTTTGCAAACCTCAAAAAGTGGCTAAAAAAACAAGTTTTCCTCACATTTCGGTGACAGAAAGTTCTGGAATCTGAGAGGAGCCACAAATTTCCTTCCACCCGGCGTTCCCCTAAGTCTCCCGATAAAAATGATACCTCACTTGTGTGGGTAGGCCTAGCGCCCGCGACAGGAAATGCCCCAAAACAGAACGTGGACACATCACATTTTTTCATAGAAAACAGTGCCTACCTGTGGATTTTGGCCTCTAGCTCAGCCGGCACCTGGGGAAACCTAGCAAACCAGCACATTTTTGTAAACTAGAAACCCAGGAGAATCCAAGATGAGGTGACTTGTGGGGCTCGGACCAGGTTCTGTTACCCAGAATCCTTTGCAAACCTCAAAATGTGGCTAAAATACCACGTTTTCCACACATTTCGGTGACAGAAAGTTCTGGAATCTGAGGGGAGCCACAAATTTCCTTCCACCCAGCGTTCCCCCAAGTCTCCCGATAAATATGATACCTCACTTGTGTGGTTAGGCCTGGTGCCTGCGACAGGAATAGATCACACAACGGTCAATGTTGGTCCTTACGTGAGGCAGCTGTTGACCCTGGGGTGATCCATTCCTGACACAGGCACTAGGTGTAGGCACTCAAGTGGGGTAGTGTTTTTATCAGGACAGGTGAGGAGTCACTGGGTGGTAGGAATGTTGTGGATCCCAGCATATTCCTGTAGTTTGTGTGACAGAAATGCGAGAAAAATAGAGTTTTTTCTCAACATTTCAGCTTTGCAGGGTATTCTGGGTAAGAAAACTTTGGGGAATCCACACAAGTCACACCTCTGTGGACTCCCCCGAATGTCTAGTTTCCAGAAATGTTTGGGTTTAGTGTGTTTCTCTATATGGCCGCCGAATCCAGGACCAAAAACACAGGTGCCTGCCTTACAAAACCAGTTTGTTTTGCCATAGACAATTTTGATGTCTCCACAATATGATTTGGGTGGTGGAATTTGGGGCTGAACTAAATTGGTGAGCTCCCAAGAGAGCACTCTCTCTCTGCTTGCCGCCGCATTCACCTGCTCTCTGGGTTGGCCTAACCCACTATTACCCAGTTGCACGAACAGCTTGCGAAGGGACAGCAGGACTGTCCTCATCACCTCCCTCATAATGTACTGGAAGAGGAGTTTTCGAATGGGACTCCTCTGACTGAAAAATCACTCCCAGAGTCTGCGCCATTGTCCTATCCCTCAGATGCTGTCTCAGTATCTGATGTCTCAGTCTCTGATCCTATGTCAGAGCGGTCCTCTATAACCCGAGTGCAGGCAGCAGTCATCCATCAAGATGCCATCTCTGCTATTGGCTAAACTGTTGCTCTAAAACACTAGCCTACGTAGACAGTCACAAAATCGATGGTGTGTGTGAGATACGTGCAACAGTAGAGGCCACCTTACCTGCGCTTCTTCCCTCAATCAGCATGTACTTTCAAGACACTCAAAAAACACCTTGTCACATACCATTCGTCACAGTCTTTAGCACCTCCTGCGCCCAGTCCAACAATCATTATTGGTGCTCCCACTCCCTCCTCCTCGGATTCCCTCATTACCACCCAGCAAAAGTGCCCTTCATCTCTCCATAGACTTTACTAATGTACTCAGCTATTTACATAAAATACAGATGTGCTCTTTGCAGTAGGCATATAAACCTTCTGCGCTTCTTTATGGCACTAAAACTGCCACTAGACAAGTCGGACCCTTTTCCCCCCAGGGAAACCACACACATATTGACAAAAGTGATGTATATATGACAGCCAACCACCTGAAACTCAACTCAAGCAAAACCGAAATAATCCTCTTTGGCCCTCACCAAAAAAACCTGGGACCCCCCATGGTGGCCCACCACGCTAGGCCCTGCACCCACCCCCGCCAACTACGCACGCAACCTCAGCATCATCCTAGACTCCTCCCTCTCTATGACCCAACAAATCAACGCTCTTACCTCCTCATGCTTCAACAAACTCCGTATACTGAAAAACATTAAAATGGATCCCCACAGAGACCAGAAAAACTGTCACTCACGCACTCATCAGCAGCAGGCTTGATTACAGAAACGCCCTCTACACCGGCACCACTCTAAAACTCAAGTGCAAACTACACGCATCCAGAACTCAGCAGCACGACTCATCCTCGACCTCCACCGACACGAACACATCTCTCCACACCTCAAATCCCTCCACTGGCTCCCCATTGACAAAAGGATCACCTTCAAGATCCTCATCCTCACACACAAATCACTCCACAACACAGGCCCTGCCTACCTCAACGAGAGTCACCTTCCACACCCCCACACGAAACGTCCGTTCAGCTGACCTCTCTCTCGCCTCTGACCCCCGCATCAAACACACCACCACCGGGGGCAGATCCTTCTCCTACATTGCACCCAAAACATGGAACGCACTCACAACCCACATTCGCAAGACCCAAAACCTACTTCTTTTCAGGAAGGGCCTCAAAACCTGGCTTTTTGAACAGTGAACCTCCTAGCCCCTTTCCCTCCCCCCCGTCCCCCCCCCCCAGCGCCTTGAGACCCTCACAGGTGAGTAGCGCGCTTTATAAATCTCTTTGATACAGATCTACCTATATATATATATATAAATATATATCTACATAGATATATCTATAGATATATCCATGTACCTAGATATATCTATCTACATAGATATATATATATAGATATATACATATATTTTTTTTTAGTTGTTGTATGGTTTCCTTGGGGGCCAAAATGCCCCCCAGGGAAACCCTACAACATCTAAAAAAAAAAATGCCCCCACAGGGGGTCACCCTGCCCACGGGCGACCCCCTGTCATTTCATTTTTTTTTTTTTTTTTGAAAAAAAAAAAAAATCCCCGGGGGGGGGGGGGGGGGGGGCGCGATCGCCCCCCCCCCCCCCTCCCCAGGGGGCACCTACCTTTTTATTTTTTTAGGAAAATTATCCGGGGGGGGCGGCCCGTTTTCCGGGGGGGGGCTGCCCCCCAAAAGTGAAATCCCTGGTGTCTAGTGGGGTTTCCTGGCCCCCGATCGCAGCTGTGCTGCGATCGGGGGCCAGGAAACCGTTTCAGAAGGCCTCATAAGAAAGGGGAGAGTCTCCCCTTTCTTACGAGGCCTTTTCAAAATGTTTCCTGACCCCCCCGATCGCAGCTGTGCTGCGATCGGGGGAGCCAGGAAACCTGAAAGTGTTTCCTGGCCCCCGATCGCAGCACAGCTGCGACCGGGGGCCAGGAAACACTTTCAGGAAGGCCTCGTAAGAAAGGGGAGTGTCTCCCCTTTCTTACGAGGCCTTCCTGAAAGTGTTTCCTGGCCCCCGATCGCAGCTGTGCTGCGATCGGGGGCCAGGAAACACTTTCAGGAAGGCCTCGTAAGAAAGGGGAGACTCTCCCCTTTCTTACGAGGCCTTCCCGAACGTGAAAAAGGCCGTTTTCCCCATGAAAGCAGGAAGCGGCCGCAAGGCTGCTTCCTGCTTTCATGGGGAAAACACCTTTGCAACGTCAGCGCGCCTCGCGGCGCGCTGACGTCACAAAGGGGCGGGTGGGGGGCGGGGGGAGACACGGTAGCTTCCGTGTCTCCCGGGGGGGGAAAAAAAATAAAAAATAAATCCTCGGGTGCGACGCACCCGAGGATTTATTAATGCCCTTCCTGGTGTCGGCCACTGGTCGTGACCCGCACCAGGGAGGGTGTGTGGGCGTCGGCCAGTGGCCGACGCCCGCATTTAAGAGGTTAATGTGGCAACTCAAGTAAACACAAGCAATCAACAAACCTTTTCAATGCAACGGGGCTCGTATTTGCTCGATTTGGAGCTATTTGCGTTGTAGACTCCTAATCTAACTTTTCTTGCCACACAAATTATAAGAAAAAAAACACAGCGCGATCGCGCTATGTAAAATGCAGCGCAATCGCGCGGAAATTGAAAACGAAAAAACGGGGCGCGATCGTGCTATGTAAACCCCAGCGCGATCATGCTGCGGGGAAAATTAACAGATAAAGTAGTCCAGAAACCAGGCTTAAAACATCGAGCCTCGTATGTTTCTAGTAGTTTACCGGTGCTGTATAGGCGGGCTAAACACCGGAAAAGGCATGAAGTATGCATGCCTTTCACAAATGAAAGCAAGCAGATTTTAAAGAGCAAGCCGAGGAACCAATGAAAGAATCTGACGTGACCTGGGCGTGGTTTGAAGTCCAAAGAGACATTACTTTATGGACGGAGTGCTTTGCGCTCGCCAATAAAAATGCTCTTTACATGCCTTACTTGCACAAATATTATCACCTCAAAGGCTGCCATATTGGCTTTGGCAGTGCTGTAAGAATAGTAGCAAAAAAACTAAAAACCTCTATGTATAATCTATAGGATATCAAGACCTGAATGTGGCAAACAGCATGATGTAATGGTGAATGGATGTACTTTGCTGTTGTAAAATAGTCTCCTACGCATTCCTGAAAGGAGGAATGATAAAACGAAATAGACAATGTAATGAAGTAAGAGGGCACTACTTCTCTGGGTGGAGCCTAACCACCCTTTATGGATGTTTTGAACAACTGTCAATAGGGGGCTAGATGTATGAAAAATTTCTTCAGTTGCAAACTTCCAGAATTGAAGTTTTTCACTACAATTTGTTTCACAATGTACGAACACCACTCTAGGAGTTAGTAAATTTTTGCTGACTCCTAAAATGATATTGCAACTGGATTCCGATTTGCTATTTGGAATGCATAATTACAGTTGCAAACTATTGAAAAGTGACAGATGTCCAAGTTTAGGTGGAACCCTTAGGCAAAAAGGAAGGATTCCTTTTGGATCCTGTTAACGCTGAATTTTTACTAATAAATATTTATGTATTATGAATTATGAATCTGCATAGAATTTGACAATATAGAGAATAAATGATTTGCAAATTGTACCTACTTGAGATGCCCTCAGTAATCATGAAGTGTCCTTATTAATTGCTCATTAATAGGAAATTATGTGCTTATGTTTAAACTAATGTAGTAGTGTGTTATATTAATGATCACGTATTATGCATTAGATTTATTAATTGTAGGCCTTAAAGTTAGACAGGTCTTGGGTCTAGTTGCACAGCCTCATGTTAAGTTGCACTGTTCAACTAATTTCACATAGAATGACTGTTTAGAGAAATCAATACTTGCATTGTTTCACTGAGTTGACCAAACGCTAGTAGATGCTCTCTTTTCCCATGAGAACTGCTTGCTATACTGTGCTGTGCTGAGGACTTTATTTCTATCTTTGACTTTATTGCTTAAACTTCTGATGCTGAATTCTGATCCCTTAGCCATTGCTTTACATATGGTTCAGATAGCTTAGAGTCCTTGGTTCAGAACCATTCACTTTCATGGGCCATTGCTGATGCTGACCGAACAGATGTCCAATTGACGAAGAAAATTGCAGATTGCTGATCCATATTGAGGAAAGGTATAATGAAATGTTATTGTTCTTGTAATTTGTCTTTTGTTTCTAGGTACCAACCACTAATTCATTAGAGCCATAGCTAGATGTTTTTCCATATTTGTGTTGACTAAATTGTTTTGCATGAAGCCCAAACATGTATTCTAATCAAATCGTTATTAGAGGAAATCCTAAAATGCTGATAAGTTGCTATTAATAAATAATTGATGTTACTCAGTTGCTGAATCTAGATGTATGAGATTTCTATTGCACAATTTTTCTTGCTATTGATTTGTACTGTAACTCTTGAATGCGCAGTAGTCCATGCATTAGTTACATTTAGATTCTTTAAAAGGTTTGGCCAACCGGTGTTGTTTCTGTATGTATACCATTTGATTTTGAGACTAAATTAGGTGATATTAGCACTGTTAGTATAGGGAAATAAACATTATAACTTTTACATAAAGGTGTGGTTATTCATGGACAAAGGGGTCATGGTGTGTGAGATTATTGACTCCAAAGAATATTGATATTGTTAATGATTTGTACTGAAATTGAGCCTCATGGTGGGATTTACTCTAAGTGCAGTAAAAAGGTCCATTTAACCTCTAACATGTCCCCTTACAGATTAAAGATAAGAAACCAAATAAGGTCAGACGCGCTCACAATCCCCATCCCCCTTTGAGAATGTTTAAAAATGGTTCAAGTAGTGTAGGCTATCGTTCCTATGATCACTGCCAATTGTCAAAGATGCTTTTGAAAAAAGAAATCTTTTTTTTTTCTCTGTCTCCTTTCCTGTAAGGAAAATATACTTTAAAAAAAGTTTCTTTATTCAAAGGTAATTTCTGACACGGAGGTCTGCGGATCCTGGCAGCCCACCATCACTGTGATAGCCACCAATTGGAATGATTTGCAATTTGTAACTTACCTCTTAAATATTAGTGATGTGGGCCAGATTGTGACCCACTCTGGTTCTGAAATTTGGGAACTGATCTATTTATAAACATGTCAATTCCAAACAAGTTGTGAAAAAAGCTGGCAGGATCTGTTTTTGCAACCAGTGTATTAAACATCTGTATTAAACATCTGGCTCGCTATGTCTTACAGACAGCTATACCACAAAATCACACCTAAAATCTCTCAAGGGTATTTCACTTAATTTTTGGGGAAAAAACAGCAATGTTTATTTTGGTGGGTATCAGACTGACCTTATATTTTTTATAGTAGTTGACTTTTGCAAAATCTTTGCTCATTTCAGAAAGTGTGCACAATGAAAATTTTGTAATTTTCTACGCCCGTAATATAAATCAAATTCTCACACTTGTGCTATGTTAGGAAAAATTAGAAATCCTTATTTTTAATGAAAATTCATATTTATTACTGCTCCAGAAACAACCACCTGACAAGATTGTAATCACTGTTTTAAAAACAACCCCTGAAGCAAAATACTTTAGTACCTGAGGGTCTAAGTGCTATGGCCCTTATTTACAAAGATAACCTTACACTTTTGGTGTAACTGTACTATTTTTTTACTATTCACAAACTGAGAGTTTAGTTTTACATGTAGTACTATTACTACTGCAGAGAACTCTGCACATAAAAAGATAGGGCAGTCTCTGCAGCCATAAAAGTACGATACATAAAACTACACTTGTAGTTTGTGAATAGCAAAAAAAGTGTAAGCTTACATGCTCTTGCACTGCATGGTGCCCTTCACACTGATTTTTAAGCACTGCTTGTGCTATGGTCCTAAATTGAAGAGCAAACAGTATTTTTGCCTGTTGGTGCAACTCCGCGGAATCTCACTGAATGTATATTTAACTTCATGGATTCCACAAAGTGAAACTCTGTGAGTTCTGCCCACGCCCAACATACACAAACCCTCAAAAAATGATGGGCAGTAAGGTAGAAGCTGACAGCAAAGGAAGGCATCTGACTACAAGGACCTGGACTGTAGGAGCCACCCAACCCAAGCCAGCAACAACAAAAATAAAATGACCTATATTTTGCATTTAATCCAAAGACATCCACAACCCCCAAATGTTTTTTTTTAAAACATGGAACATAGCAGCAGTGAGAATGTGAAAAATACAGCAAAAATATATCCAAGGCATAGTGCTGGCCTGACTAGGCTCCAAACAGTAAAACAACATCAAGGTAAAATGTTAAACACATCAGTCTAAAAGTTTTTTTAAAACTGCTCAAGAAAATGGAGAAAATTATATTTAACCAGAAGCCACCACCGTCAAAAATGTACAACCATTTCCTTTAAAAAACTGTTCATCTCCCATGCCCCGCACTCCAGCCCAAGCTCCAAACCACCCAACATAAAAACATATACGCAAGTGGAACAGGAAAGACTGGGGCATGCATTCCCTCAACCAACTACGTTTTCTCATTGTGCTGCATTGTACTTACTTGATTTCTCCCAAAATGTTAAGATTACCAAGGTCTGGATACAGGAGAGATTGCAGACGGAGTAAAACTTTCCTTCCAAAATCCAAACCAAAAGTAACCAAGGGTTGGACAAATTAGAGGAGAAGTCTTCAGGTCAGAAAGAGTCATAGCACTCTATGTACAGTAGCCTCCTAGTCTCTATTGCACTCTCTTCCTTTAAAAACAAAAACTCATTTTGTGCTAAATAAAATACCTAACTGGTCCCTTATGATAATATGGCAACTGGAGAATGCATTTCAAGTTGATTTGCTAGCTGCTTGAGCAAAAAATCAGCTTGAAATGCTGACCTTTAACCGCCAGTGTTCAAGTTCATCTGCTAGCTTTGGAAATGACCCTTGAACATTCTGATTGTGTTTGCCAAAAGAAGAGCGCAATCATTCACACTCAAACACTCTTGTGTTATTTCAGTGCTTCTTGTGGTCCAATTTTCCCTGAACAGTAGAATTGGTTATGCAACATGGTATCATGCATTATAATCTTGGGGCCCAGCCTACCATGGATTCTGAGCAACTGGTTCAAGTACCCCTTCAGCTCTGGACTCTCAGTAAAAGCATGGTTTGACCAGTCCAAGGCTTCTGGGAGGAGGTGGATACATGGAGTGAACATAGTTTTACAACTTAAAATACTCACAGCAGGAGCAATAAATGATTGGCCTAGCAAATGTTTGCTTTTATAAAAAAAAGAAGTATTTTATTTTACTGCTAACAAAACAAAGGGAAATACAACATTCAAAAACAACTTCCACATTCCACTAAGGTCAGGGTTTGAGTGGTTCTGTTGTTCTCACTCTCTCTTCACTGCTGGAGCAAAATCACCACAGACCAGCTCCTCTCAACACTGAACCAGAACCCACCAGCCAACATCACCGACGTCAACAACGCAGCCCTCAACCTCTCACACTGGATCACCAACTGTGCCGACAACCTCGCACCGCTTAGGAACCCCCCAGACGGGACCAGCAACAGGAAAACCCCATAGTTCACGGACGCCCTCAAGCAATCTATGAAAGCCTGCCGTACCTTCGAAAAAACCTGGCGCAACGATCGAACCACTGAAAACATGTCAGCCCTCAAGATCGCCACCCGTGAACACCACCAGCTGACCCGCTCCACCGAAAGGACATCGTTCAAAGAGTGACTAGACAACAACAACCACAACAGCAAGGAACTCTTCAACATCATCAAAGAGCTTTCCAACCCCAGCGCCAGCTCCAACGACATCACGCCTACACAAGAACTCTGCAACTCCCTCGCCTCATTCTTCCACCGAAAGATCGCAGATCTACACGACAGCTTCGGACCCCCGCCTCCTACCACCGAACCAGAAGCCCCCTCCACTACCCTAAGCTCCTGGACCCCTATCAGCTCCGAATAAACCCCTATCAGCTCCGAATAAACCATAAGCATCATGAACTCCATCCACTCCGGCTCCCCCTTGCCCCCATCACTTCTTCAACAAAGCCGATACCATCATCGCACCCCATCTCCGGAACATCATTAACAGCTCGTTCGCATCAGCCACCTTCCCCGAGAGCTGGAAACACGCAGAAATCAATGCCCTCCTGAAAAAACCCACGGCAGACCCCAACGACCTGAAGAACTTTCGCCCCATCTCTCTTCTTCTCTTCCCGGCCAAAGTCATCGAGAAGACCGTCAACAAACAGCTGACCGCTTTCCTCAAGGCTAACAACTCGCTCGACCCATCCCAGTCTGGATTTCGAGCCAACCACAGCACAGAAACCGCCCTCATTGCAGTCACCGACGACATCAGGACCCTGATGGACAACGGAGAAACAACCACCCTCATCCTCCTGGACCTCTCGGCAGCCTTCGATACCGTGTGCCACCGCACCCTAATAACCCGTCTCTGCACCACTGGAATCCTTGGAAAAGCCCGGGACTGGGTCATCTCGTTCCTCTCCGATAGAACCCAGAGAGTCCGCCTCCCTCCCTTCCACTCAGAACCCACCGAGATCATCTGCGGCGTACCCCAAGGCTCCTCGCTCAGCCCAACCCTCTTCAATATCTACATGAGCCTCCTCGCCGCCATCGCACGCAAACACAACATCAACATCATCTCCTACGCCGATGACACCCAGCTGATAGTCTCCCTCACCAAAGACCCAGCCTCGGCCAAAACCAACTTACAGAAAGGCATGAAAGACGTTGCGGAATGGATGAAGCTCAGCCGCCTTAAACTGAACTCAGACAAGACGGAGGTCCTCATCCTCGGACAATCCCCTTCAGCCTGGGACAACTCCTGGTGGCCCACGGCGCTGGGCACCGCACCGACCCCCTCGGACCACACACGCAACCTCGGGTTCATCCTGGACCCCCTCCTCACGATGACCAAGCAAGTCAACGCCGTCTCGTCATCATGCTTCAACATCCTACGGATGCTTCGTAGGATCTCCCGGTGGATCCCCGCCAAAACCAGAAAGACGGTCACCCATGCCCTCGTCACTAGTCGACTGGACTACGGAAACACCCTATACGCAGGAACTACCGCCAAACTCCAGAAACGACTACAACGCATCCAGAACGCCTCCGCACGCCTCATCCTCGACATTCCTCGCCACAGTCACATATCCGCCCACCTGAAACACCTGCAAGGCTCCCCATCAACAAGAGGATCATCTTCAGGCTCCTCACCCACGCACACAAAGCACTCCACAACAGGGGCCCGAATACCTCAACAACCGCCGCTCATTTTACAGGCCCGCCCGTCAGCTCCGCTCAGCCAGCCTCGCCCTCAGCACCATCCCACGGATCCACAGAACCACCACCGGAGGAAGATCGTTCTCCTACTTGGTGGCCAAGACGTGGAACTCCCTCCCCACACGCCTCAGAACTACCCAGGACCATCTCGCCTTCAGGAAACGACTCAAGACCTGGCTCTTCGAGCAGCAGTAGCCCCCCCTCCCTCCAGCGCCTTGAGACCCTCGGGGTGAGTAGCGCACTCTACAAATGACCTGATTGATTGATTGATTCACTTTAGCAATAGTGGTAATTCCCATTCACTATAGGCAAAATTCAGGTGAAACTTCACTGGTAATCTGTGTCAGGAGTCCCACTTCTACTCTATATTTAAAGACAAAAGTGTTCCAGTGCCAAAGCACTGTCTGGCAAGTAAAATTCCCAGGGACTGACTGGCCTGAAATCAGTCTTTCCTGCACCTGCAGGATTGGATTGACTGGAGTTTCTGAGCATTCACCCTCCACAGGTGCAAGACCTGCACTCGGACTATGTGACTGCACTCAAGAGTCCTCAGGTTCTTCACATGTGATTCTGCAGCCGCAGGGACTGGAGGTTCTTCATGGTTCTTTAGTCCTTGAAGTAGAATGGAGGTCTAGATGCTGGTCCTCGTTCATGGTGCAGGCCCCTAGGGGTCCTCATGTCAGCCTCTCTCTTCCGGTGATGATCCAGACCAGGTCACACTTCTTGCTTGGTCCCAGTAGCCCCCTCTGGCTTACAGTGTTTCCCAACTGAACACAATGTTCCAACTCGATCAACACATCAGATTTACTCACGGCAGCCCCTCTTGACATGCAGGGTCACCAGCTCACAACTACCAGACTCAGCATGGCGATCTCTTCATGGCAGCCCCTCCTGGCATACAGGTCACCGCTTTCCACTGCACATGGGTGACAGCTTATTCCATTTAGCAGTCTCTTCATGGCAGTCCCTCCTTACATATGGAGTCATCGATTCGTTACTGCACGTAGGTGAGGACTCTTTCGACACAGTAATGGTTACGGTTCACTTCACGGTGGCCCTTCTCTGGCATACAAGGACCACTAGTTTTCCATACACCTAGTCAACAAACTGATCGATGTAGCAGCTATCTCCTCACACCTCACTAAGGGAATCCACTCAACAGGATTCCGCACTGAATATCTCTCCCACCAATGCTCTCCTCTTTCTCACCGGGCACACTGGACTTTGTGAGCATGCAGGTACTAGTCCTCCAGGCTCCAGGGCAGATGGTCTTGATTTTCATGGGAGATGTCCCCTCACCCAGCTGTCGGACTAGACCCCGAGTTCTGGCCACAGGCAGAAGTCTTGCAGTTTATACTCCCTGCATAGTCAAGCTGGCTGACTGACAGTTAACGATTTTTGGGCGCTTAAGCTCCCCTTCTTATAGTCCATTTCCAGATACCAAAAGTGATTTAGAGTCTGTGTCTTTGTAATTTATGTTGAGGGTTTGCTTCCCCTCTCTTCTTCCAGAAAGCAATCTATTATAGCTAGAGCAACTCCAAACTTGATATCCCCTTAGCACAGCACAGGCCAAGGGAGTGACTAGGAGTTCACACCTGGATGTCTGCCACAGAGAAATGTTAGCCCAGGGCCTTAGCCCTAAATTTTATTATGCTCTTATCAGACTCATCTACTTCCTGTTAGATGCCAAGGCCCCTTCCTGGTGACCTATAGAAGAATCAAGGAGTATTCTGGCCCATATTTATACTTTTTTAGTGCCGCATTTGCGCCGCTTTTTAATGCAAAAACGGCGCAAATTTACAAAATACAATTGTATTTTGTGAGTTTGCGCCGTTTTTGCATCAAAAAAGCGGCACAAATGCGGCACTAAAACAGTATAAATATGGGCCTAGCTATCCAGACATCAGTACACTCAGGGCAGGGGTGCATGTCCATTACCATGCAAAGGACTTTTCAGTCTCAACAGATGCCCCTCCCAGATCAAAACACCCCGAACCAACCCTTAACTAGGCCTGGGCAGAGCTCATGGAGTTCTTCTATGCAGAATCCTGCAAAGTGCCCAAAAAACTCTGTGAGAACTCTGCCTCATTCCACGAATGGGCAGAGTTGTGCTCGGCCTCACGTTTGTGCTTATTGGAGTGAGTAGCACATTCTGCTTTTCAGAGCGAGCGTGAACACCACCATGCATGCTCTCTGCATGGTGCTGGGCCTATTTTGAAATCTAGTCTTTATCTTTGTCATCCTTCCCTTATCCCACTTATTCATCCTTTTTTCACATTTATTACATTAGAGTGTATATTTGTGTTTGTGCATTTTATGTTTTTGTCTGTTTTTTATTTTCAGTGACTTTTTGTCCTCTTTATTATTTTCCGTTAACTTCCTCATTCTTTCTTTTTATTCCTTCTCTTTCTTATCCTTTTTTTTCGTCTCATCCAGCGCTATGACAAAGCATCGGTAAAGCATAGCCAATGCACGGGGTGCTGCTACTCACACACCTTACAGTTGCTGGTGTGACCAAGGGGTACAGCCCTGCACCATTTTCACTGAGGAGGAGATAGCTGCACTAGCACGGTATAAGGCAGGCCTGGGAGTGGGTACAGCCTGCAGGAGCATCAGCTGCTGTGGGGGAGGATGCACCAGGTTGTACATAGGTATACTGGAGTTGGGCACACACAGCAGCAGCTGACACATTGCTGGGCTGACATCCTCATTCGGGAGCAGGACCTGCTGAACCTGCTGGGCATCCATTTTGCATTTACTATTAAAAGCGTGTCTTTATCACTCACCAGGTTGCAGGGCTGGGTGAATACTATTACTAATTACTTGCTGTGCCTTACAGTAAAAATTTCTTTCAAATAGTATGCTGCTCACACTTGGAGGTAAGTTAAGTTCACTAATGTTACAAATATTATGTGAACCAATTTTGAGCGAGCCAGGGGTTCTGTGCTACCTAGTTCTGCTTGTCAATGTAGGTGTTCAATCTGGCTGATTATTTAAGAAGTTATGCAGACCCCTCTGTCCTGTCACTAAGATAGTGGTAACGTGGTAGTAGTAATATCAGTGAGTTAGCATTCTCTGTGTCTTTCTTTTTATGTAGCTTGCAACATCCCAGGCAATCTCCCAGTGATGTGTAATATGCATGTATGCACTAAAAAGAGAAACTGAGTTGACCCATCAAAGGGGGTTGTGAAGCAAAGATCATTCAGTGAGCTGCACTAGTAGTTCCAAATGTAGTTTAGGAAATTTGGAAAAGGGCTTAGGTAAGGTTTAGGAAATTACAAATAGGTCAACTCGATACTAGTACTATAGGCGATCTGATTTAGAAAAGTACAATGTCAATATGCTACTTGGTTTGCCTTTGTCTGTCAAAATATTTTCTAGGAAATTAACTCTACCACTAATCTAATTTTGTTATTTTCTTTATTTCTTACAAAAGCATCCAAGGGCAAGAAGAGGGCATCGGAGGATCAGGCCAAGGCTGCCACCACCATTGACACAGCAGCTCGAAGTACCACCACTACCACCAGCTCTATGGCAGACGGCACTGCTGGCCCCAGTAAGTTCTTGAAAAAAATCTTTATGTCTTTAACTTTTACTACTGCCCTATTTGAATAATTTGTCCTTGTTTTTCTTATACTGTGACATATTTTGTTCAACACCTCTTAGTTATATATATTGTTTGTTAATTCTTTTTATCGCACCCTGCATTATCCTTTTTTCTATATTTCTAGTTTCTGCCGCTGACATCCTCCCATCTGTACTAATCTGTAGCTTTCTTCTGCTTGGTTATTAAGCTTTCCCTCTTCCATAACTCATATACCCTGTGGACTGGTACTGTAAGACTAATAGAAGAGATTAGATACTCTACTCTGAAGATTGCAAGGTTTGTAAACCCTAGCAAGCTATTCTGTGCTTGTTTTTTGTTGAGAAGGTTTTCTGTTTCTTGCTCATGCTCAAATGATAAGAAAGAGGTCATGGTTATGGTGACCCCCAAAACGTTGTGTTGTGTGTATTATTCAGTATGCCAGCAGGTTTCATGACAGTGCAGCATGGCAGGAAACTAAACTACATTAAAAGGGAAGATGTATCTGGCATCTAAAACGTGCAAAGTTTTCCTGGCCAAACAGACCACCAGTGATGGGGCTAGTGCCAGTACACCAGATGATACAGCAGTTGAAGGGAAAGTCTCTGCAGTGACAGGGATGGGCAGTAGTAAGTCGCATTGCTTGGTTATTGACAATTACTAGTATACCCACTGTATTTGTTAAGCGAGGCAGATCCCACCCTTCATCATCCATGATGTCCCTGTCAATTGCATTTTGCATTTTGCAACCCAAGGGGCATGATCCCACCTAACTGCAGCATGGTTCAATTCAGTGCTGCAGAATTGGTTGCACAATGTGTGTCTGCTTCTGTTAATGCAGCATTTACAAAGCATTCAATGGACTGCAAGCCGAAACAAAAACAAAGCATCTTTCTCTTCCCTTCAAGTGCCCACTCTGTCACATCCTAGTACTGCCCTCTTTTATTCTTTCCTAGGTTCTGACCCAGCCTACCAAAAATATTGAAAAAAGCATTCTTTGCATGTGACACATGATATGGGACAAGTGGCTTCTATGGCTTCAATAATGGATTTATGCCTGGTCAAAATTTTCCCTTTTGACATTCATCAACTTTTAGTTTCAACTAAAAGTGACTGACTGAGCCTGAGCCACAAGCAATGAAAGGGGAGCCAACTAGGTATGTCAGAGGGTAGGGACCATTGAGGAAGATGAGTCTACAGGGTCAACCCCACTCCTGCCCCTATGGGATCAGTTTTTCCCACATATTGGGTACGCCTTGAAGTGGCAAGCATTATGCTGCCTGCGTATGCTAAGAGTGTATTTACATGCCACACAAAATTACATAAAATATGTAATGGGGGAAGCATTAGGAAATACAAACCCAACTTGATGAAAGCCCATGACCTATGTAGGCCAATAGTTTAGGGCTGAATCATGTTGGTGCAGTTGGAGAATTTAGGGTCATAGGACCATTATATGCTGAAACCCAATTATATTGTAGTTTTAATCATTCCCATCCACCCTACAACCAAAGCAACACCAGGGGATTAGATGAGGAATATTTATTTTAAATTTAAACGCCCTAGTTTAATTTTCTTACAAGAGCTCCCTGATCTTTAGGAGTCAGGGTGAACCCGATGATGAAGCATGCCACTATTAGAGTGGTTAAGGGTTATATATAAGAAAAAGGTTTTCTTCCTTTCCACATCTATAGGTATGGTATACAGGTGTAACAAACAACCACTCCCATTCAGTCTAAGGGCCACATGTATGAACTTCAGGTTTTGCGACTCACAAATTGCGAGTCATAGTGGCTCACAATTTGTGAGTCGCAAAACCTGATGCACAACAGTTTCAATGACACTGTTTGCGATTCCCACTGGGGTCGCAAATGACCTACGTAGGTCGCAATTTGCGACCCCATTGGGAATGGCCGCCCTCACATGGATGGTGGCATGCTGGAGACAGCAGACTACCATGTCTGTGGCTGCTTTTAAATAAAGCAGTTTTTTTTTATTGAAGCGCAGCCCGTCTACCTTAAAGATGCATTTCAAAAACAAAAAATGAAAAGTTTTCTTTTCATTTTTTCAGAACAGGCAATGGTCTGTATGACCACTGCTTGTTCTGAAAAAATATTTTCGCTGCCATTCACAAAGGGGAAGGGGTCCCATGGGGACCCCTTCCCGTTTGCGAATGGGTTAGCACCAGTTTGAAACTGGTGCTAACTGTGATTGTTTTGCAACCACATTCGCGGCTCCAAAACAATCATACATGGGACTGCAACTCGTAATTAGGAAGGGAACACCCATTCCTAATTGCAATTCGCAAACCCTTTTTGCAAATCGGAAAATAGATTACTGAATCGCAAAAATGGGTCTGCACATCCCAAATAGCATTTTCCACATCGCAAATGGCCCAATTCACCGTTTGCAACATGGAAAATGCTTCGTACATCTGGCCCTAAATCTCTTATACTCGAGGGATACTCTAGTGTTAGTAATAAGCCTAAGTGTAGCTATATGATGATAGGCGGCACCTCACTATTCTATAGCAAAACCTCTACCATAGCTACCTGGCCCTTTCCTTGTACCTGACCCTACAGCAGAGTAAGTCAAGTTTCCTTCCCTTACTGCCAAACAAGTGTGTTAGATTGAAATAATTATTTTTGAGGGCAAGGCCAGGAAGTGAAGTGGGATTAAGTGTCTGTTATTTTGTGATTTGTAGATGGGATAGTCTGTGAAAAACGTGCCTAGTAAAAAC
Source organism: Pleurodeles waltl (assembly GCF_031143425.1). Classification (NCBI taxonomy): domain Eukaryota; kingdom Metazoa; phylum Chordata; class Amphibia; order Caudata; family Salamandridae; genus Pleurodeles; species Pleurodeles waltl. The sequence continues at coordinate 763,961,557 of NC_090439.1, read as the reverse complement.
TATATACCCCGTTCCTTTTCCTGTACTGCAGTGCATCATTTTTCCCACCATCTACATTTTTTGTCACTGCACTACCGTTACGGTAGACAGGCTATGTATTATCCGCATGTTATACATGACAAGTGCAACATATATTATTCATGTGCCTCTTTCAAGTTATGGTAGAACTGAAAGGCGTTTAGAGAAGAGTAGGGCCGTTGGAATCAAGGATAACAAATTGTCTATTGCAGCTGCCCCAGCTGCAAACCGAATAGTAGCAAATTTGTCCCTGATGCACTAGCTAGCACACCTCCATTCATTTAGCACAACAAGAATAGAATACTTGTACTCCATAGTGGGTGATGCCCTACTCATTATTCAGAGTTATTTTTCTTCTTTCCACACAAAGTGACTGTGTGGTTTACGTTTTTAGGAAATCCTTTACAAGAAAAAAAAAATTACTCTGTTTTATTATTGTGGGGTTATGCTGTCTCCTATCAGCCAGTCAGTGCTCTTATTCGAGGCATGTGTTGGTAAAATCATGTCCCTGTGATTCTCCTAATCGCATGAAAAATTCTAATGGCCCTATGGGACCATCAGTGTACTGCTACTGTGCCACTACATAATTTAAAATAGTATTTGCACAGAGCATTCTTTACAATTTCTTTTTTCATAATTTTTCTTTAAAGACATAGCGACTCCTGCTGGTCTATCACCACCACCATTCCAGCAGGATATAGTTGGCTTGGCAGAGGTTGGAGGCCACCCAGGCACAGTAAAAATGACTGGTGGAGGAGGAAGGTGAGGCACATGACCTTGCTCCAGGCCCCAGTACCACCAGTCACCCACTGTACCTACAGTCTCCAGGCCACATCAGAGCCAGTGCTGCTGGCAGCTTGGAGCTGCCTGTACCCATACCACCATTCCTGCCCCTCCTTCAGACTGGCTCCTATATCGCCAAGTGCTGTGAAAGCTGGTGCAATTGGGCTGTAGGATGGCACACGTCGAGGCTCAGATTCAAGACATGCAAACTCTCTTGGAGAATGTCCTCTTCTAAGTCCTTTTTAAATTTTTTGTTTTGGTGAAAGAGAGTAATTTATAGGTGGAGAGGGTGGGAATTGGGCAGGACATTTTATTGCTTTGGACTTTTGGACATTGATATTTATTTTGGACATTGGTTGGGAATGAGGAGATTTTGTTTTGGGAGAGGGGGTGGGCCCTACCGTGGGTGGAGAGAGTGGCTTTATTTTGTTATTTTTTTTAGTAAAGGGAAACCTTTCTATCCACTTTCTGTGTGAAGAATTATTTTTGTGTTTTACTTTTACTTTGCACTGATGCCTTTTCGCGCAGCCTGTCTTACTAATCTGCTCCTCACATTTATGCCAGTTAGTACTAGTTAGTTATACCCTTATCCTACTACCCCATGTAACATTGTTCACCATTAGGAGGGTAGACTGCCATTCCCTATATGACCCTCAGAAATCTAGCTAAACAATTATGTATCTCATCTGCAGTGGATGTTAGTTACATACTAACCATACTAGTTCACTTCACCCCATAGTTCTCTTACCTGAATAGATAAAGTGATGGCTGCTCCCTCTTTCAATCTTCCCACACCTTTCTCGAGGTTTTCCCAAGGTGCCTTCCTAATGGTAGTGGTAGTATGCTAACAGGAAAGGCATCACAAGCGGGGTTCCACTCCCACCCAGGTGATCTCCAACTGCAGGATTAATCAAAAGCATTATCCATCAAAGGCAACTAAATTGAAAGAAAAACACAGAGATACTGTGTTATCCATATACATTTATATTATAGCTTTAGAAAGACTGAAACCAGACTACTACCACCATGACTCATCAAAGAATTCCAGATATTGGGGGTCATTACGACCTTGGCGGGCGCACTCCTGCGGCCCCCATTACGACATCCCCGCTGGGCCGGCGGGCGCAAACCAAGTTTGCGCCCGCCGGCCCAGCGGGGATGAGGCCGCAACATAGGAGCCGGCTCCTAATGGAGCCGGCGGTGCTGCTGCCGTGCGACGGGTGCAGTAGCACCCGTCGCGCTTTTCACTGTCTGCTATGCAGACAGTGAAAAGCTGGCCGGGGCCCTGTTAGGGGGCCCCTGCACTGCCCATGCCAGTGGCATGGGCAGTGCAGGGGACTCCAGGGGCCCCAGGACACCCCTTACCGCCAGCCTCTTCCTGGCGGTGCAAACCGCCAGAAACAGGCTGGCGGTAGGGGTGTCATAATCCCCAGGGCAGCGCTGCTTGCAGCGCTGCCCTGGCGGATTATCACCGTCGGGGCTAAAACGGTGGGAAACCGCCGGCCCCGGCGGTGCGACCGCGGCGCTACCGCCGCGGTCGTAATAAGGGCCTCCGTACCACCAGCCTGTTGGCGGTACAGACGCCACATTACCCCTGGCGGTCTCTGACCGCCAGGGTCGTAATGACCACCATTATAACAAAAAGTAGCAATAGTAAATTATTGTGAGAATTATATTTAATGAAAACCAAAGTTACGAAATTCTCAAATCAGGAAAAGTATACTCAAATTCTGTAATCAACAAGGTTAGGCGTTTACATATAACAAAGGCCTGAATGATGATATTGACATTGACAAATTATGTTCTTTTATGTTTGGTTGGGTAAGTGGGACTAGTGTGCGCTATTGCTCAAGAAATGGTGGGTACACAATTGTATCTCCTCTTTGATGCAAGCAAGATATTGGAATTTGGCATTTGCAGTCATGTAAATCAATGATCTTCTGTGCAGACCTGCTAGTTGATGCAAAAAATGATAGGCATGCTAGGGAGGCAGGCATTGTCTCCAGTGTTCTGAAGGAATTGTGGAGGCTTCTTCACTGCACACTGGTCGCACTCCAATCCGGCTATTCATGTGAATAAAAATGGTGGGGCACCATAAATCAGACACAAGCATAATGTTCCAATAGCTATACTTCTTTTTTTGGTGGGGGAGGAGGCAAAGAAAGAAGTTCAACTATAAATAAATAAAAGGTTCTATGATGGCACACTCAGTCAGGGAAGTAAAGTTTATCCTCAAACTTAGGTGGTTCACCCAGAAGTTGGTCAACTAACACACTGGATTCTGACCAATCCTTCTTCTCCTGTGCTCAGGAATGGTGTAATCATGTAGTATGAAATGATGGTTCATTTTGATCATGGTCAATCTCTCCATGATTTGAGGCAAGGGACTAGTTCTTTTCACTGTGACAACTGTGTGTGCTGCACTGAACATATGCTCAGCAGACACTGGCTACAGGACAAGCCAGATACTTTATTTTCAGCGGGCCGAGCTCTGGCCATTGGTGCATCTTCCATTCCAATACACTAATGGGTATTGATCCTCATAGACCTCATTTGTGTCATCCAAATGCTCCTGGAACTTCTTCTAAAATGTAATTGGTGCTGCACTTGCTTGACATCTTTTGCCTTAACCTCTGCACTGGACTTAAGACCTGCCACTTTAAACCAAGTCAATGCAGTGGTCTGGGTCAATTCTATTGTTGGTGCTAGTGCTGGCTGCTGTGTGACAAGAATGCCCTCTCTGGATGTTGAAGGCAGCATCCTAGAACTTCGAAGTGGGTCTCTAATTTCCAAGCATTCTTCTTCCAGATCTCCGGGTTGCTCAAAAAGTCATCTCTTGTAATTTGAAACATCCCCTTCAGAAAAAGGAATGAAAGTGGCAGATTTTGTTTGTCACGTGGATCAAGTATTATTGCACAGATATACTCTTTAGACAACACGATTTCTTTCTTCAGCCTTTTATTACAAGCCAAGAGAAGGATTAAGCTCTCAACCAAGGGATGCACTTATGTGTTTTCATTCCCACCTGTGACTGGGAACTTTTCAAACACCTTCTTTATCTGGTACTGTAGCAGATGCAACAGCGGGATAGCTTGACCCATCGTACTATCCTCCTTGCTAACTTCCAGTTTGAAAACCTCAAAAGGGAGTAGCATTTGTGTGAGGCATTTGAATATGCCCCATTTGTCCACATCCATGTTCAGAGCGTTCCCTATTGCATCCCCTCCTCTTTGAATGACATAGGGGGTCATTACGACATTGGCGGGCGGCTACCGCCGCCCGCCAAGCGGTAACCGCTGTGCGGCCGGCAATGCGGCCGCACTCCCGCGGCCCCCATTACAACATTCCCGCTGGGCCGGCGGGAATGAGGCCACAACATAGGAGCCGGCTCCTAATGGAGCTGGCGGTGTTGCGGCCCTGCGACGGGTGCAGTTGCACCCGTCGCGCTTTTCACTGTCTGCTATGCAGACAGTGAAAAGCTGTCCGGGGCCCTATTAGGGTGCCCCGGTACTGCCCATGCCAGGACTCCCCTTACCGCCAGCCTCTTCCTGGCGGTGCAAACCGCCAGAAACAGGCTGGCGGTAGGGGTGTCATAATCCCCAGGGCAGCACTGCTTGCAGCGCTGCCCTGGCGGATTATCACTGCGGGGCTAAAACGGCGGGAAACCGCCGGCTCCGGCGGTGCGACCGCGGCGCTACCGCCACGGTCGTAATAGGCCAGGAATCACCGCCAGCCTGTTGGCGGTGCTTCCGTCATTTTAGCCCTGGCGGTCTCGGACCGCCAGGGTCAAAATGACCCCCCTAGTCATTGATCTTTCTTCACTGCACAAACAGACATAGCAGCATATATTAGGTCAAGTTCCAATGTGTTTGCACCTCCTATATGAGGGTTTAACTGGAACTCTATTAGCATGCTGAATAATCTGCAACTGCTTCCAGGCTTTAAAAGTATGGCTAAAATGAGTGCAGATTCCTTTACAGGTGGTGTGTATGTTGCTTACTATATCTTCTTTTTTGAGAAACTCCTGCACAACCAGGTTGATGAAATATGCCAAACAAAGGACTGTGAATATGCCATGGCATTGGCTGTATTGCTGCCATTGTCCTTGGCAACAAATCCAGTTCGGAAAGACCTCTGGGTCGCAGCCATTCATACACCTTGCTGTTAAATTAGTCAAAGATATTTGCAGATGTATGTTATTTCAAGGCCCATAGATAGCTGTTGCCCTACCCCCGCAAAAGAGATCCAGTGTGCAACAATGCACATGTAATTAGTTGCTTGACAACTGGCCCACATGTCTGTCGTCAGGTAGATAGTGTGAACAGCACTTTGCTGCAAAGCTTGTCTAGCCAATTCTAGCACATCTTGATGCAGTGCTGGAACAACAACTCCGGCAAAATGGGTCAGACTTGGAACCTTCCATTTTGGGCAGATGGTCACCACCAATTCTAGAAATACCACTCCTTCCACAAAAGAAAAAGAGATGAGGTCCAGCACTCAGATTTTTGCCAGCTTCCCATTGTACAAACGGGCCTTTGGGTGATAGAGGTTGTAGGGTCCCTCCTGCCGAAACATGCTCATAATAGTAGGCTGAATTTTCTTTTTTTCTTGGCCACTGACACAGGTGACTTCCGAGAAGTAGGTGGTGGTAGACTCAATGTGCATTATGGGGCAGTCACTGTATGCCGTGTTGTCTCTATCTCTGAGTTATGTGCCATTTTTGTGTTGCTGTGGTAGGTGATGCTTGCGCACTGCTGGGGCAGGTCTGCTTTGCGTAACAATGCCACCCTCTTCCTCCTCTTGACCCCCCTCCATGACTGGAGCTGATGAATCCAGGCTCTCCTCACCTTCACCACCACCACGTTCAGCAACTTTTTTAAGGTGCTCCTCCCACCAAATTGTGTGATGCTTTTTCATATGGGTCGTTTGGCCTCCACTATCATAGTCTGAACCAGGCTTGACAAACACTTGTGTAGAAAATGTAACATATTGCAATGTTCTCATTCTGCTTGTTAAGCATTAAAAAGTCCCAAACTTGGGCGGAATACTTTCTTAGTGTGCCAGTGTCAATGTCTGAAGAAGAGCTGGAAGTATGTTTCATCTGTTGTGTCTCTGCAGTGCATACTCCTACTGGAGTATGGGTTTGGTGCAGGTCTCAGCTGGGGCTTTACAAATATAAGAGCTGGCAATGGTACCTGTGCCACTTTTCTTGGAGAAGGTTGAATAGGAAGAGTAACGTCGGACTCCTGTGTGCCAACTTCCATAACAATGACTGTCTTGTCATCATCATTCTTCTCACAAGCACCTTCCATAATTCTAAGGATTTCAGAAACTTTTCCTTTCCCTTGGCTCTCCTGGCGTCTCTTGGCCAGATTCCAATCCATGTCCAGATCAGCATCATCAGAAACGGTGCTTGGAAAAGATAGTGAGCAGTAACCTTCTTTTTTCTTGCTGGAGATCTGTGAGCCAATGATTCTAAAAGAAGAGGTTCTTGCATGGCAGGAACTCAGCCTTCTATTCTGCTCCTTCTTCATGAAGATCTACTATTGTTGGTTGCAGCTGCTGTCCACCTTGCTCTGTTTCCTGAAACAATTGGGTACTACTTTGCAAAAGGGACAAATCCAATTCAACATCACTACTCGTTTGTGCTGCAGTATGCTGCTTCTTCTTACTGGCCACTTTCTTGGCAGCACCTTTCTTTGGAGCCATATTAAAGCTGTCAGTTAGCAGTGGTAGTAAGGTGCACAAGCAGAAGACTTTGGAGCACTGACATCACATGTTTTTTTGTACAGACCTACAGTTTGGCACTCCTGTGAGTGATGTTACTTCTTCTCTTGTGCACCTAAAATCAAACAAGCAAAATTGTTGCAGTTTGAATTAGTATAGACAAAGGTGATAGAATTTAGTGTGTCTGGTTACTTAGATAATAATTAACAACAATGTATCCAACCATTTTAAAGTCAAACCACATTACCATACAATTAAATTGCATTTCCAATCAGGTTAAAACAACATACAGATATACCTCTTTGCTTTATGTGCATCTATTTGAAAGGAGACAGCTGTGGAAGTCAGGTAGGTGATGAGGAAAAATAATATTCCTTAAAAAATGAAGGCTAGTGTGCAACAACGGCATGCAAGGTGGTCCAGGGGAAAAGGAAAAATTGTTTAAAAAATGATGCTGGTGTGTCTGCTGTGCACCCACTCTATGGCTGGCAGAGTGTGTAGCAGGAAATGTAACTATACCTAAAAAAAGAATGCTGTTGTGCGGCTGTGTGCCGACGGCAGTCAGAGGGTGGGTGGATCGAAAAAAATAAATAAAATACCCAGACGAATAAAAATGAAATACAACAACTAAAATGAAGTAAAATATTAAAATACAATTTTAATTGAAAACAATTACAAAATTACAATTGAAAATTTAAATAAAACATGATGATGAATTGCTGATGTTTGTATAAGAGTATGAGAAACCTATTGTGAGGCAAGGAGGTGCAGATGTAAAATGAAAACAATTATGTAATATAAAGCACTGTTCATCATAATCATATCTATAACATGCATACTCTACAATGATCCTCAAGCATAATATTACACTGATATCACATCCATGCCAACATATGGCAAAAGACTGGCTTGCTGCACAAAATACCTGCCAGCCACATAGTCAAACAATAACAGTGAGCAAGGAGGCATGGAGAACAAAAAACACATGCAAACCAATGGCAAAAGCACACTGCCAGGCTGCACAAAATGTTCACATGGTCAAACAACAACAACAAGCTAGGAGACATGGAGAACAAAGAACACATGCAAGCCTATGGCAAAAGCACACTGGTTGGATGCATAAAATGGCTGTCGGCCACATGGTCAAATACCAACAATAAGCATGGAGACCAGGAGAACAAAGATAAATGGTGGCCTATGGCAAACACACTCACACAATCTGGCCAAATTTTACAACAACACACATCCTCCTATGGTAACAAATATTACCCCACACATACACTGTTTGCTGGAAAAAAACATGAAATACAAACACCAGCCAAATTTTGTAATGCAGTTCAATGCCATACGTGGCCTAAATGATGTTTAAAAAAACATAAAGCATAGAAACATTTCCTCCATGCACTGATGACCAGTACTGGCCCTACTGTCTGGATGGCACATTGGAAGACTAGGCCACATAACAAAATAAATGAAGATTGTAAATGTAACAAACATGGTGAAAAGGTAGTGAAATGTGCAACACTTTTCTTTTCCAAAAGATGAAAAATGAAATGCAAATAAATAACTAGGCCCCTACTGAAACTCCAGGCCACCCACCACAATGAAAGTTCAAAATCAACTAAAAGTACAAAGAAATGCTGGTGCATGCCTTATTAACTAAACAACACCTTTATAAAATAGATTTTGGACCTATTTTTGTGATAGCACAAAAACAAAGGGAGTCGTTTACAAGGCCTTTCACTACTATTGCATAATTTTTTCTGACATAGTGGTGGTGTTGCGCAGTGCTTTACACTGCTCCATATTTATAAACTGCTGCATTGGGCCCAATGTACCAGTTTGTAAAGCCTTGCATCTCATTATACCTGTTACACGTATAATGTATGCAAGGTAGGCATTCCGAGGAAAAAAGCCAAGCAGAACTGCCACAGTGAAATTTAAAATATTTCACTGTGTCACTATGCAACTTCACTGCATCAGAATTTTAATGCCAACTCAGAAGAGGTGTTAAACCGATGCAGGGCTTTGTCTATGGGAACTCTTCTTGCATAGCTGGGGTAGCATCATTTCTTTTATACTAGTCCAGCATTGCATCAGTTTAGCACCACAGATGCATCAGCATTTCTGATGCATCTGTGAAAATATGTACCATGGAGCTTTGTATAGTGAATACAGTGCATCCATGGCATCGTTAGAGAATTGTTGGGTAGTGCAAGAAATCTGACAGATCGGGGCTGATGCATCAATTTCTTGTAAATGAGGCTCAAAGTCCTTGAATCTGAAGGTATATATTAAGAAGACAAAGAGAATGATCCTTCTACTTCGAAATCCAAGTGAAAAGTGACCAGGAGATGGAAAAAAAGCACTGGGAGGAGCCTGCTGGACAGGAACAGGAGGTTGGAGTTTCTGGGGTACTTCCTTCCTGTTGGAAAAAAAGTGAAGAAAAGGCTTCTTGCACTGAAAAACAACTTGAAAGGACTGCTGGAGTAGAACATCCACTTGAAAATATATTTTCAAGTATATGTAGCTGCTTCTCAATTAGAGAATCTGTTAGAGGAGATGAACCCGTGGTCGCTCATGGGCAGGACTGTAATGGTACCATCATGGTCAGAAGCCGCGCAAGCAAGGGTGAAATCTTGCATGCACTCTCAAGCTGTCTGAGACTATTTTGGCGCTCGCAAGCACCAAAAACAAATCTCGCATGCGCTAACGGATAGAAATAATTCTGCTTCCTGCCAGATGGCGGAATTGGGAACTCCACATTACTCCGTATATCTCAGAGTGCCCATATTCCAAAAACTCTGCGAGTGGAGCAAATTTACCTCCCAGGCCTACTCCTAGCCAGGAAAGGTTGGGCAGTGAGATTGATAAAACCAGCTGGAATATTCATCAGCATTGCTGTGGCTCAATTTGACTCTGTAGTCCACCACAAAGTCTAACTCTTGCAAAGAAATATACCATCTCAACAACTTGGTGCTCTCTCCTTTCATAGCCATCAACCATTTCAGTGGCTCATGATCCATTTGTACTACAAACCTGAGCCCTGATTTATACTTTTTTTGCGCCGCATTAGCGTCATTTTGTGATCCAAAAGCGGCGTAAACTTTCAAAACACGATTGTATTTTGTAAATTCACGCAATTTTTGCGTCAAACATGACACTAATGCGGCGCAAAAAAAGTATAAATCAGGGCCCTGGTGTTAAACAACAGGGTGAATATGCAAAACCCACACTATGGCAAAGTACTCCTTCTCATTAGCCGCCCTCTTCTGCTCTCTGAGTAGTAACTACTTACTACAGCACTCAGATGCTCTCTACCTTTGTCATTCAGTTGTTAACACTTCCCCAGCTTCTTTGTCAGAGACATGCATCTATGCAATGAAAAGTGGACTGTAGTCAGGTGTTTTCAGTAGTTCATGCAGTGCAAAGTGCCTTCTTCAGTTCCTCAAAAGCTATTTGACTCTCCTCAATCCATATAACTTTCCTGGGCTGTTTCTTGGAGCTCAAAGTGGTCAATGGGGCAACTAAACGTCCATGGTTCACCACAAAGTTCCTGTAATACGCAGTGAGTTCTAAAAAGTGCTTCACTTAAGTCTGGGTAATAGCAAATGTTTCACTCTATCACAGACTAAGGGGATCATTATGAACACAGCGGGATTCCCCGCCGGGTTCATGCTGTTGGTCTAAACACAGACCGCCAGCCCGTAGAAGATCCCGCCGGCCCTATAATAAACATTCTACTGGCCCGGCGGGTGGAAACAGTGTTTCCGCCAGCTGGCCCAGCGGAATGCTGGGCCAGGACATTGCAGACGGCTCCACATGGAGCCGTCGTCAATGCCGCAGTGCGGCGGGTTCAGCAGCACCCATCGCGCACATCACTGCCCGTAAATTGGGCAGTGACCTGCGCGATGGGGCTGTGCACGGGGGCCCCTGCACTGCCCATGCCAAGTGCATAGGCAGTGCCGGGGCCTCCAGGAAATCTCCGGAGCACCCCTTCCGCCAGCCTTTCCCTGGTGGGGGGATACTGCCAGGGAAAGGCTGGAGGAACAAGGGTTCTTTATCCGGAGGGCAGAGCTGCTTGCAGCACTTCCCTGTCGGATAGAGAAATCCCTCATCGTCAGGCTGCCTGTCAGCGGTAGCATGGCAGTGGTGGAGGGCCACCTGTGACGGTCTTCCTTTGTTTATAAAATGGCGGTCCAGACCACCATGCCGGTGGCGGTGATTTTAGTCACCGTCGGCATGGGGGTCTGGACCGCCATGTTCATAATGAGCCCCTAAATCTTGGCATCCAATCTTGGAATCCTCCCATTCCCCACCTCATGCCCAAGGTACATTACAAAGGACTGCCCCTCTTGACACTTGGTTGTCTTGATGGTCAGTTTTGTCTCCTGTATTTTAGCCAACACCTGCCCTAGGTGTCTCAGGAGCTCCTGCTATGGTGAACACTGCATTGTCAACAAGATGGGCCACAAAGAACTCATCTGGTCCTTAATGTACACACTTCACCATGCACTGAAATTTGGCTGGAGCATTCTTCAAAGCAAAGGGTATCATCTTAGACTGATACCCCTCTGGCTTTGAATATGTCATCTTCTCCTGACATTTGGTGCAAAACCAATCTGCAAATACCCAATGGCCTGATCCAGGGTGCTCAAGTACTTTGCAGCATTGAGCTGATTCACAAGGTAGTACTTTCAGAGAATCGGATAGGCATCAGGTTTGCTTACCTCGGTGAAGGCTTGGTAGTCCACACAGAACCACACATCAGTAGACCCTTGATTTGGTATTTGAATCACAGGACTATACCACTGACTACAAGAGCATTCAATGACCCCCATGTTCAGCAGTTTGGCAACTTCCACTGTAATGCATTCCTGAACTTGCTCAAACAATCTGTACATCCTGCGCTTTACTAGCAGACTGTCTCTTGTGTCTATGTCATGCACATAGACAGCTGTCAACCCTGAAGTCAGCAAGAAGAGGTTGCCAAACTTCCCCAACACCTCTAAACATCTACTATGCTGTCACTCGTTAACTCCGGTGCTAACTAAACCCCTTCCACAGTACCATCCTCCATGTCGCAAAACAGCAAGTCAAGAAGGGGGCTCAGTTTCTTCTTCAACTTCCTCTGGCATATCCATGATATTCACTGTGTAGCATCTCCTAAGGTAATATTTCAGCATTTTCACATGCAACACCCTCTTGGGTTCCTTTGTGGCACATGTCTCCACCAAATAGTTAACCTTCAAAATCTTCTGGACTACCTTGTATGGCTCACACCATTTGTTCTCCGAACTCCTGGGATAAATAGGCTTTAGCACCAACATCTCCTGACCTTCCTGATACCCAGTTATTGTAGCTTTCTGGTCATGCTATTCCAACATCAGAGGTTGGCTGGCCTGAGGGTTTTCTTTTGCCTGACTCATGGATTGTGTCATCAACTTCCTGAGGCCAATCATATAGTCTACCACAACCTTTTGTGGAGACTCAGAGGTTCCTTCCTATTCTTTTCCGACTAAGGTGAGATCACCCCACACCAGGTATCCATACAGAAGCTGTAAGGGACTGAACCCTACCCCTTCTGTAGAATCTATCAGCAAACAAGAGGCAAGAAAGGAGAAGATCCCACTTCCTCCTGACATCCTCTAGCAGAGTTCCCATCATGCCCTTCAGTGTCCTATTAATCCACTTCACCAAACCATTGGTTTGTGTTTGTGGGTAGTATACTGTGAAGAAGTGGTATATTACACTAGCCTTCTCCCACATCTCTTTCATGTAAGATGAGATGAAGTTTGTTCCCGGGTCAGAAATTATCGTCCTTGGAATTACAACCCTAGAAAAGATCCCCAGGAGAGCTCTCGCTAGCTCCCATGCAGTCATGCTGCTCAGAGGTGAAGTGTCTGGGTACTTGGTGGGATTATTCACCACAACCTAGATATATTTGTTGCCTGACTGTGAGGGGAGTCAAATGGACCAATTATCTTGATTCCTACCTTCTCAAATGGAACACCTACAACTGGGCAGGCACTAATGGTGCCTTAGTGTTCTGTCTTGTCTTACCACTCATCTGACAAGCAGGGCAGGTTCCACAGAACCTCTCTATCCCTTTACATCCCTGGTGAATAGAACAGAGGGTCCATCATATTCCGGGTCTTTCTAATCCCTTAGTGTTCTACTAAGGGCACTTCCTGGGTCAGTGACAATACGATTATCCTGTTCATTAATGGGACCACTAGCCTCTTGCTAGTTCCTAGCTCAATAGTTACTGGCTCACTATAAAACAGGGTATCCTTCCAGCCAACATAGGGGGTCATTCCGACCCCGCCCGCCGGGCGGAGACCGCCAAAAGACCGTACCGCGGTCAAATGACTGCTTAGGGGGCCCCATGACACCCGTTCCCGCCAGCCTCTTCCTGGCGGTGTAAACCGCCAGGAACAGGCTGGCGGGAAGGGGGTTGGAATCCCCATGGCGGCGCTGCTTGCAGCGCCGCCGTGGAGGATTCCCCTGGGGCAGGGGAAAACCGGCGGGAAGTCGCCGGTTTCCCTTTTCTGACCGCAGCTTTACCGCCGCAGTCAGAATTGCCCCTGAAGCACCGCCAGCCTGTTGGCGGTGCTTCCTCCGTCCCCAGGCCTGGCGGTCCATGACCGCCAGGGTCGGAATGACCCCCATAGTGTTTCCCGACCACTCCTTTGCTGACCTGTTCCTGGGCTTCGTTCCAAGTCCCACAAACACAGGATACTCCACTTGTGTCTTGCAGAAATCTCTGTGGCAGGCCCCCAGCAGCTAACAAACCCAGCAGCTCTGAAAGTGACCCAGACTGCAGCAGATGGTCTGCTTTGAGAAGTTCATTCCCTCCTCCTTCTGGAGCAGAAATGACAGCCATTGCCTTCCCAGAAACTGCACGTTCCTGCAAAATACCCCGTCCCTGCAAATCAGAAATGATCCCAGTCCCACTCTCAGACTGCCTGTGCTCTGGCCAACACAGCTGATATTGTCTGAGCCATAAAGGCTTCTAGTCCTGGCAACAAGACAAGGGCAATCTAATAATTGGCAGAGAGACACCCAGCACTTTGCTTTTCCCTTACCCTGACATCAATGATGACCACCTTGCTTTTGAGCTCAATATCAACCCTGGTAAGTGGCTACGTCGTACCCTCGCCACTGGCTATCAAACCTCTATCCTTGGCCCCAGGGAGTATCTCCTCAGGCTTAAGATACTTTCTCTCAACCATAGTGCGAAAGGTTCCAGTAGCCCTCATTGCAGTCACTTACCTCTCATTGATACTAACTTGCTGCACAAACCCCATCATTTTAGGATGAATATGCTTAAGAGCATCTTAGTCCCTCTCCCAGATATCCATAGCTACTATTTTGAGAGCAACAAGGCCTTTCCGGATTTCTTCACTCATGTGTGACATGCTTGCTATGATGGGAGCTACTGGATGAGGGTTCTTCGCCTGATAATCTCTCTTAAAGTGTCTGTCTGTAGGCACTTGAAACAATTCAGTACCATGAACTTCCCTGTCCTTCCTTCTCATGATGCTTCTTTACTGGACACACCATTAACTTTCCCAGTTTTCCAGGATCCTCCTCAATTCTCATGAGAATAATATGGTTTTGAATCAGTTTGGTGTAGAGTTCCTCTCCCCTTTTGGCATAAAATCTTGCTGCTCTAGCCTTTTGTGAATCCTGTCCCTATTTTGATTTTTGCATTAGGGAACAATTTATCAGATAACTTGGCAATCTGGGTGCTGAAGGACTGATTGCTTTTGGTAACTGAACTGTCATCTTTCTTTGACAACAGATCTGATGAGCTAATTGACTTGATGAATGTTGTGTTAGTCTATACCTCACATTTCCCTGATTAACCGTATGTATTAATTCATAAAACACCTAAACATCTTCCTCCAGGTTGCGTGATCATGTGAGTTGAGTTGTTTATTCATTTCCACCACCAACAGATCTCACACTTGGTGGGGCGGATGTGGTTAAAGCGATGCCAATTGTTAAAGGAGGTAGTTACCAAAACTGATATTTACCCCCTCCCTCCCGACCCCAGGATGAAAGGGACATGAAAGTGTGCAGATTTAATTACAACGTGTTAGACCCGACAGCCTTAGGGTGGTCATTCCCAAACTTTTAGCCCGCCTCCCTCCATTTTTTAATGACCCTGTTTTTGCTGGTTTCATGACTCTGCACACTTTACTACTGCTGTCCAGTACTAAAGTGCATATGCTCCCTCCCCTAAACATGGTAACATTAGTTCCTTCCCAATTGGCATATTTAATTTACCTTTAAGTCCATAGTGAAGTGCACTACATGTGCGCAAGACCTGTCAATTAAATGCTACAAGTGGGCCTGCAACACTGATTGTACCACAAACATAAGTAGCCCTTTAACCATGTTTGAGGCCTGCCATTGTAAGGCCTGTGTGTGCAGTTTCACTGCCACTTCTACTTGGCATTTAAAACTACTTGCCAAGCCTTAAACTCCCCTTTTTCTACATGTATGTCACCCCTAAGGTACGCCCTAGTTAACCCATAGGGCAGGGTGCTATGTAGGTAAAAGGCAGGACATGTAATTATGGGGGTTATTGCAACTTTGGAGGAGGTGTTAATCCATCCCAAAAGTGTCAGTAAAGTGATGGATATACCACCAGCCGTATTACGAGTTCCATAGGATATAATGGACTCGTAATACGGCTGGTGGTATATCCGTCACTTTACCGTCACTTTTGGGACGGATTAACACCTCCTCCAAAGTTGTAATAACCCCCTATGTGTTTTGCATGTTCTGGTTCATAAATTCATTTTCCACTACTTTTAGCCCTGCTCCTCTCATAGACTAGCTTTAGAGCTGCCCTTATATATTTTTGAGTGGTAGATTCTGATCTGGAAGGAGTAGCCCTGTCATATTTAGTATTGCCAGAATGGTAAGAGAAAATCCTGCTTACTGGTGAAGTTGGATTTAATATTACTATTTTAGAAATGCCTGCCTCTCTCCAATCCACATCTGGTTCTGTGCTGGTTGACAGCTCCCTTGTGCATTCTACCCAGACAGCCATAAACACAGGACACTCTGTCATACCTGCATTCATCCGCATACTGAATGGGTCTCCCTGGGCAGGAAGGGTGGAGGGGTTCTCTCTTACACTTCAAAGGCCAGTGGCCTGCCCTCACACAAAGGACTGGTGACCACCTGCAGGGATTCTGGCAGACAGGACTGGGCTGAAAGGGGAACTTGTGCACTTCACAACCACTCTTTCAAGTTTTCCCCTCTTCAAAGGCACTTTTGGGTGTATGAATACTGGGTCTCTGACTTCACCAAATCTGACACTTCTGGATCTCCACCTGCCCTCTGTCAGAGGAACTGCCTGGCTTCCCATAGGACTCATCTGGACTGCTTTGCTGAGAAGGACTGCAGCCCTGCTTGTTGCCCTGCTGGCCTCTGGCTTTGCTGGAAGGACCCTGCCTTCCCCCAAAAGTGCTCTCCAGGGGCATGGATTGAGCTTTCCTCCTGTTCAGAAGTCTCAGGGACAGCAAAGACTTCATCTACTAGCTCGTAGCTAGTTTTCCGACTTTAGCGATGCTGGGAATGACTTCAGTGACGCCAGCACTGACACAGCAGCCTGCTCCCGCTCCCTTAACATCGCTGCACGTATTGACCACGGCCTGCAACCCAAGTCTGATGTTCCCACATCGCCTCTGACATCACGCAGTGTGATCGCCGCACTGCGCAGTCAACTCCTTATGTCTTGACCAACTGGATTCATTGACCCTGCTGAGTCACAAGGAACTGACGCCTTGCCACTAACACTGCACCAGGTCTCCCTGCAACCGGACGGACCCGACACCTCACCTACCCTACCTCACAGTATGGAACCAATGCCTCACCTCCCTGGACACATGAAGGGACTGACGCGGCACCGGCTCCAGCAATGCTTCATCTTCACAACTGTGTGCGATGTCTTTGTTTATTTGTTTTCAAAGGTACTGTACCTGGGGGTCTATGTGACTCCATGACCAGTACCTCTGGAGTCGGATTATTGGAAATGACTCCGTCAGTGACACCCTCATAGCCCCAGTTGGAGCCACTGAGTTTATATGCGCTTTAGTGGGATTTAATCTTTAAAAATTCATAACTTTACTTGTCCTCATTCTGACCTTCTTTTATTCAGATAAATATTAGCTATTTTTCTAATACTGTGTGGTGTTTTCACTGTGCTACTGTATGAGTTATTACACAAATACTTTACACATTGCCTTCTAAGTTAAGCCTGCCTGCTCTGTGCCAAGCTACCAGAGGGTGAGCACAGGATAATGTGGGTTGTGTTGTGACTTACCCTGACTAGGATTGTGTTCCCTACTTGGACAAGAATGAATACCTCTACCAACTAGAGACCCAAATTCAAACACAAAGTGAGTCCATGGATGGGTAGTGTGCATGTTTTGTCCAAAATCTAAGCTCCACGTTATCATACTGAAGATACCTTCTACGGAGTCCTGAGACTTGAGTGGTTAATTATACTTACTGTAGTAAGTGACTCAACATTTGTTTGCTAATTGTGGATTTATCATGGTAGTCTCAATCTTGGATTTTTCACTCATTCTGTTTTCTGTAGTTGGTGGCTGTGATGTACTAGTATACCTCACCAGCTTCATTTAGAATAAGAATGATATCCTGTAGCAATTACTTTAATGTTTTTCTTGTTAGCACCATTGCTCCATCACAACTAGCAATAAGAAGACCTTTGCAATACCCTACATTAAGGTATAGACCAATTATAGGAGAGGCAGCAAACTTCACCTTATCTACCCAGGCGAGAAAAGAAGCTCTTGGGAAGGAGGGTGTTCTTGCTGTATGTTGCTGCTGGATCTGATTAGCAGTCACTAGTTCCAGAGTGTACGGCAAGGACAGTAAAAGGTATACAAAAATCACTGACTGTGAAGAGAGGCTGGGTGCTGTGCAACCTGAGCAACAAGGGTTGGAGAGTTGTGTGTGGTCCCTCATTAGGTTTTATAACACTGTTTGCAGGGGTGTTCTAGACAGTAAGAAGTATGATAAGTGGAGTAGTTAACAACAGATGGAAAGGGAGATCAGGTAGGGAAATATTAAAGACTCGAAGAGGTAAGGATACGGGCACAGTAGGACAATCGGCATGTGATAGGATGGGTGTCTGTCACTGTGTAGGTATCACTTCCCACCTAACAGTGTGTGTCATGCTACTCTAACTAGTAATGCAAAGCCAGATATTTACAATGATAATCCATGTATTTTAAAAAATGTATAAAAGTTCACCCTCTCCACCTACTACATCCCAACCCCCTCTCCTGAATCCAAAAAACACAAAATGCACTCCCAACCTCTTCTTTCATAAAACGCCCATCTGCTCACTCATACCCAACATACACCACAACCTCCCTGTACCCAAATGTTCTTCCTTCCTCCTCACCTCCCACAATAAGTCCCACCTCTCCTTATAAGATATAGGACTCCACAGCCTCCACTCTGCACAAAAGGTCTTGCTGGCCATGTTTTATCTTCAGGTCCTGTGCGATTTGCTGCAAGAGGGCAGACTCTGTGATGGTGGTGCTTGGTGGTGGTTTGGGTGGCTGGGGACTTCAGATGCCTGCAGTGGCATCAATGTCGTGGCTGGTGTCCCTATGGTTGGTGGCTTGAGCTAACAGCAGCTATCTTCTGCTCCTTGAGCACCAAAAGCCAGCTGTACTCTACTGAGGTTCCCTCCATTTTCAGGAGGCACAGTCTAGTGGCTATGTCTTGCCAGGAATGGGCCTCCAGCAGGAGAAGCTAAATGATCCAGGAAAGAAAAACATAAATTCTGGTACTCAGCACATTGTACAGTAGCAACAACATTACTATTCCCCTGGGGCATTTGGAATGTTACTGATGTGATTCTTGTGCAGAGGGCAATTTTTTTACCCATACTTACGTTCCATAATGCAATAACAGTGTGTGGTATGAGTTAATCCATTATCGCCAACTAAATCAAAAATAGACATTTGCACTAAAAAAGGATGCAAAGTTAAAATTATTTAATGAGGTGATGATTTCAAAAATGCTCAATGTGCGTTAATTAATGCCAAAAATAAACATATATTGCCTTTGATAAATATGACACATTAAATTAATGTTGCTCAATTTACTTGACTATAATGTGCAATATAAATAGATATATCCCAGAGTGGTAACATATTTCTCGGACAGCTAGAGGCATGTCATCATAAATTCTGATGGCTGTGCTATCATTCTTTCTACTCCCTCCTGAGTCCCACCCTCAGGATGACTCCAAACTGAGTTCCACACTACACCCTACGTGACAGTGTAGGGTGATGTAAGTTAAATAGCAGGCCTTGGGCTAGGTGTTTGTTTGGCTATGGACTGGTTGGGTGTCATATACTAGTATGCTTAATTGTATAGTTAATGGGAGGTAGAAAACAGCAAAGCAATGAAAGCCATGAAGGTAGTAACTTAGGCAGAAACCATGGACGAAATGTGGCAAATACTAAGATGGAATTACAATTTATGGGCTCGGTGAAACAACTAGAATGGGGTAAGTTGTAGATGGGTGGTTACTGCGGACCCCACCTTTTCTTCTAAAAATTGAATGATGTGGAGGATGAGACAGAAACGACTTGAAAGAAAGGGAAGCATACCTTCAATGCAGTAGTTGTCAATGAGAAAGAAAGGTGACATCACTTGTCCCAGCAGCTATTCTTTCCCTCTCCTCCACTGGATGGTCTACTCTACCTTCCTCCGCAGGAGTCTGGAGTACATCTTATCCAAAAAAAAGCATAACACACATGTATTTATATCTGTAACTTTTGCATTACTTTTCATGAGATATAAAAGCAATTCATCACGTAAGTTGGGTTATCTACTGTACAATGTATCACTTTGAAAGGTTTAATGAACCACGTAGTCAACGGTTCAGTGCTACATAATATTGTTTTTTATAATGTATGGATATGGCTTTGAAAGAATCAGAAAAACAATTAAAGGGTGGAAGGTAATGTAAAGGACATATGGAGATATCCTGCTATGTTGCACTATCATGACATCATGAAACTTTGTATGACTTGGCATCCTGATGTGGTTCATAATAACCAACGTTGTACCTGTGCTATGGACTGTTTGCGTATACAGTCTTCTGTCAACCTATATGTTGTGAATACTTAGGCCTGTGTTCCTTTAGATTTCCTACAAATGTCTGTTAATGCAACACATGTAAATGAGGGGTGAGGGCAAAGTTATTAAACAAGGCAGGGGAAGAAATCTAAGGACAGAAGGAAGTCAACTGTGGAGAATGGATGAATGTAAGACAAAAGACACATGCACAGATAAGCATGGTTAAATCACACCCTAAAGTAGATGGAGAAGTTGGAGAAAACACAGAAGACCACAGTACATAGTGCTAGCGCGCCTGGTCTGTAGTAAGTAAACTTACAATGAGATGCGTACAGGCCGATTAACCTTTTGGATCGCATGGAGTATCCTAGCCATGTAGCGGCCAATGTTATCAATATTCAATATACCCAATCAATAACCACTAAAAGAATTATTAATCATTAATCAATTAAATCAACATTTCATGAATAACCACAACTCAATATACGTTTTAGAAATTTTTTTTCCCTACTCGTTACACTTCTAAGTCATAAGGTTAATTAAAACTTTATTCAATCGGCTCAGAATTAGTTCATTAATGACCACCAATAACATAATCTAATCAGAACTTGAGAAAACATATGCTCGAATGCTTCAGCATAAGCCAACAAAGATTAATATAACAGCATTAATAGCAGAGTTTAGCAATCAGTTCGTCAATCATTTGTCACTGTCAGCGTCACCTAAAATAACCTTACCTAACCCAGATTAGCATTATCATGTGGGACTTCATGCGAAAACAATTTAGAACACAAATTTAGAAAACATCTAGCTAAAAGAAAAACAATTTAAACAGCGCAGTTGGTACCTAGAAAGAAAGGCACAAAAGTCAATCAGTCACATTGTCACAGCTACCTATCCACATTATGGATCAGCAACAAAGTCAGTCTTCGTCTTCAGGTCATCAATTGATCAGAAATGCATCAGGCTCCAAAGAGCATGATCCCAATGACAGAATCTCGAATCATGTCTTCTGACATCATAAAATTCACACCTCACATCTGAAGATTTTGCCCTTTGTCATGACTTTTTATTAGAGTTTTCCAGTCCATCCCCCTAATTCCTAATTGGTCAGTCAATCACCAGTTATTACCTTAACCAATAATGTTTATTTTATGAATCTATAAGTTCTAAGATTACGCCATTCCCTGTTCGTTGATTGGTTCACTGTACGATGTCCTCATCATCTAGCTCATCAGGTATCGAAAATGTTGCATCTTCTTCTCCAGTCATTGGCTCTATTGTTAGAGTCCTGGGAAAGTACATCTTGTCTGCTCTACACAACATATGTTGCGATTTGATTCACTCATCTCCTGTCCGTCGGTACATTGCAGAAAATTCTAGCTAAGCAGACTTTAACAGCGAATGGTTCATGGTCAGTTCAATACATCAGCTTCTCTACAGTGCTAATAATTCAGCTTCTGCATGAGGCCTGGCAAAACTAGGCCACAACTTTGGCAGAGTTAGCTCTACAATAGAAAGCAAAACACACATTACACATCTCAATATGACATACTACTACATTATTTTTGTACATTTTCAATATTTTATGCATTTTTAATCATTTTAGTAGAAATTCGTATAAACTGGATGTCACTCTCCGCGGGCATATTTTCAAATGTGCACATTAATTTTTCTACATTAAATTTTCTATCAATTTCTCGTTAATCAAAACGTATAACACTCGCCAACTAAATCAAAAATAGACATTTGCACTAAAAAAGGATGCAAAGTTAAAATTATTTAATGAGGTGATGATTTCAAAAATGCTCAATGTGCGTTAATTAATGCCAAAAATAAACATATATTGCCTTTGATAAATATGACACATTAAATTAATGTTGCTCAATTTACTTGACTATAATGTGCAATATAAATAGATATATCCCAGAGTGGTAACATATTTCTCGGACAGCTAGAGGCATGTCATCATAAATTCTGATGGCTGTGCTATCATTCTTTCTACTCCCTCCTGAGTCCCACCCTCAGGATGACTCCAAACTGAGTTCCACACTACACCCTACGTGACAGTGTAGGGTGATGTAAGTTAAATAGCAGGCCTTGGGCTAGGTGTTTGTTTGGCTATGGACTGGTTGGGTGTCATATACTAGTATGCTTAATTGTATAGTTAATGGGAGGTAGAAAACAGCAAAGCAATGAAAGCCATGAAGGTAGTAACTTAGGCAGAAACCATGGACGAAATGTGGCAAATACTAAGATGGAATTACAATTTATGGGCTCGGTGAAACAACTAGAATGGGGTAAGTTGTAGATGGGTGGTTACTGCGGACCCCACCTTTTCTTCTAAAAATTTAATGATGTGGAGGATGAGACAGAAACGACTTGAAAGAAAGGGAAGCATACCTTCAATGCAGTAGTTGTCAATGAGAAAGAAAGGTGACATCACTTGTCCCAGCAGCTATTCTTTCCCTCTCCTCCACTGGATGGTCTACTCTACCTTCCTCCGCAGGAGTCTGGAGTACATCTTATCCAAAAAAAAGCATAACACACATGTATTTATATCTGTAACTTTTGCATTACTTTTCATGAGATATAAAAGCAATTCATCACGTAAGTTGGGTTATCTACTGTACAATGTATCACTTTGAAAGGTTTAATGAACCACGTAGTCAACGGTTCAGTGCTACATAATATTGTTTTTTATAATGTATGGATATGGCTTTGAAAGAATCAGAAAAACAATTAAAGGGTGGAAGGTAATGTAAAGGACATATGGAGATATCCTGCTATGTTGCACTATCATGACATCATGAAACTTTGTATGACTTGGCATCCTGATGTGGTTCATAATAACCAACGTTGTACCTGTGCTATGGACTGTTTGCGTATACAGTCTTCTGTCAACCTATATGTTGTGAATACTTAGGCCTGTGTTCCTTTAGATTTCCTACAAATGTCTGTTAATGCAACACATGTAAATGAGGGGTGAGGGCAAAGTTATTAAACAAGGCAGGGGAAGAAATCTAAGGACAGAAGGAAGTCAACTGTGGAGAATGGATGAATGTAAGACAAAAGACACATGCACAGATAAGCATGGTTAAATCACACCCTAAAGTAGATGGAGAAGTTGGAGAAAACACAGAAGACCACAGTACATAGTGCTAGCGCGCCTGGTCTGTAGTAAGTAAACTTACAATGAGATGCGTACAGGCCGATTAACCTTTTGGATCGCATGGAGTATCCTAGCCATGTAGCGGCCAATGTTATCAATATTCAATATACCCAATCAATAACCACTAAAAGAATTATTAATCATTAATCAATTAAATCAACATTTCATGAATAACCACAACTCAATATACGTTTTAGAAATTTTTTTTCCCTACTCGTTACACTTCTAAGTCATAAGGTTAATTAAAACTTTATTCAATCGGCTCAGAATTAGTTCATTAATGACCACCAATAACATAATCTAATCAGAACTTGAGAAAACATATGCTCGAATGCTTCAGCATAAGCCAACAAAGATTAATATAACAGCATTAATAGCAGAGTTTAGCAATCAGTTCGTCAATCATTTGTCACTGTCAGCGTCACCTAAAATAACCTTACCTAACCCAGATTAGCATTATCATGTGGGACTTCATGCGAAAACAATTTAGAACACAAATTTAGAAAACATCTAGCTAAAAGAAAAACAATTTAAACAGCGCAGTTGGTACCTAGAAAGAAAGGCACAAAAGTCAATCAGTCACATTGTCACAGCTACCTATCCACATTATGGATCAGCAACAAAGTCAGTCTTCGTCTTCAGGTCATCAATTGATCAGAAATGCATCAGGCTCCAAAGAGCATGATCCCAATGACAGAATCTCGAATCATGTCTTCTGACATCATAAAATTCACACCTCACATCTGAAGATTTTGCCCTTTGTCATGACTTTTTATTAGAGTTTTCCAGTCCATCCCCCTAATTCCTAATTGGTCAGTCAATCACCAGTTATTACCTTAACCAATAATGTTTATTTTATGAATCTATAAGTTCTAAGATTACGCCATTCCCTGTTCGTTGATTGGTTCACTGTACGATGTCCTCATCATCTAGCTCATCAGGTATCGAAAATGTTGCATCTTCTTCTCCAGTCATTGGCTCTATTGTTAGAGTCCTGGGAAAGTACATCTTGTCTGCTCTACACAACATATGTTGCGATTTGATTCACTCATCTCCTGTCCGTCGGTACATTGCAGAAAATTCTAGCTAAGCAGACTTTAACAGCGAATGGTTCATGGTCAGTTCAATACATCAGCTTCTCTACAGTGCTAATAATTCAGCTTCTGCATGAGGCCTGGCAAAACTAGGCCACAACTTTGGCAGAGTTAGCTCTACAATAGAAAGCAAAACACACATTACACATCTCAATATGACATACTACTACATTATTTTTGTACATTTTCAATATTTTATGCATTTTTAATCATTTTAGTAGAAATTCGTATAAACTGGATGTCACTCTCCGCGGGCATATTTTCAAATGTGCACATTAATTTTTCTACATTAAATTTTCTATCAATTTCTCGTTAATCAAAACGTATAACACTCATTAATATTTAACATATCTGCATCAGCAATCCCTCCTCTGATGACTAAATATGTCATCACACCTTTCCTTGTCATTATTTCACAATTCTATCTCTTCTTTATTTTGTCTTCTTCTCAAATCTTCCCTATAGATTATTTCCCTGTTTTGTTCTTCCCTCCTCTGATTATTTTTAGATCTTCTCAATTGAATCTTTTCACACAATTTACAAGAACCCCATAATCCTAACATGCAAGCAAACAGAATTAATATTCCCTGTATGATTTTTAACAATACCCCATTCCAAATGTTACTAAGCCAATTCCCCACTGAGGTAAATCATTTTCCAACCTTTTCCCAAACACCTGGTTCTTTCAATTCTTTTAAATCCTTACTTGAATTAGTCAGGTTAGTGAGTAAGGGCTACATGTACGAAGCTAAAGAATTGCGAGTCAGAAATAGCGACTCAATGCGAATTGCTATTTCCGACTCGCAAAACAGGATGTAAGTAGAAATCGCAATTCCATTTTGCGATTCAGTGCGGAGTCACATCGCAATTTGCGAAATCGCAAATTGCGATTTCGCAAATTGCACAAGGGTGTTGCCCGGAGTTGCAAATTGTGACTGTGTCGCAATTGGTGAGCAGGTGCCAAAAAAAAAGAAGAAAACACACTTCCTGGTAATGAGTGATGACATCAGAACCAGGAAGTACCCCCCCAATGAACTGGGAGGAGTCTACCCAGCACAGACAGCGGAGGCACACCCAGCTGAGAGGAGCAACTGCAGCCATGTCAGCTCAGACCAAGGAGACACCCACTGCAGGGAGCAAGAGGAAACTGAAGTTTTCTGATAAGGAGCTGGAGGTCCTGACTGAGGAGTGTTGCCTGCACCATGAGGTCCTGTTTGGCAAGGCAGCAATGAGTGTCCCTGACACACAGAAGAAGAAGATCTGGCAGGACATTCAGAGTAAGATTAATGCAATAGGAGTCAGCCATCACACCATTGATGAGGTCCGCAAAAGGTGGTACGACCTCAGGTCCAGGCCCAAAGAAAGGGTGGCAGAGCAGAAGAGGGAGGCGCACAGAACTGGTGGAGGACCATCCACAGTACAACCACCTACAGCCATTCAGAGCATGATGGAGACCACTCTGGAGCCAGAGGCTGTTGTAGGAATTGGGGACCTGGACAGTTCAGCACTGGGAACATCCAAAAGTAAGTAGCAAATCTCACTTATTATACACCATGCAATGCACTATGCACACAACCACAGAACACAAAAGCATGCATCCTCCAAATTTGTTCCATGCCTATATTGCAACCTACTGAACAATGCATTATGAGCAATCTAGTACAATAGTCCAACTTTTGAGGAATATTTATTTTGATACACCACACATATGAGATGCACTGACAGTGTATCCCCTGTGTCCCACAGGTCTCCCACAAGCACCCACCGATGACCCCACTATGCAGGGAGATGAATCTGCCACCATCAAAGCAGATGAGGCAGCCAGTGTATCAGCAGGGGAGTGCATGACCACACAACTTGTCCACCAGGCACGTGAGACCACCAAGGACACAGATGTGGACACTGAGACAGGCCACAAATGAGTGTGAATCGGCCACATAGGTCAGCTGGGTCTGGGCAGAGACGACGACGTCAAACACAGTCAGCAGGTGAAGAGGATGTCACAGGTGAACAATTCCTAGAACTGGAGGCATCCTTACTGAGAAGTCACCACCTGCAAAATAAGCATATGCGGTTAATGAACAGGAACCTGCACAGACTGCAACAGACTCTCTCACAGGGTTTTACCAGTGTTGACACACAATTCACTACCATGAACAACAACATGGCAAACCTCACCACCGCCATCAATGACCTGTGCAGGCAAATGGTGGCTGCTAGGGCCCATGCAAGACACAGAGAGCGCAACACTGCTGCCATTTGGACCGGCTGAGTCAGTCGATTGTCCGCCTCCCAACCCCTACTACCTTCTTGTCAAGGTGCACTGTAACGTTACAGGTGAAACTTCGGCATTTTGCCGGTGATGTAGCAAGGGGACTTGGGCGCATCAGTCACGCAGTGGACCTAATACAGACCACCCAGACTGCAAGGGGCATTGGCGATACCCCTCAGGATAACGAGGACATCTCCAGGTGAGCAGCATTTCTGCCTCAGATGCACGCATCCTGCAGAGTAGCAGTGTCTGCCAAACATCAGGGGACCAACCAGGATTGAGCCATGGTGGCCATAGTCGCAGGACGGTGTGATTTTGCTAATGTGGGATTTGCCTTAGGCATATGATGTCAATGTGTCAGATGTTGTAACATTTTACATTTTATTGCTGTTTAGACGCCAACAGTTCATTAATACACTCCTGATATTAAAGGATTTTTTTTTTTCACAACCTGGCTCTGTGTGTCTTACATTTGTGAGTGCTGTAACGGTTGCTATGTACCTGCCAAAGTAGTGAGTTGCAATGTGGTCCCGTCTCTGTCTGCCCTCCATTGCGATGCTACCATCCCCAGGCTGTCGTTGTGGTGGCTCTTGCTCCTCATCCTCTGAATCTGTGTCATATAGGGTGAGATGTAGCCCACGTCTGGTAGCTATGTTGTGTAGGATGGCACATGTTGCCACAATCTTGCATGCAGTCTCTGGGGCATATTGGAGTGCCCCTCCACTTTTGTTGTGCAGGTGTCTAAAACGTGACTTCAACATGCCAAAGGTCCTCTCAATGATGGGCCTGGTTCGCTGATGTCCAATGTTGTAGCGCCTCTCATTCGGATTGGCAGGTGTTAGGTATGGGTTGAGTATCCATGGCCTCAGAGCATATGCACTGTCACCTGTGTAACAAAACAGCAGATATGAGCATGGCTTCACGTGGTTATGCAGTGATATGTATTTAAGACATTGGTGTGTACTACACAGTACCTAATAAATATCCTTCGATAAACTCCCCACGTTCTAGGCGTATGCATCATGTGTACTACCTGGAAATTTTGCCACTTTGTCAGTTATTACATTATGGGCATCACATACCTCCTGGATGTTGAGTGAGTGAGTACATTTCCTATTGCGGAACACATATTCCAGATTTGCAGGTGGGCAAATAGGTATATATGTCCCATCCACACACCCTATTACATGGGGAAAGCTTTCAATTCTGTAGAAGTCCAACTTGGTGTTGTGTATTTCCTCCTCATTCCTGGGAAGGTATATGTATGTGGACATGGGTACGACTATGGCATCTAAGAACCGTCTAAAGAATTGTGACAGGGTACTTTGGGACACCCCAACAGCAACAGCAATCACACCCTGGTAGGTACCCGAGGCCAAGAGGTGCAGTGAGCAGAGCACTTGCACATGTGTGGGGATAGAGCAGCTGCGCAAAGTCTGGCGTTCTAGCTGAGGTTTCAGCAGTTCAATAATCTCTAAGATAACTGCGCTGCTCAGTCTGTATTTGTCATATATTTCCTCCTGAGTTTGTTGAAATATGGTCTGCCTGGTTCTGTATATCCTTTCCTGTCTCTGCCTCCCCCTCCTCTGCTGGGCAGCCTGGACTATCCTCCTCCATGCAATCACGTAGAGTGCAGCCATTTTGAGAAACCCTGATGCCTTCTGGGTCTGCTTTATACTTTGGTTATGGTTACCACATGTTTGGAATCAGTGCTAATCTAGGTGTGCAAAACGGGCTTTTTGCGACTATTCACAATTAGTGACTCCATTGTACATGCGGTTTGCGACTCGCAAATTGCGATTTCTTAATTGCAAGTTGCAATTTCAAGTCACAATTTTTGTGAGTCGGTAACTGGTCTCATCGCTATTTGGAACTCCGAAATGGCATTGGAACATACCATTTCGCTTTTTGCACAGTCGTAAATAGTGCTGCGACCAATTTGCGACTCGCAAAACTTTTGTACATGTGGTTCTAAGTCTCTTATCTCCTTCCTGTTATCTGGAATATAAGAACAACAATGCCTAGAGTTAATCATTTTACACACTCCGCCGTCTTTTGCTAAAAGAATGTCTAAAGCAAGCCTATTTTGAAGCATCATAGCTCTATCCATTGCTAATTCAGTATCTATCAAGAGTATTGCTCCTGTAAAATTTGTCAGCATGTTATCCACAGCTTTCGTGTCTTGATCGAATTCAGGATGACTCCCACTGAAGGAATCACCTCACCAAAGATATCTCCCACAATAGCAAAGAGGTTTCCCTCTTCTGTCGCTTATGATGTAATTCAGTCAATTTCAGAAACTTCATTAAGTCATCTATTTGATAGATCTTTGGGAAAAGTATCTCCAAATAACATGTCCCATACCATCCTCTTGGAAGACTGTTAATAAGCATTAAGGGGGTCATTCTAACTCTGGCGGGCGGCGGAGGCCGCCCGCCAGAGTTCCCCCGACAGAACACCGCTCCGCGGTCTGAAGACCGCCGCGGTGATTCTGTGTTTCCCGCTGGGATGGCGGGCGACCGCCAGAAGGCCGCCCACCAGCCCAGCGGGAAACCCCTTCCCACGAGGAAGCCGGCTCCGAATGGAGCCGGCAGAGTGGGAAGGTGCGACGGGTGCAGTTGCACCCGTCGCGAATTTCAGTGTCTGCTAAGCAGACACTGAAATTCTTTGTGGGGCCCCCAGGGGCCCCATGACACCCCATACCGCCATCCTGTTCCTGGCGGGCGAACCGCCAGGAACAGGATGACGGTATGGGGTGTCGGAATCCCCATGGCGGTGCAGCAAGCTGCGCCGCCATGGAGGATTCCTGAGGGCAGCGGAAAACCGGCAGGAGACCGCCGGTTTTCCCTTTCTGACCGCGGCCAAACCGCCGCGGTCAGAATGCCCTTGAGAGCACCGCCATCCTGTTGGCGGTGCTCTTGTGGTCGTTGACCCTGGCGGTCAATGACCGCCAGGGTCAGAATGACCCCCTAAGTCCACAGCTATAATAGATCCCAGGAATCGCAGGGTCCTGACCATTCAACATAAAAGTCCACTTACTCTGAAACAGAAACACATGCCTACATTCACTCGTTCCCAAAAAATAAAGTGTCAGTGCATGATTTTGGCCTGTATATACAAAGCTTCCCTATGTGTAATGCATTTAGTGTTAATTTCCCTTGCATTTTAATTGCAGTGTAAGCATATCATTTTTGTAAGTCCTTTTCTCTAAGCCTTTTTCTAATTTTTCTTTTAATGCTTTTCTTCTGTCATCAGTATGCCCTATAAAGCTCTTCTGTAAAGGTGTAAGCAAACATGTGAGGTTATTCTTATGCGCGTATGCGGTTCCAAACGTTAGTGTAGGCTCAAAGAATCCTCTAGCTAATACTATATCATGCTCTTTAATTACTTTACTCAGATATCTAATAATAGGAACAAACAAAACACATCATAGTTACAATAAAAATATTGTTTATAGTCTTGATTATAGAACCTTGTTAATAGCAAACTACAGCTTATTCCGTATGTTAATGGTAAGCTGTGGTATGTAACTCCTTCCTCTACTGATGAAGGAATTTGCGTACACACAAGACAATCCCTTGCATTCATCGTCTCAGCATACTCACTCAATAAGCGATAGAAAAAGTTAGAAGAAAGTTCTCCTTGAGCATTAATATAATCATGCAAAGACTTCTCATCTAACTTAAACTTCTCCATAGCCGTTAGTGTAGTAGTCTCAGGAGCAGAAGTATGAGTGGCTCCTTTCACATCAAGAACAGACATTCCCACAATCACCACTATAAACAAGAGACCACACATAATTGCCAATCCAACACTCATGTATCTACAGCGCCTAGCATTTCTACCTTGGTTATTTAACTCAGCCATCATCTGTAAAGAATCAGAAAGCAAAAGTAACTCTTTTATAAAGTGCAGTAAAAATCAAAAAGAAAGCAGCTTGTCACATCCGGTTTTCAATGTCAAATCAGGTTATCAAATCAGGTTATCAGTGTCTCTTTCTGTTTTATTTTCAACAGTCTCTTTTAGGTTTTTTAGATTGGCTCACCAAATCAGCTTCTTGTTTCCCTTCTGTTTACATCAAAGAACTGACTCGGAACCTCTCTATGACAACAAAAGGACATAAACTCGTGTTGCCATTCATTGGTAGTTGCATATGCCCATTCAGGACCTGCGTAAGTCGACTTGCTATTCTCTTTCTTTTCAACTTTTGATCACCACTTAATTCACCTTCACTCAATTCTTCTTTTCTTGTGGTATCTACTTCTTCCTCTATTGTCTCATTTATGACCAATTCCTTTCTTTTTCCTACTTGCGACTCAGGCCAATTATCTCCTTTCCTCAATCCTTCTGTTAGTATTCTTCTCAGGATTGGACTCTTCTCCTTCTCTTTCTCTTTGGTGTTTTCTCTTGATGGACTTGCAATGGGCTCAGGAGAAGTCGGATCACCTTGACTTTGATCCGTCTCAACTCTTTCCCCCTCTTGGTCTGGCACTTGCTCTGTCTGCTTTTCAACACCGTCTGTTTCTGGGAGAACCTCTGCTGAGCTAGGCTGTCCTGCTGTATCCGTTGAGATAGATTCTTCCGCACCCACTTGTAATTCTTCACTCTCGTCTCTTACAGGGGTAATAGAACCATCCCCACCAGCTCTGGTTCAACTTCAGGCTCTCTTGCCTCCTTTTCTGGTTCCGGTGCAGCAACCTGTTTTGCTGTTGTTGGTGCTCTCAACAATGCTTCTTCGTGATCCTGTGGACATACCACTCTCTTGGTATGACTTGTGTGTATCCAGTTTGGAAGTCCTGCACACTTCACAGCTGTCTTAGTTACTAGGACCACCTGGTAAGGCCCTCTCCAGCGTGGCTCTAAACACGTCTTGCGCACATGTTATTGAACAATGATCCAGTCTCCGGCTCTCAGATTGTTACCTGGATCGTGGATGGGTGGCAGGGTGTTGGCTTGCAAGTGCTGAGAGAAAGAGCGAACCACATCAGCCAGACCCTTGCCGTAGTCCAACACCATATCATCTGTAATGTTTACAAGTGCATTGGCTGGAACTACTGGCAATCTCATTGCTCTGCCCATGAGGATCTCATGGGGTGACAGCCCTGTCTTCCTCTCAGGTGTATTTCTCATCGACATCAACACCAAAGGCAATGCATCTGCCCGTTTCAGATTCGTAGCTGCACACATCTTGGCAATTCTTGATTTCAGGGTACCATTCATCTGTTTCACTAGTCCTGATGCTTCAGGGCGGTAACTACAATGCAACTTTTGCTCAATGTTTAGTGCTGCACATAAGAGTTTAATCACCTCGTTATTGAAGTAAGTTCCCCTTTCTGATTCTAAAGAGATCGGAAACCTGAAACATGGTGTCAGCTCCCGAAGTAACAACTTTGCTACTGTGAAACTGTCATTCCTTCTTGTAGGGTATGCTTCAATCCAGTAATTAAAAATGCACACAGTCACCAGCACGTACTTCAAACCTCCACACGCAGGCATTTCAATGAAATCCATTTACATTCTGCTGAATGGACCTCCTGCTCTTCCAATGTGGCTCAAGTTCACCACTGTCCCCTTTCCCACATTTAGCTGCTCACAAATTATACAGGGATGACATACTGCCTCTGCTGCCAGCCTAAACTTGGGATTGAACCAATCAATCTTGAACAATCGAACCATGGCATCCTTCCCAATGTGTGCCTGACCATGATAATATCAGGCCATTTGTGACAATAAACTATTGGGCAGGACCATGTGACTCTCCTCAGAAACGCAAATCTCATGAGGACATTGTACACATTTTAATTTGGACCAGAGTTATTTCTCTCCCTTGTCAACATTATCATGCAATGTTTTTAATTCTTCCAAAGTATCGATCACTTTCAATGCAAAACTTGAAGATGGGTTATCTTCTTCTAACATCAGTTCCCACTTGTCTTTAAACAATATACAGTTCAATGCGCAAAACCTTGCGACTTGATCCGCATACCCATTTCCCGGAGAGATGTAGTCCTGTGTCTTTTGATGTGCACTGCATTTCACCACAGCAATTTCTTCAGGTAACTGTATTGCGTACAGCAATTCCTTTATTCTGTCGCCATTTCTTACTGGTGAACCAGTAGAGGTCAGGAAACCTATTTGCAACCACAATTGACCAAAATTATGAACAATTCCAAATCCACATTGTCTGTCAGTATAGATTGTGACTCTCAGTCTTGCAGAAACATGGCATGCACTAGTAAGAGCTACCAATTCTGCTACTTGTGCAGAATATACACCTCGAAGCCAAGAAGCTTCTATTGTCCCTGTAATTGTGCACACAGCATATCCTGCTCTCAATGTTCCTGTACCATCTCTGAGACATGAGCAATCAACAAAGACAATTTGGTCATTTTCTTCCAATCGTGTATCTTTGATATCTGGTCTAGGTTTTGTACACAGCTCAGTTACCTCAAGACAATCATGCTCGATGTCTTCCTCTTTTTCAATCTCAACAGCATCACTCGGAAGTAATGTTGCCGGGTTCAGCACTGTACATCTTTTCAATGTTACATTTGGAGCACCTAGAATGCTCATCTCATACCTTGTCAATCTGGCACCAGTCAAATACTGTGTTTTCGTCCTTGTCAGGAAGATCTCAACAGAGTGAGGTACCATTACCGTTAGAGCGTATCCCATCACTACTCCCTCACACTGCGATAGGCTTTGACCAACGGCTGCAACGGCACGCACACATCCTTGTAAGGCTGCTGCAACTGGGTCCAAGGAAGTTGAAAAATAGGCTACTGGGTGATAAGCACCTCCATGGACCTGTGTCAAGACAGACAAAGAATAAGCATCACGTTCATGACAAAACAATATGAATGGCTTCGTGTAATCAGGCATTCCCAATGCTGGAGCTCTGCACAAACTCTCTCTCAACTCAGTAAATGCTTTCATCTGGTCCTGATCTAGTGTAATGGGATCTGTAACCTCCTTATGTGTCAGCTGCTGTAATGGCTTGGCAATCTCAGCAAAATTTGGAATCCATTGATGAGAATAGCCCACCATTCCCAGAAACATTCTGACATCTCTCTGTGAAGTCGGTGGACTTCTCTTCAATATCATTGTAATCCTTTCTCTGGAAATTCTACTTGACCCTTTTTCAATTTGGTGTCCCAGGTATTTCACTGAGTTCTGACAATACTGCATTTTCAAAGGTGACACTTTATGTCTATATACAATCAAGTCGTATTTACACTCGTCCCTTGTTTTGGACGTAAATAGCAAGTCATCAATGTACTGCACTAGAGTCGATTGGTACGGTAGTTCCAATGACTCCAAGTTATTTTTCAAAATCTGATTGAACAGAGACAGTGACTCCGTGTATCCTTGAGGAAGCCTGCACCAGCTGTAGACTCTGTCTAGGAATTTGAAACTAAAAAGAAACTGACTATCCTCATGGAGAGGCACAGAAAAGAAAGCTTGTGACAAATCAACCACCATGAACCACTCTGCTTCACATGGAATCTGAAACAATATTACTGCTGGGTTCGACACAATAGGACAACACTTGACCACCAGATCATTCACTTTTCGCAAGTCTTGCACAATTCGTAATTTCCCACAAGGCTTCTTCGGGCCCATTATCAGTGAATTACATGGACTGCTCAATACTTCTTTCAATACCCCTTGTTTCCGAAAATCTCCAATTATCTGTGCCACTTTCATCAAAACAGCCTGTGCCATGTTATACTGTGGAAACTGCATTCAGCTCCAAAGTAATCTTAATTGTCTCCACTCCCTTGATTAAACCTACTTCTTTACCTGTCAGGTCCCACACATTTTCCTGTACCGTTCCCTACAAATCTGCATGTAATTCTTTCATAATAAACATCGGGAAAAACTCAATCAATGGGTACTCTTCGTTAATGGTTTCAGTCTCAGTTTCAGGAGTTTGTTCCTCCTCATCATCACTATTCATCTGGACCTCTATTCCATTAGTTGAACAACTAATCGAACATCTGGTTTTGCACAATAAGTTCCTTCCCAGTAGGAATACTGGACTTGAATCACACACTACAAACTTATGCAGTCCCTGGAAATTGCCAATCTCAACCTGTACTGAATCTGTGATCGGATTTATCAACTGTCTATTCGCTACCCCTACAACCTGCACTGTTCTCCTTGAAAGAGGTAAGTTTGGAACTTCTGCGCTTCTCACTGTAGAGCGTAAAGCTCCTGTATCCACTAGAAATGTGACGCTATGACCCATCACTTTTCCCTTCACAAAAGGTCCTTTCTGATCTACCTCCAGGGATGCTGCAACCATACATGGCTCCTCATCCAAACTCTCACACTTTCATTCTTCGTTTATTCCATTCTCACTATTTAATGGGAATTGGTGCACTATGTCACTACTTCTGTCTTGTCTCTGATCTGTGACCTGCTGAGTAAGCATCATCTATTGCTGTGCCATCGGGGCTTGAGGTATCTGCATTTGCTCTCTGTGTACCATAGGAACCTGATGCTGCATTAGTTGCAACTGTGTCACTTGTGCACGTGGCATTTGCATCTGCTGCATGGGTTAAAAATTCTGCACTTGATTCTGAAAATTCGGATTAAGGGGCATATTTATACTCTCTTTGCGCCGAATGTGCGTCAACATTTTTGACACACAATCGGCGCAAACACTGCCCCATATTTATACTTTGACGTCCGACCCCGCGGGCGTCAAAGTTCCACCATGTGCGTCATTTTTTAGAAGGGGGAACCAGCCTTGCGTTAATTATATGCAAGGTAGGCGTTCCCGTCTAAAAAATGACTTTAAGGCCTGTGCGCCTTATTTATACTGTGATGTCATTTTGACGCACAGGAGGGGGCAGGCCTTAAAAAACGGCGCCCAGCCTGATGTGCGCCGTTTTTTAACGCCTGGGTCAGGGCAGGCGTTAAGGGACATCTGGGCTCAGAAGGAGCCCAGAGGTGCCCTCCGATGCCCCCAGGGACACCCCCTGCCACCCTTGCCCACCCCAGGAGGACACCCAAGGATGGAGGGACCCATCCCAGGGAAGTTAAGGTAAGTTCAGGTAAGTATTTTTTTCGTATTTTTTTTGTGGTACAGGGGGGCCTGATTTGTGCCCCCCTACATGCCACTATGCCCAATGACCATACCCAGGGGACATAAGTCCCCTGGGCATGGCCATTGGGCAAGGGGGCATGACTCCTGTCTTTGATAAGACAGGAGTCATTTCAATGGGGGTTGGGTGTAAAAAAAAATCGCAAATCGGGTTGAGGCCAAAATTTTGCCTCAGTCCTGACTTGCCCCATTTTTTGACACCCAAGCTCCATTTTCCCCTACGCCGGCACTGCCTGGTGTGAGTCATTTGTTTTGACGCACACCAGTCAGCTGCGCCGGCTAACGTCATTCAATAAATAAGGCGCCCACATGGCGCTTTGGAATGGCGTTAGCTGGCGTTAAAGTTTTTGACGCACAACTGCGTTGGCGCAGTTGTGCGTCAAAAAGTATAAATATTTGCCTAAGTTCTCTCATTCTAGGGACTTTTACAGTTTGAAATGTATCGACATCACCACTTTGCTGAAGAACACCATCCTGCACTATCAACGGACAATCCCGCTTCCAGTGTTCCACGTTTCCGCAAAGATGACACGGTAACATATTTTTCATCCCTTGCACATCATTCTGAACCACTATAGTACTCATATCCGGACCACGATTCGTATTGGCTCCACAGCCCCTACCTCTCACCTGAGGTTGGAACATGACAGTTCCCTGCTGTTGCTGCATCTGTTGCACTAAAGCTCCCTTCACTCCTGTTTGAGCTGCTTTAATTTGCATCACCATTGCCTTCTCTTTCAACTTTTTCTGCTTCAACTCAATCTCATCACTACAGTATTTCGCATACTGCAACACCTCATCAGTCGGTTTCGCTTGCCAGCAAATCAAATGACTCTTAATCATCTGACCTATTTCAGGCCTCAATCCTTCCATGAGGTTGAACACAAAGTGCAACATGTCTTCCGGCTCAATCGCTTCTTTACCACTGTACTCCTTGAACGCTTTCAGCAATCTCTCATAGTAAGTATGTATCCAACTCCTTAACTTCCTGCACTGTCCTGTCAATTCTCTGCTAATCAATGTTCTTAGGCAAAATTCTCATCTTCAGGACCTCAATCACCTTATAATAATGTTTCATCACTTCAGGTAATGGTGCACCTGTAACTCTATCTCTTTCCGGTTCACTCGCCGGCCAATCCACTGCTCTCTTGCACTCAACCCACAAATCAGCTGGAACTCCTATCTCTAATAGAGTATTCAGATCTTCCCACAGACATTTCGAAAGCTTTACAAATCTCTCTGTCTGCTGGTACCATTCAACCGGTTTCTCCCTCAATTTTGGATAATCATTTGTGAATGACAGAATATCACTCCGGTGCGAGGGTACATGAACAAATTACCCTCCTGGAATTTCCCTCATTGGCAATATTTTTACTGGATCCTTTTCTTTCTGAACACTCTCAGACCCTTCTTGTAAATCTCAATTCCACTTATCCTTCTTCTTTGCCCATCTGCTTTCCCACTTTTCTAATGCTCCCCAAATCTGAGCACTCTGCAATAATTCTCTGAGGTGTGCTTTCATCCCTGCTGACCTCATGTGTTCAAAATCGTTTGCCTCGAAATCTAACCTGTATCTCTTTTTCAAGTGCTTTGTTTTGTTAAATTTCTATGTTATGTTTATCTGCCAGATCTGCAAGTTTCTGATATATCATGCCCACTTCTCTCGTAATTCTGGGACACAAGTATCTCAGCTCCTCTTCTGTGTAGGATTCTAACCTATTCACTCCAATCGATCCCTTAACTAGTTCCGTTATCTCTGTAGCCAATCTTACACAATTAATCTGCCCCTCGCCCTTGAATGTATTTCAAGGGGAATTCAGACTGTCTAACTACTCATTTAACTGCTGTGCTGTTAATCCCTGTAATGAAATATTACTCTAATTCGGCAATGGCACCTGTTGTACCGCTGCACCTGGAGTTTGCGGTGTCAAAAGCTTCAAGCTCTGACTTACGCTCGGGCCATTTACTGCATCTGGAAGTGCAACAAGTGGACTAAGGGCCATTAATGGTCTAGATCCATCAAAGGTTTGACCCATAGATGATATTACCTGCACATGATCTCTCACCCCCCTCCTCACGAGACTTTGTGACATTTCACCCTGTTCTCCTGCAATTGGCTTATTCTGCGCAAACAATGGTACCGCTGGACCAACCGTAATCAGCAGTGATATTGCATCTGGTGCCGCTCTGACACACGTATTTTGTGGAAGGACTACTCCCATATTCTGATTCATCAATGGTGTCACATCTGACTGTGTCCCTGTCATTGGCAAACCCTGTGTCTGTTACTGGGGCAACAACATTGGAGTCGGCTCAGTCTGAACTAGCATTGGCCTCGGAACCACTTGCTCCATAGGAACCACTAAGTTCGAAGTTGTCTCAAGAATTGGTACCTCTGGATAAATTCTTTGTACGGGTGGTGGGTGCATCTGCGCTTGGACCACCGAAGTAGTCACTGCATTGGGAGTACTCTGCACTACCCCTTGTACCTGTCCATTTTCTGTTTGCACTGGTCCCACTGTCCCTGACCCTTGAGCTGGGGCAGTTGGAGAAGAACTAGTACTGGGACCTCTTTCATGCATCACATATGGTGGAGGTCGGTCCCCTAGTCACCTGAGGAATGAGGTCCTCAATATCTGAATCGTCTTCTTCCACATAAGTGTTTTTCTTCTTATTACCACCTGACGAAATCTCATCACTCTTGCTAATATCCTCTTTCTCTTCTGACTCACCCTCCTCTGTGATAGCAGGAAACAAGTTAACATCTTGCAATGTTGTCATTCTCAACTCTTTCTGTTCCCAATCCCATCTTGCTTCTGCTAGAGACTTCTCTACCTTCCTTGTTCTCCTCTGGAATTTAATTTCTTGCTGTTGTCTTGCTATGAGTTCCCAAACCTCTAAAGCCTCAAACTGTGCTGGTCTAGGAAGTGGCTTTGTCTCATATAGGGTCATTCGCAACTGATCCAAAATTCTCAAATTAAACGTTCCATGCTCTGGAAACACTAAAGCTCCCTGTTTCTCTGTCAATTTGCACCACTGCTTTAACCAAAGACATGGTACGACACCTTGCTCCTCCATTACAATAAATGATGGAGAATTTTCAGTGGGGTAGGCTCCCCCACTGTCGCCTTAATGTAACTATCGCCCTTCATGGCACTCCTAAACTCTTTGAAAACCTTCATCTTCTCTCTTGTATTTATTCAATTCAATAAGGAAATTACTTTTACTTCCAAGATTCCATTCACCCGCTTTCTCAACTGATTGCCTCTTACGGATGGCTGCCAATCCACTTGCCACTCTTCTCACTAACCAACCTATCCCAGCGCAGCTCACTCTGATGTCACACTCACAAAC
Source organism: Pleurodeles waltl (assembly GCF_031143425.1). Lineage (NCBI taxonomy): Eukaryota > Metazoa > Chordata > Amphibia > Caudata > Salamandridae > Pleurodeles > Pleurodeles waltl. The sequence continues at coordinate 763,922,876 of NC_090439.1, read as the reverse complement.
TGCGGCTGTCAAAGTCTTCCGGCTTGTCCTTCAATTCACACAAAATGAATGCAACATTATTGCGAGCACTAACCAAAAACCAATAACCAAAAAGAAATAAGCTAGTTTACTACAGGAAGGTACACACTCGCTTCAGAGACCTTACAGATTTTCACTCATGGCCCTTTTGCTCATGCAGCTATTCCTCTTTCCCAGCCTCCCACATTCACAAGCAAAATTTGACCCGTGAATTTCACTCTCAACTGATCAATGGGTCTGTCCTGGTGCACATAGGACTCTCCAAACCTCAGTCGAAAAATATCCTTTACTCACTTAACTTACACACCGACTTGTTGACCACGTCCGGTCAGCCTACTAAACCAGACAGATTACAACATATAACCAAGTGTCTCCTACACTTGTCAATATACTCCACAAAGCACCACACGCATATGACTTTCAACGACTTCCCTACTCTCATACTGTGGAGTACTCACACTGCTAATAAACCTTAACTGGAGTACACAAACTCCCTACTTTACCTCTCATACATCACAATTCACCTGTGGTCTGCATAAGCTTTTGCAAGCGCAATCCTGCCAGTTTTATACTATCTAAAAGATGCCAAGAACATACCCAACTTTACTATCGGATCCAGGATCTGGGAAAGTCATTTCTGGGCTTACGGGGACATCATCTTTGCTACAATTGCCATTATGAAAAATAAAATCCAAATCACAATAATAATGAACAACTAACCCTAACTTAAACTACTACCATAACCACCAGTCACCACGTAACTAGTTCTCTGAGGAAACTAACGATCAAGCTGCTACCAAAAAACTGCTAGCGCACCTGGTCCTTAGTAAATAAAGTTACAAGGGGACGCGTATAGGCAGATGAACATTTTGGATTGCATGGAGTATCCTAGCCATGTGGCGGCCAATGTTATTAATATTCAACATACCCAATCAATAACCACTAAAAGAATTATTAATCATTAATCAATTAAATCAACATTTCATGAATAACCACAACTCAATATAAGTTTTAGCAATTTTATTTCCCTATTCGTTACACTTCTAAGTCATAAGGTTAATTCAAACTTTATTCAATCAACTCAGAATTAGTTCATTAATGACCACCAATAACATACTCTAATCAGAACTTGAGAAAACATATGCTCGAATGCTGCAGCATAAGTCAACAAAGATGAATATAACAGCATTAATAGCAGAGTTCAGCAATCAGTTCATCAATCATTTGTCACTGTTAGCGTCACCTAAAAGAACCTTACCTAACTCAGATTAGCATTAGCATGTGGGACTTCATGCGAAACAATTTAGAACATGAATTTAGAAAATATCTAGCTAAAAGAATAAATATTTAAAAAGCGCAGTTGGTACCTAGAAAGAAAGGCACAAAAGTCAATCAGTCACATTGTCATAGTTACCTATCCACAGTATGGGTCAGCAACAAAGTCATTCTTCGTCTTCAGGTCATCAATCGATCAGCAACGCATTAGGCTCCAAAGAGCATGATCCCAATGACAGAATCTCGAATTGTGTCTGCTGACATCATCAATTCACCCCTCGCATCAGAAGATTTTGCCCTTTTTTATTAGAGTTTTCCAGTCCATCCCCCTAATTCCTAATTGGTCAGTCAATCACCAGTTATTACCTTAACCAATAATGTTTATTTTATGAATCTATAAGTTCTAAGATTACGCCATTCCCAGTTCGTTGATTGGTTCACTGTACGATGTCCTCATCATCCAGCTCATCAGGTATCGAAAATGTTGCATCTTCTTCTCCAGTCAGTGTCTCTATTGTTCGAGTCCTGAGAAAGTACATCTTGTCTGCTCTACACAACATATGTTGCAATTTGACTCACTCATCTCCTGTCCGTCGATACATTGCAGAAAATTCTAGTGAAGCGTATGGTTCATGGTCAGTTTAATACATCAGCTTCTCTACAGTGCTAATAATTCAGCCTCTGCATGACGCCTGGCAAAACTAGGCCACAACTTCGGCTAAGGTAGCTCAACAATATAATGCAAAACACACGTTACACATCTCAATATGACATACTTCTACATTATTTTTGTACATTTTCAATATTTTATGCATTTTTTATCATTTTAGTACAAATTTGTATAAACTGGCTGTCACTCTCTATGGGCACATTTCAAACGTGCACAATAATTTTTCTACGTTTAATTTTCTATCAATTTCTTGTTAATTAAAACGTATAACAATCATTATTATTTCTAATTAACATATCTGCGTCAGCAATAGTTGTCTTGCACACAGCTTACGACAAATGAAATTGGTCCTCCCCATGCAGTTTTGAAAGCTTGACAATCTGAAGACAATGGGCAAAGTCAGTCTCCCTTTGTTTACTGCAGTGCCCAGAGATGAAGGGGAGATTTGTAAAAGAGGGCTGAGGTGAATATTTCTGTTACTGCAATGAAAAGGCCTGGGAAAAGAAGCTACAGACTGCGGAAACAAGGATTATAGAACACAAAAGGAAATATGTGGAGATAATGAATATTAAAGGCAATTTGGAAAACGGAAAAATATAGGATTCCATAACACACACTAGGTGTGAATAGTTACAATTAAGAAACAAATAATAAGCATTACTTACCAGCACAATCAAAAACAGCTGATAATACTGATAATACTGGTATCCTTCCCTTTCTTGCCCAATTTGACTCCCTTCAGTTTTTTTCTGAAATAAATAAAGCTAAAAAGGACGGAGACTAGCAACAGTCACTTTAGGATCTACCTTTCCTGCACAGCAAATAAGTGGATGAATCAACATTAGTTCAGGGAAGGACATAAAGCTGTCTACCTGCAAGGTTTCAGGAGGAGGCGTGTGGCTTACCAGGTCTAGAGAATCTATTGGCAGCACCAGCACTCTCTGTACCAAGGTCACTTTATTTAGCAGTGGTGTGGAGGGTAGGTTTTGGTACACTGCATTTCCCTTGTCTGTGTGCTCGAGTGTTCTCCCATTTATCCCATCACACCGAAAGGGTGAAAGGCGTCAATGGACACCTGCAACAGTTGCAGTAAGCAGGCTGACAATGGAATGTCATGTATTTGTGTCCCTAATTTCGATTCATTTGGCTGGATTTGGCAAAGCTGTCTCAGAGATCTACCATGCTGCTCAGGGACAAGTTGTGCCACCGAGCAGTACCCTTTAAAGCTTGGAACCAAAAAGGGCACAAGGTGCATGATAAATTCATGCCACAGCATTCTTCTGAAAGGGTCTGAGGAATTGTAACCATCTTACCCCTACACTAATAGAGCTCCCCTCGCACTACCTGGCCGCCCACAGACAGCATCATCTACAAAGCCATGATGACAGGCACCCTCTCCTATCAGGCTGAGAAGCGTATCACCTCTAGTGGCTCTGACATGCCTACAAAATGGACACCATCAGACTCTACTCAAAGAAGTGCAGTAAAAGAAAACAAGGAAACAGACCTTTTTCATTTAAGTGACAGCATTTAGAACTGCATTCTTGTATTCACCAGGACAGACTCAGCCCTGCTTCAATTTAGGAAAGAGGTGAAGACATCTATTTAAAGCAGTTCATCATGAGGAAGTAATTGTCCACCTTAACTCTCACAGAGCAGCTTCCACTACAATCACTGACTAGCTCTAGCCTTGTCTTTAAGTTTGGATGACTTTCTGCTGACTTTAGCCTAGGTTTGAACTACGTAAATGCCCCATACAAATATACAGAGGCACATCATATCACCCTACAACATTGACAATTCCACAAACCAAATACCAATCCATAATGGAAACCTGGACCACTGAAAGCATTGAAATGGCACACTAATGGAATATTGTCTGTTATATACATTTTAAATAACAACAATAATAACAATATGGCATCCATCTCCAGGATGACACCATGGTTTTTGTCCTGGCTTACCATTTTCAGTCCATTGTATTCTAGTGTATTTTCCTTATGCCCTGTGGCATAAAAAGCGACATCCTGAGCACATGGGGTTGGTTAAATGAAACTGTAGCGATGGAAACAGAATGACCTTATAGTGTTTAATCACACCATTGCTGCCATCTGCACCGCAGCTGTGTGCTAGAATTCCAATTCATGCTTTGCCACTATTGTGTGCACCATGTGTCATACAAAAGTGGCAGTCTTTATACAGTAGTGTGGTGACGAACCAATATCACACATTGATCCCATTGTGAGTTGGAAATGGAGCATTGAGTATGTTTACAACTCTGTTCGGCATAGAGGAGGACTATTATTAGTTTTGCATCCTTGAAGGACAAGTGACTCAACATCAGAAGACTATGTTTATGTATTCTGAGGTGTGTAGGGAGGGATGCTCAGTTAACAATAGGCTCTAGGTCCTGACCCTTTTCCTTGTGCTGCCTTCGCCAATGTTCCTCTTTGGCTCCTAAGGCAGTGATGAGCTTAATCCCCGCCCCTATTCAGGGCCCACTTCTCCAAGGTGGCACCTCATTTCTTACACTGTTAAAATTGTTTTAATACTGGCAGGTCAGTCATATGTGGATAGAGGCACTTTACAGCATGCATGGAGAAGACCTGACAGCTGTTAGTCAATAAAGAAATGTAACCCTGCAGCAATCAAGAACAGTTGCAGAGGTTTCCTGATGGCTATATCACCAGTATATATTACTTCCCATAGCAGAAAGAAGGTCTGCCAACACAGATGCCATTTCAGAATAGAGAGCTTTCATTAGCCTATGAACAATGGCACCACAGGAGGCCTCTTTCCTTCTACTAAGAGTTGTTCTTTTATAGCCCAAATTTAGAAGGCAGCCAATGGTTTTGTCTGCTGCATCACTTTATTTTTAATAGCAAAATGACAGTGAAAGTATTGACAAGAAACAACAAGGTGCTGCCAGTGGCATCTCTAGAAGGGAGACGAGATGGGGTCGTTGCCCCAGTTCCATTTGCCTTAGCCCCATTCTTGTGCTCCACCACCACAGCTGCTGAAAGTAGGACGTGACACAGAGAAAACAAACAGATTCACCACTTTGCCTGTCATTAATTTTTCACACGACCTTTCATTGAAAGAGAGTGTTGTTTGCTTAAAGTGTTTAAATCTGAGTTTTTACATATGTGTGTGTGGAGTATTCTCCGTACTATGGCTCTTGGGGGCATATTTATATAATTTTTTTAATGCAAATGCGGCGCAAACTTAACTCCATATTTATATTTTGGCGCTAGACATGTCTAGCGTCAAAATATTGGAGTTAAAGTCATTTTTTGCCTGCGGTAAACTACCTTGCATTAATGAGATGCAAGGTAGGCGTTCTCGGGCAAAAAATGACTCTAAGGCCCTAGCACCTTATTTGTCCTCCCAGGCAAAAATCACACACAGGGGGAAAGAGGGGTCAAAAAATGGTGCAAAGCCTGGTTCAGGGCAGGCGTTAGGGAACCTGTGGGCCTATTTCCATGGTGGAACACCATGGAATAAGCTTACAGGTGCCCTCCCCAGGCCCAGGGACATCCCCACCAACACCAGAGGATGGGGGACCCCATCCAGGTAAGTATAGGTAAGTACAGCTAAGTATTTTTTTTAAAGTGCCATTGGGGGCCCTGAAATGGGCCCCCCTACATGGCACTGGGTGAAATGGCCATGCCCAGGGGACCCTGGTCACCTGTGCTGGCCATTGGGGTGGTGGGCATGACTCCTGTCTTTTCTAAGACAGGAGTCATGTGATATGGATAGTTTTGCTTCAGAAAATGACTCTAGTCACATTAGAGTTTTTTTTACTGTAACCTGTCTAACATCATTTTTTGGTGCAAAACCCCCTTCTTCCATACCGCCAGCCCCACCCGACTAACCTCATTGTTTTTTACGTTAGCCTACCCTTTGCACCGGCTTGCACCATTCCATAAATATGGTGCCCGGCTGGTGCACAGAAATGATGCAAGTCACTGCTAAGCATTTTGGTGCAAAACTGCGTTAGTGAAGTTTTGCACCAAAAAATTATAAATCATGGCCTTGGTGAGTTATTTTTATATGTTAGTTTTACTGTTTATAAGTGAATAGCGGCACATATTCAACAGAGTATATCGTTGCTGACTTACCCGTTTATTGTTAATGTTACTGGCTTGCACGCCATTTTACACTTGGCCTCAGACTGTGTACTCTTCTTATTATGGCTCCTTGTTGAGTTATTATGGTGTGTTATTCTGTCATCAGACATCACTTGTTTTTGCTGAATTCAGATATTTCCTTATTTTATACGTTTAGAATAGTGGCACCTCCTTGCCAGAGTGTTTTGTTGGTGATTTTTGTTTATCATTAGGATGGATGCACAGTGGTACTGTAACAAAACCTAACAGGCTGTTTTTGCATGTGGCTTTAGATGAAGCACTCTTTACTTGTCACTCTTGTGATAAACAGATGCGATTATTTAATTGAACACTTATTGTGACAATTTCTGCTAAATTTTTTGTGAAACACTGTGAGATGGATTTTGATAATAGGTAAGGTATTATTGGATATTTACTGAGCACATACATGTGTTAGTTACTGGGTGAATAGTTAGATTCAAAATATTCAATTCTTTTCACTTTGACCAGATGTAATAAATGGATCGGTGTCACATTTTGAAACAGACAATTATGTCTGAAGCATGCACTTACTACATGGGGCTGATAATTATTAATGAAAATTTGAGCAATAGTGGATGGGGACACTAGTTAAGGTTATAATAATTTGTAGTGTTCACACATAATTGCAATATTCAATATTATGGGGGTAATTTTGACCTCGTGGTCTTTTTTAAAGACCGCCGAGGGACCGCCGTGTGGAAGACCGCCAGTGGTGGTGGTTTGCCGCTCGGCCTATTATGACCGTTGGCAGCTCTCCGTCCTTTTACGGACGGAGAGCCGCCAACAGCCATACTGGCGGGAGGTGGGGAAGTGGAGGTTGCTCCACCTCCACGCCAACAGAACACCGCCCAGCGAATCACGTCCTGTGATTCGCCGTGGCGGTGTTCTGTTGGCGGTGTGGTGTCGACAGAGCTGCCCGCATGGCTCCCGTCCCCTCCCGGAGGATCGTCGGACCAGGTAAGTTGATCGTCCGTGAGGGGAGGGGGTGGGGGGTGTTGTCTGTTGTGTGCGTGCATGGGGGTGTGCGTGTGTGTATGTAGAGGGGGTGTGTGAGTGCGCATATGCTTGCGGGGGTGTTGTGTGTATGGGAATGAGTGTGTGTATGTCTGTGGGTATGTCTGTATGGATGTGTGCGTGTATGTTTGAATGTGGGTGTGCGTGTCTGACTGTGTGTGTGGATGTAGGCATGTATGTCGGCGTGTGTGCGTGTAAGTGTGTAGGTGGTGTCTGAGTGCGTGTCGTGTGGGTATGGGTGATGTGATGTTGGGGTTCGGGGTGGGGAGGGGGGCCCTGCCACCTTTGGGGGGTGGCAGGGGTGGTGGGGGGGTAGGGGAGGGAGTTGGGGTGGGGGTGGGGGGTGTTGGAGACCCCTATCAGTGCCAGGGAAGGAATTCCCTGGCACTGATAGTGCTTACCGCCATGGATTTCATGGTGGTTCAAACCGCTGGAAATCCACAGCGGTAAGCCAGGTCCAAATACCGCCAGCGGTCTAGTGACGGCCGCCGGGCTGGAGACCCAGGTCTCCAGCCCAGCGGTCGTCTCCGCCCTGGCGGGCGGAACGGAGAACCGGCGGATGACCATGGCGGTAACCGCCATGATCATAGTTCCACAAAGTAAGACCGCCAGCCTGTTGGCGGTCTTACCGCCGGTTCTCCGCCTACCGCCAGGGTCATAATGACCCCCTATGTGTCACCTTTGTATACACATAAAACTTGTGTTTCCCTGGATGACATCTGTTGAACAATTTAAAAACCACATGATCTATATCACTATTTTGAGTTGGTGGTGGTAAATAATCCAACTGGTTGTTTATATTATGTAAAAGAGTGTTTTGTTTAATTGTAGCCCTGATGAAGTCAAAAGCAAATTTGCAGTTATGATGGAACACGTGCTGGTTTAATGTGAATATGAAGTGACGTGGGCTTGTGGTTACAAGAAGCCTATGGATTTTCTCTGAAGGTTACAATAAAGAATTCAAGATTATTATGGGACTGGGTTATTGAATTTTCTATTGACTTACCTATAATTGCTCTAGGGTTTACATATTTATCCATATCCATATCTATCTCTCTCTCTCTATATATATATATTTATATATGTATATATATTCACTGAAAAAAACTATTGTGCCCTACGGTAACTATAACTCACGCCCTTGCCCTGCACAGTTGTCTCATCAATAATTTTATTTCAAATGTTGCAGTGATAATATGAAAGATGGCTTAGAATATGTCATCAGTTATATAATAGGTGGAGTAATTACCTCTGCATGGCAAAGGCGTGAGTTATAGTTATCTTAGAGCGTGAGTTTTAATTACTTGAAAGAACTATAACTATAACTGCTAAATTTCTTTTTTTTTTTTCGAGTAAAATTAGAACCTAACTATAATGTCCCTGTAACCTTTGTTTTTTTACAGTGAATTTCTTTTTTTTTTAACGTATAGTAATTTTAATTGCTATACGTGAAACCAACCACACCTGTGCACGTCCTTTGGCAGTATTTGTTTTACAGAATTGACCCAGCACTTAGTTTACAGTAAGCTGACTGATCCCAGGATGCTTGCTGAGGAGGTGGATTTGGTGCGAAGTTATGTGGTGGGAGGTGACATTGACAAATGGTTTGATTCCTATGAAGTAGCACTAAGGGCCCATGGGGTTTATGAAAAGCAAAGGGTGGCGGGCTTGTGGAATCATGTACAAGTAATTGGGAGGGACACACTTCTCACATTAGAACCAGAGGACTGCAACACAAACCCGCTCATGAAAGCCATTTTAATTGCCAAGTTTGTACAGACCCCTGAAAAGTATGGCCAGAAATTCAGGGACAGTACCAAACTTTCCCACCAACTTGGGTAGACTTTTATGATTCTTCTAGCAAGACACTGAATGGATGAGTGCGGGTCAGTAAAGTAAATGATTATAAGGGGTTATATGATTTGATCCTGAGAGAGCATATGCACCGTATTTGCTTTACAGAGTTGCACCAGCACCTGATTGACAGTAAGCTGACTGATCATAGGAAGCTTGCTGAGGAGATGGAACTCTGGGCTAGCACCAGAGTGTCCAAAAACGTATCTAGGGGACACACCCACAAAGGTGATCAGGGTTCCCAACAGAGGAAAGAGGGAGGAGAAAAACTTAAAAATGAGGAGTTCACTAAAGGCACCCAAAATAATTCTCAAGGGAATAGTGGTAACCAGTCACAGTCAGATTCTAAGAAGAAATGTTTCTTTGATCACAAGACAGGGAGGTATGTACCACAATTTGCAGAGTGGTCCTTCTATGGTCACTCTAAGGATGACTCCAAATGTCTAAAGAGGGCACAGCCCCCCACTGGTGGACTGACACCTGGGTTGGCTAGTGTCGCGCTCGGGGAAGACGTGGTTCCAGTTAGCTTTGGGGAACAGACAGAGATAACCTTAGTGTTTCTGGGGGATGTGGATATGGTGCTAAAAGCCTATATGCCTGCCAAACATCTATGTGTAGGCAGTGGGTCACCATTAATGGGCAACAGGTGGAGGCTCTGCGTGACACAGGAGCCAGCATGACTTCTGTCAAGGGTCAGCTAGTGTCAGCAGAGCAGGTCCTACCAAACACATTGCACCAAGTCATAGTTGCTGAAATCGCAATCCCCATCTACCGGTGGCTCTGGTTTCCTTTGATTGGGGTGGGGGAGTCTCTGGTACTCTGAAAGTAGCTGTGAGACCTGCCATGCCTGTAGATTGACTGTTAGGCAATGACCTATAGCACACTACCTGGCGGGAGCTAGAGCTCAGGTCTCCCTTGGAGATGAAGGGATTGCCTGAGTGGGTCTGTATGACCACACAGTCCATGGCTGCCCTTGAGGGAAGTCAAGGGCATCTAGAGCTTGAAAAAATGGCCCAGACAGATGCCAAGGAGAGGGGAAAGGGACGTGGGAAACCAGTCCTAGAAGTTCCTACAGTGGAGATTGATGGGGTCCCTGAGGAAGAAACCCTTGAGCCAACCGGGCAGGTCATTGCCACCCTGGGTGCCCTGTCTTAGCTTGCTCGCTGGCAACTTGAGGGTGGGCCCACCAGGGAGGTATTCTGCAAAGCGCAGAAAGAGTGTCCCACTCTTAAGGGCTTGAGGCGACAGGCCTCTGCCCATGCAGCAGGTGAAGCAACTGGGGATCACCTAATTTACTGGGTGAATGATCTACTATATAGTGAGCCTGAGGGTCCGGGTACTGGGGTAGCACGTGTGCTGGTAGTCCCCTGGTGTTACCGGGCTTTCCTACTGGGTTTGGCTCATGACATACCCATGATGGGACATTTATGGCAAGACAACACCTTTGCCTGGCTTGTCACCCACTTACACTCACATACATTCTGCAGGTCCTGTCCTACATACCAAGCCAGAGAAAGGTCAAGGAAAAAGCTGAATGCTTCCCTGATCCCACTTCCCGTCGTTGGCACCCCCTTTGAAAGGGTGGGCATTGACATCATTAGCCCATTGGACCCCAAGACTGCCCAGGCAACAGGTTCGTCCTGGTCTTGGTGGACCATGCCACCCACTACCCAGAGGCAATCCCTCTGAGTGAGGACGGTGACTGCACCAGTAGTGACCAGAACCTTGATAGGGATCTTTACCCATGTGGGGTTCCACAAATAGATAATATCTAACAGAGGCACTAATTTCATGTCTGCGTACATGAAGTCCATGTGGGATGCTTGCGGTGTAAACTACAGGTTCACCACATCCAATCACCCTCAATACAACGGTCTAGTCGAGAAGTTCAGCAAGACCTTGAGGGGCATGATTACAGGCCTATCTGAGGGCATGAGAAACAAGTGGGATGTCCTATTACCATGCCTTTTCTTTGCTTAAGGAGAGGTGCCCCAGAAGGTGGTAGGGTTTAGTCCCTTTGAGCTTCTCTATGGCTACCCTGTTAGGGGGCCACTAAGCATTGTCAAGAAGTGGTGGGAGAAAGCTCCCAGGAACCCCCCTCCCAGGATGTGGTAAGCTTCATGTTGGCCCTCCACAATCAGATGCACTGCTTCTGGAAAAAGGCCAAAAGCAACCTTGAGGCCAGTCAAGAGGTCATGAAATGCTGGTGGAGTTTTAACCTGGAGACAAAGTATGGGTCATGGGACTAGTACAGCCCAGAGGTCTCCTGGATTGCTGGGTTGGCCCATATGAGATAAAGGAGCGTAAGGGGGAGGCCACTTACTTGGTGGACCGCGAGACCCCTCAAAACCCCCTAAGAGTGCTCCATGTAAACAGACTGAAACCTCACTGTGGGAGGTCTGAAGTCAGCATGCTCCTATTGACATATGAGGGTGTGGAGGAGGAGAGTGAACCTCTCCCTGACCTTCTCTCTGCACAGGAAAGTGATGGGACAGTGGAGGGTGTAAACCTCTCTGACTCCCTGACCCTAGATCATGAGGTGACTGTTACCAGTTACTGGAACAGTTTTTTCCCTGTTTTCCCTCACCCCTGGACTCACACATCTGTGCATCCATGATGTTGACACGGGAGACAGTCCCCCTGTAAAGAACAACATTTACAGGTTGTCAGACAGGGTGAAGGCCAGCATCAAGAAGGAAGTTGCCAAGATGCTAGCTTTAGGGGTAATTTAAACCACTAGCAGTCCCTGGCCGAGTCCAGAGGTGCTGGCATTGAAGGCGACCCCACCAGACACCAAACCAGAACTTCAGTGCTGTGTGGACTACAGAGGTCTCTATTCCATCACCATACAGACGCACATCCCAGTCCCCAAGATGATGAGCTCCTTGACAGGCTAGGCGCTGCCAAATTCCTTAATACCTTTTTTGACATCAGGGTACTGGCAGATCATCTTGAATGAGGGTACAAAAGAGAGGTCAGCATTCTCAACCCCTGAGGGACATTACCAGCTCTGGGTGATGCCCTTTGGCTTAAGGAATGCCCCTGCTACCTGCCAATGGTTTGTTAACAGGGTCCTGCCTGGTAAATAGGTGTTCTGTGCCACCTACCTAGATGACATTGCCCTCTACAGTGCCGGCTGGATGAACACCAGTGTCACCACCAAGAAGTGGTTCAGACTCTGCAACAGGCAGAACTGACAAACAAAGTCAGTAAGTGCCAAGTTGGGCAGGGTTCAGTGGTGTACTTGGGACATCTGGTAGATGGTGGAAAGGTGCAGCCACTCCAGGCCAAGATTGAAACAATCATTGCTTGGCAACCACCTTAAACCCAAACTGAAGTAAGAGCCTTCCTAGGCCTCACTGATTACTACAGAAAATTCATTAAGGGATATGGCACCATTTTTGCCCCCTTAACAGAGCTGACTTCTTAGAAGCAGCCCAGGTTGGTGATCTGAACAGAGGCTTGTCAGAAAGCCTTTGACTCCTTCAAGGTAGCCATGTGCACAGCACCTGTGTTCAGGGCCACTGATTACTCTAAGGAATTGATGGTGCAGACGGATGCTTCAGAGCATGCATAGGGGCAGTCTTAGCACAGCTGAATGAGAAGGGCCTAGACCAACCAGTAGCCTTCATTAGCCGGAGGTTATTTCCACTGGAACAGAAGTGGAGTGCCATTGAAAGAGAAGCATTTGCTGTGCACTGAAGAAGCTGAGACCACACCTGTTTGGGACTAACTTCCGGGTTCAGACAGACCATAGGCCCCTCAGATGGCTTGTGCAGATGAGATGTGAAAATATTAAACTTTTGAGGTGGAGCATCTCCCTACACGGTATGGACTTTACGGTGGAGCATTACCTGGGGACTAACCACGCCAATGCTGATGGTGTCTCAAGATTTTTCTGCCTTAGTGATGAGAGCTCCCAAGGACGTGGGTAGCTCTCCCCACTTTCAGCTTGGCAGGCACATGTTAGACCTGAAAGCCTTAGGGGGGTCATCACCCAACTTTTTGCCTGCCTCCCTCCATTTTCTCTGACCCTGTTTTTGATGGTTTTAGGACTCTGCACACTTTACCACTGCTGTCAATGCTAAAGTGCATATGCTCCCTCCCCTAATTATAATGTTGGTTCCTATCCAATTGGCATAATTAATTAACCTGTAAGTCCCAAGTAAAATGTACTACATGTGCCCAAGGCCTGTACATTAAATGCTACTAGTGGGCCTGCAGCGCTGTTTGTGCCACGCACATAAGTAGCCCCTTAACCATGTCTCAGGCCTGGCATTGCAGGCTTGTGTGTGCAGATTCACTGCCACTTCGACTTTGCATTTGAAACTATTTGCCAAGCCTAAAACTCCCCTTTTTCTACATATAAGTCACCCCTAACGTAGGCCCTAGGCAACCGATATTGCAGGGTGCTATATTTTTTACATATCCAAGTAGTGAAAAAAACATAAAGGGGGTCATTCCGACCCTGGCGGTCATGGACCGCCAGGGCCGGGGACGGAGGAAGCACCGCCAACAGGCTGGCGGTGCTTCTGGGGCAATTCTGACCGCAGCGGTAAAGCCGCGGTCAGAAAAGGGAAACCAGCGGTTTCCCGCCGGTTCTCCCCTGCCCCAGGGAATCCTCCACGGCGGCGCTGCAAGCAGCGCCGCCATGGGGATTCCGACCCCCTTCCCGCTAGCCTGTTCCTGGCGGTTTACACCGCCAGGAAGAGGCTGGTGGGAACGGGTGTCATGGGGCCCTGCCCCTGCATGGGCACTGCAGGGGCCCCCAGGGGCCCCATTAAGATTTTCAGTGTCTGCAAAGCAGACACTGAAAATCGCGAAGGGTGCCACTGCACCCGTCGCACACCAGCAACTCCGCCGGCTCCATTCGGAGCCAGCTTCATCGTTGCTGGGGCTTTCCCGCTGGGCGGGCGTGTGGCCTTTTGGCGGTCACCCACCCGCCCAGCGGGAAAGTCAGAATGACCGCCGCGGTCATTTGACCGCGGTACGGTCTTTTGGTGGTCTCCACCCGGCGGGCAGCGCCCGCCGCCCGCCGGGGTCGGAATGACCCCCAAAATCATTTGCCACTAATGTGAGGCCTGCTCCTCTTATAGACTAGCATTAGAACTGCCCTCATATACTTTTGAGTGGTAGATTCTAATGTGGAAGGAGTAGCCCTGTCATATTTAGTAATGCCAGAATGGTAATAGAAAGTCCTGCTTATTGGTGAAGTTGGATTTAATATGTCTATTATAGAAATGACACTTTTAGAAAGTAGACATTTTTCTTCACTTACTGCCATCTGTGCCTTGCAGCCTGTCTCCAATCCACATCTGGCCTGTGCTGGTTAACAGCTCCCCTTGTGAATTCCACCCAAACAGCCATAAACACAGGACACTCAGTCACATCTGCATTCATCTGCATACTGAACGGGTCTCCCTGGGCAGGAAGGGTGGGTGCGCTCTCTCTTACACTCAAAGGCCAGTGGTCTGCCCTCAGATAAAGGACTGATAACTGCCCACAGGGACCATGGCAGAAAGCACTGGACTGAAAGAGGAACTTGTGCACTTCAAAACCACTCTTTGAAGTTTCCCCCACTTCAAAGCACGTTTGGGTATATATACTGGGTCTCTGACCCCACCAAATCAAACACTTCTGGATCTACACCTGCACTCCATCAGAGGAACTGCCTGGCTGCCCAAAGGATTCAACTGGACTGCTTTGCTGAGACGGATTGCTGCTCTGCTTGTTACCCTGCTGCCCTGCTGGTCTCTGACTTTGCTGGAAGGACTATGCCTGCCCCTAAAAGTGCTCTCCAACGGCTTGGATTGAGCTTGCCTCCTGTTCTGAAGTCTCAGGAACAGGAAAGACTTCATCTAGTAGCTTTTAGCTAGTTTTCGAACATCAGCGATGCCAGGAATTACTTCAGCAATGCCAGCAGCCTGCTCCGTGGGCAATGCTGCATGCATCAACTGTGGCTTGCAATGAAAGTCCAACGTTGTTGCGACACTTCTGACATCTGAAGGAGCCCCGAGGTGCCCTCCCATGCCCCCAGGGACACCCCCTGCCACCCTTGCCCACCCCAGGAGGACACCCAAGGCTGGAGGGACCCATCCCAGGGACATTAAGGTAAGTTCAGGTAAGGCTTTTTTTTTTTTTTTTTTGTGACATAGGGGGGGTCTGATTTGTGCCCCCCTACATGCCACTATGCCCAATGCAAGTCCTCTGGGCATGGCCATTGAGCAAGGGGGCATGACTCCTGTCTTTGCTAAGACAGGAGTCATTTCTATGGGGGTTGGGAGTCGAAAAAAATGGCGCAAATCGGGTTGAGGCGAAAAATTTGCCTCAGCCTGACTTGCCCCATTTTTTGACGCCCAAGCCCCATATCCCCCTACGCCTGCGCTGCCTGGTGTACGTTGTTTTTTTCCACGCACACCAGGCAGCGCCGGCGGCTAACGCTGGCTAAAGTCATTGATTAAATACGGCGCCCACATGGCGCTTCAGAATGGCGTTAGCCGGCACTAATTTTTTGCGTCAAAAAGTATAAATATGGCCCTGTGTGGTGTATTTTTTGTGGTGCTTTTAACTGTGTTACTTTATGAGCTATTGTACTAATTATACATTGCCTTCTACATTAATACTGCCTAATCTGTGCCAAGCTACCAGAGGGTGAGCACAGGATAATTTGTGTTGTGTTGTGCCTTACCCTGAGGACCACACTCGTGCAGGGGAGAGAGATAAAAGCTTCAGAATTTGACAACTTCCCCCTGCCAAAACCTAACGTGTTTGCTGTGGCTTGGCTACAGCTAGAGAGCTGCAGCCAAGCCACAGCAAACAGCTATGTCCCATGAGTTGGCGCCCCAAGACAGAGCAGGAGCCGGCCCTAGTGGGTGGCATTCCCCAGGTATATCTGGGGCTCCATACGGGGGGTCCCCCTCCAATATGATGATAGCCCCAGGTGGTAGTGGTGCCCAGGGCAAATGGATGTCCAAAACTGCCCCCCTTTCTATAATTTTCACTTTGCCCCGGTAGGTGGTGTTCCCCGGGACACAAGGGGGCCCACTCAGGGCCTATGTAAAACGAGTGTGGGAGCCCATGCTTCTTTTTTTTTATTTTATATCGCTTAGTTGTGGCAAAAAAAATATTTAAAAAAAATGCTTTTTTGCTCTGGGGTTACCTCTGAAACACCCCCACCAGTGCTAAGGGGTCAGGGTGTCTCTACCCTGGCTCCTTTTCTTTTTTTTTTTTTTTACCTTTTTTCTGGGACTAGGCTCAAGCCGATTCCCAAGATGGCTGCCAACACTTACTAGTATGAAATACTGGTAGTCAATCACAGCTGTGCATTTCCGTGTATGAGCTCGTCTTTACGCACAGAGATATACAAATTTGAATTTCTCAAAATTTCTCAAAAACGAGTGAATAGATTTACACCAAATAAAAAAAATCTCAATCTCCGTACTCAAACTTTCAGCCAAATTTGGTGTAATTCTGTCCAGCTGTTCGGGCTGTAGATGTGTTGATGGGAATTAAAATGGAAAATGCAACATTTTTTAGCCTTCTTTTTCTCGCCCCCCCCCCGCTTGATGGATCACCCCAAAACTTTCCAGGTGCACCAAGGCCCATATTTATACTTGTTGACGCAAAACTGCGCTAACGCAGTTTTGCGTCAAAAAAATTAGCGCCGGCTAACGCCATTCCGAAGCACCATGCGGGCGCCTTATTTATTGAATGACGTTAGCCGGCGTTAGCCGCCGGCGCTGTCTGGTGTGCGTTAAAAAAAACGACATACACCAGGCAGCGCCGGCGTAGGGGGAAAATGGCGTATGGGCGTCCAGAAATGGTGCAAGTCAGGCTGAGGCAAAAAAATCGCCACAACCCGATTTGCGTCATTTTTTTACGACGCCCATCCCCCATTGAAATGACTCCTGTCTTAGCAAAGACAGGAGTCATGCCCCCTTGCCCAATGGCCATGCCCAGGGGACTTCTGTCCCCTGGGCATGGTCATTGAGCATAGTGGCATGTAGGGGGGCACAAATCAGGCCCCCCTATGCCACAAAAAAAAAAAAAAAAAACTTACCTGGACTTACCTCAATGTCCCTGATGTGGGTCCCTCCATCCTTGGGTGTCCTCCTGGGGTGGGCAAGGGTGGCAGGGGGTGTCCCTGGGGGCAGGGGAGGGCACCTCTGGGCTCATTCTGAGCCCACAGGTCCCTTAACGCCTGCCCTGACCCAGGCGCTAAAATCCGGCGCAAATGCAGGTTTTTTAGTCCCGCCCACTCCCGGGCGTCATTTTTGCCCGGGAGTATAAATACGACGCATATGCATCGCAGTCATTTTTTAAGACGGGAACGCTTACCTTTCATATCATTAACGCAAGGAAGGTGTTCACGCAAAAAAATTACGCTAACTCCATGAACTTTGGCGCTAGACGCGTCTAACGCCAAAGTATAAATATGGAGTTAGTTTTGCGTCGAAAAAAACGACGCAAATTCGGCGCAAACGGAGTATAAATATGCCCCCAAGAATCACCGGGCCACTTTTTCTTGGAAACTTTTGGAAAATGTTGTGAAGATTCGTCAAATAGTGCCAAAGATATAGGCAAGTCAAAAAATGCTTTTCTATGAGGTAACATATATATATATATATATATATATATATATATATATATATATATATATATACTTGGAAAACTAAAGCTTACAGGACATTATAGTGAGGCTCCCATTTTAAACGTACAAAACCATAGAAATTCAGCCGTTATAATTAGAGATATTTCAAGTAACTATAACTCGTGCCCTAATGTAACTATAACTCGTGCCCCCACCATGCACAGTTTTCTCATCAATAATGTTACTGCAAATGTTACAGTGATATTATCAATGATGTTAAGATACGTCATGAGTGCTGGGATATCTGGGTTAATTAGCTGTGCATGTTGAGTGTCCTCCAAGTTTGTAAAAATGTAATTGAACCCGGGGAGTTGGCAGTCCCCTGGGCCAGTGGGAGTCCATGCTCCCCACCCCCAACAATTTATATTATGCAGCCCCAGTGGAGTGGTGGTCCACACTGTCCACGGGGTCTGTGCGCCCCCCAGTATATTTATCAAATATAGCTCTGTGGAGGTGGTGGTCCTCGGGGACCCTAGGGTCCGTGCTGCCCCCCCATCTATTTTTTAAAATTATCCCCATGGAGATGGTGATCACCAGGGTCTGGGATGGTCCACACACCCACATAGTTTTTAAATGTAGCTTCGGGGAGGTCTTGGTTCCCCAGGCTCATAAGAGCTCTAGGAGGGGAGGCCCATGTGCCCCCTTCTTAATTATCCCACCCGGGACTCTGTACTTTCTTTTTGTTTTAATTCACGGGAAAATTTGTGAATGATCATGAATCTCACCATGATTTTGTTTTTTTTGTTTTTTTGCTCTAGCAGGGTCCCTGGGAGACCCCTGGACTAAGGAGAGGGGGATAGGGTATTCCTACCCTGCCGCCTTTATTTTTTTTGTCGTTTTATTTTGGTGCTCAGCTGAAACCGAGTCCCAAAATGGCTGCCAACACTTCCTGTCTGTAGTGCTAGCAGTCAATCAAATCTAAGCATGAGATCGGGAGTGTTTGTGGAGTATTAGCGCTTCTAGATTTACAAATTTGGATTCCTGTACTATCTTGAAAACTTCTGAAAGGATTTACACCAAATAACAAAAAGCATGATCTACAGACCAAAAGCTGCCTTTCTGCCAAATTTGGTATGATCCCATCCAGATGTCCGGGCTGCAGTTGTGTCTCAAGACTCTATGGAAATAAACATGGAAAACACACTTTTGTTTGACCCCCCCTTTCTTTTTCTCAGCACCCAATTGACAGATGACAGCAAAAGTTTCTATGCACAACAAGAACCAACTTGACACTTTTTTGGAAAATTTGAGAAAGATTTGTCAAACGGCACCAAAGATATAGCCAAGTCAAAAAATGTTTTTTGTAAGGACACTAGGTCCTAACTATAACTACTAGTGTTTGTGTTACATTCCAGCCTCCTTACCCATTCCTGCATCTTTGCCACCAGGCTCCCAGCAGTGAGGAACTGTATGAGGTTTAAACACACCCAACACACACACACATATGTACACACACACATATGAATGTGTATGGGGTGTGCGTTTGTGTAACATTTGCACAACTAGTTTTATCCGAGGCCTACTGCCGCCCCCCTCCCCCCTTAAAATTCTCTTTGGGGTGCAGATGTACCTGCTCACCTCTAACACTGTATTAGGAGAAAATTCAAAATGTTCTGTGCTTTGTTATGCCCTGCAGCATAAATGTTGCTGTGGAATAAGCGTTTAAAAACTCATATGTGCGAAAGCAGAAAGGTGAGCTGGGGGAACTCTGTTGTTTTTATCATGATGCATATCTCTGTGTTGTTGCTCATGCTTGGAGATGAAACCATAATTTTGAGATGAAGATGAAAAGAAAATGCCCCCTGAGGAACCCATTTCAACAAATCTTGGCAGTTCTGTTTTACAGTTAATGGCGACGGTTGCACTGATGCATAGACGCTTCTTCAGTTCCCTTTTTTGGTTTTATTCACGCATTTCTAATATATTAATCACGATAAGAAAACATGGAATTCTACTTTCCCGTAGCAATAAAGGCGGCAGGCATATGGTGCGATTCTACAAATATGCAAAAACACACCTTTAAATCAGTCCGGTTTGCAAATTGTGGTCTTTGGAACATTTCTTTTGCGAAAATAAAGCAAGGTTAAGGTGTTTCTTGGAGAAAACCCATAGAATTTCGGAGAGACTACTGCATGAACGTGTTTTTCCTTTTTTGCCGACATTCTCTTTTGTATTGAAGAAGCAGTGGCTCTTAAAAAAATCTTGCACATTCGAGAGGGCTGAAGGACATCATGCAATTAGCTCTGTGTGGTGCAGTGCCCCAAATGCAGCAACCAGGATGCGTGGATTGAAGAGGATAGCCAGGGCGTCATTACTGTTTCTGCCTCCTCAGCAGTCAGACAGGCCCACATATATCATTTTCTCTTTTCAATGAAAGATAGCCTTCTCGTGAAAAATATCTGTGCCACAAAGATGTAAGAAAATTAAAAAAAAACAGGAGGACAACAATCCGCACTTGTCTCAGTGAACAAATGCCTGTGGTTCATGGACTAATAATGCGGTTATTGCAATTTACATTTTTTTAATAATCTCTTCATTTTGGTTATTCTACCAATACAGAGGAAAACAAAGCTGTAATGATTTTTTTTTCATGGACATGTTTTGTTCCTGATTGCAAACGGCCCTCATTTAATGCCTCATAATCGCAACCTGACCTAGAGGGAAAGACAAATGTGCATTCTTCACACTGCCCAGCACGACGCCTATTGCTTTAATGAGACATTCATGCTTTATATAATGCTGAGTTCTTTTTGAGGAAGATTTTTTCTAATAAAAAAAAAAGACAAAAGAGCCCCTTTCTCTCCCACAAAACCAGTGCACAAATCCATGTTCATTTAATTCGTTTTCCAAGGTTGCAATCGTTTTTATCATAGCTCGAAGTTCAATACCGATTATGCAGCTTAAGGTGGACATAATTTTGTTTGCACAGCAACTGATGTGGGATGGTCAGCTTGCTTTCTTGAAATGTTGCTAGCAATTTGTACCTGTTTTTCAGAATTATAAAGCTGAGAAAATGCTCTTTGAAATGGACCCTGTAGCAGAAAAAGTACTTTCAGAACCTACGATATCTGACGTGCAGGGCATAACTAAATGATTTCAAAATGCTACTTCTTTAAACTAGCAAGATACCTTGATGGACTCAGAACCTGCTATTGAGATGAATGTCCAAACTACAGGTCAATGGTTTAAATCCTATAACAGCAATTTGTTTATATAGGCATCTGTATTTTATGTACCAAGAAACATGATCATAATTCATGAAAGGGATTTTATGGTGTGTAAAATAGTACCACTTACATTTTACAAAAAGCAACTCACAAACCTACGCAGACATATATCCACCTTCACCACCCCGATCTTTTCTGTGTGGAGATCTCTGCCCTAGTTGCAAAAATGCAGCATTCCTTTTGGAGAATTCATGAGAATACAACGAATTTGGTCATACACTAAGGAGTATGAGGGACTTTTGGAAGCCTCATCAGGGAGGTTTATCAGGAGAAAATATCCAAGGAGATGCATTAAAAAAGTCAAAAGAAAGATTAGAAGAGATAACAATATCATCATTAATACATCACAAAAAAAAATCAAAAGACAGAAAAGGAAGAAGTGATAAGATTTATAACATCATACTCCTCAGAGACAAAACAAATGCGGAGGATTCTCACCAAATATTGTTCTGTCCTAAAAAGGGATCCAGTAATAGGAAACGTGATAGGAGATCATCCACAGGAGAACTATCAAAAAGCACCAAGCTTGAAAGATCGTCAGGTGAGAAGTCACTATGGTAATCTAGGTACATCATGGTTCACACAACCTGGCTTTTGGAAATGCAATAAGTGTAAAGCCTGTGTAACTGGAGTGAATAAAAAAGAAACTGTAACAGGAATGGGAAAAACCAGACAGATCAAACAACACATTACATGCAGAAGCAGATTCACTGTATATGTTATTGAGTTCCTGTGTGGACTTCAATATGTGGGAAGTAAGGTTTGAGAAACAAAAAAAAAACGATTTTGGAAAACATATGGGCAACAGTAAATTTAGACAGAAGCTACGCAGTAGCAAAACACATGGAATTGGAACGTTGGAGTGATTGGCAACTATTCGAATATTTTGCAATTGATCATATCCAAAGAATGGAACATGGTCCGGATTGAGACAGTCTGCTTTGACAAAGAGAATAAAAACACATAAAAGAAATGCATACCCTAATACCCCGAGGGTTGAACTCCGATGAAGAATTACATGTACATCTGTGAATGACATATAGTATGAGTGTTTAGCATAGGTTTTAGCCTGAGAAAGATAAATTCATAAAATAATGACATATAAAAAAAGTTTGGTTTTCACACAAAGAAGAGTTTGTCACATAGAAATGCAGTAACATATACTACTGTTTGAGCAAAAACAGTGCATAGATTGTGGGCATCAATGGGATTTAATAAGCAGAGTAGCCATATAAAAGTATAAGCACATGAAATTGATAATAGGCATGGGGTTTACAAACTATCAATGTATATGTTCAAAGGACTAAGTAAAATATACATGAAGTGCTCTCAGAACAGAGGGATTTTTGACTTTGTATTGCCAACCAACAATTGTTCTTTATGGGTTGGAATAAGAGAGAAAAAAATAACGCACAGGACTACATAACCCATAATGCACCAAAAAGAGATGTAACTATTGGGGAAAGGAAAAATCTATGAAATGTGATATAAAGAAACTTGAAAAACAATAGTATCAAACTGCAGTTTCAAAATATAGGTATTTTTAAATCAGTTTCGATTTTCACACTTTTGTTAAGTTAATAGGCACAACATTGGTTTTCAAAATAGAAAATGTTTGTTTAAACAATGGGGATATAAACATTGGTGACAGACTGTGTAAATATGCTTGTGAACAAGGTCAGTGAGACTAAAACGTATTAAGCTTTATTTTACTACAAGAACGAATATTGTTTCTGAAGAAACATACTCCTGCAAAGAGACCTTTGAGTGCGGTTTTATCTCCTTTCCGGGTAACAAAGAGATGGAAAGACATAATCCGACATCCCGAGCTGCGAAAACTAGCACCGCCAAAGAAGGAAAAAAGTGCGTCATAAGATACCAAAATAAAGGGGAAATCTTATATATACATATACATATATATGCATATATATTTCAAACATCTTTCTTGCTCGCCTCTGTTTTTCCTGTCAAGATCGGTGCCTCCATGTGCAGGAGTGGGTTCCCACCTATACAAGTGAAAAATCTAATTACTTTGAGACTGGCAATCAAAAAGAATTAAAGTGCTTTTAATCCACCAGATGTGTTTTGGCTTCTGAACCTTGTTCACTGCAATTTACCCCAGTCCCCCCTCCTTTTAGTGCACCATGTGAAATGTAAACACAAAAAGGGGTTACACATATGGTCAATAGAGACAAGTATTGGCTTAAATGTATGGCAATTTAGTATGGTGAGAGAAATATTTATTTAGGCTCAGCAAAAATATCGCATTCCTATACTTAACCAATAAAAATAAACACATCGAGAACACAAATATCATTGCTAAACATATCAATTTTTACTTATATCTAAAACAAAAATAGCAAAAGAAAAAATATTGTTACCTTTAAATAAACATGTGAAGTGTCAAAAATATTGCCTCACACAATATCCACTACAGTAATGTAATCAAATAATTACATTAGTAATAATAAACATAATCATGACTACGTTTTGCTTTGAACAAAAACATTTAAAAAACATTAAACATATAAAAAATATAAAAATATTTTTAAAAGTATAATTAAATCCATAACAATACTGCTAAAAAATGCATACCCAACAAATATGTATAAAGCAACCTAAATATCAATAAAAAAATATGTAAATAAAATAATATTCAAAAGTATCAAACTGCATATTATTAAACTTTATAAATAAAACACTAATTAGCATTTACCCTAGAAGGACATAACTGATAAAAAAATTAAAAACATTACAAAACTAACCAAGAAAATCAACCTAATAGCAAATCTAAATAACACAAACAATTAAATAAAAAGCACACACATTTTATCAAATTAATACTACAAAAAATGACAAGTTGCAAGAAGAGAAAACTGTTCAGGATTCTCTGACCAGACCCTGAAAACAGAAATGTATACATTTTGACAATTACCTTGCAAAGTAAGTAAAACTTATATTTAAACAAAAACTTCCTTTTAATAAAATTAAAAAGGTAAATAACAGATGGTTGACAAAACAGTCTGCAACTATTATCTTTTCACATGTGCTTACTAAAAAAATACTGTAACATTGAGAAAGTGTTAACCTACCAAAAAACACCAATTACAAACTAGAATAAAGACATAAATATATGTAAAATGTAAAAAACAAAATGTACCCTAAACCTGAAAACATTAAAATCTATCACAACCTTTACAAACTACAGACAAATAAACATTTAAATGAGACTGACGCTTGTTTCCCTTCCAACAGAAGAGAAAACACCTGCTCCATGTTGCAACACCCCTAACAGAAAAGCTGCAAAAAAGTGTGAAACATCTAAGAAGAACATACATGTGAGTATAAATATGAAAAAAAGTTGCATAATTTTATATGTAAATAACAAATTTATAAATATTTTAAATGTGTAATTGTTTATACAATTGCACCATTTTCAGACATAATGACAGAAAGAGTAGGACACATAACAACACATGAGGCAAAGCAATTATTAAGTCACATGAGCTACACCTCAACCAAGAAAGTACGTCAATGGGAACTGTGAATTGGAAGTGTACTACATATTACTGTGATGCATGCCATGGGAGGGCCTCTACAAAAGATGATGTTGTAATTAATGTAAGGGAAAAAATCCACCCCCAAATGTGACAGAAATAGAAGTAAGGGAGGTATTTTAGGATAGAAGAGGAGAAAGCATGAGTTCTTAAGAGCCCACAACAGGACTCATAAAATATACACTCACTAAAGTCCCCAAAAACATTACAGGCAACTACCACCCAAACCCACTTTAAAATGTTTAATTGCACTAACTTGAAAAGCCACAAGTTATACCCCTCCCGCTCATAGAAGATATCAAGATACAGAAATACTTGAACCCTTAAAAATTACACATAATGAGGAACCCTTCATGTCAAATGACAACCTAAACAATGACAGACAAATTTTAATATAGTCTACAGCAGATAACGTACTAAAACTAAGCCATTGACAAACCTGGATGATGGATGGACCCTCCATAATTTGCCCCAAATGATTCACTCAGAAATACACCATACACGGCAAATATTATGACACAAATATCCCTTTAACTATTTCCATGCTGAGAATGGCCGGGAGATGTCCTCAGCTGTGGTGCTCATGTGAAGAGGATGGCTCCTGGCCGTCCTCTGCAAGTGATCAGGAAATCCCCTTAGTGCTTGCAAAAAAAAAGCCTCAGGAGGTGGGGGACAAGTTTCCCACCTCCTGGGCTGTTTCTTTGTTTTAATTGAAATGACAATCAGTGTGCACATTGCACTGACGTCATTTCAATGAAATTGAAATTGAAATTGAAATGAGCAGTTGGGCTCATTTCACTTTCCCTGTCTCGGTGCTCAGAGCCTCCGAGCATTGAGGCAGGTAGGAGTGGTATTATTGGAAGGGGGAAAGTCTCCCCTTTCAAATTGTACCACTCCCTAGTGGTTCCCTGCTTGGGGATCGACCCGCTAGACAGCAGGGAGGAGGGAGCGGGTCCTTCAGCAAGGGCTTTTGCTCCCCCAATCTTTTGGGGGCATTTTCAGTCCTTCTGCCCCTCCTTGTGGGCAGACACTGTCATAAGCCCCTGATCTCCACCCCCCACCCGAGAGGGGCAGAAAGTGCACTAGGCACCAGGGACTTTTTAATGTATTGGAGTGTGCGGCTCCCCAAAATGGCCATGCCAACCCCCCACCCACCCCATATACATAAGCAGTCTTTCAGCCCACGGAGGGACAGAAGGGGGCAATAGTCCCTATCTGCCCCAGGGGAGCAGAAAGTTCACTAGGAACCAGGGATTACTTTTCTATTTTCACACTTTGGGGTGGGGGTCTGCCCAAAATGGGCATGCTAATGCCCCCTACCAGCTTCCGAATATATATACATTCTTTCAGATGGGGCAATATCCTCCTATCAGCACCCCGGCGAGGAAGAAAGCCCACTAGGCACAAAGGATTTTTTTAAATCAAAATTTGGGGGGGTGCCCACAATGGGCTAACCAATGCCTCCAGGCATTCCAAATATGTAAACAGTCTTTCTGTCCCCCAGGGGGAAGATGGGGGCCCTAGCCCCAGATCTGCCTCCCTGAGGAGGCAGAAAGTGCAGTAGGTGACAGGGATTTTTCTTTAATAATGTATAGGGGTGGGGGCTGCCCAGAATGGGCATGTCAATGCTGACATCCATCCCTAAATTTCTAATAAGTCTTTTTACCCCTCCTGGGGGGCAGATGGGACAATAGCCTTAACGTGCTCCCTTCGTGGAGCAGAAAGCACACTAAGCACCAGGGATTACTTTTTTTCAAACTTTGGAGTGGGCTGCTGCCCAAAATGGGCTTACCAGTGCCCCCACCCACTACAAGTATGTAAACAGTCTTTCTGTCGTCCCTGGGGCCAGATAGAGGCATTATACTCCAATCTGCTCCCTGGGGGGGGGACAAAAAACCCACTAGGCACCAGGGATTCTTTTTTTTAAATCAAACTTTGAGGAGGGGTCTACACAAAATGGGCTTACCAATGCTCCCTACACATCCCAAATATGTAAACAGTCTTTCTGCCCAACTCGGGGGGCAAATGGGGGCAATAACACCTGATCTGCTCCCAGGGGGCAGAAAGCTCACCATGCATAAGGAATTTGTATTTTTTAAACTTTGGGGTTACAAACATGTAAACAGTCTTTCTGATGGGGTGGTGGATGGGGATTATTACCCGTGATCAGCCCGGGGGGGGGAGGGGGGGAGATCAAGAAGTCCAATAGACACCAGAGAAGAATTTTTGGAGGGGTATGGCCATGCCTGCTCCCCAAATAAATGGGGACAAAATATTTCTGACTCCCTTGGGGCAGATAGTATAATTGCACCCAGTCCAACCCTGGGGAGGAGGGTAAAGCCCACTAGGTGCAAGGAATTAAAAAAAAAATAGAGATGGGGCTGCCCACCACTATTGGCATGGGTTTGCCCCCCCATCCACACTGTGGGGTATAACAGTCTTTCAGCCCCCCTGTGGACTAACCATCTCACCCCAATGACAAGCAATAGGACAAATGACACTTGGGTATTGATTTTACATTTGGGCCAAGAGAGCTTGGCTAACTCCCGATATCATCCCACTTGCAATGGCGAGCAGCTGCACTTTTTGGACTTGGGTATGCTGCACGTGGAAAAACCTACCAGACCCAGATACATCTGAAAACTAAACATCTCGGGGAGTCCAGGGTGGTGTGCTTCACATGCACCCCACACCATTTTCTTACCCACAATGCCCTGTAAACCTCCAACTTTGTCTGACATTATGCATTTTACCTACATTTCTGTGATGGAAACATCTGGAATCACTAGAAATCCACAATATTCTTACCACCCAGCATTGCCCCACCTGTACCAATAAAAAATCTGCCCCACTTGTATGGGTGCCCAAAGAAGAAACAACCTAAAAATGTCTGAAAGAAAATGCCCTTTTGGGTCAGCTTTGATTCTCCCTCGATTTATCCACAAATTTGGCCCTTCCCTGTCACAAGCACTTGGTCCACCTACATGAGTGAGGTGTCATTTTTATCAGGAGACCAAGGTGAAGGCAGGTAATTTGTGCCAGTGTGGTGATCACACAGAGAAATGTGAGGAAAATGTGATTTTTTTCCCCCTAAATTTGAGGTTTGTAGGGGTTTATTGGTAAGAAAACGCTGGGTGATCCAAGCAAGTCAAACCTCCCTAGATTCCCTTGGGTGTATAGTTTTTGTAAATGTCTGGGTTTGGCAGGGTTCCCTTGATGGCTGCCAAGCCAGATAACAAAAACACAGGTGCGCCATTGCAAAAACAGGTCATTTTGAGACAAATAATTTTGGTGTCCCCACAATATGTTTTGGGCCCTTCCCTGTCACGGACACTAGGCCTATCCACCCAAGTAAGGTACCAGTTTTATTGGAAGACTTGGGGACACGCTGGGTGGAAGGAAGTTTGTGGCTCCCCTTAGATTTCAGATCTTTCCATCACAGAAATGTGAGGAAAATGTGTTTTTAGACAAATTGTGAGGTTTGCAAGCGATTCTGGGTAGCAGAACCTGGTGAGAGCAACACAGGTCATTCCACTCCTGAATTCCTCTGGGTGTCTAGATTTAAAAGATGTACACATTTGCTAGTTTTCCCTAGGTGCTGGCTGAACTAGAGCCTAAAACCCCCAGCTAGGCACTTTGCAAAAAATGCATCTGTTTTCAGTGGAAAAATGGGATGTGTCCATGTTGTGTTTTGGGGCATTTCCTGTTGCGGGCACTATGCCTACCCACACAAAGGAGGTAGCGTTTTTATTAAGAGACTTGGGGGAAGGGTGGGTGGAAGGAAGGTTGTGGTTCCCCTCAGATTCCTGAACTTTGTATCACCGAAATGTGAGGGAAAGCTGTTTTCAGACACATTTTGAGGTTTGAAAAGGATTCTGGGTGACAGAACCTAGTCAGAGCCCCATAAATAACTCCATCCTGGATTCCCCTAGGTGTCTACTTTTTAAAAATGTACAGGTTTTCTAGGTTTCAGTAGGTGCCGGCTGAGTTAGAGCAAAAAACCCACAGTTAGGCACTTTGCAAAAAGCGCATTTGTTTTCAATGGAAAAATGTGATGTGTCCACGTTGCATTCCCTGTCACGGGCACTAGGCCTACCCACACAAGTGAGGTACGATTTGTATCAAGAGACTTTGGGGAACACAGAATAGCAGAACACATGTTATTAACAATTGCCTTTTTCTGCAGTTCTACCTTCCAAATGTAAGACAGTGTGTAAGAATGAAGTCATTTTGAAAATGCCTTATAATTCACATGCTAGTATGAGTAACCCCAAATTCAGAGACGTGCAAATAACCACTGCTTCTAAACTCCACATTCTGTGCCCATTTCAGAAAAATATAGGCTCCCTTGATGCCTGTTTTTCACTCTATGTCTTACCAAATGAATTGCTGAATACCCGGTACACAATAAAAACCCATTGCAAGGTGCAGCTCATTTACCTTGGGTTCTTGGTGAACCTACAAGCCTTATATATCCCCACTGCCAGAAGGGTCCTGCAAATGTAACCGTATATTGATTTTGAAAATCTGCCATGGCTGAGAAAAGCTACAGGTGAAAACGTAGACAGAAACTGTTGTTTTTTTCAACTCAATTTCAATATTTGTTTTATTCCAGCTGTTACTTTCTATCAGAAAACCTTGAAGGATCTACACAAATGACTCCTTTCTGAATTCAGAATTTTGTCCCCATTTCAGAATGTATAGCTTTCCGGAATACACTACTGGTTTCAGACCTATTTCTGTCAGTAACTGAAAGCAGGTTGAAAGCACAAAAAAAGGGAAAAATGGGATATGTCCCAATTAAATGCAAAACCTGTGTTGAAAAATTTAGTTTTCTGATTCTAGTCTGCCTGTTCCTGAAAGCTGGGAACACGATGATCTTAGCACCACAAAACCTTCACTGATACCATTTGCAGGGAAAATGCTTTCTTGCGCAGCACTTTTTTCCCAAAAAACAAAACGATTAGGTAACTTTTGTCTAATTTCTCAATTCCACCAGGGGAATCCACAAACCCTGAGCACCTTTAAAAGATCTAGGATTCTGGAAAAAATAGAGACACATTTGGCATGGATAGTTTATATGGACAAAACGTTATGGAGACGTAAGCATGAATTAACCCCATTAGCCAAAAAAGGGTTTAGCAGTGAATGTGTTAATATAAACCCAACTACCAAATAAAGAAAATAGCATCTACTACAAACTCTTTAACCACATTAATCATTAAACAAAAAACTAATACCCACAAAAATAATCATAGACTTTGAACGATCCATGATTCAAACCATTTTAAAATGTTTACCAACAAACAGCCTACAAGGCTGTTCCCACCAATCTAATCAAATCATATGGAGACACCTACAAAAATCTACAATAAGGGCCTCATTGTGAGTCTGTTATCTTAAGACTGCCAGCCTTGAGCAGCCGGTCAGGAACGCCACTGCTGTGGTGGTCCAACCTCCACATTAAGACTCCAGGGTTCCACTGTTTCTGCCGGGAATGATAACCCTGACAGGTTGATAGCGTGTGGAGGTCGCAATCCGCCAGGGCAGCACTGAATGCAGCACCGCCCTTAAAAATTCCGACCTCGTGCTCTGTCAGCCTTTTCATGGCGGTTTTACTGCCATGAGAAGGTTGGCAGAGAACAGGTTCAGGGGGCCAGAGGAGAGACCCTGCACTGCCTATGCACTCGGAATGGGCAGTGCAGGCGCCTCCTGCCCAGCACCCCAGAATGTTCACTCTCTGCGTGCAGACAGTGAACATTGTGAGGGTGCTGGTACACCCTGCAGGTGACAGCATTGCCACTGGCTCGATTTCGAGCCGGATACAATGTGCCACCTGTTTCCCGCTGGGCTGACAGGCAGAATCCTTGGTTTCCACCCATCAGCCTAGCGGGAAACACCTAGTAGGTCTGGCTGGGTGGTATACATTTTTTATTTATCAAATGTATTAAAAATAGTTTTATTTATTATTATTACTATTTATATATACATGTTTTTATAACTAGAAATGTATATTTTAAAACATGTAATAATATACATTAAATACATTTTGAAGAATAATTTGACATGTTTTATATATATTTTATTCTATGAAAATATGTAAACAATAATGTCATTTACTACAAATATACCTCCAACTACTTTTACAATTATCTTTCTAAACATCAACAATACCAATTAAATTGCATGAACTACTACTACTACTACTACTACTACTACTACTACTACATTGAAATATCTTTCTAACAAATGAATTTAACAATATAATGGTTAAATTAGATATTCACACTCCAACACAAACCATTTTGCAGAAAGTGCTGGACACTAAATTGGTGACATGTAAGATTCCCATTCCAATCTAAACCAATTTGTGAAAGGTGTTGGATACTAAAGTGGTGACATTTACTCTTGCCACATGAATCTAAACCAATATGGAGAAATTCTTGGACACTAAAGAGGCAACTTTGCTATTCCTTGCGTCGGTCACCGGAGGGATAATATTTACTGTCTCCACTCCAATATAAACCAATATTAGGCAGGTATTGGACACTAAAGGGGTGACATGTACTATTCCTACTCCAATATAAACTAATCTGGGGAAAGTGTCAGACACTAAGGGGTGAGGCAAGGTGCTGGACACTAAAATATTTCTTAACACAATCAACACTCTATACTGACATCATTTTAGATGTATAATATAAAACACATTTCCTAGAAGACACAATAACCTAAACTAAAAATCTATATATTTAAAATTAAATACAAATATATAAACTAAAAAATTGCATATTTAAAATTAAACACAAACATATAAACTAAGATCAAGTGAGATTAATAGTTTACAGGATTGCACAGCCCGGTGCTTAAATTCAGATTACTGGTTCCCCAACCAGCAGTCAGTCCAAATAAATAATATGTCAATGATCCAAAGAAAGTTTGAAAAACATCACGTAATATGTCCACTTACATCTGAAGAACACAATTTTTTACTCTTATTATATGAATGTCACAAACACAGCCAACATGTGTTTTGCAACATAGGTGCTTCTTCAGGGCTGTCAATTAGAAGGAAATAGGGAATGAAAATTGAATAGAAAATACATTCCAATGAACATAGGAAAAAAAACAAAATATAAGTAAATTGCAAAAACCTGTTCTATTATGTTACATCAAAACACATCCCTTTAGCTACAAATATTGAAACATCACCCATAAATGTCGTTGAAAACAATTCAGCATTTTAACATAATAACAATTCTGTCCATTATACTGCTTTCCATACAGACACTAGATGCGCACCACTGAAACAAATTGAGTACTTTAACAACTACAACATTGGAAGTAACATTTCTCTGGGTTAATACTTATTCATTATAACATGCTTTAAAAATGGTGGCAAGCCCACTAATTCATATAATCTTCAAAACGATCAAACTAGAATTTGAATCTATTTATTGACCTCCTGTCTAGAATCTTGTGTATCTAATGTTAATGAATCACTACTAAAATACAGTGTCAGGAGCTAATTAGAAAACAGTTCCTGACATGTTAGTAAACCACTCTATGGATTGACTAATTTAGATCCAATGCAACCCACCCCTCTTTCATAATGCTTGCCTTACAGACTATATTACCTGATGTCTAATGACACAACCATCTAAAATTTTAAGGTTGTTTTATTTCATGGTAATAAGAAAATAAAAACATATAAAATGTAAACCTATGGCCTACCTTTGAATCTCAAAACAAAATATTTTCTGTGCATGGGTGTTCTTTGAAATACCACAAGTATCTGAAGAGCAACCTAATCAAAATCAACAATAAAACTGCAAATTAAAATGAAAACCCTCCCCTTAAATTATTTATTAAATACGTAAAGAAACCAAAAACTTCCTTACCTTTTCAAAATTCAATATCAACTCTCTCATATCTTAAATGAACCCATCAATCTCCACCTTGTTAAAGAAAACTAAAAGACGTGAATCATATCAAACTTTAAAACTGCTATTGCAAAGTGATGTGAAAATTATTGCACAAAATCCCTACAGTACCCCTTCTACAGATATACCATGGGATCGATTAAGAGTTTGATGGATGGGAAAGCCCGTCTGTCAAACTCCTGACAGGATGGTTGCCGCCTTCGTGGCGACCGCCCCGGCCAACCTATTAGGTGTTTCCCACTAGGCCGGCCAACCTAGTAAGAAAAAGGTTACATCACTGTCTCTGGCTTGTAAGCGAGCCAGCGGCAATGCTGTCGCCTGCAGGTTGCTGGGCACGGGGACCCCTGCATTGCCCATGCCAAGTGCATAGGCAGTGCAGGAGCACCCCAGTCGCCCCCTGCATCTGTTCTCTGCCAGCCTTTTCATGACAGTTATACCGCCATGAAAAGGCTTGTGGAGAACAAGATGGTAATCTGCAGGGCAGCGCTGCATGCAGCACTGCTCTGTCAGATTATGACCTCCAAATGTTGTCAAACCGTCGGGATCACCAATCCCACAGGAGACGGCAGAACAGATCCCCACCAGCCTCGTAATGAAGCCCTATGTAATTGAAACAAGAGCCATAGACTCAAAATTCAACATTAAGCCCCCCCATCTTATGAATTTAACTTAGTGAAATAATTACCTCCACAATCTCAATGCCATAGTCCATTCTCCTCTTGTATACAAAGGCATTTAGGAATATATCCCCATGTTAAGGGAAGCTACAAAAAATAAACACAAACACAAATTAAAAACAGAATCACATCAGAGTCCCCTTTAAATTTTGCCAAGTATGCCCCTCCTTAATAAACACCTCTTCTCACTTACTCAAAGTCTGACAGCACATCTCCGTTCACCTGCATAATGTAAAAATTTAGCCATTTTCTAACTCCCCTTTATATAATGATTTCAAACTTCCTGCCAAATGGACTCAACTCAGAGCAACACTGAAACTGAAATCCAACACTTACGATCCCTACAACAATCCTCTCAAAAAGACTGCATACAGCCATTACTCAAAATGTGTCCTGTTCCAATCAAGAAAAACTCAATTTTATGATGTGTTATACAAAATAATGAAAACATTAAAGAAAACTTTTTTTACTACTGAAAAAACATCTTACTCTGATATGATAAAAATAATGGAAATGCTCAACTAAATCAAAATCTATCACAAATGAATGTTATTAGTCCGGGCCACCGCCGCATTATGACTGCTACCGGATATCCACACTGCCGGCGGTCGGATATCCGGCGGCATTCATCATGGTGGTCTGTAGCGCATAGGCAGTTTCACTGCTGGCACTACCATGCCAGAAAAAAAGACAGCCCACAGAATTACAACCATTAATTATGTGTGGGGGTCTTCTGGTGGCATGGCAGTGCCGGCAGTGGGAGCGCCGGGTCGTGCTCCCTAATGGAGGAGCACCTCGCCGGATGAGGTAAGTTTCATCCGCAAGGAGAGGGGGAGAGGGGGTGAAAGGCAGTGTTAGTCTGTGTATGCATGTCATGAAAGGGGGAGGGATGGGAAGTGTCTGTGCATGCATGCGTGCATTTGTGCATGTGTGCAAATTTGGCGATGGTGATGCATGGTTGTATGCATGTGGACGGGGTGGGGGGTGCATGGGTGAATGTGTAAGGGGCAAAGGGGTGTGTGAGTGAGTGCATGCAGGTGCATGTATGTATGTATCTAGTTGAAGAGAGTGGTGTGGGATGATGAGTGTATACGTGCATGTGTGATGTATATTGGTATGTATGCGTGTCTATGGGGTGAATGTTGTGAGTGCGTGTGAGTGCTGGTGTGTCGGCATGTGATTGTGTGTGTGTGGGTGAATGCATGCATGTGTGCAAAGGTGTTTGCAGGGGTATCCATGCGACAGGAACATAAGTTCCTGTAGTCTGGATACCTTACCACCAGCATTTTGTGGCGATGAGATAGGAAAATGCTGGCGGGGTTCCGAGTCAGAATAACCTGAGCAGTTATCTGACTCCTGCCAGGCTGCAGGTGGAAAACTCCATCCTGGAAGGCCTGTGGTAAAGCAACGGGACGGGCGGGGACGCGGATGTTTTATCAGTTCCAGTCTACCTAAAGACAAATAGTTTCACCTATTCAAAGACAAAGGCCCTTATTAGAACCCTGGCGGTTGGTGTTAAAGCGGCGGTAAAACCGCAAACAGGCCGGCGGAAAGAAAAATGGGATTACGACCGTGGCGGAAACCGGCAACATAGACAGTCACTTTAACACTCCGACCGCCACAGCGGTAGAAACAAACAGCACGGCGGACACCGCCAACAGACAGGCGGGAGACAAAGTACCGCCCACTGTATTACAAGAGGCCTATCCGCCACCTTTTCCGGGGCGGAACCAAGGCTATCAAAAGCATGGCGGAAACAGTTCACAGAAGGGAAAACACTCACCTCTCGACACCCAACATGGAACCAGGACGCCATGGAGCCCGAACTTCAGGTGTTACCCATGTTGGTTCACCTCCTCTTCTACCAGGAGTACGAACGGCAGTGGCGGCGACCACGGTGAGTACTGCACCTACAACACAGGGGAGGGGGGGAGGAAAGAGAGTGACACACACATGCAACACCCCTACCCTCACACTCACCCACAACAACATACAAACAAATACATGCAGCAACATTACATATACACCACCCCCACCCCTTGGAAGAAGGCAAGGACAAAAGAAAATGATTGTAACGATTGTAATCATTAAAAATCCATTAGTCAAAACTCCAAATTCAGTATATACAAATATGTACACCAACTACACAAGTCCAGATAGTGTACTAATCATTGTCTGTGGACCACTGAGCCTAAACTGCATGGGATAGGCCCACACATGATACCTGACTGGAAACAGAGAGAACACTGCTGGGGCATCAGATCGAAAATATACAGGCAACTCAGGGAGAGGGGGGCACCTCAGCCTGATGAACGAACTACGCCACTGCTGCACGAGGGGGCTCCATGCCCATTGCTGTATCCTGGGGAGTGCAAAGCCACAGTCTCTCAAGTCTCTCCAGTGGGTGGTTTGCCCTTTGCTTTATCCTGGGGAGTGCAAAGCCACACTCTCTCAAGTCTCTCACGTAGGTGGTTTGCCCACTGCTTTATCCTGGGGAGTGCAAAGCCACAGTCTCTCAAGTATCTCCAGTAGGTGGGCTGCCCACTGCTTTATCCTGGGGAGTGCAAACCACAGTCTCTCAAGTCTCTCCAGTGGGTGGTTTGCCCACTGCTTTTTCCTGGGGAGTGCTAAGCCACAGTCTCTCAAGTCTCTCACGTGAGTGGTTTGCCCACTGCTTTATCCTGGAGCGTGCAAAGCCACAGTCTCTCAACTCTCTCCAGTGGGTGGGTTCCCCACTGCTTTATCCTGGGGAGTGCAAAGCCACAGTCTCTCAAGTCTCTCCAGTGGGTGGTTTGCCCACTGCTTTATCCTGGGGAGTGCAAAGCCACAATCTCTCAAGTCTCTCACGTGGGTGGTTTGCCCACTGCTTTTTCCTGGGGAGTGCAAAGCCACAGTCTCTCAAGTATCTCCAGTAGGTGGGTTGCCCACTGCTTTATCCTGGGGCGTGCAAAGCCACAGTCTCTCAACTCTCTCCAGTGGGTGGGTTCCCCACTGCTTTATCCTGGGGAGTGCAAAGCCACAGTCTCTCAAGTCTCTCCAGTGGGTGGTTTGCCAACTGCTTTATCCTGGGGAGTGCAAAGCCACAGTCTCTCAAGTGGATAACAATCTCCACTGGTTCTGGAGGGGGCCTGGTGCCCAGAGTGCTTCATCCTGCCAAGGACTGAGGTAGTGGATGTGATACTCCACTGGTTCTGGAGGGGGCTTTGTGCCCAGAGTGCTTCATCCTGCCAAGGACTGAGGTAGTGGATGTGATACTCCACTGGTTCTGGAGGGGGCCTGGTGCCCAGAGTGCTTCATCCTGCCAAGGACTGAGGTAGTGGATGTGATGCTCCACTGGTTCTTGAGGGGGCTTTGTGCCCAGAGTGCTTCATCCTGCCAAGGACTGAGGTAGTGGATGTGATACTCCACTGGTTCTGGAGGGGGCCTGGTGCCCAGAGTGCTTCATCCTGCCAAGGACTGACGTAGTGGATGTGATGCTCCACTGGTTCTTGAGGGGGCTTTGTGCCCAGAGTGCTTCATCCTGCCAAGGACTGAGGTAGTGGATGTGATACTCCACTGGTTTTGGAGGGGGCCTGGTGCCCCGAGTGCTTCATCCTGCCAAGGACTGAGGTAGTGGATGTATCTCTCTACTGGTTCTGGAGGGGGCCTGGTGCCCAGAGTGTTTCATCCTGCCAAGGACTGAGGTAGTGGATGTATCTCTCCATTGGTTCTGGAGGGGGCCTGGTGCCCAGAGTGCTTCATCCTGCCAAGGACTGAGGTAGTGGATGTGATACTCCACTGGTTCTGGAGGGGGCCTGGTGCCCAGAGTGCTTCATCCTGCCAAGGACTGAGGTAGTGGATGTATCTCTCCACTGGTTCTGGAGGGGGCCTGGTGCCCAGAGTGTTTCATCCTGCCAAGGACTGAGATAGTGGATGCATCTCTCCACTGGTTCTGGAGGGGGCCTGGTGCCCAGAGTGCTTCATCCTGCCAAGGACTGAGGTAGTGGATGTGACACGTCACTGGTTCTGGAGGGGGCCTGGTTCCCAGAGGGCTTCATCCTGCCAAGGACTGAGGTAGTGGATGTATCTCTCTACTGGATCTGGAGGGGGCATGGTGCCCATAGTGCTCCACATGCAGTGTGGCCGGCACAATTCCCTCACCTGGGTGTGCGTGCCACGTGATTTGCGAGGTTCAGGTAGCATGATACGCCATGGAGGCAGCGACATACCCCACACTGCTGTGGCTGCGCCTTCCACCTGCACGTGCAAACAGTGATGGAAGAAATGCCTCATGGAAGCTGCCAGGGTCCAGGAACTCTCCTCCACCCTCAGACGACTGACCACTGGGGATGGTAGCCATGTCAGGAGTGGTGCCTTTGTCCGAGGATGCCGCGGGACCGGTGGCGGTGCTTGCGGCGGTGTCTGTCGTGGCGGTGTTTGCGGCGGTGTCTGTTGCGGTGGTGCTAGCAGCGGTGATGGCGGTGGTGCATGGGTCAGCACCTGCTGAGGGACACAGCAGGACGTCTCCTGCAGCCTCTGATGGCTGCCTACTTGGGAAGAACCTGGGTACTGTTTCTGAGGCTGTAGACATGCCGGGGGC
This sequence comes from Pleurodeles waltl, assembly GCF_031143425.1. Taxonomy (NCBI): domain Eukaryota; kingdom Metazoa; phylum Chordata; class Amphibia; order Caudata; family Salamandridae; genus Pleurodeles; species Pleurodeles waltl. The sequence goes on along the minus strand of NC_090439.1, from coordinate 763,885,264 downwards.
GGTGCAGGTGCGGTGCAGGTGGCGGTGCTTGCGGCGGTGTCTGTCGCAGTGGTGTCTGTTGCTGCAGTGTTGGCGGCGGTGCTGGTCGCGGTGCATGGGTCAGCACCTGCTGAGGGTCACAGCACGACGTCTCCTGCAGCCTTGGACAGGGAAGAGGCTTGGGACTGTCGTTGAGGCTGTAGATGTGCCGGGGGCGGTGCAGGTGGCGTTTCTGGTGGCGGGGCAGCTAGCGGTGCTCGCCGCCGTACAGTTTGGCGTGGTCGTAGACAGAAAGTGTGACACTGGTCCCTCAGTCGGTGCCACCATGTCCTCTCCTGACCTGCTCTTCATCTTTTGGCCCTTCCCCAGCTTTGATGGTGCCTCAGTTGCCTTGCCACTATCACCTTTGGTTTTTGCTAAGCCCTTGATGGCTGGCACTTTCGGCTTCTTCCTCAGGGCTGTGGGCACCTTTTTGACCTTGGCAGGTGGAGGAATGTCCTTGCCCTCGCTACGTGGCTCACTGGAAGCCCTGATGGGTGGCGCACTCCATGACCCTGCAGTTGCTGGCACCACTGTGCCTGGGGATGTGGTGGCTGAGGTGCTGGGCTGGGACCTGAAAAGCCTTGCCCTAGGGGAAGGACGGGGGAGGGGAGGTGTAGGGAAGAGGTCAATGTTAGCCAGGAAGAGTTTTTTAGACACACTGGGACAGGAAGATGGAGGGGATTTGGGAGTGGAGGTAGAGGTAGTGGTTGTAGGAGGTGTACGTCTGCTGAATTTGGGTGAAGGTGCATGGGCCGGAGGCTGTTGTGAGGTGGATGGCTGTTGGGTGGGTGGGTGCCTGCGTTTGTGTACTTTGGAAGGAGGGATCACTGACACACTGGGAGAGGACACTGGGGAAGTGTGAATGGTAGTGGGGTGGTGAGTGCACGTGAGCGGTGTGTGGTGATGGGTGTGCTGGTGATGAAGGCAGTGGCTGAGGATGTAGTGCATGCAGGTGTGAGTGGAGATGAGACAGGGACGGAGGAGGAGGACGTGTAGGAGGGGGATACAGTGGAGGCAGTGGATGTTGCTGTGTCTGCATGAGGGTGGTGCTTGTGTGAGTGCCTGTGGGATGTGTGGTGCTTATGTTTGCCTGAGCCACTCTTGTGTGTTGATGAGTATGCATGCTGGTCTGATGGTGTGCTTGGGATGGGCTGAGGTATAGGGGACTGGGTCTGGGTGGAGGAAGTTAGAGGGGGGAGGCTGGACACAGGGACAATGGCTGCCATCAGTGCTGAGGCCAGAGCCTGAAATGCTCTCTGTTGGGCTGCCTGCCCAGAATGAATGCCCTCCAGTTATGCATTTGTTTGTTGCAAATGCCTCTCTACACCCTGGATGGCATTCACAATGGTAGATGGCCCAACAGTGAGGGATCTCAGGAGGTCAATAGCCTCCTCACTGAGGGCAGCAGGGCTGACTGGGGCAGGGCCTGAGGTGCCTGGGGCGAAGGAGATGCCCACCCTCCTGGGTGAGCGGGCATGGTACACACGCTGAGGGGATGCTGGGAAGGCGGTGCTGGTAGGGGAGGTGGCAGCTGTACCTGTTGATGCAGTGGGCACAGAGGTGCCCGTCACCGCAAGGGAGCTCCCACCAGAGGAGGAGTCGCTGTCACTGCTGTCTGCTCCTGTCCCCGCCGTGAGCTCCCCTCGCCCTCCATCCCACTGGTGGCTTCAGACTCCGTTGTTTCGCCCTCCAGGGCCAAGTGGGATGGAGCTCCCTCCTGGTCCGTTGCCAGTGCTCCTCCGCATGATGATGATATTGCACACAAGAACAGGGAGACCACAAAAAGGGGGGGAAGACAGAATAAAGACAAGTTCAGTGCATGCAACACCACTACCGTTGGCGGACACAACACACAGGGAGCAGCCCTCTGCACTACGCCATGCACTGACAGTTCCTAGAAATTTCAGCTGACCTTGGGGTACGAGGCCTAAGACCATTTGCTGCACACCTGGAAGTCACAGGAGCCTGACTAGGTGTAGATGGCTCTTACCACTGGTGGGTTTCGAGTGCCACATGGCCTGCCTCACAAGGGACCTTGCCTACCAAGTTCGCCCTGGCCTAGGGGAACCCACTGCCCACCTCCCCCAACCAGACACCTCATAATGCGCGCAGAGTCAGCTGGGCCTCCGCTTTCTTCTTGCTCCAGCAGCGCAGGTCCTCCGATCTTTTCCAGCAGTGGGTCCTCCATCTCTTGTAGACCCCCAGGGTCCGGACGTCCTTGGCGATGGCACGCCAAATGCCCTTCTTCTGGTGGGCGCTGACCTAGAGGAATGATACAGGGGGAAAGGAAATTACTTACCCGTCTGGAACATCAGGGGGGTCATGGTGCGACGGGCAGCCCTCCCACATTGGGTGGCCATCCCCAGCTGGGCCTCCTCCGTCTTCTTGCTCCAGCGGCGAAGGTCCTCCCATCTTTTCCGGCAGTGGGTGCTCCATCTGTGGTGGACCCCCAGGGTCCGGACGTCCTTGGCGATGGCACGCCAAATATCCTTCTTCTGGTGGGCGCTGGCCTAGAGAAATAGTACAGGGGAAAAGGAAAATCTTTACCCGTCGGGACCGTCATACTCATTGGCCCACGTTCCCACCCTTGCCCTGACGCACAGACACTCACCGTCCGCTCATGCAGGCCTGACTCCCCCATGTATCTTCCGTCCACACCACTCCAAACAGGCATTGCCCATGCAGCATGCTCACAGTGTGCTCACCTGTTTGTCTGTAGGACCGTACAGTTGTGTGTACCGGGGGAGGACCCCATCCACTAGTTTCTGCAACTCCTCTGAAGTGAAGGCAGGGGTCCTTTCCCCAGACACATGAGCGATCGTCGCTTCCAGACACAGGTCACAGCAGCACTTGCAGTGTAGGTCCTCTCCTGTTGAAGGTCAGGTATCAAGTGAGTGAACAGACAGAAAATGGTGGTCATGTCCGCGGCGGTGCGTACCGTCACTGCCGGCATACATCGTCATTGGCTCCTGGGACCCATAGTGCCCAATGTTAACCAATGCAGAATTGCGCCGTGTTCTTCGACCGCCCACCACCACAGTGTAGGATGCCAGCGCAGTTACCTCATATCCCCTTGTCCCACCTTACAGGTCAGGCAGCCACCATTTCAGGAGGCCACATGGGATAAATGTTAACTGCGTCACACCTATATAGGCCGGGAAAATAGACAGATACTGGCACATTGCGGATTAATAATGTTTCTGCAAATAACACATAGTGATGCCTCAGTGTTGGATGACTCTCTGCTCGATGTTCTCCTCCATAGTGCACGTCCGCTGGGGCAGGTGATGGCAGCATCCTCCGGTGTACAGACCCCTGGTGGACCTGTCGACAATGGAAGAGAGACACATCCTAGTTACATACAGACTTGATCGTGCAACAATCCAGGAACTGTGTGCCCAGTTGGAGCCGGACCTGATGTCAGCTATCTGCCATCCCACAGGAATCCCCCCTCTATTGCAAGTCCTCTTTGTACTACATTTGCTGGCCAGTGGGTCTTTTAAAACAACAGTGGACATGGCATCAGGGATGTCCCAGCCAATGTTCTCTAACGTGTTGTCCAGAGTGTTGTCTGCCCTGCTGAAACACATGCGCAGCTACATCGTGTTCCCTCAGGTGGAGGATTTGCCCACAGTGAAAGGTGACTTTATGCCCTGGGACATATCCCCAACATTATTGGTGCCATTGATGGTACACATGTGGCATTTGTTCCCCCCGCAGGAATGAAGAGGTGTACAGAAACCGGAAGAGCTACCATTCTATGAATGTGCAGATGGTATGTTTGGCAGACCAGTACATCTCCCATGTGAATGCCAAGTATCCTGGCTCAGTCCATGACGCTAACATTTTGAGGAATAGCAGCATCCCTTATGTGATGGGGCAACTCCAGAGGCACCGTGTGTGGCTAGTAGGTGAGCCTAAAGTCCCCACACAGTTTCATTTGCTGCCTGGGTATGGGGCTGTCCCTAAGGGTTAGTGTGTGTCTTACAGTTGTCCCTCAACATTTGCAGGTGACTCTGGTTACACCAACCTGTCATGGCTACTGACCCCAGTGAGGAATCCCAGGACAAGGGCAGAGGAACGCTACAATGAGGCACATGGGTGAACTAGGAGGGTGATTGAACGCACCTTCGGCCTCCTGAAGGCCAGATTCTGGTGCCTCCATCTGACAGGTGGCTCCCTATACTACTCACCGAAGAAGGTGTGCCAGATAATCGTGGCCTGCTGTATGCTGCACAACTTGGCTTTGTGACGCCAGGTGCCTTTTCTGCAGGAGGATGGGCCAGATGGTGGTCTTGTGGCAGGTGTGGAGCCTGTGGACAGTGAAGAAGAGGAGGCAGTAGAAGAGGATATCGACAACCGAAACAACATCATCATGCAATATTTCCTGTGAGACACAGGTAAGAACTGTACTTCCCACATCTCATACTATTGTTGGAACTAGCATAAGTCTGTCATTTTCATTTATTGTATGGACCCTGACTTGTCACTTTGACTTTCCATTTCACAGATCTGGTTCCCACTTTGTGCCCTCTGCTATGTTTACTGCTGGCCTACAGCTGTGTTACATTGGTATGTGAACAAGTAAATTGACATAGCTACATTCCATAGTTATTGCAATTACACATTTGTGAAAGCACAGACTGACTCCAGATGGTTTTGTGATTGAAGTGTGTTTATTCCTGTGCTAATAAGTGGTGGGGGTTGTAAAATGGGCTGGGGGGATGGTGGAGGAATGTCCATGGCAGAGTCCAGTCCATTTGTTTCACAGGTGCATTGTCCAAAGGGGCATAGGAAGTGGAGCAATGGCAGTTTAAGGATGGACAGGGTGACATAGTGGGACAGAAGGGTGACATTCAGGGGGGTCTCATTTCCTGGCAGGGGTCTTGGCAATGTTCTCTGTCTTCTTCCTGGATCTCAGGGACCGTTTGCGGGGTGGTTCTCCATCTGCAGGGGGTGTGGTGCTGGTGTCCTGTTGTTCCTGTGGCAGTGCCTCCTGTCCACTAGTGCCGGCGGAGGTGGAGAGCTGTTCATCGTCCAGGCTAGTGTCAGGGGCCCCTTGTTGTGCCACTGTGTCCCTCCTGGTGTTGAGAAGCTCTGCCAGCACCCCTGCAATGGTGACCAGGGTGGTGTTAATGGACTTCAGGTCCTCCCTGATCCCAACAAAGTGTTCCTCCTGCAGCCGCTGGGTCTCCTGAAACTTGGCCAGTACCATTGCCATCGTCTCCTGGGAATGATGGTAAGCTTCCATGATGTTGGAGAGTGCCTCGTGGAGTGTCGGTTCCCTGGGCCTGTCCTCCCCCTGTCACACAACAGTCCTCCCAGTTTCCCTGTTATCCTGTGCCTCTGTCCCCTGAACCGTGTGCCCACTGCCACTGCCCCCAGGTCCCTCATTTTCTTGGGTTGGTGGGTTTGCCTGGGTTCCCTGTAGTGGTGGCAACACTGCTGATTGACGTGTCCTGGGGACAGAGGTGCTGTGCTGGTGTTTCCTGAGGGGGGAGGCTCTGTGGTGGCTTGTGACAGTGTCAGGGGAACCGACTGTCCCGAGGTCCCAGATGGGCCGGGCTGGTCATCTCGATCCAGGCGTGCAGAGCTGCTGTCATCACTGTGGGCCTCTTCTGTGGGGGGACTGGATATGTCTGGCACCTCCTGTCCGGTGACGTTGGGTAGGTGTCCTGTTGGGGTATAAATGCATAATTATTGTTTCTGTATGTGCCATCGTGTGCAATGGGTGGTTGACCCTCTACTCCAGTCCTTGCATTATTGGCTTGGTCCTTGTGTGATTGGTGGTTTTGGGACATGAGTGAGTCTCTGTACTGGACATGCTTGGGTGAAGGGTGTCCATGCATTGGTGTTACATTCAGGGCTTGGTTTTGGGATGTGTGGGCTGTTTTTGGTGGGGTATTTGTGGGTTGTTGGGGTGATGGGTGTGAGGGTAAGGGTGGGAGTATGTGATGGCATGCAGGTGGGGTGGGGGGGATAAGGTAGTAAAGATTTGACTTACCAGAGTCCTGTCCTCCTGCTACTCCTGCGAGGCCCTCAGGATGAAGTATTGCCAAGACTTGCTCCTCCCATGTTGTTAGTTGTGGGGGAGGAGCTGGGGGTCCACCGCCAGTCCTCTGTACAGCAATCAGGTGTCTGGAGACCACGGAACGCACATTCCCCCGTAGGTCATTCGACCTATTTCTGATGTCATCCCGTGTTCTTGGATGCTGTCCCACTGCGTTGACCCTGTTGACAATTCTGCACCATAGCTCCATTTTCCTTGCAATGGACGTCTGCTGCACCTGTGATCTGAATAGCTGTGGCTCTACCTGGACGATTTCCTCCACCATGACCCTGAGCTCCTCCTCGGAAAACCTGGGGTGTCGTTGAGGTGCCATGATGAGGAGTGGGTGATGTGTGAGGTGGTGTCCGTTGTGATGTGTGAGGGTGTGTGTTGGTATGTGTTGTTTGAGGTGAGTGGATGTTGTGTAAGTGATGGTGTTGTGTGTCTGTGGATGCTGGTGTTGATTTAGGTAGTGTCTCTCTCTGGCCTTCTTTCAAATTTCTGGTAGCAAGTGTTTGTGGGTAATGTGGGTGTGTGTTTTATAGTGTTGTGGGTGTGGTGTGTGTATGTGTATCAGGTGTGTGTATTTCAAATTGGCCAATGTGGTTGTGTTTTGCATATCTGTGTGTATTTTGAGCGCGGCAGTGTGTACCACCAATGGATTACCACAGTTAAAAGACCGCTGCGTTGATTCGTGGGTCGTGATAGTGTGGGCGTATTCTTGTTGGCGTGACAGTGTCAGTTTTGGTATCGCCAGTTTATCACTGACCTTTGGTGTGGCGGACTTGCGTGGGTGTCTGTATTGTGGCAGATTCCGGGCTGTGGGTCGTAATACCTGTAGCGGAATTCCACAGCCACAGCGGTATGTTAGCGGTCTTCTGCACAGCGGTAAGCAGGATTTATCATCAGGGTTGTAATGAGGGCCAAAATGTATGCATGCTGCATACTTTCAACATGTTCAAATCATAAAATCAGAAGTATTCCATGCACTTTAATTTGTGTGCATTTTGAAACCCATTTCCAAAAATAAAATATACTCATCTCACACAATATTCATGATGCTATGCTAACATAATTGCATCAGCATCTACCTAGTAAATTCAAACTGAAGTGTTGTATGAAATATGACTCAAACCAAAAGTGACATTCTCAAATCTCAAACCCTTTCTGAAGGGAGATCTTCTGTGCTACCATTTTAACCCGTACTTCAAAGCAAAGAGTACAATTCGCTGTCTAGATTAAGACCAAATTGCACATTCCTTAATCTTTTTATCCAAAAACTTTCTCTCATTCTAACTTACTTTTCTAAACCACTGCCCCTTCTATCTCCTATCACATGTTCGATGCCAAAAAATCAAATCTGCTCCAAATCTGACATCAAGGCCCTCATTACAAGTTTGGCGGTGCCATGGTAAGACTGCTGTGGTATTATGAGTTAAACAGCCAAGCCTGCCAAAGATCAGCCAAAATCCCAACACTGCCAGGACTCTGGAGGCAGGAAAAGAGGCCATCCCATCACCAGCACCGCCAAACCACCGAAAAGTATTTGAACCTATTAAAACACACAAATCATGAGAGTGGTTCTTCCATGGTGGAAAATCAATGGTGGTGCGAACCACAGCGTTCAGCCGTCACCACAGTACTACATAACACCACATTGGATAGTTTAAAATCCACAAACCAAACACACATCCACGCTCCAACACACCTACACACTGCTCTATAAAACACACCCCTTCACACCCCACAATTGTTTGCAACCAGAGCGCTGTGCACAAAAGATGGAGTTGGACTCAGAGACACACTGTACCAAAAATTAGGCACCCCTACACACTTCACTTAGCACAACACACCCAACATACAAGTGAGTACCCTACACATTAGATACCAACCGTCACCGACTCACAACACATCACCCACACCTCATTACCCTTTCTTTCACCTTTATGTATCGTCCACCACTGCCATGTCCCCACAAAAACATCCCCATTCCACAGATGATAAGTTGAGGGTCATGGTCAATTAAATCATCACAGCAGAGACACAGCTATTTGGAGCACAGGTCCAGTAAACATCTATCTACAGGAAAATGGAGATATGGCAAAGAAAAGTCAACAGGGTGAAGTCCCTCAGCAGGAAGTACAGTCTATGGCTGCCAGCACCAGCTGGCAGCTCTCAAGGCTGGCGGTGGGGCCCCACCTCCTCCCCCAACTTTCACATCATGGGAGGAGAGGGTCTTGGACATCCTGCATCCTGGGCGCTTGATAGGAATACCTGGGGGTGGGTATGGGTAAGTCACAACACTAATAATGTCACCAACATGTTTTGTCTTGCATGCTCACTGATCACCTTTGCCATCTTAACAGCCAACCCACTCACCACCCCTGTGTCCAGCTGTCTCCTCTCTGGCATCCCACATGTCAACCAAACTCATGGCAATGACAGCAGTGCTTTGGGCATCTGCCAGTACAATACCACCAACACACAGTTACAACTCTGTTCTCTGGCCCATCTGGGACACCTGGTCAGTCAACAACTGTCAGTCCCACCCTGCCTACATCGACTCCTCCCAGCCCTGTTGCTTCTACATCGCAGGCAATCATTCACCCCCAAACCTGTGTTCCAAGGACAGTTTCTACCACCATGTGCCACCAGTATAGGTACCTGAGTCACCACTTGAGAACCCAGACAATAAAGGACTTGGCACCAGCGGGAGTGGGCAAACTGTGCCAAAGGCAAAGGCACATGGGGGTAGGGTTTGTGGAAGGGATGTTGTGGGCCAGCGGATGGTGGCTTCTAGGGATACAACTGGCCAGGGCACCATCTCCTAAGTCTTGGGAGGCTACCAACAATCCAAATCAGCTACAGAGGGTCATGGTGGAGTAGAGACACACTTACGGGTCCAGCAATCATCTATCACCAGGAAAATGGAGATGTGGCAAAGAAAAATCAAAGAAAACCAAAATTGTGGATAGTCATACATTGGGCAGCACACATAAGATACTAACACATCTGACATATGTGACTCACCTACCAGCCAGGCCCTCTCTGTGTACTGTTGTGTCATCAGCAGTGGGATATTGCTTTTCCACATGATGATGGCATCATGGACTGAAACTGAGTACCTAGCACAAACTTGTGAAATGTAGAGGTCTGCTAAACGGATTACTGGGACATTTAAGGAGTGGTAGTTCTTCCTGTTCCTATATACCTGTTTTTTGCCATTTGGGGTAACCAAAGCTAAATGGGTGTCATCAATGTCTCCCAACACATGTGGGATGCATGCCAAAGCATAAAAATCAACGTTTACATGAGCCAAATCTACACGTTGTGGAAATCTGATGTAACTGTTCAGGTGTTTCAACAATGCAGCCAGTACAGCCTTCAAAACCAGACTGAACATAGGCTGAGACATCACTGCAGTTAGGGCCACGGTATTTTGAAAGGAGCCTGATGCTAGGAAGTGCAGCACTGACCTAGCTTGTACAATGGGTGGTATGCTATTGGGATGACGAATGGCAGGCAACATATCTGACTCCAACTGACACCAGAGATCCATGATTGTCTGCCTATCTAGGTGGTAGATCTGGATTACATTTTGATTCTCCATGGTCTGCAGATCTGCTAGTGGATGGTACACTGGAGGTTGCCTGACTCTTCTCATGCCAGGGTAACCATGTTAGAGAAAACAAGAATGTATGCTATCACTCATTGTGTCCATTATAAGAATGAAAATACAAATGCCACATAGAATGCTCAGGCATGCCTTAAGAAATAGTTAAAACATGGTGCACAGCACATACCTAGGGAAATAATGGCTTATTTCTGAAATGTCATGCCCTGTTCTCAATTATGATTAGGAAAAAGGATACACATGTCACAAAAACCTTCTGTGATATTGACATTCTTACCATGTTTCACATCTAAAATGCACAAATACTATCTATCCATTTGCCATGAAGGTGCAGACTATGCCAATAATTATACATTGCTCTCATATCATAACTATTACAAAATGTCTGTTGATACTACATATTCATACATGGTTGCTCTAAGCCAGCCCTGAAAACTATGCAGTAGATGTGCTTCCAATCTTGTGACGCATCTATAAATTGACTTTTCCAACCACATAAGGACCTTAAAATGGCAGCTGCCTGGCCTACTGAACTGGACATTAGGAAATAACCTACGTCTGCCGGCAACAGTCGTCATGGCGGTAAGTGGATTCTACAGCGGTGGATATTGCCATTGGAACACATTGCTGCCTTTGGTGGTATAGGGCCAACGGTGATGTCAGCTGGCGGTGACGGTCTCTTATGTGGTGGATGTGATCTCATACCTCATCTCTCACTTAACTCCTGACAATGCTGCCAGCAAGACCTCCACAACCTGAGCTGCTCTGAACTTCCACTTGGAGCAATTATACCATGTCCTACAGGTGATAGGGCCCGTGCCTTCTCACCCGAGGAGCTGGAGAAGCTGGTGGAGGAGGTCCTAACCCTGTATGAACAGCTCTATGTGCACCAGAGGAGCTGGTATGTGCACCATGTGGATATTATTTTTATTAGCTCATCTATCCTTTGTTATACTAAGCAAAGACTGATGGGCAATGTTTCTGAATATGTCCTTAAAGTCTGTATGGTTCCATAGTTGTGGCAGTACATGGGTATATACTTATGTGTGGTGACAGATTTTGAGTCCTGAGACATAGTGGGAGTGTTTGATGTCTATTCTCTGACCCACCTTGTGACTGCTGTACATGATTAGTGGGGTTGGTATACCAAACTTCTCCTGAAATACCATGTTTACAAATGTTTTTGCTGTGTGGTCATAGGTAAAAACATGACAGCTGGTGCTGGATATGCATGATGTCTGCCTATTTCAACCTCACACATGGCCTAACTGCATTAGGTCATCTATCAGTGGAGAGGATGTTGAAATCAGTCTGCGTTTGGCTTGTTGAATTAACTTGTTAATCACCCTGATTGTTTTATTATGGTACATGTGGACATAACATTCTTTTATTGTCTAATATCATCCATGCAGGTCAATGCCAATCAGAAGAAAGGGATTTGGCGTGCCATCACCAAGAAAGTGTGGACCCTTGGGATCCACAGCCTGCAGAGCACCCACTGCACCCACTGTAGGAAGAGGTGGGAGGAACTGAGATGCTGGGCCCGGAAGACCTCAGAGGCCCAGCTGGGAATATCCTCCCAATGAGGATGGGGTGCTAGTTGGACTCTAATCCCCCCTAATGGCCTGCATTTTGGCAATGGCCTATCCTGAGTTGGATTGACATTGGAAGGCAGCACAGCAGCCACGAGAGGGTAATTACAAACCTAACACAAGTTCACCCCTTAAGGAGGTTATTGTCTGATGTAACAGATTGTTAGCTCTGACTATATTTTAAGTGCAAAGTAACACAGATCTCCTATGAACACATTGATGTACAGTAGCCATCTATAGCACACAGGTGTGCATATACAAATGTATTTTGAGACATGTTACTCATCTATGTTGTCTCCTCAATACAATGGAATATAATGGTGCACATATGACTGTGTCATGTGTGAACCTGCACCACTATACAGCTTTTCATACCCTAGTGGCTGTTCATTACCGCCTACAGGTCAATTCTCCCAATATCATGATGGTAAGGTGTCCATGTGTTTGCTCTCTGTCCATTGAAATGTCCTTTGATTCATGTCTATATGCAACATTGAGTCAGAGATATTCAAGTCATTCCTAGTTTTCAAAAGGTACCTGATAAGTGACAGCATCATGTGAGGTTGTAATGTCCATCTGACATATCACAAGGCATACAAGCTTAACTTCTTCACACCTGTTACAAGGTGATTCCCCCTTGGTAAGGGAAGGATGTACATAGACATTTGTGATGTCTTATCAGAGTAGACAACATGCATGTTGGAAACCATTGACGGATTACAACATTTCTATTGAATCACATATATTGGGGTCAGAGGTAGGAATGTTAGTACCATGCTAATGTCCTGTAAGTGGAAAGTGGCTACACAGAATTGTCCTTGGGCATACTGTTGTAGGCATGATACATAGGCAAAGGTGGTCTATTCACAGTTACATTCATAACAGTTTTTTGCCAACATCATGTGTACATGAAAAGGTTCTGTCATGGTTCTACATTTGAATTAATTATATACATACTTCCTGCTGCTATGTAGGATATGTCTACTGAGTCCTGGCTGTTTTAGGAATCTGTTGTTTGGACTGACACCTATGTTGTTCAGGTGTGGTATTTCACATACACATGTGAGTGGTATTGTATGTGTATCCAGGCTTTTGGCTTGCATCAGGGTTGGTGTACCTGTCATGTTAGCATCACATGTGCTTTGGCTCTGAGTCAAATGTAAGGCCAATCATGTCTGATGTGTGGGTAGTGATGTTGCCATCCAGTCAGTGGGCTACTGATGGAATAATTGCATGATTAGTTAAGGCTGATTGTCACCTTCCTGCACAGCACAGTGATCCATTTGTAAGATACAATTGATTGACAACTTGTTATTGTGTGTGAGACATAGATGTCAGCTTACGCGGCCCTTACATGATAGATTTTGTTTTCTGGAGATCAATGACCTAGATGCCTTGGTCCACAATGTATTTACAATCCTTTGTACATCACTATTTGTACATGTGTGTGTGACGTGATCTGACTTTTTCACCTCGAATTTTCATGGATGCTAGCTAGAGGAGTTACATGTTTGCATATGTCCATTGTGAATGTTAGTAACTATGTGAAATGAAGTAGGTATGGGTTGTCTACACTAGGCTGGCTTGCCTTTACTACACAACATGTTTCAATGCCTGATACATGACATCAGGGTTAAATGTTTGTATGTGTTGATCTTGTGTATTTGATTCGTGGAAAACAATCTCACATTTCTGAACTATTACTTGACTGGTGCTTGAGTATGTTGTTGTAGATAAGAAGCCTGTATCATGTGGCAAAGTCACCTTGTTATGGAATGGTCAGTGTGATAGGTCTATTTATATCATAGTATAAGTATGATGGAAGCAATATCTTGTGAATTTGATAACCATACCTCACTGTTTGTTTTTTAGCATCAGCACCGGCAGGGAAAGGAGACGGGGCACAGTCGAATGGTGAAGCTCCTGGCCACGAGACCTCAACAGGCACCAACGGACCCAGTGGCCCATAGGTCAAGAGGAATGCCACAGGGACACCAGATCCAGTACATCTTCATCAGAATCCTCCTCCAGTGGCCAGTCCCTAGTGGTGGTGGACCCATCTGGGACCACCCCAGCACCATCTCTGTCCCCAACCCCTCTTTCTATCACCACCCTCCCTGTAGCTCCCCACCCAGTTGGCCATACCCGCCCATCGAAGAGGGTGGGCATCTCCTTTGCTGCAGGCACCTCTGCCCCATCCCCTGTTAGCCCTGCTGCTGTCAGTGATGAGGTTATTGAACTCTTGAGGTCAATCTCTGTGGGTCAGTTGATCATTGAGAATGCCATCCAGGAACTGGCTACTCAAATCCAACAGAGTAATGCATTCCCAGAGAGCATTCATGGTGCCCTGGCTGGCCTATGGAGATTTTTTCAGGCTCTGGCCTCCACACTGACTGCAGATAGTCACACTTTGTCTACTGTCTTCCGACCATCTTCCTCTTCCCAGTCTGAATACCCCCTTGTCTGAACCACCCAAAACACACAGACTCCCATGCATCCACCTCAACAGACAAGAAAAGCACACACAAACATAAGCCTCATAAGACACACCACGGACATGCACACAAGCAACATCCACCTGTAGACAAAGCAACAGTCATGACCTGGACTGACACCCTCATCACCCCAGCATCACAGACACAAAACCTGACACACCTGCAGACACCACACCAACATTCAGGGATCTAGTCACCATATGTACCCTACCTGCAGTCAGCACCCCAGCAGACCCTCAGACATCCACCCCAATCACCAGACGCTCAGACACCACAACCACTGACACACCTACATGCAGCACATCCACTATACTTACAGACACCACCCCAACAGACAGCCATCCACCCACCACGGAATCCCCCACCACCTCTACCCCCATTCCAACACCAATTCATAAAACACCCTCGCTGATCCACCCAAAGACACCCATCACCCATAAGCATATCTCCCACAAACACACACCCAAGACATCCACACCTAAACATTATACAACCACTCCCTCTCCCTCCACACCAAAACCCAATTTTCATGACCGTCCATGTGTCTAAAAGAAATTTCCAGAGTTTGACCTTTTCCCTACTCTCCCCTGTGACATCCCTATGAGATTCATTTCCCTCCCCAAGGCCATCCATTCCTCCTCCAAAGCCTCCCCTACCCCCAGCCAGTATCCATGCCCCTCCCCTGCCAAAACAAAGTCAACCCCTTCCAAAAACATCCAACCCTTTCCCAAGCCAAAGCCAAAAAGCCCCCTTCCAAACCCAAACTCCGCCCTCCCCACCACTCCCAAGCCCAAACCCAAAAACCCCTCCTCCACCATCCCCAAGGATCCCTGATCTGCCCACCTGCCCCTTGGTGCCTCTACCTGTGTAGGTTTCATTGCAGTCAGGAGTCAAGTAGGGGCACCATGAAGTGCCCTTGGCACATTTATTGTTGGATATGGACTGGCCTACGGCTTTTGACAATCTTATTGAATCTGACTTTTGTATAAATTAAACCCAACCAGTTATTGGTGTTTCTGGTTACATCTTTGTCCTGCATTTCTTTTCCTAGGTTTGGGTTGTTTCTGGCTGACATTGGTTGTGTGCCAGTATTTGGGTGTGTGTGTGTGCAGCTTGATGCTTGCTCTTTTGTTTAAGCAGTTTGTGAGGTTTTATGTAGTGCTGTTGTTCCATAGACATAGGGTGGCTTTGTGTCCTTTGACTGTTTGAGTCTACATTTATTGTGCATGGTATAATAGGTTTGATATGATGTGTATGTGTGTGTGTGTGTGTGTGGTGTGTGTGTCGATTGCTAGGTTGTATAAAGTTGTAGTTGTGTCTGTTCTTTCACAGATGATTGTACATTGTGTTTTGTATGTGTGTCAAGTCTCTGGCCAGTGTTGGTTGTGAGTGTGTGACATGTATTTGTATTTTTGAAGTTGTGGTGTTGTTGTTATGAGTTCATATGTTGTATGGGAATGTGTGAGGCTGGGAATGTTGCTATGTTGTCATACATAACTGTATGTAATTGGTTTGTGGTGTGTGTGTGCTGACTGCAGTGTGTTTGCTGCGAATGTGTGGGTGTCTTTGTTGCTGTATGTGAATGTATATGTCACTGTATTGTTACATGTGAGTGTAGTCCTGGCACCACCCTCCCCATGGTATGCTATGTAACTGTACAGATTTTGACAATTTACCAATGTAACAGGTGAGTGTGTGCACTTACAATTGTTGCTGTCGTCGTCAGTGATGATTCAGTTGTCTTTCTCTGAGCAGAAGCAGCAGAAATACATCTAGTTGTGGCTCCATGGAGCCTCTGGATGAGTATGGCTTCCTAAAGGATTGTGTCTCTTTTTATTCAGTTTGTTTCCACCTGGGGGTGGTGGCCAGACCACAGTGGAAATGTTGGTGGTGTGCAGACTCATAATGACTCCAACAGAAACATGGTTTCTGCAGGACAGTTGGTGGCTTCAATGAACTACGCAGTCTCTTACATTCTATCCCAAAGCACTTTCCCTTCCTTTTCCGGTTTGTAACATTGATTCAGTTTCTGCCATTCTGTCCACCAGTTTCTTGTGATCCTCCCCTGCCATTGTTTCAATTTCTGTTCCAGTGTCTCTTTAGTTTCTTTGATGGCCACTAGTATTATTGCAATATGTCATTCTAGTCCCTTAAACACTGTACCTTGTAGTGGTGAAGGTGAGACTTCCCTGTTATAACTTCTAGCTCCCTCATGAGGTTGCTGCAAAGTTTTTGTGTGCACCATCTCCAGTGAGTCCAGTTAATATTGCAACTGATGATCCAGCCGCAACCTTGCCAGGTAGTCCCCTTCATATGTCTTGTTTTCACCACAGCTGTGAACGGCTACAGTATTACAGTATCAGGGCTGCCGGGGCAGTGGGGAAGTTCATGTACAAATACATGGCAATGCACTCCACCACTCCCCAGGTAAGAGCACCCCTTCCCAAAGCACCAGGTCCCACCAAAGTGGAATTCCAGTTACATATATCCAATGTCCTTCTAATAAAATATATCTGCCAGAGCAATGTTGAGCGGCCCACCTTCTATTTACCAAACAGAGTAAGCCTCATCAGGGTCTGTACACATTTGAAAGCCAGCGCCTTGCAGGTGCACACTGACACACATTTTGTACCCTGCTGATCTTCTGGGGTTAACTGTCATTGTACAGTTCAGTCGGGTACAGAATAAAGGGTCCTCTACAGGTTCGCACCAAGGCACCACTGTTTAGCATCCATAAAAAGACTCACCAGTTACCCCACTCAGCTCAGTTTAGATAATCTGTCCCAGTTCTGAAGTTTCTCAGCCCTCCCTGGGCCTATCCATGCCATTGAAGTCTTGGTGCCCAATTACTGTCAACTTGCACTTGTCCTCAGGTCTCCCTCTGACCCCCCAGGGTGAATAAACAGCCTCTCTCATCTGGGCACCTCCCAGCCTGTGTCCTGTGGAGTGTCCGCTGTCCTTGTTTTTCAGTGTGACTCGTTAAGGGCCTCCTTTGCACTCATTCCTCACTATTCTTCCTCCTGTCCCAGTTTTCTGAGGTCCAATCGGGCCACCAAGATTGTCTGCTTATAAAATCCTCCTCTGGGCCATCCAGCTGATCATAAGGACCTGTGTGGTTCAGTGCTCCAAATTAGGCCCGGAGGTGAAGCAGCACCACTGCAGTCAAACAAATTCCTATCTCCTAGGTGGGCATGAGTCACTCACCATTTGGGGCACTTAGGGCCTGATTTATACTCTTTTAGTGCCGCGTTTGCATCATTATTTTACGCAAAAGCAGCGCAAACTTACAAAATTCAGTTATATTTTGTGAGTTTGTGCCGCTTTACAGTAAAAAATTACACCAATGCAGCGCTAAAAAGTATAAATCAGGCCCTTAGTCTGAATACGAGTAGATGCATATTACCTTCGCTCAGCATCAATGATGGCTGTCGACTCTGTTTTCAATGAGGGCTGCAGTAACAGACACCTACCTTCTCTACTCGCACTCTCCAGGCTCCATTTTCTTTCAGCAGTGATAGTGCCATTTTGGGAGCCTGGGATACAGTGGTGAAGTCTCCTTACAGTCTCTGTTACCATCTATTGGAGGCATCTCAAGCCCAACCAATCCAAGTAGGGAGATCCCGCTCACCCAGGAAGACCTTTAAACTGCCTCATGGGGGTCAATCATCATGATAAATTACCTCGCAGACACGCAGCTTCCTGGGGCTCCACAGCTAGGCAGCCACCACCATGCCCCACAGGACACTCCCTCAGAATTTATAGTTAGGTAAAAAAATTCCACACACAAACCAATAGAAATTCAGTTGTTCTAGCTAGAGTTATTTCAAGTGACAATTATTCATGTCCCAGGAAACTGTAACATAGTGAGGGCATGAGTTATAGGTGCCTTCTATATTCTCTATGGGCAAATCATGATAAAGCAGTTTTCACTCAAACATGATTCATGAAATCCCAGAAGAAGGCTTTTTCTGGGGGTAAATTCACCTTAGAACACACCACAATTCCTAAAATTAATACTGTACCATCCGCAAATGATTTATGTTGTAGATAAAATCTGTTACCACTCTTAATACGTTCTCCTTTTTGTGACCCTCAAAACCTGCCATTTACTACATGCATTTCAATGAGTACCATGCCTCAGAGTCTTGTAAGTGCTGCTATAGCATGTTGTTCATGTTGTGGCCAGACAATAAAGGGGGGATTCATCTGGGACCCCCATATATGACCTTTGGAGTCTGAGTGTGCTCACCTTGCCCACTTCCATTTTTTATTTTTTTTTATTCATTTGCAGGACACAGGGACTAAGTTCCTGTTTCTTGTAATAGCTGCTAAAACATATTGTTCAGGTTGTCACCAATCAAATAGACTTGACTAGTCTCCTTTAATTTGACCAATTAGAGCAAATCTGAACATCAACTGTCCAGATATACAAATTTATTTTTCCTTTAATATCTCTAAAACTACTGAATAGATTTACACCAAATCACAAAAAGGGTGCTTTCTGGACCAAAAGCTACCTTTTTGGCAAATTTGATGTAATTTCGTCCAGCAGCTCAGTCTGTAGTCATGTTTAAAACTCCCTGTGGAAATTGCATGGGGGAAAAAAAGTTTTGGGGTTCCCTTCATATCACTCTCACTTGATTAATCACTCTGAAACATTCAACAATAAGCTGCTGATGAATACAGTAAATATAGATTCAGCTCTCCCTAATCCATTTTCTTTGTTTTTATGTTTGAATGATGTACACGTGGAATGTAGAGTGACATTTTTCATCATACATACACATCAAAGACTACTGACTTTTTTCATCAGGCTGTTGCAAGTGCCATCGCTATAGATCTTCTTGAAAATAATTAAGTGCTATCTAAGTGACATTCACCAGCTTGAACACCCCTTGCCAGTCTGTTACACAGAAAAGTTGTGATACATCCAACTAACTACAACTTTAATCAATTGGTGCAGCAAGCTCCTCATCTATGTTTAATCCCATAGGGGTTTTACTCTGACTCAATGATATAACATCATTCCAGTTTCAGCAATGATCATATGCTGTCCCCTCCCCTTTCATTTAGGGGATACTCTGTCTCAGCACAAAGAAACTAAGAAGATTGCAATTACTTTCATGGTGACATTTGAAATGCCATACAGTGGAATAAGAAGAATCCTCATTAGCAATGGCTTGCATGTGTTCCAGAATTCTTAGTTTGGTAGGATGAGTGGTGCTTCTGTTATATTTTTGTTACATGGACATATAAAACAATGTACTGTGAAGCAGCTTGATAGGCAGCTCAGAAATGTAGTTATTCGTCTAGGTTTGGAATTTCCTGGGATAACAAATGTGGTATTTCTTACTGAACTTGCATGCTCTGTACCTTGTACTGTAGATTTCAATGTATTCAAAGCTGGTGTGTAACATTTGTGGTCTCACAATGAAGTGTATATTCCATATCTGACCTGCAGGTGTAATTTAAAAGAATGTCCTAAGGTGCTGTCTTCTGTGAGTAAGTGACAATGTTTTTTCTGAGTATTTTATTGATTCTGGTTGATGTAATACACGAAAAAGAAGGGAGGACAGGGATAAATCATACTGAAGAAGGTTGAGAAGCCAAAATGCATCTGTCATTGCCACTGATGGATTAAAATCACTTTAATTGATTCACTTGGAATCCCTGTGTATTTCATATCTATATGTGTATGTGTGTGTGTGTGTGTGTGTGTGTGTATTATTTATAGAATCTACTGCCTGTTACCAGTAGGTAGTTAAAGTTAGGACCTAATTCTCTGAAAAGCATTTTTGTTTTACTAATAACTTTGGTGCCGTTTGATGAGTCATCACAAGATTTTTGAAACTAGTGTTCTAGTCACTGCAGCTGCTGTCTGGAAAGTTTCGGGGTGATCTGTCAATTGGGAGCCAAGGAAAAGGGAATCTTATAGCACATTTTTCCCATGCAATTTCCCATACGGATTTGAGACATGACTACAGCCTGACCTGCTGAAAGGAGTTACACCAAATTTGGCAGAAAACTAGATCTTCATCCAGAAGGATCTGTTTTTGCAATTTGGTGTACATCTGTTTAATAGTTTTGGAGTTAATAAACAAAAAAGATGTATGTATATCTAGAGACACGCCTCTATCTCTGACTTACCTCTGTGGATCCAGAGATCCTTGTGCTAACAGCAATGTGATGATTGGCTGGCCCCAACCTTCAGGAAATTTGCAGCTGCCATTTTGTGTTTTGGGATTTGGTCACAGAGGGGGGAATAAAACAAAAAAACTGACAGAAGGGTGCAGAGTATGTGTATCCTGACCCCATGAGACAGATGAAAGGTCTGTGAGGGACCATTCAAGGGAAGGAAATTGCCTAAAATAATTTTTTTGGGGGTGCACAAGAGTCTGCAGATTCACTGAGGCATTCAGCGTTGCCCCCGTGTGTGTTTGTGCGGCAGATCCATGGATCCATACCCCTATTAAAAAACACCACTCGCAATCCCACACAGCCAGTGACACACTCACTAAAAGACTCACAGAACCACTTACACATCCATGCAACCACTGACACGCCTACTCACACACCTATACAGCAACTTACACTCCCACTAATAGATTCAGAAAACCACTTGAACTGCCATACAGTCCTTAGACAACTACTAAAAGACCCACACAGTCACTTAAGCAGTTACTCACCCCCACCCCCACACAGGCAGTGATAAAGCTATATAAATTGCAATAGGCTATGTTTGTATTAAAAGTGTTGTTGTATTGTATTAAATTTGTGCTTCTGGTTGGGAACAGATTAGTAGATATGCCCAGAGCCCTCCTGCAATGTAATAGGCACATCCCTTATTTCATCAAGTATCCACAGTGGATCTATGGATCCAATTGAGAAATTAAATAAAAGGATTTGAAAACAAAAGGAACCAGTGTCTGGGAAAAGGGTTGGCTCTGAAAAGAGCCTTTGTGTTTCTGGCATTAAGGCGGTCATTACAACATTGGCAGTAAAAGCCGCTTACCGCTGTGCAGAAGACCGCCAACACACCGACGCAGCCGTGGAAATACACCACAGCTAATATGACCCACAACACGGAATCCGTCAATATTCAGACACCCACACAAGTCCGCCACACCAAAGGTCAGTGATAAACTGGCGAAAACAAAACCTCCACCGTCACGCCAACAGAAATACGGCCACATTATCACGACACTCAAATCCATGCAGCGATCTTTCAACCGCGGTATTCCATTGGCAGTACACACCGCCGCGCTCAAAATACACACACATATACAAAACACAGCCACATTGGACAAATCGAAATACACACACATGATACACATACACACACCACTCCCACACACCCAATACAATATAAAACACCCACCCACATGACCCACAAACCCCTACGACCACAATTACTGAGAGAAGGCCAGAGAGATACACCACCATAAACAATACTAGCATCCACAGGCAAACAACACCATCACCCACATAACTTCTACGCACCTCACACTATACACCACTACATATCAGCACACTTATCACCCCACACATCACCTACACCACCCCATGGCACGGCAAAGACACCCCAGGTTCTCGGAGGAGGAGCTCAGGGTCATGGTGGAGCAAATCGTCCGGGTAGAGCCACAGCTATTCGGAGCACAGGTGCAGCACACCTCCATTGCAAGGAAAATGGAGCTTTGGTGAAGAATAGTAAACAGGGTCAACGCAGTGGGACAGCACCCAAGAAATCAGGAGGACATCAGAAAGAGGTGGAACGACCTACGGGGGAAGGTGCATTCCGTGGTCTCAAGACACCACCTTGCGGTTCAGCGGACTGGCGGCGGACCCCCGCCTCCTCCCCCACAACTAACAACATGGGAGGAGCAGGTGTTGGTGATTCTGCATCCTGAGGGCCTTGCAGGAGTAGGTGGAGGAATGGACTCTGGTAAGTCAAATCTTAACTATTACATCCCCCACCCTACCTGCATGTCAGCACATACCCCCACCCTCACCCCATCACTCTAACTCCTCACAAATGTCCCAACATCACAAACCACACATCCTAACACCAAGCCCTGCATGCAACAACAAAGCATGGACACCCATCACAAAAGCATGGCCACTGCACATTCCCATACACCCCCCTGAACCATCATCACACAAGGTCCCACACAGGAATGCAAGCACTGGGGTACACGGTCACTCACCCATTGCACATCATGCCACACACAGATGTAATAAACATCCTTTTATACCCCTGCAGGACCCCTACCCAACGTCACCGGACAGGAGGGTCCACACATGTCCACACCACCAACAGAAAAGGCCCACAGTGATGACAGCACCTCTGTCCAACTGGACCTAGATGACCAGCCCGGCCCATTGGGGACCTCGGGACAGTCGGTTAGCCACACACTGGCACAGGCCACCACAGAGCTTCCCCCCTCTGGAAACACCAGCACAGCACCAACCCAGCGAGCCCATACCTCCGTCCCCAGGACACGTCAATCAGGAGTGTGTCCACCACTGCAGGGAACCCAGGCTAACCCACCACCCCAACAACAACAGAGACCTGGGGGCAGTGGTAGTGGGCACACGGTCCAGGGGACGGAGGCCCAGGAACACAGGTGAACTGGGAGGGCTGCTGTGCGACAGGGGGAGGACAGGCCAAGGGAACCCACTCTCCACGAGGCCCTCTCCAACATCATGAGAGCCTACCACCACTCCCAGGAGACAATGGCAACGGTACTGGCCAAGTTTCAAGAGACCCAGCGCCTGCAGGAGGAACAGTATTTGGGCTTCAGGGAGGAACTCAGAGCCATCTATTCCACCCTGGGCACCAGCGTAGGGGTGCTGAAGGAAGTACTCTACACCAGGAGGGACACTGTGGCACTACAAGGGGCCCCTGACACTAGCCTGGACGATGAACTGCCCACCACCTCCTCTGGCGCTAGTGGACAGGAGGCACCACCACACGACCACCACACCAGCACCCCACCCCCTGCAGAGGGAGAATCACCTCGCAAACAGTCCCTGAGATCCAGGACAAAGACAGAGAACGATGCCAAGACCCCCACCAAGAAATTAGACCACCCTGAATGTCTTCCTTCTGTCCCACTTTGTCACCCTGTCCATCCTTAAACTGCCCCAGCTCCCCTTCCTATGCCCATTTGGGCAATGCACCTGTGAGAATAATAGACTGGACTCTGCCATGGATATTCCTCCGCCATCACCCCTCACCATTTTGCTACCCCCTCCAATATTGAGCACTAAAATAAACACCCTTAAAGCACAAAACAATCTGGAGTCAGTCTGTGATTTCGAAATAGTGTATTAGCAATTACTGTGGCAAAAACTCTTTCATTTGTAATGTCATCATACCTATGTCACACAGCTGTAGTTCATGATGAATCAAAGCAGAAGTCACACTGTGGGACACACATCTGTGAAATCGTAAGGGAAAGTGACAACTCAGTGACCACACACTGGGTGAAAATGACAGACAGTAGAGAGGTAGTAGTGTTAAAGTACATGTAGTAGGCAGGTCTGTATTCTTACCTGTGTTTCATGGAAATATTGCTGGATCACTGAGTCCCTGTTGTTCATGTCTTCTTCGTCTGCTTCCTCGTCTTCACTGTCCACAGGCTCCACAACTGCAACAACACCGCCATCTGGACCATCCTCCTGCCGAAAAGGCACCTGTCGTCGCAAAGCCAAGTTGTGAAGCATACAGCAGGCTATGATGATCTGGCACACCTTCTTTGGTGAGTAGAATAGGGATCCACCTGTCATATGGAGGCACCTGAACCTGGTCTTCAGGAGGCCGAAGGTCCATTCGATCACCCTCCTAGTTTGCCCATGGGCCTCATTGTAGCGTTCCTCTGCCCTTGTCCTGGGATTCCTCACTGGGGTCAGTAGCCATGACAGTTTGGGGTAACCAGAGTCACCTGCAAATGGCGAGGGACAACTGTTAGACACACACTAACCTGGAGGGATATCCACCGACCCAGACGACCATTCCCACTGTCTTTCTTCCAGGTGCTCACCTACGGTGCCTCTGGAGTTGACCCATCAGATAAGGGATGCTGCTATTTCGCAGGATGTAGGCGTCATGCACTGAGCCAGGGAACTTGCCATTCACATGGGAGATGTACTGGTCGGCCAAACATACCATCTGCACATTCATTGAATGTTATCTCTTCTGGTTTCTGTACACCTGTTCACTCCTGTGGGGGGGGACCAAAGCCACATGTGTCCCATCAATGGCACCTATGATGTTGGGGATATGTCCCAGGGCATAGAAATCACCTTTCACTGTAGGCAAATCCTCAACCTGAGGGAAAACGATGTAGCTCCGCATGTGTTTCAGCAGGGCAGATAACACTCTGGACAACACTTTGGAAAACATAGGCTGGGACATCCCTGATGCTATGGCCACTGTTGTTTAAAATGACCCACTTGCAAGGAAATGGAGCACTGACAGCACCTACACTTGAGGGGGGATTCCTGTGGGATGGCGGATAGCTGACATCAGGTCGGGCTCCAGCTGGGTACACAGTTCCTGGATTGTGGCACGGTCAAGCCTGTAGGTGATGATCACACCTAGTACACCTAGTCATGCCCCTGTGTCATCCATGTGTGCAGATGTCGTCCATAGCCTAGTAGGCCATTTCCCTGGAATTGAACAGTGGAGCCCAAGAGCGCGGCGCAGTGCAGGGGGCTTCTGTGTCTGTCGTGTCAGCCATCAGTAGCGGTAATGCATGCACTCAACATGTCTTTCTTCTGTTGCCCCCCCCCCCTTTTTGTGGTCTCCCTGTTCTTGTGTGCATTAGCATCATCAGGCAGAGGAGCAGTGGCACCGGAGCACGAGGGAGCTGCATCCCACATGGCCCTGGAGGGTGAAACTCTGGACTCCGACTTCACTAGTGGGACGGAGGGCGAGGGGAGCTCCACGGTGGGGACAGGAGCTGACACCAGCGGCACAGACTTGTCCTCTGATGGGAACTCCCTTGTGGTGGCGGCAACATCTGTGCTCCCCGCATCTACAGGTACAGCCGCCACCCCCCCTACCAGCACCGCCCTCCCAGCAGCCCCTCAGCCTTTGCCCTGTGCCCGCTCACCCAGGAGGATGGGCATCACCTTCGCCCCATGCACCTCAGGCCCTGCCTCAGCCACCACTGCTGCCCTCAGTAAGGAGGCCATTGACCTCCTCAGGTCCCTCACTGTTGGGCAGTCTACCATTTTGAATGCCATCCAGGGTTTAGAAAGGCAGTTGCAACAAACAAATGCATTCCTGGAGGGCATTCATTCTGGTCAGGCGGCCCTTCAGCGAGCTTTTCAGACTCTGGCCTCAGCACTGATGGCAGCCATTGTCCCTGTCTCTAGCCTCCACCCTCCAACTTCCTCCACCCAGACCCAATCCCCTTTGCCCCAGCTTATCCCAAGCACACCTTCAGACCAGCATGCACACACGTCAACACACAAGGGAAGCTCAGGAAGACATAAGCACCACACATCCCACAGGTACTCACGCAAGCATCACACACATGCAGACACACCAACATCCACTGCCTCCACTGTGTCCCCCTCCTCCTCGTCTCCCTCCTCCCTCCCAGTCTCATCTACACTCACACCTGCATGCACTACATCAACAGCCACTACTGCCATCACCAGCACACACACCACCACACCCCGCTCACGTGCAGTCACCACCCCCACTACCATTCACACGTCCCCTGTGTCCTCTCTCAGTGTGTCTGTGACGCCCCCTCCCAAGATACACAGACGCAGGCACACACCCACGCAACAGCCATCCACCTCAAGACAGCCTCCAGCGCATGCACCTTCACTCAAAGTCAGCAAACGAACACCTCCTACAACCACAACCTCTTCCTCCACTCCCAAACCCCCTCCAGCTACCGGGCCCAGTGTCTCCCAAAAACTTTTCCTGTCCAACCTTGACCTCTTTCCCACACCTCCCCCACCCCATCCATCTCCAAGGTCCCGAACTAGCACCTCAGCCACAACATCTCCGGGACCAATGGTGCCTGTAGTCACCGGGATCTGTAGTGCACCGGCCACCAGGGCAGCCAGTGTGGCACGGAGCCACAGCACAGATAGTACCCCACCTGTGAAGCATCAAAGGTTGGCCAGTGCCCGGCGGGAGAGTGGGAAGACTCCAGCCACCAAAGCCGCTCCGAGGGGTCCCGTTGGGAGTGTGAAGTCAGCTGCGACACCTTCCAAGGTGGGGAAGGGACACAAGAAACCAGGAAAGTCTGGGAAGAGCAGCACGGCAGAGGAGACCGCCATCATCCCCGCTGCCCAGAAGGCCACAGCCATCATCCCCGCTGCCCAGGAGGCCACCACCATCATCCCCGCTGGGCCAGAGAGGACCGCCAGCACAAGCCCCGCTGGGCTAGAGAGGACCGCCAGCACAAACCCCGCTGGGCTAGAGAGGACCGCCAGCACATGCCCCGCTGGGCCAGAGAGGACCGCCAGCACAAGCCCCGCTGGGACAGAGAGGACCGCCAGCGCAAGCCCCGCTGGGACAGAGAGGACCGCCAGCACAAGCCCCGCTGGGACATAGAGGACCGCCAGCAGCTGAGTCACTGCAAAGGAGCTCCAAGCACTGCTGAACAGGGCACCGCCGCCTCAAGCATCGCTGAACAGGGCACCGCCGCCTCAAGCACCGCTGAACAGGGCACCGCCGCCTCAAGCACCACTGAACAGGGCACCGCCGCTCCAAGCACTGCTGAACAGGGCACCGCCGCCCGCCGCCTCAAGCACCGCTGAACAGGGCACCGCCGCTCCAAGCACCCCCAAACAGGGCACCGCCGCCTCAAGCACCGCTGAACAGGGCACCTCTGCCTCAAACACCGCTGAACAGGGCACTGCCACTCCAACCAACACTGAACAGGGCACCGCCGCCTCAAGCACCACTGAACAGGGCACCACCGCCTCAAGCACTGCTGGCCCATGAGCGCCAAGGGCACTGACGCTACTGAGTCCGTCACCGGCAGGATGAAGCACTCTGGGCACCAAGCCCCCTCCAGAACCAGTGGAGAGATACATCCACTACCTCTGTCCTTAGCAGGATGAAGCACTCTGGGCACAAAGCCCCCTCTAGAACCAGTGGAAAGATACATCCACTACCTCTGTCCTTAGCAGGATGAAGCACTCTGGGCACCAAGCCCCCTCCAGAACCAGTGGAGAGATTCATCCACTACCTCTGTCCTTAGCAGGATGAAGCACTCTGGGCACCAAGCCCCCTCCAGAACCAGTGGAGAGATACATCCACTACCTCTGTCTTAGCAGGATGAAGCACTCTGGGCACAAAGCCCCCTCCAGAACCAGTGGAGACTGTTATCCACTTGAGAGACTGTGGCTTTGCACTCCCCAGGATGGAACAGTGGGCAACCCACCCACTGTATAGACTTGAGAGACTGTGGCTTTGCACTCCCCAGGATTGAGCAGTGGGCATGTGGCCCTCTCGTGGATTTGGCATTGTGCACTCAACCGGCTGAGGTGCCCCCCCGTTTTCTTGCTCTCTGATGCCCCTGCAGTGTTCTCTCCATCATGGTCGGGGATCTTGTGTGGGCCTCGCCCATACCGTGTGGGCCCAGTGTTCCACGGACTTAATTGGAGCACCACCTGGACTACTATGCTTGGTGTATATTTTGTTTATGGTGTATATATATATTTTTGCCTACTTGATCTTAATATATTACAATGGTTCCACTAATTTCCTTTTGTCTTTGCATTCTTCCGGGGGGGTTGGAGGGTGTGACTATCATGTATTAATATATATTAGTGTGTGTGTTGTGGTGGGTGAGGGTGGGGGTGTTGCGTGTGTGTGTCCCTGTTTTTACCCTCCCTCCTCCCCTGTGTCGTAGGTGCAGTACTCAGCGTAGTCTTCACCGCCAGCGTTCGTGCTTTGGAGTTCCGGCTCCATGGTGTCCTAGTTCCTCGTGGGGTGTGTAGAGGGGAGCGTTTTCCCTTCCAATCCCTGTTTCCGCCGTGTTTTTATCCGCGGTGAATCCGCCCCGGAAAAGGTGGCGGATTGGTCTGTTGTGATACTGTGGGCGGTACTTTGTCTTCTGCCTGTCTGTTGGCGGTGACCGCCGCGCTGTTTGTTTGTACCGCCGTGGCGGTCAGAGTGTTAAAGTGGCTGTCTTTGTTGGCGGTTTCCGCCACGGTCCTAATTGCAAAACAAAATTCCGCCGGCCTGTTGGCGGTCTTACCGCTGCTTTAACACCGACCGCCAGGGTTGTAATGACCACCTAAATGTGTTGAAATCTGATGATGCTGTGCTAGTTTAACCTTCTAACAAGGTAGGCAATGTGGTTGTGATTTATGTCAGTATGTAGGAGAATGAGGCACTGAGACAGCTTAATCAGAAAGATGTTAAGTGATCATCCCAATTTCCACTTGTTGCCAAAATCCACAAAAGTACAGAGAATCACCTTGAGAGGCCAATTTCTTTTCTAATTAGGGATTCCTGGTAAAAACAGTGATTTATATTAATAATTTTCTCGTCCCATTAGCATCTGCCCTACCATTGTACTGTAGGGATAGTACTGATTTCTTTACCACAATGCAGAATATTGATTGGGTAGAAACATATGTGATGATCACCAAGAATGTCACCTCCTTTTACACATATATTAATCACCAATTTGGAGTACATGTATGTGAATATTTTTGCGGACCAGGGTGGTGTGAGTTTATGAGCATAACAAGGAGCTACTACACATGATCAGGTATTGCTTGAAAGAAAACATTTTCATGTTTAATGACATGTATCGCAGGCAACATATTGGATCTACAAGGGGCACCTGCTTCACCCCCAGCTTCTTGAATCTCATGATGGTGGGAGGTGCAGGTGGCCTGGTAGGATGAGAATGAACCATTTACCTGTCATATAGTCCTTTCTACTAAAGGCCTCATTTACTAACATTTAGTGTAGGGCAGCACCGCAAGCCTTTTAGCTGTGCTGCCCTACGCCAAATCGAAAAGACAGGAATGCGCCATATTTACATGATACAGTGCATTCCTGTCCTTTGAGCCAGCACAGAAATTGCTGCCGACCACCAATTCAGGCACGTTTGTACCAGGATGTTTTTTTGCAGGAAGGGAGACCTTCCTGAACTAAAAAAATCAATGGAGGTGCTTTCTCTTTTCTATGTGTGCTGCACAATGCAGCATACATAGAAAAAGGAAACAAAACAAAGATAAATAGTTATTTTTCCTTTTTACTCCTCCCCTGGGGAGGCGCACAGTTCTGATGCATTCCCAGGTTTACAGATTGTTGTAAATCTGGGAATGTGTCAAACCCCATGGATGTTCACCCACCACTTTGCCCATGGAATGCCTCCATGATGTAGAGTAAGGCAGTGCAGTGCGCTGCACTGCCTTGCCTTACTCCATATCTATTAGGGCCATGCAAAGCCACACAGGGTGGCTTTGCGTCTCCTTGTAGATATGACTGAGACGCCTGCGCCATGGGGGCATCATAAAAATAGATGCTCCAGCAGGGAGGCCTTTTGTAAATGAGTCCTAGTAAAATTAATGACATATTTGTGCTATTTGATGGCCCTATGACAGAAGCAGAAACGTTTGGTCAGCAACTGAATGAAAATACATTTAATCTTAGATTTCCCACTAGGATGAGTCAAAGTGAGATGGATTTTTTTTATGTAAAAGTATAGGTGGAAAAAGGGTCAGATTTGTACTGGTCTATTGTGTAAACACATGGCAGGAAATAGTGTATTACATTTTTCAAGTTATCATCCTAGGAACATTAGTGACCACCATCCCTTATGGGATCAACACAGATCAAGAACTGCAGAAACAAAAAAACGGATGAGTGTGAGGTTTAAACAGAGAGGGCACACAAATAAGATTTTGAATGCAGTAAATCAAAAGGCTGCTGACTGTTATTCCCTAATAAAACATAATAGAGAGAGAATACCATGCATCTGATTAGCATCATTAACACGTTGTCTCCCAAAATAAGGACTATTATGGCCAAGCATTTGGGGATTCTGACCATGAATGTGGTCAATAGCTCAGAACTACCAACCAGACCATCTATATAGAAGGGGTAACTCTGTCTTTCAGTCTCATTTTCCATCAGTTAACGTGTCCACCCTTTTCGGTCTGTCTGCCTGTCTGTCTTTAGCTCTGTTTGCTTGCTTAGCTGTCTACATGTATTTGTATTTCAATGTACCTTTCTCTATTTCCCTATCTCCTATCTGCCACCAGCTATGAAGTAGATGGCTGCATAGCACAACTCCCCTGAATAAACACTTGGGTCCATATTTATATTGTTTTTGCGCTGCATTTGCGTCATTTTGTGACGCAAAAGCAGTGCAGACTTACAAAATATAACTGTATTTTGTAAATTTGCGCCACTTTTGTGTAAAAAAATGATAAAAAAATGCGGCACTAAAAAAGTATATATATGGGCCATGATCTTGTCAGTCTGTCCATTCTTGAAGGTATAGAAATGGAGATACTAACACTTCCTGGTGGCATGATTGCATGCAATTTTTTTTGTGACTATGCAATGTTGCACTTGTGAGTGGGCAATTATAATTTTGCAGTGGCATTTGAACTCATCATGAGTGCAAAATGTTATTTTCAATTGGTAAAAATATGATTCCCACACTTAGTTTACTTTTGCTCTAGTCACTTACTGAAAATGTTGGTGCAAAATTACCTGGCCAGCGGTGCAATATCGCTCAGGTCACTTTCTGTGATGTTTTATCATGTTCACCACACTTTATTTAATTTTCAAGTAGACAAAAGCATATAGTGTTAGTTGTGTCTATCCTTCTAACATACTGTCATTTCAAAGGATAGGCATACCATGTCTATCCTGTCAAAAAATCTTCATTTCCTGTTGTTATTTTTGACAAAGATGGTGTTTTAACATCTTTCAATCTATTTCTGAAAGCACTGAAAATACATTTTATGTAAAGACCGGAGGCTCTGTTATACATTCTTTTCTTACTTATTCTCAATAACAGCAGTCAAGAACTACAGCTCCCAAAAGGACTAGCAATAGGCTAGCCAAAGGGAGCAAACAGAATCCAACAATAAACCAATCAGGGAAACCCACTAAACCATAGAGACTACCCTTGAGTGCAAGCAGCCCTCTTTTGTTGCTGCTCGCAGTCAAGATAAGTACTCTTTCTTGGTTTCTCCCTGTTTATGGTGATATTGTTTATTATATATTTGTGTTTCCTAATTATTTTTTCCTTGCTATTTCCTGCCTATTACTCACGCGGTTATCGCATTCATTATATCTGGCCCTCTCCCACCCTCCCTCTCTGTTTACCGCGTTATGGGGCAGCTCGCATTAACCGTCACGGGTTCTATTCGGCTGCCTTCCTCTTTATTCCTGTCAGCGCGCTCTCTCTCTTCACGCGTCTGACCTCCGGGACAGTTCCCCTGGGCATTGTGCTGCAGTTCAGGTTGTTTTCTTCTGAAACGGCATCTTTGGGCATCCATTTCAGTCGGAGAGCCTTCCGACTCCGCACCTCTCGTCGCGCTGCTTCCTTCTGCCGGCAGCGAACCTCTGGGGGGCGAGGCTTGTCGGCCCAGCTTCCTACTGCGTCCCCGCCCTCGGGGAGTGGTTTTATTATTCTTCAGAGAGCGTGTTGCTCTCAGTTAACCCCTGCCTGCCTAGCAATTTCACAAACACCAACTTCCTCGTTTCTACTGTTTTGCTTAATTTGGGGATTAATTTTATTAATGGATCCTGACAGCTCCCCTATGATGCCTGATATTAATGAGGATGAGGAAACATTTAAACAGGATTTAAATATGTTTATTCAATCTTCTGTGAAACATGCTCTAAAAGCATCTATGGACAAAATGTCAAAAAACATCGAAAATTTTGTAATGTCCATGGTTTCCAATTCTATGGCACATTCTGCGGGGGAAGGCAGAAAACGCAAATTAACTGTAACTAAATCGGGTAAAGGTGTGCAACTGGAAAGTGAGTTTGCCTCACAACAGACTGAGGACTTGATTCTTCCCAGGCCTCCTACGAAGGAGGGGAATATTACTAAAAAACCAGTTTCTCAATTAAAATGTAAATCTAAAACAAAACATATTTCCGCGCCAAAAAATATTGTTATCTCAAAAATATTGAACACAGATGATGAGGACATGGATGATTTATCTCAATCAAATAATCCTGACGATGTTTTTTCTCCATCCTCTCCTCCTCCAAAACTTTCTAAACTTTCTTCTAGTGATCCCTCTTCCAGTGTTGTCGATTCAGAGGGTGTCCCCATGTTCGATCCGTCTCTGATACAACATCCTAACTCCACCTTTGGATCACGTGGGCGATTATATATCTTCTAGTTTATGTCTCCCTTTAGACAAACAGACTCGGTCGAAACTAAAATCAGAGTGTCCTAGACCTTCGTTGGAGTCCAACATAACACCCACTCCGTCTATCGACCAGTCGCTCATAACGTTCTTTACCAAATTCGGCAAAGATCCCCATAAGGGGGTGGACAAGGCCTGGACGACGTGCCAGGACAAACTCCTGGACGTAGTGTGACCCCTCGCTAGAAATTTTGACTTAGCCAAAACAGCCAGATTGGAAGATTCTCCAATTGATCCTTCAGATCTTTCTCTTTGGACACAAAGAGCCTTCTGCTTCTTGGGAAATGCTAATTCGGCAATCATTCATGAGGGACGTAAGGGTCTCCTTCTAAGAATGGGTCCTAAGCTGGCTAACTTTGCTACTTTGGATCCCGGCATCCAGGCCGATTGCAAACTTTTCGGTGATTCTTTCATCAAAGATCTTAGCCGCTTCGTCTCCACTTTCTCTTCGTTGGACAAGGCCCAACAGTCATTAAAAAAGGTCTTTAACCAGCGGGTTTTTGCCTGGCCGGTAGAGGTAGGAGCCGCTTTACCGGCCGCACATATCGAAATCAAGGCTCAAGAGGCTATTCCAACTCTTTCGGTACCTACAACCAAGAGTTTAAACCCCAATTCTACCCACAAAGATCAAGGGGCTTCCACAGCCGTGGACAACGCTACTCCAGGTCTTCCGGTAATCAAGGTAAGCCAACTTTCTGGCCTTCCTGTGGGAGGTCGGTTACGTTTTTTCCTACAAAAATGGAAGTCGATTTCCTCAGACCCATGGGTTCTAAGCACCGTTCAGGGTTACTATATCGAACTCCTCTCTCCTCCTTTCCAGTCCCATCTGCCTCCTTCCCCAAGATTTTCTCTCGTAATGTCCTCTCTCATTTCTTCAGAAATTCAGTCTCTTTTAGACAAAAATGCCATTCATCCTTGCACCTCGGACTCTTCCAGGTTCATCAGCTCTCTTTTCCTCGTTCACAAAAAGAACAAGAAACTAAGACCAGTAATCAATCTAAAATCATTCAATCAATTTGTCGTCTATTGACACTTCAAAATGGAAACCATCATCCATCTCAGAGATATTCTGCTTCAATACAATTGGTTGGTCAGATTGGATTTGCAGGATGCGTATCTCACCATTCCTATTCATCCTTCTCACAAACATGTTTTACAGTTCCAATGGAATTAAAAAACGTATCACTTTTCCTCCCTTCCTTTCAGCCTATCTTCGGCACCCTGGTGTTTCACCCTGGTGCTTCACGAAATTGTTGAAACCCGATGTGGCCTATCTTCGATCTCTGGGCATCAGACTTATTATTTATCTCGACGACATTCTTATCATGCACCAAAACATATCTTCCCTTCTGGCTCACCTCCATACAACAACCACACTCTTTTCGGAACTAGGTTTCCTTATAAATCACGAGAAATCCATGGTTGTTCCTTTCCAGCAAATAGAATTTCTAGGCTTCCAAACAGATTCTGTCTCAGCCACTCTTCTCCTTCCCCCTCCAAGGTTACCGCAATGAAAAGAGAATTGGTTCTAATGCTCCAAAAATACCTTAGTTTTTTTCTATGAACATGTATTTTTTCTTTTTCCCACCCAGCGACTCCTGCATTGCCTCCAGCTTCGGGATAGCGCCGCTGGCTCCATCACCTCCTTTTTCAAAGGAAGTCCTCTGGATTCTGCTCACTAATCACCTCAGGATCGCCATCCTTCATCAACGTCTTCATGGTTTATTGCCGGTGTTCAGGACCTATGCTCCGCTTCCCTCGCACTAGCAATTGTTGGACTTATTTACCCTTTGTTTTATGACTCTATTTGATTTGCTCACTCAAGAAAAGAGGGCTGCTTGCAGTCAAGGGTAGTCTCCATGGTTTAGTCGGTTTCCCTGATTGGTTTATTGTTGGATTCTGTTTGCTCCCATTGGCTAGCCTGTTGCTAGTCCTCTTGGGAGCTGTAGTTCTTGACTGCTGCTATTGAGAAAAAAGTAAGAAAAGAATGTATAATATTCGCCTCCGTGTCTTTAATAAAATTAAGACTTTCCGTCATAAATTACTAGGAAAATCTACATTATGCAGTGGATTTACTCACACTACTAAGTAGTGAAACAATAAGAACATATTCAGGGAGAAGTATATTCTACAGAATCATGATTTAAGTGGTACTGTGGTAGAGAAAGCATTCCCTCAAAAGAACCTATTTTATCAACTTTGAAGAATGAAAGGTCAGGTGGAACCACTAAATGTTATACCAGTACCACGGTAGCAAACATAAATCCCCCAAAGAATATATATTATTTCACTAAACCACCAGACCTAGATTTAACTGTACAGTGCAGCCCTTGAAACACTGTTGTTCTATATTTCTGGGATACTAACCAGGATGTATATTCTTTTTTTCATTACAGCATGTTGAAGAACCCAGTGCTTCCTGAAACAATGGAGCAACAACTTGTAATTAAAATAGTTTGCTGGCCTGACTAAGAAACGTTGGCCCATTTACAAAGCTAAAAATGGCAGTCATTACATCCATGCCACGAGATGACACAAGTGTACTCGTTTACATATTTTTGCATGTCTTTGTGAGTTGGCCTCAAAACCTCCAACTATCTGTAAGTAAAAGTGAAAGGAGGGGCTGGTTCCTTTAATTTATAGCAGTGGTTACAAATATTTTGACTCCTGTGGGCCCCGCTGAATCAGTACTGGAACCTGGGACCCCCAAAAATTTGCACAATTTAAATTTCAAACATTAAAACAGTAATTCCCAAAAAATAAACAAACAAGTACACAACAAACAAATACTTGAATTACTAAAGATATAGGTGGTCATTACAACCCTGGCGGACGGTGTTAAAGCGGCGGTAAGACCGCCAACAGGCCGGCTGTAAAAATGTTGCAATTACGACCGTGGCGGAAACCGCCAACAAAGACAGCCACTTTAACACTCCGACCGCCACGGCAGTACAGACAAACAGCGCGGCGGTCACTGCCAACAGACAGGCGGAAGACAAAGGTCCGCCCACATTATTATGACAGGCCAATCCGCCACCTTTTCCGGGGCGGATTCACTGTGGATAAAAACACGGCGGAAACAGGCATTTTGAAGGGAAAACGCTCACCTCCACACACTCCACGAGGAAGGAGGACAGCATGGAGCCGGAACTTCTTATTCTCCCTGCGCAAGTCTTCCTGCTCCTCTACGAGGAGCACCAACGCTGGCGGCGAAGACCACGGTGAGTACTGCACCTACGACATAGGGGAGGGGGAGGCAAAAAACAGGGACACACACACTCAACACCCCAACCCCCAACCCCACCCTCACCCACTACAACACACACACACCAATGCATATCTATACATTACAGTAACACCCCCAACCCCCGCGGAAGAATGCAAAGACAAAAGGAAATTAGTGTAACTATTGTTATATATAAAAAATCAGTAAGCAAACAAAAATATATATATATCTATATATACACTATAAACAAAATATACACCACGATTAGTAGTCCAGGTAATGCACCATTCATAGTCCGTGGACCACTGGGCCCAAAATGCATGGGCGAGGCCCACACAAGATACCTGATCATGACGGAGAGAACACTGCAGGGGCATCAGATAGAAATACAACAGGCACTTCAGGGGGAAGGGAAGGAGGTGGCACCTCAGCCAGATGAGTGCACGACGTCAGAACCACGAGGGGGCACCATGCCCATTGATGTATCCTGGAGAGTGCAAAGCCACAGTCTCTCAAGTCTCTACAGTGGGTGGGTTGCCCACTGTTTAATCCTGGGGAGTGCAAAGCCACAGTCTCTCGAGTCTCTACAGTGGGTGGTTTGCCCACTGTTCAATCCTGGGGAGTTCAAAGCCACAGTCTCTCAAGTCTCTACAGTGGGTGGTTTGCCCACTGTTCAATCCTGGGGAGTGCAAAGCCACAGTCTCTCAAGTCTCTACAGTGGGTGGTTTGCCCACTGTTCAATCCTGGGCAGTGCAAAGCCACAGTCTCTCAAGTCTCTACAGTGGGTGGGTTGCCCACTTCCATATCCTGGGGAGTGCAAAGCCACAGTCTCTCAAGTCTCTACAGTGGGTGGTTTGCCCACTGTTCAATCCTGGGGAGTGCAAAGCCACAGTCTCTCAAGTCTTTACAGTGGGTGGTTTGCCCACTGTTCAATCCTGGGGAGTGCAAAGCCACAGTCTCTCAAGTCTCTACAGTGGGTGGTTTGCCCACTGTTCAATCCTGGGGAGTGGAAAGCTACAGTCTCTCAAGTGGATGCATGTCTCCACTGGTTCTGGAGGGGGACTGGTGCCCAGAGTGCTTCATCCTGGCAAGGACAGAGGTAGTGGATGCTGTTCTCCACTGGTTCTGGAGGGGGACTGGTGCCAGAGTGCATCACTCACCCCGTGACGGTCCCAGTTGCGTCACTGCCCCTGCCGCTCATGGGCTAGCGGTGATCGCCTTGGCGGTATTTGCCCTGTTCAGCGGTGCTTGAGTTGCCGGTCTCTGCCTTGTTCAGCGGTGCTTGCCCTGTTCAGCGGTGCTTGAGTTGGTGCTCTCTGCCCTGTTCAGCGGTGCTTGAGTTGGCGGTGCTTGCCCTGTTCAGCGGTGCTTGAGTTGGCGGTCTCTGCCCTGTTCAGCGGTGCTTGCCCTGTTCAGCGGTGCTTGAGTTGGCGGTCTCTGCCCTGTTCAGCGGTGCTTGCCCTGTTCAGCGGTGCTTGAGTTGGCGGTCTCTGCCCTGTTCAGCGGTGCTTGAGTTGGCGGCGCTTGCCCTGTTCAGTGGTGCTTGCCATGGCGGTCTCTGCCCTGTTCAGCGGTGCTTGCCCTGTTCAGCGGTGCTTGCCATGGCGGTCTCTGCCCTGTTCAGCGGTCCTTGCCCTGTTAAGCGGTGCTTGAGTTGACGTTGCTTGCCCTGTTCAGCGGTGCTTGCCATGGCGGTCTCTGCCCTGTTCAGCGGTGCTTGCCCTGTTCAGCGGTGCTTGAGTTAGCGGTGCTTGCCCTGTTCAGCGGTGCTTGCCATGGCGGTCTCTGCCCTGTTCAGCGGTGCTTGCCCTGTTCAGCGGTGCTTGCCATGGCGGTCTCTGCCCTGTTCAGTGGTGCTTGCCATGGCGGTCTCTGCCCTGTTCAGCGGTGCTTGCCCTGTTCAGCGGTGCTTGAGTTGGCGGTCCGTCATTGCCCAGCTGGGCTGTGGCTGGCGGTCCTTCATGGGTCAGATGGGCTGTGGCTGGTGGGGCCTTAATGGGTCAGATGGGCTGTGGCTGGCGGGGCCCTCCTGGGCAGCTGGGCTGTGGCTTGCAGGGCCCTCCTGGGCAGCTGGGCTGTGGCTTGCGGGCCCTCCTGGGCAGCTGGGCTGTGGCTTGCGGGGGCCTCGGCAGCTGGGCTGTGGCTTGCGGGGCCCTCCTGGGCAGCTGGGCTGTGGCTTGCGGGCCATCCTGGGCAGCGACGATGGGGCTGGCAATGGCCTCCTGGGCAGCGACGATGGGGCTGGCGGTGCCCTCCTGGCCAGCAGGGATGATGGTGGTCTTCTCCGCCGTGCTGCTCCTCCCAGACTTTGCAGGTTTCTTCTGCCCCTTCCCCACCTTGGGAGGAGTCACAGCTGAGTCCACACTCCCCCTGGGACCCCTGTGAGCAGCTTGGCTGGATGGAGTCTTCCCCCTCTCCCGTTGGGCACTGGCCAACTTCTGGTGCTTCACAGGGGGGGACTGGCTGTGCTCTGGCTCCGTGACAGACTGGCTGGTCTGGTGGCCGGTGCACTCCACATACCTGTGACAACAGGCACCACTGGTCCCGGAGATTTTGTGGCTGAGGTGCTAGTACGGGACCTATGAGTTGGACGGGGGGGTGGGAAATAGGTCAAGGTTGGACAGGAAAAGTTGTTTGGAGACACTGGGACGGGTAGCTGGAGGGGGTTTGGGAGTGGAGGATGAGGTGGTGGTTGTAGGAGGTGTACGTTTTGTGGCTTTGGGTGCAGGTGCATGCGCTGGAGGCTGTTGTGAGGTGGATGTATGTTGGGTGGGTGTGTGCCTGTGTTTGTGTATCTTCGGAGGGGGCGTCACAGACACACTGGGAGAGGACACAGGGGACGTGTAAATGGTAGTGGGGGTGTTGAGTGCATGTGAGCGGGGTGTGGTGGTGGGTGTGCTGGTGCGGGACATAGTGGCTGTAGTGGTAGTGCATGCAGGTGAGAGTGTAGACGAGACTGGGAGGGAGGAGAGATACGAGGAGGAGGGGGACACAGTGGAGGCTGTGGATGTTGGTGTGTCTGTATGTGTGCGATGCTTGCGTGAGTGCCTGTGGGATGTGTGGTGCTTATGTTTGCCTGAGCTTCCTTTGTGTGGTGAGGTGTGTGCAGGCTGGTCTGATGGTGTGCTTGGGATAGGCAGAGGTACAGGGGATTGGGTCTGGGTGGAGGAAGTTGGAGGGGGGAGGCTAGACACAGGGACAATGGCTGCCATCAGTGCTGAGGCCAGAGTCTGAAAAGCTTGCTGAAGGGCCCGCTTGACCAGATTGAATGTCCTCCAGGAATGCATTTGTGTGTTGCAACTCCCTTTCTACACCCTGGATGGCATTCAAAATGGTAGACTGCCCAACAGTGAGGGACCTGAGGAGGTCAATGGCCTCCTCACTGAGGGCAGCAGAGGTGGGAGGGGCTGAGGTGCCTGGGGCGAAGGTGATGCCCACCCTCCTGGGTGAGCGGGCACGGGGAGAAGGCTGAGGGGCTGCCGGGAGGGCGGAGCTGGTAGGGGGGTGGCAGCTGTACCTGTTGAAGTGGGGGGCACAGATGTTGCTGCCACCACAAGGGAGCTCCCATCGGAAGATGAGTCCGTGTCGCTGGTTGCAGATCCTGTGACCGCTGTGGTGCTCCCCTCGCCCTCCATCCCACTGGTATATTCTGAGTCCGTAGTGTGGGCCTCCATGCCCATGTGGGATGCAGCTCCCTCGTGCTCCGGTGCCACTGTACCTCCGCCTGATGATGCTAATGCACACAAGAA
This sequence comes from Pleurodeles waltl, assembly GCF_031143425.1. Classification (NCBI taxonomy): domain Eukaryota; kingdom Metazoa; phylum Chordata; class Amphibia; order Caudata; family Salamandridae; genus Pleurodeles; species Pleurodeles waltl. Next base: position 763,846,099 of record NC_090439.1, on the reverse strand, counting down.
CAGGGAGACCGGAAAAAAAGGGGGGGAACAGAAGAATGACAGGTTGAGTGCATGGCTCACCGCTACCGTTGGCGGACAAGACAGACACAGCAGCACCCTGCACTACGTCGCGCTGTTGGGCTCTACAGTGCAATTCCTGGGAAATGGCCTATAAGGCTATGGACGACATCTGCACACATAGATGACACAGGGGCATGAATAGCTGTACTTGGGACGCTACAGAGGTGGGGTGGGGGGCCACAGGGCCATGCCTTACGAAGGGGCCCAGCCTATGGAAGTCGCCCTGGCCTAGGGAAACCCACAGCCCACCTCCCCCACCCAGACACCTCCACTGCGCGCAATGTCAGCAGAATGAGAGTGTACTCACCCCCTTGTGTCTGCTGTAATGCCCTCAAGTGCCCATCCAACTCAGGGTAAGCCACCGCCGGGATCTGGAACATCATGGGGGTCATGGTTCAATGGGCACCCCTCCCACGTTGGGAGGCCATCCCCAGCTGAGCCTCCGCCGTCTTCTTGCTCCAGCGGCGAATGTCCTCCCATCTCTTCCGGCAGTGGGTGCTCCGTCTGTGGTGGACCCCCAGGGTCCGGACGTCCTTGGCGATGACACGCCAAATATCCTTCTTCTGTTGGGCGCTGACCTACATGAAATGTACAGGGGAAGAAGAGAAGTCATTACCAACTGCACCATCAAAGTGAGTGGCCCCCATCCCTAACCTTGCCATGTGGCACATGCCCCCATCGTCTTTCATGCATGCAGAACTCTGCACCCTTCCTTCTTACAACCAGCCCTCTCCACACAGGCATAGCCCATACAACATGCACCCTGTGTACTTACCTGTTGGTCTGGAGGACCGTAGAGTAGCGTGTACTGGGGGAGGACCCCGTCGACAAGCTTCTCCAACTCCTCCGAGGTGAAGGCAGGGGCTCTTTCCCTAGATGCACAAGCCATTGTCTCTTCCAGACCAAGGTCACAGCAGCACTTGCAGTGTAGGTCCTCTCCTGTCGAAGATCAGGTATCGAGTGATTATACAGCTAGAAAATGGCAGTCACGTCCGCGGCGGTCACGTCCGCGGTGGTGCGTACCATCACCGCTGGCGTACATCGTCATTGGCTCCTGGGACCCATAGGGTCCAATGATAACCAATGCAGCATTGCGCCGTGGTCTTCGACTGCCTATCGCCAGCGCTGTTACCTCACATCCCATTGTCCCGCTTTAGAGGTCAGGCAGCCGCCATTTCAGGGGCCCACATGGCCTAATTACCAACTGCGTCACACATACCTAGGCCTACTCTCAAAACACATACATGCCAGATTTTGTCTATGATTGGTGTTCTGTGTACTCTGTGGGTACATACCTCTGAGTTGTTTGACTCTGTGCTCGCTGTTGTCCTTCATAGGCACCATCCGCTGGGACATGTGAGGAGATGGCGGAATCCTCCGGTGTACCGACCGCTGGTGGACCTGTCGACAATGGAGGAAAGAAATTTGATCATCACCTACAGGTTTGACCGTGCCACAATCCAGGAACTGTGTACCCAGTTGGAACCAGACCTGATGTCAGCAATCCGCCTTCCCACTGGAATCCTCCTCAAGTGCAGGTGCTATCAGTGCTCCATTTCCTTGCAAGTGGGTCTTTTCAAACAACTGTGGCCATGGCATCAGGGATGTCCCAGCCTATGTTTTCCAATGTATTGACCAGAGTGTTGTCTGCTCTGCTTAAACACATGCAGAGCTACATCGTTTTCCCTCAGGTGGAGGACTTGCCTACAGTGAAAGGCGACTTCTATGCCATTGGAAATATCCCCAACATCATAGGTGCCATTGATGGGACCCATGTGGCTTTGTTCCCCCCCACAGGAGTGAACAGGTGTACAGGAACCGGAAGAGTTATCATTCGATGAATGTACAGATGATATGTTTGGCAGACCAGTACATCTCCCATGTGAATGGCATGTTCCCTGGCTCAGTGCATGACGCCTACGTCATGCGAAATAGCAGCATCCCTTATGTTATGGGTCAACTACAGAGGCACCGAGTGGCTATTAGGTGACTCTGGTTACCCCAACCTGTCATGGCTACTGACCCCAGTGAGGAATCCCAGGACCAGGGCAGAGGAACGCTACAATGAGGCCCATGGGCGGACTAGGAGGGTGATCGAACGCACCTTCGGCCTCCTGAAGGCCAGGTTTAGGTGCCTCCATATGACAGGTGGATCCCTATTCTACTCACCAAAGAAGGTGTGCCAGATCATCGTGGCCTGCAGTATGCTTCATAACTTGGCTTTGCGATGACAGGTGCCTTTTCTTCAGGAGGATGGTCCAGATGGCAGTGTTGTGGCAGCTGTGGAGCCTGTGGACAGTGATGAGGAGGAAACAGAGGAAGAAGACATTGACAACAGGGACTCAGTCATCCAGCAATATTTCCAGTGAAACACAGGTGAGAATACATTCCTGCCTACTACAAGTACTTTTACACTTCTACCTCTATCCTGTCTGTCGATTTCACCCAGTGTATGGTCACTGAGTTGTCACTTTCCCTTACGGTTTCACAGGTGTGGGTCCCAACGTCTGTCATCTGCTTAGATTCCTCATGGACTAGAGCTGTGTGACATAGGTATGTTGACTTTACTATTTCCTGGAAATTTTATGAATGTAATTGCAAATACACTATTTCAAAATCACAGACAGACTCCAGATCTTTTGGTGCTTTAGGTGTGTTTATTTACATACAAAATATTGGAGGGGGTAGTGAAATAGTGAGGGGTGATGGCGGAGGAATGTCCATGGCAGAGTACAGTCTATTAGTCTAACAGGTGCATTGCCCATATGGGCATGGAAGTGGAGCTGGGGCAGTTTAAGTATGGACAGGGTGACAAAGTGGGACAGTGGGATGACAATCAGGGTGGTCTCATTTCTTGTCGGGGGTCTTGGCATCGTGCTCTGTCTTGTTCCTGGATCTCAGGGACCGCTTGCGGGGTGGTTCTCCGTCTGCAGGGGGTGGGGTGCTGGTGTGGTGGTCCTATGGCGGGGCATCCTGTCCACTAGCGCCGGCGGAGGTGGTGGGCAGTTCATAGTCCAGGCTAGTGTCAGGGGCCCCATGGAGTGCTACAGTGTCCCTCCTGGTGTTGAGTTTTTCCTTCAGCACCCCTACGATGGTGCCCAGGGCGGAGCTGATGGTTCTGAGTTCCTCCCTGAAGCCCAAATCCTGTTCCTCCTGCATGCACTGGGTCTCCTGAAACTTGGCCGGTACCGATGCCATCGTCTCCTGGGAGTGGTGGTATGCTCCCATGATGGAGGAGAGGGCCTTGTGGAGAGTGGGTTCCCTTGGCCTGTCCGCCCCCTGTTGCACAGCAACCCTCCCACTTCCCCTGTGTTCCTGGCCCTCCGTCCCCTGGACCGTGTTCCCACTGCCCCCAGGTCCCTGTTGTTGTTGGGCTGGTGGGTTATCCTGGGTTCCCTGTAGTGGTGGACACACAGCTGATTGACTTGTCCTGGGGACGGAGGTATGGGCCCACTGGGTGGGTGCTGTGCTGGTGTTTCCAGAGGGGGGAAGGTCTGTGGTGGCCTGTGCCTGTGTGAGGGGAACCGACTGTCCGAGGCCCACAATGGTTTGGGCTGGTCATTTAGATCCAGTTGGACAGAGCTGCTGTCATCACTGTGGGCCTCTTCTGTTGGTGGGGTGGAGATGTCTGGACCCTCCTGTCTGGTGACGTTGGGTAGTGGTCCTGCAGGGGTGGAAAAGCATGATTGCATCTGTGTGTGTGATGGTGTGCAATGGGTGGGTGACCGTGTACCCCAGTGCTTGCATTCCTGTTTGGGGGCTTGTGTGATAATGGTTTAGGGGTGTGTATGGGTATGTGCAGTGGGCATGCTTTAGTGATGAGTGTCCATGCGTTGGTGTTGCATGCAGGGCTTGGTGTTGGGATGTGTGGTTTGTGTTATTGGTATATTTGTGAGGAGTTGGAGTGATAGGGGCGAGGGTGGGGGTATGTGATAGCATGCAGGTAGGGTGGGGGATATGATAGTTAAAGGTTTGACTTACCAGAGTCCATTCCTCCACCGACTCCTGCGAGGCCCTCAGGATGCAGAATCGCCAAGACCTGCTCCTCCCATGTTGTTAGTGGTGGGGGAGGTGGTGGAGGTCCGCCGCCAGTCCGCTGAACCGCCGGGTGGTGTCTGGAGACCACAGAACGCACCTTCCCCCGTAGCTCATTCCACCTCTTCCTGATGTCGTCCCGATTTCTTGGGTGTTGTCCCACTGCGTTGACCGGTCGACTATTCTTCGCCATAGCTCCATCTTCCCTGCAATTGAGGTGTGCTGCACCTGTGCTCCAAATAGCTGTGGCTCTACCCACACGATTTCCTCCACCATGACCCTGAGCTCCTCTTCCGAGAGCCTGGGGTGTCTTTGCCGTGCCATGGGGTGGTGTAGGTGATGTGTGGGGTGGTGTGTGTGATGATAAGTGTGGTGATATGTAGTGGTGTGTGGTCTTTTGTGCGTGGAAGTTGTGTGGGTGATGGTGTTGAGTGCCTGTGGATGCTAGTGTGTGGATGGTGGTGTCTCTCTCTGGCCTTCTTTCTGAATTTTTTGTCGTAGGGGTTTGTGGGTGATGTGGGTGTGTGTTTTATATTGTATTGGGTGTGTGGAAGTGGTGTGTGTATATGTATCAGGTGTGTGCATTTGGAATTGTCCAATGTGGCGGTATTTTGTAGAAGTGTGTGTATTTTGAGCGCGGCGGTGTGTACCGCCAATGGAATACCGCGGTTGAAAGACCGCCGCGTGGATTCGTGGGTCGTGATAGCGTGGGCGTATTTCTGTTGGCGTGACGGTGGAGGTTTTGTTTTCGCCAGTTTACCACTGACCTTTGGTGTGGCGGACTTGTGTGGGTGTCTGAATTTTGTCGGATTTCGAGATGTGGGTCATAATAGCTGTGGCAGAATTCCGCTGCCGCGGTGGTGTGTTGGCGGTCTTCTGCACGGCGGTAAGCGGCTTTTACCGCCAATGTTGTAATGACCCCCATAATTATTTTATATTGAAAAACCATGCAAAAATCAACAACAAAAAATAGGAAGGTTGGTGCTGCATCTCAGCAATCAATTTTTCAATGTTTAGTTTTATTTAGGGAAGCTGAATCCTCTGGTCAGATTCTTCATTTCCCAAGTGTTTTCTGTTTTTATTCTTTGGTGCATACGATTTGAGAAAGCTTTTTTACGTAAATATTTGGTGGGGAGAGGAAGTAAAACCATAACATCCTCTAATCTCACCATAGCCTCTTGGTCATATGTAATTCATTTGTTTTATAGCACCTCTCATACCAGTGTAGGGTATCAGAGCACATTACAGGGGACTACAAGGTGTAGGATTCACATGTCATCCATACTGGTGGGCATTTTCTTAGATTGCTTGGTCTGGAGAAGCACAACCTCAGAATTCAGAAGCTAACACAGTGGTTACCATTGACTTTAATAATAAGAAGGTATTTCTATTTGTAGAAGCATAAAGATAATGAAAGACAGGGGAAAAACATGATTTTCTCATTTGTACCATGCAGTTTACCTGCAGTTCTTTGATGGCAGTTCATAGCTCACTATGCCAGATTATGATTGTAACTTATGAACTGCACAATAACAAATTAATCTCTGTGACAAAAGCAGTAAACCACTGTGCTATGCACATAAAGTACTGTTCTTTGCATGATACACATTCTTTGTCGCAAGTAAATTAACCATCTGCGCTACCTTTGATGTGTCAAAACTGCCATCACTCTCCAGTAGGTACATTAATCACCAGAGTTATCTTACTGCTTTTATTTCTGCCCCAAAGCTGCTGGATGTACAAAGAAAATTGCAGTTCTTTTAAAACTGCTGCACAAATGCAGTCATAAATATTTAAAAAGCATGTGCTTCTGTTGAGAGGCCTTAGCTGGAGAAGTGCCTGTGGACCCCCTGGGAATGTGTGACAGACTCCTGGGTCCACAGAGCAGGGGTTTGGAACCGCTTATTTAGTCATAGAATAGTGCAAACAGTGAAAAATACAATAGAATGCCATAGGCCTAGGGGAAACACAAACCATATACTAAAATAGTGGAATGAGAATCTCAAATCCCCCCTAGGCAAATGTAGTGTGTAGAGGGGGTGCTGGAAGAGTAAGAGAACACCAAAGGTAAGTAAAGTACCCCATCCCAGAGCCCAGGAAAGCAGGATTAAAGTAAAGCAAGTTTCCTCAGAACACACTACAAGTCGTGATGAAGAATTATGCAAGAACCAAGCAAGACTGCCATCAACCAATGATGGATCAATGGACTTGAAGCCCTGTGGAGAGAGGAGACCAAGTCCAGAAGTCGAAGAAGAGTCCAGGAAGAGGAGGAACCCCGTCCCAACTGGAAGAAGGTGCAAAAGTGGATTCTCCAGTTGGAAGAAAAGTACAGAAATGCACCAAAGAAGATAGCTGTGGATTCCTGCTTGGTGCAAGAGATGTTCCACGTTGAGTTGTTGGATGCAGGCTGTTTGCGTCACTGGATTCCACCAACAAGCCTTGGTTCACGCAAGTACATGGTTTGCCTCACAGATGAGCTGCCCGGACCCAGGAGGGACCTGGGGATCTCAACTCGTACAGAGGATTCAGAGGGGGCTCTCAGCACTTCAGAGAGCCCTCCAAAGACCAGGCAGCACCCATGGGAGTCCCAGGACATGGAGACAAAGGAGTTGCAACGTGCGGCCATTGCAGCACTACACAGGAGGATCCCATGACACCGGAGAATAACTCAGAGAGCTGGGCGTCACAATATGTAGTGCTGGGGACGTTGGCTGCATTGTGCAAGAAGAACTTTTGGAAGAAGAGTACAGAAGTCCAATGAGCTGCAGAAGACACGTTGCACAGGGGTATTGTCGCTGCACTGTGAGGCAAGCTCTTTCCTCCACCAAATTTGGACAGCTGGACCTTTGGACAGTCAGGGTCACTTTGGTCCACCACCTGTGGTCCAAGGATCACGCTTGTCAACAGGAGAGGAGTCCCAGAGTACCAGTTGTTGTTGCAGAGAGGTGCCTGCTGAGGCAGGGAAGTGACTCCATTACTCCATGGGAGATTCCTTTGGTTCTTCTGGTGCAGGGTGAAGACAGGCAGTCCTCAGAGCGTGCACACCTTGGAAAGTGTTGCAACTGCTGGCTAGAAGTAAAGTTTCAGGTCACAGGAGTCTTCCTGGATACTTTGTTGCAGTTACAGTGGTTCCTGGACCAGTCTGCGGTTGATCCGATGGTCAGAAGCTGAAGCAGAGGATGCAGAGGAATCTTGCAAACTGAATCTGAAAAAACACCCAGAGGAGAGAACCTAAAGAGCCCTCAGAGGGGGATTGGCTACCTACCCAGGTATGCACCTATCAGGAGGGGTCTCTGACGTCACCTGCTGGCACTGGCCACTCAGATGCTCCCAAAGGGTCCCCACACCTTGGAATCCAAGATGGCTAACACCAGGGACACTCTGGAGGAGCTCTGGGCACCACCCTTGGGGTGGTGATGGACAGGGGAGTGGTCACTCCCCTTTCCTTTGTCAAGTTTCGCGCCAGAGCAGGGACTGGGTTCCCTGTACCAGTTTAAACAGGATTATGCAAGGAGGGCATTTCCAGAGGCTCTGGGAGGATACCTCGCCCACGCCTATAACACATATTCCCAATGGGAGAGGGTGTCACACCCCTCTCCTAAAGGAAATGCATTGTTCTGCCTTACTGGGATGGAGCTGCTCAATCCCCAGGAGGGCAGAACCTGTCTGTGAGGTGGCAGCAGCTGTGGCTGCAATGGAAACCTCAGATAGCCGGTTTGGCAGTACTGTGGGTCCATTGTGGAGCCCCCGGGGTGCATGGAATTGGTCCCCCAATACCAGATTTGGTTTAGGGGTTCAATTTCACAATCTTAGACACCTCCATGGCCATATTTAGAATTACCATTGTGAAGTTACCTATATTTATTGACATATATATAGTGCATGCTTATAATGGCATCCCCGCATGCACGAAGTCCGATAAATTAGCCCTGGACAACGTGGGGGCAGCATTGCTAGTGCAAGGGTGCCCTCACACACACTAACTTTGCACCTCGCCTTCTGTAAATGAAGGTTAGACATATAGCTGACTTATACCTTACCTGCTGCAGTGAAAAATGGCTGTGAAATTGTGTGTGCAGTCTTTCACTCAGGCTGCAATGGCAATCCTGAAGAAAGGTTTGCTTAGCTCCTTATGGGTGGCAAAAGAAATGTTGCACCCCATAAGGATCTCCTGGAACTCCAATGCCCTGGGTAACCTGGTGCCATATATTAGAAACTTATAAGGGGGGACCAGTGTGCTAATTGGAATTGGTATATGAAGTCACTAAACTATAGTGACAAATTTGGTGCACAGAGAGAGCATAAGCCCTGGAGTTCTGGTTAGCAGAACTCCAGTGACACAGTCAAGCATACTGACAACACATATAGGCCACAAGCAATGAGCACTGGGGTCCTGACTAGCAGGATCCCAATGAGACAATAAAAACCCACTGACAAACAGGCAGAAATTGGGGGTAAAATCCTAAGAAAGATGGTACTTTGCTACAGCAACCAGGAATAAGGTAAGTAGGCTTAAACCCAACAGTGTGAAAGCTGTGGTTGTGACAGGAGGCGCCGCATCAAGACTTAGGAAATGGGCTGCCAAGCTGAACCACGGCATACCCGACAGAAAAGGGTAGGCATCACAGAGTGTGTCAGTTAAGCGAAAAGTACCACAGTGGGCCGCAGCGCAAAACCGCGGCATCCCCTGAAAGAAGGGGGAGGCGCCACTGGTTGCACCGCAGTCCCCAGCGTCAGGTATGACAATGTCACAGACTGACCCACAGCCTGCAGCATAAAAGCATAGACAAATTTCTACATGGTTGATTGACCGTAGTATCCCTACCTGGATAACACCAAGCCAAGCTTTATCTCTTGTATCAAAGCATGGACATGCTTCCTGTTTGTATCACTGGTTCTCACCAAACTGGGCTCAATACACCTCCTTCACCAAACAAACTACAGACTTTCCTCACCATACCCTCCAACCAAGGGTACAGGAGTCACCAATCCCATTCAGGTTCCCAGTGAACACCCAAACTGTCCTCTCTCTAAGACCACTCACTGAACTTTGCAATGCATGATACATATTTGATCTGCAGTCAAACACTGTTGAAGCTTTCAGGCATGATTTTGAACCTCAACCTTGTTTTGCTGGTCCTCACAGAAACGTAGCTTGATGATGCTTCCAACAATGTCCTAAACCTTCTCCTCCATCCACATTGTTCAATTCTCCGCTGTGAGAAGGTGGTTTTATAGCAGTAATTAATAGAAAAAAAGCTAAGCTGCAAATTACTCTCAACTGAAAATTCCCCTTCTTTCCAATGTAAATCTCCTTAAATACATGGCCGCAAGACCTCTAATCTCAGAATAAACTTCATATAACACTTTCTGATGAACACTACACATTATTTGAGAAGTGCATGGAAGTTCTATCAACACAATCAATTGATAGGCTCAAAGTCCTTCATCTTCCTTGGAAACTTTAGTCTTCACTTGGGTGAATAATAACCTACCTGGCAACCTGTTCTCTTCTTTTGTATGAGAAAACAACCTCCTCTGACACTGTCAGAAACCAGCACACTACGAAGGCTTTGTTCTTAACCTCATTATCTCCAGAGGCACACTTCTGACACTGAAGACCCCATTCCTGAGGATTGGTCTGACCACCTGCAACCTCTTTTTAAGCTATTCTTTGCCCAGCCAAAAGTTTGGGGCCAATTCAAGAGAGAAAAAGCATGCATGCTTTTGTAACTCTAAAAACAGGAGAGTACAACAAGGGATGGGTGACCTAATTAATGAATATTCTCCACAGAAATGCAATGTTAAATGTCCTAAGCATACTCTCCCCTAGTTTTTGAAGGATTCATTTACTGAAAACAGTTATCTGAGTCATATTGAGAAAACATGACGAGATGCACCTTCACCCTCAAAACTTTGCTTTTCTCAGGACCGCCAGACGAAGCTACAATTAGAACATCTTCAAAGCTACATCTAACCACATTAAATCTATACATGACACCGCCAAAAATAGCTCAAAGATACTTTTCGATATCCTCGAACAATCAAACTCCTATTCCTCCACCAGCATAGGTTCCACACCACCAGCAAGTCTGTTGAGCAACCCTTTCTGACAAAATTCACTACCCTAGCTGGTAGCATGCTGACCAATAAACCTATTTGATGTGGCCTCACTTTGACACAATTGAGTCAGAAATACTTGAAACTATAACTAAGGTATAGCCTTCCAATCATGTTTCCAATGCATTGCCTGGCTCAATGAACAAGAAAATGGCCAACATGCTTTTACCATTCAGCACCTCCCCAGGGAACTCTTCACTTAATCAAGGTATTTTCAACAAAAGTCTGAAAATCAGCTACGTCTTCCCTATCCTGACACAGGCCAATGTCAACAACAATGATCTGCATAACCTTCACTCAATTTCAACACTTCCCTTCTTCAGAAAGGTATTAGAATTTTGCATATCTTCACAACTATCATCGATTTGCAGGCCAATAATGTTGTTGGTGTTTTCTAGTCTTGTATTAGGCTAGAGTTGTAGCACAAAAATGGCCTTTCTGAAAATAAAGATGACTCTCTCCACCTCCTCAACTCAGGGAACTCCTGTGTACTTGTGGTCCTGGAACTTTCAACTGCCTTCCATACAATCCGTCACCACACTCTGATTAGCATCCTAAATGAATAAGCATCAACAGGACAGTCCTGTAGCTTGACCCCTATTTGTCTAGCTGTTCACAAATACTGAAATAGGGAGCTTTGTCCTGGGCAAATCCAAACTAAAAAGGGACTCCATAGGGCTCTAGCCTTTCCTCAACCCTATTTAATCTTTATCTTGAACCTCTTGGCAAGATTTTGAGAAACTCTGGAATTCTTTATTATCAATATGTGGATAATTATTAGATCTATTGGAAGATATCATCCCATGGAGAGATCCATCTTCTCTTTTCTACTCTCAACAAGGTTGAAAAAAGAATGACTGACCACCACGTATAACTCAATCCAACTAAAACTGAATTTCTACTAATCTCTCCAAAAAATCCAAAGTTCCAATCAAAGAGTGGCTGGAATCCATCTCTCCCCGGAACTGCAATTTGCCCATTGCGAAGAATGCTAAATCATTGGTCTTTATCCTTTACAACCATCTAGATCTTCAGAGACAAATCTCTGCCATGGACAAAAGAGCATGCCTTCTGCCAAAACTGCTCTGGGGGTTCAGTCAATTCATTCATGACCAGGACTTGATATCTGTGGTCCAGGCACTGCTACTTTATAGTCTAGAATATTTTGACTCACTCCTCTCTGGTCTCCTTAAAGTGCATGTAGCACCTCTGAGTGCAGTGCTCCATGCCGCTGCTTGCTTTGTGCCAGTTCACTGCAAATTTGACCCCATCTCTCCTATTCTTTGCATTCTGCAATGGGTGCCCATTGATGCAGGAGTCACATTTAAGACCACATGCATCACTCTTAAAATATTGCACAACTCCACTCATTCTTTTCAGGTCAGTAAAGTGAACTTCTCAGTAGCAGCTCATGGAGGATCAAGAAGCACAGAGTCTCTCTTTTCTTGAATCTTTGACTTTCAGGCAAGAACACTGCATAAGACAGGCATTCTCTGGTAGTGCAACAAGGTGTTGGAACTCCCTTTCCTCCAGCCTTTCGCACAGCCTTATGGCTGTTCGCCTTGAAAAGGAAACTCAAAATCCTCTTATTTGAGAAACACTTTGGTTAAAGTGGTGATTGTTGCTTACATCTCTGATGTTGTCTTGACCTGGTTTTTCTGTTATATTTGTTCTCTCTACTGTCCTGATTATTTGGTGCTGATTTACTATGATGGTTAGCTAACTACATCTCACCATATAACATTGTGTAAAGAGCGTTATTATCTCTGGATAAAGTCTGTGCTATATAAAACTAAAATAAATAAAATAAAAAATAAAAAAATAGGCTCGTGTATTGAAGCATTGCTCATCCACTAGCTTTTTGTGAAGCTACGGCAAACACTTCTAAAGATCTGGGCTCGGGCAGCCATTTTACTGAGGCTCTCGCTGATGAATGTGAAGCATAGATTTATACTACCTTGATCGCAATAAAAACTCAATTAAAAGCTATCCTCTGCTCCTACACAACAGACGGATATTCTGAAACATGTTTTTAATAGTTCCCGTGGCAAGGATCCAGCAGGCCAACCTGTTTCACTGACGGGGTCCCCACTTATCCTGCGCTACTGTCATCGGCTGACCTTGCAGCTTTCTGCTGCGCCATTATACCCTGGGTGCTGGCTTATTTTCCTCCAGCAGGCCCAGACCACTTGATTCCACTCCATCTACTTCACGGACACAGACATTTGTTAGGCTTATTAGCTCAGCGGGAGCCTTATCATATTTTGTATCGGAGGCTGCTGGAGATGTCAAGAGATGGGAGCGCTGGATAGCTTTTTATCCCCCCTTCTGCACTTTCTCCGAGAGCCCAATAGTGCATTTGGATTCAGCGTTCTCCTGCCACTGGCCGCTGAGATCTCTTTAAATATGTCTAGCTTTGCCATCTGTACCAATAACGCTACAAAGGCTTAGCCATGATTAGGCTGTCAAGATTTATTAAGTTAAAAAGTATCAAAGTTTGCTGCAGCCTCAGACCTTCCAGAGGAGTCCTCCTGCTTTCGTATGTCTTCCTCTCTCTCCACCCACCTCCACCACCGTGCCTCGTTTGACCTTGACCGACATGCGCACCCAGGGAACAATAATGAATTTGGGCCAATTCATCTTCGAACTCCAAATTTAATCAAACTGACATGCTAGGGAAAGCAGGCCGTAATTAACTCCTAGCATTTTAGGTAATCTGTACATTTCTGTAAATTTAGCCTAATCCGTTTTCGTAATATTTCTCACTCCTTTCTTCTGTTTCTTTTATGTGACAGACAAGCTGCGAAAAAATAATAACAGCCAGCCACTCTGCTTCCCCGGGAAACAAAGCAAAGCATCGACGGTGGGTAATTTGAACAGATTCATAGAGCTTTTTTTGTGCTATTCCCCGCCTTAGAATGGAAAGGAGGGAAGCAACAAAGCAAACAAAGGAAAACGTTTGTCTTCTGATGCCTGAAGAACGCAAAACATGCACGTCATATCATAAGAAACCGAAGATTATAAAAAAGCACATCTTTCCTGTGTTCTAATAAACATATTTTTGATAACTATGAGATAAAGAGCTAGTTATTTGGAGAAACAATTTTTAATTTGTCCGTACCAGCTCCATTTTCATGACTCCATTTATTTTTTTCCAAATGCTTTTGGAAAGAAAGATATGTTGTAATTGGAACCTGCTGCTACTGAAAAACACAATTTCACTTTAATGTGTTCATGTCTAAAAAATGCTTTATCTTCTGAGAACTCAAAAAGGTTCTATTGAGTCCTCAGACCAGCAATCATACCACACTCATAAGCAATAGCAGTTATTTTGGTATTTTGGTCGCCCTATGTTAGAAAAGCAGGCAGTCTCATCATATCGCAATATCTAAAAAAAATAACAGAATTACAATCTGAAAAATTAAAGCAATACTGTGTTGCGACCTAAGGTTGTTCAGCTGCTGTGGAAATCCCTTTACAATGTATCACAAAATGTTTTCCCTTCTCCACTCCATGTGTTTTCCATCTCTGGCTGGAAAAATACACTGAGTAACATTATTAACTTATTGGTATTCGAATTAATTTCCTGAACGAAATGAGAAATACATTTGTATGTTTTTTTAAGAAGTAGATCTCAATAAATGCCTATTTATATCAAAGGTGAGGCACTCTTCCTTTTTGGGTTGAGGTGAGGAACTCTTCCTTTTTGGGTTGAGAAAAACATTTATGTAAGCTTTTTCCCAAAAAGATATTGATACATCAACTGTGAATTAAACACTAAGGCCCTGATTTAGGAGGGCCTAGCGCCACTTCAGCGGCTCTTTAGCGTCATTTTTATGATGCTAAGGCATCTCTAAAGTGGACTTTTCCCCACGACACATTTAAAAAGTGGTGAAATGCATGCATTGCGCTACTTTGTAATCCTTTGCGCTACATTATGCCTGCGCTAGGCATAATGTATGCAAAGGGGGTGTTCCCCCATTAGGGGGGTCGAAAAAAGTGGCACAAAAAAATCTTAAAGATTTCTTTGTGCCATTTTTTTCAGCACTTTTAACGCGTGCTCAGGGCAGGTATTAAAAGGAGGCACACCATTGATTATAATGGTCCTCAAAGGGCTTTGCAGGATTAGCATAAACATTTTTGATGCTAATCATGCAAAGCCCCGAACTAACATCAAACATTTTGACGCTAGTACCCTAATTACCGCCATGGTGCACCGTGTCTTAGATACGGCGCACACATGGTGGCGTTAGGGTAGTACTAAGGGGTGCATGAAAACTGACCCTTACTGCTGCTGTTCGACTTGGCATCTGAAAACACATTGAAGAGTATACGTGGTTTGCCTTTGGAAATGCACTTTTTTTGCTGAGATCTGTCTCATGAGTTAGTACACGATTTACATGCTTTGTGTCGGCAGGCATGAACAAATCTCTACTGCGAGGCAACATACCAAACTATTGTGATAGACTGCCATGATGTTGCATTCTTTACAAACCATGCTCATGTACCTTTGGGTGGCCTCCCAGAAGCAGCAGCGCCCGCCGCAAATCTTAAGGGCCGGGTGGGCGGGAGAGATGGGAAATAAAATAATAAGAAAAAAATTGCACCTGTGCCGTTACCGCCATCGCCGGCCTCCTCATTCCTCGTCTGATGGCATCCCAGCAGTCCCTGGGACACCAGAACAGGCTCCACACGCAATCCTGGTGCTGCTCTAATGCTATACCTGGCATGAGAGCAGCGCCAGGATTGGTCTGAGGGGTTTGGTCTGCCTTTCAGACAGTGCATTGGATTATGTGCTGTTTCTCCAACCCAGCTGTGCAAAACAGCCGGGTTGGAAAAAACTAAGTGCGCATGTCAATTTGGCCCTCCTAAGATGGCTGGCCAAACTGACATGCCCACTTAAGTGCACTCCACTCCACTCCTCCTCCCCACTCCCAGGGCCAGCCCCACTCCTTCCTATACATGCTGGTTAAACCAGCAGCTGAAAAATAAAACAATAGTAAAATATTGTTTTATTTTCAGCTGCTGGCTTTTAGACAGTGGGGTGATGCTCCTTCGTCATTGCCGAGGATCCGCCCCTGCCCAGAAGTTGTGAGAATGAAGCTCTACATACCTGTACGTGTGAGGCCAGTGGAAAACAATGATTTGAACCAGAAAGGCTTCTCCTACAAATGGCAGAAGCTCATGAACCCACCCCCCTGAAGAGAGCCATGTGGTGTTGAAGTTCGCAAGTACACCACAGGACAAGAAATCCTTAAGAAGAGATGTCCTTACTTGCTGACTTTCCACCGTCACACATCCCCTCAATTTAGAACCCATTGAACCTCGACAGTTCCTTTCTTTCTTTCTTTCTTTCTTTCTTTCTTTCTTTCTTTCTTTCTTTCTTTCTTCCTTTCTTTCTTTCTTTCTTTCTTCCTTTCTTTTTCATCATTATTATTTATTTATTTGGCTGCAGCAACATTTCGATAAGAAATGCTTCAGACAAGCATTGTTGACTGTAGATAGAAATGTGGGAGTGAGATGGTTAACTTATAACACAAAAGATAGGAGTTGCATATGGATAATTAGCCATAGTGTCTGAACAATATTGGCAAAGGCATACACACTTTTAAGCTAATTCACTTTTTTTGTAGCTAAAGCAGACATGCACATAATAAGCATATTTACAGCGTAGTAAAGTAGAATTCACATGTATTCTACAAGTTGCAGAATATGCTTCAATTCGGTTTAGAACTCTTGGATGATATACTTAGCAGTAGGGACTACAAGTGATTCATATTCGTGTGTGGACAGCCAAAGCACATTTTAATACTAGTAGCGATTGTATGCTTGACAGGCTGTAGTATTTGTTGTAATCTTATGTGGAAGCGTCTTGTCAGTAGTGACAAGAAAGGAGATTGTAATGTCACTGAAGGTACACATTCATGAACAGGGTACTAGGGCCCTAGTAGGGGAGAGCCAGGGGACAGGAAAGGAGGAGAACAAAAAAGGCAGGTGACGGGGACAGGGAAGGATAGAAGGTGTTTGGTGTGGATGGAAGGTACCTGTGCTCTGCTCATATATAAAGAACAAATAAAGAAATAAAACGCTACCCTGAGCCTTGTGTATTTCATTTGGTGTTGTAGACAGTACAACCAGCAACGAGGAAGGAACATCACTGCAGGAACCCACCCTGCTCTATACATTTCTGTTGCACCACGTGACTGTGGGAGCCCTCCCCGCTTGAGGTTGTCTGCATCAAGAATCCATAAAACGTGACTGTGGGAGCCCACTGAAAAAGCTTGCTCGCACCCGGAAAAAGAAAGTCTGGCAGTCGTCTGGGCCTGCAAGCACTTTCACATCTTCATTTATGGAAAACACTCCACACTCATTACGGACCATCAAGCTCTCGTAACCATATTTTGGAACCCCAAGCAAAAATGCCACCTAAGATTGAGTGATGAGGACTCCATCTCCAGGAATATATATACACCATTATCCAGAAGCCAGGAAAGGCAGCAAGTCCAGCAGATTATATTTCACGACACCCCAGGACATCCTCCAGAACAAGAACCTCACTTGGAAAGGATTATATCAGTTTTGTCATTGATCAAGCGAGACCCCCGATGTCCCGCTGGAAGCTATCATTGAAGCAACAGTAGAAGATGCCACCTTCCAAGATGTGGCCCATCGCCTCTAAACAAACTCATAGAGACACATGGAAGAGGCTCAAGGCCACAAACAATAGACATCCATGAATTGGGCTCTTTCCAACACATAAAAGAAGAATTGACAGTTACTGATAATGGCCTTCTAATATGAGACAAATGGATTGTCATAACTAAGAAGTTACAACAAGGAATGGTCAACCTCACACACAAAGAGCATGTTGGCACGGTAGCCATGAAAAGGGCACTACGAGAAAGATTCTGGTACCCTTCTCTTGACTTGATGGTTGAAACTACAATCCATGACTGTCCACAATGTCAGTTAGTTGATCAAGAAGAGCCATCCAAATGTCAGAACTGGCAGAGGGTGTGTGGCGCCATGTTGCGGTCGACTTTTTTGGGCCTCTACAGTCTGGCAAATACATCATCGTCATAATGGATGAATATTCAAGGTTTCCTATTGCTCAGCCCTTCTCATCCAGCAAAGCGGCTGTCATCATTCTGATAACGGATAAATTATTTGCAGCGTGGGGAATTCCCAAAGTGGTTGAAACGTACAGTGATCCTCCATTTAATGGACATTAATTTGCAGAATATGCCAAACACCTCAGTTTCAAGCACAGGAAGATTACTACCCTGTAGCTGCAAGCCAGCGGGATGGCCGAGAGTTTTCTGGCAACATAAAAAAAAAACACACACAGCAAGCAGAGCCAACAATATGTGACATACAGATGGCACTGAAAAAAATGTTGCAACTCTATCTGACCATGCCTCATAGCACTACTGGAAAATGTCCAGCCACTTTGATATTAGGCCAGACTCTACGCACAAGAATACCCACCTGGGAAATTCAACCAGTCGTGCACAGCAGGCCGCTTGACATGCAAAACTTACAGAGCTGGACCGGAACAAGAAAGCCAAAATGAAGTTATATACAGATACTAGCCCGAAAGCATGAATGTCTATTATTGAGGAATGAGACTGGGTGCTGCACAGACAAGATAAAAAAAATATCAGACAGCGGATATTATGAAAGCCCACTGCAAGTAACTAACATAAAGGGCACCATGGTCACGGCAACTTCTGATGACAAAAGAGTAACAAAGAATATTTCTCACTTCAAGAAATGTACTCCTAGGGCCACGGAAGTCATAGACATCTCAGATGATGATGGCTTAGAAGATGTTCAAGGACCAGTCAGCAGTCAAGGATCTCATGCCTTCTCTAGTTCAACAGAACTGATGGAACAGAGTATTTTTACGTCGATCATGACAAACTTTTCATAAACCTACTCGTCTTTGAAGAAATCTTAGGAGTACATCATTACTGAGACTCGGTGCTTTAAGTGAGGGGGAATGTAATTTCATTGAAGCTACACATCTAGATATTGGTAGTGGACAGCCAGGGACAGGAAAGTAGGAGGAACCAGAAAGGGAGGGGATGAGGCAGAGGAACAATAGAAAGGGTTCAGTGTGGATGGAAGATACCTGTGCTCTGCTCATATATAAAGAATAAATAAAGAAATACAACGCTACCCAATCCCCGTGTACTTCATTTTGTGTAGTAGACAGTACAGAGATTGTATCTTGTTTTGGGGTACAGCACCTGACAGCTTGTTGGAGAAGAAGTGTGAGCAATAGGTATACAAAATATAATTGTAATTACATTGTACGTCCTATGTTTAGTTATGGGTGCTATTATGCTAAAGGCATTTGAAAGAGGCAGGGATCTAACTGGATATTCTGTATTATAGGTAGCCCAGTTGTGAGTGTAGGGGGCAGGGAGACAAAAAATATATAGGCAGTTACACATCACCAACCTAGCTAGCAGGGCACTTTACAGGTGTGTGTGTACAACAATAAAGGGGGGTAATTATGAAAACCCTGATAATCTAAATGGCAACATGTGCCTGGTAAATAGGTAAAAGTTAACCAAGTAGCCAAAGTGGGAGTTGCTGAAATGAGCAGTAGCCATGCACCTTTTACACAGACAAGTATACTGCCTACGTCTACACAAATGCACCTTGAGAGTGGAGAAAGAAGTAGAAGAGCAATCAAAGTTGACAATCATAAAAAAGACAAAGATTCCACCTACTCTTGCTAGAGCAATGGAGACCAATGTTTAAAGCAGAGATTCACACCCCCATCCCTTCGTATTCTTCTGTAGGCTTGCAAAGATAGGTGAGCTCTAGTCAGTTCATGGCTTATAATCTATCCATACTGGCACTGTGCATGTGCAAGATTGAGAGGAAAGGCACTTGGTAGCTAGCAGACCTGAGAGCACTAGAACAAATTGATCAGTCCCAAATTTCGTTTCTGTTCTTACCCACCATGTCAGAGCAATATGATTTGTTAAATCCCAGGGACCCTTGCACTTTCTAGTTCACATAAGTAGGCCTCTTTCAATCCTAGAATCTCCTTCCAGAAAACATCAACTTTATTTTTTTAGCAGGTAATGACATTTCAGGGTATGTGAGAATGTTAAGCTCTAGCTAGATTGTTCCCAAGGTACAATGTACACTTAGGCACCCTGTCATTTGTTGCATTGAAAACAAGTGTCTGTAGCTTAAATAAAGACTTGTTTTTGGCAGCCAGCTGTCCTGGTTACGGTATGATGTGGTGGGAGCAGGCCTGAGTAGTTAATAAAAGTGTGGTGCAAAGGAGTATTGGGGAAGAGCCACCTGTAAACTATTCTAGTAGTCAAGCGTGTTGCGTAGTAATAGCTAATGAATGTCTTTCTGTCTATAAGGTTTGTGAGGGCAGCTTGTGCATATGTTAAATAGCTGGTATCTCAATGTGGTTGCTTTGTTTGTTATTTAGGATCCCATTCACATGTATGTGCTGAAAAGAATCCCAAAGTTTCTGAATTAGGGTGTACACTTTAGAGAGTTAGTAGGAAAGTAGATTGGGGCAGTTGGAGATTTGAATGCTGATGAGGAGAGGAAAAATAGGAACTTAGGGCCAAATTTATGGAATTTTGGTGCACCGCACTGCAGCAAGTCATCTTGCTGTGCTGCCCTGTCAAAAGGAAAGGGCAGGAATTTGTTGTATCTTTGAGATACTGCACATTCCTGTCCCTCCACCTCCAAAGGTCTGGTAGCCAAAGGCAAAGTCCAATGTCCTATTAGAGATAGCTGGCGGGTGGATGCAGGAACACTGGATGCACTGCAGATGGTGCCCAATTATAACTTCAACTGGTCTTGAAAGCACTGTTTCTATAAGGGGCAATTGGTACTGGGAATTGGTAAGCACCCAGATAAGATTATCAGAGATGTTGTAGCCCTTATTTTCTATTCATATGATCACAGTCAAAGGTTTAAAGTGGTGGGTGCTTCTTCAGGACATAAGGCACCCTGTGGAACCACTGGTTCGAAATGGAAACTGTGAAACTGGGATTTAGGGTTAAGATACCTCACTACCATTTTATAAAATGGGCAAATGGGCAAGCAGAGGTCTGAATGTTCCGAAGGCCCAGGATCCAAAGACAATATTCCATGTGACCCTCTCAGACTTGACAAGGAAGAGTAAGTGGTGCAAAAAAGTCATGGTGGTAAAGGAAGGTTTGTGGCCTGAATGCACATCTCACTCAAAGTTCTGGATCATCTCCTATATGTGCTTGATTGCTTTGTAAAGTAGATGGCTCAGATTTGAGTTTTTCCATTTAAGCAGCAAAATCCTCAAGGCTAATGTGTGATTGTCCAATTGGCAAACTCCATGCAGACATCAGTTGGGCGGCCTTAGCTTTAGTTCTTCTATGTGGCAGGACACAACTGCAGACCTTCATCTGGAGTCCAATACTTATTTAGTCTATGGCAAAATCAGACATTTCCAAAGCTGTTTTCCTTCAGGAGGATTCTCCATATTGTACTTATTTTTCTTGTCCTCCATGCCTTCGTGCACCATCCCCAACATCTCTACGCAAGCAGATATTTGTCGTATTCTCTCTGGAAAATGTTGAACACTGTACACATGCTCTGTGGTTGAAAATGAGGATTTACATGTTTTTTAGAGCACAAATACACTGTCTGAGCAATTCATGTCTACCAGTTTTTGCTCTTTATTTTATCAGCAGACACTTTTTAGACCTTCATTCGTTTAGCAATTTGTGCGTCCTGTGATGTGCTTATATTGCTATGCTGTTTTACAATTGAAGCAAGGGCACACACAGAGTTTAACAAGCACAACCAGAACAGAGATTCTGTCTCTATAAACTGTCTATTTGTCTGTTCTACCTAAACATTAGTTGTTTGAATTGTTCTGCACATACACATGCCATTACAACTAACATCATGTATGTTGAATTGGCAAGTCATCCTTGTCTGTAACTCCCTTCAAAACTCAGAGAAGTGGCAACTCTAGATAGGGCAGAATTATCCCATAAACTCAGGCTTTTTAAATATGCATTTTGACATTTGAACATGAGATGTTGAGGAGTGCACAAAACGTGCGTAAGGTAAAACTCACATTGAGCAGAGAAACCTGACAAAACCATGCAGGTTAAAAAGTCATCCAGAGGGAGAGTGATGTGCAATTTCAATGCACAGCCTATTCAATTTATCTGACAAAAATAGCACTCCATGATGCAGTGAAAACTACACTTTTCAGACACTACTCTACTTTGTTACTATAGCAAACCGTTGTCAAAAGTCTAGAAGAATATACAAAGAACTGGTCCTGAAGAGACAGTTCTTAACCCGTTCATCTGGGGAGGGTGACTGAGCTGCCACCTAGAGCACCGCTTGTCTTCCCAGGACTTGTCCACAAAGGCAACATGAAAAAACATACTAAACAGGCACATGAATGTACATTCAAAGGCGTTCCCAAGCCAGAACTCAACACTGTCAGAACAGAGGAAAATTGGCCTGATGACTACGTAATATGTAATCAAGGATTGATTGGAAAACTCTTCAGTAATGGGAAGATTGTTGCTCAACAAGCAGAGCTGTTAAAAATAGAAAAAGCTGCTTTAGCCATTACTTTGTTCTGCAGTATGGTTCAGCTCTCATGGATGAAATTAGAAGCTCTAAAAACCTCCTAGATGTGTCTGCATTACCCTCATGGGAGAAGCACCAGAAGGTAAATATACAAGTAACAGTGTGCACTGTGGATTTTATATGGAGGTGGTAAATTGACTCCCGTACCAGGGGAACAGGTTAGAAAGCCAGTAAATTTTAATAAAAACTCAATTGCACCAGCCACCTTTTACCTCATAGTCTGCTGATCGGGCTACTAGTAGAACACTGAAAAATGGAAAGCACACTGGGTTTGAATGTGCCCAACACACTGGGGAAAGAAACAGGGAAGGCCTGAAATGCTGAGCAGAGGAAGGATATCATATCTTTTTTTTGCCATGTGTGCAGCTCAGTTGTACAATGTTCTTGCAAACATTAACAAGTCCTGGACTGTCTGTCACACCATCAAGTTGAGATACCTCAGAACTGATTCTCACTTAATTATTCAAAACACAATGTCCCTCATTACGACCCTGGCGGTGAGTGATAAAGTGGCAGTAATACCGCCAACAGGCTGGCGACCATGGCTGTGACAACTCCCATAGAGCCAATGTACCATACCAACCGCCAAGGTGGAAACTTCCCTCACCACAGTGGTAGCCGCCAACAGCGAGGTGGAAAACAAAGTACCGCCCACCATATTATGACACTGTAAACCGCCACCTTTTCCGGGGCAGCACCAAGACCATCAATAGTCTGGCGGAAACACATCACTGAAGAGAATTAACTCACCATCAGAGACAGAGGGAAGAACGCCGCCGTGGAACCCAAACTGCAAGTTTTCCCGATGATCTTCGACGTTATGCCCCACCTGGAATGCCAACACCGACGAAGACGACGATAGTGAGTACAGCCACCTAGCACACAAGGGAGGGAGGAAAACAAAAGTGACACACACATGCACGACACACACCCGACACACACACACACACAGAATACACACAACCAGCTGCACACGAAAAACAATCTGCACCAGATACATGGCAGAAAAATGCAAGGACAACAGGAATGCGCCAAAGTGAATTTATTCATATCAACAGCTAATCAATATCGGATTGTCAATGAAACAGATATGTACACATGTACACAAAGGGACACTGCCCAGTCCAAAGTTCAAAGGGCCCACATGGCCACAGGGCACAGTCTAAAGCCCATCTCGAATCCTGACTTCATCCGGATAGAACTCTGCAGGGGCATCAGTTTGCAAGTGGGCAGGCACCTGAGGGGGAGGTTTGGGCCCCTCAGCCGGATTTAGGAACAAGCCCACAGGTTTTGGAGGGGGCTCCATGCCCATTGCTCTGTCCTGGGGAGTGCAAGGCCACAGTCCCTCAGGTGGGTGACTTTCCTACTGGTTCTGGAGGGGGCTCCATGCCCATTGCTCTGTCCTAGGGAGTGCAAGGCCACAGTCTCTAAGGTGGGTGACTTGCCCACTGGTTCTGGATGGGGCCCCATGCCTTTGCTCTGTCCTGGGGAGTGCAAGGCCACAGTCCCTCAGGTAGGAGACTTGCCCACTGGTTCTGGATGGGGCTTTATGCCCATTGCTCTGTCCTGGGGAGTGCAAGGCCACAGTCTCTCAGGTTGGTGATTTGCCTACTGGCTCTGGAAGGGAACACTCACAGAGCAGCGCCTGGAGGGTGGCCTACATGGCGTCTGCGGGTGGTGATGGCTGCAAGTTGGTGGCAGATGGAGGTGTCTCCTAGGCAGCATCTGCAGTTGGTGATGGCTGCAGTGTGGTGGTGGATTGAGGTGCCTCCTGGGCAGCCTCTGCAGTTGGTGATGGCTGCAGTGTGGTGGTGGTGGATGGAGGTGCATCCTCGGCAGCCTCTGCAGTTGGAGATGGCTGTAGTATGGGGGCAGACGGAGTTGCCCCCTGAGCAGCCTCTGCAGGTGGAGATGGATGTACTTCCTCAGCTGGTGGGGGGGGGCATGACCGGTGGTGGTGGTGGAGGTGTCACCCTGACAGCCTTTGCTGGAGTAGAGGGCTTCGTCTCCTCCATGACATGGGGTGTGGATTCCTTACCCTTCCTGGCAGGGGTGGATGGCTTTTTCCCCTTCTTGGTTGGAGGTGCAGGCTCCTTCCTCTTCTTGACTTGAGGTGCAGGCTCTTTCCCCTTCTTGCCTGGAGGTGTGGTATCCTTACCACCACGAGTAGGTGGTGCCACCACTGTCCCCGTGGACTGTTTGGCTGAGGTGCTGGGCTGGGTCTTTGGTACCCTGCTCATACGGGCAGGATGGGGGGAGGGAAGAGGTCAAGTTGAGCAAGGAAACGCTTTTTAGGGACGGTGGGGCGGGAGGAGGGAGAAGTGATGGGAATGGAGGTAGAGGGAGTGGTTGTAGGAGGTGATTGTATGCTGGATTTGGGTGCAGGTGCATGGGCTGTATGCTGATGAGACTGGAAGGGAGGTGGAGGAGGAGGAGGAGGGGGAGACAGTGGAGGCAGTGGATGTTGGCATGTCTGCAACTGGTATTTGCGTGAGTGCTTGTGTGATGAAGTGTGGGGCTTGTGTTTGCCTGTGCCACTCTTGGGTGTTGTCTTGTGTGCATGCCCATCTGTATGTGTGCCTAGGATGGGTTGGGGTTGAGGAGAATGAGACTGAGAAATTGAAGTTGGAGGGGGAACAGTAGAAACAGAGACAACGGCTGCCATCAGAGAGGAGGCCAGAGCCTGAATCGAACTCTGTTGGGCCACCAATCCACCGTGAATGCCCTGCAGGAATGCATTGCATTTCTGCATCTGGGATGCCAGCCCCTGGATGGCATTTACAATGGTTGATTGCCCTACAGAGATGTATCTCAGGAGGTCAATAGCCTCCTCACTCAGGGCAGCAGGGCTCACTGGGGCAGGGCCTAAGGTGCCTCGAATGAAGGAGATGCCCACCTTCCTGGGTGAGCGTGCACGGGCAACTCGCTGAGGGGCTACTGGGAGGACGGTGCTGGTATGTGGGTGGCGGCTGTACCTGCAGCTGGGGTGGTCACAGAGTTGTCCCCCACCACCAGGGAGCTTCAAAAGGAGGAGGTATCTGAGCCTGTGTTGTCACCTCCTGTCTCCGCCATGATGCTCCCCTCGCCCTCTGTCCCACTGGTTCCCTCGGTATCAGTGGACTCTGCCTCCTGGATCCTGTGGGATGCAGCTCCCTCTGTCGCTGGTACCCCTGCTCCTCTGCCAGATGATGCTGATGCACACAAGGACAGGATGACAAAACTCAAAAGGGGGGGAGAGAGACAAAGGATACACTAGGTCAATGAGTGCACCAACACCACAGTTTGCATACACAGCACAGTCACACACAGGGAACAGGCTTAAGGACTATGCATTGCACTACCAGTGATATGGTGAGTTGCTAAGGCAAGATGAGGGCCACACACCCCCAACTGCAGCACTCCTGGGCCCCACGAGGCCCTACCTGAAATGGACTGCTAACAAGCTGCCATACACCCATTACCCTGGAGAGGACCCACGCTGCAATGTCAGGCCTGGCCTAAGGGGCACCCACTAACACACATCTACCACCCAGATCCCACCCCACCTGCCAAAATATGTAATGATACCCACTGTACTCACCCCCTTGTGGCTGCTGTGTTTCCCTCAAGTGCCCATCCAGCTCACGGTAGGCCACTGCCAGTATGCGGGACATCAGGGGGGTCAGGGTCCGATGGGCACACCTTCCTCATTGGGAGGCCATCCCCAGATGGGCCTCTGCGGTCTTCCGTGCCCAGCGTCTCAGGTTCTCCCATCGTTTCCTACAGTGGGTGCTCCGCCTGCCATAGACCCCCAGGGTCCGCAAGTCCTTGGCAATGGCACGCCATATTCCCTTCGTTTGATGGGCGCTGACCTGCAGGGGCAATACAGACAGGAGAACACCATTAAACAAACAGCCAAGCCAGTCACACAAATGGCCCACCATACCTGTTTCCATTACCATTGGCAGACACATCACCAAACGCACACCATGTACACCGCCAAAGACATTCCTCCCACCCCCTTACACAATGCTTGCACACATATCTCCATGCATCCTTCCCACATGCATCGTGCCCGATGTTTACTCACCTGTTGGTCTGGAGGCCCATACAGCAGTCTGTACTGGGGTAGGACCCCATCCACCAGTCTCTCCAACTCATCTGAAGTGAAGGCAGGGGTCCTTTCCCCGGTCATACGGGCCATGGTAGGTTCCAGACACAAGTCACAGCAGCACATGCAGTGTAGGTGTTCTCCTGTTGAAGGTCAGGAAACAAGTGAGTAACCAGATAGAAAATGGCAGTCACATCCGCGGCAGTGTACACCGTCACCGCCGGCGCAGATCCCCATTGGCCACTGTACTCCATAGAGCCCCATATTATCCAATGAGGAATTGCACGGCGGTGCAAGACCACCTTCTGCCACAATGCCCAATGTGGGCAGCATTGCCTCACTTCCACCTGCCCCTACAGACAGGAGAGGGGGTCGCCATTTAAGGGGGGGAACAGTCATCTCGACATTAACTGCGTCACAGATCAGATTGGTGCACACCTCTCCATTAACACTGTCCCATTTCATAAGTGCACCATGTAGACTGCAGTTATGGTTCCGTTGTTCCAATTGTGACAGCCTACTCACTCTTATGTCCCTTAGATACCTACCTCTGCAGATAAATAGGAGGTAGAGACATACCCCCGTGTACAGACCCCTGGTGGACTTAGCTACACTGGAGGACAGGCACATTATCCTCACCTATAGACTGGACAGGGCCACAATCACAGAGCTGTGTGCCCAATTGGAACCTGATCTCATCTATCCGTCATCCAACTGGGATCCCCCCTCTTGTGCAAGTGCTATCAGTGCTCCATTTCTTGGCAACTGGTTCCTTCCAAGTGACTCTGGGCTTGGCAGCAGGAATGTCACAGCCAATGTTCTCAATTGTGTTGGCAAGAGTGTTGTCTGCCCTGGTAAAACACATGTGCAGCTACATTTCCTTCCCCAGGTGGAAGAATTGGCCACTGTGAAGGCCAGATTCTATGCAATGGGATATATCCCCAATATATTTGGGGCGACTGTCAGGACACATATTGCGTTTGTCCCCAGAACGAACAGGTGTTCAGGAGTCGTAAGATTTTCCACTCACTAAATGTGCAGATGGTGTGCCTGGCGGACCAGTACATCTCCTGCGTCAATGCTAAGTATCCTGGGTCAGTGCATGATGCCTTTGTTCTGCGCAATAGCAGCATCCCAAATGTGATGGCCCAACTATAGAGGCACAGGTTGCGGCTAATATGTGAGCCTTGGTACCCATCACTTATGCCTTCTGGTGTTAACCCCATTGGATTGTGTGAGGCTAAATGTGCTCCCTCAATACTTGCAGGTGACTCTGGCTACCCAAACCTATTGTGGCTGCTAACCCCTGTGAGGAATGCCAGGACAGGAGCTGAGGAACGTTATAATGAGGCACACGGGTGAACCAGACGAATCATAAAGAGGACCTTCAGCCTCCTGAAGGCCAGGTTCATCCATCTGACTGGCGGATCCCTATGCTACTCACCCGAGAAGGTCTGCCAGGTAGTAGTAGCATGCTGCATGTTGCACAACCTTGCCCTCAGACGCCATGTATCTGTTCTGCAGGAGGAGATTGGAGATGCCCCTGTGGCAGCAGTAGACCCTGAGGACAGAGAGGATGAAGAGGCTGAGGATAAGCACAACAGAAAATCAGTTATCTGTCAGTACTTCCAATGACACACAGGTGAGACAGTGCAACTGTACCTTTCTATGACAATTGGTGTATTCTGTGTGGCTGTAGCATGATGGCATTAACTTCCTTTTTATCTCAACTTACTGTCACCTATTGTTTGTCATTTTACAGATGTTGGTGTACTGTGTACTAATGTGTTCACTACAGACAGCTACAGGTCATTATTTCTATGCTCTTACAGTGTACAGGTCATTTGCAATGGATGTGAATGTTTCCATAAATACACATGTTCAATACATAAAATACTAGTAGTCAAGTTGTGTTCAGGGTGTTTATTGTAGTGCTAAGAAATTGAGGTGAAAGTGCAATGGAATGGGGTGATGATGGAGGAAAGGCAATGGTATTGTTCTAGTCTGTTTGTAGCACAGGTGCAGTGTCCAGGGGGCCATTGGAAGAGGAGCAACAGCAGTTCAAAGTGGACAAGGTAACTGAGTGGGACACAAGGGGGACAATCAGGAGAGTATAATTTCCTGGAGGGGGTCTTGGCTAGTGTCTCTGGCTTCTGTCTGGTCGCAGGGAATGTTTGCATGGTGGTTCACCTTCTGCAGTGGGAGGGGTGCTGGTGGCCTGTGGGTCCTGTGGCGGGGCCTCCTTCCCACTAACTGCAGCGGAAGTGGAGGGCTGATCAATGGACTGGCTAGTGGTAGGGGCCCGCTGGAATGCTGGTGCCTCCCTCATGATGTTGGCCATGTCTGCCAGCCCCTGCTATGGAGATCAGGGTGGTGTTAATGGCCTGCAAGTCCTCCCTGATCCCCTAATACTGTCCCTCCTGCAGCCGCCTGTTCTCCTGCATGTTGCCAAGAATCTGGCCCATCGTGTCCTGTGAATGTCATTATGCTCCTAGGATCTCAGAGAGTGCCTCCTGGAGAGTCACTTCCATGGTCCTGTCCTTCCCCTGGGGTACAGCAGTCCTCACAGTGTCCCTGTTGGCCTGTGCCTCTGTCCCCTGAATGGTGTGCCCACTGCCACTGTCTGCTGTGGTGTTGGATGCTGAAGAGGGAGGGTCTTTGGGGGTCTGTGAGTGGGGTTGAGTGACCGGCTGTCCAGTGGTCCCTGATGAGCCAGGTAGGTCATCCAGATCCAGAAGTCAAGAGTTAATGTCATCACTGGGGGCATCTTCTATTGGGGGACTGGATAGTCATGGCACCTCCTCTCCACTGACATTGGCTGGGGTACCTGTGGGGATGTAAGTGATATATTATGCTTCATGTGTGTGAAATATTGTACATCCCTGGCTTCCCCTCTATCGTTGGTGTTGCCCTGCCGCCTTTTGCTTGTGTATGATGATATATTATGGGATTGTTAGTTCTCCATGCTGTGCATGCTTTGGTGATGGGTGTACATGCAGGGCTGGAAGGGCTGTCCATGAATTGGGATAGCATGCAGGGCTTGGCATTGAGTTAGTCATATGTGTATGTGCAGTATGTGGATTGGAGTGGAGTGATGAGAGTGAGGGTGTGAGATTGCATGCAGGTATGGGAGGTGATAAGTGGTACATGTTGACTTACTAGTGTCCAGTCTTCCGGTTTTCCAGTGAGTCCCTCGGGATGCAGCATTGCCAAAACTTGCTCCTCTCATGCTGTGGGCTGTGGAGGAGGATCTGGGGGTCCACCACCAGTCCTCTGTATGGCGAGCTGGTGCCTTGCTGCTATGGAACGCACCTTCCCCCATAGGTCGTTCAACCTCTTCCTGATGTCATCCCTTGTTCTTGGGTGCTGCTCCACGGCGTTCACCCTTTCCACGATTCTCCGCCATAGCTCCAACTTCCTTGCAATGGATATCTGCTGTACCTGTGCTCCAAACAGCTGTGGCTTTACCCTGACAATTTCCTCCACCTTGACCCTTAACTCCTCCTCAGTGAAACGGGGGGCCTTTGTGGGGACACGGGTGTTGTGTGGTGTGTGTTAGTGAGAGTGTGTTGAGTTACAACACACTGGAGTACGTGAGGGTTATATGGGTGTAAGTGATGTGGGTCTAGTTGTCACAATGGTTTTGGTGTTAGTCTGGTGGCAATGATTTGTATTCATAAAGGGTTGTGGGTAATGGGTGTGTGTGTTTTATAGTGGTGTGGGTGGGTGGGTGTAGTGTGTGTATCAGTGTCAGGTGTGTGTTTTTTGTATTGGCCAATGTAGTGTTGTTTTGTATGTGGGTGTCCATTCTGAGCGCAGCGGTATGTACTGCCAGTGGTTTACCTCCATTGAATGTCCGCCGTGGTGATTCGTGGGTCATAATGTGATGGGCATTGTTTTGTTGGCGTAATGGTATGGGTGTTGGGACTGCCACTTTCGCACTGACCTATGGGCTGGTGGATTTGTGTATGTGGCTGTATTCTGTCGGATTGGTGTGTGTGTGTCATAATATGGCAAATGGATGTTCGCCACAGCAATGGTATGTTGGCAGCCGTCACTGTGGTGGTAAGCAGCATTAACTGCCAATGCCATAACGGGGGCCAATGTCTTTCTACAAAACTCAGACAAATCCTCCTTATTTCTGTTCAAGTAGCCATTCATGTTGGACCCCTTCTGTTCAGTTCTAAAGGGATTCCACAATTTTGGACCCAATCAGTTTTCAAGCTTGTCCTCTATACCACCAGTAATCAACATTTTAAGAACCACATTCTGTAACCCACACAACATCATTCACATGCTTGCTCCTCCAAAGATCAACTTTTTCTGAAGCACTGTCTATCTCAAAGATCCATGGCTGCACTAGAATTTCCAGGGCCTTTCTGCCAATATTATTGTCAACCTCCAAAGAGGGCATAATCAGATGATCAGCCTCATCCTTGACCTGAAACCTTTGGACCTTATCTGGTCTACTGTACTAGGATTCCACTGACTTGTAAACAAAAAACCTGACAAAATCCATGATGCTTTCTGCTGCATACAATGTGTTTCATTTGGTAAATGTCCAACTTCAATTCTAAACTCAGGATGCTACACTGGCCAAATATCTAAGTTCAGAGAGTCCAAAGAGACTCTCTGGCCACACAGCTACATATGCGATCATCCTACCTCAGGAACTTATTTCCACTTCACTTCTGAGCAAACCTGCAGAGGTTCAGGAAAGGTGTTCTGACAATTAGTGGGGCTGAATAAAAAACTTAAATTGGTTCAAAAATACACATACTCCTTCACCATACCTTCTGCATCACAATCCATCCAGTTCACTCTAGTGATATGTTCTGAAATAAGATGAGGCATTGCACAAGCCTAGGATGTCTTTCAATCACAAAATACTCCTTTTATGCCTCACTTATTATACTGTGTGAAAATTATATAGTATATCGTTATCCTGAATCAAACTGAGCACTCTTCGTCTTTGTGTCCACTGGCTTTGCTTGTTACTTTTATTCTTGTGCAAAATTTGAGCAAAACATTTATGATGTCCCCCCACATAGTTCCAGCACTTCTCATCACACACATAGATGCTTAATTTGCTCAGCTAATTGCACATGCCTAGTACTGAGTGTAAAAATAATATATACACGTTCTGCAGTGTACTACCAGTTCCAGGGAAGACTATACTCCACGTTTATCTCGTAGCAGTAGTCCTTACCGATTGGACTCTATTGGTCCTAGGTTTATGCTCTTTTCCTAGATCAAATCACTGTCAATCAACCTATGAAAGATATCATGTAATCTTTTTGTATTCCTCTTCTAGAACTCCAACATCAAAAATCTCCATGGGTATAGCATACTACACTCACACCCACAACCTTAAACATCCTGTGAATCAACTATGATATAGAGCAGATTTGAACATTAGCTGAAGGCAAAGGCATCTGTAGTTCCACAAATGGCATGGGAAGAACAGATTCGAAGTTTATTCAAATTCAATTATTTACCAACTTAAAACCTCTCAGTACACCCAACTTCTAGTTTCATATTGGTTTATCAGCTGCTAATGCACCCAAATCCAAGAACTATAATCTTGAATTTTGTATGTTGATGTGCATTTTCAGAACTCAAGCCCATGTGTGTTTAATGACAATTTTCACAAGCTACTGAGATGTTTCAATTGACTTTAGTTGTAACTTTGCAGACATGGCATATCATTTACCCCTTTGCTTGAAATTCTAACCGTTGATTTATTTACATACACGTAAAAAATAAGGGCAAATGACATGCCAGGACGTGATTGTTAAGCATGGGGAGAGGGTAAGGGAGCATAGAATAGAGGAGTTTGGGGGAAATAGTATCAACACATGCACACTAAACATCAGGACATGGTGTCCTCATCCATCAATCCTGAGACAACAGGTCATGTATGAGCAAGCGGTGTTACTCTGTGGTAGAACAGTACCCTTCTTTTGGGCAAGTTCATTTCACAAATGGTTGTTTGCAATGTTGCTCTTCTTATTAGATTCTTGTGTGTCGACTACTGCTTGTATTTGACATCTCTGCTACCTATATTATTTAATGGTGTTTTTTACAGATTTATGATTTTGTTTTTTACCACATTTTTTATACTGAATTCAGAAACAGTCCCAACTTGTGGATTCGTTTTGGTTCTTGGACTACAAGAATGCGTCCCACTCTGCCAGGGTTTCCCATAGAATCTAGACTGAACATCATATAACGGAACATTTTTCTTTATACTTCAACTTTCACCAAAGACCTGAACATTAATTTTCCAGTCATGTCTTATTATGCACGTAGATTATATTTAGAATATTATTTGTATCTGATTATAAGTACATGTTTTCCTTCGCCAGACTCTTTGGATGGGCTTCTGCTGTGTTACATTATTTCAGTGTTCTTGCAATTTCGTCTTCCATTGCCCTACAACACAGACCTTCAATGACAATTAAATACTTATTTTTAATTATATGTTTAATGAGGTTATAACAGCACAATGGCACAGCAATGTCACAAAGTATAAGAGACAGAAAAACAATAGACAAAGCCATAGTTGTCTACCTGTTCCACTTACAATAAGCCATACTTAACAAGAGATAGGCCTGGTTTACATGTTATTAGCACCCAGAATACTACAACAACAAGTAAGCACTTTCACATTCAGTTACTGAGAGATGGGGCATAATATCACACATACTGTTTATGATAGTTCAGCAGGGATCCAAATCTGATTCCTCGCAAAACATGGGTAACACAAGGTGATCAGATCAAAAAGTGGCAGTGTGTCCACCTCCACTTATATGTATGTAAGCATGATACATTGCATTGTCAGTAGGGGACATGTGTGTGCTTCAGACTTCATATTAGATCCTTGATATGTCAATGCACAGCACATATTTCCTGAATAACCCCCATATATATTTCGGTCTGGCCGTTACAGGCTGTAGTGACCCAAATGATTCTGCGAAATCAATATACAGTGCAAAATATTTAAGCCAGTGTTGTTTCTTTGGTGTCACCGGGCCTATCGGCCTCACCTTGACAATTTTGCATTTAAGAAGCAGCAAGAGAGCTGTTCATTTTCTGATAGAACTGGGCATGCCAGCCACATATACCAGCAAATTGACCAGTGACCTGCACTCCAGTGGGAAAGAGATTATCACTCTAAGGTTGGGAGCGTGGCCTGGCTGACCAACATGGTGGATGCATGATGGCTTAGCTATGCGCCAGCCCAACATTAGTCCTGACTGGAATGCCCCAATAGGGCCCTAATCCTGCCCCAAGGGAAGACAGAGGAGGGCATAGAAGCGGACAAGGCTTCACAACCAGTGAGAAGCCGGGAGTGAGCTGCCGTCCGCGGATGTCCGGCAGATAGACACGAGGGGGAGCAGATCTGCATTGAGCACACTGGCGGAGAGTTGAGAGGCCACGGCTGGGCCGATGAGGAGTTCTGGCTTAGAAGGTGACTGATGGTTAGGAGGGAGCTCCCTCGGACCTGAGTGACCTGGCAGAGCATTGGGGGAGAACTCGCAGCCCGCAGCCCATGGCCTGTGGCCTGGTTTTTCTTGGGGCCCAGACGGGGCCCATCGGTGCGAGCCGTGGGGAGGGCGGAGCCTGACCCCTTCATCCTTACTGCCCAGTGGTCCTGGGTAAAGCACTGTGGAGGAGTGGGGACACCAGCATGGGATTCTCTGGCCCCCAGGTTGGGGGAAGACATGATGTGAGCGGCGGTGAGGAGGGACGGCGGCAAGGAACAAGGAGGAGGCTGCATGGAGAGAGGATGATGCGGGCCCCTTGAGGGGCAATGAAGGCTGACCTGGCAGTGTTGAGGTGACCAGGAGGGAGGTGCCTCCAGCGGGCCCACTAGACTGGAGGGCGCAACCCAGCAATTGAAGGCCCAAGGGCCGAGGAGTGCCACCTGAGACGGCGGTCAACTATCTGCCCCCTCTCACTTCAGGCGGAGTGGGGAGATGTGGGCATGCAGGGTGGCCAACATTGGTGGCAAGTGGCCACCCCCCTCCTCCCTCCTCCTCGATCAAGGGACACAGTGACTGACCACAAAGGGGGCCTGCATCCAGACTGCGTCTGCTGCTGCCCTTCCACAGCTGTGCTCAGGATACTTTATGCGAGGCCTGACCAACTCTAATTGAGACAGTGTCGGTGAAGAGTCGGAGATCCACTGGAACTGGAACACACCCAGGCAGGCATGCCCAATCTGGCTGTCTGGGGGCCGGAGGTCCTGGGGACAAAGAGTCGGTGAAGGACCAGCTGGGGGCCAGAGTGGAGGGGCCCCCAGTGGGAGCACCTGGACATGCCACAGATGCCTTCTAAAAGCAAACTGAGGGCTAAATCACAAGGCCAGTGTCAGTTGGATGGAATGGAGCAGTCAGACAATAAGGGCCCTGTCCCTGCCACTTTGAAAGCCACCCTGGATAAGATGTTGGGGGCCATTGAGGACACTAAAACAACACTCCAGTGCAAGATTGGCCCGGTATCCGTTGAACTGGATCTGCTGAGAGCAGACCACCTGAATTTAGCAGATAGGGTCCGGAATAATGAAACGGCGCTAACGGAATTGAACCCAGCACACCAACATATGAAAGCTCAAATGGCACAGCTAGCTGATCGCGTCCTTCAGTAGGAATGCAAGCCGAAGATGCGGAAGGCCGTAATCGCTGGAATAATGTGTGCATCATTGGTCTGCCAGAGGGTATTGAGGGGTCAGATTTGGTGTCCTATCTATAACAGTGGATGAGGATGGAGGTGGCACAAGTGTAGCTCACCCCATTTTTCATGCTGGAAAGGGCGCATTGAGTGCCAGCTAGGCCCCTGGCTCCGGGTCGCCACCTGTACAGTGGTAGCTAAGTTGCTGCACTACAGGGTCAGATATGTACTGCTGTATCATGCGTGGGAAGCTGGACCTTTCAAAGTGGACAATGGTACGGTGACCCTGTTCTCAGACCTTACAGTGGCGGTACAAACCTGATGGGCCTCATTTACAGAGGTGAAGCCAGTACTCCGAGAAGAAGGTATTCGATACTCACTCCTGTTGCCTGCCAGGCTGCGGGTAATAGTCAATGACAGCACACAGTTCTATCAGACACCAGACAAAGCGTGGGCCTGGTTAGAGACATACAGGGCTGGAACGGACTGTACCCGTTGAATGGAAAGGGAGACCTGGCAGGGGCGCAAGAGACATCGGGGACCATGGGAGTGCACCCGGAGGGGGCCACGGCCAACACCGACGCAGAACGAGATAGATAGGAAGGCAACACCGAGAGAAGCGGCAACACTGCCGAGTACTAAAACGGTAGGCGAATCCAGTGGGGACAAATCTGATCAGTGACTGTGACTCGCATCACACGGATGGGGCCCCGGTGGCGACTCCTCAAACTGCGGATCTGTTAGTATGACCTCCCCTCAATATCCAAAGGCTTTGTAACTGCCCCTCATTAGGGTCTTCACTTAATTCAACAGGCCGAGAGGTCAACACCTACCCTTCGATTCTTGCCAAACATCTAGTTGATGGTGAGATTACTATATGAACTGTTTTAACTGTTTAGTTTAGCCTACATAGCTTGGGCATCTAGCAGTTGCGGGTTTGCCCTCGGGTGTGGGAGTTGTGACTTGTTGTTAACCTCTCAGTTTGTGCCTGTGGGGTTGAATGTCATTGATTTGAAGGAGTCACAGATGGGTAGAGGGAAGATATGGCGTTCATTTGAGGGCTTGTGCAAGGGGACATATACCCCATATTTTTCACGGTTTACCTACACGGTTGATTACAAAATAATGACGTGGAATATCCGAGGAATGGGGACCATGGCTAGACGCCATTGGATCCTGGCATATCTTAAACGAAGAGGGAAACACACATTTCTGCAAACAAGGCTGACCGGCTCCTGTGCAGATGGAGGGGCCAGATACACACCACTACATACTCTGCATTTGTGCAGGGCACACTGATCTGGATGAGGTCTGTGGTCCCTCTCAAAGTTTTTTACACAGATGTAGACCAGGAGGGCTGATATGTACTGGCAAAAGGGAGACTGCTTGGAAGGCATGTGACCCTAGGATGTATCTATGCACCAAACAAAGACCACATCCCGTCTTTGCATGCCCTCATGGGAAGGTTGGCTCACATGATAGGGGGACACCTGATGCTGGGTGGGGAATTTTAATTGAGTCATTGATACTGACACAGATCGCTCTACGCCTCCGCTACCGGGAGCAGGGACTCACAAGATAACAAAGGGACAGGTACTGTGGGTAGTACACTGGGGTATTGAGGAAATATGGAGAACAAAGCATCCTCAGGAGAGAATGACTACTCCTATTTCTCGGCCTCCACTGCCTACACAATAGAATAGACCGTTTTGGTTGTGCTAAATCTATTAGTCCTGAAGTAGTGTTTAACGAAAATCTAGGGCACACGCTATCAGACCACAGTCCCCTACTGTTAACCTGGCGCTGTGCAAGCGAAAGGCCCCCGATACCCACTTGGCGGCTCCAGCCAGCAACACTGGAAGATGTGACCTTTAGAGACTCTCTTAGAACACACTTAACAGAGCACATAACCATAAATAAGGAGTCCACAGCTTCCCGAGCATAGAATGGGAGAACTTGAAGGTAGTGACACGGGGACACTGTATGAGCCGGACTGTGGGGATCCAGAGAGCACTTGAACAGGATCTTACCCGACTAGAATGGGTGATACACGACAAAGATAATGTGCAAGCCAAGGGATACAACAAAAGCTACGTCGCATACATGAGGCATACAATGAGGCCCTGGAAAGACTGCGATGCTATAACTACCATAGGTACCTGTCCTCAGTACACACGGAGGAGGGCAGGGCTGGCAGGGTACTTGCCCGGTTGGTGCACCCAGGTAATGGGAATACCCCGACCACTAGCATCCGACTCGTGGATGGGATGTGTGAGTACTTCCCTTCAGATATTAAGGCCATGCTTAAAACCTAAAATACGTTCCTATATAGGCGGACGGACGAGCTCACTCGACCCTGACAAAAGCGACTCTCTGGGGGAGTCAATAACATTTTATGAGGTCACGGTAGCTATTAAACAGCTGGCAGCAGGTAAAACACCAGGCACGGAAGGGCTCCCTATGGAGTTCTATAAGTCATTTGCCGATATCCTAGCACCCAAATTGGATGAGCTATAAGAGGAGGTGTACGCAAGGGGCATTCTCCCAGAGACACTGAGGGAGGCGCTGGTGGTCCCCTTGCCTAAAACTAAATCTAAAGAGGCTTCGGTGACTGATTTCCATCTTCTATCTATGCTAAATTGTGACTTCAAGATAATGAACAAGATCATGGCTAATTGATTGCTCCCCCACATCACTTAGTTAGTACACAATGATCAAAATGGTTTTATACCGGCACGCAGCACCTCCCTAAATTTTAGGCGACTGCACTCGCTCTTACACATTCCACCAGACCTGCAGCGCCCCAGTGCTATGCTCCTGTCAGTCGACCTGGAGTAAGCATTTGACTCATTGATGTGGGATTATCTCAGGGCGGTGATGATCAGTATGGGAATGGGCAACTGCTGGGTGCGATGAGTGGAGTTACTGTATAACTCCCCAGTGGCGAGGGTGAAGACCGGTAGGACGATCTCCGAGGCCTACAGCAAATATCGAGGTACCAGGCAGGGATGCTCCCTGTCTCCCCTTCTGTTCTCCACTGCCATTGAGCCCCTTGCAGCACAGTTCCGACAGCAAGGTCATGACCGAGGAGTGTTGAGGAAAACAGTAATCATGTTATCTCGTTATATGCAGATGATGTTTTGGTATACCTATGGGACGGGACAGCGGGGATCCCCTGGGCCTTACAAATACTTGAGGAATTTGGCGGCTCATCGGGCTTAAAGGTGAATAGGATAAAAACATGGGTGTTTCCACTACTCGCGAATACAGGCTGCCCTACCAACTGCCCCCCTGATAATCCCTGGGCCCCCCACACATTCAAATACCTGGGGATACAAATATTCCATGACCCCCAGGACTTGCGGGATGGTAATTTGGGTAAAGCACTCAGATCACTGAAATCCTGAATGGCGTTCTGGTGCTCCCTCAAGTTTCCCTTGATAGCCCAGGTACCCCTGACTAAAATGATTATGCTATTCCATCTGTTATATTTCTTTATAAACTTCCCAGTTGCCATTCCAGTGGGCTGGTTCAAAGATCTGGATGCCCTCCTCAGGGAATTACTTAGGATGGCGGCAGGCAGACGACATCCCTGTCCACACTTTGTCATCCCACGAGCAAGGGCAGAATGGGGGGGGCAGATTTTGAACTATACTATCTGGCAGCAAAAGTACAGAGGATAGCGAGGGTGCTAGCAGGC
The DNA here is from genome assembly GCF_031143425.1 of Pleurodeles waltl. Lineage (NCBI taxonomy): Eukaryota > Metazoa > Chordata > Amphibia > Caudata > Salamandridae > Pleurodeles > Pleurodeles waltl. Next base: position 763,807,778 of record NC_090439.1, on the reverse strand, counting down.
AGGAATCTCCCAGACTTGAGTGTGTCAAATGGGAGGGGCAATGGTGATCTACTAATAGTTAGAATGCTCGTCTCAAGGGTCTCAATCCAGGAACCGGGTGCTCTGCTGACTGTGGCCATGACCTGCTGTAAACGGAGCCTGGGGCACACTTGTGTGAAAGTCCCGTATACACCTGAACTGCGGCTGGTGGGAATACCTCATGGTATCCCGGTGTGGATTTTCACGACTCACCGGGTGAGGCCATGGACGGAAGTAGGGTTAGAGACACTTGGGGATTGTTTCCGGGCCAGTGGACTGGTCCCATTTGAGGCCTTTATGGCTGACACCGGCATACAGGCTGGGCAGTTCCTTACCTATAGTGCATTGATGTGAGCCATACAGAGCCTATGGAACATGGTGAACGCAGAACAGGAAGTGCACAGGGTACTGCAGATCCTGCTGTCAATGGGGGATGGTCACCTGGATCTATAGAGCCCTAAATGAAATGACCCTAAAGTCGCTGCAGGCATTGCGATCCAGATGGGAGGAGTCTGACGGAGTCCAAACGGCAGAGAGTACTGGCTTATCCCCACAAGGTTTCCCAGAACTCATGATTTAAATATCTCCAATACAACTACATTTAAAAGACATACCTAATACGGCACAGGCTCTGAAAGATATATGGAGGTGAACCCAGGGGGTGCCCAAGCTGCAATGCTCTGGACCCAGACTTTGACCACATGACATGGGAGTGCCCTGGTCTACAGTAGTTCTGGCTTAGGGTCTTGGGAATGCTGGGGGACACTCTGGGCCGACAGCTGGTGACTGACCCCTCGGTCTGCCTGTTGGGGCTGTTCCCTAGACCACCTTCTGGGAAGGTTGGCAGTAGATTCCTGGATTTGGCATTAGTGTTAGCCAGACACGGATAGCCATGGCCTGGAGGTCTCCTGTGGGGCCGACACTAGAGGAATGGCGGAAAGATGTGACAAAGTGGGCATGGGTGGAAACAAGCTCCTTGAAAAGGGAGGAAGAGCGGAAGTGTGTCAGGCCCCATCGCCTCTCTGTGGTCGGAGGTGGTGGTGACATGGGAGTCAAGGCAGTAGGAGAAGGGCTGAGAGACAGAAGCCAGTGTGCTGATACATTTGAGGGACCCAGGCATGGCTCCCTGGATAGATAAGACCCTGTGAGAGGGATACACCTATTGGACACCCTATAGGTACTTGCCAGAGTGATTAGGGGAGGCGACAGATGAATGATGCTCAACGGTGGCATGTTGAAGCTAGGAGTGTTAGCCCCATGCGTGGTCTTTCAACCCGCATCACAGTTAATGGGCGGGGACACCCTCTAATACAAGAAGTTACGCAGCGTCAGGAGATGGTTCCAAATTCCAGCACCCTACCCCCCCAACATGGACTACCATAAGACCTCCTGTAATGAGAAGATCCACAGGCGCAGAGTTTAGTGTTTAAATTTTGGTTACAGTTCTAATTTGTTTAGCTGGGACTTAGATGTATCACTGATGTCTGATTTCTATCCTATAAGGTATGACATGCGTTTGTATATATGTTATAAGACTGCTCCTGACTCAATGTAATTGAGACACAGGCATTGGCCCACTGCAATCCCAGCCGAGGACTAGTAACAATGACGATGTATATGAAACTAATATCAAACTGCAGAAATAATGAATATGAGATGTAATATTTTTGAAAAAAACAATAAACAAAGTATTTTAAAAAAATAATCACTCTAAGGGTGTGTGTGACCTCCACCCAGAAACTGTGAACAAGGGTACACAGCCAAGCCAAATGGAAGAACTCAGCCGGGGAAGTGGAGCTCCCAGGGCATTGTCTGCTGGGTCAATCTTGTGCAGCATGGACGAGGTGTAGTAGAGTTTATTTAGCAAATTGAAATGCATGAGCTTACGTTTAAAGTTAATGGACGCATACCAGATAGTTGGGGAGATTACCCCTCCCAGTGTGTTTTAGCTATGCAAATCAGAGTACATTTGTCCTGTGAACAATTTGCAGATTGCAGAAATCCATCCTCGAAGTAGTTCAGAGTGGTACATTTGGGAAACTGAGTGGAACTCCTCTAGTTAAAGACAACTAGTCATAGCAGCAGGTCATGCACAACTGCTGGTGTTGTAAAAATGCAAATATATCTGAGGTATTGAATGCACCCATGTCGCAGAGTTGTTCAGTCATGAGAAACCTACCATTAGTAAATGATTACCCTATCTTATGTAATTGCATTTTAATAAGTGTGGCCTTGACCTATTAGTCAATCATTGCTGTTCCTCTGGTCTTAAGAATGTCACTTCCGGAGAATAAGGGACCCCTTACTAAATCCTAGCTCCACTCCAGATATCAAGGATCTGTTTTGAAGTCCAAATGGGGAGCTTAGCAGTTCAGCAGTCTGCCAGGTCCTGTGTTCCCATCTGCCTTGCTTAGGCCATTGGGCTCGAGCTCCCCTCACATGACTCCAGTTGTCAAACAGAGCATCCGCTTCAGGCCGGACAAGGCACCAGCAGCAAAGAGACCAGCTGCCATTCCTACCCACCATCAGTCCCCACAGAGGTCTGCAGGAGTATCTTTGCTGCACTGATGTTCTCCTAGTGCCCTGGCTCCCTGATCCCCTATATGTCACTCTTAGAGTTTGCAGGAGGCTTTGACAATCATAATGGTTCATGGGAAGTTGATGCCAGGAGGATCCAAGAAGCATTGGCAAGTACACACGGAGTAGCCCAATTTATTTTGTCAGTTTTTGATGCATAAACAGGGATGGACATGGATTTTTGTATGGCTGTGTAATGAACTCCCAAAATAGGCAGCCATCTTTTTTTGTCTTTTTTTGTCCTCTTCACCACTATTCATAAAATGCTAAAACTTGGGCATAATCACACTACTCCAGAGGTCATTCTACCTGAAACCGATATACATTGTGTGTCTTTGTTATGTCGATGTATAAATGGAGTCCCTTAACTGAACCTAACTAATGTCGATGAGCGGAGAAATTAGATAATCTTGGGACTTCCCAGATTACCATAGCCATACAGTTAACTGTTGCCAGAACTGAATTTTTCTGCTTGAAAGACAGTTTTGGGCCAAAGTATTAAATCTATGTATCTCTTTTACCCAATCCCTAACATCAGACGGACCTCCTCAACAAACTTCTTTCATGTAATATAAATGGCAATCACCAATAAGTAAAACATCAACCTCCTATCAACAGCTTTCATTTTCTCTCCGATTTCCATATTCATATCAAACAGTCCAATATTTTGGCTTACCTCATGCCTTTCACCAAACACCTCAGTTAAAATCTTACTCACTGCTTCCCAGAAGGATGAGAGTTCTGTACAGATAACAAACTAGCACACAACATTTCGTGCAGCTGTGCTCAGTTCCTTTTACTCACTTCTCCATCCTTTTTGACGTCCAGTACACTCAGTGGAGGGTAAACATGTAGTTCCTTTTTTAGGCAGCTGAGCTAACTTTAGTACAAAGGGTGTTTAAAGATACTTTCCGTAACAACAGCAGCCCTGCATTGGGCAAAGTCCACCCCGTACTCAATGTAAGGCAGATCTCTCCACATCCTATGCGTCGTACGGGTAGCCATACCATCTTGTCACCTGCTGTGTGAGGTCTCTTAAATGAAGCTTTTCCTAATTTTCTCTCTTACTTCCTTTAATGCCAACAACTAAGAGGAAATCAGATTACACTTCAACCTGGGCAGATTCTCCCTCGTAACTGTTTTTAATGAATCCCAACATATTAGACCTTCAACCCTGATTAAGTCTCCCCAATGATTGATATTAGCATCTCATTACAGCTGGCTCAAAGTGTCCAAAAAGCACCCTGGGCTACCAGGTAAGTCTCAGATCAGAGCAAACTCATCATAATAAAATACCCTACATTCAATGCCTCACACTCACCCATACTCTAATTGCTTCTTTCTGAAACTTAAGCTGTGTATTCTTTAAAAACTTTTGGAGATCCAAAGTTATGGAGAAACCTACTCTTCACTCTCAATGAGAAGGTCATTGCCATGTTTGACTGATCCGGTTCACCAAATAAGATTCTAAATGGCTTGAGTTGGTATGCCCAGCAATAGTGTTGCAAATCTGGTCGATTAAACCTGCTTTTCTTTAACTTAATTCCTCGCTTTAATGTAATTTATTCCACTGGATTCCAGGAGCTTTCAAAACACCTATTAAGCTATTTTTGCTTGATTGCAAGGCAACCTCTGAATCACCTTGAATTAAAGCTTAGTGATATGTTGTTGAAAACAAAAGAGATTGTTTGCAAAATACACACCTTTACTAAATTTACTTTGCTGAAGATCAATGAGGGTAGATTGCTCCATTTTGACAAATGCTGTTTAACCTCGCTGGCCATCCCAGTGAAGATCACTTTTGGGATTAATGGTAGGCCATAATTGATAACTATCCCTAAATATCTTATTTTACTAGTGACCATAATTTCTCTATACCCACTCCTAATTTCTACACCATCACTTCTGTTTTATCACCTTTTCTGGAGTAACCTGAAAAAGCATCCAAACTGTTTCAATTACTTCAAATTTTGGGATAGCCAAATAGCAACAAATCATCCTCACATTATGCTATCTTTTTTTGCATCCTAAAACCTTCAATTGTAGAATTGTATCCTCATCTCTAAGTTTCTCTGCTAGGGGTTCTAAATAAAAGTCAAAAAGAATTAGTGAGAGAGGACAGCCCTGCCATGATCCCCGCTTTATCAATAACTTGTGATTCAGGCAGTTATTCACCCAGGCTCTGGCCACAGGGTTATTATACAGTGCCCTTAAGTATCAATAAAGAGAGGCGGGATGTCAATGACCTAGGCAAACCCACCTATATTCCCAGCACACCTGGCACAATGCCTTAGTTGCATCAACTTACACAGTGGCTAGTGGGAGAGACTGGGCCACAGCTATTTCAATATTTCCTATAGCTTGATTTCCTATATCTTGATGAGTCAGCTCCTCCATCTGCCTACATGGGATAAAACCTTTCTGGTAGCCATCGAACAGCTTCCCCACTACTGCAGAAAGCTTCCTAACTAATATCCCCAACACATGCCTTTTAGTCAACATTTACCAATGAGATAGGCCTGTAGGTGTCACACTTAAGAGGACTTTTCTTAGGTTTTGAAATGACAACTATATTAGCCTCGCCCCAGCAAGCGGGTCGAGTCTGGCCACCTATCTAAATACTATTAAATACCTCCTTCCACATTGGAAGAAAATGCTCTAACAAAAATGTATAAACCTCCCCAAGGATTTCATCTGCCCTCGCAGCCTTTCCCTTGACAATCTTCCCAATCTCTAGTGCTATTTGGACTTCTGATACTACGTTGGTTAGGATGATATGATCCTCTAGATTAAGTGAAGTCAAATGGACAATCTAACCAACATCAGATTTTCTCTATGTCCAGTTGCAGGGCTTCCTTATAAAGTTATCTAACAAAGTCCCTGAAACCACTCCATTATACTCATTGCTGGTAACCACTGGCCCATCTGGCCCATATTGAATATTAGGGACACTATTCCTAGTTTGTTGTGTCTTGATCTTCCATGCCAGTACCTTCCCAGCCTTCTCCCCACATTCATGAACATACACATTTCTGTTCTGCCACTGATCCCAGATCTTGTCCTCTAGCACGGCTCTTGCCTCAAACTTTTGTTCTTCGTACTCATCCCTGCTATAGCTATACCACTGAACATTAGCTCTGCTTGTTAGCTGTTCGTTAAATTTACTGATTTCCTTTTGCAGCACAATCTCTCCCTTCCTCTCCTGTCCAATAAACTGTATCGACCAGGTGAATTTCATGCCTTTCATATAAGCATTAAATAAATCCCTGCCTAGATTGAAATCTGATGTCCCTCTTTTATCTTTTGAATCATCTTCTCCACCTCCTCCTCCAATCTTAGAAATGTCATCTTATTGTTCCACATTACCTTTAAATATTAAATATGCAGGAAATTTCATTTGCACTCTGGTCCCAAGCGCTCGAAGCTCATCCTCCTCTTTTTGGGTATCCATTGTCTATCTTCAGTTGTGTGGTATACGTCAGTCTAATCACTCATGCCACTCGTTGATAATCAACTGCTTTCAATTTCAAGGCTGTACTGAAGACCACATCTTTCATCAAAAATGACCTAATATTTACCAGGCTCTTCCTATGAAGTTTCTAATTTGTATTTAATCTGTAAGTGTCTCTATGAACCACCTGAATCTCCATGTCCAGGTCCTCTATTAAATGTTTCCATTAAACAGCCGACCCTTGATTCGGCCAGTCACATATGCTTTTACATCCACACCTTCAGCACCCTTAGACATTCATTATTCTAATAACTGTGCCGATTTTCAATCCTTTCCAATGTCTCTTGTAGAACTCTTTCATTAGCATTCATTTTTTGCCAAATCCTTTAAGTGACCCTCAACTTGCTGCATTGTCCTTGCCACAACATCCTCCAGATGAGCAGTTTGATTACCATTTTCCCCTCCAAAACAATACACTTCTCCCAGATTTCAGAGGTATTTGTCTCTCATAGAAAATCTAGTTTTTAACTTATTGTTATACCCACTAATATCTGTAAGCCATTAAAATATAATTTACCATAATTTAATGTAAGTAATAGTAAATAACAATATTTTCCCAAAAATATTTTATACATATAAAACGATATTCTTAACTTCTGTATTCTCTTCCACAATATTTTTGTAGTGACGATATTTTTGATGCAATATTCATATTGTACAATATTTTTGATTCGTTATTTTGAAATTCAATGGGGGCATCACATGTCTTTCTATTGGGTATGGATGATTCAGATTTCATTAGTGCAACGGCATACCACAGTCTTTGTCAGGAGATTTCGGAGTGACTCATCAACCAGGACTTAGACATCTCCATACAACATGACTGGCATTTTTACATGAGCAAATTATATCAGACCCTCTGCTGCATTTACAAGATATGCAAACGGGCCATTCATAAATGGTGGACAGGACTGGGAATAGAAGGCACCATTGTGCCACTCCTATCCTGATGCCAATTTTCCTTATTAAAACTCTTCATAATTGCCCTTTTGCTTGCATGTTGGTATTGGTGTAAGGTTTTCAGGTAATTGCTGCAGTGTGAAGGTACTCTTTAGCTCCTTAGGCCCGTATTTATACTTTTTTTGTACCGCAGTTACTCAGCTTTTGCGTAAAAAAATGCTTTTAATAAAGATAACAACATAACTGAATACTAGTTAAAAAAAACATAGAAAATGTTAAGCCGGGAAGAAAGCAGTTATGCAGAATTGAAAAAGAGTCAGTGAAAGACATTGCACTACCTTGGCATGACCAGAGTATTACAGTGAATCTTTGCTATTGTTGGAATACTGGTTGATCATTAATTAGTATGACTTATTATTGATTACTGGGATAGTCTTGAGGTATCAAGGAAACCATTCCATGAATTAACTCCAATTTTTATGTGGTAATGAAATTATTAGGAATTCGATGCAATCATTAGTGGAGGCATGCAAGTTTTTGCCATGATTGTTGGAATTCATAGGTAGGCAGGGTTACAGGAATACTTTTTAAAAGAGGAGGTAGTGATTTGTGATGTAATGTGTGAGCAATTTGCAGTGACACAATCACATAGAAGACAGGCATATGACGAAGGGTAGCTCACACTCATAGAGAGTAATGCAAATAGACAACGGAGAGTAAGGCGTGGGTCATCCGATAGAAAGGAAATGAGAGAGATATATTTTCTAATTTGAAGTTAAGGTCAATTTTTCATGCATGTCAGTGTCCTCGGCGATACTTGTTGAAAATCTGATATGCGCATTTTATCCTCATAACTCTAGATAACGTTTAAACCCCCAGACAATATGCAGAGGACGACCAAAGCCAGTGATGCAAATGTTATGGAGATGTCATAAATGGTTATTAGATTTGAAAAACAGCCTCGCATACCTTCACTGTCACTGATATGAGATAGAGAAAGAAAAGTATGGAAAATCCAGCAAAAATACATTAACAAGTGTTTTAAAGAAAATGGGTTTTTAATGAGTGGAAAATAATTTAAAAAATGTAACCTCTTTAACACCAAGGCAATTTAGAAACATTAAATCCATGTTTCGGAATGTATACAACGAGAAGGATTATGTGCATGCTTGGGTCTTCTGTGTAATCTCTAATTTTTGCAGGTCGTCACGTGTTGACGTTTTATCTTTTATGCTTTAGAAAAATATAATACACCCAATCATGAACTAGGTATGATGTGATGATCACAAAGGTGAAATTCAATCTTAGGGGAATAGTGGGCACGAGAAGATAAATATGTCATCAAAGTCTATGCCGTGAGCTCCCCCCTATGCCCTGCCTTTCGGGGCTATGCTTGGCCCAAACTTACTAGAAAATAGACCACCAGAAACTTCGGAAGGGAGGAATAAAAAAAGGGGCGTGTCAGCCTGAACATTCAAGATGGCTTCCTTGTTTTCATTATGCACAGCGGAGGCAGGTCAGTGTCCGAGGCTCCTTTTCTAAGTGACTGACAACTCAAGCCGTATAAACTTTCTATTCTGTCCTCCTTAGAACTGTTGCCCACAAATATATACTGAACTCTGAGTCAGAGAGAAATGCACAGGCATTGTGCTCTAGAACGTATGCACTTTCATGGGCCATGATGCAGGAAACTTACCACAGAGAGAGCTGAGATTCACCAAACATATTTTACAATAACCTAAAGAACAATTAAGGACACTTAGGGGGTTATTCTAACTTTGGAGGAGGTGTTAATCCGTCCCAAAAGTGACGGAAAAGTGACGGATTTACCACCAGCCGTATTACGAGTCCATTATATCCTATGGAACTCGTAATACGGCTGGTGGTATATCCGTCACTTTATCGTCACTTTTGGGACGGATTAACACTCCTCCAAAGTTAGAATAACCCCCTTAATCTTATACTAATTTACATTCTTACAACAACCCACTGCTTAATAGCACTCTTGCTGTGTGTTCTTTAAAACATTACACTTAATTAATGCCGAAAAGTGCATTACTGGGATGTCAAAGTGAATGCGAGTTCTGCTCAGAAAAATAAACGGCTGCTTTCAGCTGTTTATTGATGACATCTCTAGGTCGTCTTAATATTGAATAGGCCCAGACATTAGCATTCCATCGTTAATGAATTAAAAGTTAATTTCTTTAATGTAAGCATTAAAGTATGTTAGAATCCCAACGCTCTTAAACAACCAAGGTTTATTGAACAGGTGAGGATCTCTTAATGTGATGCATGTCGGCTATTGAATGACAGTCTATTCATGTTTAGCTTTGTCTAAAGTAGGCTAAGCCACAGGTTGATTCACAAGCCTAAATTACAAGGAATAATTTGATTGACTGTGAATTCAAAGTAAAATGCTGTACAAGTAACAGGTCAGGTGGAAGATGACTGCTGAGGGTGTCGGTTGAAAAAAGAGACACAAGAAGTAAGATGAGACAGCATTCTATTTTGCTTCACCTGTGGGCATAAAATAGTGTAGGATTACTTACATACATGCTACGTAATTTAGGGCCAGACCGATCAAAGGGCTTTATCCATTTTGTTTCTACGGGGAAAATCACTGACACATTAGGACCTTATATTCTAGAATACTCTGGGAAGGTGCCCCCAAACCCATACAGAGAATTGTCTTTCTACTGGACCAGACAGGTATGACCAGACTTAATGAATTGTGTATCATCTACTTACAATCACACACAGTGCACATAGAGTTAGGGAATTTTGTATAATGGAGTGAGAGTGAAATGTTTTGAGTTAATTATTTTTCTGGCAATTAAGAAATGCCTGACGGGGCTGTGGTGGAGTGGCAAAGACCCATGAAGCAGTTGTTCAGTGTTAGAAATGGGGTCTTTGGGTGGCAGTCAGGTTACCCCCTGTCCAAGCAAGCACCATCACTCTAGTCAGGGTAAAAGAGAAGCACCCTCAGCTAACCCCTACTTACCCCCTTGGTAGCTTGGCACGAGCAGTAGGCTTAACTTCAGAGGGCTAGGTGTAAAGTATTTGTACCAACACACACAGTAACTTAGTGAAAACACTACAAAATGACACAACACAGGCTTAGAAAAATAGAAAATATTTTTCTAACCAAAACAAGACCAAAACGACAAAAATCCACAATACACAAGTCATCAATTAAAAAGCAAAAACAGTCTTCATGTAGTTTTAAACACACACTAACATTGTTAGCGTGAAAAAGTACCTTGGGTGCGTCCAAAATAACCCCGCACGGGCGACGTTGATTTCACTCACGAGCGAGACCTCACGCCGTTTCTCCTTGTGTCGGGTCGGGCACGTCGTTTCTTCTCTCCGCAGGAGAGCAATGCATCGATCCGGTCAGCACTCTCAGGTCCGGGCAGGCCTTGCTTTGTTTTACACGCCCAGCGGTACTTGCGTCGGAAATCCAGCCGCACGATGATCCGAAAACCACACAGCGCGGGTTGCGATCTCACCAGCCTCCGTCAGCGATGCTGTGCGTCGTTTCTCCAGCCCTGGGTATCGATCTTTGGGTAGTGTTGCAGGCGAGCGTCGATTTTCAGCCGCGAAGCCGGTGGCGCGTAAAATTTTCAGCCACAGATCGGAGCTGCGTTGATCTTTTCCCCGCACAGCGTTCTGTGCGTGGATTTCTTCCTCTTAGGCTGCCATCTTCTACTTTCAGGGACCCAGGAACTGGATGGGCACCACTTGGCAGAGTAGGAGTCTCCCTAGAGACTCCAGGTGCTGGCAGAGATAAGTCTTTGCCGTTCTTGAGACTTCAAACAACAGGAGGCAAGCTCTAAATCAAGCCCTTGGAGAGTTCTTCACAAGAAAGAAGGCAACACAAAGTCCAGTCTTTGTCCTCTAGCCCAGGCAGAAGCAGCAACTGCAGGATAGCTCCACAAAGCACAGTCACAAGCAGGGCAGCTCTTCTTCCTCAGCTCTTCAGCTCTTCTCCAGGCAGAGGTTCCTCTTGGTTTTCAGAAGTGTTCTAAATTCTGTGGTTTTGGGTGCCTTTCTTATACCCATTTTCTCCTTTGAAGTAGGCCTACTTCAAAGCAAAGTCTCTCTTGATTGTGAAATCCTCCCTTACCCAGGCCAGGCCTCTGACACTCACCAGGGGGTTGGAGACTGCATTGTGTGAGGGCAGACACGGCCCTTTCAGGTGTAAATGACCACTCCTCCCCTCCCTCCTAGCACAGATGGCTCATCAGGAAATGCAGACTACACCCCAGCTCCCTTTGTGTCATTGTCTAGTGTGAGGTGCAACCAGCCCAACTGTCAAACTGACCCAGACAGGGAATCCACAAACAGGCAGAGTCACAGAAATGGTATAAGGAAGAAAATGCTCACTTTGTAAAAGTGGCATTTTCAAACACACAATCTTAAAATCAACTTTACTAAAAGATGTATTTTTAAATTATGAGCTCGGAACCCCAAACTCCACATGTCCATCCGCTCCCAAAGGGAATCTACACTTTAAACAGATTTAAAGGTAGCCCCCATGTTCACCTAGGAGAGGGACAGGCCTTGCAACAGTGAAAAACGAATTTAGCAATATTTCATTGTTAGGACATATAAAACAAATTACTAAATGTCCTACCTTAACCATACACTGTACCCTGCCCTTGGGGGCTACCTAGGGCCTACCTTAGGGGTGCCTTACATGTAAGAAAAGAGAAGGTTTAGGCCTGGCAAGTGGGTACACTTGCCAAGTCGAATTTACAGTTACAAACTGCACACACAGACACTGCAGTGGCAGGTCTGAGACATGATTACAGAGCTACTTCTGTGGGTGGCACAACCAGTGCTGCAGGCCCACTAGTAGCATTTGATTTACAGGCCCTGGAACCTCTAGTGTACTTTACTGGGGACTTACTAGAAATCAAATATGCCAATCATTGATAAACCAATTAACCATACAATTTACACAGAGCGCATAGGCACTTTAGCACTGGTTAGCAGTGGCAAAGTGCTCAGAGTTCAAAAGCCAACAGCAACAGATCAGAAAAAATAGGAGGCAAAAAAATTGGGGATGACCCTGTATAAGCAAAAAAGTCCAACATTCAGCCTGACTGGAATAGGAGACTGAAGCTATATATGTGTAGGTAACCCATTCATGGTAGGTCATTCGTTCAGCTCCAAATTAAATTCATTGTAGATGTGAACCTTTGCCTCACTGATAATGCAAATTTAAATTAATTTTGCAATGATTTAGGGTGCCCAAACTCGTTTGTAAGAAGCGATGCAAGGAGAAAGCTTTGTGGCGGTAGGGTAAACAAGAGGGGGGTCCAGTGACTGATGGTTTACTGCACACAAAGACACAAGATTGTTTATTCTTGCCCACGTGCATTCTACATATAGTCATGGAGACAGGCCAGTACACTGAAAGATAAACATGTTTTCTGTCTAAATTAGAGTTTTGGCTACTAGCAGCAGTACAACATATGATTACTTGTCTACTTTGTGACGGGGCCAAAGTTAGGCCAAAAATGCGGCATTACTTGAAATGAACATGGCATTCTTCCAAAAGATGTTTTAAAGTGCCTTTTGAATTTTCTGCAATAATGTATTACAGAAAGAAGGGCTTATTCATTTTCCTGTAGTTCCAGATATTGTTGGTGTGTTTTGTGACAAATGTTTAATTAGATATGTTGCTTGTTTTGTTGATAATAATGAGCATAAAATGATCATCACCCATGTGCAATGAAGCATGATGGCTGCATTTTTGTGCAGAGTGTTAATCACTGGTTAGGCAGATTATCAACCACAGACTGTTGCAGAAGAGCGACACAGCCAGAAAAAGCAGGCTCAAAAATACCTATTGACATATTTGCAAAGTTTTGGTGCAGGGCAGCTTCACAAGTCTTCTTGCTGTGTTGTCCTGCGTGAAAAGAAAGGGGCAGGAATGCACCTTATCTATAAGATATGGCCCATAACTGTCCTCTTCTACAGCGCTGGCTCATAATGGAGCGCCCGGTGCCAACGCAGGCACCTTGCACCATGGTTTAAGGGTGTCTGCGTTGTAGACATGTTTTTTTTTGTACAGGAAGGGAACCTTCCTGCATAAAGACAAGCAATGGAGGTGATTTCATCTTACTATGTGTGCTACAGAATAAATAGAAAGAGGAATAAACAAGGAGAAATGTTATTTCTCATTGCGCCTCCCTTATGCCTCGCCTGGGGAGTCGTAGGATTTTGATGCATTCCCAAGTTTACAGCATGTTGTGAATCTGGGAATATGTCAAATACCATGGGTGTTATGGTGGAACACAGACTGTAATGCCCATGGCATGCCTCCCAGTCACAGTGTGAGGCAACTTAGCGACTTGCACTTGGTTGCCCCATCCATATCTACAAGGCCATGAGAAGCCACGCACGGTGGCTTTAAGTGGCCTTGTAAATATGGCTCTGCAGTGTGCACCACTGGACTGTCATTAAAAGTGACATTCCGGGGTCGCACAGGGCTTGTAAATAAGCCCCTTAGTTTATGAGTGTAACCGGATGTTGTACTGACAACCACAAAGAATTCCTGGAACCGTGGCTAACATGACCGAGTTGTAAAAGTAGAAGACTAAAAACAATGGCATGATGTCCTAAGTAAATACACTAAAAATAGGGGAAATACACGTGGTTACATAATTCCAGCTACTGTTGATTATTAGTGCGTGTTAAGCAAATAAACTATTAATGTTCCGTAAAGTGTAGAAAAATTGCTGTTAGATGTTCACTGCTGCCCCTCACAGAAGGGGGTTATCTCTTTGGAAGTATCCTTTACTAAAGACAAAGATGAAGATCTCCTAATGGCTCACCACTGAAGGTAATAATACAATCACTTTCATATTACTGCAGTAACATGTTACCTGTCTTGACAGTACGAAATTCCACTTCATGGTATCCGGCAACTAATCAGCACCAAATATAATATCTGTGGTATAAATGTAAAAGAGAACAAAGGAAAACATTCTCCTATACAAAAGCCAACTGCTGCAGGAGATCTGGATCTACACTAACAGGACCATGGAGTGGCAGATCATTGGTTTACTATCCATAATGTCTGCCTTTACCTGGCAAGGAGATGACAAAACGCTAGACTTTCCAGAGTAAGGGTAAATATCTTTAGTGTTACCAGTAAGCTTGTCTGTACCATGTGCAAAATCTGCAAGACATATTGGGGTAGACATCAGACGACACCAGTTCTCATATCTGTAGGGGTGAGGTGAGTAGTCTTTCAGTCGAGCTTTCCACAACCTTTTTCATTTGGCAACAGCAACACAGTATTTCTCAACATCTTAATGCAATTAAGCACATTCATAGAGCCTACACAGCCAGAACCTAAACTTGAACAGAGATTAAAACAACAGAGTTCTGTTTAATGGGTTTTATGAAATTCCTAAAAACATTGACGCGCAGGACATAACACATGTTGCTATCTATGCTAAAACAATAACGTGTCTCACAGTATATATCAATGAAAGTAATCATATGCATGCTATAAACCACCTAACACTCCCTACTTGACAGCTTCAGGGTGAATTATCTGTTGTTTGCGGACAATAAGGACAGATGCATTTAATTGCTGAGCAAATCTACAGAACACCATAATAAAAAGAAACATAAGGCGCATTATGAAGATAAGGCATATGTGTATGCGCTTCGCTTCACTGCTCATGTGCATACACATGTTTCTGTGTGCAGAAAATGCACCTTGTCATATGAACACGGTAACAGAATGTGCATCTCCTCTAGTAAAAATCTCCAGTAACTATGAAAGCTACCCTTGGTGTGCAGGGCTGGTCTGATGGAGGTCAGAGCACCAGGCTGACATTGAAAGGTGGATGGAGATTTACAGTAAGCCATATATGGGGCTCTTGTACCTTTTTTGCCATCAGTGGATAAGGCCTGCACGAGTATGAACTATTAAGGGAATAAGAAGCAAAGCGTATTATTTTCCATTTCTGAAAAATTTCTCTGATTTGATAAATAACAAAGGGGGTTATTCCAACTTTGGAGGAAGTGGTAATCCGTCCCAAAAGTGACGGTAAAGTGACGGATATACCACCAGCCGTATTACGAGTCCATTATATCCTATGGAACTCGTAATACGGCTGGTGGTAAATCCGTCACATTTGGGACGGATTACCACCTCCTCCAAAGTTGGAATAACCCCCAAAGTATGATATCAGTTTACCGCAGTGTGGTATGTATCTCAACAATTAAAAACCTATATTCCTAACTTCGAGCCGGTACAGTTAAAACATTTTTATTCCCATTCTAAGTGAAGTTTTAGTTGGAATACACATATTCTCAAATATATCGCAGGCACCACAGTTAGATATATCAGAATGTAATTTCCAATTAATACATTTTTCAGACGCGCTGTCATTCAATACAGTTATTAACTTCCCAGGGTTGCTGACGATGCAGTAAAAGTGAAGTGCCAGGCATGGGAATGGTCCTAGCACCGGCTAATTTAATTTTCCTGATCTAGTGACAAATAGGTTGATTCCATAAAAGGAAGAGCCCAGTTTCTATTTGGTCTTTCAAGGCTTGAAGGCGGCATGGATATCCTCTGGAAACCTTTGGGTGAAATAGATCGAAATAGTAAGATCAAACACATGAAATCTCTTGTTACAAAGTACTAGGACTAGGCTAAAAGTTCCTCGAGTTAGGCTCTATTAATATTGAGCCCATGTCCATTATGAAAAAAATACAGAGAGTAAGGTTATGGGTTTCAATTGAACAGGTTTCCATTGAACAATGAAAGCATTAAACTTCGAGTGGCCTTGTTCCACCAAAGCGCACTTCCATATCCAGATGATCAACAACAGAAAGTAGCATCAAATACATTCATTGTGCAGGGGGTACTCACAAACATTTTGCCAGGGGCCAAAATGTTAGGTGGATGGTGTGACCGAGGGCCGCACTGATGCCAGTAGGGTGGTTGCAGGGGTGTGGGGAATGTGGATCAGTGTGGTGGGGTAAGACGGGTGTAGGGGAAACGAAGCATGTGCATCTAATAGCTGAACTGAATTACACAATGTGCAACCAGGCCTTGGATCAATCTCAGCTTCCCCACTTGACCAAATTCTGTGATCCCAGGCAATTGTTTTATTTCATTTTCCCTCCTTTTTCTTCATTATCACATAGGAGGACCTCCAAATTCAGGAGTTCAGGATGTGTCTTTTACAAAAACATCTCTGGTGTTTGATTTCTGAAACTATAATGTGGTCTAGGCAAGATAGGAGCCGAGGCCTCCCAGAGGCGGTACAACTACTGACTTGCCTCTTAGTTCACTGTTGGCATTTTTTTCAGTGTGTGGGGGCCCATGAATGTTTCTAAATTCATGTTTGAAAACTATCACTTTAAAAAAAAAAAACCTTGATGCACTGATATAACCTGCTTTACTTAGATGAAACAGTATTGCCTGTTAATATAATACACTTTTTGAATTTTGAAGAGACTTTTTCATATTTTTCAACATTTGCTGCAAGATTTCTTTATAAATTAGGATGTTCCTAAACTTAAGTAATGCAGGACACCCAAGTTACTTCATTTCTTTATCTGCATTTAACTTTTAAATAAATGCTTGCCCGTTTATTTTACATATTTTTAATGTTAGTGCAGAGTTGAGTAAACAGCAGCGTTGACCAGGGTGCCCCATGTAAAGGTCAGGAGGGCAGCATGTGTCCCCCAGGCCATACTTTGAGTATCACTGTTGTGGAACATCCTTCTAATACCTATAATAAACTTCTGTAACACAAGGGTGAGCATTATTTCTAGAAATGGACCCAACTGGGAATATTAGGTTTAAACTTGTCATTTTCTGTGTCCTTTGTGATAAGATACTTTTCAGACATAGTGAATAATATACACCATGAAACCACAAAAGAGGGTATCTAGTTAATGCTTAAATATTACATTGCTTAAATATTACATTACTACTATGGGCAGGTGTGAGCTTGTCAGATTCTTGTAATACATTGCTCAACATGCATCAAGTAGAACCGTTTTTACACAAAATGTCCTTGAAGCAAAAATGGCTCTGTGTCTCTACTTATTGCACCAGCAGGGCACTTTCATATTATAGAAGGGGCTGCTGATGCTTGGGTAGCGCCTTCTATAATAAGGCTTATATCGACAAAAATCTTGCACTGGGACAATAATGAGAAGGGGTTCACTCATTTGCATGGGGGCATGAAAATGAGGGAACACTTTGCAGTTGGGTTCGTGCTGTATTACAGACACAGGTGCAAACATAAAGCAGAGGCTGTAGAGGTAGAGGTGTGGCAGAGTTATCACGCTCCAATAGCATCCTTTGGGAGAAGTCCACAAGGGTGACAGCACCCCCTCCCTGGCATCCCTGTCTTTGAAGAGAGGCCGATCTACCTCCACTGAAAGACAGAGCTGCAGTTTGAAACTGCACCACTTTCTTTTACTAATGTGCTCTCCTGAGCATAGATGCAAATTGTCAAAGGTTGTGCCTGCTCCGAGGGCAGTGATTTTTAAGCCTGGATGAACTGCCCTGCTCTATGCCAGGCACACATAATTAAAAGTGAGGCATGGCGCAAACAGGAAAAGTGTGCCCAATCCATATTCAGGACCAGAGAGTTTGCTGTCCTCCACCTCACTGTTAATTCATGGCTTGTCTAAAATGTGGAGACATAGCATGTACATACCATGCTGGTACCTAGAAAAGAAAAGGTGGGGACAAGATAATGTTACTGTTTAAGTCTGGACATCTGTTGGATGAATTGCATGGGCATACTACAACCATGTCCTGCATGCTCCCCATTATTGGCCAGATGTTTATACTGATGGGTTGTTGAGCATGTTTCCTTTACAGTTTAGTTCTCTTTTAGTATTTTACACTACATATTGCATTTGTGGTCCCTCCCATATGCATTATCACTTTTTATGAATAAGGTGATTAATAAAGAGTTTGTGTTGTCTGGTTCTTCAGTTTGTATGTATGTATTAAAGAGCTTCAGTTCAGTCTCTCTGTGGTATATGCACCTCCCTCATTTGTCAGTTGCCCTTTATGACACATGTAGGTAGCTACAAGATAGCATGCAAGTTTGTTGCAGAGGCTGAAGATTGATGTTTCTAGGAACTTTAGGCCTCATTTATACATGGTCATGTGGGCCTTCAAACCCTTGGTCTCACCTCTGCCACACCTTTGGTGACTGGCCTGCCATATTTAAGCTTTCCTGCCAAATCAGCAGATAGTTGTTGTTCAAAAATGCTTCCAGTGAACAGCAGGAGTACTTTTGAAAAATATGCTGAATGTCTGTGAGTCTGTCGTGCATGATGGAGTAGCCAGCTTTTGGGGGTTTGCAGTGACAAGCCCCAACATTGATGATCTGTTTTGAAACAGTTTTTCCTCTTGTGCTGGCATGGAGGCCCCAGGCATGACAACAGAGTGGTGCAAACCTTCAGATGCAACGGGGCTCGTCGTCTTGTGGTGGCTGGCCTGGTATCTGCCTTCAAAAACCCAGCATTTCCCCCACCTTCAAGTGAGGCTGGGAAGCAAAAAGGTGAGCAGATTGGGCATCCTTACTTTTTGGACAGATATTCAATTGCTACTCATGTCTAAATGAGGACTTTTATCATCTTCCATTCCTTCGTGATACTCCCAATAATTGTCTGACCCAGAGTTTGTATTCATGTATATCATCAAATCTATTAACTGGGGCCTTATACTCATAGGTCACATTGTCAAGTCTGCACCATGGCACACCTTCAACTGAGTGAGCCAGGTGTAGTCCAGATCAATTCATTTTATTATATTCAGGGGCTGATTTATGGAAAGTGGCGCTGCGCCGAGTGCAGTGCCACTTTCACTGTGCCGCTTAGCACCCCCTACCACCACCATGTGTTCGCCGTATTTAAAATACGCCGCATCATGGCACAGGGTGGGGGCAATAGCATAATTTCTCATGACACTATTGATGTATAATGCAGGAGTAGCGCCAAAATATTGGAGCTACTCCTGAAGAGTACATAGGGCCCCATTCTAAATAATGGAAGCCCCCTTTTAACGCCTGCTCTTGAGCAGTTGTTTAAAGTGCCGTAAAAAATGGTGCAAGGAAATCTCATTTATTTCCTTATGCCATTTTTTTCGGCTCCCCTAATGGGGGAACACCCCCGTTGCATACTGAAGTAAGCTTCCCACACTCCAAGACATCCAAAGAAGATGTTTTACTTGAATAATGGTTTATTGATAAATCCTCAGAGAAAGAAACTCCATCCACAGTAGATCCAGACTTCATCCATCCTTCACCTCTCCAACTGTCATCTCTCTGGAACACTCAGTCCAGAAAGGACAAAGATGATCATAGTTGGAGGGGCAAACATATATATTCTCATGACATACTACACATACATTATGCCTGGCGCAACCATAATGTAGCACAAAGGGTTACAGAGTGGTGCAATGCATGCATTGCGCCACTCTGTAAGTAGGGCGTGGGGATTTCAGCCTCGTTGGGCCACATTAGAGTAAAAAATAATGATGTTAATGTGGCGCAAGGTGGCGCTAGGGCATTACAAGTGTGCCCCTCAATGTTTTGTTCAACATTCAAGTATGAACTGACACATGCACTCTGAATAGCACATTAGTGAAAGGTGGACCAGCTGTTTGAAGCCACTGGCACACCTTTCACTGCAGGAGGCAACCTGACCTCCCATTTGTAACTTGTGAGCAGGTGCTATGAGTGACTGCACTTGTTCTTTGAAGGATGCTTGAGAGGGCCCAGGCCCTCTTGGCCAACTCACAAGAAATTTCCTCCAAGGGTCCTAAGACTGCATGCCACTTCTAAATGGCACATGGTCATTGTGCCTCCTCACAGCCTATTTGCCTCTACAAGCACGTTTGTAATATAGCATGGGTGCAAAGGCAAATTATTACCTCATTTGCATGGGACCACATCATCGTGTCAATGAGGTAATTCTCCTTGGGATTAGTCTAGTACACATTTAGCGTTGGTGCAATAATACTGCAGAAAGGGCCTCACGAGCATCTGCAGCCCCTTCTGTTATGCCACAGTGGCTCCAGAGGAGCAAAATCAGGCACACATGCCATAGTTCCCATAGGTCACTGTGTGTAGCATGCCCCCTGGTGTTTAATATTTGCATCCCCTGAACCCATTGCTTCTTATTTGATGTGCTGTTGTGTCACTTTCTCTTCTGCTGTCAACTCACTGGAAGATTTAGGTTCAATTGATGATAGTTACAGCTTCTCTGTGCTTCTTTTTATTTCCCTCTTGCTGTAGTCTATTATACCCCTTTCCCACCTTTACATTAGTGCAGTCGATTATGTTCACTCTATTTACTTTTCTACCCACCTTCAATGAGATATTATCTCTCCGAATATAAATATTCTTAAAAGACCAGGGGCAGCTGCTGCACCCTTTAAAGATAAAACTATAATAAATATTGTTTATTATAGTTTTATTTTTAAAGGGGTCGAGCTATGGAGGTGATGAGCACTGAGGGGAGTGCACAGAGCCATCCCTTCAGTGCACAAAGAGTTCTCTCCAACCAGGTTGCACAGAACAAGCCTAGGCTCCCAGTCTGCCTTGGAGTGCCCAGCCAGGGAGCTCCAGCCAATCATAGCGCTGCTCTGAGCAGCGTCATGATTGGCCGCAGACAGGCTGGGAGCCTGTGCCTGGAATGCGTCGGAGAGCGTTGGTGCGGCGGTACGAATAAGATACGTTTTTTTCTTCATATTTTTTTATATTTGTTTTATTCCCCCACCACGACTCTTTTCCCAGTCACAAGTCACAACTGTAAAAGACAGCTGGGAACTGTACTACTTGGATAGCCCACTTCTGCGGTCAAATAATCAGTATGCCTCATGTCCTTCAAGAGGCGTTCATTTGTTTCCAGTTGTTTCTGCTGTGTGATTGGACCACTGGCTACCATCTTACTTTATTCTCTTGGGATGCCTGCTGCTGCTGGTATAGTTGCCACCCTCCTCTAGGAATGGCACCTTCATGTTTTTCTCTGTTTTACATTGCAGTACTGTAAAATATCCATGGCTCATAGTACTGCAGCTGCTGGTAATCTGTGAAGGGTAGCCTATTGTAGACTCTCTGCTCCTTCATCTAGGTCCATGCTTTCATACTCTGCAGCTTAATGCCTGTTGCATCTGTCTCTGATAGCATGTACGGCCCTGTCACTGCGTGAATCCCTGAGCAACTTCACTTCCCTCTCAAAGCTCACCTGGGCCAGTCACTGTGCATGATACAGTTTCTATGTGCCAATAGATTTAAAGTGAGGAGGATATGCTTAAACATTGGGGTTTTATTCACCACTGTTCAGAAGCTGAAATGATGCATGGAATAACACTTTTGTCAGTCATGGGAGGTTTTTCTGAATTGCACTACCTTTGGATCAATTTATCAGTTGTTGTTTTCATGCTGTCTTTGTGCAGATCATTTCATTTGTCAGCACAAATGATGGACCTCCCCTAGTGTCCTATAAGGGAGGCTCTTTTATCTATATCCCCCAGGAAGGGTGGCTTTGTCAGTTAAACAGTACTTCATCTCCGGTGATGTGCGATGTTGAAACTGTGTGGTTTACTAGTCCTATTGACAAGCGTTTATCAGCTGTTTGGTTGAGCCTGCTGATTTGCTATCATATGCTAGTCTGCATTTGTAAAGGGCATGTACACCAAAATGTGTTGGATACACATATGCCAACTCATGCAGCAAAAAAAATAGAGTGTTAGGCTTCTTCCTGAAGAGAGAGTGCATGGTTATCCTTTCAATACTTAACTATAAGGAATGACAATGTTTGGGGGCAAATATAGACAATGTTTTGCGACCATAAGAAGATTTTAGGAAACGCTGTAGCCTTCAGAAGATTATGATCAGTGCAGTGGGTGGAAGGCATCAAGGAGGACAGTTTCTGATTATTTTTAAAGTAAAAAAGTATGGGGCTAGGCAATGTATGTATTTAAAAACCAACAGGGGTTTGTAAAGTGAATTATTTTCTTAGTGGGAACTAATGTAGTTTGGATAGTATGGGTTTGTTCTAGCATAATGGGAGAAGAAGTGATAAGCCTTGCTTATGAGTTTTGAATTGATTGCAGATGTTAGAAAAGAGTTGTATTTTTTACCTAGATAAAGAGCTTGACTGTAATCAATCCTTGAACCAATGAGTTCAGAAATAGCTGCTCCTTTTCCTTTAAAGTTTAGATAAAGCAAGATGGGTTGGAGCTTTCACATCTTGGTTTCCATCCTAAGGTGAGAATCTAAATTATCTCTTTGATTTTTACACTTTGATTAGGGTGGAGGATAGGGCCACACAAAATTGTTCAGATTTGAGGGGTCCATGCAAATGTATTTCTACTAACAGGACATTCAAAATACAATACTATAATAATAATGGCTGTGACTAAAAGGAGAAAGCACAATATTACAAGAAAAATCATAGTGGTGTGCAATTAAAATACACTTTATGTCCTGAGGTAAAAAAATCATCCAAATAACCAATTGGTCACTTAATAGTACATCAATGTTTAATTTAAACCACATTATTCCTCATTATTCCTGCTTTCTCTCAGAAGCTCATCCACCATTGTCCCTGCAGGCCATTCCATCCTGCCACCTTTATCACCATGAACCTCATCCATATCCATGAAGGTGTTCTTTTTCTTTCTGTTGTCTTCCATTTCCACTCCAGTATCTCATTACCAATTGACAACTTCATACACATTGCAGTTCTGTTCATGTGTCACACGCATACATCAACAAGCTTAGCTAAATTAAGGAAAACATCCTTAAGCTGTAATTGAGACACAAACACACTCTCACCCTTCTTCAAGTAAGTTCACTTTAGTTCATGTCTTTTCTTGTGCGCTTGACAACAAACAACAAGAATGTACATGCACCTTCCATCTTCACTCATCATTGGTCTCATAATGTCCATAGAAATCATTTCCCATGCTATAATTATGTTCGGAATTGGTCATAAAGGAGGCTGTAAGGTGACCTGTGAGTTATGATTTTTTTGCATTACTACATTTAACACATTCCCTCACAATTCTCTCTATTTCATCATACATTCCTGGCCATCAATACGTTTTCCTCATTCTTTTTTTCTTGTTTTTAACAATGCCCAGATGATCCTCAAGGCATAAGTTCACAATTCTGTTCCTCAAAACTTTGGGAGGAATAATTCTGAAACCTCTCATCAACCTATCTCCCACAATTGAGAATTGTTCACGTATATCTCAAAAGCTACATTTTAAAAATGTAATGATCCCTTTACAGGCCAACCGTTCATAACCCATTCATTATTTAATTTCCGGTCCACATCAGTTCTTCACACAATATGCCATTCATCCTCAGTAATTGCTCCTGTAGAGATTTTGCAGCACAAGTGTTTTTTTTAGCACTTTCTGATTGAGTGAGCTCCTTTCCTATAAACTTTACTTTTTTCAACAATTGCTTCAATTTAAATTCTTTCTTAGCCAAGGTGTGCACAATGTGTTAATAAAACTACACAAGCCCTAAAAAGGACCTTAATTTATCTTTGTCTAGCATATGTGTGCTTTATTGCACAAAACAATTCCTACTTAGATCAGATGCTAACTTTGGTAAATGCATGACTGTTAGAAATGGGGTTTTTGGTTGGCAGTTAGGTTACCCTCTGTCCAAGCAAGAACCCTCCCTCTAGTCATGGTAAGTCACACACAATCCAAAATTATCCTGTGCCCACCCTCTGGTAGCTTGGCACGAGCAGTCAGGCTTAACTTAGAAGGCAATGTGTAAAGTATTTGTGCAATAAATCATACAATAACACCATATAACACCACAAAAATACACCACACAGTGTTTGGAAAAATATAGAATATTTATCTGGATAATTGTAGGTCAACGAATGAAGATGCAATGTGAAATTGTAGAGATATCACTGAAAAGTGATATTAAGGGGGTCATTCCAACCCTGGCGGTCATCGACCGCCAGGGTGGATGACCACGAAAGCACCGCCAACAGGCTGGCGGTGCTTCCCTGCCCATTCTGACCGCGGCGGTAAAGCCGCGGTCAGAAAAGGGGATCCGGCGGTTTCCCGCCGGATTTCCCCTGTCTGGGCTGAATCTCCATGGCCATTCCGACCCCCTTCCCGCCACCCTGTTTCTGGCGGTTTTTACCGCCAGGAACAGGATGGCGGGAACGGGTGTCGTGGGGCCCCTGTGGGCCCCTGCACTGCCCATGCCACTGGCATGGGCAGTGCAGGGGCCCCCTAACAGGGCCCCAGCATGATTTTCACTGTCTGCTTAGCAGACAGTGAAAATCGCGACTGGTGCAACTGCACCCGTCGCACCCCTGCAACACCGCCGGCTCCATTCGGAGCCGGCTTCTGGGTTGCAGGGCCTTTCCCGCTGGGCCGGCGGGCGGTCCCTTGGCGGGCGCCCGCCGGCCCAGCGGGAAAGCCAGAATGGCCTCTGCAGTATTTTGACCGCGGAGCGGCCAA
The DNA here is from genome assembly GCF_031143425.1 of Pleurodeles waltl. NCBI lineage: Eukaryota > Metazoa > Chordata > Amphibia > Caudata > Salamandridae > Pleurodeles > Pleurodeles waltl. The sequence goes on along the minus strand of NC_090439.1, from coordinate 763,783,254 downwards.
TTGGTGGTTTCCGCTTGGCGGGCAGAGCCCGCCGCCCGCCAATTTCGGAATGACCCCCTAAGCATCTTAAGTCTTTAAAAAGCAAACAAAGTCTCTTTCAAGCATAAAGTGCCTGGTTTACAGTGGAAAATCTCCGCAAAGGGCAGCAGAAGAAGAGATACGTGGAAAAATGGTCTGTGCGTCGTTATTTTTCACGCGGGGAAGTCTTGCGTCGTTTTCCAGTGCGCGGACAGTCTCTTTCTGTGGTTCGGCGGATTACCAGATGTCCCGAGGTCTGTGCGTGGATGCTTCGGCTTGTTTTCCGGCTGCGCGTTGTTCCGGGAGACTGTGCGTGGAATTTTCGTTCTCACGGCAGGCGTCGCGTCGATTTCCCCTCTGGAAGTCGGGCGGCGTTGTCCTTGTGAGGCCGTGCTTCGAAGTTCCGGTCACCCCGAAGGCGTCACGTCGATCAGCGTCGGTGTCCGGCGATTTTCTCGCATTGGAGCAAGCTGTGCGTCGAACTTTTCGGTGCACGAAGAGTCCAAATGAAAAAGAGAAGTCTTTTTGGTCCTGAGACTTCAGGAAACAGGAGGCAAGCTCTATCCAAACCCTTGGAGAGCACTTTTACAGCCAGACAAGAGTTCAGCAAGGCAGCAGGCCAACAGCAAGGCAGCCGTCCTTTGTAGAAAGCAGACAGGTGAGTCCTTTGAGCAGCCAGGCAGTTCTTCTTGGCAGGATGCAGGTTCTGGTTCAGGTTTCTTCTCCAGCAAGTGTCTGAGGTGGTAGGGCAGAGGCCCTGTTTTATACCCAAATGTGCCTTTGAAGTGGGGGAGACTTCAAAGAGTGGTTTAGAAGTGCACCAGGTCACCTTTCAGTTCAATCCTGTCTGACAGGGTCCCAGTAGGGGGTGTGGCAGTCCTTTGTGTCATCCACCCTCCCAGCCCAGGTAGACCCATTCAAAATGCAGATGTATGCAAGTGAGACTGAGTACCCTGTGTTTGGGGTGTGTCTGAGTGAATGCACAAGGAGCAGTCAACAAAACCTAGCCAGACGTGGATTATAAGGCACAGAAAGATTTAAGTGCAGAGAAATGCTCACTTTCTAAAAGTGGCATTTATAAAATAGTAATATTAAATCCAACTTCACCAGTCAGCAGGATTTTGTATTACCATTCTGGCCATACTAAATATGACCTTCCCACTCCCTTCAGATCAGCAGCTGTCACTTCAACAATGTACGAGGGCAGACCCAATGTGAGCCTATGAAGGGAGCAGGCCTCACAGTAGTGTAAAAACGAATTTAGGAGTTTTACACTACCAGGACATGTAAACTACACAGGTACATGTCCTGCCTTTTCCCCACACAGCACCCTGCTCTAGGGGTTACCTAGGGCACATACTAGAGGTGACATATGTGTAGAAAAAGGGGAGCTTTAGGCTTGGCAAGTACTTTTAAATGCCAAGTCGTAGTGGCAGTGAACCTGCACACACAGGCCTTGCCCTGGCAGGCCTGGGACAAGGTCAGGGGCTACTTGAGTGGGTGGCACAACCAGTGCTGCAGGCCCACTAGTAGCATTTAATCTACAGGCCCTAGGCACACACAGTGCACATTACTAGGAACTTATAAGTGTATTAAATAGTCCAATTGGGTATGATCCAAAGTTACCATGTTTAAAGGGAGAGAGCATATTCACTTTAGCCAGCAAAACAGAGTCCAAAAAGTGGAGGGAGGCAGGCAAAAAGGTAGGGGTGACCACCCTAAGGCATGTCAGGTCTAACAATGACCAAAGTGGTTTAAGGATGGCAGCACTTATTTACATTTGATAATTTCATCTGTGAGTACAAATTTCCACTATCTTCTTGAAGACATTTCTCAAACTCTCATCATGCTACTGTTTTTAGGCACCATGGCTAAGATGTTGCTGTGGAAAAACAGAGCTCCTTCAAAACCACTAAATAGTTTCATCAACATCTAAAAGACTGTTGCCACCGAAGCCAATCTAAACAGCATTTTAACAATTCTAAAACATTCCATAAGAGTCTTAAGTGTTGTTAATTTCTTACAGTTAGGATGTAAACATACCTGAGGGTAAGCTGAGAACATATCATAGATGAGAAAACACTGCATTCCCTTAGTTATAGTCACTGTTTAATTTATTTTGTGTAGTGGAAACATCTCAACAACAATATTATTATTAAGTTCTTGTAGGCACATACATAAATAAATCTTGCCATTAGAATCTTTAATCATGACCATAGGAGCAAACTACTCTGCTACATATGCATGTTCAATAATTCCAGCTTTTAAAGGTTTGTCAATTTGTGGGTTGATGCGGTCTATTACAACCATCTGTAAATTCCTCATTTTGTGAACCACAGATTTGCATTTTTTTAAACAATCTTGTGACAATTTTTTCCCTTAAAACACTTTAGGAAACTCTTGTGGATCGTCCTTCCTATGCCATTTCTCCCTCCAACCACCAACACTTGTTCCTCCTTTTTAGGGTCCAATTTTATGTCCAGTGCTCTTTGCTCAATCCACCCCTAAAAACAAGGTCCAGCTCTCACCACATATAGTTTAACTACAGCCTTCTTGATTTTAAACTTAAAAGTCACTACCTTGAAAACAGCCATAGGTATAGGTCCAGCTATAAAACTATCAAGGGACATATCTGTGGGAATAGGAGTTTTCTGTACTTTTTCAGCAAATTTTGTTTTCAGACATTTTTTAACAATTGAAAATAGGGACTCAGATTCAGCCACATTCAGTATGTTAACCCCATCATGTCTCATCTAATTTATGGGTCTGCTCCTTAACTCCTTCGTCAAAGGGCAAACTTCACTCTCACATACACTGTCATTCACACCTAGTACACATTCCTTCCTCTTTCAACGCACATGATCCTGAACTAATATCTGCATTGGAATACTTCACTAAATTATTTTTTCTTCCTGATTAATTTTCCTACATACCTTGGCATAATGTCCCCTGACACCACATGGAGAACATTTCTGATTGATTGTTGGACGATTCTTACTGAATGCAAGATGATGTGGACTTCCAAATCAATAGCGTATTTTTTTGTTTTCAGACTTATTTCTGTTACACCCTTCTTCTTACATGTATTTGTGCTCCCTCTACGGTCACCTTGATTCTTAATAGGTTTACATATTTATGACTTTTCTTTTCTTTAAACCTACTAACTATATCCTTAGAATGATTGGAATTAATTAATTGATAACTTTTAATTTCTTTACTCCTGCTAACTTTATCCTTAGTGTTGGACTTTTTCCTCTTGGCAGAGTCATCTCCAATCTTTTTGCCTCCTTCCTGCCATTTTTTCTGACCTGTTGTTGGCTTTCGAACTCTGTGCCGCTTATCACTGCTAACCAGTGCTAAAGTGCATATGCTCTCTGTGTAAATTGTATGGTTGATTGGTTTATCCATGGTTGGCATATTTGATTTACTAGTAAGTCCCTATTACAGTGTAGTAGAGGTGCCCAGGGCCTGTAAATCAAATGCTACTAGTGGGTCTGAAGCACTGGTTGTGCCACCCACATTAGTAGCCCTGTAAACATGGCTCAGACCTCCCACTGCAGAGTCTGTGTGCAGTCTTGCACTGGCAATTCCACTTGGCAAGTGTACCACTTGCCAGGCCTAAACCTTCCATTTTCTTACATGTAAGGCACCCCCTAAGGTAGGCCCTAGGTAGCCCCATGGGCATGGTGCAGTGTATGTTTAAGGTAGGACATATACTAATGTGTTTTATATGCCAAATTCAGTTTTCACTGTTGCAAGGACTATCTCTCTCTTAGGTTAACATGGGGGCTGTCTTTAAATGTTATTAAAGTGCAGATTCCCTTTGGACATATGGAGTTTGGGGTCTCTGAACTCACAATTTAAAAATACATGTTTTAGTGAAGTTGGTTTTAAGATTGTGTGTTTGAAAATGCCACATTTAGAAAGTAGGCATGTTCTGGCTTAAACCATTCTGTGACTCTGCCTGTTTGTAGATTCCCTGTCTGTGTCAGACTGACAGTTGGGCTGTTTGTGAATCTCCTTTACAGAGTGACACAAAGGGAGCTGGGGTGCAGCCTGCATATCCTGATGAGCCATCTGTGCTAGGAGGGATGGGAGGAGAGGTCACTTACACCTCAAAGGGCTGTGCCTGCCCTTACACAATTCAGTATCCGACCTCCTAGTGTGTGTCTGGGGCCTCGTGTGAGCAAGGTATAATCTTACAAATAAGAGAGACTTTTTCTTTGAAGTAGGCCTACTTCAAAGGCAGGAAGGGGTATAAGAAGAGCACCCAAAACCCCAGACTTTAGGTCACTTCTAGAATCAAGAGGAACCTCTGCCAAGGAGAAGAGCTGAAGAGCTGTGGAGAAGTGCTGCCCTGCCTGTGACTGTGCTTTGTGGAGCTATCCTGCAATTGCTGCTTCTGCCTGTGAGAGGGGACAAAGACTGGACTTTGTTGTGCATTCCTGCTTGTGGAGAATTTCCAAGGGCTTAAACTGAGCTTGCCTCCTATTGTTGAAGTCTCAGGGCCATCAAAGACTTCCCCTGCCAGCACCTGGACTGTCTGCTGAGACCCCTGCCCTGCCAAACTGTACCCTTTCCAGTTTGTGGGCCCTTGAAAGGTAAAGCTGGTAGACAAAGCATAAAAATCCAAGCACAGACCGCGGAGCGGGAACATTTTTTGACGCACCTTCCATGACGCGGCTGATAAACGATGGGCCACCGGCTCCAAGGCTGAAATCAAAGCTCCACCTGCATCGTGGCTGAAGGATCGACGCAATGTGGCTGGAGAAATGACGTGCAACACCCGCTAATGGAGGCTGATAATGATGCAAACCCCATGCAGCACGGTTTTGTGATACTGTGCGACTGGATTTTCAATGCAACATCGCTGGGCGTGAAAAAACAATGCAAAACCTGCCCGGACCTGAGGTGTCTGCCCGGATCAACGCATCGCTCTCTTGCTGGAGAGGAGAAACGATGCACACCGACCCAACCGGAGGAGGAACGACACATTTTCTCACTTGCGAGTGAGAAATCAACACATCGCTGGCCTTTTCCGATGCACACTTTCCCATGCGGTGTTATTTTGACGCTACCCAGGCACTTTTGTACGCTAACAATGTTCTCACTGTTTTCTAAAGGATTTAAGACTCTTATTCTTTGAAAATTCATAACCAGACTTATGTATGTTAGATTTTTGTCGTTTTTGGTCTTGTTTTGTTCAGATAAATATTCCCCATTCCTCTCAACCTGTGTTGTGTCATTTTGTAGTGTTTTCACTGAGTTACTGGTTGTTTTGGTACAAATACTTTGCACCTTGGGCTAGATGTATCAAAGGATTTTGCATTCGCAAACACTGTTTGCGAATGCAAAATCACCTTTCACGATGTATGAAAGGCATTCGCAGTGCAAATTTAAGGATTCGCTAAAATAGCGATTCCTTAAAATTGCGAGTAGATAATGTGAATCGCACACTGTGATTCGCAAACACCGAATTGCCATTCAATGTATAAAGCATTCGCAAATTGCAATCAGGCGCACAATTGCTTTTTGCATGTGCAATTTAACACAAATTGAAATCAGGTGGCAAACAGGTGCAACATATATAAAGAGGCCCAGATTGCATCAGCCCTTTTCCACAATGGCGGCACTCTACGTCATAGCGAGGAGGATGAGGATCCTGGGAGGTTTGAGGAGAGGGAGGAGAAGACAGGAGCACATTTTTAGAGTGCGCATTACCTCATTTGAACAGACAGAGGAGGAGATGTTTGATAAGTACAGGTTAAACTTAGCCATAAAACTTGACTTGATGGCTGATTTACGACCCCTAGTTCAATGAAACACACACAGAGCCAATGCCAAACCCTCTCATGTGCAGGTATTATGCTCCCTGCACCTTTTAGCCTCAGGAAGCTATCAACGGGTCATAGCAGCAGCTGGAGGTGTGTCTCAAAGTGCACTTTCACGCTTCTTTAATGCATTCCTAAAAGCCATGCTAACCAAAATCCATCTGCACATAAAATTCCCTAACAGCCCCCAGGATTTGCAGTAAACTAAATTTGATTTCAACCAGGAAGCCCAATTTCCACATGTAATTGGCTGCATTGATGGGACACATGTAGCTATCTGTCCACCATCTGACACAGAGTTTGTTTATCGGAACAGGAAGAGTACAGATTCCATTAACATACAAGACATATGCAATGCCTCCAATGTAATAACAGATCTTGTGGCCAGATACCCAGGAAGCACACATGATCCCTACATGTTCAGGCACAGTGGAATACACACAAAACGTCTTGCTGGGGAGTTTGGTGAAGGATACCTACTTGTTAATGTAACAGTTGACAATGTCGCATAATGTCTATGTGATGTCACAGAGAACAATATCTCATTTTACTCTCCTGTCATTTTAGGAGACAGTGCATATGCAGTGCTGTCCTTCATCTTAACACCTTATCTCAAACCTGCCATGCCAAATGAAGGAGATACAATGCAGCACACAGGAGGACATGTAGCGTGATAGAGAGGACCTTCGGCCTGCTGAAGAATAGTTTTAGATGCCTGCACAAGAGTGGGGGTACACTGCAATACAGTCCGGAAAACAACTGCAAAATCGTGGCCACATGTGCTATGTTGCACAACAACAACGATGAGAGGCATACCAGTGGAACCCATAGAGCCTGACTACGATGAAGATGACGATCCCTTGCCACCCCTTCACCCAGCAGACAGAACCAGTGCAGCACAGGGCAGACAAAGACGTGCTGAAATCATGCACAACTATATGTGTGAATTGATCGTAGGTACACAGTATACACAATCAGGTCCCAGTTACAGTGTGACACTATTAACATCATAGTATCACTGCATTGCTACATAATATGCAAGTCCCCTGTACCTTTCCACATTACTTTTTACGTCCACGCACTCCACTATAACACCTAGTGGTCTCAGTGGCACCTTTTGTTGCAGGTTCAGAGACAGAGCTGTGTCAGGAACTGCGACGTCTAGGATCCATCATTGGGGCTTTGAGACTGCTGAGGCTAGAGAGTTCCTCACTATCCCCACCACCCAGTTCACAGTTTGTAGCACTCCGGGATGTCTGCATTGTCTCCAATACATTGGTGATTTGCCCCAATCCCCTGCGACGTACCAACTGAATGTGCCATCTCCACGTGCATGCCCACAGCACGTCGTGACACCAAAGCAGCTGTGGTAGTGAGCCGATTGACAGATCTCCTGAACCCATCCAACCTGCCCATCAATTGGTGATGGTGCCTACACTGGGTGACATACTTTTGCTGCATTACAGTGCAGAGTTCCCTAATTAAATTTGTCATCTCCCTTACATGTCCTGCTGTAGCTTGCTGTCCCTCATGCAGCTTGCACATGTTGTTATTGAGAGATTCCAACTTGTTATGCATTGATCCCAGGTTGTTATCGATAGACCCCAACTGCCTGTGCACTGATCCCATTTTGTCATCAATGGACCACAACTGCCTGTGCATTGATCCCATGTTGTGATCGATTTACACCAACTGCCTGTGCATTGATCTTATGTGTTTTCATTGCAGGCACTGCACTTTTAGCATGGATGCCTCAAGGCCACCAAACAGTGATGGGCCCTCACATTCCTCTGTGCACTGTCTGCCTTCTTCGCGACACCTCCTAAGGTGAGTGGACTGATGCTGGGACAGGGACTGCTCTCTGTTGGTGCTTCTAACCGCTGGAGGTGGTGTGGGTACTTCTTCCGGCAATTCATCGGAGTCCAGGTTAATCTCAGGGAGGGCTAGCACTTTTGCCCTGCGTCTAGTTGGTGCTTGTATGATGGACTCCCTGGTGTTTTGGTTCGAACTGTGGTTGACTTTCATCATTCCCTCCATTTCCACCTTCTGCTGCGTTAGGGCCCGAAACAACTGCAACAACAATGTGCAATATGTCATTCTTGGACATATACTCTCACAATTACTTAAATGACACAAATTTACCCTTGCATAGTATCTCTAATTGTCTGTTGTGTTATTTATCTGTTTGGTTTTACACTATCTTCCTATTTATGTAGTAGATGCACTTTAAGGGTGTGGACTACCACTTCCGTAAGGCATTGTTGTGTTGTATGTAATATGTGTCATGGACTATTTATCACTGTGCGTAGTGCCATTGCTATTTTCTAAAGGGCATTTGTACATTCACATATGGTGATTCAAATCATTAATGTCCTTTCCTTTGCTGGTGCCGGGTGTGCCTGAGGTGTCAATGTCAGTGATACCCCTAACAGCTTCAGGCAGCAGTGTTGACTCCACCATGTCTTCCATGGGGGTGGACAGTGTCTGTGTGGGTGGTCCTCCTCCAGTGCTCCTTGCCTCCTTCAGCCTGCTTGTTGCCCTCTCTCTTTGGCTCATGAACGCAAGTCGTACCAGCACTTGTGTATCTCCTCGATAGAACGCTGCACAACACCCGCCATGCATATTTTGGTCTGGATGTCAGTACACATTTTTCTCTTCTCACTTTCTGAGACCTGTAGTGAGTGTTTCCCAAATAATGGGTCATGGTTATGACCACCTCTTCCGTGAGCACCTCCAATTCCTGCTGACTGAATTTCAGTTTGTGCTTCCTCTCTCCTTTGTCCTTCCCATTCTCATCAGTGGCCATAGTTTTATCTGGTCCTGGCTGACTTTACTGAGTGCCTCCCTGGTGCTGTGCTGGGTCTCACTGCCTGCTCTCGTGGCTCAGGCTTCTGGAAACAGCATGCACTGACTCACTTCCTGGTTGTGATGTCATCAAGCTGCTCCAGAAAACAAAAATCACAATTAGCAATTTCCAAATACCGATTTGCTATTTTACCGAATCGTAATTTGGTACTCGCTATTTGCGATTGCAAATTTTAAGAAATCACCAAAAAAATTGCGATGGTGTTGCTACATCGCATTTTGGGAATCCCAGTTTGTGATTTGCTAAAAATCATTTTTAGTATTCGCTAATGCGAAACTTGATACATCTAGCCCTTTGTCCCTGAAGTTAAGCCTGCCTGATTGTGCCAAGCTACCAAGGGGGTGAGCGGGGGTTAACTGAGGGTGATTATTCTTTACCCTAACTACAGTGAGGGTCCTTGCTTGGACAGGGGGTAACCTGACTGCCTACCAAAGACCTCATTTTTAACACTAAGAATGATTTAAATTAATTGAAGCAGCCTTTACTAAACAAGTCAGCTTTGTGTATCAGAGTTGTCATGGAGTGCTCCAATATTTATTCGTGACGTGCTTTCTAAAGTATTTTTTGTGAAGCGCATTTTCTATAATGTTGATTGGTTCATGTCATGTATCTTTAATAGCCCAGCCCCATGATCCCACTTCACACCATGTTGAGTGTGTGATTTTTCACTTTTTTTTTAAAACACTTAAAATGTGTCCTTTCTGGGATGGGTGGCAGACTTTTTCTTGCCTTTACATTGGGAAGTCGATATTTCAGTTTGCTATTTGATGTTATAATTAAAGTTACCAGGTCTTTCATACCAAGCAGTTCCAATGGAGGACTGTCTCTGTTTTATACTTAGACTCTCCCTTGACTTATGTTGAATATTTACAAGCACCTTGCACAGCACAAACCTTGAAATCATATCAATGAGGCCATGCAGAGCCACTTTTCATGGCTTTGAAAGGCCTCATAGATATGGAGTAAGGCAAGGCAGCGCAAACCGCTGCGTTGCCTTTCTCTGTGCAAGGGAGGTATTCCAAGTGCATTGCAGTAGGTGTTCCCATGAAACACCCATGGATTTTGATACTTCCCCAGATTTACAAGACTTTGTAAACCTGGGGATGTGTCTAAACCTTACGTCTTCCCTGGGGAGAAATAACAAGGATAAATATCTTTATTTTTCCTATTTCTTCCTCTTCCTATGTGTGCTGCATTCTGCAGCGCACATAGAAAGAGGAAAAAACCTCCCAGGATTGTTTTTGTGTATGAAAATGCCCCTTCCTGCACAAAAACAATCCTGCATACAATGCAGACACTCTTGCATCGTGGTACAAGGGTGCCTCCGTTGATTCCAGGCTGCCAAAATGATGCCAGCGCAGTTGGAAAGGACAGGAATGTGTCATATGCCTTAGGTGCGGTACATTCCTGCCCTTTCCCTGTGACGCAGGGCAGCTCAGAAAGGTGACTTGCTGCGCTGCCCTGCGCCAAAAATCCATAAATATTGGCCTAAGTAACAGTTTTTCTGTTGGAGTACATTCAAAACAATTTATATATATTTATATATAAATGCTTAGGAGATTAGAATTATGCTCATTATGTGATAAGTCACTTTAGCAAGGCGAGTTCAACAAAAAGTAAACAAAATTAAACTGTGCACTCCTTCGGTAGTGGTGACTCTTCATGTTGTGTGAATCATATATTTTTTACAATAGTTACATTCACTGTATAAAAAAATCCAAGGTACTCCATGAACAGTGCAAATCAGTGCTGTGCTCATTCAAAGTGCAATCCATGTAATATGTACATTTGTTTACAAATGAAGAAATGACAAGGCCGACCGGATCAGAAAGTACATGCATCTAAATATGTTTTTAAGTGTTCATCCGCAAATGTGTGTTAAATAATTCCATTTAATTTGATTTTCACCAGGATGGGCACAAAGACACCCTGTATAAAAAAAGAAAATAATGACAAGGAGTAAAGAGTATTAGGTAAGTCCCCATTGAAAGTGCACTGTGATAATGTGAAAGTCAAGGAATGACAGTGAAAGAGACTCATCTCAGAAATGTGGTGGCTGTAGGTGTATGTATACAATTATCCCTCAAAGCAATCTAATTATCACTGCAGTGCACCATGTACAATGACATTCAGAAAGATAATTGTGAAAATCTGTCATCTGGGGTGCAAGATAAAAGATAAAAGTGGGAAAGCAGAAGTAGAGCCAGTTTTTCCCTGTGCTTCAACCTCAACTGTAATCAGCTGCAGCTTAAGCACTACGCACAAGTGCCAGCATGTGAATAAAAAGGCACACGTTGGAGCCTCAAGGGTGCCTGCAAGCAGCATGATAACAATGTAGGTGCATGGAGAATTCTCTGCAGCTTCTCAAGAATATCAGAATCATGCTCAAAATGCACAAATCCACATAATTCTCTCATCCACTGGCAATCGATCTGGGAAGCATCTCAATCCATGTTTGTTGCCCACCATGCCACCCCAGTTTGGACCCAAACATATGAAAATCCAATTCATAAAGCATCCAAGATAAAGCCCTCCACTGGATCTCATCCTTCCTCTCCGACAGAACGCAGAGAGTCCGTCTCTCCACTTTCCGCTCCAAAGCCACCAACCTCATCTGCGGCGTCCCCCAAGGATCCTCCCTCAGCCCCACGTTGTTCAACGTCTACATGGCCCCCCTCGCTCAACTGGCCCGCCAACATCATCTCAGCATCATCTCCTACGCCGACGATACCCAGCTCGTCCTCTCCCTGACCAAAGACCCGCTCACTGCCAAAACAAACCTCCACGAGGGACTAAAATCCATCACCGATTGGATGAACAACAGTCGCCTGAAACTCAACTCCGACAAGACGGAAGTCCTCATCCTCGGACGCACTCCCTCAGCCTGGAACGACTCATGGTGGCCCTCCGTCCTCGGACCCCCACCCACCCCTGCCAGCCACGCAAGAAACCTCGGCTTCATCCTGGACTCCGCCCTCACCATGTCCAAACAGGTCAGCGCCGTCTCCTCCTCCTGTTTCAACACCCTTCGAATGCTCCGCAGAATCTTCAAGTGGATTCCAACAGAAACCAGAAAGACGGTGACCCAGGCCCTCGTCAGCAGCAGACTTGACTACGGCAACGCACTCTACACAGGCATCCCAACCAAAGACATCAAACGCCTCCAACGTATCCAAAATGCCTCCGCCCGACTGATCCTCAACATACCCCGCCGAAGTCACATCTCCCCTCACCTAAAGGAACTCCACTGGCTCCCGGTAGACAAGAGGATCACCTTCAAACTCCTGACCCACGCTCACAAGGCACTTCACAACACTGGACCCTCCTACCTCAACACCAGACTCAACTTCTACACTCCAACACGTCAACTCCGATCCGCCAACCTCGCCCTCGCCATCGTACCCCGAATCCAGCGCAAGACATCCGGCGGCAGATCCTTCTCCTTCCTCGCCGCCAAGACCTGGAACTCTCTCCCCACATCTCTTCGCCAGACCCAGGACCTCCTCGCATTCAGAAGGCTCCTCAAGACCTGGCTCTTCGACCGCTAAACCAGCAGCGCTCCCCCCCCCCCCCTCAGCGCCTCGAAACCCTGACGGGTACATAGCGCGCTTAATAAATATTATGATTGATTGATTGATTGATTGAAAATCAGTCTTGTCCTGCTCCTCAAGAGATCAGTCCAGCCTGCACTGTCAGGTCAGATCCTCCTGTACCAGAAACAAGCATCCTGGAACTGGTTTTGAGGTATCACTCCTCATCAGTCAGACTAGCTTGACTCCAGTGGCACAGTGACCCTGAAAACCATGTCTGGGCATTACCAGCACACTTAGGGTGGCAAATGCCCAAGCAAGAAGGTGATGGATGGAAAACTTGAAATAATCTCAGCTACTGGCAATTGCTCAGGCCTCATCCCCATCCACTGTTTTGTTGCCCACCATGCCACCCCAGTGTAGACCCGGCCATCTGCAAATCAGTCTTCACCCTGCACTCCATGGGAAGAGTCCAGTACGAACTGTCACGCCAGGTCTTCCCTGGATGGGAAACAAGCTGTCTGGGACCGATTTTGGGGTATCACACCTCACCTGCCAGACTAGTTTGAATACAGTGGCACAGTAACCCCGGGACCCACGTGTGGGCATTCCTGGCACAATTAGGGCAGCAAATGCAAAAACAACAAGGTGGTGAGTAGAATGCTTGAATTAATCACAGCCAGTGCCTTAGGCCACATCCCAAACCATTGTTTTTTGCCCACCATGCCACCCCAGTGTTGACCCAGCCATGTACAAATCAGTCTTGAACTTGCACCCCTTGGGAACAGTCCAGCCCGGACTGTCAAGCCACATCTTCCCTGGACCAGAAACAAGCATTCCAGGTCTGGCTTCGGGGTATTACCCTTTATCAGCCAGGCTAGCTTTAATCCAGTGGCACAGTGAGCCCGTGGCCCATGACTGGATATACCCAGAGCACTTAGGGCAGCAAATGAAAAAACAACAAGGTGATGGATGGAATGCCTGAATTAATCTCAGCCAAGGCAATCACTTGACCTGCATCCCAATCCATTGTTTTTCTGCCCACTGTGCCACCCCAGTTTAAACAAAGCCATGTGCAAATCAGCCTTGACCCTGCTCCCCATGGGAACTGCCCAACTGCCAGGCCAGGTCCTCCCTCGACCAGAAACAGCATCTTGGGTCTAGTTTTGGGTGTCACACCTCACCAGGTAGGCTAGCTCATGAGGGGTGTTTACAAATGGCATGAAATGGACATGGAAGAAATACTGTTAACCCTAATTAAATCCACAGAAAATGCTGGATTGAAGCACAATAAATAACAAGGCAAAAGGAACATCAGAAGATGAATTACTGTTAACAAAAATGCCTCCTGTTTGCCCAGCTGTTTGTATTCATTGAATTCATTTTTACAGACTCCAGTAAATGCATTCATTTACACTCTTTCATATTAAAAATGGTTGTCATATACCCTCTCCTTGGATTATGCAGGACTTCCTCCAGAACTAGCTATATCAACTCTTATGCAGTTTAGTTTGTTACTTTATAGTGTTCAACTAATGGGGCGCCTGGATTACCACAGCTGATGCAGTTGCTATGCTACAAGATTCTCGATTTTAACTTCTGTTTTGCCTGTCCCACATACTCGAGTTTTTAAGGACATTTAATCACATACATCACACCAGTTCTGTTACAATGTGTCACTTGTTCGAGTATGCGCTTTTGATTAAAGTGCTGCTTTGTGTTAGATTGAAGAAACCTTCCTGCGCTAAATAGGTTTTAGGCTGGAAAGCAAACTCAAAATAAACACTTTGCACAAGTTTACATCACTTTTGTGCTGTAAATCCAGTGCAAAATGTTACAAAATCTGCCCCACAATTTTAGTTTTCTGGTAAAGCATATTACTCCATAATGATTACAGTGATTTGTATGCATTATGTGAGACAGCATGGTTCAATTACTTTGGAGATATTTGACATACAATCAATCTGTACTGCAGATAGACTAGATATTTGCTAATTCAGCTGCCCATAGGAAAGTAATGCAGTTAGACAACAGTCAGACATGATAAATATTTATTCCTTAGATCGCATTGAATTAAAATACAGGGAGTGCAGAATTATTAGGCAAATGAGTATTTTGACCACATCATCCTCTTTATGCATGTTGTCTTACTCCAAGCTGTATAGGCTCGAAAGCCTACTACCAATTAAGCATATTAGGTGATGTGCATCTCTGTAATGAGAAGTGGTGTGGTCTAATGACATCAACACCCTATATCAGGTGTGCATAATTATTAGGCAACTTCCTTTCCTTTGGCAAAATGGGTCAAAAGAAGGACTTGACAGGCTCAGAAAAGTCAAAAATAGTGAGATATCTTGCAGAGGGATGCAGCACTCTTAAAATTGCAAAGCTTCTGAAGCGTGATCATCGAACAATCAAGCGTTTCATTCAAAATAGTCAACAGGGTCACAAGAAGCGTGTGGAAAAACCAAGGCGCAAAATAACTGCCCATGAACTGAGAAAAGTCAAGCGTGCAGCTGCCACGATGCCACTTGCCACCAGTTTGGCCATATTTCAGAGCTGCAACATCACTGGAGTGCCCAAAAGCACAAGGTGTGCAATACTCAGAGACATGGCCAAGGTAAGAAAGGCTGAAAGACGACCACCACTGAACAAGACACACAAGCTGAAACGTCAAGACTGGGCCAAGAAATATCTCAAGACTGATTTTTCTAAGGTTTTATGGACTGATGAAATGAGAGTGAGTCTTGATGGGCCAGATGGATGGGCCCGTGGCTGGATTGGTAAAGGGCAGAGAGCTCCAGTCCGACTCAGACGCCAGCAAGGTGGAGGTGGAGTACTGGTTTGGGCTGGTATCATCAAAGATGAGCTTGTGGGGCCTTTTCGGGTTGAGGATGGAGTCAAGCTCAACTCCCAGTCCTACTGCCAGTTCCTGGAAGACACCTTCTTCAAGCAGTGGTACAGGAAGAAGTCTGCATCCTTCAAGAAAAACATGGTTTTCATGCAGGACAATGCTCCATCACACGCGTCCAAGTACTCCACAGCGTGGCTGGCAAGAAAGGGTATAAAAGAAGGAAATCTAATGACATGGCCTCCTTGTTCACCTGATCTGAACCCCATTGAGAACCTGTGGTCCATCATCAAATGTGAGATTTACAAGGAGGGAAAACAGTACACCTCTCTGAACAGTGTCTGGGAGGCTGTGGTTGCCGCTGCACGCAATGTTGATGGTGAACAGATCAAAACACTGACAGAATCCATGGATGGCAGGCTTTTGAGTGTCCTTGCAAAGAAAGGTGGCTATATTGGTCACTGATTTGTTTTTGTTTTGTTTTTGAATGTCAGAAATGTATATTTGTGAATGTTGAGATGTTATATTGGTTTCACTGGTAATGATAAATAATTGAAATGGGTATATATTTTTTTTTGTTAAGTTGCCTAATAATTATGCACAGTGATAGTCACCTGCACACACAGATATCCCCCTAACATAGCTAAAACTAAAAACAAACTAAAAACTACTTCCAAAAATATTCAGTTTTGATATTAATGAGTTTTTTGGGTTCATTGAGAACATGGTTGTTGTTCAATAACAAAATTAATCCTCAAAAATACAACTTGCCTAATAATTCTGCACTCCCTGTAGTGCACACTGACGTTTTCTTTGAAATTACAAACTTTGGGCCGTATTCAGAATTTGGCAAAAAGGACACTCTGTCACAAATGTGGTAGATGTCCTGTCAACTGTATTATGAGTGCATTACAACCTATGATACTTCTACTAAAGCGGAAGGATATTCCCCATGTTTTGGTGGGGTATTCCATCCTCTAAACTGTAAACAAGGCCCTTTGTTCTTAAACATTAGTCCTTGTGTATTGTCAGTTTATGGCTGAAACATCTCAACATCTTTACATAAGGAAGAAAAAGCCTGGTAATGACTGATGCCCAAAATGTAAATGACAAGGAAAATAATAAAGTTCTTTTTATTTAAATATTGCCTCAGATTGCATATTAAGAACATCTGAGTGAAGGAGTCGCAATTGATTTCTGCTTGTTAACGCCCCATACAGTGTGTGTTTTTTCTGGTTCAATAATGCGGCCAGCTACAAGGGATTATGGAGACTTAGCTGCTGCTTTACTTGATTCTTTCTTCTATGTATTTTGAGTCCCTGGCAGAGCTCCTTCCTTCATTCCTCAGGCCAGATGTGAACTCCACCTCTGGTGCCCTCAGAACAAAGGTACTTCACACCAGAAAATATAAATAATAATAATAAACTTTCAACTTGTGTGTTTTTCTTTCTTTATCACATTTCTTTTTAGTTCCCCTTTCTCATTTTATCCCACTTTATTTTTCTGCCTAATATGTCTTGCCTTGTACAAGGATTGCCTCATCTTACTTTATAAAATCATGAGATGGGCCAGCATTAAAAGGAAATAAAATGTCCGGCTCACCTGGTGCCCATTATAAGAACAAAAAAGGATGAAAATAAAGACACCTGAAAATGTCTCAAAAAGAGGCCCTGGGCACCTTATTGGATATCCTTTGTCTGAAAATGGCAGGGCCTTTCAGTCTCTTATTTTCTCCCTTTTCAGCAGACTCCTCAACACTCTTCTCCCATGAGATATCACAGCTATGCACCTAGTTAGACACGGTCCTCCCATAAACCATGACAGGACACTGGCTACTCTGGGTGAGGTACAGGTTGGGGTCCCCTGTATCTGTTATTCTTTCTAGCTCCACCTTCTGGGTACACACCGATCTCTGCCCAGCCACCACTTTCTGAGTATGCAGGCTTATTCTGCCAGTCTAAAGCTCATTGGTCTCAGCTGCTCATCGGTACAAACAGGTTCCTCTCTCCTCATCCTGTGTCCCTTGAAGATTGGCGTCCTGCTCCATGGGGTGGTCCCACATTCTTCGTCCTATGTCCATCCAGACCTATAGATCAAAGTTTGTTTCATAAAAGTACATTGTATAGTCCTTCCTCAGCTTCCATTCCCTCGGTCTTTTTTCCCTCTGGTTATTGTCTTCTTCTAGCCGATTTTCCCTTTCCTTCCCTCCTGCTATTCTTTCTTCCCTTTCTAATACTTCCTTTCTTTCTATTGTTAAAGGTTTCTTACAACTTTTGCAGTGTTCACGGCATCATAAGTGTTCCTCTTTATACTTAGTTAAATACTCCCACTTAAACCTCTGCTCACGGGGTTAACATTCAATTGATAATTATGTTATTTTTCTAAATCATCAGCTGGGTCTAATTTTTATCACTAAGTCCTGCAATACAGATGTCCCTTCCCTGATTTAGTATTTGCTTGTTCCACGCGTTTTAAAGCCTTTTATCACCCTCAGTCAGATATCAAAGGTGAGGGTTTTGCTATTATTTTTTAAACTCTTTGAAAGTCTCACGAATATTGTGTAATCCTATCTCTTGTGCAGCAATCTAAGGTTTTTTATTACGCTGCCCCTGTCTTCATCTGACATACTTTGTTATAGTCTGCTGTCAGGTAGACAGAAGTCTTGAAGTTTAGTAGCTACTTTTTTTCATCCTAATACTTACATCACTCTCATTGTTTGGTACTTGTAGATTTCAATATTTGGGTAGATTTGCCCACTAATCCTGGTGTTGCAGGCTTGCTATGTTTGCTTTTCGGTGTTAAATTATTCCAAATGTTTATTGGCTCAACCCAGGCGGTGACCATTGCCTGGATCCGGACTTGAACTATTGTACTATTGTCTTGAACAGTTTGTATGATGATTTTATCTCTAGTTTAAGATTAGAGAATCCCTGCTTCGTCACTACACTGCGGATCTGAGGAACATCCACAGAACACGGACGCTGATTTTCATGTCTGCATGCTTAAAGTGGCTGAATGAATAAGGACGAACTCCTTGAAACTCAACATTGAGAAAACCAAGATATTAATTTTCTCTGGGTAGAATGGTCCTCAGCTTTTTGATACTGGTTTCTGGCCCTCTCAGTTAGACTCCCAACCAATATCTGCATCCAGTGTTTAAAACTTGGGCGTTTTATTAGATCAAGAGCTAGCTCTCTGGGTTATCTCACTTTTTATTCCTGAGCCTGGTAGTTCTCAGAAAGACCTTTCCGTTCTTGCCAAGGGAATCTCATCTCCTTGTGATTCAGCCCACCATTCTCACCCACTCGGATTAATGTACTTTGCTCTTTCTGGGTTCTCCTTTGTATCTCATTCCAAGACATAAACTCATTCAAAACTAAGTTTCCCAAATAGCGTTTGACACTCCTACTCTTTTCTCTGCTTCTGCTTCTCTCAAACCTTAAATTGATTACCTATCTCTGAAAGGATTCTTTCTGTCCATTTCACTACAATGAAAGTGTTCCACCATTTAGGCCCACCCTATTTACGGCTTAACTTGATCCATTACATGCCTGGCCACTCTCTTCGATCATTTAACATGTACTGACTATCACCTCCTAAGTTCTGTTGTTTATGGCAAATAGTCAACGATTTACAGTACAGGCCGCTCACAGTAGTGGGCCCAAAACCAGCCTCTTCCTTTCCATACAGCTGTGATGACTTGGCTCCAAACCTCCTAATCTTGATTGTTTACCTCTCACAGATCTTTCTTCCCTTAGGGTCAAGACACCTTATTTATAATCGTGCGCTCAATAAAACCCATAAATAAACAAAATAAATAAATAAAAACAATTGTGCTTGTGAATACAAGGGCAAATTACATATGTAGTGGAGACATTTTTGTGTTTGTAAATGAATGCAGAACAAAGTTCGAGACTATATTCAATGTTTGTGATACCAAGTAACCTACACGCACGGAGTTGAGCAAATACCTCTTGAAGGTTAAAAATAGAGGACAAAGAAAAATGAGAGGTGATGATATGATTATTCTTGATAGGTACAGAAATTAAATGAATCTGTCACCACCCAAGAACACTTCTTTGGTTAGTATATCCTAGTTCGTGTTTATGATATGGGGTATGTAGCAACCACTAAACATAAATGTGATGTAATTACTATTAAAGGCAATTGAACCATAACAGCATTTATTCCATTTATCATAGGCGTGCAGGAATATCACATGTGCCTGTGCAGATGACGCAACCTATGGAATCGAACCTATAATTTATATTGCCTTGGTAACCTTCACCTTACATGATTAATTTATGCATGCAATCCAGTACCTACACAGGCAATGTGAAAATAGAGACGTGATAAAGCGAAGACAAATGTTTACATATCAACACAAAAAGAGCAGGAAGTATCACGCCTGAAAAATCCCTAAGTGGCATTGTAAAAAACGAAGTATTGAAAGTGTTTAGGGAGAATGAGTTATAAGAAAAGGAATACAAAGAAACATCCTAAAGATTTATAGGAATGCCGTCTTAATATGGAGGTTGTCTTAACCTAGAATATTACCAACTTGTTTTTATATGAGTACCTTCCCAGAGCATTATCTAGAGCAGGATCAAAAGTTTATTATCAGTAATTACGCCACAGCATTGAGTGGTAATAATGGTCGTTACTAGATCCGAAGTCTGCCTTTTTCACTTTACAACTTATTTCTGTGTTGGAAATACCATAGTTTGAAAAATTGGTTCACAACAGTGAATTTTAGATGGGTGGGTAACCGTGAATAAATGGAGTGTTTTTCACTGTGATTCTGAGCTACTTTAACGGTCCAAATGCTCTCTGTGAAAAACATCACCATTAACCAGTTATCCATCGATTATTCTCCATATATGTATGGTATATACCAGATATAAAGTAGGGAAAACCGAACTATGATTTTGAGAGTGTTATGAATAGTGTTTCTGGTGTTTTCGTTGCAAATAATTTAAGTGCTGTCACTTTGCTGCAGATGAAGCAAAGTTTAACAGGGGCATGTGTAACATTCACCACTCTGTTTAATCTATAAACTATTTCAACTAATTGAAAAAAACTAAATCATAATTTTAAATGATGCTAATGATTAGGATGGCATTTAAAGAGAATTCAATTTGCAAGGCTGCATAATCTGGAGCAGTAGCGACTCGTAGATTTATTATTACAGCCAAAGTCTGGCGTAATTCCGGTTCCCAGGTGGGAATGGAAATAGATGACACACAGATTTGACGGGGGTCAAGGGAAAGGGGTTTCTTCTCAGGAAAACATAGTTTGCCCATGAAGCTTTTGCACAGGAGATCTTATTCCACTTCAGGCCACCAATGGTCTCCCCAAGTCGGAGTAGGCTTCTCCAGCAGGGGGATTTCTGCTTTATTGGCATTTAGCTTCAGGCAGTTACTTTCCATCCAGCTAGCAATGGCAAGCATACATTTCGTGAAGTTGGCTATATCTTTTGTTGCATCTGCTGAAAGTGCAGCAATAAGTTGAGTATCGTCTGCATATGAGAACAGCAAGATCTCAAAAGGTTTCACAACCTCCGATAGTGGCCTGACATTAATGTTAAAAAAAGTTGGACTCATACAAACGTTCTGTGGGATGCCATGTTCCAGGTTTCTCTGATAAGATGAGAATGAAGGTGATATTATTTGGAAGGATGGATCGCTGAAGAAAGAGGCAAACCATGTGAGGCCTTTTCCTTGTATCCCTATATCCTAAAGTCACCTAATACAAGACCATGTCAAAGGCAGCACACAGTTTTAAAAGGATAAGAGCGGATTAGCTGGCTTCACCTGCAGCACTAGGCACTGCCTCCATCACTGCTAATAGTGTGGATCCTGTGATATGAGTGGGCCTGAAGCCATTTTGTGAGATGTCCAGAGTTTGAATCTCCTCTAGAATCTCATTCAGGAGACTGATAGTAAGTTTCTCCACTTATTTAGTTAACAAAAAGGTAGCAGTGAGACGGGATAGCAGTTTTCTGGTTTGTCTGGGTCTAGGAATGCTGTCTTAGGCTATTGTGTGCATTCTCATGCTCTTGGTATGTTGTGGTAGTCATAGAAAGTTTGGCAATCTTTAGAAAAGGCAGTAAAAGAAGATCTTGAAGTTTTAAAATTAGATCCGATTGATCGGGTCATCAGGAGACCCCGACATAACTTGATTGCAAAGGGCCGTTAGAGAGACGGTATAAAATAGGGCTAATTCATTCAGTTCTGCCCTATGCATTAACTCCTCTGTCAATAGAGACTGTTCACTACTTGAGCTATACTTTAGAGATGTGTCGCTCGTCAGAAGCTAGTGAGTAATCTGCTAGTTTGTTACTGTGCTTTTTAGAGGACTCGGTCGAATCTGCGGATGCTGGCCGTTTCATTGGACTATTATTTTAGGAGAAACTGTATTTTGCCGAATTATAGCTATTTCTAATTTTATTGTAAAAGAACTGGACCCGAGCTTTCCTGATCATTTTATAATACATTTTTATTGCTTCGCATAGCGCGCTTTCACTGGAGTGTCATATTTTTTCCTCCAAGCTCGTTCAAGCACTTTTCAGCATTTTATTTCTGCGACCAGTGCGCCATTGAACCAAGGGGCAGAGTGTCTTTTTTTGGCGTGTCCCTGGTGTGCAGGGATAAAAACATCAAGGGCCGAGGTAAGCCATAGTTTTCACTTGGCAACTGCAAACTCAACGTTGAAGTGTAACTGGGGAGTGGTAGACTAAATGTAATTGCCAAATTCAAGTAATTCATATTAACAATTTTGATGGCCATGGGTATCATATAGTGTTCTGACCAAGTCATAGGCCGGGGGTAGACACACAAGGTTACGTAGGGTGGAAGAAACCAAGTCTAAAAGCTGACCTGCAGAATGCATTAATCCTACCATTAGTTGTCCAAAGTTGCATGGATGTTAGGTCGTCTAGGAAGGTGTGAACACCCCTGACAATCGTCGAATCAAAGTGTTCAGGTTGTAGATAATATCAAAATTAGAAAGTTTAATAATCATTGGAGCAAGACAGTCTATTAGTGCTTCTCTGAAAGCTTTGGATGGGCCAGGGGTTGTATATATTAGAAGCCCCTCATAGGTAAAATTGTTGTTGAAGGGATTTTGAAACAAGGGGGCAAATTTATAAGAAAGTGGCTCATTGGTCCGGAGGCACCACTTTTCTTGCATTCCCCTTGTCCTCCCTAATGCCACCATGGTTGTGCCGTATTTACAATATGGTGCACCATGGCTGTTGTTACTACAACAGCCATTGTGGAGCGTTGCTGCATTAGCTAAAACAAATTGACACTAGTGCAGCAAAACACAAGGTGGTTCATAGATTATTGTAGGTGAATCACTGTAACACCTGCCCTGAGCAGGCATTAAAAATGACAGAAAAAAACAATGCAGTGAAATCTTGTAAATTTTACTACACTATTATTTCGGACCCCACTGCATGGCAAAGCACCTCTTGCATACATTATGCCTGATGCAGGCATAATGTGGTGCAAGGGGTTGCAAAGTCGCGCAAACTATGCATTGCACCACTTTGTAAATATGGTGAAGGGAATGGCTACCGTAATGCCACTTTAGTGTCTTAAAAATGGAGCCAGGGGCTTGTAAATCTGCCCCAAGGTTCTTTCACAATCTTGGATCATGCAAAGACCAAACTGCAGTCCATAGAGAACTGATGGATGATCGGGATGCTTTCCCCTTCGCCTCTAGGCCTATCGCATCTTTTGATGCTATAGCCAGGAAGTAAAGTTAACATAGGCTCAGCACATGTAGATTGGCCAAGCCAGGTTTATGTAAGGAATAGAACAGAGGGGAGTTGATCTTGGATCAAGTCAAAAATATAGGCATGATGTACTAGCGATAAACGTTTTAAACATGTTCAAACAAGTGTTTCTATCCAGAGATTTGCGCATGGTGTATCAAATCATGGGTCCACTCAACACGTCTGTATATCATATCAAAACATAACATACCATAACTACTGTAATGAAGTGGCACACACAAGCATATTTCTAACAGAGTGTGAAATATATTTTATTAGATATACATGGCATAACTGAATTACAAGTGGAAATATCACAAGCACATTGTGAGGGCCAATCCTTCTGAATGGGAGAAAAGGTTCAATTTTAGACCCTCGCCGCCACCCATTTCATTCATTCACCACATGCCTGTGTTTCTATTTCGGATGAATAGATAGCCTTGACACATGTACCAAACAATGAGATAGATCCACGGTCACAACAACAGCCTTTGTTCTCTGCAGTAAAATCCTTGGTAATAGACTGATGCATTACCAATAGATGTACTCTACTTCAGCGCAATCATTATAAGTTAACAGGTGGGTCTATGCTGCTGATTACATACGTGGCGAAGCGCATTTGTAACTCCCAACGACCCCCCTCAAAGAATGAAAGGCGCCTTTGCTTATCAACAGAAGATCTCTCAACACATCTGTAAATCAAGTACACCTTCCATGTTGTTTGTGCTTTTTTGATAGGCCGATCTTCATCTTGAGATTAAGGCCCATATTTATACTTCTTTAGCTCCGCATTTGCCCCACTTTTTGACGCAAAAGCGGCGCAAATTTACAGAATACAATTGTATTTGGTGAGTTTGCACCGCTTTTGCGACAAGAAATGACACAAATGCGGAGCTAAAAAAGTATAAATATGGGCCTAAATTTTTACTTAAATGCAGAGTTTTCATATGTTTGCCCATCCCTTCCTCAGGGGAAACAACCACATACCTGGTCATAGTCTTAATGTGTAACATTCATGCAGAACAGATAAAAATACATGTAATAACGCCTGTACGTTTTTCTTTCTGGAAGCCGCTGCCCTTAATTCCAAATCAATTCCTATTATAGTTCTATATTAAGCCACCAATTTACAGGCCGTTTCGTAATTAGCTCTGAAGACTTTTCAAAGGTGCGCATACAGCATGAAAATCAATTTCTTCTCTCTTGTGTTAATCAAGCTCTCCTTTTCTCACCCAACAGCACTTTATCAACGCAGTGGCAGGACTGGTAGACTCAACTCGTAAGAAACGGAACCTTGCAACAGCAGGTGTCCATCTTTGATTTTAGTATGAGCAGCAATTTTCAGAAACGTGGCAGTGTCTGCTTCAATTCAATCTTGCCAGAACTGGACATGCTCATGTCAGCAAACTAGGAAGAAATCACAGAGCTACTATATGGCTCATGGCCAAGCTGTTTATTATTGGCATTTGTCTGAAATATGACTATACCACTGAAGTAAGCCTGTGCTTCCCCCAAAGATGAGTGCCTTATAGATTTGCGACCATTACTTACTATATATATATATATATATATATATATATATATATATATATATATATATATATATATATACCTACACACACACACACACACATATGTGCCTAAATGTGGAAGTTATAGTTAGGCTCACAGTTCAAATGTACAAAATCATAGAAATTCACCTGTTATAGTTAGACTTATCTCAAGTAACTATAACTGATGCCCCCGCCATGCACAGTTTTTTCTTCAATAATTTTACTGCAAATATTACATTGATATTATCAATGATGTTATCAAAGAAGTCATGAGTGCCGTAATTTGTGGGGTAATTAGCAGTACATGGTGGGGGTGCGAGTTATAGTTACCTTAGGGCATGAGTTATAGTTACGTCCCTGTAACCTTTGTTTTTTTACGTGAATTTCTATGTTTTTTAAATTCTATTTTCTAACTGTGGCGCTGCAGTGGAGAAGTGTGGCACAGTGGTTAGAGCGGCAGACCCTCATGCAGAGATCTGGCCTGGTACCAGGATTCAATTCCCACCTCGGTGGGTCTTGGACTCAATTCCCTTGGACCAGATCATTCTTGCCTCGGTGCCTAATCTAATTAATGGGTCGCACTCTGTAACTCTGGGCAATAATTTGCTTAATCTCCACAATGGCCCTCACAGTTCTTGGATGCCTGGCTTCACCCTGGGGCTGTCCAGGAGTGTGTGCCTCATAGGGAAAAGCCAGGAGGGGTTCCACAGCGGTATGCGTACAGCGCCTTGAGACCCTCACGGGTGAGTAGTGCGCTATACAAGTTCAAAGTTTTACAATTTAACTATAACGTCCCTGTAACCTTTGTTTTTTTTTTTTAGTATATTTTTATGTTTTTTTACTTGAAGTAATTTTCATTACTATATGTTAATCCAACCACTGCCACAGCCAGGCCCTGTAGCCAACACCTTATAACCACCCAATCTTGCGTCATTCACAACCTTTGGCCGTGCGCAGTGGGGTTGGCCGCAGGGTCTGGTTTATGGCCAATCCCTGTGGCCATCCCCCCAAACCACCCAATCTTGAGAGCGAGAGAAAAAGAAAAAGTGAGAGATTGAGAGAGAGAGAACGATTTAGGCTTTGAAGAATGATATACTTGGAATGAGATATTTCTGGACAAACTGAAAAGAAAAATGTTTTTGTCAATTAAAAAAAGAGTGAGATCACATTTCAGTATGTAACCTAAATATTTATACTTGAAAAGAAACTAAAGCAGGAAATGAGCACAGTCTCACCTAGACTAGGACCCTTAATCTTTATTGTGCATGTCTGATAGCTTAACCACTGGGCCAGCGGTGACTCCTTACTGTACAATGTCCAAACTTAACTATGCCATTCAACCCACAGATTTTGAGGGGAAAATACTTCAATGTTCCATCACTAGGAATGTTTAACAGTCAAAACGCTAGAAAATAAAGAGGCACACTGTAATGGGATACTAGGATTTTAACCTTCAACCTACTGACAGTTCAAGAGCTTTACCATTAGGCCAGAAGTGACCCTTCTCTGCTGTCCATCAAACCTTAACTATAACATTAGCGCCAAACATCTTGCAAGTTTGGCACTTTTAATTTATTGCATATTTGCGCGCAGGAAAACAGATGAAAACTTCACTTTGTGCTAGTGAGAGCTGTTTAATTTGAACAGGACCTCATTACCCGGCCCACCCAGGAGCTTCACAAAAACAAGCACGGGAGCCCACACTTGTTTTTATTTTAGTTTTTGCTGTGAATTTGCGACAGTGTCACAAATTTGTGCCTATTTTTTTTAAGTGCTTTTTTGCCCTGGTGGAGTTCCTCTGGGACCCCAGCACCAGAGCTAAGGGGGTCAGGGTGTCCTTACCCTGGCCCTTTTTCTTTTTTTTCTCACTTTTTTACTAGGACTTGGCTGAAGCTGTGTCCCAAGATGGCTGCCAACACTTCTTGGCTTGAAGCGTTGGCAGCCAATCAGAGCTCACCAGCTCTGTGCACAAGCTCTTATTATTTGCAAAGTCGTCAGGAAAAACCCACGGCCCTAGATATACAAATTTATTTTCCCTTCAATATCTCAAAAGCTACTGAATGGACATAACAAAAAGCACAATCTATGTAACAAAATCTATCTTTCTGCCAAATTTGGTGCAATTCCATCTAGCCGTTTAGGCTGTAGTCGTGTTCAAAGCTCCTATGGGAATTAACATGAGAACTACAAGTTTTCCCGCCTTTTTCCCAATCCCCGCTTGACGGATCAATGGATCACTGCAAAACTTCCCATGCGCAACAAGATCATCACACATTTTTTTGTGAAGATTTGTCAAATGGTGCCGAAGATATAGGCAAGTAAAAAAATGCTTTTTCTATGGAAGCTATAACTGACTCACTGTGTGTATTCAATTGAAACCCAATGGTTAAAGCTTAGTTATAGTTAGGAAAACATATTTTCCCTATGCAAATGAAGTGTAAACTACATAAATTAAACAAATTCTAAAGTTGTAGTTATAACATTAATTTACAATTTATCCACCACTTTTAAATTATTAATATTATTAATAAGCGGGCCTTGTTACACACTCTTTTCAGCTCGCTAACCACCACACAACATTAACTATAACTCACAACTCACTGTACCATACAGTGGGATAGCATGCAATGGAGTGACAGACAGTGGAATTGGGTAAAGTGGAATAGCATATATAGGAGTAGCATATAGACATGGCACACAGTAGAGTGGCATGCACTGAAGGGACGTAGAGTGGAGTTGCATTCAGTGTAATAGCATACATTGGACTGGCATTGAGTGGAGTTGTGTACAGTATAATAGGGAAGAGCAGAGTGGCAAAGAGTGGAGTGTTGAACAGGGTTGTGGCATAGAGTATAATAGTGTATAATGGTTTAGCGTACAGTGGAGTGGAACTTAATGGAGTGGTTGGGCCGGTGGTGCGTACAGTGACCTATGATAGAGTGTAATAGCATACAGTGGAGTGGCATACATTGGAGTGGGTTCCAATCGAGTAGTGTAGAGTGAAGTGGCATAGAGTGGAGTGCCATACATCGGAATGGCATAGAGTGGAGTGGCATCCAGTGGAATACAGTAGAGTACAGTGGTGCACAGTAGATTGGCACAGAGTGGAATAGTGTATAGTAGAGTAGCATGAAGTGAAGTGTCATAGACTGGAGTGGCATACAGTGGTATTGTGTACAGTGTAATACCGTAGCGTGGAGTGGCGTGGCACAGAGGGAAGTCTTGTTTAGTGGAGAAACGTAGAGTGATGTAGAGTGAATAGCGTACAGTGGAGTGGCTACATTAGCCTGGCCTACAGAATTATGTGAAATTTAGTAGCAATGTAGATTAAGTGCAGAGTAATACAAAACAGAAAATTGCTCCAGATTTACAAATCAGTATAGGGCCACACATGGTGGCCTTGCATTCCATCGTAAATCTGACTTAATTATTGCATTGCCCATGCAACACCATGAGTGATGCAAGGGAACTGCAATTTGATAATACATCAAGGCCTTAGTTATATTTAGGGCCATGGTAACTATGCAGTATACAGTGTGTGGTACATGGTGATGATACACAGAAAAGAAACCCCCTGCCTAACCTTTTTGGTATATTGCAAACAGTCCTCAATTTAATTGAGCAAACACAGTGAGGCTCAGGAAAATTTGAATACCATCTTAAGCATTTCATTAATTCAGTCTATAATCATATAACTTCTTTTATGACTTCTATCCAAAAAAGGGAAGAAAATCTCCCTAAAATCTATGACAAATCTTAAATCATTCAAATGTGGGTCTCTTAACCCCTTCTGTGCCGAGGACGTAGTGGTTACGTCCTTCGGCACAGTGCTGCTGTGCCGAGGACGTAACCACCACATCCTCGGCACACAGCCCAGAGGGAGCACTCTCGCTCCCTCTGTGTGGTTCCCCCCACCCCCCAAAGTCAGGGATGGAAGGAGAAGCCCTTCCCCTTCCACCCCCGAACCCCCCAACCCCCCATAATGACATCAGAGCGCGATCGCGCGCTGACTTCATTATGGGGATATCACCGCACAGGAAGCCATTTGCTTCCTGTGCGGCGTTGAGAGAAGAGGTGAGTTCCTCTTCCCGGTGGGTGGGGGGTTTGGGCCAAAGAGGCACCAGGGGAAAGGAAAGGCTTTTCCTTTCCCCCGGTGTCTCTTTGAGCATTCCTGCTGCCCGATCGCATTGCGATCGGGCAGCAGGAATGCCCACTAGACACCAGGGATTTTATTTTTTTGTATTTATTTTACTCTGTCTGGCACGCGGGGAGCGGCCCTTTGGGCAAGGGTCGCTCCCCTTTAGGGGGCAATTATGTACGGTCATTTCTGCCCCCCTTGGGGGCAGATTGGCCTACTTTTTAGCCAGATCTGCCCCCAAGGGGGGCAGAAAACACTAGATCACCAGGGATTTTTATTTTTATGTGTATTTATGTTGGGGGGGGGTGCCAGGGATTTTTTTTAATGTGTTTATTTTTGTGGGGGGGCTTCCCCTTGGGCACGGGGCGCCCCCCCCCAAGGGGGGCATTGACCTGTTGGCCATTTCTGCCCCCCCTGGGGGGCAGAAGCCACTTAGACACCAGGGATAGTGTGTGTGTGTGTGTTAGTAGATGGGGGGGGGGCCTTGGGCAAGGGTCGCCCCCACTTTGGGGGCACATGTAGCCAGGCCATTTCTGCACCCCTTGGAGACAGATCAGCCTATTATATTTAGGCTGATCTGACCCCAAGGGGGGCAGAAACCACTAGAACGCCAGGGATTTTTTTTATTTGTTTATTTTTGTGGGGGGGGCGTCCCCTTGGTCACGGGGCGCCCCCCCAAGGGGGGCATTGACCTGTTGGCCATTTCTGCACCACCTGGGGGCAGATGGGCCTTTTTTTTAGGCCCACCTGCCCCCAAGGGGGGCAGAAGCCACTTAGACACCAGGGATAGTGTGTGTGTGTGTGTGTGTGTGTGTGTGTGTGTGTGTTAGTGGATGGGGGGGCCTTGGGCAAGGGTCGCCCCCCACTTTGGGGGCACATGTACCCAGGCCATTTCTGCACCCCTTGGAGACAGATCAGCCTATTATTTTTAGGCTGATCTGCCCCCAAGGGGGGCAGAAACCACTAGAACGCCAGGGTTTTGTTTTATTTGTTTATTTTTGTGGGGGGGGCATCCCCTTGGTCACGGGGCGCCCCCCCAAGGGGGGCATTGACCTGTTGGCCATTTCTGCACTCCCTGGGGGCAGATGGGCCTATTTTCTTAGGCCCACCTGCCCCCAAGGGGGGCAGAAGCCACTTAGGCACCAGGGATAGTGTTGTGTGTGTTTTTTTGTTTTTTTTTTGTTTGAGGGCTGTCCCCTTTGGCAAGGGTCGCTCTCCATGGGGACACACTACTAAAGGTATTTTCTGGCTTCCTTGGGGCAGACAGGCCTATTTTTTTAGTATCCACTTAGGCACCAATTTCTAAATGTTTGATGGTGGGGTGTTTGTCAACTGAAGAAGTCTTTGCATTTGTGATAAAAAAAAAAACAAAATCCTCCTTTTTGTTCTAGTTCAAAGCTTTTGCTTTATTTGCTGTGGCTCCTTGCGGTTTTGGCGGTGGTTGACCTGCAGTTTGCACAGTTGCATGTTTTAGGTAAGTAAAAACAATTTACTCCAAAGGAGTATTGTTGCCATGCATGAATGACATGTT
Organism: Pleurodeles waltl; assembly: GCF_031143425.1. Classification (NCBI taxonomy): domain Eukaryota; kingdom Metazoa; phylum Chordata; class Amphibia; order Caudata; family Salamandridae; genus Pleurodeles; species Pleurodeles waltl. The sequence goes on along the minus strand of NC_090439.1, from coordinate 763,753,156 downwards.
TGTAGGGGGTGTACTAAATGCAGGATTGTGTGTGAAATTGTCCTTATGTTTGTGCACAATGATATTTGTTTTGTCTTATTTCTAATTTGCCTTTCTTTATTTATTTTTAGTGGGATATCATTGGTGATTGCTGTGTAGTTGCTGGTGAATCAAGCTTTTTCAGGCAAGTGAGTGGTATAGGTTTTGAGTTTATAACTCTTACTAACAAAGCTACACTTTGTTACTTGCCTTACACAGTGCTGGTTGTTGGTGGTGAATTTGTCCAGTTAATTTTAGCAGGAGAGATCATGGCTAGCCGCAGGATGACCGCTCAGCAGGTGGTTGGTATGCTTTTTGAGTCACAGTCTGATCATGACTATGAGACTGACTCTGCTTCTGAGGCAGAGGAGGAAGTCAGAGATTCTGGCAGTGATGTTTCTGTTGGAGGGGAATCTTCTGATGATGAAGCCACACTCAGTGCAGATGAAGGGCCTGTTTTAGAGGAGGACATTGATGTGCCAATAGTGCAGCAACCTGGGGCTGAAAGGTTTCCCGTTATAAGACCTGATATCTGGGTTGCCCCAAACATGGAGCAGCCAGAGTTGCCTGCCTTTACTGGTCTCCCGGGGTGTAACGCCAATACAGAGAACTTTTTGCCTATCAATTTCTTTGAGTTATTAATGGATGATATGTTTTTGGAAGAGATTGTTGAGCAGACTAATTTGTATGCGGAGCAGCATTTGAGGGACAACGCTGCTAGACTTAGGCCACACTCTAGAGCTGCCCAGTGGATTCCCACAAATTTGGAGGAGATAACAAAGTTTTTGGGTTTGACTTTTTTGATGGGGTTGATAAGGAAGTCGTCACTGGCTTCTTATTGGTCTACTAGTCCCTTGATGGCAACAGCTATATTTCCAGCGACCATGAGTCGTAATTGGTATTTGCTTCTTCTTAGGATGCTGTATTTTGTTGACAATGCATTAGCCTTGCCACGAGATCACCCAGATTCTGACCGTCTTTCTAACATTAGGCCTGTCCTTGATCATTTTGTAGATCGGTTTTCGGAGGTCTATGTTCCAGGCAAAGAGTTAAGTGTGGACGAGTCTTTGCTCCTCTTCAAGGGTCGTTTGGTTTTTAGGCAGTACATTCCTAGCAAAAGGGCACGATATGGAATTAAATTGTATATGCTGTCTGAAAGTAGGACAGGATATGTGTATAGTTTCCGTGTGTACACTGGTAGGGATTCCAATATTGACCCCCCTGGTTGTCCTCCCACTTTTGGAGTTACTGAGAAAATTGTGTGGGATCTTGGTAGACGACTGTTCAACAAAGGTCACCATTTGTATGTAGATAACTTCTACACTGGTGTGCAGTTGTTCAAGGAATTGTTTAGAGTGGACACAGTTGCTTGTGGCACAATCCGTTCTAACCGGAAAGGCTATCCAAGGGAGCTTGTGTGTAAAAAACTTGAGAGGGGACAGTGCTGTGCCTTGCGGAACGAGGAGCTGCTAGCTTTGAAATTTTCAGACAAGAGAGATGTCTACATGCTAAGTACCATCCATGATGAGAGTACTTCCCCTGTGACTGTTTGGGGCCAGGTTGCTGAAGTGCGCAAACCTGTGTGCATTTTAGATTATAATAAGCACATGGGAGGTGTAGATAGAGTTGACCAGAGGTTGGAACCTTATACTGCTATTCGTAAGTCTTACGTTTGGTATAAGAAGTTAGCACGTCACCTCTTCCACTTAGCAACCTTCAATGCTTTTATTGTGTTTAGGGATAGGTCTCCAGAGTCAAAGATGACATTTGTGAAATTTCAGGAGTCAGTGATAGAGAGCCTTATTGTGGTGGAACAGGCCAGAGTTCCTAGAGAAGCAGTGGTGGAGGATGTGGCTAGATTGAAAGATCGCCACTTTGCTGAGCACATTCCTCCCACACCCAAAAAAGACTTTCCAGCTAAGAAATGTAGAGTGTGTTTTCGAAGAGGTATCCGGAGGGAGACTCGAATGTACTGTCCAGATTGTCCTTCAAAGCCTGGGCTGTGTGTCAGTGGTTTTTTTAAGAATTACCACACCCAGAAGAATTTCTGGGAACAACCATGAGTGTAAACTCATGTCTGTTTTGTATTTTCATGTGTTTAGTTTCATGGTTAGCATTTCTGTCATGTTCTTGGTTAGAGCTTTTGTGTTTGTAGTTTTGTAATTCTTTCTACTTAGTTAGGGGTTCCTCTGTTTAAAAAAAAAAAAAAAAGTTGCCATTGTGTGTGGAGTGGGGCTTGGCTGAGAGTGTACATATTGACTTGCTGTTGGCTACTGCAACACACTGCCAGCCAAACACCAGTCCACACACTCCCATCAGCTGGTGTGATTTTTGTATCAGGCATGTGGGCGTATGTAAGTGATGGGCCCTTGAGTGGCGCTGTCTGTCGATGTGAGTGTTGTAATGTGCTGGGCCCGTGGTTGGCGGTGTGAATGGCCTTGTGTGTGTCATGTATGAAAGTTGTGTGAATGGACTGTAAAGCGGTTGGTGCCTTGTCGCGGCTTTACAGCTCACGAGCTGTGAGTCATTGGTTCAGTTTTTTGCCTTTCAGTTATTAACAGTGCATTTCATTTTTGTGAAAGCTCTTGTTAGTAAAATTTGATCCACTGAACCATCACTCACCCTCGTGCCAAATCCAAACAGTATGTGTGGTAAAAATGACAAAACCTGCTCCGCTGTAATCAGGGGTCGCAGCACACCTGTGACACGCTAGGTGCCTCAGGTGGGACCCCGATGATGAAGCATGCCACCAACTTGGTTGGTGGGTGAGGGGTCTTTTTCACATAACCTAAGTGTGTTTCTTTTCAAAATTTTAGTGTTTGGCACATCACAGACATATGTGGACACATCAAAACGATATATTACAAAACTACCTGTGTTTGGGGGGGAGAGGGCACCTATGTTTTTGGTCCTGTGTGCGACCTTCATCTAGGGAAACCTACCAAACCCAGACATTTTTTAAAACTAGACACCCCAAGGAGTCCAGGGAGGTGTGGCTTGCGTGGATCCCCCAACATTTTCTTACCCAGACTCCTCTGTAAACCTCAAAATTTGCTTAAAAAAGCATATTTTCCTGACTTTTCTTCGTAGGATCACCACTCCAGCACAAAATTCCTACTCCCCAGTGTTCCCCTCAGTCTCCCAAGTAAAATGACACCTCACTTATGTGGGTCCCCAAAGCAGAGTCAGTCTAAAGATGTATAAAAGAATAAGGGGGTCATTCTGACCCTGGCGGTCATTGTCCGCCAGGGTCAACGACCGCGGGAGCACCGCCAACAGGCTGGCGGTGCTCCCAAGGGCATTCTGACCGCGGCGGTGTGGCTGCGGTCAGAAACGGATAACCGGCGGTCTCCCGCCGGTTTTCCGCTGCCCTGAGGAATCCTCCATGGCGGCGCAGCTTGCTGCGCCGCCATGGGGATTCCGACCCCCTCACCGTCATCCTGTTCCTGGCGGTTTTGACCGCCAGGAACAGGATGGTGGTGAGGGGTGTCGTGGGGCCCCTGGGGGCCCCTGCAGTGCCCATGCTAAAAAATGTGATGTGTCCACGTTGTGTTTTGGGGCATTTTCTGTCGCGGGCGCTAGGCCTACCCACACAAGTGAGGTATCATTTTTATCGGGAGACTTGGGGGAACGCTGGGTGGAAGGAAATTTGTGGCTCCACTCAGAATCCAGAACTTTCTGTCACCGAAATGTGTGGAAAATGTGTTTTTTTAGCCAAAATTTGAGGTTTGCAAAGGATTCTGGGTAACAGAACCTGGTCAGAGCCCCGCAAGTCACCCCATCTTGGATTCCCCTAGGTCTCTAGTTTTCAAAAATGCACAGGTTTGGTAGGTTTCCCTAGGTGGCGGCTGAGCTACAGGCCAAAATCTACAGGTAGGCACTGTTTTCATTGAAAATATTTGATGTGTCCACGTTGTGTTTTGGGGCGTCTCCTGTCGCGGGCGCTAGGCCTACCCACACAAGTGAGGTATCATTTGTATCGGGAGACGTGGGGGAACGCTGGGTGGAAGGACATTTGTGGCTCCTCTCAGATTCCTGAACTTTCTGCCACAGACATTTGAGGAACATGTGTTTTTTTAGCCAAATTTTGAGGTTTGCAAAGGATTCTGGGTAACAGAACCTGGTTCGAGCCACACAAGTCACCCCATCTTGGATTCCCCTAGGTCACTAGTTTTCAGAAATGCACAGGTTTGGTAGGTTTCCCTAGGTGGCGGCTGAGCTACAGGCCAAAATCTACAGGTAGGCACTTTGCAAAAAACACCTCTGTTTTCTTTCAAAAATTTGGATGTGTCCACGTTGCGCTTTGGGGAGTCTCCTGTCGCGGGCGCTAGGCCTACCCACACAAGTGAGGTATCATTTTTACCAGGAGACGTGGGGAAACGCTGGGTGGAAGGAAATTTGTGGCTCCTCTCAGATTCCAGAACTTTCTGTCACAGAAATGTGAGGAACATGTGTTTTTTTAGCCAAATTTTGAGGTTTGCAAAGGATTCTGGGTAACAGAACCTGGTCCGAGCCACACAAGTCACCCCATCTTGGATTCCCCTAGGTCTCTAGTTTTCAGAAATGCACAGGTTTGGTAGGTTTCCCTAGGTGGCGGCTGAGCTACAGGCCAAAATCTACAGGTAGGCACTTTGCAAAAAACACCTCTGTTTTCTGTGATGTGTCCACGTTGTGTTTTGGGGCATATCCTGTCGCAGGCGCTAGGCCTACCCACACAAGTCAGGTATCATTTTTATCGGGAGACTTGGGGGAACATAGAATAGCAAAACAAGTGTTATTGCCCCTTGTCTTTCTCTACATTTTTCCCTTCCAAATGTAAGACAGTGTGTAAAAAAGACGTTTATTTGAGAAATGCCCTGTAATTCACATGCTAGTATGGGCACCCCGGAATTCAGAGATGTGCAAATAACCACTGCTTTTCAACACCTTATCTTGTGCCCATTTTGGAAATACAAAGGTTTTCTTGATAGCTATTTTTTACTCTTTATATTTCAGCAAATGAATTGCTGTATACCCGGCATAGAATGAAAACCCACTGCAGGGTGCAAGTCATTTATTGGCTCTGGGTACCTAGAGTTCTTGATGAACTTACAAGCCCTATACATCCGCACAACCAGAAGAGTCCAGCAGACGTAACGGTATATTGCTTTCGAAAATCTGACGTTGCAGGAAAAAGTTACAGAGTAAAACGTAGAGAAAAATTGGGTTTTCTGATTCAAGTCTGCCTGTTCCTGAAAGCTGGGAAGCTGGTGATTTTAGCACCGCAAACCCTTTGTTGATGCCCTTTTCAGGAAAAAAAAACACAAGCCTTCTTCTGCAGCCCCTTTTTCCCATTTTTTTTAAAAAAACGAAATTTTCAATGTATTTTGGCTAATTTCTTGGCCTCCTTCTGGAGAACCCACAAAGTCTGGGTACCTCTAGAATCCCTAGTATGTTGGTAAAAAAGGACGTAGATTTAGCGTGGGTAGCTTATGTGAACAAAAAGTTATTAGGGCCTAATCGCGAACTGCTCCAAATAGCCAAAAAAAGGCTCGGCACAGGAGGGGGAAAAGGCCTGGCAGCGAAGGGTTTACAAACAGTATTAAAACAAAGACCACACCCATTCACTTCTTCCATCCATATGGCTCAGACCCATTCATAAAACTGAACACCTCAATACTTGCACCTCTGAATACATAAAAAAAATATTTTTTCCCAATTATATCAAAATGTTATACATAACATGAATGTTTACAATGAGTCATCAAATTCATATATAGACAGTTGTAATTGCTTTCATTTATAATGTGACTTAAAATCTCATCACACTTCCATATCCTTATTTGTACCTGATGTGGCTTAACATGAAGTCATCAATTTGTCTTTTTTCAAGAACATTCCTCAGGAATGCCCCATATTAGATCCCATAACCAAATAGGGAAACTTCCAAAAACATAATACAGAATCCTACCGAGCCGTCCTAAAAATACATATATCTCTTATTTGCAGAATTATGCATGCCATTTAAAAAGGCCAAATATTACCTGCATCCATCCTTCATCCTTCACCATAGACGGATGAAATAAAGAAAAAACACATCCCTTCCACAGAGTACAGCCAGAAAAATAAGGATAAACAGACACAAGAGTGAAAATGTGCTCTTTAAACATGTCTGAATCTTGTGACTATTATATGCTAGAAAAATAAATAGAAATTGGTCTCATGATAGTGCCTACCAATGGGGAATAGAAACAGACTGCTTTTTGCTCCACAATAACAACAAAATCCAAACTAATTCAAAAAGATTCTAGAGAGTCAGCAGTATGCGTCAGAGGGTCTTGACTCTAAAAGGTGTGAGTGGGTATCAATAACAATGGTGCCAATGTCCTCTACTTACTGTACCTATATAAAAGCCATAGTAGGGTTTGGGGCTCTGTCTGCTATCCCAGTGCTAAGCAGTCCCCATGGCTAATCAGAAACCTGGAGAGGTGACCTCAAACGTAGGGCAGATGCAAAGGCTGACAATAATGCTGGCAGCCATCTTGGGACCAATATACATGATAGCTCCCCTTTGAAATGAATTGTAGTGAATGGCACGTTTTGAGGGTCACAAAAAGGAGAATGTATAAAGGGTGAAAATACATTTTAGTTACAATATAAATCATTTGCTGCTGGTACCCTACTAATTTTGGGAACTGTGGTGTGTTCTAAGGTGATTTTATCCTGCTGGAATTTCTTGAATCATTTTTGAGAGAAAACTGTTTTCTCATGATTTTCCCATAGAGGTTGTGGAAGGTGCTCCAGAAGCTAAAATTAGAGCATATTTTCAGAAAATTCACACTATGTTTCTCAGCCATATGAGAATTAAGTCTGTCATTCTCAGTACAACATGAACTTCAAACAACAACAGCCTGTCAGTTGATTCCCTTGTGTTCTACAGCAGCCTCCCAGAGCATTCCAAAGAACAACTAGAGTGCTAACAGTTTTACTTAAGTCAAAGGTGTGACACACCTGAAGCCATCTTGGTTGAATCAAACTGGTAAACCTTAAAACATTTAACTTAGAAAGGAACAAAATGAGGGGGTTAATTTTTTCATAGACGTTATGGCTAGTGCTGTGCAAAGAAAAATTAGGACATGTTTTAAGTGAGTTGTCAAATATCTTCCTCTTCTATTTCATTAAAACTTTCTGACATGCAGACTAAAACATGCACTTTTAACAACAGCAGCAGACTGTCAGTTAACACCCTGGTGATCAGTTATTTTACTACAATGTTCTACTGGGCAACTATAGTGCTAACATTCTGAATTTATGCCAAAAGTGTGACACAGCCGTATGCTATCTTGATGGAGTCGAAGTAAAAAACTGAAAGCATGTGCTACTGAGGATACTGTAGTAAATGAAGAAATTAGGAAGCTTTATTACAAATAAGTCTCCCAAGATGTCCACTAGAGAAACAAGGGTTCAAATGTAGCACATGTATCACCCAACTGCAGCTGAAGTACAGCCCAAAGACAGAAGTGTGCAAAACACTTAATTACTTTTTTTTTGTTGCATTTTTATATAGCACAGACCTGACCCAAAGGTACTGAAGTGCTTTACATGAGCATCAGTTACAGTACACAAGGACAAATTCAATTTGGTTTTAGGCATGGGGAGATTGAGTGATTTGCCCAAAATAAGAGGATGTTGAGCTGATGCCAAAACTCAAACCTGGTTACCTAGTTGCAAAGTCTGCAGCTCTGGCCATAACCCCACATGCTCTCCTCTAAGGGAAACATATAATTAAGTGATCAACTGGATAAAAAACATAAAGAAAGCAAATAATTTAAAAGTTCTTTGTCACTATTTGAGAACTCAGACAATGGCCCTCATTCTGACCCTGGCGGTCGGTGATAATGCGGCGGCCAAGCCGCCAACAGGCCGGCGGTCCAAAATATGCAATTCTGACCCTGGCGGGAACCGCCAACACAGCCCGCCGCATTAACACTCCGCCCGCCACAGCGGAACAAACAAACAGCGCGGCGGTCCCCGCCAACAGCCAGGCGGCAGACAATGTACCGCCCACCCTATCACGACCCACCAATCCGCCACCTTTTCCGGGGCGGGAGCACCGCCGATAAAAACACGGCGGAAACAGACTACGAACGGGAAAACGCTCACCTCTACGCACTCCACGCGAGATTCTGGCAGTATGGAACCCGAGTTGCAGGTCATCCCCGCACTCCTATACCTGCTCCTGTACCAGGAGCACGCCCGGCGGCGCGGAAGACATCGGTGAGTACTGCACCTACGACACAGGGGAGGGAAAAGAGTACCGGCACACACCCACCCACCCACACCCACTACAACACACACATCAATGCATTCCCACAGATCACTGTCACAACCCACAACCCCCCCCCTCCGAAATAATGCAAAGACCAAAAGAAGAGATCATAAACGGGCAGATATATTGAAATATGGACACCAGTAATCCCAATAAATAAATAAACTATGTACAAAATATATACAGCTACTAAATGTAGTCCAACCACTGTCCGTGGACCACAGGGGTCCTGTGCAAAGGGGCAAGGCCCAGTCCCACGACAAGAACTCCACGGAGAGAACACTGCAGGGGCATCAGAAAGAAAATAGGACAGGCACCTCAGGGGGAAGGGAAGGGGGGGCACCTCAGCCACTTGAGTACACGACGCCAGATCCACGAGGGGACTCCATGACCACTGGCCCATCCTGGGGAGAGCAAAGCCACAGTCCATACAGTCCATGCAGTGGGTGGCCTGCCCACTGGGCCATCCTGGGGAGAGCAAAGCCACAGTCCATACAGTCCATACAGTGGGTGGCCTGCCCACTGGGCCATCCTGGGGAGAGCAAAGCCACAGTCCATACAGTCCATACAGTGGGTGGCCTGCCCACTGGGCCATCCTGGGGAGAGCAAAGCCACAGTCCAAACAGTCCATACAGTGGGGGGCCGGCCCGTCCATAACAGACTCCACTGCCACTGGAGGAGGCATGTTGGCCAGAGGACATCCTGCAGCCCTGCCCGAGACAGATCCTGCCCTGCCACGTCTGCCAAAGGGCCAGCGGTTCTTGCCTTGAAGGGCCCAGTTCAGCGCTTCTTGCCTTGAAGGGCCCAGTTCAGCGGGTCTTGCCTTGAAGGGCCCAGTTCAGCGGTTCTTGAGACGGCGGTCCCCAGCGGAGCTGTGCTGGAGACGGCGGGGCCCAGTTCAGCGGTGCTTGAGACGGCGGGGCCCAGTTCAGCGTTTCTTGAGACGGCGGGGCCCAGTTCAGCGTTTCTTGAGACGGCGGGGCCCAGTTCAGCGGTGCTTGAGACGGCGGGGCCCAGTTCAGCGGTGCTTGAGACGGCGGGGCCCAGTTCAGCGGTGCTTGAGACGGCGGGCCCAGTTCAGCGGTGCTTGAGACGGCGGGGCCCAGTTCAACGGTGCTTGAGACGGCGGGGCCCAGTTCAGCGGTGCTGGAGACGGGGGGGCCCAGTTCAGCGGTGCTTGAGACGGCGGGGCCCAGTTCAGCGGTGCTGGAGACGGCGGGGCCCAGTTCAGCGGTTCTTGAGACGGCGGGGCCCAGTTCAGCGTTTCTTGAGACGGCGGGCCCAGTTCAGCGGTGCTGGAGACAGCGGGGCCCAGTTCAGCGGTTCTTGAGACGGCGGGCCCAGTTCAGCGGTGCTTGAGACGGCGGGGCCCAGTTCAGCGGTGCTTGAGACGGCGGGGCCCAGTTCAGCGGTGCTTGAGACGGCGGGGCCCAGTTCAGCGGTGCTTGAGACGGCGGGGCCCAGTTCAGCGGTGCTTGAGACGGCGGCCGGTCTATGGCCAACTGCTCATTGCCTGGTGGTGCCCTCCTGGGCAGCGGGGATGGTGCTCCTTCAATGCCCACCTGGGCTGTGGGTGGTGGGGCCCTCCTGGCCAGCTGGGCTGGGTCCTCCCTGGCCAGCGGCTATGGGGGTGGTGGGCTCCTCCTGGGCAGCAGGCCTGCAGCCTGACCTCTCCGACTTGCTGCCCTTGCCCTCCTTAGTCGGGAGTCTGTGGCCCTTTCCTCCCTTTGGAGCTGTGGCTGGTGACTGTGTCTGGGTGGTGTCCGGGGGGGATGTAGAAGCCGGGCTCCTGCGGCGCCCCTTCCGCCTTCTGCTCCTCTTCCCAGGGGGTGGGCTGGCTGTCCCCTTGCTGCTGGGCGAAGATCCAGACATGCGGGCTGGTGGGCTCCAATACCCCTGCACCCTTGTCAAGGGGGCTGCAGGGCTGGTGGTGGCTGAGGTGCTCTTCTTACCCCGACGAGAAGGAGGGGGGGGCTCAGGGTCAGGAAAGAAGTTAGCAGTGGCGAGGAAGAGTTTCTTGGGACAATGGAGAGTGGTAGGTACAGTGGGAATGGGAGTGGAGGGAGAGGATGTGGTTGTAAGTGAGTCACGTTTGCTGTCTTTGGGTGCAGGTGCAGGAGGGATAGGCTGTCGTGAGGTGGATGGCTGTTGGGTGGGTGGGTGGCTGCGTTTGTGTGGTGTGGAAGAGGGGGTGACAGACACAGTGGGAGAGGACACAGGGGACGTGTAAATGGCAGTGGGGGTGATGACTGCACATGTGAGGACTGGACTGGAGGGTGTGCTGGTGATGGAAACACTGGCTGATGGTGAGGTGAATGGAGGTGTGAGTGTAGACGTCACAGGGAGGGAGGAGGGAGACGAGGAGGTGGGGGTCACAGAGGTGGTAGTGACTGTTGGCATGTCTGCATCGGAATGTTGCGTGTGTGAATGTCTGCGTGATCTGTGGTGCTTATGTTTGGATGAGCTTCTCTTGGGTGTTGAGGTGTGTGCAGGCTGGTCTGATGGTGTGGGTGGGACAGTCAGAGGAACAGGAGACTGCGAGGAGGGAGTTAGTAGAGGGAGGCAGGAGACAGGGACAATGGCTGCCGTCAGTGCTGAGGCCAGAGCCTGGAACGATCGCTGATGGGCAGCCTGACCCGAATGAATGCCCTCCAGGTACGCATTGCTGCAATGAACCTCCCTCTCCACCCCCTGGATGGCATTCAAAAGGGTAGTCTGCCCAACAATGAGCGTTCGGAGGAGGTCAATGACCTCCTCACTGAGGGCAGCGGGGGTAACAGGGGCAGGGCCTGAGGTGCCTGGGGCGAAGGAGATGCCCGGCTTCCTGGCAGAGCGGGCACGGGGCGAACGCTGAGGGGCTGCTGGGAGGGCGGAGATGGTGCGCTGGGTGGCGGCTGTACCTGTAATGGCGGGGGGCACGGATGGTGCCACCCGCGCAAGGGAGCTCCCTTCCGAGGATGTGTCCGTGTCGCTGCAGGGTCCAGTCGTCCCCGTTGTGGAGCTCCCCTCGCCCTCCGTCTCACTGGTCCAGTCAGACTCTGTGGCATGGCCCTCCTGGGCCATGTGAGATGCAGCTCCCTCCTGCCCCGATGCCACTTCTCCTCCGCCTGATGATGCTGATGCACACAAGCACAGAAAGACAAACAAAAAGGGGGGGGGAGAGAGAAATAAAGGGATATTGAGTACATGGATCTCCGGTACAGTTAGCGGACATGACAGACACAGATGCCCCCTGCACCAAGTTGCGCACTTGGGGTCCGCTACGCATTCCGTGGAACATGCCCTACACGCCTAGAGTTGACAACTGCACCCATGGATGACACGGCCCAGGGATGGCTGTACAGACACACTACTGAGGGTGGTGGCTGGGGACACAGGGGCTTACGGGGGTGCCCAGCCTACAGATATCGCCCTGGCCTAGGGGGACCCACAGCCCTCCTCCCCCACCCAGACACCTCCACTGCGCGACAACAGAGTAGATAATGCTTGGACTCACCCCCTTGTGTCTGCTGTGCTGCCCTCACGCGCCCATCCAAATCAGGGTAGGCCACCGCCAGGATCCGGAACATCAGGGGGGTCAGTTGACGGCAGGCACCCCGCCTACGTTGGGAGGCCATCCCCAGCAGAGACTCAGCGGTCTTCTTGGTCCCGCGGCGGATGTCCTCCCACCTCTTGCGGCAGTGGGTGCCCCGTCGATGGTGGACCCCCAGGGTCCGGACTTCCTTGGCGATGGCACGCCAAATCCCGATCTTCTCATGGGCGCGGACCTATGTGACACGTACAGGGAGGGAGAAATACCACGTTCAAGTTTGTCTGCATTTTCGTTGCCAGTGGCCCAACGCCCCCCATCCCCGCCAGGCCCCCCGCCATGCCCCCCGCCAGGCCCAACATGCCCCCCATCCCCGCCAGGCCCCCCGCCATGCCCCCCGCCAGGCCCAACATGCCCCCCATCCCCGCCAGGCCCCCGCCATGCCCCCCGCCAGGCCCAACATGCCCCCCATCCCCGCCAGGCCCCCCGCCATGCCCCCCGCCAGGCCCAACATGCCCCCCATCCCCGCCAGGCCCCCCGCCAGGCCCAACATGCCCCCCCATCCCCGCCATGCCCCCCGCCAGGCCCAACATGCCCCCCATCCCCACCAGGCCCCCCGCCAGCCCCAACATGCCCCCCCATCCCCGCCAGGCCCCCCGCCAGGCCCAACATGCCCCCTTCCCCGCCAGGCCCCCCGCCATGCCCCCCGCCAGGCCCAACATGCCCCCCATCCCCGCCAGGCCCCCCGCCAGGCCCAACATGCCCCCCCATCCCCGCCATGCCCCCCGCCAGGCCCAACATGCCCCCCATCCCCGCCAGGCCCCCCGCCAGCCCCAACATGCCCCCCCATCCCCGCCAGGCCCCCCGCCAGGCCCAACATGCCCCCCATCCCCGCCAGGCCCCCCGCCATGCCCCCCGCCAGGCCCAACATGCCCCCCATCCCCGCCAGGCCCCCCGCCAGCCCCAACATGCCCCTCATCCCCGCCAGGCCCCCCGCCATGCCCCCCGCCAGGCCCAACATGCCCCCCATCCCCGCCAGGCCCCCCGCCAGGCCCCCAAGCCAGCCAGTGGCCCCAAATCCATATTGAATTAAACTCACTTGTTGGTCTGGAGGACCGTAGAGTAGCGCATACTGGGGGAGGACCCTATCCACAAGTTTCTCCAACTCCTCTCCAGTGAAGGCAGGGGCCCTTTCCCCAGGCGCAGCAGCCATTGTCCCTTCCAGACCGAGGTCACAGCAACACTTGCAGTATAGGTCCTCTCCTGTGAAAGTTCAAGTCGCAAGTGGATAAGTAGATAGAAAATGGCGGTCACGTCCGCGGCGGTGCGTACCGCGGCGGTGCGTACCGCCACCGCCGGCGCCCTTCGCCATTGGCTCCTGAAACCCATAGGCTTCAATGTTAACCAATGCGGCTTCGCGCTGCGGTCTTCGACCGCTGACCGCCGCGGTTTGCCACGCCAGCGCATTGACCTCACATCCCATTGTCACACTTCACAGGTCAGGCAGCCGCCATTTCGAGGGTCCACATGGCTCAATTTCAACTGCGTCACACAGGCCTAGGCCTTGCATAGCCACTCAGACACGCCATTCACTGCATAGAGAATCGTTTACTGTGCTAGCTGTGAGTACGTACCTGTGGGTTGCTTGACTGTGTGCTCCATGTTGTCCTTCCTAGGCACCGTCCGCTGGGTTTGGCGAGGAGACGGATGAATCCTCCCGTGTACCGACCGCTGGTGGACCTGTCGACAATGGAAGAACGCCACATTATCCTGACCTACCGTCTTAACCGTGCCACTATACATGAACTGTGTGCCCAGCTGGAGCCCGACCTGATGTCCCCCATCCGCCAACCCACAGGGATTCCCCCTCTGGTGCAGGTCCTGTCAGTACTCCATTTCTTGGCAAGTGGGTCATTTCAGACAACAGTGGGAATTGCTTCTGGGATGTCTCAGCCCATGTTTTCGAAGGTGTTATCCAGAGTGTTGTCTGCCCTGATGAAATACGTGAGGAGCTACATCATTTTCCCTGAGGTGGGCGAATTGGCTGCAGTGAAGGGTGATTTCTATGCCCTTGGACATATTCCCAACGTCATTGGTGCCATTGATGGGACCCATGTGGCTTTGGTTCCCCCAAGAGACAGGGAGCAGGTGTACAGGAACAGAAAAAGTTACCATTCCATGAACATCCAGGTGGTGTGTTTGGCTGACCAGTACATATCGCATGTAAATGCCAAATTCCCAGGGTCAGTGCATGACGCCTACATCCTGAGGAATAGCAGCATCCCTTACGTGATGGAACAGCTAGAGAGACACCGTGTATGGCTATTGGGGGACTCTGGGTACCCCAACCTGTCGTGGCTACTGACCCCAGTAAGGAATCCCCGGACCAGGGCAGAGGAACGGTACAATGAGGCCCATGGGCGTACTAGGAGGGTGATCGAACGCACCTTTGGCCTCCTAAAGGCCAGGTTTAGGTGCCTGCATATGACAGGTGGATCCCTAATGTACTCACCTAAGAAGGTGTGTCACATCATCGTGGCCTGCTGCATGCTTCACAACCTGGCTTTGCGCCGCCAGGTGCCTTTCCTGCAGGAGGATGGTCGAGACGGTGGTGTTGTGGCAGCGGTGGAACCTGTGGAGAGTGACGAGGAGGAAGACGACGGGGCTGAAACAGACAACAGGGACAGAATCATTGAACAGTACTTCCAATAGGACACAGGTAACAATTCAAAGATAATTTAGTAAATCTGAACTACTCTCCTGCATCTCTGCTGCCTGTCTATTTGCCCCAGTGTATGATGACTGAGTTGTGGCTTTTCCCTCCCTATTTCAGATCTGGGGTCCCCACTACGAGTCCTGTGCTTCGTTTCCCCATGGACTACAGCTTTGTGGCAGCTGTTTGTTGACTTCACTATGTACAAGGACATATTTGCACTGTCATGTCAATTACAATATTTTGAAATCACAGCCAGACTCCAGATAGTTTTGTGCAAAATAGGTGTTTATTTCAGTGCTCAAAATGGGATGGGTGGTTTCAAGTGGGTGGGGGCTATGGTGAAGGAATGTCCATGGCAGAGTCCAGAGTAACAGTCACACAGGTGCATTGTCCAGAGGCCTGTGGAGAGATGGAGCATGGGCAGTTCAAGGATGGACAGGGTGACAATGTGGGACAGTGGGATGACATCAGGTGGTATCCTTTGCTGGCGGGGGTCTTGACATCCTACTCTGTCTTCTTGCGAGATCTCAGGGCCCTCTTGCGGGGTGGTTCTTCTCCTGCAGGAGGTGGGGTCTGGTGGGCTGCTGTTGTGCGGGGGCCTCCTGTCCACTAGCGCCGGCGGAGGTGGTTGGCTGTTCTTGGTCCAGGCTAGCTGCAGGGGCCCTTTGTTGTTGTTGAGTGTCCGTCCTGGTGTTGATGAGGTCCTGCAGCAGCCCGACCATGGTAACCAGGGTGGAGGTGAGGGCTCTGATGTCCTCCCTGTACCCCCGATAGTGTTCCTCCTGCAGTACCTGGATCTCCTGGAACCGGGCCAGTACCGTCGCCATCGTCTCCTGGGAGCGGTTGTATGCTCCCATGATGGTGGTGAGGGCCTCGTGGAGAGTGGGTTCCCTGGGCCCGTCCCCCCCCTGTCGCACAGCTGCCCTCCGAGTTGCCCTGTTTCCCTGGGCCTCTGCCCCCTGGCCGGTGTGCCCACTACCACTGCCCCCAGGTCCCTGTTGTTGTTGGGGTGGTGGGTTATCCTGGGTGCCCTGTAGTGGTAGACACACCGCAGATTGACGCGCCCTGGAGACAGAGGCATGGGCCCGCTGGGTGGGAGCTGTGCTGGTGTTCCCAGAGGGGTTTGGGTCTGTAGTGGCCTGTGCCTGTGTGAGGGGAACCGACTGTCCAGAGGTCCCCGATGGTCCGGGCTGGTCATCGGTGTCCAGGTCGACAGAGCTGCTGTCATCGCTGACGGCCTCTTGGGTGGGGGGGGTGGAGAATTCTGGGCCCTCCGCGGCGGTGTGTTGACGGTCGGGTCCTGCAGGGGTATAGAGGTATGGTTATAGTTTCAATGTGTGGCATATGGGTGTATCTGTGGGTTCCCGTGTCCCCAAGTGCTGGCATTCGTGTGTGGGGGCTTTGGTGAGGGTGGCTTGTGGGGGGGATGTGTATATGCATTGGGCATGCTTTGGTGATGGGTGTCCATGCTTAGTGGACGCATGCAGGCCTAGGTTTTGGGATGTGTGGGTTGTGATGGTGAGACATTGGCAGGGAATAGGTGTGCTGGGGGTGGGGGTGAGGATGGTGGTGGGGGTGAGGATGGTGGTGGGGGTGAGGGTGGGGGTGAGGATGGGGGTGGGGGTGAGGGTGGGGTTCGAGGATGGGGGTGAGGGTTGGGGTATGATTTGGCATGCAGGTGGGGGGGAAGCAGTAGTGAAGCTTCAACTTACCAGTATCCATTCCTCCGCCGACTCCTGCGAGACCGTCAGGATGCAGGATGTTCAAGACTTCCTCCTCCCATGTTGTAAATTGTGGGAGTTGAGGTGGGGGTCCTCCGCCAGTCTTCTGCACGGCGATGTTGTGCCTGGATACCATGGAACGCACCTTCCCCCGTAGGTCGTTCCATCGCTTCCTGATGTCTTCCCGATTTCTGGGGTGCTGTCCCACAGCGTTGACCCTGTCGACAATCCTCTGCCATAGCTCCGTCCTCCGGGCAATGCTGGTGTATTGGATCTGTGTGCCGAACAGCTGGGGCTCTACCCGAACGATTTCCTCCACCATGACCCTGAGTTCTTCGTCTGAGAAGCGGGGGTGTCTTTGGGGTGCCATGGGGTGGTGTGTATGATGTGTGGGGTGGAGTATGTGTAGTTAAGTGTGTTGAGTGTGGTGGTGTGTGTTGTTTTGTGTGTGGATATTGTGTGGGTGATGGTGTTGAGTGGCTGTGGCTGCTAGTTTGTGGATGGTGGTGTCTCGCTCTGGCCTTCTTTCGGAATTTTTGGTCGTAGGGGTTTGTGGGTGATGTGGGTGTGTGTTTTATATTGTATTGTGTGTGTGGGAGTGGTGTGTGTATGTGTATCAGGTGTGTGGAATTCAAATCGGCCAATGTGGCTGAGTTTTGTTCGTTTGTGTGTATTCTGACCGCGGCGGTGTGTCCCGCCAATGGAAAACCGCGTTGGAAAGACCGCCGCGTGGATTCGTGGGTCGTAATGGCATGGGCGTATTTCTGTTGGCGTGACGGTGGAGGTTTTGTCACCTCCACTTTTCCGCCGACCGCTGGTCTGGCGGTCTGTTGTGGCTGTCGGATTTTCGGAGGTTTGGCTGCTGCGGGTCAGAATGACCGTGGCGGGTTTCCGTGACCGTGGCGGGATTATGGAGGATTTCTGACCGGCGGTAGGCGCCTTTTACCGCCGAGGTCAGAATGACCACCAATATGTCCTCAGGTTAGGTTTTTAGAGCACTAACCATAATTTCTATAGAAATAAAAGCCTCTCATTTTTATAATTTCTAAAGGAAATGCTTTAGGTATTACAGTTTTGCGGGGGCAACAAACCAATCATGCAGGATGGGCAAGAGAGGCTGTGGCAATATAACAGACCATTGAGGGCAGAGGGAAGAAGCAGTGGCACTACAACCATACATGCCGAAGAACAGACCGATTCGGGAAGGAGACTCCCAATGGGCCAAAAAGGCTTTGTTTTATCCATCTCCTACCTCAAATCTCCTCTTTTTCAATGTAAGTCAAAGGGTGAAAATCAATTCCCCAGGTTTTTTTCAAATTCTTTCTCTTACCAAATTCAAAATGTTGGCAGGAGTGGTACATTGGATTGCGGAGGTCAGGTGGAATGAGGTAGGCACATGGAATTGGATAACAGAGGACAAGAGGGAGATGAGCAGGGGCACCATACTGACCTTACAGTCAGAGGCTGCAGCAGCACAATACATCACACAGGGCAAGGGGGACAGCAGTGCAGCCCAACAGACCATTGGAAGCAAATAGGGAGGGGACAGAGCCATGCCAATGGACATCAGAGAGCAGAAAGCAGCAAGCTGACCACTTAGGGCAGGGGGGGGGGCTGTTGCAGCACAGAAGACCATGCATGGCAAGCGGGAGGGGTAGTGGCAGCACAACGGACATAGTGGACAATTGGCAGAGGCATACATGAAGGACAATGGAGGACAGAAGGGACATTTAGGGGCTAGTCACAAACAAGAAAGGGCAGTTAATGGGCTTCACAAAAGAACACACAAGGAAGGCATGAGGAGCAGTTGCAGCACAACAGAGCATGGAGTGCAGAAGGGAGTAGTAGTAAAATGGACCTTGGAGGACAGAAGGGAGGGGGTTGGGCCATGGGGCTCAAACAGGCAGGGTAGAGGTGGCAGGGACAGGTGGCAGCCATTTGGCCATGCTAGGCAGGTGAGAGGGGCTGTTGCAGCTCAACAGAACACTCAGTGGAGATAGGAGGGGAAGTGACAGATCCATGGAACATAGTTGGGAAAAAAGGACGGAGAAGATGCAGGCACACAGACAGCAGAGGGCAAGGAGGGTAGGGGCAGCATGCTAAGCACAGAGGCTAAGCAGGAGGGCAACGATGGGGCATAGAATTGGGCATCAAAGAGCAGGAAGAGAAGACAGGGACATCAAGCTAATTGGAGGTCAGTGGCAGCAAATTAGACCAGGCAGGGCAGGCGGGAGGTGACTCATTCATGGACTCAGACAACAGAGGGTAGAGAGGAGGTGGATGGGGCAGCATGCTAACTGTTCAGGGCATGTAGGAAGGGCAATGGCAGAACAACAGCCACAGAGGGCTGTAATGAGGGAGCAGGGGCATGAACTTGGTCAATGGATGGCCAGGAGGAATGTGGGCAAGAGAAGGAAGCTTGGGTGAGGACAGTACAATGCCAGGCTGGGCCCTGCGCCTTATCCCCCCTAACTGTGCATTACAATAGGTAGCTTACTTAACGTTGAAAATACCCTAGACGTTCACTTAAACAAAAACAAAGCTCTGGGACTTTATAGTTAGGAAGAATTTATTAAAAACAAAGGTTACAGGGACATTATAGTTAGGCTCAGATTTTACATGCACAAAACCATAGAAATTCAGCTGTTAGAGTTATTTCAAGTAAGTATAACTCGAGCACTAAGGTAACTATAACTCATGCCTTCGCCATGCACAACTAATTACCCCAGATATTACATCACTCATGACATCTTCTATGATATAATTGATAATATCACTGTAACATCTGCAGCAAAATTATTGATGAGAAATATGTGCATTGCGGGGGCACGAGTTTTAGTAACCTTAGGGCACGAGTTATAGTTACTTGTAATTACTCTAACTATAACAGTGGAAGTTCTATGGTGCTGTGTGTGTAAAATCTGAACCTAACCATAACATCCGTATAACCTTTGCTTTTTTTAGTAAATATATACATTCAGTTGAAAGGTCCAGCTGAAACGCGTAGGCTACATATTTTGCCTGCAAATGCACTTTGGTTTTGGATCTTATGAATAAATAGCTTAATGAGAACTCACCGGATTCTGCTGGCTCCTGCTTGAACCATGTGAGAAAACAGGGTTGATTGCAGAGCCTCCCTAACTTTTTGCCCCCATTTTTCACTTTTTCCTGGTCTTTTCCTGACTCTCTTGGCACCCTGGGTACTGCTCACCAGTCCCAGGGCCTGTGCTCTGTGTAAAATGAGAATGCAAATTAGGCTAATTATAATTGGCTATGTCAACCTACCTATAAGTCCCTAGTATATGGTAGGGCATGTAGGTTTAGGGACCCCAGCATAGGTGGTGCCCCCATGGGAGCACTGCTGAGGTGCCCAGTGTCATTCTAAAGGCAGGCTGCCTTGCTGGCTGCTTTTAAACTGAAATGATTTGCAAATTCGACTTTGGAATTAAAAGTACTTGCAAAGTCTTAAACTACCTAACTTTTAAGTATAATTCACCCTAAGGTGTGCCTTATGTGCCTCTAGGGTTGTGTGTCATGTAACTATAAGCAGGGACCTTATACAAATTGTTTTATAATCCCTGGTGAGGTAAAGTAGCCAAATTCATTTTTCCCTCACTGTAGTGAACGGCATCCATAGGCTAAAATCGGGAGACTTTATTTTAATTAACTAAGTCCCCTTAAGTGCCAGATACCTTGAGTTTGGTATCAAATTAATGGTTATATATATAAATCCTACAACTTACAGTTGTTGGATTTAATATAACTAGTTCTGGTAAAGAGTTTTAAAACTCTCCCTGAAAGTTGCCAACTTCAGCTCTGCAGTGCCCTTCTGTGATTGGCCAACCTCTGGCAGCCTGACCAGGTTGCCTTGATGAGGTGTAAAGTGGCCTGGGCTGAACTCAAAGGATGTGCCTGGTAGAGGAGATCTGCCTCCTCAGATGAGGAATCAGGAAAGGTTTCCTGTGATGCATATCCGAGGAAGGGTTTTAGCTAGGACAGATCGGATTGGCGACTTTGTCCAGCTGAAGAAAATCTTCAAGAAAACAACTAGGTCCGAAGGTAAACTTTTGACTGAGGCCTCCCACTTGCTGTAGCCGAGCTGGGCTCCATCGCGGTCAGCCTAAAACTTTGACTTTTCCCCGGTCAAGATGTGAACAGATGACCAGATTGCGCTATTTATTTCTAATCACTAAAAACATTCATTCTTTAAAAATTCATATCTCTGGTTCCCCTCGCCCAATGTAATTAATTCTTGTGTCAAATTAAAGATAAAAATATTCTCTATTTTTATAAATTGGTTTGGGATTTTTAAACTGTTTCCTGTGTTTCTTTTAATTACTGTTTTGTTATACTTGAATGCTTTACTCACTTGTCTCCTAAGTTAAGCCTTGTTGCTCGATGCCAAGCTACCAAGGATTGAGCTGGGTTTAATTTGTTGAGACCTAACTGGACCTAAGTGGAGGTTGGTAGCCTATTGCTAAGTGTAGGTACTTACCTGCCCTTACCAATAATCCACTTTTCAACAAACTGTCTGTGGAGGGGGGACCTGGAGAGTATTGGTTCGCTGAAATTATGAGTTGGTTTCTGATATATGTATGTGAATGCGACCAGATGTGACCTATATGAGAGCACCTTCATTGAAAGACCACCTAGTAAGGAGCCACTTTGAGGTGACCACATCAGGGAATTGGTTACAGGAAAGAAACAAAGGATTTATACGATGCAACAAGTGCAAGGCATGTCGACTTGGTACCAAAAAGAAAGACCTTTTGGACTTCAAAGGAATAAACATACCAATAAAAGAGAAAATAACATGCAACACCTCATTTGTGGTATATGTCATAGAGTGTTTGTGTGGGCTAAGTTGTGTAGGGAGCACGATATGCCCCTTACAAACACAGATATTGGAACACATTAGAGAGGGACAAAATGGAGATATGACCTATGCCCTAACAAAGCACCTGCAGTGTCATGATGGAGCAGACTAGCTACATATGCATTACTATGGGATAGCTTGCATTCTGAAACATGAAAGAGGAGGTGACAGGGTATTGAATTTGAGACTTTTGGAGTCAAAAATGATCATAAGACTCAAGACTAAGGCACCACATGGATTGAACGGGGACGAGGAGATGCATAGTCACCTATAAATAAAACTGTACGATTAGGGATTGATATGAGTATGGGAGTCCACAGATACTAACAGAGAGTTAGTTCATTAGGAGAGGTAGGGTAGTCCACATGCACGGTGTGAGAGTAGCGAGGTTAATTTCGGAGATAGGAACAATGAGAACAGAATGTTGAAAGGATAACTGTATAGTATGAATGGTTTGGAAGGGGAAGTGCTCTTGAATAGGACATAGAATGTAAGGTTTTTGTCAGCTGACGAACTCCTGAATGAGATCAAAACAAGTGAAAGAATGTGTATGTCCCCATGGGACTTGGGGACTTATGACAATACTGAATAAGGGATGATGTTGTCACCCTATTGATAGATCAAGGAAAAATACATATATATATATATATATATATATGACATAGATAAAAAAATCATCAGGGAGGATGGGGATATATCTCCAGGGAATACGTAAAAGTATATATGTATAAAAAGAGACATGCTAGCAGACAGAACACATGAAGATCAGTGATAGGGATTGCAGTGAGATGAGATCCGTCAAACGATTTGGGGAATTTAGTATTAATATTACAATTAAAATAAAATTTACACAGCAAATGTACCTATTATAGAAAACTGTTGGAATCTGATTTGAAGGTACCAGGTAACCACATGAAACCAGCACAGTGGGTACAGATAGAATACTGTCTGGTAATAAGGGTATAACATCAAGGTTGAATATCAAGGTAGTTTGCAACATAAGCTATAATCACATGGAGAGATGGCACTTAGACCCAGAGAAATATAGAATATAGCTTTGCATATATGAATTTCTAATAATTTGGGGATGTATGAAATGTCTTTTATAATGCATTAGGCACTGTAGTCGTGATTTTAATATGCTTGGGGTTGCAGGAGGCATGGTTTGCACTCCATCTCAAAGAATGCTGCTTAATGGCATAATCTGGGAGCATATATATTGGAAACATAAACGATGCACTCATTTACCGTGATCAAGACTGTGATAATCGAAACGCGTTGGTGATGATGGTGGTTTGTTCTGAGGATTAATAAACATGGAGATTGAGTCTTTTGGAGTGCTGCAAATTTACTTTGGAAACAAGTAAACTGCAGGGAAATGGTCCCTCCCTGATGCAGGCACCATACAAAAATGAAGAGAAAATTCTGGGTAGTTCCCAAGTTTAGGTGGAAAGTAGCTCCAGTAAGGAACACCCTACAACACGAGCAATACTCTATATCTGCTCGCCTCAAATGTATGTTTCTTTAGCAAAGTTTTTAAGCATAGGATTATCACAATGCCATCCACGCCGACCTTGAAAGGGACAAAGCCTTCTGCCATTTATACAGCCTCAATTTATTTTTAATGAATGTATGTATATATCTATATCTATATATATACACATATGTATGTTTATATATTCATCAGATATTGTTAATATGCCCTAAATGAACTATGACTCACTCCCTCACCTTGGTCAGTGTTGTCCTCAATGATTTCATTTCCGATGTTGCCATGATGTTATCAATGATGTCATAGAACCTGGCATGAGTGATGTAATATATAAGGTGATTAGCAGTACATGGGGAGGGCAGGAGTTAGAGTTATTTTTGGATGCATTCTCCATCCTGAAATTTTCATGGTGGGGACTTAGAAAAGAGGGAGGTTCCAAAATCTATTTTCCCCTCTTGCAATTTCCAGTACTACAGTGCAAATGCCAAATTCAAGTTAATTACCACAGTACAATAAAACTGACATGATAAAAATATTACATGCTGCAATTGCTTTACACAGAGAATCAGCTCTCCTAATACCTGCAAGGTCTCTTCAATGTGATTTTGCCGAATTTGTGCCCTTATCGTGATTTTTGTAAAATGCACCTTTGTATAACGATTGCAAATAGATTACAAGGGGCCATATGTACGAACACTTTTTCCCATAGACACAGAATGGGTAAAAACCTTTGCTACATCTGGCCCAAGATGTCATGCATACATTCTATATGCATATGCACAGAGTATAGTATGCTTTTTATTAGCATCGTTGAAGGAGTGCCATAATGACTCACTTTATTTCACCTCTCCTGAGTCATGCAATATAATACATAGCATTTGGCACTCTGCACATCTATCTATGATTTTTTTTTCAGATGCAACTGTAAACGATGTGGTGAGCAGCTAGACATTCTTTAGTGCCAAGACGTTCTATAGTAATCGATGTATCTGAATAAAAATGATCCTGTGGAAACAATATCGACATCTGGACCCTGCATGCCACTAAAAGGGAATAAAATGATATATTCTGTCATTCACTACAGAAGCACAGAGCTTCTATGACTGAGGTTAGGTTACTGTGATTAATGTGATATAAATATGCAGCATCACTGTAGCTTCTCTCGTAATTGAAGTATGGCAAATGAAAAAAAGCAGTGATCTGCTTTGATGGCTAATGATTTAGTCCATCACACTGGTTCAGTTCCCCTGGACTTCACTGCCGTTTGATACCCACTACATCAACTCTGTATTGAAGAGAGTATATGTATGTTCAAAACAACAGTAGGGCATATTTAAGAAAGGTGGCACTACACACAGTGTTCCACCTCTTTTCTTGTGCTCCTTAGCGCACCCCTAACACCACCATGTGTGCACCATATTTAAAATGCGGTGCACCCAAGCGGTAGATAGGGGACTAGCATCAGAATATTTTATACTAGTCCGGAGCGTTGCAGGATTAGCATCAGATATGTTGGGGGCGTGGCCAACATGGCGACCGGAGCGGCAGAGTAATACTGCAGCTCCGTGCCTGGCCCACAAAAACATCCTGAAATCGGCACCCAGAAGCTTTATTGAGGCGGGTACCATTTGCCCGGCTGTTCGGGACCACCAACGGGTGCGGTGTCCCTCTTCGGGACTCCGGGGTCGCTTCGGACGTCGAGGAGGAGCTGGCGGCCTGCTCAGCCGACGCTCGCGGCCGCGCCTGGTGAGTTTGCTGCCCGGGGCCGTGGCCCTGCTCCGCCCCCGGACCTCTAGCGATCGGCGCTGTAATGGAAAGGCATCGTGGGGAGCTGTGAGGCATCGGCGTTCGGGAGTCTTGCATCCCGGGGATCGCTCTTCGGTGGAGCGCTTGCTCGTGCCCCATCGCCTGTGGCGGAGTTGCCGCTGCAGAGCTGGGCCTCGTGGGGCCCGCGGCACCGCGTGGCACGACAGACTGCGGCCGCGCTTGGGATTTCCAGCCCGCGGGGCTCCCTTCCCGGCTGGTTACCGCTTCTCACTGCGCGGACCGGACGATTTCTGAGCCATTTACTGCGGCCCCCCCATGGCGCTGGAATATGGTGATTAATCCGGGCGCGGCCCGAGTGCACCGAGGCTGCCGGCTCGGCAGGTGTTCAGGGAGCTGCGGTGTCTGTACCGCCGACGTGCCTGCGCCGTCCGGAGCGGCCGCTCCGGGGATCCCCTACTGGGCCCCAGGCGCCCACATATGTTCGGAACGATAAAGAGCAGCACACCTCTCGGCGACACGGACTGAGTCGCGGTGAGGGGACGGATCGCACTCCCCCCCCCCTGCACCTCATTCGGCGACACGGCTCGGGTCGCGGCGTGCGGGGGGGTCGATCTTCACTTTGTGGGCTCACTCATGCGAAGTGGGCAGCGATAAGGTGGGTGGACTGGAAACGCCACCCATGTCTTTTCTGCGTGAGCAGATGCACGGCATTGCACCTCGTTCTCGTCGATGCTTCCAGCCTCGCCTCACGCCAGCTCCAGGGATACACGGCACTCACTGAGAACTTCAACTGGCGCACCAACTGCCTTAACAGCACGCTGTTGGCCTCACACCCTGTTCGCATCTGCAATTTGGCATCGAGTTGGGCACCTGGGCTCTACTGGCGGCGAGGCTGGAGTCGGGACGGCGGATCTTTGGCGGAACGAATGCCCCCTCTGGGCTGCACTGAGCGGCCAGTAGCGGACCATAGCCGGTCATTGGTTGACAATATTTCTGCTGACACAGCCTTTGTCCTGGAACACACGGGAGCACCGGGCATTGTGCTGCCCTCTCTGGCGTGGAATACCAAGTATGGTATAGGACCCACCCTGAGTCTGCGGGCTATCGAGAGTGGTGGGAGCCACATGGCGTGGATCAGTCAGACACTAACTTAGCCCAAAACAACAAGACGGAGTGGACATTCGGTGAATCTAAACCGGCGCCAATATCAGAAAAGGACACTCAACCCCCTCCTGTAGCACAGCCTAGCGAACCAGGGGACGTGCTGAAGGAAGCTGTGGGTCCGGGTGATCGCTCCCAGCAAACAACTGTCTGATAAAGCTGGCAACACACTAATGTAAATAGCGCGGAAATCATGGTCAAACCAAAACTCCCCAAGACGGGGTCCACTGGAGAAGCTGTTCCTCTCCAACCGTCCTGCCACGGGGACTCGCAACCGACCACACAGCTACAGTTGAGTGAAACATTACGCACGCACTCCCTTCAATTTGACAAAATTATGCAAGCAATAATGGACACTAAATCCTCATTAGAGGGGAAAATAGACGCTGCAGTACAGGAAGTCTCATTGCTGCGAGCGGACCACCGCAAATTAACTGACAGGGTACACAACTCGGAAACGACACTGAAAACCATTCAGCCCGAAGTGGAAGAAATGAGAACTAGAATGCAAAAAATGGAACTGGACATAACTCAACTACAACGTAAGGCTGAGGAAGCTGAGGGTCGTTCCAGGTGGAATAATGTCAGATTCCTCGGAATCCCGGAGAGAATCGAACTTCCTAAAGCAGAGGAGTTCTTAGAGGCATGGCTGAGGAACACACTTAAAGAGCAGTACCCTACCACAACACCGGTGATTGAAAGAGCGCACAGAATTCCGGGCAGGCCACCTAGGCCGGGAGCACCACCCCGTCCACTAATAGCTCGCTTCTTGAATTATAGGGATAGAGACTTGGTCCTCCAACACTTTAGAGCGGCTGACCAGATCGTGATGGAGAACAGCAGGGTAGCAGCTTATCCTGATTACACAATGGAGGTACAAAGCAGGAGAATAGCGTATAGCAAGATCAAGCAGCTGCTAAGAGAGAAAGGAATCACTTACTCCCTCATGTTCCCTGCACGACTACGCATTGTCATGGACGAGAAAACCTTAATGTTCCCCACTCCTGAAGACGCATGGACCTGGATACACGCTAAGGGATTGGCCGACCCAGCCGGGGACAACACGGTTCCCGGTGAGTGGTCCACAGCTGGCTTCAAAAAAAGGAAAAAAAAACACCAAAACATCTGCCCGCCCCACAAAAGCGCAAATGGCATTGGACCGGGCGCAAATATTAAAAGACACAAATTCATTCGCTCGTGGGTTGCTGGACTCAAGGAGTGAAACGGACACTAATGACACTGCCTCACATGGGGGAGATACGAGCCCGTCCCCCTCTCCGTTACGGGTGGGCCCTGACCTCACGCCGCGATTGGCAGACGAACTTTGAAGGGGTGGAGTTGCCGTTCGTGGCCCCTCGCTGTCGGCGACAGTAACTAGGTGCTGCATGTCACTGTCATCGGGACCATCGTCTCAAGTTCCACAGCAAATAACAACTATTAAATACGAGGAACTACGTCTGAACCCTCGTAAATTGTATAAAGGCGTATGGGTCTGCAGAAGAGGAAAATATCCTGCATGTGGGCCACCCAAGGGCTAGTCGTCAGGAGATCCACGACCCCCCACACCGGAACGGTATCCGTATGGAACTGTCTTCTCTGGAAGCCATCTCAGGCACCGGTTGTGCCACTTTACTTAACGGACGTATACAGCCCGTAATATCCTTTTGGTTGTTATATCTATCTCTTTCTTTTCTATCTTTAGCCCACTATGGGCTTATTCTTTTATTACTGACGCTGGGAGGCTGGGGTGGGAGGGCTGGGGGCCGGTGGGGGGCGACTGGGGTGGGGCCGGGGAGGCGGGCGGGGATGGGCGTGTTGGGTACAGATCAGATAACCCCCTGCGCCTAACCATAACACAATGAATAAGATACCTAGTTATAACTTCATAACTTGGAATGTGAAGGGCATGGCAGGGACTAGTAAACGTCATAGAATACATGCGTACCTAAAGCGCCACCGCATACATATAGCAATACTGCAGGAAACACACATCACACCTACAGAGGCTGCTCGGATAGAAAAGTGCTGGTCAGGCTCAATATATAGCGCGGGCGATTCCTCCTTCGCCAGAGGAGTGCTGGTCTGGATAGCGCCGGGTGTCCCTTATATAGTACAACACTGTACAAAAGATAAGGAGGGCAGGTTTATACAGTTGAGGGGCTCACTGGATGGGGAGGATCTTGTGATAAATGGACTATATGTACCAAACATCAAGCAAGGTGAATTCTTACAAACCAAGACCTCTCAATTAACCAATGATCTAACTTCACCATGCATATGGGGGGGGGACATGAACTGTGTCCCACATATAGATAAGGATAGATCACATCCCCCGCTAGTGGCCGCTCCAATAACGAAAAACTCCCATATGCTGGGCGCATGGATGGAAGAACGTCGACTGATCGACATATGGAGACACATGCATCCACATGAAAATGTGTACTCCTATTATTCCCCAGTACACTTATTACATACCCGTATAGACCTCATCCTCACCTCACAGAATATAACGCATAAAATAACAAGAGCGGAGTACTCCGCTAGGGTAATCTCAGACCACTGCCCACTCATAGTACAAATAAGATGGGGAAGGCCCCGCTCTTGCATTCCCACCTGGCGACTGCAAACGCAATTACTACAAGACCCCCCTTTTAGGAAGGACATTGCCACACACATCTCAGCATACTTCACATCGAACAAAGGGACAGCCACCTCCAGAGCCATTGAATGGGATGCACATAAGACAGTCATAAGAGGGGTATGTATATCAACCACAGTGGGAGTCCGGCAAACGCTAATGCGCGAACTCCGCGCATTAGAACAAGAAATTCAAATTGCTGAGGGTGAGTTTATCAAAGATGCCTCAACAGTGACTAAGCTCACTAATTTGCGCACTAAATGGTCCGAGACAGACAGACGCCTCGGACAGTTCGACTATCGACACCATATGGCTCGCACGCATGCAGAGGGCGATAGATCCGGTAAATTATTAGCGTGGCTCATAAAGAGTGAACACCGGAATGCCCCCATAGGCGCTATCCGCCTGGAGTCGGGTCGTATAGTTAATACCCAGGCTGAGATAAATAACGCTTTCAAAGAGTATTATAGCTTGTTATACTAAGCACGGCCCCCACCTACTAAGACCCACTTAGATGAATTCTTCAACGATATAACACTAAGCAGCCTAACTGCCTCTCAAACTATAGAACTGGACAGCCCGATTGAGATAGCAGAAATCCAACGTGCGCTGCTACAGCTGACACAGGGCAAAGCACCAGGCAGCGATGGCATTCCCATAGAATACTACAGCACGTTCCAATCTCAGACTCTAGCCCCATATCTAGCAATGCTAAAGGAAGCGCTGGAACGGGGCCAACTCCCTGAAACTTGCCGTGAGGCTTTGATAGCAGTTCTACCAAAGGCAGGCCGTGATCCCTTAGATGTTCGCTCATACAGGCCATTATCACTACTAAACACCGACTGCAAATTACTCGGAAAAATACTAGCTAACCGCCTGCTTCCCTGTGTGTCAGAGTTGGTACACCAGGATCAGGCAGGCTTCATTCCCGGCCGCAACACCTTTAGCAACATCAGGAATTTACTGCGTCTAATGAGAAACTCCCCGGTAGAAGGCAGACACCAGGTGGCAGTATCATTGGACATAGAAAAAGCGTTTGATACTCTGGGTTGGCCTTTCTTAACAGAAACACTCAAGCGGATGGGGTTCGGGCAAGTGTACATTGGTTAGGTGAAAACATTATATACTGACCCAACGGCTAGGGTTAAAACGGGCGACACGGTCTCCGAAAAATTCAATATTGGTAGGGGCACCAGACAGGGATGCCCCCTCTCACCACTATTATTCGCATTAGTCATTGAGCCGCTGGCCGCCCGCCTCCGCATAATGGCCCCCACGTGGGGTATCTTGGATGGCCAGAAGCACCAGATAGTATCCTTATATGCGGATGACGCGTTGATCTTCCTACGAGATCATGTGGGAGCCCTGCCGGGCCTACTGGAACTCCTAGAAAAATTTAGCTTGGTTGCCGGATTAACAGTAAACTGGACAAAATCCTGCATATTCCCTTTGCGCCCGGTCCCTGAGGTACTGAGAACACCGTTGGGTCCGGGAGGCTTGAAATGGTGCCATACAACATTTAAATATTTAGGGGTAAATATATACCATGACAGTCTAGATCTCAGAGATGGTAACCTCGGCCAAGTGGTCAGATCAACAAGGGGCTCCCTGCCCTTTTGGTGCTCACTACCACTGTCTCCTATGGGCAGAGTAGCTATTGCAAAGATGATAGTATTACCCCGACTACTCTATTATTTTATGGCGCTACCCTTAATACTCCCGAGCTCCTTCTTTAAACTACTGAATACCTTACTAACGGACTTAATATGGGGCAATGGCCGCAGACGCGTCGCATTAACAAAGGTCCTCCTACCGCTTAGGTTGGGGGGACTGGGCGCCCCCAGATTTGAAGCGTACTACGCAGCTGCCCAACTACAATGGATATCCACATGGGTTGGTAACCCTGCCGGGCCCGAAACTCAGAGGATGTTGCAGGATCTTGAAGGTATGGAGATAATTCAGTACCTCATGAACCGTACCGATCCAGTGAGCACTAGCAGTGTGCTGTTGCACACTGCACACTGGGCCTGGGGCCGATACACGCTGCAAAACGCAAAAGTCCCGCAGTACTCGCCGAAGATTCCACTGCTGGCCCATCCGACATTAGCAAAAATAGCAGCCAAAGTGGGCCTGAATACTTGGGGTAGCAGGGGCATACTCACACTAGGCGACATCTACCAGGACGGGCAACTTCAAACCTACGAAGCGCTAGCCGATAGGTATGCGCTCGGCCGGGGAGGTTTCATAGCGTACGGTGCAATTAGGCAGGTAATGAGAGAGAACTGGAGTAAAGGCAACTCGGAACCGGACACCTCCCCTCTGCTACACGAACTTTTGGGAAGCATATGCACCCCATCAAGCATTTCAAATATATATAATATCATAGCCGCCCACGCTGAACACAAACAGGATCAGGCAAAAAACAAATGGGACTGCGTGCTACCGGAACCACTACCCCCTAATTCATGGGAACAAGCGTTGAAGCTGACTCGCGAGGTTTCACGCAACCCGCGCTTTCGATACACACAGTTCAATTATGTGCATCAGACTTACCTATCTCCTCACCGCATAACACGTATGTTTCCCCGGTCGCCGCAGACATGCCCGAGATGCGACACAGAAGAGGCCACATTCTACCACATGACATGGGAATGCCTCCCGATCCGGAACACATGGATAGAGATAATAACGCTGCTAGCGGAATGGACGAACACTACACTATCCCCCACCCCTGAAGTGTGCCTACTGGGCATAACACCTCACCCCAAGAAACGCAAACGTACATATAAATGCATTGCCTTGGCTCTGGTGCTGTATAGACGCCTGATCGCCATGAATTGGAAAGCTCCCGGTGCCCCCGGGGTGGCCCAATGGCGCGAAGAGGTAATACGTTGGGCCAAAGCAGAAACACAGACATTGCAGAATCTACTGGATAGGGGGATACTAGTTAAAGGCTTGGAGGTATGGAACTCGTTTTTGTCAGCTGTAGAAAAAAAAAACGATGTGCGTCCTCCCTGAACTAATGAAAGGAGAGATTGTACATCATCGCAGTGGCCACAGTGTAACATCAATATATGGTGCGTTCGGGGCACGCGGGTTGGAGGGATGGGAGGGGGGGAAAGGAATAGTATAAAGTAAATATTTAAAAAAAAAAAAAAAAAAAACAGTACAAAATTGCGATGCCTTGGGCATTTTCCCCTGGGCGCATGGCGGGTGCTTCGCGGTGAGCTGGGGGGTACTAGGGCTGGGAGACATTGGTCCCCTCTGGCTCCCTCCTGCCATGCCCCGTCCCTCAAGCATGGCGCTCCGCGGCCAATGGTGGGCCGGTCCCCTGGGGCCGTGGGGTGGCATGGCCACGGGCTGATGCTATGTAACGCGCGGAGACTCGCGCAAATGTCATGCAAGCCTCATGTAGATTGCTCCCTGACCCTCCGAAAACTGGTTCCTCGTCCGCCTGGGCCCCTCCTCTCCTCCTTTGTCGGTCCCCTCCTTCGCCCCCGCCGTTGTGTGTCAGCTGTAGCCTACTCAGCGTCTATCTTATTCTTTTCTCTCTATGTTCTCTGTTCTCCTGGAAATTTTGCATTTGTTTAATATAACTCCTGTGTGAACCTGCCACTTGTGGTGCCCTACCCGGGCGTAGCTACACGCATACGAGAATAGCGTTTTGCCCATACGTAATAGTTATTTGTGTAATACATGATGAAACATGATGTAACAGTTTGTACTTTATCTCAATGTGGCCACTTGGCCGATAAAATAATAAAAATATATTAAAAATAAATAGCATCAGATATGTTGATGCTAATCCTGCAACACTCATTGAGGCCCACTGTAATCAGTGGTGTTGCCTCCTGGTCTGCCTTAACACTCTGAAGCATTATCCCTGTGCATTATTCCTGTGCAACTGCAAAACTGGCCCAGATGCACGAGCAGCTCTCGTCTGTGACCCATTCAATCCATGAAGACATTGAAACTGGATAATGAAGATCATAGAGGTACAATCTTATGACAAAAGGGTGATAGAACTCTTAAATGTTCAGGTATCTGACTGCACAGGATCTTACAGTCTCAGGAATTGGACATCAGAGCTATGCCTCAGGGCTGAGGTCTTTCAGACTTCTAATTGCACAACTATGTATTATTGTAAGAGGTCTTACGTGTGAATGTTTCCGATATAAGAACTCTCCATTAGATTAAAAAGATCTTTCAGGCCAGGGCTTTGGACACCAAAGCTACGGCCAAGAATACATGCATGTTACATGGTGTCCTTCGGATTAGACTTGTGTATACATTTAAAGAGGGTGGAAGCAAAGCTGTATAACAAGTTCCACAGATAGGTAGCTGATTAGGACTATGACAGCTACGCTATTCTTAACAAAAAAATAATATGGGAATATCTCTAGTCTTTTGTGAGATAGTAGATCTCAGTTATAATCAACTGGCTTAGCACCATAGCGTGAGCAGCTGAAGGAAGGAAAAGCAGACTCAGTTTGAATTTTGAATTATTATCATTAAGTGTGACGTAATGTGCACAATAATGCACATACTTTTTCATGTATTAAGTAAACATTCAGAAGGTGAATGTTTTTCATTTAGCTGCTAACAGGATAGCTATAAATGAGTAAATGCACATTCTTGCCAACTTTTCTAAGTGCTGTGTTTCCATAGTTGCTGTCACCATGAACTGGTGTAACATCGGTGTCAGTGCTGAAAACATTTACCTTTTACAAATCACTTTGGCCCTCATTAAGACCCTGGTGGTTGGTGATAAAGTGGCGGTAATACCGCCAACAGGCCGGCTTTAATAAATATGAAATTATGACCACTGCGGAAACCGCTCAGACAGACAGCCACTTTAACACACCGACTGCCAGGGCGAAACCAACAGGCACCACGGCGGTAACAGCCTACAGCCAGGCGGAAGACAATGTTCCACCCACTGTATTATGAGACACCAATCTGCTACCTTTTCCGGGGTGGTACCAACAACAGCAAAAGCCTGGCAGAAACAGATTTTAGAAGTCAAAGGACTCACCTTTGGAGACTCAGGGAAGAACCACGCCTCCATGGAGCCCGAGTTGCATGTCTTCCCCATGCTCTTCTACCTTCTGCTCCATTACGACCACCAACGCCGGCAAAGACGACCACGGTGAATACTGCCGTCTAGCACACAGGGGAGGGGGGAGGAAAAAGAGAGGGACACACCCGCAACACCCCCATCCCCAACACCATACACATAACCAGATGCAGTAACATTACATATACACCCGAACCCCTCAGGAATAATACAAGGACAAAAGGAATTGATTAAAGTGAGTGTAATAAGATAAAATAGTATAAATACGTTCATCAAAATCAAAAACTATATACATACTTACAAATGTAGGGACACTGACCAGTCCTCAATATCCGTGGGCCATAGGGCCACATCACATACTCTAAGGCCCCAACTTACTCCTGCAATAAAATGGAGAGAACACTGCAGGGGTATCAAGTCGAAAATAGACAGGCACCTCAGGGGGACGGGCATTGGTCGGCTCCTCTGCAAGAAGATGGCACAACGCCACTGATCCTGGAGGGGGCAACAAGCCCTGTGCTCTGCCTTGTGGAGTGCAAGGCCACAGTCTCTCAAGTGGGTGACTTGCCCACTGGCTCCGGAGGGGTCATCATGCCCTGTGCTTGGTCTTGGGGAGTGCAAGGCCACAGTCTCTCAAGTGGGTGACTTGCCCACTGGCTCTAGAGAGGGCAAGATGCCCTGTGCTTGATCCTCGGGAGTGCAAGGCCACAGTCTCTCAAGTGGGTGACTTGCCCACTGGTGGGTCCTGGGAAGTGCAAGGCCACAGTCTCTCAAGTGGGTGATTTGCCCACTGCTTGGCCTGGGGAGTGCAAGGCCAGAGTCTCTCAAGTGGGTGACTTGCCCACTACTTGGTCCTGGGGAGTGCAAGGCCACAGTCTTTCAAGTGGGTGATTTGCCCACTGCTTGGTCCTGGGGAGCGCAAGGCTACAGCCTCTCAAGTGGGTGACTTCTTCCATTGGTTCTGGAGGGGACATTGGTCCCAGTGAGCTTCATCCTGGGGAGGATGGGGTGAATGGATGGCTTCTTCCACTGGTTCTGGAGGGGGCATTGTGCCTAGTGAGCTTCATCTCGTGGAGGATGGGATGAGTGGATGGCTTCTTCCACTGGTTCTGGAGTGGGCATTGTGCCTAATGAGCTTCATCCTGGGGAAGATGGGGTGAGTGTATGGCTTCTCCACTGTCTCTGGAGGAGGCATTATGCCCTGTGATGCAGATCTTGGGAAGTGCAAGGTCACAGTCTCTCACCTGGGTGTCAGACCCACAGGATTTTCTGGGGCCAGGCAGCACAATAGCCCATGGATGCCTGACTACACACTGTCCACCAGCGGTGATGGCTGCTCAGTGGCGGCAGTGGTGGTGCTACTGGTGGAGCTGGCAGTGGTGGGGGTAGGCTCCAGCCTATCCCCTGCAGCCTCAGATAGCTGCCCACTGGGGCTGCCGCTGCTGACAGTGGTGCTGGTGGCGATGCTGGCAGTAGTGGGGGGATGCTCCAGCCCTTCCCCGGCAGCCTCGCACGGCTGCACACTGGGGCTGCTGCTGCTGGAGGGTTGGCAGTGATGGGGGAGGCTCCAGCCCATCCCATGCAGCCTCGGACGGCTGCCCACTGGGGCTGCTGCTGGTGGTGGTGCTGGTGGCGGCACTGGTGGCGATGCTGGCAGTGGTGGGGGGAGGCTCCAGGACATCCCCTGCAGCCTCGGACGGCTACCCACTGGGGCTGCTGCTGCTGGCGGTGGTGCTGGTGGCGGTGTAGATGGCAGTGCTGGCTGTGGTGGGGGAGGCTCCAGCCCATCCCCTGCAGCCTCGGACGGCTGCCCACTGGGGCTGCTGCTGCTGGTTGTGGTGCTGGTTGCAGTGCAGATGGCGGTGCTGGCATTGGTGGGGGGAGGCTCCAGTCCATCCCCTGTAGCCTCGGAAGGCTGCCTGCTGGCAGTGATGCTGGTGGCGGTGCTAGCAGTGGTGGGGAGAGGCTCCAGCCTATCCCCTGCAGCCTTGGACGGCTGCCCATTGGGGCTGCTGCTGCTGGTGGCAGTGCTGGTGGCGGCATTGGTGGCGGTGCTGGCATTTTTGTGGGGAGGCTCCAGCCCTTCCCCTGCCGCCTCGGACGGCTGAACCACCATGGTTGGTGGTGGGGGCTCCGACTGAGTCCCAGCACCATGCCTCTTGTCCTTTCTGCCTGCTGGTGCAGGCCCCTTGCCCTTCCTGCCAGCAGCTGGGGATGGCTCCTTGCTCCTTTCCTTTTGACAGCAGCTGGGGAGTGCTCCTTGCCCTTCCTTTCAGCAGCTGGGGATCGCTCCTTGCCCTTCCTTTCAGCAGCTGAGGGTGCCTCCTTGCACATTCCTTGCAGCAGCTGGGGGTGCCTCCTTGCCCTTCCTTGCAGCACTTGATGCAGGCACCCTTTCAATGTGGCTGCCTGGTGCTAAGGATCCTCTCCCACCTGGAGTAGCTGTGGACACTACTGTGCCTGTGAACTGGGTGGCTGAGGTGCTTGCCTGGGTTTGTGAGGTGGATGGCTGTTGGGCGTTTGAGTGCTTGCGTTTGTGTACTTTGGAAGGAGGGGGCATAGACACAGTGGGAGAAGAAACAGGGGATGTGTGCATGGAAGTGGGGGTGGTGACTGCCAGTGAGGGGCGTGTGCTGTTAGGTGTCCTGGTGATGGGGTAGTGGATGAGGATGTAGTGCATGCAGGTGTGAGTGGAGATGAAACTGGGAGGAAGGTGGACGAGGAGGAGGGGGCCACAGTGGAGGCAGTGAATGTTGGTATGTCTGATTCTGGATGTTGTTTGTTTGAGTGCCTGTGAGATGAAGTGTGATGTTTATGTTTGCCATGTCCACTCTTGTGTGTTGTCCTGGGTGCATGCTCATCTCATTGTGTGCTTGGGATAGGTTGGAGTTGAGGGGAATGGGATTGGGTAGAGGAAGTTGGAGGGGGGAGGCTAGAAACAGGGACAATGGCTGCCATCAGAGAGGAGTCCAGAACCTGGATTGATCGATGTTGGGCCGTCATGCCAGTGTGAATGCCCTCCAGGAATACATTTGTCTGTTGCATTTGGGCTGCAAGCCCCTTGATGCCATTCACAATGGTTGACTGCCAAAAAGAGATGGTTTGCAGGAGGTCAATAGCCTCCTCACTCAGGGCAGCAGGGCTAACTGGGGCAGGACCTGAGGTGCCTGGAGCGAAGGAGATGCCCACCCTCCTGAGTGAGGAGGCACAAAAATCTCACTGAGGGGCTGCTGGGAGGGCGGTGCTGGTACGGGGGTGGCGGCTGTACATGTAGCTGGGTTGGGGCACAGAGGTGTCTGCCACCACCAGGGAGCTTCCATTGGAGGAGGAAACCGTGTCTGAACTGTTCCCTCCTGTCTCTGCCGTGGTGCTCCCCTCGCCCTCCATCCCACTGGTGTCCTCACCATTGGTGGATTCGGCATCCTAGGTCCTGTGGGATGCAGCTCCCTCCATCGCCGGTGCATCTGCTCCTCCGCCAGATGATGCTAATGCACATAAGGACAGGGTGACAACAGAAAAAGGCGGAGGGGAGACACAAAGGATACACTTGGTCAATGGCACCATCAACACCACCATTGGTGTACACAACACACTCACACACAGGGTACAGCCCTACGCACTAGGCAATGCACTACCAGTCACAATGCTAGTCTCCAGGCCATGGATAGGGACACCTAACGCCAATTGCAGCATACATGAAACAACAGACCCTTGCCCAGTAGTGAAAGCCTACTAGCTTGGTTGGAGTACTTCCACATCAGCACCCTGCCCAACATGGGACCAACCCTGCAATACCAGGCCTGGCCTAGGGGCAAACACAGGGCCCACACACCCTTACCCAGATCCCAACCCACCAGGCGCAAGGTCTATACTGGGGCACTGTACTCACCCCCTTGTGGCTGCTGTGATGCCCCCAAGTGCCCATCCAGCTCCAGATAGGCCACTGCCAGTATGTGGGCCATCAGGTGGGTCAGGGTTTGACAGGCACCCTTTCCTCGTTGGGAGGACACCCCTAGCTGGGCCTTCCCTGTCTTCCGTGCCCAGCGATCAGGTCCTTCCACCGTTTCTGACAGTGGGTGCTCTGCCTGCTGTAGAACCCCAGGGTCCGCATGTCCTTGGTGATGGCACGCCATATACCCTTCTTTTGATGGGCGGTGACCTGCAGGGAAATGCACACAAGGAAAGGTATTAGTCCGACCGTCCTGCCTGTTACACTCATGGCCCACCATGGCCCTTTCCATCTCCATTACCACAGACATGGCCCACCATACATGTTGCACGCTGCCCAGGGCCCATCCATACCACACCCCCTACATGAGGCCTTCACACACAGCACTCCATGCATTCATGCACGATGCATCGTACTCACGTTTTACTCACTTGTTGGTCTGGTGGCCCATACTGCATTCGATACTGGGGTAGGACCCATCCACCAGTCTCTCCAACTCTGCGGAGGTGAAGGCAGGGGCCCTTTCCCCAGTCACACGAGCCATGGTCAGTTCCAGACACAGGTCACAGCAGCACATGCAGTGTAAGTCATCTCCTGTTGAAGGTCACGTAGTAAGTGAGTGAACAGATAGAAAATGGCGGTGACATCCACGGCAGTGCATACCGTCACCGCCAGCGTACATCACCATTGGCCACTGTACCCCATAGGGCTCAACGTTAACCAATGAGGAGTTGCACAGTGGTTTTCGACCGCCTCCTGCAACGGCGAACAATGTCAGCGGAATGACCTTCTTTCTGCCTGTCCCTCCATACAGGACAGGCGGATGCCTTTTCAGGGGGGAGGCAGGCCATGGATCCTAACTGCGTCACAGTACACAAATGCACCATTTGCACATCTCCAACAAAATACTGATACAATCACAACATGCATTGAACTGTAGTGGTTGGAATTAAGAGATAATGACCATCAGCTCACCATTTTGCCCCACAGATTGCAACCGCTGCGGATCAATAGGAGATGGAGACTTCCCCCACGTACAGACCCCTGGTGGACTTGGCAACAATGGAGGACAGGCACATAATCCTCACCTATAGACTGGACAGGGCCACAATCACAGAGCTGTATGCCCAATTGGAGCCTGACCTAATATCTACTATCCGTCACCCCACCGGGATCCCCCCTATTGTGCAAGTGCAAGTGCTATTAGTCCTCCATTTCCTGGCAACTGGCTCCTTCCAAGTGACAGTGAGTTTGGCAGCAGGAATGTCTAAGCCAATGTTCTCAATAGTGCTGACCAAAGTATTGTCTGCCCTGATTAAACACATGTGCAGTTACATCGTTTTCCCCCAGGTGGAGGATTTGGCCACAGTAAAAGCTGATTTCTTAGCAATGGGACATATCCCCAACATTATTAAGGCAAATGATGGAACACATATTGCATTTGCCCCCCCCTGGCGTAATGGACAGGTGTTCAGAAATCTGCAGAGCAGACAGTGAAAAGCAGCATGGGTCCCTGTCAGGGGGCCCGTAACTCCCCATACAGCCAGCCTTTTCCTGGCGGTTTAGGCTGGCGGTAGGGGGACTCGTAATCCCCTGGGCAGCGCTGCCCTGGCGGATTACAACCGCCGAGGGCATTGTGGTCGTAATGTCCCTGGAAGCACCGCCAGCCTGTTGGCGGTGCTTCTGCCATTTCAGCCCTGGCGGTCCCGTACCGCCAGGGTTGAAATTACCCCCAAAATGTTTTCATGTGAGGCTGCCAGGACAACCAAATTAATAAAGGAAGTGTGCACACACACTGATATAAAGGAAAACCTTTGCACAATATTGGTATTCGTGATAATGTAGGAAAAGTCCTTTGGGATATGCCACTGCAAGCAAAAATCTAATTCCATGCATGTAAATTCCACTACCACTGACAAAGCATATGGTTTCTTCACTGTTGTGAATCAAAGACAGGTCATTATTGCATAACGGAGACTGATGAGTTCTGCAACTGGACTATTGTTCTGATATAGTTTTTGGCAAATGAATTATTTTATCACAAACGTGATGGGCATCCCATCTAGCTTATTGCCAGTAGATCATGCCCTTGAAATAAGGTGAATGGAATATCCGTCACATTTGTGGCTCATTGCCCATCCGCCAAACTCTAAATCAGGATTTATGTCTGTAACATTGCAGGAATAAGAGAGCTATCCACCCAGGCCAAAAGTATGGAAGAAGACATTTTAATATATATTCTTTCAAAGTCCTAACACTCACATGTTGAGTCAAGTCTCATGAGGACATATCCTGGGGACCTAATACTTAGAAGTGCTGCAACCCAGTGAGAAACAGCACTGCCAGATAAATCTCCAGTTTCAGATTATTGGAGTTTGTTCCACCAATATGCGCTTATGTGCCCTGATGTTACCTCTTCATAAATCAGTTTAAAATGTCATCCGGGTAGAACATGCAACGCTTAAGAAACTAACCCTGCTTTATCCTCATCTTTTAAAGGTGGTTAATCAGAATTATCACAGCTGGTCAAAGTAGGTTATATAATGTGCTTTGTGCTCTGTGAGTATAATCAATTCAGAGGAAACATATTTGCTAATTGTGATCAAAACAGTTGACGTAGGGCCTAAAATGGTTCATGGTGGAGATGGAACGCCGTTGCAACATCAATGAAGTTCCCTCCACACTAATACTATGGTCCGCTTGCCAGTTATAAATGTGGGTGAGCCATAATTTGATGATGTTTCCAGTGTTGTATGATATGGATGAATACAATAGGACTAGTAATGCCTTGTGATCTTCATAAGCAGCACTGGAAAGTTATCTTTGACCTTGACAACAATGAATTTATTCTGTTCATCGGTCTTACTCCTAATTTATGGCATAATCTGAATTGTCCACATATCCCTGCAGTTCATGTGTAATTTATCTTTCAAGAACTTTTACTAGGACAGCATAGCCTTGATACTGTTCTGCAGCTGGCTAGGGCCATTGTTGCCTAGATAGTAGTGGGCGCACCAGCTGCCTCTGGTTTGCCCTTTGGTACACCCAGCACTGCTACGGATCCCCTGTGTTTTCAAGATCCTAAAAATAGTGCCAGGGCCAGAAAGCAAAGATAGCTCTAACAGCCATGTCAAGTGTCTGCAGTTTGAACTTCTTGCACTTTCTCTAAGTCTGCAGCATGCAGCAAATAATAACAAATGAGTGACTAAGAGTGGGATCTAGGGCAAATTATGAATGCGGTTAGTGGTCAAAGGTTTCATAGAGTCATTTTCACTACTCTTGGAATATTGAAGAGTTAACGTCCATGGTTACGATTTCAGAATCCACCACTGGTTTCTTTTTAAAGCTGTTCGACCATAGCCCTTTTGAGGTACTGAGCCTCCTATTGGATAAAGATATTTTAATAATATATTTGATACTAGGAGCAAGTATATGGACCCCCACCTTGCTAATTTAAGCTGTGCACAAACCCACCAGTATGTTTGATATGTTGAGTCTGTCAATATACTTTCTTTCCTCATTTGCTTAAAAAGATCTGGGGGAAGGTGCATGAGGAACCCTATGAATGGGTTTAGTTGTATGTATTGAACTATTGTTTGTTATGTTCTCTTTGTTTTTTAATTTTTTATGGATTCAAAGAATGGTAGCTTGATACCCCAGTTGTATGAGTACATGCAGGGGCTTTCCTACTGTTTCCGGTTTGATTGATTGATTCTTTATTCCATTATAAAGATATAATCATAAAAGAACAAGAAAAAACACATTAAAATACAATATGAATTTACAATGATATGTTAACTCCTTTGGTGTTGAGGATAGGACAGTTCCATCCTCAGCACCGATGGTCGTGTGCTGAGTATGAAACCGTTCCATCATCATCACCTCACCACTAAATCCCTCTGCCGTTTACAGCAGAGGGATTTCCTTTTTTATTTTTGAGCTTTGGGGGCAATGGAAAAGCTTCCCTTGCTGCCTGAGTTTTTTTTTTTACACTGTAGTGATGGTAGGCGCGAATGGCAAGCTGACATCATTGCAGTGAAAGTTAACGTGAAATTAGCTGATTGGCTCATTTCACTTTCACTGCTTTGGTGCTTGGAGGGCTATCTCCGTCCCTCAAGCACTAAATGACACGGTAGGGATACCAATGGAAAGGGGAGAATCTCCCCTTTCTAATGATACATTTCCCAAGTGGATCCCTGTTGTTCTTTTATTTTTAGGAGTGTGGGCTGTCTGACATTACCATGCCCACCCAAAGAAGGAAACAGTTTTTCTGCCCCTCTGAGGGGCAGATAGGAGTAATTACCCCATCCGGCCCTCGGGGAGCAGAAACCCTACTGGACACCAGGGATTGTTTTTTCTATTATTTGTAGGGGTGGGGTCACCATGCCCCCACCCCCTAAAAAAAAGGGAAACAGTCTTTGTGCCCACCTGGAGAAGCAGATGGGACAATTACCCTATCTGCCCCCGGCAGGAGGGGGGAGGCAGAAAGCCTGCTAGACACCAGGGATTACTTTTTTGTTTTTTTATTTGTATTGGCGGGGACTGCCCAGCATGGGCATGGCCATGCGTCCACCCTCCCCAAAAAAGTGAAACCATCTCTGTGCCTTTCCAGGGGGACTCATGGGGCCAATTACCCCATATGGCCCCCTATGGGGGCAGATAGCCCACTAGACACCAGGGTTCACTTTTTTTGTAGTGGTGGGTGCTGCCCAGCATGGTCATGGGTATGGCCCGCCCCCTTAAAAATGGGGAAACATTCCTTCTGATCCCCTGCAGGCTAAAGCAGCATCTCATTCCAATGGCAAGCAAAAGGATATTTGATTTTATGGGTGTTGTTTTTTGGTTTAGGCCTGGAGAGTTTGGCTAACTCCCAGTATCATGACAATTGCAATGGTGAACAGCTGCATATTTTGGGCTTGGGTAGGCTGACACCTGGAAAAACCTATCAGACCCAGACAGTTCTGAAAACTGGACATCTGGGGAAGTTCATGGTGGTGTGTTTTGCATCCACCCCACACCATTTTCTGACCCGTAATGCCCTGCAAACCTCAAATGTTGACTAAAAACGTTCTCACAAATGCCTTTTTTATCTACTTTTCTAGATGTTTCTATTTCCACATTTTATTGCTTTGAGAAAACGTTGAAGGATCTACACAAATTCCCCTTTGCTGATTTCTGAATTTTATCTAGTTTTCAGAAATGTATAGCTATCCAGGATCCACCATGGGTTTCACGACCGTTTCAACCACATAACTGGAAGGAGATTGAAAATACAAAAAATAGGGAAAATGGTATTTCTCCCAGTAAAATGAAAAAACTATGTTAGAAAATGTGATTTTGTGAATCAAGTCTGACTGTCCCTGAAAATTGGGAAGATGGTGATTTTAGCACCAAAAACCTTTTGTTGATGACATTTGCAGGAAAACAACAGACACTTTATTTTGCAGCACTTTTTCACATTTTTCCCCCAAAAACTAAATGTAGCTATATTTTGGCTAATTCCTGGGTTCTCTCCAAGGTAATCCACAAACCTTGTGTACCTTTAGAATCCCTGCGATGTTTGAAAAAAAGGACCCAAATTTTGTTTGAATAGCTTATGTGGACAAAACGTTTTGGTGGCCTAAATCTGAACTACCACAAATAGCCCAAAAAGGCTTAGCACTGGGGGAGGAAGGCTTAGCAGTTAGGAGGTTAAAAGCATTAAAAATAAGAGGGCAAGGAATTAATAGTTAAAACATAGACATTCCACATTGCTTCACCCTTCGTGATCAGTCCCACTTCCATGAAGGTGACTTAATACTACAATACAACCAATAACAAACAAGGAGCTTCAATGCAGTGTACATGCCCAATAGAAAAGTAGACAATCAGCCTTGAAACAAATATAGAGATCAATAGACTTTTGCCAGCAAAGAGCACTTTTGAAGAAAGCTCCTACAGAGGAACAAACATCATGGTCCGGGAGCATGCAGAGAAAATAAAATGCAAGCTT
The DNA here is from genome assembly GCF_031143425.1 of Pleurodeles waltl. Classification (NCBI taxonomy): domain Eukaryota; kingdom Metazoa; phylum Chordata; class Amphibia; order Caudata; family Salamandridae; genus Pleurodeles; species Pleurodeles waltl. The sequence goes on along the minus strand of NC_090439.1, from coordinate 763,709,912 downwards.
CTACTGTTAAAAATCCTGGTTTTAAAGATTGGCACTTGGAATTTAGGGCTTGTGATTTCATAAAATTTGCAAAAGGGTAAAGAATTATCACAGGTTTGAGGAGAAGGGACAATATAAAATAGACTTAGGGCCTCATTACGAGTCTGGCAGTTTTAAGACCGCCAGATTCGTGGTGATGGTCAGACCGCTGCACTCATGGTGGTCTGACCTCCAAATTACGACCCTGGTGGTTGCACCACCAGGGAACCCCTGCCACTGCCAGAAACATGGTTCCTGACGAGGTGGTGGCGGTCAGAGTCCTGGTAAGCCACGACGGCATTGAGTTCAGTGCCGCTGTTCTGATCATGAGTCCCCTTTCCACCAGCCTTTTCATGCCGGGATCCCTGTCATGAAAAGGCTGGCAGAAAGGAAGTGCAAGGGCACCCTGCCCAGCACCCACGGTAAGCACACTGTCTGCTATGGCAGACAGTTTGATTTCCGAGGATGCTACACACGGAATGCGCACTGTCTGCTATGGCAGACAGTGTGCATTCCGAGGGTGCTGGGGGTCCCCTCTGTGCGATGGCATTGGCCTCAGCTCCTTGTGGAGCCAAGGCCAATTCTGCCGCACATTTTTCACTGGGCTGAGCAGCGAAAACCTCCAAATATGGAGGTTTCCACTGGTCAGCCCTGTGGAAACATGGTAGTAGGGCTGAGGGGAGACCAGAAGCTCTGCAACAGTCTTCTCCCGACGGTGCTGGCAAGCCATCAGTCGGCCCACCAGCCTCGTAATGAGGCCATTCGAGGAAAATTGACCAGTAGGGAAGCAGAGATAGAATGTTATGGTCTGCAGATTAAATTTCACCAAAAGTGCCCTTTCCCATACATTATTTACATACTAAAGATATGACTCGACACCTTTGATGGTGTGGATGGAAACCCGCTCGGTCATATGGGGCTTCATAATCTCCCTAGTCTCTCTGTTGGCAGCTGCTCTGCTCAGATAGAGCTCCTTGATCTTCTCTAATTCCCCTTTTAGGATGCCACGGGGCATAGTGAACAGCTCAGGCCTAACCAGGGGTTACACTTTTTTTTTTTTTTTTTTTTATGCAGTTGAGCCTACCCAGGGGTTACACTTTTTTTTTATTTTTTTTTATGCAGTTGAGCCATGGAATCCTAAGCCTATAGTCTCTTGTCAGGCAGTAATCAATAATGCCTTGGTTAAAAGTTGCTTCCTGGTTACTCCATGTGGAGACTCAAAGAAGGAGTGGAGCAAGCCCCACCAAGTCAGTCATATAAACCAAGCACAGTTCATGTAACAAATGCTGGGAGATGGCTGGGCCTAAGCATAACAAACATCTCCCAAAGTGGTTATTTTCCCTTTGAAAGAAGGTAGTCTTGGAACCATCATACTCCAGCCCCATATATAAGCACCAGTAGGTGCTTCAACTTGTAAATTTCCAGCAAGGGCAGTATTGGTTTGCTGGAGAATTTGCAGATACATCAAACAGGGCTCCAATAGCATGGTTGAAGTGAGTGGTGAGACAGTGATTGGTGATTCAGGGCAAGAAACTGTTATGGGCATCAAATGTTGTCCTTGATGCAAATAGGCATAACCTTACTGCTCTGTGAGCCAAATTTAGTAATGATATATTTCCCCACCATTAGACTAAGATGAAGGCACTCTTCCTGAGTCCCAAACCCTCTCTGAATCCATATTGTACCTTACTTAGAGCCCAAGTCTGTTTGACTGAAGTGTCAATATGGGGGCAAAAGGGAAATGAGAAAAAAACAGTTAAAATCCTGCTTGTAGGCATTTTTGAAAATTAGGACAATGAAAGCCTGCTGCCAAGAGACAGGAATCCTGCAGGACACCACAGCGTTAAATGTAATAGTAATTATTGGGGCTCACTGGGCAATGTTCTCTTTACAGAGGTCCATATGGAACCCTTAAGGCTTGAGTGCTTTTCTAGATGGGTTGGGAGAAATAATTACCTCTTTGAGGTTAAAGCTAATAACTAAGGGGAAAAGATCCACGTCCAAGTATGTGTACAAGCAATTATCAAATGAAAAGATGCCTTTGAAATGCCTGACCCAGCTATAAGTATTGATGTTAGTACCCAGATCATTGCTCCTATTTCTGGTTAGGATTTTGACTTTTACTATGGCCCAAAACCTTCTAGTGTCCTTTTCCTTGCATGGCCTGGTAAGACAGATCCAGGTTTCCTCCTTAAGGACCATCTAATGCTTTTTGAGATTCAATTTATAAAGCCATGTTGCTTTGGATGTCTGAGTCCAATCTCTAGGGCAATGATATAGGGTGACTTGCAGCATTTGATTGGTGGCCCTACAATCCTTATCAAATCAACGCGGATGGATGGTATTGACATATTTAGTAGGGCTTATAAGAAGGAACTTAACAAAGTAATTTAGATTTTCAAAGGTCATAATCACTTCCATTGGTGGATGATCTTCAGTTAGTAGATGATCTAAGATCTGGCCAAGGTTCCCCCTGACAATGGTGGCTGGCCATCTCTTCTGAGGCCATTGTCCTCAGGACCTGGATTAGTGGCTCCTTTAAACAAAGTTTATTGTTGGGCTATTGGCAGAAGGAGTTTCATTTCAAAGGGGTTATGATCACTGTACCCACTGGTGATGGTGTCCCTGGCACCTACAATGTCAGTCAGATCCCTAGAAAGAAAAACATAATCATTGATCGTGCCTTGCCCCAGCCTGTACAAGTAGCGACTTGAGATGTCAAATCGCCCTCAGTTTTGGCCGGATTACGGAGTTTAAATGTTAACAAATATTTCATAAGTAATTGCCACCTGTAGTCAACCTTAAGGCCAGGCTCAGTGGGGCTGTCACAGCAAAGGGTTCATAGTGATTTTCATATAAACTAGGCTTAGCATTGAAATAACCCCCAACAACAACAGAAAACCCATTTAGGATATAATTGGCTCTATTTCTCAGAATCTCAATGATGCTGAATAGTACCTTAATTTCACAGCCCAATTCGGCTACCAGCTTAGAAAACTTAATCAAAAAGAAATTAAAACTACTAAGATGAACAATCCACAGGACCTGAATCCTCTGGTGGCTACATGCAATGGGGATAATGTTGAATAACAGACACTCAGACCATAGTAGCCAGACCTTCCGGGCTCTCAACTGGTACACTAAAAATGTTATACCCATCCCATTTGATATCCCCCAAACGCCAAGTTTTCTGCAACATCACCATATCATATTTTGTAATAAAGCTAAACCAGTTCAGATCAGACTGCTTATAACTCAGACTAGCAATGTTCCAACAACTCAGATTAATAAGGGGAGCTGAATCTTGTTGTGGCTCAGGAGACGACTCCCTGAAGACAGATTTATCTTGGTTGCCTTTGCCCCTACCTTCATCCCCAACGTCAATGGGTGCAACATGAACAGTTGGCAGTCAGACCAGGCCCACAAAGTCTGAAAGGGGACATGATCTGTTGAAAATAGGGAGGGCAGGGATAGAGGCTCTGTTGACACATTCATGAGGCCTAGGTAGTGGGCCTCTCCTAGAGAACTGAGTGACGGGAAAATTGTGAATAAAAATAACACAATAGCAGAACAGTTGAACAATTGTTCTTAAAGTTTCCCTTTAGGCATGTTGGAAGCAAATTAAAATTATATAGCCAGCTAGAGCAGGTTGCTGCAATTTATAACCATACAGTCCCTGGCAAATTGTTTACTTGATAGCCCAATCCAGCTCACCCTTCTAACAAGTAAAATGTCATTGTATTCCGAGATGCTAAAGTCTGAGTTTTAGCAAACCTTGTTTTTGAGATTAGCTTGGGTTTGTGCCCTGGCTGGAGACAAGCAAGGAACATTGGCCAGAAATGCAACATAGGAACTTCATTCAGCAGGAATATTAAGATGAATAGGATTAGTAGGGTCAGTGCATAAAGGTATATTTTGTGGGTTGGGACCAGGGTTCTCATTAATAAGATCAGCTCAGTGGTCAGAACATGCTGAAGAACTCCAATAGTGATGGGCCGTGGGGCGGCCACGTTAATATCCTAATGGCATAATAAATCCCCTCCGCCAAGGTCATAATCAGGCCCTAAGGGTCTGATTTAGAGTTTGGTGGACAGGTTACTCCATCACAGACGTGACAGATATCTCATGTCCTGTATTATGATTTCAATGGGATGTCATGGAATCGCAATACAGCGGAAGGGATATCCACCAAACTCTAAATCATGACCTAAATTATTGAAGGGGTTTGCTTCATATCAGTGCAAGCTGCTATTGATAATATATCAACTTTCTTAGGATCAGTGCCTTGTGCATATAAGATATTCAATATGAATAGCATGTCCCGTGATTTTTTCCTGGCAGCCATTACTTGAGATTTGTCTTGAGATTTGTTTTTCTTGTTAGTTACAAGATTAGGCTTACAGTCAATAAAACAAGCTTTATTTTTTGGGGGGGGTATGATCCAACAGATCAATATCATGTGAAATGAATAATATGCAGGTATTTCCAGCACAGTTGTTCTTGTTTACTCATAGTCTATTTCTGCTCTTTAAAACTGCAGCCCAGTAGACTGGTTGATATATGCATACACTTTTTTTTTGATTGACCATTTGTTATCTACCTACAGATACATATGATGCTTTGAGGGAAGTGTTTGGAATGTACCACGCCTCACAAGAGTGTAGCATAAGTTGCTGATGAGTGGAAAGTGTTTCCTACAGTTTTCCTTGTCAATTTTAATGTGGAACATAAACTTCTGCGCAGTACATGTAACATTTCTGACACTAAAGCATAATCACCAGATTGATAGTCTGCATTTCCTGGATAATATACCAGTGAAGCATATGTGGTATTTTCATTAAGGCTGCGTGGGAAAATCTATAGGAGTGCTGTCTGTCATCACACTCATTTTTTGGAGCCATCCTCTGAGAGCTGGGTTAAGCAATCATTCGAGGAGTGGTTCTAACATCGGCCAGGGTGAAGTCAGTTATAATTATCCTGGCATCCAGTTCATTATAAGGTTGAACCTTGACGAGTGGAAGTTTGTTTACAAAAACAAAAAAAAACTAATGACCTTCACACACTGGGAGTCTTTGAATTGAAACACCTTAAATTTTTATTTTGTTCCTAAATCCCTAATATTTCCTAGCACCTTAAAGCATGATGTGGTGCCTAGATGATGATTTTGGAATCCAAAGTACTGAGCATAAAATGCTTCATATGACAAGCTATGAGTGAGATTATACACCACTACTTACTGGTATTACTTGTGCTACAACGTGTGCAGGCAGACAACAGATTTAACAAATGGAATGTTCTAAGGGCACTGCGATAGAACAGCCGGAACTACAAAAAAGAAATAGCTGTGGCTAAGTGTGCAGCATCACCAATTACGGCTATTGTTGGGCAGATACCTGGAAAGTCAATAGAGAGCGCTGATTGTTATTCATAATGTGTATTACTAATACTCTGTCTGTTATCTTCTTTTTATTAAGGCAGATTTTCTAGCATCTGTGCATGCCTCAAGCAACTTGAGAAGTCCATAAAGTCCAGTCACAAGAAAATTTCAAAGGATGCATTATGCACAATAGGAAAAGCTATCAGAAGAAATATTTAGCCTGCTTCCCCTATCCTACTTTGCTCAGTGCCTTCATCACCAAAGCATGCTGTACATATATCAGAAGTAGGGTGAATCGGTCCTACATTACTTCTGCAATATCTGCTCTCAGAATACAAGTCACTAGTCATGTGTTTGAGAGAAAGCCAAGCCAACTTGTGTGTTGTTGTCCAAGTGAAATTAACCTACAGGGGTCACCATTAGTTCATAAAGGGAAAAACATTGGCAAACATACAAAGAACGTTAGCCCTGACTCAGCCAGGAAACCCAGGTTTGTGACTAGTCCACATCAGACTTGGATTGGATGACCTTTCAGCAATGTTCCCCTAGTCACTAGGACACTTGGAATACGTCTCACACAGTTTGAGTATGAAATCCTTAACCCCCTGTGTGCCTTGGACGTAACGTTTATGTACTCAGCCCCGATGCTAGCGCTCCCCTCATGGGTTTGCACCTCCCTCCCCTGGGCAGGGTTGGAAGGGGAATCGCTTCCCCTACACCCTGACCCCCCCTGTGACGTCTGATGATGTCAGCACACGATCACATGCTAACTTCATCAGAGGTCGCCTCCATCGCACTGGAAGCATGGCTTCCAGTGGGATCTGAGGTGAAACTGATTAGTTTCACTTCAGTACGGGGGTAGGGGAGGTCAGAGAGGCATGAAAAGGAAAAGAAAGGAAAGGCTATTTATTTCTTTTGATGTCTCTCTGAGCATTCATGCAGCACGGTTGCATAGCGATCGTGTTGCAGGAATCCCCACTGGACATCAGGGAGTTTGTTTACCTTAGTTAAACAAAGAAGGGGAGCTGCCCCTTGGGCAGGGGTCACTCCCCAAAGGGGGCAATTTATTTTAAGGCCATTTCTGCCCCCCACCCCCCTTGGGGGAAAATCAGCCTGTGTTAATTAGAACCATCTGCCCCTAAGGGGGGGCAGAAACGACTGCACACAAGGGATTTTTTTTAAATGCCAATTTCAAGCAAGGGGAGCGACTACTTAGGCAAGCGTTGATCCCCTGGAGGGCAAATTTATTTTAGGCCATTTCTGGGCCCCTTGGGGGCAGATTGGCATATTTTAATTAGGACTATCTACCCCCAAGGGGGGCAGAAACCATTAAACACCAGGGATCTTTTTTCTTTATATTTTACAGATGGGGAGAGACCCCTTAGGCAAGGGTCCCTCCCCTGGGAGGCAATTTTATTTTAGGACACTTCTGCTCAACTTGTGGGCAGATCAGCCTATTTGTGTTAGGCCTATCTGCCCCCAAGGGGGGCAGAAACCACTAGACACCAGGGATTTTTTGTTTTGTCCGAATTTCACACAAGGGGAGCGACCCCTTAGGCAAGTGCCGCTCTTCTGCAGGACAGTTTTATTTTAGGCCATTTCTGCCCCTCTGGGGGGCAGATCGGCCTGCTCTTATTAGGCCAATCTTCCCCCAAGGGAGACAGAAGCCACTAGACACCAAGATTTTTTTTCTGTACTATTTTTTGTAAGGGGGTGGGCCTTGGGCAAGGGCCGTTCCTTATGGGAGCAAATTATTTTAAGCCATTCCTGCCACCCTTGGGGGCAGATGGGCCTATTGTTATTAGGCTCATCTGCCCCCAGGGGGGCAGAAACCACTTAGACACCAGGGTGTGGGTGTGTGTTTTGTTTGGGGGAGCAGGAGCTTGGGTAAGGGTCGCTTTCCAGGGGGGCACATTTTTGTAAGGCCCATCTGCCCCAAGGGGGCCAGAAAGCACACTAGACACCAGGGACGGGGCCGTACCGCCATACACCCACCCCAAATAAGTAGGGACAAAGTTGTTCTGACCACTGGTAGACAAATGGGGCAATTACCCCCGATTCACTACACAGGGTGGCAGAAAGCCTACTAGATGCCAGGGAATTGTAAGAATAGTGAAAAATTGTAGGGTGGTGGCTACCAACCAGTATGGGCATGGTTATGCCTCCACCCCAACTAAAGGGGGTATAAATCTTTTAGCTCTTTCCCCCGCACACTAAAAGATCTTGGCAAACAAAAGGACATTTGGGTTTTGATTTTACAATTGGGCCATGAGAGCTTGGCTAATTCTCAAAATCGTCCCACTTAGAATGCTGAGGGCTGCACTTTTTGGTCTTTTGGATGCTGTCATCTAGAAAAATCTACGGGACTTAGACATATCTGAAAACTAAACATCTGGGTGAGTAGAGTGTGGTATGCTTCACATGCATCCTGCACCATCTTCTTACCCACAATGCCCTGCACACCTCCAGCTTTGCTTAAAATCACACATTTTCCCCACATTTCTGTGATGTAACCTTCCGGAACCTGCAGGAATCCACAAAAAATCCTACCACCCAGCATTGTTAAATCTATACCGATAAAAATTCTGCCCCACTTTGGTTCCCCCTCCATTTTGTCATGTTTTTGGCTCTTCCCTGTCACAGGCACTTGGCCCACCTACACAAGTGATGTATAATTTTTATTGGGAGACTGAGGGGAACATTGGGTGGTACAAAATTTGTGCCAGTGTGGTTATCCCACATAGAAATGTGGGGAAAATTTGATTTCTTAGGCTAAATCTGAGGTTTGCTGAGGATTCTGGGTAAGAAAACACTGGGGGAGCCACACAAGTCACACCTCCCTGGACTCCCTCGGGTGTCTAGTTGTCATAAATGTCTGGGTTTGGTAGGTTTCCCAAGATGGCTGCTGAGCCCAGGACCTAAAATGCAGGTGCCCCCCCACTACAAAAACAGGTAGTTTTGTAATTGATCATTTTTCATGTGTCCATGTAGTGTTTTGGGGCATTTCTGTCATGGTCACTAGGCCTACTCACACAAGTGAGGTACCATTTTTATTGGGAGATGTGGGGAAATGCTCGGTAGAAGGAGATTTTTTCCTCCCCTCAGTTTCCAGAAATTTGCAGCACCGAAATGTGAGGAAAAAGTGTTTTTTTGACAAATTGTGAGGTTTGCAAAGGATTCTGGGTAACAGAACCTGGTGAGAACCCCACAAGTTCCCTAGGTGCCTAGCTTACAAAAATGCACATTGTTTGATATGTTTCCCTATGTGTTGGCTGAGCTAGAGGCCACAATCCACAGCTAGGCACTTTCCAAAAAACACGTCAGATTTCAATGTAAAAAGGTGACGTGTCCATGTTGCATTTCCTGTCATGTCATGTCATGTCCTGTCATGACTAGGACTACTCACACAACTGAGGTACCACTTTTATCGGGAGACTTGGGGGAACACAGAATAGAATAGTTATTGCCGCTTGTCTTTCTCTACCTATTTTCCTTCTAAGTGTAAGACACTGTGTAAAAAAGAAGACTATTTGAGAAATGCCATGTAATTCACATGCTAGTATGGGGACCCCAGAGATGTGCAAATAACCACTGCTTATCACCACCTTATCCTGTGCCCATTTTGGACATACAAATGTTTTCTTGATACTCATATTTTATTCTTTTTATATTTCACCAAATGAATTGCTGTATTCTCGGGATACAATGAAAACCCATGGTTATTGGCTCTGGGTACCTAGGGTTCTTGATGAACCTATAAGCCGTATATATCCCCACAACCAGAAGAGTTCAGCAGATATAGCAGTATATTGCTTTAAAAAATCCACCACAGCTGGAAAAAGTTATAGAAGAAAACATGGACAGAAATGGCTCTTTCTTTCACCTCAATTTCAATATTTCTTTTCTTTTAGCTGTTACTCTCTGTAGGAAAACTTGAAAAATCTACACAAACGACCCCTTGCTGAATTCAGAATTGTGTCTACTTTTCAGAAATGTCACTAACTTGAAGGGGGCTAAAAGCACAAACAAATGGGGTATGTCCCAGTAAAAGGCCAAAGTGTTGTTGAAAAATGTGGTTTTCTGATTCAGGTGGGCCTGTTCCTGAAAGTTGGTGAGATGGTGATTTTAGCACCACAAGCTCTTTGTTCATGCCATTTTCAGGGAAAACACCACATGCTTTCTTCTGCAGCACTTTTTCCCCATTTTGTTTTTAAAAAAACTAAATTTTAGCTGTATTTTGGCTACTTTCTTGGTCTCCTCCAGGGGAACCCACAAACTGGGTAGCTCTAGAATCCCTTGGATGTTAGAAAAAAGGATGCAACTTTGGCATGGGTATCTTATGTGGACAAAAGGTTATGAGGGCCTAAGCGCAAACTACGCCAAATAGCCAAAAAAAGGCTCAGCACATGAGGTGGAAAAGGCCTGGCAGTGAAGGAGTTAATAAAGTCAGAACCTAAGACAAGCTATTCCCGAAGCACAGTCAAGAGCTCATCCTCTAACTCCAAAGCAGTTATAGCTTGTTCCCCTATTCTCAACACAGCCATCATCCATTCCCTTGCCAACTCCATCAGCGGTTCCCTTAGCCTAAAAATAATGTTTCATGGAGATAGTGATACATTGGCTGTCTTCATGAGCCACTGTCAATTGCACTCTCTGTGTTAGCAAACCTCACACTCAAATGAGGGTTCCAAAACAGCATCCTAATGGTCATGTACACCTAGCCCATCATGTACTCTCCTTCAGAAACCACAATACCTTGAGGTGATGTACTAGTATACCTGATTACTATCATATATTGGTATCCTCCAATGTATGAAATTGTGATGAGGAACTGCTCAGTAGCTTAAACATGCTTTAACACTGTTTTTTTGGGTCCTTTCTGCAAATCTGTGAAGGTGAAAAGCATGCCAGTGTCCGGAGTTAAGACCAATCTTCATTTAGAAAGGTCTTCGAGGATGAAAACGATGGTTCACAATAATGAAGATCAATGAAAAAGAGACAGTTAATTTTGCTCCCTAGGAAAATTATTTCATTTCCTTACCCAAAGCACTAATTCTATGGTGTGTTTTCGTAAGATTCCTCAGGGCAGGTTAATATTTTATGCCAGGTTTACCTCACAAAAGTGATGCAAACCAGCTCTAAATTGTTAATTAAGATTTAACTCTACTGCAAAGCGTGCTTTGCACTGAAACGTTACACGAAAAGCAGAGATGCATTACTTTGTGTAAAAAGAACATTCCTGGGTGGGTAAATAGGAGTTCCTATGGTTTTGGATTGGAAGCACTGTCTACTAACAATGGTTTTGCCAAATTGCCAAAAAATAACACCTTTTTGAAGCAGGTGTGAAAAAGGAGAAATATGTTTGTTTCTACAACCTTTCCAACCTTGCATGTGAGCTGCACTGCCCAGCACAAGTCCAAAGTCTGTCAAAACATAGTATTTTGTACAGTGTGCAAACCCCTCCAGTACAAAACCTACACTAGGTATACCACAGGCACCTTTGTACCATGCCACCAATGTGTGTTCATTGTTCTGGCAGAGCTTGATTGTGTACCAGCACTAGTGAACAGAGCAGGAGTGCCATATCATAGAAGATGCGGCGCTGTCCTCCTCTCTCCCTCTCATGCAACACAGAGCAGCACTTTTGGTTAATGCACTGTGTTGCACAATATATTAGTACATCTTCCCTCTACTCTGCATGCTCAGTTAGAGACTGCCCCCAGTATGTAATGTGGGAGAGATTGCAATCCTCTATGTTACACTCTTTGGTACAAAAATAGCACAGCAGTTGCAATCAGTTCATGAATTTATCCTGTATAATTAGAGTACTCAATGGTGATTCTGCATACCTTTGCGGTGTTTTGCCAGTTATGTGGTTTATGTGATTCCCATTGATCCTAAAACAAATACATCTACAAAAACTGAGGTGTTATCAAATTGTTATTTTTTGTAACCACTCTTTCAGAAGTTCCTAACCTGTCTTTCATTTGTGTGAATTATGATGTACTCTACTCAACTCAAACGTGGCACCACCTCTTTCAAGCTAAGTAATTTTACACACATTTACAATGTTGTGGGTATCAGGATTTTGAGATGTAGGATTACCACGGAATTACAAGTAATCCTGTATAGTTCCATATGAAACAGGAAATAACTATAGACATTGACATTCCATTCTCATTACCAAATTGTAGGCATTTTTACAGAGACAAATTATTCCTTGTTTCCTGGCGATTTACTCTCAGACACAAACTGTGGCAATATTGGTGGAAGTCTGTTCCCACCTAAAGTGGTGATAATTGTGACCTACCTCATGAATATTAATGAGGTTGGTCATTTGTGACCCCATTGGGAATCGCAAACAGTGTGAGGTACACTGAGGTACACTGTTGTACATATTGTTTTGCGACCTGCAAATGAGGTACAAATTGCAAGTCACAAAACTCCAGGTTGTACATCTGGCCCTTATTGGCTTACATGAAATAGCAGTAACTGAAGTGGCTTATATTACTTTATATTATCTGGTCTGAGGTGTGTGCCTTAATTCACAAGCCTTGACCAAATGTATTCATAGTGTTCTACAAGCTATATAGAAATGTAATTGTGAGAAGCTGCATGCTGGGACCAGCTCATAGCTGTGATAACCATAGGGTCTAGTTTAATGCACAATGAAAGAAATGCATAATTTTCTTCCCAAATTAAATATGGTGTGAAACAAATCCAAAATGTATGGTAGCTATGCTTTTGTTGTTTGCACATCCACCCAATATCTCATAGTTTTTTTGGGTATTCTTGTATGTAGAACAATATTCAATAGGTGCTGTCCTGATGTGCACTCCCAGCCACCTAGGGTGTAAATGTCAACCAGGAGGAATTACCCTGTTGAACAAATCAAACCATAAAAAACACCAAGGCACACAATAAATGTCCACAAAAAGACGTATTCCAGGTATACAGACACTCCAACATGTCTTGTATAAAAATTGCAGATTTATATTTCTAGAAAACTCATAGTGATTGTACAGCCGACATGTGTTTAGTCATCATGACTTTTTCAAGGCTGCAAAGAAACTAGTCAGTATCGCTATCATGTATAGACATATCAACAGGGATACATAATTATCAATCTAGTGCAAATAAACATATTCGGTCACCTCATCAGTGAATTTCAACTCTGATCACAGGTAAGGCACACTAAAAACATATAGGGGGTCATTATGACTTTGGCGTTCCCATGCCCTCCTTGTTGGCGGTGGCGGTAGACTGATAAATTATGAGCATGGTGGTCTTCCCAACTGAATACATCCAATCAACCGCTGGCACCGCCACCTCCAGGACAGCAGAGACAGATTACGAGGCTGCACACCGCCAAGCTTTCCGCTGCGGTCGCACCACCACGGAAACCCTGGCGGAAACCAACTCTATAAAAGGAGATACTCACTTTCAGGAAGCCAAACTCATCTGAATCCACCATACAACCTGAACTACACATTCTCCCCCTGCTCCTGCTGGTACAACGACTTCAGAACCTGCAACGGCGACGTTGACAACAACTGTAACTACACACACTTACCTGTCACTGTTGTATTTAGTGAATATATCTAGGCACACATAACATACACATCTGGGACGGGCAGTGAGGCCGATTCACACACGAACCCTCACACTGGTACGCACATTCACACACAGCGACATACACACATGCACACACATACTACACACACCACAGCCAACACACACTACAAAAACACACACCAACCTGCAGATACACAACATCAGCACAGTCGAACACCACAATGCACAACTGCAGCAATTCACAGAACTACACCACAGCCCCCACACCCCAAACGCATCATCAAGCAACCACAATACACACCTCCAGCTGACATTACATACATGCAACACGTAACAATCCCTGACCACCAACACATCCAAACACACAACCATACAATGAAGCATAGTCATACCATGCAAACACAGCACACAACGCTACTGATTTACAAATCACAAACCACATGTATGTACACAGTACAAACACAAAAGGGCATACCACACCACGAATAACAAATGTCAACACAAACAATACACACCACATCAACATACATGCATGTCCCAAACACAAACATGTCCTACACAATACACAGCCATTCCTGCAGGACAACTGCCAAGGCCGCACCCAGACATGCTGCCCAGAAACAACTGGTAGCACAACCAACACACACACAAACGTTACTCACACACACACCAAAGCATGCATGAACAAAAGGGCCATGTTGAAAGAAAGGCAGGACAAATATGTGACCATGGGACCGACAACTGGTTGGCCCGGATATATTAGATCAATAGAAAAGTAAATACATATATAACTATGAACAAATTAAAAGGCCATAGGTCAGTCCAAAGAATAATGTGCACAATGCACTTATGGCACTTCAGTGTGCCCCAACATGACTTCTGGCTGCCTCATGACCTCCACAGGGTAGGGGCATCAATGGGGCAGGAAGGCACCTCAGAGATGAGGGGGATGAGGGTTTGGACTCTGGTTTGGGAGGGGGCTCTTTGGGCTTGGGAGGGGGAGCTTAAGGTCAGGGTTAGGGGATGGCTGAGAACACATGAGAGGAGTCGACGGCAGGGGAGGGGCATGGGCACTAGCAGGGTGCTCAGGGGAGGACTTGGAGGTGGAAGGGCTGGACTTGGGGAGGGACACAGTGCATTTGGGGGTATCACAGGGTGGGAGAGGAGTAGGTAAGAGGGAAAACTCCAAGAGGAACTCCTTTCTGGACACACAGGAGTAGTCATGGCAAAAGGGTTCGGGAGTGAAAGGAGAGGGAGTAGTTGTAGGAGGTGTCTTGGTGGATGTCTTGGGTGCATGTGTAGGCAAGGAATTCTTGTGGGTGCTGGGTGTCTGTTTTGGTGGGTGAGTGTGGGCATTTATGTGTCTTTGAAGGAGGGGGGGAGGAGGTGCTGGGAGATGCCATGGTGGGCGGATGACTGTTGGGGTTGTGTCTGCAGGTATGGATGATGTGCTGCATGTGGGGGTGTCAGTGGATGTGGTGGCTGTGGATGTGGTGACTGGGGTGGATGTCTGCTATTGTGCTGACTGTGGGTAGGATTGGAATTGTGGCTGTATCATAGATGTTGGTGTAGTGTCTGCAGGTGTGTCTGGTGTAGGGTCTGTAAAGGAGGGGATGGTGGGGGAGTCTGTGCAGGTAGTGGGTTTTGGTGTATCTGTAGGTGGGTGTTGTTTGTGTGCATGCCAGTGGTGGGTCTTGTGGTGCTTATGTCTGTCAGCTGTAGTGTTGGATGTTGAAGTGGGTGCATGCTCATCTGTCTGTGGGCTCTGGTTGGGATGGGGAAGAGGGTTCTGGGATTGAAATGAGGTAGGTGGAGGGGAGACGGAAGAAAAAGGGTGACTGGCTGCTGTCACTATGAAGGCCAGAGCCTGAAAGGATCTCTGTAGGCCAGCCAGTGCACTGTGAATACCCTCCAGGAACACATTACTCTGTTGCACTTGAGTTTCTAGTCCCTGGATGGCATTCACAATGGTGGACAGACCCACAGAAGTTGATCTCAGGAGGAGAATAGCCTTCTCACTGAGGCCAACAGGGTTGACTGGGGCAGGAGTGAGGAACCTGCGGTGAAGGAGACACCCGCCTTCCTAGGTGAGCAGGCATGAACAAATGAGGGAGCTACAGGGAGGGTGGTGGTATTAAGGGGTGGTGGACAAAGAGGGTGCTGGGGTGGTCCTAGAAAGGTCCGCCAATGCCAGGGAGTGCCCACTGGAGGAGGATTCCAAAGATAAAGTGGAAGATCCTATTCCCCCCCATGGCACTCCCCTGGCCCTCAGGGCCACTGGGTCCCTCGCTGGTCGCTGCACTCCAGGTCCCGTGGCCTGCAGCATCCTCATTCGCCTGTGCCCGGTCTCCTTCGTCTGCCATTGCTGATGCACACAAATAGAGAGAGAGAGAGGGAGAGTGATTGAGAGGGAGAGAGAGGGTTAACTAAATCCTCACATACACACATTTAAACATGCACATCTGTAGGTAAACATCACCTGGCTAGGCTATCTCTGTTTGCATTACACATATCCTACATCATGTCACAACATGTCATATGTCAAGACTCACACCCACATCAATTTTCAAAATAGTTGGCATCACTGGAGTAATTCACATGATCACCAGCTAATTCATGTCTGCATGCACGTCATGCCCTGGATGAAGTAAAAATGACTACATGATTCCTGACAAACCTCTCCATACTCCTACCACCTATTGGAAGAGCAGGTAACTGAACAATGCACATCAGAGCTGTACTGAAACTACACCTGATCAGTCAATGTCCACCTGTAAAGTCCCTTGCTAGTTATGGCTACTCCGCTCACAAACCACAGAACACATGCAAGTCACATTACATGGCTGACCTAAAACTCTGTAAGTGCCAAATGGATCCATTAAGTGATGTAACCACTACAAGTTGGACCCTCATGCAAGTCACATCTGATGTGTAGAATACACGAATGGGGTACAGCTATGTGATGAGTTTGACCCATTCACAGAGGAGGATCTGCAGACACCTAACAAATATACACCACAACACATCACACATCAATGTGCATCTGCAATGGCTTTCATGGCACACATGACACATCCACAGACAATCACTGAGTGCTGTGTCACAACTAATTCACTTCTGGTAACCACATATCACATCATAGGACACCTACCATTCCATCAGACTTGCAGTTATAATAGTACTACTTCACAACATGAGCAAACCTTCATTACACACACCATTTCTAGACAACACACATGGAAACAGAAATAACATGTACGCATCATGCACACATCGCCCTGCATGACTGCCATTGCACTGACAACATACCCCACCACTACATGGGACAGCTACAGGAATGATGATACAACGTAAAGAAAATATCACCTTATTACAAAGTCTGAAAAAATCTTATCTTGTCAAAATTACCATCATCAGCTAGGGAAGACCACCATGTTCATACAGGGGTAGGACTTCCTCCACCAGCTTCTTAAGTTCTTCCGGGGTGGAGGCTGGGGCCCTATCACCTACAGGACGTGGCATGATGGCTTCCAGAGGTAGTACACAGCAGCTCACATCATGGAGGTCTTGCTAGCAACAGTATCAGGAGTCAAGTGAGCAAGGCTTCAGAAAATGGTGATCACTCTCACCATGTACAGGACTGTCACTGCAGGCAGTCATCATCATTGGCCCAAGTCCGCCACAGGCAGCAATTTTAACTAATGACTATTTGCATGGCAGTTGCGACTGCCTACCGCCATGACAACTTCCGCCGCCATACTTCCAAATGTCCACTACAGCAGGACAGGCGATTTTGGGCCATATGCATGAAAAAATGGCCTTACGAATCGCAAATAGCGATTTTTAAGAAATCGCTATTTCCGAGTCGCAATTGGCCATGTAACAAAATTGCGATTTTTTAGAGATTCAGTAAAAAATCGCAAATTGAGAGAAGTTTTGAGAAAGCACACCTGGAGGAGCCTGATGACATCACAAGCAGGAAGTGAGACATCCCAGGCAGTTTCAGGTGCCACACCCAAACCAGCATCCTGAGAGAGAGCAGCCCAGCCACACAGAGCAGCACTCTGAAAGAGGCAGCACACCTGAGCAAGGATGGACACCTCAGCCCAAGGACAGGAGAAGGGAGAAAGAAAGGTCAAGCTCAAATTCAGCAAGCAAGAGCTTGAGGTGCTGACAGAGGAGGTGGTCAGGAGCCATGACTGCCGTTTTGGCAAAAGCTCACTCCAGGTGCCTGAGAGTGAAAAAAGGAGACTATGGGCAGATATCCAATCAAAAATCTGCGCAATTGGAGTGGCACAGAGCTCCGTAGAAGAAATTAAGAAGAGGTGGTATGACCTGCGGTCCCGTGCGAAGGAGAGGGTGGCAAGGAGACTGCAGGAGGCCAGGGGCACAGGAGGCGGTCCACCCACAGAGGCACCATCCACCCCATTAGAGAACGTAGTCGAGTCCACACTCCTCCCTGAAGCTGTGACAGGGGTCACAGAGATAGACACCTCCGGCATGCCAAGTACCAGCCAAGTTAAGTGCAATATTGATTTGTAACCCCATATGTGTATGCACAAAATCCCCTTAGGAATTAGCAAGTAATGTTAAACATTGTGAGAAGTAGTCCAGTCCACACCTTAGAAGCAGCACAACAATGCATTATGGGAGTGGCAGTTCACAACCCAGAGCTAAAAGTAGCACATACAATGTATTTAGGTAGAGCGACACCCAGAGGAACACAACAAACACAACACAGTGTAGAGAAGTACCTGTACCTTTATTACCATTGTGTGACCGTAGTTGTAACACACATAACTGACATGCTGCATATTGTCATTGCAGGTGCGCCAGGCCCAGCAGCCACTGCATCAGCATGCGTAGGCGAGACTGACACCCACCTGGCCTCTGATTCCAACACCAGTGGGTCTCTCACCATTGCGCATGTCCGACGCAGGCCCAGGGCACTGCCACTGCCAGAGCTCAGCCAAGACTTAGATGAGCAGCAGGAAGGGCCAATTTCCCCATCACCAACAGGTATGCGTAGCCAAATGCAGGAGGTCAGGTATCAGCAGACCACAGCACCCCGCAGGATGGCGACCAATTCTGGGGCACAGCAGCATGAGGCAGGTGAGGGTCCCTCCTTATTTGGTGGGCTGGAAGCTGCTTTGTTGCAGCAGCAGCGCCTACAAAACAAGAGGATCCTGGGATTCCAAAAGAATTTGCGCCAACATAACAGCAACATGGTGGGCCTGCATCGCCAGCTTGAGTCCCTCAATTCAAACATAGAACTGCTGCATGAGGGACAGGTGCAGGCATCACATGACACCAGAGACCTCACAAGTGCTGTCCGTGAACTATGCCAGGAGCTGCGCCATGAGAGGGTGAGCCAGCACAGACAGGAGCGCAGATTTGTGAACATGTTTGGCGGCTTCTGTCTTTCTGTGAACAGGGTGGCAAATGCAACGTCACTGATTGCCCGTTGTGCAGTGGCTGCACAAGTGGAAGCAGCACACCGCAGCAGGGATGTTGCGAATGGACTGGTACAGATCACCAATGTGATCGACAACATAATGGGACAGAGGTCAGCCACATCGAGTGAGCTTGCACTGGGGGACACTGAGGACATTTTCAGCCTCAGCAGTGTAGCTGTACCAGCATTGGACACCAGATAGCGCAGTGCCAGGCACAGCACTGCCACTGAGGCGGACAATAGAGGTGCCAGTGAGGTAACTGGGCACCCGAGTGGTGTGCGTGGCCGCAAAAAATGACTGTAGCTGCCAGTGGACTTATGTTTTCACTATGACGTAATAGTGCATTACTCAGGTCCTTCATTGTTTCTAGTTTATCACTTAACCTTTTTTTGCAATTCCTCAAACGAACATTACCTGACTTAAGGTAATAAATGTATTTCACAGTTACAGTTGTCAGAGGATTTGTGTCATTTATACTTATGTCTGAAATGGTTGTGTGTGATGTCAGCACGCCTTTGCCGTCCCTCTGCTGAACTGGTCCTGTCTGCTGGCTGTAGGGGTGGTATGGGATCATCATCCTCATCAGATTCAGTATCACATATTTCTACAGGTATGCCCCTGGTGGTGGCTATATTGTGCAAGATAGCACAAGTAGCCAATATTCTACATGTCGTCTCTGGACTGTACTGTAGTGCCCCTCCACTTTTGTGGAGGCACCGGAAGCGACTCTTCAGAAGTCCAAATGTGCGCTCCACCACATTGCAGGTTGCCCTGTGTGCTGCATTGTATCTCCGTTCAGCAGGTGTTTCAGGATTGAGGTAGGGCGTCATCATGTAGGTGTGCACAGCGTAGGCACTGTCTCCTGGAAGGGACAGAGGGTATGATGAGAAGTGGGCCATCTGACATCAGCATGCCATCAATGCGCCATTGTATAGAGAGACAATACCTAGTAGATATCCTTCACCAAACTCCCCAGCTAGCAGTCTTGTGTGTATGCCGCTATGGCGAAAGATGTACGAATCATGGGTGCTCCCTGGGTACCTGGCCATGAGATCAGTTATGATTTAGGAGGCATTGCATATCACCTGTATATTCATTGAATGTTGGCCTTTCCGGTTGTGGTACACATACTCTGTGACGGATGGTGGACAGATTGCCACATGTGTCCCATCTATGGCACCTAGGACGTGGGGGAACTGTGCTATTTGGTAAAATTCAAATTTTGTCTGCTGTATTTCTTGTGGGGTGTGGGGGAATCTGATGTACTGGTGTAGTTTGCTGAGCATGGCGTTGATAAATGCATTGAAAAATCTGGAGAGGGTACTCTGTGAGACCCCGCCAGCTGCTGCTATGACCCCTTGATAGCTCCCTGAGGCGAGTAGGTGGAGGGAGCATAATACCTGCACATGGGTGGGTATGCTGTGAGTCCTTAGTGTTCTGCGCTGCAGTATGGGTTGTAGCTCAGCTATCAGATCATGTATCATGGCTGAGTTCAACCTATATCTCTCATATGTTTCCACCTCTGTCAGGTTAAAAAGTGTAATGCGCACTCTGAAAATGCGCTCCTGTCTCCTCCTCCCTCTCCTCAAACCTGCCAAGATCCTCATGCTCCTCGCCATGACGTAGAGTGCAGCCATTGTGGAAAAGAGTCTGAGGCATTCTGGGCCTCTTTATATAGGTTGCACCTGGGCCTGGTTTCACTTAGTGGTATTTTGCATGTGCAAAATGCCATTCTGCGAAAAATCTCAATTTGCTATTTTTTTGTGATGCATCTCTTTGCGACTTGGATTTTGTGACTCGCAATTTGTGCCTCGCAATTTCCTACTGGAAATACCAAATCGCAATATGCGACTCGCAAAACCAGGTCGCAACGCAAAAAATCACAATTTTTGCGATTTCTTATTTTTGGTCTGCGAATGCCTTTCATGCATCGCAGACCATTTTTTTGCACTCGCAAACCGCTGAATTTTGTGATTCGCACCATTTGCGAGTGCAAAAAAGTTTCATACATCTGGCCCTTTGTGCACAGGTAATCCATGGATAAGCCTAATTAAGTGCACCATACACATACTCAACCATTTGGTGGTGTAGCCCTATGTGTGCCATCATGGCAGTGCTTCAAATTGTGACATTATTGATACAATGTCATTTTGAAGTTTTATAAATGTTGATAGCTATGTTTAGATACTCGGAGGCACATAGGTGAGGGCTTTATATGGCTCAATTGAAATAATATTTGTATGATCAGTGCAGCACAGCTCAGTCAGCCAGAGATGTACTATTACACATGTGGCACGTCTCCTTTATGAATTATATGTCAACCAATGTGCAGCAATGAGGGTGCAACATCCGTATTACAATGGTCGTTATTGCATATGACAGCAGTGCGATGCATCACCTATAGTGTTAGGTGTGAGCTGGTATACCTTGTGGTGCTAACTCATGCCAACTGCTTTACTTATTGTACATTTTCTTCTCAAACATAGTTATCCTGCACTGAGGAGATTAAGACAACCACCAGCGTACCGTCCACTAGTTGACCTTGCAACCATGGAGGACAGGCATGTAATCCAGATATATTGTTTGGATTGTCAGATCATCATGGATCTATGTACACAGTTGGAGCCAGATCTCTTTCCAGCCATACACAATTCCTATTGCATCCCACCCATTTTACAGGTCTTGTCAGTGCTACACTACCTGGTCACAGGCTCCTTTCAAAATACAGCGGCCTTAACAGCAGGGATGTCTCAGCCCATGTTCAGTCTTGTCTTGAAGGATGTACTGTGTACTCTGTTAAAGCACCTGGACAGCTACATCAGGTTGCCCCAATGTGCAGATGCGGCCCTGTGAAGGCTGTCTTTTATGATCTGGGACAAATTCCTCATGTGATAGGGGCCACTGATCGTACCCATGTAGCCCTGGGCCCTCTCAGTGCCAATAAACATGCGTATATGAACAGGAAGAACTACTACTCCATAAATGTTCAGGTCGTGTGTCTGGCAGACTAGTACATCTCTCAAGTGACAGAAAAATTTCCAGGATATGTGCATGATTCCTACATTTTGCGGAACAGCAATTCCCCACACATGAAGGCATGACTACACACAGAGGGGGCATGACTCCTTGGGATATGTGTATATGTATATGTTTAACTGTTATGGCACCTGTCATCACAACCTGCCCAGTCACTGCACCTATTGTTTTACAAGTCCTACATTTGTGCACACAGGTGACTCTGTCTATCCAAACCTTCCTTCGCTGTTGACACCAGCGAGGTAGCCTGCCATGGAAGGGGAACTCCATTTCAATGAGCCCCACGGGAGGACAAGGCATAACATTGAGTCCACTTTCGGCCTCTTGAAGGCCAGATTCAGGTGCCTGAACCTATCTGGAGATGCTCTCCTGTACTCGCTCCAAAAGGTATGCCAAATCATTGTTGCCTGCTGCATGCTTCACAATCAAGCCCTGAGATGTCAGAAATCATTGCTAGCTGATGAGGGTGAGGCAGCTAGACCAGTGGTTGGAAATGCTGAAATGGCAGGTGATTAAAAGCCAAAGGAAAAATATGTAGCAGACTCTAGGACAGAGCTCATGAATCAGTACTTCCTGTGACATACAGGTATGTGGAGTGGAGTTTACCAAGTCTTGTATGTCCAAAATCAGAAGTGGATTGGTGACAATAGTCCTGACTTGATTCACACTGTAACAGTGGTTGAGCTCTAACATCTGTGTACACTATAGTTACCTACATTCACTTCTCAAATGAACAGACCTGTTTTGAGCAATGCTTGCTACATTCTACTGAGCTCATGTCATTCCACCTCCGACTGTGGTTTAAATCATGGCTTTAGGCATTCATAGTTATTATCCATTGCTAACTTGTTCCAGACTTCAGGGTTGTACATGACTGATGGCAGGTAAATGATTTGTGTGATAAGTTTGTCACTGGTGATAAGTGGTAATATCTGGGGGGGCCCCAGATGTTCTACCCTGGGCACGATATCTATGACTCGCATATGTGCTTTGTGTGGATGTATCCCTTCCATCCTGATGGTACTCTCTGTCATGGTATTTGTGCAGGTTGGAATAATGACATTACTCTTGAGTGGCCCTGGATTACTCCTTCTCTGACATCTGCCCTGGGACATATCAGTATTTATTTGTCTCCTGCAGAGGGTTGCCTCCCTCTGATGTCCACTACACTCCCTGACCGATGTAGGGGGGCATAACCAGACTACAATTGGCAAGCATGACAATTGCAGATGTTTTATGAACGACACATATACAGTAGCTGTGTTCAATAGTGATTCATTGTGCATGTCATGATTATGAAATTATAAGTATGGTGTATAAATAGAAATGAGGGTCATGAGTGAGTTCGTGGTAGATGGAATCATCAGGGTAGCTGCTACAGCAGTTGATTGCACAGGTCCAGTATCCAAGTGCAATGGCAAAAATGGAGTAATGTCTCCGAACAGTCAACAGTGGGTTTCAGTGGCACACAAGGGAGACAAATCAGGTGAAGTTAAATTCCTGACAGTGGGTTTTGTTTTGGCATCCGCTCCAGCTGGATGTCTGGGTGGACGTCCACGTTTGCAGGGGAGGGGTTCTTCTGCTACAGAGACAGGGGTGTCTGAGGCATGTGGTTCTCCTGGCAGGGCCGCCATCCCACTGACTGCCGGTGATGTAGATGGGACAGATGCAAGGTTGCTAGCTGAAGGGACCTGTTGGTGTGTCAATGAATCATGCAGGATGGTGTTGGTGTCTCTCAGCACCCCGGCAATGGAGGCCATGGTGGCACTGTGGGCCTGCCACTGCTGCATGACCTCCTGGTGGTATTCCCTCTGCAGCCTTTGGTTTTCCCCCAACATTGTGATAATTTGGCCCATCCTGACCAGGGAACTTTGGTATGCTTCCAGGACTTGGGAGATGGTTTCCTGGTCAGTCGAGTCCCTTGGGGGGCCCCTCCTCTGGCCCACAGCTTCCCTCTCACACCCACTGCCCCCAGGTGCCTATGCCTCTGGCACAGTGTGCCCACTCCCAGTGTTAGCAGGACCTTCATCGTCTGGGGTCTCATGGATCGACTTAGGTCCCTGTACTGTGGGGCACACAATAGTTTGAACAGTCCTTGGACGAAGGTTTGAGGATGAAGTGTCAGCTATGATGTTGTAGCAACTGGTGTGGGGGTATTTATGTGGACAGGGTGAGACAGGGAGTCATAGACTGGCCAGATGTCCCAGATGGGCCAGGTAGGTCATCACTGTCTAGACATCCAGGTGTGTTGTCCTCTCTGGAGTCTTCATCCCTTCTTCCTAGCTATGACAATGACAGATGCTGCACAGCATAACTTTGGTGGTACATACTAGTCTGTGATATGTGTTCCATGCTCCATGTAGGGTGCTATTATTCAGGTTTTGTACATATAGCGCTGTGGATGGGTTTGGGTACTGTCTGATACTTCACATGACTGTACAGCACTGTTCCTTAATGTATTTTCAGGCTTGCTAGATATGACACGTATTGGCTCAACATTGCACCATGGTGTCCCAATGGGATGACAGTATGTGAGTATGCAAGGTTAAATGTCATGTCTGTGCATGCTGTGCATGTGCATGGAGTCTACCCTCTTAATTTCCATAGCATGCTCAGTCTATTTCAGGGTTGGAGATCTACATGAGTGGCCATTTGGATTTGTCACAATGCTATAGCAATGTTTAGGTTTGGTTGCCATTGTGGTGTGCCATTGCATTTCTGTCATTACCCTGTAGTGGTCCTCAGTCGTACCTTCTAGTTGGTGTAGCTCGTACAATAGTCATACATGCATGGGTTGTGATGTGATGTGCACATTCCTGGTATTCATGTAGATGGACTACTGCATTGTGGGATTGATAGTGATAGTATTAGCTACTGCTATCCATGCCTTGGCAAGGGGTGTGTGAGTAGTTGGGTTGGGTGGGTGGAGGTGTGGCATGCAGGAGAGGGGCATTAGGTGATTAGGTGGGAGGTGTAGTGAGACACAGTGAAATGGGGAGTGTTTGGGTAGTGAGGAAGCATGCAGGACATGACAAATTTGTGACTTGAAAGTTGTGGATACAGTGTCCAGAGTCGAGTCCTCCAGGTATTCCAGTCAAGCCCGCGGGATACAGGATGTCCAAGACCTTCCCCTCCCAAGATGTGAACTGTAGGGGAGGACGTGGGGGCCCACCTCCAGTACTGTGCATGGTGATGTGGTATCGTGATGCCATGGAATGTACCTTCGCCTGTAGCTCGTTCCATCTCTTCCTGATGTCCTCCCTTATGCTTGGATGGTGGCCTACTGAGTTGACGATTTTTTGCCACAACTCAATTTTCTTGGCAATAAAAGTTGGTTGGACCTTTGCTCCAAAGCAGTTGTAGATATACCCTGACAATTTCATTTACCATGACCCTCAACTCTTCATCTGTGAACCAAGGGTGCTTTTGTGGGGACATGGCTGTGTTGAGGGGGTGTGTCGTGTCTGTAAGGGTACAGTGTTGGGTGATTGATAGGGTGTGGGTGGTGTGTTGTGTGTGATGGATGCTTGTTGTGATTTGTGTGTTTATTATGTGTTGCATGTTAGTTGTGCTGGTGTGTGGTGTGTGCCTATGGTGGGAGGGTGCCCTCTCTCAGTGGTTGTCTGCTCATGGGGTATGTGTAAGTTGTATATGTTGCGAAGAATTGTGGGTTGTATCGGGTGTGTTATATAGTGCTGTGAGTAAGTGTGTCAGGTGTGTGGATGTGTGCCAGGTGTTGGGTATTCAAACTGTCCAATATGGTGTTGTGTTCTGACAGTGGTGGGTTCTGACCATGGCGGTTCACACTGCCGATGGTTTTCTGCCATGGTAGAACCGATGTGGTGATTTCTGGCTCTAATCTGGTGGGCGGATTTGTGTCGTGCTGGAGGTGCTGGTGGTGGAACTGCTCCTTTCCCGCCCATCAGTGTTGTGGCGGTCTCGATTTTCTGGCTGTTTTTTGGCAGTCTTCTGTGTGTGACTCCTAATACAGTGGTCGGAGAACCGCCAACATGGTCGTCTTTTGGCAGTCGCCACCACGGCGGTCTTGCTAGAAGACTACCAAAGTCGTAATGAGGCCCATAGTGATCCTCAATGTGCCACCAACATGGTCTTTAAATTTAAAGTGCATGTGAATCTTTAAAAAACCACACCATTGTGATCACACTACACCCAAAAGTCAGAAATGAGATCCCAAGACTATCATTATGACCTGGCGTTCAGAAGATCGACAGGGCCACGTGGCCGTCTCACCCCCAACAGGCCGGCAGTGAAGACTGCCACATTATGAGTGTGGCAGATTGGCCTCTGCCAACCCACCACATCCCCACCTGTATTGCCAGGGCGGTTGGACCCACTGGGCTGGAGATTATCATCACCGACCTGACAGCCCAATGAAGACCGCCGGCAGTATTAGGAGTCGGCATTCCACAAGGGTTTCTGCTGTGATAGCACAGACACAAAACCATGGAGGAAAGGCTACCGGTGTGAGGAAATGGAATTCCTGTCACCGGCTTATGACTCCCCCACCCCCTCCTGGAAGACCAATACCCTACACCCCCTCCATACCAGAACCCCCCACCCCCCTACCAGAACAGCGTCCCCCTCTCCCTACCAGTACAGCACCCCCACCGTACAGCGCCCCCTACCAGTACAGTGCCCCCTACCCGCATACACGCACACAGAGACCCTCACGCACCCTGCATACACTCATTCACCAACACTTACATACACACATTCACTCATAAGCATCCATACATGCATTCACTCACATGCATCCATACACTCACTCACTTACAAGCATCCATACACGCACTCACTTCAACAATCATACATGTATTCAAACATGTATACACACACCCATACACACACGCATACACACACACATACACACACCCATTCACACACGCATACACACACCCATACACACACGCATACACACACCCATACACATACCCATACACACTCGCATACACACTTACATTCACACATGCAGACAACACCCACTCACACAGACACACACAACACCCCTCACCCACCCCAATCCCCTGTCGGACAATCAACTTACCTTGTCCGGTAGGGAACGGGAACAGGCGCTTCCATTGCCGCCAGCACCCAGCCATCAGGACACTACCAGGCCATATTACAGGTCGTAATACGGCTGATGGAGTCCTTTAGGCAGGGCGGAGCTGGTGGTAGAACCACCCATGGCCTCTGACAGCCAGCATGACTATTGGAGGATTTATGCCCAAAATGTGACAGAAATCCTGCACTACTTGTAATACGGTGGTTGAAAGACTACCAGCACTGGCAGTCTTCTGGCGCCCACGGGTTTGGCCGTCTTTTAAAAAGTTGTAATGAGGGCCCAAGTGCCACTCCCAATGAGATGATTAAAAAGTAGTGGGTGGAGTACAGATGGAAATAAATCTACAGGAAAATCATACAACACCACATTCCCAAAATAATGGGTGTAAATCATGTTGCTGAAAAGAGCAGAGAAGTAAAAGAGCGCACACAAAGTGACAACCTGGATCATGACCTCTTGATGTGTATCATTCTATTGATCCCAAATTCCGTCTCATCGTTTTTCAATCTTGCCCGACCGCGAAGTAAACCCCGACAAGAACTAGGACGGAGGCCATTATGAGTATAGTTAAACATACTTTGACCCTCAGCTTACAGAGGGTGCGATGAATTCTTATGTAACTTGGTAAATTTGTCCCATACTGTGAAGTTGCAATTATGACAACACTACTATAGCAACCTGCAAAAAAGTCCCAAAAAGTAAGGTTTAAACAAAATACCTACTCCATTAGAAATTGGGGGGCATGAAAATTATTATCCTCCTAATTACTATATATTCGACCTGAAGGGCCAGCTTCCAGTTAATCTGTGAAACCATAAAGAAATCTCCTGTCAGAAATCCAGACGTTTTAGAGCAAGATCCTACGATCTCCTGTAATTTTTTTCCACAACATACTTGTGCAAAGGTCTGCATACAATTACCAGATCAGACGTATATTGAACAGAAGGGCCGTGATAAGCCTAGAAGAACCAGGATAAGAAAAAATATATATAAACATTGAAGCTGGTTGCCCTGATCCATTTTACAACAACAGAGCACCAGCGTGACTAATCAGGGCCACTTACCTTTTCATGCTCTTCACATTTGTGTACTCACGAGGGTGCCAGTGATTATGGCTCTTCAGATGAGGCCCCTCTCCTCCACCCCCCAGTGCCTTGAAACCCTTACGGGTGAGTAGCGGCGCGTTACAAATACTGATTGATTGACTGATTGATTGATCGAAGGCCGCACAGAGGAGCTGGAATTTACCAGTCTCCGAGATACATAAACATAGACAAAGGACTGCAGTTAGAGCCCATCACCAGAGACAGGGCTGCGCCATCATGAAGATATAAAAGAACTCAATTTCATAGTTCCTGGTTACGGCCCCTGTTTAGTACATTGTTAGAGTGAAAGTTACTAATAAAATTGCATGATTAACTGATAGAAAAACATGTGTTTAAAAGTGCAAGGCTGAAATGAAAACGAGGCCTACACTGATAATTGACTCAGATATTTTGAAAATGAAAATAAATCACTGCCTAATTAAATGTATTTTATGCTTTACTAACTGACAGTAATGAAAAAATAATAATTACATGTTTAGAAAATAAATGAATTTTATGAAATGTTGTACACTGCACATTTTATTGCTTTTTTAAACGTTTTATGTTAAGCTAATTCAGAATGAAATAAATGTGATGCTTAGAAAGTTTTCTGTTCTTTCTGAAACATCCTGTGTGATGATCTAATATTCGAGAGAAATATTCTTGTGCTGTTTTTTTTAAACATTCGTTTAGTTCTTGACAGATAGGGGCATATTTATACTCTGTTTGCGCCGGAATTGCGTCATTTTTTTTGACGCAATTCCGACGCAAAACTAACTCCATATTTATACTTTGGCGTTAGACGCGTCTAGCGCCAAAGTCCATAGAGTTTGCGTCATTTTTTTGCGTGGACACCTACTTTGCGTTAATGATATGCAAGGTAGGCGTTCCCGTCTAAAAAATTGACTCCGAGGCATGTGCGCCGTATTTACACTCCCGGGCAAAATTCACGCCCGGGAGTGGGCGGGTCAAAAAAAATTACGTACGGCCGCTTTTGTGCCGTTTTTTAGCGCCTGGTCAGGGCAGGCGTTAAGGGACCTGTGGGCTCGGAAGGAGCCCAGAGGTGCCCTCCCATGCCCCCAGGGACCCCCCCTGTCACCCTTGCCCACCCCAGAAGGACGCCTAAGGATGGAGGGACCCATCCCAGGGACATTAAGGTAAGTTCAGGTAAGTGTTTTTATTTTTATTTTATTGTGGCATAGGGGGGTCTGATTTGTGCCCCCCTACATGCCACTATGCCCAATGACCATGCCCAGGGGACAGAAGTCCCCTGAGCATGGCCATTGGGCAAGGGGGCATGACTCCTGTCTTTGCTAAGACAGGAGTCATTTCTATGGGGGTCGAAAAAAATGGCGCAAATTGGGTTGAGGCGAAAAATTTGTCTCAGCCTGACTTGCCAACCATTTTTTGGCGCCCAAGCTCCATATCCCCCTACGCCGGCGCTGCCTGGTGTATGTCGTTTTTTTTCACGCACACCAGGCAGCGCCGGCGGCTAACGCCGGCTAACGTCATTGAATAAATACGGCGCCCGCATGGCGCTTCAGAATGGCGTTAGCCGGCGCTACTTTTATTGACGCAAAACTGCATTAGCGCAGTTTTGCGTCAAAAAGTATAAATATGCCCCATAGTGTTCTACAGAAAGCAATGGCTTCAGTAGGTTTATGTAGTTTGAAACATTTTATTTCTGCGACGGAAACTGGTGATGGCAGTGAAAGGAGCTGAACCAATGAGGGAGAAAAGAACACAAGAAGTGCAACATGAAGAAACGTGCTTTAGTTTTAATTGGTTCTGTCCAAAACTTCCCTATTGTCTAACCAATGGCAGAGTATCTAGTTACTTTTTGGGACTTTATTATTGTGATGTAAGCTCAGACTTGGGGGAGATTTTGCTTTGTCCTTTGCTGTGATCTGCCTTATGCAGAATTCTTCCCTGCTGTTTAGGGTGCAGTTTTTCCCTGTTCCTGGCTGTGTTCAGATGTGCTTTTATTTCTGCTAGTGAAATTATGTGCTATGTGCCACTGACAGTTCAGATGTATTATGGCCAAATATTACTGAACTGTTCCCACATATGTCACTGTCCACTGAAGATGACCAGAAGATGCTCCACTGAAGAAGATTTTGCTGCCTGCTGAACCCATTAAGAGGCATAACACAAATTGTGCATTTGTCTTTCTTGCAGGTTTTCATGTTTTTCTCTTCTAGAAACCCAATAGCTATTTTTGCAAGCGCCATAGATGGATGTTTTCCAAATTAGTTTTTGTCTTCTTTTTCTTTTTGCATAAAGTCCAACATGCTTAATCTAATTAGGATAATAGTTAGAATGTCACGTTCTGAATTTGGCTGTTCAAAATATCCGATTGTGAATATCCCTGTGTTAGCTTGGTGTATTCAATCTCAACTGTGCATCTGATATTGCTGGTATTCCTTATGGTGATTCTTGAGTGCCTAATGATTCATATTCTGTCAAAGCTGAGATCCTTTAGAAGGTTTGGTCAACCTGTGTTATTCATGTATCTTTATAATTTGGTTTTACGCTTGATTTACTTGATTTTAGCATTGTTAATCTAAAGGGTAAATAAATGTTTGAACTCTACTAAACTTGTGTGGTCATGGTGCGTATAAAATACTAACTCTAATGTTGATTAATGATGGTATTGTTTGGTTTTGATTATTGTTGACTTAGTTTTGTTCAGAACCAAACACTCACACCTATCTGAGTCCTAAGGTTCATTCAAGCTCATAAAGGTAGATGGTTGGTTACCCTTACGTGTCCCCTTATAAAATAAATTATAAAAACAAATATAAGGTAGGATGCGCCCACAGAATTTGGTAGGTGCACAGGATGGTCATGTCTCAATAAGGAGACGTTTGGCTATGTCCCAGTAGGAGGAGATTGATAATATGTCATTCGGAAAAAAATTGGAGATTTGGTTTTACAAATGCCCATTTGAACATTCATAATTTTTAAAATTAAGTTTTGCGAATGCTTGTTTGGATTTTGATTTTGCCAATGCTTGTTTGAAGATGTTCTTAGCGTTACTAGTGTGATTTGTGATTGAGTTAGGGTTCTGTGCTTGCACTGCTTAAGCAAATCGCAGGTGAATTGTGATGTTTGTGAGTTTTAGGGAGCTGGCATACTCCAATGTAGTTTGTTAGGCCCTTAGCTGCTGGGCCTTTGCAGCTTTCAGGAACAGGCAGACTTGAATCAGAAAACCAAATTTTTCAGAACAATTTTGGCATTTTACTGGGACATACCCCATTATTAAAAATGTTTGTGCTTTTAGCCTCCTTCTAGTTAGTGACAGAAATGGGTGTGAAACTAATACTGGATCCCGGACTGCTAAACATTTCTGAAAAGTAGACAAACTTCTGAATTCAGCAAGGGGTCATTTGTGTAGGTCCTTCAAGGTTTTCCTACAGAAAGTAACAGCTAAAATAAAAATTTATTTAAATTGAGGTAAAAAAAGAGCCTTTTCCGGCTATGTTTTCTTCTATAACTTTTTCCAGCTATGGCAGATTTTTTTAAAGCAATATACTGTTACATCTGCTGGACTCTTCTGGTTGCTGGGATATATAAGGCTTGTAGGTTCATGAAGAACCCTAGGTACCCACATCCAATAAATGAGCTGCACCTTGTAATCAGGTTTCCTTGTATACTGGATATACAGCAAGTCGTTGGGTGAAATATAAAGACTTAAAATAGGTCTCAAGGAAACCTTTGTATTTCCAAAATGAGCACAAGATAAGGTGTTGAGAAGCAGTGGTTATTTGCGCATCTCTGAATTCTGGGGTTCCCATACTAGCATGTGAATTACATGGCATTTCTCAAATAGACGTGTTTTTTACACACTGTCTTACATTTGGTAGGAAAATATGTAGAGAAAGACAAGGGGCAATAACACCTGT
The DNA here is from genome assembly GCF_031143425.1 of Pleurodeles waltl. Lineage (NCBI taxonomy): Eukaryota > Metazoa > Chordata > Amphibia > Caudata > Salamandridae > Pleurodeles > Pleurodeles waltl. The sequence continues at coordinate 763,678,377 of NC_090439.1, read as the reverse complement.
TGTGCTATTCTGTGTGCCCCGAAGTCTCCCAATAAAAATGGTGCCTCACTTGTGTGGGTAGGTCTACTGCCCGCGGCAGGAAATGCAACATGGACACATCACATTTTAACATTGAAATCTGACGTGTTTTTTGGAAAGTGCCCAGCTGTGGTCTTTGGCTTCTGGCTCAGCCGGCACCTAGGGAAACCTAGCAAACCTGTGCATTTTTTAAAACTAGACACCTAGGGGAATCGAAGATGGGGTGACTCGTGGGGCTCTTACCAGGTTCTGTTACCCAGAATCCTTTGCAAGCCTCAAAATTTGGAATATAAAACACTGTTCCCTCACATTTTGGCGCTGCAAAGTTCTGGAATCTGAGAGGAGCCACAAACTTCCTTCCACTCAGCATTTCCCCAAGTCTCCTGATACAAATGGTGCCCCAAAACACAATGTGAACACATCATATTTTTCCAATGAAAACAGACGTGTATTTTGCAAAGTGCCTAGCTGTGGAGTTTGGCCTCTAGCTCAGCCGGTACCTAGGGAAACCTAGCAAACCTGTGCATTTTTAGGATTAAATCTGTTTATTACCATTTTGTCTCATACAGCTATTTCACCTACAACCACTGGCCGGTGGATATATAAATAAAAAGGAAACAGGAAACCAAGCATGATGCCCTGTACCTATGTCTATACATTGCGATAGAGCCCATTTACCCCCCCTCTTCGCATAGGTCTCCTCCAACCCATGTTGTAGCTGTCTCTCCGGTCAGGTCTTTAGCTAAGCTAGTCAAGCCCAACACGTGTAAGTAGTGCGGGCATGTCAGCTCCCGGAACTCATCTGAGAGGTAAGAGATACAGGGCCCCCATATCTTATCAAACTTGGACAGGGTTCCCGTGACCATTGCAGTCAGTTTTTCCATCCTCACTATGTCCCACAACTTGTGTAGCCAGTCAGTATGTGAGGGAACCACCTCTGTACCCCATTGAGCTAAAAGCAGCTGTTTAGTGGCTCCGATATCCAGTGTAATGGCTCTAACTTTTGGAGCCTTGAGATTATATGTCTGTGCGTTCTGTAGTCTTAATAAGACGTAGCTAGGGAAACGAGGCACGGCTGTGTCATATATTCTGTCTATAGTATCCAAAGTGTTCTTCCAGAGAGAAGCTAAGGGGAACATTGCCATAGGATATGTGGAGTGTACCCCTCTGTCCACACCCTCGCCAGCAACTGTCCGTGGTGCCCTTCCACCATCTGGCCATTCGCGCCAGAATGTAGTACCAGTAGTGCGCTATTTTCAAGAGGAATTCCTTGGTGTTCATATTACAAGCCCTTACCCATGCTCGATGTAGCACATCCTGCCATTCCCTATCCGTGAAGGCACGGCCACATTCAGCTTCCCACCTATGCCTTGCAGGCGTCTGGGGTAAATTTGGCGGCACCATCAGGAAGGCATAGAGATCTCAGATAAGCTTCTTATCTGTCGAACACGTCAGCAGCCAGCCCTCAAAGCGGAGGATGAGTCTACCTGCATGTGCTCGGACTGTCATGGATAACACCCGGTGTCTGACTGCCAAATACTGCCAGTAAGCTTCTTGTGGGAGGCCATAAGCCTCTCTGAGTTGGGGGAAATCCATGATCCCCTGCGTATCAAACAAGTCCACAATTCTTTTGCAATTGGAGTCCTGCAAGGACTGGTACGAGGACCCCTTGATTGCCAGTGGGAAGTCCGGATTGCCAATAATTGACATTTGTGGTGCTATAGGTGAGGACAGGGCCTTACATATTTGTACTTTGTTCCATACCTCCATGGTGGCTCACAGGACCGGATATAAATAAACACCCAGTGGGCGGCACGCCTTCGGCGGCCAGGGAACCTTCCAGATGTGTAGCCCTGCAACAGTCTGGTCTATAAAGCACCAGTGCTTTTCAGTGCACGCACAAGACCATTCCACCAGATGTCTCAGCTGGACACCTTGATAGTACCCAGCTAGGTAGGGGATTCCCAGCCCCCCTCTGACTGCAGCAAATAGGCCTGTTCTTTTGCCTTTCTGGCCTTCATTCCTGTCCAGATGAAGTCCCATATCAGTCTCTGCATAACATCTGATACCTTAGGCGGAGGTTGTAGTGAGAGGGTCTGCATGATAAACAGCACTTTGGTTAGAAGTGTCATCTTCATATCTGCGATACGTCCCAACCACGATAGGTCACACACCCTCCACCGAGCCAGGGCCCCTGTGCCTCGCTGAACAGTTCAGATTAATTACGCTCCGCTATAGCAGCTGGTGTGGTGCGGATTTGTAAGCCTAAGTATTGTATTTCTTGCTGGGTCCAAACAAATGGTAGGAGGGGTCTCAGGCCCTCTGCGTCCTTCTCTGGCACTGTCAAGTTAAGGATAGAGGATTTAGACAGATTAGCCTTGAAGCCCGCCACCTCCCCAAAAGCCCACAGTTCATCTTCCTATCTACAGGTGATATCTTTGGTTCCATCAAGTAAAGCAGAACATCATCGGCATACAGTGCAATTTTATGGGATCTGCCCCCATTGGAATACCCCTGACGCCCTGGTTTTGCCGAATATGCTCTGCAAAGGGGTCCATATATAGGGCATGCAACAGCAGCAACAGCAGGCAGCCCTGCCTAGTCCCCCTGGCAATTGAGAAGGTCTCAGACAGACCACCATTTATGCTCCTCCTGGCCTAGGGGAGACGGTAGTTACTCCACACCCATTCACAGAATTGCGACCCCAAACCACAACAGGGAAGTACCAAAAATAGAAAATTCCAGTGGACCTGCTCAAAGGCCTTCTCTGCATTGATAGAAAGTAGTATCGATGAGATATTGGACCGCTCCACCTTATCTAAAAGGTGACAAAGTCTCCTAGTATTATCCGTACATGTTCTCTCTGGAATAAACCCAGTCTGATCTAGGTCTATCAGTCCCTGCATATGGGGGTTTAGTCTATACGCCAAAATGCCAGTAAAATGTTTTGCGTCTACATTCAACAGCGCAATCAGGTGATAGGACACACTTATGGTTGGAACCTTGCCAGGCTTTGGGATAAACGCAATAGTACCTGTCACCATAGATCGGGGCAGCAGTCCGGTAGACGTAAAGCTGTTGAACAGTTGTGCCAGCACCGAGGCCAGGAGTTCTCCAAAAAACTTATAGAATTCTGCCCCAAACCAATCCTGACCTGGTGCCTTGCCCGTGCGGAGTCGCTAGATAGCGCTAAAACCTCTGCGGGGGTAATATCCTTGTCTAACATGTTGGTTAGTGGTTTAGTAATTTGGGGCAAGGATATCTCATCTAAGTATCTTGTTACTACCCCGTTATCTAGTTGTTCCGCCGTGTAGAGTAAGGCATAGAAAGGATCAGCTCCTCATCTGTAGTGATCGTTCCCCCCATATCTGAATTGAGTTTACCCAGTGCTGCGACACCTGTGCACGCAGCCTATGTGCCAGGAGTCGCCCTGCCTTACTCACTCCCACATAATACATCTGCTTAGTGCGCAAGAGGGCGTATTCCGCACCATCCATATGTATTGCTTACAATTGTTTACAAGTTGCTATAACCTGTTGCTTCACTTCCTGCGCACCTGCTACCCCGTGTTGCCCCTCCAGCTTTTTTATACTAACTTCTAATTGCTGCTGCTTCTCCCTCCTGAGTGTGTTAGTGTGGGCTGCAATAGCAATACATTGACCCCTAACCACTGTCTTCAACGTCTCCCAGACTGTTGCCACAGCGGTCTCTGGCATATCGTTAATGCTTAGGTATGATGTAATTGTATCCATTACTTCTATGCGTACCTCTTCATCAGCAAGAAGCTTAGTATTTAGCCGCCATAGCCACAGTCTCCTACTTGGGCTCAGCAGTGTGAGTCGTAATATGATCGGAGCATGGTCAGATATAGACGACACTCCAATCTCTGAATGAGTGATTGCGTGTAGTAGACCCGAGGTGGCCAGAAAGAGGTCAAGTCTCACATAAGTCTGGTGCACAGCTGAGAAAAACATATATGCCTGAAGGGTCTGGTTATGTGCTCTCCAAACATCTGTCAAACCACCCTCTTCCAACCACCTTCGGAAGCCTGCTGAATATGGACCTGTCTGTCCACTTCACTGCACTGATCTGTCCACGTGAGTGTCAGGGACTATATTACAATATCCCCCAATGAGAATGTCTGCGTCAGGCGAAACCAGCACCCGCCCAATGGCCTCCCTCAAAACTCCTCTTGATGCTTGTAGTGCCATAAATGCAGCCTACCGTGATGGTACGCCCATGTATGTCTATGTGCGGGGATATGAGTCTTCTATTCATCTCAGCCTGTATGCCTATTGATTTCCCTGGAAAATGTGTAACTAGCAATATTGCCACCCCTGCCCGCCTCCCAGGTTTGGATGAGTGATATTGTCTGTCAAACCATTGTGTTCTCAGTTTCTTACAGTCTGTTCTCAACAAGTGTAACTCTTGTACCAGACATAGTTCCCCTTTGGCTTCCCTCAGCATCATTATCAAAGCTCGCCTCTTCACTGGAGAGTTGAGGCCCCTGACATTAAGGCTAATTACCTTGTCTGAAATGCATGTTATGGGAATTAACGTGGGTGGGCCTGCGTGGGTCCATCCTATTGCTAAATGTTCTGGCTACTAACACTGCCAGATATGTCACTAGAAAGTTCAACCGAACAACTAACCAACTTAATATAAAAGTGTAAACACAACTCGTTCCCTGCCTGGGAACCATGTAGAAACCCTTGGAGATGGGGTATATCTGGGTGCACCAAGTCTTAACTGTCCCAGCCATCTTCCTCTACTGTAGGAGCTCTGTCGTCTTTCCTTGTCCATATTCTTATTGCAACTGTCACCCATTCTCTTTTGTTTTCCACACTCAGGACTCTCAGCTCTAGAGCGGGAAGGCCACATGCGCCATCATTAAGACCTCCTCGCCAACCGGCACCAAAAGGGTGTTAGAATCCTGGTACTATCTTCTGTAAACCCTTATGGTGCTGCAAACTGTGGAGCAAGTCCTCTCCTTCTTGCTTTTCTTCTCAGATGGTTTGGAGGGTTTCTTCTTCCGTTGTCGAGGTGCGCGACCTTGATTCCCATGTGCCACCCGCAAAGTCTCCTCTGAACCCCTGGGAAGGGAGCTACGCTGCCCCAAGTCCATGCCCGGAAGGGCTTCAGCCTCTTCCAGTGTGCGTATAATGTGCATCTTGTTCTGCCAAACAAATTGGAGACGGAAGGGATGGCCCCACTTGTAGCAAATTCATTTTCCCTGAAGCACAGCAGTAACAGGCGCATAGTTCGCCGGCGCTGCAGTGTCAGTGGGGAAAGGTCCTGGAACAGGTATAGTTTGAGGCCTTTGAAGTCTATAGCATTCATGTCACGGACCGCTGTCAAAATTTGCTCCTTCTGCTAATAGTAGTGAAGGCATGGGAGTATATCCTGTGGCTGGCCTGGGGACTGGGAGGGGAGCCCAGTCCGGTGAGTGCAGTCCAATATTATGCCTTGGTCGTTGAGAGCCGGTGCCACCTGCCTGAACAGATGGATCACAAAGTCCTCCAGGGATCCCGCTATTGCCTGCGCCGGTACGCCTCTAATGCGGATGTTGGATCGCTGTGACCTATTCTCCAAGTCCTCAAGTCTATACTGCAGGTCCCAGTTGCTGCCTTGGAGAGCGATAATCTCCTGCCTGTGGTGATCTAGTTCTTCCTGCGTGTCACCTGTGCGTTCCACTGTGTCCACTTGTTGACCCAACTCCGCCACCTCTCCTTTGAGTTCCTTGATGGTTGTGGCGAGCGCCTGCCTGAGGGTAGCAAAATCTTCTCTTAGCACCCCAAATAGTTGCTCCATAAAGGCTTTCATCAAGGGTTTGGCATCTTCTTCCCCCACTTTGCCACCGGTGTCCCCGCTGGGCTCCGACACAACACCGCTAGTGGGTTCCTGCTTCTTCGCTGGTGTTTTAGCAAAGAGGTCCTTCAGGCTACTGTCTTTCTTGCCCTGTCTTTGGGTCGCCATCGCCTCCTGGTTTATGCTGCCTCTATTCTGACTGATCTGGGCACTCTTTCTGTGACCACCCAGGCAGCGTCATCAGGGCCAAAAGCTGACCCTCCCCCCAAGTTCCAGTACCTGTCCTCAGGCCATCAATGTTCTGCTTCTGACAGGGGTCTCTCCCAGCCCCACCTCCAGCCAGGAGGCGCAGCCCCCCTCAGTAGGCTCAGTTTTGGTATCCCAATGGAGAAGGTCACCCATCCATGTGTGTCTCCAGGCCTCTTAGAACACACCCTTTTCACTCACATGTTGGCCATGTCTGCATTCTCCATGCACCTCCATGTGCTCTGCATGCCCCCTTCAACTGTCTGACTGGTCACCTGATATCGATCCCCCGGGCCTCTCGCTTGCCTCTACCTCATAGGGCAAGGTTCACCATGCCGGCACTGCACCCCTCTGTTCTTGTGCCTTTCTCCGTCCAGCACTCTCTCCTGACTCTCAATCACCGCTGATTTCCTTCTCCAATCTGGAGGGGGGGGCTCCACGCTGCCGCTCATCACCCACCACATGGAGCAGCAGTCCCCTCCAACCACTCACCACCCTACTCCAGCATTCATGGCACCGACCTCCGCTTTCTCTCTGCCTCAACAGGTGTCAGCGAGGTCTCTCCCACTGCCCCAAAGGGCCAAGGTGCAGGTCCCCATCGCTGGGTTCCTTCCGTCTCCCGTCCTGGTCACTTTATCTGCGCACGGTTGCCAAGGGTGCCATCTTGTCTGTGGTGCTGCAGCTCCGTCGCGGTGGGCACCTTCCCGCCCTCCTACAGGGCCACAAATGTCTGCAACGGAGCCCGGAGTGTCTCCCGCTGCTCCAACTCAAACCGCAGGGTCCACCCGCCTCTTTAGCTGCTTTTGGCCTGCCACCAACAACGGAACTCCTTGATGGTGCTCCTATTCTGCTGTCATCTTGGCTCCTCCCAACCTATGCATTTTTTAAAACTAGACACCTAGGGGAATCCAGGATGGGGTGATTTGTGGGGCTCTCACCAGGTTCTTTTCCCAGAATCGTTTGCAAATCTCAATATTTGGCAAAAAAAACACTTTTTCGACACATTTCGGTGATAGAAAGTTCTGAAATCTAAGAGGAGTCACAAATTTCCTTCCCCCAAGGCCCCTGATAAAAATGGTACCTCACTTGTGTGGGTAGGCCTAGTGCCCATGTCAGTAATAGATCATACAATGGTCAATGTTGATCCTTCCATGAGGGCAACTGTTGACCCTGGGGTGATCCATTCTTTACGCAGGCACTAGGTACAGGCACTCAGGTGGGGTAGCGTTTTTATCAGGACAGGTGCGGAAACACCAGGTTATATTAGTTTTGTGGATCCCAGCATTTTACTGCAGTTTATGTGACAGAAATGCAAGAAAAAAGTTTTTTATTCAACATTTCAGCTCTGCAGGGTATTCTGAGTAAGAAATCTTTGGGTAATCCACACAAGTCACACCTCTGTGGACTCCCCCTGATGTCTAGTTTCCAGAAATGTCTGAGTTTGGTAGGTTTCCCTATATGGCCACCGAGCCCAGGACCAAAAACGCAGGTGCCTGCCTTACAAAACCGGGTTGTTTTGTGATAAATAATGTTGATGTCTCCACAATACGATTTGGGTGGTAGAATTTGGGTCTGAACTAAATTGGGGAGCTCCCAAGAGAGCCCTCTCTCTGTGCTTGCCACCACATGCACCTTATCTTTGGGTTGAGCAAACCCGCTACTGTCCCGCTGCACAGACAGTGCTTGCGAAAGGACAGCAGGACTGTCCTCATCACCTCCCTCATAATCACTGGAAGAGGAGTTATCGAATGGGACTCCTCCAACAGAAAAATCACTTCCAGAGTCTGCGCAATTGTCCTATCCCTCATATGCTGTCTCAGTATCTGCTGTCTCATTCTCTGATCCTACGTCAGAGCTGACCTCTAGAACCCGAGTTAGGGCTTGAGCATCAGTCATTCAACTAGATGCCATGTCTTCTACTGGATAAACTGTCGCTCTCAAACACTAGCCTATGCAGACAGTCACAAAATTGCTGGTGGGTGTGTGTGTGATACCTGCAACAATCCGCATGTTCACGCAAGACACTAAAAAAAACAAAAAGACACACTATTACTTCACCTTGTCACATGCCAATCGTCACAGTCTTTAGCACCTCTCAGCACTCAGTCCAACAATCATTATTGGTTCTCCCACCCCCCTTACCTCCTCCTCCAAGTCCCTCACTACCAACCAGCAAAAGTGCATTTCATCTCTCCATAGCCCCCCTCACGCATCCATTTAATTTGTATTATAGCACAGGTAATGGCTGGCTTCACTAATCCACGCAGCTATTCACATATAATACAGTTTTGATCCTTGCAGTAGGCATACAAACCTTCTGCACTACTTTATGGCATCAAAACTGCCACTAGACAAACGTCAGATCCTTTTCTAGCAGAAACATAATCACAAGTGTTACTTGACTTTTTTATTGCTGACTAAAAGCTACAATGTCAATTTCATTTTTTTAAACAAATTTTTAATTAAAAAAAATAAAAATTACACCCCGGTAAGGGGGCGCGATTGGGCACGATGGCGCCCCCCAGGGGTAAACCTACCTTTCAGAAAAAATGCGCCCTTCGGGGTTGGTGGGCCCATTTTCTGAGGGGGCTGACCCCTCAAAGTGAAATCCCTGGTGTCTAGTGGGGGTTTCCTGGCCCTCGATCACAGCGCAGGAAACCCATTCAGGAAGGCCTTGTTTCATCACAAAGGGGCGGGTGGGGTGGCAGGGGGAGACAGGGAAGATCTTCTGTGTCTCCCAGGGCTTTTTTAATTAAACGCATTATTCCTGGTGTCGGCCACTGGTTGTGACCCGCACCAGCACCAGGGAGGTAGTGTAGGCTTTGGTCAGTGGCTGACGCCCGCACTGAAGAGGTTGGGGAGTGTGAGATACTTGGGTTTTTGTTGTAACTTTTCAGTTTTAGTAAGTCGATCGGGCATGATTGACACAATTCCTAGAGTGCGTGTTAAAGGGAGGTGTTAGCTTGACCAGTATAGGTGATTCCTGAGTGCACAGGGAGGATCTAGTATTGGTCAAGGGTAGAATTTGCTGGTCGAATTTTACTTGCGAGTCAGAGAAAACTGAAGTTGAATGAGTAGTTGTCAAAGCTCAATGTGGCAATCGAAAATTCCATGAGACTTTGGGGGTCATTCTGACTTTGACGGGCGGCGGATGCCGCCCGCCAAAGTCCCGCCGGCAGAATACCGCTGCGCTGTCAAAAGACCGCCACGGTAATTCTGAGTTTCCCGCTGGGCTGGCGGGCGACCGCCAGAAGGCCGCCCGCCAGCCCAGCGGGAAACCCCCTTCCATGAGGATGCCGGCTCCGAATGGAGCCGGCGGAGTGGAAGGGGTGCGACGGGTGCAGTTGCACCCGTCGCGATTTTCAGTGTCTGCTTGGCAGACACTGAAAATCTTGGTGGGGCCCTGTTAGGGGGGCCCCTGCAGTGCCCATGCCAGTGGCATGGGCACTGCAGGGGCCCCCAGGGGCCCCGCGACACCCCTTACCGCCAGCCAGGTTCTGGCGGTCAAAACCGCCAGAGCCAGGCTGGCGGTAAGGGGGTCGGAATCCCCATGGCGGCGCTGCCTGCAGCGCCGCCATTGAGGATTCCTCAGGGCAGCGGGAAACCGGCGGGACACCGCCGGTTTTCCGTTTCTGACCGCGGCTGTACCGCCGCGGTCAGAATGCCCACGGGAGCACCGCCAGCCTGTTGGCGGCGCTCCCGCGGTCGTTGGCCCGGGCAGTCCATGACCGCCAGGGTCAGAATGACCCTCTTTGTCAGCTTGTGTGCGTAAGAGTGATGTCACGTAAGTCTGCACTGAGATAGGTCAATTGGTGAAAGGGAGCTCGTGAACGGATCAGTGGAAAAGGGCTATTGGTCGAGAGAGGCAAGCGAAAAGGATTCTGGGATTGAATTACTGCCTGTTTTGAATTTAAATTGTAGTTTTGAGTTAAATTTGAGTAAAAATTACACTTTTCAAAGCATTAAAGAGTGTGCTAGGGGGAGATGAGTATATTCCAGTCAAAGTAGGAGAAATTTGCCCACCAGAAGGTACTCCGGCATATATGGTAATTGAGGAGAGTGGTACTGGAGCATGTCTTTGGTTAAAATATTGGTGCAAAATTACAGAGAAGTAAGGGAGTTTAGCATTTCCTGTCCATGGAACTATTAATATGAGAATTTTACAGAATTTGAGAAAAGTGCTCTATGATTTAAAACCTCCTCTGAGAACAGCACAATTTGAAGCTTTAGCTACTTGGGAATAAGTGGCCAGACAACAAGAGAAATTAAAATTTTAGAGAAGAATGGGAAAAGTGGCGAAGACATTAGCAGAAGCTAGATAGGACAATGAGCTAAAATTATGGAGAACTGAGACTTTACAGGGAATTAAAATATTTCATGTAATTACACAAGAGAAAGAGAGTTATGTCAAACAAAAAACTAAAAAGAAAAATCTTCTGAAGAAGATGAGCCAAATCTGTTGAAACTAGAAAATCATTGACTTCTGATGATGAATCAGATGATGAGGAATTTATAATGCAGTTACTGAGAAGTCGTCCTCCACCATAGGCAGCACAAGAGATAAGTCCAAGTACTAGTACTGATTCAAGTGCTCCAGTTCCAGTTGTAGTAACTCAGAGTCACGTACAGGTCACAACTAATGTTCCTGCTATTACTGTTATTCAGACACCTATGATTCAGACTGTCCCACCTGTAGTCTACCCTACTGTTCCTATTGTGAGTTCTTCACAGAGTATAACAGGACCTATTGTACAGTCATCACAGATATCACAGGCTTACCAGAAACCAATGATGGTCCAGATGGAGTCTGCACCTAGTTTAGTGTCTCCAGTACAGGTTCAGAATAATTAGGGGTACACATCTGTTGTAAATTCACAGACGAGTTCCTCAATTTTAACAGGACAGAATACAGGAGTAATATACTCAAGAAATCAAAATGTTCAGACAGGTCCAGGAGCATTGACAGTATTTGTTACTATTGAGTCTGTTGTACTATTGTTTACCCGGGGAAATAATGAGAATAATGTACAGAAAATTTTTCAAATTCAAATGCAGAAATGGAGAGATTAAGGCCCTCACTACAACTGTGGTGGTAATTGCCACCTAGCGCCGTGCTGACGGCTGCCAACATACTGTGACCGCGGCGGTATTCCGCAATGGGTATTATGACCCACACTGAGAACTCCTCCACAATACAGACACCCCCACAACTCCACCAGACCAAAGGTCAGTGATAAACTGGCGATAGCCAAACCCACACCGTTACGCCAACAGGAATACGCCCACAGTATCACGACCCACGAATCACCGCGGTGGTCTTTTAATCACGGTAAACCATTGGCGGTACATACCGCAGCGCTAAAACACCACCACATTGGACAATACATACTACACACACCTGACACACGTACACACACCACACCTACACACTCTGACTACTATTAAACACACACCCACATTACCCACAACCCTTTAAAAAAAAAAGATTGCCAACACAGAGAGACACAAGCAAGGAGCACCCACTCAATCAGAGCCACAGAACACCATCACCCATACACCATCCACATACCTTACAGCATACACCCCAACACATCACCCCACACATCCTCACATATATCACACACACCACATCCATGACACTCCAAAGACACCCCAGGTTTTCTGAGGAGGAGCTAAGGGTAATGATGGAGAAAATCATCCGGGTATAGCAACAGCTTTTTGGATCACAGGTGCAGCAGACGTCCATAGCTAGGAAGATGGAGCTATGGCAGAGAATAGTGGACAGGGTCAATGCCGTGGGCCAGCAACACAGAACAAGGGATGACATCAGGAAGAGGTGGAACGACCTACAGGGGAAGGTGCGTTCCGTGGTAGCAAGACACCAGGTAGCCGTACACAGGACTGGCGGTGGACCCCCACCTCCTCCCCCACAACTAACAACATGGGAGGAGCAAGTCTTGGCAATAATGCATCCTGAGGGCCCGCAGGAGTCGCAGGAGGACTGGACTCTGGTAAGTCAAATCTTTACTCCTTTCACCCCCCCTTCCTGCATGCCATCACAAACTCCTACCCCTACCCTCACCCCCATCACTCCACCACCTCACATATACCACGCTATCACAACCCACCCATCCCAATACCAAGCCCTGTATGCAGCACCAAAGCATGGACCCCCAACACAGACCTGCATGGACACCCATCACCACAACATGCCCAGTAGAGCCCACAAAATCACCACTCACACAAGGCAAAGCTGACAGGGAAATCACAACCACACAGGGAAACACACCCATGCACAAGATGGCACACGCAGAAACATTAATACTGCATTTGCATCCCCACAGGACCCATACTCAATGTCATCGGAGAGGAGGTGCCAGCTACATCCAGTCCCCTCCCTGAAGAGGCCCACAGTGACGACAGCAGCTCTGCACGCCTGGATCAGGATGACCAACCTAGCCCATCAGGGACCTCTGGACAGTCGGGTACCCAGCCACAGTCCCAACCCACCACAGAGCCTCCCCCCTCAGGAAACACCAGCACAGCACCCACCAAGCGGGCCCATGCCACTGTCCCCAGGACACGTCAATCAGCAGTGTGTCCACCACTACAGGGACCCCAGGCAACCCCACAAACCCAGGACGATCAGGGACCTGGGGTCAGTGGCATTGGGCACACAGTTCAGGGGACAGAGGCACAGGACAACAGGGAAGCTGGGAGGACTGCTGTGCGACAGGGGGAGGACAGGCCCAGGGAACCCACTCTCTCCGAGGAACCCTCCAGCATCCTGGGAGCATACCACCATTTCCAGGAGACGATGGGCCAGATACTGGCCAAGTGAGCAGGAGACTCAGCAGGAGACCCAGCGGCTGCAGGAGGGACAGTACCTGGGGATCAGGGATGACCTAACTAACATCTACACCATCCTGGTCACCATTGCAGGGGTGCTGGCTGGCATGGCCAAACACCATGAGGGAGGCAATTGGGGCCTGAGACTAGCCGAACCGAAGAACAGCCTTCTACCTCCACTGGTGCTAGTAGACAGAAGGCCCAGCCACAGGACCAACAGGCCACCAGCACCCCAGCCCCTACAGAAGGAGAACCACCCCACAAACGGTCCCTGTGATCCAGGCAGAAGCCAGAGAACATTGCCAAGACCCCAACAGGAAATAAGACTCTCCTGATTGTCACCGTTCTGTCCCACTCTGTCACCCTGTTCACCTTTAACTGCCTTCCTATGCCCCATTGGACAATGCACCTGTGATACCAAGAGACTAGACTCTACCATGGACTTTCCTCCACCATCAGCCCAGCCCATTGCACATCCCCCTCTACTTATGTGCACCTAAATAAACACGCTTGGAACAAATACTAATCTGGAGTCTGTCAAATGATTCACAAATGTATTAGTACAACATTATCAAAGCATTGCAACTTGAATGCACAGTGAAACATACTTTGGAATGACCTTTGGTGGGCAGCAGTAGACAAAGCAGGAGCCAGAGTGGGGCACAGAGATCTGAAAATCGAGATGCCAAAGGGTAAAGTAAGTGGCCATACACATAGGGAAATCAGGCTGCCATGTACAATGTCCAACAAAAAACTGAAATGTAAAGTGAACCTACAGTGTCTTACCTGTGTGTCACTGGAAGTACTGCTGAATAACATTGATTCTGTTGTCAACATCTTCTTCCTCTGCCTCCTCTTCCTCACTGTCCACAGACTCCACTGCTGCCGCAAGACCATCTCCAGGCACATCCTCCTGCAGAAAAGGCACCTGACGTCTCAAGGCCAGGTTGTGCAACATGCAACGATGATCTGGCACACCTTCTTGGACGAGAAGTACAGATGGCGGCACCGGAACCTGGACTTCAGGATGCTGAAGGTCCTTTCAATAATCCTCCTTGTACACCCATGTGCCTCATTGTAGCATTCCTCTGCCCTTGTCCTGGCATTCCTCACTGGGGTCATAGGCCATGAGGGGTTGCCAGAGTCACCTGCAAATTTCGAGGGACAACTGTTAGACACACATTAACCCTTAGAGACAACGCCATACCCAGACACCAACTTATACTGGGTGGGGACCTTTGGCTCACCTATTTGCCACACCCGGTGCCTCTGGAGTTGGCCCATCACATATGGGATGCTGCTATTCCTCAAGATAAAGGCGTCATGCACAGAGCGTGGATATTTGGCATTTACATGGGAGATGTACTGGTCCGCCAAACACACCATCTTCACATTCATAGAGTGATAGCTTTTTCTATTCCTGAACACTTGTTCATTTCTCCGGGGGGGAGGACAATGCCACATGTGTACCATCAATTGCACCAATGATGTTGGGGATATGACCCATGGCATAAAAGTCAGCTTACACTGTGGCCAAATCCTCCACCTTGGGGAACACGATGTAGCTGCGCATGTGTTTCAGCAGGGCAGACAACACTCTAGTCAACACGTTGGAGAACATTGGCTGAGACATCCCTGATGCCATGGCCACTGTTGTTTGGAATGAACCACTTTCCAGGAAATGGAGCACTGACAGGACCTGCACTAGAGGGGGGATACCTGTGGGTTGGCAGAGAGCTGGCATCAGGTCTGGCTCCAATTTGGCACACAGTTCTTGGATTGTGGCCAGATCAAATCTGCATGTAATGATAATGTGTCTGTCCTCTATTGTCGCAAGGTCCACCAGGGGTCTGTACACCGGGGGATGGCGCCATCTCATATTCAGCCTCAGCGGTTGAAGCCTATGGAGAAGAACGGTGAGCAGAGGGTCATATTCCCACATCTATTGCACTAATGATGATTTGTTTATTTTACAGAAACAAACATTTGAACCTGACTGTCAGTTGCCGTGCCACTGTCTGCTGTGACGCAGTTAGATGCCATGCCCTATGCCCCCCTGAAATGACAGATGCCTGAGAGGAGGGACGAGTGGAAATGAGGTAATTGCGCTGGCATTGCGCGCCATCGTGGTAGGCAATAGGTGGTCGGTGACCGCGGCGCAACTTCGCATTGGTTATCATTGGGCCCTATGGGTTCCAGGAGCCAGTGGCGATGTACACCGGCAGTGACGGTACGCACCGCTGCCGACGTGACTGCCATTTTCTATCTATCCACTCACTTGCTATCTGACCTTCAACAGGAGAGGACCTACACTGCAAGTGCTGCTGTGACCTGTGTCTGGAAGTGACAATGGCTCATGTGTCTTGGGAATGGGCCCCTGCCTTCACTGCGGAGGAGTTGGAGAAACTGGAGGATGGGGTCCTACCCCGTACACTTTACTCTACTGTCCTCCAGACAAACAGGTGAGTACACTGTGAGCATGATGTGTGGGCCATGAATGTATGGAGTGCTGTGTATGTGAGCCACATGTGGGGGGGGGCAGAGGTGTCCCGGCCAGAGTGCAGCGTGTATAGTGGACAATGTATGTGCATCAGGGAATGGGAGGGATCTGGTGGGCCATGAGTCTGATGGTCTGGACGGTTGACTAATTCCCTTCTCTGCTGTCTTTTCCCTGCAGGTCAGCGCCCACCAGATGAAGGGTATTTGGTGTGCCATCGCTAAGGAGGTGCGGACCCTGGGGGTCTTTGACAGAGGGAGCACCCACTGCCGCAAGAGGTGGGAGGACCAGCACCGCTGGGCAAAGAAGACGGCGGAGGCCCAGCTGGGGCTAGCCTCCCATTGAGGAAGTGGTGTCTGTCACACCATGACCCCCTTTTGTTCTGCATCCTGGCGGTGGCCTATCCGGAGTTGGATGGGTGCTTGAAGGCATCACAGCCACCAAGTCCGCATCTGCTGTAGTACCTCCAACTCTCAGAGGCTCAAAGGGGGCACCTGTCAGGCCAGCTGGTGTGCCACCAACCACTGCAAAGGATCAAACCATTCCACCACCTGCCAAGGTGAAGAAGGGGAGGACATGCAGCAAGGGCAAGGAGCACGAACCACCCAGCCAGGCCTCCTCCAAAACTCCAGCTGCCAGAGCCAAGGTCACAACAGCATCTGCCAAGGTGAGGAAGGGGCAGAAAACCCAAGGCAAGGCACTTCAGCTGTCGAAGGCTGCAGGTGAAGGCCTGGTGCCCACCAGCATAACCACCAGCCCCGCCACCTGCACCATGGGCAGCACCACCAGCAGCCCTCCCGCAGACACCGCCACAAGCACCGCCACTGCCACCACTACTGTCAGCAGCAGCATCCCCAGTGGGCAGCCGTCCGAGACTGCCTACCTCCACCACTGGCAGCACCGGCACATGCACCACGGCCAGCACCACCAGCAGTCCAGTCGCAAGGACCGCCAACTGCACCGCTAACAGTAGGACCACTACCAGCACCAGCATCCCTAGTGGGTGGCCGTCCGAAGCTGCAGGAGACGGGCTGGAGCCTCCCACCACCACTGGCAGCACTCCCACCGGCAACAAGACCAGTTCGCAACCTTAGGCGCCGCAGCATGGAGTCTAGCCCTGCCTCCATGAACTATCATGCAACCTGGTCCCTGGAAATCTCGTGCCTCAGACACCCAGGTGAGGGAATGTGAACTGCCACAACTCAAGTGCTGCATCACTCGGCCCAAGGCCCCCTCCAGAACCAGTGGAGAAAGGCATCCACTCACCCTATCCTTGGCAGGATGAAGCAGACTGGGCACAAGGCCCCCACCAGAACCAGTGGAGAAAGGCATCCACTCACCCAATCCTTGGCAGGATGAAGCACACTGGGCACAAGGCCCCCTCCAGAACCAGTGGAGAAAGGCATCCACTCACCCAATCCTTGGCAGGATGAAGCAGACTGGGCACAAAGCCCCATCCAGAACCAGTGGAGAAAGGCATCTACTAGAGAGACTGTGGCTTTGCTCTCCCCAGGACCAAGCAGTGGGTAAACCACTAACTTGAGAAACTGTGGCTTTGCACTCCCCAGGACCAGGCAGTGGGTAAACCACCCACTTGAGAGACTGTGGCTTTGCACTCCCCAGGACCAATCAGTGGGTAAACCACCCACTTGAGAGACTGTGGCTTTGCGCTCCCCAGGACCAAGCAGTGGGCAAACCACCCACTTGAGAGGCTGTGGCTTTGCATTCCCCAGGACCAAGCAGTGGGCAACCCACCCACTTGAGAGACTTGAGAGACTGTGGCTTTGCACTCCCTAGGACCAAGCAGTGGGCAAACCAGCCACTTGAGAGACTGTGGCCTTTCACTCCCCAGGACATCGCTGTGGGCATGGAACCCCCTTGAGGAGCAGTGGTGTCCTTCCATCTTCCGGCTGAGGTGCCCCCTCCTGTTCCCCATCCCCCTGAGGTGCCTGTGTGTTTTGGCCCGATGCCCCTGCAGTGTTCTCTCCATATTGAGGGAGGAGTCAAGTGTGGGGTTGGCCCATGATTTTTGCCTCAGTGGCCCACAGACATTTGGAAGGGACAATGTACGGCCTTATGTACATATTGTATATTTTTGTAGATACTGTTTTTATAATCATTACGTAGATCTGCCTATTTCTAATATTACACTGATTTGACTCTATTCCTTTTGTCCTTGCTTTCTTCCATGGGGTAACGGGGTGTAAATGTACTGTTGCTGCATGTGTTTGTGTGTATGGTGTTGTGGGTGAGGGTGGGGGTGTTGCATGGTGCGTGTGTGTATCTGTAGGAAGGTAGCCTCTTTCTAGCCTTGTTACCCCCACTTTTGCCCTGTTTGTGAGTATATGTCAGGGTGTTTTTACTGTCTCACTGGGATCCTTCTAGCCAGGACCCCAGTGCTCATAAGTTTGTGGCCTGTATGTGTTCCCTGTCTGGTGCCTAACTGTATCACTGAGGCTCTACTAACCAGAACCTCAGTGTTTATGCTCTCTCTGCTTTTAAAATTGTCACTGCAGGCTAGTGACTAATTTTACCAGTTCTGATTGGCACAATGGAACACCCTTATAATTCCCTAGTATATGGTACCTAGGTACCCAGGGTATTGGGGTTCCAGGAGATCCCTATGGGCTGCAGCATTTCTTTTGCCACCCAGAGGGAGCGCTGACAATTCTTACACAGAACTGCCACTGCAGCCTGAGTGAAATAATATCCACGTTATTTCACAGCCATTTTACACTACACTTAAGTAACTTATAAGTCACCTATATGTCTAACCCTCACTTAGTGAAGGTTAGGTGCAAAGTTACTTAGTGTGAGGGCACTCTGGCACTAGCCAAGGTGCCCCCACATTGTTCAGGGCAAATTCCCTGGACTTTGTGAGTGCAGGGACACCATTACACGTGTGAACTACATATAGGCCAATACCTATGTGTAGCTTCACAATGGTAACTCCGAACATGGCCATGTAACATGTCTAGGATCATGGAATTGTCACCCCAATACCATTCTTGTATTGGGGGGACAATCCCATGCATCCCCGGGGCTCCAGCATGGAACCCGGGTACTGCCAAACTAGCTCTCTGGGGTTTTCTCTGCAGCTACCGCTGCTGCCAACCCTCAGACAGGTTTCTGCTCCCCTGGGGCCTGGGCAGCCAAGTCCCAGGAAAGCAGAACAAAGGATTTCCTCTGAGAGAGGGTGTTACACCCTCTCCCTTTGGAAATAGGTGTTAAGGGTCTGAGAGGAGTAGCCTCTCCTGGCCTCTGGAAATGCTTTGAAGGGCACAGATGGTGCCCTCCTTGCATAAACCAGTCTACACTGGTTCAGGGATCCCCCAGCCCCTGCTCTGGTGCGAAACTGGACAAAGGAAAGGGGAGTGACCACTCCCCTGTCCATCATCACCGCAGGGGTGGTGCCCAGAGCTCCTTTAATGTGTCCCAAACCTCTGCCATCTTGAATGCAGAGGTGTGAGGGCACAATGGAGGCCTCTGAGTGGCCAGTGCCAGCAGGTGATGTCAGAGACCCCTCCTGATAGGTTCTTACCTGGTTAGGTAGCCAATCCTCCTCTGAGGGCTATTTAGGGTCTCTCCTGTGGGTTTCTCATCAGACAACGAATGCAAGAGCTCACCAGAGTTCCTCTGCACTTCTCTCTTCAACTTCTGCAAAGGATCGATTGCTGACTGCTCCGGGATGCCTGCAAAACCACAACAAAGTAGCAAGAAGACTACCAGCAACATTGTAGCGTCTAATCCTGCTGGCTTTCTCAACTGTTTCCTGGTGGTGCATGCTCTGAGGGCTGTCTGCCTTCACCCTGCACTGGAAGCCAAGAAGAAATCTCTGATGGGTCGACAAAATCTTCCACCTGCCAACGCAGGCACCAAACTTCTGCATCACTGGTACTCTGGGTCTCCTCTCATCTTGAGGAGCGTGGTCCCTGGAACACAGGAGCTTGATCCAAGTGACCCCGACAGTCTAGTGGTCCTTCTGTCCAAATGTAGTGGAGGTAAGTCCTTGCCTCCCCACGCCAGACAGTAATCCTGTGTACTGTGTGAACTGCAGCTGCGAGGGCTTCTGTGCACTTTTGCAAGACTTCCTTCATGCACAGCACAGCCCAGGTCCCCAGCACTCTGTCCTGTATTGCCCAACTCGCTGAGTTGGACTCCAACTTCGTGGGACCCACTTTTGTTGTGCTGAGATGATTGCCATGCTCAGATTTTCTGAACGTCTCTTCAGGTGCTTCTGCGGGTGCTGCCTGCTTCTCTATGGGCTCTCTCTGTTGCTAAACGCCCCCTCTGTCTCTACTTCCAAGGGGCGACTCCTGGTCCTTCCTGGGCCCTGGCAGCACCCAAAATCCTCAACCACGACTCTTGCAGCTAGCAAGGCTCGTTTGTGATCTTTCTGCGTGGAAGCAACTCTGTGTCCTCCAGCACGCCGTGTGACATCTTCTGACCAAAGGAGAAGTTCCTGGCACCCTCCGTTGTTGCAGAATCTTCAGCTTCTTCCACCCGGAGGCAGCCTTTTTGCACCTTCATCTGGGGTTTAGTGGGCTCCTGACCCTCCTGAACACTTGCGTCACTCTTGGACTTGGTCCCCTTCCTTTGCAGGTCCACAGGTCCAGGAATCCATCTTCAGTGCTTTGCAGTCAGTTGTTGCCTTTGCAGAATCCCCTATCTCGAATTTACTGTCTTTCTAGGATAGTAGGGTAACTTTACTGCTACTTTTCAGGGTCCTGGGGTGGAGTATCCTGGACACCCTTAGTGTTTTCTTACACTCCCAGCAACCCTCTACACACTACACTAGGCCTGGGGTCCATTTGTGGTTCGCATTACACTTTTGGAGTATATGGTTTGTGTTGCCCCTAGGCCTATTTTCTCCTATTGCATTCTATTGTGTATTATAGTGTTTGCACTACTTTTCTAAGTGTTTTACTTACTTGATTTTGGTTTGTGTGTATATTTTGTGTATATTACTTACCTCCTAAGGGAGTATATCCCCTGAGATACTTTTGGCATATTGTCACTAAAATAAAGTACCTTTATTTTTAGTAACTCTGAGTATTGTGTTTTCTTATGATATAGTGCTATATGATATAAGTGATATAGTAGGAGCTTTGCAGGTCTCTTAGTTCAGCCTAAGCTGCTCTGCTATAGCTACCTCTAGCAGCCTAAGCTGCTAGAACACTACTAATCTACTAATAAGGGATAAATGGACCTGGCACAAGGTGTAAGTACCACAAGTTACCAACTATAAGCCAGGCCAGCCTCCTACAGTATCACTCTCTTTTTCCTCCCCCTGTCCCCTGTGTATTAGATGCAAGACTCACCGTCTTCGTCACCACTGTCTTTCGTATTCTTGGTAGAGGAGGAGGTAGACCATCATGAGCAGGACCTGTAACTCGGGCTCCATTGTGTCCTGGTTCTTTGTTGAGTGTCGAGTGGTGAGTGGTTTCCCTTCCAAACACTGTTTCTGCCATGCGTTTGATGGCGTTGGTTTCGCCCCCGAAAAGCTGGCAGATTGGTGGGTTGTGATGTGGTGGGCAGTATATTTTCTTCCACCTGTCTGTTGGCGGTGACCGCTGTGTTGTTTGTTGCTCCTGCCGTGGCAGTCGGAGTGTTAAAGTGGCTGTCTGCGTTAGCGGTGCCCGCTGTGGTCATGATCTCAATTTGTTACCGCCGGCCTGTTGGCGGTATTACCGCCGCTTTAACTCCAGGGTTGTAATGAGGGCCTAAATGTTCATACAAGAGTTATGACTACAATGAACCAGACCTTTGTTAAGACAGGTCAACTAATTCATTTGAATTATTCCAGAACTTCACAGATTCCAG
The DNA here is from genome assembly GCF_031143425.1 of Pleurodeles waltl. NCBI lineage: Eukaryota > Metazoa > Chordata > Amphibia > Caudata > Salamandridae > Pleurodeles > Pleurodeles waltl. Next base: position 763,657,136 of record NC_090439.1, on the reverse strand, counting down.
AGACTCCATGTATTACTCCACAGGGCATACGAAATGTAAATAATAATGTACCCAATGTAAATAATAATAATGTTTCATTACAAGTTTTGACCACTCTAAAGTTAACAGACTGGCTAAAAAAGATAAGTGGAACAAAGAAGAAGACAAATACTGAGAGGGAAAATTAATTGAACCTGACAATGCTTAAATTAGAAATAAATGATATAATTGAGGGAACAATTTATGTAAATAGAATAGATTTGTATAATGAAGAGCAGTTACGCTTCACATGTAAAATTGTTTCACACAGAGCAGGACTGGTACACCAGAAATTAGCAGGACTTGCAGAGAAATATGACATCGATCTTGAGAAAACAAAGCAACTGAGAAGAAGTTACAGATTAGAATTTGATTCAAAACATTTTGAGAACATGAGAACACCAGAAATGAAGATACATAGTAAAGAATTATTTCATATTATCCAATTATGGGGTGCATTAGATAAACTGGAAGGCAGACAGGTGAAGAAAAGATATCAGAAGAAAAGGAGTCTGCGAATTCGAATACTAATTTACAGCAGAATGATAATACAGTAAAAGTATTTCCAATGAGGGAAATTCCAGAAGGGAATTTTGCATATGTCCCTTGGAGCAGATGTGATATTTTTTAATTTAGAAATGACTACCCTAGATTGAGCGAGAAACCAGTGAAATGGTACCAGCAAACAGAAGCTTGCAAAACGCTTGTGGGAATACCTTAATACCCTGTTAGAAATAGTGGTTCCAGCTGATTTGTGGGTTGAATGCAAGAGGAGTGTAGACTGGCCAACAAGAGAACCTCCACGAGATCCAGTTATAGGTGCACCATCACCTGATGTAATGAACTGCTATTACAAAGTGATCAAAGTTTTGAAAATGAGAATTTCACTCAAAAGTATTGATTGGCAGAGAATTGATAGGACAGCACAGGAGTCAATACATCCATACTATGAGAGGCTGCTATAAACATTTAAACATTACAGTGGTACAGAAACAATTGAGCTGAAGGACATGATTAATTTTGTATTTAGATTTGTTGAAGGTGTGAGACCTGAAATTGGACAGATGCCTAAGAGTCATTTGATTTGTTGGCAAGCAAAACAGGTTGATTAAGAGTTGTTACAGTTTGTGAACTACTGTAGTGACAAGACTGAAATGAAGCAGAAGAAATTGAAGGAAAAGGTGATGGTGATGCAGATTAAAGCGGCACAATCAGGGATGTAAGTAAATTATCCACAGCAACATGGAATTTATCCTAAGCAACAGGGAAACGTCATTTCAGAATCAAGCAGGAGGTAGATGTTTTGGTGGAAATGGAGGTGATAATCCCATTGATTCGAATGTGATGGTCAATTCAGGTGATATCCAGGTAATAAAAAGTATGTTACCTTGTAACAGTTGTGTTGTTTTGGGGAATTTGAAGCGTGAGTGTCTAAAGTTGTACAAGAAGATGCAGATGAGTAAAAACTATCAATTTCAAAATTCAAGAGGTCTGAGAATGAGGGGTCCTAATTTAAATGTCCAAAATAATCAGATGCAGATTCCTCAGCAAAAGCAAAGTTTTCAACCAATGCAGCAAATACAAATGTCACGTTTTCAGGTGCCACAGTCACAGTTAATTCAGCCTCAGGTACAAATGGTACCAAAGCAACAAATACAAATACCTCAAGCTCCAACGGTGCAGCAGCAGATGATACTTCCTCAGCAGAACACAGGTCAAAAGTTAAATCTCAGTAATCATACAATTCAATAGTTCAAACTTAACAGTGAGGATGAATAGAGTGATGAAGTGATGAGTGATGGAATGATGGGTGAGAGTGAAAGTTCAGATGAAGAAGAATGTGTGTTAGCAGCTTTATTAGAATTGGCTCAAAAGGGTCCTTATGTAAATTGAAAGGTAATGGGTCATGATGTCTCATTCCTGGTTGATACAGGAGCTGCACGCTCTACAGTGAGAACAGCAGAAGTTCATTATATCTGGAAAACAATCCAGATTGTAGGAGTAGCAAATCAGTTTCTGACAAACCCAATTACTGAACCAGTCCCTGTTAAAATTGGAAACTTTGAAGGACTACACAAATGTGTAGTTTGCGACTCAAGTCCAGTTTCCTTGTTAGGAAGAGATCTATTGTGCAAAACAAAATGTTCGATTACATGTTCAAACATTGGAATTGCTATTCAGATGAATAGTGATGATGATTATGATTCATCAATGCAAACTGAATGTGATTCAGTGAATGAAGAGTTTCCACTGATTAGTTTCTATCCTGCTTTCATAGTAAAACACCGCCAACTGATTTACAGGATACAGTTAATTTAAAAGTTTGGGATTTTATGGAAAAACATATTGGTCTGATCAAATGAGTTGAACCAGTTAAAGTCACAATCAAACCTAATGTAGGCACCAAATGTAATTGAAGGAGTAATTCCTGTAATTGAAGATTTTGTGAAACAGTGAGTTCTAAAAGAAGTGCTGAGCAGCCCATCTAATTCCCCTATTATGGGTTTGAGAAAACCAAGTGGCAAATTTAGAATTGTCCAAGATTTGAGGAAAATTAATGATATAGTGGTAAAATGTTGTCCATTGGTACAAATCTAGCAGTGATTTTGGGTCAGATTCCAGTTGATGCAGAATGGTTCACGGTGGTGGATCTTTCACAAGCATTTTTCTTTGTGCATCTTCATGTGGATAGTCAGTTTCTTTTCTGTTTTAAATTCTGTAATAAGGTCTACAGTTGGTGCAGAATTCCACAAGGTTTTTCAGAGTCAGCGTTAATATATTTAATCAGGTGTTGAAAAATAATTTTGAACAATTGGAAATGCTTTGCAATCAGAATTAGTTCCGTACATTGATGATATTTTGATTGCATCGACAACAAAAGAAGCCTGCAGGTAAGATATGATTGCTTTGTTGAATCATTTGGGAGAGACTGGACATAAACTGTCCCCAGCACAATTACCGTACTGTCAGAAAAAAGTGAAATATTTGGGACACCAAATAGAAAAGGGTACAAGAAAAGGTTCCAGAGAGAGGGTTTGACGATTTTGCAAATGAATTCTCCAGTCACACAAACAGATGTCAGGATGTTTCTGGGAATGGTGAGTTATTGTCGCCAATGGATTCCCAATTTTTCTGTTATTTCAAAGCCATTACAGAGACTGACCCACAAGGACATAACAGACCCAGTACCCTTCGATGAAGATTGCATGAAAGCTTTTACCGAGTTGGAAGAGAGAGTTTGTGCAGAGCACAGGCTTTGTGAATGCCTGACTACACAAAATCATTTATATTGTTTTGTCATGAGAAAAATGTATGTGCTCTTTCTGTCTTTACACAGCTACATGGTGGTGTTAATCAACCAGTAGTATATTTTTCTGCTACTTTGGATCCAGTCGCAGCAGCTTTACCTGGCTGTTTACGAGCTGTGGCAGTGGTTGGTACTTCTGTATCACAATGTGAAGCTATTTTGATGGGACATCCTTTAACTGTGTTGGTCCTTCACTCTGACAAATGCAAGGCTTACTAAGTACAGTATAAGCGATAATATTAGGCTCTCCAAAGGTTACCTTGAAAAGATGTACAGTGCTTAACCCAGCAACCTTACTCCCAACTGACAATATTGAAATTGAGAATCTGAAAGAAGTTGAACATGATTGTCTGGAGGTCACTGAATTGTGTACGAAACCCAGAACTGATATTAAAGATACCCTGCTAGAAGAGAATGATTAGATTTTTTTTGTTGATGGTTTCGATTTAAGAGATAATGTGGGATAATTGTAAGCTGGCTAAGCTGTCTATACAATTTATGGTATACTCGAAGCTTCATGGTTTCAAAGAGTATTTTCTACACAAGTTGCTGAATTAGTTGCCCTTACAAGAGCCTGTTGTATTAGTGCACAGCTTAAAGTTACATTTTTTACAGATAGCCATTATGGATTTGGAATTGTCCATGACTTTGGCAAGTGGTGGTCACAGAGATGTTTTGTGACCTCTTCTGGTTTACCAATTTGAAATGGAAAGTTGAAAATGATTAAACAAATGCAAATTACTTGTTTTCCACATTTGATACATGGAATAAAATTAAATCTCTCCAAGAAAATGTGTCTGATGAAGAGAAAAGAGAAAGGATCAAATTAAAATGTGTTCAAAGAGATGCAGACGATCTTTGGGTCTCAATTGAAGGACAGGTAGTTTTGCCAAACTCTCTACTGACGCAAATGACGAGACATTATCATGGTCAAGCACATACTGGCAGAGATTCTATGATTCAAACTTTCAAAAAGTTCTCGTTAAATCCAAAGTTTAGACTGGTTGCCGAAGCAATTTGTCACAGATGTGGCATATTCTAACAAAATAATGTGGGAAAAAGAAAATCTGTCAATTTTAGTCACATTGGAAAAGCAGAAGGGCCATTTAACAGAATGCAAATGGATTTAATTGAGATGCCTGTGTGTGGTGGTTTGAGATACGTGATTGTTGGTATTTTCAGTCACTTGATTGAAGCTTACCCTATACGTAGAAATTATAGTCTCACAGTAGCAAAGCTTTTGCTTAGAAAATGTATACCAAGGTTTGGATTTCCAGCCTCTTTAGAATCAGATAGAGGAAGCCACTTCAATAATGAAGTGATAAAATTCCTATGTTCAGCCTTAAACATTGAGCAGAAGTTGCACTGTAGCTATCGACCTGAAGCATCTGGATTGGTAGAGCAAATGAATGGTACACTGAAAGCACAACTTGCAAAGATGTGTGTATCTGCGAATCTGAAATGGCCAGCTGCATTGCCTTTGGCTTTGATGAGCATGAGAAACACACCTGATAGGAAGACAGGTCTGTCTCCCCATGAAATCCTCATGGGTAGATTAACGAGGGTTGCCAGCTGTTCCTGAAAATGCTCTTGTGAATATTACAGATTATATGGTGCTGGATTACTGCAAGAATCTAGCTGATGTGGTTTGCTCTTTCTCTTGTCAGGTGGAAGTGATAAGTGTACAACCATCCCAGGACCAGTGTCACAGTCTATGGGCTGGCGACTGGATGGTGGTCAAGAAGCACGTGAGAAAACCTTTTCTGGAACCTAGGTGGAAGGGTCTATATCAAGTCGTACTTGTGACTATGATTACTGTGAAGAGCGCTGGGAACTGGATTCATGCCAGCCACACAGGGAAAGTGCCCTATCCACTGGAAGATGAAAATGAGTTGTTGAGAGTACCAACAACTATTGAGCAGTCTCAAGAAGCAAGAAGAGAGACTGTGGAAACAGAAACAGAGACAGTACAAACTGATGAAGATTCAGGTACACCTTTGAGAGATGATATAGAGGTTCCTGAAGTTGCTCAAGCATCAGCAAATGAAGCGGGAGAGTTAAGTCAGAGGAGAACTCTCCCAGAAGCAGACAAGTGGGAAGATCAGTTGAAACAAATTAAGTTTCCTGAAGAAGCAGCTGATGAGGGAGTTGAGTTGGACGAAAGTCATACAGATCCCACTTATGACACATGGGCATTTAATTGCATTATCTCTTCACAATTATTAGTCAAAATTGGTGCAAGCCATCTCTAAAGGGTACAGCAAAACTGAATTCCATGTTTAATATTAAATGACCCATTCTAAGTCCTTGGTGTAGTGAAAATATAACAAAAATTAAATGGACAAATGTGAAAAAGCAACACCCGATATTCTGATGCCTCTCCAAATGTGAGGGCATGGATGTGCAAAGCCATTACCCGATTAGACACCAAAATTCCATTATTCCATTTAGGTTGACAAATTGAAGGAAGCCCGTGCTAAGAGGCTAGTGTAGTGTGTATGAAACCCAGCACAGCAGAAGTATAGTAGATTCCTGACTGCAAGATAAAGACAAAACAGGGGGCCATGAGAGTAAGGGTTGGCTGATCGCATTTCACTAAGCAACCTGCACTAAAAAACTGATGTGGTGCATTGTAAACTGAAACTATAGAATTACTATAGGTAACCGACCCCAAAATAAAAAGGAAGTTGGTAGCATCATCTCGACAGAATGAAAGCTGGCACTTGTGTCCATAGACATATATTGATATGCAACATACAGGAACAGGATGAGAGCTCACATCATGAACCTTCATCTAGAAAATGTAGTGGGTAGGGCACAGTATAATACGTATAGAACAGAAGAAGAAGGTTATCCTCATGCATGCACATGTTACAATCTTAGAGAGTGAAAAGTGAGCACACAATAACCGTTTGAATGATCATGGGACTCTCCTAATTTAGAGAGTACATCCTACTCAAGGAATACATGCAGATCCCTGTCAGTATTCAGACCCTCATCCACTGCCCTGAGTTTAATGATTCACATGCCACCAATCATCACAGTGCCATAGTTTTTTCCCCACCCCTGGCTACATTCCCAATCGAGTCAATAGCATGGAAAATTATTTTCATCACCTCTCTGTGACAATGTTCATTAATGTAATGTACTGTCACTGGGTAATCCTGGTTCCTGTGTCTAATAGCCCTGATGTGCTCTTGTATATGCTCCTTCAATGGTCTAATGGTACTACCAACCTATATGCGGTCAAACTTGCAAACCAGTCAGTATACTACAAATTTAGTGTTACAGTTGATAAATGTATTTATCCTGTGTATCCTTTCAGTATTGTATGTACAGAAGACAGTTTCATCCCTAGCATATCTACAAATGTTGTGAAGCTAGTGTGAACTCTTGTCTTTCTTATACTTTTCACTGTAAGCACTCTGAATTCCTCTTCAATGTCATTTGGTATCAAAGTATCCATCTTCCCTACAGCCTGTAGAGTGGTCCACGCATGGTTTGCATGGATAGAGAGTCCCAGGTAATGCATAATGTTTGAGCCTGACACAAGCACAGCCTGGTGGTTGACTATAACGTGGTTCATTCATACGCTATTCCTTTTCCAGTGAAGTAATTAGAAGCAAGGGTTTTGTATTATCTGAAATAGAAATATAGAGCCTGATTCAAAATTTGGTGGCCGGGTGGTCCTCCACCAGGTCGATGGAGCAAATGACTCTGTTGCCCAGGCCCGATGACCAAATTTTGAAATGCTCATCAGTCCGGCACACATTTCAAGTATTGACAGAAAGCACCATCAAGAAATTAAATGTTTCTGTGAAATAATTGTAAAACCCATGTCTTTGTACTATTACACCTCTAAACTAGCATCCTTCCACATTACTGTCCCGTATACAATACCCTATGTTCCATGCCACAACGTCTGTATGTTTGAAAACTAATATACTATTGTACTCTGTAGCTCTTTTATTTCATTGTGTGTGCAGTTCACAAACCTAGTATAAAATCATACATTTTCTTCACCATTTTGCCCCAAGCTATGTCTACTGGGAATTGTTTATTTATTGAATTATAAAGGTACCGCAGTAACATATTGTACTTAGAGTTATGGAATAGGTTGTTTGTCATTTACCCAATCAATAAGCTAGAGACAAAGCAAGTTTATTAAATAACAAAAGATTATTATTTGTACACTCATTCACTTCGGGTAACATGAAGCGTAGATAGAAATAGCTCCAGACCTTCTAAACCCCATCATAGAGTGAGCACTGAGGTTCCGCGGTGTTAGTGATATGCTATTTGATTTTTATATCAGTTTTACATGCACCATAATGTGTCGAATACAAATGCTGGAGAACTCTGCCTGATATTATACGGACTAAGGGAGGAGAAAGGTAGAGGTGAAACTTTTGAAAGTCAGAGGATACGAATAGTCTGTTACAGATTGCCTAGAACCAATTAATTCTGGTAGCCGGCAACATTTTGAGCGATTATCTAGTGAACTGTCATGCTTTCTAAGTAAATCTCCACCATTTTATAAACGAGTGACCACGGATTGCTGCTCAGGGAATGATTTTTCCTCTCTGTAGACAGAAACCACAAACTGCACTCCAGACATTTTCACCAAGAGTCTTTCTCAAAGCATGTAATGAAGTCTAGCTTTGTGTGCTTCTGAGGGCTCTTGATTGGCTAAAAGGTGAGTGAGATCAGGCATTAGAAAGTGTCACCATGCTCTCAGTCCAGTTTATGTTCTGGCAGAGACCCAGCTATAGCTGTAGTGTGTCTATGAATACTAGTTCAAACAAGCGTGTTGTACAAATGTTGCTGATAAGATGCGGCCCATGGATGGTGAGAGTGCTTGTTTTATTCTGTAACTCAAATAAGGTATTCTCCTCTTTCATGGTAAGTAATTGAGGGACAATGAAAAATACATTTGGTAAAGAAGACCGGTAAGGATTTTTGCTGTTTAACCATATGGATTGCAGATGAGGCCATATTTCCAGATGGTCAGTAGCTGCAAAGTGAATGCCTGAATACGTGTATGCACGTTGCTGCTTTTGGAAGGAGGGTATGAGAATGAAGGCCCTGATTTATACTTTTTTTGCGCCGCATTACCGTCATTTATTGACGCAAAAGCGGCGCAAACTTACAAAATTGCATTTTGTACGTTTGCACCGCTTTTGTGTAAAAAAATGACGGCAATGCGGCGCAAAAAAAAGTATAAATCAGGGCCTAAGAGTGTTATTCCTGATCCAGTTGCCGTTGCACAGTGCACGCACCAGTTGTGCAATCGCGGAGGTAAAAGGGAGTCAATATATGGGCCACAATCATCACGGCCCACATCCATAAAAACTGAATATTGGGGAAAGAAATCCAAGCCTGAGACTAACGTTACAAATGTGAGGCACCTGCAGATCAGCGATTTAGGATGTAGCAGGTTATGAGTGTGAAATGCAACTAGAACAGGAGTTGGCGCTCAGACTTATTAGTTGGTTGATTCAACAGAGGTCGCTCTGTAGTGTGTGGATGTTTGACTGTGTGAGGTGTGCCACGGATGGTGTATGGTACTATACATTTCTTGAATTTAGTTAACATAATGCAGCAGTTACTTATAATGTTGCTTGATGCAAGTACAAATGGGGATAAATGGGTGGTAGGCTGCATTGAAATTCAGCTCTGACATGGAAAATCATTAAATGAGGCATAAAGTGCATATTTTAAGTGTTGATCACGAAAGATCATTAAAAAGGTATACTTTAATTAACTGTAGTGTTGATCACTAAGAATCATTAAAGGAGACAGACAGCAATTAATTGTAGTGTTGGTTGGAATAAACATTAAAAGGGACGTACAATAATTAGTTGCAGAGCTGATCACCAGCAGCCATTGCTTGAAGTGTAATGATTAATTGCAGTGCTAATCACTGTCATTGGCAGGAATACAGTAATACATTCTGCTACTGATCATTATAAATATGTCAATGTGACATGCTTTCATTAATCACTTCACTAATCACTTAAATGAGGCACAGCGTGATTGCATTTAGCGTTGATCTGCAAGCATGCACCTTATATGCCTTTGCTTTTTTTCTTTCATTTTCCATTACCCAACCTGTTGGCTGTGGTGGTATAAATGTACATGGTTTATTAACCTATGGGTAACAGCGTTCACATTGTGTAGGTTCAAAAACTTTTTTTTACACCTGTGACTAATGGCAAGCCACATGCTGAAAAAATGGATTTCATAGCTCTGGAGGCAATTCATCTGTACAAATGCTATAAGAACATAATTTGAACCATTCCAAAAATAAAACGTTTTTCCGCAATCCCCTTGCACCAAATATCTTTCCCATTCTTAAAACCTAGCACAGCAAAGAAGCAATATAACATATGTCCCTATAGACCAAGAGTTTCCAACGAGCAGCTTGTGAGCTAATGGTGGGTCCTTAGCAAACTATAAGTAGCCCTCCTGTGTGCAGCCTACCCTACTAAACCATAGGCTTTTGCTTGGTTGATTTTTTTGTTATTTTTATAAAGAACTTTTATTGAATTTTAGATAAGATAAGCAGAAAAGGAAATACAAGCATAAACACAAATAGTTTGGCACCATTAAACCAAAATACGTCGTTCGTCCCACTGGCCCCCTTGGGCCCCACAGACACTAAATGTGTGTATTCGTCTAGTTTTGAGTCATTAATTCACAGTATTGCAATAAGTAGCGGTACTATATGCGTGCACCCTAGACACAACTCCCTCATCACGGAAGCACCAGGTCCGAGTCTGGTGTAATTCGTCATTCATGAGCACAGACAGGCTAGATGTCTAACGCGTTTACCCATTTTCCCCATACTCTATTGTGCTAGGCTGGGCATCCCCTTGCTTCGTATATAGGTTTTTCGCATTGCGCGCACCAGTCCACCCCTCGCCTCCACTTGGCCAAAGCCGGTGCTGTTTCGGCCTTCGAATCTACCATGATGTCTCTCTTTGCCACCAAGTAGGCCACCCCCAAGAAGGCCCGATTCGCCATCGTTAGGCCCGTTTCCTCCATGGCCCCCAGCAGAAGCCGTGCAGGAGACATCTCCACCTCAGATTGTAGGACTTCTGAGACCTCTCCTATGACTGCCTTCCAATACGTCTCTATGACTGGGCAGGCCCAGACCATATGAAACAAGTCGGCCTCCGGGTTGGGGCATCAGGGGCAGTTAGCTATAGGCTGTAGGCCTGCTTTAAAGAGTCTTTTGGGGGTGAGGTATGCTGCATGCAGATAGAGAGTTTGTAACATTTGAAATCGGGAGGAGATGGCCAGTGATCGAGGAGCCATCAACGCTTCTCTCCAGTCTGTCTCTTCTATTGGACCAACCCAGCCCTCCCATTTAGAACGGAGTCCCTCGAGAGGTGGGAAGGTGTTAGTAAGTATAGTGCAGTATAACTGAGAGATTCCCCCCCTGCCCAGGCTTCCCATCAGTACCTTCGCTTCCAGTGGGCTGTGTTCAGGAAAATGGTCCCCTGGTCGCACATGTGCTAGCAGGGCGTGTCTAAGTTGTAAATATTTGTGGAATTGGGTATTGTTCAGTGAGTAGATTCCTAGGAGTTCCCTGAATGATCGCAGGTGTGACCCTCCCCAGACATCCCCCAGGGTGGATATTCCAATATTGTCCCATTTCTGGAATCCTTCCAATGCGGAGACTTCCGCCAACCACTTTCCTTGCCAAAGAGGGGTCTGCTGGGTGAGACGGCTCCACCAGCCCGACACCTTCTGGGCTGCTCACCACCCTGTGAGGGTCATCTTAGTCACTTCCGGAGTGGACTCCCGTACAGCGCGTTAAAAATCCCTTTGTAGCCTATTGTTTGGAGTTCAAATCTGTACGCTGGGTCTGTCCAGCCCCCCGCTCCCCCCTGCCAGTCGTTAACCACCAGAAGGTGTGTTGGCAGGTAATAGAAATAGATATTGGACATTCCCAGCCCCCCGTCGTAGATATCTCTCTGACAAGTAGTAAGGGATAGTTTGGGGCGGGAGCCATGCCACAAGAATTGGCGCGCTGCTGATTCCACTTCCTTAAACCACTTTCTGGGGATTGGGTATGGGAAGTTCTGTAGCTGGTATAGGAACCTGGCAATTACCATCATTTTATAAAGTGCAATCCTGCCCAGTAGATTGAGGGGGAGGCTCCGCCACCGCTGGAGATCGTCTTTAATTTTCCTAACGAGTGGAGTGATATTTAATTCCCATGTCAGTTCAGGTAAGAAGGCTATGTGTACGCCCAAGTATTTAAAGCTATTGTGGTGGATCGGGATGTTTTGTTGCCAGTCGACAGGCTTCGTGGGCCACTCAAGGCATGGTTAGTGAGGTAAATGAGGACATTGTCTGCGTACAATGCTACCCGGTCCTCTGGGCCTGCAGGCCATGACCAACCCTCCAGCAGGGGTCTTCCCTTATCAATCTCGCCAGTGGTTCTATCGCTAGTGTGAATAATAACGGGAACAGTGGGCATCCCTGTCGAGTTCCACGTCGGATGGGAAATGGTTCGGAGGCTACACCGTTTACCTGGACACGCGCGGTTTTGTCAGAATATAGTAGCTTTACGAGACCATGTAATTTAGGCCCAACGCCGTTGTTCCGTAGGACGTGTTCCAGGTAGGACCAATCCACAGTGTCGAAGGACTTTTCGAAATCAAGTAAAAGAAGGGCCAAAGGGGAACGGGTCAGGATCCTGCGGTGTGCCAGGGCGGCATGTAGTCGTCTGATGCAGTGTCTAGTGCTACCTGATGGCATAAACCCACACTGGTCCGGGTGTACCAGTGATGGGAGTACAACCCTCAATCTAGTGACGAGTTCAGTCGAAAGCACCTTAATCTTGGTGTTCAGGAGATAGATAGGTCTATATGCCGAGCGGTTGTGAGACGGGGGTTGAGTTTTCGGGATCACCACTATTGTGGCTTGGTCAATCCCGGAAGGGAAACAGTCAATCTTCTCAGCCTCATCGTACATATTGAGCAGGTGAGGGCTTAGAATATCCCCACACCTGTTATAAAGTTCAGACGGGAAGCTGTCTGGGCCGGGTGTTTTGCCCGTTGATAAGCTAGATATTGCCGCTGTAATTTCAGCGAATGATATGGCTTCGTCTAAGTTCTCCCTGGCCGTTTGTGAAATTTTAGGGAGGGCGATGTCGTCTAGGAGGGGGGATTCCTTCTCAACCAGGGGGCGTTCCACATATAACTGCGCGTAATAAGAGGCGAAGCTCTTAGCAATTTCGCTCTGTGTCCTCGCAAGTGAACCCGTCTCATCCGTAATTTCAGGGATAATTCTATCGGCTAGAGGACGTGAGGCCAGCCAGTGTAGGAGTTTACCATTCTTGTCTCCCCAGCCGTACACACGGGCCATTGACGCCCTCCAGGAATGTTTCGCAGATTCCAGTACTACCTGCCTTATCTCTTCCCTGACCATGGTAAGACGCCTCAGGATGGATGCTGAGGCGGCTGTGGTGTCCAGTCGTTCAAGGTATGCTTCCCTGGCTTCGAGTTTCTCCACCTGTGAGTCACGGGCGCGTTCCCGTCTGCGGACAAGGTGCTTGGCGTAGCCTCTGAGTGAGGCCTTACATGCAGCCCAGATCGTGCCCGGGGATTGTACGGACCCTACGTTCAGGTCAAAATATTGGGTGAGGTGGTCCCTAATCTCGAGAGTGTACTCCTCTTCTTGTAGGTGCCAAGCGTTCATGCGCCATGTCGGGCGCTGGGTCGGGTCGATGCCTCCCAGTCGGATTCGTATTGGAGAGTGGTCGGAAACCCCTTGAGGTAGTATTTCCGCATTGGTGACCCTAGAGACATCCAGTGCAGGCATGAACACAAGGTCGATTCTGGCCTGGGATTGGTGGGCAGCCGATGTGTGCGTGTACTGTTGCGTCCTGGGGTGCCAGGTCCTCCTCACCTCACACAAACCCAGACCGGTGGCTCACCCATTCAAGCTCGACGCCCTTCTGGACCGCACGGTGGATACAGATCCAGAGACGTCAAGTCTGGGGTCTAAGACGGAGTTAAAATCACCTCCTATTAGTGTGGTGCCTTGGGGGAGGTCTGTCAGAACCTGGGGGAGAGTGAGTAGGAAGGCGTCCAGCCCGGCCGGAGGGGCATATGCACTCACAACATTAAACGGTAGGTCGTGTAGCATTCCCGTCACCACCACGAATCTACCTTGTGGGTCTGAATGTGTGGCTGTGACTACAATGGGCAATGTGCGGTGGAATAAGATGGCCACCCCCCTAGAGCCCCTTGAGAATCCTGCATGGTAAACCTTATCGTATCCCCCCCGCGCCAACATAGGACAGTTAGTACCGAGGAGGTTGGTCTTTTGTAACAAAACCATTGATGGGGCATACCTACGCAGGGTGCTAAATACCGCGGATCTCTTGATTTTGTCTAGTAGACCATTTATATTCCATGAAAGGACTTGTGTCAGTGAGGGTACCATGTGTATGTTGCTAAGGTCGTGCAGGGGGCCCAGAGATGGACTATCTAAACGAGAAGGATCAGTGTGGCTGGTGCAACAAAGGAAACTTAACAAAACAACTGTACTAAACCCTAAAGAAACTTTTTTCTTCCCCAACCTCCCCCCACCCCATACTTCTACCCAGGAAGCATCTGTCGCCCAAATACCCAACCAGGGTATCACAGCCAGGTGGACTGTCACTAAGTGGAGTGATGGACCCCTCCATTCAGACGGATCAGTTGCAATCGGCTAATATTAGCCAAACTTTGGATACTGCTAGAACCCGCCACGCTGCGGTGTGTGTGTGTCCCTATTTCGATCTGTACGGGTCATTGCCAAGTGTAGTAGATTCCCACTGATATAACAGAACCCAACATGTGGAACCGCCTTATCCAAGTGTGGGGGACTGACTTAGGCGGTCTCCTTCTAGCCTTTGTCCCGGGGTTTGGTCTCCCAGGGAATCCCCAGGATCCCCACCCGCCCGGGAGTCCAGGTTTGATACATTGTCCTTGTCTTCCTCCGCCGGAGCGTCTGCACTCCTCCGCCAACCGCGTCTGGACCTTGTCCTCTTGCGACCTCTCCGTATATCCAGGCGGGGACCGGATCCAGCTCCTGGGGTCCCCCCAGGCTGGCTCGTGGGGCCCCTTCGGCTCCCCACCCCTTCCTCCGTGAGCCAGTCCCACGCCTCTTCAGGCGACTCGAAGAAGTGCGCCTTGCCAGCCAGGATAACTTTGAGTCCTGCGGGGAAGAGGAGCATGTAGGAAAGTTGCATTGGTCTGAGTTTTTGTTTTACTTGTTCCTATGACCGACGCCGGGCCTGGACCTCTCGGGTGTAGTCAGGGAAGATTAGAATTTTGTGGTTGTCCCAGAGGAGGTCGGGGGAGCGTCTGGCCTCCCTAAGAATAGTGTTGCGGTCTTTAAAGTTGAGAAAGCGAGCAATCATGGGTCTCCTAGGCCCACCCGGTGGAGGCCGCAGGGCCAGGGCCCTGTGAGCCCGTTCAATTGCGAACCATGGTGAGAGGGTGTGTTCTGGCATCCAGGACTTGATCCAGCCCTCCAGGAATTCAGGGGTTTTACTTTCCTCCGCTCCCTCCGGAAAGCCCACAAAGCGCAGATTGTTGCGCCTAGAGCGGTTTTCGGCATCTTTGGCCCGGGGATGCAGTTCACCAGTTCGAGTTTGTAGTTGGGCTACCTTGGTCCTAAGGTCCGCCAGGTCGTCTTCGGTCCGTTGTCCGCCAGACTTTATATTGCGGCACCCAGGGGGCCCGGTCCAGCAGCCGCCGCCCCGTCCCGGGCGAGTAGGCCGAGCTGCGCGCTTCCCAGCACTCCCCCCTCGGTCCTGTTGCCGTCCTCCGGTCCTGGCTTAGACCCAGCCGCGGGGCACGACTCACCCCCAGCCACGGCTAGGTCTTTAATACAGTGTGGATTCGGGGGGGGGTGAGTCCGATTCTCCTCTCCCCCGTCCCCGGTTCAGTCAAGACACAAGGGGGGAGGCTCCAAGTGCCTCGCCATCCGGTGCATCACGGGCACCCTGTCGGCCATCTTTATTCGGGCTTCCTGCCCTCGCGCACCCAGCAGGTGCAAGGCCTCGCCTCCTCTTCCTCCCGTCTCTCAGGTTCGGCCCCGCCACACGCGGTCCACCCCCGGGGGGGAGGAGAGGCCCGCCCCAGGAGAGCTGCTCCAAGAGATGCCGAGCGGGGCCAGGTCCCGGCCGCCGACCGCTGCTCGGCGGCAGCCTCCTCCTTCTGCCACGCAGGCCCAGCACGGCGCAACCACCGGGGCGCCAGCAGACACGATGCGGCCCGCAGAGCTTGGCCCCGCAGAGCCCGGCCCGGCAGAGCGACCAGGCCGGGCACGCAAGGCACGGCGCTGCAGGGAACTCCAGCCCCAGCTGCTGGAAGTCAGGTCAGTCCTCCAAGGGAGCACGAGCCCCCGGATGCCACGGCCCATGGCCGATCGGGGGCGCCAAATGCTAGGGCACCCCAGGGGGTCCGTGAGTGAAGGGACAGGATCCAAGAAGGCGATTTATCCGGGCGGATGACGGAGGGGTCCAGAGCACTCTTAGAGTGCGACCGCCATCTTGACACCCGTAGCCACGCCCCTTTGCTTGGTTGATTTTACATATTTACATCAAAATTGAGAGTGTGTACTTGAGACAAAAACAAGTGTATTCTCAAAACTCATAAACTGATATTTGGAGAAAAATGGCTACATTTCCAAAATATATTTAAAGCTAGTATTTTAGTGATAAGCTGTGGCATGTGGGAGACTTATAACTAACAGTTGTACCTTTGTACCAGTGGCATTACAGCTATGACTGTTATGTATTACCCAAGTAGAGGAATTTCAAACTGACAAAGCATTTACATTACCACTGGAGACCCTGCCAAATGAAGTAAGGTAATTATTGGTGATAATCTTGTTATGTGGCCACTAATATAGCCTTGTTTTATTTGGTCACTATTACAGCACTTACAATGCTAGTAGTTCAGGATGATTTTCACTGAACCTAAGTAGGTTTTATTACAGAAAAGGTTGGAGATCCCTGCTATAATCACAATGACAGAACACAATAAAATGTTATGTCACGTAATTCTAATGTTCAGAATTTTCAACACTAATCCTGCAAAGCACCAAACTTTTGACGCTATTTCCCTAACTACCACCATGGAGCGCCATATATTAAATACGGCACACACATGGTGGCATTAGGGGGATGCCAAGGGGCGCAAGGAAGGTGGTGTTGCAGTGGAAGCAGTGCCAATTTTCTTTAATCAGGCCCTCAGTGTTTGTATCAACTATGGCCCTCATTCTGACCTTGGCGGGCGGCGGAGGCCGCCCGCCAAAGTCCCGCCGTCAGGTTACCGTTCCGCGGTCGAAAGACCGCGGCGGTAATTCTGACTTTCCCGCTGGGCTGGCGGGCGGTCGCCTTCAGACCGCCAGCCAGCCCAGCGGGAAAGAGGCTTCCACGATGAAGCCTGCTCGGAATCGAGCCGGCGGAGTGGAAGCTGTGCGACGGGTGCAGTTGCACCCGTCGCGTATTTCACTGTCTGCACAGCAGACAGTGAAATACATGTAGGGGCCCTCTTACGGGGGCCCCTGCAATGCCCATGCCAGTGGCATGGGCACTGCAGGGGCCCCCAGGGGCCCCGCGACCCCCCCTACCGCCATCCGGATCTCGGCGGTCCGACCGCCGGGATCTGGATGGCGGTAGGGGGGGTCGGAATCCCCGCGGCGGTGCAGCAAGCTGCGCCGCCGCGGAGGATTCAATGGGGCGGCGGTACACTGGCGGGACCCCGCCAGTGGTGCCGGTCCGACCGCGGCTTTACCGCCGCGGTCAGAATCCCCATTGGAGCACCGCCGGCCTGTCGGCGGTGCTCCCGCGGTCCTCCGCCCTGGCGGTCAAAGACCGCCAGGGTCAGAATGACCACCTATGTGACAACTTTTCCACCATAAAGTACTCTTTCCCAGTCCCATGGATGAGGTTGTAGGATTATAACACACATCTTTTCTTGGCATATCTTGTAAGGATATGTTTATCCATTGCAATTGGAGCCAGATAGCTGTGCCTGATATCAGCATATCAGTTCAGAAGCAAATAGGGTGCATAATTGAATTCTGAATACAAAAACGCCAAAACTAGATCTCTGCTATGTTCGTAAATGTTATCCTATTATTTTTTGCAGTTACCAGCACTGATGCCACATGTGTCTGTACGAATGCCGCTGTAGCATCTGCCACCACTTCAATCATGTAAGTGAGTGGTTATGCCAGCACTAGAGAACGCAACTGAAACTAATACTTTCAAGAGTGCCTTTGGTTAGGTGTAGACGGGTCTGTAGAGCATTTCCTGAGTGGTATAACAGGATGAAATCAACTGCTTTATAGATGGAGCGATACTAAAAAGACGTGTACAAGGCATATATGGTGGCAACATCTTGCACAGGTCATTGTTCAATAGAATAATGGAGAAATTGTATAACTTGGTGTATTATTGTTTGTCTGAAGGTTTTAACTACTCTACTTTATATTGTAAAGATTTCAGACAAAGGACGTTATTCTCTCTCTGACAACATAGAAAATCTATTATTAGCGACCTTTACATCTGTGTCTTCGAACAGATATTCATTATATCTCTGATGTATCAGCAAAGAAAACATGTTTTATTGTTTTTTGTGTTGCTTCATCAGTGAGGCTCCTGCTATGTTGGTAAACAAAGATAACCTTCAGTACATGTAGTGCAATAATTACTGACCAACTCTCATTGCTGGATTTGAATTCTCATATTATTTTGTTGAATTTTTACGTCATGTGGTACTGCGATGGTGTGCCCTATGCATTTAAGTATTATTTCAGGAGTCTTGCTGTCCACGTTTTCAACAAGGGGTGCTCCTAAAACACGGCTCACAGCAGACTCCTTTCTTGTGTAGTCATGTTATTTGGTGGTTAACTTTTTAATAGAAAATGAGTCTGTGTACAATCCAGTACATGGAACGCACACATTTCATACAAAACAAGCTTTTGGCAAAGCCAATAGGTCTGGCAATGTTGGCCAGCCTTTTGGCAAATCTTGTTTTGTTTTATCATGTTTTTTGTAAAACTTTATTTTTTGAGACGCTGCTGGGCCCTCATCGTTCTAAAAAAAATTATTTTGTCTCTAAAAAGTAGGCATTACAATAGAACTCCCTGGCACTGAAGGGAACTACTTTGTGTGTGGATGTGCTCCTTGTAAAGAAACTGCATGCCATTAGTCATAGTGAAGTCAGCCAATGCCTGAAGTGTGCTGCCACACTGCCCTTTGGCACATGCAATTTAGCACATGACGAAACCACAGACTAATCGATTAGGTCTGGCTGGGAACACCTATAATGAAGTATGCTTTACACACAATCTTATTAAAATCAAACACTCTTAGCTTACAAAGATCTAAAAAGCAACTTCCCACAGCTTTGGCTGTCAGTCTCTTGCCTTTGAGAAAGAAGGCAAGAAAGAGAGAAAGCAAGAGGGAAATCAGAAAGGAAGGAAGGAAAAGAAGAAAAGAAAGAAGAGGAAAGAAAGAAAAAAAGGGGAACTAAGAAAGAAAGGAAAGGAAGGAAGGGTAAGCATGATTGATATAGCACACTGATTAGCTGTGAGCTGATGTGAAACAGCAGCAGTCAGACAAATAAGGCCACTCCACAAGGAAGTTACATCAGCATTACCAGGAGATGGGAACTGATGAAGCTCGAATGTGCCCTGTGCTCACCGGAAAAACATCCTGCTATCACATTAGGCTGTAAACACAAAGACAACACAAACATAGGTATTAAATAAAAAATAAAAAAACACTGCCACGGAAGGGAATAACCTTGTGTGGTGATGTGCATCTTGTCAAAGAGCAAAATGCAATCACACAAAGTGATGTTAACCAGTGGTTTAAGGAGGCTGACCCTTTCTCCATGCTGTAGTGGGCAGAAACAAAATATGAATGACACAACAACAGGCCAATGGATGAAGAAAGGTGACTGAAAGGCTCTCTAAGTGTATTATGTGTATAAGTTTAGTTAAATGAAAAGGCATTGGCTAGTGTCAGACCTAAAAACTGGATAAACAAGGTGAGAGATCTAGTTCCCTAAATGTGTCATCAACCACGGGCAGTGGTGGGTTAGGTGGTTACTATGGGGCTCATTCTGAGCCCGGCGGGTGGCGGGCGCCGCCGGGCGGAAACCGCCGAAAGACCGCACCGTGGTCAATAGACCGCGGGGGTCATTTTGACTTTCCAGCTGGGCTGGCGGGCGATCGCCAGAAGATCGTCCGCCGGCCCAGCGGGAAAGCCCCTGCAACGAGGAAGCCGGCTCCGAATGGAGCTGGCGGAGTTGCAGGGGTGCGACGGGTGCAGTAGCACCCGTCGCGATTTTCACTGTCTGCAAAGCAGACAGTGAAAATCTTTGTGGGGCCCTGTTAGGGGGCCCCTGCACTGCCCATGCCAGTGGCATGGGCAGTTCAGGGGCCCCCAGGGGCCCCACGACACCCGTTCCCGCCATCCTGTTCCTGGCGGGTTTTACCGCCAGGAACAGGATGGCGGGAAGGGGGTCGGAATCCCCATGGATTCTCTGGCCTAGGGGAAATCCGGTGGGAAACCGCCGGATCCCCTTTTCTGACCGCGGCTTTACCGCCGCGGTCAGAATGGGCACTGAAGCACCGCCAGCCTGTTGGCGGTGCTTCCGTTGCCCGTGGCCCTGGCGGTTTAGGACCGCCAGGGTCAGAATGAGGGCCTATGTGTCAATTCTACCCATTAGTTCATAAAAATATATATTCATGTATGAATGAAAACTGCGCCTGGCTCCTTTGCTAGTTACATGTCACTGAATATTTTGTGTATTAATTGTGTTACAACGTTTTCACATAACGGGACTAGAGTGATCAAAGACACAAGGAATACATGTTTTGCACAAGATTAAACAGTTTGGTGAAGTACGACCGAGATTGCAATGCAGGGCTGCTTAAATCAAGGTCCATAACTTCTCACAGTTCCACATTTTAATGATTAGGGGGTTCGGACTCCCTGATGTAATATATGTTGCGCATTAGATTCTACTCCATTTTTCTCATCACTCACTATTTACCAGTGTATGGGTTGATACTAAATATTTCGATTCCTAGCAAAAAAGTAAAAGGAGAAGAGTACATTAATTAAGAATTTCCAAAGAGTAAACAAGGTGGTCAGATGGGGGTTGCTGATATTAAATTATGAGGCATATTTATGAGCCCCTAGTGCCACCTTGTGTCATATTAGCAGCATTTATTTCATGGCAAATCTAGCGCTAAGGTGGCATTTACTAAACGCCATATTTACAAAGTAGTGCAATGCTTGCATTACGCTACTTTGTAAACTCTTCAGCCACATTATGCCTGCACCAGCATCATGTATAACGGGGTGCATTCCCCTGTTAGGGGGACTGCAAAAATGGAGCAATGAAATCTCTGAGATTTCCTTGCGCCTTTTTTTGCAGCACTTTTAACGCCTCCTCAGGGCAGGCGATAAAAGGGGGCTTCCATTACTTAGAATGGGCCCCTATGTCCTCTGCAGGACAAGCGCTAACTTTTTGACGCTATTCCTGCAGACTACATCAATAGCGTGACATAGAACGATGCTATTGCCCCCTATCCTGCACCATGGTGTGCCGTATTTTAAATAAGGTGCACACATGGTGGCAGTAGGGGGGCACTGCGGGGTGCTGCATTCAGTGTAGCGCCACTTTCTATAAATCTGCCCCAAGGTTTCTCTGTTCAACAATTTTCAGGTTGCCCACTATACCACAACTCGGTTGTGGGTGCTCATGATGGTGATGCTCCTGGGCGGCCAGTAAAATGTTTGGAGAAATAATTCTGTTTTTACAAAATACTTTGTCACATGTATTCCTCATTGCCATATTGACAAAGCAAGGGTTCACAAAAGGTCATGTTTAAGAAATTTAGGTCCATATCTATTTGGTGCTGAGACCATTTTGTCCCAATTGCCCATGACCCAGGGTGCTGAAAGTCAATTATGCTGCACCATCTGATGTAGCAGGAAAAGAACAGTTGTGTAGGAGGTGTGCTGAAAAAAAGTCCCACCAGCGGATCTATTCCACTGCCTGGCTTCCAACTACAGTATAAAACACAAAGGGCATTCATTATAAATAATAAATTACTACACTTCCATGTACCTGCAGTGAGCGACAACAGGCTTTCAGATTTTGAATGTGCTTTGCAGATGCGGCCAGGTGTTTACTTTAAACAGTTTAAGCAGAAAAATGCTACCTTTTATGGTATCTTATTTTGAAAAGGTTTTCTGAGTGGAAAGGAGTATTGCAATAAAAATAGTGTTGATTTTTACTCCATTTTGGTATTTTATTATCTTGATCTCTCCTTTCGATTACTCTAGGTGTCCTCGCTATTGAAATTGGAACCTTTCTTTTCTAGTTTACTGTGTTTATGAAAGACGACGGATTTATTGGTTGCTCGTTTGTTTCTCTAGGTGATTGAATGCTTTTGCAAATCCATTTCAACACTTTCCATTAAGAATGACGATTGCATTAAAATATACAGGTAATAAGAATGATAAACGTTCTGGCTAATAAGATTTTTTGAGGGCACTATCATTGAAGGATAGTGTAGTTCAATGCAGCCTCTGCATTTCTTTAAGAATATTTTCTCATGAGAAAAAAAAGCCACAAACCTTGGTTATCAGCACATTAGCTTCTTAGAAGGTATACTACATGTATTCTTTACTTTTAAGGTATCTAATTGACAATCATTCGAGATTTTTTAGATATCGATTCTTGGGAGTTGGCCACGTGGGCTCATTGTGTATTGATATTACATGTAGGCGGACTGTCGCCGGGTGAACGATTCATACAAGTTAGCAATAACATACTCATGAGTTCTCTTTTTCGTTTTCAAGCATCTTTAACATAGAACCAAGGCCAAAGCACATAACCAATATTATAAATACTCTTTAACACCTCATATGTGGCTTGAGTCAATATTCTCTTCAATGGGATATGGAAATCACACAAAACATTTTCTTTCTCAATTAAACATCATTTTTGGTCCGGGGGTTAAGCTAACACAGGCGGCTGGAGAAGGCTTGCCAGAAATATCACCACTGTTCTCTGGCAAACCTGTCAGGATTTCAGAGCGTGAAAAGGAATTTTGACTTCGTGGATAACGATGGAGAATAGTGAGGAATGTGGTTTGCCCAGGCAATGACCCTATCACAGAAATAAGCCCAACCACTTTTCTCTGGGGGCAGGGGAATAGGGGCCTGTCTGTACTATAATTCTCATGTTTCAAAAGTACCATGACTGTTGAGGACAGATCTAAGTGCTGGATTCTCCCAGACAGCAAATGATCTGTCTTTTGGAATATAAGGGAATTCTGAAGGTGCTTCAAGGGCGATAACCCGTGCTCTCACACATAAAACGGAATACCGCCTGTTGTGAATCAGCAGACTATGGATTAGAAGTGTTTTAATAGGTAGGAAAACGATAGCGCTTCATAAAATTGTTATTTTTTTCTGAAGTCACTTAGTACATACATAAAATACAAAGTACACTTTTTTAAATTGTGTTTGTCAGTTAAGTCATTCAAAACAATTTCATGTGACTTGTCTACATTCATAGTTCTTTTGCACTTTGACGTGATATTAGACAGCCGAAGGTGACCTAGCTAAATTTTAAGGAGTGGATTAAACTAAGGGCCTCATTTACAAAAAAGAATGCACCACTACCTGAGCGCAGTGGTGCGTCAAAATATTTAATTCAATGCAACAACAGATCCCAAGGCCATGCTTGCACCTTATTAACAAATCGGCGCACCATGGCGTTCGGATGAGGGCATCGTAAAAAAAAATGATGCTAGCCTGTGAGCCATGTCACAAAAAAAATGACGCTAGTGCTACAAACGTGACATTAGCTTAATTAGCAGTACGTAATCTGATGCAAGCCATCCTAGCGTCACTTTTCTGCCTAAATGCATCAGAAAAATAGCTGCAAAATGCCACTTAAAAAAACAAACAAACAGGAGACACTGCAGAAATTGAGAAGCCTGGAGACCAGAGACCCCAGGACAACCCCAACAACCCCAGTACCTGCCAGGATGTCTAGACAGACTCCCAAGAGAAGGGGAAGAGATAGGGGTAGTGCAGGTTCAGTGCGGAGGAGAACAACATCTTGATCACTGAGATGATGGAGCGCTTCTTCACCTTTAAATTGCCATTAGGGAACAAAGAGGCAATCTGGCAGTCCATAGTGGACAATGTCAACAGTGTGGCGGAGGCGAAGAGTCATTGACTGTAAGAAGAACTGGCACAACTGCAGAACAAAGGTGAAACCAGGCAGCAACCGTAAGGCAGCATTGCAGACCGGAGGTGGAAGTCCAACACCCCAGGAGGAGCTGGATGAGTTGGAAGAGATGGTGGCAGCTGTCATCCCTGAGCAGTTGGTGACAAGAGTCCCAGGATATGACAGTGCAGCATATGGTGAGTTACAACAACCACAGGGTAAGTCACAGTGGGGGGACAATGTGGTAACTATGCAATGTCAAAAAGGAGAGGCAGCCATGTCTCAGTACTAAAATGCACTGTCTGCAGGCTAAAGGATAGTATGCTGGAACACTTATGGTCAACCAGCAAAGATGAGTAATGTGCATTGACCTCCCACAATTAGCTCATCCCAGGCTAGAATCATCAGCTCTCTTTCTCCATTGTGTGAAGTGCAGCATCTTCCCAAGTTTACCTCACTTTGTGCCTTATGTACGAGGTAATGATGCAGCACAGTCAGCCAGCTTGCTGTGCTGCACATATAGAAAGTGCAGGGATGTATCATACTCACTGAAATTCAATGCATCCCAGTACTGTCCTCAGTGATGGCACACAAACTGCTGCCTAGCGCCAATGCAGGCATCCTTGCACCGTGTAAGTACTTGGTCTCACTTGGGTCTATACACACTAATCTAGGGTGCAAATCTTCAGAATGGAATGGCTGTGTCACAGGTCAAACAACTTGTCTGAGAAGGGGCTAGGTGTGGGTGATGGAAGGTATACATACATAGCGACATGGTAAGAGACATTTCTAATGTACTCTGCATGAAACTAAATTGCACCCAGCTGACATGGCCGGCTGGGGAGCCCACGAAGGTGTCAGCTGCCATGGAAGGGACCACAGGAAATCATCACAAATAATAAATTGAAGGGATGATCTAAGAAATGCACAACACTGGACCATGTGTGTTCAAACTAATGATTATGTGTGGGCATGGTAGGGCACTGCTACTGCTCTGCATAGTAGGTGCTGACTCCTCATGGCAAAATTACATGTTGTTTGAACGGGGAGTCTTTGCATACTGGGGAGGTGGGAATGGACATGTGGACTACATGGTACTGACATAAATACATATGCACCACTAGGTCTGACTGTGCAACGCTTGTGGCACATCTGGGAAGGCATGGCAGAGAAAAGCCCATTGGGGGCTCACAACCTACATGTCATGTGGACTGGGGGAGCATGTGGCACATGCCAGGAAGGAGTATGATGCAACAATGTCTCGCAGTGCCACATGTACATTCTGGAGGATGTCAAACAGGGATTTGACAAAGGGATACCAAGAAACACCTAGCCACCACAAATTTTAGGACTCATGGAGGAACTCAGGCTGAAGTGGGTGGGCCTACTGATGAGGTTTTTCGATGTAGGGACTTGCCACCAATCACACCACCACTACATTGTTGGGGGGGGGCAACAATTGCTGTCTATAACAAAACAACATGTAGTCCCGCTGGATATGGATATGCATGATTGACATGTCGTAGGCATGTGAAAATGAGTGTGTGGTTTGGGCAGGACCACTGTGTGCCACTTATCTCTGTACAAGGACCTAAAAGTGGGTAATCTGTGGAGGTCGGTACACATACAATGGCGTGGGCCTGAGTCATATGATGTGTGACATTCTGCAGATCAACAACTCATATCAGGATATTCTTGGTGTAATGTAAGTGAGCTAAACTACCCGGTAGGACAGGGCCCATCCCCTAAGGGCAGGCACAGAGTGCCTGTGAGAACAATCCATTTGTAATGTAAATTCTGGGATCCTGTGCATCAGTACCCATGCCCAACAGGTGTCCTACACATCACTGTTGAACTCAGGGCCCATGTATGAGGAAATTATGCAGCGTTGTGCTGCAAGCCAGCTTGCTGTGCTACACTACATCATTTTGAAAGTGCTGGGATGTGTTGTATTTATCAAAATGCAACCCATACTTGTGCTTTCCTCAGTGATGATGCACTAACAGCTTCCTAGAGCCAACACAGACACCCTTGCACCATGGTGTAGTGGTGACTGCATTGCAGGGATGATTGCTCATGTGCTGAAAGGGGCACTTTCCTGAAATTGAACAATCATGAAGGGTGTCTTCCACTTTCTATGTGAATATGATGTGTATGTTGATAAAACAAGCCGTTTTTGAGGCTTCCAAGCAATGTCATGCAACAGGCATCATGTAGCCATAGTGACAACTGATGTACCTCACACCACAAGTAGTTGGCCTAAGCCAGGATAGTAGCAAAAATGTTACATTGATGTGACAACCAAATGATTCAAGTTTAAGTCTATGAGGGGCAGGAACAGGTGTATGTCTAACAAATCCATGATTTACAGTTAGTGCAATAACTGCAACATTCCACTAATGCATGTCTCATGGCTTACCAATACAGAGCAAATGCACATGACTACCTGTTATGGGATGTATGTCCATTCACATCCAGATTGTCACATACATTGCTCAATGAAATTTGTAGATAGCTGATGGGATCCCATTGCCAACCTGACACATACTTGCCCATAAGGAATTCACCTTGTCACACGTTTCTGAATAATCCTTGCAAAGTCTAACGCATGTACATAACATAACCTTTGCAGACATACTAAATCATAGACAGGAAAAACATGATGGAGGCCAAAATGTATGAAACAACAAAATTTAAAAAAACTATGAATCTTTCACAAAAAAATACAGAAACAACCTAACCTACATATCCTAACCTCTCCTACACTACCTAAAACTAATTTATTTCTACATTCAACTTAATTTATCTTAACTTATCCTATCCATTTACCACCACATGATAAATATCAACCCCCCTTAAAACACATCTGTAGACAAGGACAAAGGTAACTACAGCTATACATAAACTAACTAAACATCTAGGCCTCAACAACAATATTATATTTTAGTATTTTAAAAAAATGTTTTAACATTTTTTTAGGGTTATTGTTTTTTAAAGTACACATCACCCCAATAACACCTAATAAAAAGAAACCCGAAAAAGAACCTACCCCTAATAAAAAAACGACAATGTACTACAACCAACCTACAGTACACTAACTTACCTAACACTAATTATCCAAAAACCTCAACAATAAAAAAAACTATATACAAGGGGAAGTGAGGTAAGTTTCCATTAGGGCCATCCTGCTCCTCATCAACTTATCACGGCTGCCTTGATCTCCCAGAGCAGGATGATCACCTGGTCAAGCTTGTGCTGCAGGCTGTACAACCTTAACTCCATGTCCACCACTTCCTGATAAATGTCCAGCTCCGAATCTGCCCAAAGTACATTTGGTTGGGGCTGTGCTGTGGATGGGGCAGTCGAGGTGGCAGCGGAGGTAGATGGACCTGTCCCTGCAGACCCACCGCTGTCTGTGGCTCGAGTAATCTTTTTCCATGGTGGGTAGAGGTTCAATGGTTGGAGTCCCTCCAGGACCCTGATGCTCTCTCCTGGTCATAGGTTTTCCCCATTCCCTTGATGGTTTTTTCACATGGCAAATATGGGGATAGTGGTCGGCCCTATTTTAAAATAGAATTATATGTCATGCAAACAGTAATTTGGTAAATGAACATCAGGCATTCCATGTAAATACTATCTGCAGATATCACATGATGCACATCACAATTCAAAATAACATCTTGAAAAGCAAAGTGAACAGACATCTGCCTAATATCCATCATCTCCGTATTGATTATATTCAAAGTATCAAGTCCACGTGAATGTTACACAATAGCAATGCCCTGTCTTGGGACATCTTTGAATGACCATGTCATCATTGACTATCACTATGAGAAATGCTGTTTTGTGACCATGGTATGGCACACTCATCATGTTGCATTGCTATTCAATGTCCCTTCTGCATACTCCATTGCCCTTGGATCCATTGGCATTTAACAAACTCATGTGAGCAAGGATTGAAAGTTAGATGGCATGTTTCACAGCATAATGTGCCTGATATGGCAAGGACAAATATCTGGACACATTGCTACATAGAATATAAATGTGCCAGGAATGTGAGAATGGAGGGTAGATAGCTCACTCACATTACACAGAGATGCATGAAACTTCTCCCATATCCACTCATGTAAGTACATGTTGGGCCGTGCCATGTCTCCTAGCATACTCCCCGAGTAACTGGATGCGTCCCTCTATGCAGCCCATTGCCTGCACATATGGGTCCAGAATACATGACACCTTTTGCACACCAGCATGCTGCACAGCCATTTAATAGGTGGACACATGCATGCTCTACATCTCACCTGCAAAGGGATCTTGGAACAGCAATGGCTAATGCTGTTCATTGTATGAACCTGTTTACATTACATCCTGTAGACTATCAGGGCCAGCACAATCTGAAGCTGAATTAGGTACTGGCATGTCATATGACACTGTTGTATGGACATCCATCTAGTCTAACACACATTTCCAGATCTTTGAAGATGACAGGGGATAGCAATGTTGATACACACAACATAGAGTTTGGGGAATCTCACCACATGAGTGGGTAAATCAACACAAATCCAAGTGTGGTATGTTGATCACTGTCTTGCTAATCTTAGGGCCCTATTCACATGGTACTCAGTCCTAGAGGTACATGGTTTACTGTGATGTTCCTGTGGCACACACAGCAGGAACAAGTTCTGATTCTGTACCTCTGGCACATGTTCTTACTGTCATCACTGTGTTTTGACTCATACACCATGTGTGGGCTAGCCAGACACAACCGATATAGATTGCACTGTGAGTAAAGGTATACAGTGCCCTGCCATGTTCAGTTATGATTCCACTGTCACATATGTTCACAGATCCTGGCATTGTGGTCATAGCTCTTTGGTCGTACCAGCAAATTTGTGGGCCTTCAGTGATAGTAATCAGAACCTCCTTGACATTAGTCAGATGAAAATGCACATACTGGACCCAACCTCTACCTTACTGTCTGTAAACATGTATAGCCTAGGACGTTTTACTTTGTATACATGCACTTTGCTAATGGCATTGCACACATCATACACCATCACATACAATCCTTGCACTAGCCATTTTTCATTCAGGGTGGCACTCACTGCTAGCATCGGAGTCATGGAAGTTTTCCACCTCTTCAGTGGTGTGCAGCTTGGATCTACCTGCAAGATGTAATATGAGACATAGCACTGTGAATGTTGAACAATGAACATTGTGGTCAAATATTGCACATTACACATGACTTGCACAAGGCCATAAAATAAAAGCCCTGTGGTTGAAACAACTCAAATAGGCCTTTGGACTTGTCTCCATGTCATACATTGGTAGGTCAGACTGATATGTACACATTTCAGTAGACATACTTGAGAAACAATTGGTTATTTAAAAAAAAAAACAGGTGTAATGTTAATCTGTATATGATTTGGATGGATTATATATTAGAAGGTTTGTTTAGATCACGGGATAGTGTAAATGTAAAATCAGGTGAAGGCACAGTTTGCCAGCAGGATACATATACATGGTTTTAAAAATGGGCAACAATCATTGCTTGGATTGGTTTGCATGGTCACCTGTTTTGACAAAATGTTACGGCACAATTGTATTAATGGGGTGCACCAGAGGTGTGGCTGGTGGGTTGATTAATGATTACTAGGATTCAAACACAATCATGGTTAGTTTGAAAGAGGGTAGCGGCAGCGGTTTCGCTGCTGAATAGAAAAAGAGAGATATGGGAGATTTCGGGCACACAGTGATACAGTGAGTTTATTTATTAATTATTTTTTAAGATTATGATGTTATTTGCAGACAATTCTTTTGAATAAATTGCATTGTTTAATTCAGGGAAAGAGTTAGTTAGTATTGAGTTTGCTGGTATTCATTTTTAATTTTTAATGGTGCGTGGAACAGTTGGGGCTAGTTGGGTAAATATTACATTAATAGTAAACAGTATTTGGTGCATTCGTTCAGATAATTTGATCTTCATACAAAATACATTATGATGTTTGATGGGTTTGTTTTTAATACCATAGCTATCCCTGATAAAGGGCTGTTCAGCCCGAAATGCATTGCATGAAGACGTGTGTGATTAGCCAAGATGAATTGTGATTTTTGATGAGCTGCAGAATAAAGCCTGGCTGGACGTGTCTTCAGCTTTGAAAATGTGGAATCACATTGCCCCTGAATATTTTTTTGAACAACGGAAGAAGATTGGAATACAAATTGGGATTAAACTGTGAATTACTTGGAAGAATGGTTATAGAACACTTATGGCTGAATGCCAGTATGGCAGTGCGGCTTGAATCAGGTGCGCTAAGGCACACTAGCTGATTTCACATATGTGATGGTACCATACATACATGTCTCAGGTACATAGTTTAAGGCTTTCAAATGTTTTACTACCCCAAGATTTTTCAAGGCTAGCTAAGTGTAATGGCACTCTGCACCTACATGACTCACAGAACATACTCATCCATGACTAGCAATACTCCTGCCTCACTCTTGTCATTACATGTACATGACTATGCAACATACAACAGTAGCTAGGCATCCTTGTCTAACAGACATCGATAGATGACATTGGCGCATGGTCAAAGACAATAAACACATGTTTTCTTCATCCCTAAACCACTACATTTTCATTTCAGGTACAAATATGTCTGTAAATTTTATAGGTGTATGATATTCCAAGTGCTATAACTATGCTCATAGTCACATACATCATGCCTCATCTACATGAGATATGATTGACTGAAGTGACTCAAATTTGTATCTTTAATGCTAAGGGACATCTCCCAGGTCAGCACATGTTGATATATGCCCTGGTAGTGGGCCAATTATTTGAAATGTGCACACTTCTTCAGGCTGCCCACAGAACATCAGGTGACATGTGCACCGTGCTGCTAACAGGAAAGTCTCTGACAGATATTCTAGGGACACTGCTCAGTGTGGGGGCATGACATTCCCTTTTTTGGAAACCTTTGTTTCATGCTTTGTCTCTGAAATTACTTTTTTAGGGTGTGATGGCATTTGAGCCCTGACATATGCCAACCACTGACACAATGGGCCACAGTTACCAGCCCAAGTGTCACCGTACACTACCAGAACAACAAGTGTAGTGGGTTTTTGTGGCACAGTGTGCCTGGCCATGGGTACAAAGTTGGTAATGCATCAGAGTCATAGATCACCTCAGGGCGGCACATGACAGTGGCCCAATGGGAATGAAATACCTTATTTATCCACTTTTTTCTGCTTCCTATGTGTGCTGCTATCTACAGCACACATAGACAAAAGACAACACAATAGATGATTGTGTATGGCAGGAAGGTGTACCTTTCCACATCTGTATGCTCGTCCCTAGCAACCAGCTACCCTTGCAACATGACACAATGGTGCTAACTTAGTGAAGGAGGTCTGGGAGATGATGTCTGCCCATGGATGTTTGAGTTGGTAGGTTGTCCTCTCCACCTGGATAATCCGCTGCATGTGGAAGTGGACCTTACTCCACCGCAGCTTGTGTGTGTTCGTCCTGTACCCAAGGGTCATTAGCCCACCCATGGCCATCATATTTGGCAGATAGAGGGTGGCCAACTAGATGGAGCCCCCACAACTCCATACTCATGCCACAGGCCTTCCTTTCCCCAACATGCCCAAACCCAAACCCATGATTAACCTACAAAAAAAAGAAAATCCCAGACTACCCCAAATACCACAAGAGACTAATCTACCCCAAGGACAAACACCAGACAATATGCATTAAATTACAACAAAATATATTAACAGACATAACAAAACAGGCATCAGGGACACAACAGAGACATTAAACAGCACAAAAGACTCCTGAAACAGCACTCCTCAATATAACACCTGCACCACACAACCTCTCACAAAAATAGACAGAAAGGAGCAGATTTAAGAAAAGTGCTGCATCCAATGCAGGGCCACTTTTCTTGCACACATTAGTGCCCCCTAACACCACCATGTGTGCACAGTATTAAAGATATGGCACACCATGGCAGTAGTTAGGGACCTAGCGTCAACATTTTTGACACTAGTTTGGCAGGATAAATCCGCCACCTCACCCACCACCTTCTCAGATCATTGCAGGACCTGGGAAGACTGCATTTGAAGAAGAAGACCCAGCAGGAAAAATAATCCTGACTTTTGACTCCTGGCTCCGGCTGGAAGAAGATGACGAAGAGGGCTCAATGTGTCAAGACTCCTGAATCCTGAAGGCATCAAGAGAGTGGAGCTGACCTCCGAAGGTTGAGTGGTTACACTTCAATTTACTTGTTTTAGTGACACAAACAGCAGAAGGACACCTGCCTGCAAAAGAACCCAGCTGTTTAAAGAGGACTAGAACAAGAAAGAGAACTGGCAGGAGAGATACCTGAAGCCTGCCCTGAAGAGCTAGGGGCTGCAGGATTGACCAGAAGACAACCTGCTTGATGTATCCGACCTATGAACCATCACGGCTGGTCTAAGAATTGTACCTAAGCCCTGGTCCACTGCAAACTGTTGTTTTCTATAGTGTATTACTTTTTCTGGGTGATTTGTTACATAAAATGTTTTTAAAAATCCATACCTCTGGCTCCTTTTAACCTATTTTGATAATTTTTTTATTTTTACTTATTAAAATGTACCCCATTTTTCGAAATTGGTTTCAAATTACTAGTACTGCTTGAATTTAGCATGCTGGGTGGCAGCCCTTGGTATGTGCTCACAGGCAATACTTACAGATTTGTTGTGATGGTTTCTTGTGATTGCTGTAATATTCTAAATGGCCAAACTTATGTCCAGGCATGGATCCTTTGTTCAATGTGTCACAGGATCCAAGCTACACTTCACTCACAACAATGAAATCAGTGTGGGTTTGCTTGTATCCTTTTCTGTAAGGGGCCTCATCTGGCAGTTTTAGGGAACAGGGTCAGTACTGGTTTGCAGAATGGGTGCCACCTTCTAGAGTGACATGGTGGATGGAATTTGCTGGGTTGAAATGGGACCCAGAGATATTGCCTGCAGTTTGGCCAGTTTCCAAACACACCCCATCTCTTATTGTGTGTTTTTGCATGTAAAGCTAACATTCTGCATGCATGGCGTACACAACACATAACTTTACTTAAAAGAAATGTAATTTGTCAGTTTCCTCAAGGGATTGGAATAAACTTTAAATTGAAATGAGCCTTGTTATACCAAGCTTGGGGCTTGTTCACTTAAGAAGGACATTGTGCTATAATTCAAATCAAGAAGACCTAAACTACATTTGGTTTCAACAATACAGTAAAGGCTGATGCAAAAATAATCTTCTTTCTTTCTCATTCAATTTTTGTAAATGCCTGCCAGAAATTGGGGCTCTAGTTGGCAGAGGTATGCACCCTGTCCAAGTAGGAACAACAATCCTAGTCAGGGTAAGTCAGTTACACACTTTAAATTAACCTGTGCTCACCCTCTGGTAACTGGTCACACAGCAGGCTTAGCTTAAGGAGCAGTGGTGTAACGAAACCTAAGGGGGCCGACTGAACAGTACATGGAGGGTCCCTCTCCAGATTCACTCAGGTGCTCTCAGGCCAATGTACTGTGCTGAGGGTGTTTATGGAGCTCGGCCCCCCTGCACCACAAGTGCTCCGGGGGCTTTTGTTACATCACTGCTTGGGAGGCAATGTGTAAAGTATTTGAGCAAAATGTAATGCAGTAAAATAGTGAAAACACCAAGCAAAAATAATCCACACCAGGTTAGAAAAGTAGAGTTTAAACTAATGAACAAAAAAAGACCATAAAAACAAAAATCCAATAATTAGAAGTCAAGATATGACATGTTAAAGAATATCTGCAAATATTGCTGGTAGCAAGCATCAACCGGACCTGTGCTAGAGCAGGGTCGATGCAAAAGTTGGGGCTGACCGTAATGGAGTGAGGACTTCCTACAGGGACCAAAGTTGTCCCGCTGAAAAATTACCTTGTGTGGAGGTTTGCATTGCCACTGAATATCCGATGCGAGGAGCAGAGGGGCCAATTCACAGGTAATGTGTCAGTTCTAACCTGCACAGACAGGGATACGCTGCCGTTTAGCTGCGCAGTTGTCGATGTGATGCCCTTGAGCAGCAGTGGAGTTGGGAACCCTTTGTGATGAAGGTGATGTGATGTAATTGAGCCATGCAGCCTGTGATGTGAAGGTGATGCATTGGGACTGAGGGTGATGCACCAGTTCTGAGCCATGGAGTTTGTGCTGTGATGTTTTGTCCTCTGCGACAGCGACAATGCGTTGGCACGAGGAGAGATTCTGAAGTACCAATCTGCGAAGTGATGATGATGCATGGATTTCTGAAGAAAACAGCTGCAGAAACCAAAAGAAACTTAGGGAGTGGCAATATTTCCCTATCAATTTAGTACAGTGACAAACAGGATTACCTCCCTCTTATAACTCAGTTTACTAATGTTCCCTTTTTATCCTATGTGCTGCATAAAATGTCATTGATTTCAATAGCAATAGAAATAGAGGCCAGTGTTGCTAGGCTACGGTTCCAAAAGAAAATATCATAATTTAGATCACATTTTAGTCACAGAAACCAACAATTATGTGGGTGAAGCTGAAATAGACTAAGCTTAATAATCCAAGTTACACATCAGCTATTTATCATTGTGGAAATGGTAATAGCACAAAAAAAGGATGTCTGTTCTAACAGTCAGTATTATTTTGCAACTCAAATAAAAATGCATGTATGCCTTGAATAGATGAGAGTGTAGCAGATTCAGCATAACAAAAACCCCAAACGTTGGATGAAATATTAACATGTTTTAGAGGACAACCCATTATTTTTCCAAACGTATTAACAGTGGAAAGAAGGAATGAGTAAGAAAGTGGCAGAACTTAGCCATTGGTTTGCAAAGGCTGAATACATTTAAGGTCCTATGGAGAAGCTTTGTTAGCGTGAGGATTTTCTAATTGCCCTAGACAGTTGGTCAAGTGCCATCGGAAATAGAAGAGATAATCAGACATATCCTCCTAAAAGCAAACTTAGAAAACAAGCTGCTGCTGAATTTTTATGAGAGGGTGAATAAAATGTGTAAGATTTAATGTGCAAGGATGGGCAACCTACATTGAACTTAGAAAATATAGGGGGTCATTACAACATTGGCGGTAAAAGCCGCTTACCGCAGTGCAGAAGACCGCCAACACACCGCCACGGCCGCGGAATTCCGCCACGGTAATCATCACCCAAAGCCCGTAATCCGCCAAAATATAGACAACCACACAAGTCCGCCACACCAAAGGTCAGTGATAAACTGGCAATAAGAAATCCTCCACCATCACGCCAACAGGAATACGGCCAAACTATCACGACCCACGAATCCACGCAGCGGTCTTTCAACCGCGGTATTCCATTGGCGGTACACACCGCTGCGCTCAAAATACACACACATATGCAAAACACATCCACATTGGACAATTCCAAATACACACATCTGATACACATACACACACCACTCCCACACACCTAATACAATATAAAAAACACACCCACATTACCCACAAACCCTTTAAACCACAATTGCGACTGAAGGCCACAGAGAGACACCACCATCTACAAACGAGCATCCACAGGCAATCAACACCATCAACCACATAACATCCACACACCTCACACAACACACCACTAAATATTACCCCACACATCACTACACACACCACACATCACCCACACCACCCCATGGCACGGCAAAGACACCCCAGGTTCTCTGAGGAGGAGCTCAAGGTCATGGTGCAAGAAATCATCTGGGTAGAGCCACAGCTATTCGGATCACAGGTGCAGCACACCTCTATAGCTACGAAGATGGAGCTATGGTGAAGAATCGTGGACAGGTTCAACGCAGTGGGACAGCACCCAAGAAATAGGGATGACATCAGGAAGAGGTGGAACGACCTACGGGGGAAGGTGCGTTCCGTGGTCTCAAGACACCACATCGTGGTACAGAGGACTGGCGGTGGACCCCCACCTCCTCCACCACAACTAACAACATGGGAGGAGCAGGTCTTGGCTATTCTGCATCCTGAGGGCCTCGCAGGAGTAGCAGGAGGAATGGACTCTGGTAAGTCAAATCATTACTATTACATCCCCCAACCTACCTGCATGCCATCACATACCCCCACCATCGCCCTCACTCCATCACTCCTACTCCTGACACATGTCCCAATATCACAAACCACCCATCCCAACACCAAGCCCGGCATGTAACACCAAAGCATGGACACCCATCACCAAAGCAATGCTACTGCACGTACCCATACACCCCCTTAACACATCATCACACAAGGTCCTACACAGGAATGCAAGCACTGGGGTACACGGTCACCCACTCATTGCACACCATGGCACACACAGATGCAATATTCATGCTTTTGCACCCCTGCAGAATCCCTACCCAACGTCACCGGACAGGAAGGTCCAGACATGTCCACTTCACCCACAGAAGAGGCCCACAGTGATGACACCAGCTCTGTCCAACTGGATCTAGACGACCAGCCCGGCCCATCTGGGACCTCGGGACAGTCGGTTCCCCTCACACTGGCACAGGCCACTACAGAGCTTCCCCCCTCTGGAAACACCAGCACAGTACCCACCCAGCGGGCCCATACCTCTGTCCCCAGGACACGTCAAGCAGCAGTGTGTCCACCACTACAGGGAACCCAGGCTAACCCACCACCCCAACAACACCAGGGACCTGGGGGCAGTGGCAGTGGGCACACCATTCAGGGGACAGAGGCCCAGGAACACAGGGGAACTGGGAGGGCTGCTGTGTGACAAGGGGAGGACAGGCCCAGGGAACCCACTCTCCACGAGGCCCTCTCCAACATCATGGTAGCCTACCACCATTCCCAGGAGACGATGGCAACGGTACTGGCCAAGTTTCAGGAGACCCAGCGGCTGCAGGAGGAACAGTATTTGGGCTTCAGGGAGGAACTCAAATCCATCAATTCCATCCTGGGCACCATTGTAGGGGTGCTGAAGGAACTCCTCAACACCAGGAGGGACACTGTGGCACAACAAGGGGCCCCTGACACTAGCCTGGATGATGAACTGCCCACCACCTCTGCCGGCGCTAGTGGACAGGAGGCACCGCCACAGGCCCACCACACCACACCAGCACCCCACCCCCTGCCCCTGCAGATGGAGAACCACCCCGCAAAAGGTGCCTGAGATCCAGGACAAAGACAAAGAACGATGCCAAGACCCCTGCCAAGAAATGAGACCACCCTGATTGTCATCCATTTGTCCCACCTTGTCACCCTGTCCATACTTAAACTGCCCTAACTCCACTTCCTATGCCCCTTTTGACAATGCACCTGTGAGACTAATAGACTGGACTCTGCCATGGACATTCCTCCACCATCACCCCAGCCCATTTTACAACCCCCTCCAGTATTGAGCACTTAAATAAACACCCTTAAAGCACAAAACAATATGGAGTCTGTCTGTGATTTCGAAATAGTGTATTAGCAATTACAGTGCCAAAATGCTCTTTCAAATGTAATGTCAACATACCTATGTCACACAGCTCTATTCCATGAGGAAACAAAGCAGATGCCACACAGTGGGACCCACATCTCTGAAATCGTAAGGGAAAGTGTCAACTCAGTGACCATACACTGGGTGAAAATGACAGACAGTAGAGAGGTAGTAGATTTTAATTAGATGTAGCAGGCAGGTTTGTCTCCTTACCTGTGTCTCACTGGAAGTATTGCAGGATCACCGTGTTCCTGTTGTCGATGTCCTCTTCTTCAGCTTCTTCGTCTTCACTGTCCACAGGCTCCACAGCTGCCACAACACTTCCATCTGGACAATCCTCCTGCAGAAAAGGCACCTGTCGTCGCAAAGCCAAGTTGTGAAGCATACAGCAGGCCATGATGATCTGGCACACCTTCTTTGGTGAGTAGAATAGGGAACCACCTGTCATATGTGGGCACCTGAACCTGGCCTTCAGGAGGCTGAAGGTCTGCTCTATAATCCTCCTAGTTCGCCCATGGGCCTCATTGTAGCGTTCCTCTGCCCTTGTGTAAGGAAATGCCTCCTTGGCATGGTTACCCCCTGACTTTTTGCCTTTGCTTATGCCAAGTTATGATTTGAAAGTGTGCTGAGGCCTGCTAACCAGGCCCCAGCACCAGTGTTCTTTCCCTAACCTGTACTTTTGTTTCCACAATTGGCACACCCTGGCATCCAGGTAAGTCTGTTGTAACTGGTACC
This sequence comes from Pleurodeles waltl, assembly GCF_031143425.1. Lineage (NCBI taxonomy): Eukaryota > Metazoa > Chordata > Amphibia > Caudata > Salamandridae > Pleurodeles > Pleurodeles waltl. The sequence goes on along the minus strand of NC_090439.1, from coordinate 763,619,283 downwards.
CCTGGTACCAAGGGCCCTGATGCCAGGGAAGGTCTCTAAGGGCTGCAGCATGTCTTATGCCACCCTGGGGACCCCTCACTTAGCACAGACACACTGCTTGCCAGCTTGTGTGTGCTAGTGGGGATGAAAAGACTAAGGGCCTGATTCTAACTTTGGAGGACGGTGTTAAACCGTCCCAAAAGTGGTGGATATACCACCTACCGTATTACGAGTCCATTATATCCTATGGAACTCGTAATACGGTAGGTGGTATATCCGCCACTTTTGGGACGGTTTAACACCGTCCTCCAAAGTTAGAATCAGGCCCTAAGTCGACATGGCACTCCCCTCAGGGTGCCATGCCAACCTCACACTGCCTATAGGTATAGATAAGTCACCCATCTAGCAGGCCTTACAGCCCTAAGGCAGGGTGCACTATACCATAGGTGAGGGCATAAGTGCATGAGCACTATGCCCCTACAGTGTCTAAGCAAAACCTTAGACAGTGTAAGTGCAGGGTAGCCATAAGAGTATATGGTCTGGGAGTCTGTCATGCACGAACTCCACAGCACCATAATGGCTACACTGAAAACTGTGAAGTTTGGTATCAAACTTCTCAGCACAATAAATGCACACTGATGCCAGTGTACATTTTATTGTAACATACACCCCAGAGGGCACCTTAGAGGTGCCCCCTGAAACCTTAACCGACTACCAGTGTGGGCTGACTAGTTTTAGCAGCCTGCCACGCACCAGACATGTTGCTGGCCACATGGGGAGAGTGCCTTTGTCACTCTGTGGCTAGTAACAAAGCCTGTACTGGGTGGAGGTGCTTCTCACCTCCCCCTGCAGGAACTGTAACACCTGGCGGTGAGCCTCAAAGGCTCACCCACTTTGTTACAGCACCCCAGGGCACTCCAGCTAGTGGAGTTGCCTGCCCCCTCCGGCCACGGCCCCACTTTTGGCGGCAAGGCCGGAGGAGATAATGAGAAAAACAAGGAGGAGTCACTGGCCAGTCAGGACAGCCCCGAAGGTATCCTGAGCTGAGGTGACTCTGACTTTTAGAAATCCTCCATCTTGCAGATGGAGGATTCCCCAATAGGATTAGGGATGTGCCCCCCTCCCCTCAGGGAGGAGGCACAAAGAGGGTGTAGCCACCCTCAGGGCTAGTAGCCATTGGCTACTAACCCCCCAGACCTAAACACACCCCTAAATTGAGTATTTAGGGGCACCCAGAACACAGCAAGATAGATTCCTGCAACCTAAGATGAAGAAGGACTGCTGAGCTGAAAAACCTGCAGAGAAGACTGAGACACCAACTGCTTTGGCCCCAGCTCTACCGGCCTGTCTCCCCACTTCTAAAGAAACTGCTCCAGCGACGCGTTCCACAGGGTCCAGCGACCTCTGAAGCCTCAGAGGACTACCCTGCATCTAGAAGGACCAAGAACTCCCGAGGACAGTGGCTCTGCTCCACAAAGACTGAAACTTTGCAACAAAGAAGCACCTTTGAAACAACACACGTTTCCCACCGGAAGCGTGAGACTTTGCACTCTGCACCCGACGCCCCCGGCTCGACTTGTGGAGAACAAACACCACAGGGAGGACTCCCCGGCGACTGCAAGACCGTGAGTAGCCAGAGTTGACCCCCCTGACCCCCCACAGCGACGCCTACAGAGGGAATCCCGAGGCTCCCCCTGACCGCTACTGCCTGCTTCAAAGACCTGACACCTGGTAAAGACACTGCACCCGCAGCCCCCAGGACCTGAAGGATCCGACCTCCAGTGCAGGAGCGACCCCCAGGTGGCCCTCTCCCTTGTCCAGGTGGTGGCTACCCCGAGGAGCCCCCCCCTTGCCTGCCTGCATCGCTGAAGAGACCCCTTGGTCGCCCATTGAAACCTATAGCGAACCCGACGCTTGTTTGCACACTGCACCCGGCCGCCCCGTGCCGCTGAGGGTGTACTTTTTGTGCTGACTTGTGTCCCCCCCGGTGCCCTACAAAACCCCCCTGGTCTGCCCTCTGAAGACGCGGGTACTTACCTGCTGGCAGACTGGAACCGGGGTAACCCTTCTCCATTGAAGCCTATGCTTTTTGGGCACCACTTTGACTTCTGCACCTGACCGGCCCTGAGCTGCTGGTGTGGTAACTTTGGGGTTGCTCTGGACCCCCAACGGTGGGCTACCTTGGACCCAACTTTGAACCCCGTAGGTGGTTTACTTACCTGCAAAACTAACAAACACTTACCTCCCCCAGGAAATGTTGAAAATTGCACTGTGTCTAGTTTTAAAATAGCTAGATGCCATTTGTGTGAAAACTGTATATGCTATTTTGCTAATTCAATGTTCCTAACGTTCCTAAGTGAAATACCTTTCATTTAAAGTATTGTTTGTAAATCAATCTTGAACCTGTGGTTCTTAAAATAAACTAAGGAAAGATATTTTTCTATACAAAAACCTATTGGCCTGGAATTGTCTCTGAGTGTGTGTTCCTCATTTATTGCCTGTGTGTGTACAACAAATGCTTAACACTACCCTCTGATAAGCCTACTGCTCGACCACACTACCACAAAATAGAGCATAAGAATTATCTCTTTTTGCCACTATCTTACCTCTAAGGGGAACCCTTGGACTCTGTGCATGCTATTTCTTACTTAGAAATAGTACATACAGAGCCAACCTCCTACACCTTGTCCTGGGATTCCTCACCCTGGGTCAGTAGCCATGACAGGTTGGGGTAACCAGAGTCACCTGCAAATGGCGAGGGACAACTGTTAGACACACACTAACCCTTAGGGACATCCACAGACCCAGACAACTATTCCCACTGATTTGGGTCCAGTTGCTCACCTTATACCCACACCCGGTGCCTCTGTAGTTGCCCCATCACATAAGGGATGCTGCTATTCCGTAGGATATAAGCGTCATGCACTGAGCCAGGGAATTTTGCATTAACATGGGAGATGTACTGGTCTGCCAAACACACCATCTGCACATTCATGGAATGGTAACTCTTCCGGTTTCTATACACCTGTTCACTCCTGCGGGGGGACCAAGGCCACATGTGTCACATCAATTGCACCTATGATGTTGGGGATATGTCCCAGGGCATAGAAGTCACCTTTCACTGTAGGTAAATCCTCCACCTGAGGGAAAACGATGTAGCTCCCCATGTGTTTCAGCAGGGCAGAATACACTCTGGACAACACGTTGGAAACCATAGGCTGGGACATCCCTGATGCTATGGCCACTGTTGTTTGAAAAGACCCACTTGCTAGGAAATGGAGTACTGACAGCACCTGCACTTGAGGGGGGATTCCTGTGGGATGGCGGATAGCTGACATCAGGTCTGGCTCCAACTGGGCACACAGTTCCAGGAATGTGGCACGATCAAGCCTGTAGGTGAGGATCACATGTCTTTCCTCCATTGTCGATAGGTCCATCAGCGGTGTGCACACCGGAGGATGCCACCATCTCCTCACATGCCCCAGTGGACGGTGCCTATGGAGGAGTACAGAGAGCACAGAGTCAACCAACTCTGAGGTACGTAAACACAGCTTACTCTGAACATATTCATAAATTTAAATTTGCCTGTATGAGTGGTTAGGCAAGGCCTAGGTATGTGTAACGCAGTCAAAAATAAAGCCATGTGGGCCCCTGAAATGGCGGCTGCCTGACCTGTAAGGTGGGACAAGGGGATATGACGTAACTGTGCTGGCGTTGTACACCGTCGCGGTAGGCGGTCGAAGATCACGGCACAATTCTGCATTGGTTAACATTGCACCCTATGGGTCCCAGGAGCCAATGACAATGTACGCCGGCAGTGATGGTACACACCGCCGCGGACATGACCGCCATTTTCTCTCAGTTCAATCACTCAAAACCTGATCTTCGACAGGACAGGACCTACACTGCAAGTGCTGCTGTGACCTCAGTCTGGAAGAGACAATGGCTCGTGTGTCTGGGTAAAGGGCCCCTGCTTTCAGCACGGAGGAGTTGGAGAAACTTGTGGATGGGCTCCTCCCTCAGTACACGCTAATCTACGGTCCTCCAGACAAACAGGTAAGTACACTGTGAGCTCGCTGTATGGGCAATGCCTGTGTGGAGTGGTGTGGATGAAAGATGGGGGGGTGAGAATGATGCGTGCATGAAACGACGGTGAGTGCATGTGCGTCATGGCAAGGGTAGGGATGCGGGACAATGACTGTGACGGTGCAGTTCTCTTTTCCCCTGTACAATTCCTGTAGGTCAGCGCCCACCAGAAGAAGGACATCTGGCGTGCCATCGCCAAGGAAGTCCTGACCCTGGGGGTCTACCACAGACGGAGCACCCACTGCCGGAAAAGATGGGAGGACATTCGCCGCTGGAGCAAGAAGACGGCGGAGGCCCAGCTGGGGATGGCCTCCCAACGTGGGGGGGGTCCCCATCGCACCATGACCCCCCTGACCTTCAGGATCCTGGAGGTGGCGTACCTGGAGTTGGATGGGCGCTTGAGGGCATCACAGCAATCACAAGGGGCTGATTTAGCACGCAGTTTAGGCGTCTGGGTGTGGTAGGTGTGCTGTGGGTTCCCCTAGGCCAGGGCAAGTTTGCTGGGCAAGGTCCCTTCTTCAGGCAGGCCCTGTGGCACTCCACCCCACCTGTGTACAGTGCCAACTACACCTAGTCAGGTTCCTGTGACATCCATGTATGCAGAAATCGGCCATAGCCTTGCAAGCCATGTCCCTGGGATTGAATAGTCGACCCAAAGTGCGCGGCGTAGTGCAGGGGCTTCTGTGTCTGTCGTGTCCGCCAGCTGTAGCGGTATTGCATGCACTCAACATGTCTTTCTTCTGTCTTCCTCCCCCCTTTTTGTGGTCTCCCCGTACTTGTGTGCATTAGCATCAGCTGGCGGAGGAGCAGTGGCACCGGAGCAGGAGGGAGCTGCATCCCACATGGCCCTGGAGGGCAACACTACAGACTCCGAATTCACCAGTGGAACAGAGGGCGAGGGGAGCTCCACGGCGGGAACAGGAGATGACACTAGCGAGATGGACTCCTCCTCTGATGGGAGCTCCCTTGCGGTGGCGGCCCCATCTGTGCCCCCCGCATCTACAGGTACAGCCACCACCGCCCCTACCAGCACCGCCCTCCAAGCAGCCCCTCAGCCTTTGCCCCGTGCCCGCTCACCCAGGAGGGAGGGCATTACTTTCACCCCAGGCACCTCAGCCCCTGCTCCTGTCACCCCTGCTGGCACTGTTGGGCAGTCTACCATTTTGAATGCCATCCAGGGTGTAGAAAGGCAGTTGCAACAGACCAATGCATACCTGGAGGGCATTCATTCTGGTCAGGCAGCCCTTCAGTGAGCTTTTCAGACTCTGGCCTCAGCACTGATAGCAGTCATTGTCCCTGTCTCTAGCCTCCCCCCTCCAAATTCCTCCACCCAGACCCACACCCCTGTACCTCAGCCTATACCAAGCACACCATCGGACCAGCATGCACACACCTCAACACACAAGGTAAGCTCTGGCAAACAAAAGCACCACACATCCCACAGACACTCATGCAAGCATCAGACACATGCAGACACACCAATATCCACTACCTCCACTGTGTCCCCTTACTCCTCGTCTCCCTCCTCCCTTCCTGTCTCGTTTCCACTCACACCTGCATGCACTACATCCTCAGCCACTACGTCCATCACCAGCACACCCACCACCACACCCCGCACATGTGCAGTCACCACCCCCACTACCATTCACACATCCCCTGTGTCTGTGAGGCCACCTCTCAATGTACACAAACGCAGCCACACACCCACCCAACAGCCATTCACCTCACGACAGCCTCCAGCCCATACACCTTCACCCAAAGTCACCAAACGTACACCTCCTACAACGACAACCTCTTCCTCCACTCCCAAACCTCCTCCAGCTACCCATCCCAGTGTTCCTAAGAAACTTTTCCTGGCCAGCCTTGACCTCTTTCCCTCACCTCGCCCACCCCGTCAGTCTGTTAGGGCCCGACTCTCCAGGTCCCAACCTAGCACCTCAGCCACAAAATCGGCGGGACCAGTGGTGCCAGTAGTCACCGGATTATGGAGTGCACCAGGCAGCAGGGCAGCCAGTGTGGCAAGGAACCACAGCACAGACAGTCCCCCACCTGTCAAGCATCAGAAGTTGGTCAGTGCCCGGCGAGAGAGGGGAAAGAAACCAGCCACCAAAGCCGCTCCCAGGGGTACAGTTGGGAGTGTGGAGACAGCTGCAACACCATCCAAGGTGGGAAAGGGGCACAGTAAAACCGGCAAGTCGGGGAAGATCAGCACGGTGGACAAGACGGCCAACAGCCACACTGCCCAGGAAGTGACCGCCAGCAGCCCCGCTGCCCAGGAGAAGACCACCAGCAGCCCCGCTGCCACAGACAGGACGGCCAGCAGGAGCCCCACTCCCCAGGAGAAGACCGCCAGCAGCAGCCCCGCTGCCCAGGAGGCGACCGCCAGCAGCCCTGTTGCCACAGACAGGACCGCCATCAGCAGCCCCGCTGCCCAGGAGGCGACCGCCAGCAGCCCCGCTGCCACAGACAGGACCGCCAGCAGCAGCCCCACTGCCCAGGAGTCGACCGCCAGCAGCCCCGCTGCCACAGACAAGACCGCCAGAAGCTGAATCGCTGCCCAGGACACCGCCGCCAGCAGCCCCGCAGGCCAGGACAAGACCGCCACCTGCTGAACCGCAGCCTAGAACACCGCCACCAGCAGCCACACTGCCACAGACAAGACCGCCAGCAGCTGAACCGCTGCCCAGGACACTGCCGCCAGCAGCCCCGCAGGCCAGGACAAGACCCTCACCAGCTGAACCGCTGCCCAGGACACCGCCACCAGCAGCCACACTGCCACAGACAAGACCGCCAGCAGCTGAACCGCTGCCGAGGACACCGCCGCCAGCAGCCCCGCAGGCCAGGACAAGAATACCACCAGCTGAACCACTGCCCAGGACACCGCCGCCAGCAGCCCCGCAGGCCACTCAGCGCCAATGATTCCGGCGCTACTGAGTCCGCCACGGGCAGGATGAAGCACTCTGGGCACAAGGCCCCCTCCAGAACCAGTGGAGTATCACATCCACTACCTCTGTCCTTGGCAGGATGCAGCACTCTGGGCACAAGGCCCCCTCCAGAACCAGTGGAGATTCACATCCACTACCTCAGTCCTTGGCAGGATGAAGCACTCTGGGCACAAGGCCCCCTCCAGAACCAGTGGAGACTGTTATCCACTTGAGAGACTGTGGCTTTACACTTCCCAGGATTGAAGAGTGGGCAAACCACCCACTGTAGAGACTTGACAGACTGTGTCTTTGCACTCCCCAGGATTGCACAGTGGGCAAACCACCCACTGTAGAGACTTGAGAGACTGTTGCTTTGCACTCCCCAGGATTGCACAGTGGGCAAACCACCCACTGTAGAGACTTGAGAGACTGTGGCTTTTCACTCCACAGGATTGAACAGTGGGCATGGAGCCACCTCGTGAATCTGGCGTCGGTCACTCATCCGGCAGAGGTGCCCCCCTTCCCTTCCCCCTGAGGTGCCTGTTTTCTTTCTATCTGATGCCCCTGCAGTGTTCTCTCCGTTTTGGTTGGGTATTGAGTGTGGGCCTCGTCCATGCCTTTTGGGCCCAATGATCCACGGACTATGATGATGGAATCCCTTGGACTTGTGTTCTTGGTGTATATAATTGTATATAGTATAAATGTATGTAATTGTAAATATTTTTGATGTATGAAATTGTATATATCACAATTATTCGACTCATTTCCTTTTGTGCTTGCATTCTTCCGGGGGGAGGGGTTGGGGGGTGTAACTGTTATGTATCAATATGTATTAGCGTGTGTGTTTAGTGGGTGAGGGTGGGGGTGTTGCGTGTGTGTGTCATTCTCTTTTCCCTCCCCCCTCCCCTGTGTCGTAGGTGCAGTACTCACCGTTGTCTTCGCTGCTGGCGTTCGTGCTCCTGGTAGAGGAGCAGGAAGATAAAGGCTGGAAGTATCTGAAGTTCCGGTTCCATGGCATCCGGTTCCTTGTGGGGTGTGTAGAGGTGAGCGTTTTCCCTTCTAAGTCCTGTTTCCGCCGTGTTTTTGTTCACGGGGAATCCGCCCCGGAAAAGGTGGCGGATTGGTGGATTGTAATAGTGTGGGCGGTACATTGTCCTCCGCCTGTCTGTTGGTGGTTACCGCAGCGGTGTTTGTTTGTACCGCCGTGCAGTCAGAGTGTTAAAGTGGCCGTCTATGTAGGCGGTTTCTGCCACCGTCGTAATTCCATTTTTTTTTACCGCCGGCCTGTTGGCAGTTTTACCGCCGCTTTAACACCGACCGCCAGAGTCGTAATGACCACGATAGTCCCAAATGACTCTTTCAAATTCTATTCCAGTGGTTCCCAACCTGTGGTCCGGTACCACTGGGGGTCCGCAAAGCCTCTTCAGGTGGTCCGCAACTGCTTAGAAAATTAAATAAGATTAACAGGTTAGGTCCCCAGCTTTCAGTAATTACTCAATTAAAAGTCAAAAGGTTGGGAACCACCAGTCTGTTCCATGAGACTGTAGACCACACTGCTATTGCATTAGCAAGAAAGCTCGCCAGGTGTTCCAAGGGTCACACAAGTTGATACTTTTATCAGAGCCTCCAGTAACGGTGCACTGAAGATTAGGCATACCTAACTGGCTTGGCCGTGGAGCAACTGGTACCGGTGATTGCTCTGGGCAAAACACGAATAAATAGACTCATGAAAGACTCATAAAATACTTATTTTGACAGATCCTGCTCCGGGGACTGGTACTTATGCTTGCAAATTTTGGAAACTGCTACCTTCTCTTTTAATTACCCTGCCAGAAACATCTCTGCACTGTTGGTATAAGAAAGGTGTTTTGCCTGGGTTTCAATATTAAAAGAATTAGGGCCAGATGTATCATGATATGGCCTTGCGAATCGCAAATAGCGATTTTTAAGAAATTGCTATTTCCGAGTCGCAATAGGCCATGTATCACTAATGCGAATCGGAATTCGCGATTTCTTAAAAATCACTATTTGTGGTTTGCGAGGCCCAAATACTGAATCGCAATTTGCGAGAACGCAAATTGCGATTCGGTAATTGAAAATCGCAAATTGCAAGAACGCACACCTGGAGGAGCCTGATGACATCACAAGCAGGAAGTGAGTCATTCCAGGCAGTTTGTAGGTGCCACACCCAAACTAGCACTCAGAGAGAGTCAGCCCAGCGACAGTGAGCAACTCTGTGAAGAGGGCAGCACTGCAGAACCACCATGGACACCTCTGCACAGGGAAAGGAGAAGGGAGAAAGGAAGCATAAACTAAAGTTTAGTGAGCAAGAGCTGGAGGTGTTCACAGAAGAGGTGGTCAGGAGCCATGACCATTTGTTCGGCAAAAGCTCACTCCAGGTGCCTGAGAGTGAAAAGCGCAGACTCTGGGCAGATATCCAGACCAAAATCTGCGCTGTTGGAGTAGCGCAGCGCTCTGTCGAGGAAATAAAGAAGAGGTGGTACGACCTGCGGTCCCGTGCCAAGGAGAGGGTGGCAAGACGACTGCAGGAGGCCAGGAGCACAGGAGGCAGCCCACCCACAGAGACACCCTCCACCCCGATGGAAGACCTAGTGGAGTCCACACTCCTCCTAGAAGCAGTCAGTGGGGTCACTGACATCGACACATCCGGCATACCAAGTACCAGTAAAGGTAAGTGCAATATTGAAATGTAACCCCACATGTGTATGCACAAAAGCCCTTTAGGAATTAGAAAGTAGGGCAAAGCATTGTGAGAAGTAGTCCATTCCACATCTTAGAAGCAGCACAACAATGCCTTATGGGAGTGGTAGTCCACAACACAGAGCTGAAAGTAGCACATAATATGTAATAGGCAGAGCGACACACAGAAGACCACAACACCCGCAACATTGTGATGAGAAGTAACTGTTCATTTATTACCTTTGTGTGACCTTTATGGATACATACATAACTGACATGCTGCTTATTGTCGTTGCAGGTGGCCCAAGCCCAGCAGCTACAGCATGTGCCGTTGCAGGGGAAACAGACACCCAACCTGCTTCTGACTCTATTAGCAGTGAGTCACAGAATATAGCACCCATCCGACACAGGGCTAGGGCAATACCACTACCAGAACTGAGCCAGGACTCTGATGAGCAGCAGGATGACTCACACACACCTTCCTCAATTGGCAGATGCACTGGTATGCAGGAGCCCCGTCCACAGCGTAGCACAACACCCCACAGGATGCCTACGTATGCAGGCGCACAGGCTTTTGAAGCAGGTGAGAGACCATCTGTGTTCGGTGGCCTGGAATCGGCTATCTTAAAGCAGCAGCACCTAAAAAACAAAAAAATCTCTGTGTTACAAAGGCAAATGCAGGCACACAATACAAACATGGGGGCGCTGCATCGCCAGCTGCAGTGTCTCAATGCGAACATCAATCAGCTGCATGAGGGACAGATCCAAGCATCAGAGAATACGAGGGAGCTGACTAGTGCAGTGAGGGAACTGTGTCATGAGCTGCGCCGCGACCGAATTAGCCACCGCAGACAGGAGAGACGTTTCATGGGTATGTTTGGTAGTTTTTGTTGCTCTGTCAATAGGCTGGCAAATTCAACAGCCCTCATATCGCGGCATGCTGTGGCCGCACAGGTGGAGGCAGCGCACAGCAGTAGGGATGTGGCACAAGGACTGGTGCAGATCACAAATGTGATAGACAATATGATGGGTAACCGGTCAGCCACACCAAGTGAACTGGGACTGGGGGACACTGAGGACACACCGAGCCTCAGCAGCTTAGCTGTGCCCACAACTGATGCAAGACGTCGCAGTGCCAGGCACAGCACTTTCACTAAGGCAGAAAATAAAGGTGCCAGTGAGGCAACTGCGCACTCGAGTGGCTTGCGTGGCCGGAGGAAATGAGTGTATTGGCCACAGGGGACTGTACATGTTTGTGCCATAAGGAAACTATGAAGGAATAGTGAATATCTGTTAATTGCTTTTGTTTATTGTTTCAATTACTTATTGTTGCTACTAGTGGAACTGATATTACCTGACATTAAGGTAATAAATTTACTTACTACAAGTACAATTGTCAGTGGATTTGTGTTGTTCATACTTACATCTGAAATGGTTGTGTGTGATATCAGCACGCCTTTGCCTCCCCTCTGTTGCACTGGTCCTGTCTGCTGGCTGTAGGTGTGGTATGAGATCATCATCCTCATCAGATTCAGAATCACAGATTTCCACAGGTATGCCCCTGGTGGTAGCTATATTGTGCAAGATTGCACAAGTAGCCACTATTCTACATGTTGTCTCTGGGCTCTACTGTAGTGCCTCTCCACTTTTGTGGAGGCACCGGAAGCGACTCTTCAGCAGCCCAAAGGTGCGCTCCACCACATTGCGGGTTGCCCTGTGTGCTGCATTGTATCTCCATTCAGCAGGTGTTGTGGGATTTAGGTAGGGCGTCATCATGTAGGTGAGCACTGCGTAGGCAATGTCTCCTGGAAGGAACAGAGGGTATAATGAGTAACTGAGCCATCTGACATCAGCACGCCATCAATGCACCAGTGTACAGAGGGACAATACCTAGTAGATATCCTTCACCAAACTCCCCAGCTAGCAGTCTTGTGTGAATCCCGCTGTGGCGAAAGATGTATGAATCATGTGTGCTCCCTGGGTACCTGGCCACAAGATCAGTTATGATATAGGAGGCATTGCATATCAACTGTATATTCATGTAATGTTGGTATTTACGTTTGCGTTACACATACTCTGTGGCTGATGGTGGACAGATTGCTACATGTGTCCCATCTATGGCACCTAGGACATGGGGGAACTGTGCTATCTGGTAGAAATCTATTTTTGTCTGCTGTATTTCCTGTGGGGTGTGGGGGAATCGGATGTACTGGTGCATTCTGCTCAGCATGGTGTTGACAAATGCATTTAAAAATCTAGAGAGGGTACTCTGTGAGACCCCTCCAGCTGCTGCTATGACCCCTTGATAGCTCCCTGAGGCAAGTAGGTGGAGGGAGCATAATACCTGCACATGGGTGGGGATGCTATGAGTCCTACGTGTTGTGCGCTGCAATATGGGTTGTAGCTCAGCTATCAGGTCAGGTATCATGGCTGAGCTCAACCTGTACTTCTCAAATATTTCCTCCTCAGTCTAGTCAAAAAGGGTAATGCGCACTCTGAAAATGCACTCCTGTCTCCTCCTCCCTCTCCTCAAACCTGCCAAGATCCTCATTCTCCTCGCCATGACGTAGAGTGCAGCCATTGTGGAAAAGAGTCTGAGGCATTCTGGGCCTCTTTATATAGGTTGCACCTGGTTACCACCTGGTTTCACTTAGTGGTATTTTGCATGTGCAAAATGCCATTCTGCGAAAAATCGCAATTTGTGATTTTTTGGTGCATCGAATTGCGACTTGGGTTTGCGTGTCGCATTTTGCGTCTCGCAATTTCCTACTTGAAATACTGAATCGCTAATTGCGATTCGGTATTTCATGTCTCAAATTGCGAGACTCAAAAGCGACTCGCAAAACCAAGTCGCAACGCAAAAAATCACAATTTTCGCAATTTCGTATTTTTGGTCTGCGAATGCCTTTCATGCATCGCAGACCACGTTTTTGCATTCGCAAACGGCCAAATTTTGCGATTCACACTGTTTGCGAAAGCAAAAACGTTTCATACATCTGGCCCTTAGTTCACTCAATTTCCTATTTATTCTTACCTTGCAAACAATTACGATTGTCTCTGGACTGAATGTGTCAGCCCCCCACATGTTTAACTTTAATATTCCTCTTCACATCTTACAATGGGATTCCTTGCTCAATGAGATAACCGTGCACAGCAAGGACAAACCACAGACGTTTACTGTTATGTTGCCATATGTTTTTATAGCAGCATTGCTGCTTTGCATCAAGCCAGGTTTGACTAGAAGGAAGGTGTTAAGACACAATATTGGAGCTTGGATAGGTCCACAGGACTTTGTGTATTTAAGTCCTCTTATTATCGGATTAGAAAAAAATGAGATTTGAACTCGTAGTTGATTCTTGAATCCGTGCTGTTTGGGTTAGTGAAGTCAGGGAAGCAATATTGATGACCCGTAGGAGCCAGCAGCGGGTGTTAGGTTGCACTGCAGTATTGTTAGGAGTGCTTCTGGCGGTTTATTTTGACTCACAGCTGCACATCAAAGATCTGTGATTTTCGTGTGGAGGACCACAATCATCCTTTGCATTTGGCCAGTCATCCTTTGCACTTATAACATGTAATTATATTAAACGTTTTACTAAATACAAGAAGGGTTCCTCTTCTCTTCTTTACAGAGGTTCGCGCCTATTTGCTGTCTTATAATTCAATGTTCAGGCAGTGACTACAAAACAACATGCACTTTTTACTCATACGCAATGTGTCGCAGTGTTTTGCCTGCAAACAGTATTTTTTACTGTACGTTCTGCTGGTGCTTTCTTTATGTCACTGAAAATGTTTCCATTTCACTCAGTGTCTAGTTCATTTTGGCCGAATAAAAATGCTTGTTCTTTCTACCAAAAAATTATTATTTTATTTGCCTGACTTTAGTTCGCAATACAATTTAACACTGACTTTACTATTTTACAATTTCACTTGTTTATTGGGGTTTTACTCTTTTTACAGGTTTTGAACTTTGTGAATACGGGTGGCCGCAATGTAAAATCATTTAGTTAGTCAAAGCACCAGTCTCACACTAATATAACATACATTTCATTTTTAGATTTAAACGTATTACCCACGAGGATCAATGTTTGTTAAAATATAAAGTGCCCCTTTCGCCGAAAACCATGATTCTTTCCAGAGTTTTATTTAGCTGAATGATATTGCACATAATCAAAAGGAGCAAGCTGCAATCAAGACTTATAGAGAATACTGTTATTTTGTCTTCTCTAAACCTGTCAACTGCTGCTGATTCAAGCCTCAAGATCCTTTCTTATTCAGAATAAAATATATGCAAATACATTTGTTTGTCCTTCTAAATATTTCTGGATTTTCTGTTAAAATGTCCTGCTCCCAAACCTACCTGGCTTTGAGAGATACTGGCACAGACATTATAATGAGGAAGATAAAATTACTTATTGGGTGGCTTTGAGAAAATACCCTGCCGTACTCAAATCTGCCAAGAAGCCTTACTTTGGTGAGACAACTGAGTCAAGAAAGAATAGGCCTCAGGAAATGTTCAAGATTGTTAAAAAAAAAAATCCTTGCACTCACTCCTTGTTATAGAAGTATGTCTCCTTCTTTAGAATGGTGTGAGAGGCTGGCTGGTTTCTTTCCAAATACTTAAAAAAAAATACTATCTAATTTATCTTCGGCCTCTGTGGGCGGCAATATGGAGGCTCCACCAGACGTGATCATAGTTGATAGGCAATGCTCATTGCCTCAACTGAATCAATTTTTTTCCGAATTACTCTAAAACTGATATCTATGGCCTAAAATCTGGCTCTCCTACTAGCTCATGCCCCGCTGATCTGCTAGCAAGGGGAGTGGATGTGATTAATCCTGTGGTGAACACCCTACTTATTGATTCACTTTTTACTGCTACTGTTCCTGTGGATGAGAAGTAGGATAAACTGCCAGAATACCTGATCAAAAGGCTCCAGGTAGTACAAAATGTGGCGGCATGACTTATTCTCAAACTTCCTTTCAGAACTGCAGTTTCACAATATCTGTGTTCTCTTCTCTGGCTCCCAGTCAAAATGCAGATTCTGTTCAAGGTGCTTGCCTTTACCCATAGAGTTTTATATCGCGCAGGCCCTCAATATTTCAAAATCAGAGCACATTTCGATTCTTCCACGAGGGAGTTACGCTCCTCTCAGCTGGGCTTGGCAGAGGTTCCAAGGATTAGGCTCTCTAGGAAAGGTATTTACTCTTTTTCCTTCTGGCTTCCACTCACGTGAATAGACTTCCCCTTGAGCTATATCTAGAGGCGTCAGAATCTGTATTTAAGAATAAACATATTACGTGACTCTTTGTTCAGGCTTAATTTCTGTGCCTCTAGTGGTAGTGCAGGGATACTCCTCGGATCATCTGTTGTGCTTTATAAATCCAGGCTTGTTCAGTAATTCATTCATTCATAAGGAGAGGTTGACGAAGGGATATACTACTACAAGTAAACACCCACAAAATATTAGGACCATTGCCATTCACAAAGTACACTTCTAAGGTTACTGCAAACCGAAAAGGTCACAAAATACCAGGAAGAAAACTCCTGTTCAACCTCAGAGTACGTCTAGCACCACTCATGGCCACTCATGTGTACTAAAACTCACTCCCATAGCATATAAGAAAGGCAAAGACTTAACATAACACGTTTAAAGGAAATAATGTTCAATAAAGGAAATTGTTTTGTCTTTGACTGTGTAATATCAGTCATCGTAGGACACATAATTGTAATAACAATGAGTTCCCAGAGGAGTCAAAACAACTGCATTTGTTCTCAAAGGCAAGTTGAATGATGATGTTGAAGATGGTCTTAGGAACCTCATGTCATAGCCTGAGCTCCTAGAGTGCAAAGCATCTCCCTTCTATAGAGTTGAAGTATTTTGGGGAATTGTTAGCCTTTTCATCCTTGGCGTGGTCTCCCTTAACTTTTTGCCCCTGTTTCCCACGTTGTCGATGTGTGCTGAACTCTGATTTTGCTGTTTTTGTTACTCTGGGCACTTTATCACTGCTAACCAGTGCTAAAGTGCAAGTGCTCCTTTACAAAATGTGTATGTAATTGGCTTAACCATGATTGGCATATTTGATTTACTAGTGAGTCCCTAATAAAGTGCACTAGAGGTGCCCAGGGCCCATAAATCAAATGCTACTAGTGGGCCTGCAGCACTGGTTGTGCTACCCACATAAGTAGCTCTGTAATCATGTCTCAGACCTGCCACTGCAGTGTCTGTGTGCAGTTTTAACTGTAAATTCGACTTGGCAAGTGTACCCACTTACCAGGCCTAAAACTTCCCTTTTTCCTACGTGTCAGACACCCCTAGTTGTAGGCCCTAGGTAGCCCCAAGGGCAGGGTGCAGTGTATGGTTAAGGTAGGACATCTAGTAATGTGTTTTATATGTCCTGACAGTGAAATATTTCTAAATTCGTTTTTCACTGTTGCAAGGCCTGTCCCTCTCATAGGTTAACATGGGGGCTACCTTTAAATCTGATTAAAGTCTAGATTCCCTTTGGGAGCGGATGGACATGTGGAGTTTGGGGTCTCTGAGCTCACAATTTAAAAATACATCTTTTAGTAAAGTTGATTTTAAGATTGTGTGTTTGAAAATGCCACTTTTAGAAAGTGAGCATTTTCTTGTTTAAACCATTTCTGTGACTCTGCCTGTTTGTGGATTCCCTGTCTGGGTCAGTTTGGCAGTTGGGCTGGTTGCACCTCACACTAGACAGTGACACAAAGGGAACTGAGGTGTAGTCTGCATTTCCTCATGAGCCATCTGTGCTAGGAGGGGGGAGGAGTGCTTACTTACACCTGAAAGGGTTGTGCCTGCCCTCACACAATGCAGTCTCCAACCCCCTGGTGAGTGTCTGGGGCCTGGTCTGGGCAATGCAGGATTTCACATTCAAGAGAGACTTTGCTTTGAAGTAGGCCTACTTCAAAGGAGAAATTGGGTATAAGAAGGGCACCCAGAACCACAGACTTTAGAATACTTCTGGAAACAAAGAGAAACCTCTGCCTGGAGAAGAGCTGAAGAGCTGCCCTGCCTGTGACTGTGCTATGTGGAGCTATCCTACAGTTGCTGCTTCTGCCAGCATAAGAGGGCAAAGACTGGACTTTGTGTGCCTTCCATCTTGTGAAGATCTCCAAGGGCTTGATTTAGAGCTTGCCTCCTGTTGTTATGAAGTCTCAGGGACAGCAAACACTTCTTTCTGCCAGCACCTCGAGTCTTTGGAGAGACTCCTACTCTGTCCTGTTGCGCCCATCCAGTTCCTGGGACCATGAAAGGAGAAGCTGGCAACCTAAGAGGAAGAAATCCATGCACAGACCACCGTGCAGGGAAAAGATCGATGTGACTCCCATCTGCAGTTGACAAATCAATGCGCCGCTGGCTTCACGGCTTAAAATCTACGCTCGCCTGCAACGTGACTGAAGAATCGACGCACGGAGCTGTAGAAACGACACGCAGCATTGCTGATGGAGGCTGGGAGATCGCAACCAGCGCTGTGTGGTTTTTGGATCCTCGAGCACCTGGATTTCAAACGCAAACACTGCTGGGCGTGTAAAAACAACACAAGAATTGCCCTGACCCAAGAGTGCTGACCGGACCGAAGCATTGTTCTCCTGCGGAGAGAAGAAACAATGCTCCCGACCCGACGAAAGAAGGAGCGACGCAATGTCTCGTCCGTGAGTGAAATCAGCACATCACAAGCCCTTTTTGTCACACACTCGCCCGTGCGGGGTTATTTTTGACACACACAAGGTACATTTTCATGCTAACAGTGTTAGTGTGTGTTGTAACCTACAAAAAGACTCTTTTGGCTTTTTAACTAATAACTTGACTTGTGTATGGTGGATTTTTGTCATTTCGGTCTTGTTTTGTTTAGATAAATATTTCCTATTTTTCTAAACCTGTGTTGTGTCATTTTATAGTGTTTTCATTAATTTATTGCGTGTGTTGGTACAAATACCTTACACCTAGCACTCTGAAGTTAAGCCTACTGCTCTGCCAAGCTACCAAGTGGGTAAGCAGGGTTAGCTGAGGGTGATTCTCTTTTACACTCACTAGAGTGGGGGTCCTTGCTTTAACAGGGGGTAACCTGACTGTCAACCAAAGACCCCATTTCTAACAGGAATTTTGAGAAGTATTTTGTTGGAGGAATGCCGAAAAATAGCAGAGTGCTGTATTGTGCTTTTTTGAGAAGTTATTCTCAGGATTTCTCATTGATGTGTTTGGAGGCTGGGGTACATTAAAATGGCAGAGTTGGGAAGAAGTTGATAGTGTGTTACATTACAAATTATCAGTGAAAGAGAGGATACATCTAATAGGCTGTAGGCAGAGGTAGGGAGGCGATTATCCTAAAGATGTGTCAAATGTTATTTAGTTCAATGTGACTCATGTCATTGTCACATTTGTGCTTGGATAGAGTGATTAAATTGCAGGTAAGATTTCCTAAACCCTTTTGATTACAAATAATGTTTTTTGTTTGAAGGTTTGTTGTGGATGTTACACAGGGTCTCGCCCATGTGGAGTGGCACTGGTGCCTAGAGGAATTATTGCAGTTTTAGCTGAGGAACTAGGGACCTGGCATATATTTGAATGTCTACAACAAATCTAGAAACCAAAAGGGGTGCTCTCAGTACGGTATGTACAGAGATCTCTTTAGTCAGGAAACTTGACCCTGCAGCTGAACAAAGGGATTTGTTTGCATAGTTTTTGAAGAATAATAAACTAAATATTTATCCCTGTACTTTCCAATAGTTAGATCTTCACCACAGTGGCGGCGATCTCCTCTTACATTTTAAAAAGTACTAAAGATTCTAGTAGTGAATTCACATTCAAAAATCTTGTTTCTAGCTAGCTCCACCAGGGGTTTGAGACATGTAAATCTACACATTATTGTAAATCTGGACTTGTAAATGGTGAATAGCAAAAAAGTGTACATTTACACCTAGAAATATTGGAATTGCACATAACTAAATCTACATGTTTAAATTTACCTTTAGCAATTTATTTCAAATCAACAGGTATATATGCTCCAGTGTCACCAGGAGGCAACACAGTTAGCAGGATATAAAACCTTGAAAATAAACATAATAACTTCTAAAAGAACCTTGGTGTGTGTTGGAATAAATAGTATTGATGTTTTTCGTAATGTAAGGGGCTAATGTAAAAACATTTTGAATTAACCTTTGCGTCCAGCTGAGCTGTTGAATCTGCACTGCACACTAAAAGTGCATGGGCGTTGAGATTTCCTTTTGTCACTGTATTTCTATATTTATTTTTAATACAGTGCCCATCCTTTTCTTCCTGGACAGACCCAATGCTCGTGCACTTCAATGCACTCTATCCTGGAATGTGTCATTCAGGACGTTTCCTCTAGTGGCTGTCTGGTTTTGCACAGATTGAAGGGACCCAGGGGGAACAAGGCTTTAGCCGGTTTTCCCCTTTGGTGGCTTTTCACATTGGAACATGCCACGAATGAGAGCAGGTTTGCGGTTGAAGGAGGCGGGGCTTAGGGCAAGGTTCTATGGTTCTATGGTTAGGTGACTACAGCGGGAAGACGCTCATGAGGCGGTGCCAGGAAGGGCCCAGATTGTCATGTGAATATTTTTAGTTCAGTCAGGTAGGCAGGCAGTTTTTTGTAAGTTATTAGTCACTGTTTTTTTTTCTGAATAGTTATGGATATTAATGGTAATGTACGGGAAGCAATAAGAATGTTATGTGAGGCAGGCAGGGAAGATTTATTGAAACCGGGTGTACCGGGTGAGGCGTGGGTGGATTTGGAAAGGCCCAAGGGGAAGGCGGAAGGTGGCGTAACAGCAGCAGTACTTGCCTATTTACCAGAAGGGAATAAATTAAAAGCAAAATTGTCAAGTAAAATAAAAGGCAAAGGTTTAACTCTAAAAGAGCCAGGGCTCAGGAGTCTTCATGTGAAACATGTGAAGGTGGCGGGCTGTTCTCCTGAGGAGAATTTAGCATGCGAGGCAGAGCGGGTGAAACAGCAACTGCGAAGCCTCTTCCACACAATAAAGAGGCGGGTCCTCGGGGGAGTGGCTCGGCATAAGGGAAAAGCTCACAAGACAGAGCCAGGTTTGTTGGCAGGTATAGCTTCTGTCATGGAGGAGGGTGTGGCCCAAAGCAATTTTGAGGTATTTTCATCGAAGAAGTTGGTGGCTTCCCTGGGCAATCACATTGAATCAACTGACTCTGGTGTTGTTAGTGGAGCCTGCGGTGAAGCGTCGTCTTGACCATTGTGTGGTGTTATGGAGACCAATGTGAAAAGATGTGTTTGGGGCACATGAGCATTATAAATTGTCTAATGAACTTGAGATAGCTTCTCAGGAGAAATGTAAAGAATTGGCAATTCCTAATAATTCAGGAAACAATTTTATTAATGAGGAGCAGTTTTCTCAAAACACCTTGGCAAATATAAACCCGGGCGCAGTTCTCTACAGAAATTTGCATTTTCTACAGTGCAGAATTATTTGAATAAAATTGATGACAATTTAAGTATTGGAATCAATCAAACAAAAAATGCAGACTCCAAGGGGAATCACATAAAATGTCCTAGGCCTCAGGTGGGGTCTCCTAGGCCTCAGGTGGGGTCTATTAAGCTTAACAAAAATCGTGATTGTTTAGCGAGGGAATGTGGCACTTTATCAGTTGAGCAAAGAGAGAATTTAGATAAACAGTTGTTCTCACAAAAAGGTCAGGTCGAAAATACGAATAAATCAGGCCATTGGGTGTGGATGGATGACACAAAGGTAGAGGTAGAGATGTTTAAGGAATATAGGGTAGACAGTAAGCATGGCATGTCAGCATTTTCAGGTCAAAGTGGCCTGATCAAGAAGAACACATCAAGAAAACAGAACTCATCAGGACAGATACCAACAGAGCAGGAAGCGGCTCGTACACGTTGGTCTGAAGAAAAAGGAAGATCACTGGCAGGTTTTCCTTCACCAAGGGAGCAATAAAAGCAGTTGTCAGCTCCACAATAGAAGTCGTATGATGGTGGTGTTGGGGATTCTGAAAGGCTGGATACGAGGGTTTGGGAATCAGATCGCAGAGAATGAAGAGTTGGATTATGATACTGATAGTGAAGAATTGGAAGAAGGAGAGTTGAGAGAATGGGAACATGTGGATCGTGTGAAAGAGGGGGATGCTCAAGGGGGGTTGGTGGAGGAGTCAAGAGACAACAAAGTGTTTTTAGTGTATTTCAGAAGTCTGCTGCGGACCAAGCAAAGGATGGGAATCAAAATTTGAAGGCAAGCAAAGAAGAAGAAGTGATAAGAAGGTCAGCATATCTTCCTAAAGGTAGGGAAGCTTGGTGGTCTGTGTCGGGTAGTTCAGATAAAAGAATGGAACATGCTAAAAGATCAATTGGTGTTGGAGACGAAGTGTTGTTTAAAGGGTCAGTTACAGGTACACAGTCCATAGGGAACTGTGTTACTAAGAAACAAGGTAATGAGAAGGAGATACAAGCAAAAAAGTCGACCTGTGGCAAGGAAATACAAGGTGATAAAAGTGAAAGTAATGAGGTACAGGTTGAAAAGCTTAAGGAAGAGAATGGTGATAAGACCATAAATAAGAGGCTGACATATATGGGAAATGCCATGCCTTTGGGCTCTCATATATCAGAAAAACACAAGAACAGAAAATGGAAGCATGAGTTTGTAGACATCTTCAAATTATTACATAGGGATATACAAGCAAAGGAAGGTTCTAAGGAAGAGGAGTGGGAACTAGCTAGAAGGCCAAGGGTCCCCAAAACAATTGAAGACTGGATATCTGCATTTTTTATATATGCAAGCATATACTGTGAATGACATCAGGACAGAGCAGTGGCTATTTTTAAATATATTGATATCATGAGAAAAGCACAAATGCATTTTGGTGGGTATGCTTGGTTGAGCTACGATGAAGAGTTCAGGGCCAGGGTTAGTTTAAATAATGATAGGCCCTGGGGAGACTTAGACTCTGAGTTGTGGCTACAATGGATGTCATCAACACAGCCCCCAGCCACGGTCCATACAGCTAGTGGTTTACCAATAACTTACCAAGCTGGGGCGGGGTGGTATGGAAAAGGGCAAACATCCTATGCATCATCCTGCTGGAATTTTAAGAGGGGATTTTGCAGTAGACAATTTTGCCATTATAAACATGAGTATTCACACTGCGGGGGAAAACATGCACTCACTCAATGTTTTGCAGCCTCAAAGTGCGGTGGGGAACAATTTAGAATGCAAAAGGGCAGAGGTCAACACTTTCAATTTATGCAGAAAGGCTCATACCCCAATTAGGGGTGAGGTATTAGAGCAGTGGTTGGGCAGTTACCCAGATAGAGAGGCAGCATCCAAACTATTCTGGGGTTTCAATGTGGTTTTAGGACCGGTTATCAAGGGCCAAAGCTAAGAAGATGGGCAAATAATCTTAAATCAGCAAAAGAATTACCAGATATTGCACAGCGTAAACTAGATTCAGAATTAAAAACAGGCAGGATTGCTGGCCCATTTTCCCAATGGTCTGTACATAATCACATTGTTTCCCCATTGGGCATTGTGCCTAAGAAAACACCAGGTGAGTATAGATGTATACATAATTTGTCTTGGCCAGAGTGTCAATCAGTAAATGATTTTATTTCACATTTAGATTATAGCGTATGTTATGCTTCAGTCGACGATGCTCTTAAATTGGTAAGAACAGCAAGAAGAGCAGTGGTGATGGCAAAGATAGATATTCAATCTGCATTTAGATTATTATGTATACTCCCTGATGACTTTGAATTACTTGGTATGCAATTTAGAGGCACTTTTTATGTAGATAAAGTCCTTCCAATGGGGAGTTTATTATCATATGCCTTGTTTGAAATATTTAGTACTTTTCTACAATGGCATTTTACAAAAGTGAGTGGTCACAAAATTGTATGCCATTAACTAGATGATTTCCTTTTTGTTGGGGAAAGTAACACTAACAATTGTTTTAAAGCGTTACAGAATTTTCAGGACATGACACAACAGCTTGGTGTACCATTGGCCAGAGAAAAAACAGAAGGCCCATGTACTAGGTTGACATTCTTGGGGATTGAAACTGATACTGTAAAAATGATAGCTAGGATTCCTGCTGCAAAGATACAAGATAAAGTCATTTTTGATGTCAGTGTTTGATAGGAAGAAATTGGAGCTTCGGAAGGTGCAGAAATTGCTAGGATATTTAATGCAGAGTTGTCAGGGCAGGTGGGACCTTTTGTAGGCGCATGGGTCTGGCCATGTCTGGTGCGTCTCTACCACATCATCGGGTAAGAATTTCAATGGCAATCACAGCTGATCTTGTTATATGGCTGAAGTTTCTTGAAGATTTCAATGGTTTCTCTCTGTATTTAATGGAGGAAGATTTATTATGGCAAATTCAAATTTACTCTGATGCAGCAGGTGCCAAAGGCTCTTGCATATTTTTAGGAAGGACGTTTGTGTGCTGAGAGTTGGCCTGTCCATTGGTTGGCACAAGGGCCCAGTATCGCATTTTTTTAAATATTCCCCTTGATTGTGGCTCTGTATGTATGGGGTGAAGAATTCCAAAAAAGGAACAGTAATGTTTAACGTTGATAATAAAGCAGGGGTTGATTTAATAAACATACAGTAAGCGAGAGAGTAAAAAGTGTTGTGTATATTAAGAGCTTTTATGTTAAAGTGTTTGCAGCTGAATATTGTATTTAAGGCTAGACACGTTCCTGGAGCAATGAATAATACTGCAGATGCTCTGTCTCATTTTAATTGGCAGAAGTTTCAAAACCTGGCACCGGATGCAGACTAGAGAAAGACTCGGATCTAGCAGAGTGTTTGGGCATGGTGGGAGTGAGAATAGTGGAGTTGTTAGAGAATTCATTAGCTGCATCCACCAGAAGAAGTTATCGGCAAACTTGGAATGAATTTCTAAAGTTTGGCAACAATAAACAATGTACTGGAGCTATGATTTCTAAAGAAGAGGTAATCTTAGATTTTGTGTTACATTTGATAAATAAAGGCTTGTCACACACAACTATTTTAGGTAAATTAGCAGGCATTTCTTTTTATGGTCAGTTACGGTTGGGTCATGATCCTGTTGAGAGCTTTTTAGTTAGAAAAGTTTTAAACGGTTGGAGTAAGGAATGCAGGAGCACAACATGGTTAGGAGAACCAATTACTTTCCCACTATTTTTGGAACATTTAGAGGTTTGGAATTAATATGTCTAAGAGGGCAGGGAGGACTTTGGACTGATGATGTTGTCACTGAACATACACAGTTAAGAATTTGGTTAAAAACATCCAAAACAGACCAGTTAGGTAGAGGGAAATGGCTATTGTTAAATAAAAGTGGTTTAGCTGGTTGTCCAGTTGAGGAATGGAATTATTTTCATAGCAGAAGAGTTAATAAATTGAGTGAACTTTTTTGCCATGCAAAAGGTAAACGAATTTCTATTGCTAATTTGTTAGCAGTATTGAGATTAGCATTAAAGAAAATAGGTAGGGACCACAGACTGTATGGGACTCATTCTTTTCTACTTGGAGCAGCCACTGAGGCTGCAAGATTTGGTTTGTCATGGTCAGAGATAAAAAGAATTGGAAGATGGAAATCAGATTGTTGCGAGAAATATATCAGAAAATAAACATGTTTTCATATAATACATTTTGTTAATACACTTCCTCCCCCCATTTTTTCTTTCAATATTAGGTTCTGTACATGGTCGTTTGTCAATAAAAATGATTACATGGATAGTTGGACATTCCTTCATAAAATGTGGAGCACTGTATGCAGAACAACAAATTTATGGCCGTTCTGGCATACTTCCAAGTTCCAGACATGAGGTTTTATGGAAAGGAAAGAGTGGGATGTGTTGGGGGAGTCTGCTGCCTACTTTAGCCGAGCTCTGTTGGATTAGAGGATGTCCGGATATGTTTGTCATACATTTAGGTGAAAACAATCTAGTACAATTATCTGGTCTAACTCTGATACAACAAATGAAAGTGGATTTATCGGTGATAAAAAATAATTGGGGGGGGTCATTTTTAATCTGGACAGAATGTTTACCCGGTAGACAGTGGAAAGGTGCAAAGAATCATTTGGCAATTGATAAGGCAAGAAGAAAATTAAATAGGGCAATGAGGGTTTTTTGTTCCAACCGAGGTATTCCAGTACTAGACCACAAAAATATTGTTGAAAGTGATGCATGTCTGTTTCGTTCTGATGGTGTTCATCTATCAAGATTGGGGCAAGCTTATTATTTATTGGAATTGAGGGCATTGTTGGAAAAATTACGGAATGAAAAATTATGGTGTTCCAGTTGAATGGTTAAAATCAGTCATACACTTACATTTTGGTGGGCCAGGAAAACAATTCGGTTTTCCTGGGTGGCAGTTTTTTGGTGGGGGGGAGGACAGGACGCAGGGAAGGGGAAGACCAAACAATGTGCCTTTGAACAACACTATAGCAGATCACTTGGGGATGCATGATGGGGGGAGACCGTGAGATTGGGGAATGCAACTAAAAGGCAGTGAATGAAGGAAGAATGGGAAAAGGTGGACGAGAATGGGGGTTCTTTCTTGAAGCAATGTTTGAGCAAATTGGGGACTTTAAGGGTGGAGGGAATGGTTAGATATTTTGTTGTGTAGCCATTTTAGTAATAGCTCCATCCACGTTATTTTAACACACTAGGCCGCTGTGCACTTTAACCTAGATATATTTTATTCAGCTTCGCTTTATTATTATTACAATAACCATTTTACGGTCTTGTTTTATTTTCATCTATCTAACTGTTTTTGCCTATAATGAAATTTGGAAGCTTTCTCAAGAAGAAGCAGCTGCCCGGTTAAGGCAAATAGACCAGGAAAATCTGAGAAAAGCATTAGCTGTTGTAGATAATGGGATTAATACCTTGTCCGATAGGATATATACTTTAAATAATATTGTCTCTTCTGCTATAGACGTTATACAATCAGATATATCTTCTTTTCACCATGGACAGACTCAGATCAGGTCCATTATGCAGTTGGGTTGGACACTTCAAACATTGAAGGCGGGTCGCGTTCCCTGGCAGCATGTCAGTGCAAGGGAAATATTTTCTTCCTTTAATTTAACGCGACAACAACAACTGATGGCTAAGAAGGAAGCAACCTATGCCATTCTTAACATCGAGAAATTAGAAAAGTTGCCTTTTACTGTGGCTGAAATACCATGTGCTGAGTGGTTGATACATGGGGTTATTAGTCTGCCTATTTCAACACTTCAATTTACCTCCTGTTTAAAACACATTCCGTTAGGTAGATATGAGAAGCTGGGAGATAGTTACATCCATGAGGTGTGGGAGCTTCCCTTCTCATAGAAATGCTTCAGTGGCAGGAAAGAGGTCTTTCTTAGCGGTAGTGAACGCGAGACTTCAGTCAGCCACTCGATGGTTTGTAAACAGCTGTCCCTGCATGGGGCGTGTAACGCTTCTGCTGAGAATTTAGCTTGTTATCTGAAGGGAGTTCCAGTCCCTTTGATTAGACCTACGTTCCAGGTGCTTTCAAACGGCAGCTACGTCCTCCTCAATGGTGAAGATTGTTGTGGCATGTGGGCCGGAATAGTTTATGTTGTTTCAGTCTCTAAGGTTGTTACATGCTGCGGGAACGTACTTTTTTCCCCCCCACTAAAATTAAGGAGGTAGCAGATATTTGGCCTCACATTGCTACTTCAAACGTGAATTTTGACAAGTTGAGCAGACTCAAGGCTTTACTGTTTCAAAAGCATGTAGCTCTTACATCTGCGTGAGAGACCTACGCACTTCAAGTGGCAAGGTCATAGGCAGAAAGACAGTCCCTGTTCAATACAAACTTTCCGAGACACTTTGATGAACTTGTGGGACGAATATTTAATGCATCCAGTACAATTGGAATCACACATTTTTTTAAGGCTGTTGGTTCTGGTTTCATTCACACCTTCTCCTCCATATTCGGTTTGATACCATCAGCTATCCACCAATTTTCTCTAGTATTTTTGGGGGATTTCCGATAACTTTGGACTTATTGGCTGGCATGCTGCTGTTGCTGTTTTTTATGTGCAATGGCTGTCCCGCCGTAAAAAGAAGAAATGACGGTGCTCCCATCATCGCAGCTGTGTTGTGAACGTATGATGCAGTATTTAGGAGCAACACTCCTGGAGCAATTGGAATGTGGCTGGTCTTTATCATTTAGACCGGTTTTGCATTGTGTGCAGCCCGATTTTCGGTGCCTCTGGTGCTCTTTCAAATATGCACTGGAAATCTGCCTTTCGAGGCAGCGCTTGCCTACAGTTGACGCTGATCTGTTGATGTCCTCGCTGAGGGTTTATTACCGGATATGCGCATTGAGGTTGCATTTGCTACGTGAAGCTACTTATGAGTTAGAGGAAGTTGCTCTCGATTCATCACCGGACACACCACGGGATGCTGCCTTGGTTAAGACTGAAGCTACGGAACACATCTGCTCCATGATACTTCGTGGTGAGGACTTTCCGATTTTAACATCGGCTGAAGTGGAAGATCTCCTATTCTCCATAACTTATGACTAGATTGGAACTTTCAAATTAACTTGCCTTTTGAATTTGGTTTCATGCCACATGCTCATGTTTTAAATTGTCATGTAGGATGCTTATGTGTCCCTTTGACTTGTCCAAATTGACTTTGCTTTTTATATATATCTTAGGTTGAGCTTTTTAGCAATAAAATTTTTGCTTTGGCTTTGAACCACTTTCAACCAACAAGGGGAGGGTGTTGTGTAGCCATTTTAGTTATAGCTCCATGCACGTTATTTTAACACACTAGGCCGCTGTCCACTTTAACCTAGATATATTTTATTCAGCTTAGCTTTATTATTATTACAATAACCATTTTACGGTCTTGTTTTATTTTCATCTATCTAACTGTTTTTGCCTAAGCCAGCACTCTGTTCTCAAACAAGACATTCTTGATCACTCTGTGCTTCATTCAAGGCTGCAGTTCGGTACATTGCCCGTGAATGTGGTAGAAGTTTAGTCTCCAACATTAGTAGAGAATACACATTCTTACATAGGGACATTTTCTCCGAACATCAGCTGTGTTATTATATAAACACTTCCTTGTCCCTTACACGTTAGAGGGAGATTCCAGCCAGGGAACCACAACTGTATGCTGATTGTTGAATGCTTCGCTACAGATGCTAATGCAGACCACAGGCCTTTGCTCAGGTATGTGGTTTGATGTTTTCCCAGGGGAACCTGAAAAGCAGAATTACAGCTTAACATGCTGTGCTCAATTACCATCTAGTTAGGAAATAGTCCATTGATCATAGTGACAATATGATAGCGTTGTTTTTATGCTTCACTCTTCTCGTCACAATTTTAATACTGTCATGTTGTGTCGTCCTGGTTATTGCGGCTCACGTTTTGCTATCTAAGATGCAGTTGTTTTATTAAAATCATTACTGAAACATATACTGCCTCTGTTAGTCATTTATATATGAGACTGAATTGTAAATGAGAGAACCGGATGAGACCTGAGTGATCACGACTTCCCTGAGAAGCCTAGTAGGTCATGCGCTCAGCTGCCCAGTCATCACTATCCTTTGGTAGAGATGAGGTACTGCTAGTAAGCCAGAGCAAAACCCGGATTAGGCCGACAGGTGTCACCCGCAGTGGGTTGGACTCAGTCTCCCACACCGCGGGCGATTCTGCTGCTCAAAATCCAGTAGTCTCATTAGAATCATGAGAGCCTACACGACAATTTGATATATTAGCGAGGTTGAATTAATTACATTGCTTGTATTGATGAATTCGATGCTACATTACCTGTCTTAAAAAAGTGCCCTTTTTTGCTACATTAAATAAAGGAGTGGAATGTGATTTATTGTGCGATGAAGGGACCCAGGGGGAACAAGGCTTTAGCCGGTTTCCCCCTGGGTGGCTTTGCACATTGGAACAAGCCACGAATGAGAGCAGGTTAGCGGTTGAAGAGGGTGGGGTTTAGGGCAAGGTTTTATAGTTAGGTGATTAGAGCGGGAAGATGCTTGTGAGATGGTGCCAGAAAGGGGTCATATTTTCGTGTGACCCATCCGCCAACCCATATGTTAAGTATTTTCTAAACTTATGAGGTAGTTAATTTTGAAGATCCAATGTATACTTAAGTTGTCATGAAGTTTGAGTTAGTAAATTTTTGCCACAATAAGACAGGTTGTAGTCTTGTTTGCTCTTGTGTCAGGCTTTTTAGAAGGCAGATTTTTGGGAGGAGGTGGACAGTCTGGAGCAGGCTTATCCATCCCTCGGTGGGGGGGAGGACAGGACACAGGGGAGAGGAAGACTAAATGATGTGCCTTTGAAAAACACTATAGCAGATCACTTGCGGATGCATGATGGGGGAGACCGTGAGATTATGGAATGCAACTAAATGACAGTGAATAAAAGAAGAATGGGAAAAAGTGGAAGAGAATGGGGGTTCTTTCTTGAAGCAATGTTTGAGCAAATTGGGGACTTTAAGGGTGGGGGGAATGGTTAGACATTTGATGTATTAGCAAGGTTGAATTAATTACAATGCTTGTATTGATTAATTTGAGGCTACATTACCTGTCTTATTAAAGTGGCCTTTTTTGCTATATTAAATAAAGGGGTGGAATGTGATGTACTGTGCGAATTTTGTATACACATCATTCCCCTTCTAAAAAGAAACGGTGCGTCACGTCAGACTGCTGGTGTCCTGATCCTATCAGTTACACTGAATTTCATTCTTCGGAGAGGTTCTACTTTGTTCATTTCATTTGGAACGTCCCTGCTTTTCATCCCACTGCAGTGAAGCAGTGGTATATTGAAGAGAAGCATTGCCTTTTTCTAAAGTGATGGTACACAGGCTTGACATGGAAGGATTCCTAAGCGCTGGTGATGCTCAGAGTTAAATCTGAATCTGCATTGCCTGGCTCTCAGTTTCTGCCGTGGCACCCGGGCAGGCCCGGGGAAGATTGATGACGGCCAGAGCAAGATTAATCCCGCACTGTTTACAATAAGACTCCTGAGCCGAATCCTCGATGGCCATATCATGAGGCCTAGAGAAGGCCGCTTGGCTTTCCAGGGCGATTCCTTCTGATGCGGTAAATAACTAGGCCTAATGAAAAGACTCTGATGTGTCCCATCGCCTGATTGATGCTCTGCATTTGATATGGCAAAAGCAGTGCACTTCCTAACACTAATTTACATACACAAACCAGCAGAAGGAGCCGGTAATGCCAGCATCCTCCGGGAACCCTGGGATGCGGCACAATTTCATAGCAGTTATGAATTACTGTTGACCTTTCTGGCCTCCTATACCGGTATGGTAGGCTAGAGCACGTTGAGAGTCATCAGTCTGGAGCGGCCATTCTTTACGTAATGGCGGGCTTGTTCTGGGGGAGGGGAGTGTTTCTCCTATGGTGAACAATAAGCTTGTTTGAATGGGCAGCCTGGAACACGTTTACATTGGCAGGAAAATTGACAGGGTTGGCAAAGGACAAAGGACACGCTTTTTTGTCATTCCGAGCGAATTTACAAGGGTAAAAATATAATAGCAGTAAAGGACACCAGCATCTTACAAATTAAAAACCAAGAAGGAAAAAGAGTGAACAGTTGAACATGGAAGAGCGCCGAATACGCCGTGTTTGTATTTTGATTAAATTAATTTAAAACAAAAAAGAGCTTTACCTTAACCATTGCTTTTAAAAGCAGAACTAGCGCGAGTGCGATATGCAACATGTCCTGTAGTAGTATAAAAGTCTTTCAAACACAAGCATAGATCCCACGTTTGGAATTAGGTAAATGCATTAGGCCAGGCAGATTCCTTGCTTCCTGCAAAATGTTTGACTAAAAAGCGCTTTCAGCACATCACTGAAACACAACGCCTTATTACAATTTGCATTTTAATGCCCTTAAAAATATTACACTAAGCGAAATGTTTTTGATACATTGCAGCATTTTCTCTAAATGTGTGATTATGCTAATGGGGGTTCAATCAGTTTTCCTAGGCTGACACCATAAGAAAATGTATGCAAAGTTCATACCCTGTCAGGGCCTTTAATCAGAGCCATTTATTACAGCCCTGCCTCCTTTGATGGCTTCTGCTGCCTTTATTAAATATACGGACTCGTCCATCTGAAGAAAAGGACAATAAAAGGTTACCGCGGATGAAAGCGGCGATGCTATTTGTTCGTGTTTCCTTTACAGGCCCTTCTTCAATAATTAAGGAAGCCCTCTCTCTGGCCTTTTCGCCTTTTGAAGTGCGTATCAAACATACCAGTTCTTGTTTTCGTGAGACGTTTAATGCCCCGTCTTTAACGCGGACTTCTAAATTTCTAAACACATATTTAAAAAGATCTTGCTGTGCACTTTGGAGGGCGGGTGCGGAAAGCGAACGGGAGAGGCGCCCCCTCCCTCACTTTCCATGGTTATTGTCCATATTATGTTCTTCCCTCTCCTCACACTGGGGCTTTAGCTTCAGCCAGTGTCCCAGGGTGCAATGAATCATGCGTTTCATAAAAAATAGAAAAACAGCTTCCGATAAAGACCCGTGGTCCGTGGGCTGTAACCTCAGCCGGACCGTCTTAAAAACAGCGAGGATCTTGCCAGTACATTTAGACAGAGTTTGAATGACCTAAGTACTGCACAGTTTTGGGTTCTTTCAGATTGTGAGCAAAGAGAGAGAAACAACGCGACAGACTGGGGACCTGTCTAAGTTGTATTGGCAACCTGGGGTTTGGAGACAAATTCAATATGAGAGCGAAAACAGACCCACTTCAAAGAAATACAAATAAACACCACTCTCCGCTTTAACATTGCCTAAATAGGTAGTGGGTGACTGACAGGCGTGGGTCTCAGAGGAAAGCCATTAGCACAGCACTTGATAGGAAAACGTTTGATTTGAATGCAAGTTGCATTTCCCCTCAGGGGGTGATCTGAGTGGTATACTGGGGATTCGCATGCGCCCCCTCACAAGAAAATGCCTGCTGGGCTCAATCGTGGCAAATGAAATTTGCAGGAGGCCTGATCCTAACAAGTAGAGAACATCAATTTGGCGGCCATGCTAATTAGATTGTTCTAATTATCTCTATTTTCTCATGAAAACAAATATATTTGTATATATATCAAAATGTGGTTTTAATAATGAGCCCTTGGGTCAATATTTGGTCCACCCCAGCTTAAAAAAATCATTAGTTTAATTAACAATATTTATTGGCCTGAAAACAATACATTCACCCTCCATCCCCACCAGTGACAGGCAGAATTTCAAGGGGATATAACACGGTGTCGGTGTGTTATGAAAACTCTGATCAAATACAGAAAATGAAGTTTTGATGACTTTCAACTGAATATGAATCTGAAATATTATTTTAAAATCGTAAATATCTCTACCGTGGCACGCACTAGTGAACTTCCCTATTGTGTCCCTGTTATATTATAGCTTATGGGGTTCATCAGGCCTATATATGCATTTTCAAGTGAAGCAAAGAGATGTATTTTTCTAATGGAATGAATACTGTAATTTGTAGCAAGCTAAATGCATTACTAGGAAATATATTTGCAGTCTCGGCAGTCGGTGGAAACAAAAGTAGCAAAGGTCGCACAGAGAACAAATTAAATAAGGAGGAAACAAACAGGGAATAACGGCTCGTGCTCAGCGTTAAAGGCTTGTGCTTACCACGAATCACTGTTTGCCTTGGCAATAAAAATAATAGGGAAGGGGGATGAAATGGCATCCTAGCCAGTGGCGTTATGCAACATGATGGGACTCCTTGCAGAATGTGACAAAGGGGCCCAGAGTCTCCGACATTCACAGATATCCATTGCCTTGGAGTGAATGGGGCCCCTTGAAGGGTTAGGAGCCCCATGGACAGATTGGGCTATGGTACTTCATGTTTGAGGTAATGAGCGCTGGGGGTCGATCCGAGGGGCATTTGGAACCTGGGTGCAAGAAATTTGAGGAGTAATGTCCTGCTAACTGAATGGTAATCTTCATTACTCTTAGTCCATCTCATCCTTGTCCCAGCCAATACTTCAAGAAGTGAATCCAACTTTCAAACACGGGAAACACTTTAGGAATTCTGCCAAGGCGAGACCCTCCCTAGCCATCATCCTCCTGTCACTATTAAGCACCTGTAAAAAGCTGAGCTAGTGAGGAAGTGGGGTGGGACATAACGACCGTGACAAGGATGAGCAGGACTGTAAATAATAGAAATATTACTTCACCCGTGCCTCATTCTCATCCCAGTCATTACTTGATGGGGTATATACCATATATATTTAGAGGTCTTTCACATAAATTAAACAGAAAGCACATAATGCAACACTCAGGCCCTCATTACAACATTGGCGGTAAAAGGCGCTTACCGCCGTGCCGAAGACCGCCACAGCTATTATGACACACATCACGGAATCTGCCGAAATTCAGACACCCACACAAGTCCGCCACACCAAAGGTCAGCAATAAATATGCGGAAACAAATCCTCCACCTCCACGCCAACAGAAACACGCCCATGCTGTTACGACCCACGAATCCACGCGGCGGTCTTTCAACCACAGTATTCCATTGGCGGTACAGACCACTGCGCTCAAAATACACACACCTCTCCAAAACACCGCCACATAGGACAATTCAAAATACACACACCTGATACACATACAAACACCACTCCCACACATCCAATACAATATAAAACACACACTCACATCAACCACAAACCCCTACGACCACAAATTAGAGACGAAGGCCAGAGAGAGAGACAGCACAGAATAGATAACACCATCACACAGAGGCACACTACACCATCACCCACACAACATCCACGCACAAAACACCACATACCACTACACCCACCACACTCATCAACACATACACCACCCCACACATCACACACACCACCCCATGTCACGCCAAAGACACCCCCGCTTCTCAGAGGAGGAGCTCAGGGTCATGGTGGAGGAAATCATCAGGGTAGAGCCACAGCTATTTGGCGCACAGATACAGTACACATCCGTAGCCAGGAAGATGGAGCTCAGGCAAAGAATAGTCGACAGGGTCAATGCTGTGGGACAGCACCCAAGAAATAGGGAGGACATCAGTAAGAGGTGGAACGACCTACGGGGGAAGGTGCGTTCAACGGTATCCAGGCACCACATCGCGGTACAGCGGACTGGCGGCGGACCCCCACCTCCTCCCCCACAACTAACTACATGGGAGGAGCAAGTCTTGTCCATCTTGCATCCTGAGGGCCTCGGAGGAGTCGTCGGAGGAACGGACACTGGTAAGTCTAATCTTCACTATCATATCCCCCTCCCTACCTGCATGCTATCACACACCCCAACCCTCACACCCTCCCCTATCACCCTAACTCCTCACTAATCTACCCATAACACCAACCACCCATCCCAACCCCAAGACCTGCACAACACAACTAAGCATGGATACCCATCACTAAAGCATGCCCACTGCACAGACCCACAACACCCCCCAACCATCACCACACAAGCCCCCACACAGGAATGCCTGCACTGGGGTACACGCACACCCAACCATTGCACACCATGAAACACACACATGCAATAATCATGTACTTATACCCCCGCAGGAACCCGAAGGAACGTCACTACACCAGAGGGTCCAGACAACACCACTCCACCCCCAGAAGAGGCCCACAGTGACGACAGCAGCTCTGCCCTACTGGATCTTGATGACCAGCCCGGAGCATCGTGGGCCTCAGGACAGTCGGTTCCCCTTGCCCAGCCACAGCCCAACACCGAACTTCCTCCCTCTGGTAACACCAGCACAGCACCCACCCAGCGGGCCCATACCTCCCTACCCAGGACAGGTCAATCAGCGGTGTGTCCACCACTACAGGGCATCCAGGCTAACCGACCACCCCAACAACAACAGGGACCTGGGGGCAGTGGTAGTGGGCACACGGTCCAGGGGACGGAGGCACAGGAACACAGGGGATCTGGGAGGGCTGATGTGCGACAGAGGGAGGACAGGCCAAGGGAACCCACTCTCCACGCGGCCCTATCCTCCATCATGGGAGCATACCACCACTCCCAGGAGACGATGGCAACGGTCCTGGACAAGTTGCAGGAGACCCTGCGCCTGCAGGAGGAGCAGTATTTGGGGTTCAGGGAGGAGCTCAGGACCATCGGCTCCGCCCTGGGCACCATCGTAGGGGTGCTGACGGACATTCAAAAGACTTTGAGGGACACCGTGGCACTCCAAGGAGCCCCTGACACTAGCCAGGACGACGAACTGCCCACCACCTCCGCCGGCGCTAGTGGACAGGAGGCCCGGCCACAGGACCACCACACCAGCACCCCACCCCCTGCAGACGGACAACCACCACGCAAGCGGGCCCTGAGATCCAGGAACAGGACACAGCAAGATGGCAAGACCCCCGCAAGGAAATAATATTACCTTAATTGTCCCCCCACTGTCCCACTTTGTTACCCTGTCCAGATTGGAACTGCCCCAGCTCCACTTCCAATGGCCAGATGTGCAATGTACCTGTGAGACCAATAGACTGGACTCTGCCATGGACATTATTCCACCATGACCTCTCCCCATTTCACAACCCCTCTACATTTTTATGCACTTCAATAAACACCCTTAAAACCTCAATAATATTGGAGTCAGTCAATGATTGTGAATTTTGTATTGTCAATTACAGTGTTAAAAAAGGTTAGCCATTGGAAGGTCAACATACCTATGTCACACATCACAAGCCTTTCAAGGGTGCAAGCTGTTGACACGTAGGTCAACACATTAGTGAAACTGAAATGGAAGGGGACAACTCAGTTAACAAATAGGGAGTGAAATGTAGGTACAGGATAGAGGTAGACGTGTGAAATGTAATATAATGTGAAACATGAAATTGTACTCACATGTGTCTCATTGAAAATATTGCTGTATAACTGACTCCCTGTTGTCGTTTTATCTTCATCAGCTTCATCCTCATCACTGTCCACAGGCTCCCCCGCTGCAACAACACCGTCATCTGGATCATCCTCCTGCAGAAAAGGCACCTGGCGTCGTAATGCCAAGTTATGGAGCATGGAGCAGGCGATGATGATGTCGCACACCTTCTTCGGTGAGTACAATAGGGACCCACCTGTCATATGGAGGCACCTGAACCTGGCCTTCAGGAGGCCGAAGGTCCGCTCGATTACCCTCCTAGTCCGCCCATGGGCCTCATTGTAGCATTCCTCTGCCCTGGTCCTAGGATTCCTCACTGGGGTCAGTAGCCAGGACAGGTTGGGGTAACCAGAGTCCCCCAATAGCCATACACGGTGCCTCTGGAGTTCATCCATCATATCAGGGATGCTGCTATTCCGCAGGATGTAGGCGTCATGCTCTGAGCCAGGGAACATTGCATTTACCTGCGAGATGTACTGGTCTGCCAAACAGACCATCTGGACATTCATGGAATGATAACTCTTCCTGTTCCTGTACACCTTTTCATTCCTGCGGGGGGGGACCAGAGCTACATGGGTCCCATCAATGGCACCTATGACGTTGGGGATATGTCCAAGGGCATAGAAGTCACCTTTCACTGTAGGCAAATCCGCCACCTCAGGGAAAATGATGTATCTCCTTACGTGTTTCAGCAGGGCAGACAACACTCTGGACAACACGTTGGAAAACATAGGCTGGGACATCCCTGATGCCATCGCCACTGTTGTCTGAAAAGACCCACTTGCTAAGAAATGGAGCACTGACAGCACCTGCACGTCAGGGGGTATTCCAGTCGGATGGCGGATTGGTGACATCAGGTCAGACTCCAACTGGGTACATAGTTCCCGGATTGTGGCACAGTCAAACCGGTAGGTCACGATGACATGTCGCTCTTCCATTGTCAACAGGTCCACCAGCGGTACACACAGGCGGATTCCGCCATCTTCCAATATGTCCCAACTGACGGTGCCTGAGAAGGACAACAGCGAAAAAACTGTCAGTATTCCTCCAGGTATAGACAGTCATACACAAGACTACACCAGACAATTAACCCATCTGGGAAAGGTTTTGAGTGTAGGCCTCGGTATGTGTGACGCAGTAGTAAATTAAGCCATGTGGGACCCTGAAATGGCTGCTGCCTGACCTCTAAAATGGGACAATGGAATTGTGGGGTAACTGCGCTGGCGTTCCACACCGTCGCGGTAGGCGGTCGTAGAGCGCGGCGCAATGCTGCATTGGTTAACATTGGACCCTATGGGTCCCAGGAGCCAATGAACAGGTGCGCTGGCGGTGATGATGCGCACCGCCGCGGACGTCACCGCCGCGGACGTCACCAACATTTTCTATCTGTTCAATCACTAGATACCTGACCTTCGACAGGAGAGGACCTACACTGCTAGTGCTGCTGTGACCTCGGTCTGGAAGTGACGATGGCTGCTGCGTCTGGGGAAAGGGCCCCTGCCTTCACTGCATAGGAGTTGGAGAAACTTGTGGATGGGGTCCTCCCCCAGTACACGCTACTCTACGGTCCTCCAGACCAACAGGTTAGTACACAGGGAGCACGTTGTATGGGCTAGGCCTGGGTGGAGAGGGCTGGGTGGATGAGGGAAGGGGGCAGAGTACATAGAACAGTCATGCATGGGGATGAATGGGCCACAGGGATAGAGTTGGGAGGGGGCCAATTACAACGACGGTGCAGTAGGTAATGACTGTTCCTCTTTCCTTGTGCATGTCATGTAGGTCAGCGCCCACCAGAAGAGGGACATTTGGCATGCCATCGCCAAGGAGGTCCGGACCCTGGGGACCCACCAGAGACGGGGCACCCACTGCCGTAAGAGATGGGAGGACATTCGCCGCTGCAGCAAGAAGACGGCGGAGGCTCAGCTGGGGATGGCCTCCCAACGTGGGAGGGGTGCCCGTCGCACCATGACCCCCCTGATGTTCCGGATCCTGGCGGTGGCCTACCCGGAGTTGGATGGGCGCTTAAGGACATCACAGCAGACACAAGGGGGTGAGTTCAACCTCATGCAATGGACTTTGCGTGCTGTGGAGCTGTCTGGGTGGGGATGGTGGGCTGTGGGTGTCCCTAGGCCAGGGCGAGTTAGGTAGGCAAGGCCCCTCCGTTATGTAGGCCATGTGGCACTCTACCCCAGCTCCAAAAAAAGGCAAATTGATGTATAGTTGCCGATGATGTATAGTTGGGCAGATGTCTACCATTGCCATGTAGGCCATTTCCCA
Source organism: Pleurodeles waltl (assembly GCF_031143425.1). NCBI lineage: Eukaryota > Metazoa > Chordata > Amphibia > Caudata > Salamandridae > Pleurodeles > Pleurodeles waltl. Next base: position 763,581,390 of record NC_090439.1, on the reverse strand, counting down.
GGAATTGCATGTGCAGAGGGCAGGAGCACGGCGTAATGCAGGGGGCTGCTGCGTTTGTCTTGTCCGCCAACGGTAGCGGTATGCCATGCACTAAAACTCTCTTTCTTCTGTCTCCACCCTTTTCCTGCTCTCCCTGTCCTTCTGTACATCAGCATCATCAGGCGGAGGTACAGTGGCACCGGAGCATGAGGGAGCTGCATCCCACATTGCCATGGAGGGCCACACCACAGACTCTGATTTCACCAGTGGGACGGAGGGCGAGGGGAGCTTCACGTCGGCCACAGGATCACCAAACAGCGATACGGACTCGTCCCCCGATGGGAGCTCCCCTGTGGTGGCGGCACCATCTGTGCGCCCCACTTCTACAGGTACAGCCGCCACCTCCCCTACCAGCACCGCCCTCCCAGCAGCCCCTCAGCGTTCGCCCCGTGCCCGCTCACCCAGGAGGGTGCGCATCACCTTCGCCCCAGGCACCTCAGCCCCTGCCCCTGTCACCCCTGCTGCCCTCAGTGAGGAGGCCATTGATCTCCTCAGGTCTCTCACTGTTGGGCAGTCTACCATTGTGAATGCCATCCAGGGTGTAGAACGAGAGTTGAAACACGGTAATGCATTCCTGGAAGGCATTCATTCTGGTCAGGCTGTCCTTCAGCGAACCCTGCAATCTCTGGCCTCAGCACTGATGGCAGCTATTGTCCCTGTGTCCAGCCTCCCCCCTCCAACTTCCTCCACCCAGACCCAATCCCCTGTACCCCAGCCCATCCCAAGCACACCTACAGACCAGCATGCACACAAGTCAACACCCAAAAGTAGCTCAAGCAAACATAGGCACCACACTCACCACAGGCACTCACACAAGCATCAGACCCATACAGACACAGCAACATCCACTGTCTCCACTGTGTCCCCCTCCTCCTCTTCTCCCTCCTCCCTCCCAGTCTCGTCTACACACACACCTGAATGCACCACATCTACAGGCACTAGGACTCGCACCAGGACACCCAGCACCACAAGCCGCTCACCTGCAGTCACCACCTCCACTGCCATATACACATCCCCTGTGTCCTCTCCCAGTGTGTCTGTGACACCCCCTCCCAAAGTACACAAACGCCGGCAATCACTCACCCAACATCCATCCACCTCACAACAGCCTCCAGTACCTGCACCTGCACCCAAAACACCTAAAGTGACACCTCCTACAACCACCTCCTCTTCCTCCACTCCCAGAGCCCCTCCAACTACCCATCACAGTGTACGTCAGAAACTGTCCATATGTCAAATTGACCTTTTTGCCCCCACCCCCCCCCTCCAATTCATCAGTCCCGTCGTAGCGCCTCAGCCAAAATGCCTCCAGTACCAGTGGTGCGTGTTCCAGGTTTTTGGAGTGCCCCGTCCACCAGGGCAGGCAGTAGGACCCGGAGCCAAGGCACTGTCAGCCCACCCACTGTGAAGGCTCCGAAATTGGAGATTGGACGACAGGACCGTGTCAAGACTCCTGGTGGTACAAACAGTGAAATGGGATCCAAGGCGATTGGTGACTCATCTGTAACTCAAAAGAAGGTGGGGAAGGACCAGAGGAAGTCTCCCCAACCTGTTGTGAGTGTCACGGCGGAGAAGTACGCCATCATTTCCGGTGGTCCAGACACAACCGCCAGCACCCTCGTTACTGGTCAGGAGACCACCGCCAGAGTCATAGCCCAGGAGGGCTCAAGTATCGTTACTGGTCAGGAGACCACCGCCAGAGTCATAGCCCATGAGGGCTCAAGTATCGTTACTGGTCAGGGGACCACCGCCAGAGTCATAGCCCAGGAGGGCTCAAGTATCGTTACTTGTCAGGAGACCACCGCAACCGCCGGAGTCACAGCCCAGGAGGGTCCAGAATCTCACAGCCCCGCTGGGCAATGATGGAACGTCATGCCACACGCCAATGTCAGTATCTGAACCGCCATCTTAGGCTACCGCTGAACAGTCCATAGGCAGCCATGGCAAAGCACCGCTGAACAAGGCCAAGACCGCCATGGTGAAGAATGATGAACAGGGCAAAGACCGCCATGGCAAAGCACCGCTGAGCAGTCCATAGGCAGCCATGGCAAAGCACCGCTGAACAGTCCATAGGCAGCCATAGCAAAGCACCGCTGAACAAGGCCAAGACCGCCATGGTGAAGACCGCTGAACAGGGCAAAGACCGCCATGGCAAAGCACCGCTGAACAGTCCATAGGCAGCCATGGCAAAGCACCGCTGAACAAGGCCAAGACCGCCATGGTGAAGACCGCTGAACAGGGCAAAGACCGCCATGGCAAAGCACCGCTGAACAGTCCATAGGCAGCCATGGCAAAGTACCGCTGAACAGTCCATAGGCAACCATGGCAAAGCACCGCTGAACAAGGCCAAGACCGCCATGGTGAAGACCACTGAACAGGGCAAAGACTGTGTGGGTATGAATAGTCCGGCACATCAGGCATCGTTCTCCCATGTGCAGCTGGGACAGTGACAGGACAGGTACTTTCACGGGGAGACTCATCCAGTCTGGGCACCAGTCCCCCTCCAGAACCAGTGGAGACCTGCATCTACCTGAGAGACTGTGGCTTTGCACTCCCCAGGATATGGCAGTGGGCAACCCACCCACTGTAGACACTTGAGAGACTGTGGCTTTGCACTCCCCAGGATGGCACAGTGGGAAAACCACCCACTGTAGTGACTTGAGAGACTGTGGCTTTGCACTCCCCAGGATGGCACAGTGGGCAACCCACCCACTGTAGAGACTTGAGAGACTGTGGCTTTGCACTCCCCAGGATGGCACAGTGGGCAACCCATCCACTGTAGACACTTGAGAGACTGTGGCTTTGCACTCCCCAGGACACATCAATGGGCATGGAGCCCCGTCGTGGATCTGGCTTCGCATTCATGTGGCTGAGGTGCTCCCCCCTTCCCTTCCCCCTGAGGTGCCTGTAGTGTTTCTATCTGATGCCCCAGCAGTGTTCTCTCGGATTTTGGTCAGGTATCTATTGTGGGCGTCGCCCATTCATTTTTGGACTGTTGGTGCACGGACATTGTTGTGTACATATCTGCAATACTTCTTGTTTTGTATATTTATTTTTGACAGATTTGGTGATATATATCCGTATATTTTTTAATGAGTTGTATATTGGCTGAATACAAAGTTTGGGCGATATTCGCTTTGTCATTGCATTCTTCCGGGGGGTTGTGGGTTGTTACTGTGAATTTTGTGACAGCATTGGTGTGTATGTTGTAATACGCGAGGGTGGGGGTGTTTGGTGGGTGTCCCTAGTAACTTTTGCCTCCCCGTGTCGTAGGTGCAGTACTCACCGGTATGTTCTGCGCCTACGTCGCTGTTGGTCGTAGATGAGGAGGAATGCAAGGGCAGGTAAGATTTGTAGTTCCGGGTCCATGGAGTCCTCGTGGGATGTGTTGAGGTGAGCGTTTTCCCATTGCAAAAGCTGTTTCCGCCGTGTTTTTATCCACTGTGAATCCGCCCCGGAAAAGGTGGCGGATTGGTGTGTTGTGATAGTGTGGGCAGTACATTGTCTTCCGCCTGTCTGTTGGCAGTGACCACCGCGCTGTTTGTCTGTACCGCCCTGGCGGGCGATGTGTTAAAGTGGCTGTCTCTGTTGGCGGTTTCTGCCAGGGTCGTAATTCAATTTTTTTGTCCGCCGGCCTATTTGCGGTATTACCGCAGCTTTAACACCGTCCGCCAGGGTTGTAATGACCACCTCAATATTTTAATGTCTAAATGGTGACCAACGAAGTACAAATTATTCATAAACACCACAGTCTTTATGAAAACTAAAAATAAATCCCTTTGGGGGTCATTACGACCTCAGCGGTCTTTTCGCAAGACCGCTGAGGTACCGCTGTGCTGAAGACCGCCAGTGGTGGCGGTCTTCCGCGCAGCGTATGATGACCGTTGGCAGGCCGCCGTCCTTTTTCATACGGAAAGCCGCCAGCAGCCATACTGGCAGACGGCAGGAAAGTGGAGGTTGCTCAACCTCCACCGCCACATCAACAGAACACCGCCCACTGAATCACGTCCCATGATTCGGTGTGGCGGTGTTCTGGTGATGGTGTTCTGGTGGCAGAGCTGCCCTCATGGATCCCATCCCCTCCCGGAGGATCAACGGATATGGTAAGTTGATCGTCCGTTAGGGAAGGGGGTGGGGGGGTGTTGTGTGTGCATGGGGGTGCACGTGTGAGAGTGTAGAGGGGGTGAGTGAGTGAGTGTATGCGTGCGGGGGGTGCTATGTGTATGGGAAATGTGTGCGGGTCGGACGGTGTGCATGTCTGTTTGTATGTGTGTGTGTTGTCGGGGTGTATGTGTGCGTGTAGGGGTGTGTATATGTGCATGTTGGGGGTGTGTGCATGTAGGGGTGTGTATATGTGCATGTTGGGGGTGTGTGCGTGTAGGGGTGTGTATATGTGCATGTTCGGGGTGTGTGCCACCTTTGGATCTCATGGCAGTTCCCAACCACCCGAGATCCATGGCGGTATGTAGGGTCCTGATACCGTCGGCGGTCTAGTGATGACCGCCGGGCTGGAGACCGCAATCTCCAGCCCAGCGGTTCTCACTGCCATGGCGGTCGGAATGGTGAAGTGGCGGATGACCGCGGCGGTAACCGCCGCGGTCATAATTCAATTAATTTTTCCGCCGGCCTGTTTGTGGTCTTACCGCTGCTTTACCACCGACCATCAAGGTCGTAATGAGGGCCTTTATCTTTTAAATCAGGGTGTGTGAAATTCACAGAATTTGCTTTTGTGTAGTTCTGTGAAATTTACAGACAATTACTCCAAACTTTGTGCAATGATGTGAAATGCAAATCCGCATTTTAGCAGGGTACTTTAATACAAAATCTATCCTCGTGTCAATTTGGACATGAGGATACCTTTTGTGCTAAAAACATAGAGCAAAAATACAACTGCTGCAAACAAACCCCAATTGTGTTCCTGTTGTTTGTGTTTTTCCTGCACTCTAATTTAGCTGGAAATGTGAGCAATAATGCACAATGTGGCTTAATGGCACCATTTCAGTAATTATGTGCACAAAGCATAGCACACAATCCCAAAATTATGCAACACGCAAATAGTTAAAATTTTGTCTGTGCCTAGTTTTACCAGAATTCAAAACACTTGAATCAAAATTCTAATTATCTGACAAGAATCCTTGAAGATTAAATTTATTAATGAACATGTGATAGGAAGTTCAAATTCAAGCTCTACAAAGCTTCTTCAGAGAAGACTTTCTGCTCAAGAGGCTACCATATGCCCTGTTAAGCATCCCAGACGCTTTGCAGTAAGAGGAACATCTTGACATTAGTAAGCCAATACAATGGTATATTTAGTCCATCTGATTATGGTGACTGATGAAGCTTTCGTACCTTGAACAGGCAACCCAAACATGACAAGGAAGTGATATGATTTTCTGAAGATCCTGTCAAGATAGACTATTAAAGTTCTTGTTACATCTAACAAGAGAAATACATTTTCCTTCTGAGAAAGAGACCGACAAAAGACTGAGAGCTATGTAAAATAGAAAGAACATTATGTTTATGTAAAACTAAAGAAAGTTTAGTCGCAAAAGATAGATTGGAACTTACAATGGCACCATCAACAAAATTGTCAAAGGAGAAAGTCATCCCAACAAGGCATTCATTTCTCCCATTGTGCAAACCAATATACTGGCTGCAAGAAAGTATTTACAGGTAAAATTCTTCAAATTCACTGAGAGCAAAGGTTGAAAAGAATGGACCAGAACACCTCTCAGTACCAAGAGTAAATCCCAGGTGAAGATCAAAGATGTACCACAGACCTGGAAAAATAAGGAGGCTGACTGAGAGTTTAGCAGACAGAGTTTACTCTTTTGGGATGGCAGAGGACATTTCCATCACCACCCTAGGGAAATTCCACCTGCCACATTTAGAGATGCCTGATGTCTCCATAATGATTAATTTGCTGACAGACCTAGGGCTATATTTACAAGAAAGTGGCAATTCACTAGTGATGCCTTTGGGTAAGACTCCCAGCCCGAACAGCGTCCCCCTGGAACTCTTCAAGAAATACAACTCTTTACTGATACCATACTCACTCTCGGCCTTTGAGTAGGCCGATGAGTTGGACTCCTTCTCCCTTGAACTCAGAGGTGCCATCATCATGGTGGCCCTCACGCAATGAAGGCTCCTGCAAGAGTGCAGCTCATACCAACCGATTATATTAATTAATAAAAAAGTTAAAATACTGTGCAGTGTTCTGACAATTAGTGTCTCAAAGGTCATACACTCGCATACACATGGAGACCAGAGCTGCTTCATGCCGGGAAGGAGCACCAACACTCTTCCTGTAGGGGTAACATTGTGCTGGTCCATCCGCACATATGTATTGATGAAAAATGCCTCATATTCAGGAAACCTATACAAAAAGATGTGCAAACACTCTACACCAGCCCCCGTGTGAGCGTCAGGGTTAATAGGATCCTGTTCCCACCTTTTGAAATTGAATGGGGCTCCAACTAAGGAAGGCCAATTTCCCCACTTTTATTTGTATGGTGGTGGAGCCTTTGCACATTGGCTTAGATTTGAAGCACAGTTGAGTGGTCTTAAATGGGCTGATGGCAGGGAAGAAACAGTCTTGCTCTATGTAGATGACTTGATGCTATAAATGCAATATATGCAACATCCCAGTATGTCCCTCTCAAGAATAATGAAGGTCCTAGAAATATATAGTGACCCCTCTGGCCTGAAAGTAAACTTGAACAAAACAATATATTTACAGCTGAGTGGACCCTTCCCTTAAATCCTGAGAAGTCTCCCAAAAAAAAGTTGCAGACAGATATTTTATATTCTTTGTGATGTGGGTTACCAGTAATTTAGATACCGCCAAATCGCACAATACTAACCCACTTTTTCAATACACCAGAAGAAAGCTCGACAATTGTTCCACCCTACCACTGAATGTCATTGGATGTAGCACTCTCTTCAAAATGTTCACTTTACCAAGGTTACTGTACAAATTACAAAACTTTTCCTTCCTCTTACCGTCAGACTCTTTCACACAGCTGGATTCAATTCTGTGGAGGTTTCTTTCGGGGATGGCTCAATGAGGGTCTTCTTTGTTAAATGCACCCAATCCCAGTGTAATGGAGGGCTGAGGACCCTAGACATTTGGCCACAATACTGGGCTGCTTAGATGCTGCCACTCAATGTCGGGCTTTTCAAGGACAGACTGAACTCAATGATAAGAATGGAACTAGTGCTTCTGGAACCATTTGCAATCCATTCGCTCCTTTATGTGTTTCTGTGATCCCCCATGATCTCCCAGCAATTAAGAAATTACTGATACAGTGCTGGTGTGACATCATGCAATGCACTGGCTGGTGGTAATGGCAGACACATGAGACTCCTCTATTGAAAGACACATGGCTAAACCAAGTTGCACAATTGGAAACTTTTTAAATAATGGGATCCACTAGGGTCCTCGAGATTGGGTGTTATATGGAGCTTGACTCACATTAAGGGCCTCATTATGAATGTGGCGGTCTTATAACCACCACACTCGTGGTGGTGGTCTGGACCTCCGCCTATGCGGCGGTCCAACCGCCACATGACAACCCTGGTGGTTTGACCACCAGGGAACCACCAGGTCCGCTAGTTTCTTGGATCCCGGCGGTCTGGCAGAGATCCTAATCTGCCAGAGCAGCGTTGCATGCAGCACTGCCCTGCAGATTACGACCTCGTTCTCTGCCAGCCTTTTCATGGTGGTAACACCACCATGAAAAAGGTTGCAGAGAACAGGTGCAGGGGGCCACAGGGGGGCCCCTGCACTTGGCATGGGCAGTGCAGGGGCTCCCCTGCCCAGCACCATCGCAATGGCCACAGTCTGCTTTGCCAAATTGCTGAAACGCCGCCCGTACCACCAGGGCAGTCGGACCGCAGGGCCGGAAGGGAGCACCATTGGTATTACGACTCGGCAGACTGCCAGCATTTTCGTGGTAGTCGCACTACCACGAAAATTCTGGCAGTCATGCACCCAGTGACAGGAATCTTCATTCCTGTCACTGGCAGACACACCCCCACATGACCACACACCTACACTCATGCACCACCACTCACCCACGCATTGACTTACATGCACCCCCACACACTTACACCCAAACACACACTCAGATACAACCATTCACTCACACACACGCACTCAAACAGACATATACACTCGCATGCATGCACTCAGACACATACACTTGCATGCACGCACTAAAACAGACACTCCTTTCCCCCCCCCGGATTCACACAAACCTACACGCAGTCACACACACACACACAACCCCCCCCTCGGCATACACACACTCACACACACAGACACCCCTTTTCCCCCCGCATTCACTCAAACATACACATACTCACACATGCACACAACACCCCCTCCAGCCCTCTGGCCCACGGCATACACGCACTCACACACACACACAGACACCCTGATCACCCCCCGCATTCATACACACATGTAGACACCACACACATTCACACAACCACCACCTTTCGGACGATCAACTTAGCTGCTTCAGTGAGGTGACCGTCTGGGAGGAGATGGGTCCCGTCGTATTCCACAGCCGGCACTACACCGTCGTGCAGGAAACCTCTGCGCCATATTATAGATCATAATATGGCATGCAGCATCTTGTTGGCATGCCGGCGGTGGAAACCATCTCCATTACGATGTCGGCCAGGCCGAAGGTTTCGTATTTCTGCCCGAAATCAGGCAGAAATTGGCACAACGTCATATTATGGTGGTCTTTGGACCACCAGCACTTGCAGTCTTTTGGTGCCTGCAACCTCGGAGGTGTTTCGAAAAGACTACAGAAGTCAAAATGAGCACCTCAGTGTGACTGCACCAGTAAAAATATAAAAATGCATCTTGGTCCTCTTATTAACTAATGGGCTTCAGCTCAAGGCAAGATCGCCATGTGTGAAATCATGTAAATAATTATGCCTCAGTCCTCATTTTAATCAATAAGTTTAGCCCAAGTTAAAATTATCACCATATCATGACAGTAACAGACATGAATTGATGCTGACCTGCTTCACATAACACTATTGGGTGCCTGTCATACTCTACTCATTTTTAGGTCAAGGCCTACCAGATAGCGTAGCTGTCCTGTTGCAAACACATATTGTGGGCATGCCAAAACCTCACATAGAAATACATTCTGCTCATTGCTTACATTTGGCTTTGAGTTGTGTCACTTGTTTTCAATTTACTGGCATTATTTAGTTTAGCTCGTTCAGAGTTTTTGTGCCTCCTATGGAGAATAGCCTGTTTACAGTCTCTGTGACTGGCTCCTTCTATGCTTCCACCAATGTCTGTATTTCAGGCCCTAATTTGTTCCATGAAGTACTCAGGGTGCATGTGTTTTTTAGCTGTCTCCCTTATATGTCTCTATTCCCACCCCAACACTTCAAGTTGTTTCCTCTCCCGTGTTCTGCTGTACCCATCTCCCAAGGTTGACATTGTTGTCTCTCGTTCAGGTCCTTCTTCACCCAGCTTCCAACTTGTGTTCATTTTAAGTAGAGCAAATCAATATACCAAAGCTGGTTTACAGTGAGGAATAAATATTGCTAACTAAAATAAACATTTTGCGAGCACTGGAAATAGTAGATGAAACCCTACCCTATTGTATGCACATAATAGCAGTCACTGAGAAGTACTAGTTTCTAAAACATTCTGAGCCATATTTACTACTGAGTTGCATTGTCCTTGCATGACACAAGTTGCCCCAAGGCAACACAAGTCTTTCAATGGGATTTACAAAGCTATGAAAGGGGCTATTTGCTCTCCCTTAGTGAGTTTATGAAGAAATGTAACGCAAAGCAGATGCTTGCACTGCTTTGTGTTATATTTCATTGTAGTAGGCATTCCATGGGTGGAGCATGTGCATTCCTGTGCACCCACCCATGGCATTTGACACAATCCCCGATTTACCAAAGGCAGTAAACTTGGGATTGTGCCACAATTATGTACCTACCACAGAGAGGTGTTTATTTCACCTCATTATTTCCTCTTTCGAAGTGTGCTGCTTCCTGAAGCACACATGGAAAAAGGAATTCTCTCCTAAGGATTGTGTTGTGCAGGAAAGTGTCCCTTCCTGCACAAAAACTAACTTGCCCTGATCGTAGTCACACTTGAACCATGAAGCATTTCTGCTCTCTCTTTTTCACACAACACAGCAGAGCAACTTTTTTTCTCCCTTAAATTGCATGAAATCTGAGTAAATAGGCCCCTAGAATCATGGGGCACTATTTATTTAGATGAAGGTATACATGTGCAAAGACAAAATGTAGACACTCAAAGTAAATGCATTCAGTGGCTGAAGTGGGCTGGTCCGTTTATATATACTTTGTGCTGTGGTGGGAGGGAGCATAATGTGAGTGACATATCAACAGACCTCTAGTGAAAGAGTGTTGATTGGGAGCACCTGTGTATGTATGTATGTCGTTTTGGATTGTATTGTTTGGTAAACATGAGGCTGGCAACACAGCTAAAGCTGTATTTGGGACACATCTAAAAAGGGAAGAAGCATAAAAAGAAGTAAGTGTATGAGAAAACGAAGAGCTCAGATAAAAAGCAAAAAGGACAGCAGAGTAAATATTTGCTGGGAACAACTATCATAAGAGGGAGGCTCGTGGATCATAGCCAGTCTTATAGTCTGTCTGATATCAGAATGCCTTATGTTGACATCGGACTGATTCTGGCAGTGCATTGTAAGTAGATACACAATAGAATTTTGCTTCTCTGTTTTTTAATAAAACCTAGATTGCCTTCTCACAAGCTAGGAAAATTCCAAATAAGTTCTTCTTTAGCTGTAGATCTGAACAGATAACCAGATGCCCAAAAACCCTCATTGCACCCAGTGGATCTCTGACCGATCACGAAGATATATTCCATGGCCTATAGGAATAAAAAAAATCTGTTAATCCTAGCACCATACAATAGGTCTCATCTTTTCTGTAAGATTAAACAAAACTCGTCAAAACAGAGGGTAATACCTTGGGTCAACACCTTCCGGAGTACTATGAGGTTTAAAAACAGTTCATGTTGTTCTTTAATATTTCCATGGAATTCCTAAAACCTTTGCTGAACTCCCTTTTTTACAATCATTTATTAAGGTAGAACAAGTATGAACTTCACAATGAAAGGTGTAGAAGGCTTAATATTTCCTGACTGTCACATAAACATACATTCTTCTTCTATGCAGCAAAAGGATTAACATAACTAACAATACGATGAGAACTAAACAGCACAGTAGGGTCTTCCCCATTCCAAGAATCAACTATAAAGCAGTCTATCTAGAGTATTATGCACAAATTGGGCTGAAAAATAGATGTTCTAAAACTACCATGCATACTAAAACTAACCACAGAAAAATCCAGACAGTGACAATTCTAAGTTGCAGAATTAAATATTTACAAAGGAGTAATAAGACGGGAGAGGGTTGGAGTAGAAGATGAGTGGGTGGCGGTAAGGTTCAGTTCCCAGTATTTTATGCATGGCAGAGGTAGCTGTGGTGAGAGCCTTATCTTGAGTGAATCAGTGCATGGAGTATCTCATCCCACATGGGATATGAAGGAGTAGTCTGAAATCTGGATTAAGTAGGGTAAACAGACAGTGGTGTCAGTTTGTGAGTGAGGGGACAGTCAATGTGTGAAGTGGTTCACGCGCTGCAGAGAAGGATAATACATTGGTAACCATGTATTGGTTCATTCAGCCTACATATGATTCTTGCAAAGTTTTATTTCAGAAAAAAAACATTCTTCATAGGTTAGCACAAAAGGTGGCTTCCAATGCCACTGACAGTGAAGTAGAAATCCATCTTCATCGGTGGGAAGTTACACTCATAAAGTCAGAAATATCATGTAAGATTCCCAGTAAGGAATACATTTAATTCTTCTAGCGGTCTGGACATGCTTTCTCAAATGAGGGCCAGTAGAGGTCGATATTACGTTATTTACAAAATATGTGGGATAAGATGCATTAAGAAACGAGTCATTTCCAAAAAGGTGTACTGTGACTAAGTTTTGCCTAATAAGTTTGTAGGGAAACCAGGCTAAGTCTGTGTTCTCTTGTGGAAAGTGAATTTAAACCCTACAACTTTCAGCCCTTTGTTTGGTATTCTAAGTGGCTAGCTGATTCCCCTTTGGAGTAGTCGTAACACACATTCTATTGCCAGAAAACATGCTTTATCGCTGTATCTCTGCTACAAAGCCTTGACACCACTATTCAGAAATATGCAGAACAGACACAGCAAAATAAACAAAGTAAAAGAAAATGATATTGTTGGCATCACAACACACTTGAAGGTCGTCAAACATGGGACAACTAAAAACTATTTGGAAAGGTTCAATAACAAAAGCAGATTTCCTCCACTTATGATCCACCTTCTCACTACTACCTGTCAAGAACTGACTCTCTCTTCTTTCACAAAAGGGAATCATGCTCATCGCTGCTTCCACTTTAATATCTAGTAGACCTATGATAGTTTAGAACTTGCATCTAGAACAACTCAATAAGAAAACTAGCAATGGAGAGCTCTGGCTAAAACTAAAAGGCATACACAATGGATAATGATATGGATTATTTTGTGGTCTGTTTACAGTAATGGTACTTACTCTAAGCTATGCAAAATTCAGCAAGACCGGTATAAGCAAGACTATGTGAGAAAATGATAGATTGGAAGAAGATAATTATCCAGTTAACAATGATGGCCATCCTTTTGAGAGTTTTTACATGGGCACACTCTAAAGAAGGTGAATGGGGCACACATCAGTATTCACGGATGTCCCGGATCAACCAAACACTAAATAACTCCGTATGCATTTGCCTACAAAATGTGGTTAGGGACCCCTGTGATTCCTGTCATCAATGGCGTAAGTGTCAAATTACCATCAATCAAATTTATCAAGGTAGCTTTGGAGATTTACAAAGGCAGTGGCCAAGTGAGGCTGAAATGCATAAACTGAATCGACCCAGATTACTCACAATGGAGTACAGTCCACGTAAGTATTTCGTTGGTCTCCCAGCGCCTCTTTAAACTCCTCGAAAGACCTGCACAAGTTATAAAACTGATCAAACTAAAACCCTGAATTATCTGGCAATATAACCTACTTACTTTTGTGGTACTCACAATCTCGGTGACAAACACATCCACCTTGAATTATTTTTCTCATTTATTATTTTTTCATGGATGTTTCTATTAACATAAACAAATTTATAAGTGAGAAAACAATGCATATTAATTTATCGTTGGTCAAGAACTCAGATTTTACTAAAGTGGTTATTAGAGGAAACAATATCAGCACAGGTATAATACTTGATTAAATTGAACATTCCACATCACCACACAGGCTTACTTGATATACTGTTGTTTAGTCGCAGATGGGACTTGAACAAAATAACAGATAAAATAAACTTTCAGTTTCCAGTGATTAAAAACACTCAAAGATGTGAAACAGCTGAGGTACAAATTAGAGAACGGAGAAGAAATGTAGCATACAAGGGTACACGTCCAATTATGTTTATATCAAAGGCCCGTTTGTCTCTGAATCCTACTGCTGGGATTTGAAATACCCATCTTCAAGGTGTTGTATGACGCTGGCGTGCATTGACAAATTTGTTCTAGAAGTTAGTACATGGAACTTCTAAGTCAGGGATAATTGGGTCTTAATCAATCGTTTGCTGGGAGCAATCGCAACAAATATTATTCAACGAATTCAGCATTGATTTGAATGTTTAATTAGGGAATACATAAATGAATTATTTGATATATTTTAAATTCATTTTAAGAATGAGTTGTAGGTGATATAACTTGAGTAACTGCTTTTCAAATGTGATGGAGCATTTCAAATATTTTTACATAATGGTGAAAGGCAACATTATAAATTGCATTTTGTCAGACATATAGGCCCTCATTACGACCCTGGCGGTATAGAACCGCCAGGGCCGCGGCACGCGGGAGCACCGCCGACAGGCTGGGGGTGCCCCGCAGGGCATTCTGACCGCGGCGGTAACGCCGCGGTCAGAACAGGAAAACTGGCGGTCTCCCGCCAGTTTCCCGTGGCCCGTTTGAATCCTCCAAGGCGGCGCAGCTTGCTGCGCCGCCGAGGGGATTCTGACAAGCCATACCGCCATCCTGTTCCTGGCGGTTCGGCCGCCAGGAACAGGATGGCGGTATGGCTTGTCGTGGGGCCCCTGGGGGCCCCTGCAGTGCCCATGCCAATGGCATGGGCACTGCAGGGGCCCCCGTAAGAGGGCCCCACTTTGTATTTCACTGTCTGCATTGCAGACAGTGAAATACGCGACGGGTGCCACTGCACCCATCGCACCTTCCCACTCCGCCGGCTCGATTACGAGCCGGCGTCCTCGTGGGAAGGTAGTTTTCCCCTGGGCTGGCGGGCGGCCTTTTGGCGGTCGCCCGCCAGCCCAGGGGAAAACTCTGAATACCCGCCGCGGTCTTCCGACCGCGGTGCGGTATTCACGACGCGCAACTTTGGCGGGCGGCCTCCGCCGCCCGCCAAAGTTGTAATGAGGGCCATAGTCTTACATTAGGATTTTAATTAAACTCCAAAAAGTAGAATTAACTTCAAGGAAGGAAAGTGTAAAATATAGATGCAAATCTGTAGACTAACTTGAACATGCCACATCTGGAGACAGTGTACTTCCCACAGATGATCTTGTAAAATATGAGGTAGAGGCAACTTAATCCATAAATACAAAGAGTAAAGATTTAAATATTTTCAAGGATGGTGAAGTTACATCTCCACTTCCTGAAGAACTTTAGTCATACCTTAAAGACATTGTAAAACAGTTTCCATAAGCTCTATGGCAGTAGTACGTTTTCGCCTATTTAACTTCCCTATGTGTCAATTGAAATTAGTGTCTAAATGCATCTATGACATGGAAGATTCCATTTTATATGTGAGTTACAGTGCATGTTTCTACCTCTGACAGATATGACAAAAGAATATGTCTGCCAGCATCTTTCATGTGCAGTGTGCTCTGGCTAAGTTGCAATTTAAATGTACTGTAGTGACACATAGTAGGCCTTGTATACCCACGGGTCAGGATGCTAATACTAATTACACACTATATGCAGGGGTTAGTGTGCTCTCAGAGTGAAATAAAATCCCAGACCTTTTTATTGAGTAGACTTTGCTAAACGTTTTCCTTGAAAAGGCTTAGATGAGATTAAAATATTTATTTCCTGTCTTTGCTCAATACTACAAAAATGTTTCAAAGGTATTCCTTATTTAATTTCCAAAATCTGATTTAATTGTAAATTACCTTTTTGGTAACTTTAGTAGGAAAGTAACTCTGAAAAATGTACTTTGAACTCCATGTAGCAAAACGTGTCTAAAACCAGTTTTACCACTCAGACTCTCCAGAGATGGAATGAACATCCTTGGCTGGTAAAGACATCAACCTTGGCTCAGCGGACAATGCCCTACCTCAAAGCTCAGAAAGAGCAGATGGGTGTTGACTGCTGATCATTTAGTAGAGTTTAGCTATCTAGGCGTGGATAGCACGAATATTTGGTGGAACAAAGAGCAGCTTTTGCACTACCTATTTTGACTTTGAGATGCCAGGAAGAAATTCTCTTATTTGACAGACATGCTCAAGTTACATTAGCAGAGAGAACCAGTTTTGAACCTGTCAGATGGAAGGATATTTCATTTAAACAGGAAAGTGTCTAAGGAGCTAAAGACTAGGGGTAGGTGTAACTAGCATAACATGCTGTGGTGTAATTACACAAAATTAAATGGAATTACAAGAGAGGCTTACCCTGCATGTAGCACTATTTTCTTAGTGCAAAATGCAACTCCATGTCCAAATCGGGGAAGGGGATGCAAAGGAGGTGGGGTTTAAGAAAGTGAATTATTATTGGGGGCTACCTCAAGGTATAATAATACTATCTCTTCAGAGTGAACCCCATTGGGACGGAGTAACCCCTCTGCCAAACTCTAAATTGGGGCCGTAAGTCTGCAAAATTGGAGTCAGAATTTCTCGGTGGGGCAAGGCAGCAGGTGGTATCTGGGGGACCTCTCACTGAAGTTAGATTGGCATTGAGAGAAGTTCCTCTGAAGCCATTGACTTTGAGGTGAAAAGCTCTGAACAGTAAACATCAAATTTCATGCCAGGGAACATCCTCACATCAGTAGAATTCTTTCAAAACTTTTGCTGGGTCAAGATTCCTACATTGGTATTTGGCCTCAGTAATTAAGCTCAGATTTCCCCACAGGGATACAGTGGCAGGCTGTATCTGATGAGGGTACCACATGATCAGATACTTTCTTGCTGTGGGCCAACTAAAATGGATTTTCTACTGCAGAGAATGTCTAAGGCAGACAAACCTGTTTCTTCAGCGAAGCAAAGTTGCACCTTTGCCAGATCGGCACTGGTACTTACTCCTGGTTCTCTGGTGGCTGGAAGTCAGAACTGTTTTAAGTCCTAAAACTTTGCAATTGTAAGCACCCTTTCCTTCAGCTTTTCACATAAGTCTCCGTTAGTCTTCAGGGATTTCTTAGCACCTCAGGGCTTGGTTCACCAAAGGCCTTGTGCTGGTTCCTCTTCAGGTCCAGTTGTGACAAGGCAACTCCTCATCCAGGAAAAAGTGATCCTTCATAAATTGGTCTGAGAAGGGTGCCTTGGGTGCCTCATTTCCTGTTGGGACTAATAAGTGAGTGAGGGAAATGAGTAGCCCCTTCATTTGTGACCACATAAAACTGGATCTGGTGGAAGCAGCCCTTCAACTGGCTTTGGAGCGAGCCTTGCTAGGGGAGCAAAGATTTGCCATCCTTGGGTGTCACCATATATTTACTTGTGAATGGGTCGTCTCTTTACAAACCAATGAGCTTCCTTGGTCCTCCATAAATGGTCTTCCTGTAAGGGGGAGTAAAACCCTTCTACATACTGAAGTCAATATTTCGATCTGGGAGCAGTTTTCACATTTTATTAAGGTTATGTACTTGCAGACCAGGTCTTCGATATGAGAGAGTTTTTTTTCTTCCTGAGATTGAAAACATTTTATTAATTAACCTGTATGGCAGAATTTTGTAGGCCTTAACCAAATGCTTCATTCAAATGTTGCATTTAAATGTGGGTTTTGCATCTGAAGCCTGCACAATAACATGTACTTGGCTGAAGCTAATAGCAACAACAGTTTCCTGTCTTTTATACTTGTTCTTTCCCATTTGCTAGATTTGACCTGTGTCATGGCCAGAAGTATAACAATTTATGATGCAAATGTCCTATAGGAAAAAATAAATGATTGGAGACAATATTGGTGATTTGTTTCATGATCATTCTACCCATGAAAAGTATTATTGTAACATTACATTAATCTTAAAACTGTTTCTTTAAAAATAAGGCTTTTCTGGAAAGAGGTGTGAGAGTGGAAATGATATCATCTAAAAAAGGTTTTGTGTCTGCTAAACTGTTCTTTATCCCATAGGTATTCACCTATGGGATGACGCTTGAATGTATAATTACTGATTATAAAATAATTAAATGTATTGTGTATTCAGAATGTTTTTTGTTAAACTTGTCATAGCAACAGAAGCTGCCTGTTCACATGAAGACTCCAAGAGTTGATGGGCTAGAGATGAAGATTTTCTACAAACACTTTGCAATTTGCTTGTTTGTAAAATATTATAAATTGAGTCCCCAGCTTAGGATAGTGGCTTAATTCCTGCATAAGTATTATTATTATGAACTTATATGGAGTGACTTCTCTTGCAAGCTCACTCTTCTCAGACACTTCACAGAGACTACCTGAGAGCCCGCTGATTCTTATTCTTTTAACTTTTTTCTCTTTGCTGAAGTCTTGGGATCATTCTAAGACTGACTTTATCTTGCTTGAATACAGTTACCTAGAGATTCTACTGAAAATCTCAGTGAGATACTTAACTAGCAAACTATATGCTTTCACATCTGAGATGAGAACTCTTCAAGGGTTATGTTGAAACATATTCTTTCCTGAACTGGGTTAGAACAGGGTTTTGCTCTTTATGGAACACGTAATATGCATTGTTCTGAATCTTGTACTGATTGTAATTGATTCACTAATAGAGACATTGATGAACTACTGATTTAATAAAGGATTCAACAAAAGGACTAAAACTCTCATCATTGACTCAAGAGAAAACGTCATTGAGAAACCTAGAATATGTGATGTTTTCATTTGCAGCTCTTACCTTCTTACCTACCTAGGGTCGAGTAGTAAGTGGAGATTATAAATGAGACTGATTTAACAAATTATTTATTTCAAGTTTCCGCTCTAACAGTTATCTACTGCTAATGAGCCTATTGGAGGTAAAAAGTAAGTTTCTAAATGTTACTTTGCTATGAAATTCGATTTTTTAGAAATATTAAAATAGCCTTTGAATGGATTTTGTACCTGTTTCCTGTCAAAGTTTTATTATCTCTAATTTGATTTTTTCTAGGATTGAGCTACAGCCCTGTCAGTAAAAATAATTTGTGGGGGTATAGCCACTCGCGAGACATGCCAAGTTTAATATCACACATGTTCCACTATCAAATATCAGGCACACTACCTATTAGGGGTACTTAGGGGTGACAATTATATTTAAAAGCAGGGTTTCCCACCTGTCACAAAATGGTAGAAAAACATATTTTATAGCAGGCTTTTAGGTTGCTTCCGTCAGGCTACACAAGGTTCTCTGAAGCCAGGTTTTATAGGCCCATTCTGAGAATGGCACAATATTTGCCTCAGTCCACAGGTGGCATTTAACGTCCATTTTCTTCACCATATACCAGAGACTTCAATCAGGGATAAGCTAATTTAACCATGTTTAAAGGAGAGCACACACAGTTCACTCCTGGTTTGGAGGGATAAAAGTGCACAGACTCCTAAGTATAGCAAAAAGAGGGTCCAGACAATGGCGGAAAATCTGTGGTGACCATGCAGAAAAGGTGGACTTGTTATAGAGGGACTACAAATAAGTATGTTCTTGATTGGGTTGTAGAATTTTTTCCAGTCACTGTCTAGAACACTAGATACATCTGGCAGCTAAATCGCCTCCTCCTTAAAACTTTCCTTGGCCTGAAAAGACTCCACCTGATGAAAAAGACCCTTCTCCAAGAAAACCCCTGAAACCTGCTCATAGAAGAGAACCTAATTAAGAACTCTATAAATCCTGAATTGTGCTGACACCAGGGACTGGAACTGCCCTCAAAGGACCAAGTGTTTGACCTTCTGTTTTCATGCAGCAGGGACAAACAAAGTAAAAGAACCCTTGACTCCAAAAGGACTTAGCTGACAACCAAGGAATGGTCTCTGCAAATCCCCTGGTTATAAAAAAGAAAACCTGCTCTCTAGAAGCTTGCCAGAACTGAGCAAGAGGAACATTTCCAGCTCTCTGAAATAGTTTTTTCCTCCTCCAGAGGACCACTGGGACAAGATGCTGAGGCTTGCCTGCAGAGGTCACACCCAGAGCAGCAAGTAGGTTTTTGCAGCTCAGAGATTTTAGATTTTTAGGTTGTGCTGGAAACAGGTTCAGTGGGACCTTGTGTTGAAGATGTCTAGTCTTCTGGAGCCCTGTCTGACTACTGTTTTCAGCCTTGCAGTGCTGGAAGATTGTGACTTCAATAAAAGTGACTAAGGGCTCAATTTAGAATTTGGAGTGCTGGTTAACACATCACAAACGTGACAAATTTCCAGGTCAGAAATATTACAAGTGCATTGTATCCTATAACACTTAGAATATGGTGGACGAGATATAGGTTATGTTTGTGATGGAGGAACAGTGTCTGCTAAACTCTAAATCAGGCCCTAAATCTGAAGGTAAACCTTGGACCAGGGAACACCGACAATTCTATGTGACCTGCAAAGTGACCCTGATGGTTATGAACTCCAGGTTTCAGCAGGAGCACAATGATGAAGTATAATGATGTATCTGACTTCCAGGGGCCACGGCCTTGGCTAGTGACCTGCTGGAAGAGTTTAAATTCCATTTAGTGACTAAGGAGCAGATTTATCAACATTTTGTGTCGCCCTTGCGCCAGGCAAGGGAGCACAAGGACATCACAAAACCTAAGTGAGATTTATCAAGCCTTGCAAGGCCACCTTGTGTGACCCTGCATGGCTTGATAAATCTGAAGCAACCCAAGACAGCAAAAATCACTGCCTTGTGTTACTCTGCTCCAGGCAGGCATTCCATGGATGAAGCATGAGTGTTTACACGCATCCATCTGTGGATTTTGGCACATTCCCAGATTTACCATTAGTGGTAGAAATGGTAATGCACCAAAATGCCATGCCCCCGCAGGTGAGACGTAATGAAGTGAAATATCTTTATTGTTTTCCTCTTTCTACATGTGTTCATTCTGCAGCACCCATACAAATGGGAAAATGCCTCAGAGGATTTTATTTGTGCAGGAAGGTGCACAAAAACTATCCTGCTTACAACACTGTCACCCTTGCACCATGAAGCAAATGTGCCTACATTGGCAGGAGGCAGCCAAAGGTGTGCCAGTATGAGGAAGGGACAGAAATGTGCTGTATAATGTTAAATACAGCACATTCATGCCATTTCGTGCAGCACAGCAAGGTGGCTCACTGTATTGTACTGTGTGAAAAAATAAAGGTAAAAACATTGATCAGGGCAAACTGCTTGGTGTACCTGACCTCCATCGTGGTCAGCCTGAATCACAGCTAGGTCCTGGTCAACCATGAGCAGTGCCTTTTCATTGGAACTTTACTTTTCTTTGGTACTTTTTGCCTTACAACTTTACAGATTCATATCTCTGTTTCACCTCAATCTATTTAATGATCTTATTGGTGTGAATGTTATTTATTTATTTATTATTTTTCTTTTTTACTTTTTGTACTGCTTGAACTTAACACTCATGTCTCTGGGGATAGCCGGCTGCTCCTGCCATAGTTACCAGGGGTTGAGCAGATATTCTCTCATAACTGTATGTTCATTAGAATATAGTTGTGAGTCCAAAATAGTTACTGCAGGCTCTCTTTCCAGATTGCCGTGAAGTAAAGGTACAGTGTAAAGGACAATGTGGAATCTCGTGTGTGTCTGATGTTTGATGTAATATAAATTAAGTATTGGGTGCTCTGTAAAAGTAGATGATAATTTGTAAGGAATCTGTGGTTTTGTCGAAGCTAAGTGAAGAAGCAAGATAATGTCGGAAGTGCCTTGAGTATTTTAACTATGAGGTTTGTGCCATTGCAAATTAGAGTTGAGGTAATGACAGAATAGTACACAATGTGGTTTTCAAGAGAAAAAAAAACCTTTTCTTTCCTAAATCTCTAACATTTAAAATACATAATTAGATTTTTTTTTAATTTTCTTTTTTTACAGATATTCAAATCTTATAGTCCAGTATGTCACTTACTGTTTCGGATGAATATTTCCTGTTTGAAAAAATAATACACCTTTCAAGATTACTGCACTAACCTTGTTCAATAATATAAAATTTGATGTTGGAAATCATGCGTTGAAGCCCAACAAAGTCATCTTTAGTTTCTGGTGACATTCTAAAAAAATAGGACCTTTGCCATTCATTATGTCACCAGAACCGCTCAATGGTGTTAGTGGCCCATAATGACACTTTGCACAGTTTTCTCTTCAACAAGTCTGACTTATGTTGAGGGATTCGAGTCAGCCAGCTCTGACTTAACAATACATTGTAAAGTCAGACTTCTCTTTACAACTAACACTTCCATGGAAGGACACAAAGAGAAAGAATGCATCCTTCCTTTCAGGTACCTTGGATCCGCAACAACCTAGCATCACAGATTTCTGCAGCATTGTCTGCACTTTCATGTGCAATATATAAACATCTATATATAAAACTCTTTCATGGAAGAGCTATGCACAGAACACACTAAAAACTGGGGCGAGGGGCAGAGGGCCAGATATAGATGAAAAAGCTTTAGGTTAAGAGGTGACAGTTTTGCCTCTGACAACCCGATATGGATGGGGCATGATCAAGTCATCAATGTTAGACAAATATCGGTCAGGCTTAGTTAAAGGCAGTGACTTGATAACTTAAAGAGGTTGACTGGATAAAAGAGAGTTCTTCTGCTACTCACCTCTCGCTCAATTGATTCTCCTCAGTGAGGAGTTTGGGAGATGCCATATCTTAATGTTGCAACTTGTGCAACAATGATGGTGGAAGAGAAGGGGGAGGAAAGAGGATCTTTATATCTTAAATGATGTGGTTAGGTTTCAAAAATCTTCATCAACTATGCAGGCTTGGTATGGTGTCTTGATGCTCAGCTGATGAAGATTCATTCACTTTTGTAGTACCTGGCTTGCTTCCCCAACATACTAGCCCTTACTGGAGCATTTAATATACAGTATATGATGTAGGGTACATAATTGTTTGAGACACAGGTGGATGTCTCATTTGTTGTTTTGCGGTCCTCCGTGTCAGTTACATTGAATGTGAAGTGTGGATATGCTGCCATGGTAGATAACCCTTGGCTTTGCCTGGTATACTTCCATTGTCCCTGGAGTGGGCTTGTAATAAGCTTTGCACAATAGGTTGTTTGAGATTGGATGGCTGTGAACATGCAACGAAGGGCATACCTGTAAAGCATTTTCCAGTTGTTCATCTTTCTGCAAAATAGGCTGTAATTTACTGACAATCTTGTGCAGTATTTCTAATTGTACTCAAGTGGAGCATTACTTTGAGCCTTTTTTATTTGTATTCCAAGAGGTTGCTCGAAAGGGTTGTTCTATGATGTGGAATGTCCACAATTCTGTGGTTGGCTGTACCGATGTCTTATGAAGTTAGATCTCAAATCGTTTATATTTTTATCCTTCTTAGAAAGTCCAAGTGTATTTGGGTGTATCCCAGAGCGTGGCTGAATATTGTGGATTGCTTCCTGTACTTTTTGTAAACATTGTCACTTTCCAAAAAGCTATCTAGTCAATTGGTATGCAGTACAACATTTAATGAAGCTAATTGTCTTTTATTTTGAAGGTGGTGTCCAGGAAAAGCATTTGTTCTGGAGAGCAGTGATGATTAAGACTGGCTGTCAGGCCAAATTCAGCAAAGTTTCTATAGAACTGTAAGAAGTCATGCTTCCCAGAAGTTCACATAAGGAAAATATCCTCAATGTAGTCTGGAAATCTTCCTTATAGCTGCTGATGGCAAGAAAACCAATTTACAGCTAAACCATAAACAGGTTAATGAACTGCTACCAATAGTGTTACAATTCATTTGGAGGTATACATCATTTACTAATGTGAAATAGTAGAGGGTGAGGCCAATAACCCACAACAAGAAATATTCGAAAACCAATAACATTTTGCATTATAGAAAATCAGGTTTCAGATCTGATAGGGGTGCAGAAATGTCAGCTGGCATGTTATGGCTCTCCATGCTGGCATTCAGACATATTTATAATTCTTGAAATACCAGACCCTCTTCAGTCACTTGGAAACTTGGGGCAAGATAAATGAGAACTCACTCCAATGTTTTCAATTTTTCATCTCAGAGAGTAACCAACAAATCAAAATAGAATCATCCTACTCAGCCTGAAAATCCATTGCAACTGGGGTCCATAGGTGTCTCCCTTTCTTCATAACTGTAAAAAATTACCTGAGAACTCTTACCTAGGTCATCCCTCAAGACCCACTGGAATTCCAAATTTATGTGTGCAACAATAAAGTTCATCTTCATCTAGGTAAACCTTTAGATGAGGAAACTAACAAAACAAAACATATTAAATATATTTATATAAGGATAATAGAAGCTCTTTTGACTTGAATAGAACAAAAACGAAAATCCTGATAATGGGTTATATTCTGCCATGCAACCTCCTGTTTGAGTATCTGAAAGAATTCGGAGAAGCTCCACCCTCAACTCAAATAGCAAAACACTTTGGTTTGCCAAAGACAACTTCTTTTCACACTTGATCACTAATCAAAAATGTAAATTTGCAACTGATGATTCTTCAATGTAGCATGACTTTCCTCCAGGTAAGGCATGCATTACAACTTACCAGGGCCCTGGTCCTATCATAGTTGAACTATTGCAATGTAATTGTCTCTTGTTCATACAAGACAAATGTACTCAAACTAGAGAGGATAAATACCCAAGTAGCCAGGCTGTGACTTAACCTCAAGAATTCTGACCACATAACTCTAGCTATCAAAGAATTTCAGTGGATCCCAGTGTCTGCAAACAGAATAACATTTGAGCAACTCTTAACAATTTTCAAAGCTAAGAGGGTGGGGTGTTGAATGACAGGCACCAAACTAACTGCAAAATTTAAAACAGGCATGATCAATGAGTGCAGTCAAATACCCTGCCCTACAAGTTATAGAGGCATGGGAATAGCCACTTGGGTGACTGTCCAGCAGGCTTTCACCCAAGGGTGATCATGTTGGCATAGTGGGATGGGCCACATTTCACCCAAAGCCCTGGGTACAACCAGAAGCCTCAGTCAAAGATAAGACCTAACAGACTCTGGGCAAAAGGGACTGTCAGCAAGGCAGGTGCTTGGTTGGAACTGGACCCGGAGAACTGAGCATGGAACCTGACACAAAGCTTAAAATTAATCAAAATCTCTTTATTAAATTTGGCCTCTCAAGAGTGGGTTGAGTTTCAGGCACTGGTCGAAGGCAACCCACTGTTACCCTAGTCAATGGGGCTTGATAAAGCAGTCATTACAGTATTTACTTCCTTTGTTTTGGATGTGGCTAGTATGCAAACAGATGTAAGGCAGTTGTGAAACAACATAAAATGGTGTCAAAACAATGATCATGAAGACTTACAAGGCAGTTTAAAATGAAAGCAAACAACAGAGTCCAAAACAATGTCATTTTTGAAAAATTGTACTTGTAAAGTTATACTCACCCATTTAGTTCTACTCGTGATACTATGGAACTAAATTTAAGAAATCCCCATGAATTCAGTGTTATAATCACTTTGCAAAATAAGACAACTGGACCCATACTGTTAATGAGTTTCTAACTCATTGCTTGCTGTATCTCCCCTTAACTTCTTTCCTTAAGGTGACTCAGTTTAACAGCTCCTCTACATTTAAACCTGCATCCTTAGGACACAAAGGCTGTCATTGTGGAAAAGTCCGCCCGCCAAACTCCCGACAGGGTGGCGGCTGCCTACACGGCAGCCTCCCCACCGGAGCTATTATAGGTTTCCTGCTAGGTCAGCTAAAGGAAACCTATGTTTCTGCCCACTGGCCTAGCGGGAAACAGGCTACAGCATTGTCTCCGGCTCATAATTGAGCCAGCGGCAATGCTGTCGTCTGTAGGGTGCACCAGCACCCTTGCAATGTTCACTGTCTGCAAAGCTGCAAAGGCTGGCAGAGAACAAGGTTGTAAACCCCAGGGCAGTGCTGCTTGCAGCACTGCCCTGGCAGATTTGGATCTCCACCACTGCCAGACTTCTGGGATCCAAGATCCTGGAGGTGCTGGCAGTTCCCTGGAGGTCCGACCACCAGGGTTGTAATGTGGCGGTCGGACTGCCATATTGACGGCGGTCTGGACCACCACACTCGTAATGACCCTGAAAATTTTATCTTCTGATTGTTTATAAGTTCTGCATGTCAAAGCACGTCATGGCATACACCTCACATTCATACTGAGTGTTATGTTATGTTACGTTATATGCATTAGTATAGCACAGATCTCATATTGAAGGGTATCCTCACAGTGAAGCTGGAGCTGTGTAGGCAGAGCCAGAGTCTTGGCTAGGTGAAGAGTCAGGTCTTCAGTTTCGTGAGTGTTCAATCATATTTGAGGGAAGGGTATTATGACTGATTTAAACCTCCACCTCTCATGCACCATAGCCCCCAAAAGTATCCAACAGTAATAAATTGCATATTAGGGAGGGCATCTGCATACCTGACCACCTTATACCTGCACAAGTGCAGAAAACGCTATTCCAAACATATGTGCTAAACACTATATGGTAGCTCAATCTGATAATAAAGCAAGCACCATCAAATAAAAGTAAGCATTTGCATCAGTCAGACCGTCTAAGCAATTCACTTAGCATATCATTCATACTGTACCTATTTTGCTCAGGTCGTCAGGAGTATCTTTCATTTTCTTATGCTCTTCATTTCCAAGCAAGTGCAACCACTGCATAATTTACTGTCCCTGGCCTAAGCCGCTGATTTAGCTACCGGGGCCGATTTCTATGTGATGCTCTGCATCATTCCTTTTGCTTCCGGGAAAAGGACAGCTTTTTCCAGAGATGCCAGAGGATTTTGGTATTAGAAAATATAACATAAATTATTAAAGCAGTTATATTACATTTTAATTTGGCTGCATATTTATTGAACCAAATTGAATGCATATATATATATATATATATATATATATATGTAAAATTTGTATATATATCTATATTTGTCCACATGTATGAGTGTACGTATTTATATATGTCAATCTAAAAATAAAACATGGAAAATAAACCGTAAGTTCTTCAATAATTATATTTTTGCACAGCCATCTGAAGAGAGCCTGAAAGAAATGCCATGACAGACGTTTCTCCTGTCAAATCTTCCAAATCAGAACAGATAGACATTGTGATTTTTTCTATCCTGCATTATAATGAGGACTAATAATGTTATTAACCAAAATCAGAAATGCTGATTATTTCATCGCACGTTAATAAATCCTAAGGGCGATATCAAGCCTCCCCCCGTGTTTTTTTTCTTTGCTCTGGACAGTGATGACTCGCTGTCTTAAAACCTAATCACTGGCGCCTATTAAATGTGAGTTTCATATATTGCTGGAGGTAGGAGAACTGATTATCATAGTGAATGAAATAGTTGTTTGGCTTCTCCCCAGGGGGCAAGAAGTCATTCTTCAAGGTGATGCATCTCATTTGAGGAATACATTAAAAACTGAAGAGAGTTAAAAATACATGTGGACTGCCAGAGAGGCGACTCTGGGGTGGACCACATATATTTACTGACATACTCTAGCCTCGTTTAGGAAGGGAATCTATGATATGGAAGGCTGACTTCAGCGACACGAGGCTGTAATTTACAACTCTAATGTGCCAAGCACATCATAGCTGCTTAGAAAATATTTAGAATTTAATGCTCTGCGTGAGCCGTCTATGCCTTCTGTGTTGAGGAACATTAAATAGATACTAGGGTTGTGGGGGCTTGTGAGGATATTCAACAAAAACAGAAATCATTTAGAGGTTTTAATGATCTATGAGCCGCCAATGTTTGATGCACTTCCATTGAGCCATATCCCATCTACCTAGACAATATGTGTGAGAGGCTATTGTTTTACTCTTTAAAAAAAAATTACTGGGAACTTACAGCATGATTATAACGAGATAGTCTATTGTTGCTGAACCTGTGATACACAGAATCGACAAAGGCATATTTTAGCATGGAGCATCCTAAAAAGAAAAAGGATTACGCTGAAAACCAGAAACTCCAACCTGTATAAACATTTCTGGTGAATGAAGAGGCTATATTTAACGTTTCTGAAAACTCATATTTACATTTATAATTGTTACTCACACTACAGATCTATTTCATTGTTCATTTATTGTCACAATAATGCAAGCCACAAATTCAACTTCTAGTGTTAAGGATAATGACCGGGTTACTTGCCCATAATCTTCATTACTCTAAGTCCAGTACTTTTTCATCACAGACTGGGCATGAATCACTTCCTGAATAATTCCAGGCTGTAGGAATATTATTATCAATTGCTGTTTGACCTTAATCCCCTTGGGAGGGAGAGAGGAGAAACTTAGGAAAGTGCCAAGGAACAACTAAATATGGAGTAATGAAGATTTTTGTAAGTAACCAGGCCATTACCCCCACTCGTCTGCCTCCCCTGTCCCAGTCCTTACTAATGGAGTGAACAGTGTGTGCCCGTCCTTTAGGGCGGAGGGGCCACGTCACCCCACCTTTTGCCCCTCATGAAGAGTGTCTGTCAGGCTGAACAAAGGCCAGCCCGACAGACACTCTTCATTTTCAGCTCAGACACCCAGGAGCAGGATGTGCGATTTGTGCAGACTCCTGGCTGCCTGAGCTGAACTTTGCTGGGCTGAGGAGGTCACAGCTCCTATGGGCGTGACCTCCTCGGCTCAGCAAAGGTGCCTCGAGGCCCTCACCTGGGTGACGAGGAAAGCGTCACCCATTGACACTCGCCCTGGGAGATTCAGGTTTAAGCCCTGAAGCAGCCAGGGCGAGTGTCAATCAGTGACACCTTGTCACAGAGTGGGGTGGGGTCAGCAGTCTCACTGACTCCATCCCACTCTGTGACGAGGCTGGGACTGCTGCCTTCCCTCATTGGCTGACCTTAGGTCAGCCAATGAGGGAAGGCAGCAGTCCCAACCCTCCTGGGACCTGGAGGCTGAAAGTAAGTGTGTGTGTGTGTGCGTGCGTGTGTGTGTGAAAGAATGAGTGTGTGCGATCTTTTAAAATGAATGTTTGGTGCATGTGTGTATGTTTGAATGTTATGAGTGTTAATGGATGTGCGTGCGTGTGTGAAAGAAGAGTGTGTGTGATGTTTTAAAATGAATGTTTGGTGCGTGCGTGCATGTTTGAATGATATAAGTGTTGTTAATGGATGTGCGTGCGTGTGTGTCTGTGTGTGAAAGAATGATTGTGTGTTTGTGTGCGTGCTGCCCGCCCCCTCCCTCCTAAAGCTGCCGGCCGCCACTGGGAGTGAATACCCAAGAAGTTAATCAAACATCAGAAAAATAAACACCAATACTAAAGTGTTTATGCTACATCTTGTGAATTTAATCAACAATGTCTTTACATGAATCAACACTTATTTGACTGATTCCAGTACCTTTACAATAAAGTCTGAGGAACCTTCCCCTCCCATCTGAATTCTATAAGGAACCACATATTTGTACTGGGTTGTCTACGTGACTGCTGCACAACAATACTTTAATGAAAGACCGTGGGGTATTTACTGCATGCACTGGTCAATCCTACTCAGTCCCTGAAATAGGCTTGCCCTCTAACTGATAAGCATTGATTATGATTAACTTCAGCCATCTACTCAAAATGTTAGTAGAGGGTTTAAGTCCTTGATCAGCCAAAGAAAAAGAGTAAAGGTTCTACTTTTCTGATTGTGCTGTTTTTCAACATAAATGGAGAGAGTTCGGTGCATAGCCAAGAAATGTAAATTTACCACTTCTGGACAGCATTAAAACGGCCTTACAAGACATGGAAGGAAGATGCTACCTTAGGCAGAAATGTTGGATCAGACCTTAAAACCACTTTGACTCTAAAAAAACGTAAAAAGGGTTACTTCACAATAACGCACCTATATATATGTACATATACACATATTAATAAATATATGTGTGTGTGTATACAAATATCATTCCTTAGCAATACTAAAAGTTAAAGGGACTTTATAGCTAGGTTCACCTTTTAAACATACAAAACAATAGAAATTCAACTGTTATGGTTACAGTTATTTCAAATAATTATAACTCATGCACTAAGATAACCATAGCTCTCTCCCTTGCCATGCACAGTTTTATCATCAATAGTGTTACTGTAAATGTTACAGTGATATCAATGATGTCACAGAAGATTTCATGAGTGATGTATTATGTGGAGTAATTAGCAGTTCATGACAAAGGTGCTAGTATGAACATACATACACACCCATATACACATACCGTATTGACTATATATATATATATATATATATATATATATATATATATATATATACATATATATAATTTTATATATATATATATATATATATATTTTTCTTTTCACACTCACTGAAACTTGTTGACCGTGTATTTGTTTAAATGTTGCTGCACCATGAGAAGAATAAAATTGTTGTATGTTTAATTGCTGCTCTACTGGAATTCTGCGGAGAGCTCAGGGCGTGCCACCGCATCACAGGCAAGGAGAGCCCCGTGAGGAGCTGCATATATATGTATATAAACATATTCACTTAAAAAAACGAAAGGTTACAGTGACATTAGAGTTAGTCTCACATTTTAAGAGTACAAAAACTTAAAAAGCTTAGAAATTCACCAGTTATAACTGGAGTTATTTTAAGTAAATATATCTTGTGCTCTAAGATAACTACAACCCGCACCCTCGCGTGCACAGTTTTTTCCTCAAAACGTCTACAGCAAATATTACATTGATATTATCAATGATGCTATCAAAGATGTCATGAGTGTCATAATTTTTGGGTAATTAATAGTGCATGACGAGGGTGTGAGTTATAGTTACCTT
The DNA here is from genome assembly GCF_031143425.1 of Pleurodeles waltl. Classification (NCBI taxonomy): domain Eukaryota; kingdom Metazoa; phylum Chordata; class Amphibia; order Caudata; family Salamandridae; genus Pleurodeles; species Pleurodeles waltl. The sequence goes on along the minus strand of NC_090439.1, from coordinate 763,551,121 downwards.
AGGGCACAAGTAATATTTACTTCAGATAATTCTAATTATAACTGGTAAATTTCTGTGGTTCCGTATATTTAAAATGTGAGCCTAACTATAACGTCCATGTCACCTTTGTTTTTTTAAGTGAATTTCTACATTTAAAAAAAAAAATCTATTTCGTTAACTATAACGTCCCTGTAATCTTTGTTTTTTTCAGTGAATTTCTATGGCTTTTTTAACGTGTAGTAATTTTCATTACTATATGTTAAGGGATCGGTTTGACAGGTCCGGCTGTCAAACAGCGGAGTGTTTGCAGTGGCATGGCTGCAGCTTCAGAGCTACAGCCAAGCCACAGCAAACAGCTATGTCCTGGCTGTGGGCACCCCGGGCATAGCATGAACCGGCCCTGGAGGGTGGCAGTCCCCAGGGCCATTATTGGCTCCGTGAGGGGGGCTGCATTTCCCCCCTCCAATGTGCATGTAGCCCCAGAGAGGTAGTGATTCTCGTGGCTAATGGAGGTCAGAAATGGACCCCCTTTACATCATTTAGTATGTGCTCTGGGGAAATGATGATCCCCATGGCTGTGGGAGAGGCCAAGGGGCCTCCCCACATATGAAAAGCATTTTTGCCCTGGGGGTGGTTGGTGGTCCCTGACATCCGGGGGGGGGCACATGGCCCCCGGCTCACATTTCAATTTTTGCCCAGGGCTGTGGGGGAGCCTGTAGGGTCTCCCCCACTTCAAAAGGCATTTTGGCTAGGGGGCTGATGGTCCCTGGGGCATTGGGAGGCCGTTTGGCCCCCCGCGCACATTACTTCACTTGCCCAAGGAGGGTGGCCCCATGCGCCCCCTCCTATCTTAAGCCCCAAATGCCTCCCCCCCCCCCCCAGGGCAATAAAGTGAAGTAGACCTCGTTTTTTTTTAAACCTCAGAAAAATAATTGGATCCATCTTCGGATTTTTCCAATGTTTTAAAAGAAAATTCTATTTAGCCCTGGCATGGTCCCTCAGGGACCCAGGCATCAGGGCTAAGGGGTCAGAGTGACTCTATCCTGGCCCCTTTTCTTTTTTGGGGGGATTTTTTTTTTCTCTGACTCGGCTGAAGTCGACACTTCCTCATTGAAGTGTGGGAAGCCAATCAGATATCAGCAAAGGGACAGCTTGATCCATGGAGAATCCACAGGGCTAGATATTGATATTTTTTGGCCTTAAATTACTTCAAAATTACTGAACAGGTTTACACCAAACCACAAAAAGCGTGATCTGTGGAATAGAATCTAACTTCGTGCCATATTTGGTTTAATTCCGTTCAGCAAGTTGGGCTATAGGCGTGTCTAAAGAATTGAAAATCCCCATAGACACAGAATGGGGAAAACGTTTTTTCAGCCCCCACTTCAGGGATCACCCCAGCACTTTCATGACAGCAGCTGAATTGACCATAGTATACGTTTTGAAAATGTTGTGAAGATTTGTCAAGTGGTGCCAACATTTTTATATATATATATATATTCATCTTTTTCTCCCCTCCAGCAATATATATATTTTCATCTTTTTCTCCCCTCTAGGAGCCTCTCTGCTTTCCAAAACTAATTGAATGGCCCAAAGCAATAAGTGTGGCACAATGGTTAGAGTGGCAGGCCCTGATGCAGCAATTTGGCCTGGGGCCAGGGTTCAAGTCCCGCCTCGGGAGGTTTTGGGCTCAGTTCCCTTGGACCTGATAATTCTCACCTCAGTGCCTAATATAATTAATGGGTCCCACTTTGTAACTCTGGGCAATAGCTTGCTTAATTGCCCCAACAGCACTTTCACAGGGAAAAGCTGGGAGGGGTTCCATAGTGGTATGCGTACGGAGCCTTGAGACCCTAACGGGTGAGTAGTGTGCTATACGAGTGCAAAGTTTACCATTTTAAACTGCAAAGAGAGAAATGAGGCTGCACCACCAGAAATATTTCCTTTACAGAGGACTCACACATTACATGGACTAATTATTTTACATGAATAAACAGCCTTCATGTTAGTAATATCTCTTCAGTGTGATTTTTACCTTGCTGTGTAAATGTAACCTCTTGCATCCTGTTTTTGGTCCAATCCTTTTGATAAAACAAGTACTCTTGACAAAATGGCACGGCATTAACCATGTATGCAGATGCGTAGAATATAATAAGCTACCTATTACCATTGTAAAGGGAAGGGGCATCGTATCATACTTGAGACTTCACCTCTTGTGAGTTTATGGCCACTTTCCACACTCAACAATTGTAATGAATACCACATTATACTCTGCACAGCTGCATATATTATAAATAAATGTGCAGATCCACAGACCCTCATTAGAAACTTGTCAGAGCAGGTGGCTCAACCTCAACGAGGAGCAGACTTCACATGCAAATCAGACAGTCTTCTGCTGTACCGTAATTCTGTGAAACTCTCATTAGGTGGAAATCTTCCCAACATTTCATACCATATGAAAAGCATTTTTAACCTATCTTCCCAAAGAATACCTGGTTACGAAACTAGGGCATTTTACTGATGTGAGTGCATGGCCCTACTTTGTGAATGTATGCCCCTCAAATAAACTGGCCATGTGCAAAATGGAGTTGAGCATATCTTTGCCAAAAATATGTCTCCTGCTCATGCACTATAACAGTTGTTCACAGTCGTGAAAGTCTACAGCAGGCCAGTGTTACAGTATCGATGAACCTGCTGCATTCCAACTGTAAAGGGAGCGTTTCAAACACCTGAGGGGTGTCCTGAAGTCTTACACAAGGATAGGCATGTCAAGCACTGCCCCTCTTTTGTTCAGTCCTTTGGGATTTCACCCAAGGTCAAGGTGCAATATACTTAAAATTAAAATGACAGTGCGCCTCTGTCACACTGTAGATGTCTATCATGCATGAGCACTCCTTATTCTTCCTCTGGAAAAGGGACAAACACCACAACAGCATTCTGCAACTGCGTGTGCTGTGCTTTGGAGGTTCATTGGAAGCTGTCTTGCTAACTCTCAAATGATGCCCTTGGGTGGGGTCCTTAATGTGCGCTGCCTCCCAGGTAGCTCACCGTCACTACATTTCACCAGAACCGTTTGGCTTTGTGCATGCCTCCCTAGGATACAGCATGAATAAAGGTAAAGAGGCCCCTCATTTGCTTGGGGCCTCACCACTGTTTAAAGAAGGGAGGGCCCCTTCCCACTGCATCTATGTTTTCTTTGTAGGCAAGCCGTAATTGATACAGAATTGGACACACAAACAACCACGACCTCTTGTGGAATCCCAAAATACCCAAGTAGCGCAAAAACATACATAGCTCCATGAACTCAATCTGTAACACGGCCCATGATTTAAACATGATTAATGCAGTCAACGGGTTACTCATTATATTTGCATCGATTTATCAGAACTGCAAGAGATATGCTTTTTGATATGCACTAGTGTAAACCTCTATAACAATACAGAAGAAATCATAAAATGATTGAATTTAATGGGTTTAAAGACTAAGAAAATATTAGACGAGGGAATCATGAGTTTTGGCACTGAATATCTATTCCAGCAAGATCTCTACGGGGTATGTAGCTTGTTTGTTTTGTGAATTCAGATGGGAAAAAATGAAATTGAAAGAATGTTATCAAATTTCGGTACATATTGAACATCTAATTTCCAGATTTCCTAAATAAGGAGAGATGAAAACCTCCAGCAGCAATTGGTTTCAGTGTTGAGCTCATATTGAAACCTAGAGGTAGCAGTAAGCTTTGCAGAGACTTTCCTTTTTTTATTTATTCTGCTCACCGCTTTTGGCAGCTTACAAATGGTTCACAGAACAAGGGCTACCCCTGTTTTCACCTCGTCACCGTTCACGTTTTCAATTTTGCACTCTACACGGACTTCCATTTTATCTAGTAGATATTGGATTTCTCAGGCAGAGACCAAAAGCATTTTACCATAGCACATCCAACTGAACTGAAGGCCTGAAATGCGTATGGGCATTGACATCCATGAGGTGCTCAGGCTTAGAGTTTATGGAAGTTAGGCAAAGAAAGCTTTCTGATGAAGTTAGCATAAACTTTTACTCAATCAAATATTTTTTCCGCAAGATGCATGAGTGAGGGTGTGCTGGATGTAAGGGATGAAGACAGTGAAGAGGTGCAGTTCACTAACAGAGCAGTGACTAGATGAGCATCATTAAACTTCATGAAGTCAGAGCAGCTACTCAGTCTGGAAGGAGGTTCACACAAACAGGAATGAGTAGATCTACAGAAACTGTTAGCTACTGAAAACAAGCATTTGCATTCCAATAGATCTCACAAGTTCTTGAGTTAGAGCTATTGGCATTGTCAACTCAGAACTGGACTTTTCTTGCTACATAAATTGGTCAACCCTGTCTCATAATTTCAGCTTTTCCTGCCATGTTTTGGTGGTCACAGCCGGCTACTAACATCAGAAACGTCTGAACACAAATTGGGAAAAAAGGCTACAAAAGTATTTTCTTTTTATTTTAACAGAATGAAAAGTCTTGCAAGAGTTCTTGCCTCACATTTCAACAAAGCTCTAATGAAGTTAACAATAGCAGAGCATCCTGAGAAGATTTATGGGCCCAATAAAGGAGATAAGCAATGCCCTGTGTGCCATGTCCTGAGTGCTGGCAGGGAGGGGCCGTGGAGAGAGAGTGACTGTGAGGCATAGCAAGTTTCACATAATTGCTTCTAAATTTAGCTACATTCTACCAGAAAGGGCATATTATGGCTTTCATGACCAGTGAGCTAAACAACCATGTGTTTCTTTTGTAAAATAAGCTTATGTTAGGAGCCAGGGGTAAACGAGGACAGCACTGGAATAAAGCCAAAATACATTTCAGGGCATGGGAGGGGGTGGAAGGAAGAGACTGCTGCAATAAAACAGGCAGCTACCAGCCTAAAACACCGACAGTGAAAAGGGAGCAACAGAGGAAGAACAAAAGTCAGTCACAGCAACAGCTAAAAAACCCAAAGTGGAATAATACAGTAGTTGGTCACAGCTCAGAAACAGAAAGAGGGAGAAAAAAGGCAGAACTGACCACCAGTGAGCAAAATTTTTAAAGGACATTGAAACAAACAAAGGAAATCACTTTAAGCTGTAAAAAGTATACTAAGGGCCTCATTCTGACCCTGGCGGTCTATGACCGCCAGGGTGGAGGCCGGCTGAAGCACCACCAACAGGCTGGCGGTGCTTCAGTTAGTATTCCGACCGCGGCTTTGAAGCCGCGGTCGCCCAGCCGGGTCCGGCGGTTTTCCGCCGGATTTCCCCCAGCTGGGGGAATCCTCCATGGCAGCGCTGCTTGCAGCGCCGCCATGGGGATTCCGCCCCCCTTCCCGCCAGCCTGTTTCTGGCGGTTTTCACTGGCAGAAACAGGATGGCGGGAACGGGTGTCGTGGGGCCCCTGGGGGCCCCTGCACTGCCCATGCCACTGGCATGGGCAGTGCAGGGGCCCCCTAACAGGGTCCCATACAGATTTTCACTGTCTGCTTAGCTACCATTCGGAGCCGGCTTCTTCGTTGCAGGGCCTTTCCCGCTGGGCCGGCGGGCGCTCTTTTGGCGGTCGCCATTTTGCGGCCATCCGCCGGTTCCCGTTTGGCTGGCGGCGCCCGCCGCCAGCCAAACTTGGAATGAGGCCCTAAATGTCCTGCCCAGCCCTGGAAGTGGATTTCGTGAGCAGTGAGCTAAACAACCATATGTTTCTTTTGTAAAATAAGCTTATTTTAGGAGCAAGAGGTAAACGAGGACAGCACTGGAATAAAGCCGAAACAAACATCAGGACATGGGAGGAAGTGGGAGGAATAGAGTGCTGCAATAAAACAGGCAGCTAACAGCCTAAAACACCCACAGTGAAAAGGCTGCTTCCACTTTCCTCTGTATATAGATCTGCAGAAAGGTGGCAAAATAAGGATATTGCTGTAGCAGGGCTTGAAATTGCTAGTATTAAATCCTTACCTTAGTATTAGCCATGGCATAATCATAGAGGCCATTATCAGAGCTCTTACATAATGAGGTTAGTGGCATAATCTGTTGTCACAACTACATGGCACCAAGTGGACAAGTAGATTTTTTTACAGAACAAGTAGATTTAAGAAGCAACCTGTCCTGTGGACAAGTAGCTATTTTATTGAATTCCACACCCCTGATATTTGTCCATCTTTAATGTCACATTTGCTCTATGAATTATGTTGCTTCACACTATAGTCTTTCCAAACAGCTAAAAAGCTGATTTCTATGGATGCCATTGTGACTGGTCTCTTCCAAGGTAGCTGTTTTATGATTGTGGCGTGGTGGTCATTTTTTCAGCTTTATTGTGGCACATGGGCCCTCATTTTTGTCAATGGAGGTAAAAACCGCCTACCATCGCAGTGACGTCCGCCATAATACCGTCACCATGGCTACCATTCATCCGCCATATTATGATCACTACCGGACTTCCGCCACAATAAGGGTGGAAATCCGGCAGTGATCATACTGGAGGACGGTGGTAAGCTGGCACTGCTACCACCAGCACTGCCACGGCAGTTGAACATCGCAAGCCGTATCATGACCTGTGATCCGGCCTGGCGGGGTTCTGCTGGCAAGCACTGCTGGCGGTAGCAGCTCCCCTTCCCTGAAGGAAGACCTCCTATAACAAGATAAGTCAAGCTTCTGACAGGGGAGTGGGGTGGGGGGTGTTGTGTGTGTGTGTGTGTCTGGTTGTGTACATGAAGTTGTGAGTGTGTGTGTGAATGTGTCTGTGTGTGTTGAATTGTTTGCATGTGTGTATGCGTGTCAGTGAACGTGTATAAGAATGGTGAAGTGAGTGCATGTCTACACATCAGTGTGTAAGAATGTGTGCGAGCATGTCTGGAAGTATGCGTGTATAAATGCGTGTATGCCAGTGTGAGTGATTGGGTGTATGAGTGGTGCGTGTGTGCTTGTATGGGGGGTGTTGGGGGTGAGAGGATCGAAGGGGGCAGGGGGTTTGAGAGGATTGGAGGGGTGGGGGAGTTCGGATGGAGGGGGGGTGTCAGGTGTGTGTTGGGGGGTGGGGAGCTGCCTACTGTTGCCTATCGCTCTTTAACGCAAAAGCGGCACAAAGTTACAAAATACAATTGTATTTTGTACGTTTGCGCCGCTTTTGCGTAAACAAATTACGCAAATGCGGCGCTAAAAAAGTATAAATATGGGCCTCAGTGCTTCTCTCTTGGTAGCCATAGTTATTGTTTGTAAGCGCCCATCTGCTATTATAATATAGATTACATTTTTCAAGCTGACACGTTGTGTGCTATCTTTCTCACTTTGTATAATGATATGGTGTCAACCTTTGTTCTATTTATTAATTGGTATCTTCCTCTAAATCCTCTATATATTTTTCATTTTGATTGTCTAGTGTAAGAAATTGGGTTGTTTTTGACTATGGTGTGAGTCCTGGTGAAGCAGCAACCACAATTATTCTCAGGCTGAGGCACAAGTCAACCCTAAATTAACCTGTGCTTAACCCTCTGGTAGCTTGGACAAGAGCAGTCAGGCTTAACTTAGAGGCAATGTGTTAAGTATTTGTGCAAAACTTCAAACAGTAATAAAGTGAGAACACCACACTAAAAGGATCCAGTAACAAGAAAAATAGGGCTTTCTTTAATAAATAAAACAAGACCAAAACAACAAAAACCCAATTAGTAGAATCGGAGCTATGAAATTTCAAAGATTTTGATGAAAATAGCGTCAAAAAGCACAAAGTGCCAACTGTGGAAATCAGACCGCACTGTACAAGGACAAAGCCACATGTTCAAGCTGACCACGATGGAGAGTGGGCCAGCTACAGGTACTCAGTTAGGTCCACTTAACAAAGTACCTTAAATCCAGGTTTGCGTGCAGAGCATTACAAGGATTTGCGTCGAGGATGTGTTGCACAGCCAAAGCAATGAGTCAGTTCTGACATATGGCAAGGATACGATGCGAGTGCCTGCATCAGTGTTGAGGATCCCAACAACAGGGCTTGTGATGTAAAGTGCGGTGTCAAGGAAGTGACATGCAGTCAGAGCGATGAGACAGTTCCAAGGAGCTGCAAGGCAGCTATGCGGAGTCGGTGTCATCGTCAAGGCTGCCATTGATGAGGGATGTGAGGGCCTGTGCTCAAGATTCATGCTGCAGTGTTGGTTCTGAAGGCTTTGTAGCAGAGATGTGAGTCTTTGCGATTGGTCCAATACACGCAACAGCAGAGATGCATTGGTTCTACTGGGGTTGCAAAGCACAACAAAGGTGATGTGTCGGTTTCCGCTGGATCCACATAGGCAGGAAAAGCACCTCAAGCACATTTTCAAGGGTCCAGTACTGGGGTGGCACCAACTGGCATGGTAAACATACAGAGTCCAGGTGTAGGTGCAAGGTTGTTGGAAGCCTGTTATGTTCCTAAGGATTCAGATCAGAAGCCCAGCCAACTAGTCCTTGGAGTCACTCTAGGTTCTGGGTTCAAGAGATGCAGGTCCAGTCCTTTTCACTTAGGCAAGGGAGCAGCAGGCAGCAGGTCAGCACAGCAGAGCAACAGTTTCTTCAGAGCAAAAGCCCACAAGAGAGGAAGTCCTTTCTGCAGCACAGCAGTCCTTCTTCCTGGTAGAGTAGCCACAGGTCCAGCTATGTATTGAAGAGTTGGTATCTGAGGGCCAGTATTTACTCCTAGTTGTGCCTTTGAAATGAGGAGAAGCTTCTAGAGGCATGCCTTTGAATTGCACAGGTGCCCTGTCTTCCTGGCTCGAGATTAACTACAGAGGGTATGTAGCCATTTGTTTCTAGACAGGACACAGCTTATTCAAGTGTAAGTGGGGCTGGGCCCAGCTCCTTCCTCCCATCCTGTCAGTGATGGCCCATCTAGTCATGCCTAAGCTCCCCATTCAGTGTGGCTGTTTAGGAGGAGTACACAAGGCCCAGCTGTCATCCACACTAAGTCATATGACCAAGACACTTGCTGCAAGCACCACATGGCTAAGGCAAGATAATGCCAACATTCTAAAAGTGCAAAAACAACAGGTGATGGAGGAAATGCAAAACAAATCAAACATTCACACCCAGTCAGAGATCTGGGTTTAATCCATCAATTGCTTTGCTTGCCATGCTATTCCAATTTAGACCCACCCATGGGAACAGTCCAGCCCAAACTGCCAGACAAGGTCTTCCCTCGACAAAAAACAAGCATCCTGGGAGCAGTTTCAGGGTATTACCCTTCATCAGCCAGGCTAGCTTGAGTCTGGTGGCATAGCAAGCACGGCACCCACATCTGGGCATACCCTTCCCACTTAGGGCAACAAATGCAAAAACAACAGCTGATGGACTGAATGCAGAACAAATAAAACATTCACCCCAGTCATGGATCTGGGTTTCATCCATTAGTTGTTTTGCTCATCATGCCATTCCAGTTTGGACCCAGCCATATGCAAATCAGTCTTGAACCTGTTTCCCATGGGAAAAGTCCAGCCCAAACTGCCAGGCGAGGTCTTCCCTGGACCAGAAACAAGCATCCTGGGACCAGTTTCAGGGTATCACCCTGCATCAGCCAGGCTAGCCTGAATCTGGTGGCATAGCAAGCACGGGACCCACGTCTTGGCATACCCTTCCCACTTAGGGCGAAAAATGCAAAAACAACAGAAACAAGAAATTTGATTTCTTGGCAATTAAAACTCAGGCTCTTGAACAGTCATATGGCGCTATGAAGGATGAATTGAGAAAGAATAAATAAGAAATCCAGCTTTTAAAAGGAAATGAACAGGAGCTATTGAATAAACTAGAACAGCTGAAAAATAGTTCTAGAAGGAACAACTTAAGAATTTTAAATGTCCCTGAAGGAGTGGAAGGGGACGATCTAAAAACGTATGTGGTCTCTCTCGTTAAGACAGCACTCTCATTGAATGAAAGTAAGGAAGAGATTGCAAATGACATCCAGAGGACTCATAGGGACCCATTCAGAAGAAATCCCAATAATAAGAAGCAGCGAAAAATGTTGTTGAGTTTCCAAACATATGTCCTAAAAGAAAAGACACTGATGTAAGCGTTAAAAATGAAAACACTGAGAGGAGAGCATTTTTCCCTCGAGGTTATGTCAGATTTGTCTTGGGCAACTTCAAATAGGCAATGGGAGCTAGGGAGACGTCTGGAAGAGTTAAAAAACTTGGGTGCAATGGCCGAACTTAAATTTCCAGCTTCTCTCCGAGTGATGTATGATAACAAGATGTAAAACCTTAGAGATCTCAAAGCTGCTGGAGGCCATTAAAAGTAGTGACGCTGATTAATGAAGGGCTAATCTGTGCAATGATGTGTGATGGCCTGGAAACACATAAGCGCTCTTAAACAGGACTAACATCAGTCCTTTAAATCAGCGGGGGTAACTCCAGGGGGAGGCAGGGAAGAGAGGGCATGGGGGCACAGGGTGGGGGGCATGTGGGAAAAACAAAGAAAAAAACCTCACTCACCTTCAATACTTTTCACAATTTATTAGATGGTTTACATTGGTGGTGGTCATGGAGACAGCAATAGACTAATCCAAAGTATGTCCTGGAATGTTAAAGTTTTGCATACTAAAGGGAGGAGTAGTAAGATCTTGCAGTCATTGAGGGACTCCCCAGCACATATAATAATCTTGCAAGTGACTCATTTAACTAGAGCAGAATCCACGGAACTGTTTAAGTCCCAAAGATGGGCTCAGTGTTTCTCTTGCACCGAACATAATTTTAACACTAAGTGGGTTGCAATTTTGATTAAACAACAGGTTAGTGCAGTGATAATGGAGGTGTTAGGAGATAAATCAGGGAGATAGATCATAGTCAAATTGCAATTATATGGTAGGAGACTCACGCTGGTGGGGTATTATGGCCTGAACTGTGATGATATAGAGCCACTCAGAATGGTCTTCTCTCATCTTTTGAATTTCTGTGATCCAGTCATTATGGCTGGTGATTTAGGGCCAAATGTACCAAAGGATTTTACCCATTCTGTGTCTATGGGAAAAAGCTTTTTTCTACATATGGCCCTTAATGTGGTCCTGGATAATAAATTATTAGATAGAGCAACGAAGTGTAGGTCTATAGGCACCCCAAAATCACAGCAATGTCTTAGAGAGATGATAAGGGAATTTGGACTGTGTGATCAGTGGAGGCAGAGAGACAGTGCAAAGAAGGGCTTTTCATATAATAACAAGAAATACAGTCATTCCTTCCAGATGGATTCTTTTTTCATAGATCAGATGCTGTGTGATTCAGTCAAGGGTATTGCATATCTAGCAGCACACCTGTCAGACTACGCGGCTGTAGTTCTGAAAATTGGTCTCTTGCAGGACACAGGAATTAGGAGGTGGACACTTGATTGTACATTATTGTTGGATATCAAGTTTATATCTCAACTCTGCATAGAAACAGAGGAGTTTTTAAAGCTAATTTGGGTCCGTCCGTATATCTGTGGTGTGGGACACTTAAGGCTGTGATCAGAGGCAAAATTGTGAGTTTTTCTTCCTATAGGAATAAACAGTACAGGAATGAGATAAGCTGTTTAGAAGCAGAAATTTTAAAATCTGAGGGTCAACTAAGGAGAACAATGGGAGAAGATAGGGCCGGTTTGGAGAGTGGTGTAAGTAAGCTGAAGCAACAGATTGAGGAGGCAATACAAGCTAGGATTACCAAGAAATGGGAAGCAAGCAGAGTAGCACATTTCGAGTACAGGGAAAGTGCCGGGAAAATGTTAGCTTGGAAGATTAAGAGGGAGTGCTGTGTAGCCATTTTAGTTACGGCTTCATACACGTTATTTTAGCACACTAGGCCTGCCACTGTGCACTTTAACCTAGACATATTTTTTTCAGCTTCATTTATTATTTTAATAGCCACATTTGCGGTCTTGTTTTATTTTCTCTATCTAGCTGTTCTTTGAATAGGCCAGCACTGCGTTCTTAAACAAGACATTTATTTCACTCTGTGCTTTTCTCAAGGCCGCAGTAAGATAGGTTACCAGCGAGTGACAATATGGTAGCATTATTTTTATGCTTTACTCTCCTTGTCACAATTTTAATCCTGTCATGCCATATCGTCATAGTTATTGCAGGACATGCTTTATTATCTAAGATGCAGTTGCTTCAATAAAACCTTATTGAAATATATTCTACCTATGATTGTCCTTGTATATGTGAGACAAATGTAACTGAGAGAAACGGATGAGATCTGAGTGACCACGATTTCTCTGAGGAATCAATTTTGTCATGCGCTCGGCTGCCCAATCATCCCTGCTCTTGGGTGGAGGTGAGGCACTGCTAGTTAGTCAGAGCAAAACATTGATTAGGCCGACAGGTGTCACCTGTAGTGGGTTCAGACTCAGTCTCCCAAGGTGCAAGTGATTCTGCTGCCCAAATCCAGTAGTCTCTTTAGGATAATGAGAGCCTACGCAACATGGCGCAGCCAAAGTTTGGTCAGGCTCTAATTTTGTGGTCCTCCTGAGTATCTCTGTCTCACTACATACAAAGACACTACAGTACTATATACGGAGATGTCCTTGGTATTGAGGATTTTCCTCCTCAGCTAAGTAGGGAGTACCTAACTGACACTGTAGGTAGTTCAAGGTTGAACCATTAGAAGGATAATCCCCATTTGATGTGCCTATCTCTGAACAAAACTCACCATTTATTATGGCAAATCCACAACAGGTAGCATTTACAGTCAATATGCGGCCACACCTTACTGTACATTTATTGGCACATGGCCTAACGGCCCAGGGGGGTCCAGTCACATTTATTGTTGAGGCTCATCCAGCCTATATAACAGAATTATTTTATTCTTGGGTCACATTTCCAGCAGCTGATGGAAACATAAATACATTGCATCACTATACACCTGCAAACACACCTGCACAATACAGAGCATATGCACATCTAGAAATACCTCTAGCTTATCAAGAACATAATAGTTGGCCTGATGGTGCCCTACCCCCATACAATTCTACATGTTAGGTTAGGTCCTCTAAGTAATGGTGGATCTACCTGGCCTTTATCTGCCACATATACACCTCACCCTGCTGCAGCGAACCTAATGGTAGCTGAAGTCTGTCGCTTATATGCTGAGCTTACGGCAATATACAGATGATTAGTACAGTTTGTAATGCAAACATTAAATACAAACCCAGCACGTGCTGCTCCAGTGCAACCACATGCAGGAATGCCAGGCATTAATCCAGTGACTGTACATTCGATCCTGGGTAAAGTACCCACCAAATGAGAAGAGATTCCATTTTGGTTAGCTCAAAAAATGAATGCACTGGAAGCAGTATTTTCCCATTCGGGACCGCAGGATAAGCATAGAATATTAAAACTGTGCTTGCCATTTGGGATGGTTCCCACAGTAGATAACTGTATTTGCCACGCTGCATGCTACCGCACACAGTACACTGACACTTGCCAATTTACCCGTAGTGTTGAAACAAATTCACAATGAATACAGGTCTGCCCTGGACTTGTGGATGCAACTTATGGGCACTTTTGCCTCTGTATCTTCAATAATATTAAGTAACCTTAAAGGGGAAGGGCAATAGCAGTGTGCATGCGGCTCTGGGATGTTCCTCCACACAATCAAGAATGTGAGCTGCCAAAGATTATCGCGGAGACCTACTCTAGTATTGGCCGAGATAGTCTGGAGGCCAGACCCACAAAACTACAGTTACAAGGTAAATCTAATAAATATTCTACCAAGCAAGCTCCTGAGGGTAGTAAGAAATGCTGGGATAAAAACCAACAAACACCTAAAAAAGAAATGGGAGAATCTCTGCATACGGAGACCCCACAGAATAGATATAATCCCAGAAATAGAGATAACATAAAAATGCTTGACAGATATCAATATACTGATACACACCAATCTCGTTCCTTTCAGGACTCACCAGAAAAACTCAGTGAGAGAGGTGGGCAGTCAGAGCGAAGAACTGAGTACGTTAAACCGAGACAGGAATCACAACACTCTACAGAAGTTTCTGTTAAAAAGAAGAAACTCTTCCCCAAGCAAAAACCCCAATTGAAAAAGAAAAAAGTGGAAGCAGTTGCAGTCCGTCATGCCACTCAAGAAGAGGGCTCTATTGAAGAACAGGAAGTGGGCATTAGCGTAATTAGACAGCGCAGCAGAGGTCACAATAGTTCGCCAGAATCTTCAAGAGCATCGGGAGGTGAAAGCAGCTGATGACTTCCTACAAGTCAAAACTGCAGACATGTGTTTCTCCATGCCTGATAGGGTGTACAAAGTAACATTACAGTTAGAAGGAGACATTGAACACACAATCCACGCAATCTTTTGGGACCGTGTTGTAAATATATATGATATTCTAGCGGCCAAAAGGGATTGGCTACCTGAATTCGATAGTACTTGCCCATATGGGGAAGATGTTATCAAACCTTCTTTCTCGCCCCTTGTTTCTGATGAGCTCGCAGAATCCTACGCCATTGATTCCGCATTGACGCAGGCACCCACGTTATATCGCAACCATGTAGCTTGGGATAAGCATGATGCAAAACCACCAATGAGGGAAATCCTCACACAACTGGAGTACCAGGATAACCATCCTGTTAACAGGATGGTTATCCTAGTAGAAATAGGGAGGGTTCCCCTGGGGGGGGGTGCGGGTTTGGTGGTGTGTTGGTGTTGGTTGTGGGTGTGGGGGGCACTGGGTGTAGGGATTTGGTCTGGGTTAGGGGGGTTGAAAATGATAAATATAAGAAAGTCCTCATAACTCGCCTAAATAGGAGGGGGGGTTCTGTGTTTAGGATTTCTCTTTTTCTTCCTTCTAGGAATGTCTAAATATGGAAATTTAAGGTTGAAATTCCTCTCTTGGAATGTGAACGGTTTAAGGGTGCTAGGTAGGAGGAGGAAGATTTTTGAATATTTACGATTGGCGGAGGAGGAGATCATAATATTGCAGGAAACCCATCTTCAACAAAATGAGTGGGAGAGCTGGCTTAAACGGTTGAATTGGGTTTCATTCAGTGTATGCTCTTCCCAAACCAGCACGATAAAAGGTGTGGCAGTCCTGATTAAAAAATCCACAAGGTTTAAGGTAGGAGTGGTGCAAGTCGACTCTAGAGGAAGATGGGTAGTGGTAGAACTGTGTGTATGCGGTTACTGGGTCACAGTGGCGGGTTACTACGGGCCAAATCTAGATGATCCAACGCCATTTCAAGATCTTTTTAATACCCTACTTCTAGCTAGGTACCCAGTGGTATTAGGTCGGGATTTTAATATACTGTTAGATCCTGCTCATGATAAGTCAACCCCCCGGGGTACGGTTAACTCACCTAAAACAAGGGCACTGGTGAAACAAGCCATGCAGGATTTAGGTCTGGTAGATATATGGCATTGGAGAGGGGGCGAAGGAGATAGATACACATTTCACAATAAAAAATATGGGCATAGATCTAGAATAGATTTTTTTCTAATACATAAAAGTTTATGCCTAGAGGTGAGAAAGGTAGCCCACAACATAGCACACCTTTCAGATCATTCAGCAGTAAAACTACACTTGGACATCAGGGCCATAAGTAAGGGTATTAGGAGTACAATTAATCGCGCTTTATTGCTAGATGACTCAGTAGTAGAAGTGTTAAAAAAAGATACAAGAGATTTTTTTCACTTGAATCAAGGGACAGCAAGTTTATGGTGTGTTTGGGATGCGTTTAAGGCCTATATAAGAGGGAGGCTTGTGAGCCTGGCAATATATAAGTATCGTGAAGGAAGGGAAAAGCTGGGAGATATGGAATCGACACTAAAATCTCTTCAAGCTTCAATGCATAATGCACGATTAAAAGGGAAGAACGATCTATTAGAGGAGCTGACACGCCAAGGGGAAAAGGTTCGGATTAGCTTAGATGCTTTTTTGGAGAATCGCAGTAGGTTAAAGTGGGAAAGTAGTCGATATGCACACTATGAATATGGAGAAGGTTGTAGTAAACTATTAGCGTGGAAGGTTAAGTCGGACCTTTCTAAAAGGCATATCTTATCAGTTAAATCTAATCTTACGAACCAGATCTGTATGGAGCAAGAAGAGATTGAGGGGGCATTTGTATCTTTTTTTCAGGAAATATATTCAGAAAGCTTGGTTAATTCGGAGGAGTCGGTCAGAGAATTCTTAGATAAAGCGTATCTCCCAGTTTTAGAGGAATCTGAAATGCTCTTATTGAATTGTAAGATAAATGAGGCTGAGCTTGTTGAAGGCATAAAAGCGTTGAAAAAAGGAAAGGCAGTTGGTCCAGATAACCTACCTAATGAATTATATAGGGTTTTGGGGGATGAACTTTGACATTCCTATTAGAGCTATTCAATTCTATGTTGGTAGAAGGGGCTCAGATACCTAAATCCTGGAGAGAGGCGATAATCTGTTTATTGTTAAAGCCAGGTAAGGACTCAACGTCTTGTTCATCCTACAGGCCCATCTCCTTGTTGAATGCGGATTACAAACTCTATACAGGGATTTTAGCTAGGAGATTGGGGAGAGCCATAGGCAATCTGATTCACTTGGTTTAAAAGGGTTTTATGAAGGGGAGGCAACTCCATGAGGTAACTCACGAGTTATTTGCTGCAGTAGACCTGGCGGAACAAGAAAAGGCTCCATTGCCGATCTTGACTTTTGATGCAGCAAAGGCCTTTGATCGTGTTAATTGGTCTTTTTTAAGGGCCGTGTTGGAAAAAGGGGGCTTGGGAATTCCTTTTGTTAGGGCAGTAGGGGAATTGTATAGACGCCCCTCCGCGAGAGTCCTGGTCAATGGCCAATTATCACAGGAATTCAGGATCTGGCGGGGTACGCAACAGGGGTGCCCCTTATCTCCCTTGCTCTTCAATTTATACATTGAACCCTTGGCAACTTTACTTCGGTCTTGTAAGGACATTATTCCATTTCAAATTGGGGGTTGGGAAAAAAAATTAGCGTTATATGCAGACGATCTTATGATATACACGAGTGATGTTAGATCTACTTTACCTAGGGTCAATACCTTGATGGAACAATTTGGTAGATTCTCCGGTTACAGTATAAACACAGAAAAGACGGAAATAATGTGTTGGATTTTGACTTATGCTTCTCCCTTAGTTAAACATGAGATTAGATACCTGGGTATTCGATTAACAACTGATCTTAATGAGGTAGCCAAATTAAATTTTGACATAACGTATAGGGAAACCAAAAAACTGCTAAAGGAAGATCTAATATTTTGAAGATGTGCCTTCTCCCAAAATTTACCTTTTTATTTAATACCATTCCACTAGAGTTTAAGAGGAGCTGGTTTAAAAAATTACAGGGGATCTATCTTCTTTCGTATGGGCCTCCAAGGGAGTAAGGATTTCGTGGAAAAAGATGAGTAGAAAAAAAGAGTGGGGGGGTATTGCGTCTCCAGACTTGTTTAGGTATTATTTGGCTTTTCAACTAAAACATATTAGAATTTTATTGAATAAGAAGTCAGAATATGATTTAGTCTGGAGAGATTTAACGGCTCATCTTGAGGAAGGAGCAGATCATTTCTTACATAAATTTGGACGTCCTAAGTACTTTAAGAAGGTACGTTTGAAGCTCCCCAGACATGCATGTAAAGTTTGGATGTATTTTCGCAGGGCGTTAAAGATACCTTATTTCTGTAGTTCTGCTCCCATCTGGGATTCACCTGGTACTCCTGAATGCCTTATCGACAAATTATCAATTCCCTTGAGAGTGAGTGGGATGATAAGATGGGGTCAGATAATAGAAGGATCGGAATTGTTAAGTTGGTCTGCATTCCAGGAAGGTACTGGAGGGACAGTTTCCAGATTTAAGTATTTTCAGATATCTAGTTGGGTGAAATCTCGACAAACAGGAGAAATAGGGAGGAGCGTATGGGAAGGAAAATTAAACCAGAAATTCATTAATAAAGAAGTTGCATTGTGGTATCATGCTTTGTTGGAAACAGCAGGGGATGGTGCATCCCTTCCCTTGTCAAAGTGGGGGGGGATTTTTCCAACCCTAGATGTTATAGCATTGTGGCAAAGGTCCTGTTCAGAACTGTGGTTTACTACTAAACCGGCAGGGTTGAAGAAAAATCATTTGTTCACACTCCACAGGGTTTATTGGACACCGGCCAGATTATCAGCCATTGGGAAAATTCAGAAAAACTGTCCAAGATGTGGGGAAGACAAGGCAGATGATATTCACATGTTTTGGCAATGCTCAAGGTTGTTGAATTATTGGGGGGATATAGGAAACATCTTAAAGGTAATCTTTAACGTCAATTTAAAATTAAATCTTTCTATGGTGGTGTTTGGGGTTTGTGAACAGGGTATAAATTACCAGAGATTGTCAGTACATCAGGAGCATTTGTTGTTTATATTAATGCTTTTAGCTAGACGAGAAATATGTCGTAAATGGGTTGAACCTCTTCCTCCCCGTGTTCTGGACTGGGAAACATCTGTGAATCGAATGTGTAAAATGGAACAACGAGGTCCTCTTTCTAGAAGAGACAATTTTTGGATGTACTGGGAAAATGTTTATCAATAATGTATAAATTTGTGTTTTATAGTTTTTTTTTTTGTTTGGTCTCCTCCTTTTGAATTCTTGAAATCTTAAGTCCATTGATTAGAACTCCCCTTACCCTTTTGGGTGTTGCTTTGGTTATGATCAGGTTTTGAGGAAAATAATAATACTTGGTCGATGGCATACGATTGAGAAAAGAACAATAAGTAGTACGGGTGGGACGGCTTAACAGAGGTATGGATTATATACCTGGAGGCATGCTACTGTTCGCCGTGACCTGTGCTTTTCCCTCTTAACCAAAGCGTGGGTGACGAAATGAGGACAAAAAAAAAAAAAAAACTGGAGTACCAGGGCCTAATCGAATCCTGTGTCTCACCAATGAATAATCCCTTATTCCCAGTAGCTAAACCGGATCATTCGTACAGAATAGTCTTAGACTACAGATATTTAAACAGTCCTACACGCACATATGCTATACAAAACTCACAGAGCACTCATGAACAACATAGTGCGCAAAAAATACAAAACAACACTGGACATTTCCAATGGTTTCTTCTGCCAAAATTTAGGTCCTGAGAGTAGAAACTTAACAAGTTTCAGTGCACTAGGCCACCAGAAAAAAATTCTGTTGTACAAGAACAGTCCAGGACTGTTCGCCGCTCGTCTGACTTCAATATTGCACAATATTGACCCTGAAGCATTGTCCTACGTAGATGATATCTGTCTAACGGATGAAGAATTACTGCAACATCTAAGACGGGTAGCCCGCATTGTTGTAGGATTTGCTGAATACGGCTATAAATTTAACTTCAAGAAAACAAAAAAAGCCTTCCTTAGTGTCCTGTCTCTGGGATACGAATTATCAAGTGAAGGAAATAGCCTAGCGCCTCGAATTCTAGAAAAATGTGTGCAATTACAACTTCCAAATTCCATTAAAATCCCTATTTGGTTTCCTAAATTTTGGCAGAACTTACATTCCAGATTACACATCACGCATAAAACCACTACCACTGTATGACTTAATTCATCCTGATTTTACAGTAAATTCTGGACAGTCGAACACACATGCATACGGAGAGCTTTGCAAACAGATATGCTTACAGCACAACACTAACACACAAGAAACAATAAAAAAACATCTGGTCATCAGAGTAATTGCCGGTGCCATTGGTTTCACCTACGTAACCTTCAATGAGGTTGAGCCAGTACTGATAGCATACAAGTCACATTTGTATTCAACAGCAGAACAATGCTTTGCTCCCACTGTGAAAATTTTCACTGCTGTCCAGATGGCTGTCATTAAAGAAAGATCACTAGCCCAGGGGAAAAGCATTATTGTCGTATCTCGAGTTCCAAACGCTAAAGCATTACATCCACGTTGGATTCAATGGGCAATGTCTTTGACAGCCACTGATGTTGACTACATTTTCAACCCAAAAATACAAACTCAAGAATTTTTGCAATATTAACTAGATTACCCAGTTCCGGCAAATACATTGCCTATTGATCAATATCAAAGAGTCATGTACACCGATGGCTCAGCACAACCTGCAATAGGCACAAAGCATCAATATTCCACTGCTTGCGGAGTCGTAAGGGGCTACATGGAGAATAATACATTTTGTCCCCAAACATACATTCATGCAAACCCTAGGGGATTGCACAGCACAACTAGTAGAGCTAAAGGCGCTGGTGATGGCACTGGAAGACACGGATCCTGCACACCTAACACTCATCGTCTGTGATTCATGTTACTGTGTCAAGTCCTTCAATGAATACCTGCATTACTGGTGCCAGATTGGGTTCAGAGATTCTAAAGGCAACACCATTAAACGCAGACTTCTGTGGGGGAAAGTAGCGGATCTGAAGGAAACGCTATCAAACGTCCATGTTGTACATACACTTGGACACCTGCGCGTTGGAATACACATTGCTGGAAATACACTGGCTGATGAAGCTGCCAAATCAGCAGTAGCGATGGCTTCTGTTGCTGCAGTAACTCATTCTGGAACGAAACCAGACCATGACATATGGGCTGCCGTGAAAGCTACAGCTGAAGGCACACCCTATCCAAAAGCATTTCCTTCTAAATATTCCTACCGAATGGGAGGCTTCCTTGAAGCAGAAGTAAAAATACCAGGCATGGTAGTTTGAGTAATTCCCAACAAAGACATAAGACCAGAGTTGATTAAAGCAGGGCATGAGGGGCTTGCATCTGCCCATGCTGTGTGGCGGCTACAAAATCATTGTTGCAATCATGTTATTGGTGGCCAGGTCTATACAAACAGACCTAGTAGTATGTACTTTGTTGTGACATCTGCCAACAAATTAAGGGCTCCACGGTCAAACGCCTACTGCAGACACCCCTCCTAATTTCTAACAAACCTTTTCAATGTGTGTACTTGGACCATTGTGGTCCCCTAACACTAGACAGTGCATACAAATACATCTTAGTCTCTGTTGACTTTTGCTCCAGATTCCTATGGGTGTGGCCACAATGCTCAGCTGACGCTCGGACTGTTATTAAAGATTTGCAAGTCTTTATCGGCACATATGCAGTTGCGGCTTTCCACCAGGGCCCTGCTTTTGCCTCAAGGGCATTCAGGGACACCATGGCTGTGTTAGGGGTCCAACTCCATTACTCGTCTCAATTTCATCCCAAGGGAAATAGTGTTGTGGAGCAACAAAACCGTGATTTAAAGCAGTCCTTTACAGCCAGAGTATTAGGTACTGGTCATAGTTGGCTTAATCGCCTGTATGGAGTCCAGAGAGCACTTCACAATCTGCTTAGAAGGTCCGTGGGGGAGTCATACTTCATATGAGTGCTTGTTTGGAACTCAAATGTATGTCTTGATGGTCCTAGCATGGAGGCGGCGGAAACACCTTTTGACATAAGTGAACGTGTCACTGTCTTGCAGGAATTACAGCACTTCCGAGACGAAAACGCTTCTGCCAGATCGGCTTCCGCAGGAATTAACGATGTGCCAATAACATCTACTGGCTGGATTCCAAAGGTTGAGGATCTAGTACGTGAAAAAGCTACTGTGAAAAAGGAGTTCGGTCCTTCTTATCATGCACCGGTCCCAGTCGTGGGAATACACGGTACCAGAACTGTCATTCTACCACCGTTGGCTGGTGCTAAAGAAAACCGCTTTGTATCTATCAACAATGTCAAGTTACACCATGTGGCTGATCCTGCACAGCAGACCAAGAGGAGCAGCCAATAGTTCCTGAATCCCTCTCACTACTGGTAAGACATCCCTCTATAAATTTTGAGCAGCAACGCTGACACCTCTCCAAGCTTGGAGAGGGTGGAAAATGATCTTACATTAGTTCTACTAACATCGGTTACAACAAACGATATAGAAATTACTGATCAATTTCACACAACTTCTACACAGATGGATGGCATCATTTACTGTGAACCACCGCGAGAGACCCCTACCAGTTCTCCTCCTACAAATAAGGCTTCAACTTTTGCGCAAACTGCTTCTGGATACTTTTCTGACATCAACACCATCTTTTTGGACAAATTTGCCTCTTCTACATCTGAACTGCCAAAAACACGTAAGCTGATAAACTGTCTTAAAACAAATTACTTTATTTTCCCATGGAACTTTCTGTAGCTTTCCTTGACTGTATTTGCTTAGCTTTCCTCCTTTGGATTGGCACTCTTTCTATTAATCCATGGTCATTTTCTTCCTGAAACATTAACAGTTGAAATGGTGGATGAGGTCCTAAAACCCCATTTTTCTTCTCACAAGGTCCGCAGAGAATATTTCCGCTATACCAATTCCTGATGGGATTGTTTGGGATAAAGTCACATTTGATATATATGGCCCCACAGAGGTCATTCAAATTTCATATGTGTTTAAACTTTCAATGAACAATGTAATAATATCCTGAGTTGTTTCTGATGACTGGGATGTAAAAACAGTTGATTCAATGATGACTGGATTGCAGCATTTTACTGTATTTGAAAGTGAGGATGTTTATCAATCTAAAGAGAATTATGGTGATATATATTGCTATAAATATTATGGACACCATTTCATTCACAGAGCAAGTAGCCCAAAGACTATTTTTAATTACACACAATAGGAACATTGTCCAAATCCACCACAAGGGAGTTCTAAAACATATTCTGAAAAATGTGCATATTTTTCTGAGTACAAAGTTAAAAATGCTGAGTCATATTATTTCAAATTGCCATTGATGGAAAATTTACATATATTATTGACAGACATGAAATTCATTTATTCGGATTCCTTTGTTTCTGGTTGGCTATACAAGGCTATGAATATTGGTTGAAGTCGATTCACTTGAAAAGTGTGCAGGGAACAAAATACTGGCAAATAAAGGGAAAGGAAGCTTTAGTTAGAGCATGCCAGATACCGGTTCAAATGATATTTTTAAATGAAACTGTCCAACCGACAAGTTGCTTAGGCTTAGCAAAGATTAATGCACCCAGCATTCCGGCCCCTGCAAAATTTTACAAATGGCAAAAGTATATAAATGCAACTGAAGATCAGCTTGATGAATGGGTCCAAAATGGCACGTTTAATGCTTCACAGTCATGTGCTGGTGGGTGGTTATTGTGGTCAATAGATACCAACGGGTGTCGTAAACGTTTTATATACTCCACAGGGGGTTTTAGAAGAAGTAGGCCAGACCCTCGCTATGTGTCATCCGATCATGCGGGAATAGTAACATACAGTGTAGGGAAACTATGCCAGCAATGGTTGAAGAGTTCCTCACTAGATGCTGGTAGAGATCACCTCAGTCTCCTGTGTAATAACACTGATTTACAGGATTTCCTGTTAGGCCCCAGAAAACATTGCAGAAAGTGCTTCTTATAGACAGTTTATAATGAAATTTGGAACCTTTCCCAACAAGAAGCTGCTGCCCAGTTAAGGCAAATAGATCAGGAAAACTTACAGAAGACATTAGCTGTTGTAGATAATGGGATTAATACCCTGTCCGACCGAATATACATCCAAAACAACATTGTTTCTTCTGCAGCAGACATTATACAAAGTGATATGTCTTCTTTACACCAGGTCAAGCTGGGGTGGATACTACAAACACTGAAGGTAGGTCGCTTTCCCTGGCAACACATAGCGCAAGAGATATATTTTCCACATTTAATTTAATGCTACAACAACATCTAATGGCTAAGAAAGAAACAACTTATGTCATGTTAAATATTGAAAAGTTAGAAAAGTTGCCTTTTACTATGGCTGAAATACCATCTGCTGAGTGGTTAATAAACGGGGTCATTAATCTGCCTATTTCAACACTTCAATTCACATCCTGCTTAAAACACATTCCAGTGGGCAGATATGAAAGGCTAGGAGATAGTTATATCCATGAGGTGTGGGAGCTGCCCTTCTCGTACAAATCTTTCAGTGGCATCAAAGAGGTCTTTCTTAGCAGTAGTGAATGCGAGACTTCTGTCAGCCATTTGATGGTTTGTAAACAGCTGTCCTTGCACGGGGTTTGTAATGCTTCGGCAGCGAACTTGGCTTGTTATCTGAAGGGAGTTCCAGTCCCCTTGATTAGGCCTGTGTTCCGGGTGCTCTCAAATGGCAGCTATGTCCTCCTCAATAGTGAAAACTGTTGTGGGATGTCCATGTTTTTGCGGTCTCTAAGATTGTTACATGCTGCGGGAACGTACTTTTTCCTCCTACACGACAGAGAGAAGTAGCTGAGATTTGGCCATTATCGCTACTTCAAATGTGAATTTTGACAAGTTGAGCAGACTCAAGGCTTTGTTGTTTCAAAAACATTTGGCACTCACATCTGCACGCGAGACCTATGAGCTTCAGGTGGCAAGGTCATCAGCAGAGATACAGTCCCTTTTAAGTACTGACTTTCCGAGACACTTTGGTGAGCTCATGGGACAAATATTTAATGCATTCAGCACTAGAGGAATCACAAATTTCCTTAAGACTGTTGGTTCTGGTTTCGTTCACAACTTCTCCTCTGTATTCAGTTTAATACAATCAGCCATCCACTCAATATTCTCCAGTATTTTCGGGGGATTTCTGATAACTTCGGTTATAATAGGTGGCATCTTGCTATTGCCACTTTTTCTGAGCAATGGCTGTCCTGCCGCAACAAGGAGGGCTAAAAGCACTCCCACCAGTGCAGCTGTGTCGTTACCGCATGATGCAGTACTTTGGAGCAACACTGCTGGAGCAAATGGAGTGAGACTGGTCTCTGACATTCAGACTGGTTTTGCATTTTGTGCAGCCCGTGTTTCAGTGCCTCTGGTGCTCGTTCGAAAATGCACTGAAAGTTTGTCTTTCTACGCAGCGCTTGCTTTCAGTGGAAGCTGATCTGTTGATGTTGTCGCTGAGGGCTCATAACCAGACATGCGCGTTGAGGGTGTGTTTGCTACGGGAAGCTGCTTATAAGTTGCTGTAAGGAAATGCCTCCTTGGCATGGTTGCCCCCTGACTTTTTGCCTTTGCTGATGCTATGTTTACAATTGAAAGTGTGCTGAGGCCTGCTAACCAGGCCCCAGCACCAGTGTTCTTTCCCTAACCTGTACTTTTGTATCCACAATTGGCAGACCCTGGCATCCAGATAAGTCCCTTGTAACTGGTACTTCTAGTACCAAGGGCCCTGATGCCAAGGAAGGTCTCTAAGGGCTGCAGCATGTCTTATGCCACCCTGGAGACCTCTCACTCAGCACAGACACACTGCTTGCCAGCTTGTGTGTGCTAGTGAGGACAAAACGAGTAAGTCGACATGGCACTCCCCTCAGGGTGCCATGCCAGCCTCTCACTGCCTATGCAGTATAGGTAAGACACCCCTCTAGCAGGCCTTACAGCCCTAAGGCAGGGTGCACTATACCATAGGTGAGGGTACCAGTGCATGAGCATGGTACCCCTACAGTGTCTAAACAAAACCTTAGACATTGTAAGTGCAGGGTAGCCATAAGAGTATATGGTCTGGGAGTCTGTCAAACACGAACTCCACAGCACCATAATGGCTACACTGAAAACTGGGAAGTTTGGTATCAAACTTCTCAGCACAATAAATGCACACTGATGACAGTGTACATTTTATTGTAAAATACACCACAGAGGGCACCTTAGAGGTGCCCCCTGAAACTTAACCGACTGTCTGTGTAGGCTGACTAGTTCCAGCAGTCTGCCACACCAGAGACATGTTGCTGGCCCCATGGGGAGAGTGCCTTTGTCACTCTGAGGCCAGTAACAAAGCCTGCACTGGGTGGAGATGCTAACACCTCCCCCAGGCAGGAGCTGTGACACCTGGCGGTGAGCCTCAAAGGCTCACCCCTTTGTCACAACCCAGCAGGGCACTCCAGCTTAGTGGAGTTGCCCGCCCCCTCCGGCCACGGCCCCCACTTTTGGCGGCAAGGCTGGAGGGAACAAAGAAAGCAAAAAGGAGGAGTCACTGGCCAGTCAGGACAGCCCCTAAGGTGTCCTGAGCTGAAGTGACTCTAACTTTTAGAAATCCTCCATCTTGCAGATGGAAGATTCCCCCAATAGGGTTAGGATTGTGACCCCCTCCCCTTGGGAGGAGGCACAAAGAGGGTGTACCCACCCTCAGGGCTAGTAGCCATTGGCTACTGACTCCCCAGACCTAAACACGCCCTTAAATTTAGTATTTAAGGGCTACCCTGAACCCTAGAAAATTAGATTCCTGCAACTACAAGAAGAAGGACTGCCTAGCTGAAAAACCCCTGCAGAGGAAGACCAGAAGACGACAACTGCCTTGGCTCCAGAAACTCACCGGCCTGTCTCCTGCCTTCCAAAGATCCTGCTCCAGCGACGCCTTCCAAAGGGACCAGCGACCTCGACATCCTCTGAGGACTGCCCCTGCTTCGAAAAGACAAGAAACTCCCGAGGACAGCGGACCTGCTCCAAGAAAAGCTGCAACTTTGTTTCCAGCAGCTTTAAAGAACCCTGCAAGCTCCCCTCAAAAGGCGTGAGACTTGCAACACTGCACCCGGCGACCCCGACTCGGCTGGTGGCGATCCAACACCTCAGGAGGGACCCCAGGACTACTCTAAGACTGTGAGTACAAAAACCTGTCCCCCCTGAGCCCCCACAGCGCCGCCTGCAGAGGGAATCCCGAGGCTTCCCCTGACCACGACTCTTTGAATCCTAAGTCCCGACACCTGGGAGAGACCCTGCACCCGCAGCCCCCAGGACCTGAAGGACCGGACTTTCACTGGAGGAGTGACCCCCAGGAGTCCCTCTCCCTTGACCAAGTGGAGGTTTCCCCGAGGAACCCCCCCCTTGCCTGCCTGCAGCGCTGAAGAGATCCCTAGATCTCCCATTGACTTCCATTACAAACCCGACGCTTGTTTCTACACTGCACCCGGCCGCCCCCGCGCTGCTGAGGGTGAAATTTCTGTGTGGGCTTGTGTCCCCCCCGGTGCCCTACAAAACCCCCCTGGTCTGCCCTCCGAAGACGCGGGTACTTACCTGCAAGCAGACCGGAACCGGGGCACCCCCTTCTCTCCATTCTAGCCTATGTGTTTTGGACACCACTTTGAACTCTGCACCTGACCGGCCCTGAGCTGCTGGTGTGGTGACTTTGGGGTTGCTCTGAACCCCCAACGGTGGGCTACCTTGGACCAAGAACTAAGCCCTGTAAGTGTCTTACTTACCTGGTTAACCTAACAAATACTTACCTCCCCTAGGAACTGTGAAAATTGCACTGTGTCCACTTTTAAAACAGCTATTTGTGAATAACTTGAAAAGTATACATGCAATTTTGATGATTTGAAGTTCCTAAAGTACTTACCTGCAATACCTTTCGAATGAGATATTACATGTAGATTTTGAACCTGTGGTTCTTAAAAATAAACTAAGAAAAGATATTTTTCTATACAAAAACCTATTGGCTGGATTTGTCTCTGAGTGTGTGTACCTCATTTATTGTCTATGTGTATGTACAACAAATGCTTAACACTACTCCTTGGATAAGCCTACTGCTCGACCACACTACCACAAAATAGAGCATTAGTATTATCTATTTTTACCACTATTTTACCTCTAAGGGGAACCCTTGGACTCTGTGCATGCTATTCCTTACTTTGAAATAGCACATACAGAGCCAACTTCCTACATTGGTGGATCAGCGGTGGGGTACAAGACTTTGCATTTGCTGGACTACTCAGCCAATACCTGATCACACGACAAATTCCAAAATTGTCATTAGAAATTCATTTTTGCAATTTGAAATTGTTCTAAATTCTTAAAAGTCCTGCTAGGGCCTTGTGTGTTAAGTCCCTGTTTAGCATTGTCTTTTTAGAGTTTAAAAGTTTGTTAAAAGTTTGAAATTAGATTCTAGAAACAGTTTTAGATTCTTTAAAAAGTATTCCAACTCTTAGCAGAATAATGTCTGATACAGAGATGCAGGTGGTGGAACTCGACACCACACCTTACCTCCATCTTAAGATGAGGGAGATAAGGTCTCTCTGTAATATCAAAAAAATAACCATTGGCTCCAGACCTACCAAAATTCAGCTCCAGGAGCTATTGGCAGAGTTTGAAAAAGCCAACCCCTCTGATGATGACATCACAGAGGAAGAAATTAGTGACTTGGAGGCCAATGTCCCTCCTCCAGTCCTAAATAGGGAGAACAGGACCCCTCAAGTCCTGTCTCCAACTGTGTTAGTCAGAAATAGTGAGTCCCTCACAGGAGGGTTCCACATTTCTGAAATCACTGAGGATGCTCTCAGTGAAGATGACCTCCTGTTAGCCAGGATGGCCAAAAGATTGGCTTTAGAGAGACAGCTCCTAGCCATAGAAAGGGAAAGACAAGAGATGGGCCTAGGACCCATCAATGGTGGCAGCAATATAAATAGGGTCAGAGATTCTCCTGACATGTTAAAAATCCCCAAAGGGATTGTGACAAAATATGAAGATGGTGATGACATCACCAAATGGTTCACAGCTTTTGAGAGGGCTTGTGTAACCAGAAAAGTGAACAGATCTCACTGGGGTGCTCTCCTTTGGGAAATGTTCACTGGAAAGTGTAGGGATAGACTCCTCACACTCTCTGGAAAAGATGCAGAATCTTATGACCTCATGAAGGGTACCCTGATTGAGGGCTTTGGATTCTCCACTGAGGAGTACAGGATTAGGTTCAGGGGGCTCAAAAATCCTCGAGCCAGACCTGGGTTGACTTTGTTGACTACTCAGTGAAAACACTAGATGGTTGGATTCAAGGCAGTGGTGTAAGTAATTATGATGGGCTGTACAATTTATTTGTGAAAGAACACCTGTTAAGTAATTGTTTCAATGATAAACTGCATCAGCATCTGGTAGACCTAGGACCAATTTCTCCCCAAGAATTGGGAAAGAAGGCGGACCATTGGGTCAAGACAAGGGTGTCCAAGACTTCAACAGGGGGTGACCAAAAGAAAGGGGTCACAAAGACTCCCCAGGGGAAGGGTGATGAGACAACCAAAACTAAAAATAGTAAAGAGTCTTCTACAGGCCCCCAAAAACCTGCACAGGAGGGTGGGCCCAGAGCCTCTTCACAAAACAATGGGTACAAGGGTAAAAACTTTGATCCCAAAAAGGCCTGGTGTCATAGCTGTAAACAGCATGGACACCAAACTGGAGACAAGGCCTGTCCCAAGAAAGGTTCCACTCCAAACTCCCATCCAGGTAACACTGGTATGGCTAGTCTCCAAGTGGGATCAACAGTGTGCCCAGAGCAAATCAGGGTCCACACTGAAGCTACTCTAGTTTCTGAGGGTGGGGTGGATTTAGCCACACTAGCTGTCTGGCCGCCTAACATGCAAAAATACAGACAGCAACTCTTAATTAATGGGACTAGAATAGAGGGCCTGAGGGATACAGGTGCCAGTGTCACCATGGTGACAGAGAAACTGGTTTCCCCTGGCCAATACCTGACTGGAAAAACTTACACAGTCACCAACGCTGACAATCAGAGAAAAGTACATCCCATGGCAATGGTTACTTTAGAATGGGGAGGGGTCAATGGCCTGAAACAGGTGGTGGTCTCCTCAAATATCCCAGTGGACTGTCTGCTTGGAAATGACCTGGAGTCCTCAGCATGGGCTGAGGTAGAACTAAAAACCCATGCAGCAATGCTGGGTATCCCTGAACTGGTGTGTGTGAAAACCAGAGCACAATGCAAGGCACAGGGTGAACAAGTAGAGCTGGAGTCTGGAAGAATGGCCCAGCCTACCAAGAGGAAAGGAAAGTCAGTTGGGAAACCAACTGCAACACAGCAAAAGAAAGGGAACCTCTCTTCTCAGGAAGAAGTTCTGCCCTCTGAGGGAACTGAGCCTTTGGAGCTTGAACCTTATCAGGTTGAGCTCTTAGGCCCAGGGGGACCCTCAAGGGAGGAGCTGTGTAAGGGACAAGAAACCTGTCCCTCTCTTGAAGGCCTTAGGCAGCAAGCTGCTGAAGAGTCCAAAGGCAAGAAAAATGGAACACATAGGGTCTATTGGGAAGATGGACTCCTGTACACTGAGGCCAGAGACCCCAAACCTGGTGCCACTAGGAGAGTGGTAGTGCCTCAGCTGTTCAGGAAGTTCATCCTAACATTGGCCCATGACATTCCCCTTGCTGGACATTTGGGACAAACCAAGACGTGGGAGAGGTTAGTCAACCACTTCTACTGGCCCAATATGTCCAACATGGTTAAGGAGTTTTGCCTCTCCTGCCCCACCTGTCAAGCCAGTGGTAAGACAGGTGGGCATCCAAAGGCCCCCCTCATTCCACTTCCAGTGGTGGGGGTTCCCTTTGAAAGAGTGGGTGTGGACATAGTTGGTCCACTAGAGCCTCCCACAGCCTCAGGAAATATGTATATCCTGGTAGTAGTGGATCATGCTACCAGGTATCCTGAAGCTATTCCCCTTAGGTCGACTACTGCCCCTGCAGTAGCCAAGGCCCTCATTGGTATCTTTACCAGAGTGGGTTTCCCTAAGGAGGTGGTGTCTGACAGAGGTACCAACTTCATGTCAGCATACCTAAAGCACATGTGGAATGAGTGTGGAGTGACTTATAAATTCACTACACCATACCATCCACAAACTAATGGCTTGGTTGAGAGATTCAACAAGACATTAAAAGGCATGATCATGGGGCTCCCAGAAAAACTCAAAAGGAGATGGGATGTCCTCTTGCCATGTCTGCTTTTCGCTTACAGAGAGGTGCCACAGAAGGGAGTAGGATTCTCACCCTTTGAACTTCTGTTTGGTCATCCTGTAAGGGGACCACTTGCCCTTGTTAAAGAAGGCTGGGAGAGACCTCTCCATGAGCCTAAACAGGACATAGTGGACTATGTACTTGGCCTTCGCTCTAGAATGGCAGAGTACATGGAAAAGGCAACCAAAAACCTTGAGGCCAGCCAACAGCTCCAGAAGTTTTGGTATGACCAAAAGGCTGCACTGGTTGAGTTCCAACCAGGGCAGAAAGTCTGGGTTCTGGAGCCTGTGGCTCCCAGGGCACTCCAGGAAAAATGGAGTGGCCCTTACCCAGTGCTAGAAAGGAAGAGTCAGGTCACCTACCTGGTGGACCTGGGCACAAGCCGGAGCCCCAAGAGGGTGATCCATGTGAACCGCCTTAAGCTCTTCCATGACAGGGCTGATGTGAATCTGTTGATGGTAACAGATGAGGATCAGGAGGCAGAGAGTGAACCTCTCCCTGATCTTCTGTCATCAGACCCAAAAGATGGCACAGTAGATGGAGTGATCTACTCAGACACCCTCTCTGGCCAACAGCAAGCTGATTGTAGGAGAGTCCTACAACAGTTTCCTGAACTCTTCTCCTTAACCCCTGGTCAGACACACCTGTGTACCCATGAGGTGGACACAGGGGACAGCATGCCTGTCAAAAACAAAATCTTTAGACAGTCTGACCATGTTAAGGAAAGCATCAAGGTGGAAGTCCACAAGATGCTGGAATTGGGAGTAATTGAGCGCTCTGACAGCCCCTGGGCTAGCCCAGTGGTCTTAGTCCCCAAACCTCACACCAAAGATGGAAAGAAAGAGATGAGGTTTTGTGTGGACTACAGAGGGCTCAATTCTGTCACCAAGACAGATGCTCATCCAATTCCAAGAGCTGATGAGCTCATAGATAAATTAGGTGCTGCCAAATTCTTAAGTACCTTTGACTTGACAGCAGGGTACTGGCAAATAAAAATGGCACCTGGAGCAAAAGAGAAAACAGCATTCTCCACACCTGATGGGCATTATCAGTTTACTGTTATGCCCTTTGGTTTAAAGAATGCCCCTGCCACCTTCCAAAGGTTGGTGAATCAAGTCCTTGCTGGCTTGGAGTCCTTTAGCACAGCTTATCTTGATGATATTGCTGTCTTTAGCTCCACCTGGCAGGATCACCTGGTCCACCTGAAGAAGGTTTTGAAGGCTCTGCAAGCTGCAGGCCTCTCTATCAAGGCATCCAAATGCCAGATAGGGCAGGGAACTGTGGTTTACTTGGGCCACCTTGTAGGTGGAGGCCAAGTTCAGCCACTCCAACCCAAGATCCAGACTATTCTGGACTGGGTAGCTCCAAAAACCCAGACTCAAGTCAGAGCATTCCTTGGCTTGACTGGGTATTACAGGAGGTTTGTGAAGGGATATGGATCCATTGTGACAGCCCTCACTGAACTCACCTCCAAGAAAATGCCCAAAAAAGTGAACTGGACTAAGGAAATGCCTCCTTGGCATGGTTGCCCCCTGACTTTTTGCCTTTGCTGATGCTATGTTTACAATTGAAAGTGTGCTGAGGCCTGCTAACCAGGCCCCAGCACCAGTGTTCTTTCCCTAACCTGTACTTTTGTATCCACAATTGGCAGACCCTGGCATCCAGATAAGTCCCTTGTAACTGGTACTTCTAGTACCAAGGGCCCTGATGCCAAGGAAGGTCTCTAAGGGCTGCAGCATGTCTTATGCCACCCTGGAGACCTCTCACTCTGCACAGACACACTGCTTGCCAGCTTGTGTGTGCTAGTGAGGACAAAACGAGTAAGTCGACATGGCACTCCCCTCAGGGTGCCATGCCAGCCTCTCACTGCCTATGCAGTATAGGTAAGACACCCCTCTAGCAGGCCTTACAGCCCTAAGGCAGGGTGCACTATACCATAGGTGAGGGTACCAGTGCATGAGCATGGTACCCCTACAGTGTCTAAACAAAACCTTAGACATTGTAAGTGCAGGGTAGCCATAAGAGTATATGGTCTGGGAGTCTGTCAAACACGAACTCCACAGCACCATAATGGCTACACTGAAAACTGGGAAGTTTGGTATCAAACTTCTCAGCACAATAAATGCACACTGATGACAGTGTACATTTTATTGTAAAATACACCACAGAGGGCACCTTAGAGGTGCCCCCTGAAACTTAACTGACTGTCTGTGTAGGCTGACTAGTTCCAGCAGCCTGCCACACCAGAGACATGTTGCTGGCCCCATGGGGAGAGTGCCTTTGTCACTCTGAGGCCAGTAACAAAGCCTGCACTGGGTGGAGATGCTAACACCTCCCCCAGGCAGGAGCTGTGACACCTGGCGGTGAGCCTCAAAGGCTCACCCCTTTGTCACAACCCAGCAGGGCACTCCAGCTTAGTGGAGTTGCCCGCCCCCTCCGGCCACGGCCCCCACTTTTGGCAGCAAGGCTGGAGGGAACAAAGAAAGCAACAAGGAGGAGTCACTGGCCAGTCAGGACAGCCCCTAAGGTGTCCTGAGCTGAAGTGACTCTAACTTTTAGAAATCCTCCATCTTGCAGATGGAAGATTCCCCCAATAGGGTTAGGATTGTGACCCCCTCCCCTTGGGAGGAGGCACAAAGAGGGTGTACCCACCCTCAGGGCTAGTAGCCATTGGCTACTGACCCCCCAGACCTAAACACGCCCTTAAATTTAGTATTTAAGGGCTACCCTGAACCCTAGAAAATTAGATTCCTGCAACTACAAGAAGAAGGACTGCCTAGCTGAAAAACCCCTGCAGAGGAAGACCAGAAGACGACAACTGCCTTGGCTCCAGAAACTCACCGGCCTGTCTCCTGCCTTCCAAAGATCCTGCTCCAGCGACGCCTTCCAAAGGGACCAGCGACCTCGACATCCTCTGAGGACTGCCCCTGCTTCGAAAAGACAAGAAACTCCCGAGGACAGCGGACCTGCTCCAAGAAAAGCTGCAACTTTGTTTCCAGCAGCTTTAAAGAACCCTGCAAGCTCCCCGCAAAAGGCGTGAGACTTGCAACACTGCACCCGGCGACCCCGACTCGGCTGGTGGCGATCCAACACCTCAGGAGGGACCCCAGGACTACTCTAAGACTGTGAGTACAAAAACCTGTCCCCCCTGAGCCCCCACAGCGCCGCCTGCAGAGGGAATCCCGAGGCTTCCCCTGACCGCGACTCTTTGAATCCTAAGTCCCGACACCTGGGAGAGACCCTGCACCCGCAGCCCCCAGGACCTGAAGGACCGGACTTTCACTGGAGGAGTGACCCCCAGGAGTCCCTCTCCCTTGACCAAGTGGAGGTTTCCCCGAGGAACCCCCCCCTTGCCTGCCTGCAGCGCTGAAGAGATCCCTAGATCTCCCATTGACTTCCATTACAAACCCGACGCTTGTTTCTACACTGCACCCGGCCGCCCCCGCGCTGCTGAGGGTGAAATTTCTGTGTGGGCTTGTGTCCCCCCCGGTGCCCTACAAAACCCCCCTGGTCTGCCCTCCGAAGACGCGGGTACTTACCTGCAAGCAGACCGGAACCGGGGCACCCCCTTCTCTCCATTCTAGCCTATGTGTTTTGGACACCACTTTGAACTCTGCACCTGACCGGCCCTGAGCTGCTGGTGTGGTGACTTTGGGGTTGCTCTGAACCCCCAACGGTGGGCTACCTTGGACCAAGAACTAAGCCCTGTAAGTGTCTTACTTACCTGGTTAACCTAACAAATACTTACCTCCCCTAGGAACTGTGAAAATTGCACTGTGTCCACTTTTAAAACAGCTATTTGTGAATAACTTGAAAAGTATACATGCAATTGTGATGATTTGAAGTTCCTAAAGTACTTACCTGCAATACCTTTCGAATGAGATATTACATGTAGAATTTGAACCTGTGGTTCTTAAAAATAAACTAAGAAAAGATATTTTTCTATACAAAAACCTATTGGCTGGATTTGTCTCTGAGTGTGTGTACCTCATTTATTGTCTATGTGTATGTACAACAAATGCTTAACACTACTCCTTGGATAAGCCTACTGCTCGACCACACTACCACAAAATAGAGCATTAGTATTATCTATTTTTACCACTATTTTACCTCTAAGGGGAACCCTTGGACTCTGTGCATGCTATTCCTTACTTTGAAATAGCACATACAGAGCCAACTTCCTACATTGGTGGATCAGCGGTGGGGTACAAGACTTTGCATTTGCTGGACTACTCAGCCAATACCTGATCACACAACAAATTCCAAAATTGTCATTAGAAATTCATTTTTGCAATTTGAAATTGTTCTAAATTCTTAAAAGTCCTGCTAGGGCCTTGTGTGTTAAGTCCCTGTTTAGCATTGTCTTTTTAGAGTTTAAAAGTTTGTTAAAAGTTTGAAATTAGATTCTAGAAACAGTTTTAGATTCTTTAAAAAGTATTCCAACTCTTAGCAGAATAATGTCTGATACAGAGATGCAGGTGGTGGAACTCGACACCACACCTTACCTCCATCTTAAGATGAGGGAGCTAAGGTCTCTCTGTAATATCAAAAAAATAACCATTGGCTCCAGACCTACCAAAATTCAGCTCCAGGAGCTATTGGCAGAGTTTGAAAAAGCCAACCCCTCTGATGATGACATCACAGAGGAAGAAATTAGTGACTTGGAGGCCAATGTCCCTCCTCCAGTCCTAAATAGGGAGAACAGGACCCCTCAAGTCCTGTCTCCAACTGTGTTAGTCAGAAATAGTGAGTCCCTCACAGGAGGGTTCCACATTTCTGAAATCACTGAGGATGCTCTCAGTGAAGATGACCTCCTGTTAGCCAGGATGGCCAAAAGATTGGCTTTAGAGAGACAGCTCCTAGCCATAGAAAGGGAAAGACAAGAGATGGGCCTAGGACCCATCAATGGTGGCAGCAATATAAATAGGGTCAGAGATTCTCCTGACATGTTAAAAATCCCCAAAGGGATTGTGACAAAATATGAAGATGGTGATGACATCACCAAATGGTTCACAGCTTTTGAGAGGGCTTGTGTAACCAGAAAAGTGAACAGATCTCACGGGGGTGCTCTCCTTTGGGAAATGTTCACTGGAAAGTGTAGGGATAGACTCCTCACACTCTCTGGAAAAGATGCAGAATCTTATGACCTCATGAAGGGTACCCTGATTGAGGGCTTTGGATTCTCCACTGAGGAGTACAGGATTAGGTTCAGGGGGGCTCAAAAATCCTCGAGCCAGACCTGGGTTGACTTTGTTGACTACTCAGTGAAAACACTAGATGGTTGGATTCAAGGCAGTGGTGTAAGTAATTATGATGGGCTGTACAATTTATTTGTGAAAGAACACCTGTTAAGTAATTGTTTCAATGATAAACTGCATCAGCATCTGGTAGACCTAGGACCAATTTCTCCCCAAGAATTGGGAAAGAAGGCGGACCATTGGGTCAAGACAAGGGTGTCCAAGACTTCAACAGGGGGTGACCAAAAGAAAGGGGTCACAAAGACTCCCCAGGGGAAGGGTGATGAGACAACCAAAACTAAAAATAGTAAAGAGTCTTCTACAGGCCCCCAAAAACCTGCACAGGAGGGTGGGCCCAGAGCCTCTTCACAAAACAATGGGTACAAGGGTAAAAACTTTGATCCCAAAAAGGCCTGGTGTCATAGCTGTAAACAGCATGGACACCAAACTGGAGACAAGGCCTGTCCCAAGAAAGGTTCCACTCCAAACTCCCATCCAGGTAACACTGGTATGGCTAGTCTCCAAGTGGGATCAACAGTGTGCCCAGAGCAAATCAGGGTCCACACTGAAGCTACTCTAGTTTCTGAGGGTGGGGTGGATTTAGCCACACTAGCTGTCTGGCCGCCTAACATGCAAAAATACAGACAGCAACTCTTAATTAATGGGACTAGAATAGAGGGCCTGAGGGATACAGGTGCCAGTGTCACCATGGTGACAGAGAAACTGGTTTCCCCTGGCCAATACCTGACTGGAAAAACTTACACAGTCACCAACGCTGACAATCAGAGAAAAGTACATCCCATGGCAATGGTTACTTTAGAATGGGGAGGGGTCAATGGCCTGAAACAGGTGGTGGTCTCCTCAAATATCCCAGTGGACTGTCTGCTTGGAAATGACCTGGAGTCCTCAGCATGGGCTGAGGTAGAACTAAAAACCCATGCAGCAATGCTGGGTATCCCTGAACTGGTGTGTGTGAAAACCAGAGCACAATGCAAGGCACAGGGTGAACAAGTAGAGCTGGAGTCTGGAAGAATGGCCCAGCCTACCAAGAGGAAAGGAAAGTCAGTTGGGAAACCAACTGCAACACAGCAAAAGAAAGGGAACCTCTCTTCTCAGGAAGAAGTTCTGCCCTCTGAGGGAACTGAGCCTTTGGAGCTTGAACCTTATCAGGTTGAGCTCTTAGGCCCAGGGGGACCCTCAAGGGAGGAGCTGTGTAAGGGACAAGAAACCTGTCCCTCTCTTGAAGGCCTTAGGCAGCAAGCTGCTGAAGAGTCCAAAGGCAAGAAAAATGGAACACATAGGGTCTATTGGGAAGATGGACTCCTGTACACTGAGGCCAGAGACCCCAAACCTGGTGCCACTAGGAGAGTGGTAGTGCCTCAGCTGTTCAGGAAGTTCATCCTAACATTGGCCCATGACATTCCCCTTGCTGGACATTTGGGACAAACCAAGACGTGGGAGAGGTTAGTCAACCACTTCTACTGGCCCAATATGTCCAACATGGTTAAGGAGTTTTGCCTCTCCTGCCCCACCTGTCAAGCCAGTGGTAAGACAGGTGGGCATCCAAAGGCCCCCCTCATTCCACTTCCAGTGGTGGGGGTTCCCTTTGAAAGAGTGGGTGTGGACATAGTTGGTCCACTAGAGCCTCCCACAGCCTCAGGAAATATGTATATCCTGGTAGTAGTGGATCATGCTACCAGGTATCCTGAAGCTATTCCCCTTAGGTCGACTACTGCCCCTGCAGTAGCCAAGGCCCTCATTGGTATCTTTACCAGAGTGGGTTTCCCTAAGGAGGTGGTGTCTGACAGAGGTACCAACTTCATGTCAGCATACCTAAAGCACATGTGGAATGAGTGTGGAGTGACTTATAAATTCACTACACCATACCATCCACAAACTAATGGCTTGGTTGAGAGATTCAACAAGACATTAAAAGGCATGATCATGGGGCTCCCAGAAAAACTCAAAAGGAGATGGGATGTCCTCTTGCCATGTCTGCTTTTCGCTTACAGAGAGGTGCCACAGAAGGGAGTAGGATTCTCACCCTTTGAACTTCTGTTTGGTCATCCTGTAAGGGGACCACTTGCCCTTGTTAAAGAAGGCTGGGAGAGACCTCTCCATGAGCCTAAACAGGACATAGTGGACTATGTACTTGGCCTTCGCTCTAGAATGGCAGAGTACATGGAAAAGGCAACCAAAAACCTTGAGGCCAGCCAACAGCTCCAGAAGTTTTGGTATGACCAAAAGGCTGCACTGGTTGAGTTCCAACCAGGGCAGAAAGTCTGGGTTCTGGAGCCTGTGGCTCCCAGGGCACTCCAGGAAAAATGGAGTGGCCCTTACCCAGTGCTAGAAAGGAAGAGTCAGGTCACCTACCTGGTGGACCTGGGCACAAGCCGGAGCCCCAAGAGGGTGATCCATGTGAACCGCCTTAAGCTCTTCCATGACAGGGCTGATGTGAATCTGTTGATGGTAACAGATGAGGATCAGGAGGCAGAGAGTGAACCTCTCCCTGATCTTCTGTCATCAGACCCAAAAGATGGCACAGTAGATGGAGTGATCTACTCAGACACCCTCTCTGGCCAACAGCAAGCTGATTGTAGGAGAGTCCTACAACAGTTTCCTGAACTCTTCTCCTTAACCCCTGGTCAGACACACCTGTGTACCCATGAGGTGGACACAGGGGACAGCATGCCTGTCAAAAACAAAATCTTTAGACAGTCTGACCATGTTAAGGAAAGCATCAAGGTGGAAGTCCACAAGATGCTGGAATTGGGAGTAATTGAGCGCTCTGACAGCCCCTGGGCTAGCCCAGTGGTCTTAGTCCCCAAACCTCACACCAAAGATGGAAAGAAAGAGATGAGGTTTTGTGTGGACTACAGAGGGCTCAATTCTGTCACCAAGACAGATGCTCATCCAATTCCAAGAGCTGATGAGCTCATAGATAAATTAGGTGCTGCCAAATTCTTAAGTACCTTTGACTTGACAGCAGGGTACTGGCAAATAAAAATGGCACCTGGAGCAAAAGAGAAAACAGCATTCTCCACACCCGATGGGCATTATCAGTTTACTGTTATGCCCTTTGGTTTAAAGAATGCCCCTGCCACCTTCCAAAGGTTGGTGAATCAAGTCCTTGCTGGCTTGGAGTCCTTTAGCACAGCTTATCTTGATGATATTGCTGTCTTTAGCTCCACCTGGCAGGATCACCTGGTCCACCTGAAGAAGGTTTTGAAGGCTCTGCAAGCTGCAGGCCTCTCTATCAAGGCATCCAAATGCCAGATAGGGCAGGGAACTGTGGTTTACTTGGGCCACCTTGTAGGTGGAGGCCAAGTTCAGCCACTCCAACCCAAGATCCAGACTATTCTGGACTGGGTAGCTCCAAAAACCCAGACTCAAGTCAGAGCATTCCTTGGCTTGACTGGGTATTACAGGAGGTTTGTGAAGGGATATGGATCCATTGTGACAGCCCTCACTGAACTCACCTCCAAGAAAATGCCCAAAAAAGTGAACTGGACTAAGGAAATGCCTCCTTGGCATGGTTGCCCCCTGACTTTTTGCCTTTGCTGATGCTATGTTTACAATTGAAAGTGTGCTGAGGCCTGCTAACCAGGCCCCAGCACCAGTGTTCTTTCCCTAACCTGTACTTTTGTATCCACAATTGGCAGACCCTGGCATCCAGATAAGTCCCTTGTAACTGGTACTTCTAGTACCAAGGGCCCTGATGCCAAGGAAGGTCTCTAAGGGCTGCAGCATGTCTTATGCCACCCTGGAGACCTCTCACTCTGCACAGACACACTGCTTGCCAGCTTGTGTGTGCTAGTGAGGACAAAACGAGTAAGTCGACATGGCACTCCCCTCAGGGTGCCATGCCAGCCTCTCACTGCCTATGCAGTATAGGTAAGACACCCCTCTAGCAGGCCTTACAGCCCTAAGGCAGGGTGCACTATACCATAGGTGAGGGTACCAGTGCATGAGCATGGTACCCCTACAGTGTCTAAACAAAACCTTAGACATTGTAAGTGCAGGGTAGCCATAAGAGTATATGGTCTGGGAGTCTGTCAAACACGAACTCCACAGCACCATAATGGCTAAACTGAAAACTGGGAAGTTTGGTATCAAACTTCTCAGCACAATAAATGCACACTGATGACAGTGTACATTTTATTGTAAAATACACCACAGAGGGCACCTTAGAGGTGCCCCCTGAAACTTAACTGACTGTCTGTGTAGGCTGACTAGTTCCAGCAGCCTGCCACACCAGAGACATGTTGCTGGCCCCATGGGGAGAGTGCCTTTGTCACTCTGAGGCCAGTAACAAAGCCTGCACTGGGTGGAGATGCTAACACCTCCCCCAGGCAGGAGCTGTGACACCTGGCGGTGAGCCTCAAAGGCTCACCCCTTTGTCACAACCCAGCAGGGCACTCCAGCTTAGTGGAGTTGCCCGCCCCCTCCGGCCACGGCCCCCACTTTTGGCAGCAAGGCTGGAGGGAACAAAGAAAGCAACAAGGAGGAGTCACTGGCCAGTCAGGACAGCCCCTAAGGTGTCCTGAGCTGAAGTGACTCTAACTTTTAGAAATCCTCCATCTTGCAGATGGAAGATTCCCCCAATAGGGTTAGGATTGTGACCCCCTCCCCTTGGGAGGAGGCACAAAGAGGGTGTACCCACCCTCAGGGCTAGTAGCCATTGGCTACTGACCCCCCAGACCTAAACACGCCCTTAAATTTAGTATTTAAGGGCTACCCTGAACCCTAGAAAATTAGATTCCTGCAACTACAAGAAGAAGGACTGCCTAGCTGAAAAACCCCTGCAGAGGAAGACCAGAAGACGACAACTGCCTTGGCTCCAGAAACTCACCGGCCTGTCTCCTGCCTTCCAAAGATCCTGCTCCAGCGACGCCTTCCAAAGGGACCAGCGACCTCGACATCCTCTGAGGACTGCCCCTGCTTCGAAAAGACAAGAAACTCCCGAGGACAGCGGACCTGCTCCAAGAAAAGCTGCAACTTTGTTTCCAGCAGCTTTAAAGAACCCTGCAAGCTCCCCGCAAAAGGCGTGAGACTTGCAACACTGCACCCGGCGACCCCGACTCGGCTGGTGGCGATCCAACACCTCAGGAGGGACCCCAGGACTACTCTAAGACTGTGAGTACAAAAACCTGTCCCCCCTGAGCCCCCACAGCGCCGCCTGCAGAGGGAATCCCGAGGCTTCCCCTGACCGCGACTCTTTGAATCCTAAGTCCCGACACCTGGGAGAGACCCTGCACCCGCAGCCCCCAGGACCTGAAGGACCGGACTTTCACTGGAGGAGTGACCCCCAGGAGTCCCTCTCCCTTGACCAAGTGGAGGTTTCCCCGAGGAACCCCCCCCTTGCCTGCCTGCAGCGCTGAAGAGATCCCTAGATCTCCCATTGACTTCCATTACAAACCCGACGCTTGTTTCTACACTGCACCCGGCCGCCCCCGCGCTGCTGAGGGTGAAATTTCTGTGTGGGCTTGTGTCCCCCCCGGTGCCCTACAAAACCCCCCTGGTCTGCCCTCCGAAGACGCGGGTACTTACCTGCAAGCAGACCGGAACCGGGGCACCCCCTTCTCTCCATTCTAGCCTATGTGTTTTGGACACCACTTTGAACTCTGCACCTGACCGGCCCTGAGCTGCTGGTGTGGTGACTTTGGGGTTGCTCTGAACCCCCAACGGTGGGCTACCTTGGACCAAGAACTAAGCCCTGTAAGTGTCTTACTTACCTGGTTAACCTAACAAATACTTACCTCCCCTAGGAACTGTGAAAATTGCACTGTGTCCACTTTTAAAACAGCTATTTGTGAATAACTTGAAAAGTATACATGCAATTTTGATGATTTGAAGTTCCTAAAGTACTTACCTGCAATACCTTTCGAATGAGATATTACATGTAGAATTTGAACCTGTGGTTCTTAAAAATAAACTAAGAAAAGATATTTTTCTATACAAAAACCTATTGGCTGGATTTGTCTCTGAGTGTGTGTACCTCATTTATTGTCTATGTGTATGTACAACAAATGCTTAACACTACTCCTTGGATAAGCCTACTGCTCGACCACACTACCACAAAATAGAGCATTAGTATTATCTATTTTTACCACTATTTTACCTCTAAGGGGAACCCTTGGACTCTGTGCATGCTATTCCTTACTTTGAAATAGCACATACAGAGCCAACTTCCTACATTGGTGGATCAGCGGTGGGGTACAAGACTTTGCATTTGCTGGACTACTCAGCCAATACCTGATCACACAACAAATTCCAAAATTGTCATTAGAAATTCATTTTTGCAATTTGAAATTGTTCTAAATTCTTAAAAGTCCTGCTAGGGCCTTGTGTGTTAAGTCCCTGTTTAGCATTGTCTTTTTAGAGTTTAAAAGTTTGTTAAAAGTTTGAAATTAGATTCTAGAAACAGTTTTAGATTCTTTAAAAAGTATTCCAACTCTTAGCAGAATAATGTCTGATACAGAGATGCAGGTGGTGGAACTCGACACCACACCTTACCTCCATCTTAAGATGAGGGAGCTAAGGTCTCTCTGTAATATCAAAAAAATAACCATTGGCTCCAGACCTACCAAAATTCAGCTCCAGGAGCTATTGGCAGAGTTTGAAAAAGCCAACCCCTCTGATGATGACATCACAGAGGAAGAAATTAGTGACTTGGAGGCCAATGTCCCTCCTCCAGTCCTAAATAGGGAGAACAGGACCCCTCAAGTCCTGTCTCCAACTGTGTTAGTCAGAAATAGTGAGTCCCTCACAGGAGGGTTCCACATTTCTGAAATCACTGAGGATGCTCTCAGTGAAGATGACCTCCTGTTAGCCAGGATGGCCAAAAGATTGGCTTTAGAGAGACAGCTCCTAGCCATAGAAAGGGAAAGACAAGAGATGGGCCTAGGACCCATCAATGGTGGCAGCAATATAAATAGGGTCAGAGATTCTCCTGACATGTTAAAAATCCCCAAAGGGATTGTGACAAAATATGAAGATGGTGATGACATCACCAAATGGTTCACAGCTTTTGAGAGGGCTTGTGTAACCAGAAAAGTGAACAGATCTCACTGGGGTGCTCTCCTTTGGGAAATGTTCACTGGAAAGTGTAGGGATAGACTCCTCACACTCTCTGGAAAAGATGCAGAATCTTATGACCTCATGAAGGGTACCCTGATTGAGGGCTTTGGATTCTCCACTGAGGAGTACAGGATTAGGTTCAGGGGGGCTCAAAAATCCTCGAGCCAGACCTGGGTTGACTTTGTTGACTACTCAGTGAAAACACTAGATGGTTGGATTCAAGGCAGTGGTGTAAGTAATTATGATGGGCTGTACAATTTATTTGTGAAAGAACACCTGTTAAGTAATTGTTTCAATGATAAACTGCATCAGCATCTGGTAGACCTAGGACCAATTTCTCCCCAAGAATTGGGAAAGAAGGCGGACCATTGGGTCAAGACAAGGGTGTCCAAGACTTCAACAGGGGGTGACCAAAAGAAAGGGGTCACAAAGACTCCCCAGGGGAAGGGTGATGAGACAACCAAAACTAAAAATAGTAAAGAGTCTTCTACAGGCCCCCAAAAACCTGCACAGGAGGGTGGGCCCAGAGCCTCTTCACAAAACAATGGGTACAAGGGTAAAAACTTTGATCCCAAAAAGGCCTGGTGTCATAGCTGTAAACAGCATGGACACCAAACTGGAGACAAGGCCTGTCCCAAGAAAGGTTCCACTCCAAACTCCCATCCAGGTAACACTGGTATGGCTAGTCTCCAAGTGGGATCAACAGTGTGCCCAGAGCAAATCAGGGTCCACACTGAAGCTACTCTAGTTTCTGAGGGTGGGGTGGATTTAGCCACACTAGCTGTCTGGCCGCCTAACATGCAAAAATACAGACAGCAACTCTTAATTAATGGGACTAGAATAGAGGGCCTGAGGGATACAGGTGCCAGTGTCACCATGGTGACAGAGAAACTGGTTTCCCCTGGCCAATACCTGACTGGAAAAACTTACACAGTCACCAACGCTGACAATCAGAGAAAAGTACATCCCATGGCAATGGTTACTTTAGAATGGGGAGGGGTCAATGGCCTGAAACAGGTGGTGGTCTCCTCAAATATCCCAGTGGACTGTCTGCTTGGAAATGACCTGGAGTCCTCAGCATGGGCTGAGGTAGAACTAAAAACCCATGCAGCAATGCTGGGTATCCCTGAACTGGTGTGTGTGAAAACCAGAGCACAATGCAAGGCACAGGGTGAACAAGTAGAGCTGGAGTCTGGAAGAATGGCCCAGCCTACCAAGAGGAAAGGAAAGTCAGTTGGGAAACCAACTGCAACACAGCAAAAGAAAGGGAACCTCTCTTCTCAGGAAGAAGTTCTGCCCTCTGAGGGAACTGAGCCTTTGGAGCTTGAACCTTATCAGGTTGAGCTCTTAGGCCCAGGGGGACCCTCAAGGGAGGAGCTGTGTAAGGGACAAGAAACCTGTCCCTCTCTTGAAGGCCTTAGGCAGCAAGCTGCTGAAGAGTC
Source organism: Pleurodeles waltl (assembly GCF_031143425.1). Classification (NCBI taxonomy): domain Eukaryota; kingdom Metazoa; phylum Chordata; class Amphibia; order Caudata; family Salamandridae; genus Pleurodeles; species Pleurodeles waltl. Next base: position 763,506,732 of record NC_090439.1, on the reverse strand, counting down.
CAAAGGCAAGAAAAATGGAACACATAGGGTCTATTGGGAAGATGGACTCCTGTACACTGAGGCCAGAGACCCCAAACCTGGTGCCACTAGGAGAGTGGTAGTGCCTCAGCTGTTCAGGAAGTTCATCCTAACATTGGCCCATGACATTCCCCTTGCTGGACATTTGGGACAAACCAAGACGTGGGAGAGGTTAGTCAACCACTTCTACTGGCCCAATATGTCCAACATGGTTAAGGAGTTTTGCCTCTCCTGCCCCACCTGTCAAGCCAGTGGTAAGACAGGTGGGCATCCAAAGGCCCCCCTCATTCCACTTCCAGTGGTGGGGGTTCCCTTTGAAAGAGTGGGTGTGGACATAGTTGGTCCACTAGAGCCTCCCACAGCCTCAGGAAATATGTATATCCTGGTAGTAGTGGATCATGCTACCAGGTATCCTGAAGCTATTCCCCTTAGGTCGACTACTGCCCCTGCAGTAGCCAAGGCCCTCATTGGTATCTTTACCAGAGTGGGTTTCCCTAAGGAGGTGGTGTCTGACAGAGGTACCAACTTCATGTCAGCATACCTAAAGCACATGTGGAATGAGTGTGGAGTGACTTATAAATTCACTACACCATACCATCCACAAACTAATGGCTTGGTTGAGAGATTCAACAAGACATTAAAAGGCATGATCATGGGGCTCCCAGAAAAACTCAAAAGGAGATGGGATGTCCTCTTGCCATGTCTGCTTTTCGCTTACAGAGAGGTGCCACAGAAGGGAGTAGGATTCTCACCCTTTGAACTTCTGTTTGGTCATCCTGTAAGGGGACCACTTGCCCTTGTTAAAGAAGGCTGGGAGAGACCTCTCCATGAGCCTAAACAGGACATAGTGGACTATGTACTTGGCCTTCGCTCTAGAATGGCAGAGTACATGGAAAAGGCAACCAAAAACCTTGAGGCCAGCCAACAGCTCCAGAAGTTTTGGTATGACCAAAAGGCTGCACTGGTTGAGTTCCAACCAGGGCAGAAAGTCTGGGTTCTGGAGCCTGTGGCTCCCAGGGCACTCCAGGACAAATGGAGTGGCCCTTACCCAGTGCTAGAAAGGAAGAGTCAGGTCACCTACCTGGTGGACCTGGGCACAAGCCGGAGCCCCAAGAGGGTGATCCATGTGAACCGCCTTAAGCTCTTCCATGACAGGGCTGATGTGAATCTGTTGATGGTAACAGATGAGGATCAGGAGGCAGAGAGTGAACCTCTCCCTGATCTTCTGTCATCAGACCCAAAAGATGGCACAGTAGATGGAGTGATCTACTCAGACACCCTCTCTGGCCAACAGCAAGCTGATTGTAGGAGAGTCCTACAACAGTTTCCTGAACTCTTCTCCTTAACCCCTGGTCAGACACACCTGTGTACCCATGAGGTGGACACAGGGGACAGCATGCCTGTCAAAAACAAAATCTTTAGACAGTCTGACCATGTTAAGGAAAGCATCAAGGTGGAAGTCCACAAGATGCTGGAATTGGGAGTAATTGAGCGCTCTGACAGCCCCTGGGCTAGCCCAGTGGTCTTAGTCCCCAAACCTCACACCAAAGATGGAAAGAAAGAGATGAGGTTTTGTGTGGACTACAGAGGGCTCAATTCTGTCACCAAGACAGATGCTCATCCAATTCCAAGAGCTGATGAGCTCATAGATAAATTAGGTGCTGCCAAATTCTTAAGTACCTTTGACTTGACAGCAGGGTACTGGCAAATAAAAATGGCACCTGGAGCAAAAGAGAAAACAGCATTCTCCACACCTGATGGGCATTATCAGTTTACTGTTATGCCCTTTGGTTTAAAGAATGCCCCTGCCACCTTCCAAAGGTTGGTGAATCAAGTCCTTGCTGGCTTGGAGTCCTTTAGCACAGCTTATCTTGATGATATTGCTGTCTTTAGCTCCACCTGGCAGGATCACCTGGTCCACCTGAAGAAGGTTTTGAAGGCTCTGCAAGCTGCAGGCCTCTCTATCAAGGCATCCAAATGCCAGATAGGGCAGGGAACTGTGGTTTACTTGGGCCACCTTGTAGGTGGAGGCCAAGTTCAGCCACTCCAACCCAAGATCCAGACTATTCTGGACTGGGTAGCTCCAAAAACCCAGACTCAAGTCAGAGCATTCCTTGGCTTGACTGGGTATTACAGGAGGTTTGTGAAGGGATATGGATCCATTGTGACAGCCCTCACTGAACTCACCTCCAAGAAAATGCCCAAAAAAGTGAACTGGACTAAGGAAATGCCTCCTTGGCATGGTTGCCCCCTGACGTTTTGCCTTTGCTGATGCTATGTTTACAATTGAAAGTGTGCTGAGGCCTGCTAACCAGGCCCCAGCACCAGTGTTCTTTCCCTAACCTGTACTTTTGTATCCACAATTGGCAGACCCTGGCATCCCGATAAGTCCCTTGTAACTGGTACTTCTAGTACCAAGGGCCCTGATGCCAAGGAAGGTCTCTAAGGGCTGCAGCATGTCTTATGCCACCCTGGAGACCTCTCACTCAGCACAGACACACTGCTTGCCAGCTTGTGTGTGCTAGTGAGGACAAAACGAGTAAGTCGACATGGCACTCCCCTCAGGGTGCCATGCCAGCCTCTCACTGCCTATGCAGTATAGGTAAGACACCCCTCTAGCAGGCCTTACAGCCCTAAGGCAGGGTGCACTATACCATAGGTGAGGGTACCAGTGCATGAGCATGGTACCCCTACAGTGTCTAAACAAAACCTTAGACATTGTAAGTGCAGGGTAGCCATAAGAGTATATGGTCTGGGAGTCTGTCAAACACGAACTCCACAGCACCATAATGGCTACACTGAAAACTGGGAAGTTTGGTATCAAACTTCTCAGCACAATAAATGCACACTGATGACAGTGTACATTTTATTGTAAAATACACCACAGAGGGCACCTTAGAGGTGCCCCCTGAAACTTAACCGACTGTCTGTGTAGGCTGACTAGTTCCAGCAGCCTGCCACACCAGAGACATGTTGCTGGCCCCATGGGGAGAGTGCCTTTGTCACTCTGAGGCCAGTAACAAAGCCTGCACTGGGTGGAGATGCTAACACCTCCCCCAGGCAGGAGCTGTGACACCTGGCGGTGAGCCTCAAAGGCTCACCCCTTTGTCACAACCCAGCAGGGCACTCCAGCTTAGTGGAGTTGCCCGCCCCCTCCGGCCACGGCCCCCACTTTTGGCGGCAAGGCTGGAGGGAACAAAGAAAGCAACAAGGAGGAGTCACTGGCCAGTCAGGACAGCCCCTAAGGTGTCCTGAGCTGAAGTGACTCTAACTTTTAGAAATCCTCCATCTTGCAGATGGAAGATTCCCCCAATAGGGTTAGGATTGTGACCCCCTCCCCTTGGGAGGAGGCACAAAGAGGGTGTACCCACCCTCAGGGCTAGTAGCCATTGGCTACTGACCCCCCAGACCTAAACACGCCCTTAAATTTAGTATTTAAGGGCTACCCTGAACCCTAGAAAATTAGATTCCTGCAACTACAAGAAGAAGGACTGCCTAGCTGAAAAACCCCTGCAGAGGAAGACCAGAAGACGACAACTGCCTTGGCTCCAGAAACTCACCGGCCTGTCTCCTGCCTTCCAAAGATCCTGCTCCAGCGACGCCTTCCAAAGGGACCAGCGACCTCGACATCCTCTGAGGACTGCCCCTGCTTCGAAAAGACAAGAAACTCCCGAGGACAGCGGACCTGCTCCAAGAAAAGCTGCAACTTTGTTTCCAGCAGCTTTAAAGAACCCTGCAAGCTCCCCGCAAAAGGCGTGAGACTTGCAACACTGCACCCAGCGACCCCGACTCGGCTGGTGGCGATCCAACACCTCAGGAGGGACCCCAGGACTACTCTAAGACTGTGAGTACAAAAACCTGTCCCCCCTGAGCCCCCACAGCGCCGCCTGCAGAGGGAATCCCGAGGCTTCCCCTGACCGCGACTCTTTGAATCCTAAGTCCCGACGCCTGGGAGAGACCCTGCACCCGCAGCCCCCAGGACCTGAAGGACCGGACTTTCACTGGAGGAGTGACCCCCAGGAGTCCCTCTCCCTTGACCAAGTGGAGGTTTCCCCGAGGAACCCCCCCCTTGCCTGCCTGCAGCGCTGAAGAGATCCCTAGATCTCCCATTGACTTCCATTACAAACCCGACACTTGTTTCTACACTGCACCCGGCCGCCCCCGCGCTGCTGAGGGTGAAATTTCTGTGTGGGCTTGTGTCCCCCCCGGTGCCCTACAAAACCCCCCTGGTCTGCCCTCCGAAGACGCGGGTACTTACCTGCAAGCAGACCGGAACCGGGGCACCCCCTTCTCTCCATTCTAGCCTATGTGTTTTGGACACCACTTTGAACTCTGCACCTGATCGGCCCTGAGCTGCTGGTGTGGTGACTTTGGGGTTGCTCTGAACCCCCAACGGTGGGCTACCTTGGACCAAGAACTAAGCCCTGTAAGTGTCTTACTTACCTGGTTAACCTAACAAATACTTACCTCCCCTAGGAACTGTGAAAATTGCACTGTGTCCACTTTTAAAACAGCTATTTGTGAATAACTTGAAAAGTATACATGCAATTTTGATGACTTGAAGTTCCTAAAGTACTTACCTGCAATACCTTTCGAATGAGATATTACATGTAGAATTTGAACCTGTGGTTCTTAAAAATAAACTAAGAAAAGATATTTTTCTATACAAAAACCTATTGGCTGGATTTGTCTCTGAGTGTGTGTACCTCATTTATTGTCTATGTGTATGTACAACAAATGCTTAACACTACTCCTTGGATAAGCCTACTGCTCGACCACACTACCACAAAATAGAGCATTAGTATTATATATTTTTACCACTATTTTACCTCTAAGGGGAACCCTTGGACTCTGTGCATGCTATTCCTTACTTTGAAATAGCACATACAGAGCCAACTTCCTACAGTTGCCCTTTGTGGAGGATGCAGCGCTAAATTAATTGGTTGGCACACCACAGAACGCTGCTTCCATGGCTGGAATTGAGTCTTTGGAACACAAATGCTCCTTGGTTTTCCTTGGCGATGAACTTCCTACTTTACCTCCTGCAGAAGTGGAAGATTTCCTGTCTTCAATTACACCGGATTCGATTGGCAACTTCCAAAAGGACTGTGGGCCAGATGTATCAAGCGTTTTTGCATTCGCAAATGGTGCAGATGTCCGTTTGCGAATGCAAAAATGTGTTTTACGATGTATGAAAGGCATTCACAGTGGGAAAATAAGAAATCGCAAAAATAGTGACTTTTTGCGAATGAGACACGAATTAGTATGTTGCAAACAGCGTATCGCAAATAGCGATATGATTTACCAAATTGCTTTTTGCGAAATGTTAATTGTGATACAGAATAGCGAATCGCAGATTGTGATACGCAAAAACGGATTCGCAATGCGATGTAGCAAAAAATCGCAAATTGCGATTATTCACAGAATAGCAATTTGCACATGCTATTTACCACAAACTGAAACCAGGTGGTAACCAGGTGCAACCTATGTAAAGAGGCCCATAATGCCTCAGCCCCTCTTCCACAATGGCTGCACTCTACGTCATGGCGAGGAGAATGAGGATCTTGGCAGGTTTGAGGAGAGAGAGGAGGAGACAGGAGCACATTTTCAGAGAGCACATAACCCTTTTTGTCCAGACTGAGGAGGAAATCTATGAGAAGTACAGGTTAAGCATAGCCATGATACTTGACCTGATAGCTGAGCTACAACCTATGCTGCAGCGCACAACACATAGGACCAATAGCATACCCACACATGTGCAGGTATTATGCTCCCTGCACCTACTATCCTCAGGGAGCTATCAAGCGGTCATAGCAGCAGCTGGAGGGGTATCACAGAGTGCCCTCTCTAGATTTTTCAACGCATTTCTCAATGCCATGCTTAGCAGAATACAACTGTACATAAGATTCCCCAAAACCCCACAGGCATTACAACAAACTAAAGTAAATTTTACCATTTAGAACAGTTCCCACATGTGCTAGGTGCCATTGATGGGACACATGTAGCAGTCTGTCCACCATCGGCCACCAAGTATGTGTATCGCAACCGTAAAAAACATCATTCTATGAACATACAGGTGATATGCAATGCCTCCTACATCATTACTGATCTCGTGGCCAGATACCCAGGGAGCACACATGACTCCTACATCTTTCGCCACAGAGGGATACACACAAGACTGCTAGCTGGGGATTTTGGGGAAGGATATCTACTAGGTAATTTGATAGTTCACAATAATGCATTGATGTAAGCATGACGTCAGACAGCAAATGTACTAATTTTACTCTCTGTGCATTCAGGAGACAGTGCCTACACAATGCGCACCTATATGCTAACACCCTACCTGAGCCCTGCCACTCCAGCAGAGAGGAGGTACAATGCTGCACATAGGGCTAACCGCAATGTGGTGGAGCGCACTTTTGGGCTGCTGAAGAGCCGTTTCAGGTGCATCCATAGGAGTGGAGGTGCACTTCAGTACAGCCCTGAGACAACATGCAAAATTGTGGCCATATGTGCTATCCTGCACAACATAGCAACCACTAGGGGCACACCAGTGAAACTCATTGAGCAAGACTCAGATGAGGATGATGATCCCTTACCACCCCTTCTACCAGCAGACAGGACCAGTGCAGCAGAAGGCAGGCAAAGACATGCTGACATCACGCGCAACCATTTTCGATGTAAGTAATGACAAATCCACTTCAATAATATGTATTTCAGTAGTTAGCATCTTTATTACCTTGACTTCAGGTAAACAATGTGTCATTAGGACATAGCTGTTCACAATGGGCAGACATGATATACTAACAGTGTTACATTATTAGCATCATAGCATGACTTTATTTCTACATGTTGAGGTGGTCCCCTGTAGCCTTCAACATCACTTCTTACATCCACGCACTCCACTTGAGTGCTCAGTGCCGTCACTGGCACCTCTAGTAGCAGGTATACCTGCAGTACTGTGTCTGGCACTGCGACACCTTGGATCAATCACAGGGACTGTCAGACTGCTGAGGCTAGAGGACTCCTCACTGTCACCAACACCCAGTTCGCTGGTTGTGGCACTGCGTGCTGTTTGCATGGCATCCACTACGTTGGTAATTTGCACCAGTCTCTGTGCAATGTCCTGACTGCAATGTGCCATCTCCACCTGTGTAGCAATGGCAAGCCATGATATCTGGGCTGTTGAACTTGCAAACCGATTGACTGACCTACAGAAGCTATTAAAATTTCCCAAATATTGGTGATGACGCCTGCGCTGGCTGACGCGCTCGTACCGTATCTCAGTGCATAGTTCCCCAATGGCCTGTGTCAACTCCTTGGTGTTTTCAGCAACTCTTTGCTGTCCCTCAATCAGGGTCTCCAAGTGCTTGTTTTGTAACCCCATATTGCTATTGTGAGACACAAACTGTCTGTGCAGTGACTTCAAATGTTTGCATTGTAGGCGCTGCACCTTCATCATGGAAGCTTCCAGGCCGCCAAAGATTGATGGGCCCACTCCTTCTTCTGTGCCCTGTCTGCCGCCTGCATCGTGGAGCCTCCTGAGTTGACTGATACTGGCGCTGGTGCAAGGACTGCTGTCTTCCTGTGGGACTCGCCTCTGGTGGTGGTGGTGTGGGTTCGTGTTCTGGCATCACATCTGAGTCCAGGTTGTACTCTGGCAGTCGTAACACCCTTGCCCTGCGTCTAGTCGGAACAATACTGTAGGACTCACTGGTATTTGAGTCTGACTGTGGCTGTGTTTCTTCTTCCCCCACTTTTTCAGATCCTGCAGCATCAGGGACCGAGTCATCTGCAAGGACAATGTGCAGCATGTCAGTTCTAGCATTTGTCACAGATTTCCACAGTGTTGCTTTAAATGTACAATTAAATTGTGTCACCCTGAGTCATTTGTGGTGTTTCTCTATGTGGCTGACCACTATCTTGCTATTTTTGTTGTGTATTCACCTTAGGGTTGTGTACTACCACTCCCATAAGGCACTGTTGTGTTGTATGTAAGATGTGACATGGACTACTTTTCATCGTGCATCAAGCTATGTTCTATTTCCTAAGGGGCATGTGTACATGCACATGTGGGGATACACATAATCACTGGCCTTACCTTTGCTGGTGCTGGGTGTCCCTGAAGTGTCAATGTCAGTTACACCACTGACAGCTTCTGGCAGCAATGTGGACTCCACCAGGTCTTCCATAGGTGTGGACTCTGTGTGGGTGGATGGTCCGCCTCCGGTGCTCCTTGCCTCCCTAAGCCTGCTGGCCACCCTCTCCTTGGCACGGGACTGCAAGTCATACCATCGCTTGCGTATCTCCTCCAAAGAGCACTGCACAACACCCACTGCGCATATTTTGGTCTGGATGTCAGACCAGAGTTTCCACTTCTCACTCTCAGGTACTTGGAGTGAGGTCTTGCCAAAGAGTCTATCATGGCTCCCAACAACCTCCTCAATCAGCACCTCTAATTCTTTCTCACTGAATTTCAGCTTCCTCTTCCTGTCTCCCTTCTCCTTCCCATTGCCAGCAAGGGCCTCCCCCTCCTCTTCTATATTGCCCATATTATCCTGGTGTCTAGTAGGCTTTCTGTTCCACTGGGGTAAAACTTCCAAATCTGCCCACTGGGTGGTAGACGTCTATTGAGGCCTTTCAGGGGTGGGGTCATAGCTTAATGCCATGATTGGCTATCCCTACACCTTGCATTTTTTCAAGGTTAGCACTGGTGTTTAGTGGGCTTTCTGTCCCACTGCAGAGGTGATTTGGGGTAAATCCTCCCAATCATCCCTCCCAAGGAGCAAAAAGACTTCTTTTTTTGGGTCCTTATTCACTTCAGACTCAGGTCATCTCCGAGCTTGATCTTTTCACTCCCTTTCCTATATGAAGGTGGCCAATACCAGGGAGGCAGAGTCTCTCTTACGTAGCCCTCTAAGGTAAACTGAATGACCATCATGCTGGAGAATAGGAGTGATGTGTAATCACTGGATAGAATGGAAAACCTAACCTAATTAGTTGCAGCTTGTCACTGACTCGCCCTCCACTCCATCAGTGGTGACCTGAATGTTTTTTTTTTTTGGACATTTCCAATGTCATATCTATTTTCGAGGTGTGAAGGAGGGCATAAAGACAATCATTGTGCATGGGGGATGCCACTCCCTCCCATTTTCAACAGATGTCCCTTCTGGCCAGAATAGAGTATAAGAGGAAGTTCTTCACCATCCTGCTCCTCTCACCAGACTCCTTGGATGACCCAAAAATAATTAAGGGGAGACTTACCACAAAGTCTTGCATCAGCATACTTGAAACAGTTTTGCTCACCTGCTCCCAGAACAGATAGACTTCTGGGCATTCCATAAACATATGTACGTCAGTTGCATTCTGCATACCTCATTTAGCACATTTAACCACTTGCACTTTCATCATTTTTGAGAGCCTATGAGCGGGGCATACAGGCTCTATGTAAAGAAAAAAGATGATTCCTCACTAATGAGGCAGATTTCACTATGTCAAACAGAGTGCGTATTGAGGCCTGCCACCATTCTTGTATGTGTTCTTGAGGCATGCTGTCTCCCCAAAGGGCTCCCTGAAGTTTAAATTATCTGTCCAATATTCTATGATCTCCCAATACCAGACCGATGCTTCCTTGGACCTTGGTGGGTTTCTACTTAGTTTATCCTCCAGATGGTTTGTTGGTCCCAAGTTCACAGGGATTCCCTGTGATCAGCCTTTCAACTGAATATACTTCAGTCTTGCAAGATTCCCTCCTGATAGTTCTGATAGTTCTCCCCATGGAAGCAGGGATCCACCCCTAAAGGGATCTCCCTAATACTCTATGCCTGCCATCCTGATCAGCACGGCTAGAATATCATCAACACACTCGGGTGCCTGGGGATTCCCAAATGGGGGAACATTGACTATAGTAGTCTTCCTTCATTGGTTGTCTTAACTTGTACCAGACCTTAGCCAGATCCTGTAGCCCCTTCAATTTTATCTTTTTGAAAAGATTTGCATCCCCAAATTTCAAAAGGCAGTGCTTTGCTGCCCCTTTTAAACAGCCCACCATAGCCTAAAACATACTTCCAATTGCTGAAGAGACCGGGGAGGTGAAAGGCATCCTTGCTTTTTTAAGATGGAATGCATAATATTGCAGGTCACGGAGGGCGAGACCCCCTTTCTCTTTCTTCATGCGTAACTTTTTTCAGGAGATGCTAGGACCTTTCTATGCCCATATAAATGAGTTTATAGCTTGTTGACATCTATCTAAATAAACTTTATTCATTTCTAATGGGATACAGTTATATGGAAAGTTCAGCTTGGGCAGAATCACCATTTGTACCAGACTGACTCTTCCTAATAATGTCAAAGGAAGACATACCCACCCCTGCATTAACTTGCTACACTCTCCCATAACTTTTTGGGATTTACCACTGCCATCTGTTCAATGTCCTGTACAATCTGAATGCCTAGGTATCTCATTTAACTTTTTATCTACCAGCGGTCACTCAAAAGGTTCCAAACCATTATCTCTGTTTTCCCAGCAATAACCTGATATCCAGCAATTTTACCCAACTTTTCTGCTATGTCCAGTACTACAGGGAGAGCTGCTGTCAAATCTGTAGTATACACTACAAGATCATCCGCATATAGGGTGATTTTTTTCTCCCACCCATTGCAGCAAAAGTTGGATATTACCGGATTCTGCCTAATCTCCCTGGCAAAAAGTTTGCTATAATTTGTTGAACAGTGGGGGAGTTAGGGGGCAAACTTGCCTAGTGCCTCTAGTTATGCTAAAATCTGTTGTTAAATTTCCATTCACCAGGACCCTAGCCGAAGGAACATGACAGATCAGACCGATAGACTTACAGATTTTCTCACCCAAATTATACTGCTTAAGAATCATGTTCAGGTACCCCCAGTTAACTTTATCGAATGTTTTAGTTGCATCTAAGGTCATTACAGCAAATGGGGCATCTAAAGTGGTGGCCAAGTCTATTGCCCTGATCAGGTTGAACGTCAATTCATGTAAGAATCTTCTTCTGATGAACCCTTTTTGGTCTGGATGTATTGAGCCGTTCACCACTCCACTGAACCTGGTCACCAGAGCTTGTAGTCACAATTCAGCAATTATATTAGCCTGTATGACTCATATTGGGTTGAACTCTTTCCTGGCTTCAGAATCAATGTTATGGTTGCTTCATTCCAAGAGGCTGGTAACAGCTGCCCTTCTTCAAATATCACTGTATGTATATCCAAAATTGCAGGCAGTATCAATTTCCCTAAGGCTCTATGAAGTTCCATGGGGATACCATCCGGACCTGCAGCTTTCCCCCCTTTACTCACTTTCAAAAATGCTCTTATCTCCCCCTGTGAAATAGGTTTGTTCAGGAGAGCTTACTCTTCCAACGAGAGCGTGGGTAGAGTATCTCTCCCCAAACAGGCTCCTATGCCTTCCTCACCCACCTCCATCTCCTCCATATGTAACTGAGTAAAAAACCTATGTAAAGCTTTATCGATATTTGCACTGTTGGTAACGCTGTACCCATGACCTTGTACAATTACCTTGATTCAGTTCCGTACTTGCTCCTGTTGCGTAGGCTCTCATTGTCCTAATGAGACTACTGGATTTGGGTGGCAGAATCACTTGCACTGTGAGAAACTGAGTCTGAACCCACGACAGGTGACACCTGTTGGCCTAATCTGGGTTTTGCTCCGGCTAACTAGCAGCACCTCATCTCCACCCAAGAGCAGGGATGATTGAGCAGCCGAGCGCATGACACAATTGATTCCTCAGGGAAATCGTGGTCACTCAGATCGCATCCGGTTCTCTCAGTTACCTCAGTCTCACATATATAAGGACAATCAGAGGCATAATATATTTCAATAAGGTTTTTATTGAAGCAATTGCATCTTAGATAATAAAGCATGTCCTTCAATAACTAGGACGATAAAGCATGACAGGATTAAATTAGTGACAAGGAGAGTAAAGCATAAAAATAACGCTGCTATATTGTCACTCGAGTAGTTAAAATAGCTCCTACCTAGACTATGTTAGACCAAAACATGTTAAGCTCTATTTCTGCCCTTCAGGATCCCCTAGGAAGACATCATCCCTTATACCTGAGCAAGAGGCCTGTACTCTACATAAGCAGCTGTAGCGAAGCACTCAACAATTAGCATACAGTTGTGGTCATCAGGATGGAATCTCCCTTTAACATACATGGGTCAAGGTAGTGTTTTTATAATAAAACGGCTGATGTTCCAAGAAAGGGTCCCTGCATAAGAGTGTGTATGTTTCTATGAACACTAGAGACAAAGCATTACCACATTTGCCTGCAACCTATCCTACTGCAGCCTTGAGAAAAGCACAGAGTGAAATAAATGTCTTGTTTAAGAACGCAGTGCTGGCCTATGCAAAGAACAGCTAGATAGAGAAAATAAAACATGACTGCAAATGAGGCTATTGTTAAAATAATAAATGAAGCTGAATAAAATATATCTAGGTTAAAGTGCACAGCGGCAGGCCTAGTTTGCTAAAATAACTTGTATGAAGCTATAACTAAAATGGCTAGACAACAGCCTCCCCTTGCCGGTTCAAAGCCTAATTATGTATAAAAGCTACTAAAACTCAACCTAAGGCATATATATAAGAATGTCAATAAAGACAAGTTAAAAAGACACTTGAGCATGTGTAAAAAGGACAACTGTGGTGTACACAAAATAAAAGGCCGAATTTCAGGAGTCATAGGACCAGATGTATAAAGATTCTAGGTAGCGATTTCCAAATTGCGAATTTTAAGAAATCGCAATTTTAGAAATGCAAAACGCGATGCATCAAATTTGAAAATTGCTAATAGCGATTTCTTAAAATTTGCAAATGCTATTTGCGAGATGCAAATTCCGAATCGCAAAAAATTCGCAATTCGGTAACTGAAAATCGCAAATAGCGAAAACGGCAAACCGGAACAGCCTGATGACATCACAAGCAGGCAGTGAGTCAGCCCATACTGTTTCCAGATGCCACACCCATAGGAGCAGCGAGAGAGAGGCAGCACCAGGGAGTCAGCATTGTGAGGAAGCCAGGATGCCAGGATGCCAGGGTGCCATACCCCAGACCTGTCCCCACAGTCTTTATGTCCACTCTGAGGTTCAGATTGAGTGTGTTTTCCCTCAATCTGCCACTGGGCGGCATGAAGCCTGCTAAACACTAGGGAAACATGATAAGGAAAAGAAGGGGTGAGGGTGGCTCTCCAAGGTATTGAGTTGTACTCCTGCCCCAGACCAAGCACTATAGTCTGCTGCCCCCTACTCCAGTGGAAAGATTAGGGAATGTTATCCCCTGCTACCCACCATAGGACTGAAACTCCATTAGATACCAGGAGAAAATAGTAAACAAAACAGGGTCTGTGGGTGGCCCTCCCATGCACCGGGCCATGCCCTTACCTCTGAATGAGCCAACAGTCTTCCGCCACGCCAGGAGCAAATTAGGGGGGATACACTCAATATGCTCCTTGGGGCCCAAAACCCCCTTTAGACACGAGGGAAAAATTGTCAAGAAAAAATGAAGGCATGGTGGTGACCCACCCAGGCCATTCCCCACCCCATAATGCATTTGCAGCAGTCTTTCTCCATGCTGTGGGGGCAGATTGGTGGTTTTACCCCTAATCTGCTCCCTTGTAAAAAACAAAAGTCATGGGAATGTCCCACCTAGGCATCAGGCCCTGCCGTAGGGTAGAACTTGTCCAACAGTCTTCCTTGCCACTCAAGGGGAAGGCAGAAAGCCTATAAAACACCAAGAAAAAATGGTCAAAAAGTAAAAATTCAAGAGTGGCTTACTCGTGCTAGTCATCCTTTTCATAATGCTTCCTGCTGCCTTTTGGCTCTGGGGAGGAGGCAGAAAACTAAGACTGCAATTCTCAAAAAGTGATAGGATGGCTCACCATGGCATCATGCCATGCCCCGACCCCAAGCCCAGAACTGGCCCAACAGTCATCTGTCTCATATGGGAAAGCCAGGGAAAATGGTCAATAAACGTGATCAGGGCATTAGAACACACGCTACCAACCCTAGAACAGGCTCAGTAGTTTTTCTTTCTTCCCAGGGGTTAACCTGCCTGGGAGGAGGTTACAGAAAACTACGCCTGGGCAGAGTTTGCAGAGTTCTGCTATGTGGAACTCTTCAAAATGCCAAAAAACTCTGCCGCACTAACCGGAGTTCCACAAGTTGTGGAGTTTGGGAAGTGTCACTGTTTGCGCTGATTTTCAGCACCAGGAGTTTCTCCCACATTGTAAAATAAGTGTGAATGGCATCATGCACAGCGCCAGAGGGCGCTATCTTCGTTTCACTGCTCAAGATGATTTTTTACTCGAGCAGAAGCCTCCTCAACGCGAGTGGCAGCTTTCTCAATGCAGTTGGGCATGACCTGCCACGACCGCCGGGGTTCAGAAATCTTGCTCTCGTTTGCCAACATAGCGTTTTCTCTTGCTTGCCCTCGCTATCTTAACATTGATGAGCTGCGCAAGAGTAAAAATTCCTCTCCGTGTCAGTTTTTTGGAACTCCGCTCTCCGGGCAGAGTGGGCATAACTCAGTGAACTCCGCTGGCAGAGTGGAGTTCTTCATCCACCCCTAGAGAAAACCCACTGGATGCTAGGGATGTAATAATGTGGTGAGGTCAATCCTTCCCAAGTGATTTTTGTGCCCCCCTTTGGGTTAGAGCAAACCTATTCCAGTGGCAAGTGAGTGGAAATTTTGATTTTTTGGGGCGCTGTTTTTTACATATGGCCTGGTACAGAGGGAGTAAATCCTAATTTCCTCTCAGTCATGAATAGCTGAACTATACAGGCTTTGGGTGAGGGCCCCTTATCAACCCAACCTTTCTGAAAACTGGGCACACTGGGGGTTCAAGGTTATGTGACTTGTGTGGATCCCACTATGCTTTCTCACCCAGACTGCCCTCCAAATCTCAAACGTTGGCTAACATTACACATTGCCCTACCATTTCTGTGAAGAAGGGTTGTAAAATACCTACCATCCAGCATTCCAACACTACTTCCAACAAAAAAGATACCCTATTTGTGTGGCTGGGCCTAGCACCCAGGAAAATACATAATGTTAGTCAACGATTGAAGCAGGGCAATCTGTGCAGGAATACATGGTGAGATCCATGCAAGTCACAGGACCCTTGACACTCCTAGTTGCCTAGTTTACAGCGATGTCTGGGGTTAGTAGGTTTCCCTAGGTGGAGGTGAGGCAGGATGCAAGCAGAGCTGCAACCTGAATCACTAAAATGGCTTAATTTTGATGGCGAAAATTTGATGTTGCATTTTGGGGCTTTTCTTGTCATATGCCCTAGGACCATTTACGCAGGTTGGGTACATTTTTATTAGGCAAAGTGCTAGAGTATCAACGAGTATAACATTTGGTATTATGAATTGAATTTCTCTCCATTTTTAGCTTCTAAATGTAAACCAGTGTGCAAGACAGAACACATTTCCAAGTGACCTGTAAAGCACATGATAGTATGGGTAACCCCAAGTTCAGAGTTGTACAAATCACTTTATCATTCCTAAACTCAGTATCTGGGGCACATATCTTTTTGAAACTGGCCATTTGGGCAAAAGAAATACAGATTCAATCATTGTCAGCTACTTCTATGTTTTCTGAGTCCTTTTTTAAAACTTTATTTTTCATTTTCTTTCAACAATTAGTTTCTTTAAGTAAGCCATGGACGATCTTCACAAATTACCCCTTATAACATTTGAAATGTCATCAGCTTTTCAGAAATCAAAGCTCTCTGGATTCACCCATGGGTTCCATACCTGTTTCATCCGCAAACTGCAAGTAGATTGAAACCACAAAAACAGGAAAAAGGGACTACCATTTAAAAAAATGCAAAGACTGGTAAAAAAAGTATTTTTACAACTCAGCTTCTTCTTGAAAGCACTGCACTACCTTTTATTGATGCAATTTTTAGGTGAAGAAACATGAGCATTTTACACAACACTTTTTTCCCATTTTCCCCAAAACCCATCCAAAATGTTGCAATATTTTGACTGTTGTCCTTCGAATCCCTAGTATGTGGGAAACAATTGCTGCTAATTTGGTTTAGATACCTTTTGTGAAAATAAGGCTTGAAGGCTTCAGCACAACGTGCCAAAATCATCATAAAAAAGGGGCTAAGCACTGGGACAGTAAAGGCCTCAACAGCCCATGAGTTAAGGGCTGTGAGTTCAGATGGCAGTGGAAGAGGCCAGTAGAAGAGAGATTCGCTCTCCTCCCCTTGCTGTGCTATATTTAGTAGTGCAGACCCTAGTACCATAAAAGCTCAAATATACCTTTTGACACCTGTCTGTTCGCAGACCTGAAATCCATACCTGCAAACACGTTGGAAACACAACTCTAGCAACGGTGCAAAGGCAATTACTTTGTTCTAAACATATTAACTTTTCATGGTGAAGAATTCCAAGACATTGAAGCATTTCCTTTCATTGCATGTCTAACTGCAAAGTCCTGCTAATTTAGATTGTAATAAGAAGCAAGGAGTTCTTATTTTACTAATTAATGTATGTCTGCACACTGTTTAAAGCACGTCTTTCCTTTTTTGCCAACAAGCAATATATTGTTAAGTTATATTGCTAGGTTATATTGTTTGTTTACTTGTATAACAGGCCTCTGCTGTTGTTAAGTCCATAGAACGCCGTGACTAGTCAGGGATGGTGAGGATCAAACAATTCTGAGAATACTCAAATGACTGAAGTCAGGTTCTGTCCAGGACAGCAATAGGCGTTATATAAAGTGCAGGATTGTCCCTCCGGTGGTTGAATCCATGCATGCGGCTCTCCGTCCAATTGTTCATGTAACTGGGCATGTGTAGCTCGCTGTCTCATTGTGCATGTAGGTACCTATCTGACACATTGTACAGGCACGTGTGGGCCTGTCGAATCACGTGTGCGTGTTTACATGTGCCTGTTCCATTGTGCGTACACCTATCTCTCTGTCGTCGCCGACGTGTGTTATTGTCTTCCTTTCTCATTGTGCATGGCAGTGTCTCGCGGTGTCTGTGTTCCGTGTCTCAGTAAGTGTGAATCCATTGCCCTGTCTGTCCTAGTATCTTTTTTGTATTTGTTCCTTTGACTGTGTCTTCTTTTCTCGGTGCCCATGCCTCCCTATTCCAGCGTTTGTGTAATGTGACCATTGTGCTTCTGGTCTCCCTGCCCAGTGCCGGTGTTCTGTGTTTCAGTGACAAACTCCCTGCCCAGTGGCCATCATCACCTATCCCTGTGCCTATGTTCTGTGCTCAGGTCGCTGTGCCTCCCTGTCCCAAAGTCCAGATTTCACTGTCTCGCTGTTTGTGTTATGTGACCCAGTGACTCTGCAGCCCATTGCCCTGTCCAGTGTCTGTGTTCTGTGCTCCAGAGGTTGTGCCTCACTATCCGTGTGACCGCTTCTTGCTATCCATCCCAGTTGGTGCTGTATACCCAATGATTCTGCATCCTGTATCCTTGCCCAGTGTCTAGGCTATGTGACCCAAGACTGTGCCTCCCTGCCCCGGTACCCCTGTCTCCTTTACCAGTGTCTGTGTTCATGTGTCCATGACTGTGCCTCCGTGCTCTCGTGGCTCTGTTCCGTGAGCCGGTGACCGTGCCTCTCTGACCACCACCCCGCTTCCCAGCCAGGGACAGCTTAATGATTTGGGGGGCCCTGGGCCAAACGTATTTTGGGGGCCCCGGTTCGAAACAGCCAATGGGCTTTTCGAACCCACTTCGAAAAGCGGGTTACCCAGGTCCCCAGGCCAGGTTACTGACAGTGCCAGGGACACTGATTCAAATTCTAAATATGTTCACGTCAAATATTCAGGGATAGTGTGTTTTCAATGTTAGACCACAGCAGCTGCTCACTAATATTAGTACACATTCTTTGACACCCTCCCATTTTTCATCTATGAGGTCCTGTTGTGTTCTAAAATAAACTTTTTTAATGGATGTTTCATGAAACACACGCAACATTTCTCTGCAAAATGTACGTAGTAGACTCCAACACATCACCCACATTAAAATAAATAAATAAGGGTAAACAGTATTTAAAAAATGTTTTTTTAAGAATTATTCGATGTCATCAGGGCAAGAGACTCTGCACAGCAGAGCTGGCGCTTTCTGGTGGGCCCGTGAAAGTCTGGGGCCCTGGGCCAAAGCCCACTGTGCGCATGCCTCAAACCCTCTCTCTTTGAGTCACTGTTCCAATGTCCATTTTCAAGTGGAGCAGTTGCAGTTAGGGTTCCTTGTATCTGCTCACCGCCTTTCTTAGTTGGTTGGTTCTCTATATTGTATTTGATCTTTCACCTTAATGACGCTCCTCGATGCACTAAGGGCCCCAACAGCCCCTGCTGAGACACCGCAGTCTCCCCATCGTTCACTGTTTGTCCTCGCTAATTCGTATGATCCCTCGCTGGGAGCAATGGCCACTGCTCCCCATATACAGATTGTAATAAATGCACACGTTCTACGGGGTGTCATTTCCTCTTAAACGAAAGAGTGAGGACAAGTATCGAGGTGCACCGAGTTAAGCCCACCTCCAATCTTCCTCCCCAAATATCGACATTATCAAAACTAGAAAACAATGGCATTCTGCGCGAGGCCTGCTATTAAAAGGACCGAAGGATCAGCGGGCAAATATATTTATACTGCTTCGTTTGATGGATGTCACCTGTCAAGCCTTGATGCAATGCAATCTGCTGGGATACAGATTGTGCAGACGAAAACCTGAAAGGTAAACCGGCCTTTGTTGTTTTTACCATAAAAGACTCTTTAAGCGAATACTTTGGGTTGGCATTCCCCGAGGAAGTTTTACAAGCACCGAAGATGGGGTGAGTGGGACAAGTAGGTGCCTTTCCATTACAAACATAGTAGCAGATGCAAAATACGTTAATCCCGGCCTGGTTATCCCGGCCATCAATCACCGCGAGCCTGCGCAACATGGCGCTCGCACAGGCAGCAGGGAAATAAAATACACGTTTTACCTTATGCAGGCAGCTTTATTTTGTACTTATAATTACACGGCTCCATATTATGCTTCCACAATGCGTTTGTGCAACACAATAAATCTGATTCCAGCACAGCTTTAGACAATTCAGCAGCAGCGTGCTTGAGTCCAATATGATACAATGCTCAGAGACATAATGCCATTTTCTGCAGTGTCTTGCATAAAATGATACTCATGGGCTGGATGCAATGTTTACAATGCAGGCGTTCTGAATTTTATTTCCCAGGGGTGCCGTGGAGGTGCTAGAGTGATTAAATACTGATGATGGGAAGGGAACCTCATCTGCATTTTCATTCTGTAGCTCCACAAATCAGGGGGATTTGATTTTCTCTTACAGTGTGACGGGCTGAGCAGACGTATCCCCCTCTGAAATGTTGGCCACTTTCTCCGCAGGTTTGTCATGTTCACTTATCTCCGGCCACAGTGTCTGCTTCTGAATTGCACGGTGGCATTTCCACTGTCAGCCTCTCCTCCCCTCCGCTATCCACACTCCCTGGGGTCGACACTTAAAATTATAGTGCGCGAGATGGACGGAGATCCCCTGGCAATAAGGGAAGACCTGAATAAATCGGAGCGGACATTTGTGTAGGGCTCAAAATCTCCACATCTCGGCATTTATTTTTTAATTAGGAACTTTCTATTTGGATGTTATTTCACTGGACATTCGATATTTTGAGTAAAAAACTGTCTGTATGAGTCAGACGGAGAGCGTTCAAAGTGCCCTGCCCTAAACTGAGAGACCAGCACAGGAGAGTGAGGAGCCGGAAGCGAAAGGCATGCATTCCAATTGTTTTTTTGTTTTTTACAGAGGCGGACATACTATGATTTTTGTCTTTTTCCTGCATTACTCTGGATTTATTCGTTCCCAACCCATAGCTATTGAAGTAGAACAGGTTTACAAATGTATAATGGGATTTTTTAGTGAAGAGCTAGGTAGGCTCTGTATATAATAGCAGTTAACCATATTCCGCGGCTTCACCTCGACGCAGCTCTTCATTTCCCTAGCTGCTTGGCCTCTGAGAGCAGAGTCTAAAAATGGTGCCACTTTGTGACAGACTCCGGGACTGCGGTGGCATGTGAACGTGTCCCCACAGGGGACACTTTGGGACCACAAATTAATTTCACCGGGGACAGCCGATATTTTAAAAGCTCACATTGTCTTTAGGTTCAAGGATGTTGTCATTTTTTGGACATTCCAAGTGAGGGGTGATAAAGAGAATGTCCGATGTAAAATTATGGCGTCCCCTGAGAAGACGAAACATATGGAAAGGTGCAAGGTGAGAGCAGGTGATTTAATTTATGAAACGGATAGTGATAGAATGCCCTAGATTCTCGGCTGTTTAAGCATCTAAGTGACAGAGTATTGCATACTTCCAAACTTCTTCCTTTACCTGACCCACATATGGTAGCTCTTTACCGCAGATTGGTATACGATTCTTTGTTTTTTATTGCAGTATCACACTCCTAAGTATTCATTCGAATCTTTAAGCTGTGGAAGCTCCCTATCTGTTGTCTTCACATCAGAAGCACAGTATCACTTTCAAATATTCGACCACAATGTTTAGAAAACCATGTTTTTTCAGTTTCCACTACCGGGGAACAACAGTTTTGAAACTGTTTAGTTAGTACATTGGAAGTGCCATGGTTTAGTTGTTATATTGTGTGTTTGGAGCGCAAAATTAATGTGACTAGGATGTGGATACTCAATGATTATCTTTGGGCTTTCAGGAAAGTGGCAGTGATGGCAGAGGGTGGCTAAAGAGGCAGTGTTGTGGGGATTCGAATAAAAGGGCATCACAGCATCACTTACAAAATATTGAGACCATAATCTAAATTGGATTGACTAGTTGATTTATTTGAAAATATTTTATTTGAAAAGATTTTGGACCTGATTTCGGTTTTGGTGGATGGAGTAAAGGCAGACTGGGTGATGGAGGGCTTTACATCAGCCACCCTGCCTTTATGCTGCCCAACAAATTAAGAGATGTCCGATGCATTTCTATACATTCCTGTCAGTGATGGAGAATATGATGAACGGCACTGTGAAAGATGACATACGGCCATCAAACCTTTCTAAACCTTTAAATTTTTCAAAAATAAACTCTCAAACTCCCAAAAAGTAAATTTCTGATTTAAGTGTAAGAGAAATATGCCTTAATGCCCATTACCAAAGCTTAAATATCACATGTGAAATGAAGCTTAAATATCACAGGAGAAAGAAGGGTACACCGAGGGCCAGTTGACTGACCCCCTGTTAAGCTACAGAAACACAAGCTGCAAGAAGGCCTTTTCCTGAAGAGCCCATATGGCCAATTCCAACTGGATCTGCAGCTTATGCTGTTGGTAGCTACTCCCAGTGTAATTCTTGACCACCAAGTGCTGCTCCCAAGGTAAAGGGACCGTTCGCTGTGTCAAAGTGTACTCCTCCTAACATCCTGACAAACCTGTGACTTAGAAACTTTTTAGCTCCCAAGACCTCAGGAGAACAGGAGAAACCTGGCAAGTCAATCTGATGATGGTACGTTGCCCCTGGGCCAAAAATGTCCAGCTGGCGACGGACCTTCTTTGGGCATGGTTTTCAAATTTCTCCTGCTCAGAATTTTCCCCCTAAAAATCAGTGGCTTCACTGAGACTTTGCCCAATAGCTATCTGGCCTCATGGAGCCCTTCTTGGCCACAGTCTTGTGCTGTGCCACACAGAGGATTTATGACTTACGATTCAGAGACTGAATCAGAAGGTAAAATAGCTAAGGCTCAGCAACAGGAACAAGGAATAACTTTGGCTAAGGAACGCAGGAAAATATGGATAACAAAAGCTCAGGAAAAAAGGGAGTAATAACTAAGGCTCTGGAACAAAAACAATGAATAACTATGGCTTAGAAACTTCAGAAAACAAGGGTTGATCTCACCGGAACACAGCTACAATGACCTACCTTGGACTGAAAGGGCCTGAGGCTTAAAAGAGCTCATAATAATCACATGCATCAAGCATGAGCAGGCTAGTATTTGCAAGCCACAGGTGTGCTGAATTCCTCCACCCATCTTTGGCTTGCAGGGTGGAGACAGAGCAGTGAGGAGGGGATTGTAGGTATTGGAGATCCAAGCACAAGCAGACTGTCTTCCACAAAACCCGGCACGGATTGGGCATGGATGATAATTTCCAAGTAGCGTTCAAATAGCTGGAAGTCAGGATATGTATGCAGGGGAAGGTCTGGAAGCTTATTAGAGCATTGGAAAGTCCTACAATTCGGCCCCATAGTGGTGGACATGAGAGCGCACAACACACGTTTTCTTAAGTGAAGCATGTCTACTCTGTGTAATAGCTACCAGGGGCTGAGAACAGGTTTAAACTACTGAAACCTGGCATTCCCAAATGGCAGAAGAGTAGGACATGGAATTGGTCCTCTCCCCATCTGCTGGCAGGCCCAGTGGGAATTCTCCCTACAACTGCTAATTCACTGCACATAGCACCACCGCAGTGAAGGGCCATTAAAGAAGACTGGATGGATCGACACATGGGCCTGAGAGGGAGGCAGCATGGCATGACAGGTCGAAGCCACGAGGGAGCAGAACACACTATGCATGCCCAGGCCCGCAATCCCGAATCAGGCACGGAGGTGAGGGCATACATGGGAGCAGGCAGAGCTGGCCCTGAAGCAGTACCAGCTCCCACCCGAAGACATAGGTGGCACTTTGAAAAAAGAGGGACCTGCTACCAATGGGTGGGGACTTCCCCCTCTCGCCTATGGACTTACAGCATACCCGAACAGGCAGAGCTGGGGGACGATTGGGGGCAGATGCAGCAGAGCCCCTCTATGGAATAATGGTTGAGTGTTGGCATGCCCCGAACAATTTGCCTTGCTTAACAAACACTGACCCTGAAGAGAGCCACCCCCATTCTTGTGAGCCCACTACTTACCACATACCCGGTCCTGCACTGGGGGAGTCCCTTTCTGGCTTCTCCCGCTTTGACTCTCCTCAGCACCAATGCTGGATGCCCCTGCTGTGCTGGGAGAAGACAACGGTCCATTGAGACCCAGGAGGACGGATCAACCTACGGATACCATGCCAGGAGCAGAGATAGGCGTGCATGTGGCACCAGCCTGGATACTCACGAGAGCCCTAACGTCTGCCACATCTGGGGGCACATGCCTCACAGGCCGGGATAGAATATGGGAATGGCCCCCTGTAGACTGCTGCACAGAGGAGCCTGGGTTCCCCCGTGGCCCCTGGCTGGCTCCCCAGTCCTGGCCTCCCCAGTGGTGGAGGTAGCGTCATGGCAGGGGCACACTGAAAGAGTGATGGTAGCTTGAAAGACATGCTAACCTGCCTCTCTGGGGGTATCAGCAACAATTGCTCTTCCACAGAGGCCTCAGAGTTGCAGCCAGATAGCTGGAATGTGGAGGGTCCAGTAAACCGCACCTTCCTCGAAGCGCTGTTTACCTTCCTCAAAGAGGACCTGCAGGCTGTTAAAAGGGACTCCTCCCAAGAAATAAAGTCAGTCTGCACCACGGTCGCCGACCTCGAAAAGAGGGTCTCTAACCTTGAGGACCAGGAGGTAAGCAAAGAGGAAGAGCTGGAGCAATTCCAGCAGGAAATTGTCCGCTCATGTGAACAACAGATAGACCTCCAGGTGGAGGATCTCTAGAATCGCTTCAGAAGGAGCACCATCTACATTTGTGGTGCCCCCACAGGAGCAGAGAACAACAACATAGAGGCATACGTCCAGGCTTTGTTTTGTTCACCCATAACCTCAAGGCCCTGACAACTCCACCATCCAGTTGGATTGCACCCACAGAACCTGCCCACCAGGATCAGGTTTGGCCCCTCTCTCAGATATCCTGACCTGCGTATATGAGTTCCAAGTAAAGGAGCAGATCCTCTGATGGGCTTGAGGAATGTATCCGCTTCAATTTCTGGGGACACCCTGGTGCTGTACCAGGATCTTTCTGTCTTGACCCAACAGAAGCGCAAGAACATCCGGCCCTTGACCTCTTTCCCCTGGGACCACAATGTCTCATACTCTAGGGGACATCCCCTCTGACTTATCTTGAGGTGGGATTGTAGGCTACACCAAATACGCTCTCTCTCAGCTACGAAGGAGCTCCTGGGAATACTGGCTGACCAAGCTGGGTCCTCTGGGAGTGAAGGGAAGGAACCAGACACTACAAAACAATGCAGAGAAAGATGAAGGTCTTCCATCATGGGTGGCTTTTGGCCTGATACGGAGATGATGGCATAGGAGAGGAAATCGTTTTTTGATTCAGCTGCATCGGACTCCAGCAACTAGCACCTTCTAAACGACGAACCAGTTCTTCTGTATCTGAAAGGTAGGGAGAGGAGAGAGGACAACCTGTTATAATTAACATTATTACGTTTATCCTCTTTCAGTTAACACCACTTGTCATGACGTTATGTGATGTAATGGCACAGCCCCTTCTCACCTCTCCTGTACTCTTTAAGAGAACATTCATTCTGTTGAAAGAAGGAGTTTGCACTAGAATGTTGGTGAGGAGGATTCTAATCTGTCATGTGAGGAGAGTGGACTGAGGCGTAGAGAGGAGATGCTAATAAACATTTCAACAACTAGTCCAGTCTTCATTTGGTGATTCTACTACAACACTGGCGACGACTGATCTGCGTAAGGGGGCATTGTGGTCTCCTCCCATTCTGTGTGTCCTCCACTTCAACTCTCTGTGAAATCCTGCACACTGCACCTCGTTTCTCCCCAGATATGGAGATCGGAGTTTGTGCCCTCATACTCTTCCGGCCTGTCATTGAAGGTACTGTATTCATCTCACCTTCTATTACGTCCCCGTTCACCTTGCTTCTGCTGTGGGCGATTCTCCTTTGTTTGGTGGACTTTCCGATCGGCTGGTGCACTTTCTGATCAGTAGCATCCCTTAAAGCCTTTGCGATCATTCGGCCCACGAGCCGTGAAGTGAATCGAGGTTCTAAGGAGTTCTGGGTCAAGGATCCTGTTATTGTTGCGGTAGCATTAACCACTTAGCTAACTACTTTAACTGTTAAGCCAAATCTGCCACATGCAGGAAATGCAACAGGAAAGGCCACTTCACCAGAGTATGCAGAAACATATCTAAAAATATGAAAGTAAATGACAATAATTGACCTGAAGAGAAATCCCAAAGCATAAGAAAGCACAACCAATCAAATAAAATATCCAGAATGTGAAGTTTACCTAGACGGCAAACCTGTGAAAATGTTAGTAGAATCTTGTTCTCCCTTTACCCTTATCAATATTTCCGACTTCAAGTCCATGACCAATAATGAGAATCCTACTCTCATAACCCCAAATATTTTACCTAGTGGATATGCTAAAGACCTGATTCCCCTTAAAGGCATGGTACAAACATGCATTACTTTTAAGAATCGATCTACCATCGGTAAAGTGTACATAGTACATGAAGGATCAAATCTCCACGGATGGCAACATCAAAAATAATTAGGAATAAAATTAGATCCTAACAACCCTGAGCAAGTACTAATAGTAAATCCCTTATTGATATGATAGTGATTCCAAGAGCTAATAGTGACCATCAAGCCCTTAGTGCAGAATTTTCAGCCCCCCTCTTCACAAATAATGTCTTGCCCATGTGTGTAACAGGTAACAATAGGAAGATTACTAACAACAAGAAGAATCTAAAATGGGAAGCGGTGGCGAATGATATGATGATCCAGACAAAAATGTATCAGTGGATTAGAGAGAGTTTGTCCTCCTTGGCTTCTATTCATCCTGCAATAGCTAACTTTGTCCATTTACATTGCAGCTTGATGAATCATTTGAAATCTCTCTTTACAGTGGTAAGACGCAGAGGGACTGCCACCTATATACCACCGAGGTGGTTTTCAAAGGCATGTCGGCTGGCAAAGGTTCAGCTTCTAGGCACAATGAAAAGCTGGGATTTATAAGAGATAAAATTGCTAGAGGCACCTATAAAAAAACAATAAGAGATGCTAAAGAAAGGTGGGAGAGTGGCCAGTGGGATAGTCTAACTGCAGCCCTCCAAGAGGGGGATATCAAATTATTTTGGAAATTGGTGGTAGACAGGAAAGACCCCCTCCAATTTTGATAGCAGCCCCACAATCCAACCTGAACAGTGGGTAACCCACTTTGGAGATCCCTATAGGGGAAAGCACAGCATCAGGGCACTCCAACTACCTTTTGAGGGTACTATTAACTACCAATCAAGCAACAATTTGGTTGTTCTAGTTTTGATCTGGGTGGCTTTACTATGGAGGAAACCTCCCAAGCTTTGAAAACGCTACACAAGCGAAAAAACCCTGGCCCAGATGGTATTCCGGGAGACATGTATCCGTCACGTCCAGAGGTTTGGATACCTTACCTGAACACCCTAATTAATGCTATTTTGAGGAGAGAGGGTATTCCCCCATCATGGCGGGAAGCAACAATAGTCCCAGTTTATAAAAAGGGGGACAGAGATTCTCCAGGGAACTACAGGCAGATAAGTTTAATTGACATTAGTCAAAAGGTTTTTTTGCAAACAAGTTTTAACCAGGTTACACTTGTGGATCAATGACAATCGTATTCTTGTTGACTGGCAGGCAGGATTCAAGAAAGGGTTGAGCACAGTCGACCAAGTGTTCAGGATCAGATCAGTATGTTGGAAATACTTGGTTTTAAAACAAGTTCACTTGTATGTCGCCTTCATTGATTTGAAGGCGGCATTTGATCTAGTCGCACAGGATCAACTCTGGAAAGTTCAAAATGGTTATAGTCTGGATAGCTAACTTCTAAGGCTAATGATTTACATGCATGAAGGCACCTTCGCAAGAGTTAGATGGACCAGGGGGGTGACCTAACTAGCCCAATCCCTATTGCGAAAGGGGTCAGGCAGGGGTGTGTCCTGGCCCCCACATTGTTTAGTCTTTATGTAAATGGTGCAGTGGACCAGCTGGCCGAGTGCAATCATGATGCCCCCAAATTATATGGGAATCATTTACCAAATCTTAAATTTACTGATGACACTTTGTTGATATCAAGAACCCCGATGGGATTGCAAAACGAACTAGACTCCTTTGCGGCATTCTGTGAAAAGAGGGGGCTTGAAATTAACCGAGCAAAATCAAAGTTTATGGCCTTAAATCCACACAAATCTATTAGGAGGAAAATTACTATAGTGGGTGCTCCTATAGAGCAAGTCAGGGAATTCGATTACCTAGGGATAAGATTAACAGAGAATCTATCTTGGACCCCGCAAATAGAAAAAAGTTCTGTTACCCTTTATCAGTGGTCTATGTCAATCGGAAGAAAAATTAAGAACTCAACGGAGGGGCCCTTTCTCCAGCCCTTATGGTATACAAGGCTGCAGCAGTGACTGCCGCAATCTACAGTGTGGAACTCTGGGGTCACTGCGATTCGTACAAACTAACCCTGACTGAAAATAAGTTCTTATGCTTGTTGTTACATTGCCTGCTGGCACACCCCTTATTCCATTTAGATTTGATCTGGCTCTAAACCAATTACACCGTATAATTGAATTAAAACTGTTACTTTACTGGGTGCGTTTATGGTCCTCTGAGCATTTGGGCTCCTATAGGGTAGTTATGCTAGAACTATTATGTATTGACAAAACTGTATCAACCCCCTGGCTAAAATATATAAAGGATCTGTGCTACTGGTTCAAAATGGAGGAGATATGGAGGTCTCCATGGAGCATAACGAGAAGCATGGCACGGCGTGTAAAGCATCTCTATTGCGAGGCGGTATTAATCCAGATTTGGCAGGATCAGATGATAGGCAAAAGAACCAAGCAGCTTTTACAGCATAAGTGCTCACCTATGTTTGAACATTACATAGATAGCATATATCCAGCTCAGGCCAAAAACCTCTTTATCAAATTTAGATTAGGGATCTTGCCACTGAATTTTGTCACCTCTAATTGGAAAAAAGACAATGGTGCGACTAGATTTTGCCTTTTTTGTCTGACAGAAACAGAATCTATAGCTCATTTTCTGTTTTTTTCCCCAAGTTATTTAAAGCCCAGGAGGAAGTGGATCATTCCTCTATGCAGGTCCCTCGGCTCCCTGAAACATCAGGAGAGGCTTCACATACTAATGTGCGATACAAGCGAAACACTAGTGTTTGCAGTTGCTAGCTTTTTATGTAGCGCTTGGATTGTGAGATCCAGGGAAACTCTCTATCATGTAGATCCAAATTCTTGTACTGTGGTAACTGGATTAAAATTAAGATTTTGATAGTGTCTATGTTACCATTATTTCATCTCAACAACAGGCATAAAATTACTACAGTAGTATATAGACGAGGACTCAGATTATGACAGAATGATTACTTGTGCTGTTGTGTAGCCATTTTAGTTATAGGTCCATGCACGTTATTTTAGTATACTAGGCCTAACGCTGTGCACTTTAACCTAGATATGTTTTATTCAGCTTCATTTTATTATTCTTATAAAAGCCACTTTTATGGTCTTGTTTTATTTTACTCTATCTATATGTTTTTGCCTAGGCCAGCACTGCATTCTCAAACAAGACATTCTTGCTCACTCTGTGCTTCTTTCAAGGCTGCAGTAAGTTAGGTTGCCGATGAACGTGGTACAAGTTTTGTCTCTGACATTGGTAGTAAAACTCATCCTTACGTAGGCACATTTTCTCAGAACATCAGTTGTTTTGTTATAAAAACACTTCCCTATCCCTTACATGTTAGAGGGAAATTCCAGCCAGAGAACCACGACTGTATGTTGATTGCCGAACCCTTCGCTACAGCTGCTTATGCAGACTTCGGGCCTTTGCTCAGGTATGGGGGATGATGTCTTCCCAGGGGAACCTGAAGGGCAGAATTAGAGCTTAACACGCTGTGCTCCATTGTAGCCTAGGCAGGAATACGTCTATTTACTCTAGTGACAATATGGTAGCGTTATTTGTATGATTTACTCTCCTTGTCACTATTTTAATCTTGTCATGCTGTATCATCCTGACTATTGCAGCCCATGCTTTGCTATCTAAGATGCAGTCGCTTCATTAAAACATTATTGAAACATATACTGCCTCTGTTTGTCATTGTGTATGTGAGAATAATGTAATTGAGAGAAATGGATGGGACCTGAGTGACCACGGTTTCCCTGAGAAATCATTTATGTCATGCACTTGGCTGCCCAATCATCCCTGCCCTTGGGTAGAGATGAGGCACTGCTAGTTAGCCAGAGCAAAACCCGGATTGGGTCGACAGGTGTCACCTGTAGTGGGCCAGACCCAGTCTCCCACATCACAGGCGATCCTGCCGCTCAAAATCCAGTAGTCTCATTAGAATAATGAGAGTCTACGTGAGATTTCGATGCCAATGTTTGGTCAGGCTCTAATTTCCGGGTCCTCCTGAGTATCTCTGTCTCACTGCATACAAAGACACCTCAGTACTATATATGGAGACTATGTGGTATTGAGGATTTCCTCCTCAGCTAAGTAGGGATCACCTATCTGACGATGGAGGCTGTTCAAGCTTGAACTCTAAAAGGATAATTCCCATTAGGTGTGCTTATCTATGAACAAACTTACCATTCATTATGGCGAATCCGCAACAGGTATTAACTGCAGTCAATATGAGACCGCCCCTTACTGCACATTTATTGGCAAATGGCCTAACGGCCCAGGGGGGTCCAGTCACACTTGTTGTTGATGCAGATGCAGCATATAGAACAAAACTATTTTATTCTTCAGTCACTTTTCCAGCAGTTGATAGGAACACAAATACATTCCATCATTATACACCTGCAAACATACCTGAACAATACAGAGCATACACATATTTAGATATACCTTTATCATATCAAGAACATAATAATTGGCTTGATGGCGCCCTACTCCACACAACTTTACCTGTTAGGTTAGGTCCTCTAAGTAATG
Organism: Pleurodeles waltl; assembly: GCF_031143425.1. Taxonomy (NCBI): domain Eukaryota; kingdom Metazoa; phylum Chordata; class Amphibia; order Caudata; family Salamandridae; genus Pleurodeles; species Pleurodeles waltl. The sequence goes on along the minus strand of NC_090439.1, from coordinate 763,476,792 downwards.
ATGGTCCTACCTTGCCCTTATTGGCCAGTTATACACCTCTCCCTGCAGTAGCAAATTTAGCAGTAGCTGAAGTCCGTCATTTACATACTGATATGACGGCAATATACAGACATTTAGTACAGTTTGTAATGCAAACATTAAATACAAACTCAGCACGTGCTGCTCCAGTGCAACCACATGCAGCAACACCAGGTATTAATCCTGCGACTGTTCATTCAATCTTGGGTAAAGTACCCGCCAAACGAGAAGAAATTCCGTTTTGGTTGCTCAAAAAATAAGTGTACTGGAAGTTTTTCCCCATACGGGACCTCAGGATAAACATAGAATACTAACAATGTGCTTGCCATCTGGGATGGTTCCGACAGCAGATAACTATGATACATGGGGCACAGTGTTTGCCACGCTCCATACTACCACACAAAGTACACCAACAATTGGCAACTTACCAGAAGTGTTAAAACAAATTCAAGATGAATACTGGGCTGCCCTGGCCTTAGACTTGGGGATGCAATTAATGGGCAACTTTGCCATTGTACCCTCAATCATTTTAAGTAACCTTAAAGGGGAAGCGTCGCAGTGTGCACGAGGCTCCGGGATGTTCCTCAACAGGATCAAGAAAATGAGTTGTCAAAGATTATCGCAGAGACCTACTCTAGTATTGGTCGAGATAGTTTGAGGGCTAGACCCACAAAACCACAATTTCAGGGTAAATCTAATAAAGATTTTACCAAGCAGGCTCCTGAGGGTAATAAGAAACGCTGGGATAAAAAACAACAAACTCCTAAAAAAAAAAGGGGAGAATCTCTGTGTACGGAGACCCCACAGAATAAATATAATCTCAGAAATAGAGAAAATATAAAAACGCCCAACCATTAACTATACTGATACACGCCAATCTCGTTCCTTTCAGGACTCATTGGAAAAATGCAGTGAAAGAGGTGGGCGGTCAGAGCGAAGGACAGAGTACGTGAAACCGAGACAGGAATCACAACGCTCATCAGAGGTTTCTGTTAAAAAGGAAGAGAAACCTCCCCAACAAAAATGACAATTTAAAAAGAAAAAGGTGGCAGCAGATGCAGTTCGACATGCCACTCAAGAAGAGGGTCCTCTTAAAGAACAGGACATGGGCACTAGCGCTGCTAGACAGCGCGGCATAGGTCACAATAGTTTGTCAGAATCTTCTAGAGCATCTGGAGGTGAAAGCAACTGATGACTTTCTACAAGCAGAAACTGCGGACATGCGTCTCTCCACGCCTGATAGGGTGTACAAAGTAACGCTACAGTTAGAAGGAGACAATGAACGCACAATAGACGCAATCTTTGGGATTGCGTAGTGAACATATACTTAATCTTGTTGGCCGAACAAGATTGGCCACCTGAATTTGTCCATACCTGCCCATATGGGGAAGATGTTATCAAACCTTCTTTCTCACCCTTAGTTCCAGAGGAGCTTGCAGAATCCTACGCAATCGATTGGGCATTGGTGCAGGCACCCTTGTTATGTCACAATCACGTAGGATGGGATAAAAATTGCCCCTACCACGTAATTCCTATTAAAAATCAACCCCAACCTCAACCCCAGTATCCAATAAAACATGATGCAAAAGCACCGGTGAGAGAAATTCTCAAACAACTGGAGTACCAGGGTGTAATTGAACCTTGTGTCTCCCCAATGAATAACCCATTATTCCCAGTAGCTAAACCTGACTATTCATACAGAATACCAAAAAAGGGGAAAAAGAGGGTCCCTGATGTGAATGTAGCAGCTCAACCAGGGAAAAATAAGCTAAAGTTGTAAAAAGACCAAGAGCTACTCTAAGTTCTCAATATACAGATACATAAACAACCCAAAAAATATAATTATAGATATAAATAAATTCACCTTATAATATATGACAACAATCATTTGCTGGCTATATGTCCAATCTAAGGCTACACCAATAACAAAACCTTCACTACAACAAATCTCATTTCATAGGGTCATAAAATGATTTCATCAATATTTTATTATATGATATCAAATGCATAAAAAATAAAAAAACAATACGTCACATAAATCGTACCACAATCATACAACAATAATAAATACAAAAATATATCGAAAAATACAATCAATATATTATATATCTATAATATACAAATTATATAGAATATTATTATTAATATATATATATATATATATATATACGCATATATAAGGCTAAAAAGCCTAATATCTGTTATCACAATACACTAGTATTATATTCCAGGAACATAGTAGGAACCCAAAGCCTACGTGAGTTTCGGTACTCTTCACAATGGGGGCAACCTTCATCAGGGCCGTTCCAAAGCATGTATTCAAATGTGGATGCTAACGCTATAGGAAGGACATATTGATGAAATGAAATGCCAATCTCTTGATGTATTCCATATCAGAAGAAGATGTCTAGTACAAAAAATGCATAAAGGGCAACCTTGAAATAGCGAAGTCCAGATTTCAAGACATAGGGGGTCCTTACAACATTGGCGGTAAATGCCGCTCACCGCCGTGCAGAAGACCACCAACACACCGCCGCGGCCGCAGAATTACGAGCCAAAGCTCGGAATCCGCCAAAATTTAGACACCCACACAAGTCCGCCACACCAAAGGTCAGTGATAAACTGGCGATAACAAAACCTCCACCGTCACGCCAACAGGAATACACCCACACTATTACGACCCACGAATCCATGCAGCGGTCTTTCAACCGCGGTATTCCATTGGCGGTGCACACCGCCGCTCTCAAAATACACACACATTTACAAAACACTACCACATTGGACAATTCCAAATACACATACACACACCACTCTCACACACCCAATACAATATAAAACACACACCCACATCACCCTCAAACCCTTACAATCACAATTGCGACTGAAGGCCAGAGAGAGACACCACCATCTACAAACTAGCATCCACAGGCACTCAACACCATCACTCACACAACATCCATACACAAAACACCACACACCCCTAAACATCACCCCACACATCACAACACACACCACCCCACACATCACCCACGCCACCCCATGGCACCGCAAAGACACCCCAGGTTCTCTGAGGAGGAGCTCAGGGTCATGGTGGAGGAAATCATCCGGGTAGAGCCACAGCTATTCGGATCACAGGTGCAGCACACCACCATAGCTAGGAAGATGGAGCTATGGCACAGAATCGTGGACAGGGTCAACTCAGTGGGACAGCACCCAAGAACACGGGATGACATCAGGAACGATCTACGGGGGAAGGTGCGTTCCGTGGTCTCAAGACACCACATCGCGGTTCAGAGGACTAGCGGCGGACCCCAACCTCCTCCCCCACAACTAACAACATGGGAGGAGCAGGTCTTGGCTATACTGCATCCTGAGGGCCTCGCAGGAGTAGCTGGAGGAATGGACTCTGGTAAGGCAAATCTTTCACTACTTCATCTCCCACCCTACCTGCATGCTATCACATCCCCCCACCCTCACCCCCATCACTCCAACTCCTCAAATATGTCCCTCTATCCCAACACACCCATCCCAACACCAAGCCATGCATGCAACACCAAAGCATGGACACCCATCACCAATGCATGGCCATTACACATACCCACACACACCCCTAAACATTTAGCACACAAGGTCCTACCCAAGAATGCAAGCACTGGGGTACAGGGTCACCCACCCATTGCACACCATGGCACACACAGATGCAATAATCATGCCTTTACACCCCTGCAGGACCCCTACCCAACGTCACCGGAAAGGAGGCTCCAGACCTGTCCACTCCCCCCACAGAAGAGGCCCACAGTGATGACAGCAGCTCTGTCCAACTGGATCTAGATGACCAGCCCGGCCAATCTGGGACCTCGGGACAGTCGGTTCCCCTCACACTGGCACATGCCACAACAGAGCCTTCCCCTCTGGAAACACCAGCACAGCACCCACCCAGCGGGCCCATACCTCTGTCCCCAGGACACATCAAGCAGCAGTGTGTCCACCACTACAGGGAACCCAGGCTAACCCACCACGCCAACAACACCAGGGCCCCGGGGGCAGTGGCAGTGGGCACACCGTTCAGGGGACAGAGGCCCAGGAACACAGGGGAACTGGGCGGGCTGATCTGCGACAGGGGAGGACAGGCCCAGGGAACCCACTCTCCACAAGGCCCTCTCCAACATCATGGGAGCCTACCACCATTCCCAGGAGACGATGGCAACGGTATTGGCCAAGTTTCAGGAGACCCAGCGGCTGCAGGAGGAACAGTATTTGAGGTTCAGGGAGGAACTGAAATCCATCAATTCCACCCTGGGCACCATTGTAGGGGTGCTGAAGGAACTCGTCAACACCAGGAGGGACACTGTGGCACAAGAAGGGGCCCCTGACACTAGCCTAGACGATGAACTGCCCACCACCTCCACCAGTGCTAGCGGACAGGAGGCACCGCCACAGGACCACGACACCAGCACCCCACCCCTGCAGATGGAGAACCACACCGCAAACGGTCCCTGAGATCCAGGACAAAGACAGAGAACAATGCCAAGACCCCCACCAAAAAATGAGACCACCCTGATTGTCATCCTTCTGTCCCACTTAGTTACCCTGTCCATCCATCAACTGCGACAGCTCCACTTCCTATGCCCCTTTGGACAATGCACGTGTGAGACTAATAGACTGGACTCTGCCATGGACATTCCTCCACCATCACCCCTGACCATTTTACACCACCCTCCAATATTTAGCACTTAAATAAACATCCTTAAAGCACAAAACAATCTGGAGTCAGTCTGTGCTTCTGAAAATGTGTAATTGCAATAACTGTGGAAAACTGCTATATCCATTGTATTGTCAACATACCCATGTCACACAGCTCTAGTCCATACAGAAACAAAGCAGATGTCACACAGTGGGACCCACATTTGTGAACTTGAAAGGGAAAGTGACAACTCAGGGTCCATACACTGGGTGAAAGTGACAGACAGATTAGAGGTAGAACAAGTGTATCAGATGTAGGAGGCAGTGATGTCTTCTTACCTGTGTCTCACTGGAAGTATTGATGAATCACTGTATTTCTGTTGTCGATATCCTCTTCTTCTGCTTCCTCGTCTTCACTCTCCACAGGCTCCACAGCTGCCACAACACCTCCATCTGGACCATCCTCCTGCAGAAAAGGCACCTGTTGTCGCAAAGCCAAGTTGTGCAGCATACAGCAGGCCACGATGATCTGGCACACCTTCTTTGGTGAGTAGAATAGGGAACCACCTGTCATATGGAGGCACCGGAACCTGGCCTTCAGGAGGCCGAAGGTTCGCTCTATAACCCTCCTAGTTCGCGCATGGGCCTCATTGTAGCGTTCCTCTGCCCTTGTCCTGGGATTCCTCACTGGAGTCAATAGCCATGACAGGTTGGGGTAACCAGAGTCACCTGCAAATGTCGAGGGACAACTGTTAGACACACAATAACTCTTAGGGACATACCCAGACACCTAGTCACACTGTATAGGGTCATTGTCCTCACCTAATAGCCACACACGGTGCCCCTGGAGTTGCCCCATCACATAAGGGATGCTGCTATTCCTCAGAATGTAAGCGTCATGCACTGAGCCAGGAAACTTGGCATTCACATGGGATATGTACTGGTCGGCCAAACACATTCATAGAATGGTAACTCTTCCGGTTTCTGTACACCTGTTCACTCCTGCAGGGGGGACCAAGGCCACATGTGTCCCATCAATGGCACATATGATGTTGGGGATATGTCCCAGAGCATAGAAGTCACCTTTCACTGTAGGCAAATCCTCCACCTGAGGGAAGACGATGTAGCTGCGCACGTGTTTCAGCAGGGCAGACAACACTCTGGACAACACGTTTGAGAACATAGGCTGGGACATCTCTGATGCTATGGCCACTGTTGTTTGAAAAGACCCACTTGCCAGGAAATGGAGTACTGACAGGACCTGCACTAGAGGGGGGATCCCTGTGGGATGGCGGATAGCTGACATCAGGTCTGGCTCCAACTGGGCACACAGTTCCTGGATTGTGGCACGGTCCAGTCTGTAGGTGACAATTACATGTCACTCCTTCATTGTTGACAGGTCCGCCAGAGGTCTTTACACCGGAGGATGCCGCCATCTCTTCACCTGCCCCAGCGGATATGCTCTATGGAGGAGAACAGCGAGCAGAGAGTCAGCCAACACTGGGGTACGAAAACACAACTTTATTCCACAATTTTTTAATCCGCTATGTGCCTGTATTAGTGTGTATGCAAGGCCTAGATATGTGTGACGCATTTAAAATTAATGCCATGTGGCCCCCTGAAATGGCGGCTGCCTGACCTGTAATGTGGGACAGGGGGATATGAGGTAACTGCGCTGGAGTTGTGCACCGTCGTGGTAGGCGGTCGAAGACCACAGCGCAATCCTGCATTGGTTAACATTGGACCCTATGGGTCCCAAGATCCAATGACGATGTACACCGGCGTTGACGGTAGACACCGCCGCGGACGTCACCGCAATTTTCTGTCTATTCACTCACTTGATACCTGATCTTCGACAGGAGAGGACCTACACTGCAAGTGCTGCTGTGACCTCAGTCTGGAAGAGACAATGGCTCATGTGTCTGGGGAAAGGGCCACTGCCTTCTCCACGGAGGAGTTGGAGAAACTAGTGGATGGGGTCCTCCCCCAGTACACGCTACTCTACGGTCCTCCAGACAAAAAGGTAAGTACACTGTGAGCATGCCGAATGGGCAATGCCTGTGTGGAGTGGTGTGGATGGAAGATAGGGGGGAGATAATGAGGCGTGCATGAAACGATGATGAGTGCATGTGCATCATGGCAAGCGTAGGGATGCGGTCCAATGACTGTGACGGTGCAGACGGTTATATCTTCTACTTTTCCCCTGTACTATTACTGTAGGTCAGCGCCCACCAGAAGAAGGATATTTGGCGTTCCATTGCCAAGGAAGTCCGGACCCTGGGGGTCCACCACAGACGGCGCACCCACTGCCGGAAAAGATGGGAGGACATTCGCCGCTGGAGCAAGAAGACGGCGGAGGCCCAGCTGGGGACCATGACCCCCCTGATGTTCCGGATCCTGGCAGTGCCTATCCGGAGTTGGATGGGTGCTTGAGGGCATCACAGCAGCCACAAGGGGGTGAGTACACTCTCATTCAGCTGATTCAGCGCACATTGGAGGTGTCTAGGTAGGGGAGGTGGGCTGTGGGTTCCCCTGGAGGGCGACACAACGGAGTCTGAAGCCACCAGTGGGACGGAGGGCGAGGGGAGCTCCACGGCAGGGACAGGAGCTGAGACCAGCGACACGGACTCCTCCTCTGATGTGAGCTCCCTTGCGGTGGTGGGCCCGTCTGTCCCCACCGCATCTACAGGTACAGCCACCACACCCCCTACCAGCACCGCCCTCCCAGCAGCCCCTCAGCGTGTGCCCCGTGGCCAATCACCCAGGAGGGTGGCATCTCCTTCGCCCCAGGCACCTCAGCCCCTGCCAGCCCTGCTGCCCTCAGTGAGGAGGCCATTGACCTCCTTAGGTCCCTCACTGTTGGGCAGTCTACCATTTTGAATGCCATCCAGGATGTAGAGAGGCAGTTGCAACAGACCAATGCATACCTGGAGGGCATTAATTCTGGTCAGGCAGTGAGCTTTTCAGACTCTGGCCTCAGCACTGAGGGCAGCCATTGTCCCTGTGTCCAGCCTCCCCCCTCCAACTTTCTCCACCCAGACCCAAACACCTGTACCTCAGCCTATCCCAAGCACACCATCAGACCAGCATGCACCCACCTCAACACACAAGGGAATCTCTGGCAAACATAAGCACCACACATCCCACAGGCACTCACACAAGCATCATACCCATGCACACATACCAACATCCACTGCGTCCCCTGTGTCCCCCTCCTCCTCGTCTCCCTCCTCCCTCCATGTCTCGTCTCCACTCACACCTGCATGCACTACATCTTCAGCCACTACGTCCATCACCAGCACACCCATCACCACACCCCGCTCACGTGCACTTACCACCCCCACTACCATTCACACATCCCCTGTGTCCTCTCCCAGTGTGTCTGTGAGCCCACCTCCCAAGGTACACAAACGCAACCAGACACCCACCCAGCAGCCATCCACCTCACGACAGCCTCCAGCCCATGCACCTTCACCCGAAGTTAGCAAACGTACACCTCCTACAACCACTACCTCTTCCTTCACTCCCAAACCCCCTCCATCTACCCTTCCCAGTGTGTCCCAAAAACTTTTCCTGTCCAACCTTGACCTCTTCCCCTCACCTCCTCCACCCCTTCAGTCCCCTAGGGCCCGCCTTTCCAGGTCCCAACCCAGCACCTCAGCCACAACATCAGTGGGAACAGTGGTGGCAGCAGTAACCAGCTTCTGGAGTGCGCCAAGCAGCTGGGCAGACAGTATGCCAAGGAGCCAGACAACGGACAGTCCCCCACCTCAGAAGCATAAAAAGTTGGCCAATGCAAGCCGGGAGAAAGGCAAAACATCTACCACCAAAGTCTCTCCCAGGAGTACAGTTGGGAGTGGGAAGACAGCTGTGCCATCATACAAGGTGGGGAAGGGGCACAGAAAGACAGGCAAGTCGCTGAAAACCTGCACGGCGGATGAGACCGCCACCAGCACCGCTGCCAAGGACACCGCCGCCACAAGCACCACTTCACAGGACACTGGCGCCACCAGCACCGCTGCCAAGGACACCGCCGCCACCCGCACCGCTGCCAAGGACACCGCCGCCACCAGCACCGCTGCCAAGTACACCGCTGCCACCAGCACCGCAGGCCAATGAGCGCCAACAGCTCCAACGCTACTGAGGCCGCCACGAGCAGGAAAAAGCACTCTGGGCACAAAGCCCCCTCCAGAACCAGTAGAGAAAGGCATCTACTACCTCTGTCCTTGGCAGGATGAAGCACTCTGGGCACAAAGCCCCCTCCAGAACCATTGGAGATTCACATCCACTACCTCTGTCCTTGGCAGGATGAAGCACTCTGGGCACAAAGCCCCCTCCAGAACCAGTGGAGAAAGGCATCCACTACCTCAGTCCTTGGCAGGATGAAGCACTCTGGGCAAAAAGCCCCCTCCAGAACCAGTGGAGAAAGGCATCCACTACCTCTGTCCTTGGCAGGATGAAGCACTCTGGGCACAAAGCCCCCTCCAGAACCAGTGGAGAAAGGCATCAACTACCTCTGTCCTTGGCAGGATGAAGCACTCTGGGTACAAAGCCCCCTCCAGAACCAGTGGAAAAAGGTATCCACTACCTCTGTCCTTGGCAGGATGAAGCACTCTGGGCACAAAGCCCCGTCCAGAACCACTGGAAACTGTTATCCACTAGAGAGACTGCGGTTTTGCACTCCCCAGCATAAAGCAGTGGGCAAACCACCCACTGGAGAGACTTGTGAGACAGTGGCTTTGCACTCCCCAGGATAAATCAGTTGGCAAACCACCCACTGGAGAGACTTGTGAGACTGTGGCTTTGCACTCCCCAGGATAAAGCAGTGGGCAAACCACCCACTGTAGAGACTTGTGAGACTGTGGCTTTGCACTCCCCAGGATAAATCAGTGGGCAAACCACCCATTGGAGAGACTTGTGAGACTGTGGTTTTGCACTCCCCAGGATAAAGCAGTGGGCAAACCATCCACTGGAGAGACTTGTGAGACTGTGGCTTTGCACTCCCCAGGATACAGCAGTCGGCAAGGAGCCCCCTCACGGATCTAGCGTTGTGCACTCATCCAGCTGAGGTGCCCCCCCTTCCCTTCCCCCTGAGGTGCCTGTTGTATTTCTATCTGATGCCCCTGCAGTGTTCTCTCCGTTTTGATCGGGTATCTTGTGTGGGCCTCGCCCATGCATTTTGGGCCCAGTGGTCCACAGACTTTTATGGTGCAATACCTTGGACTTGTATGCTTGGTGTATATATTTGTTTATAGTGTATATATATATTTTTTGAGTACTGGATTTTAATCGATTACAAACGTTCAAATCATTTCCTTTTGTCTTTGCATTATTCCAGGGGGTTGGGGGTGGTGTAACTGTAATGTATCATGATGTTTTAGTATGTTGCGGGTGTGTGTCACTCTCTTTTCCCTCCCCCCCATTTCGTAGGTGCAGTACTCACCGTGGTCTTCACCGTCGGCGTTCATGCTCCTGGTAGAGGAGCAGGTAGACAAAGGCAGGGAGTATCTGGAGTTCCGGTTCCATGACGTCCTGCTTCCTCGTGGGGTGTGTAGAGGTGAGCATTTTCCCTTCCAAGTCCTGTTTCCACCGTGTTTTTGTTCACGGTGAATCCACCCCGGAAAAGGTGGCAGATTGGACTGTTGTAATACTGTGGGCGGTACATTGTGTTCCACCTGTCTGTTGGCGGTTCCTGCCACGGTGTTTGTTTGTACCGCTGTGGCGGTCGGAGTGTTAAAGTGGCTGTCTATGTTGGCGGTTTCCACCACGCTTGTGATTCAATTTTTTTTACCGCCGGCCTGTTGGCGGCTTTACCGCCGATTTAACACCGACCGCCAGGGTTGCAATGACCACCATAATGTCACATAAACCACAGATACAAAAATAAAAATGAAAACCTAACACCAGCATAGCCCAAAATTAATAGAGGAAAAACATGTAGATACATATATAGATAGACCCCATTGGTGAAGCATGCATCAGGATATAGAAAAGATAAATGTTGCCTCGTACTTTATTCTGTGCACCTCAGCATGCATTTAGATCTTATTAATCAACCGTGGTATATACAGATTTGTATGAGCCATATATCACTACAGTTGTCTTTCACCAAAATAAAGCTGCAAAATCTGTGTCCAGCTGGTCCCTTCATGTTATTTTAAAGCATATATCTACCTATAGGGATCTCTGGATACATTTTTTCATAATGGATCGGCGGTCTATCAAGAAGAACAGGAAAAGCCACTTTTCACACATGGTGTCGGTCGCGTACATTTCTCATAGTGTTAAATCACCTATAAGGCAAGACGAGATTGTAACTACAGAAATAGGTGCCAGAGATAAACCTAACTTAGTTGACCAAAGTACTGTTAACTTCACTTTACCTCCACTAGTTAGCGGTTCATTGATGGGAGGAAAATTCTTGTGACGAAAAGTTTTGTAATTTAAGATCGTCACTATGGCAGACGCGTTCACTGTGTCAATCTGAGAGACAAGAATAGAGAATTTCCTGACTTACTACAAACAAACAAATATAAATTACAGCTTTTCACTTCATTCTGTATCATGTGGACAGATAAGCTGCCACCGCCAAACGGCTTACCTGGAAACTCGATGTATATTCACATAATCTCCTAGTGAATGCGCCGGTTGGCATTCACTCATTTTAACCTCCCGTTCACATGACTTAGAGAGGTTTAAAGATGACATGTAACGTATTCCGACCCGCTATGCAAGGAGAATAAGTATAGAAAAACAGTTGCCATATTGGAGTAGGGTGATTTGTTATAGAATAAATGTGCAAAGGTGTGAGAAGGTAGCCTCTTTCTAGCCTTGTTACCCCCACTTTTGGCCTGTTTGTGAGTGTATGTCAGGGTGTTTGTCACTGTTTTCACTGTCTCACTGGGATCCTGATAGCCAGGCCTCAGTGCTCATAGTGAAAACACTATGTTTTCAGTATGGTTGTTATGTGTCACTGGGATCCTGCTGGTCAGGACCCCAGTGCTCATAGGTTTGTGGCCTATATGTATGTGTCACTGGGACCCTGTCACACAGGGCCCCAGTGCTCATAGGTGTGCATGTATATGTTCCCTGTGTGGTGCCTAACTGTCTCACTGAGGCTCTGCTAACCAGAACCTCAGTGGTTATGCTCTCTCATTACTTTCAAATTGCCACTAACAGGCTAGTGACCAATTTTACCAATTTACATTGGCTTACTGGAACACCCTTATAATTCCCTAGTATATGGTACTGAGGTACCCAGGGTATTGGGGTTCCAGGAGATCCCTATGGGCTGCAGCATTTCTTTTGCCACCCATAGGGAGCTCTGACAATTCTTACACAGGCCTGCCACTGCAGCCTGAGTGAAATAACGTCCACGTTATTTCACAGCCATTTTACACTGCACTTAAGTAACTTATAAGTCACCTATATGTCTAACCTTTACCTGGTAAAGGTTAGGTGCAAAGTTACTTAGTGTGAGGGCACCCTGGCACTAGCCAAGGTGCCCCCACATTGTTCAGAGCCAATTCCCTGAACTTTGTGAGTGCGGGGACACCATTACACGCGTGCACTACATATAGGTCACTACCTATATGTAGCTTCACCATGGTAACTCCGAATATGGCCATGTAACATGTCTATGATCATGGAATTGCCCCCTCTATGCCATCCTGGCATTGTTGGTACAATTCCATGATCCCAGTGGTCTGTAGCACAGACCCTAGTACTGCCAGACTGCCCTTCCTGGGGTTTCACTGCAGCTGCTGCTGCTGCCAACCCCTCAGACAGGCAGCTGCCCTCCTGGGGTCCAGCCAGGCCTGGCCCAGGATGGCAGAACAAAGAACTTCCTCTGAGAGAGGGTGTGACACCCTCTCCCTTTGGAAAATGGTGTGAAGGCAGGGGAGGAGTAGCCTCCCCCAGCCTCTGGAAATGCTTTGTTGGGCACAGATGTGCCCAATTCTGCATAAGCCAGTCTACACCGGTTCAGGGACCCCTTAGTCCCTGCTCTGGCGCGAAACTGGACAAAGGAAAGGGGAGTGACCACTCCCCTGACCTGCACCTCCCCTGGGAGGTGTCCAGAGCTCCTCCAGTGTGCTCCAGACCTCTGCCATCTTGGAAACAGAGGTGCTGCTGGCACACTGGACTGCTCTGAGTGGCCAGTGCCACCAGGTGACGTCAGAGACTCCTTGTGATAGGCTCCTTCAGGTGTTAGTAGCCTTTCCTCTCTCCTAGGTAGCCAAACCCTCTTTTCTGGCTATTTAGGGTCTCTGTCTCTGGGGAAACTTCAGATAACGAATGCATGAGCTCAGCCGAGTTCCTCTGCATCTCCCTCTTCACCTTCTGATAAGGAATCGACCGCTGACCGCGCTGGAAGCCTGCAAACCTGCAACATAGTAGCAAAGACGACTACTGCAACTCTGTAACGCTGATCCTGACGCCTTCTCGACTGTTTTCCTGCTTGTGCATGCTGTGGGGGTAGTCTGCCTCCTCTCTGCACCAGAAGCTCCGAAGAAATCTCCCGTGGGTCGACGGAATCTTCTCCCTGCAACCGCAGGCACCAAAAAGCTGCATTACCGGTCCCTTGGGTCTCCTCTCAGCACGACGAGCGAGGTCCCTCGAATCCAGCGACACCGTCCAAGTGACCCCCACAGTCCAGTGACTCTTCAGCCCAAGTTTGGTGGAGGTAAGTCCTTGCCTCACCTCGCTGGGCTGCATTGCTGGGAACTGCGACTTTGCAAGCTACTCCGGCCCCTGTGCACTTCCGGCGGAAATCCTTCGTGCACAGCCAAGCCTGGGTCCACGGCACTCTAACCTGCATTGCACGACTTTCTAAGTTGGTCTCCGGCGACGTGGGACTCCTTTGTGCAACTTCGGCGAGCACCGTTTCATGCATCCTTGTAGTGCCTGTTTCTGGCACTTCTCCGGGTGCTACCTGCTTCAGTGAGGGCTCTTTGTCTTGCTCGACGTCCCCTCTCTCTGCAGGTCCAATTTGCGACCTCCTGGGCCCCAGCAGCGTCCAAAAAACGCCAAACGCACGATTTGCGTGTAGCAAGGCTTGTTGGCGTCCATCCGGCGGGAAAACACTTCTGCACGACTCTCCAAGGCGTGGGGGATCCATCCTCCAAAGGGGAAGTCTCTAGCCCTTGTCGTTCCTGCAGTATTCACAGTTCTTCAGCCTAGTAAGAGCTTCTTTGCACCAACCGCTGGCATTTCTTGGGCATCTGCCCATCTCCGAGCTGCTTGTGACTTTTGGACTTGGTCCCCTTGTTCCACAGGTACCCTCAGTCAGGAATCCATCGTTGTTGCATTGCTGATTTGTGTTTTCCTTGCATTTTCCCTCTAACACGACTATTTTGTCCTTAGGGGAACTTTAGTGCACTTTGCACTCACTTTTCAGGGTCTTGGGGAGGGTTATTTTTCTAACTCTCACTATTTTCTAATAGTCCCAGCGACCCTCTACAAGGTCACATAGGTTTGGGGTCCATTCGTGGTTCGCATTCCACTTCTGGAGTATATGGTTTGTGTTGCCCCTATCCCTATGTTTCCCCATTGCATCCTATTGTAACTATACATTGTTTGCACTGTTTTCTAAGACTATACTGCATATTTTTGCTATTGTTTATATATATCTTGTGTATATTTCCTATCCTCTCACTGAGGGTACACTCTAAGATACTTTGGCATATTGTCATAAAAATAAAGTACCTTTATTTTTAGTATAACTGTGTATTGTGTTTTCTTATGATATTGTGCATATGACACTAAGTGGTACTGTAGTAGCTTCACACGTCTCCTAGTTCAGCCTAAGCTGCTCTGCTAAGCTACCATTATCTATCAGCCTAAGCTGCTAGACACCCTATACACTAATAAGGGATAACTGGGCCTGGTGCAAGGTGCAAGTACCCCTTGGTACTCACTACAAGCCAGTCCAGCCTCCTACATTGGTTGTGCAGCGGTGGGATAAGTGCTTTGAGACTACTTACCACTCTTGTCATTGTACTTTTCATAAGAGAAAAATATACAAAACAAGGTCAGTGTATATACACATAGCCAAAAAGTTTTGCATTTCCTCTTTTCACTCTTTTCTAAGTGCTGAAAAGTACTTCTAAACTTTCAAAAAGTTCTTAAAAGTTTAAAAAGTTTTTTCTGTCTTTCCAAAAAGTTCTGAAAACTTTTTTCTCTTTGTCTATCACTTTAACTCTCTCTAAAAATGTCTGGCACAGGCCAAAAAGTTGAACTGTCCAAACTTGCATATGATCACCTTAGCTGGAAAGGAGCAAGGAGTCTCTGCATAGAGAGAGGTTTGAGTGTAGGGAAGAATCCTTCCTTAGAACTGTTAATTAATATGCTTAGAGTACAGGATAAGGCCATAAGTGCCCAATCTGTAGAAAAAGTAGCTAATGGTTCTCAATCTGATCCAGGGACTCCCCCAGGAAAAGGTTCAGGAAAGAAACTTCTCAGCCTGCCCATTACTAGACAGTCTAGCATAGTTGGTACAGAGGTTGAATCACATCATACTGATGATGAGCTCTCACATTATGCTGGTAGCCAAGCTGTTAGGGTGCCCCTTGTAAGGGACAGGTCTCCTTCTGTTCATTCCCATCATACCTCTGTATCTAGAAATGTCCCTCCCACCCACCCTGATGACAGATTGTTAGAAAGGGAGCTCAATAGATTGAGAGTGGAGCAAACCAGACTGAAGCTCAAGAAGCAACAGCTGGATTTGGATAGACAGTCTTTAGAAATAGAGAGGGAAAGACAGAAGATGGGTTTAGATACCCATGGTGGCAGCAGCAGTATTCCCCATAGTCATCCTGCAAAAGAGCATGATTCCAGGAATCTGCACAAGATAGTTCCCCCTTACAAGGAGGGGGATGACATTAACAAGTGGTTTGCTGCACTTGAGAGGGCCTGTGCTGTACAGGATGTCCCTCAAAAGCAGTGGGCTGCTATCCTATGGCTATCATTTACTGGAAAAGGTAGGGATAGGCTCCTTACTGTAAAAGAAAATGATGCTAACAATTTCCAAGTTCTTAAGAATGCACTCCTGGATGGTTATGGCTTAACCACTGAACAGTACAGGATAAAGTTCAGAGAGACCAAAAAGGAGTCTTCACAAGACTGGGTTGATTTCATTGACCATTCAGTGAAGGCCTTGGAGGGGTGGTTACATGGCAGTAAAGTTACTGATTATGAAAGCCTGTATAACACAATCCTGAGAGAGCATATACTTAATAATTGTGTGTCTGATTTGTTGCACCAGTACCTGTTAGACTCTGATCTGACCTCTCCCCAAGAATTGGGAAAGAAGGCAGACAAATGGGTCAGAACAAGGGTGAACAGAAAAGTTCATACAGGGGGTGACAAAGATGGCAATAAGAAGAAAGATGGTGAAAAATCTCAAGATAAGCATGGGGATAAGGGTAAAACCAAAGATCCCACTTCAAATCTTAAACACTCTTCAGAGGGTGGGGATAAAACAAATTCTTCCTCTTCTTCCCAACCTGCACACATTAAAAAGCCTTGGTGCTTTGTGTGTAAAAATAGAGGCCATAGGCCAGGGGATAAGTCCTGTCCAGGTAAACCCCCTGAGCCTACCACCACTAATACATCAAGCTCTAGTGCCCCTAGCAGTAGTGGTACTAGTGGTGGGACTGCTGGCAACAGTCAAGCAAAGGGTGTAGTTGGGTTCACTTATGGGTCCATAGTGGAAACTGATGTCATCAGTCCCAAGACAGTTTCTGTCACACCTAGTGGCACTGGCCTTGCCACACTGGCTGCTTGTCCCCTTACAATGGATAAGTACAGGCAGACAGTTTCAATAAATGGTGTTGAGGCCTTGGCCTACAGGGACAGAGGTGCCAGTTTCACTTTGGTGACTGAAAACCTAGTGCCTCCTGAACAACACATCACTGGACAACAGTATAAGATTATTGATGTCCATAACTCCACTAAGTTTCTTCCCTTAGCTATAATTCAGTTTAGTTGGGGTGGAGTTACTGGCCTTAAGCAGGTGGTGGTATCACCTAGCTTACCTGTAGACTGTCTCTTAGGTAATGACCTAGAGGCCTCAGGTTGGGCTGATGTAGAGTTTTATGCCCATGCAGCCATGCTGGGCATCCCTGAGGAATTGTTCCCTCTCATTTCAAGTGAAATGAAAAAGCAAAGGAGAGAAGGCCTGAAAACTCAGGATCCCTCTCCATCAACAGGTAAAAAGGGTATCACAGTATCCCCTAACCACCCTACCATTCAGGATACCATTCCTGTGGTGGGAGAAACCTCTCCTGGGGTGGCACCTGTTCCAAGGGAATCATCAGTTGGCAAAACTGTACTCCCTGAGGTGGAAGTACCTCTCTGCGGGATAACTAACATTGGTGAGAAAAAGAGCACCATTTTAGTTAACATGGAGCATCCCTCCAACCCTCCCAGAGAAACTTTAGTGCAGAAACTCTGCACTGCCTCACAACACTTAGGACAGCATCCCTGCCCTAGTGTGGAGCTGATAGGACAGCATCCCTGCCCTGCTCCAACTCAAGAGAAACAGCATCCCTGTTCTCTCTTCCAGCCAAATGGACAAAGTTTTTGTCCAGCTATGGCTTTACTGAGACAGCATCCCTGTCTGGCATTTCCATCATTACAAATAGGTTCAGTGGATAATTCCCACTGCTCTAAACTAAAACTTACTGATAGAAACTCTGAAAATACATCTTCACATTGTTGGTTAGCTAAAAAACTTCAAACAGGGTGGTTTACATCCCCACAGGGAAGTAACCATATAGTGGATGATAAAGGGAGTAACCAGTCTATTGCAGAGCTACTCTCTACTTATCACCACTTAGACAATAAAGTCTCAACTGGCCAAGGTTAGCCTTATTGTCCTTCGTTTGGGGGGGGTTGTGTGAGAAGGTAGCCTCTTTCTAGCCTTGTTACCCCCACTTTTGGCCTGTTTGTGAGTGTATGTCAGGGTGTTTGTCACTGTTTTCACTGTCTCACTGGGATCCTGATAGCCAGGCCTCAGTGCTCATAGTGAAAACACTATGTTTTCAGTATGGTTGTTATGTGTCACTGGGATCCTGCTGGTCAGGACCCCAGTGCTCATAGGTTTGTGGCCTATATGTATGTGTCACTGGGACCCTGTCACACAGGGCCCCAGTGCTCATAGGTGTGCATGTATATGTTCCCTGTGTGGTGCCTAACTGTCTCACTGAGGCTCTGCTAACCAGAACCTCAGTGGTTATGCTCTCTCATTACTTTCAAATTGTCACTAACAGGCTAGTGACCAATGTTACCAATTTACATTGGCTTACTGGAACACCCTTATAATTCCCTAGTATATGGTACTGAGGTACCCAGGGTATTGGGGTTCCAGGAGATCCCTATGGGCTGCAGCATTTCTTTTGCCACCCATAGGGAGCTCTGACAATTCTTACACAGGCCTGCCACTGCAGCCTGAGTGAAATAACGTCCACGTTATTTTACAGCCATTTTACACTGCACTTAAGTAACTTATAAGTCACCTATATGTCTAACCTTTACCTGGTAAAGGTTAGGTGCAAAGTTACTTAGTGTGAGGGCACCCTGGCACTAGCCAAGGTGCCCCCACATTGTTCAGAGCCAATTCCCTGAACTTTGTGAGTGCGGGGACACCATTACACGCGTGCACTACATATAGGTCACTACCTATATGTAGCTTCACCATGGTAACTCCGAATATGGCCATGTAACATGTCTATGATCATGGAATTGCCCCCTCTATGCCATCCTGGCATTGTTGGTACAATTCCATGATCCCAGTGGTCTGTAGCACAGACCCTAGTACTGCCAGACTGCCCTTCCTGGGGTTTCACTGCAGCTGCTGCTGCTGCCAACCCCTCAGACAGGCAGCTGCCCTCCTGGGGTCCAGCCAGGCCTGGCCCAGGATGGCAGAACAAAGAACTTCCTCTGAGAGAGGGTGTGACACCCTCTCCCTTTGGAAAATGGTGTGAAGGCAGGGGAGGAGTAGCCTCCCCCAGCCTCTGGAAATGCTTTGTTGGGCACAGATGTGCCCAATTCTGCATAAGCCAGTCTACACCGGTTCAGGGACCCCTTAGCCCCTGCTCTGGCGCGAAACTGGACAAAGGAAAGGGGAGTGACCACTCCCCTGACCTGCACCTCCCCTGGGAGGTGTCCAGAGCTCCTCCAGTGTGCTCCAGACCTCTGTCATCTTGGAAACAGAGGTGCTGCTGGCACACTGGACTGCTCTGAGTGGCCAGTGCCACCAGGTGACGTCAGAGACTCCTTGTGATAGGCTCCTTCAGGTGTTAGTAGCCTTTCCTCTCTCCTAGGTAGCCAAACCCTCTTTTCTGGCTATTTAGGGTCTCTGTCTCTGGGGAAACTTCAGATAACTAATGCATGAGCTCAGCCGAGTTCCTCTGCATCTCCCTCTTCACCTTCTGATAAGGAATCGACCGCTGACCACGCTGGAAGCCTGCAAACCTGCAACATAGTAGCAAAGACGACTACTGCAACTCTGTAACGCTGATCCTGCCGCCTTCTCGACTGTTTTCCTGCTTGTGCATGCTGTGGGGGTAGTCTGCCTCCTCTCTGCACCAGAAGCTCCGAAGAAATCTCCCGTGGGTCGACGGAATCTTCCCCCTGCAACCGCAGGCACCAAAAAGCTGCATTACCGGTCCCTTGGGTCTCCTCTCAGCACGACGAGCGAGGTCCCTCGAATCCAGCGACACCGTCCAAGTGACCCCCACAGTCCAGTGACTCTTCAGCCCAAGTTTGGTGGAGGTAAGTCCTTGCCTCACCTCGCTGGGCTGCATTGCTGGGAACCGCGACTTTGCAAGCTACTCCGGCCCCTGTGCACTTCCGGCGGAAATCCTTCGTGCACAGCCAAGCCTGGGTCCACGGCACTCTAACCTGCATTGCACGACTTTCTAAGTTGGTCTCCGGCGACGTGGGACTCCTTTGTGCAACTTCGGCGAGCACCGTTTCATGCATCCTCCTAGTGCCTGTTTCTGGCACTTCTCCGGGTGCTACCTGCTTCAGTGAGGGCTCTTTGTCTTGCTCGACGTCCCCTCTCTCTGCAGGTCCAATTTGCGACCTCCTGGTCCCTCCTGGGCCCCAGCAGCGTCTAAAAAACGCCAAACGCATGATTTGCGTGTAGCAAGGCTTGTTGGCGTCCATCCGGCGGGAAAACACTTCTGCACGACTCTCCCAGGCGTGGGGGATCCATCCTCCAAAGGGGAAGTCTCTAGCCCTTGTCGTTCCTGCAGTATTCACAGTTCTTCAGCCTAGTAAGAGCTTCTTTGCACCAACCGCTGGCATTTCTTGGGCATCTGCCCATCTCCGAGCTGCTTGTGACTTTTGGACTTGGTCCCCTTGTTCCACAGGTACCCTCAGTCAGGAATCCATCGTTGTTGCATTGCTGATTTGTGTTTTCCTTGCATTTTCCCTCTAACACGACTATTTTGTCCTTAGGGGAACTTTAGTGCACTTTGCACTCACTTTTCAGGGTCTTGGGGAGGGTTATTTTTCTAACACTCACTATTTTCTAATAGTCCCAGCGACCCTCTACAAGGTCACATAGGTTTGGGGTCCATTCGTGGTTCGCATTCCACTTCTGGAGTATATGGTTTGTGTTGCCCCTATCCCTATGTTTCCCCATTGCATCCTATTGTAACTATACATTGTTTGCACTGTTTTCTAAGACTATACTGCATATTTTTGCTATTGTGTATATATATCTTGTGTATATTTCCTATCCTCTCACTGAGGGTACACTCTAAGATACTTTGGCATATTGTCATAAAAATAAAGTACCTTTATTTTTAGTATAACTGTGTATTGTGTTTTCTTATGATATTGTGCATATGACACTAAGTGGTACTGTAGTAGCTTCACACGTCTCCTAGTTCAGCCTAAGCTGCTCTGCTAAGCTACCATTATCTATCAGCCTAAGCTGCTAGACACCCTATACACTAATAAGGGATAACTGGGCCTGGTGCAAGGTGCAAGTACCCCTTGGTACTCACTACAAGCCAGTCCAGCCTCCTACAAAAGGTCACTCAATTCGAACAACTAGAATAAATAATTACAAAAAAACCTCAAAATAGAAAAAAAGAGAGATGAAAGAGAAAAAATTAAAAATAAAAATAAAAATATATATTATATAATACTACCATGGAAGATCGAAATAAATCAGATACTAATATATGGAAAGTTAATGAATTGGTATAAAGCAAATTTGAAAACTCCCAAGAGTTTTAAGGGCACTCCTGGCATTATATATATCTGGCACAAATAGAAATAACTTGAGGGACTCACTAAAAGATTGGTAAATTTAACCAATAGCGTTTTCCCACAGAATATATTCATTGAGCCCATTTTTGCAGGTATCCAGGGTAAAAATCCAATATACCTCTCTCTTTTTTCTGACTTTACCCTCTTCAATTCCTCCCGATTTTCTTATCTTTTCTAGGCCTGTCCAAGACATATCCTCTAATTTATGTCCAGAAGTTATCCAATGTAGGACCAAGGGAGCACTCTCCCTATTATTACGTATATTGGACAAGTGTTCCAAAATCCTTACTCTTACCTCTCGTTCTGTCTCACCAACATATCCCAAACCACAGGGACAGCAGATCAAATAAACACAGTTAGCCATTCTACAATTAGTCATATCAGTAAATCTAAATTCTTTCAGATTCCACTACAATGTATCACCTGTAATCGCTCTTGGACAGACCCTACGTGTTACACATTTGTGGTTCCCTTTGATTGGTTGCTGTCCCCTTATCGATTTTGGGCAGAAACCTCGGTCTGTAAATGTATTAAATCTAACAAGTTTATTACAGATATTCAGATTTTTCCTAAAAGCGAGTAAGGGGTGTTCAAGGGGAGGTAGATCTTGATCACTATTGAGTATATGCCAATTATTCAGAATTATTTTTCTAATTCTTTCATTCAAGTTGGAATGTTGTATGACACACACCATTTGGGAATTAGAGTCTTTATTTCGCCTTTCAAACATACTCTCCCTGTTATAATATTTAGCTCTCTTGTAAGACTCCCTTATTAGTCTTTTAGGATATCCTCGTAGTAGAAGTTATCTGTGTGGTGGTCGTAATCTTGCATGTTAGTACAGTTCCTAGAGATACGTAGAAACTGACTAAAAGGTATTCCCTGCTTTTGGCTTCTTGAATGGAAGCTATCAAAATGTAATATAGTATTCTTGGCAGTGGGTTTCATATATAGAGACATCTCTAGTTGGAAATTATTATGTCCTATCCAAATGTCTAGGAACTCAACCTTATCTCAACTCTTGTGGATGGTAAACCTAAGATTGGAATCACAAGCATTGATCAATTCACAGATTCCTCAAGGCCCGTCCAGATGAAAAAAATATTGTCAATGTAGCAGGACCAAAATTGGACATTCTCATAGAATGGGGCCACTTCGTTGTAAATATGGGCTTCCTCAAACTTGCCCACACAGATATTCGCTCCACTCGGGGCACATGCTGCCCCCATGCTAACTCCTTTCATTTGTTGATACATAGTTCCATCGAACTCGAAGAAATTTTCTTGAAGGACAATATTAAGACACTGAAGGACAAATCTCAGATGGTCAGTCATCCCTTCTTTTTCAATTAGGCAGGCAACCGCTTGCCATGCTTCCCTCTGTGGGATGTTAGTATACACGGCTTCAATGTCCATAGTTACCAAAATTTGAGAGGTCGGGTTACAGGGAATACCCTCTAATTTGGAAATGATATGCCCAGTATCATTTATAAATGCAGGAAGAGATACCACTCTGTGCTTTAAGAACTTTTCTACATATTTGGATATAGGTTCAGTCAGTGAGCCAACAGTGGATACAATCAGAGGAAGGGGGGGGGTTCTTCTCATTCTTAGGTATCTTAGGTACCTCATAGAGGACCGGGGTCCTGGTGGTTTGTGGATTCAGATATTGATGTTCTTGCTCGCAAATAATATCCTTATTATATGCCTCATCACTGATTCTCTGAATTTCCTGTTTGATACGAGTTTGCCAATTGTTTTTACCCTTTATATAATGTTCAGGGTTATTCAGCATAAGCTGCATCTTTTGTTCGTATTTTTCCACGTTCACTCGGTTTAACTGTAGTTTTCTTTTTATTATCCTGTTGCAGTCTCACTAGAGCCCGCTGATCACATTTAGTGAGATTGTAGTGTGGTCTAGGTGTAAATCTAAGCATAGCTTTGATTTTTTCTAAGACAATATTCTCAAAAACCTTAATTTCCGGTCCAACCATGTCCAAATTTGGTATAAATGTCGATGCAGGTTTGAGACCCGATGCATTGGTCTCCATATCAATATGTCTCCCTTCAAAAAATCTTTTCAGTCTGATACGCCTAAAAAAGGTGAAAAGATCTGAAATCAGTCCAGAATGGTTGATGGGTACACTGGGAACAAAGGACAGTCCTTTCTTCAGGAGGGTATCAGTATCCTTATCTATTTGGATAGATCTGAGATTAAAGACTGGTATAGCATTCAGTCCCTCCCGTATTATTGTCTTCGTGTTTGTAATACATTTTGAGAGTTGTCTGTGTTGTGATACCTCCCTCTCTGAAAGTTCCTGAATCTGGTCCTCTGTGCTCCTCTTCTGGATAAAAAATGGTTGGCACAATTGGATGCCTCATTCTGACCTGTCCTATTACCATATTGGTCAAACTGATTGGAATTACCCTCTCCGTCTGATTCAGACGTGTCGGAGAAGGTAACAATCTTTTTGCTAGTCCAGAACTGACGATCCTGTTGTGGACCATTCTGTTGTTCATTTAAATAGTACTTCTCAGATAGGTATGGATAGGCTCGCTCCTTAGAGAACCACCTAATGTCTTTTTTCAACTTCTCTGTCTTCCTTTTAATCAAATATAGATTGAAAGATTCTAGCTCTTGACTAATAGTTTCTAGTTGTCTCTTTGCTTCCTGAAGCGAATCCTGTGCTTTTAATTCATCCTCTAATGTTTTAATTTCTTTTGTTAGTGTCTCCATTAATTTCCTAGCTGTCTCCACAATGAGGATCATCCAATCCCGGGAGCATTGTTTGGATATCAGTGACCATTTTTCTAGGAACTGTTTGATTTCAACAAATAGGCCTGGTATATTCCTTACTCTAAGGCCTGCTGGAATAACCCCTGCTCTCAGGTATTCTAAAATAAAGTCAGCATGTAACTCAATTTGTTTTGCTTTTTTCTTTAGTTCCATTAGTTTATACTATCCCTCTTTGGGTTGATTAAATCCCAGGGTCCCTCAGCTCCCGAGCCCGGTTGTGCAAGGAGTTGGGGCAAATCATCATCACTAAAACCAAATGTTTTGATACTATTTATTATATGATAATCCTATGGTCTCATACAAAGGAAAAAAAGAAAAGAATCCCAATAAAAAGATTGTGAGTTCAAAATTCACCACTATTAAAAACCTCCCAACAACAAAAGTGTGCAAATACTTACATTCAAATAGCTTATCTAATACAATATTCAAACCCAGGGTACTCCACACATTTCAAGGGCCCAACAGAGATAGCTACCCATACTTGACATACATATAAATAACTCAATCAATCAATCAGTCGCATTTATAAAGCGCGCTACTCACCCGTAAGGGTCTCAAGGCGCTGTGGGGGGGGGGGGTCAATGCTCGAAGAGCCAGGTCTTGAGCTGCCGTCTGAAGTGAAGGTGGTCTTGTATGGCGCGAAGGTGGCTGGGAAGGGAGTTCCAGGTCTTCGCTGCTAGGTAAGAGAAGGACCTGCCTCCGGCAGTGGCTTTGCGAATGCGTGGTACGGCTGCCAGGGCTTGTCCGGTCGAGCGTAGGGTGCGAGGAGGAGTGTAGAAGGAGATGCGGTGGTTGATGAGTTCTGGTCCGCGGTTGTGCAGGGCTTTGTGTGCGTGGGTGAGGAGTCTGAAGGTTATCCTCTTGTTGACTGGGAGCCAGTGGAGTTTCCTCAGGTGTCCGGAGATGTGGTTGTGGCGGGGTATGTTCAGGATAAGTCGTGCAGCAGCGTTCTGGATTCGTTGAAGTTTCCTCTGTAGCTTGATGGTGATGCCGGCGTACAGAGCGTTCCCATAGTCCAAGCGACTGGTGACGAGGGCGTGAGTGACGGTCTTCCTGGTGTCGGTGGGGATCCAGCGGAAGATCTTGCGGAGCATGCGGAGGGTGTTGAAGCATGCTGAGGTCACCGAGTTGACCTGTCTGGTCATGGAGAGGGAAGAGTCCAGGATGAAACCGAGGTTGCGTGCGTGGTCGGTGGGTTGGGGAGTGCTGCCTAGGGCAGGAGGCCACCAGGAGTCGTCCCAGGCGGTAGGTGTAGGGCCGAGGATGAGGACCTCCGTTTTCTCTGTATTCAGTTTAAGCCGGCTGTCTGTCATCCAGTTCGCTACTTCCTTCATGCCTTCGTGTAGTCTGGTTCTTGCTGAGGTGGGGTCGTTGGTGAGGGATAGGATGAGCTGGGTGTCGTCTGCGTAGGATATGAGGTTGAGTCCGTGTTTGCGTGCGATGTTCGCCAGGGGGGACATGTAGATGTTGAAGAGGGTGGGGCTGAGGGAGGATCCCTGGGGGACGCCGCAGATGATCTCCGTAGCCGTGGATCTGAAGGGGGGGAGGCGGACTCTCTGAGTTCTTCCGGAGAGGAAGGAGGTGATCCATTCCAGGGCCTTGCCTCTGATGCCGGCGTTGCTTAGGCGACGTATCAGGGTGCGGTGGCAGACCGTGTCGAATGCTGCAGAGAGGTCCAGGAGTATGAGGGCCACGGTTTCTCCTTTGTCGGTCAGGGATCTGATGTCGTCCGTGGCTGCGATGAGGGCGGTCTCGGTGCTGTGGTTAGCTCTGAAGCCGAACTGTGAGGGGTCGAGTGAGTCGTTGGTTTCCAGGGCGGTGGTGAGTTGAGCGTTGACGATTTTCTCGATCACTTTGGCGGGGAACGGTAGGAGCGAGATGGGCCGGTAGTTTTTGAGTTCGGTGGGGTCTGCTGTTGGTTTCTTTAGGAGGGCGTTCAGTTCAGCGTGCTTCCAGTTCTCCGGGAAGGTGGCGGTGGAAAAAGATGTGTTGATGACGTCTCGGAGGTGGGGTGCGATGATGTTGTCGGCTTTGTTGAAGATGTGGTGCGGACAGGGGTCGGATGGTGATCCTGAGTGGATGGAGTTCATGACGCGGGTGGTTTCCTCAGTGGAGGTTGAGTTCCAGGTGTGGATGGTGGTGTTGTCGGTGGCGGGTTCCGGTGGAGGGTTCGAGTTGGTTGTGGTGAAGCTGTTGTAGATGTCGGTGATCTTGTGGTGGAAGAAAGCTGCGAGGGAGTCGCAGAGGTCCTGTGAGGGAGGGATGGAGTTGTTTTCGGCGTCGGGGTTGGAGAGCTCTTTGACGATGCCAAATAGTTCCTTGCTGTTGTGGGCGTTGCTGTCTAGTCTGTTCTGGAAGGCTGATTTTCGTGCTGCGCGGAGGAGTTGGTGGTGTTTGCGGGTGGCGTTTTTGAGAGCAGACATGTTTTCGTCGGTCTGGTTGAGGCGCCAAGTCTTCTCGAGGGTGCGGCATTCTTTTTTGGAGTCCTTGAGGTCGGGGGTAAACCAGGAATTTTTCTTGTGGCTGTTTCTGTTTGCTTGGGTCTTCAGGGGGGCCAGGAGGTTGGCGCAGTCTGAGATCCAGCTCGTGAGGTTGTTGGCGGCTTCGTTGGGGTCTGTAGTGCTGGTGGGTGGGTTCTGAGAGAGGGTCGATATGAGTTGTTCCGAGGAGATTCGGTTCCACTGTCTTCTTGGTGGTTGTTGGGCGTGGTGGTGTACGTTGGTTTTCTTGAAGCTGAAGTGGACACAGCTGTGGTCTGTCCAGGAGAGTACAGTGGTGTGGCTGAAAGAGATGTGTTTGCTGGAGGAGAAGATGGGGTCCAGCGTGTGTCCGGCGTAGTGGGTGGGGGTGTTGACTAGTTGTTTCAGTCCCAGGTTGGCGAGGTTGTCCAATAAGGCGGTGGTGTTGTTGTCGGTGCGATTCTCCAGGTGGAAGTTGAGGTCCCCTAGGAGGATGTAGTTGGTGGACGGGAGTGCGTGTGGGCTGATGAAGTCTGCGATGTCTTCGCTGAACTTTGTGCGTGGTCCTGGTGGTCTGTATATCAGGGTGCCTCTGAGGGTGGTCTTGGGGTCGCTGTTGATTGAGAAGTGGAGGTGCTCGGCGTCGGGCAGTGAGTTGTCGGTGTAGGTTGAGATGCGGATGGAGCTCTTGTGGGCGATGGCGATGCCTCCTCCGGTGCGGTTGGTGCGGTCTTTCCTGATGATTTTGTAGCCGTCGGGGATGGCTATGGCGATGTCGGGTGCCGAGGAGGGGTTCATCCAGGTCTCGGTGAGGAAGGCGATGTCCGGGTTTGTAGAGTCGATGAGGTTCCACAGTTCGATGGCGTGCCTGTGGACGGATCTGGTGTTGACCAGGATGCAGTTGAGGTTGTTTCTGGGCGAGTCGTTCCTGTTGGGTGTGGTGTGAGTTCGTAGGCAGGTGAAATGGCAGTTGCGGCAGGTGAAGGGTCCGTGGGTCCGCTTCGGGGTGGCGCGGCAGCAGGCCGGCGTGCGGCCGGCGTGCGGCCGGGGTTGAGAGCAGTGAGGAAGGCGGAGTTGTGGGTCAGGCGGGGGAGGTGGGGGTCGCGGGGGCCAGGGGTTGTGGCGCTAGGCGCGGTCCAGGCGCGGACGGGCGCAGACGGGCGCAGACGGGCTTGCCTTAGGCGCGCCTTCGGCGCGCCAGCGGCGCGCCCGCTGCGCAGCCTCGCAGCGGCCGCCATTTAAGGGTAGCCGGGGAGGAGGGGTCAGCTGGGAGGCGGGAGGCGGGCGGGCGGGGGAATCTGGAGGCGGGAAAAAGAAAAAGCAGCGAAAAAGGCGGCAAAAAGAACGGCGGCAAAAAACGGCGAGAGGCCAGGTAAAACTCTAAAGGGAGGGGCTGAAAATGAGGGAGAACGGCAGGAGGGGGCACACGGCACTCAGGGGGACACGCACGGGATACACGGGAAGAAAGGAGGATTCCGGTCAGTCAGTCAGCACAAGCACTCGGGGTACACGGGTAAAGAGGGGGCACACTCGCACACACTCACAGGATGAGAACGGTGAGGAGGGCAGTCAGGGACTGGTGGCGCTGCGTGAGCAGGGGAGCGACCTACCCGAGGGTCAGTGGTCGCTACCTCTGCCTCGCAGCGGCCGCCATTTAAGGGTAGCCGGGGAGGAGGGGTCAGCTGGGAGGCGGGAGGCGGGCGGGCGGGGGAATCTGGAGGCGGGAAAAAGAAAAAGCAGCGAAAAAGGCGGCAAAAAGAACGGCGGCAAAAAACGGCGAGAGGCCAGGTAAAACTCTAAAGGGAGGGGCTGAAAATGAGGGAGAACGGCAGGAGGGGGCACACGGCACTCAGGGGGACACGCACGGGATACACGGGAAGAAAGGAGGATTCCGGTCAGTCAGTCAGCACAAGCACTCGGGGTACACGGGTAAAGAGGGGGCACACTCGCACACACTCACAGGATGAGAACGGTGAGGAGGGCAGTCAGGGACTGGTGGCGCTGCGTGAGCAGGGGAGCGACCTACCCGAGGGTCAGAAAATCCCTCTCGACAACGTGTTGAGCCTAGAAAACCAAAAAAGGGGAAAAATAGGGTCCCTGATGTGAATGTTGAAGCTCAACCAGGGAAAAACAAGCTAAAGTTGTAAAAAGACTAGGAGCTACTCTAAGATCTCAATATACATATACATAAGCAACCCAAAAAATATAATTATAGTTATAAATAAATTCACCTTATAATGTATGTCAACAATTATTTGCTGGCTGGCTTTCATACAGAATAGTCTTAGACTACAGTCATTTAAACAGTCATACACACACATATACCATACAAAACTCACATAGCACAGCACTGATGAACAACATAGTGTGCAAAAAACAACACTGGACATTTCCAATGGTTTCTTCTGCCAAAATATAACACCTGAGAGTAGAGACTTAACAAGTTTCAGTGCACTAGGCTCCCAGAAAAAATTCTGTAGTTTACCCCAGGGGTACAAGAACAGACTAGGACTGTTTGCAGCTTGTGTAACTGCAATCTTGCATGACATTGACCCTGAAGCATTGTCCTATGTAGACGACATGTACGTCATGGACGATGAATTGCTGTAACATTTAAGATGGGTAGCCCACATTGTTGTGGGATTTACTGAATTTGGCTACAAATGAAACTTTAAAAAAACAAAAATAGCTTTCCTCATCGTCCTGTTTCTGGGATATGAGCTATCAAGTGAAGGAAAGAGGCTAGTGCCACAATTCTTAGAAAAATTCGCACAATTACAACCTCGAAACAGGATTAAAAAACTCCAATCTCTATTGGGTTTCCCAAATTTTGACAGAACTTACATTCCTGATTATGCAACACACATAAAACCTTTTTATGACTTAATACATCCTGACTTTTCCAGTAAATTTTGGACAATCGAACACACATGCATTCTCAGAGACCTGCAGACAGACGTGCTTGCAGCACTACATCTACACACAAGGGACAATAAAACACACTTGGTCATCAGAGTAATTGCTGGTGCCATTGGTTTCACCTATGTGACTTGTAATGAGGGCGATTGCATACAAATCACACTTGAACTCAGCAGCAGAAAAGCGCTTTGCTCCCACTGAGAAAATTCTCACTGCTGTACAGATGACTGTCATTAAAGAAAGACCTCTAGCCCAGGGCAAATGCATAATCATTGTCTCCCCAATTCCAGCCCTTGAAGTTGTCACCAAAGCCAGCATTCCCATTGGTAAAGCATTACATCCACGTTGGATACAATGGGCCACGTCTTTGACAGCCACTGCTGTAGACTACATTTTTGACCCAAAATTACAAACCCAATAATTTTTGCAATATGAGCTAGAATACCCAGTTCCTGCAAACACACTGCCTATTGATCAATATCAAAGAGTCATGTACACCGATGGCTCTGCACAACCCGCAATTGGCACAAAACATCAATACTCCCCTGCTTGCGCAGTTGTAAGTGGCTACATGGAGGATAATAAATTTTGTCCCCAACAGAAATTTACGCAAACCCAAGGGGATTGCACAGCTAGCAGAGATAAAGGCTCTGGTGATGGCACTGGAACATACGGATTCTGCACAGCTAACACTGATTGTTTGTGATTCGTACTATTGGGTCCAGTTCTCTATGAATACATGTATTACTGGCGCCAGAATGGGTTCAGAGACTCTAAAGGTAACACTGTTAAACACAGATTACTGTGGGGGAAAGTAGCGGATCTTAAGGAAACGCTACCAAATGTCCATGTTGTGCATACACTTGGACACCAGCGCGTTGGAATCCATGTTTCTGGGAATACACTGGCTGATGAAGCCACAAAGTCAGCAGTCGCTATGGCCACCGTTGCTGCAGTAACTTGCTTAGGTGCGAAACCGGACGAAGACATATGGGCTACTGTGAAAGCTACTGCTGATGGTACGCCCTATCCAAAAGCATTTCCTGCTAAATATTCCTACTGCATGGGAGGCTGCCTAAATGCTGAGGTTAAGATACCAGGCATAGGGGTTTGAGATATTCCCAACAACGATATAAGACAGGAGTTGATTAAAGCAGTGCATGAGGGGGTAGCATTTGCCCATGCTGGTGTGGCGGCTACAATATCTTTGCTACAAGCCCGTTATTGGTGGCCAGGCCTATACAAAGAGGCCAAGCAGTATGCCCTTTGTTGTGACATCTGCCAACAAATTAAAGTTTCTACTGCTAAGCGCCCACCGCAGACCCCCCTCCTAAATTCCAATAAACCTTTACAATGTGTGTACTTGGACCGTTGAGGTCCCTAACACCGGAAAGTGCATACAAATACATTTTAGTCGCTATTGACTCTTGCTCCAGATTTCTATGGGTGTGGCACAACGCTCGGCTGACGCTCGGACTCTTATTAAAGATTTGCAAGTCTTTATCAGTACATATGCAGTTGCTGCTTTTTATTCGGACCAGGGCCCTGCTTTCGCCTCAAGGGCATTCAGGGACACCATGGCTTCATTAGGGGCCCAACTCCAGTACTCATCTCCATTTCATCCTGAGGGAAATAGTGTTGTGGAGCGATTAAACCATGATTTAAAGCAATCCTTAACAGCCAGAGTCTGAGGTACGGTCTTAGGTACGGGTCGTAGTTGGATTAACCACCTGTATGGAGTCCAGAGAGCACTTAATAATCTGCCTAGAAGGTCCCTGGGGGTCGTACTTCATATAAGTGCCTATTCAGAACTCAAATGTATGTTCCAGATCTTGATGGTCCTGGCATGGAGGCGGCAGAAACAACCTTTGACATAAATTAACTTGTCATTATCTTACAGGATTTGCAACTGTTCTGTGACGACAACGCTTGTATGAGTGCTGCCTCCACAGGAATTAAGGATGTACCTATAGCGCCTACAGGCTGGATTCCTAAAGTCGGGGATCTAGTATGTGAAAAGGTTTCTGTGAAAAAGGAATTTGGCCCTTCTTATGGTGCACCAGTCCCAGTTTTGGGAATACACGGTACCAGAACTGTCATTCTACCACCCTTGGCAGGTGCCAAAGAAAATCACTTTGTCACCATGTGGCCGATCCTGCACAGCAGACCAAGAGGAACAGCCAGTAGTTCCCCAACCCCTCTCACTACTGGTCAAGAAGTTCCTCTACAAGTTGTAAACCGCAACACTGATACCTCTCCGAGCTTGGGGAGGGTAGAAAATGATCTTGATTTGGTTTCACTAACATCAAATAATACAGAAATAACTGATCGATTTGACACAACCTTAACACAGACGGATGGCGCTATTTACTCTGAGCCACCACAGGAAATACCCACTCCACCTACAGACACGGCTCCAGTTTTTGCACAAACTGCTTCTGAATACTTTGCTGACATTAACGACAACGTTTCGGACTCATTTGCCTCTTCGGCACCTGTAATATCAAAAACACGTAAGCTGATAAACTGGCTTAGAGCGACTTACTTTATTCTTCCATGGAACTATCTGTGGCTTTACTTGACGATAATAGCTTTCCTACTTTGGAATTAGTTTGTCATAATGTTCTTTTTATTAATACATGGTCACTTTCTTCCTGAAAAATCAACAGTTGAACTGGTGGATGAGGTCCTGAAACCACATTTTTCTACTCGCATGGTCTGCAGAGACTTGTCTTTTGTGAACATTTCCGCTATACCAATTCCTGATAGGATTGTTTGGGATAAAGTAACATTTGATATATACGCCCCCACAGAGATTATTCAAATACCATATGTGTTTAAACTTTCAATGAACGATATAATAATACCCGGAGTTGTTTCTGATGATTGGGATGTGAAAACAGTTGACTCCATGATGACTGAATTGCAGTATTATACTGTCTTTGAAAATGAAGATGTTTATCAATCTAAAGAGAATTATGGTGACATGTTTTGCTATAGTTATTATAGGCACCATTTCATCCACAGAGCAAGTATCCCAAAGACTGTTTTTTATTACACACAATGGGAACATTGTCCAACTCCACTGCAAGGGAGTTCTAAAACATATTCTGAAAAGTTTACATATTTTTCTGGGCACGATGTTAAAAACGCGGAGTCATATTATTTTAAATTGCCACCAACAGTAAATGTACGCATGCTATTGACAAATAGGATATTACTTATTTGGATTCCTTTGTTTCCATTTGACTTTAGTAGGCTATGAATATTGGCTGAAGTCGAGTGACTTAAAAAAAAAGCACATGGGTAACTAGACATTGGCAAATACGGGGGAAGGAAGCTTTGTTTAGAGCATGCCTGATACCTGTTCAGATGATATTTGTAAATGAAACTCTACAATAAACAAGTTGTTTAGGCTTCGCAAAGATTAAGGAATTGAACACACCCAGTATTCCTCACTTGCAAAATTTGATAAATGGCAAAAATATATAAATGCAACCGTAGATCAGCTCGATGATTGGGTCCAGATTGGCATGTTTAATGCTTCACTGTCACGTCCTGGCGGGTGGTTATTGTGGCCAATAGATACCAATGGGTGTCATAAACGTGTTATCAACTTCACAGGGGTTTTAGAACTAGCAGGCCAGACCCTCGCTATATATCATTCGAACATGCAGGTATAGTAAAACATACAGTGTAAGGAAACTATGCCAGCAATGGTTAAAAACGTCCTCACAAGACGAGGTTACAAAACACCTCGGTCTCCTGTCTAATAACACTGACTTACAGGATTTCCTGTTAGGCCTTAGAAAACAATGCAGAAAGCACTTCTTATATGAAGTATATTATTAAATTTGGAAGCTTTCACAACAAGAAGCTGCTGCCCGGTTACGGCAAATTGACCAAGAAAACTTACAGAAAGCATTAGCTGTTGTAGATAATGGGGTTAATACCCTGTCCGACCCGGATATACACCTTAAATAACATCGTCTCTTCTGCTATAGACATCTTAAAAACAGATATGTCTTCCTTACACCATGGACAGAGTCAACTAAGGTCCATTAAGCAATTGGGTTGGACACTTCAAACAAGGAAGGCAGGTTGCGTTCCCTGGAAACGTGTCAGCGCAAGGGAAATATTTTCCACTTTTCATTTAACGTGACAACAACTAATGGCTAAGAAAGAAGCGACTTATGTCATGCTAAACATCAAAAAGTGAGAAAAGTTGCCTTTTACTGTGGCTGAAATACCATCTGCTGAGTGGTTAATACACAGGGTCATTAATCTGCCTATTTCCACACTTCAATTCACCTCCTGTTTAAAACACATTCCGGTAGGCAGATATGAAAGGCTGGGAGATAGTTACATCCATGAGGTTTGGGAGCTTCCCTTCTCATAAAAATGTCTCAGAGCCTGAAAGAGGTCTTTCTTAGAGGTAGTGAATGCAAGACTTCTGTCAGCCATTCAATGGTTTGTAAACAGTTGTCCTTGCATGGGTAGTGTAACGCATCTGCTGCAAACTTGGCTTGTTATCTGAAGGGAGTTCCGGTCCCCTTGATTAGACCTATGTTCCAGGTGCTTTCAAATGGCAGCTATGTTCTCCTCTATGGTGAAGACTGTTGTGGGATGCGAGCCGGAATAGTTTATGTTGTTTCGTTCTCTAAGATTGTTACATGCTGCAGGAACATACTTTTTCCTCCCACTAGAATAAAGGAGGTAGCTGACATTTGGCCTCATTTTGCTACTTCAATTGTGAATTTTGACAAGTTGAGCAGAATCAAAGCTTTACTGTTTCAAAAACATGTGGCCCTCACATCTGCACGCGAGACCTGCGCACATCAAGTGGCAAGGTCATCAGCAGACACTTTGGTGAACTCGTGGGACGAATATTTAATGCATCCAGTACTACTGGAATCACACATTTCTCTAAGGCTGTTGGTTCTGGTTTCGTTCACACCTTCTCCTCCATATTCGGTTTAATACCATCAGCCATTCACTCAATATTCTCCAGTATTTCCGGGGAATTTACAACAACTTTGGCTATATTGGTTGGCATTTTGCTGTTGGTATTTTTTAATGCTCAATGGCTGTCCCGCCACAACAAGGAGGAATGAGAGCGCTCCCATCAGCGCAGCTGTGTCGTGAACGCATGATGCAGTATTTTGGAGCAACACTCCTGGAACAGGAGTGTGACTGGCCCCTGTCATTCAGACCAGTTTTGCATTGTGTGCAGCCCGTGTTTCAGTGCCTCTGGTGCTCTTTCGAACATGCACTGTAAGTTTGTCTTTCTACACAGAGCTTGCTTTCATTGGACGCTGATCTGTTGATGTTTTCGCTGAGGGCTCATTTTCAGACGTGCATTGAGGGTGCGTTTGCTACGGGAAGCTGCTTCTGAGTTGCCCTTCCTAGAGGATGTGACTCTTAACTCATTATTGGGCACACCACGGAATGCTGTATTGGCTGAGGCTCAGGCTATGGAACACGACTGCTCCTTGATCCTTCTTGTCGATGCCTTTCCAACTTTACCATCCGCTGAAGTGGAAGATTTCCTGTCTTCTATGGTCCCGGAATCGATTAGAACTTTTAAAAAATAACTTTGCCTTTTGAAATTCGGTCTTTTTATGCCACATGTTAACGTTTTAAATTGTCCTTTTATATGCTCACGTGTCCCTTCAACTTGTGATAATTGACATTAATTTTTACATGTATATCTTAGGTTGAGCTTTTAGCAGCAATTTGATATGTCATTGGGATTTTGGAACACCTTCAACCGACAAGGGGAGGGTGTTGTGTGGCCATTTTCGCTGTGGATCCAATGCACGTTATTTTACCACACTAGGCCAGGCAGCTGTGCACTCTAACCTAGATATATTTTATTTGTCTTCATTTTATTGTTACAGTAGCCACTTTTAAGGTCTTGTTTTATTTTCTGTTTATCTAACTGTTTTTGCCTAGGCCAGCACTCTGTTCTAAAACAAGACATTCTTGCTCACTCTGTGCTTCTTCCAAGGCTACAGCACGTTAAATTGCTGGTGAACGTGGTAGAAGTTTAGTCTCCAACATTCGTAGAAAACACACATCCTTACGTAGGGACATTTTCTCAGAACAACAACTGTGTTGTTATAAAAAGACTTCCTTGTCCCTTACACGTTAGAGGGAGATTCCAGGCAGAGGACCACAACTGTATGTTGATTGCCCAATGCCTCGCTACAGACCCTAACGCAGACCACAGGCCTTTGCTCAGGTATGGAGGAAGATGTCCTCCCAGGGGAACCTGAAGGGCAGAATTAGAGCTTTACATGCTGTGCTCTATCATAGCCTAGGTAGGAGTTAGTCTATTGACCATAGTGACAATATTATAGTGTTATTTCTATGCTTCACTCTCCTCGTCACAATTTTAATACTGTCATGCTGTGTCATCCTGGTCATTGCAGCTCACGCTTTGCTATCTAAGATGCAGTTGTTTTATTAAAATCATTGTTGAAACATATACTGCCTTTGTCATTTTATACATGAGACTAAGATAGCTGAGAGAAACGGATGAGACCTGAGTGACTACGGCTTCCCTGAGAAACCAGTTATGTCATGCACTTGGCTGCCCAGTCATCCCTGCCCTCGGGTAGAGATGAGGCACTGCTAGTTAGCCAGAGCAAAATGATGTCAACTGTAGGGGGTCAGACTACAGTACACATCACAGGAGATCCTAGCACTCAAAATCCAGTAGTCTCATTAGAATACTGAGAGCCTACGCGACAGTACTAAGAACCGGAAGTTATCAAACTAACTGCCTGCGTTTATCCCCATTGGGTTTCTTTTGAACTACCTTTTAAACCTTGCATTAACTAATTTATGAACTGTGATCTATTTATCTAAGATTTTAAGGGCTGCTAAATATGCTGTCTCTTTTATGACATTATTTATTTTGTAATTTATTGTGTGTACCACGCTTTTATGGCTCTAGCCGAAATAAAGTTAATAATATATACCTATATATATACTAATAGTAAATCAATTTACTGCAAGCGACCATATATGTAACAATTTTCCAGATGTATTTTCAGAAAAATTGTGACTTCTAACACAATACCAACACAAAATTAAACTAAAGGCAAACTATAAGCCAGTGGTGCACAAAATAAGACCCATACCACACTTAATGTGGGGTCCTTTAGAAAAATAGCTAACTAGATTGAGAGACTTAGGGGTCATCCAACCCATAGACTGTTTTGATTGGTTGGCCCCGATTGTAATAGCCAAGAAGGCGCATGGTGACGGCAGCAGGCTGTATGTTCATGTACGTGATCTTAATGACAACATATGTATTAAAAGACACCCTTTACACCTCAGTCATGAAATGCTGAGCACCATGGGAGAAGCTACATGTTATTCTGTTCTCAACTTGTCTATGGCCTACCACCAAGTAGAATTACACCCTGAATCTAGATTCTTAACAGCATTTACCACACCTATGGGCACATTCATGTTCAGCAGGATGCCTTTCGGTCTTGCATCTGAGGCTGCAGTATTCCAAAAAATAAGACAGCAGATTCTAGAGGGGAGGGGATACCCACAACTGTGTGTTTCCAAGATGATGTCCTCATATATGGCTCCACTGCAGAGAAGCACAATAAACTATCACGTAAAGTCCTCATCTGGCTCAGGGAAACAGGCCTAGCTTTAAAAAAAGACAAATGCCAAATCGGAGTCAGTAGTGTGGATTACTAGGCCATCCCATATCCAAAGATGGTTGTAAACCTAAAATATGCCTACTTGAAGAAATAAAGGAAGCCCGTGCTCCAGAAACTGAAGATGAGCCTAAATTGTTCTTAGGTTTGGCAGAATATATGGCAAAATATTTTATCATCTTTGCCAGTATAACAGTTAATCTAAGAGAATTATTGAAGAAACACACACAAATGGTTAGAGGAACAAGAGGAATCTTTTGTAAGATTGGAAGAAGCCATTCTTACGGCTCAGTATCTATGCAGCTTTGACCCCAACAGAAAAAACATACTTACTATGAACGCCATCAGCAAAGGTTTAGGGGCTAATCTATCCCAAACAATTAATGGCAAAGAAATAATTATTTCATTTGCCTCATATTCTCTCAATAAATCCAAAATGAACTACTTCGTCATGAAAAAGAAGCTTTGGCATGCTTCTGGGGAGTCAAGCACTTCAAATTCTTTTTATGGGGACTGCAATTTAAAATACGCATAGATCACAAACCCTTTATGTACATGTTTACAAACAAAAGTGCTTCTAGCAGTACTCCACGTATAGCTAGGTGGGTATTAGGTTTAGAAAGATTCTGCTTCAAGATAGAATATGTTCCTGGAAACCTCAATACAGCTGCAAATTTCCTTTTTTAGAGTTCCATTGTACAAAGAAGAGGAATATGAAACCTTTGAATATCCCATTTTAGAAATCAATTCCTCAGCCATCACTAACAAAGAATGGGAAGAGTGTACTGCTAAAGATGCAATGTTACAACATTGAAAAACCTACATAATACAAGGCTAGCTTAAGAATAACAAAGAAATACACAAAGTAATCAAATAATTTTGGAAATTACGCCAGGAACGCAACATGAACAACTTAATATTGAGAAACAAAAAAATAATACCCCTGGATACATTATAAGAAAAGGTTATAGATGTTGTACATGAAGGCCATTTAGGCAGGAGCCTCACTAAAGCTAGACTAAGAGAACATTAGTGGTTCCCCAGCATGGATTCAGCACTAGAATCAAAAGTAAAAAATTGTACCATATGTCCAAATAGTGACGAATCCAAAGCAATTTGTAAAATTCCAATATCTCCAGTACCTGTTCCGGATAAACAGTGGGAAAAATTGGCTCTTGACATAATTGGCCACGTAAACCATAAAGGACTACTAAAATGATTTGCATTTGTATTAATCGACTATCAGTCCCATTGGGTAATTGCAAGGATAATAAATCAAACTACCACGGACTCCCTCATAAACTTTTTCAAAGATGCGTTTACAACTGAAGGTATGCCTTCTACTATCATTACTGACAATGGAGTACAATTTACTTCCGTGGCTATGACAGAATTTTAAAAAAAACTAGGCACCAAACATTTAAAGACAACGTTATACTGCCCCAAAGCCAATGGTATGGTTGAAAGAGTAAACAGGATGATAAAAGATTGTATCCAACTAGCTTGTGTCAATCACATTCAAGTATAAAAAGCAATACAAGACATGCTCTGGTCACATCACACCACCCCCAACCAAGCTACTGGGATATCTCCATTCTCATCACTCAAAAGAAGGAAACCTTGGACAAAAAATGTTCCCAGTTCATTGGGGGGAGGAATGGAAGTGGAATACAATGGAAAAATAATTAAGAACAAAATTATATCACACCAAAACAAATATAAGAACATTGGCCCTCATTACAACCCTGGCGGTCGGTGATAAAGTGGCAGTAATACCACCAACAGACTGGCAGTAAATACCGCCAAATTATGACCATGGCAGAAAGAACTCAGACAGACAGCCACTTTAACACACCAACCGCCAGGGCAGAATCAACAGGCACCAAGGCGGTAGCCGCCCACAGCCATGCGGAAGTCAATGTTCCACCCACCATATTAAGACATCCCAATTCGCCACCTTTTCTGGGGCGGTACCAATGACATCAAAAGCCTGCCAGAAACAGACGGGAAACGACTCACCTGTGGAGACTCAGGGAAGAAACATTACGCCATGAAGCCTGAAACTGCATATATTCCCAATGCTGTTCTCTTCCTGCTCCACCACGAACACCAACGATGGCGAAGATGACCACGGTGAGTACACCCGCCTAGCATACAAGGGAGGGGGGAGGAAAAAGAGAGTGACACACACGCAACACCCCCAACCCAACACCATACACACAATCAGATGCACAAAAAAACATATTTAGCCCATACACCTCTTGAAAAATTCAAGGACAACAAGAATAGATAAAGGTAAGTGCAATAAGATAATAAAGTAGTAATAGGTACATCCAATCAAAAAGTATATACATATTTACAAATCAAGGGACACTGCCCTCAATATCCTCAATGTTTGTGGGCCACAGGGCCACGTCACAAAGTCCAAGGCCCCACTTTTGTCCTGAACCAACACAGAGAGAACACTGCAGGGGCATCAGTTCAAAAATAGGCAGACACCTCAGGGGGACGGGGAACAGGGAGGCACCTCGGCCGGCAGATGGAACAACACCACTGGTCCTGGAGGGGGCACCATGCTGTGTGCTCGGTCCTGGGGAGTGCAAGGCCACAGTCTCTCAAGTGGGTGACTTCCCCACATGCTCTTGAGGGGGCAACATGCCCTGTGCGCTGTCCTGGGGACTGCAAGGCCACAGTCTCTCAGATGAGTGAATATCCCACTGGCTCTGGAGGGGACATTGTGCCCTGTGCTCTTCATCCCAGGGAGGATAGGGTGAGTGGATGGCTTCTCCACTGGTTCTGGAGGGGGCATTGTGTCCTATGCACTTCATCCTGGGGAGGATGGGGTGAGTGATGGCTTCTCCACTCGTTCTGGAGGGGCATCGTGCAAGGTCACAGTCTCTCAGGTGTATATAAATCCCACAGGATTTGCAGGGGCAGCCCGCACAACAGCCCATGGACGCAGGACTACACACTGTCCACCGGCAGTGATGGCTGCTCAGTGGTGGTGATGGTCATGTTGCCGCTGGTGGTGGGGAGAAGCTTCTGGCCATCCCCTGCAGCCTCGGACATCTGCCCACTGGTGGTGGTGGTGCTGCTGCTGCTGGTTATGTGGGGAATCTCCTGCCCATCCCCTGCAGCCTCGGACGTCTGCCCACTGGTGGTGGTGCTGCTGCTGCAGGTGGTGGTTGTGGGGGGAAGCTCCTGCCCATCCCTTGCAGCCTCGGACGGCTGACCACTGGTGGTGGTGGTGATGGTGCTGCTGCTGCTGGTGGTGGTTGTGTGGGGAAGCTCCTGCCCATCCCTTTTAGCCTCAGATAGCTGCACCACCATGGTTGGTGGTGGGGGCTCTGACTGAGTCCCAGCACCAGGCCCCTTGTCCTTTCTGCCTGTGGGTGCAGGCCCCTTGCCCTTCCTGGCAGCAGCTGGGGATGGCTCCTTGTTCCTCTTGGCACCAGCTGAGGATGGCTCCTTGCTTCTCTAAGCTGCAGCTGGGGTTGGCTCCTTGCTCCTCTTGGCACCAGCTGGGGGTGGCCTCTTGCTCCTCTTGGCAGCAGCTGGGGGTGGCCCCTTTACCTTCACAGAAGCAGCAGGTGGTGGCACCTTGACCTTCCTGGCAGCACTTGGGGCAGGGACTCTTTCCATGTGGCTGCCTGGTGCCCGGGATCCCGTCCCACCACAAGTTGCTGTGGACACTACTGGGCCCATGGACTGGGTGGCTGAGGTGCTTGCCTGGGCTTTACACACCCTGGCCAGACGTGAAGGACGGGAGGAGGGGTAGGAAAGAGGTCAATGGTGGGTGGAGAGGAAAAGCTTCTTATGGACATTGGAGCAGGAAGTGGAAGAAGGTCTGGGAGTGGAGGAAGAGGGAGTGGTTGTAGGAGGTGTTTGTCTGCTGTGTTTAGGTGAAGGTTCATGGGTTGGACGCTGTTGTGAGGTGGATGGCTGTTGTGTGCCTGAGTGCTTGCATTTGTGTACTTTAGTAGGAGGAGGCACAGACACATTGGGAGAGGACAAGGGGGACGTGTGCATGGCTGTTGGGGTGGTGACTGCCACTGAGGTTTGTGTTCTGATAGGTGTGCAGGTGATGGGGTTGTGGATGAGGATGTAGTGCATATAGGTGTGAGTGTAGGCACAACTGGGAAGGAGGTGGAGGAGGAGAAGGCGGACACAGTAGAGGCAGTGGATGTTGGTATGTGTGCATCTGGATGGTGTTTGTGTGAGTGCCTGTGGGATGAAGTGTGGTGCTTGTGTTTGCCAGTGCCTCTCTTGTGTGTTGTCTTGTGTGGATGCTCGTCTGCCTGTGTGCTTGGGATAGGTTGGTCTTGAGGGGAATGGGATTGGGTAAAGGAAGTTGGAGGGGGAGGGTGGAAACAGGGACAATTGCTGCCATCAGAGACGAGGCCAGAGCCTGGATTGATCTCTGGTGGGCCGCCAAGCCAGTGTGAATGCCCTCCAGAAATGCATTGGACTCTTGCATTTGGGCTGCCAACCCCTGGATGGCATTCACAATGGTTGACTGCCCAGCAGAGATGGATCACAGGAGGTCAATAGCCTCCTCACTCAGGGCAGCAGGGCTAACTAGGGCAGGGCCTGTGGTGCCTGGGGTGAAGAAGATGCCCACCCTCCTGGGTGAGTGGGCACGGCTACTCGCAGAGGGGCTGCTGGGAGGGTGGTGCTGGTACGGGGGTGGTGGCTGTACCTGTAGATGGGGTTGGCAGAGAGGTGCCCACCACCATCAGGGAGCTTCCATCGGAGGAGGTATCCGTGTCCGAACTGTCCCCTCCAGTCTCTGCCATGGTGCTCCCCTCACCCTCTGTCCCACTGGTGCCCTCAGCATCGGTGGACTCTGCCTCCTGGGTCCTGTGGGATGAAGCTCCCTCCGTCGCCGGTGCCTCTGCTCCTCTACCAGATGATGCTAATGCACACAAGGACAGGATGAAAAAACAAGAAAGGGAGGGAAGAGAGACAAAGGATACACTTGGTCAATAGCTGCACCAACACTACTGTTGGCGTACACAGCACCCTCACACACAGGTAACAGCCCTGTGCACTATGCATGGCACTACCAGTAACAATGCTCGTCACCAGGGCATGGGGAGGGACTCATACCGCCCACTGCAGCATATCTGGGACCCACACACCCTTGCCCAGTAGTGGATGCCTACTAGCTAGGTTGGAGGGATATCACAACAGATCCCTGCTCAATATGAGACCAACACTGCAATGTCAGGCCTGACCTAGGGGCACCCACGGGCACACATCACCCACCTGAATACCACCCCACCAGACATATGTAGTAATGATTGGCACTGAACTCACCCCCTTATTGCTGCTGTGATGTCCCGAAACTCCCATCCAGCTCCGGATAGGCCACCGCCAGTATGCGGGCCATCAGGGGGGTCAGGCTTCGAAGGGCACCCCTTCCTCATTGGAAAGCTATCCCCAGCTGGGCTTCGGCTGTCTTCCATGCCCAGCATCTCAGGTCCTCCCATTGTTTCCTACAGTGGGTGCTCTGCTTGCCATAGACCCCCAAGGTACACACATCTTTGGCGATGGCACGCCATATACCCTTCTTTTGATGGGCACTGACATACAGAGGATATATACACAGTGAAAGGTATTAGTTAGACCATCCTGCCTGTTACACTCATGGCCCACCATAGCCCTTCCATCCCCTTATGCACAGACATTGCCCAGCATACATGCTACATGCCCAGGGCCCATCCACCCACCGCCCTTACATGAGGCCTTCACACACACCACTCCATGCATTCATGCCCCATGCATCGTGCTCACAATGTACTCACCTGTTGGTCTGGAGGCCCATACAGCAGTCCGTACTGGGGTAGGACCCCATCCGCCAGTCGTTTTAACTCCACCGAAGTGAAGGCAGGGGCCCTTTCCCCAGTCACACGGGCCATGGTAGGTTCCAGACACAGGTCACAGCAGCACATGCAGTGTAGGTCCTCTCCTGGTGAAGGTCAGGTAGCAAGTGAGTGAACAGATGCAAAATGGAGGTGATGTCCACTGCTGTGCATACCGTCACCGCCGGTTTACATCACCATTGGCCACTGCACACATAGGGCCCAATTATAATCAATGAGGAGTTGCACAGCGGTTCCCGACTGCCTCCTGCAATGACGCACAACACCAGCGGAATTACCTCACTTCCACCTGTCCCTACATACAGGACAGATGGACGCCATTTCAAGGGGGGTAGACCATGGATCCTAACTGCGTCACAGATCAAAATTGTACATTCAAGACAATTGCCACTAATACATTAATAAATCAAATCATGCATTGATCTGTAGTGGCTATAATGTACAGATCCTCACTCTTTTGCCCCAGAGATTGCAACCGCTGCAGATGGATAGGAGATGGAGACATCCCCCTGTGTACAGACCTCTGGTGGACCTGGCAACAATGGAGGACAGGCACATTGTAGTCACCTACAGACTTGACAGGGCCACAATCACAGAGCTGTGTGTCCAATTGGAGCCTGACCTGATATCTGCTATCCGTCATCCAACTGGGATCCACCCTCTTGTGCAAGTGCTATCAGTTCTCCATTTCTTGGCAACTGGTTCTTTCCAAGTGACAGTGGGCTTGGCAGCAGGAATGTCACAGCCAATGTTCTCAATAGTGCTGTCCAGAGTGTTGTCTTCCCTGATTAAACACATGTGCAGCTACATTGTTTTCCCCCAAGTGGAGGATTTGGCCACAGTGAAGGCTGACTTCTATGCAATGGGACATATCCCCAACACCATTGGGGCAACTGATGGAACACATATTGCATTTGACCCCCCCCCCTCCAGCCAGAATGAACAGGTCTTCAGAAATCGAAAAAGTTTTCACTCAATGAATGTGCAGATGGTGTGTTTGGTGGATCAGTACATCTCCCATGTCAATGCTAA
This sequence comes from Pleurodeles waltl, assembly GCF_031143425.1. Lineage (NCBI taxonomy): Eukaryota > Metazoa > Chordata > Amphibia > Caudata > Salamandridae > Pleurodeles > Pleurodeles waltl. The sequence continues at coordinate 763,433,028 of NC_090439.1, read as the reverse complement.
GTATCCAAGCTTGGTGCATGATGCTTTTATCCTGAGGAATAGCAGCATCTTAAATGTGATGGCCCAACTCCAGAGGCACAGGGTGTGGCTAATAGGTGAGCCCTGGTTCCCACCCAGTGGCTGTTGGTGTATTGGTATGGTGTGGGCCTTATGGCATAGTTTGTGGCTAACAGTTATCCCTCGAAATTTGCAGGTGACTCTGGTTACCCCAACATCTCATGGCTACTGACCCCTGTGAGGAATCCCAGGACAAGGGCAGAGGAACATTACAAGGAAGCCAATGGGCGAACAACAAGGATAGTAGAACTGACCTTTGGCCTCCTGAAGGCCAGGTTTCAGTGCCTCCATCTAACAGGTGGATCCCTGTGCTACTCACCCAAGAAGGTCTGCCAGTTAATCTTGGCATGATGCATGTTGCACAACCTTGCCTTGAGACGCCATGTGCCTTTTCTGTAGGAAGAGGAGGCTGGAGATGGCCATGTAGCAGCAGTGGATCCCATGGACAGTGAAGATGAGGAGGCAGAGGATGAGGATGAGGACAACAGAACTGCATTGACACATCAACACTTCCAATGACATATAGGTACAACAGTGTAACTTCCCATTTAATTGGGAGTTTTTTGTTTCACATTGCCACTGGCAGGCTGTGAATTCCCACTTCTATGCCCACTCACTGTACCCTTTGGCAACCCTTTTTGCAGATGTTGGTGTCCCACTATCGCTCCTGGTGTGTTCACTGCAGCCAACTACAGGTCTTTCCCATGAATACATTACTGTACAGTTGAATTGCAATGTTTAAACCTTGTTAAACGAATACATACTTAAATAATTTGACATAGTCTTGTATTTTTTCAAAGAGTGTTTATTTAAGTGCTTTGAAGAAAAGGGGGTAGTGCTATGGGCTGGGGTAATGATGGAGGAAAGTCCAGGGTAGAGTCCAGTCTATTGGTAGCACAGGTGCATTGTCCAAGGGGGCATCGGAAGGGGAGCAATGGCAGTTCAAGGTGGACAGGGTGACTGAGTGGGACACAAGGGTGACATTCAGGAGAGTCTTATTTCCTGGCAGGGGTCTTGGCAATAGTCTCTGGCTTCTGCCTGGATCGCAGGGAACGTTTGCAGGGTGGTTCACCTTCTGCAAGGGGAGGGGTGCTGGTAGCCTGTTGGTCCTGTGGCGGGGCCTCCTGTCCACTAGCGGTAGTGGAGGTGGAGGCTGTTCAGATGTTTGGCCAGTGGCCCGCTGGTGTGACACTGCCTCCCTCATAATGTTGGCCATGTCTGCCAGCACCCCTGCAATGGAGACCAAGGTGGTGTTAATGGCCTTCATGTCCTCCCTGATCCCCTGGTACTGTCCCTCCTGCAGCCGCATGTTCTCCTGCAACTTGTCCATGATCTGGCCCAGCGTATCCTGGGAATGTTGGAATGCTCCCAGGATTGCGGTGAGTCCCTCCTGGAGAGTCAGTTCCCTGGGCCTGTCCTCCCCCTGGCGAACAGCATTCCTCCCAACTTTCTTGTTGTCCTGTGCCTCTGGCCCCTGAACTGTGTGCCCACTGCTGCTGACCCCAGGTCCCTGATTTTCTTGGGTATGGAGGGTGCCCTGGGATCCCTATAGCGATGGACACACTGCTGACTGATGTGTCCTGGGGGCAGAGGCATAAGCACGCTGGGTTGGTACTGTGGTGGTGTTTTCTGAGTGGGGAGTCTCTGTGGTGGTGTGTGACAGTACCTTGGTAAACGACTGTCTGGAGGTCCCTGATGGGCCAGGTTGGTCATCCAGATCCAGGCGAACAGAGTCTCTTTTATCATTGTGGGACTCTTCTGTGGGGGGACTGGATGTTGCTGGCACCTCTTCTCTGGTGACATTGGCTGGGGTACCTGTGGGGATGTAAATGAAGTGTTATTGTTTCTGTGTGTGACATATTGTGCATCAGTGGCTTGCCCTCTTTGTTTGTATTTGCCCTGACAGTTTTAAGTTGTGTAAGTTGGTATATGGTGGGGTAGCTGATTCTCTCTAGTGTGCATGCTTTAGCGATTATTGTTCATGCAGGACTGTGAGTGGTGTCCATGCATTGGTGGTGCATGATGGGCTTGGCATTGGGATGAGTGGGTTGTGATGGTGGGGTGTGTGGGAGGTGGTGGAGTGATAAGAGTGAGGGTGGGTGGGGGTATGTGCATGCAGGTAGGGGGTAGTAGTAGTATACAGTTGACTTACCAGAGCCCAGTCCTCCTGCTACTCCTGCCAGGCCCTCAGGATGCATGATTGCCCAGATTTGCTCCTCCCATATTGTTAGTTGTGGGGGAGGAGGTGGGGGTCCCCCACCAGTCCTCTGTACTGCGAGCTGGTGTCTTGCAGCAATGCAACATACCTTCCCCTGTAGGTCGTTCCACCTCTTCCTGATGTCATCCCTGGTTCTTGGGTACTGTCCTGCGGCATTGACCCTGTCCACGATTCTCCGCCATAGCTCCATCTTCCTAGCAATGGATATCTGCTGCACCTGTGCTCCAAATAACTGTGGCTCTACCCAGATGATTTTTTCCACCATGACCCTTAGCTCCTCCTCAGAGAATCTGGGGTTTTGTTATGGTGCCATGGGTATAGTGTGAGTGGTGTGTGTGAGGGTGTGTATGGTGATGTGTTGGGGTGTGTGTTATGAGGTGCGTGGGTGGTGTATATGTGATGGTGGTATGTGGCTCTGGTTGTGTGAGTGGTCTTTCTGTCTCTCTCTGGTGCCAATGGTTTGTATTTGTAAGGGGTTGTGGGTAATGTGGGTGTGTGTTTTATAGGGGTGTGGTATGTGGGTGTGGTGTGTGTATGCGTGTCAGGTGTGTGCAGTTTGAATTCTCCAATGTAGTGTTGTTTTGTTTGAGTGTGTGTCTTTCGAACGCAGAAGTATGTACCGCCTATGGTTTACCATGGTTGAATGTCCGCCGTGGTGATTCGTGGGTCATAATGTAGTGGGCGTTGTTCTGTTGGCGTTATGGTGTGGATTTTGATACCGCCAGTTTATCACTGACCTTTGGTGTGGCGGACTTGTGTGTGTGGCTGTATATTGATGGATTGGTGTGTGTGTGTGTAATATTATGGTGAATGGATATCCGCGGTGGTATGTTGGCCGCAGTCAGCATGGTGGTAAGTGGGATTTACCACCAATGTCATAATGAGGACCATTATGACTTCAAATATGGAACTAAACCACAAAAGTGGGAAATGGGAGATTGGGTCTATGTCAGGAAACCGATGAGAAGAGGTGACGACGTTTTGAAATTCTATTATGTGCATTGCAAAAGTAAAACACAAAGGGGGTCATTCTGACCCTGGCGGCCAACGACCGCGGATGCACCGCCAACAGGCTGGCGGTGCATCCCAGGGCATTCTGACCGCGGCGGTACAGCCGCGGTCAGAAACGGAAAACCGGCGGTGTCCCGCCGGTTTCCCGCTGCCCTGAGGAACCCTCCATGGCGGCGCTGCAGGCAGCGCCGCCATGGGGATTCCGACCCCCTTACCGCCAGCCTGGTTCTGGCGGTTTTGACCTCCAGAACCTGGCTGGCGGTAACGGGTGTCGTGGGGCCCCTGGGGGCCCCTGCAGTGCCCATGCCAATGGCATGGGCACTGCAGGGGACCCTAACAGGGCCCCACTAAGATTTTCAGTGTCTGCATAGCAGACACTGAAAATCGCGACGGGTGCAACTGCACCCGTCGCACCCTTCCCACTCCGCCGGCTCCATTCGGAGCCGGCATCCTCGTGGGAAGGGGTTTCCCGCTGGGCTGGCGGGCGGCCTTCTGGCGGTCGCCCGCCAGCCCAGCGGGAAATTCAGAATTACGGCAGCGGTCTTCTGACCGCGTAGCGGTATTCTGCCGGCGGGACTTTGGCGGGCGGCCTCCACTGCCCGCCAAAGTTAGAATCACCCCCAAAGTAGTCATAATGGATAATGGACATATGTGGAGTATGGACAGATTGGTTAAACAGCATCCCACAAAGAACAACACAAGTATCATTACCACACCCCCATCCAACCATAAGTACACGAGAACAAGAGTTCAAAATCCTCCAACTTGGCACAAGGATTATGTCATGAGATAGAACTTTCTTTCTGTAACCTTATTGTTATAATTAGCTTTGTTGTGTTATCTTTTCCAGTTTAACACCTCTTGTTTTTAGGTAACATTATGTAACCTCATTCTTACCTAATACAAGGTTCAACAATTTGCAGGTTAGGGAATGTGTTATAATTAACATTATTGTTATCCTCTTTCAGTTAACACCACTTGTCATGACATGTTATGTGATGTAATGGTACAGCCCCTTCTCACCTCTCCTGTACTCTTTAATAGAACACTCCTCCCATTGAAAGAAGGAGTTTGTACTAAAATGTTGGTGAGGAGGATTCTAATCTGTCATGCGAAGAGAGTGGACTGAGGTGGAGAGAGGACATGCTAATAAACATTTCTACAATTAGTCTAGTCTTTATTTGGTGATTCTACTTCAACACCATCCTCTCCGGTGATCTCTGAACCACTGCTGGGGGATACCAAACTGCCACCTTGTTCAGCCTAGACACTACTGAATCCCTCACAAAACTCTTCAAGTCCCCGGGGAAACCAGAGACAATATGTTTGTTCAAATTCTGGTGTTGTGTTCAGTTCGTAGGGTACTCTAATTTCGGACTCAGATATAAGGGTTACTCAATACACATAGGGGGTTATTCCGACCACGGCGGGCGGCGGGCGCCGCCCATCGGGCGGAAACCTCCAAAAGACCGCACCGCGGTCAAATGACCGCGGGGGTCATTACAACTTTACCACTGGGCCGGCAGGTGATCTCCAAAAGATCGCCCGCCGGCCCAGCGGGAAAGCCCCTGCAAAGAGGAAGCCGGCTCCGAATGGAGCTGGTGGATTTGCAGGGGTGCGACGGGTGCAGTGGCACCCGTCACAATTTTCAGTGTCTGCAAAGCAGACATTGAAAATCTTTGTGGGGGCCTGTTAGGGGGCCCCTGCACTGCCCATGCCAGTGGTATGGGCAGTGCAGGGGCCCCCAGGGGCCCCACGACACCCGTTCCCGCCAGCCTCTTGGAACAGGCTGGTGGGAAGGGGGTCGGAATCCCCATGGCGGCGCTGCAAGCAGCGCCGCCATGGAGGATTCTCTGGGCCAGGGGAAAACCGGCGGGAAACCGCTGGTTCCCCTTTTCTGACCGCGGCTTTACCGCCGCGGTCAGAATGGCCCGGGAAGCACCGCCAGCCTGTTGGCGGTGCTTCCTCTGCCCTCCACCCTGGCGGTTTGAAACCGCCAGGGTCGGAATGAGGGCCATAGTGGTCACACCCGACCTTGCCTGACCACTCATTGTTGGGGAGGATGCCTTAAGGGGGGCCTGTGAACCTACATTCTTATCTCTACTGTGTCTGATAAGAGTGCTACTTTACGTATTGCTTCCATCAACACAAAGGGTCTTAATAACTCAGTTAAAAGAAAGGTCATTCTATCATACTTGGAGCAGTTGGGGCACAGTTTGCCTAATCTAGGAAAAACACCTCCGTTACGCCAACTGGCATTACCTAAAATTCCGCTCATTCCCCTACCAATATTTTTCATCCTGCTTTTCTAAAAAAGCAGGAGTGGGATCTTGTTCTCAAATAAATTCAAGGGAGTCATAGGCGAAAAGGTAGCTGGGGTCAGGGGCAGACTCCTGGCCTACCAAATACAGGCAGAGGGAAATACCTTTGTGCTGGGTTTTGTGTATGCCCCTAACAATGGGCAGGAGCCTTTTTTGCGCAGGGCAATAGAGAAAGTCACAACAGATAAGGGAGGAAGGGTCTTGCTGGGAGGAGACCTCAACATAGTTTTTTAACACTGAGCTAGATAGGTCTGCCCAGCGATGAAGGGGCACCGGGGCATGAAAAGGGATTAGTGGATGTCGATATGGGGGATATCTGGAGATTCCATAACCCAGTGAAACGTGTGTACCCCTTCTATTCACACGCACATAAAACATAAGCCAGGCTGGACTACATATTGGCCACACACAAAGTCCGGGACCTGGTGTGCTCAATAGATATAAAACCCTGCACTATTTCTGACCATGCAGCGATCACTATTGACCTGAACATCCCATCCCAAACGTCTAATTGCCGCACATGGCAGTTACGCACCACATTTCAGTATAAACCCAAAGTGCTCCACCAGATTCAGGGGTCATCAAAACATACCTGGCACTTAATGATATAGCTGACACACATATTTCATACTTATGGACCGTCTTAAAAGTGGTGATAAGAGGGGAATTCCTGTCCATAGCAGCTGTGGACAATAAGATGCAAAGGGAGAGGAGGAATTTGCTCATGCGACAGATGAGGGAACCAGAATGCATAAATCAGCGGATAGGGGCCCGAGGGTCTAGTGACAGCTGGAGGCAGCTAGGAGGCAGTTGGCAAGGCAAGATACAGACAGAGATGAATTCACCCTCCTACACCTCAAACACACCTACTACACAGGCAGCAATAGGTTGCAAGCAAATTGCCTCAGAACCCAATGGGTGCCTACGATGGTGGAGGCCCTGGAGGATGAGAACCATAAAACCCTAGCGTCCGATGCTGATATTGTGGCATGGTTAGAGCAATATTATGCAGACTTAAATGCAGTCCAGAGCCTACCATATGGGGCTTCCTCAAAATACTTGCTGGAGATCTCAATGTCCTGCTTAACCCCAGACTCCACAGAACACCTCAATGCCTCAATTTGCATCGAGGAGGTTATATCTGCTATAGCCAGACTCAAACCCCATAAATTTCCTGGCCCAGATAGGTTTCCAGCCAAATTTTATAAGGCCTTTTCAGTAGAGATAGCACTGATACTGACCAGACTGTTTAACGCCTTTGAGAACTCTGGAGCAATCTTTCCCGAAATGACGGAGGCAATGATATTAGACCTACCAAAGCCTGTTAATAGAGGACCCAATGTGGCCCCTACAGGCCCATTTCCCTCTTCAACATAGATTGTAATTTCTTTACAGATATCTTGGCTGCCCGTCTGAACCATGCCATGCTTAATAGAGGCTGACCAAGCTGGGTTTGTGCTACATAGGCAGAGCTCTGACAATACCAAATGACTCATTCACATAAATGATAAAGCACGCCGATCTGGTAGGCACACCATTCTTCTCTCCATAGATCTTTGACTGGGTGCATTAGCCTTACTTAATGAAGACTCTGGCCCACTTTGGCTTCGGCGCCCGATTCTGTGCCTTGCTTTCTAGCTGCTAGGATAACCCCAGGGCCACCATTTGGGTAACTGGCCACTCCTCTAAGGACTTCCCTTTCGGAAGGGCCACAAGACAAGGTTGCCCCCTGTCACCCTTATTATTTGCATTATATGGGGAATCATTTGCACAATTAATCCACAACAACCTTGACATCATAGGGATACGCCGACGAAATCCTGATGACCCTAGAGAATCCAACTCCCTTGCTGCTGTATTTTCTTGGAGAGGTGACTATTTTTAACGAGGCAGCAGGATTTTGCATTAATATACATAAGTCACAGGCCTTTAACCTCATGGTTCCTCACCCACAAGAGGAATATTTGTGTCACTGTTCCTCTTCCAAAGGGCTGTGCAAGGGATCGCTTATCTAGGCATCCAGGTAGCGCCGACAGTGGCGGCCACCGTGTCACTTAACTATGGGTGACTCCGCCAACAGGTGATCAAAGACCTAGCATTATGCCACTCCTTCTACCTTTCATAGCTGGGGAGGATCTCAACTGTTAAAATTACAATCCTCCCATGTATCCTGTACCTTTAACGAATCTTGCTGGCAGTCCCCCTCACAGAACACTCCGGGCCCTCCAGCATGCAGTCTACAAGTTTATATGGGCCGATAGTAGGACCAGAATGACTAGAGATCTGAGTTATTAATGAACACTTGATGGCATGCTGGGCGTCCCACCCTCCAGCTATATTATCAGGAGGCCCAGCTCTGTTACCTAGTGGAATGGTCCAGACTAGCTTCTGAAAATCATTGGCTTTTTATGGACAGTACGGTTGCAGGCACTCACCACTGGAGGTTTCCCTTCTTACGGAGGGCCTACAGACCTAAAGGCCTCTATGTTTCTCCAATCATGGGTGCTCCCATGAGTGTGTGGAATGCAACGGCCATGCAACGGGGACTTACCATGTTTCCATCGCCCCTCACGCCCATTGTCAAAAATCCTGAGTTTACTCTGGGCATGGAACGGGCTGACCTAGATCAGTAGAAAGAAACAGAGTACCGTTCAATGGCCCACTTCTTCCATGCTGAAGGAATCATCCCCTATAAGGCTCTAAGAAATCTCTATGTCCTCCCAGAGACTGAGCATCTCCACTACATGCAGATCAGGCATTGACCCTCTAACCCCCTAAACCACATGGCCGGAAGCCGCCACATGACAGCTTTTGAGCAGTGGTTAGTGAAGAGAATGGATGAAAACATTTGATAACTGAACTGCAATCCATCCCATCCCCTAAACCACCCAGCCAAACATGCTGGGAAAGCAAACTCAGACGACAACTCTAAGCAAATGAATGGGGTGAAATATACCACCGGGTGCGTCACAGGTCTAATAACATGGCAAGGATAGAAACTGCCACTAAAATTGTATCCTACTGGTACCTCACTCAGGTTAGTCTCCATAAAGACATGCAATCCATTCTGCTAGCACCATTGTAGTCACCCGGACACACTACTGCATATACTTTAGGAATGCCCCAAATTAGCCACCTTTTGGAACATTATAACTGACAAAAGTGACTGCCTCAACACTACATTGTCTCAATTCCTGACATACACGGTGCTGGTCCTACCAAACCTTCTCATATTCCCCCTTAAGAGCCTCAGGAGCCGGAAAGTAGGCATTGCACTAGGAGTTGCCCACCAGTCGATCTTGGCTAACTGGAGGACAGATAAAGTCCCCACTCATGCAATGTGGCTCGAGCACCTATGGCGGGTACTGGGCATGGAAAACTTGACCTTAGTACTGGATTTATGGGGGGATAAATATTGGGACTTATGGAAACCATACATAACACTTCTATCGAAAGACTTCTGAGAATTGACCTGCCCAAAATACCTATGTCTTCTAAGACTAATGGAGGAACAAAATAGCCTGTTATGGGGATGACCCCTTTGCTATTTATTTGCTATGCAACACATCAAATGCTAACAATTTACCTAGCAAAAGTACCTGGAGGTGTGGAAGGTGGGTGTTCTTTGTTCTCTGTTTTCTATCTTATTTTCCTTTCACACTAACAAATGTGCATGTGTGTCTTGCACATGATGTAGCTAATGGACTGAGCATGTCTTTTCCACCGGCCTGTGGAGGTAGGTAGGGGTATGTATAAACTTCTGCATATTTATTGTTCAATAAATAAAAAGGGTTAAACCATAAATTACTGAAACCTTTTCTTGAACCAACAAGATAGTGCCACTGTCCTTTGTGGTGGACTCCCATCCATCCCAACTAATAACCTAATTTCTGACAATCTGCAAGTGCTCATGGACAGTGCCATGCAGTGCTCCCACAATTAAGGTGTAGTATGACCAAACATTTTAGTAATTATGTAGATACCTTTTACAGTAATGCTGACAAGATTTCCATGGCAGTTTTATGTTGCGTTTACTCCCAGAGGTGGTGGTGGAACAGTCATCCTAGATTGAGTAGTGGGTGCTTTACCATTGCCAAAGCAAGCTTGAGAGAAGCGTCTATTGGTCTGGAATTAAATAGCTGTGCAACCTCAAGACCTTAAATTATGGACGAGAGATACCAAACCTGATGATGCAGGGGCTGTAGACAGCTGAATAGTATGGCAAAAGCCAGACCCTGCAGCAGCACAGTGCCAGCAGAAAGTGCTCCCCCTAGACAGGATGAAGACTGATCTTAAACAATTTCTGCCTGCACATGTCTGCCATTTAGGTTGTAGTTTGGACTATTGAGTACAGAATTTTGAGTAGCCACAACATTCTGGAGAGAATATTGAGTATAGAATGTCGAGTAGCCTAAATATTTTTATTAAAATATCGAAAAAATCAAAATATTGAGGTGGTAAATGCATATGGATAAGTATAGATATGCAGTTCTTAAGTTCACGCTTACGTAGCTTGAAGTTTTAAATATATATATATATATATATACATGTGTATATATATATATGTGTATATATATATATATATATATATATGCACTTTTATAAATATATATCAGAAGTCCAAAGTCTCTATAAAACAATCTCTCAGGTGTTGAACTGAATCACAAAAATGTAATCACCTTCATGGTGTGTTTCAGCCGAACAACAGCCTTGATCACACAATCAGTGTGTTGTACACCAAACACTTTAAATCAAGTTCATAGTGCAATAAACATCGATAAGTCAATCCCATCTAAACACACTCATGAGTGCGTGCCATCTTGAAATGTCAGATCGCTGCAGTACGATCATAAATCCAACATGCACATAAACGTTAATTTGTTTCTCTAATTATTACATACCAATACTATAACATTATAGAAAATATTTAAATTATTAATTTTTCATTTATGTACAATATTCTATGAACATAGTCTGAGACATGTACGTTGGATATGATCTGTTGCACATACATTATTTCCCTCTATGGATCATCTTATTAATCATTTACAATATCTACACTCAGGGCCTATTGAGGTTCAATGGTCATATTTGACTTTCTCAATCATAGAGGTACATTATGCAAGAGAATAGACCCAGTATATCAGTCCCATCTATGTATCCTCGTGGGTAGGCGCCATCTTAGAGTGTGAAAGCGCTGTCTGGAGCACATCGATCAGCCCATACATGATCTTAGGTTTGTTTTTCGAACACATTACATTATTACATTATAACATTACATATAAAAATGTATATTATTAATCTGTTCTCATTTCATTTTTTGTAGAATATATATATGTCAGATATGCTCCGTAACACTCAAATTCTTACCCTCTGTAAATCTTCTCATTATTCCTTTGTTCTCTCCACAGTAACATCTATTCAGTTCAAAAGGTCATATTTTACTTTCCCCATCACAGAGGTTTATGCCCTTATTTCACACTACTCCTCATAGATGGACGTGATCTCCCATAGTCTCCTATAAATTACTCTCTATCCAAGGCCTTAATATTGTCCTTTTTGTTGAGTTCGTCCTACATCTGACAAGACATATCATAATGGAATCACTATACTCTTTCCCAACACATTATTCTTCTCTTGATATTTATCTCAAGAGGTTAATACACCCACTCTGTATCAACACTAAAACTACACCAAACACCTGTGACTGGAAAGACTAGTTACTCAAAAGTGCCCCCACTCATGAAAGCACCTGTAATTCTACCATACTCCAATCCTCTGAAGTAAAAATACACAACAAAACAAAATTCACAGTCACGTTTAAAATTTGCAAAAATAAAATAATCGATTTGCCACTCAAAGTATCTGCATTAGTGTTTTCAGTCTCTTCAGAAATGTACACTCAACTCTTCATCCTGGTTAAGTCCACTAGGTGTAAGAGTCTGGAGATCTAGAATAAGTTCACCTTTTCTTTTTCTTAGTTGGGAAACTCGATTTCCACCTCTAGGGTGTAAACTGACTTGTTTGATGCCATAAAAATACAATTTTGAATGATCGTTGTAATGAAACTCCTCAAAATACCTTGCTACTGGGTATGTATGATCTCTGTGCTCAATGGTGCGCATATGTTCTAACACCCGTTTTTTTTACAGCACATACAGTGCTCCCACAAAGCGCACTAGGCATGGACACTCAAGCACATATTTTATTGGGCGTTTGTATTCACCAACTGTTGTATATTCTTTTTCATGCTACTAGATTTACAAGTTCTGCATCGCACACAGGTAAAAAAAAATGTTTTGGTCCATATTGCTTGATCTTACAGAAATGTCATTATGTGTCCCGCAATGACCCCAATTTGCGATATGCAGTTCTGGTTTTATCACCCACTCTGTTGCCAATCACGGTATTGTTGCTTAAAATGTCCCAATTTTTTCTCAAAATGTTCTTTAGCATGCTCATATCATTGCTAAAGGATAAGATTAATATAAGTATAGACCTGTCACTCGATATCCTGTTAGAAAATAAAATATTTTCTCTAGTGACACCATCTACCTTTCTACATGCTTCCTTTGGCACCCAATTAGGATAGCCTCTATCTTTGAATCTGTGTATCATGATTTGTTTCTCATTCTGGAATGCAGACTCAGTGCTGTAGTTCCTGTTGTCTCTAAGGAGTTCACCATATGATATACTCCATTTCAGCCTCATAGGATGTCCACTCAGGGCATGTAATAGGCTATTTCCTGCTGTAGGTTTTCTAACCAGGCGAGTGTCCATCTTATTCTGCTCAAATACCACTACTACATCAAAAAATTATATTTGTGTCTTACTCATGGTAGATGTGAAGCTCAAATTGTTCTCATTGCCATTCAAAATTGTAACAAAATCTGTCATGTCCTTCTTAGAGCCTTTCTACATGATAAATAAATCATCAATATAACAAATCCATAAGACTACCTTTTGACTGTATCCCTGCACCTGTTCATTGCTAAAAATGTGTTCCTTCCACCATCCCAAGAACAGATTGGCAAAGCTGGGAACAAAGCATGTAACCATTGCTGTCCCAAGGACCTGTTGGTATAGACTACCACCAAACAGAAAGATGTTACTCTTAAGACACATTCTAATCACTTTTATAATCATATTCGTGTGTTCTAGTAACGGCACCGGTCTTGCACTTAGAAAGTGATAGATGAGATGCCCTTAGTCCCTATTCATGGTCGATTACCGTGTACAGTAACTTAACATCCAAAGTTGCCAAAAGTAAATAATCTTCCCAATCAATCCCTGTAATTCTTCTAAAAAATCTTTAGTGTCCTTTATATAGGGTGGAAGAGTAACAAAAAAATTCTGGAGAATATTATCAACATATCTGTATACCTTTTCAAAGGTACTGTCCCGTGATGATACAATGGGTCTTCCTGGAGGGTCCTTCTTGTCCTTATGAATCTTTGGTAAAAAATATAGCACTGGTATCTCCGGATATTCTTTCTTCAAATAACTATATTCTTCCCATTCAAGAATGCCTTTGTCTCACCAATCATTCAATTTGTCTCATGGAGCTATTACACTCATATTATACGTTTCTTTATTTGTTGGGGTATATGCTGTTGTGTCGCTCCATTGTCGGGTGACTTCAGCTATATTCTGTTCCCGGCTTAAAATCACAATCGTTCCACCTTTATCAGCTGGATGAATGACAATACCATTGTCATTTGCCAGGGAATCCAGTATCTGTTGTTGTTCCAAGGTTACATTATACTTCACTTTATCTTTCTTGGCTGTCCTCAGTTGTTTTAATTCTTTGTTAACCATCTCATGGAACGTGTCTATGCCATCACATGGCATACATGGTAGAAAAGTGGATGGCAGTTTGAAACCACTCGTCCAAGAGTCATCATAGGTTAATCCAAGATATTTAAGCACATTCTGAGGATAATTGGCATCTACTTCATATCCTAGTAGTTCGTGTAATATTGACAGTGTTTCTATGTCCTGTATCTGAATTTCATAAGCCAAATTGTTTTGTTTTTCAACAGGCATAATATTTGTTATGGGCCTTTTCTTCTTTAGCAAATGCCATTTAATTAGTTTAAGTTTCCTAATAAATTTAAACAGATCAACCCTCGTTCTAACATAATCAAAATTCATAAGTGGACAGAATGAAAGTCCAAAGCATAAGAGTCCCTTTTCCTCATCCGTAAGTACTCTCTCAGATAGATTAGTAGCTGTCTTCTTTATTACTTCAGGATCCATTAGGAGTCCACCTCTGGACTTGCTCTGGTTCCCATTTGTCCAGTTGTATCTCTCCCATTGATTCCTCTGCCATAGCTTCTATTTCCTCTGTTTGTGCCACTTCTTCCTCTGCCTTCTCCTCTGTTTCATGGTCCTTGCCCCTGTCCATATCCATTGGGCTAATTTCCTCCTTCGTATTCCGTTGGCTACTCCTGAGAAGCCAGTATTGCTCTAAAAATGTTTGGGATCTAGGATTTTGTTCATTACCTGAACAGTTACTATCAGTTGAACCAGGGTTATTAGTATCGGTACCTGATGCTTCACTCTTTCCTGAATTGTCTTTATTCTCCTATGCAGGCTTTAAAGATTTTACAATACTGTTATTGAAATCATCGTCATGTTTTCGGTTAAAAGTCAGTGTTCTACCACTCTCATAATCTTCCATATCTCTTTGCCACTTGGATTGCTTCTGAGCTTTTTTCATGATTCATCAGATGCTCATTCATATCTGCCATAAATTTAGTGGCGAATTCCTTGTCAGAATGCATTTTAACCTCCCTTTCGACAGTTTCTATCTGTTTGAGAAGTGTTTCTCAATCAAGCCATGCATATTTAATTAATATCTCCAACATTGTTCTTGAGCTACTGGCAGCATTCTCTGCTCATTATTCCAACATATGTGGATTGGGGGATTCATATGCTGGTATTGTATATATCCTAAGTCCTCTTAGTGCCATACCTTGATCCACATAATTTTGTAAAGAGGGGATTCCTCCATTTATATTTTATAGAGGCATCTCTTCCATTACCTTCCACTTTATTCCCATCCTAGACTGGACTTTTTGTGAATAATAGAAGTGCTCCATCGTCTGAGCCATCATGTTGTGATTAATACTTCAGCATTCAAATCATCACCAATGTTCAGTTCCCGCCACCAATAGCAATGAATTAGTTCCCCTTGCCACTAGTCCCTTATAAATTCAACTATTCCAATTCACGGAGTTGAAGAGTATCAGAATTTAAAATTATTTTTAAATTTTTTGAATACGTCGTCCCATATCTCGTATAAAGTTAGTGCCAAGGTATTTATGTATGCTCCCTTGTCGGCCAGTAATCGCACTGAGGGGCCCCTCAGCCTATACAGTAGTCAGCAACAGGCCATGCATGCTACCACCCACCCACCTTAGCCGGCAACCACTTCAGACCGAGAGCGTCTACCTCAGCTGCTGACCTTGTAGTTAACTTCATCCTCCGTTAGAAGTCTACACCTTTTACTGGCGTCTCCGCTCAACTCTCCATTCTTCAATTATTGAGATTCGATTCCTTGCAGCCGGTGCTGGATCACTCTTTTTACATCAAACAGCACATGCTCATGCAGATCCTGCTCCCATGAGGTGTGGAGTATAACCAGACGAGCAACATTCTGGTGACCTCTCCGCCACATTAGGATTTTCCCACTGGACTCACCAAGGGAAACCTTGGTTTCCACCGGTCAGCCCAGTGGGAAAGTGGTGGCAACATTGTCGCTGGCTCATAATAGAGCAGTGCAGGCCCCCCACCCCATAGCCCCCTGCACTTGAGCCATGAAAAAGCTGGCAGAGAACAAGGTTGTAATCAGCAGGGTGATGCTGAGTTCAGCGCCGCCCTGGCTAATTGCAACCTACACTGCTATCAGCCCATCAGGACCGAGGATTCTGGTGGGGACTGCAGTAGGTTGGCAGGTCTGCTGTCCAACCTCATAATGTGGCAGTCGGACTGCCACAACCATGGTGGTCCAACAGCCACCACTGCATCCACAGTCCTTGGACCACCAATGTTGTAATCTGGCCCTTAGTCACTTATCCCTCTCAATTAAATAAGTTAGTGGTGGAGACAGATTGGCCAGAAAGCAAAAGACGTCCCATTTGCTACCAAGGATTAAAAGATGAATCAAACGATGCACTGGCTCAGATACCCATTAGACCCCTAGCAATTTCTCTGCTTGTGAATTTGGTTTTGGAAATAGGCTTTTAACAAAAGAAGAAGAGAAGGAAGAAATGAATTCTGTCCCAGTGTGCCTAGATTTGATAGAATCACAACAGAGAATCCAACGGTCACAGATAACCCCAAGAGTGACCCTGTGCGAACAGTTGATTGAACTAATCTGTCTTCAGTACCAATTGTGAGTCACACAGAGCAGGTGGAGTTAATTTCTTAGGAAGGACATCAGGAAATTATCCAGTTCAACTTGATTGATGCTCCCCAATTCCAGATAATTCAGTGGATACCATGACTGACAGAGCACAATCCAACAGTAGATTGGAGTGGCAGAACTATCATCATGAACTCAAATTTTTGTAAGGAAAAATGTTTTCGTAAGTGTGAGCCATACCATAAATCTAATCCGGTCACTCTATTGTGAGATGGAGGAGAGTCAGTTTGTGTCATGCATACTAGTGAAATTCCTCAAGGGTATGAAGGTTTCAAGGATGTGTTAGTAGAAGCTGAAAAACGCCTACCTCATGGACCCTATGATTGTAAAATAGATCTGCACCCAGGTTCAAATTTGTTGTGTAGCAGAGTCTATGCCTTAACAGAAAAGTAAAAACAGCATTAAAAAAATTACATCGAAAAGTATCTTGCCAACAGATGTTCTAGTCTCAGTCTCCAGTTTTTATGCCATTGCTTTTTGTTCCAAAGTCAGGAGAATAAAGATTACGTATAGACTAATAAGCAATTAACAAAATCGCAGTAAAAAATCATTACCCTTTACCCCTTATCTCAGTTTTACTAGATCAGGTAAAAGGAGCATAAATTTATACAAAACTTGAGTTGAAAGGGGCTTACCACTTAATAAGAATCAGAGATCTAGACCTAATAGTGGAGTTATCTCCAGTCAATGGTATACAACTACAATTGTAGTGCTTGTAGATGCTTTCACTATGATGGGCCACTTCATTGTATTAAAGGGAGTTGCTACAGCTAAACACCTTGCAATCCATTTTAGTCAGCACATAGTACAAGCTTATGGTTACCTGAAGGTAATCATTTCAGACCGAGTCTCAGTTTTTATCACACTTTTGGAAGGCTTTCTTTAGGTGGGTCAGAAATTGAGACTAGGTACTGCACCAGTTACCATCCCAAGACAGACAGTCAAACTGAAAGGAAAAACCAAGACCTAGAGCAATATTCGAGGTTGCTTCTACTAGATCAGGAAGGAGGCTGGCCAGAATATCTGTGGGCTGTAGAATTTGCACACAATAATGTGAGGAATGTGCCCCCTTCTACTTGAATTGTGGTAGACACCCAAACTCCTTAGTGGACTTTAGAACACTACAGTTCCTGCAGTTAAATATATGGGGCCAGACGTATCAAAGTATTTTGCAAGAGCAAACGATGCGAATCACAAAATTCCACCGTATGCAAATGCAAAATAGCCTAGAAATAGAAAGGCATTGACAGTCCCATTTTAGGGAATCGCTATTTTTTGTGATTCCCTAAAATTGAAACTCCGTATAGGGAATCGCAATTGTGATTCCCTAAATATGAAATTGCAAATAGGGATTACCTATTTGCGATTTCATAAGCACATGTATCAATCATTTCTTACACGCAAAATGGGCATTTAGGAAATACTTTTTCCATCAACTGCAAGTTGATGGTAACCATGTGCAATTTAAAAAAAATGCATTAAAAATGCACTTATAAAAGTACCATGTAGCACACGCATGCCCTTAGTGCATGTGTTCACTTCACATGTGCACAATTAATTTCTGGGGTGCACCAAAGGGGGCGTTAGGCCCTCTGCACCCTTTGTTTTGCATTTCATAATTTGTGATTCCTTAATAAGGAATCGCAAATTATGAAATGCAAAACCAATCGCACCTATGGGCCTGGAGGCCCATAGAAACAAATGGAATCGCATTTCCTATTTGTGATTCCCTAATAGCAATTGCAATTCTGTAGGAATTGGAATTAAGGAAACACTATTTTGTTACATTCCATTTTGCATTTCCTAAATAGCGATGACCTAAAATTCGTTATTTAGGAAATGCAAAATGGAACTTTGATACATCTGGTTCTTAGTGCTGCATTTAACATTAGTAAATCAATCTGCAGTAAAGAATTTAAAACAAACTAAGGAATGTTATAAATGTTATGCAAACAAAAAGAGAAAAAAAGAACCATATTTTCCGGTAGGAGACAGATTTTGGCTTAACTCCAAAAACCTCAGACTCATGAGAAATTTAAAGTTTAAACCTAGATTCGTTGGGCTTCTTTGAAATGAGAAAGTCATAAATCCTGTAACGTTTCATTTTCATTTGCAACTACCAAAAGAGTTAATATGCATCCAGTATTTCATGTTTTGTTACTATCACGAAATTTAGGAATGACTATTCTGTAACTGGAAGGTGAATTAGAATTTGAAGTGAAAACAATTCCGAATTCAAAGAGAGTTATGAATCAAATATATTATTTGATAGACTGGAAGGGCTGTTGGCCTGAAGAAAGGTCCTGGGAACTTTATAGTGACGTGTATGCACCTAGACTTGATAAGGTCTTTCATCCGAAGTTTCCAGCAAAACTGTGACTGGAAGGACCACCCTTGCAAGGGGGTACTTTGAGGATTCAAGAATTCAAAGGTTTGTCTGCATATAAAATCTATAGCAAGGATATATTTACCAATAGAAAATGACTAAAAGCAGCAATTGGAAGAGAGCATGACACCAAAGGAATTCCAAGATGGCCACTCACACTCTATCTCAGAACTGCACTACTTGTTTTCCCCTTCACAGAGGAATTGAATGTGAAGTGCACTATCCCTGAAGAAACAAAGCAGGGCACTTAATTGAGGAAATTCACATGATCACTCCTGAGCTTTCCGTGTCTGTCATGAATAGTTAATAAGGTTAGAACCATCAAAACAATTGAGTCCTTTTTCAGGTTCATTTCCAGTGCCAGTCATACTAGGCAGTAGCATTTTGTGGGTGCAATATTTTTTAACCAAGAACAATTGTCTCTGTCCAAATCTGTCCATTTTTTTACCAGAAAGGGCCAGGTGATCACAACTATTTAGTGGTCACAACAGGTCCGGTTTACAGAATCGGGCCTTTTGCGACCACTAAAATCCTGTCTGGCATGTTCCAAATGCAAAATTGTGATTCGGTAACCTGTTACAGAATCATGAAGGGGCGTGTTTAGGGGTCCCTTCTTAAAACTGAATAGCAGTGGTATGATTGAATGTTTTGCAACCGAAATGTGGTCGCAAAACATTAGTAGGTTACCACCAAACTCAAGTTGATGGTAACTCATTTGCAAACAGGACGGTTTCCTCAAGGGACCTCTTCCCCGTGATGTTTTGTGATTCCCAGTAGGTCGCAAAGCGAGACCTGCCTCATGAATATTAATGAGGTAGGTCTATTTGCAATCCCCTGGGAATCGCAAATGTAAAGCAGTGGAGTTTTGATCATATGGAATTGCGATTTCCTAATTGTAGTTCACATTGAATCACAATTAGGAAGTCACAATCCCAAACATATGATCATCTGCCCCAAAGTGTCTCAATTCGAGTCCATAACTACAGATGAAAAGTCTGAAGGGGGGGTGAAACACCAAACTAAAACAGCGTTTCATTTACAGAGTGAGTGTGTCATATAGGGAATAGTGTCTATATAATACTTTCCTAGTTGCAGAGTCAATTAAAGAGTGTTAAAGAGGCACTTTCACTGAAGAATAATTAAACAAGACAGTTAGTGAGAATTGTGAAAAGAAAAGTTTGTGAAACACACCTGATAACCGTTTCTCCAGCATCAGTCAAACTTCCTCCAGAGAGTCTCCATGTGTCCCACACATATTTCGAAGAAAGAAATTAAATACAGTGGGCCAGATGTAGCAAAAGATTTGCGTGTCGCAAACGGTGAAAATCGCCGTTTGCGAGGCGCAAATGCCTCTTTGCTATGCAGAAATGCATATTGCGCGTCAGGACCGACTCGCAATATGCATTTCAGAATCGCAAATAGGAAGGGGTGTTCCCTTCCTATTTGCGATTCGGAGTGGCATGCAATACCATTTGCGACCGCATATGCGGTCGCAAAGGGTGTCGCAGTTACCATCCACTTCAAGTGGATGGTAACCCACTCGCAAATTGGGAGGGGTCCCCATGGGACCCTTCCCCTTTGCGAATGGACCCAATATTATTTTTTCAGGGCAGGTAGTGGTCCAAGGGACCACTACCTGCCCTGAAAAAATACCGAAACTAAAGGTTTCGGTATTTTTTTTAAGTGCTGCTCGTTTTCCTTTAAGGAAAACGGGCTACACTTAAAAAAAAAAAACTGCTTTATTGAGAAAGCAGTCACGAACATGGAGGTCTGCTGACGACAGCAGGCCTCCATGTTTGCGAGTGCCTAGACTCGCTATGGGGCCGCAATTTGCGACCCACCTCATGAATATTCATGAGGTGGGTCATTGCGACCCCATAGCGAGTCGCAGACGGTGTCTGAGACACCGTTCTGCATTGGAAAATGCAACTTGCAATTTGCAAGTCACTCCGACTTGCAAATTGCAAGTCGCAATTTCCAAATTTGCTACATCTGGCCCAGTATGTTTAAAATATTGCAAAAGGAAACTGTAAACTGAGACTACAAATACAAGAAAATTAGATTTAAAAGTAGTGGATTGAGAAAACAATTTAACTTGACAATTTAACTTAACAAGAGCAGGAACCAGAAGACATACCAGGCAGTCTCTTCTTTGTCTCCACATGCCCTTTACCCCCTTAGAGCGTTCCTGTATTTCAGTGATTTTCTGGATTTCGGTAAGGGTTCTGAGAAGGGCATTGGGACCATTTATCATTCTGCTCCTGTGCAAGTCAAAGATAAAATTGATTACCTGACACTATTCCACTTTACGCCACTCCACTCAATGCAACTCTACTCTGCGCCACTCTACTCTACCCCTCCACTCTATGCCACTCCACTTTATGCTGTTCCACTGATTTCTATGTAACTCCAGTCTATGCCATTCCACTCTTTGCTACTCCACTCTGTGCTATTATATCCTATTAATTAATTTTACTGTACACAACTCCATTCTACACAATCCACTCTACGCTATTTCAGTGTACACCAATCCACTCTATGCCACTTCACTGTACACCACTGCAATATACGTTGTTCCAGTCTACACCACTCCACTCTACACTATTCCACTCTATTCCACACCAATCTACTCCATATAACTCTACAGCATTCCACTAGATGCTATTCCTCTGTATGCCACTCCACTCCATGCCACTCCATTCTACACCACTCTACTCTATGCCACTACATTCTACTTTATTCCTCCGTATGCAACTCCAGTCTACATCACTCCACTGTACCACACTCCACTGTATGCCATTAAAGTCCATGCTATTCCATTCTATGCTGTTCCACTCCACGCAACTCCATTCTATGCTATACCACTCCATTGTACGCTACTCTGCTCTAGGCCAATTCAATGTATACCAGTCTACTCTACGGTATTCACAGTACCAAATTCCTCTACTCTATGCCACTCCACTGTATGTCACTCCACTTTATGCTACTCTGCGGTATGCCACTCCACTCTATACCACTCCATTCTCTTCTATTCCACTGTATGCCACTCCACTGTAAGCCACTCCATTGTACAACATTCCACTGCACACTACTCCACTGTATGCAAAGCCTCTCTAAGCTATTCCAGTGTACGCAACTACACTCTGTGAAACTCCACTCTATGCTACTCCACTGTTTTCTACTCCACTGTATGCTGTCACCTGTAACCCACTCCATTGTATCCCACTTCAGTCTAGGTGACTCCAATGGATGCCACTCCACTGTACACTACTACACTCTGATAGTTCACTCTATGGTAACCCATTGTGCACCAATCCACTCTATATTATTCCACTATGTGCTATTGCACTCTATTCCACTTCACTCTTCGCTATCGCTTTATATGCAACTCTATTGTACTGTACTCCACTCCACTCCAGTCTACACCACTCGATCCTGTGCCTCCACGCGGCAATACTATACAGTACAACACTGTATAACACAACACTGCATGACACTGCACTCAATGCCACTGCAGTCTGTGCCACTCTACTCTACTGTGCTATATGAACCTCTACTCTACTCTACTCTACTCTACAACACTCTACACCCCTTCACTCTTCCAAACACTGCTTCACTGTATGCTACTTCACTGTACAACACTGTACTCCAGGCCATGTCACTGTACAACACTTTGCTCCACCGTATGCCACTCTGTCACAATGTACTTCGCTCTATGAGACTCTATGGAACTTCCTCAGTGCCAGTCCACCACAATTTGCTTCAATCTACCCTATAACACACTACTCCAGTCTACTCTACTGTACTCCACTACTTCATTGTACTCTACTCCACTCAACCACACTGTACTCCACTTAACTTTACAATTCTACCTTACTCCACTATAGAACACTGTAATCCATTCTATGTCACTCCACTCTACTACACTCTATGACAATTTCTCACACTCTATGACACAGCATACCACTCCACTGTACAACACGCCACTCCATTCTATAAAACTTTTCTCCAGTCTAAGGTACGCCAGTCCTCTCGACTCCTCCGTATGACATGTTACACCACTCTATGCCACCCTACTGCCCTTCAGTCTACAACACAATAATCTACTCTATAGAACTCAACTGTACACCACTCCACTGTACTCCATTCTACACCACTACAGTCTACAACACTCCACTGTATGACACTCTCCAGCAGTGTACTGTAAGACCCTCCACAATGGGGAGCACAAAGCTGGGGTAGGTGCTTCTGTT
Organism: Pleurodeles waltl; assembly: GCF_031143425.1. Taxonomy (NCBI): domain Eukaryota; kingdom Metazoa; phylum Chordata; class Amphibia; order Caudata; family Salamandridae; genus Pleurodeles; species Pleurodeles waltl. Next base: position 763,410,353 of record NC_090439.1, on the reverse strand, counting down.
TCGAGTGGCGACGAGACAAATATCCAGATAAACATGAACCACTGGAGCTTGTTGCTACCCTGATGGGGCCCGTCCTCTAGTGTGAGGAGGGTTCCTATGAGACTCCGAAAAGTTTGGTTTTTGATAAATGAGGATTAGATATCCAGATAAACATGGACCACTGGAGCTTGTTGCTACCCTGATGGGGCCCATCCTTTAGTACGAGGAGGGTTCCTGTGAGACTCTGGAATTTTAGGTTTTTGAGAAATGAGGATTAGGTAGGTTTTTGGTCCTGACGAATCGCATTAAATCCTTGTTGACTATAGAAGCGAGAAACATGTTAACCTGACTTTGAGGCAGTATAGGTATTCCCGTACTTGCACGTATCACATTCCCAGACTAAAGGGACTGTGGTCATCAGACACTTTACCTGTTTAGGGTAGATTAGTCATTATTCTAATCTCTTTTCCCTACACATACTTTTTTTAAATCATGACAGAGGTCTAATCTTCATTAAAATTGCGCTGTTGCTTTTCCTCTAATCATTTGTAACAGCACATCTTTTTACCAATCCCACATTTCTACATTCACCAACCGGTAATTGTCTATACTAGTAGATTTCCGGCAAAGAGCCCCCATGTGGGGCCCATCAGGCATTGCAGTGCCGGCGTGACGAGGAGCAAAGCCCTATGATGAAGCATGTCACCATCTGGTGAGTGAGGGCTCTTGTTCGATTTGATCGGACTCACCAGATCCGTCTGATCCTTCTCTTTCTCTTCTTTCCCCCTTTTTGTGGACTGTTGGGATTGAATTTTCTATCCCTGTGTGGAACTGTGTATTCCTTGTGTTATGATTTAGATGGGAGTAATATACACAGGACCAACTTCTCTTTTTCTTTCTTTTTTCAAAACCTGCCGCAATCTTAGCCCTCCCTCTTCTTTTTGATTACTGTAAGACCCTCCACATAATGACACTGAGCTGTGCAATTTGAAAAACATATTCTTAAAAATAAAATAATCATTGAAATTGAATGAAAAACACAAAAGCTGAGGATCAGTTATAGTTCAGAAAACTTTATTTATTCTTTCTATGAAAACCAAACTTCAACTACACAAAATTAGAAATTCGAAAGTTATATTTACAACTTAAATTTATAATTTGCATAACACCTTCAAATTGCAATAACTTAATTGATCCTTTGCATACAAACAAAACTTAAACTACATAAAGATTATAATTTCTAAAGGTATACCTATACCTTTACTTTAGAATTTGTGCAACACTTTTAAATTACTGTAACCCGCACACCTCCATAAACACTGTATTTAAGTCTGTGGCCACACTATATTAACAATAACTCACGCCTTCTACATGCACTCCTTCTTCTCTTCTATATCACTTACACCATCTTTATAATAAGACCTATGACATTTCAAATCACATTGTTTGTGTGAGAACACAGAGCATGGTAAAGTGGTGAGTTATAATTAATATAGAGTTCCTACCAAGTTCAATACAGTGTGTATGAAGGTGCGTAAGTTATAATAATTTGTCTGTGTTCCATGAATTGCAATTTTTTTAAAAAAAAGCAAAAGCCTGTCTTTTTTCAAAGAAATGACTGCAGATCTATAGATCCTCTTTGAATATGCTGTAGATTAAAAAGAAAAATAAGGTTTTGGTCCTGGGGGTGAGGTGCCACCCCTGATCCCCTTCACCAGCCCTGGGGGGTGGCCTGTATTTATTCCATGCCCCCCACATTAAAAAAAATAATAATAATTGTAGGACAGAGAACTGAGTCCCTCCATTCTAAAATAGCTGACAGCACATCTTTGTTGATGTGGTGGCAGCCAATCAGATATTATCTTGAAATCTGTCAGCTATGAGGATCCTTTTTTGTGTGCAATATACAAATTCTTTTAACTTTCATTTTTCAAAAACTATTGAATAGACTTCAGTATCACAAAAAGCATGCTTTCAGAACCAAGATCCAGCTTTATGGTAAATTTGGTGTAATTCGGTCTAGCCGTTTTCTTGGTATTGTTGTTCAATTTTCCTATGGAAAAATGAATGGGAAAAGCACGTTCTGGGACCTCCCTTTTTATTAGCTCTGCTTGACATATCACAATCAAACTTTCCAGGAAGGAGCTGATGTGGATGATAGACTTTTTGTAAATGCTTTGTGAAGATTTGTCATACAACATCAAAGTTATTAGCAAACGAAAAAAATGTATTTTTAATGGAAACGCGGTCCTACCTTTAACTCTCTAACTACCCCACGGTGAGTGACTAAAACCACAAGGTTGAAACATGTCGCTATCATCTACTTGCTCTCACATTATGAATGATTAAAGGATTCACATTACGATTCCCAGAGTGTTGCTTTATCATTGGATGAATTAAATACAGTAGTTGGCCGACTGTGTCACAGGCAGCAGTTGCAAGTGCTCACTAAGCTTGCATGAATGACTATATATATATATATATATATATATATATATATATATATATATATGTGTATATTTAGATCTTTATGATCAAGGTACATATATGTGGAGTTAGATCAAATCTAAACATACTTATGTCTCAATATTCTTTACTAGATATTCTGGAGCTACACCTTTGGTTTTCTGCTCACAATCAGGGAAAACCACAAGTTAAAGGATGTAGGCCCTCATTATGATATTGGCGGTAAAAAATGCCTCCCGCCGCGGCAACAGCCGCCAAAAGACCATCGACGCAGCTACCAGCCATCAGACGGATTATGACCACAGCCTGATTTCCACCAGAAGGATGGCAGAAATCCGGCTGTGGCCTTGCCGGCGAACGGCGGTAAGTTGGTGCTGCTGCCACCAGGGGGAGGGGCGGGGAAGACCCCTATCAGTGATAGGGAAGGGATTCCTTGTCACTGATAGTGCCTACCACCATGGTTTTCGTGGTGGTAAGGTTGCCACAAAAAACATGGTGGTAGGCGGGGTAATAATCCTGCAGGCGGGCAAGTGATAGCCGGCGTGGTGGGCGGTGTGGTACGCCAATGTCTTAATATGGAGAAAAGTACTGCCAGCCTGTTGGCAGTACTTTCCTCCATATTAACGCCATCTGCTCAGGTCATAATGACCCCCATAGTATTTCCTGTATTTGAAGATGTAAACCATATGCTGTGTAATACTTTATGAGTCAATAATAATAGAATATTGCTTCAGGCATGAATTCACATGAGAAACAGTAAAAACAAAGACCCTCATTCTAATAGGTGCTGTGACAGAATCAAAATATGATTAGAAGATGCTGAGATCAGGAAATAAACTATTACAGCCTCTTCTTTTGTCCCTGTCCTCTTCTTTACTACTTGAATAAAGATGCCTATTCACTGGCCTGAGAACACCACTGTTAAGCTGTATTCTCTATTACAGGTTAAAGGACCTATCATAAATCACAAATTCAGCTAAAATCATTGATGTTTTTTTTTGTTTGTGCCCTTTTCACTGTTAGGGCTGTTGTGGTTTACTTTGGCACTTCCTTTAATGAAGATTAGTTGGCATGCCACTGTTAAGGTAGATTATTTATATATTTGTGTTTATCTGCTGGTGCAAGAGCTCGGGAGTTGTATATGTTACCTATTTGCGGTTTGATGGGCATTGCGTTCACCTCTTAAATTGGACTGACTGTTGTGGTCCGGCTTCTCTGTTTTTTTTGTATACTACAGGGACATTGCTTACTTTACTTTCAGTGCCTCCTCAGTGCTGCCTTTGAAGAATTCTTCTCACAGCTTCCGGTGCACAGCATGTGTTTGTATTTAAGCACCTGCCTTGGTCCTGCTTTCAGAGGTCTGTGCTTGCAGCTGCGATGTGCCACATATCTCAGGGGCTGTCTCCATGGCATTTATGAGTGTTGTGCTAGGATCTGCTGAGGCATTGAACATCTTGTTTACTAGTAACTGCCTAGTCACCGCTAGGGGGGGGTCCAGACTGGACTCAGTTCAGCTTTAAGATCTAAAATCTATGCATCCCAATCATTATTCAAAGATTTCCAAGCATTATCCTTTTCAACTCAGGATGGAGATATAAGCTAATTTCCTTCCAGATGCATCATTTGATAACCTAAGGGCTTCTGCTATGGCTTCTGCTAGTTCTGAGGCTACCAGACGTAACTTATATCTCAAAGGCTGGACAGTAAAGGCAGATTAAAAAATGCCTTGTGAGAATGCCTTTTTGGGTAGCAAGCTTTTCAGTGAGGAGTTGGAGGAAGTACTCAAAAAGACTTAGGCCCGTATTTATACTTTTTTAGCGCCGCATTTGCGTCGTTTTTTGACGCAAAAACGGCGCAAACTTGCAAAATGCCATTGTATTTTGTAGGTTTGCGCTGTTTTGCGTCAAAAAGCGGCGCAAATGCGGCGCCAAAAAAAGTATAAATACGGGCCTTAAAATTCAGAAGCGCACATAGGTTTTTCACTATATGCAAAGATTTCAATGGGGAGGCAAGAAGATGTATGATCGTTATAGAAGGAAGAGAACAGACGTCCATCAGACCAAAGCCCATTTTCAACCTAAGGGTTCCCAATCTGGCAGTTGGTCTCATCAGTGTGGTTGTAAAGTGATGTTCAAAACAGAACTCTTGTCTAGGCCTGAACTGCTACCAGTTCACTGTGACGTTACCTTCTTCATTTCCAAAACACACTTGGAAGTAATGGACCCCTAACAATTGGATTCCAGATCATCACCCAGTACTATAACATAGACATTTTTCTAGACTTTCAGAGCCGACACTTAAAACAAACACCTTGAACTTCAGAGATAGTAAAGAGAGAGACTCTGCAGAAGAGTATCCCTTTACTCCAGGACAACAAGGCCATGATAAAGGTCCATTTTAAGAGACTGGTCACAGTTACTATTCAAAGCTATTCCTCATCATGAAGGTCTCTGGCAAATACCAGGTGATGACAGATCTCAGATTCCTAAACAGGTGCATCCCAAACATGCATTTGAAGATGAAAAACTGCAGTAGTTCATTCCAATAATTTCCTCTGGACATTTTCTAACAAAAGTCAACCTACAAGATTCATTTTCATATGTTTCCATAGCTGCTGTATCTCAGAAATTCCTCAGGTTTGTGGTGGGGGACCACCATTGGGCAGTTTTGGATGCTGCTATTTGGGTTGAAAATGTTCCCCAGAGCCTGCAAAAAGTCCTGGCTCCTGTAGTATGTTTCCTCCGCTCTTAAAGAATAATAGTGCATCCCTATTTGGACAACCTGATAATATAAGCTCCCACTCAGAAGATGTCTTTAGAGGATGCAAATTTGATGGTACAGATTCTCCAGGAATTTGAATTTCTGATCAAATGTCTGACATCCTTGCTTCTCCCATCTATGAGACTGGAGTATGTTGAGACATATTTGATAAAACACATCTACTAATCTATCTTCCTGAGCCCAAAACAATCAAGCTGAGAGAGTTGGTACCCGACTTGTTGAGAAAGTCTGAATCTCTGGTGAGAGGTCGACTGCTGATCCAAGGGAATACGATAAGAAACTTTCCTGGGTTTATTCCTAGATAGGTTGCAGAATAAAAGACAATGAACAGATTGTTCATATTCCTTTTTCCTTTTTACTCCTAAACAGCAACAGTAAGCATAGTACCACAGTCGCATCTCCATCTGGGACAGTTGGTTTGCCACTTTCTGGCTGATTGGCAACCTGTTCACGATGCTAGCAGTTTTTTATTGGGAGGCTGTCATTGACAGTCTAACAGTACTGGAAGTAGTTAATGGTAGTTAGGTGGTTCATCCCAGTGTGTGGTCAGTGGTGATATCACAGACATCCTTGTTGCAATGTTCTGCTTAAATCGCCAACTCAGGATAGACTTCACTTCTCTGAACTAGTTACTTCACCAAATGAACACCAGGAGACAAAACGATCTGCAGAGTATCAAAGCTGTGTATAGAAAGGGTGTTTAATTGCTGATGCAAACCATCAGAGATTCGTTTTAACCCATCTCAGGTCTTTGTTCCCAGTCGTATAATGTTTTAGAGGATTTGGGAAAGGAATTAATACATGGGGCGTGGTCTGGCCACGCTTGGCGTAGCAAGCAGAGTTGGGAGCTCTTGGGAGGGACAGAGGCCAGAGGCTCATAAATCCTGTATGAATCGATAAGCAGAACCTAAATGCATTGATTTAGACTTCCAATAACACACTGCCTAGACGGAGACAAAGTGGTAAAGGGGAAGGAAAGGGAGAAATGGTGGGTGAGATCCAGTGGCAAGGCGAAAACAACATGGCAGCTGCCAAGAGACACTGTTATGGAGTCGAGAGGAACTGCAATGGACGATGATGGATACGGGCAAAGATGATCACTAGAAAGGCAACCAGAGACGAGGCACCCAAAAGAGGAAGGTACAGTGCAGTCTGGAGGTGGGAGACACACCCGGCGGTCACTGGCAACTGGAGAAGGATCCACCTCCCGTCTGCACACGCCCGAGTCACGGAAGGTGGAGGGGGGTAAAAGCGGAAGCTCCACCAACACCAAAGGTAGACGGGCGATGGTGGGGGATGACCCGGAGGTGAGGAGGAGTGCACGGTAGCCGTTGTGAACTGGAGAGGGGGGGTCCCATTTCCCTGTGTCACTGAAGAAGGAGCGGGATAGGGGCAGAAGTTCCACCAATACCACAAGCAGATGGGGCACTAGATGGGGGAAGACTCCGTGGAATCAGGAGGTGAGAAGGCGTGCCCAGTGGCTATCGGCAACTGGAGAGGGATCCCGCCTCCCCCTGCACATGCCCGAGCCACGGAGGGAGATAGACTCCGAAACAGGCAATACACTGAACCCCCCCTCGACAGAGCAAAGGTACCAAAGACACGTGGCTGGCACACAGGAAGCGCATTAGTTATTGCCCTGGCCTCAGCAGGAAGACTACAGGATGCATAGGCCTAAAGCGCAGCGGTGGTGAAGGGCAGAGGACCCTCAGCGGGAAGAGCGCAACATCGCAACACAGAACATAACATTGTGAGGTGGCCCAAGATTAAATACACAGACAAGTCACATAATGAAATGGTGAGACCCCACGTTGGGGGGAAAAGCACCCCGCCGGGAGCGGTAGATATAGACAAAGAGAAAGAACCAAGTGCAATGGAAACCCACACAGCGACTATATTACAGGCGATCAAAGACACAAAACAGTCCTTGGAGACCCAAGTAGCAGCGGTGGCGAGTGAAGTGGGTCTGTTCTGAGAAGACCATCGGAAATTAACAGACCGGGTCAAAGAAATGGAGGAGGAGATTGAGATGACCATTCCCAAAGTAGCGGATATCATAAAAAAATGCAGGTCACTGGAACTGGGGTTACAAAAGGCAATAACCAGGTTGGAGGATGCAGAGGGAAGGTCGAGACGCCACAACGTGAGACTAGTGGGGGTACCGGAAAAAGGAGAAGGACACAGTATCGAAATATATGCGGAAGTCTGACTAATAAATAATGTACTACAAGGCAAGCCATCCAAATTATTTTCCTTAGAAAGAGCCCACAGAATCCCTACCAGATCTGGGCAACCAGGAGCTCCCCCCACACCAATAATAGTAAGATTGATGAACTTCAGGGACGTTATCCTACAGATGGTGAGAAAACACAGTCCGTGGTCTATTGAAAATGCTGAAGTCCACATATATCCAGACTTCACAAACTTGGTACAATACCAAAGAGGGGAGTATGTACCAATAAAGAAAATACTGTGAGAAGGAATAAGTTACTCCCAAAGATACCCTGCAAAACTAAGAGTGGAACTAAACGAGAAAACATATTTTCTGCAAACTGCACAGGAAGTTTGGAAATGGATAGAAGACCATGGCCTGGGAACTTGGCCACCACAGAGGAAAAAAAAAAGGAAATGGAAGGAACAGTGCACCAATCCAATAGTGGGACAAAGAAAAGAAAAAGAGCACCACAACACCAACTAAAGAACAGTTAAAAGAGATGCAGAAAAAGGTTGTCAAAGAATTGCAGTTGCACATGCTCACCCCAATGGTTAACAAATGGAGGGTACTGCCAGTTGAAATTAATGACAGCAACTCTAATTGAACGAAACAGGCCAGGATACAGAAGAGGAACTACTACCTGTAGTAACACCTATGACATCAGATTACATGGGGTAAAAAAGTTGAAGAGAACTAAAATGGATGGAAAGGGCCAAATCAGGCCTCGGCCTCCGATACCCTCGCCGGGAGACCAATGGAACACATAGACGCTTGAAACTAAATGGGGGAGTGGAGGACCTCTCCTTATGTTCACAATGTTAATGGGGGTCCACCACGCCAAGGTGATGACAGCACAAAATGTTTGTTTGGCTATGGGTTTGGGGATAACACATACCGTAAGTTGGGGGAGGATCAGTTCAGGAATGACCGCATGGTAAGGTAGGGAGGGGGCAGGTTACAAAAGGGTGTAGTCTCACAACAAAATGAAACATGGTCTCACACCAAACACACACAGACTACATCCACCATGATGCAGATGCAAAGTGTGTCAATACAAACATGGAATGTTAATGGGCTGGGAAACCAAGTTAAACTGAGCCTTGTTCAAAGAGCACTCAATAGACAAAAAACGGATATAGTATTCCTTCAGAAGACACACCTGCTAGACCAACAACATCAGTGCATGAGTTAAGGGAGATATAGATTGGGCAGCTGGGCACAATTCACCTCTAGCTCGAGTGGAGTGGCAATTTTGATTAAGAGATCACTACCATTTCACTAAAAACAAACCTGGACGGATAGACAGTGTACACACACGGCCATACTGGGGCAACTGGAAGGACAGCATATACTGCTAGTGAATGTACATGACCCACCAGGCCTTCAAAACGGAGTGCTTGAAAAGGTGGGAGAAATACTAGCAGAGGCCCCAAATGCCCTGGTAGCACTCAGAGGAGATTTCAATCTAGTAATGGACACCAGTAGACACAGAAATAGTTCCCGTCAAGAGGGAAGTGGGACGAGAGGAAGACTACAAAGGCTTATGCAAGCAACAGGACTATGGGACATATGAGGAAGCCTGCACCCAAAGGAAACATGATACTCCTTCTGCTCAGGTGCACACACAATGCATTCACACTTAGACTACTTTTTTACCACAGACGACACACTCAACAGATTTAGGGAGGCAAAATATTTAGCTAGAGGTATAAGCATCCACTGTGGATGTCGCTCAATCTCCAAACCCGAAGGCCCAAACAACCATGGAGAATGGAAACATGGTGACTCACTAACAAACAAGAGGTCAAACGCCTGACCACAGCCTCGGAGCTCTACTTTACGGAAAATAGAAATTCAGTACAAAGTGAAATGATATTATGGGAGGCATTTAAGGCAATGATAAGAGGCACAATTATCTCCGGGGAGATACAGGATAGGCAGGGAAGGAGGGCTGTATTGGGTAAACTTGAAGAAGAAATTAAACACCTTGATGAGACATATGCGGTGAAGGGGGATCCCAATAGTAAGCGTGCAGCTGACCTGAAAAGAGTTGAATACCAAATGTTAGCAAAAAATGAGGCAAAAATCTCCTACATTGCAAAGCAAAAAATAATTTATGAAGGAGGGAATAAAATAGGGAGACTTCTGGCATTGTTGGGAAGAAAGGAAAGAGACAAAATGATGATAAAAGAAATTAGGCAGACATCACGGAAACGGATCCGTACCAGTGGAGAGATAGCTGAGGAATTTGCCACATATAAGGGAATCCCACATAACAGTCCCTGAAGGGAATTCGAGCATTTATTGCTGATTGCCCAATAAAGAAACTAAACGAAACCCATAAAACAGCTTCAGAAGAAGATATTACTGTAGAGGAAATTACACAGGCCTTGGGGCAGATGCAACCAGAACCGATCAGACTCCCAATCAAATTATTTAAAAGACTGTGAACACAGGTGAAGGACCCACTGCATAAGGCCCTGCTGGAAGCGTACAGAATAGGTAAACTTCCACAAGACATGCGCACAGCAACAGTGATATTGATCCCAAAGGCAGGGAAACTGCTGAATAGATGTGACTCATATAGGCCCATATCGTTAATCAATGGGGATATAAAAATACTGGCTAAGGTATTGGTGAATAGGTTAAAAACAGTGACTTTAGAACTAGTACACCAGGGTCAAAATGGAATCATGCCAGGCCGATTGACCATGCTGAACCTTAGACACCTCCACAATAATGTGGCGCTGGCACGAGAGGCACCGGTGGGCAAAGCAATTGTATCTCTAGCCACAAACAAAGCATTTGATTCAGTGGAGTGGGGATATCTGTTTGAGGTTTTGGAGGAAATGGGCTTTGGGCCCAACACCATAAATGGGTCAAACTTGTTTATGAACGCCCTATCGCTAGGGTGCGGATTAACGGTCATCTTTCTAGGAAGTTCGCTATCAAGAGAGGCACCAGACAGGGATGCCCACTATCACCGATGTTGTTTGCATTGGCTATCGAAGCACTGGCAGCTTGGATATGAGTGGACCCACTAATTTGGGGACCAGAGGACTGCATCTCCTTATATGCAGATGATATCCTGTTACACTTAACCAATATGACGCAAACAATGGACAGGCTCCAACAAATATTCAACATATATGGTAGGCATTCAGGCTTTACAGTTAATTGGGATAAATCGCTAGTGTTCCCTCTGGGAGATGATACGAATAGTACACACCCAAGACTGACACTCTGGGTTGAGCAAACCAAATTTAAATCCCTAGGAATATGGATAATGAACACTGAGACTGAGTGTTATGAGGCGAACATGACACCTCTACTGCAACGGCTAGGGCAAGAGTGGACCACTGGCAGTTGTTGCCACTATCCCTCCTAGGGAAGGGAGCCATGTTTAAAATGATAGTGCTCCCCAGAATGCTATACGTTATACAAAACACACCATATAAAATACCAGATAGGTTTTTTACTATTATAGACAGCTTGGTACGACAGTTATTATGGGCAGGAGGGGGAAAACGCCCTTAAGGCCGACTCCGGAACAACTAAGTCCTGGTTAACAAAGCGGAACACTTTCCTTAACCACGACTTCGTTGTTTTGTGCCTTAACCACGCATGTGCTCAACAACGCACATGCGTGGTTAAGGCACAAACAAGGGAGTCGGCTGAGGAGGACGACGCAACGAGGCGACGACTCAGGTAAGTGGGGCGGGGTGGGGGGTCAGGGTATTTTCTGTTTTAGGGGTGGGGTGGGGGTCGGGGTTTTAGGTTTAGGGCCGGGGAGGGGGGGTCGGGGTATTTTCTGGTTTAGGGCCAGGGGCGGCGGTGGGGTGTTGGGTTTCAGGTTTAAGTCCGGGGTGGGGGTCAGGGTATTTTCTGGTTTAGGGCCGGGGGTCGGGGTTTTAGTTTTTGGGGCGGGGTGGGGGGTCAGGGTATTTTCTGGTTTTGGGACAGGGGTGGGGGTCAGGGTTTTAGGTTTAGGGCAGGGGGTGGGGGGTCAGGGTATTTTCTGGTTTAGGGCCGGGGGTCGGGGTTTTAGGTTTAGGGCCAGGGGTGGGGGGTCGGGGTATTTTCTGGTTTAGGGGCGGGGTGGGGGGTTGGGGTTTTAAGTTTTAGGGGTGGGTTGGGGTGGTCGGATAATTTTAGGGGCGGGGTGGAGGGTTGGGGGGTTTAGGTTTAGGGGCAGGGTGGGGGGCTCGGAGTAGTTTTAGGGGTGGGGGTTGGGGTACTTTAGGTTTCAGGGATGAGGTGGGGTTTGGGGTTGTTTTAGGTTTTGGGGGTAGGGTGGGGGTCACTAATGCCTTTACCAGGAGTGCCTTTACAACGAAAAATCATTGTTAAGGCATTCGTGGTAAAGGCATTAGTGGTAACAACGAGGTCGTTGTTCCGATCTCGTTGTTCAGGCATTTGTTGTTCTGGCAGGCGTCGTTCCGACATACATCCGCAGGAGGGCAACCCAGAATATCTCTGAAAACACTGCAAAGGTCAAAGTCTGAAGAGGGAATTGCACTGCCCAATGTGCGGAAATACTACAAAGCAGTACACGTCAGTGTTGTTAATGATGGGCTTATGCGGAGGCAGATAACCCACATTCTGTGGTTTTAAACGACGAATGGGGACACACAGCTATTTGCACGCAATATACAGAGGAAGAACTCCTCCGATTATATACCCAACGACACAAAGGGTGATTGACACATGGAGGAAACTGACAAAGGAGATGGGATGGGGTGGGAGACTAACCCCCAAAACCTCCTTATGGGAAGGTACAAGGCTAAAAGAGGTCTCATCACTACAGGGATTCAAAGGTTGGAATGACATTGTCATATCCACGTTGGTTGACGTATGGGATGCAAACGGGATAGTCCCATTTTCACACTTACAGAAAAAATATCAGATAGGCGGGTCCTAGTAGCTCCAATACAGACAACTACCTCACACCCTGAAAACAAGAATCCGCCTAGAGGAGGAGACGCAAGAAAATTCCCCATTAGAGAGTAGACTGCTCAGCGGGAAGATAGACAGGAAACTGGTATCTACAACATATGGTAAACTAATGGGAAATACACAGGACACTCTGATGAAACTTTGGAAAAGGTGGGAAATAGATGCAGGGAACTTAGAAGGGGAGGATTAGGCCGAGGCAGTGGAACTCCCAAAGAATATAGCAATAAAAAGCTAGCTTTCAACTTATCCAGCTTAAAATAACACACAGGGTGTACTACACTCTGACTTTTCTATATAGGATAGGATGGAGAAACAGTGCCGGATGCAAGAGAAACTGTATAATGGAAGGCTCCTTTCTGCACATTATATGGAGCTGCTCACGCCTTCAGGGGTACTGGGGGAAGGTGGAAAGCACACTGGCGACGGTAATTTATGAAACCCTTAGACTGACACCAAAAATAGCATTATTAGGTATATGAGAAACATAATATAATACACGACATCATAAAACACTCATTAACACAGGCTGCATGGTTGCCAAGAGAGATATAGTCCAAAGATGGGGCTCAGCAATGCCCCCTACATATCAGAACTGGGAAATAGAAATGGAATATTGTAGCATTTTTTAAAAAGAAGTGTACATGAGTAGGGGATACATCAAGAAATACGAAAAGATATGGGGGGGATGGGCGGCAGAAATATGAAAGGATAAAGAAATGGAACATCGGAGTTCTTCTATTGATAACCAGTACAACCAGATAGAAAAACTTGGTACTAATAGCAATAGAGAATTCATGTACCTCTGGACTAAAGATAATTGTGAGTGGGACCAGAGTGGAGTAGGAAGTGAGACGAACTGTTAAAGATATTGCTCATGCATGAATGTGTTAACTGTTAATAACTGGCAATAACATTTTAAATATTTTTTTTTTTTAAAGGAATTAATACACAGAACATAGTAGGAATAATCAGAAAGGGATCAGGCCAGGGATCGAGACTGATTGTGGAAAAAGGAAGACAAGGGAGTAAAGCAAAAGCAATGCCACGCTGAGAGAAATCTAAAGGAAGCTGAACAGGAACAGGACACAGGCTCTGGCTGAAGCAAGCAGGAACTGGACGAGAAAGCAGGCAACAAGAGATCTGGTACAGGTTCAAACTTCAATGGATGAACAGGGATCTTCAGGCAATCAAAGTTTACTAGCAGTTCCAGGCAACTGCAAGCACGTTGTGAAGTCACATGATTGGGCAACACAAGACTCGTCAGAGGTGTGTTAAATTCCCACTTCCCAGAGTTCAGGGAGGAGAGAATTCAGTGCTGAGGAGAATCAGAACTAAATGCACAGTGAATGCTGTGTCTTAGTAAATACTTTGCAGCACATTATGGCACATGATATCCATGGACATACATGTCGGCTTTCCAATGTGTCCAGAATTAAAATGGGAAGCATTCCATGAAAGTCATGAAGAGACTTTGGATGAGTCTTAGTGGTGATTTCCAGGCTGCAAAGTTTGTCCTTCACGGCATGTCTCAGAGGTGGAACGATGGATACGGAACATTGAAATCTTAACAGTATTAGCATATCCCTCTCTAAATTCCTCCCTACATTTCCCTTAATCCCTCCTATTTAAGAGTAAATGTTCCTCATTTCCAGCCCCCCCTTGTCCATCGCACCTTTACTGCTGAAATGCACACCTACATGTCCAGAGAAATCTGCCACCATGGCAGAGATAGCTGCACAGAAAAGATAAGAAAGCCTGAAGTGGAGATCTCCATCCAGAAATTTGTGAATGACATTTGGTAATGTCTGATTTGTACTAATGTAGAACTACTTTACATTCTACAAAATGAAGTTTGTGACCTCTGACTATTGTTGGGTCTTTAGGCAATGTAAAATTGGGAATACCGCACAGGATAAACATAACATTGTTGATATGAGTCAGGTGAGTCATATAGACCACATAAAAAAACAAGTTAATATAAACAATGTACAGAGATGTGTACCTAAGATTAATGCAGGGTGCTGTCACAGATGTTTAATTCACAATTATAATGTCTACTCACCAAACAAAGAAACCAAATACATTTACTTTTGTACTTTACTTAGGTGGCAAAGCCGAATGTTTTTGAGTCTTAATTTACAGTCAACAATGAACAGCACAATAGCTATAATGTGCACTCATGTCAACCAACCGCGTGCTCACCACTCCCGCCTTACAAAATTTGGAATTCTTGCGGGTAAGTGCTGCAGAATCCTAAATGCAGGACAATAGAACATAGTGATATTAACCAATGTGTTTGTTTAATCATACGTTTTTTTACACCACCAAATTTGCTGTTTGGTATAAAGAAATTGAAGGCCTAGTGGAAACTACAACAAAGAGAAATAGATAGAGAAGATCCAAGTCTGTCCTTACAGAATTCTGGTAAATTCAATCAATCAATCAATCAGGAATTTGTAAAGCACACTACTCACCTGTGCGGGTCTCAAGGCACTGAGGAGGGGAGAGAAAAAGGGGAGGAAGGTGCTGCTACTGTTCGAACAGCCAGGTCTTGAGAAGTTTCCTAAAGGTAAGGATGTCTCTGGTCTGGTGCAGGTGGGTGGGAAGAGTGTTCCACGTTATGGCGGCGAGGTGCGAGAATGATCTACCGCCGGATGTAGTTCTGCAGATGTGTGGGACGGTTGCCAGGGCGAGGTTGGCGGAGCGGAGATGCCGGGTCAGGGTGTAGAAGGAGAGTAGTCTGTTGAGGTATTCTGGTCCGGTGTTGTGCAGTGCTTTGTGAGCGTGGTGAGGAGTTTGAAGGTGATTCTCTTGTTGACTGGGAGCCACTGCAGGTTTTTCAGGTGGTCTGTGATGTGGCAGTGGCAGGGAAGGTGCAGGATGAGGCGTGTGGAGGTGTTCTGGATGCGTTGCAGCCTCTTCTGGAGTTTGGCTGAGGTTCCTGCGTAGAGAGCATTGCTGTAGTCCAGCTTGCTGCCTATGAGGGCTTGGGTGACTGTTCTTCTGGTTTCAGTGGGTACCCATTTGTAGATCTTTCGGATCATGCTGAGGGTGTTGAAGCAGGAGGAGGAGATGGCGTTGACTTGCAGGGTCATTGATAGTGAGGAGTCCACGATGAATTCTAGGTTGCATGCTTGGTTGGTGGGAGTCGGAGTGGTTCCGAGAGTGGCAGGACACCAGGAGTCATCCCATGCGGAGGGGTGGAGCCGAGGAGAGGACTTACGTCTTGTTGGAATTGAGTTTGAGGCAGCTGCTCTTCATCCATTTGGTGATGGCCTTCATTCCTTCATGGAGGTAGATCTTGGCGGAGTCCTTGGTAAGGGAGAGGATCAGCTGGGTGTCGTCAATGTATGAGATGATATTGAGGTTGTGGGATTTGGCGATGTTAGCAAGTGGGGCCATGTAGACATTGAGGAGGGTCAAGCTGAGGGACAAACCCTGGGCTATGCTGCAGATGATTTTGTTGGCCTCCGAGCGCAATGTGTTGGATAGTCACAGAGAAATAGTTCTAGAGGTAAGAAAACAAAAAGGTGAAGACACAGCTTCTCGTCTTTACTAAGGGGATGTGACAGATATGCAGTTCTTTCCAAAAGCTAAAATAATTAGGTCTGGAGTGAGTGTTGTGTTTTTAAAATCATCGAAGTTAGAAGGTGTGACAATCTAGATATCCGTCATCGAACAAGATGTTGGTTATTTGAAAAAAGCCACCATTTAAGCAGTAAATGTAATCTTGCGAAATTTTGCATCAAGTAGATAGGTATAATTTGGGCAATATGCTTTGAGCCTCCAGACAGAGTAGTGTAATGAAAGCAAGATTCAAGGTGAGAGAAGATTGGAGAAATAGAACCTACTGATGATGGCTAGAAAAAGAAGAATAAGTGGTATGGTTAGCTGCTTGATAGGAAAAGGAAGAGTGGGAGAAAAATGAAGCAGGTTCTTGGATAAGCTAAGGGGATACTGAAAGGAATAAAAGGTGAACTCTTGAAATAAATGGTAGCAGCTATAGGGATGTGAAAAAGTGAGAGGGTGAATGGAAAATCGAAAATGGAAGGAAGTTATTTTGTGAAGGAAAATGCGCATGATGCCACCGTGAATTCAGAAGGAAGAAGTGATTTCCAGGCAGGCTGCAACCTTTGAAAAACCAATAGGTTTGGGACAGAGCCAGGCGCAATCAACTGACAACTGGATATTCATAAGATCCGACCTACTATGGAATCTATCAATTTTCCTACAGACTTGTTTATCTCTCTTTTGTTGTCACACCGGAAATGATGATTATCCCCACAGTGTCCTCAACCAAACATGTATAATGAATTACACAAATGTTACAGTATGTTAGACTTTGTTTTAAGTATGTGCTTCTCAATTCACAACTGTCTCTCTATTTTCCTCTTTCTTTCCCCAGTCTCAAAATAAAACTCTCACTAAGCCTTAGAATGACTCCTGTGTCCTCTGGATTCACCCTTATGGGCACATTTATCAAAAATTAATGCAGCGCAGCACCGCAAGCCACCTCGCTGCGCTGCCTGGAGTGATAGGGAAAGCACAAGAATGTGCTGTATTTAAACAATAAACAGCACATTCCTGTTTTTTCCCTGCACCGACACACAATGTGCTGCCTAGCACCAACGCAAACACCCTTGCACAATTATGCAAAGGTGCCTCGTTTGCAGGCAGAATTGTTTTTGTACAGGAAGGGACACCTTCCTGTACAAAAACAATCCTCTGAGGCATTTCCTCTTTCCATGTGTGCTGCATTCTGCCACACACATAGAAAGAGGAAAAACAAGGATAAACAAACATATTGGTTACGCCTCACCTGGGGAGATGTAGCATTGTGACCCACTCCCCGGTAAATCTGTGAATGCATCATAATCCATGGGTGGATGCATTGGACCATTAATGCTCCACCCATGGAACTCCTCCCTGTGGAAGAGTAAGCAACACAGCAATTTGTGCTGTGTTGTGTTACTCTAGATGTATCAAGTCAATCAGATCCATGCAAGGTGGCCTTGCGTGGCTTGATAAATCTTACTTAGTAGTTGCATAGCCCATGTGCCCCATTGCGTGGGGCAGGGGCAAAGCAAATACATGATAAGTTTGCCCCTTAGTGTCTATCAAAAATAAACTAGCCAGTCTAGAAACTGCTTCTTTAAAATGCATCTCATTTATTTATGCAGCTTTATACATCTGGGGGCCTTCAGCCTTCTGGTTACTTTCAGTCATAGGACTTTATCAACGTCGCCAATCTGGTCATCAGGAACCCCTTTCTTCAGATATCCTTTTCATTTCAGATTTCACATTTGAGCCAGGTGGCCCGCATAAACAGCTCCACTTACGCACAACATATAATCACAAATAAGCTTTTTCAGATTGCCTGCCATATCATCGTCAACTCTGATCGTGAGGAACAACCCCTTAGAAGGGGTGATAGTGTGTTGTCCAGGACTAATCAATACTTGGTCGCTCTGCTGGGACTGACAACAAGCTTCGCAATTAGTGGTGATTGTGTCCATGGTTTTATGGATCTGCTGACCTGTGCTTTGAGAATTGAAACAAAATGGGCAGCTCCTTTCTGCTGAGTCACATAGCATTTGTTGTGCCTTTGATTATTTACTATGTACCCAAAAAACATTCCAGGTGTTAATCGTTTTCTGATGCTAGAATACTGTACTAACTCCCACATACAGAAAGAACCCCATCTTTTCTGAACTCTTTTTCCACTCACTTCTCTTAACCGGAAGCACCTTTCTTAAGATTAAGGGGGTCATTACAACATTGGCGGTAAAAGATACATATGCCGTGCAGAAGACTGCCAACACACCGCCACGGCCGTGGAATTCCGCCACGGTCATTATGACCCAAAGGCTGGAATCTGCCAAAATCTGGACACCCACACAAGTCCGCCACACCAAAGGTCAGTGATAAACTGGCAATAACAAATCCTCCACCGTCACGCCAACAGGAATACGCCCACACTATCACGACCCACGAATCCACGTGGCGGTCTTTCAACCGGGGTATTCCATTGGCGGTACACACCGCCGCGCTCAAAATACACACACATATACAAAACACATCCACATTGGACAATTCGAAATACACACACCTGATAAACATACACACACCACTCCCACACACCTAATACAATATAAAACACACACCCACATCACCCACAAACCCTTACGACCACAATTGCGACTGAAGGGCACAGAGAGACACCGCCATCTACAAACGAGCATCCACAGGCACTCAACACATCACCTACATAACATCCACGCACCTCACACAACACACCTCTAAAATCACCCCACACATCACAACACACACCACCCCACACATCACACACACCACCCCATGGCATGGCAAAGACACCCCAGGTTCTCTGAGGAGGAGCTCAGGGTCATGGTGGAGGAAATCAGGGATGACATCAGGAAGAGGTGGAACGACATATGGGGGAAGATGCGTTCCGTGGTCTCAAGACACCACATCGCGGTACAGAGGATTGGCGGCGGACCCCCACCTCCTCCCCCACAACTAACAACATGGGAGGAGCAGGTCTTGGCTATTCTGCATCCCGAGGGCCTTTGTGGAGTAGCTGGAGGAATAGACTCTGGTAAGTCAAATCTTTACTGTTACATCTCCCACCCTACCTGCATGCCATCACATACCCCCACCCTCGTCCTCACCCCTATCACTCCTACTCCTCACACATGACCCAATATCACAAACCACCCATCCCAATACCAAGCTCTGCATGCCACACTAATCCATGGACGCCCATCACCAATGCATGGTCACTGCACATACCCATACACCCCCCTAAACCATCATCACACAAGGTCCTACACAGGAATGCAAGCACTGGGGTACACGGTCACCCACACATTGCACACCATGGCACATACAGATGCAATAATCATGCCTTTACACCCTTGCAGGACCCCTACCCAACGTCACCGGACAGGAGGGTCCAGACATGTCTACTCCACCCACAGAAGAGGCCCCCAGTGATGACAGCAGCTCTGTCCAACTGGATCTAGATGACCAGCCCGGCCCATCTGGGACCTCGGGACAGTCGGTTCCACTCACACTGGCGCAGGCCACTGCAGAGCTTGCCCCCTCTGGAAACACCAGCACAGCACCCACCCAGCGGGCCCATACCTCTGTCCCCAGGACACGTCAAGCAGCAATGTGTCCACCACTACAGGGAACCCAGGATAACCCACCACCCCAACAACACCAGGGACCTGGGGGCAGTGGTAGTTGGCACACGGTTCAGGGGACAGAGGCCCAGAAACACAGGGGAACTGGGAGGGCTGATGTGCGACAGGGGGAGGACAGGCCCAGGGAACCCACTCTCCACGAGGCCCTCTCCAACATCATGGGAGCCTATCACCATTCCCAGTTGACGATGGCAACGGTACTGGCCAAGTTTCAGGAGACCCAGCGGCTGCAGGAGGAACAGTATTTGGGGTTCAGGGAGGAACTCAGATCCATCAATTCCACCCTGGCACCATTGTAGGGGTGCTGAAGGAACTCCTCAACACCAGGTTGGACACTGTGGCACAACAAGGGGCCCCTGATGCTAGCCTGGACGATGAACTGCCCACCACCTCCGCCGGCGCTAGTGGACAGGAGGCACCGCCACAGGACTACGACACCAGCACCCCACCACCTGCAGATGGAGAACCACCCCGCAAGCGGTCCCTGAGATCCAGGACAAAGACAGAGAACAATGCCAAGACCCCCGCTAAGAAATGAGACCACCCTGATTGTCATCCTTTTGTCCCAGCTTGTCACCCTGTCCATCCTTAAACTGCCCCAGCTCCACTTCCTATGCCCCTTTGGACAATGCACCTGTGAGACTAATAGACTGGACTCTGCCATGGAAATTCCTCCACCATCACCCCTCACCATTTTACAACTCCCTCCAATATTGAGCACTTAAATAAACACATTTAAAGCACAAAACAATCAGGAGTCTGTCTGTGATTTCGAAATAGTGTATTAGCAATTACAGTGGCAAAATTCTCTTTCAAATGTAATGTCAACATACCTATGTTACACAGCTCTTGTCCATGAGGAAACAAAGCAGATGTCACACAGTGGGACCACATCTGTGAAATCGTAAGGGAAAGTGACAACTCAGTGACCATACACAGGGTGAAAATGACAGACAGTAGAGAGGTAGTGGGTTAAAATCAGATGTAACAGGCAGTGTTGTCTTCTTACCTGTGTCTCACTGGAAGTATTGTATGATCATCGTGTTCCTGTTGTCGATGTCCTCTTCTTCAGCTTCCTCGTCTTCACTGTCCACAGGGTCCACAGCTGCCACAACACCTCCATCTGGACCATCCTCCTGCAGAAAAGGCACCTGCCATCGCAAAGCCAAGGTGTGAAGCTTACAGCAGGCCATGATGATCTGGCACACCTTCTTTGGTGAGTAGAATAGGGAACCACCTGTCATATGGAGGCACCAGAACCTGGCCTTCAGGAGGCCGAAGGTCCACTCTATAATCCTCCTAGTTCACCCATGGGCCTCATTGTAGCGTTCCTCTGCCCTTGTCCTGGGATTCCTCACTGGAGTCAGAAGCCATGAGAGGTTGGGGTAACCAGAGTCACCTGCAAATGGCGAGGGACAACTGTTGGACACACACTGACTTATAGGGACATCCACAGGCCCAGACAACTGTTCCCACTGATTTGGGTCCAGGTGCTCACCTAATAGCCATAGCCGGTGCCTCTGGAGTTGCCCCATCACATAAGGGATGCTGCTATTCCGCAGGATGTAAGCGTCATGCACTGAGCCAGGGAATTTGGCATTAACATGGGAGATGTACTGGTCTGCCAAACACACCATCTGCACATTCATCGAATGGTAACTCTTCCGGTTTCTGTACACCTGTTCACTCCTGCGTGGGGGTACCAAGACCACATGTGTCCCATCAATGGCACCTATGATGTTGAGGATATGTCTCAGGGCATAAAAGTCACCTTTCACTGTAGGCAAATCCTCCACCTGAGGGAAAACGATGTAGCTCCACATGTGTTTCAGCAGGGCAGACAACACTCTGGATAACATGTTGGAAAACATAGGTTGGGACATCCCTGATGCTATGGCCACTGTTGTTTGAAAAGACCCACTTGCTAGGAAATGGAGTACTGACAGCACCTGCACTTGAGGGGGGATTCCTGTGGGATGGCGGATAGCTGACATCAGGTCTGGCTCCAACTGGGCACACAGTTCCTGGATTGTGGCACGATCAAGCCTGTAGGTGATGATCACATGTCTTTCCTCCATTGTCGATAGGTCCACCAGCGGTCTGTACACCGGAGGATGCCGCCATCTCCTAACATGCCCCAGCGGACGGTGCCTATGGAGGAGAACAGTGAGCAGAGAGTCAACCAACTCTGAGGTACGTAAACACAGCTTACTCTGAACATATTCATAAATCTAAATTTGCCTGTATGAGTGGTTAGGCAATGCCTAGGTATGTCTGATGCAGTCAAAAATAATGCCATGTGGGCCCCTGAAATGGCGGCCGCCTGACCTGTAAAGTGGGACAGGGGGATATGAGATAACTGCACTGGCGCTGTACACTGTTGCGGTAGGAGATCGAAGACTGCGGCGCAATTCTGCATTGGTTAACATTGGGCCCTATGGGTCCCAGGAGCCAATGACGATGTACGCCGGTGGTGACGGTACGCACCGCCGCGGACGTGACCACCATTTTCTCTCTGTTTAATCACTCGATACCTGATCTTCGACAGGAGAGGACCTACACTGCAAGTGCTGCTGTGACCTCAGTCTGGAGGAGACAATGGCTCGTGTGTCTGGGGAAAGGGCCCCTGCCTTCACTTTGGAGGAGTTGGAGAAACTCGTGGATGGGGTCCTCCCCCAGTACACGCTACTCTGCGGTCCTCCAGACAAACAGGTAAGTACACTGTGAGCATGCTGTATGGGCAATGCCTGTGTGGAGTGGGGTGGATGAAAGATAGGGGGGGTGAGAATGAGGCGTGCATGAAATGACGGTGAGTGCATGTGCGTCATGGCAAGGGTAGGGATGCAGGCCATTGACTGTGACGGTGCAGTTGCTAATTACTTCTATTTTCCCCTGTATAATTCCTGTAGGTCAAGACCCTGGGGGTCTACCACAGACGGAGCACCCACTGCCGGAAAAGATGGGAGGACATTTTCCGCTGGAGCAAGAAGACGGCAGAGGCCCAGCTGGAGATGGCTTCCCAACGTGGGAGTGGTGCCCATCGCACCATGACCCCCCTGATGTTCAGGATCCTGGTGGTGGCGTATCTGGAGTTGGATGGGCGCTTGAGGGCATCACAGCAGTCACAAGGGGGTGAGTACACTCTCATTCTGCTGATTCAGCGTGCATTTTAGGTGTCTGGGTGGGGGAGTTGGGCTGTGGGTTCCCCAGGGCCAGGGCGAGTTTGGTAGTTAAGTTCCCAACTTCAGGCAGGCCCTGTGGCACCCCACCCCACCTTTGTACAGTGCCAACTACACCTAGTCAGGCTCCTGTGACATCGATGTGTTCAGAAATCCGCCATAACCTTGTAAGCCATGTCCCAGGGATTGAATAGTGGACCCCAAGTGCGGGGCGTGGTGCAGGGGGCTTCTGTGTCTGTCGTGTCCGCCAATGGTAGCGGTATTGCATGCACTGAACATGGCTTTCTTCTTTCTCCCCCCCCCCTTTTTGTGGTCTCCCTGTACTTGTGTGCAATAGCATCATCAGGCGGAGGAGCAGTGGCACTGGAGCAGGAGGGAGCTGCATCCCACTTGGCCCTGGAGGGCAAGACTACCGACTCTGAATTCACCAGTGTGACGGAGGGCGAGGGGAGCTCCTTGGCGGGGACAGGAGCTGACACCAGCGAGACGGACTCCTCCTCTGATGGGAGCTCCCTTGCAGTGGCGGGCCCATCTGTGCCCCCGCATCTACAGGTACAGCCACCACCCCCACTACCAGCACCGCCCTGCCAGCAGCCCCTCAGCCTTTGCCCCGTGCCCGCTCACCCAGGAGGGTGGGCATTACCTTCGCCCCAGGCCCCTCAGGCCCTGCCCCTGTCACCCCTGCTGCGCTCAGTGAGGACTGTTGGGCAGTCTACCATTTTGAATGCCATCCAGGGTGTAGAGAGGCAGGTGCAACAAACCAATGCATTCCTGGAGGGCATTCACTCTGGTCAGGCAGCCCTTCAGCGAGCTTTTCAGACTCTGGCCTCAGCACTGGTGGCAGCCATTGTCCCTGTCTCTAGCCTCCCCCCTCCAACTTCCTCCACCCAGACCCACACCCCTGTACCTCAGCCTATCCCAAGCACACCATCAGACCAGCATGCACACACCTCAACACACAAGGGAAGCTCTGGCAAACATAAGCACCACACATCCCACAGGCACTCACGCAAGCATCATACACATGCTGAGACACCAACATCCACTGCCTCCACTGTGTCCCCCTCCTCCTCGTCTCCCTCCTCCCTCCCAGTCACATCTCCACTCACACCTGCATGCACTACATGCTCAGCCACTAGGTCCATCACCAGCACACCCACCACCACATCCCGCTCACGTGCACTCACCACCCCCACTACCATTCACACATCCCCTGTGTTCTCTCCCAGTGTGTCTGTGAGGCCACCTCCCAAGGTACACAAACGCAGCCACACACCCACCCAACAGCCATCCACCTCACGACAGCCTCCAGCCCATGCACCTTCACCCAAAGTCACCAAACGTACACCGCCTACAACCCCTACCTCTTCCTCTTCTCCCAAACCCCCTCCAGCTACCCGTCCCAGTGTTCCTAAGAAACTTTTCCTGTCCACCCTTGACCTCTTTCCCTCACCTCCCCCACCCCGTCAGTCTCCTAGGGCCCGACTCTCCACGCCCCAACCTAGCACCTCAGCCTCAACATCGGCGGGACCAGTGGTGCCAGTAGTCACTGGATTATGGAGTGCACCAGGCAGCAGGGGAGGCAGTGTGGCTAGGAGCCAGAGCACGGACAGTCCCCCACCTGTCAAGCATAAAAAGTTGGGCAGTGCCTGACGGGAGAGGGGAAAGAAACCAGCCACCAAACCCGCTCCCAGGGGTCCAATTGGGAGTGTGGAGACAGCTGCGACACCATCCAAGGGGGAAAGGGGCACAGGAAAAGCAGCAGGTCTGGGAAGATCAGCACGGTGGACAAGACCACCAGCAGCCAGCAGCCCGCTGCCCAGGAAGCGACCGCCAGCAGCAGCCCCGCAGCCACAGACAGGACCGTCAGCAGCCCCGCTGCCCAGGAAGCGACCGGCAGCAGCAGCCCCGCTGCCACAGACAGGACCGCCAGCAGCCCCGCTGCCCAGGAAGCGACCGCCAGCATCAGCCCCGCTGCCACAGACAGGACCGCCAGCAGCCCACTGCCCAGGAAGCGACTGCCAGCAGCAGCCCCGCTGCCATAGACAGGACTGCCAGCAGCCCCGCTGCCCAGGAAGCGACCGCCAGCAGCAGCCCCGCAGCCACAGACAGGACCGTCAGCAGCCCCGCTGCCCAGGAAGCGACCGCCAGTAGCAGCCCCGCTGTCACAGACAGGACCGTCAGCAGCCCCGCTGCCCAGGAAGCGACCGCCAGCAGCAGCCCCGCTGTCACAGACAGGACTGCCAGCAGCCCCGCTGCCCCAGACAGGACCGCCAGCAGCCCCGCTGCCCAGGAAGCGACCGCCAGCAGCAGCCCCGCTGCCACAGACAGGACCGCCAGCAGCCCACTGCCCAGGAAGTGACCGCCAGCAGCAGCCCCGCTGCCACAGACAGGACCGCCAGCAGCCCCGCTGCCCAGGAAACGACCGCCAGCAGCAGCCCCACTGCCAGAGACAGGACCGCCAGCAGCCCACTGCCCAGGAAGCGACCGCCAGCAGCAGCCCCGCTGCCACAGACAGGACCGCCAGCAGCCCACTGCCCAGGAAGCGACCGCCAGAAGCAGCCCCGCTGCCACAGACAGGACCGCCAGCAGCCCCGCTGCCCAGGAAGAGACCGCCAGCAGCAGCCCCGCTACCACAGACAGGACCGCCAGCAGCCCGCTGCCCAGGAAGCGACCGCCAGCAGCAGCCCCGCAGCCACAGACAGGACTGCCAGCAGCTGAACTGCTGCCCAGGACACCGCCGCCAGCAGCCCCGCAGGGCAGAACAAGACCGCCAGCAGCTGAACCGCTGCCCAGGACACCGCCGCCAGCAACCCCAAAGGGCAGAAAAAGACCACCAGCAGCTGAACCGCTGCCCAGGACACCGCCGCCACAAGCAGCGCTGCCAAGGACACCGCCGCCACAAGCAGCGCTGCCAAGGACACCGCCACAAGCACCGCTGCCCAAGACACCACTGCCACAAGCAGAGCTGCCAAGGACACCGCCACAAGCACCGCTGCCCAGGACACCACCACCAGCAGCCCCGCAGACCAGTCAGCGACAATGATTCCGACGCTACTGAGTCCGCCACGGGCAGGATGAAGCACTCTGGGCACAAGGCCCCCTCCAGAACCAGTGGAGAGATACATCCATTACCTCTGTCCTTGGCAGGGTGAAGCACTCTGGGCACAAGGCCCCCTCTAGAACCAGTGGAGAGATACATCCACTACCTCTGTTCTTGGCAGGATGAAGCACTCTGGGCACAAGGCCCCCTCCAGAACCAGTGGAGACTGTTATCCACTTGAGTGACTCTGGCTTTGCACTCCCCAGGATTGAACAGTGGCCAAACCACCCACTGTAGAGACTTGAGAGACTGTGGCTTTGCACTCCTCAGGATTGAACAATGGGCAAACCACCCACTGTAGAGACTTGAAAGACTGTGGCTTTGCACTCCCCAGGATTGAACAGTGGGCAAACCACCCACTGTAGAGACTTGTGAGACTGTAGCTTTGCACTCCCTGGATACTTCATTGGGCATGGAGCCCCCTCGTGGATCTGGCGTTGTGCACTCAACCTGCTGCCCTCTGCCTGTCTGTTGGCGGTTACCGCCACGGTGTTTGTTTGTACCACCGAGGCGGTCGGAGTGTTAAAGTGGCTGTCTATGTCGGCGGTTTCCGCCATGGTCGTAATTCCATTTTTTTTTACCGCAGTCCTGTTGGCGGTTTTACTGCCGCTTTAACACCGACCGCCAGGGCTGTAATGACCACCTAACTTTCTTAAGCCATGATAATATATTAAATACAATTGACAGATCTTTAATTAATTCAGTAGTTTATTCCTTCATCTATTGGTATTGGCACTATAGTTTCCTTACCATCTACAACCTTTGCCAAGTAATATATTATTCATTTCCATTATTTCATAACGGCCCAATGCCTTTTGTGGAGACTTAAAAAAAACCTTCATCACACTACAGCTGGGTTAGCATTTAACACATACAAAAATTCAGATCAGTGTGTGATCACAATGAAATTCCTATCTTGTGGTCAGATAACCAATCTGGTGCATTCTTCAAATTTACGGTGGTGCACACTTTATTAGGTGCCTCCACTCAGATTCAGGCTATAGTGTCTATCTATGTGATTAATAAAATGCACGCTCTCCAATGCATGTGCTAGCTCTCAGTGTTAGCACAAGCACTGAAGGAAGCACCATCGTGGGTAAAACTGCAGCTCTGTGGCCCCAATTTAAGAGGTCTAGCGTCTCCTCAGCCACATTAGCATAATTTTTCATTTCTATCTACGCTAATGTGGCCCAATGAGGCCAAAATCGCCACGCCAGATTTACAAAATGGTACAATATATGCATTGTGCCACTTTGTAACCCTTTGCCACACATTATGCCTGCGGCAGGCATAATGTCTGCAAGGGGGGCATTCCCCATAAGAGGGACTGAGAAAATGGCGCAAAGAAATCTAAAAAGATTTCTTTGCACCATTATTTTGGGCATTTTTAATGTCTGCTCAGAGCAGGCTTAAAAGAGGGCACACCATTGGTTACAATGGGCCCCTATGTACTGTTCAAGGTTAGTGCAAAAATTATGGCGATAACCCTTAACAGTACATCATTAACATAAAAAATGTTGATGTTATTGCCCCCTACCTTGCGCCATGGTGTGTCGTATTTTAAATACAAATAGAACATATGATGGACGGAATGCTCAACAATGCAAACATTGATCCCCAGTCACAAATGATCTGGGTTTAATCCATTGTTTTTTTCCTCACAAAAATGATGGATGGAATGCACAACCAATCAAACATTCATCCCCAGTCACAGATCTGGGTTCAATCCATCAATTCTTTTGTTCACCATGCCACCCCACGTTTGACACAGCCATATGCAAATTGACCTTGTTCATCATGGTAACAGTCCAGCCCAAACTGCCAAGCCAGGATCTCCCTGGACCGGAAACAAGCATCCTAGGACCGGTTTCAGGGTATCACCCTTCAACAGCTAGGCTAGCTTGAATCCAGTGGCCCAGTGAGCCCCGAACCCACATCTGGGCATACCCTTCTCACTTGGGGCGACAAATGCAAAAAGAACAGATGATGCTGAACAATGCAAACATTCACCCCCAGACACAAAGATCTGGGTTTAATCCATAATTTTTTCGTTCACCACAGCACCCCAGTTTGGACCCAGCCATATGCAAATCAGTCTTCACTGTTTCTCATGGGAACAGTCTAGCCTGAACTGCCAACCTAGGCCCTCCCTGGACTGGAAACAAGCATCCTTGGACTGGTTTGAGGGTATCACCCTTCACCAGCTAGGCTAGCTTGAATCCAGTGGACCAGTGAGCCCCCAACCCACATCTGGGCATACCCTTCCCATATTTTTGTGCTCACCACACCACCCCAGTTTAGACCCAGTCATATGCAAATCAATCTTAACCCTGTTCCTCATGGGAACAGTCTAGCCCAAACTGCCTAGCCAGGTCCTCCCTGGACCGGAAACAAGCTTTTTTTTTAAAAAGAATTAAAAGTTTCAAAACCTTTATTCAACTACAAAAAGACAGAATACATGGTAGCCTATCCATGTTTCAGGTGGCACAACATTTGACCAGGTGAAAAACCGCACACAGTGCCAAGGCCAACACCAGGTTAACATCTAGATGGTAATGCAGTCAGAATTAAAAGAAACTAAAATCATGAACATTTGAAATCAATGGGATAAAAGAAAGAAGCCAAACAAAAAGAACAATCCTGATGAACACAGTAACTCCTGTGTTTGAAAAAAAAAAAAAAATCCCTCACCCATGATCGCTCCAACACCATTATAAGTATGTAGGCACCTTGCCCTTCTGGAATATGCCTTTACACATATAGGCCATATTTATACTTTTTTAGCGCCGCATTTGCGTCATTCTTTGACGCAAAAGCAGCGCAAACTTACAAAATATAATTGTATTCTGTAAGTTTGCGCCGCTTTTGCGTTAAAAAGTGGCGCAAATGCGGCGCTAAAAAAGTATAAATATGGGCCATAGTCGTGGACCAAAGAACGACCAAGAGCATAGATCACCTCTGGGGAGAGATCAACCCCTTTGAAAAACAGAAGTCTAGCCCTCTACAAAACATCTTTCAAGCAATTCACCACAATCCAGTATTTCTGACATGAAGAGCAGGAAACAAACAGACCAAATATCACACCCTGTCTAGACAAAACCACATCAGAATTTAGGGAAGAAAGCCATACTTCTGCTAAAGCCCACACCTTTTGTGCCATAGGGCAGTACCAAAAAAAGTGGTCATTGGAATCTTTTGCCAAACAACACTTCCTGACACAAAAGGTGGTTCTAGAACATCTTCTCCTAAACAAGAAAAGGCGGAGAGGCAGGCAACCATGTACTGTGGACCAGGCCAGGTCACCATGGATATTATGCAGGTACCATACAGAGACATTTCCCCAAATTGCCTTTGAAGTCTGAATTGAAAAATCAGACTGGAACCTGTAGCTGTTTGCCAGTGACAGATTTCTGAATGAGCTTAGGAGAGAGCAGGCCCAAAGGAATCCTTTGTAAATCGTGTTTCCTAATAAATGTCCTGGCATAAAAGTAAGCAAAAGGGCAGGATTCCGAATGAGGCATGCTGTTAGAAACAACCATGCCCCATGTTGTGCATACCACAAAAGTAAACCAAAAGCTGACAAAAAGCACCATTTCCTCACTTTCTTGTCCTGACAAAAGCTCCTGTTTATCATATTTTTTATAAACAAGGATTGTAAAGTGAGGCCAATGTTTAGAGCATCCGTGTCTCCCAAAACCACAGGTTTAAACATGGTCAAACGAGCCACTCATTCATGCTTCCCACCCCAAATGAACTGAAAAACCCACCTTTGTAGGAGTGTAAGACAGTGTCGGGGGATGGGGTAAACCACTGCACTATAAAGAAGGCTCAATAGAAATTCTGCCTTTGTCACAAGAATTTGACCAGTCATAGCAAGCGACCGCAGAACCCCAAAGTGAAATCTTCTGCTTCACCTTGGACATGCATTCTGACCAGCTCTGCAACCTACCACCCTATAGACAGAGAACTTTGATGCGATCTTGCACTACTTCAAGGCCTCAATCCATCTTATCTTCCTTCTAGATCATGTACAAACACTCACTCTTGCCAGGTTAATCCTTGATGAGGAAGCAAATGAAAACCTACTGCAATACCACAAAACCTGGCAGATGGAAATATTATCCGACCAAAACACAGAGACATTGTACATATAAGCAGAGGCAGTGACAGAAACCCCCATACCTTCAGGGACAGAGATTCATTTAATCAGCTTATCAGCCCTCAGAGTAGCAAGAAAAGGTTTGATGGCCAAAATGAACAAGAGGGGGGACAAAGGACATCCTTGCCGTACTCTTGACAAAACAGGAAAAGAGGCAGTCAACGTGCCATTGACCATGACCTTGCTGTAACATTGGGAATACAATAAAGTAATCCAGGACCAAAAATTGTGACCAAAATTCATATGTTCTAAAACCTTAAACAAAAAAGAGTAGTTTAACCTATCAAAAGCCTTTTGCTGATCCAAGTTCAGCAAACACCCAGATAAACACCCAGATAACCCACTGCCTTTCACATACAATAACACATCCCTAACTAAACATAAATTGTCAGATATCTTACACCCAGGTATGCCACATGTTTGGTCTGATTCAATGACTGTGGAAACAACAGGCCGAAATCGAAGAAACAATGTTTTAGACAATATTTTAAAGTCTACATTAAGAAGGCTGATTGGACACTAGTTTTTAACATCAGCTCTATCACCTTTCTTATAGATAAGCTTATGCAACCACCTCTCAAGGAATTGTGGCGCAATCCTTCCCTCATAGACAATGAAATACTTCAAGCAAGTCAGAGCCCACTAAGTCCCAAAACGTAGCATAGAACTCTACAGGTATGCCATCTGAACTGGGGGATCTCCCCTTAGGCAAGCTGAGCATAGCCATTTTGAAGTCTGCAAGTACCAAATCCCCTTCAAGATCTTCCTTATCCTCTTCGGACAAAGACAACCACAGAAACAAATTCACAGTTGAATTGTCTGAATCTTTGGGACCATATAAGTCTCTATAGAAATCATGCACACTGTCTCGATACCTTCAGTAGTGGTATGTTTGGTACCTTGGGAGTCCATCATGGCATCTACAATTCTCCCAGAAACCATAGCTTTAAGAAAGAAAAACCTAGAGCAAGTCTCATTTTCCTCTAGGAACTGAACCCTACTGAGGAGAATAAAACCTTTTGTAAAATCATTGTACAATGAGAATATCTCCTGCTTGCACAATAGAATGTCTGCGTGCACGTCAAAACCATACTCCAACAGCTTGGACAAATTCTGAATCCGGATTTGCAAATGGTTGATTCTGCAGCGTCTGTCTCTAGCCACTCTAGTTCCCTCATGAATAAAGAAGGACCATAAATGAATCTTAATGTCCTCCCACCACTCACTGATTGAGGGTAAAATAATTTTCAGGGAGTGCCAATTCTGGTAATGGTAACTAAACCTATCCCGGGTGCCCTTGTCATTGAGCAAAACAATATTTAGTTTCCACAGCCCCTTCCCTCTAAGAGGTATCTCAGCTATGGAGATGACAACTGAAATGAGGTAATGATCTGAAAAGAAAACCAGAATGAGAGTGGCTGCAAATCTCTTTTCAGAGGGACTTGCAAAGATAAAATCAATGCGAGACTTAGTGGGAGAGTTAGAACTAACCCAAGGGTGTCCTAGATCATTAGGATGCAACACTTTGTAAGAATCCTGTAAATGAAAATCAGAAATGATACTTTTCAGTGAGTAAGAGTTACTATCAAGATACACTGCAGAAGAAGAGGACCTGCCTTTCACATCCAGTAAACAGTTAAACTCAACTTCTAGGAAAACATTCCTGTTGCATAAAAGGAGACGAGGCAGGAAGCTCAAAACATCATTTCTGCAAGACAATGAGGTAGGGCAATTCACATTAATGAGGCTAAAATCATGTCCCCTCCGTGTAACATCCACACATAGTAGTCTCTCTTTAGCCACATGTTCTACCTTGTGAAGAGTAAAGTCTGAACTGTAAAATAAAGCTTCTATTCCAGCATTTCGGTCTGAATTACAGCCCAACCAGATTGAAGGGCCACAGTGCCACTTTTTCTGCAATCTTACGTCCTTAGAATATTCTGGAATAGCACATTCCTGTAAGAAAATTGTGTCTAATTTTTGCAGTCTCAAAAAGTCAAACATTGATGAACATTCCACATCATTACTCAGGCACCTGACATTAATACTTCCCAAGAGAAGCATCAGGAAATATTTGAAAAACATGAACATTGTAAGATTGTACGTCTAGTCTAATTTCGTATTCCGTTTCTTTGTCTTCATTTTTATCACAGGGGTAAAAGCATGCTCCCCTTTCACCGCCTAGAAACTATGACTTTCATCCATAGCACACAACTCCTAGAGTCATTTCTCTCAAAACCAGTCTCTTCTGCTTCATCACCCTCTTTCTCCTTCCTTTTTAAAGAGGTTGAGACATCCATTTCAGCTTCAACCTCATCTCCAATAATAGAGTCATCCGTGCCCCACTCAACAAACACACCAGCAACTGCAGTGTCAGAGAAATAAGACTGTTCCAGGGCTTACAAGCATACTCTATCTCAGTACAAGAGTCTGTAGAGGGAATTGTGCAGAGTGGTACCTGACTATCAATAGCATTTGCAGTATCAGATGAAGTGGTTTCTAGGGTGTCCTGGCTTAAAGTAGAAAATACCTTAGGTGTAACATACAGACTGTCATCATTATCAGTGCCATTTGGCTGCAGAACATAATCTGGAACAAGCTACACCTGGGGTGTGTCAATAGCTGCACTTGTGTTGGAAATCAAGGAAGAGCCTCCAGCACTGATGATATCATTCCTTTCATCAGCACACAGGTGATGTTGTGCAAACCCCCCCCCCCCCCAATAGTGATTTTGGAGGATGTCTTCTGTGATTGGACAACCAAATCCAAATCAGGTGGGGGAGCCATGATTGTTAAATCAGGAGCACATCATGAAGCTCTCTCAATGGGTTCCATGCATTTTCCAGCCTCATCAACTGCACCTGCTTGCTTTCCCTCCAAAAATGCAGCACCTTTCCCAGAGGTGTCTTGCACCACAGTGATATCCACCTTTTCCTCAGACAATGATAAACCCAGGTTGGAGAGCAAACCTTTCCTCCTCCAAACCAAACCTGATTCATTCTTCCTCTTCTGCCTCAACATCTTCCCTTAACCTCCCTCTCCTCTCGTGGGGAGTGAAAGGTTGCTCCAGTCGTGCAGCTTTAATTTTAAAGGCATAGGAGGAGGGGCAGTTTTTAAACTCATGCTCAGTTGAGCCACAAAGATTGCACATTTTCTCAGCCACACAATCCTCTACTTCATGGCCAGTGGTTCTACAGTTAGTGCAGAAAGGTGCAGTACAATCCTTAGCCAAGTGCCACTCCAAATTACAGTTCCTGCATCTCCTAGGCTGACCCACAAAGAAGACAGTGGCTCCTCCCAGTCTAATGGCGCTTGGTATTTGCCTCAGTTCCTCAGTGGCAGGGTCTCTCTTTAAAGATGCCAAGGCTTCAAGGTAGTCAGTCTTTACTCCATCAGCATCTCTCACTCTGGCCACATGAGAAACAATGCAAAACTGATTGAGACAAGTGATAATGTCAGCGCTCTGAACATATTCATTAAACATGAAGACATACACCTATCTCTTCTGAGGCTGAGTCAAGGCATTTATGGAAAACACTTTCAAAGGTGCAGAGTCATTCCTTTCTTTAAAGCGCTTGAGGCATTGTTCAAACAAAGCAAAGGTGGTGAAAATCACTTCAAAGACTATACCCCCAGGAAAAGCAAACAGGTAGTCAATCTGATCTGGTCTGAAGCAAAGTTTCTTTTGCAGCACTGACTGGCTGAACAACAATCCATCCATCTTGACGTCTTCAACTGCTAAGAACCTCACGGCTTTTTGGCGCGCTCAACTAGCCGTCATCTTCACAGAGATCCCTTCCGGAAGGTTTCCCCAATTTCATGCTGAAGAGAAGAGCTGTACCTGCTTGAAACACTGGAACCTCCTCCTCCTCGGATACCTCAGAAAACACAACCACGTGATCATGGTGTCTCCCCTCCCACCCCATTTTGGACCCAGCCATATGTAAATCAGTCTTGACCCTGTTCCCCATTGGAACAATCCAGCCTGAACTGCCAAGCCAGGTCCTCCCTGGTCCGGAAACAAGCATCCTAGGACCGGTTTCAGGGTATCACCCTTCATCAGCTAGGTTTGGACTGCTTTCACATAGGATTTGCTACCCCTCTATGGGGTTGTGTGTGTACCGTCTTTCAGGAGGCTGTGGCTTTCTCAGACCCTTCTTACCCTCTCAAAAATGTGTTCCCTTGGTGCTCTATATCTATGCTTCAACTCTTGGGTGGTAAAATGTTTTCACGGCTCTTGAGGATATATTTGTCTATTTAACTACATCTATATGTACAGGCAATTGCATGATGTGTTCCCTCATTATCACAAAGCCACAGTCTCATTCAAAAAACGTGTGTCCATGCTATGTGCTCATCAAATTTCTTACCTTACTTTGTTTGAGTCTTCACCTAAGAGAGACACCTACAGGACCTGCAGAGATGATGGTAGTTTCCACTGTCCACTACAGTTTCTCTTTTCCCTTTCTTTCAGATTAAGAACTGCATTTATACCAATGAAAGCCCTCTCTCACTACACTGTATCTTGCTCTTTCTCTCTCCATTCTGACACAGAACCCCAGACAACCAGATGTAATCATGCTTTCTTGCTTTGTGTGGTGTATGACCATGTCCTGTTCTTGTTTGTGCTATTGCTACTTTCGGGGAGTTACACACTGTTGGAAATGGCCTTTCTGCAGGGTCATCCACAGACTTTTTGCCTTCCTCCTTCTCTTTTTCTGACCCCATTTTTGCTGGCTTAAGGACTCTGCACAATTTAACCCTGCTAATCAGTGCTAAAATGCATATGCTCTCTCTTTAAAACACGGTGACATTGGCTCATACCCAAATGGACTATTTAATTTACTTATAAGTCATTAGTAGAGTGCACTATATGTGCCCAGGACCTGTAGATTAAATGCTACTAGTGGACCTGCAGCACTGGTTGTGCCACCCACATAAGTAGCCCCTTAACCATGTCTCAGGCCTGCCTCTGCAGTGCCTGTGTGTTCAGTTTCAATGCCATTTCGACTTGGCATTTAAAAGTACTTGCCAAGCCTTAAACTCCCCTTTTTCCACATAAAAGTCACCTCTAAGGTAGGCCCTAGGTAGCCCATAGAGTAGGGTGCTGTGTAGGCAAAAGGCAGGACATGTACCTGTGTAGTTTACATGTCCTAGTAGTGTACAACTCCTACATTTGGTTTTTACACTGCTGTGAGGCCTGCTCCCTTCATAGGCTAACATTGGGGCTGCCCTCATACATTGTTTGAGTGGCAGCTGCTGATCTGAAAGGAGTAGGAAGATCATATTTAGTATGGGCAGAATGGTGATACAAAATCCTGCTGACTGGTGAAGTTGGATTTTATATTAATATTTTAGAAATGCTACTATTAGAAAGTGAGCATTTCTCTACACTTAAATCATTCTGTGCCTTCCAATCCACGTCTGGCTAGGTTTAGTTGACAGCTCCCTTGTGCATTCACTCAGACACACCCCAAACACAGGATACTCAGCCTCACTTGCATACATCTGCATTTTGAATGGGTCTTTACTGGGCTGGGGGGTGGAGGGCTTGACACCTACATGTCAAAGGAAAGGGGCCTGCCCTCCTACAAAGGACTGCCACATCCCCTACTGGGACCCTGGCAGATAGGATGGAACTGAAGGGGGATCTTTTGCACTTCTGAGCCACTCTTTGAAGTCTCCCCCACTTCAAAGGCACATTTGGGTATTTAAGCAGGGTCTCTGACCCTACCAACTTAGACACTTCATGGGGTTGACACCCTACCTCACAGACAGTCCTGGAGAGGAGAACCTGAACCAGAATGTGCATCCTGCCAAGAAGACCTGCCTGACTGCCCGAAGGACTCACCAGTCTGCTTTCTGTGATGGACTGCAGCCTTGCTGTTGCCCTGCTGCCTTGCAGCTCTCCGGCTGTGGTGAAGAAGTGCGCTCCAAGGGCTTGCTCCCTGAAGTCTCAGGGCCAAAAAGACTTCAGCTCTGCAAGAAGGACTCCTTATGCAGCGAAAATCGATGCACAGCCTGCCAGAAATGACCCACAGCCTGCACCGCAGTGAAAATGTCACTGCACGCCGAAATGCAGCCCGACTTCGCAACGAGAAGATTGACACAGCGCCAGCGTAGCGACTGGAAATTCGATGCATGGTCTCACCGGATCGATGCACAGCCGAGCCGGATCGACGCAGCCTGACTTCCAGAGAGGAATCGACGCAGCACCTTCTGTGCGGTAGAAAATTTGATGCAACACCTACCGGATCGACGCAGCTCCTGTGACTTCATCCTAGCAGCGCCAGAAATCCACGCATCGTCCTGTGGGCATGTGAAAACCCCGGAACCTGAAGAGGATCCATGACCGAGTGCCAGAAATCAACGCACAGCTGTCCCTGTGTGAAAACTATTCGATGCATCGCCTTGTGCGGCCGGAGAAATTGACGCACATCCCTTTGTTTACACGCATCTCCTCCTCTGCGGTCTTTTGCAGAGATTTTTCACACAAACCAGGTACTTTGTTCTTGAAAGAGACTTTGTTTGCTTTAAAAAAGACTTAAGATACTTTTTATCACTTTTCAGTGATATCTCAAAATATACTTATTGCATTTTTATCATTTTGACCTGCATTTATCCAGATAAATATTATATATTTTTCTAAACACTGTGTGGTGTATTTATGAGGTGCTATATTGTGTTATTGTATGATTTATTGTACATTATTGTACAAATACTTGACACATTGCCTACTAAGTTAAGCCTGACTACTCAGTGAAGATCACCAATGGAGTCCTGTGCCTGGAGAAAAGGACTCTAAGCTTGCCGCATCCAAAGAAGGCATCAGAAGAACTGTCACTGTGACTCACCAGTGTGGAAGAACCAGGGCTACTGAGCATGTGCGGCCTGACTGCTGCCAACAAAACTGCAACCCAGGAGAAAGCCACTGTTAGAAGCCAGTCGTTTTTGCTGCTGCCATCAGGATCTTGCAAGCAGTCTGCTGCATGACTCAACCGTGGCCCAGTATAACTCATGTGAGTCAACTGTAGGTGGAAGGTCTACCACTGCACTCCACTGCCTAAAGGAGTGGGTCACAGACTATTTGGCTCTTCTAAGAAAGAGAGCCGTGACAGATATCCCTTCGGCTGTATTACAAGTGCCATTGGATATAATTCACTGGCAATTTGGTAGAAAGGATATCTATCAGATTTGTGTCAAAGTAACCAGCTCATGCAAAACTCTAAATCAGGCTTTATATGATAACAGAGGGAGGAGAGCTGCATTTCCATTATGACCTCAGGAACTAGATTAGTAGATAGGGGAGGAGGCTAGAGTGCAGGGTAGAGGGAGGGAGGCCTTGAAGCATATGGGACCTATGACTGTATATCAGGTAGCTGAGATACTTTTGTGATTTGTGTTGTATTGTGCCTTACTGTGGAATAAAGAACTTTTGTTTGTAAAATAGAGGCACTGGGCTAGACAATCATTTTACTGTGCTGCTGGGGTTGTTATTGAGTTCAGAGCCTGTCATAACCCACACTATCTTCCCTGAGACGTCTGTGAATGCTCAGCATCTCTACTACTGAGAGTAAAGTGTTGAGGGGCTGTACTTGACCCACTTTTGTATGACAACAGTAGGACAGAATAGACCCACCACAGGACAGTAGAGGCCAGTAAACCTAGCTTCAATGGCCATCGCCCAGTAGCCCATACATAAACCGCAGCCCACTGAGCCTGTTCAGATATGCTGTCCATTAACACATTTTCATTTTGGAGCCTATTTAGTCTACAATTGAATGACCTCATCCAGTAAACATAAGAGAAAATTCTCATGTAGTCCCCTTGCATGTTTACATTCTTTCCTAATTTGATATATATCCCAAGGCTGTTCAGTGGAGAGTAATCCCTTTCAAAGTTGGGCCCCAGCTGGTGGTCATTAGTTTGGTGATACCAATCCTGTCATTAGACTCCCTAACAACCACTCAAGTCATGGCTATGCCAGACATATATATCAGGCCATCTAAGTAAGGTACACTAGAGAATCCAAAACTTTTTTTTTGAAGGGTTGTCTAGGGACTTTCTGGTCACTGTAAAATTGCAGCATGCATACCTCCACATGCCCAACTTGCAGGACACTCATTCCTACTATTTAAAGAGTGGTCCAACCACTATCACTGTGATGTTGTGGAATCTGGCTGCAGATCTTCCCCAAGATATTGGCTTCTCCTTTTGGTTGCTTGAACTATGTCTGAAGGAGTGCAGTAGTATTGTAGTGAGTTAAAATCCAGATGGACGGGTGATTAACATGTTCATAATTCTCAAAATGTCACCCCTGTACTGTGCTGAGTTCTGGTAAAGGAAAGTTTGAGTATTTTGGGTTTCAAATATTCCTGAACTGCTTCTCAGATTTGGGATCAGAGCATTTCCAAACCTGTTACATTTACGTCCAGTGATCTTCCTTTGTGCTTAATCCTCTTGCACTATCATTGGTTTATCCAGTGGGATTCATTGAGCAGTGGTCTCTGGTTTAGGGTGAGGTATTAAATGGGACCTTTACCCAAGTATGCTTTAAGTATGTATTACAAAAGCTTCATTTTTTCCAGGCATCAACAGAGATGGAAGGGCTTTCAGGGTGGGACTAATGAGGCTGTTCTTACTAAGGGTAATGCAGAGTCCACCTGCCTGGGACTGAGGTCTTTCATGTACGGCACTATGTTTTTTGGTTGGCCAGAATAGATGGCATTGCAGGAAACAAGAGGAATCAGGATAAGGGCTCTAAACAGTCTGGGGGAATGAAATAATTTTATTAAGGAGAAATAACTGCCACAGGTTGCCACATTGTTGACCTGGGGAAAGAAGCAAGGTCGTCACTGTAAAGGATCTCCAATGTCCTTGCTTTAGGCAATACGGGGTCCACTGCAAGAAATTCAGACTAACAGTAGTGAATCAGATTCAAAGTCTCCAATTACTGGGATATCAGTCTTAGAACATTTGCTGTACAGGACGCTCCCCTCATTCCAGTGAAATATTTAGCAGGTGAAGTTCATTGGATTTGCTGGCCTGTTGTCCAAACAAAAGTTGATTTCCATGTCAAATTCATGTACAGTTGGTATGTAACCGGATGTGGCCTGACAAGCTAGGTCAAAGGCATCTGTAATGTTGAAGTGAAAGCACAAGACTGATGACTCCTGACACACGACTCAGAACCTGTGGATGATTCACATGATTCTACCCTTTCCTTTTGGCAGTGGTTAATGAGGAATGATTGGAATCATTTCAGTACTTGTGTACACATTTCTCTCCACTGCTACAGCCTCTCAAGTGAAGCATGGTGAAATCCTTCAATGAAACTCAAAATCTTGCAAACAAATTTTGCTCATAGAACCTAGATCCACTAAAAGTCCACAAATTTGTTCCGCTGGGCATAATGGTGCAAAACCCAACCTGTGCCCTTCAGGACAATGTGTGAAGAGTCTGGGGAAACAGTAGGATCAAGGACACTGGATGATAAGAGAATGTAAGTTGAGAAATGCTGGGTCACCAGATCACTAACTTTAGTGCAGCAGTAGTAGTCACTCAATTTCTGAGTTTGGTCACTCCTGTGTGAAGATTGGTACAGAACTATTTGAGTATATTTAGAATGTTATGCTTTGTCTGGCAACATCTTGTGTAGTTGCATTGACTTTTCACTCATGTTCTAGTTCGCACCTGTTATTGCATTCTACTCATGTTTGAGGCTTTCCTTCCATTTTTAGTTCACCTTTTTCCCTGTTTGTTACCGGTCTGCTTTGTCCTCCTCATTTTTCGTAGGGTCCTACCAGTTTTTTGCCACAGCATCCTGGGACCTTCTGCTTCTACCCTGGTCAGTTTCTTTCGACATGTAACACCACTACCCATTTCTAGAACTGGTCATCATAATTCCTTTGGTGCTATATTATTTTGTCACTAGCTGGAATTCTTACTTACTGTTGGAAATGGCCTCTCTACAGGGTCACCCCAAACATTTTGCCTTCCTCCTTCTCTTTTTCTGACCTCATTTTTGCTGGCTTTAGGACTCTGCACACTTTACCACTGCTAACCAGTGCTTAAGTGCATATGCCCTCTCCCTTAAAACATGGTAACATTGGTTCATACCCAATTGGTACATTTGATCTACTGGTAAGTCCCAAGGAAAGTGCACTCCATGTGCCCGGGGCCTTTAGATTGAATGCCCCTAGTGGGCTTGCAACACTGGGTGTGCCATCTACATAAGTCTCCCCTTAACCATGTCTCAGGCCTGCCATTGCAAGGCCTGTGTGTGCAGTTTCACTGCCACCCTTTTTCTACACACAGGTCACCTATAATGCAGGCACTACGTAACCCATAGAGCAGGGTGCTGTGTAGGTAAAAGGCAGGACATATACCTGTGTGTTTTATGTGTCCTGGTTGTGGAAAACTCCTAAATTCGTATTTGACTGCTGTGAGGCCTCCTCCTTTCATAGGCTAACATTAGGGCTACCCTCATACACTGGTTGAATGCTAGATTCTGATCAGAAAGGGCTAAACAGGTAATATTTAGTATGGCTAAAATGGTAATACAAAATCCTGCTTACTGGTGAGGTTGGATTTTATATTACTATTTTAGAAATGCTACTTTTAGAAAGTGAGCATTTCTCTGCACTTAAAATCCAGCTGTGCCTTACAGCCTGTCTCCAATCCACGTCTGGGCTGGGGTGGTTGACACCTCCCTTGTGCATTTCACCCAGACAACCACAAACACATGATGCTCAGTCACACTTGCACACGTCTGCATGCTGAATGGGTCTTCCTGGGCTGGAAGGGTGGAGGGTCTGACACTTACATTTCAAAGGATAGTGGCCTGCCTCACACAATGGAATGCCAAACC
Source organism: Pleurodeles waltl (assembly GCF_031143425.1). NCBI lineage: Eukaryota > Metazoa > Chordata > Amphibia > Caudata > Salamandridae > Pleurodeles > Pleurodeles waltl. The sequence continues at coordinate 763,369,419 of NC_090439.1, read as the reverse complement.
CCCTACTTTGAGCCAGGAAGAGAGTGTTATACTTAAAGGGGACCTTGTGCACTTCAAAACCACTTTTTGAAGTCTTCCCCACTTCAAAGGCAATTTTGGCTATATAAACTAGGTCACTGACCCCACTAACTGAGACACTTCCTAGGACAAACACTCTGAACCAGATCCAGCAACCTGCCAAGATGAGCTGCCTCGCTGGCCAAATGACTCACCTGGACTGATTTGCTGTGAAGGACTGCTGCCTTGCTGTTGCCCTGCTGTCTTGCTGGCCTCTGGCTCTGCTGAAAAGTGCTCTCCAAGGGCTTGGATTGAGCTTGCCTCCTGTTCCTGAAGTCTCAGGGCCAAAAAGACTTCTCTTCAAAGGAACTCCTTGTGTGGTGAAAATCAACGCGCAGCCTGCCTAGTGGTGAAATAATCACTGCATTGCCGACCCGAAACGATGCAGCCTCGCTCCCCAAGTGGAGATTGACACAGCCCCAACGTTGCAACCGTAACTTTAACACATGGCCCACCGGATCGATGCATCACCAAAACATCAGAGCCCGACTTCATGCATGAGGTTTTGATGCAGGGCCTGCCGTGAGGCTGAAACTCTGATGCATCACCCATCGGATCAACGCAGCAAGTGTGACTTCATCCTGCATGCCCAGGAGTTCCACGCATCTTCCCTGGGTGTCAAAAGACCCCGTATCGCAGTAAGGATTTAAGACTGCATGCTGGAAATCAACACACAGCCCTTGCAGCGTGGGAAGAATCAACACATCATCTGTGGGCTTCTGGAAATCCAGTGCACACCTTCCTTTTTCCATGCATCTCCTCCTCTGCAGTCTTTGTGCATGTAATTTTGATGCATACCAGGTACTTTGTGCACACAAGAGACATTTGTTGATTTCTAAAGCCTTATGATTCATCTTATCATTGCAAAAGTGATATTTCAACTTGTGCTTATCGAATCTTTATCGATTTGACCTTAATTTACTCAGATAAATATCTTATATTTTTCTAAACCTGTGTGGTGTATTTTTGTGGTGTTTTCACTGTGTTATTGCATGATTTATTGCACAAATACTTTACGCATTGCCTTCTAAATTAAGCATGACTGCTCAGTGCCAAGCTACCAGAGAGTGGGCACAGAATAATTTGGATTGTAGTTCCTACTTGGACAAGGTGTATACGTCTGCCAACTAGAGACCCCATTTCTAACACTTACGATCTCTCCTCTGCTTTAAACCGATATTGATCTTTCCAACTGATAATGTCTAGGCAAACGTGTGCTAAGGTTGGAAGAGATAAACCTTGACGATGTGTGGTTTTCTCTCTCCCTTCGTTGTTTCTCCCAGGTTACCATGTTTGTTTGTGAGTTCTCTTCACTCACCAGCAAATATATTCTGGCACAGCAGGGTTTTCATTGGGCCTTCACCCCCAGAAACTGTCAATAGGGTGTGCTTGTGCATATGGTCAACTATGTGCCAAAAAAGACCTAGCTAGTGCATATGCCAAAGGAATATTGTTTTTGAGTAGAAGCAACCCTGCTGACCTTATCAGAGCCCCATTCCAAAAGAAGAACAACCAGGCTTATTGTCTCTTCTCTCAAGTGTGCTGGAAATCCTGGGCTTAGCAAGGACTGTGATGTTGGTTGCTAGGTTTTACTGAGAAGGCCCTGGTTCCCAAAGGTCCAATGCTTCAGGGTGGTTCTCTCATATCTAGTCATCAGTTATATGATGAAATCCTGCATGCATTTACCCCACATGCCTTTACCATGCAGTCTCTACCATGGCTGCAACGTTGACACACATTACTTTACCACACAAGTCATTACAACGACTTGCCTGAGGAGGGCGCTGGACTTTGGAATAGTATACATTACTATTCCAACTCCAGTCTATGCAATGGATGGGCAGGTGTTGGAATTAAAAACCTGTCCAGCAACACGCCCCGTAAGGCAAGTTGTTGTAACAACTTGCATGGTAAAGTAATGTGTGGTAACATTGCAGTCGTAGTAGTGACTGTGTTGTAATGGCAGGTTGTGTTTCTGACTGTATAGTAAATTATATTTCCCCTAGTTATCTAGCCTGATGTTCTGAAGCTTACAAGTAGTGGAAATATTCAAAGGAAGTAGCTCTATCCATCCTATGATTCGGGCATCCACATATGCCAGCCTGTTACTGGGAAAAGGTTAGTGCCTGGTGTGCATGCCTCTTCTTTCGATCCCTATCTCATACTGGAATTCTTGAAAGACATATTCCTAGCAGATTTCAGTACAGGCTTAGTGGGCTGTCATGTGTGCATTCTGGTGCATTTGAGCCTCATTGAATGATGTAGTTTCCTCAGTTGTGGCCACGTTCCTCTAGGGCTTGCATAATTACAGAACAATGCTTTCTTTCTGCCCTTGTAGGATTTGCCATTTGATGTTAAAGTGTCTGTTTGCTTTAATGTACCAGCCATTGTCTAAAATGTTATTTTTATAGCTATATTTTATGTCCAATGATGAGGATAAAGTGGATCTTTGATACTTTCAGAACCTTTTACTGTTTCTCTATATAGGGTGGTACCACAGTGAGGGCAGTTCAAAGCCTTGCACCAAATGTGTGCTCTTTTCTCTATACATGTTGTTGCTGGTGAGGAGAAAACCTACCACTGCTGCTCTGGGTCTTGCCATTATAAAAGCTATGAGATCGGTGGCATTGATGCCACATTGAAGATCCAGGGTTGCCCCCATCTATTATGGGACAATACATTGATGATCCAGCCTTCTAAAAATATGCAAGACAGCTGCATGGATGTTGGCACAATCTTTTATTACTTTTTATAGGTTTAATTTATGAGTCTATTTCATGTTATATGTTTTCAGTGTAGCGCTGGTCCTACTCAGGAATCTCCTCAAAGTGTTTTGAAGGAGAGAGAAAGAGTGGCTTCAATGTTTATCTGTGGTTTACAGGTTGTAGAGGGAACCTGCATGGCTGCATTAAAAAGTACCCATTTTGGGCCATATTTATACTTTTTGACGCAAAACTGCGCTAACGCAGTTTTGCGTCAAAAAAATTAGCGCCGGCTAACGCCATTCTGAAGCGCCATGCGGGCGCCGTATTTAATCAATGACGTTAGCCGGCGTTAGCCTCCGGCGCTGCCTGGTGTGCGTGGAAAAAAACGACATACACCAGGCAGCGCCGGCGTAGGGGGATATGGAGCATGGGCGTCAAAAAATGGGGCAAGTCAGGCTGAGGCAAATTTTTCGCCTCAACCCGATTTGCGCCATTTTTTTCGACTCCCAACCCCCATAGAAATGACTCCTGTCTTAGCAAAGACAGGAGTCATGCCCCCTTGCCCAATGACCATGCCCAGGGGACTTCTGTCCCCTGGGCATGGTCATTGGGCATAGTGGCATGTAGGGGGGCACAAATCCGGCCCCCCTATGCGACAAAAAAAAAAAAAAAAAAAACTTACCGGAACTTACCTTAATGTCCCTGGGATGGGTCCCTCCAGCCTTGGGTGTCCTCCTGGGGTGGGCAAGGGTGACAGGCGGTGTCCCTGGGGGCATGGGAGAGCACCTCTGGGCTCCTTCCGAGCCCACAGGTCCCTTAACGCCTGCCTTTTCCAGGAGCTAAAAAACGGCGCAAAAGCGGCCGTACGTAATTTTTTTTGACCCGCCCACTCCCGGGCGTGAATTTTGCCCGGGAGTGTAAATACGGCGCACATGCCTCGGAGTCAATTTTTTAGACGGGAACGCCTACCTTGCATCTCATTAACGCAAAGTAGGTGTCCACGCTAAAAAATGACGCAAACTCCATGGACTTTGGCGCTAGACGCGTCTAACGCCAAAGTATAAATATGGAGTTAGTTTTGCGTCGGAATTGCGTAAAAAAAAACGACGCAATTCCGGCACAAACGGAGTATAAATATGCCCCTTTGTGTTAAGGAAATAACAGACTGACATCACTGTGGGCACAGTCAGGCACACTAGCACTGCCAAATATCTACCAATACAAATACAGTCAAGGAAAAGGCACATAAGTAACCTAACAATATAGAAATACAACAACTATTCACCAATTTGGTAAAAAACTGAGTTAAGTAAAATAGAGCAATGGACTGCCAAAAAATCCAGCAGACACAATCAGCAAAAGGAGTAAAGATTTCACATCATTTTTGTCAAATGTCAGATTTGCTTAATTTTTTATGTCCTCACTTGAACTTAACAAATAACTTTTTCTAGACACCATGAAAGAAGCATTAGGATGCAGGCCGCTACTTTACACATAGGGATTTCTTCAGCAGGACCATATGCTTACAAAGTTATTCCTCAAATGGTGTTACCTCTAGGAAGCACATTGTTGCATTATTAGGCCAGCAGTCTACCTGGCTAGGACAGAAGTGAGATGACAAGAACTTACTGGGAGGAGACAGGAAGCACTGGTTTTCCCACTCACTACATCAAGGGAAGCAGAGAGCAGAGGAAATGTGGAGAGTAGCTCCACATCAGTAGGCCATGTATAAGAGCTGAGGAAAGAATAAAGAGGAGTTAATAGCCTTACGCAAGATGCTGTCTTTTATGCAGTTGCTATGCTTGCCGGTGCTGCAAAGAGAATACAATCCACAACGGGACAACTGGTGACAAAGGATGGGAATGAAGATCACGCATGCAGTCAAAGGAGGCAAGTAACACAAGAATGTACCAGTGCTGAGGAAGCACAAATTACATGCAGCATTAAAGAAAAGCAGGAATTCCTGGACCTACAAACCATGCATGTATCAGCTGAGTGGCAGCCAGTTTGAAGTCAGGCAAGTTGAGGGACAGCCCATTGAAGTCTTTCGGGGTGGCCTTCTTGAAGTCAGATGTCCTGTGACAAACCTACTATAATCAATGAGGTGGCCATTTTAGAATCAGGCAATCCAGGAATAACTAATAGAAGCCTACTGAGCTATACTAAGGCCAGACACCAAACCAGATTGACTTCTGGAAGGAATACATGTAGCTGGGGGGCATCAAAGTCGGGGCAGCTCTACAAGAAAAATGTGAAGCTGCCAGAAAGAATAGGGCAGTCACCTTTCAGTGAGCTCCCCCAAAATCGAAAGAAAAGCAACACCAGTGGGATAAGCAACAAAGTGAGGTGTGCTGTGAACTGACACACCACTGAAACACAAAAAGACAACTAGCATATCAGATCCCTATCTAAGACTGCTGACAAATAATACATAACAATGTGCACACTTGATAAACACCTTAGTGAGCACTCTTGTAGCATCATCATACTAGCACATTCCACCATCATGCCAGTGGAAAAAGGAACACAAAAAGCTAAACCTTCCATTGAAGTACCACCCCCAGTGACCGGCACCAAGAATTTTAGTCCCAACTGGAACCAATGGCTGGAGTCCCTAGATTAATTTCTTGCAGCAGCCAGTGAACAAAGAGACAAACATCGGCAAACACTACTTCAGCTGGTGGAGCTTTTCAACAAAGGACGCAGAGATGTATGTAAAACTCAAAGAGACACTATGGCCCTTATTACAACCCTGGCGGTCGGTGTTAAAGGAGCGGTAATACCGCCAACAGCCCGGCGGAAAAAAAAATGGAATCACGACCATGGCGAAACCGCCAACATAGACAGACACTTTAACACTTCCACGCCGGTAGAAACAAACACCGCTGCGGTAACCGCCAACAGACAGGCGAAAGACAATGTACCGCCCACACTATTACAAGAGGCCTATCCGCCACCTTTTCCGGGGCAGTACCAACGCTATCAAAAGCACGGCGGAAACAGGACTTGGAACGGAAACCACTCACCTCTTGACACCCAATGAGGAACCAGGACGCCATGGAGCCTGAACTACTGGTCCTGCCCATGCTGATCTTCCTCCTGTTGTATCGGGAAAGACGCCGTCGACGACCACGGTGAGTACTGCACCTACAACACAGGGTAGGGGGGGAGAGAAAAGAGAGTGACACACACACGCAACACGCAACTCCCCCACCCCCACCCTCACCCACAATACCATGCACACAAGTACATGCAGCAACATTACTTATACCCCCCCTCACCCCTGGAAGAACACAAGGACAAAAGAAAATGGTTGCAACAAGTGGGTGGCTTGCCCACTGCTGTATCCTGGGGAGTGCAAAGCCACAGTCTCTCAAGTGGATGTCAGTCTCCACTGGTTCTGGAGGGGGCATTGTACCCAGAGTGTTTCATCCTGCCAAGGACTGAGGAAGTGGATGTATCTCTCCACTGGTTCTGGAGGGGGCTTTGTGCCCAGAGTGCTTCATCCTGAAGAGGACTGAGGAAGTGGATGTATCTCTCCACCGGTTCTGGAGGGGGCTTTGTGCCCAGAGTGCTTCACATGCAGTGTGGCAGGTCCCATTCTCTTACGTGGGTGTGTGTGCCACGAGTTTGCCTGGGAACAGGTAGCATGATGCGCCATGAAGGCGGAGACACACTCCACCCTGCTGCGACTTCGCCTGCCACCTGCTGGTACAAACAGTGCTGGGAGTCATGCCTCATGGACGCTGGGCAGGGTCCAGGATGTCTCCTGCAGCCTCGGATGGCTGCCCACTGGGGATGATTGCCATCTCAGCTGTGGTGGCACTGTCTGAGCACATCGCTGGGCTGGTGGCGGTGGTTGCGGCGGTGTCTGTGGCGGAGGTGCGGGCGGTGGTGCATGTATCTGCACCTGTTGAGGGACACAGCAGGACATCTCCTGCAGCCTCGGATGGCTGCCCACTGGGGATGATGCTGTTGGTGAGGCAGCAGACATGCAGGTGGTGGTGCTGGTGGCGGTGCTGGTGGCAGTGCGGGTGGTAGTGTCAACAGCCATACAGGTTGATGTCCTGGTTGACAGAAGGGGTGACTCTGGTCCCTCAGCCGGAGCCACTGTGCCCTGTCCTGACCTGCTCTTCGGCTTGTGTCCCTTCCCCACCTTTGATGTTGCTGCTGGTGTCTTGCCACTGTCCCCTTTTGGTTAGGAGGAGCCCTTGCTTGCTGGTAAGTGCGGCTTCTCCCTCCGGCATGTGGGCACCTTCTTCACCTTGGCAGGTGGCGGAATGGCCTGCTCCTTGGCCTCGCTAGGTGGCACACGGGCAACCCTGATGGGTGACGCCCGTGATGAGACTGGAGTTGGTGGGACCAATTTTCTTGGGGACTTGGTGGCTGAGGTGCTGGGGTGGGACCTGGACAGCCTGGACCTAGGGGAAGGACAGGGGGGAGGTGTAGGGAAGAGGTCAATGTTATCCAGACACACTGGGACGGGAAGATGGAGGGGGTTTGGGAGTGGAGGAAGAGGTAGTGGTTGTAGGAGGTGTAAGTTTGCTGAATTTGGCTGAAGGTGCATGGGCCGGAGGCTGCTGTGAGGTGGATAGCTGTTGGGTGGGTGTGTGCCTGCGTTTGTGTAGTTTGGAAGGAGGGCTCACAGAGACACTGGGATGGGACACAGGGGATGTGTGAATGGTAGTGGGGGTGGTGAGTGCACATGAGTGGTGTGTGGTGATGGGCGTGCTGGTGATGGAGGTAGTGGCTGAGGATGTAGTGCATGCAGGTGTGAGTGGAGACGAGACAGGGAGGGAGGAGGAGGACGTGGAGGAGGGGGGCACAATGGAGGCAGTGGATGTTGCTGTGTCTGCATGGGGATGTGCTTGTGTAAGTGCCTGTGGGATGTGTGGTGCTTATGTTTGCCATGTCCACTCTTGTGTGTTGTTGAGTGTGCATGCTGGTCTGATGGTGTGCTTGGGATAGGCTGAGGTACAGAGGATTGGGTCTGGGTGGAGGAAGTTGGAGGGGGAAGGCTAGACACAGGGACAATGGCTGCCCTCAGTGCTGAGGCCAGAGCCTGAAAAACTCTCTGTTGGGCCGCCTGCACAGATTGAATGCTCTCCAGGTATGCATTTGTTTCTTGCAAATGTCTCTCAACACCCTGGATGGCATTCAAAATGGTAGATTGCCCAACAGTGAGGGATTTCAGGAGGTCAATAGCCTCCTCACTGAGGGCAGCAGGGCTGACTGGGGCAGGGGCTGAGGTGCCTGGGGCGAAGGAGATGCCCACCCTCCTGGGTGAGCGGGCACGGGAAACATGCTGAGGGGCTGCTGGGAGGGCGGTGCTGGTAGCGGGGTGGCGGCTGTACCTGTTGATGCGGTGGGCACAGAGGTGCCCGCCACCGAAAGGGAGCTCCCATCAGAGGAGAAGTAGCTGTCACTGGTGTGTGCTCCTGTCCCCATCGTGGAGCTCCCCTCGCCACCAGTCCCACTGGTGCCTTCAGACTCTGTTACTTCACCCTCCAGGGCCATGTGGGATGCAGCTCCCTGTTGCTCCAGTGCCACTGCTCCTCTGCCTGATGATGCCAATGCACGCAAGAACAGGCTGACAAAACAAAAACGGGGAGAAAGACAGAAGAGACACATGGTCAGTGCATGCAACACCACTACCATTGGTGGACACAACGCACAGGGAGCAGCCATATGCACTAAGCCATGCACTAACAGTGCAGGGGGAAAACACATGCCCAAGGGGGACTCTGTCTAGACCCATTTCATGCACAGCTGGAACCCATGGGAGCCTGACTAGGTGTAGAGGACAAATACCTTTGCACTTCAGCCCTTGCCTAGGGGAACCCACAGGCCACCACCCCCACCCAGACACCTCGTCAAGCAGACAGAGTCAGCTGAATGACGGTGTATTCACCCCTTGCGGCTGCTGTGATGCTCTCAAGCGCCCATCCAACTCCGAATATACCACCGCCAGGATCCGGTATATCAGGGGGGTCATGGTGTGACAGGCACCCCTTCTACGTTGGGAGGCCATCCCCAGCTGGGCCTCCGCCGTCTTCTCGCTCCAGCGGCGCAGGTCCTCCCATCTTTTCCAGCAGTGGGTGCTCCGTCTATGGTAGACCCCCAGCGTCTGCACTCCCTTGGCGATGGCACACCAAACACCCTTCTTCTGGTGGGCACTGACCTAGAGGAAATAGGAAGTTATAATGGATGTTACTATCCTGTACAGTTCTTCTCACACATTGCCTAAAAACCTCCCACCCTAGCCCAGACATACATTCACACACACTATCCTCACATGCTGGCCTGTCCCCCCCCTCCGTCTTCCATCCACGACCCTCCATACAATCATGTGCCATCCATCATGCTCACAGTCTTCTCACCTGTTTGTCTGGAGGACCATACAGTTGCGTGTACTGGGGGAGGACCCCATCAACTAGTTTCTCCAACTCCTCCGAAGTGAAGGCAGGGGCCCTTTCCCCAGACACTGTAGCCATTGTCGCTTCCAGACACAGGTCACAGCAGCACTTGCAGTGTAGGTCCTCTCCTGTTGAAGGTCAGGTATCAAGTGAATGAACAGTTCGAGAACGGCGGCCATGTCCAGGGCGGAGCGTACCATCACCGCCGGCGTACATCGTCATTGGATCCTGGTACCCATAGGGACCAATGAAAATCAATGCTTAATTGTGCCACGGTCTTCGTCCGCCTACCGTGACGGTGTACAACGCCAGCGCAGTTACCTCATTTCCCCTTGTACCACCTTACAGGTCAGGCAGCCCCCATTTCAGGGGGCCACATGGCATGCCAAATAACTGCGTCACACCTATTTAGGCCAGGAATACGGACAGACAAAGGCACATATAGAAAATGTAAAGTTTTTGCAAAACAGCATTGTGATACCTAAGTGTTGTATGACCCTCTGCTTACTGTTTTCCTCCATAGGGCACTTCTGCTGGGGCAGGTGATGAGATGGCGGCATCCTCCGGTGTACAGACCCCTGGTGGACCTGTCGACAATGGAAGACAGACACATCATTATCACTTACAGATTTGATTGTGCAACAATCCAGGAACTGTGTGCCAAGTTGGAGCCAGACCTGATGTCAGCTATCCACCATCCCACAGGAATACTCCCTCTAGTGCAGGTCCTGTCTGTACTCCATTTCCTGCCCAATGGATCCTTTGAATCAACAGTGGCCATGGCATCAGGGGTGACACAGCCAATGTTCTGTAACGTGTTGTCCAGAGTGTTGTCTGCCCTGCTGAAACACATGCGCAGCTACATCGTTTTCCCTCAAGTGGAGGATTTTCCCATAGTGAAAGGTGACTTCTATGCCCTGAGACATATCCCCAGCATCATTGGTGCCATTGATGGTACACATGTGGCATTTGTCCCCCCCCGCAGGAATGAATAGGTGTACAGAAACCAGAAAAGCTACCATTCAATGAATGTGCAGATGGTGTGTTTGGCAGACCAGTACGTCTCCCATGTGAATGCCAAGTATCCTGGCTCAGTGCATGACGCTTACATTTTGAGGAATAGCAGCATCCCTTATGTGATGGGGCAACTCCAGAGGCACCGTGTGTGGCTAATAGGTGAGCCTAAAGTCCCCACACAGTTTCATTTGCTGTCTGGGTATGGGATATTCACTAATGTTTGGAGGATGTCTAACAGTTGTCCCTCAATATTTGCAGGTGACTTTGGTTACCCCAACCTGTCATGGCTACTGATATCAGTGAGGAATCCCAGGACAAGGGCAGAGGAACGCTACAATGAGGCACATGGGCGAACTAGGAGGATAATAGAGCGCACCTTCGGCCTCCTGAAGGCCAGATTCCGGTGCCTCCATGTGACAGGTGGATCCCTATACTACTCACCAAAGAAGGTGTGCCTGATCATCGTGGCCCAGATCAACCTGGCTTTGCGACGCCAGGTGCCTTTTCTGCAGGAGGATGGGCCTGATGGTGGTCTTGTGGCAGCTGTGGAGCCTGTGGACAGTGAAGAAGAGGAGGTAGAAGAAGAAGATGCAGGCAACCTAACAACATCATCATGCAATACTTCCAGTGAGACACAGGTAAGAAGATGGAACTGCTTCCCACATCCCATACTATTGTGAACCTAGCATAAGTCTGCCTTTTGACCTCTGTGTATGGACCCTGACTTGCACTTTGGCTTTCCATTTCACAGATCGGGGTCCCCATTTGTGCCCTCTGCTATGTTTACTCCTGGCCTACAGCTGTGGCTGTGTAACATTGGTATATGAACAAGAACATTGACATTGCTAAATTCCAGAGATATTGCAATTACACATTTGTGAAAGCACAGACTGACTCCAGATTTTTGGGTGATTCATTGGTGTTTTATTCTGTGCAAATAAGTGGAGGGGTGTGTGAAATGGGCTGGGGAGATGGTGGAGGAATGTCCATAGTAGAGTTCAGTTTCTTGGTCTTACAGGTGCATTGTCCATGGGGGCATAGGAAGTGGAGCTATGGCAGTTTAAGGTGGACCGGGTGACAAAGTGGGACAGAAGGGTGACATTCAGGACGGTCTTATTTCCTGGCAGGGGTCATGGCAATGTTCTCTGTCTTGTTCCTGGATCTCAGGGACCGTTTGCGGGGTGGTTCTTCTTCTGCAGGGGGTGGGGTGCTGGTGGCCTGTTGGTCCTGTGGCAGTGCCTCCTGTCCACTAGCGCTGTTGGAGGTGGAGGGCTGTTCATCGTCCAGGCTACTGTCAGGGGCCCGTTGGTGTGCTACTGTGTCCCTCATGGTGTTGACAAGGTCTGCCAGCACCCCTGAAATTGCGACCAGGGTGGCGTTAATGGACTTCAAGTCCTCCCTGATCCCCAGGTAGTGTTCCTCCTGCAGCTGCTGGGTACCTGAAACTTGGCCAGTACCGTCCCCATGGTCTCCTGGGAATGGTGGTAAGCTCCCATGATGTTGGAGAGAGCCTCGTGGAGTGTCGGTTCCCTGGGCCTGTCCTCCCCCTGTTTCACAGCAGTCCTCCCAGCTTCCCTGTTATCCTGTGCCTCTGTACCCTGAACCGTGTGCCCACTGCCACTGACTCCAGGTCCCTCATTTTCTTGGGTTGGTGGGTTTGCCTAGGGTCCCTGTAGTGGTGGACACACTGCTGATTGACGTGTCCTGGGGACAGAGGGATGGGCCCGCTGAGTGGGTGCTGTGGCGGTGTTTCCTGAGGGGGGAGGTTGAGTGGTGGTTTGGGACTGTATCAGGGGAACCAACTGTCCTGAGGTCCCTGATGGGCCGGGCTGGTCATCTTGATCCAGGCGTGCAGAGCTGCTGTCATCACTGTGGGCCTCTTCTGTGGGGGGACTGAATATGTCTGGCACCTCCTTTCCGGTGATGTTGTGTATGGGTCCTGTTGGGGCGTAAATGCATAGTTTTAGTATCTGTGTGTGCCATCTTGTGCATTGGGTGAGGTACCCTCTACTCCTGTGCTTGCATGATTGTGTTTGCCCTTTTGTGATAGTTGTTTTGGGGTCTGTGTGGGTATCTGTGCTGGACATGCTTTGGTGACGGTGGTCCATGCATAGGTGTTGCATGCAGGGCCTTGGTATTTATATGTGTAGGTTGTGATAATGGGGCATATGTGAGATGATGGTGTGATGGGAGTGAGGGTAAGGGTGGGGGTATGTGATGGCATGCAGGTGGGGTGGGTGTAGGAGGCTGGCCTGGTTTGTAGTGGGTACCAAGGGGTACTTACACTCTGCACCAGGTCCAGGTATCCCTTATTAGTGTAGAAGAGGTGTCTAGCAGCATAGGCTGATAGAAAAGGTAGCTTAGCAGAGCAGCTTAGGCTGAACTAGGAGACATGCAAAGCTCCTACTATACCACTGGTGTCATATGCACAATATCATAAGAAAACACAATACACAGATATACTAAAAATAAAGGTACTTTATTTTTATGACAATATGCCAAAAGTATCTCAGTGAGTACCCTCAGTATGAGGATAGCAATATACACAAGATATATGTACACAATACCAAAAATATGCAGTAATAGCAATAGAAAGCAATGCAAGCAATGTACAGTCACAATAGACTGCAATGAGAGCACATAGGTATAGGGGCAACACAAACCATATACTTCAAAAGTGGAATGCGAATCACGAATGGACCCCAAACCTATGTGAGCTTGTAGAGGGTCGCTGGGACTGTGAGAAAACAGTGAGGGTTAGAAAAATAGCCCACCCCAAGACCCTGAAAAGTAGGTGTAAAGTGCACCTAAGTTCCCCAGAGAGCACAGAAGTCGTGATAGGGGAATTCTGCAAGGAAGACCAACACCAGCAATGCAACAACAATGGATTTCCAGACGAGAGTACCTGTGGAACAAGGGGACCAAGTCCAAGAGTCACACTCAAGTCGGGAGTGGGCAGATGCCCAAGAAATGCCAGCTGAGGGTGCAAAGAAGCTGCCACCGGATGGTAGAAGCTGTGGATTCTGCAAGAACGAAGAGGACTAGGAACTTCCTGTAGGAAAGTACCATCTTGCCTGGTATGTTACCCCCATTTTTCACTATCTATATGTTGTTTTAGTTGTATGTGTCACTGGGACCCTGCCAGCCAGGGCCCCAGTGCTCATAAGTGTGCCTGAATGTGTTACCTGTGTAGTGACTAACTGTCTCACTGAGGCTCTGCTAATCAGAACCTCAGTGGTTATGCTCTCTCATTTCTTTCAAATTGTCACTAACAGGCTAGTGACCAATTTTACCAATTTACATTGGCTTACTGGAACACCCTTATAATTCCCTAGTATATGGTACTGAGGTACCCAGGGTATTGGGGTTCCAGGAGATCCCTATGGGCTGCAGCATTTCTTTTGCCACCCATAGGGAGCTCTGACAATTCTTACACAGGCCTGCCACTGCAGCCTGAGTGAAATAACGTCCACGTTATTTCACAGCCATTTTACACTGCACTTAAGTAACTTATAAGTCACCTATATGTCTAACCTTTACCTGGTAAAGGTTAGGTGCAAAGTTACTTAGTGTGAGGGCACCCTGGCACTAGCCAAGGTGCCCCCACATTGTTCAGGGCCAATTCCCTGGACTTTGTGAGTGCGGGGACACCATTACACGCGTGCACTACATATAGGTCACTACCTATATGTGGCTTCACAATGGTAGCTCCGAATATGGCCATGTAACATGTCTATGATCATGGAATTGCCCCCTCTATACCATCCTGGCATAGTTGGCACAATCCCATGATCCCAGTGGTCTGTAGCACAGACCCTGGTACTGCCAAACTGCCTTTCCTGGGGTTTCACTGCAGCTGCTGCTGCTGCCAACCGCTCAGACAGGCTTCTGCCCTCCTGGGGTCCAGCCAGGCCTGGCCCAGGATGGCAGAACAAAGGACTTCTTCTGAGAGAGGGTGTTACACCCTCTCCCTTTGGAAAATGGTGTGAAGGCAGGGGAGGAGTAGCCTCCCCCAGCCTCTGGAAATGCTTTCATGGGCACACATGGTGCCCATTTCTGCATAAGCCAGTCTACACCGGTTCAGGGACCCCTTAGCCCTGCTCTGGCACGAAACTGGACAAAGGAAAGGGGAGTGAACACTCCCCTGACCTGTACCTCCCCTGGGAGGTGCCCAGAGCTCCTCCAGTGTGCTCCAGACCTCTGCCATCTTGGAAACAGAGGTGCTGCTGGCACACTGGACTGCTCTGAGTGGCCAGTGCCATCAGATGACGTCAGAGACTCCTTCTGATAGGCTCCTTCAGGTGTTGCTAGCCTATCCTCTCTCCTAGGTAGCCAAACCCTCTTTTCTGGCTATTTAGGGTCTCTGTCTCTTGGGATTCCTTAGATAACGAATGCAAGAGCTCATCCGAGTTCCTCTGCATCTCTCTCTTCACCTTCTGCCAAGGAATCGACTGCTGACCGCGCTGGAAGCCTGCAAAACAGCAACATAGTAGCAAAGACGACTACTGCAACGCTGTAACGCTGATCCTGCCGCCTTCTCGACTGTTTTCCTGGTGGTGCATGCTGTGGGGGTAGTCTGCCTCCTCTCTGCACTAGAAGCTCCGAAGAAATCTCCCGTGGGTCGACGGAATCGTCCCCCTGCAACCGCAGGCACCAAAGAACTGCATCACCGGTCCCCTGGGTCTCCTCTCAGCATGACGAGCGAGGTCCCTTGAATCCAGCAACTCTGTCCAAGTGACTCCCACAGTCCAGTGACTCTTCAGTCCAAGTTTGGTGGAGGTAAGTCCTTGCCTCCCCACGCCAGACTGCATTGCTGGGTACCGCGACCATTGCAGCTACTCCGTGCACTTCCGGCGGAAATCCTTTGTGCACAGTCCAGCCTGCGTCCACGGCACTCTAACCTGCATTGCACGACCTCCTAAGTTGTTCTCCGGCGACGTGAGACTCCTTTGTGCGACTTCGGGTGAGCACCATTTCACGCATCCTCGTAGTGCCTGTTTCTGGCACTTCTGTGGGTGCTGCCTGCTGCTGAGAGGGCTCCTTGTCTTGCTCGACGCCCCCTCTGTCCCCTGACACAATTGGCGATATCCTGGTCCCTCCTGGGCCACAGCAGCATCCAAAAACACCAACTGCACGATTTGCAGCTAGCAAGGCTTTTTGGCGGTCTTTCGGCGGAAAAACACTTCTGCACAACTCTCCACGGCGTGAGGGATCTGTCCTCCAAAGGGAAAGTCTCTAGCCCTTGTCGTTCCTGCAGAAACCTAAGCTTCTACTGTCCAGTAGCAGCTTATTTGCACCCACAGCTGGCATTTCCTGGGCATCTGCCCATCTCCGACTTGCTTGTGACTTTTGGACTTGGTCCCCTTGTTCCACAGTTACCCTCGACTGGAAATCCATCGTTGTTGCATTGCTGGTTTGTGTCTTTCCTGCAGAATTCCCCTATCACGACTTCTATGTCCTTTGGGGAACTTTAGTGCACTTTGCACTCACTTTTCAGGGTCTTGGGGTGGGCTATTTTTCTAACCCTTACTATTTTCTAATATTCCCAGCGACCCTCTACAAGGTCACATAGGTTTGGGGTCCATTCGTGGTTCGCATTCCACTTTTGGAGTATATGGTTTGTGTTGCCCCTATCCCTATGTGTCCCCATTGCATCCTATTGTAACTATACATTGTTTGCACTGTTTTCTAATACTACTACTGCATATTTTGGTATTGTGTACATGTATCTTGTGTATATTTGCTATCCTCATACTGAGGGTACTCACTGAGATACTTTTGGCATATTGTCATAAAAATAAAGTACCTTTATTTTTAGTATATCTGTGTATTGTGTTTTCTTATGATATTGTGCATATGACACTAGTGGTACTGTAGGAGCTTCACTCGTCTCCTAGTTCAGCCTAAGCTGCTCTGCTAAGCTACCATTATCTATCAGCCTATGCTGCTAGACACCCTATACACTAATAAGGGATAACTGGGCCTGGTGCAAGGTGCAAGTACCCCTTGGTACTCACTACAAGCCAGTCCAGCCTCCTACACTTCCCTTTTGGAGGATGGATCTCCCACGTCGTGAAGAAGCTTGCAGAAGTGTTCCCACGCAGAAAGACCGCAAACAAGCCTTGCTAGCTGCAAGGGTCGCGGTTAAGGTTTTTGGATGCTGCTATGGCCCAGGAGGAACCAGGATGTCACCAATTGTGTGAGGAGACAGAGGGGGCGCCCAGCAAGACAAGGAGCCCTCACAGAAGGAGGCAGCACCCGCAGAAGTGCCAGAACAGGCACTACAAAGAGGAGTGAACCGGAGCTCACCCGAAGTCATAAAAGAAGGTCCCATGACGCCGGAGGACAACTCAGGAGGTCGTGCACTGCAGGTTAGAGTGTCGGGGACCCAGGCTTGGCTGTGCACAAAGGAAATCCTGGAAGAGTGCACAGGAGCCGGAGCAGCTCCAAATCATGCGGTACCCAGCAATGCAGTCTAGCGTGGGGAGGCAAGGACTTACCTCCACCAAAGTTGGACTGAAGAGTCACTGGACTGTGGGAGTCACTTGGACAGAGTTGCTGGGTTCCAGGGACCACGCTCGTTGTGCTGAGAGGGGACCCAGAGGACCGGTGATGCAGTCTTTTGGTGCCTGCGGTTGCAGGGGGAAGATTCCGTCTACCCACGGGAGATTTCTTCGGAGCTTCTAGTGCAGAGAGGAGGCAGACTACCCCCACAGCATGCACTACCAGGAAAGCAGTTGAGAAGGCGGCTGGATCAGCGATACAAGGTTGCAGTAGTCATCTTTGCTACTTTGTTGCGGTTTTGCAGGCGTCCAGAGCAGTCAGCGGTCAATTCCTTGGCAGAAGGTGAAGAGAGAGATGCAGAGGAACTCTGATGAGCTTTTGAATTCGTTATCTAAAGAATTCCCCAAAGCAGAGACCCTAAATAGCCAGAAAAGGAGGTTTGGCTACTTAGGAAGGAGGATAGGCTAGCAACACAGGTAAGAGCCTATCAGAAGGAGTCTCTGACGTCACCTGCTGGCACTGGCCACTCAGAGCAGTCCAGTGTGCCAGCAGCACCTCTGTTTCTAAGATGGCAGAGGTCTGGAACACACTGGAGGAGCTCTGGGCACCTCCATGGGGAGGTGCAGGCCAGGGGAGTGTTCACTCCCCTTTCCTTTGTCCAGTTGCGCGCCAGAGCAGGGCTGGGGGATCCCTGAACCGGTGTAGACTGGATTATGCAGAGATGGGCACCATCTGTGCCCATCAAAGCATTTCCAGAGGTTGGGGGAGGCTACTCCTCCCCAGCCCTGACACCTTTTTCCAAAGGGAGAGGGTGTAACAACCTCTCTCTGAGGAAGTCCTTTGTTCTGCCTTCCTGGGCCAAGCCTGGCTGGACCCCAGGAGGGCAGAAACCTGTCTGAGGGGTTGGCAGCAGCAGCAGCTGCAGTGAAACCCCGGGAAAGGTAGTTTGGCAGTACCCGGGTCTGTGCTAGAGACTCGGGGGATCATGGAATTGTCTCCCCAATGCCAGAATGGCATTGGGGTGACAATTCCAAGATCTTAAACATGTTACATGGCCATGTTCGGAGTTACCATTGTGACGCTGTACATATGTAGTGACCTATGTACAGTGCACACGTGTAATGGTGTCCCCGCACTCACAAAGTCCGGGGAATTTGCCCTGAACAATGTGGGGGCACCTTGGCTAGTGCCAGGGTGCCCACACACTAAGTAACTTAGCACCCAACCTTTACCAGGTAAAGGTTAGACATATAGGTGACTTATAAGTTACTTAAGTGCAGTGGTAAATGGCTGTGAAATAACATGGACGTTATTTCACTCAGGCTGCAGTGGCAGGCCTGTGTAAGAATTGTCAGAGCTCCCTATGGGTGGCAAAAGAAATGCTGCAGCCCATAGGGATCTCCTGGAACCCCAATACCCTGGGTACCTCAGTACCATATACTAGGGAATTATAAGGGTGTTCCAGTATGCCAATGTGAATTGGTGAAATTGGTCACTAGCCTGTTAGTGACAATTTGGAAAGTAATGAGAGAGCATAACCACTGAGGTTCTGGTTAGCAGAGCCTCAGTGAGACAGTTAGTCATCACACAGGGAACACATACAGGGCACACTTATGAGCACTGGGGCCCTGGCTGGCAGGTTCCCAGTGACACATACAACTAAAACAACATATATACAGTGAAATATGGGGGAAACATGCCAGGCAAGATAGTACTTTCCTACAGTGGGGAGGATAATGTAGTTAAGATATGACTTACCAGAGTCCAGTCCTCCTGCTACTCCAGCGAGGCTTCAGGATGCATTATTGCCAAGACTTGCTCCTCTCATGTTGTTAGTTGTAGGGGTGAAGGAGGGTCCACCGCCAGTCCTCTGTACAGCAATTTGGTATCTGGATACCACTGAACGCACCTTCCCCTGTAGGTTGCTCCACCTCTTCCTGATGTCATCCCGTGTTCTTGGATGTTGTCCCACTGCATTGACCCTGTCGACGATTCTCCGCCATAGCTCCCTCTTCCTCGCAATGGAGGTATGCTGCACCTGTGATCCGAATAGCTGTGGCTCTACCCGGATGATTTCCTCCACCATGACCGTGAGCTCCTCCTCTGAAAACCGGGGGTGTCTTTGAGGTGCCATGATGTGGTGTGGCTGATGTGTGAGGTGCTGTCTGTTGTGATGTGGGGGGAGAGGTGTTGGTGTGTGTTGTTTGAGGTGCGTGGATGTTGTATAAGTGATGGTGTTGTGTGTCTGTGGATGCTGGTGTTTTGTTTGCTGATCTCTCTCTCTGGCCTTCTTTGAAATTTTAGGTTGTAAGGATTTGTGGGTACTGTGGGTGTGTGTTTTATAGTGGTGTGTGTGGGTGTGGTGTGTGTATGTGTATCAGGTGTGTGTATTTAGAATTGTCCAATGTGGTTGTGTTTTGTAAATGTGTGTGTATTTTGAGCATGGGGGTGTGTACTGCCAATGGATTACTCCGGTTGAAAGACCGCCGTGTAGATTCGTGGTAGTGTGGTTGTATTCTTGTTGGCGTGATGGTATGGGTTTTGATATTGCCAGTTTATCACTGACCTTTGGTGTGGCGGACTTGTATGGGTGTCTGTATTGTGGCAGATTCCGAGATATGGGTCTTAATACCTGTAGCGGAATTCCTCTGCTGCAACAGCATGTTGGCGGTCTTCAGCACGGCAGAAAGCGGGTTTTACCGCCAGGGTTGTAATGAGGGCCTATGTGCCCGTTTCAACACAAAGAAAGATGTTGGTGAAGAACCCCTCATCTTCAACTCACATGCCAGTTACTGTGTGAATCCTTAACAAATTTCATAAGGTTAAAGTGGTGGCCACTGCACATGCCAAGGGGAGGGAGTGGGTGACGGGGAAACAACTTTAAAAAAAACTGCTTGCCTTTCTTGTCGCTGCAGCTCGCTGCCTCCTGCCACCTCGCACTCTTCTTCTGCTGTCCCAGCAATCACTGGGACACCAGCACAGACTCCCCAGCAATCCTGGTGCTGCTTTCATGCTTAACCTACTGCGAAATCAGCACCAGGATTGGTCTGAGCAGCTTGGACTGCCATTCAGACACAACCCTGGGAGTAACCTAAGTGTGCATGTGTGCCAAATACACATGCGCACTTAGGTGCACTCTCTTCTCCTCCCCCCTCCCACCTCTCATGACCCAGCCTTGCCCCTCACTGCACTGCTGGCTGAGCCAGTAGATGAAAAATAAAACAATATTAAACTACAGTTTTATTTTTCATCTCCTAGTTCTTGGCCAGGGGGGCGACGCTCCTCCACCATTGCAGAGGAGCCGCCACTGCAAGGTTACAAAGTCTGGTATAATACTGTGATTTTAATACATTCACAAATGAGGACGCCATTTGACTCAGAGTAATTGAGGGCTGTTCAACACCAGACATGGCTGGGTCAATAACAGGTATAACCATGACTTCAAAATATTGGTAAGTCTGTTCATAAATACCGAAGAGCTTTTTGATGTAACACTCATCTTATTGTTAACACCAAACCGAGATTAGTGTGCACTGTGGAAAGATGCCTCTGATCACACTTCAATGCATACAATATCCCTTTTAATTCCTAACTGGATGGACCTTGTAGTCCTGCTTTGGCATCCAATATGGTCTTTCTAAGACAATGACAACAATATTGTGAAATCCAGTACTGCCTTGTTTCAGAGACAGTCCAGAGGCAGAAACATCAGCAACAGAGTAGAAGCGGATCCCTCTTGCACACTTATTTCTAAGTGCTGGCTGTAAATGGATTGACTGCTGAGGACTAAGGGCCATATTTATGTAAAAGTGACATAAAGCAGTAAGCAAGTCACCTTGCTTCACTGCACTGCGTCACAGGGAAAGGGCAGGAAAGCGGGGTATTTTAAAGAATACTACACATGTCTGCCTTTTCCCCAGCGCTGGTGCCCTTTTGGCAGTATAGCGCCCACGCAGCCACCCTCGCACCGTGGTGCAAGGGTGCCTGCATTGCATGTAGGATTGTTTTGATGCAGGAAGGTACACCTTTCTGCAAACAAAGCAATCCAGAGAGGCATATTCATTGTTGAAGATGTAACAAGGAGAAATAAAGATAGCTCTCCTCGTTACGTCTCTCCTTGGGAGGTGGAGCATTTTTGTGCATTCCCAAGTTTACAGCTTCTGGTATATCTGGGAATGCGTCAAAATCAATGGGCATTTCGTGGAAACACCCACAAAACGCTGATGAAACTGTTGAAGCAGAGAAACCCTATCTATATATTTAGTCATGTGAGACTAGATAGTGGATTTCACTAGGCCGATGAACCGAACCGAATCTGCTTTAGAGAAAATGTCATTCGAAATACATCATAGACTTCACATATAACATATGATAATCAATTCAACTTCAATAACCACTCCAGTTTATTAAGAAGTTAGTGATTTATTTACCCTATATTAACAATGCTAAAGTCACGTAAATAATTCTCTAACCAAAAATTATACATATAGAGAAACAACAAAGGTTGACTTGAACGCCGGATATATCTAAGTTTAATCAATGCAAAAAGACTAATTGTCTCAATAGTTATTACACAAAACATAGCAACAGAATCTGAGGAAGAGAAAATGAATACATCTGATAATGATAAGACAAAAATATCAATGACAATTCATGAGCATGTGAGAAACGCCTCACTAACCACTAATTAGCATCAACATGTTGGGCTTTGTGTAAAAGTTTTAGTAACACAAATTTAGAAAACATCTAACTATGGCGCTATCAAAAATAAAAGGAGCAGTAAATAAGCATTTGCTGCTGGTACCTGAAAAAGAAATGACAAATAACAATTCACAGTTCATACATTTACCAAACCACTACGGTAATCAGCAACAATGTCTACTCGTCAGTGGGACAGCAACATCAGGCACCAACATCAGGACAGGAACAGGAATAAGGGTATAGGTGATGATTTAGAATTTGGACTATAAGATATACTAGATCATATAAACATAAGTTCAGTATTCAACAGACACAAACTAATAAACTACCAGAATGTCAATAGACTATCTGGAAAACATGAAATGTCAAAGTGACAGATCATACAGAATAAAATCTCTAGAACTCAGGATACACGAAAATCCCAAAGAAGAAGGACCCACGATCAATGGTGACTGAGCATTAAATTAGACTTGATAAACGAAAATGACTGGATAAAGCATGAGGTGAGAAAGTTATGACCAATCAGAACATTAAAAAATATCAAAATTATACAATTAGTTTACTCTAAGCTCTTCTATTTGCTGTTATTTCATTGCCGAAATCTAATCTAATACATTTGTATACTGTATTTCCTCTTCTCCAGCTTCTTCTGTGGATCCATTGTTTTCACTCCACGGGAATACGAAGTCACCGGAAAATGATTATAAAATATGTTACCACACCAATAATTTAATCAGCTTAAGTTAGCATGGACAAAATATAGGCCTTACATAAGATGGTGGCCATTTAGTAAACACAATATTATTATTAAATTAATTTGCACATTCATCTTTAAGTATAATTATGTGAAGACTAAATATTTATCAAGAAAATCTCAGCTCTCACAGAAGGCCTTCCCAGTGAAGAGTAAAACAACACAGTGATTTTTGAAGCTACACAAGGCCACCTTAAATTGGCATTGTGTGGCTTTATACATCTGCCTTAGGAATTGCATCCCTCTTTCCCCACCTTAAGTAGTGCAGGAGAGTTTTTAAAATATTGTCCTTGGTAGCAAACACAGAGTGTAATGTTAAATGTGTGCATTAAGGTAGGCAGATGCAGAGGTGAAGGTCTGTTGCATAGATCTGATTATATACATCCCTCTACGTGTGCATTAATATAAAATTGCGGGATTTCTCGATTGAGACTCGCTAATTCTGTTGTCGTATTCAACGCACTAATGTCACTGCGTGAGTCGAATGAAACTGAGAGTGAGTTTTCTCTTTTTTCGAATGTTCAAAACTTGAAAATATGTGAAAACGAAATGTTCTGGTCTCTTCAAGTTTACTACTGATTGCAGGAACATCTGACATATTTCCAAGCAAATTTTTAACTCAGTCATTTTTTCCTTCTATTCCATGGACTTATTTATCAATTGTAAAAAAAATAAAAAATAAAACCAAATGTCGAGGAAAGTTTGGTTCAAAGCTGACACATACATGTACAGTATCAATAGCAAAATAAAGTACAGGTTGCTTGTTGATTTTTAGAATTTACATTAATGCAGCAGAAATGCATCAACATTTCTTTTAGAATATGTAAAGTAGCCTGCTAACAAAAGGTGAACCAAATAGAGCAAAAATAGTGAGCTCTGTTTCAACGAAGCACATTTCAGCCACATTGCAGGCGCCTTTGTATTTAAATCACTGAGACAGCCCATGATTTTCTTTGCTTATGTGCACAGTTTTCCTCTGCTGTAATATAGCGCAGGCACATTACTAATGCAACCATTCCACCACAATTGATTTCACAAATGTCTTAAATCTGCGATAACTGTTGTTGCCACAATTAGTATAACATTCGTGCCTTTTCGCCAGTTTCAGCAGACCTTACACAGAAGGGCTGTAATCTGTAAAATTATTGGAATAAATTGGAGAATGACGACGTAAAAAGCTGCAATATTTGTATGCCAGTTACCACAAACCTGTATGTGTTTATATGTGATATTGGTGTCTCAGAAACGTAGCCCAAAAGTCAGCAGAGCGCAGTACAGGCTGACACAGTCAACAGAAATAGGAGAAGTAGCTGATTACTGAATAGATATTCCATTGTGAAATAATGCTCTTTAAAGTGGTGTGTCTTCAACACTTTCATAAACTTGGGGAGTATTGAGAAAGCTCTTATTGATTGCTGTTCCAAGTCCTGGATGCATTGATGGGAAATGCCTGCTGTCTTGGTTTATACACTTCTTAGTCTCCAATCTGTTAGTGACCTGGTTGCAGCTGTCCTGAGAGCTACCAGAGATGGTGAGCTTGTATGTAAAATAAGGGGGGAGCTATCATAATGGATTTGTAATTGAGGCAGCTAATTTTGAAGATGCTGCGGGCCAACACAGGGAGCCAGTGGAGTACCATACGGATGAGGTGATATGACCATGGCGCTCATTACAACCCTGGTGGTAGGTGATAAAGTGGCGGTAATACCACCAACAGGCTGGCTGTAACTACTGCTAAATTATGACCATGGTGGTGCAAACTCAGATAGACAGCCACTTTACCACACCGACCACCAGGGCGAAAACAACAGCCACCACCGTGGTTGCCGCCTACAGCCAGGCGGAAGTCAATGACAATCCAATCCGCCACCTTTTCCGGGGCTGTACCAATGACATTAAAAGACTGGTGGAAACACTGCACACAAGGGAAAGGACTCACCTTGGGAGACACAGGGAACAACCACGCCACCAAGGAGCCTGAACTTGAGATCTTCCCCATGCTCTTCTACGTCCTGTTCCACAACGAACACTAACAACGGCGAAGACAAGCACGGTGAGTACAGCCTAGCACACAGGAGAGGGGGAGAGGAAAAAGAGAGTGACACACGCACGCAACACACACACCCCCACCCCCAATACCATACACTCAATCAGATGCAATAATAAACCAAAATAATCCCGTACCCCTCAGGAATAATGCAAGGACTACAGGAATTGAGTCAGTGTAATAATATAAATATGGTAGGAAGACGAAAAATCAATCTAATGGTATATGCATATGCACAGTTCAAGAGACCCTGCCCAGTCCATATTGTCTGTAGGCCACAGGGCCACAGGCCATAGTCCCAGGCCCCACTTCTCACCTGCAACAACAGGGAGAGAACACTGCAGGGGCATCATTTGGAAAGGCACCTCAGGGGGATGGGGGACGGGGGGCACCTCAGCTGGGAGATAGAACAACACCACTGGTCCTGGAGGGGGCAACATGTCCTGTGCTCTTTGTCCTGGGGAGTGCAAGACCACAGTCTCTCAAGTGGGTGACTTGCCCACATGCTCTGGGGGGGACATGCCCTGTTCTCTTGGTCCTGGGAAGTGCATGGCCACAGTCGTTCACGTGGGTGACTTGCCCACATGCTCTGGAGGGGGCAACATGCCCATTGTTCTTTGTCCTGGGGAGTGCAAGGCCACAGTCTCTCAAGTGGGTGTCTTCCCAACTGGTTCTGGAGAGGGCATCGTGCCCTGTGCTTCTGATCCTGGGGAGGATGGGGTGAGTGGGTGGCTTACCCACTGGTTCTGGAGGGGGCCTCTTGCCCTGTGCTTCTGATCCTGGGAGGATGGATGGCTTACCCACTGATTCTGGAGGGGGCATCCTTCCCTGCGCTTCGGATCCTGGGGGGTGCAAGGTAATGGGCTCTCAGCTGGGTGTCATTCCCACAGGATTTGCAGGGGGGAGGCCACACAGCAGCCCATGGAGGCAGGACTACAGAACATCTGCCGGCGGTGACGGCTGCTCAATGGTGGAAGTGGTGATGCTGGTGGTGGGGGGAGGCTCCAGCCCATCCACTGGAGCCTTGGATGGCTGCCCACTGCTGATGGTGGCGGTGCTGCTGCTGCTGGTGGTGGTGGGGGGAGGCTCCAGCCCATCCCCTGGAGCCTTGGATGGCTGCCCACTGCTGGTGGTGGCGGTGCCGCTGCTGCTGCTGGTGGTGGGGGGAGGCTCAGCCCATCCCCTGCAGCCTCGGACGGCTGCCCACTGCTTTTGGTGACGGTGCTGCTGGTGGTGGTGGGGGGAGGCTCCAGCCCATCCCCTGCAGCCTCGGACAGCTGCCCACTGCTGCTGGTGGTGGTGCTGCTGCTGGTGGTGACTCAGACAGCTGCACAGCCATCGTTGGTGATGGGGGCTCCGACTGAGTCCCTGCACCAGGCTCTTTGTCCTTCCTGGAATCAGCTAGGGATGGCTGCTTGCCGTTCCTGGCAGCACTTGGGGCAGGCTCCTTGCCCTTCTGGGCAGCAGCTGGGGATGGCTCCTTGTCCTTCCGGGCAGCACTTGGGGCAGTGTCCTTGCCCTTCCGGGCAGCAGCTTGGGGAGGTGCCCTTACTATGTTGGTATGTCTGCATCTGGATGGTGTTTGTGTGAGCAGCTGTAGGATGATGTGTAGTGCTTGTGTTTGCCTGTGCCACTCTTGTGTGTTGTCTTGTGTGCATGCTTGTCTGTCTGTGTGCTTGGGATAGGTTGGGGTTGAGGGGAATGGGTTTGGGAAGAGGAAGTGGAGGGGGAAGGTAGAAACAGGGACAATGGCTGCTATCAGAGAGGAGGCCAGAGCCTGGAATGATCTCTGTTGGGCTGCCAAGCCAGTGTGAATGCCCTCCAGAAATGCATTATTCTGTTGCATTTGGGCGGCCAGCCCCTGGATGGCATTCACAATGGTTGACTGCCCTACAGAGATGTATTGCAGGAGGTCAATAGCCTCCTCACTCAGGGCAGCAGGCTAACTGGGGCAGGGCCTGAGGTGCCTGGGTCGAAGGAGATGCCCACCCTCCTAGGTGAGCAGGCACAGGCAACTCGCTGAGGGGCTGCTGTGAGAGCGGTGCTGGTACGGGGGTGGCGGCTGTACCTGTAGCTGAGGTGGGCACAGAAGTGTCGGGTTAGGGTTCGACGTGCACCCCTTCCTCGTTGGGAGGCCATCCCCAGCTAGTCCTCCGTCATCTTCCGTGCACAGCATCTCAGGTTCTCCCAACATTTCCGGCAGTGGGTGCTCTGCCTGCCATAGACCCCCAGGGTCCGCACCTCCTTGGTGATGGCACGCCATATACCCTTCTTTTAATGGGCGCTGACTTGCAGAGGTAATACAGAGGTAATACACACAGGAAAATTGATTTAGACAAACAGTCCTGCCTGTTACACTTATGGCCCACCATACCCCTTCACATCGCCATTTGCACACACAGGGCCCAGCACACAAGCTGCACGTCACCCAGAGGGACATATACACAAGGCCTTCACACACACCTCTCGGGCATCCATGCCCCATGCATCCTGCTCACAGTGTACTCACCTGTTGGTCTGGAGGTACATACAGCAGTCCGTACTGGGGTAGGACCCCATCCACCAGTTGCTCCAACTCCATTGAGGTGAAGGCAGGGGCCCTTTCCCAAGTCACACGAGCCATGGCTGGTTCCAGACACAGGTCACAGCAGCACATGCAGTTTAGGTCCTCTCCTGTTGAAGGTCAGGTAGCAAGTGAGTGAGAAGATAGAAAATGGAGGTCACGTCCACAGCGGTGCATACCGTCATCGCCAGCGCAGATCCCCATTGGCCACTCTACCCCATAGGACCCAATAATAACCAATGAGGAGTTGCACAGCGGTTCGTGACCGCCTCCCGCAACGGCGCACAACATCAGTGGAATTACCTCACTTCCACCTGTCCCTTCACACAGGACAGGCGGAAGCCATTTCAGGGGTGGGGGGCAAGCACTGGATCCTAACTGTGTCACAGTTCACAATTTCACATTCTGGACATATGCCACCAATAAATTGTAAAAGTCACAAAATGCATTGAACTTTAGTTGTAACAATGTACAGATTATGACCAGCTGCTCACTCTTTTGCCCCATAGATTGCTACTGCTGTGGATGAATAGGAGATGGAGATATACCTCTGTTTACAGACACCTGGTGGACTTGGCAACACTGGAGGACAGGCACATTATCCTCCCCTATAAACTTGACTGGGCCACAATGACAGAGCTGTGTGCCCAACTGGAGCCTTACCTTATATCTGCTCTCCGTCACCACACTGGGATCCCCAATCTTGTGTAAGTCCTATCTGTGCTCAATTTCTTGGCAACTGGTTCTTTCCAAGTGACAGTGGGCTTGGCAGCAGGAATGTCACAGCCAATGTTCTCAAAAGTGCTCACAAGAGTGCTGTCTGGCCTGCTTAAACACATGTGCAGCTACATTGTTTTCCCCCAGATGGAGGATTTGGCCACAGTGAAATCTGACTTCTATGCAATGGGACATATCCCCAACCTCATTGGGGCAATTGATGGTACACATATTGTATTTGCCCCCCCCTCAAAAAGAACAGTTATTCAGAAATCGAAAGAGTTTTCACTCAATGGTGTGCTTGGCGGACCAGTACATCTCCCATGTCAATGCTAAGTATTCTGGGTTGGTGCATGATGCCTATATCCTTAGGAATAGCAGCATCCCAAATGTGATGGGCCAACTACAGAGGCTAATATGTGAGCCCTGATTCCCACCCAGTAGATGTTGGTGTATGGGTACGGTATGGGCCATATGGGATAGTGTGTGGCTAAATGTCCTCCCTTGATATTTGCAGGTGACTGTGGTTACCCAAACCTATCATGGCTCCGACCCCTGTGAGGAATGCCAGGACAAGGGCAGAAGAGCGTTACAATGAGGCACATGGGTGAACAAGAAGGATTATCGAATGTACCTTTAGCCTTCTGAAGGCCAGATTTTGATGCCTCCTTCTAACAGATGGATCTCTGTGCTGCTCACCCAAGAAGGTCTGCCAGATAATCGTGGCATGTTGCACAACCTGGCACTCAGACACCATGTGCCTTTTCTACAGGAGGAGGAGGCTGGAGATGGCTGTGTGGCAGCAGTGGACCCTGTGGACAGTGAGGATGAGGAGGATGAGGATGAGGACAACAGAACTGCAATGATTCAACAATACTTTCAATGACACACAGGTAAGACTGTTATTTCTTATTTCATTTTCATGTTATGGTTTATCTTTGTCATGCTGTTATTTCCCACTTCTCTGCCCACTCAATGTACCCTTTGGCAACTCATTTTGCAGATGTTGGTGCCCCACTATCGCTCCTGGTGTGATCACTGCAGCCAACTACAGGTCTTTCCTATTTTAATATTACTGTACAGTTGAATTGCAATGTTTGAACCTGGTTAAACCAATACATACTAAAAAAAGATGCACATATTCCATACTTGTATTTTTTTAAAGTGTGTTTATTTAAGTGCTAAGAAGTAGAGGGGCAAGTGTAATTGGCTGGGGTGATGATGGAAGAAAGTCCAGGGTATTGTTCCAGTCTATTGGTAGCACAGGTGCACTGGCCAAGGGCACATAGGAAGGGGAGCAATGGCAGTTCAAGGTGGACAGGGTGACAGAGTGGGACACAAGGGTGACAATCAGGAGAGTCTCATTTCCTGGCAGGGGTCTTGGCAATAGTCACTGGCTTCTGCCTGGATCGCAGAGAATGTTTGTGGGGTGGTTCTCTGTCTGCAGGGGCAGGGGTGCTGGTGGCCTGTTGGTCCTGTGGCGGGGCCTTCTGTCCACTAGCGGCAGCGGAGGTGGAAGTAAGTTCAGATGTCTGGCTAGTGGTAGGGACATGCTGTTGTAAGACTAACTCCCTCATGATGTTGGCCATGTCTGCCAGCATCCCTGCAATGGAGACCAGGGTGGTGTTAATGGCCTGCAAGTCCTCCCTGATCCCCTGGTACTGTCCCTCCTGCATCTGCCTGTTCTCCTGCAAGTTGGCCAGAATCTGGCCCAGTGTATCCTTGGAATGTTGGTATGCTACCAGGATCTCGGTGAGCGCCTCCTGGAGAGTCGGTTCCCAGGGACTGTCCTCCCCCTGGTTCACAGCATTCCTCCCAGTCTCTCTGTTGTCCTGTGCCTCTGTCCTCTGAACCGTGTGCCCACTGCCACTGACCCCAGGTCCCTTATTGTCTTGGGTGTGAGGTGTAGCCTGGGGTCCCTGTAGAGGTGGACACACTGCTGATTGACGTGTCCGGGGGACAGAGGTATGGGTACGCTGGGCGAATGATTTGGTGGTGTTTCCTGAGGGGGAGGCTCTGTGGTGGTGTGTGACTGTGCCTGGGTAACCGACTGTCCAGAAGTCCCTGATGGGCCAGGTTGGTCATCCAGATCCAGGTGACCAGAGTTGCTGACATCACTGTGGGCCTCTTTGTGAGGGGACCGGATAGTACTGGCACCCCTTCACCACTGACACTGGCAGGGGTACCTGTGGGGATGTAAATGCAGTGTTATTGTTTCTGTGTGTGATATATTGGGCATTGCCCTGTTTGGTTGTATTTGCCCTGGCATCTTTTACTTGTGTAAGTTGGTATGTGGTGGGCTAGCTGATTCTCTCTAGTGTGCATGCTTTAGTGATAGGTGTCCATGCAGGTCTGTGAGTGGTGTCCATGCATTGGTATGGCATGCAGGGCTTGGCATTGGGATGAGTGAGATGTGGAGGTGGTGAAGTGATGGGAGTGAGGGTGAGGCTGGGGTCTGTGATGGCATTCAGGTTAGTAGTAGTATAGAGTTGACTTACCAGAGTCCAGTCCTCTTGCTACTCCGGCCAGGCACTCAGAATGCATGATTGTCAAGACTTGTTCCTCTCATGTTGTTAGTTGCAGGGGAAGAGGTGGGGGTCCACTGCCAGTCCTCTGTACAGCGAGTTGGTGTCTTGCTGCAATGGAACGTACCTTCCCCCGTAGGTCGTTCCACCTCTTCCTGATGTCATCCCTGGCTCCTTCGTGCTGTCCCACGGCGTTGACCCTGTCCACGATCCTCCACCATAGCTCCATCTTCCTAGCAATGGATATCTGCTGCACCTGTGATCCAAAAAGCTGTGGCTCTACCCTGATGATTTCCTCCACCATGACCCTTAGCTCCTCCTCTGAGAATAGGGGTGTCTTTGTGGTGCCATGGTTGTTGTGCAAGGTATGTAGGTGAGAGTGTGTAGGGTAATGTAGTGGGGTGTGTGATGTGGGGTGTGTGAGTGGTGTATAGGTGTGAGTGGTATGTGGCTCTGGTTGTGTGAGTGCTCTTGCTGTCTCTGTTGGCAATTAATTGTATTCGTAAAGGGTTGTGGATAATGTAGCTGTGTGTTTTATAGTGGTGTGGGTGTGGTGTGTGTATGGGTGTCAGGTGTGTGTAGTTTGAATTGTTCACTGTAGTGCTGTTTTGTTTGTGTGTGTGTATTTTGAGCGCAGTGTTATGTACCGCCAATGGTTTACCGCCATTGAATGTCTGCCATGGTGATTTGTGCGTCATAATGTAGTGGGCATAGTTCTGTTGGAGTAACAATGTGGATTTTGATACCGCCAGTTTATCACTGACCTTTGGTGTGGCGGACTTGTGTCTGGCTGAATAGTGACGGACTGGTGTGTGTGTGTCATAATATGGTGAACGGATATCCGCAGTGGTATGTTGGCGGCAGTCAGCGTGGCTTTAAGTGGGATTTACCACCAATGTCATAATGAGGGCCTATATTTCTTGCTGTCCTGGATGACACATGCTGCAGTGTGTTTTGTGTCCTTAAAGGGTACCAGTGCACAGGCTGCTACTAGCATCCAGATAAAAGAGTACGAGGACTTGAGCAGCACACTAAGATGATGTCCTACTGCACTAGTATTATATAAAATTAAAAATATGAAACTAACCTGCAGTTTAGGTTCTTCCAGGAATGGACTGAGCTGTAACAGAGGCAATGACGAGCTATTTGATAATCTGTTATGTTTCGTCCTGGAAACAATTGAAAAGGATTAAGAAATGTTGGTACAACCTTGGGTCCGTCCCAGATAAAAGTCGATGGACTTCATTTAGGGGTTGCCAGGGGTCGCAGATGGGACCCCTAGCCTCAGAGGTGGCAAAATCTGTGCCATGAACACAGTGGCAGCACGTCCTTATGGACGTTTCTTAGGGCTCCACTTTCTAGCTTTCAATCCGTTTTTTATTACACTAATATTGGATAATATATTATTTACTATCAGTTTAATAAAAAATTGAGTTAGCTGGAATATGACCCTTCTTGGTCACTGAGATAAGTACAAAACACTTTTAAATGTTTGTGTGTAAAAGAGAGTGTGTGTCTGAGTGAATGTGTGTTTGTGTAAGCATGTGCGTGAGTGAAAGTAAAGCTAAAATGGCACGTGATGTCACTTCCACTACCCCAGGCATTTTGGCGAATTGATGTCCATGTAAAAGTCTCCCTTTCTGTTTCCTCTTGCATCTTCAGTGCCTTTGAAATCTTCCACAGCATGAAGTAGAAGCAAGTCGTGCATGTGTCAAGTAAGATAAAAGCATCAAAAATTGCACTAGATCCTTGTGCTGCAGCACTGGCTAAGGAACAGTCCCAAAGAGCCTCTAAATTGCAATAATAATAGCACTACTCAAAAAGTCATCAGTAAACTCAAATGTTGGGTGAATTACTGATCAAATTTCCCATCTACCGTTCCCAAGTAAAATCTTGGAGAGTGAGGAAGTGTGGCTACTTAAACTAAACATATTATCCACGCACATCTGACTGGTTTCACACTATTAAGGGATATGAATTCAGACTTACTTTTATTTGATAGGACTCCCAATTTCTCTAAAAACAAATACCTATGAATCTCTCATCCTCATTGACGTCTCTTCAGCAACTGATACAATTTACTAAGCAATTTTAAGTGGTTGCATGGGGAAAAAAACTAACATCTGAGGTTCGACATTCGATGATTCTGGCACTTCCTGTCACATTGAGTCAACAGATTAGAAAAAGTAGCCTCCGCTCAACTACCAACTCATGTTTTGCTGATTGCTTCAGGATGATCACTGGTAATCCTTCTCTTCAATATCTGAATCCGAACTTTGTTTAGCATAACCTCAATTCGCCAATTGCACCTCCAAATGTACGTTAACAATACATGTGCATCCTGCTGGGAAAGAACTAGGTGTACTGCAAAAGATTCCGAGCCTACTTGTGCTATATACAACAGTAGATTAAACAAAAGTTTGGGTATCTGCCAACATATTCCCTTTCCATTTGCCTCTGGAACGAGGAAACTTCCCCATCACGATCTGAAAACTTAAAAAGCCCTGGAATGTGGCTTTCCAAGGGGCTCTCATTTTGACAATAGAACTCATATATCAGTAAAAACACCAACTTCTAGATGATGATGAAAAAAAACGTATTCTGCTCCTTCAAATACAGCACCACATTGAGCTCATTAAAAGTCCAAGTTATATCCTGGCTTGAGTGCTACACCACATTGTAGATGGGTGCAATAAAATAAATAAAATTGCAAAACGTCAGAGGATAAAAAATCTAGTAGCTGCTCTGTGAATAATTCCGACAAAACCAGACTGCTTAACTCAAACCGGAAACAACTCTCCTGGTTTCAAGTGAGCCAAAGTATTGCATTTAAGATCTTGTGTTTCATCTATATAGCCTTTGTTTGAACAATACCTCAATATCTACACAAGCTATTCCTTTGCCAGTCCTTAGATTCAACATTAAATGGAGCCATTTTAAAATTATTGTACAAGTAAATTTCACCCAAATACATGGAGTCAAAATTGCCTACGTTTTGGGAATTAAACTCAGGAACAATATATATGCCCCAGGAAAAACCTGTACACCCAGTGAGAATTGAAGATACATCAATTCAAGGATGAATGCTGCTTCAAGGAAAACTTCACTGGGGCAACATATGCTTCACTAAGAGCCTGGGTCACTCCAAAAACATGAGGTGTATGAGATGCATTGGGGTCAGGAGCAGCAGTAGCTGCCATGGTCTATTTGGTGAATACAGCAGACATATTAAAATGAATGCTTTCTGCCACTAAAAACAATGTAAAGTGCCTCTAGAGTTTCCTGCATGTAGCAAACTAGCAATAATTTTTCTGAGAAATATTCAGACATTTTTTTGCAAAAATTGAAATTAACCACTGGAGCAGAGCAAGTTAACTTTAAAGTTACCAAATTGCTTTTTCGCATGCTAAGTAGTGGGGTTGGGTGTAACTTGCATAATTAGCTGTATGGTAATTATGAAAATTTCAGCACACTTATGCATGATTACACAGAATTAGGCAAGGAGTTTAGTCCGGCATTTAGCGCTAGTTTTGTTAGTTCCAAAATCACCCATACACCCAAAGTGCGAGGTGCCATGAGCACGGGCAGTGCAGGCCCCGCATGGCTCCTGGCTTTCCGCCAGCCTTTTCATGGCAGAGTCCCTGCCATGAAATGGCTGGCAGATAGAGGGGCTGTAATCAGCCATGCGGTGCAAAGTTCAGTGCTGCCATGGCTCATTACAAGCCCAACTGATGTCACCCCATCAGGATCTATGATCCTGGCGGGGATGGCGGTAATCAGGTGGGTCCGCCCGCCAAAGTTGTAAGTTGGCAGTCGGCCCACAACAACCGCGGCGGTGCAACTGCCACCGCGAGTCGGGCAGCCTCATGTCAAACTCATAATGCTGCCCTTAGTCTGTACATTTCTAAAATACTAAAGAAAGCGATGCTACACCATTTGAAATGAAATGCCACTTTCAAGTAAAACTACGTCCTCATGTTTTTGTAAGTTCACATTTTATGCATTTCTCCAAGTTGTAGGAACATTGCACTGCTTTCACAGAGATACCTGGAAAGGTGACTGGTCATGTCAGAAAAGAGTTTAAGGAAAACAAAACTATTTAGCGGGAAGGCGGTGATGAACTAAGATGCGGAGGTGCATGCCCATTTCACCAATGTAAAACGTATTAACAAAAATAAGACTCTTGACCAGCATGAATATTCTATTTGCTGAATCAATGACCCTGAAATTGTAATATGATGGTTTTAAGGCATAAAATATTTTTTAACTATCACAGAAAAATATTATGCAGTAATTGTACATTATAGTATGTTTTACATTTAAATTCATAGGTTTTGTGGCAATACATTGCCCAAATACTCATGTTCTTCATCTGCTCCAGTCATTCAAAGAAGAAATATTTGAAAATAGTGAAACGTTTTTTTGCTTGGTGGATCTTGTAACTGACACTTTCAGTTCTATTTCAAGGGGGAAGCAGCCATAACCACGACTCATGAACAATGAAGTCGTGGATAGCGAAAGCGGAACAACACCTTCATTAACCACAACTTCCTTGTTCGTGCCTTAACCACGCATGTGCTTAGAAGGGAGTCGGCTGAGGAGGACAATGTGATCAGGTAAGTGGGGTGGGGCTGTTTTAGTGGAAGGGGTGAGGGAGGGGGGTCAGGGCATTTTTAGTTTTAGAGGCGTGGTGGGGCGGTTGGGGCATTTTTAGTTTTAGTGGCGAAGGTGGGGGGGTCGGGCATTTTTAGTTTTAGGGGCGAGGGTGGGGGTCGGGGTATTGTTAGTTTTAGGGTGTGGGGTGTAAGGGTGGTTTAGGTTTAGTGGTGGGGGGGTCATTGCATTTTTTGTTTTAGGGGAGGTAGTGGTGGGGTGGGGGTATTTTTAGTTTTAGGGGCGGGGTGGGGTATTTTTTGTTTTTGGGCCGAGGTGGGGGTCCGAGGTATTTTTAATTTTTGGGGGTGTGGGGTTGGAGTAGTTTAGGTTTTAGGGGCAGAGGTTGGGGTAGTTTTAGTGGCAGGGTAAGGGGTCGTGGTAATTTTAGGGGTGGGAGTGGGGGGTTGCTGTGGTTTTAGGTTTAAGGGGTGGGGCTGGGGGTTTGGGGTGGTTTTAGGTTTTCGGGGGGGTGGGGTCACAGCAATTTTATTGGCGGGATGGGGGTTGGGGTGGTTTTAGGTTTCAGGGGCAGTGGGTTGGGGTAATGTTAGGGGCAGGGGTGGGGGGTTGGGGTGGTTTTAGGTTTTAGGGGCAGGGTGGGTGGTTGTGGTCATTTTTAGGGGTGGGGTGGAGGTTCAGGGGGCTCACTTGCTGGAACCATGCATGCCATTTACTAATGCCTTTACCAGGAAAAATTGTTGTTAAGGCATTCGTGATTAAGGCATTAGTGGTAACAACGCAGTCGTTGTTCCGACCGCTTTGTTTAGGAATGCGTGGTTCCAGCATGCGTTGTTGCAACCTACATTCATTTCAAAGAGTAGAGTATTTTAGAGCAGATGTTTCAATAAAAATATTAATGAATATTCATGTATTCTGAGTGATTGATGTGCATAGAAAATGTAATAATAAACATGTAGATATAGCTACGAGGTAACTGGTGCCTTGGACGAGGTCACCTCGACCAAGGCACAGAACCAGCTAAAGTGTGGCATATTTCTCAGTTTGCTTATCTCTTTTTCATCTCCCGATATGAGCCATCTTATTGGAATCGCCCTGATGAAGGTGGCCTCCGTATAAGAGGAATACCGAAACGCCCATAGGCATTGTGTTCCGATACTCTGTCGTACCGATTCTACTGGGATACTCCTTATGAAATTGTCTTGTCATATTAAGGGTTGATAAGGAGAATTTTTTAATTATAGTCTGATATATCTGTTCTTATATACTTTTTATATTCGTCATTCTATTTTATTGATATATTTTTGAATGTATATTAGAAGTTTTTTGTATTGGTTATTGGATTTTTTATTGTATAGATTTTAGGATATGATGGTGGAGTCTGGGCATGAAAGAGTGTGAATGAGGTATAGACCTGATTAGGATTTTTATCTGTAGTTCTCAGTGGGGTGGTATCCTTTTTATATAGTCTTTATTAATTCTCGGTTATTATTGTTTTTGATTTATTCATTATTAGAAATGACTATAAATAAAATATTATAGAAATATATGGCTGTTCCGATGGATTAGTAGGTACATGTTGTGTGCCATTAGACACTGTACTAATTGACAGAAGATAAGTGGTATGTACACATATGTATGTTAGGATTAGTGAAATCATTATTTTTCGACATACCCATCAAAGGTATATCTATCAGTTTTTGTCATATATTGTATATTAGGCCGATCTGCCCCCGGGGGGGGGGGAAGAAACCTCTAGGCGCCAGGGCAAAAAAATGTTGTGTGTTTTTTTTTTTTTTTTTTTTTTTTTAGAGATGGGGAGCGACCCATTAGGCAAGGGTCGCTCCCCTGGGGGGCAAATTGTATTTAGACCATTTCTGCCCCCCTTGGGGGCAGATTGGCCGATTTTAGGTCAATCTGCCCCCAAGGGGGCAGAAACCACTAGGCACCGGGGATTTTTTTTTTGGCGCCAATGTCACGCAGGGGGAGCGACCCCGTAGGCAAGGGTCGCTCCCGAGGGGGGTTTGGGGGGGCAAATTTATTTTAGGCCATTTCTGCCCCCCCGGGGGCAGATTGGCGGATTTTAGGTCAATCTGCCCCCAAGGGGGCAGAAACCACTAGGCACCGGGGATTTTTTCTTTGGCGCCAATGTCACGTGGGGGAGCGATCCCGTAGGCAAGGGTCGCTCCAGGGGGGGGGGATTCGGGGGGAAAATTTATTTTAGGCCATTTCTGCCCCCCCTGGGGCCGGCTGAGCTAGAGGCCAAAATCCACAGATAGGCACTTTGCAAAAAACACCTCTGTTTTCTGTGAAAAAATGTGATGCGTCCATGTTGTGTTTTGGGCCATTTCCTTACTTGGGCGCCAGGCCTACCCACACAAGTGAGGTACCATTTTTATCGAGAGACTTAGGGGAACGCTAGGTGGAAGGAAATTTGTGGCTCCTCTCAGATTCCAGAACTTTCTGTCACCGAAATGAGAGGAAAAAGTGTTTTTTTGGCCAAATGTTGATGTTTGCAAAGGATTCTGGGTAACAGAACCTGGTCAGAGCCCCGCAAGTCACCCCATGTTGGATTCCCCTGGGTTTCTAGTTTTCAAAAATGCACTGGTTTGCTAGGTTTCCACAGGTGCCGGCTGAGCTAGAGGCCAAAATCCACAGGTAGGAACTGTTTTCTTTGAAAAAATGTGATGTGTCCACATTGTGTTTTGGGCCATTTCCTTTCATGGGCGCTAGGCCTACCCACACAAGTGAGGTACCATTTTTATCGGGAGACTTGGGGGAACGCTGGGTGGAAGGAAATTTGTGACTCCTCTCAGATTCCACAACTTTCTGTCACCCAAATGAGTGGAAAAAATGTTTTTTTAGCAACATTTTTAGGTTTGCAAAGGATTCTGGGTAACAGAACCTGGTCAGAGCCCCACAAGTCACCCCATCTTGGATTCCCCTAGTTCTCTAGTTTTAATAAATGCATAGGTTTGGTAGGTTTCCCTAGGTGCCGGCTGAGCTAGAGGTCAAAATCTACAGGTAGGCACTTTGCAAAAAACACCTGTTTTCTTTCAAAAAATGTGATGTGTCCACGTTGCGTTTTGGGTCATTTCCTGTCGCAGGCGCTAGGCCTCCCCACACAAGTGAGGTATCATTTTTATCGGGAGACTTGGGGGAACGCTGGGTGGAAGGAAATTTGTGGCTCCTCTCTAATTCCACAACTTTCTGTCACCAAAATGTGGGGAAAATGTGTTTTTTTAGCCAGATTTTGAGGTTTGCAAAGGATTCTGGGTAACAGAACCTGGTCAGAGCCCCAAAAGTCACCCCATCTTGGATTCCCCTAGGACTCTAGTTTTCAAAAATGCACAGGTTTGGTAGGTTTCCCTAGGTGCCGGCTGAGCTAGAGGCCAAAATCTACAGGTAGGCACTTTGCAAAAAACACCTGTTTTCTTTAAAAAAATGTGATGTGTCCACGTTGCGTTTTGGGGCATTTCCTGTCGCTGGCGTTAGGCCTACCCACACAAGTGAGGTATCAATTTTATCGGGAGACTTGGGGGAGTGCTGGGTGGAAGGAAATTTGTGGCTCCTCTCTGATTCCAGAACTTTCTGTCACCAAAATATGGGGAAAATGTTTTTTTTTTAGCCAAATTTTGAGGTTTGCAAAGGATTCTGGGTAACAGAACCTGGTCAGAGCCCCACAAGTCACCCCATCTTGGATTCCCCTAGGACTCTAGTTTTCAAAAATGCACAGGTGTGGTAGGTTTCCCTAGGTGCCGGCTGAGCTAGAGGCCAAAATCTACAGGAAGGCACTTTACCAAAAACAACTCTGTTTTCTTTAAAAAAATGTGATGTGTCCACGTTGCGTTTTGGGGCATTTCCTGTCGCAGGCGCTGGGCCTACCCACACAAGTGAGGTATCATTTTTATCGGGAGACTTGGGGGAACGCTGGGTGGAAGGAAATTTGTGGCTCCTCTCTGATTCCAGAACTTTCTATCACCAAAATGTGAGGAAAATGTGTTTTTTTAGCCACATTTTGAGGTTTGCAAAGGATTCTGGGTAACAGAACCTGGTCAGAGCCCCACAAGTCACCCCATCTTGGATTCCCCTAGGTCTCTAGTTTTCAGAAATTCACAGTTTTGGTAGGTTTCCCTAGGTGCCGGCTGAGCTAGAGGCCAAAATCTACAGGAAGGAACTTTACCAAAAACAACTCTGTTTCCTTTAAAAAAATGTGATGTGTCCACGTTGCGTTTTGGGGCATTTCCTGTCGCAGGCGCTAGGCCTACCCACACAAGTGAGGTATCATTTGTATCGGGAGACTTGGGGGAACGCTGGGTGGAAGGAAATGTGTGGCTCCTCTCTGATTCCAGAACTTTCTGTCACCAAAATGTGAGGAAAATGTGTTTTTTTGGCCAAATTTTGAGGTTTGCAAAGGATTCTGGGTAACAGAACCTGGTCAGAGCCCCACAAGTCACCCCATCCTGGATTCCCCTTGGTCTCTAGTTTTCAGAAATTCACAGGTTTGGTAGGTTTCCCTAGGTGCCGGCTGAGCTAGAGTCCAAAATCTACAGGAAGGAACTTTACCAAAAACAACTCTGTTTCCTTTAAAAAAATGTGATGTGTCCACGTTGCGTTTTGGGGCATTTCCTGTCGCAGGCGCTAGGCCTACCCACACAAGTGAGGTATCATTTGTATCGGGAGACTTGGGGGAAGGCTGGGTGGAAGGAAATGTGTGGCTCCTCTCTGATTCCAGAACTTTCTGTCACCAAAATGTGAGGAAAATGTGTTTTTTTGGCCAAATTTTGAGGTTTGCAAAGGATTCTGGGTAACAGAACCTGGTCAGAGCCCCACAAGTCACCCCATCCTGGATTCCCCTTGGTCTTTAGTTTTCAGAAATGCACAGGTTTGGTAGGTTTCCATGGTGCCGGCTGAGCTAGAGGCCAAAATCTACAGGTAGGCACTTTGCCAAAAACACCTCTGTTTTCTTTCAAAAAATGTGATGTGTCCACGTTGTGTTTTGGGGCATTTCCTGTCGCGGGCGCTAGGCCTACCCACACAAGTGAGGTATCATTTGTATCGGGAGACTTGGGGGAACGCTGGGTGGAAGGAAATGTGTGGCTCCTCTCTGATTCCAGAACTTTCTGTCACCAAAATGTGAGGAAAATGTGTTTTTTTGGCCAAATTTTGAGGTTTGCAAAGGATTCTGGGTAACAGAACCTGGTCAGAGCCCCACAAGTCACCCCATCCTGGATTCCCCTTGGTCTCTAGTTTTCAGAAATTCACAGGTTTGGTAGGTTTCCCTAGGTGCCGGCTGAGCTAGAGGCCAAAATCTACAAGAAGGCACTTTACCAAAAACAACTCTGTTTTCTTTAAAAAAATGTGATGTGTCCACGTTGCGTTTTGGGGCATTTCCTGTCGCAGGCGCTGGGCCTACCCACACAAGTGAGGTATCATTTTTATCGGGAGACTTGGGGGAACGCTGGGTGGAAGGAAATTTGTGGCTCCTCTCTGATTCCAGAACTTTCTATCACCAAAATGTGAGGAAAATGTGTTTTTTTAGCCACATTTTGAGGTTTGCAAAGGATTCTGGGTAACAGAACCTGGTCAGAGCCCCACAAGTCACCCCATCTTGGATTCCCCTAGGTCTCTAGTTTTCAGAAATTCACAGTTTTGGTAGGTTTCCCTAGGTGCCGGCTGAGCTAGAGGCCAAAATCTACAGGAAGGAACTTTACCAAAAACAACTCTGTTTCCTTTAAAAAAATGTGATGTGTCCACGTTGCGTTTTGGGGCATTTCCTGTCGCAGGCGCTAGGCCTACCCACACAAGTGAGGTATCATTTGTATCGGGAGACTTGGGGGAACGCTGGGTGGAAGGAAATGTGTGGCTCCTCTCTGATTCCAGAACTTTCTGTCACCAAAATGTGAGGAAAATGTGTTTTTTTGGCCAAATTTTGAGGTTTGCAAAGGATTCTGGGTAACAGAACCTGGTCAGAGCCCCACAAGTCACCCCATCTTGGATTCCCCTTGGTCTCTAGTTTTCAGAAATTCACAGGTTTGGTAGGTTTCCCTAGGTGCCGGCTGAGCTAGAGTCCAAAATCTACAGGAAGGAACTTTACCAAAAACAACTCTGTTTCCTTTAAAAAAATGTGATGTGTCCACGTTGCGTTTTGGGGCATTTCCTGTCGCAGGCGCTAGGCCTACCCACACAAGTGAGGTATCATTTGTATCGGGAGACTTGGGGGAAGGCTGGGTGGAAGGAAATGTGTGGCTCCTCTCTGATTCCAGAACTTTCTGTCACCAAAATGTGAGGAAAATGTGTTTTTTTGGCCAAATTTTGAGGTTTGCAAAGGATTCTGGGTAACAGAACCTGGTCAGAGCCCCACAAGTCACCCCATCCTGGATTCCCCTTGGTCTTTAGTTTTCAGAAATGCACAGGTTTGGTAGGTTTCCATGGTGCCGGCTGAGCTAGAGGCCAAAATCTACAGGTAGGCACTTTGCCAAAAACACCTCTGTTTTCTTTCAAAAAATGTGATGTGTCCACGTTGTGTTTTGGGGCATTTCCTGTCGCGGGCGCTAGGCCTACCCACACAAGTGAGGTATCAATTTTATCGTGAGACTTGGGGGAGTGCTGCGTGGAAGGAAATTTGTGGCTCCTCTCTGATTCCAGAACTTTCTGTCACCAAAATGTGAGGAAAATGTGTTTGTTTAGCCAAATTTTGAGGTTTGCAAAGGATTCTGGGTAACAGAACCTGGTCAGAGCCCCACAAGTCACCCCATCCTGGATTCCCCTTGGTCTCTAGTCTTCAGAAATTCACAGGTTTGGTAGGCTTCCCTAGGTGACGGCTGAGCTAGAGGCCAAAATCTACAGGAAGGAACTTTACCAAAAACAACTCTGTTTTCTTTAAAAAAATGTGATGTGTCCACGTTTGCGTTTTGGGGCATTTCCTGTCGCAGGCGCTAGGCCCACCCACACAAGTGAGGTATCATTTTTATCGGGAGACTTGGGGGAACGCTGGGTGGAAGGAAATTTGTGGCTCCTCTCAGATTCCAGAACTTTCTGTCACCAAAATGTGAGGAAAATGTGTTTTTTTAGCCACATTTTGAGGTTTGCAAAGGATTCTGGGTAACAGAACCTGGTCAGAGCCCCAAAAGTCACCCCATCTTGGATTTCCCTAGGACTCTAGTTTTCAAAAATCCACAGGTTTGGTAGGTTTCCCTAGGTGCCGGCTGAGCTAGAGGCCAAAATCTACAGGTAGGCACTTTGAAAAAAACACCTGTTTTCTTTCAAAAAATGTGATGTGTCCACGTTGCGTTTTGGGGCATTTCCTGTCGCGGGCGTTAGGGCTACCCACACAAGTGAGGTATCAATTTTATCGGGAGACTTGGGGGAGCGCTGGGTGGAAGGAAATTTGTGGCTCCTCTCTGATTCCAGAACTTTCTGTCACCAAAATGTGGGGAAAATGTGTTTTTTTAGCCACATTTTGAGGTTTGCAAAGGATTCTGGGTAACAGAACCTGGTCAGAGCCCCACAAGTCACCCCATCCTGGATTCCCCTTGGTCTCTAGTTTTCAAAAATGCACAGGTGTGGTAGGTTTCCCTAGGTGCCGGCTGAGCTAGAGGCCAAAATCTACAGGAAGGCACTTTACCAAAAACAACTCTGTTTTCTTTAAAAAAATGTGATGTGTCAACGTTGCGTTTTGGGGCGTTTCCTGTCGCGGGCGCTAGGCCTACCCACACAAGTGAAGTATTATTTTTATCGGGAGACTTGGGAGAACGCTGGGTGGAAGGAAATTTGTGGCTCCTCTCTGATTTCAGAACTTTCTGTCACCAAAATGTGAGGAAAATGTGTTTTTTTAGCCACATTTTGAGGTTTGCAAAGGATTCTGGGTAACAGAACCTGGTCAGAGCCCCACAAGTCACCCCATCCTGGATTCCCCTTGGTCTCTAGTTTTCAGAAATTCACAGGTTTGGTAGGTTTCCCTAGGTGCCGGCTGAGCTAGAGGCCAAAATCTACAGGAAGGAACTTTACCAAAAACAACTCTGTTTTCTTTAAAAAAATTTGATGTGTCCACGTTGCGTTTTGGGGCATTTCCTGTCGCAGGCGCTAGGCCTACCCACACAAGTGAGGTATCATTTGTATCGGGAGACTTGGGGGAACGCTGGGTGGAAGGAAATTTGTGGCTCCTCTCTGATTCCA
This sequence comes from Pleurodeles waltl, assembly GCF_031143425.1. Taxonomy (NCBI): domain Eukaryota; kingdom Metazoa; phylum Chordata; class Amphibia; order Caudata; family Salamandridae; genus Pleurodeles; species Pleurodeles waltl. The sequence goes on along the minus strand of NC_090439.1, from coordinate 763,326,621 downwards.
GAACTTTCTGTCACCAAAATGTGAGGAAAATGTGTTTTTTTAGCCAAATTTTGAGGTTTGCAAAGGATTCTGGGTAACAGAACCTGGTCAGAGCCCCACAAGTCACCCCATCCTGGATTCCCCTTGGTCTTTAGTTTTCAGAAATGCACAGGTTTGGTAGGTTTCCCTAGGTGCCGGCTGAGCTAGAGGCCAAAATCTACAGGTAGGCACTTTGCCAAAAACACCTCTGTTTTCTTTCAAAAAATGTGAGGTGTCCACGTTGTGTTTTGGGGCATTTCCTGTCGCGGGCGCTAGGCCTACCCACACAAGTGAGGTATTAATTTTATCGGGAGACTTGGGGGAGTGCTGCGTGGAAGGAAATTTGTGGCTCCTCTCTGATTCCAGAACTTTCTGTCACCAAAATGTGAGGAAAATGTGTTTTTTTAGCCAAATTTTGAGGTTTGCAAAGGATTCTGGGTAACAGAACCTGGTCAGAGCCCCACAAGTCACCCCATCCTGGATTCCCCTTGGTCTCTAGTTTTCAGAAATTCACAGGTTTGGTAGGTTTCCCTAGGTGACGGCTGAGCTAGAGGCCAAAATCTACAGGAAGGAACTTTACCAAAAACAACTCTGTTTTCTTTAAAAAAATGTGATGTGTCCACGTTGCGTTTTGGGGCATTTCCAGTCGCAGGCGCTAGGCCCACCCACACAAGTGAGGTATCATTTTTATCGGGAGACTTGGGGGAACGCTGGGTGGAAGGAAATTTGTGGCTCCTCTCAGATTCCAGAACTTTCTGTCACCGAAATGTGAGGAAAATGTGTTTTTGTAGCCACATTTTGAGGTTTGCAAAGGATTCTGGGTAACAGAACCTGGTCAGAGCCCCACAAGTCACCCCATCCTGGATTCCCCTTGGTCTCTAGTTTTCAGAAATGCACAGGTTTGGTAGGTTTCCCTAGGTGCCGGCTGAGCTAGAGGCCAAAATCTACAGGAAGGCATTTTACCAAAAACAACTCTGTTTTCTTTAAAAAAATGTGATGTGTCCACGTTGCGTTTTGGGGCATTTCCTGTCGCAGGCGCTAGGCCTACCCACACAAGTGAGGTATCATTTTTATCTGGAGACTTGGGGGAGCGCTGGGTGGAAGGAAATTTGTGGCTCCTCTCTGATTCCAGAACTTTTTGTCACCAAAATGTGAGGAAAATGTGTTTTTTTAGCCACATTTTGAGGTTTGCAAAGGATTCTGGGTAACAGAACCTGGTCAGAGCCCCACAAGTCACCCCATCCTGGATTCCCCTAGGTCTCTAGTTTTCAAAAATGCACAGGTTTGGTAGGTTTCCCTAGGTGCCGGCTGAGCTAGAGGCCAAAATCTACAGGTAGGCACTTTGCAAAAAACACCTCTGTTTTCTTTCAAAAAATGTGATGTGTCCACGTTGCGTTTTGGGGCATTTCCTGTCGCGGGCGCTAGTCCTACTCACACAAGTGAGGTATCAATTTTATCGGGAGACTTGGGGGAGCGCTGGGTAGAAGGAAATTTGTGGCTCCTCTCTGATTCCAGAACTTTCTGTCACCAAAATGTGAGGAAAATGTGTTTTTTTAGCCAATTTTGAGGTTTGCAAAGGATTCTGGGTAACAGAACCTGGTCAGAGCCCCACAAGTCACCCCATCCTGGATTCCCCTTGGTCTCTAGTTTTCAGAAATGCACAGGTTTGGTAGGTTTCCCTAGGTGCCGGCTGAGCTAGAGGCCACAATCTACAGGTAGGCACTTTGCAAAAAACACCTCTGTTTTCTTTCAAAAAATGTGATGTGTCCACGTTGCGTTTTGGGGCATTTCCTGTCGTGGGCGCTAGTCCTACCCACACAAGTGAGGTATCAATTTTATCGGGAGACTTGGGAAAGCGCTGGGTGGAAGGAAATTTGTGGCTCCTCTCTGATTCCAGAACTTTCTGTCACCAAAATGTGGGGAAAATGTGTTTTTTTAGCCAACTTTTGAGGTTTGCAAAGGATTCTGGGTAACAGAACCTGGTCAGAGCCCCACAAGTCACCCCATCTTGGATTCCCCTAGGACTCTAGTTTTCAAAAATGCACAGGTGTGGTAGGTTTCCCAAGGTGCCGGCTGAGCTAGAAGCCAAAATCTACAGGAAGGCACTTTACCAAAAACAACTCTGTTTTCTTTAAAAAAATGTGATGTGTCCACGTTGCGTTTTGGGGCATTTCCTGTCGCAGGCGCTAGGCCTACCCACACAAGTGAGGTATCATTTTTATCGAGAGACTTGGGGGAACGCTGGGTGGAAGGAAATTTGTGGCTCCTCTCTGATTCCAGAACTTTCTGTCACCAAAATGTGAGGAAAATGTGTTTTTTTAGTCAAATTTTGAGGTTTGCAAAGGATTCTGGGTAACAGAACCTGGTGAGAGCCCCACAAGTCACCCCATCTTGGATTCATTCCCCTAGGTCTCTAGTTTTCAAAAATGCACAGGTTTGGTAGGTTTCCCTAGGTGCCGGCTGAGCTAGAGGCCAAAATCTACAGGTAGGCTCTTTGCCAAAAACACCTCTGTTTTCTTTCAAAAAATGTGATGTGTCAACGTTGCGTTTTGGGGCGTTTCCTGTCGCAGGCGCTAGGCCTACCCACACAAGTGAGGTATTATTTTTATCGGGAGACGTGGGAGAACGCTGGGTGGAAGGAAATTTGTGGCTCCTCTCTGATTTCAGAACTTTCTGTCACCAAAATGTGAGGAAAATGTGTTTTTTTAGCCACATTTTGAGGTTTGCAAAGGATTCTGGGTAACAGAACCTGGTCAGAGCCCCACAAGTCACCCCATCCTGGATTCCCCCTGGTCTCTAGTTTTCAGAAATTCACAGGTTTGGTAGGTTTCCCTAGGTGCCGGCTGAGCTAGAGGCCAAAATCTACAGGAAGGAACTTTACCAAAAACAACTCTGTTTTCTTTAAAAAAATGTGATGTGTCCACGTTGCGTTTTGGGGCATTTCCTGTCGCAGGCGCTAGGCCTACCGACACAAGTGAGGTATCATTTGTATCGGGAGACTTGGGGGAACGCTGGGTGGAAGGAAATTTGTGGCTCCTCTCTGATTCCAGAACTTTCTGTCACCAAAATGTGAGGAAAATGTGTTTTTTTAGCCAAATTTTGAGGTTTGCAAAGGATTCTGGGTAACAGAACCTGGTCAGAGCCCCACAAGTCACCCCATCCTGGATTCCCCTTGGTCTTTAGTTTTCAGAAATGCACAGGTTTGGTAGGTTTCCCTAGGTGCCGGCTGAGCTAGAGGCCAAAATCTACAGGTAGGCACTTTGCCAAAAACACCTCTGTTTTCTTTCAAAAAATGTGATGTGTCCACGTTGTGTTTTGGGGCATTTCCTGTCGCGGGCGCTAGGCCTACCCACACAAGTGAGGTATCAATTTTATCGGGAGACTTGGGGGAGTGCTGTGTGGAAGGAAATTTGTGGCTCCTCTCTGATTCCAGAACTTTCTGTCACCAAAATGTGAGGAAAATGTGTTTTTTTAGCCAAATTTTGAGGTTTGCAAAGGATTCTGGGTAACAGAACCTGGTCAGAGCCCCACAAGTCACCCCATCCTGGATTCCCCTTGGTCTCTAGTTTTCAGAAATTCACAGGTTTGGTAGGTTTCCCTAGGTGACGGCTGAGCTAGAGGCCAAAATCTACAGGAAGGAACTTTACCAAAAACAACTCTGTTTTCTTTAAAAAAATGTGATGTGTCCACGTTGCGTTTTGGGGCATTTCCTGTCGCAGGCGCTAGGCCCACCCACACATGTGAGGTATCATTTTTATCGGGAGACTTGGGGGAACGCTGGGTGGAAGGAAATTTGTGTCTCCTCTCAGATTCCAGAACTTTCTGCCACCGAAATGTGAGGAAAATGTGTTTTTTTAGCCACATTTTGAGGTTTGCAAAGGATTCTGGGTAACAGAACCTGGTCAGAGCCCCACAAGTCACCCCATCCTGGATTCCCCTTGGTCTCTAGTTTTCAGAAATGCACAGGTTTGGTAGGTTTCCCTAGGTGCCGGCTGAGCTAGAGGCCAAAATCTACAGGAAGGCATTTTACCAAAAACAACTCTGTTTTCTTAAAAAAAATGTGATGTGTCCACGTTGCGTTTTGGGGCATTTCCTGTCGCAGGCGCTAGGCCTACCCACACAAGTGAGGTATCATTTTTATCTGGAGACTTGGGGGAGCGCTGGGTGGAAGGAAATGTGTGGCTCCTCTCTGATTCCAGAACTTTTTGTCACCAAAATGTGAGGAAAATGTGTTTTTTTAGCCACATTTTGAGGTTTGCAAAGGATTCTGGGTAACAGAACCTGGTCAGAGCCCCACAAGTCACCCCATCTTGGATTCCCCTAGGTCTCTAGTTTTCAAAAAGACACAGGTTTGGTAGGTTTCCCTAGGTGCCGGCTGAGCTAGAGGCCAAAATCTACAGGTAGGCACTTTGCAAAAAACACCTCTGTTTTCTTTAAAAAAATGTGATGTGTCCACGTTGAGTTTTGGGGTATTTCCTGTCGCAGGCGCTTTGCCTACCCACACAAGTGAGGTATCATTTTTATGGGGAGACTTGGGGGAATGCTGGGTGGAAGGATATTTATGCCTCCTCTCTGATTCAACAACTTTCTGTCACCAAAATGTGAGGAAAATGTGTTTTTTTAGCTAAATTTTGAGGTTTGTAAAGGATTCTGGGTAACAGAACCTGGTCAGAGCCCCACAAGTAACCCCATCCTGGATTCCCCTAGGTCTCTAGTTTTCAAAAATGCACAGGTTTGGTCGGTTTCCCTAAGTGCCGGCTGAGCTAGAGGCCAAAATCTACAGGTAGGCACTTTGCAAAAAACACCTCTGTTTTCTTTCAAAAAGTGAGGTATCATTTTTATCGGGAGACTTGGGGGAACATAGATTAGCAAAACAAGTGTTATTGCCTCTTGTCTTTCTCTACATTTTTTCCTTCCAAATGTAAGAGAGTGTGTAAAAAAGACATCCATTTGAGAAATGCTAGTATGGTCACCCCGGAATTCAGAGATGTGCAAATATCCACTGCTCCTCAACACCTTATCTTGTGCCCATTTTGGAAACACAAAGGTTTCCTTGATAGCTATTTTTCACTCTTTATATTTTAGCAAATGAATTGCTGTATACCCGGTATATAATGAAAACGCACTGCAGGGTGCAGCTCATTTATTGGCTCTGGGTACCTAGGGTTCTTGATGAACCTACAAGCCCTATATATCCCCGCAACCAGAGGAGTCCTGCAGACGTAACGGTATATGGCTTTTGAAAATCTGACATTGCAGGAAAAAGTTACAGAGTAAAATGTAGAGAAAAATTGCTGTTTTTTTCACCTCAATTTCAATATTTTTCTTTTTCAGTTGTTATTTTCTGTAGGAAACCCTTGTAGGATCTACACAAATGACCCCTTGCTGAATTCAGAATTTTTCTACTTTTCAGAAATGTTTAGGTTTCTGGGATCCAGCATTGGTTTCATGCCCATTTCTGTCACTGACTGGAATGAGGCTGAAAGCACAAAAAACGGTAAAAATGGGGTATGTCCCAGTAAAATGCCAAATTTGTGTTGAAAAATTGGGTTTTCTGATTCAAGTCTGCCTGTTCCTGAAAGCTGGGAAGCTGGTGATTGTAGCACCGCAAACCCTTTGTTGATGCCATTTTCAGGGAAAACAACACAAGCCTTCTTCTGCAGCCACTTTTTCCACTTTTTTTGAAAAAAACGAAATTTTCACTGTATTTTGACTCATTTCTTGGCCTCCTTTAGGGAACCCACAAAGTCTGGGTACCTCTAGAATCCCTACGATGTTGGGAAAAAAGGACGCAAATTTGGCTTGGCTAGCTTATGTGGACAAAAAGTTATGAGGGCCTAAGCGCAAACTGCCCCAAATAGCCAAAAAAAGGCCTTGCACAGGAGGGAGAAAAGGCCTGGCAGCAAAGGGGTTAAGGATAAGGCCACATCTGTAGAAGATATCTAAACAATAAAACATAAAGATCCTTAGACTTTACAAATAGATAATTGCTACTGTACTATTTACACCAATTATACAACACCCAAAAAGGAGCCCAAGTGTCAGGATAGAAACCTTCACCATGTATTTTACTAATAATAGTGTTCCAAAAAGATTCCAGCTAGGTGCATGTCTCCAGTTTTTCTCATATTATGTGTGGACTACTAGACCCTTTCACATAACAATATAATGATGGAAAATATCACCAATTACCTTATGGGGCAGTATATTAAAGTACTCTCCTATTAATTCGGGTCTCCATCTACCCGCATTAAGGTCACACGGTTTCCAAGGAGTACCGAAGACTGTAATAACACGAGCATTCTGAAAAATATTAATACACGATAACGCCATCACTAATGACTATGTTAGTAACCTCATATATAGTTTGCCAAAAAAGATGTAACTAACTTTGATTATGAAATCAGTCCTGTTGTTTAACGTCCCTTCTAAATATAAATTCTCAGGTAGTCACTAAATAGTCACAGGAGCTTTAGATTTGCCAACTGCACAGGAAGTGGAACAAAAGGATCCTTAATATACAAAATTATATATACAAAATACTTTACTTGGGCTCACATAAAGTTTTCACCCAGAACTTTATTAAACACGGTTTAATCCGCTGCGTTGGATTCATATAGTAAGACCAATGTAATTTATAATTAGAGAACTTCCACACCTTATACTTTGCCCATACTCATGTAGTCACTCACCTGATATAGACTCGCATGCTGTATTTTTCAGTACCCTAGCGTTTTTCCCCAGGGCGGAATGGATCAGATTTAACTGGCGGTCAAATGATTTGTGTCTGTCATAAACTACGCACACTATGTAGATCGTGAGCATGCATAAGCATAATCATAATCTACAGAGCCCGCCATCTTATAACGTAGAAATAAACTAATAAATCCTATCCACACCCTCATATAATGTTCTACCATCACCTGCCCAAAAGGTATCGGGTGGAAATTCAAATGAACAAATTACCTTCTTTCACAAGGAAAAACCCAAAGATAAAAAGAGAGAGACCGGAAGGAGGGAGGGAGACAAAAAAGGACAAGGCTCCTAATCAGGCGTAAAAAGGTAAACATATGCACCCCTCTCGGGTAGAGGGACGATATAACTACATCTAAGGTATTCAGAGGTGATGAAGGGATGAATATAACCAGAAGAAAAAACCTGACAATCACTATGTAGTGTGGGGTGACAAAATAGCACATTCCATGTGTGGGGTTACATCTGAGTCATTCAAGCTATATGGATATAGAGAGAGAATAACAGGGGTTCAATTTGTCCAAACTGTGAGGAAATTCCTCACCCACATCAGGGCAACCTACACCTTCAGCTGGAACTGTCCTCTATGAAAAGAAGGGGGGGTGGGGTGTAGAAATGTCAAAGATAAGGAATAACCCCCGACTGTTAAAGATGTTCAAATGATCACATTCTACCATGGTATGTATTCATTGAGACCATTTTTACATGTATCCAAGGTAAAGATTCATAATACCTCTAGCTTTTTCCTGACTTTATGACATTCATTTTCATGGATAATCCTGATTTTTTCAAGGACTGTCCATCTCAAGTCATCTACTCTCTGTCCCATAGATTCCCAATGTAGGACCAAGGGAGCTCCTGTGTCTGCATAGTAATGTATCTGCTAGAATGGCTCCTGAACAAGCCTTGCAGGTACCACTTTTATGGTTGCCTCTAATGAGTTGCTGCCCCCTGAAAGATTTTTGACAAAAATTCTTGTCCCTGGGTATAGTTGATCTAACCAACCAGTTATGGATATTTTGGTTCTTCTTAAACGCAAGGAGTGGTTTTTCAAGTGGGAGCAAATCCTGGTTGGTATTAAGGATATGCCAATTCGTCCAGATTAGTTTTCGAATTTTATCATTCAAGTTAGAATGCTGGACTACACATGCCGTTTTATCCGTCACATTTTTGGTTTGTTATTCAAACATGCTGTCCCTGTCCGAATATTTGACTCTTTTATAAGATTCCCATATGAGTCGTTTGGGGTAGCCTCTTATCATTAGTTTCTGTTGAAGGATCCCTGCATGTTTATCATAATCTGATAGGTTGGTACAGTTTCTTCGAAAGCATAGAAATTGATTGAAAGGTAGCCCTTAGTTCTGAATCCTGGGGTGAAAGCTGTCAAAATGGAGTCTGGTGTTCTTTGCAGTGGGTTTAGTGTATAATGACACCTCTAAAGCTAGATTGTTCTGTCCTATCCAGATATCTAAAAACTCCACTTTCTCCAAACTCTTGTGGTTAGTGAATTTAAGATTGGAATCACACACATTAATCCACACACAAAATGCATTAAGCTGTTCCTCATGACCCAACCAAATAAAGGAGATGTCACCTGTATATATGGACCATGACAGGACATTTTCATAGAAAGATGTCATTTCGTTATATATGTGGGTTTCCTCAAACAAACCCACATAGATATTAGCTAAACTTGGTGCACAAGCAGCCCCCATGCTAACTAATTTTCTTTGTTGGTAGATATCTCCATCAAACTAAAAACAGTTCTTGTTGAGGACTATTGTAAGGCATGCCAAAACAAACTTAAGATGGTCCGACATTCCCTGTTTTTCAAAAAGCCGTGAAACTGCTTTCCAAGCTTGCACTTGAGAAATGTTAGTATAAAGTGCCCCAATGTCCATTGTCACCAAAGTTTGCATTTTTGGATTAAAAGGCATACCTTCAAGTTTGTAAATGATGTGCCCAGTATCTATGACATAAGCAGGGAAAATGTAATAATATAGAGAAAAATAATGCACACATTTGAAAATGTATCCACGTGAGAGGCCGCCAATGTTCACAAAGAATACTTATTAATGGCTTATTAATATTAAATATGGAGTTTATGTTTGATTAATGTAGTAGTACATCATATTAAGGGTTATGCATTATATCTTAGCTTTATTAATTGTAGGCCTTAACTTAGAGGAGGTCTAGGCCTAGTTCCAGGCCTCATGTCAAGCTGTATTTCCGAAAGGATTAATAAAATGTCTGAGCAGAGAGTTAAATTGTAATTTTCCACTGTGCTGACTAAATGTGCTCATAGCTAAAAGTCTTTCTCATGAGAACCGCTTGCTAGAGGATGATGTTCTGGTAAAATGTAACAGTATAGATGTAATGTGTGTAAGACTGACTTTCTCAGGAGAAGAACAATAGAGACACTGACTGGAGTACAAGCTATAACAAGATTATTACTTGACGAGCCGGATGATGAGAACGGGACAAGAGGAACCAATCAGCGACATGTGAACCAAATACTAGTAGAAATTATAGATTTTAAGTTTTAGTTTTATTGGACAAAGTGCAAACATGCAATCCCTTGACCAATAGGGACTTGTGAAGTAGTTTAACTTAGCTGAACTGCACTGATGGAAGACAGCGCATTTGCCCATTTTCTTTCTTGCTGAAAGGACATTACTTTACTGAGCGTGTAGAGACATGCTTAGCTTTAATGCTTAAAGACTTTGCATTTTCTGAACTTTGATGCTGAATCCTGAGGCCTTGCTGACCAAACTGATGCCCTGATGACGACGAGTATCTTAGCTTGCCGATCCACTTGAGGAGAGGTATACTGTTACGCATGTGATGTTCCTGTTTGATTTTGAGATTATTTTACGTGACATTAGCATTGTTAATATAGGGAAATAAATATTCTAACTTTTATTAAAAGTTGTGGCTATTCATGACTGAAAGGTCATGGTGTGTCATAATTACTGACTCCAACTGATTACTAATGCTATTGATTATCATTCATTATTGATGTTATTGATTGGTTATTGATTATTGATCTGCATGTACTGAATCTATGGTGGAAACATCTTAAATGCGAGTCAAAAGGTTCATCGACCTATTTGCGTCCCCTTGTAAGTTTACTTATTAAGGTCCGATGGGCTAACAGACGGGGTAGCAGAGGATAGTTTGTCTCCTTAAGAGCCCATCATAGATGCCGGTATTGGTTTTAGATTTATTTTTTCAATGATACAAATTGGAGAGAAAATGTTCCCTTAATTCCTGAAATGACTTTCCCAGAATCTTGGAGCCCGCCAATGGTTGTTTGAGGATGTTCTTGGCATTCTAGTAATGGTGTGAATGAAGTAGGTTTTGTTCCTGCACAGTTTATGCAAATCGCAGGTGAATTGTGAGGTTTGTGAGGGTTTAGGGAGGTTGTGTACTCCAAATGAAGTTGTAGAAGGAGTGCGCATACTCTGCAGTGTGAAAGTAGGGAAGTCGTCAAACTTCACATGTGTGTGGCACTTTGTGTTAAAAAATGGTCCATGTACTTGTTGGTGTACATACGGTGCGTGGTCTAAGACTCTGGAGTATTTTTAAAAGTGTATGAGACACTTGGGGGCATATTTATACTCCGTTTGCGCCAAATTAGCGTCGTTTTTTTCGATGCAAATTGGGCGCAAAACTAACGCCATATTTATACTTTGGCGTTAGACGCGTCTAGCGCCAAAGTATTGGCAAATAGCGTCATTTTTTTGCGTGAACGCCTTCCTTGCGTTAATGTGATGCAAGGAAGGCGTTCCCGTCTAAAAAAATGACGGCGACGCAAATGCGTCGTATTTATACTCCCGGGCAAAAATCACGCCCGGGAGTTGGCGGGTCAAAAAACCCCGCATTTGCGCCACTATTTAACGCCTGGGTCAGGGTAGGCGTTAAGGGGCCTGTGGGCTCAAAATGAGCCCACAGGTGCCCTCCCCTGCCCCCAGGGACCCCCCCTGCCACCCCTGCCCACCCCAGGAGGACACCCAAGGATGGAGGGACCCACCCCAGGGACATTCAGGTAAGTTCAGGTAAGTATCATTTTTTATATTTTTTAATTTTTTTGGGGTGGCATAGGGGGGCCTTATTTGTGCCCCCCTACATGCCACTATGCCCAATGACCATGCCCAGGGGACACAAGTCCCCTGGGCATGGCCATTGGGCAAGGGGGCATGACTCCTGTCTTTACTAAGACAGGAGTCATGAAATGGCGTCTGGGCGTCGTAAAAAAATGGCGCAAATCGGGTTTAGGCGATTTTTTTGCCTCAACCTGACTTGCCCCATTTTAAGACGCCCTAACGTCATTTTTGCCCAACGCCGGCGCTGCCTGGTCTACGTGGTTTTTTTCCACGCACACCAGGCAGCGCCGGTCTGCTTGCGCCGGCTAACGCCATTCAATAAATACGGCGCCCGCATGGCGCTTCAGAATGGCGTTAGCCGGCGCAAAAATTTTTGACGCTAAACTGCGTTAGCGCAGTTTAGCGTCAAAAAGTATAAATACGGGCCTTGGTTTTTATGTTGTAATTTGTCTGGTTTAGTAGGTCGATCGGGCGTGGTCGACAAGTCGGAGTGTGAGTCAAAGTGAGTTAAAGAGAATTTCGACTGAGATCTGGCAAGTGCTATGTGCACCAGGACAGACCCACTGATCAGTTGAGAGTAAAATTTGCAGGTCGAATTGTACTTCTGAATCAGGGAAGCTGACAAAGAAGGAGTAGCTGTAAGAGCGGGAAGAGCCGTCATTGAAAAATCCGTAAAGTTTCTGAAGCGATTGTGTTACCTTCCCTCTAGTAAACCAGCAGATTTGTTTTTTGATTTTGGGTTAGTGCTTGCAATATTTGCATTAGTTTTGTGTGAATCGATGTTTGGGAGGACAAGCTGCAAGACTTTCTCAGCCGCACTACGTGTGAATGTGACACCATTGGAAACGCGATGGGATAGATCAGTTAGTGAAAAGGGTCACACATGGATTGGCAGCCGACCGTGAGGGGCAATTGGTTGAGAAGGTGGGTGAAGAGATTTCTGGGATTAAAAGTCACTTCCTGATTTGATTTTAAATAACAAAGGTCGAAAAGATGACATTTTTCAAAGCTTTAAAGAGTGCTTTAAAGGGAGATATGTACATTAAAATGTATATAGGCAAGGCTACACTGCTAGAAGGTACACCAGCCTCCATTTTGATGGAAGAAAAGAGTATTGCGCTACGTCTTTTGCTAAAGCAATGGTGCAAAGTGATAGAGAAAGATGGAAAATTATCATTTCGAACAAATGGATCATTTAACTTGAGGGTTTTACAGCATTTAAAGATGGTGCTATATGAATTGAAGCCCCTTTCGAGACCAGCACAGTTTGAGGCATTAGCGATCTGGGAGTTAGTAGCCAGACACCAACAATGACAGAAAATCGATAGGAGAATGACAAAAGCAGAAAAGACATTAACAGAGGCTAGGCGGAACAGCATTCAGAGACTTTGGAGAAACTAGACTTTGCATGGAATCAAGTTGTTTCCAGAGATTATGCAGGACAATGAGAAGGAAGGAAGAAAAGCTACTAGAAAGACTAACAGAAGCCCTTCAGAGAGTAGGGAGGCTAGAAAGTCTTCAACAGTGGAAGAAGAATTAGATGATGATGAATATATTTTATAGTGAATGAGAAATCGTCCACCACCCTATGCAGCACATGAGCGTGGTCCGAGCACTAGTGCTGATCCTACAGCTCTGACACAGGTTAATGGGAGAGTGAGTCCTGTGCTGGTTAATACTAGCCTGACACAGAGTCCACTGTAGAGTCGTCTTAATGCGCCTACTACTCCAGTGGTAGAAAATCAGGTGCAACTGCCACAGGTTCAGAGAATTTACTCTGATGTACCCATTATGGAAACGGCTACAAACTTAGTGGTGCCTATAGAACAGGTTTTCCCGAGACCGATGTTGGATCAGACAGAACCAACTCCACTTTTCTGCCCCAAGTGCAGCCACAAGTCATGCCGAAATTCACTCCAGTAACAGGGACACAGCCAAATACGTCTTCAGTGATGAATCAGAACATGGGAGTTTCTCCCCCACTGAATTTAAGTAGCAGACCTACCCCAGATGCTATATCTCTACCTGTTACTGTTGGTCCAGCAGTACACTTATTTGTACAAAAGAAGCCCAGTGTATGTGAACAGGGTATCAGGACACAGAATGCAATAGGGGGAGGACATAACGAAAGCACTTGAGTAGTTTCTCCTGTGGGACAGACTTTTAGCAGATCGAGATCGCTGTTAGGCCTTAGTCCATTCAGAGTACTTCCCGATACTATGGTAGGGTCAAACAGTCAGAGCTTGAAATTACTGACACTGCAGATCCCAAATGCAGCTGCACAGCAGGTATCACTTGTCCAAGCGAGCAACATCTCGTTGCAAGGTTACACTGCTCAGCAGTTGACTGAATTGTTAGAAAAGATGAATACCCCGCAGAGTGCTCCTAAGGGAGAGGAGTATTTGAACTACAGTAGGCTAAGCATGGGTGAGCTCATTGAGGGAACTATGGGTGTGAACAAGTTAGAATCCTACACAGAAGCAGAGTTGAGATATCTGTGCCCGAAGATTGTGAGGGAAGTGGGCAATGTGCATCAGAAGCTACCAGACCTGGCGGAGAAGTACGGCAAAGAAATAGAGAAAATTAAGCATTTGAAAAGGAGTTACAGATTAGAATTTGAGACTAAAGATGTTGAACATATGAGATCTGCCAGAATGAAGGCACACCTTAGGGAATTGCTTCCAAGTGCCCAGACTTGGGGAGCATTAGACAAATGAAAAGACAGTTGGGTAAAGAAAAGAGACAAGAGAAAAAGGCATTCTATGGAGCTGACTGCAAACATGCAAAAAGGCCAAGATCCAGTGAAGATTTTACCAATGAGAGAGATTCCAGTAGGGAATTTTGTTTATGTCCTTTGGAGCAGAAGTGATGTTCTATCATTTACAAATGATTATCCAACATTGAGGGAGAAGCCAGTAGAATGGTACCAGCAAACAGATAGGTTTGTAAAACTTGTGAAGTGCCTGTGGGAGGATTTGAACACTTTATTAGAGATGGTGGTCTCAGCTGATCTGCGGATAGAGTATAGGAGGAGTATAGATTGGCCAACAAGAGAACCAGAGAGAGGTAAAATTACAGGTGCACCTTCTTCTGAGGTGATGAAATATTACTAGAAGGTGATTGAATTTTTGAAAGCGAGAAATATGTCTGAGAACATTCATTGGAAGAGAATCAACAGGACAGCTCAGGAAGCGTATTATGAGGATTGTTACAGCCGTTTTAGCATTACAGTGGTACAGAGACAATTGAGGCGAAAGATGTGATTCATTTTGTGTGGAAGGATTAAAACCTGAAATTAGCCAGATGATTAAGAGTCATTTGATTTGCTGGCAAGCAAAGTCAATTGATGAGGTGTTGCAGTATGCAAAATAATCTAGTGATGAAATTGAGCTGAAGCAGAAAAAGCTGAAAGAAGTAAAATACTTTGGTCGCCAGATTGAGAACGGGTCAAGAAAGATATCCAGAGAAAGGGTTACAACCATATTGCAGATGAATTCCCCGACTACACAGACATATGTCAGGATGTTTCTATGGTTGGTAGGCTACTGCGGACAACGGATTCCCAATTTTTCAGTCATTTCAAGACCATTGCAGAAGCTGACTCAGTAGGAAGTCACTGATCCCATACTGTTAGACCAGGCTGGAATGAACACGTTCACTGAATTGATAGAGAGTCTGTGCAAGGCTCCAGCTTTGGGTATGCCTGACTACACAAAACCTTTCACATTGTTTTGTCATGAGCGTGATGCATGTTCTTTGTCTGTCTTAATGCAGGTCCATAGAGGTGTAACCCCCCCAGTAGCATGTTTTTCAGCCACTTTGGACCCAGTTGCAGCAGCCTGACCAGGTTGTTTGCATGCAGTTGCAGCGATTGGACAGAGCCTTATGCAGTGTGAGGGCATTGTGATGGGATATCCCTTGACTACAATGCTCCCTCACTCTATTGAGATCCTACTTAAAAAGACGAAAACCCAATATTTGACTGGTACAAGATTGACCAGATACGAAATGAGTATTCTAGGGTCACCAAATGTGTCATTGAAAAGATGTACAGTGCTGAACCCGGCAACCTTACTTCCAAATAAAAATGTTGAAATTGAAAAATTGGAAGACACTGAGCATGACTGTCTTGAACTAACTGATTTATGCACAAAACCAAGGCCTGACATTAGAGCCACCCAATTGGAAGAAAATGACCAAATTATCTTGTCTAAGAGACAATACAGCGACACTGAGACCAGGCTATTCTGTCTGCACACTAAGGGGGTCATTATGACCCTGGCAGAAGGCGGAGAACCGGCGGTAAGACCGCCAACAGGCTGGCGGTCTTACTTTGTGTAATTATGACCATGGCGGTTACCGCCATGGTCATCCTCTGGTTCTCCGTTCCGCCCGCCAGGGCGGAGACGACCGCTGGGCTGGAGACCTGGGTATCCAGCCCGGCAGCCGTCACTAGACCGCCGGCGGTATTTGGACGTGGCTTACCGCCGTGGATTTCCAACGGTTTGAACCACCATGAGATCCATGGCGGTAAGCACTATCAGTGCCAGGGAATCCCTTCCCTGGCACTGATAGGGGTCTCCCCCACCTCCCACCCCGACTCCTTCCCCTACCCCCCAACCACCCCTGCAACCCCCCAAAGGTGGCATGGCCCCCCCTCCCCACCCCGACCCCGAACATCACATCACCCATACCCACACGACACGCACGCAGGAACCACCTACACACTTACACGCACACACGCCGACATACATGCCTACATCCACACACACGGTCAGACACGCACACCCACATTCAAACATACAAGCACACATCCATACAGACATACCTACAGACATACACGCACTCATTCCCATACACACAACACCCCCGCAAGCATACATGCACTCATACACCCCCTCTACATACACAGACGCACACCCCCATGCACCCACACAACACACAACACCCCCCTCACCTCACGGATGATCGACTTACCTGGTCCGACGATCCTCCGGGAGGGGACGGGAGCCATGGGGGCAGCTCTGCCGACACCACACCGCCAACAGAACACCGCCACGGCGAATCACAGGACGTGATTCGCTGGGCGGTGTTCTGTTGGCGTGGCGGTGGATCAACCTCCACTTCCTCGCCTCCCGCCAGTATGGCTGTTGGCGGCTCTCCGTCCGTAAAAGGACGGAGAGCTGCCAAAGGTCATAATAGGCTGAGCGGCAAACCGCCACCACTGGCGGTCTTCCGCACGGCGGAAGACCGAGGTCAAAATGACCCCCTAAATGGTAACCTGGAGCTTCTTGGCTTTGAGGAGTATATTCTGCCCTATTAGCGGAACTGGTAGCCCTTACTAGAGAGTGCCATGTTTCTGCTCAGCTAAAAGTTACCATTTATATGGATAGCCAGCATGGATTTGGAATAGTCTATGATTTTGGCCAGTTATGGTCATGGAGAGGTTTCATGACCTTTTCTGGTTCACCTGTGAGAAATGGTGGGATAATTAAAGATCTGTTGCATGCTATTCAAATGCCTGAAAAGATTGCCTTGGTGAAATGCAGTGCACATCTGAAGTCTCAGGATTCGTGTCAGTGGGAAATGGATATGCGGATCAAGTCGCTAGGTTTTATGCATGTAACTGTATATTGTTCAAAGGTAAGTGGGAACTGTTACATGAAGAAGATGAGACATGACCAAGTATTACATTGAAAGTGATGGACACATTGGAGGAATTGAAAATTTTGCAGAATAAAGTTGACAGGGAGGAGAAAAGTTCATGGAGCAAAATTAAATGTGTACAGCAACAATATGAATTGTGGGTTACAGAAGAGGGTCAATTATTTTTGCCTATTAGTCTGTTGTCTCAAATGACTAGGTATTATCATGGTCAAGCACATTTTTGGAGGGATGCCATGATTCGGTTGTTCAAGCACGATTGGTTCAACCCAAGGTTTAGACAGGTTGCTGAAGCAGTTTACCATTGTTGTGTCATTTGCCAACTAATGAACATGGGAAAAGGGACAGTGGTTAATTTGAGCCACATTGGAAGAGCAGGAGGTCCATTCAGCAGAATGCAGATGGATTTTATTGAGATGCCTGTGTATGGAGGTTTGACATACGTGATGGTGATTATTGCATCTTTGGTCACTGGATTGAAGCTTACCCTACATGGAGAAATGACAGTTTCACAGTAGTGAAACTACTGCTTAAGGAACTGATACCTCGTTTCAGGTTTCCGATCTTTTTAGAATCAGATAGCGGAAGTCACTTCAACAATGAAGTAATTAAATTACTGTTGCAGCATTGAACATTGAGCAGAAGTTGCACTGTAGTTACCGCCCTGAGGCATCAGGACTAGTGGAACAAATGAATGGTACCTTGAAGTCAAGAGTTGCAAAGATGTATGCATCCACAAATCTGAAATGGCCCTACACACTTCCTTTTGTTCTGATGACAATGAGAAACACATGGAACAGGAAGACAGGATTGTCACTGCATGAGAACCCGATGGGCTGGGCCATGAGGTTGCCAGCAGAGACTGCAAATGCACTTGTCAACATTACAGATGATATGGTGTTGGACAACTGCAAAGATCTAGCTGATGCAGTTCCCTCTTTCTCTCAGAAGGTGGAAGCCACCACTCTGCCACTGATCCATGATCCAGGGCACAATCTGAAGGCTGGAGAGTGGGTTGTGGTCCGGAAACACATGGGGAAAATATATTTGGAGCCTCGTTGGAAGGGTTCTTTCCAGGTATTTCCGACTACTACCACAGCTGTGAAGTGCGCTGGAGTTCCAAACTGGATCAATGCCAGACATACAAAGAAAGTGATATGCCCGACTGATGAAAAAACAACGTTGTTGAAAGTACCAACAGCAGCAAAACAAGTCTCAGGGCCGGAAGGAGAACAAAGGGGAACTGAGGCTGAATCTGAGCCAGTTGAGGGCGTTTCAGTCACTCCTTTGAGACGAAGGGGAAGACCTCCAGGAGGGTAATGTTGAGCCTAGCTCAATTGAGGCAGCAAGGGAGCCTAGTCAAAGGAGGGCTTTCCCAGAAGCAGACGGTTTTGAGAGACAAACAGAGCAATTGCCAGACCCTGAGGGGGAAGGAGTTGAGGCGGATCAAAGTTACTATGATCTGACTCCAACTGGACCAGTTGCAGGCCCATCAGGAGGAAACACTACAGAGCAAGGAGAAGTTTCACATTGAAAAGAACATTGACAAAGGGTCTACTGAAAGGAGATAAGTGGCCGAAGTCACAAGCAAAGAGAAAGGAAGTAGGTGTTAAAACAACAATTGAAGAAGAAGTAGATACAACAAGGAGAGAAGATCTAAGTGAAGGAGAACTGAATTGTGATCAAAAGGTGAAAAGAAAAAGAATAGCAAGTCAGAGATACGCAGTTCCTAAATGGGCGTATGCAACCACAAGTGAATGGCAGAAAGAATTGTTGTCTTTTTGTTTTGACAGAGACATTCCAGGTTTTATATTTTGGCACTTAAAGAAAGCTGATGAACTGGACTGTTGGAATTTTTTTTTATAGAAAGAGACTGTTGAAAGTAACTGGAAAAGACTTTGAAAACCTGATTTGACTTTTTGAAACCTGATTTTGACAAGCTACTTACCGCTTTTGACAAGGGATCCTGGAAGAAAGACTAAGAGCTGTAAGTAACTGCTGAAAGAAGATTTTTCTTTTTGATTTTTGCTGCAGTTTTTCTAAATTCCTTTTCTGCTTTCTGATTCTTTACAGTTAATGAGTAACATTAGCCAGCAGGGTTGGAAAAATAGGTACTGTAAATATATGAGTATTGGTTTGGCGATTTTATGTGGGACATTGTTTGTGGTATTGATTGTGGTAATGACTGTTCTTGAAAAGAGCAAAGCCAACCATACTTCTGCTTTTGAAACAACTACTGCACTAACAGCAATAGAGAAGTTTAGGTAAGATGAGAAGTATTTGCATGAAGATACTAATTACTAATACTAATAACTTTCTTCTAATGTCTTCTATCGCTTGTTAAGTGAATATGTTGAGACAATGGCTCTGAGAAATTGTTATGTGTGTACACAGATTCCTTCATCAGTCGAAGAAGGAGTTACTTATCATAGTTTGCCTCTCACTT
Organism: Pleurodeles waltl; assembly: GCF_031143425.1. Taxonomy (NCBI): domain Eukaryota; kingdom Metazoa; phylum Chordata; class Amphibia; order Caudata; family Salamandridae; genus Pleurodeles; species Pleurodeles waltl. Next base: position 763,307,634 of record NC_090439.1, on the reverse strand, counting down.
CTGGGATAAGTTGTAGTATATTACTAACAAAATTCTATAACCAAGAGTATATCCAGTACTTTTACTCTAACTACAGTGTGGTGTTTTCGTTTGTCCCTATAATTAGGTATTTGAGTAGAGTAGCTAAGGGTAATGACATAGCATTAGTTAGAGGATTCTTTGAACCTATATTAACACTTGGCACGGTTTCTGCACACAGCAACTATTTGACATGCTTGCTTGCACCTTTAGAGAAGAGCTTCTTAGATCACACAAATGACAGGAGAAAGGCATTGAAGGATAAATTAGAAAAGGCTTAGAGAAAAGGACTTACAAGAATGATTATTATAGTGCAATTAAAAACACAAAGCAAATTAGCTCTAAATGCACAACGTGTAGGAAAACTTTGTATATATAGGTCTAAGTTACGCACTGACACTTTATGTGTGAGAACAAGTGAATGCAGACACATGTTTTTGCTTCAGAGTAAATGGACATTTATATTGAAAGGACAGGATCCAGCGTTTCCTGGTATATATTACATCTGTGGTCCTAAAGCTTATTAAAGTCTCCCAAGAGGATGGTATGGGACATGTTATTTGGGAATAGTTTTCCATAAAGAGTTTTCAAATGGATGACTTGAAGAAGTTTCCAGAATTGATATGAGAAAGATGAGTCTCCTTCTGGTATAGTGGGAGATATATTTGGAGCAAAAATTCCTTCAGTGGGAGTTGTTCTGAATTTGTTAAAGATTAGAAAGTTGTCTATTATTGTGGATAACAAGCTGACAAACCCTTCAGGAGCCATACTCCTGATAGATGTGGAATTAGCTGCTGAAAGAGCTATGATTCTTCAAATCGCTTTGCTTTAGACATTTTTTTAGGAAAGGAAGGTGGAGTTTGTAGAATGCTTAATTATAGGCATTGTTGTTCGTTCATTCCTGATAATAGTAAAGAAATTAGAAGCTTACTTACTAATCTGACTAATGAAAGTGCTGATTTGAAAGTACTGAAAGAACCAGGTGTTTGGGAGAAAGTTGGCAAAGGTTTTGCTTCAGTGGGAAATTGGCTCAGCAACATTTGGAAAGGGATCTTATTGAAAATTAAACAGGGGATGTTAATTATCATGATTTGCCTAATTGGTATATGGGGAATATGTGAATTGTGTAAAAGAATACAATTGAAAAGGTCAAAGAAAAATAAATCAGAGGAAGGAAGAAAAGAAAAGGGAAAAATGTTTAGGGAAAATTCAAAAAGGGAACAAAGATTTGAAGGGATTGAAATGACAGAATTTTTGCTGATACAAAAAGTTGTGACTGATAGCTTAGTGTGATTACATATTTAGTCATCAGAGGAGGGATTGTTAGAGCAGGTATTTTAATAAAAATATGAATGAATATTCATCTATTCTGAGTAATGTATTTGCGTAGAAAATGTATTAACATAGAGAAAAATAAGTCACACATTTGAAAATGTGCCCACGTGAGTGGCCGCCAATATTCACGAAGAATACTTATTTTCCACTGTGCTGATTGAATGTGCTGGTAGCTAAAAGTCTTTCTCATGAGAACGCTTGCTAGAAGTTGATGCTCTTGTTAAATGTAACAGTATAAGTGTAATGTGTGTAAGACTGACTTTCTTAGGAGGAGAACAATAGAGGCTCTGACTGGAGGACAAGCTGCAAAAATATTGTTACCTGATGAGGCGGATGATGAGAACGGGACAAAAGGAGCCAATCAGCAACATGTGAGCTGAGTACTAGTAAAAATTATAGATGTTAAGTTTTAGTTTTATTTGACAAAGTGCGAACATGTAACCCCTTGACCAGTAGGGACTTGGGAAGTAGAAAAGCCATTACTTTACTGAGCGTCTAGAGACATGCTTAACTCTAATGCTTAAAGACTGTGTTTTCTAAACTTAGATGCTGAATCCTGATGCCTTGCTGACCAAACTGATTTCCTGATGGGGAAGAGTATCTCATCACTTGATCCACTTGAGGAGAGGTATACTGTTATGCATGTGTTTTGTTATGCCTATTTGCTTTTTCTTTCTAGTTACCAACCACACTATTTTGATAGAGCCATAGTTAGATGCTTTCTAAATTTGTTTTGACTAAATTTTTTTGCATGAAGCCAAACATGCTAATGCTAACCTGGTGTTAAATAAGGATCCTCATTAATGAAAGTTCGCTATGTGGAGTAACAATCAATGTCCTTCCTTTACTGAATAAATGTATGTGATATAGTTTGCGCAATTGTTCTTGTTATTAATTTGCACTGTAACCTTAGAATGTGTAATTATTCAAGCCTTGATAAGAGTACAGTTTTTTCGCCACTTTGGGCAGCCAGTGATGTTCCTGTATGCTTATCAAATGATTTAGAGATTATCTCATGTGACATTAGCATTGTAAATATAGGGAAATATATATCCTAACTTTTACTAAAAAAAGGTGTGGTTATTCATGACTGAAAGGTCATGGTGTGTGATAATTACTGACTCCAATTGATTACTAATGCTATTGATTATCATTAATTATTGATGCTATTGCTACTGATTGGTTATTGATTATTGATTATTGATCTGCATGTACTGAATCTATGGTGGGAACATCTTAAATGTGAGTAAAAAGGTTCATCGACCTATTCGCGTCCCCTTGTAAGTTTACATATTAGAGTCCAACACGCTAACAAGTAAGAGGAAAATGTTATCCAAAATTGGAACTGTAAGAAGCCGGGGGCATGGGACCAGACATTAGAGCTTTCCACTCTCCCCATTGAGGACCACAAATGCTTACATGTTTGACATTGCCCTAATTGGCAAATGTAATTCACTTGTAACTTTATAGAATATGGCAGTATTTGTACCCAGGGTCTTTATTTAAATGTGACAAGTGGCCTGCACAATTCCTTTTGCCACCCCTTAAAGTAGCACTTTAAAACATGCCTTAAGGCCTGACTTGCAGCCTATATGTAGAGTTTTAAACTCTCATTTTCACCTGCCAAAATAAACTGTTTGTAAGGTCTAACCCGTCCTTTTTAGTACTTAGAGGCCATCCCGTCCTTTTAGTACTTAGTATGTCCTAAAATGCCCACAGGGTGGGATGCGTGGTATTTAAATAGTATGACCTGTATACTTAATATTTTACGTTTCCTTACAGTGAAAACTCCCACCCCCATGGAAATTGGGTTACAGGCTGGGGGCGATGGGGTGAAACCCTACTCAAGCAGCAACCACTATCATTGTCGGGGTAAAACACAAGCAAATCACAAATTAACCAGTGCGCAACCCTTTGGTAGCTTGGTACAAAGCAGTCTGGCTTAACTTAGAGGCACTGTGTAAAGTATTTATGACACACTTCAAAGTTCAAACTGTAATAAACTGAAAACAAAACAGAAGAAAAATCCCGGACCAATTCAGAAACATAGAGTACAATGTAATAAATTATTTGACACCCAAACGACAAAACTCCATTCAATAGAACTGCAGATATGTAATTTCAACGATTTCAGGAAAAATAGTGCCTAGAAGCACAAAGCTCAAATTGTGGTAATCTGGTTGCACTGGACCAGGACAAAAGTCACAAGTTTAGGTCAATCGCGATGGAGCAGGGGCCGGATAAAGGGACCAAGTTAGGCCTGCTCAACAAACCATCTTAAATCCTGATTTACAAAGCTTTGTGATTTCCCACATCAAGAATGCATCTCAAAAAGACGGTTCAGAGGAAGCTACGGGGCTGCACTGTGGAATCCTACCATCATCCTCATCGAGGCTACAGTTTATGAGGGGCTTGCGATGCAAAGGACTGAATCAAGGATGCGTCACACAGTGGCAGTTCCAAGGAGACTGCAGGCTGCAATGCGAGGTCCACCGTTATAGATGCGTTGCACTGCAGTGGTTCCGAAAGAAAGTTGCGAGGACACAAGTCATGCTGCATCACTTCTGACCACCGGACAACAGCTGGGCTGGCAGAACACTTTCCAGCCCACTTCCAAGGGTCCAGGACTGGGATGGCATCACCTAGGGGGGCAAGGCTTACAGCAGACTCAGTTAAGGTGCTGGATTTGAGGGGTTGGCACCATATTATGCACCTGAGGCTATCATCCAGAGCACAATCAACTAGCCCTCGGAGTCAGTCTTGTGTTCCTGGGATCAAGATGCAGGTCGAGTCTTTTCAGTCAGGTAACAGGGCAGCAGAACAACAGAGTAGCAATCTTTCTTGCAAAACAGCACAACAGTCCCTCTGAATCTTTCACAGCTCCAGAGGTGTACGGAAGAGTTAGGTCTGAGGTTCCATTACTTATACCTGTTGCCCACTTGGAAGTAGGAGAATGCTCTTGGGGCTTCCACCCCAGAGGTGTTTAGAATTTTCTGCCTCCCTGCTCTGACTCTAGCTTTGTCTGGGTGCACAAAAACCTTTTTAGAATGTGCTGGGCAGAGCCTTTATGATGTGCAAGTGTGGTAGCTGGCAGCTTCTCACCTGCATCAAGTCTTACATGGCCCATCCTACCAACAACTATTCCCCATTTGTCTCAGTGCCTGGGAGCAATGCACATAGACCACCTTCCAGTCATACGATACTTGGCATGTGACCCGGGATAAAAATTGCAGACACAAAATGAACGGGACAAGAAATTGGCAACTTTCTAAAAGTGGCATTTTCAGAATTGTAAATTAAAATCTGAGTTTACCATTAAAGAGTGTTTTAAATTACAAGTCTTTAGACACCAAAGTCAACTATTCTACCTGCTCCCACTTATAAAATATAATACGTTAACCCAGTGTAATCCTATGGGAGAGGCAGGCCTTGCAGTAGTGAAATACGATTTTAAAGATTTCTTTTACTACCAGGACATGAAAAATTAAAGGTACGTGTCCAACTTTTTAAATATACTGCACCCTGCCCTATGGTCTGCATAATGCCTACTCTAGGAGTGACTAAATGTATAAAACAAAGGAATGCTTAGGCCTTGCAAAAGGTTTCTTTTGCTAGGTAAAAATGGCAGAGTAAAACTGCACCCGTGCTGCAATGGTAGTCCTGAGACACAAATAAAGGGCTAGTTAGGAGGGTGTCGCAATAAGTAGATCCGCCAGTAACATTTAGTTTACATGTAGCACCACTTTACTAGAGAATTATAAGTGAATTAAATTGTGCCAATTGTGTGTTAGCTAATTTTACCATGTTTTAAGGAATGAACATATGCCCTTTAGCACTGGTCATCAGGGGTAAAGTGTGCAGAGTTCTAAGGCCAGGAAAAATGAGATCAGCAAATTGGAGGAGTAAGGTTTGGGGGAAGACCAACCTAAGCCTGACAGGTCGAATGCTTCCAAAGTGGTTTTGCACTGCAGCAAGGCTTGCTCTCCCATAGGAAAGAAGTGGGTTACTTTATTACAACTTATACTGCTAAAATTCAGTTTGGGGGCAACACAAAAAATTATAATAATAGAGTGACTAAATCCAATAGTAGTTTATAATCCAACTTAATAGTAAGGTCATATTTTCTATGACCATTTTGAAAATTAAACTTTTAGAAACCTGTCATTTTACTGCCTAAGCCAAATGTGCTTTGGCAGTGTCATCTGACTGCTAAAAGACCCCCATCCCCCCCCCGTGGTGTGATATGGATTGCTTCCAGAAGGTGGAGAAAAGCCTTAGGGGTAGAGAGGTATTTTTCCTCCTTGAGCAGGATGGCCTCATGGCTTTGCCCAGCACCTTCATGAGCTTCAAATGGTGCCTGGCCGATGTAGCTCACACCTAGGCCTACCTACTTTTGTCTTTAACTGAACCCATATTTGTTGATCTCAGAATTCCTCACAAGTTAGACCTCCTATCCAATGACTAAGTGCTTGTTCTTTACTGTTTCAACATGGTAACTTTGGCATACACCTAATTGGCAAATGTAATGCACTGATAAGTTCTTAGAATATGTACCTAGGGCCTGTAAGTTAAATGCTAAAATGGGCTGCAGTACTCATTGTGCCACCCCCTAGAGTAGCACTGTAAAACTTGTCTTCAGGCCTGCCCTGTCATTTTGAGCTGCCAAATAATACCTTTTGCCAGGCTTAAACCTTCCTTTTTAATACTAAGAAGCTGAATCCCCCATGGTGGGACCTAAATGCTCATTGGGCAAGGTGCATGGTATTTCAAAAGTAGGACATGTATATTTAATATTTTACCTGCCCCAGGATTGAAAACCCCCCAAGGTGGGTTTTCACTGTAGCAAGGCTGGGTCTCCTGTAAGAAAACACTGGGTTATTTTATAAAAACATATTCTGCTTGATTTCAGCTGGGGGGGAGGGGGCAGCTAAAACATGATTCAATAACTCACTTTAAGAATAATTTATGATTCAACCTAATGGCAAAGTTGTATGTTATTTAGCGATTTTGAAAATTACACTTTTATAAAGTTGTCAATGTATTGCCTACACCAAATCTGCTTTTCTGCCAGTGTTCAATGCCAACTGACTGTTGACTGGGTCCCCTGTGGTGAGATGTTGATTGACAGTGGACAAAAAATCTTGTGTGTGTAGAGGTTTTTTTCTTCCTTCAGCAGGATGTCTTGGAGGCTGTGACCAGCACCTTCCTGAGTTTCAAAGGGTGCCTGAAAGTTGTAGCTCACACCTAACCCTGCCTTCCTATGTCTTATGAGACAGCTTGGCAACAAATCAGTGGGAAGGGGGAGCTTCCCCAGAACTGGATTGGAGGGACCACAAGGGAAGGTTTGCCCATATCCATAGCCACTCCTTTAGGTGGTCAAATGGAGCTCTGCTATGTTGGAATTAGGAAGGAAGGGACACTGTAGGATAGATTACAATAAAACACACAAGAAATGTGCAAAAAGTAGGAAGGTTCACCCCGGGAACGTTTATCCCTTTGGTTAGGAAGTGACGAGGTGGTTCTCCCACCCACACACTGGCACTGGGCATAAATATTGCAACCAGTAACCTCCTCATAATGCCCTTAGACATGTCACGATTCAGAAGAAGGATTGCCCTGCTGCCTGAAGGTCCTGAAGAAAGACTGGATGCTCTTGCCTTGAACATAGGACCCCAGAAGTATCTCCAATGGTCTGTTGGCTGAATTCCTGTTTGAGCTACATGGACCCAACAAGCTTCCAGAGGCCTCTTCCTGCAATTGTCCTGGTTACTAGTTCAAACTGGACCTGCCCTGGAACCTGCTGCTGTCCTCTATTGGAGTACTAACAGCCAGGTGGTGCCCTCCATACCCTAGAACCTTGGAGTGTGTTAGGTCATACTCCCCTTGCCTAAGGCTAAAAGCTTAGACTTGGAGCAGTTTCTACATATTTCTGCTCCGAGACCTGTGTGGAACCAGGGAGTACCTAGAAAGAGCATCTGGCCTCATTTAATACTCTTCAACTATAGCCTGCAGCCTTGCTCTGCTGAGGAAATTCGTAGCTCAGGGAAAACTTCTAACTCCAAAGGTAAAAATCTTCACCGGGTCTCCTCGGCTCAGAATCTTGACTTTTTACGCTCTGAACTTTTCCTTCATTCCCCCCCATCTTTGGATCCAGCCTGGTGCCTTTCCCCGATAAAGACTTTTGCTTCTGAAAGCAACTCTTTGACCTGGGGCTCAATCTGGTCCTTGTATCCTCCCCATATGCACTACTGTTCACGTTAACTTGTGATTTTGACCCGGTATTGTGCAACCAGATACCCACATTTGGGTCTTTTTTACTTTTTGGCACCAGTTTTTAAGTCAAATTTTTAAAAATCATATTTCCAGTTCTGCTGATTGGATTTTTGTCACTTTGGTGTCATTTTATGTGTTAAAATGTGCTCTATGTTTTTTAAGTGGTTTAGGATTTTCCTTGTGTTGTGTTTTTACTTCAATACTTGTTGACTGCTGCATAAATACTTTACACATTGTCTCTAAGTTAATCCTGACTGTTTTTGTGCCAGTCTACCAGACAGTTAATCACAGGTTTATTTAATTACTTTTGTGGGTCACCCTGACAAGGACTGTGATTATTATTTGAGGTCGGTTCTCCCCAATGTCAACAAATCCTTCAATTTCTTACAAAGACTAAGAGGCTCATTCTGAATTCGGTGGTCTTTACCTTAGACCACCGAAGTCACAGGCTCCAGAGGACCGCCAGAGCTGGCAGTCTTCTGACCACCATCTTCCGAGTACTGAAGGACTTCTGCCACAATTTCCAGTAGTCGTGCTGGATTGTCGGCTGTGCAGAGGCAGTTCCACCTCAGGCTCCCCTGCCAAAAGGACTCTGCCAGCCGTATTACGACCTGTAATACGGCCTGGCAGTATCCTGATGGTGGGGCGCTGCCGGCGATGGGAGAGCTGGGTCCGTCCCCTCAGGGAGGAGCACCTTGTCGGACGAGGTAAGTGTCCTCCGCAAGGGGAGGGGAGCAGGGTGTGTGAATAGGTGTGTGTGAGTGTGTGCATGTGCGTCATGAATGGGGGAGGGAGGGGAGTGTTTGTGCGTGCGTGTGTGTCTGTGTGTAAATGTGTTGATGGTGATTCGTGTGTGTGCGTGTGAGTGTAAGGGTGTTGTGATTGTGATGGAGTGTGTGTCATGGTGTACGTGTCTGTGGGTGCGTGTGTGTATGCGGGGGAGGGGTTAAGTACATGGATCGGGAGTGGAGGGTCACTACTGGGATCAGGGGGTTGGGATAAATATGGGGATCAGGGGGACTGGAGGTCCCTACTGGGATCAAGGGGGTCACTACTGGGAGTGGGGGAGTCATCTACCGGCAACAGGAATGCAAATTCCTGTTGCTGGTAGCCTTTCTGCCAGGGATTTTGTGATGGTGCCACTGCCACGGAATTCCATGCAGAAAGGGGAATCGGAATACCGGCGGCAGTATTGGCTGGCCCACCGGGTCGGAGATGCTCATCTCCGTCCCAGAGGGTCCAACCGCCCTGGTGGTAGGAACAGGTATATAGCGGTTTGGCACAGGCCAAACTGCCACACTCATATGGCAGTCTGCACTGTCACCCTGGTGGTGGTCAAAAGACTGATGCCGGCGTGGCAGTTCAGTTACCGCCATACACAGAATGACCGCCTAAGACTTATACTCATGCAGTTACTCATCACCTGGAGTGCCTCAGTGGGCAAAAATGATGCACTAGAATTTGGCCAGAGCAATCACTTGTGGTTGCAAAATTTGCACGTATCCCACCAATAGGATTTTTTTTGTTTTAAGGTGATGACATGAGTGTTAAGGGTTTTTCCCAGATGTGTTTCCAATGTTCACTACCAAATCCATGCTGCAACTCACTGATTAAGCATAACAAGCCTGTTTTTATGTTCCCGTTCTGAGGGAATGTGATCTGGGAGTCAGCGGTGGACTGTTTTTAAAGGAGCAGGTCCAGGACTGATTTGCATCTACTTGCTTCCCTTCTAGAGTGACACACTGAGAAAACATGATGGACTGGAATGAGGTCCCAAGAGATTGCCAGTAGCTGAGATTTCTGCCAGCATCCCCCCATCATCTTTAATTGTTTTTATGTGACATCCTGACTGCAATGGTATATCCAATCAAGGATTTTGTGTTTATGCTAGCTTAGGAACTAACAGAACTAAAATGATCTGAGGTCACTTGTGTTCCCATTGAGAGGGGATGTGGTTTAGCAGTTCTGAATGGATTGTGGGGATTGAAACTAGACCAAGAGTAGGAGGAGCATTGGGCAAAAAGCTATGGACTGAAATGTAGCCCTGAGCAATTGCCATTGGCGGAGGTCTTTGCAAGGATTCCACTCATAAACTTTTCATGTTTGATTTGCACATGTGTTATGCTAAATTTTTCATTGACTATCTTTTCTCAAATGACCAAGTGGCTTGTAGAGTAACTTGAGGAGCAGTATGTTGGATTAAAAGTTCTGCTACTTAACAATGCAACAGGCAGTCAAAAAGGAATAGGGGGACCCTTGCTGAGCTCGCTGGGACACTCTAGGAGGCAGAATATGAGGTGGTGTGCCTGTGCAAGCATGCAAAAGCTATGATGCACGGAGAGGTTGAGAGAAAAACACAATTCTGGCTAACATGTTTTTGTCCCCAGAGGTGTTAGCAGACACTGCGGCAATAGAGAGATGTTCAGGTGAGTTGATATGCAATACTGTTAGCATGCTGCTCGATTTCGTTAAGTACTACTCTATAGGTCACTAGTCACTTCCATGTGCAAATCTCTATAATGTTACTTTCATGACAATGCCATGACTTGGTTTGGTGTCACCCATCGACTGTATCTTGGTGAGCATTTTTCTCGGCTCAAATGAAGACTGAGGTATAAGGTTTGCATGTTGGGCAGCAATATTCTGTTAGTGAGCTCAGCATTTGGTCTCAGCGGCTATTACTATCAATGTATGCGGATGGTGTCTTATTGTTCATTAGAAATCCAGGGGCCAGATTTATCATGATTTGACACAGTGCAATGCAGCAAGACAATTTGCTGCACTGAGTCAAATGGAGAGGACAGAAATGTGCCATATTTACCAAGATATGATGCATTCCAGCTCCCTCACTGCGCTGATGCACTCGGTGCTGCCTAACGGCCAATGAAACAATCTTGCACCATGGTTCAAGAGTGACTGCATTTCAGGCAGGATTGCTTGTCTGCAGAAAGGGACACCTTCCCACAGAAATACACTCCTTAGAGGCTTTTTCCCATTTTTAAGGGTATTGCACACTTTGGAAGAGGAAGCAATGAGGATAAATAAAGATATTTCTCCTCGTGCCTCTTTTGCGAAAGCGTACTAGCTTGATGCTTTCCCAGGTTTAGTAGTGATGGTAAAACTGGAGATGTGCCAAAAAAGCATGGGTGGCTGTGTGGGAACACACTCCACCTATTTAACTCCTTTCAGGTGCAGAGTAACACAAGGCAGTGACTCATGCTGCCTTGTGTTACTCCAGATTTACCAAGCAATGCAGGACCACTCAAGGTGGCCTTGCGTGGCTTCGTAATTCTGAGTTAAGGATTGCGTTGCCCTAGTGTCACCTTGCAGGAAAAAAGAGCAATGCAATCCTCTGATAAATCTGGGCCCACATATCCATGTTTGTTAACTGCCTAGAGGAATACATTGCTTTCCAAAACAATAGGAGAGGGAGTTGGAGAAAAAATTGTTGACTTGAAGCTTCTCTCCTTCATAAACAGTGATTGTTAAGTTTAGAACGAATGAGAAGTTGTCAGACATGTGGCATTGACAGCAAACTCTGCAAGTTGCCCTTACACGTTTTTCGCAAACGTACAAATCATCCTTTTAAGGTAGCACGTTCAAACCGTATATGCTAGCGAGTCAGGGCCCACTGATGAAGCACTCACACCTTAGGAGGGCTTTTGCCTTCTAGACACGAAATGTGCTGAACAGTCCAGTCTGAGCTGGTTGTAGTACTGTGGATTATAAGCAAAGTTTTCGAAAGATACAATTAGAGCTTGTTTTTAAAAAAGTGCACAGGTTTTCACATTTTAGAGCCCGTATTTAGCACTTGTTTTTATTATCTAAGTTAATGGTACCCGAATATTCGAACACAGATGGATGGCAGTTTGAGTTGGTTCCACTGTTCATCTACATCACCTCAAATCACACCAGAAGTTATCAGTAGCTCTCAATTAGCAACACACCTACAGACCATCAACATGACATGCTCTTGCTTTTTTAAATGCATTTTTTGCGTTAGAGGTTTGCACCACTGGGCCATTGTTAACAGAGCACTCTAGCCTAGTTGTTACTCGCATTCACCTATGCCACCCTTTCCGATATGGCAAATGAAAGCCTTCTCTTGCCCCTTCCAAGCTTTGCATCCTTTGGGGCTTTCGTGACTTGAATGACAAATGAACCCATCATCCAATTCTGCAACTACTTAATCATCGGTACAAATTTTTACAGTAAGAGTTCTGCCCTTTCAAGGTGGGACTTGGTAATGTCATGGATGGCCGTGTGAAGAAAACAGCTGTAAACGCAACTACAATAAAGTGCTGCTAAATAGTTTAATACAAGGATGATGCAGTTAACGATGTGTGCACTGGGCATTAACCACGTATTATCCTCCATGACAGTAATATTCGCAAAGAATACGAGTATAGATAGGGAGTCTTTTTTTTCTTTTTTATGGAGCCCTTCATATCAGCTTTGGCAGGTTTAGGAAATGAGGCAAAGGGATATGAAATGCGTGGCCCAGAATCATGTACAGTGGTCAGGTATAGACTGCATAGATTTCAAACACGGCTCTTACAACTGAGTTACTTTCTGTTCATTGGAGGAGGGGGGGCGAGACCGGCCCCCTTTTTGGGGGAGCAGCACTTATTTTTCCTTATCTGACATTTTCAGAGAACAGGAGGGGTGAAATATGAATAAACGGGAAAGAAGGCCCCTAGTTCCAAAGCAGAGATTTGGGCTCTGCCACCCTTTCTTTTACAAACTAAGCACTGTTTCTGTTCTTATTGCTGCCACAAGGACGGTGCCCCGGGTTGCTAAGGTTGTGTTACTAGATTAATTCATGGCATCAGAGACATGAGGTTCTAGTCATGTTCCTCCTCTTTAGAAATAATGTTTTCAATTGTGTTACTTAAATTGGTTCAGTTAAAATTAATGGGAATTGTTACCCCCAAAATGCAATAGGTTTTCAACAGACAGCCCTGGAGTAGAAAAAAAGCGTCCTTGATAACATTAACTCGTCTAGTTACCTTAGCCAAAGTGTAATCAGGGGGTAGGAGCATATATGCCTCTAGTTGGTGTATATGAATACAACTAGAAGGGGTATTGTGAGTGCTTCAGCTGGAAAGTGTCTAGTCCTAGCTTGGGATACAAGTGTGAAAAGTGTTAGCAAGGCAAAGTGTTATGACTTAGTCCTCATATCACAAGGGTGAGCGACAACTGACTGGTAGGACAGGGAAGAGCAAAATACACCAGCCCTTCCTTATAATCAGTGAAGCCTTTATGTAGGAATTGTGTAAACACAATTGTCGTAGTTGGACTTTTGCTCTAGGCAAGACTGCTGGTTTAAGGATGACAGTACTTATGTATGTTGACAACTCCACCAACAATAAAGGTGTACAAAAACCATGAGAAAAAAAACAAGCATTGGCAAAGCCAAAAGTCTAGCTGCCAATTCCAGATGTATTGACTGTGCCAGTGCTTGTTGAAATTGGCGAAAACTGCTTCCTACAAAGGCAGTGAACAGAAAATAGGCGTGGATGTGCCTATGCCAACTGTCAGGCTAAAACTGGGAGCCATATTAGTGGACTAACCATTCAATAAACTGATTGTTAGATTTGACCACAAAGGAATGTCTAAACAAATGCATAGTAAATCAGGTGAAAGCAATTCTTTGTGTGACGTTTGTTCATGTTGGTGTAATTATAACCTTTTACACGTTTAAAGATGAATATTGATATTCGCGTGCCATCGCGCACTGGCACTTTGTTCTTTAATTCCAGAATGGGAGCGTCTGCGTTACGTTTTTGGAAGGTGTCCAGGTTGTAAATAGGCTTAAATTGTGCGCGCGACAGCTGGGAGCAATGTTTTCTTTCCTCCCCCTGTATGATTGAAGGCGGTTCCTTCTGAAGTGTGACCCGCTTACTCTTCAGGGATTCCTGTGGATTTCAGCCATAACTCATAGGTACCGCGCTCGTGCTCTTTCTTTCCCCCAAAAGAGTGCTAAAAATGTAATTAATAGTTATTTATCTTAACACTAATGGAGGGACAGGAGACAAAAACTAGCACAGGGAGCGCGCTCATTAATAATAATAAAGCCGGTATGTAAACAGCTATACAGTATGTTTAGCTGTGAAAGGACTGCGTGGTCAGATCATGACGTAATGCATCTCTTAACAGTGGAAGCGTAGCACTCCCTATTTATTTTTCAGAGGTTAATTATGTGACATTTCCTGCTACTCAGATCACACAAAAGGATATGTTACATCAAATGTATATACCAATTCTCGTTATTTTGCGAAAATAATGACACCCATGGATTTGCTCAAAGTTCTGGTGTATAATTCACTACAATTCACATGGGGAGAGTACACATGTTCTATAAATATTAACCCAGTATCAAATTACTAAAAATATGCACTGGTTTTAGTTTTTTCAGTCCCTTTTCTGCAAAATTTGGCGTGCTTAAAAGCAGGCACACAGTCGATAAGCCTTCCTATTAGGAATCACCTTTAGTACTGTAATGTTTTAAATTTAACATTTTTATTGCAAGCACCTGACAACCACATTTTTGCAGTGACTGGTTTTCTTTGTGTTTTTTCTACATTTTAGGGGCAAGCACGCGGAGGTGCTCTGGACCTTGTTGTAATCTCTAACCACGCCCATGTCACGCCCGTCACTTTCATTAATTTGTGGGCTTGCCTTTTAAAAATGGATTGATTTCATTAGTGAAAGGCATGCATGCGTCATGCCTTATCTAGTGTTTAGCCCTCCTCGAGCGCACTGGTAAACTACTGAAAACAAACAACTCTCCACGTTTTCAGCATGGCTTCTGGACTACTTTATCTTTTCATTTCCTGTGCAGCGCAATCTTGCTGGGCAGAAATCGAGCGCTTTGCATGATTTCGACCCTATTGCATGGATAATTGCACCTTTTTTTTAATGGTTATATGGATAACTGCACTTTTGCCAGTAACATGGATAATTGCACTCTTGCCAATAAGTTTCACTGCAAGCGAACTTCTGTTTCCTTTTCTGTGTCTCCTTCACACTCATGGCAACCATCGGCTCGCATATGTGAAACTGTTTTACTTTTCATTATTAGTTTATATGGCAAGAAAAGTCCGATTAGGAGTTTACAACGCTAATAGCTCTAATGCGAGCAAACGCGAAACTCGTTGCATTGCAAATGCTTGTTTATTTTATTGGCATTGCATGCAATAAAAAAAATAAAAAAACTTGGTGAACCATCTTACCAAGGCCACACCTACTGGTTGCTTGTTTTGTGAATAAGCTTGTTTTGCACAGGGTTTCTGGGTTTACATTCCTATCTAGCGAATCCAACTCTCTAGTGATGTTACCTTAGATAACTCTTAGGCCATATATTTGTAGGAGTCACACTACACAGGCTAGCAGGAAAAGTTGCTGCCCTGTGTTGTATGACCAGGAGAGAGCAGAACAGTGCCTTATCAACTAAGTTGTGATATTGTTTTGCTCTCTCCCTGCACTGGCACATTTTTGATTGCCATGAGCCAATGCAGACACCCTGGTGTCATAGTGCTTTGTGGAAAGCATAGGTTTTCTGCTGGTAGGGGTCCCTTCCAGTAAAAAACTAAGCTTTGAGGTGTTTTCCACTTTGTATATGTGCTGTAAAATACAGCACACATGCATAGTGAGAAAAAATAGGAGAAATTAAAAAAATTATCCTAGTTACGCCTGGCTACGGAGGTGGAGGTTTTACAGATCTTCATACATAGAGATTTGTGTCAAAATCAATGGGTGGTTTCATGGGAATGCCCCCTTGACCCAAAGTAATGTGTGGCTGCTCATTGCACAGCTCTGCCTTACTTTGGGTTACAATTCAACACAAATCATGATTTATGTTGGATTGTAAATCCCATATGACCAATTTGCATCTGGGTCTGAGAGGCATTTTTAAAGTAAACCAATCAAATATTTAATATTTGATTGGTTGACTTTAAGAATGCCTCAGGCATATTTTCATTCTGCAGTGCCTTAATTAAATTATGCACCGCCCCCTCTATGCACAATCATCATGTCTTAACATATTTACAAAAAGTTGAAAGAGTGCCTTAACTATTTTCAGCCACTCTACAGTGCAAATGACCCTTTACTTTTCTCATTCCATCGTTGAGTCAATACCCCTCCATTGTGAGTGAGAGTAGTTCTGGATCATAAACAGCCAGTATAGATTTGGTCAATTGCTCACCCTAAATCTTACAAAATACGAACAATCAAAAATTAACCATTGTATATTCTTTGATTTCTACATTTTTATGAAGTTATCAAGATACTGTGCAAACTTTCGCAGTATGAAATGTAAGTAGCATTAGAAATCAACCCTTTAATGGAAGATGCTGTAGCCAATGAGAGAACCTTTATTTTTTCAAACTTTTCCCGAAGGACATTATTTTCATTTTAGAGTAATTGACATGTTTCCTATTTTCTTATGGATCATTCCCTAATTGAACCGTATGTCCCTACAAACCCGCTTGCCTTCAACCATAGATGACCGTTTCATCCACAAACAACAACATGGATATCCTTCTGGCAACCAACCTTTGTTAGCAAACAGTGCAATTTAGTTGACAAGCATTTAAATCACTTAACCAGAAACTATATAACAAAGTGGCCAAACATAAATACGCATCCATCCTGGAGGCCTTTAGCCACCTTTACTTTGCCTGAGGGTGAACCATGTATTCCTACTATGGAATTATCTTGTCAAATGAGGTGTAAGACCAACGGGCTGATCATAATTTGTGAGTTTCCTACATAGAGCAAGGAGACCCATGCTATATAAAATCATTGGGATTTTGTCTTCATTTTCTATATCCAGATGTTTTCAAATCTCTACACTATGAATGGGTCTTATTAAATTATACTTCAATGACAGCCTTCCCATGACAAGAAGGTCTATATTAATTTAAGAATAAAATGATAGGAAATACTCTTGCACGGTTGATGCTGGACTTGGTTACTGTTAGACCTGGTATTTTCTGATGGATCACTCTTGGTTTTTGTCTTCTTTTGCTGAACCTGTTTTTGATGGCTTTTATGACTCTGCACACTTTACTCCTCGTGCTAACCAGTGGTAAAGAGCTGGTGCTCTCTTCTTTAAACATGGTAAACTTGGTACACACCTGACTGTTACATTTGATGTGCTCATAAGCCCCTAGTAAATTGTGAAACATGTAAACAGGGCCTTTAAATGAAATGCTACAAGTGTGCTGGAGCACTAATTGTGCCACTTTCTAAAGCAGCACTGAAAAACATGTCACTCATGTCACCGCAGCCTGGAGTGCAGATTTAAACTGCTGTTTTGAACCAGAAAACTAAACCTTTTGTTCAACCTCAACCTTAATAATACGTATGTCTCCCCTAATATAAATGCTAAAGGACCAAAGGGTAGGGTGCATTGTATTTAAAAAGTAAGACATAAACTTAAGTTTTAAATGTCCTGACGGTGAAAAACCCTAAAGTCATTTTTCACTGAAGCAAGGCTTCCTGTCCCATAGACTAACAGAGCATTACCTACCTTAGTACACTTAATAAGTGATCACTTTAGTTTGGGTTACTGATAGAGAAATACTTTTTCCTCTCATATGACTTGTAATTTAAAATCCACTTTAATGATAAAATCAGATTTAAAAAATAATATCCTGAAAATTCCACTTATAGAAAGTTGCCATTTCCCGCTCTAAACCAAATGTGCATTTCTGCCGGTATCTAGGGTTACATGACCATTAATGGCTCTTCCGTGATGTGATGTGTAGTCCTTCAAGAAATAGTGACAAAAGGGCCTTGGGTGTGGGAAACGGTGTTTGTTTTCTGCCATTGAGATTGTACTAAGCTGTTTCTGAGCTTCAAAGCAGAGCATGAGGACTGTCCCCATCCCCTTCCTGACATCTGCAGCTGCCTGTTCTGCACTGCACTGGCAAATGTAGCTGACACCTGGGCCTCCCAGCCCTTGTTACCCTAGACAGTGTGGAGCCAGACCCAGGGAAAGGAAAAGAACTGACCAGAAGCAATTTAGGGGTAGTCAAAGGGAGGAAACCCCTCAAACAGGCCGGCACTGGGTAAAAAGGGGCACCCTCAGAACTTCTCATAAGAGCACTGGGGAACTTTTGAATATGGTCGTACCCTGACCCATCCGCCCTCCTCTTCGTGGTTGGAGAATTCCTCCACCTTCTGCCAAAGAGTTGCTAACTTCTTTAAGAACAAAATCATTCAGCTGTATGCAAATTTTGCTCAACTCCCTCCAGAACGGGATGGAAGCGATCAGGAGGGAACCTCAACCCTAGATTCCAGCCCTTAGCTGACCTGTTTTTCACTCCTATCGGCCAATAGAATTACCGAATTGCTGGAAGGAGTTAAGTCTGGCTCACCTAATGACCTTTGCCCCCTAGGATACTAAGGTTAGTACCGGACTGGGTTTCTGCCTTCTTGGAACCAGTGTATTCTGATGTCTTAAGGGAAGGGTGTTTCCCTCCTGCCTGGAAGGAATCCATTGTGATCCCTCTTATAAAGAAACCAGGCGGTGAACCTAATGATATGAAAAATCTACAACCCATTTCCCTACTACCCACCACTGCCAAGCTTTTGGAGAAACATCTCAATACTTAACTGGCTCACTTTCTTCAGGCCAGTGGCGGATTTGACCCCTCTCAACATGGGTTCCATCAAGCTCACAGCAAGGAATCCGCACTGATATCCTCGGCCGATATCATTCATAGAAGAGTGGATCAGGGAGAGGGCACCATCTTTGTTCTACTGGACCTTTCCACAGCGTTTGACACCATATCCCCTCAGCTGTTGATCCAGCGGCTCTATCAGGCTGGAGTAAGATAAAGATCCCTCGATATTCTCAAATCTTTTCTCACAGATAGATTTATCACAGTGAGCTGCGGAGATCACACGGCGACCCCGTTTCAGCTAACCTGTGGGGTCCTACAAAGGTCCTTGCTCAGCCCTACTTTGTTCAATCTTTATGTGGTGCCACTGGCCAGACTGGTACTCTCATTTAGCTTCCAAGTGGTGTCTTATGCAGATGGTACTCACCTGATTATTCCTGTCAATCACAATTGGGAGGAGGTGGCAGACAGATTTTATAAATACATGAGCGAGATCAACAGCTGGATGAGTCTTAATGGGCTCAAAATGAATGGAGAAAAGACAGAAATTCTTTCTGCGGTGATACTAATTTATGGAGCCCCCGCGGGTGTCCAGAGGCCTGTAACGAGTGTCCAGTTCCGAGTCCCACAGGCAGAAATCTGGGTATTGTGTTTGACAGGACTCTATCATTTGAGCAACAAGTCAACCTTACGGTCAAAGGTTGCTACTCTGCAATGAAAATGCTAAAGAAAATGTTCCCTTTCATTCAGGAAGAACTTAAAATTGTGGTGATCCTGGTGCTAGTAATTTCTAATCTGGACTACTGTAATGCCCTGATATTAAACATCAGTAAGGCCACCCTCCACAGACTACAGCTTATTCAGAATGCAGCGGCCCGCTTGGTACTAAATTTACCTCGCTCTGCATCAGCCAGCAGGAGCCTCAGACAACTCCACTGGTCACCGGTGGAAAAACGGATTAAGTTTAAGATACTTTGCCTTATTTATAAGGCTTACCATCAGGGTGGTTGTGCTTATCCTAGTTCAGTCTTGCTGCCCTACCAGCCCTGTTGGCAGCTCAGATCCTCTACTCTTCAGCTCACTTCGGTGTCTCGCTGCCATAGGGTGAGATGGAGGGATAAAGCCTTCTCAGTGGTGGAAGCGAGACTCTGGAATTCTCTTCCACCGGCTATTAGGCAGGAGGAGACGTATCTACGCTTTAGAAAGCAACTAATAACCTGGTTGTTTTCCCATTAGGGAGGTTGCATCTGGTTCACTGTCTAAGTGACTGTCCCTGATCTGATCAGGATCCCTGTGAGTTACCGGTTCTCCTTTAGCGCTTCGATGCAATGGCCGGAATGCGCTCTACAAATATGTACAATACAATTACAATACTTGAGGACCTGTGGAAGATTCAGAAGATGGAACTGCCCTAGTCTCTAAAGGGTCAGTTTGCTGACCTCCTGTTTGAGCTACAGGGACACAACAAACGTGCAGAATCAACTGTAGAGACTTCATAAACAAACCAGGAGGAGGTATCACCATAATACACAAAAACACCATCAAAATCACCACCAACACCAACGATACCCTAGACAATGCAGAACACCTACACTTTCTAATACACATCAACGCCAACACCACCCTTAGAGGAACCCTCATTTACAGGCCACCAGGACCCCACCCCCCATTCTGCGACACCATCGCAGATACCATCAACTCCCACGCCCTCACCTCCACAGACTACATACTCCTTGGTGACCTCAACTTTCACCTGGAAAGCACCCACAGCCCTGCTGGACAACCTCACAAACCTCAGCCTCAAGCAACTGGTCACCTCACCCACTCACTCAGCGGGACACATGATTGACGTAATCTTCACCACCAGCAGCCACATCACCTTCTCTCACAACACCTCCACTGGACTGACCACCACTGCGTCCACTTCTCCTTCATGAAACCCACCACCAACAAAACACTACACCCTACCGCAAGTGGAACAAGATCTCCAAAGAACACCTGATCGCCATCCTCACACAAGCTCCACCTCCCATCACCAACGACCCCAACACCACTTCCTACAACCTCACACAATGGCTAACAACCTGCGCAGACTCCCTCGCCCCATTGAAAACAAACAACAACACCAGCACAGTCAAGACTGCCCCCGGTTCACCACAGAACTCCAGGCTTCCAAACAAGAATGCCGTAAAATTGAGAAAGCCTGGCACCAAGAACCCTCAATGAGCATTTTCTCCGCCCTCAAAACAGCCATGCACAAACACCACCAACTCATTCGGACCACCAAACGGTCCTTCTACAAAGAACGCATAGGCAACAACAAACACAACAGCAAGGAACTCTTTGCCATCATCAAAGAACTCACCAAACCCAAATCCAGCACCATCGACCCTCCCCACTCCCAAAAACCTCTCCAACTCCCTCTCAAACTACTTTCACCCCAAAATTGCAGACATACACAACAGCTTCACAGCATCAGCACCCACCATCACCACCACCGATACAACCAACAACACAACACCCTCCTGCACCAACCAACTACACACCTGGACTCCCATCAATGACAAAGAAATTGGCAAAACCATGAACTCCATCCACTTTGGCTCCCCAAAAGACCCTGCCCCACCACTTTTTCAACAAGGCCAGCCAACTCATCGCTCCCCAGCTATGCGCCGTCATTAACAATTCCTTCGACACCGCAACCTTCTCAGACGTTTGGAAGCACGTCGAAGTCAACGCTCTTCTCAAAAAACCCAAAGCAGACCCGGAAGACCTCACAAATTACCATCCCATTTCTCTTCTCCCCTTCCCCGGAAAGGTCACTGAGAAGATAGTTAACGCTCAACTGTCTCACTTCGTAGAAGAAAACAACATACTTGACGCCTCCCAGTCTGGATTCCGCAAGAACCACAGCACTGTGACCGCCCTCATCGCCTGCACACACGACATCAGGATCAGAGTGGGCAGGGGCGAGACCGTCGCCCTCATCCTCCTAGACCTCTCTGCAGCATTCAACACTGTATGCCACCAAACCCTCCGCACACGCCTTTTTGACGCCGGAATTTGTCACAAGGCCCTGGACAAGGCCCTGGACTGGCTCACCTCCTTCCTCGCCAAAAGAACCCAAAGAGTTTTCCTCCCTCCTTGCCGGTCTCCAGCCACCAAGATCATCTGCGGGGACACCCAAGGATCCTCCCTCAGCCCCACCCTCTTCAACGTCTACATGGCCACTCTCGCCAACATCCTCCGCCACCATGGAATCACCATCATCTCATACGCAGACAACACCGAGCTCACCATCTCCCTCACCAGGAACCCAGCCACCGCCAAGATAAACCTACACGCTGGACTCCTCGACATCATCAAATGGATGACAGCAAGCCACCTCAAACCAAACTCAAACAAAACAGAAATCATCGTCTTCGGCCCCAACAAGACAGCATGGAACGACTCCTGTTGGCCCACCACCCTCTGACCACCCCCAACACCCACCTCAGGCAACTTTTGGCATCGTTCTAGACTCATCTCTGTCCAGGACCCAGCAAATCAACACCATATCATCCTCCTGCTTCAACACCCTTTGCATGCTACGCAAGACTTTCAAATGGATTCCTTTAGAAACAAGACTGGGCAACGCCCTCTATGCAGGGATCACAGCAAAGCTTCAAAGAAAACTCCAGCGAATTCAGAACGCAGCCGCACGTCTCATCCTCAACCTCCCCCACCACGAACACATGTCCAGCCACCTCAGATCTCTACGCTGGCTGCCCATCAACAAAAGAATCATCTTCCAAGTCCACGCTCACAAATCCCTCCACGACACTGGACTGGCCTACCTCAACGAACGAGTAAACTTCCACATACCACCTCGACAGCTCCCCTCAACCGACCTCGCCCTCGCTACAGTCCCCCGCATCCAATGCACCACCTCTGGTGGCAGATCCTTCTCCCACCTCGCCACCAAGACCTGGAACTCCCTCCCCACCAACCTACGCAAGACCCAGGACCTCCTAACCTTCAGAAAGCACCTTAAAACATGGCTTTTTGAGCAGAAACAGGCACCCCCCACCCCAGAGGGCACCTAGAGATCCTAACGGGTGAGTAGTGTGCTTAATAAATTATTTGATTGATTGATTAACAGATACCTCCCTCTGCTGGCCTCTGCAGTCCTAACCCTCAGGCCCCAGATGCTTGGTTGTTTTCAAAACAGAAAGAACTGGACAAAACAGAGGTTGGGGCTCCTCATGACTGCTAACAACTGCTGGCATCTCCTGCTAAAGTGAAGATCTGACAGAAACCTGCTCTTTCTGTCAGTAATGACTGCCCGTGTCTCTTGCCAACAAACAACGCCAATGGTTTCCTTCTCTTCGCACCGATGCCAATTTTTTTGTGGCTCCGGCTGAGGCTTCTCACATGGACATGGACTTTTAGAGAAGGAAAACTCTTCTTTAGGATAAATTGATCCCTCTATTCGACCCACACGCAATCACAGTGTGCCTGAAATTGTGAGTTTGACCTAATTCAGCACATACAGATAACTGTGAGTGGTGCTTAGTGCTTCTCTGTGCTATTTCTGCTTTACACTTTAAAATTCAGAACTCCATTTCAACATGTTGGATTTTTTATGATTTGAGATCATTTTATGTTGCTTGTTCCTTGAGTGAGTCTCTCACTCCCTCGTCTGATACCTCAATTTCTTACTATTACTTTAAGAGTGCACAGGAGAATGAAAGTGCATTTATATCTTTTTTTAAATGTAATGTGCTCCATTTGTGGACATAAAGACTAAACGTTCTGTTATATGTAATTTCTGACAGACTACCTCCAGAGAATGGCCTTATTTGTCTTATATTGTGTACAACTTGTGAAAATTCAGGGGCAGACATAATATATGTACATTTAGGAGGCAGATGGGTGTTTGCAGCATCAGCCAGGCACCCATCAACAGCAAATTTAAGAGCTTCATATTCCAATTAAGAAATATTCTGTATGTATAACTGCTTGATTGTTGATGCAGATGGACACCAAAACTCCCCCTCATTCTTTTGTCCTGTTAACATATATCTTGAAAACAGAGTGGTAGAAAATCCCCTAAAAAGGAATTTGAGTTGAACATGAAACCACCCTTTGGTTTCTAGAAAACTGCAAGTCCAGAATCAGGCAACTGGTAATATCAGAATTATATATATATTCACTGAAGAAAGCTAAAAAAACAAAGATGAAAGTAATGTTATTGTTAGGTCTGACAAATAGATCTGCTTTTGTTTAAATGAAACCTTAGAAATTAACAGACAAAATGCAAGGGTTAAAGTAATGTTATAGTTGGGTGAAAATGTCAGTGACAACACTAACATTAACGTTTTGAACTAAACAAAAAAACACTGAAGTTCACCCTACTTATAAATGATGGAAAAAACGGTGCAGTGAAATGTTGTAAATTTCACTGTGCCATTTTTTTGGGCCTCCCTGGGTCAGAACGCCCCCCTTGCATAGATTAAGCCTGGTGCAAGCATAATGTGGCTCAACAATTTACAAAGTGGCGCAATGAAGGCATTACACCATTTTGTAAATACAGTGTGGGAGAAAGGTCTCCTTAACACCACCTTAACGTAAAAACATTACACTAGGGCAGCTCAAGCTCACACTAAGGGATTGTAAATAATCCCCTTAGTATGTAGTATGGAGAGTCTTTGCACTGTTGCAAACTTTTTTTTGTAGAGCCAAAAAACAAGTGTGGGACATGCTGAACACAAGTCATCAACTGTCACCTGCAAAGAGAGTTACTCTTAAATGCAAAGATATAGAAAGCTGTACAAAATTAGGAAGAGCCGTAGTAGGGTAGTAACCTCCCACTATGTAAACTATAAAACAAACTAACAAACTCATTGGATGATGTCATCAGTGGTGTCATCAATTATGTCATGTAAGGTGTCATCAGTGGTGTCATAAAAGATGTAATAGAACATGTAATGACTGATGTAATGTGTGAGGGCCTGAGCAGTACATGCCTGGGGAGCAATTTATAGTTATAGCTGCTAACTATAACTGATGAATGTATGTTTTTGTTGGTTCAAACGTTAATGTTGTCACTGGCATAGTCAGTGACATAACAATACTTTTACTCAGTGTATTTCTAAGTTTTTTTTTTTTTAAAACAACACATCTATTTATTCTAAAAACATAGCAGCCTTTAGAGATAGGGTCCCCAGAGTCAAGTCGTCCCCTTCCCAAGGCAATATAGGCCCTGGGAAGCTTACCCCAGAGGAGGAAATCATTTACAAAATGAGAGGGGAGCACAGCCACCCTCTCTGACCCATTATAGGCCCTGGGATGATATAGGCCATTGAGACTCTGGGCTGAAATGCTCAAAAAATGAGTGGAGGGAGGGCTATTCGCCCCCCCTTCCCAAACCTTGAAAAGTCCTCCAAGGGACATTACTTTTCTAAAAAGGGAGGGGGGACTGCACACCCCTCTTCCCCAAGGCTTTATTGGCACCGGGGGCTCCATCCCCTAGAGCTGGCTCACTTGCTGTGTCCCAGGGAGCCCACCCCCGAGACACAACAGTTTCTGTGCATGCACCAGCATTGCCAGGGTAATCTGTGTTGGAGGTTTTCAAAACTCCCACCAAACAGGAGCAAACACAAAGTTTGCTCCCAGTGAGTGGGAGCTTTGAAAATGCTCCTACCAGCTGGGAGCAAACTTTTGATCTGTTTCCTTGGCCCCACTGATGCGGCAAAGGAAACAGATCAAGTTATTTCAACCGCCTGGAGCATAAATAGCTGCTCCCTAGGGGCAGGAATAATGTGTATTTGCAGCATTAAATAAAACGAAATGACATGTGGGGGCGGCCCTGAAAACAAATGGGAAGAGGGTGTGCAGCCCACCCCCCCAATCCTCATCAAGTTTAAGTGTAATGAAGAAGGCACACGACCCATCGTGCCTAGGCTGAGTACAGCCCTGGGGACCCCATCCCCTGGGGTCGCTTCTTTAAAAAAAAGGGGAGGATGTCCTGCATGCCAACTCCCCTTAAAAAAAGTCCCCTGGGGATAGAGTCGATGGGGGCATAAAGGCTCAGAGAGGGAGGCCACATACTCCCCTCCCCTTAATAAAAACAAATATGGCCTCATGGGTTGGTGTCCCTGAGCCCTGTAGTGGCTTGGAGAGGAGGGATTGCATGCTCCCCCTCCTTAATTAAAAAAAAAAACTCTGGCGGATGGGGTCCCCATGGCATGCAAAGGCTTTGGGAGGGGGCCACACCGCCCCTCTCCTTTTATTTGACAAATCACCCTGGGGATGGGGTCTGCCTGAGTGCATCCAGGCCCTGCTGGTAACCTCACACTTCGCACAGCCAAAGTTCTTGTGCAGCAGATGGTTGGCTGCGTTCTTGGGGTTGGTCTCAGGGCCTGGCTGTGCCTGGATTGGGGTTGGCTTTGTGTATAGTAATAAAATATTACTTTACATTTAAAAAAACTATGGAAATTCTCTGAAAAAAACAATGGTTAATGTGCTGTTATAGCTGAGTGGCAATTTCAGGACAACGTAATGTTTTGAACTAAAATTAACACTGACATTCATCAGTTATAGTAAGGTAAGACAACTATAACTCGCACCCTTGCTAAATGTTCTATAACATAATTTAAATCATTACTGCAACATTCGAAATAATATCATTGACAAGAAGACTTTGTTATTTATACTTACCTTTGGGCATGAGTGATAGTTTTAACTATATGGTCACTTTAACCTTTATTTTTTCAGTGAATACGTTTTAGGTTGGACAGTAAATCCAAAATAAACATTTTGCACAAGTCTGTGTCAGTTTTCTAACGCAAACCCAGCGCAAAATGTCAGTGAAACTTCTCCTACGAATGCAATGGCCATTTCGCCTAAAATAAAGCGGTGCATCACTACAGGGACATTTGCAAGGAAATGATCCTAATCGTTTTTTATAAACCGAGCATTTTTTATTTGCTAGCAATAAAAAATCCAATTAGAAATAAAACTGGTTTCTTCACTGGATGGATGTGACAGGTGAGATAGGGCTCTATTTATGCGGTAGATGAGGAATCACGGAACCGTGCTCATATATAAAGCATCCATGAACTCTTTAACAGAGCGGCTTCTTGCAGGCAGCTGATTTATTTGCAAAACTCAGAATCAGATGCTGCTATTCAGAATGACAGCGCGATGCATCACGAAATAACGAAAACACGGTAATGTGCAGCAGAGGTGATCGTGTGAATGCAGAAAGCTTCTTTTACAGAAAAAAATCAGCCGCTCCTTTTTTATGTGGATATTGAGTCGTCAAAAACTATGCATGTTCAGCAATATGATAAATGGCGGAAAACAGCACTGTGTGCGCAAAACTGCATCTGCAGTAGTTTGTCTGCATTTCAATAGCAATGTATTCCGCTTTTCGTTTGTAGACGTTTTTTGTTTACCTTTAAAATGCACCCACATCATCTATGATGCTGGTATACCCAATGATGCAGACACATTTTTCTCTATCATTTGAATAATAAATCTGTACATGAGGTGTCTTTTCTGCCTTCAGCTGGTTGTTAAACTATTGTGATCCTCATTTTCATTGAAAAACTTGAGAGTGTTATTCCAATTTCACCTTTGCATGACCTTAAACGTGTACTTGGTCAACGGTTTTGGACGTAAAGAGCATATCATAAGAGAATTTTATTCTCCAGAACAATTTTCAGTAGATTGCCCTTGTGTTATTGCATCTTTCTTGTGGTCAGCCAAGTATTTCGTAAGTCGTACTTCTGATTAACTACTGAGGTCTGGCATTGACCTGGGGAAGGGGCAGAGGTGAGGACATGGCATCCAAAACCATCTACCGTATGACCCTCTGAACATACATGACAAAGGAAGTGGCCATGTCCTGGTTGTAATGGTTTAATTTGAGGGACTGATGTCATATGTACATGGCTGACTTACGTTACATCACCTCTGTTGTAATTCCATCTTCATGACCTGTGAGAAGAATGTATCAAACCTGGGCACCGAATTAAGGGTCAGATTTACAAGGCCCTAGAGCCACCTTGCACCACATTAGCATCATTTTTTAAAAACTTTAATGTAGCTCATTGAGACAAAAATCGCTGCACCATATTTACAAAGTGGCGCAATGCATACATTGCGCCACTTTGCTGCCCCTTGAGCCACATTATGCCTGCGCAAGACATAATGTATGCAAGGGGTGTGTTCCGGCGTGAGAAGGCCCGCAAAAATACTACAATGAAATCTACAAGATTTCATAGCGCCATTTTTGGGGTAATTTTTAATGCCTGCTCAAAGTAGGCGTTAAAAGGATGCACCCATTAGAGTCAATTGATCTCCTTGCACTTTGCTGCACTAGTGTCAACATTTTTGACGTTAGTGCAGCAAAGTGCCACATTAGAGTAAAAAATGTTGACGCTATTGGCCTAACTTGTGCCATGGTGCTCCGTATTGTAAATATGGCGCACCTCTGCCATCATTAAGTTGCGGTGGGGGGGCACAAGAAATCTGGTGCATCAGTATTGCTGCCCCAGATTCTTAAAATCCGGGCAAGAGTGTCATATTTACTAAGAATTGGCGTAGGGCAGCACTGCAAACCTTTCTGCTGTGCTGCGCTGCCCTACGCCATTTGAAAGGGCAGAAATGCACGCTATTTGCAAGATACTGTGCATTTGTGTCCTTTCTCTGTGCTCTGGCACTCAATTTGCTTCCTAGTGCCAATCCAGGCACCCTTGCACCACGGTGCAAGGGTGTCTGTGTTGTTGTCAGGATTGTTTTTGTGCAAGAAGGGGCACCTTCCTGCAGAAAAACAATCCAGAGCGGCATTTCCCCCTTTTTATGTGTGCTGCAGACTGCAGCATGCATAAAAAGATGAAACAAGGAGGAGGAATGAAAATATTTCTCTTCGTTGCGCCTGCCCTGGGTAGGTGTACAGTTCTGACGTATTCTCAGGTCTACAGATTCTTGTAAATCTGGGAATATGTCAAAACCCATGGGCGTTGCATGGGAACACCCACTACAATACCCATGGTAGGCCTCTCTGACACAGTGTGAGGCAAAATAGCGACTTGCCTTACACCATATCTACCAGGCCATGAAAAGCCATACACAGTGGCTTTGCGTGGCCTTGTAGTCATGGATCTGCCCTCTGCGCCACTGGTATGTCTCAAAAAGTGATGCACTGGTGACGCAATGGGCTTGTAAATATACCCCTCAGCACCTAAGAAGTCTTGCCATATTATATTAGATTGACAAGACTCCTTTAGAGCCCTGTGGTAAAACAGCACTGAGAAACAAGAGGGTGGGAAATGTAGGACAAACTAGACAGAAAAGAAATGTGTCATCTCATAGGACAAGATATCAAATTATTTGGAATAATTATGAGTATTTTAAAAAATTTATATGCAGAACTGTGTTAACTCTAATTAAGCCCAGTGTGTGCCCTTGGTTGACCTTAAAATGTCATATTTGGAAATGCTTCTCTCTAGAGTATCAGCCAAACCAGACTTTCCTAATAGACAACTCACAGGATGTAACTGCAACATCACACTACATTTTGTGCACCATTCAACACCAAGGGAACATTTGTGGGCAAACCACCTGCGCCTCAAAAGAGAAGTGTGTGTAATGAAAGATGTAAAATTCTACAGCACAGTGGCAACCACATAATTCCCATTTTATTCACATCCTGGTTCCTGCGGTTTCGCCGGAACTGGACCCATAGTGCTGCAGTTTTTTTTCCACGCCGCCTCATGTTCGAGATTGTGCCTACGCAATAAAATCGTTCTCTGTAAAGTACTCCTTGGCTCTTTGGAACTTTGTCTTTTCTCAACCAAATACATAAAATGTAAACGTAAGATCTTCAGGTCTCGTCCTATCTCCACTTTACTTAAGCCATTTTACTGGTAATCAAATAGGTTTACCGAGCCATATATGGAGATTTTTCTCTTATTTTAAAGACAATGTTGTCACTTAACTCACTCAAAAGGTCACTGAAATCCACTTCCAGCTTTTTCATTTCAGTCAACAAAAACGGTGGCACTTTGTTACAGAGGCAATGTTATTAGCATTGGCTGGAAAGGGGCTCTGCCTCAAAAGCATCCTATCAGTCACATCAAGCCGATGTCCCGTCTTCAACAATTAAGAGCACCGCTCTTTGTATCCGCTTCTTGTGGCTTTTCTATCATTGTTTCTCGTTCTCCCTATCGAATCTATTGTTCTTCCTTGGAGCATGTTGATTACAGTGTGCGCATGCCTATATTTTAGTAACAGTCCTAGCAACCTACAGAGGTTATCGTGGGATGCAGGCCTTCAAAATATGCAAACTGTGGGACACAACTAATAGGCGTAATGGATCCCTGAACACACTGGTGATGACTCCTGTTGGCAGGCTAAATATCCGCCTCTGCTATGACCAATCAAAAATGCAGGTCTATTTGCATTAAGTAAATAACAATCCGCATGTAGGAGTGGTGTGGAAAATGTCTACACAGCACACGTTAGCTGAGTCCATAGACAGCATTCTGGCTCCCAGGACAGGCATGAATAACATTAAAAAACAGCAATGTTAGTGCTCGAGTCGTATTTTCACTGTATCACACACAATGCTACCTAAAGTAAAGAATTACAGGTGTTATGGTCGCCCTGCCATAAATCAACATGTCACTCGTGGAGAAACCAGAAATCAACAGTGGTATGCAAAACAGCAAAAATAAAAGGGTGGCGCGGGAGGTAGCCCAATTTCAATTAAACAATGAAACCACAGCACAAAGAAAGGAAAAGAAAGGCCACCGATCCACGGTGTCTCCCACAAAACCCAAATTGAAGCAAAACTATGCAAATAGATTTCTAAAGAAGCTAACACCAAGACAGAACCGAACTGTTGTCTTGTGCTTTGGAAATCACCCTTTGAACATAAAAAAACAATCGTTAATGACATCCCTCCCCTTCTTGGATTTGGCTTTAATATGTTTAGATCGTTGAACAAATAGGAACAGCGTAAATGTCTTTTTAAAGTAATAAAATTGTACATGTCCCGCAAGTAAGATTCCTGGCGCTTTCTAGAAACAGATTTAGTAATTCAGTAATATTCGCTCTTCAGTCCCAGTGTATGTGAAATAAAGACTGACAAGCTATTCAAATGTGAGTCTGGAGTGCTTTACGAATTTTAAACACAAAGGGATCCCCGCGCTTTACTGAAGACACAAACACTGAGAAGTTACATGAACGTTGACAACATGGTAGCCCTCAGAAAAGATTTCCATGCAGTCTTATTTGGGTATTTACATTTTAAATAGATGTAGGCAGTCTTACTATCCATTT
Source organism: Pleurodeles waltl (assembly GCF_031143425.1). Lineage (NCBI taxonomy): Eukaryota > Metazoa > Chordata > Amphibia > Caudata > Salamandridae > Pleurodeles > Pleurodeles waltl. Next base: position 763,277,041 of record NC_090439.1, on the reverse strand, counting down.
GTGGTTCAGTATAGAAGTCAGGATGCCCTGGGGCGTCAGAGAACTTTCTAGAATTACAGGGTAACCTAGAATTAGCAAGCAATAAAAACGACGAAATTTCCTCAAAGACTTCCGATGAAGTGGCTGCCATCTTCCTTAGTACATTGGTCTATCCGCTGTCTCATCGCCTGCAAGACATGTTCTTGACCTGAGACGTTTACTCAAGAGCACTTTGACATGAATATAAGCTCTTAGAAAAAACTACAAGTTACAGCGTTTTGAAAAAACAAAACCACAACGAGCATCTTACAGAAGTGTGGCTTTCAGAGCACTGTGTTGACGCACATTTTAAACAAAGAGTGTCCCTATAAAACCTGGATACCAAACAGGGCTTTTGTCATTGAGTAGACTGGTCCTGGTGGTTCGTAATAAGTTGTAGATTTTAGGCAGCCGTTCAGAATAAGCCTCATTTTGTTTCTTGAAACAAGGTAAACATGTTTCCACTGAAGTGGCGCTTTAATGGCTTTATGAACCCATTTTTTTATTTACATATACGTTTAAAGGGATACACGTTTATGAGTTTTAATTGTTTTCCATCTTGCAAACTTTGTTTATCTATTTATTTTGTTGACTACACCAATAACAGATTGTAAAGACAGCCATAGCAATTAAAAAACAGAAATTGTTTGTGACTGCTTGCAAAAATTGACACTGTTCTCTTTTGGCATTATTTGTGCGAAAATTATTGTGCATCTATGTGTAAAATCGCCGGAGACTAGCTGCTTGATTTTAAGTGAGGAACCTGATCTCCGTGCTACTTTGCAGAATAATTGTAGTGCAAAGCAACTCCTGCTTTTCCATGATCAGTTCCAAGTCTTCGGATTGATGCTGCTGGTTTTTTACTCTAAAAGTGCTATAATTCTTGCCAAACAGGCCTCAGTGCCAGTTTGCTGATGCTTAGAAAGGTATATGTCTAATTGGCTCCCCACAATTAGCATATGGTACCAGGTGTACCCAGGGCCTATAAGTAAACTGTCACTCCTGGACTGTAGAACTTATTATGCAAACATGAGTGTGACACAGCATGACTCTCATCATTCTATTTGCTGCTGGCAGAGCACTTTTTAAACTGCTAACATGTTTTCCATGTAAGCCCATGGCAAAGCTCAGAAATTTTTTCAATATTTATGTCACCCATAAGGCAGGCCTACTGAGCCTCAACAGCAGGCAATATTAAAACGATGGTTATGTGTTCAATTACCTTTGCATGGCCTAACAATAAAAACACTGCACTGGTATCTACTATGGAAAGGCTATTAGCCCCATTGTATAGTATTGAGTTGCATGCTGACAACTCAGCAGTGTTACTTTCCAAATGGGACACTAAACATGGAACTTTAAGGTATCAAATAAATTGTTACATTAAGCTCGCCTTAATGTACCTTTTATATAATGGACAACTTTAGAAAGTTGCCACATTGCTGCCTACATTTTCCAGTAGCTGTTTACGGTTGCACTTATGTTGCTCTCATAAAGACAGTCTTCTGCCCTCTTGGTAAGAGGTGTGAACTATTCTCAGGAAGGGGCACAAAAGGCCTGCCATGGGAAGAGGTGTTACTTTACCCTGGGAGGATGGCCAGAGTGGGTGTGAGCAAAAAAGGAAAACTTCAAATGGAAAGTGGCCTTTGAAAGGCAAATGGTAGTCATGCTTAGGAGGAGCTGCTCTTTTGTTTTTGCAGGCAGGCTGGCATCTCAGGCAGAGAGTGAGAAGCCATAGCCAAACCAATTTTAGATGGTGTGTATACCCCTGGTAGCCACACCTTCGGGTTGGGCTAGGGAGGTCCACACACCAAAAGAAAGTGACTGCCATGTTGGGAGACAACAGAGCAGTGCATTCTGGGCTGGCTAGAATCCATACTTCACAGGAAGTCATCATCAGGTGGTAGGGGACCTAGGAACCCATTGGCACATTAGTCACAACATTCATCTACGTTCATAGTGTGCATAAGAGTGGCAACCAGATCTCAGATGTCATCTGTACTGGAGAGAGCACTGAAGAAGGACTGCCCTGCTGTTCTCTGGAACCAGCAAAGAGAGGCTGCACCAAAGGCTGGATTGCACCTGCTGCATCATGGGTTAACAAAGTAAAGAGTGCGCCTGTGGTGTTCCACTCGAGGAAAAGTCATCCCTGAGCTCCAGGCAGAGAAGATGACTCCAAGAGTCAATTCACTGACTCGACTACTTGTTACCTCTACAGGGAAATAAAAGGTTAGAAGCTTGTTCCGTTGAGAGCTCAGCACCAAGAAGCCTAACCATGCTGGACCTTAAGGTGCAGCCTTGGAGACCAAGTCCCAACCCTCAAAATCTGCGCTCGACTTCGGTGGTCCTGGGAGAGACATCGGAGTGCAGATTGATCACCCAGCATCAAAGTTACTGCAAGTTAGAGGGAACCTCTGGTTTTGCTGTAAACATGACCAGTAGACTAGTAGACCAGTGGGAACTGGTTTTGTGATGGACTTCACCCAGACTTTGTGGAACATCAAATCGCTAAGGCCAGAGTCGCTCTTCCAGGTTCGTGGATCAAGAGGTGGCCACAGGAAGACAGTTGACACTCGCACAGCATCCATAACATCTTTGATCATCCTCAGCATCCTGCATCCCTTGCATCAGGACCACAAGATTAACTTCTATGGCACTTCGCCCATAGACCCTGGAACCGGACTGGAAACGGAATAAGCTTGGAAATAACTGTTCAGCTGGATGTTTTTGGTCCCTCTGATGCCTTAATGGTTGAGTTGTCCCCCACAAGGAAATGGTTGTGGCTAAACTTAAACTGTGAGTCACCATAGAGTTGGATGATTTATTGCATTGTGTGTAATGCTGTGATTTATTGTTTCTTTAACAATCCATATCTCCAGAAAGCTCTGGTGGATTTTTGTCTATATAAAGTTAAAAATGTAAGCTATTTTTATAAATTGGTGTCAGATTTTTTTATTATTATGTTGCGCTGTCTTCTTATTCAACTGTTTTGTTACTTCTTAATGCTTTACACTTGTTTCTTTGAGAAAGCCTCACTGCTCTGAGCCACAGCTACCCAGGAAAGAGCTATGTTTTCACAGCTTAACCTGACTGGATCTTATATGATATTGTGACTTTATTACAGAGTGAGATCTCACAACTTCCTACATACTAAATAGCGGAGCAATGTAGCATGATCACACAAAGAAAGTGGGTGATTGTGGAATAAATAGTGCCAAATAGTGTATGTTAACCACCTCTGTGTACTACATGTCCAGCATACATATTATTAGCCTTTCAGACAATACACTAGACATCCTAATTGATCATGCTGTAAGACAAGAAAGTAGTGCATGGTCATTCCTATGTGTAAGACATGTGACCATCACTTTCAAAGTCAAGGCATCGTGATGCAAGACATTGACTTACTATGAAGGGCTGTTACCATGAAAAACAGGTAGTATTTCTCAGCTACTTGTGAACAAAATAAATGAACATTGTGATTGATTCCCTTCACTTAATTAACTAGTTGTGTCCTTCCTCAAATGAATTTGTGCCCCCATATAGCAGGTACTTTAGTACTACTGCTTCACGTTGAAATGAATTGTTCCTAGCCCACTGAATAGCTTCAGCTATGTATTTCTGTGTACAGATTAGTCAGTGATTTCAGTTCTGAACATTTACTTTCAAATGATGTGATAGCTGCATCATGTCCAATGATGACTGAGATACACACAGGGTGGTGTACCCTGAGGATCTGCATTCTTTGCCTCCATCTTGGTTAGACATGAGCTAGGTGGAGATGCATGTCAGGGGAGCTAAAGAATTTACGAGCAGATTTATGAAAAGTGGTGCTGCACCTAGAGCGGCGCCACTTTTCTTGCACCCCTTAGCGCCCCCCATGCCACCATTTGTGCGCCATATTTAATATACAGTGCACCATGGCGGTAGTTAGGGAACTAGCGTCATACTTTTTTACGCTAATTTGGTGCTTTGCAGGATTAGCATAAAAAATGTTGATGCTAATCCTGCACAGCACCCAGAGGCCCATTGAAAACAATGGGAGTCTCCTTTTAACGCCTGCTCTAAGCAAGCATTAAAAATGCTGATAAAATTTGATGCAACAAAATCACCTAGATTTCTTTGTGCCATTTTTACGGCCGCCCTTACGAGGGATTGCTCCTTTTGCATACATTATGCCTGGCACAGGCGTAATGTGGTGCAAGGGGTTACAATGTGGCACAACGTAAGCATTGTGCCACTTTGTAAATATGGCACAGCAATTCTGGCCAACTAACAATTACGCTAGGCCCTCTTAAATCTGATCCCTAGTGTCTTGCATGGAGATGGCAGTTCCAAAGAGTCTAATCATGAGAGTGGGATCACTGTATCAGAGTACAGTAAAATATACACTCTGGGCATGGTGGCAACAGGCAGGCTGAAGTGCCAAAACCAGGAAGGGCAAACCAAGGTATGTACAGGATTTCTGGAGACATTTGAAGAATCCAAGAAATTCATGGTGAATTGCACAATTATGGAAGTGGGCACATTACCCACAACCCTTTACAAACACCAAAAATTGCCACAAGACAGACCCGAAAATCACAGAGACAACTAGACACACACACACCACAAACACCCATTCATCCGTCACGCTCCTACATCCCACACTCCACCAAATTACCCAACATCCTCTGCACAACACGCACCACACAACACCCATGTCCCCACTAAGGCACCCCGTTTAACCGATGAGGAGTTGCAGGTCATGGTGGAGGAAATAGTCAGGGTAGCGTCACATCAGTTTGGAGCAAAGGTAGAGCAAATATCCAATGCCAGGAAGATGGAGCTATGGCGGAGGATCGTGTACAGGGTGAATGACATGGGACAGCATCCAAGAACAAGGGACGACATCTGGAAGAGGTGGAACCACCTACAGAGGAAGGTACGTTCCATGGCAGCAAGGCACCAGCTCACCATCCAGAAGACTGATGGTGAACCCCCACCTCCTCCCTTACAGCTCACAGCATGGGAGGATCAAGCCTTGGAAATCCTGCATCCTGAGGGACTCACTGGAGTAGCCAGAGGACTGGACACTGGTGAGTCAATATTTACTACTTATCAGCCCCCATACCTGCATGCCATCTCACCCCCTCACCCTGACTCCCATCACTCCACTCTATCCCACACAGTGCACCTACACATATGACTAACCCCAATGCCAAGCCCTGCATGCCATACCAATGCATGTACAGCCCTCCCAGCCCTGCATGTACACCCATCATAAAAGCATGCACAGCATGGTGAACTAACAATCACACAATGCATCACCATACACAAACAAAGCTGGCAGGGCAACAGCAACAATAGAGGGGAAGCTAGAGATGTACAATATGTCACAGACATGAAGCATAATATATCACTTAAATCCCCACAGGTGCTCCAGCCAATCCCAGCGGCGAGGAGGTACCACGACTATCCAGTCCCACAACAGAAGATGCCCTCAGTGATGACAGTAACTCCGGACTTCAGGATCTGGATGAACTACCTGGCCCATTAGGGACCACTGGTAAGTCGGCCACCCCAGCCCACTCACAGTCCACCACAGAGCCTCCCCATCAGTATCCAACACCACCGCACCCACTCAATGTCCCCACACCTCTGTCCCCAGGACACGTCAATCAGCAGTTTGCCCACCTGTACAGGGACCCCAGTCCACACCTCACCCCCAAAACAATCAGGGATCTGGGGTCAGTGGCAGTGGGCACACTGTTCAAGGGACACAGGCACAGGAGAACAGGAACACTGGGAGGACAGCTGTGTGCCAGAGGGAGAACAGACCCCGGGAACCGACTGTCCAAGAGGACCTTTCTAATGTCCTGGGGGCTTACCAACAATCCCAGGACAAGATGGGCCAGATCTTTACCAACATGCAGGAGAACAAGCGGCTGCAGGAAGTACACCATCAGGAGATCAGGGAAGATTTGCAGGCCCTCAACACCATCATGATCTCCATAGCAGGGGTGCTGGCAGATATGGCCAACATCATGAGGGAATGGACAGCACACCAGCGGGCCCCTACCACTAGACAGTCTACTGACCAGCCCTCCACTTCTGCTGCAGTTAGCGGACAGGAGGCCCTGCCACAGGACCCAGAGGCCACCAGCACCCCACTCCCTGAAGAAGGTGAACCACCCCACAAATGTTCCCTGCGACCCAAACAGAACCCAGAGACACTTGCCAAGACGAAGACCACCAACAGGAAATGAGACTCTCCTGATTGTCCCCATCGTGTCCCACTCTGTCACCTTGTCCACTCTTAACTGCTTTTGCTCCCCTTCCTATGGCCCCTTGGACACTGGACCTTTTGCTACAAACAGACTGGACCAATATCCTGGATGTACCTCTACCATCACCCCATTCCATTGCACCTTACCATCTATAATTTGCACTATAATAAACACCCTTGAACACAACATGAGTGATAGTGTTTTATGTTATGAAAACGTGCAAATATGGAAACAGTGCAAATGAAGACTTGTAGCTGTATGTAGTCATCACATCAGTACACAGTTGTTATAACATCACCATCTGCAAAATTAGAAGGCACAGGTGATAGTCAGTTAAGATGCAAAGGCAGTGAATGCCATTTTGCTACAGCCACACAGAAAACATCAATAGTCAGAGGAATGGTCAATTACACTGCCTCACCTGTGTGTCATTGGAAGTATTGACCCATAACTGATGTTCTGTTGTGCACATCCTCATACTCTGCCTCCTCCTCCTTACTGTCCTCAGGGTCCACTGATGGCACAGGGGCATTTCCAATCTCCTCCTCCTGCAGATAAGGCACATATCGTCTGAGGGCCAGTTTGTGCACCTTGCAGCATGCAGCATGCCACTACTATCTGGCAGACATTCTCAGGTGAGTAGCACAGGGATCCACCTATCAGATGGAGGCATCTGAACCTGGCCTTTAGGAGACCCAAGGTCCTTTCAGTAATTGTTCTGGTTTGCCCATGTGCACCATTATAACGATTCTCAGCCCCTGTCCTTGCATTCCTCACAGGGGTCAGGAGCCACAATAGGTCTGAGTAGCCAGAGTCACCTGCAAGTATTGAGGGACAACCATTAGCCTTACACAATGGTATGAGGTTCACTCATGAAGGCATACACTGACATACATTGGGTGGGGACTCAGGCTCACCTATTAGCCACACCCTGTGCCTCTGTAGTCATGCCATCACATTTGGGATGCTGTTATTCCTCAGGATGAATGCATTCTGGTTGGGGGTGGCAAATGCTATATGTGTTCTGTCAATCGCCCCAATAATATTAGCTATATGTCCCATTGCATAGAATCCTGCCTTCACAGTGGGCAAATCTTCCACCTGGGGAAAGCAATATAGCTGCACATGTGTCTGACCAAGGCAGACAAAACCCTTGCCAGCACGATTGAGAGCACTGTGTGTGACATTCCTGCGGCCAAGCCCACTGTCACTTGGAACGAATCAGTTGCAAGGAAATGGAGCACAGATAGAACTTGCACAAGAGGGGGATCCAAGTGGGATGACGGATAGCTGATATCTGATCAGGTTTCAATTGAGCACACAGCTCTGTGATTGTGACCCTGTCCAGTCTATAGGTGAGTATTATGTGCCTGTCCTCCAGTGTAGCCAAGTCTACAAGGGGTCTGTACACGGAGTCTTGTCTCCTCCTCCTGTTCATCCGCAGTGAAAGGTATCTAAGGGACACAAGAGTGAGTAGGGAGTCACAATTTGAACAATGGAACCGCCACCTCAGTGTACATTGAGCATTAATGTGTTGGCACAATGGGAATGGCAATGTATGTGCAAATCATAGCAATGACACAGTTCTCGATTATCTGAATGTTGTCCACCACCATAAAATGGCGAACGCCTGTCTTGTATGTAGAGACAGGTGGAAGTGAGGTAACTCCGCTGACGTTGGGTGTCATGGCAGAAGGCAGTCTTGCACAGCTGTGCTATTCCTCATTGGCTAATATGGGGCTCAGTGGAGTACAGTGGCCAATGGGGATCACTAGCCGCGGGGACGGTGTGCATCACCGCGGACGTGACTGCCATTTTCTATGTATGACCTCACTTGATTCCTGACTTTCCACAGGACAACACCTACACTGCGTGTGCTGCTGTGTTCTGTGTCTGGATCATGCCATGACCCGTGTGACTGGGGAAAGGGCCCCTGCCTTCACTTCGGAGGAGTTACAGTGCTTGATGGATGGGTCCTACCCCAGTATGGACAGCTGTATGGGCCTCCAGACCAACAGGTGAGTACACCATGGGCATGATGCATGTGACAAGGTTGCATGGAGATGTGTGTGCAAGCATCGTGTCATTTGGGAATGTGTTATATCTAGTGGTTGTGAACATAGTGGGTGGCGGGTGATGTATATGCCAATGGAGATGGAAATGGGATTTGTGGGCCATATGTGTGACAGGCTGCATTGTATGTGTACTGGTGTCCTCCTGTCTGTCTTACCTCTGCATGGCAGTGCCCATCAGAAGAAGGGATTATTGTGTGCCATCGCCAAGGACGTGTGGACCCTGGGGGTCTACAGCAGGCGGCACACCCCCTGTAGGAAAAGGTGGGAGGACCTGAGACACTGGTCCCCGAAGACTGTTGAGGCCCAGCTGGGGATGGCCTTCCAAAGAGGGCAGGGTGCCCATTGGAACCTGACCCCGCCGATGGCCCGCATATGGGCGGTGGCCTACTCAGAACTGGATGGGTGCTTGAGGGCATCACACCCACCACAAGGGGGTGAGTACAGTGGGCGTTACAACCATAATTGGTAGGTGGCATGGGATCCTGGTGGTGGGTGTCAGTTAGTTGCTGCCTCTTAATGCCAGGTCCGACATTGCAGCGTGATCCAGCTCAAGGGTAATGTGTGTATTGCAAAATATGGGAACTTAGGTTGCATTCCATGTCAGACAGGGCTTAGTGGGTCCTAGGAGGGGTGCAGTTGGGGGTGTTTGGCTATTATCTTGCTGTGGTAAATAGCCAATGGAATGGCAGTGCGATGCATGGTGCTCAATCCTGATCCCTGTATGTGATGGTAATGTGTATGCCATCCGTGGTGTTGGTGCTGTAATTGACCCAGTGCTCCCTTTCTCTCTCCCCCATTCTTTCTTCTGTCATCCTGTCCATGTGTGCATTAGCTTCATCTGGAGGAGGAGCAGGGGCACCGGCGACAGGTGAAGCTGCATCCCACCGGACCCAGGAGACAGAGTCCACCAACGCCAAGGGAACCAGTAGGACTGAGGGCGAGGGGAGCACCATGGCGGAGACAGGAGGTGACAACACTGACTCTGATTCCTCCTCTGATGGAATGTCCCTGGTGGTGGAGGACACCTCTGGGACCACCCCAGCTACAGGTACAGCCCTCCCAGTAGCCCCTCCCCGAGTTGCCCGCGTCTGCTCACCCAGGAGGGTGGGCATCTCCTTTGCCCCAGGCACCCAGGCCCTGCCCCAGTCAGCCCTGCTGCTGTGAGTGAGGAGGCTATTGACCTCCTGAGATCCATCTCTGAAGGACGGCAAACCATTGTGAATGCCATCCAGGGACTGGCATCCCAGATTCAGCAATGCAATGCATTCCTGGAGTGCATCCACGGTGGATTAGCGGCCCAAATAGAGATCGTTTCAGGCTCTGGCCTCCTCTCTGATGTCAGCCATCACCCCTGTTCCTACCGTCCCCCCTCCAACTATCACTTCCCAGTCCCATTCTCCTCAACCCCAACCCATCCCATCCACACATACAGACAAGCATGCACACAAGACATCACACAATTGTGGCACAGAGAAACACAGGCAGCACACTTCAGGCCACAAGCACTCACACAAAGAACAGACAGTTGCACACACAACAACATCCGCTGGCCCCACTGTCTCTCCCTCCTCCTCCTCCTCTCTGAAAGTCACATCTGCACTCACACCTGCATGCACTGCATCAACAGCCATCACCACATGAAGCAGCACACACCTCATTTGCAGACACCTCCACAATGCGTCCCCTATGTCCCCTCTCACCCTGTCTGCCCCCTCCTAAGAGATACAAACACACGCACTCGACTTCCAACAGCCATCCACTTCACACCAGCACACTGCCCATGCACCTGCACCAGAAGACGTACACCTCCAAGAACCACTCCCTCAACCTCCACTCCCATCCCTCATCCCGCCCCTCTGTCCGCAAGAAGTTTTTCCTTGCCCAACTTGACCTCTTCCCTCCCCCTCCACCGCCTGTCCTGCCCGTAAGAGCAGGATCCCAATAACCCAGCACAGCACCTCAGCCAAACATTCCACAGTGGAGGCACCTACTAGTCTTTGAGGCAAGAAATTGAAGGATCCCACTCCACCATCCAAGAAAGGAAAGGATCCCACTCCACCACCCAAGAAAGTGAAGGATCCCACTCCACCACCCAAGAAAGGGAAGGATCCCACTTCACCACCCAGGAAAGGGAAGGTTCCCACTCCACCAACTAAGAGAGGCAAGGGGCCCCCTCCAACAGCAGTGGGCAAGGAACCCTCACCTCCAGCAGAGGCTGGCAGGGTAGCATCTCCAACAGCAGTGGGCAAGGAGCCATCACCTCCAGCAGAGGCTGGCAGGGTAACACCTCCAACAGCAGTGGGCAAGGAGCCCTCACCTCCATCGGAGGCTAGCAGGGTAACACCTCCAGTAGCAGTGGGCAAGGAGCCCTCACCTCCAGCAGAGGCTAGCAGAGTTACACCTCCAACAGCAGCGGACAAGGAGCCCTCACATCCAGCTGGGACACAACAGCCCTCACCTCCAGCTGGACACAGCAGCCCTCACCTCCAGCAAAGGGCATGTAGCCCACCCTCCAGGGACAGTTGTTCAAGGAGCTCCCACCAGAACCGGTGGGCAAGTTCCCCACCTCAGAGACTGTAACCTTCCACTCCCCAGCAAAGGAAAATGGGCATGGAGCCCCCTCCAAAACCAGTGGGCAAGTTCCCCACCTCACAGAATGTGACCTTGCACTCCCCAGCAAAGGAAAATGGGCATGGAACCCCCTCCAGAACCACTGGGCAAGTTACTCTGAGGTACCCCCCAGCTCGCCCTGAGGTGCCTGCCCATTTCCAACATGATGTCCCTGCACAGTGTAGTGAAGATATTGTCAGGGAACAAGTTGGGGCTTGGACTATGCCCTGAGGCCATGTGGGCCTTTTGTACTTTGTACTGGCCATTGGCCCTTTCTGAACATTAACTCCAATTTATTTTATCACACGGACAATATGGTGGCTGTTGGCATCAAATTACAATATCAGTTATACCTATATGTTATCCTTGCATTATTATGATGTCGGTCCTGTAACATTGGTTTTCCTCTGCAGCTGGTTGCGTGTATGGTGTGTGTTTGAATGGTGTGTGTTATGCATGTGTGTGTCACTCTCCTTTTCCTCCCTCCCTCCCTTGTGTGGTTGGTGGCTGTACTCACCCTCGTCATCTTTGTCGGCGTTGGTGTTCCAGGTGGAGCATGGGGTAGAAGAGCACAGGGAAGACTTGAAGTTCCGGTTCCATGGCGGCGTTGATCTTCTATATGTCTCTGATGGTAAGTCTTTCGTCTTCTGTGTTCTGTTTCCTCTAGGCTTTTGATGGTGTTGGTACCGCCCCAGAAATGTGGCGGATTGCTATGTCATAATATGGTGGGCGGTACCTTGTCTTCTGTCTGGCTGTTGATGGCTGCCACCGTGGTCAGTGGTGGTAACACCCTGGCGGTTGGTGTGGTACATTGGCTGTCTATGGGAGTTGTAACCGCCATGGTCATAATTTGGTGATACTGACACTTTAAAGGTCACTGCCATTGTCAAAATGACCACCTATAGTCTTTGAGGAGTTGGATTTTTTATCCTATTCTTTTCCTCAGGCCAGACAGGTAAAACACTGCGCACTGATGATAACGTGGAACTATTTCTATGTTAAAAGCATTGAAGTGCGGAATGTGGACCATTCAGCTTCAACTATGTGAGGGTTTTATGTTAAATAATATTACATAAAAATGTAGTACTGACATTTTACAACAGAAATATTATCAACAAGAGAAGTTGTAGAAACAACACAAACAGATTAAGGAGCCTTGTTTGATAAGTGTACTCTTTTTAATTATTCGGTAGTCAAATATTTCACTCTTGTTGCACGTGTAGTTCAGTGCATTTTTATAGGTTTATAATTCTCAAGATTCAAACCCAGACAACACTTGTTTCGCCCTATGCAGCCTGAAGGGTTAACGTTTTTTCAAGGCTGTTAGTAGTTTAGTAAGATGCAACACTGAACATGATAGTGAATTATTCAATTTATAAGCTGTGTTCTTTTCTATCAATCTTTCATTCACTTATTATTTATAAACACAGGAATCGGCCTTACCAGTAATAAGGGTAGAATGCAATCACTTCCACTAATACAGACTATAAACTGAAAAATGGAGCAATTAAGATAGAAGGGGGAATAGAAGACCCTTAACAATATGTGTTTTGGACCAGCACTAGCAGCTGGGTATGACTCCACTTATGAAGAGTCAGTGTTTTAGACTAGCACTAGCAGGTGGGTATGACTCCCCTTATGAAAAATTAATGACTGCTAGTACCTCTTGCTGCCCACATCCGTATCCTAACAGCCAATGTGATTCATTTATGTGTATATATAATGTACATACAACTAAATACAAAGCACAAGCCTTGCTAAGGGGCAGTGAAGTGATGAGAATTTCTGCAGCATTAGTGTGCATCCTTCTGTGTGCACTAGCTGACACTGACATCCCCAATACAACTGCAGTAGTTACTAGTGCCCTCAGCTGTTCCCAGCAGCACAAAATATCCAAGAGTGTGGGAAACAAGTGCTAAAAAAGCTGTTCTCAAAGTGGCTTTAGCTAGACTTCCCAGGGTTTTAATACTAGCTTCAGTCACAAGAAAAAGCAAAGGGCCTTTCGGCACCTAGCATGTATGCATGACTGGACTGTATCCCCTGAGTCAGTGCCACCCTGTTATGTTATGTGATGTCTGGAGTTGTAGACCCCAAAGGATATCCAGGTGCTGGAGCAGGTGTATAGGTGGGTCAGTGACGGGAAGGGAGTAGACAGGCGTATTTAGTTGAAGAGACAGGTTTTCATCTTCTTGTGGAATTCAATATGCAAGGAGGAGGCCCTAATGTATAGACTGAGGGAATTCAATGTTTTCTCTGTGATGTGGGAGAAGACAAGTTCAATGGTTCAGCTTTTGCAGATGCTTTGGGGATGCATGCAAGGTACAGTGAGGAAGAGTGCAGATGTCTGTTAGGTTGGTGGTAGTGCAGGTAGCTGTTGAGGCTTGCAAGTCCAAGATGAGTCTGGCTGTGGCATTCTTGATTGTCTGAAGTCAGTGGAGGAGATGTTTCTAGATTCCAGCATAGAGTGCTTTACTGTAGTTGTTAGACCTGACAGCCTTAGGGTGGTCTTCCCCCAGCTCTTCTTGCCTGACTCCCTACATTTTTCTGATCTTGTTTTTGCTGGATTTAGGACTCTGCACACTTTACCACTGCTGACCAGTGCTAAAGTGCTTGTGTTCTCTTCACTAAACATGGTAACATTGGTTCCTACCTAACTGGCATATTTAATTTATCTGTAAGACACCTAGTAAAGTGTAGTATATGTGCCCAGGGCCTGTAAATTAAATACTACTAGTGGTTCTGCAGCACTGATTGTGCCACCTAGATAAGTAACACCTTCACCATGACTCAGGCCTGCCATTGCAAGGCCTGTGTGTGCAGTTTCATAGTCTAGTCTGCTTGTGATGTGGGTTTAAGTGAAGGTGAGTCTAGTGTTCCTGGGAATGCTTTTGAAGATTCTTCTGGGCGTGTGGAGTATGTGGAAGCAGGATGAGCTGACAGTGCTTACCTGTGCTGCCATGCTGAGGTTTGCCATCTAAGTTAATTCACCGGATTCTTGTCTAATTTGTAGGAAGCAGCTACTAGGTGGAATCCCAGAGGGTGTTTCTGTGTTGAAGATGAGCACTTCTGTCGTGTTGGAGTTTAGTTTTAGGCAGTTTGTTTTCATCCACTCTGCTATGCTGATCATGCATTCATTGAAGCTGATTCCGTTTCTGGTGGATTTGTCGGGTGTCATCAGTGCAGGCAATGATGGAGATGCTGTGTGCTCTGATGACGTTGGTGAGTGGTGTTATGTAAATGTTGAACAGGTTGGGCTGAGAGATGAGCCTTTTGGGGAACTCTGTGGGGCAGGTTTTGGGGTTCTGATTTACAGGGTAGGAGTCATACTCTGTGTTCTACTGTGAGGAAGGAGCATATCCATTGGAGGGCCGGTCCTTGAAGGCATTTTTCATGTAGTCTGGTGATGAGGCATGAGTGTGATACAGTGTAGAACACAACTGAGAAGTCAAGTAGAATGATGGCAGTGTTTTCTCTTTGGTCCGGTAGGGTGCACATCGGATCCATGGTGGTGATAAGAGCTGTCTTTGTGCTCTGGTTGCTTCGAAAGCCGGGCTTGGTGTGGTCAAGTAGGTTATGGAGTTCCAGGTAGTTGGTGAGTTGTTGGTCTATTATTTTCTATTATTTTCTCTATCATTTTTGCCAGGTATGGGAGTAGGTAGATGGGGCAGACGTTGCTCATTTCGCAGGGGCAGCTGGATGTTTCTTGAGGTTCCATGACTGTTGCAAGTTTCCAGCCTTCTGGAATATGTGGCAGTTTTTTTTGAGGAGTTGATAATGTGGATGAGCCTTATGCTGATCGGAATCCTCCCATGTTGCAGAGGACATGAGGGCATGGGTCTGTAGGGGCCCCAAAGTAGACGATTTTCATGATTGCAGTGATGTCTTCCTCTGTGAGTGTTCTTCAGTTGATTAGATAGGTGCCTTGGTTGGTGATGGGCAAGTAGTGATGATGTCCTTTGGGATTGGTTGTTTTTCAAAGTTATTGTAGTTATTTTCAGTTTTGTGAAATACGTTAGAGAGGTTGTCAGAGAGCTCCTGGGAGGGAGTGATTGAGTTGTCTGTGGCTTCTTGAGTAGTGAACGCCTTGATGATGTGGCAGATATCTTTGTCATTGTGTGAGCTAGCCTCAATACTTTTGGTAAAGGCCCTTCTCTTGGTGTCTCTCAGGAGATGGTGGTAGTGCTTGAGTACTGCTTTGCAGGAAGATCTGGTGCTGGGTTTGTGGTTGGATCTCCATTTCTTTTTCAACTACTTGCAGTATCTTTTGGATTCCGATAGTTTGTCTGTGTACCAGGTGGCATGCCTGTTGGTCCTGTGGTGTTTTTTATAATTTTGATGGGAGCTAGAGTGTCTGCATAGGTTTTGTTCTCCTAGTTGAAGTTGGTGCTATCCTTGTCTAGGTTGCTCGTGATGTTCAGTCGATTTGTTTTGAGGGTGTTGTGCCACTTAGCTTCTGTTATTCTGTTCCAATCCTGTTTGGGCAATGTGATATTGGTGGGTGGTTTGACTTGTAGTGTGGATATTTGGAAGTGTATGATGGAGTATTCGGCCCAGGTGAGCGGTGATGCAGAGATGTATTTGGTTAGTGTTGTTCTTGACTACAAAGATACGATCTATGTGTTCCTGTGACAAGCATGGGATCTCTGACTAGTTGGGTGAGTCTGATATTGTGCAGGCATTCGAGGAAGTCAGTAACGGAGGGATCAATGGGGTCTTCTAAGAGGTGATTGAAGTCATTGAGGAGAATGAAGTCCTTAAATTTAATTGTGAGAGGCCGATGCGGTCTGAGATGAGTGTGCTGAAATATGTTTGTGGTCCTGGTGGTCTGTAGACCAAGGTGCCTTTCAGGGTCACGCTGTCATTTGATTGGAAGTTAAAATTCATGTTTTGCATGAAGGGGCTATCTGGGTCTTTGCAAATGGTGCATTTGATGGTGTTCTATTTGATGATAAGTCATAGTCTACCTCCTGGTTTGTGGAGACAGTCTTTTCATGCTATCTTGCATCCTGATGGGATGGCCACAGCGATGTCGGGAGACGACAAAGGGTTCCGCCATGTTTCTGTCAGGAAGAGGGGTCTGCTGCATTGTCTTGAGAAGGTCCGAGATTTCAATTGAGTGTTTTGTGAGAGAGCAGGTGTTGAGGACCATGTATGCAAGTGTTTGCTGAGAGATTGGTGTGGTGTGGATTGTTGGTTTGGCTTGGTGGGGTGGGAAGATGAGTGCAAAGTACATGGGTAGGCAGTATGCTGCAGGTGACAAGGTAGAAGGAGCAGGAAAGTGGTCCTACTGAGCTGTATGGAGAAGTGCATCAGCAGAAGGCTCTTAGGTTTTCAGAACTGACTGACAGGAGAGCAGCTGCTGTGCAGTGATGGGGCTAGAAAATGGATGTGTCCAGAAGCAGATGGGTCCAGACAGGCGTGCCTTTGCTGTGCCAGCGATGCACCTGCTGTGCGATTTCGTAGCAGCCACCATTAAGTAGGTCCTGGGAGTGGAGAGGAGCACAGGGGGGTGTAAGTTGGGCTACAAAGGGCTTCAAGAAGATGCTAAAAGAAGCAAGAAGATGTGGGAGAGCAGGTAATAAGGGAGACAAGGTAGAAGGTGGAAAAAGCAAAGGGGGTGTGGGAAGGCTGTGGAGGAATGAAGAGGCAAATGGGAAGGAGCAAGGAGCAAAAATTGAAAAGGTCAAAAAGATTGAGTGTCAAAGATTGAAAAAGATAACAACGAGTGGAAAATGCAAAAGAGTTCAGAGGGTGAAGAGTAAAAAGGAGTGGAAAAAGGCACAAGAGTGGAAGGCACAAGAGTGCAAAGTGCAGAAAAAGGCAACAGATTGGAAAAGTGAAGAAAAAGGCACAAAAGTTGAAAAAAGGATTGAGAAATAAAAGACAAAAGTAAGGCAGAAGTGGAGTGAGAGGGTGAGAAAGTGGAGAAAGGAGTCTGCAGAGGAGCGGGCGGGGCCTCAGGGTGCAAGGCTGACAGTTCCTAGACTGTTCGGAGGACCAGTACCAGGTAAGTGGAGGAGGGAGCTGGGCTTAATCACCTTCTCCTTAGGGTCACACAGCAGGCACCATTAAGTAGGTCCTGAGGGGGGGTGGACCGCCGGGGGGGCAAGGATAGGAAGGGTAGGAAAAAGATGTGGGAAGAAGCAAAAATTCACAAGAGCGCAGGTAATGAATGTGGGAGACATTAGGAGAAAAATGTATGGGAAAGGGGTGGAGGGGCTGTGGGATTCAGAAAGGCAAGTGGAGCAAAGACTGAAAAGATTGAAAAGACTGAAAGGTTGAACTATTGAAAAAGAGCACCAGTGTGAAAAATGCAGAAGGGTTCAAACAGCAAAGAGTGGAAAAGTGCAGAAAAAGACACAAGAGCGGAAAGTGCATACAAAGGCAGAAAAGTGGAGAACAGTTATACTGTTGATGATGCCTGATCAGCCCTGGCATAAGTAAATGTGACTGTGTTCATACTAGATTGGGAGTTGTATGTTGACAGCCATATTGTGGAACATTAGAGAGACCTGTAGATGTCCTCCACATTCAGTGGGTGCGCTTGACTATTGCATTTTTCATTATGGAGGCCCAAGTAGCATTTTCCAGTGCTAATTTTAAAGGGCAGGAATGCCCTGTAATTTCAAGATACAGTGCATTCCTGTCCTTTCAACTGGCATACAATTTGGTGCATAGCACCAACGCAGGCACCCTAGCACCACAGTGAAAAGTTGTCTGTATTGTTGGCAGGATTATCCAATCCATGGAGTTTTTTTCTCTTTCTTTGTGAACTGTAGAATGCAGCGTACAGAAAGAGGAAAAAGCAAGAAGAAATAAACATATTTCGCCTGGTTTTGCATTGCCAGGTTTACAGATCCTTGTAAGTCTGGGAATGGATCAAAACCCAGAGGTGTTGAGTGGGGAAAACCTACTGCAATGCCCATTGAATGCCCTCTGACGCAGTGTAAGGTAACACAGCGACTTGCCTTACACTATATCTACGAGGCCATGAAAAGCCATGCACTCTGCGCAGCCGGAGTGTGATAAAACTGATGCATCGGCAGAGCAAGGGGTTTGAAAATAAGCCCTGTGGTATTTTCTATATCTTCTCTGCCTCCATAACATGATGGAAGAAGGGCAGCATAATGAGTGTCTTTAGTTGTTTGGGTTACACAGTGCCATATGTGTGTGCAAACATGTATTGTATAACTAATCAAGTAGAGCGTGTTTCCTCTGCCTGTGGATTTCCATGATCCCGACACTCAATTAATTTCTATAATAGCAGCATTATGGAATTATCTGACAAGAATTCTGATTTAGCTAAGTGTAGGTGTACATCACATCCCAATTTTGCATTTGGGTGTGTGTATTCCTTACAGTTCTAGTAGGCAAATGAACTGGTTATAGGGTTCTTGATGCACTGATGTGGGCATCTGATGATGAAGAGGAAACCAAAATTGTCAATAAAGTTTCTCTTGTTTGTCTGATGTACTGTGGCACATGTGAAAAATCAACAAAGTGTGCAACAAAGGGTGTGAATGGTTCTGTTGTGTGCTAGAGGGCCCTGAACAAGTGATTGTGAAAATCAATTAACTTTGGGGAACATCGGGGCTGCAAAGCTCTAAGTAGGGTGGGTCCTGCCAGCTCTAAGCGCCAGCAGTAATTAAGAAGGGTGACTGAAACCAGTTCATATCAGGCTCTATATTTAGCCATTTAATTTACCGAGCTGAAAGATAAAACTCTGTCAGTTAAGAAGCAGTCAGATAGGAAGAAGAAAGATGTAAATTGAGGAATTTTGAAGTGGAGCGCGCAAGCGCTTTGGCCTTTTGTTAGTATTGTGGGCTTTTAACCACGCCCATCTCACTCCCTTCACTTTCAATTATTCGTGGGCTTGCCTTTCAGAACTCGCTTGATGTTATTGGTAAATGCTTTGCGTATCTCCTGCCTTGAGGCTTTTTTGTCACGCCTTGCAGACTGCCCCTGCTAAGTGGATAATTGCACAATTGTCAATATACTTCAGCGTGGGCGAACTATTGTTTTCTTTTGTCTCACTGCTTTTTGCTGAATGGTGGTCATTGCTCTCAAAGTGTGAACAAGCACAAGAATGTGAAATCATTGTATAAATCCTACCTGTTTAGTCAGAACAGTTTGTACGGATACAATGCACTTTCAACCTTACTTCCACCCTCGTGAAAAAAAAATAAGCCTCTTTAATCTGTATATTTTTAATGCTGTCGCGCCCCTTGTATTATGCCCTTAGGGGGCTTGAGTGCATTATAGAGGTTCCCAAAATAAACAAAAAAAAGTGCCTGCATCTTGGCTGCCTGGTGTTTAGTCCATCCTAGCTTGGCGAATTGAGTTTCCTGTCCCTTCAGCTGACACAAAGCATAGCAAAAAATAACACAATATAACACAACATTGCATAGCATAGCATAACACAACATACCATATCATAACATACCACAACACAAAATAACACAAAACAACAAAACATAACACAACATAGCATAACATACCACATTATAACACAACATAGCAAAACATAAAACAACATAGCATAACACAATATAATACAATAGAATAGCATAACATAACACAATAAAACACAATATAGCATAGCTTTGCATTACATAACACAAGATAGCATAAAACAAAACAACATAACACAACATAGCATAGCATAACATTACACAGTCTAACATAACAGAGCATAGCATAACAACACTACATAGCATAGCATAACATAACACAACATAACACAACATAGCATAGCATAACAACACAACATAGCACAGCATAACATAACACAATATAGCATAACATATCACAACATAACATAACATAACACAACATAACATAACATAGCACAGCATAACATAACCCCATATAACACAACAAAGCATAGCATAACATAGCATAACATGACACAACATAGCATAACATAACACAACTTACCATAACATAGCATAACACAAAAGAACACAACATAGAAAAGCAGAACATAACACAAAATAATAACATAGCATAGCATAACACGACATAGCATAACATAGGATAGCATAACATAACATAATATAACACAACATAGCATAACATAACATAACACAATTTAGCATAGCATAATATAACACCATATAGCATTATATAATATAACATTACATAGCACAACAGAGCATAGCATAACATAACACAACACAGCATAACATAACATAACATAGCATAACACAACATATCATAACATACAACAGCATAGCATAACAATAAACAACATAACACAACATAGCATAGCATAACATAACATAACCCAACATAACATAACACAGTATAATACAACATAGCATAACATAACATGATATAACACAACATAGCATAGCATAACATAACGCAACATAGCATAACATACCATAACATAACGCAACCTAACACAACACAGCATAGCATAGCATAAGATAACACAATAAAATACAACAAAGCATAGCATAACATAACACGATAAAGCATAGCATAACATAACACAATACAGCATAGCATATGATAATAGAACATAACATAGCATAAAGTAACACAACATAGCATAATACAACACAACATAGTATAACAACACAACATAACATAACACAACATAACACAACATCGCATAACATAACACAACATAACACAACATAGCATAGAATAACATAACACAATAAAAGACAACATAGCACAGCATAACATTACACTACAAAGCATAGCATAACATAACACAACATAGCATAGCATATGATAATAGAACATAACATAGCATAAAGTAACACAACATAGCATAACACAACACAACATAGCATAACAACACAACATAACATAACACAACATAAAATAACATAACATAACATAACACAACATAATGCAACATAGCATAGAATAACATAACATAACACAACATAGCATAACATAACACTACACAACATGTCATAACATGACACAACATAGCATAACATAAGATAATAGAACATAACATAGAATAAAATAACACAACATAGCATAACACAACATAACATAACACAACATAGCATTACAACACATCATAACATAACACAACATAACATAACATAGTAAAGCATAACATAACACAAAATAGCATAGCATAACACAACAGAACACAACAGAGAATAACATACAATAACATAAGATCACAGAATATAACACAACATAGCATTACATAACATAACACAATATAGAATAGCATCACATAACACAACATAGCATAGCATAAAATAACACAATTTAACACAACATAGCACAGCATAACACAACACAATATAACAGAACATAGCACAGCATAACATAACACAACATAGTGTAGCACAACATAACACAACATAGCATAGCATAACATAACTCAATCTAACACAACATAGCATAAAATAACACTAGATAGCATAGCATAACATAATACAACATAACACAAGAGAGCATAGCATAACATAACACAACACAGCATAACATAACGTTACGTAGTATAACGTAACACAACATAGCATAACATAACACAGCATAGCAGAATAATACACAACATAACATAACATAACACAACTTAGCATAGCATAACATAATATAACACAACATAACATGACAAAATATAATACAACTTAGCATAACATAACACAGTATAGCACCACATAACACCACATAGCATAGCATAACATAACGCAGCATGACACAACATAGCATAGCATTATATAACACAATAAAACACAACATAGCATAACAGAACAATACATAGCATAGCATGATATGGAACAACATTACACAACATAGCATTGCAGAAGATAATAGAACATACCATAGCATAAAATAACACAACATTGCAAACCATAACACAACACAACATAGCACAACAACACAACATAACATACCCCAACATAACATAACATAACATAACACAACATAGCATAACATAATGTAACATAGTGCAAAATAGCATAGCATAACATAACATACCACAACATAGCATAATATAACATAATATAATATAACACAACATAGCATTACATAACACAGTATAACACAACATAGCATAGCATAACATTACACAATTTAGCATAGAATAACAACACAACACAGCATATCATAGCATAACATAACACAATAAAACACAACATAGCATAGAATAACATAACACTGCATAGCATAGCATAACATAACACACCACAGCATATCATCAGATAATAGAACATAACATTGCATAAAATAACACAAAATAGCATTACTTAACACAACACAACATAGCATAACACAACATAACATAACACAACACAACATAACACAACATAGCATAACATAACACAACACAATGCAACGTAACATAGCATAACATAACACAACATAACATAACACTACATTGCATGGCATAACATATCACAACACAGCATGGCATAGCATAACATAACACAATAAAACACACCATAGCATAGCATAACATAACATTACATAGCATAGCATAACGTAACACACCACAGTATAGCATAAGATAATAGAACATAACATTGCATAAAATAACACAACATAGCATGACATAACACAACACAACCTAGCATAACAATACAACATAACATAATACGACATAACATAACACAAAATAGCATAAAGTAACACAACCTAACACAACATAACATAACGTAACACAACATAGCATAACATAACACTACATAGCATGGCATTACATAACACAACACAGCATAGCATAGCATAACATAACACAATAAAACACAAAATAGCATAGCATAACATAACACTACATAGCATAGCATAACTTGACATAGCATAGCATAAGATAATAGTACATAACATAGCATAAAATAACACAACATAGCATAACATAACACAACACAGGATAGCATAACATAACATAACACAATGTAGTATAACATACATAGCATGGCATAACACAACATTATACAACATAGCATAGCATAAAATAATAGAACATAATATAGCATAAAGTAACACAACATAGCATAACATAACACAGCAAAACATAGAATAACAACACAACATAACATAGCACAAGATAACATAGCATAACCTAACATAGCATAGCATAACAACACAATATAACACAACATAGCATAGCATAACATAACACAGCGTAGCATGACATGACACAGCATAGCATAACATAACACAACAAAGCACCACACAGCATAACACAATATGACACAACATATCATAACATAACACAATATAACAACTTAGCATAACACAACACAACAGAACACAACATAGAAAAACATACGATAGCATAAAATAACTGAATATAACATAAGATAGCATAACATAACACAATATAGCATAGCATCAAATAACACAACACAGCACAGTGTAAAATAAAACAATTTAACAAATTGTAGCATAGCATAACACAACACAATGTAACACAACATAGCATAGCATAACATAACACACAACATAGCAAGCCATAACATAACACAACATAGCATGGCATAAAATAACACAACATAGCATAGCATAACTCAATCTAACACAACATACCAAAACATAATATAACACAACATGGCATAACATAAAACAATATAACACAACATAGCATAGCATAACATAATACAACATAGCATAGCATAACATACCACTGCAAAACACAACACAACATAGCATAGCATTACATAACACAATAAAAGACAACATAGCATAACATAACACTGCATAGGATAGCATAACATGACACAACATAACACAACATAGCCTAGCATGAGATAATGGAACTTAAAATAGCATAAAAGAACGCAACATAGCATAACATAACACAACAAAACATAACATAACAACACAACATAACACAACATAACATAACGCAACATAGCTTAAAATAACACAACATAATGCAACATAGCATAACATAACATAACACAACATAGCATAACATAACACTACATAGCATAGCATAACATAACACAACATAATATAGCATAGCATAACATAACACAATATAGCATAACACAACACAACGTAGCATAACATAACACATCATAGCACACATAGTGCACTCACTAATATTATATTTGATCGTTGCCCCTGAGAAAAAAAGTGTGGAAGTGGATTCCTAAGGATGCACTTATACAATTGCAGACTGTTACTCAGTGAGAGAAAGTCTGCCATAACATGACCATTGTTGCTTACTGCAGAGGGTCTGCTTCTGACTGAGCTCTTTAGTTAGAGACCAAGGTTTGTAGACAACACTAAGGGATAGCCTAGTATCTTTGCCCTCTGGAAGGGGGGGGGGGTTAAGAGACAGGAATGTCTCAGCCCTTAGGCAGCCCCATATTACATGAGTCATGCAAGATCAGCACCCCAGCTAAAGGCCAGGTGCAGTCTTCCCAACTGGCCACCCTCCTGATGCACATACCAATTAGGAACAGTGTGAGATGATGTCTGCCTACCTGTCTGGTGACAGATATATAACAGAACAGTGTATCAGACTAACACTGTACATGCAAAATGTATGAACTGAACATGAATAGTTCATCATCATTTTCATGGTCATCATTGTTTCACATATTACATATTAGTAGGTATGAATTCAAATAGACAAGGAACTAACTTGAAATAGTAAATAAATGAATAAGGTACCAGCCAGTATAGACAGTACTTTTGATTTTGGCTTTAGAATTGCTGTCAGACTGTTTAAAGGTCATATCATACCTAAAGTGTCCTTCTGTGAAGTGGAGCTCTGACCTCAGTCTGGACATTACTTGATGTTCTTTGAAAGACCCTCACACATTCTGTTGGTGTCATGCTTCCTATTCAAGTCTCATTCTGGTCCCTAAACACCAGGATGGGCTCAACCATATTCCAGGGAAAACTTAGGATCATTTCTCCAGTCGGAGTCCTATGCTAAAAATACTTAGAAAACACCTAAGGTACCCCCTTATTTCTAGTATGATTAAAAAGAAATTATCAGAGAGTGTATGGAAGTAAAGAACCTACGCCCTCTCTATGTTAGTCTCTATGTTAATCTGAATGCACCCATTAGACCAGAATATTTTAGACATATTGGTGGATTCAAAGCAAACAAATCTACAACTTCTAGAATGGGCTGGTTTCCTAAAATGAAAACCGGGGAGCACATTCTTCTGCGGACATGAAGCTACCCACCAGGCATAGCTACGATCAAATGCTCAATATGGTGTTTTATTATCTTTGAACCATATCAGAAGTCAGTAGCTGACACCCAAAAAATTTCCACTCTTGAATTTAATCTTAAATCCAGCAATGTTTTTGAGATACTCGTGTTATACTGAATTTCATTCCATTTTGTTATTTTTCTAACCATTTTAGGACACACCTGGACAGAACATGCCTTAAGGAACGCCAATAACTTATTATCATTTACTTTTGCCGTCTACAGCAGCTCCGTGGTGAAACGGCAACCCTGGTCATGTTAGTAGGACAGGAATAATAATATTAATAACCTAACAGAATGCACCTCCATATTATGCAGCCATAGATGAAAAAGTATTCTGGTAAAATAGTGACTTTGGTATTTTGTTTTTTGGAATAATAACTAATGTGTTCCAAAGAACTATATTGATGGGAGCTCCAGAAAACAAGAAATTAAGACTCCTTCGTAAACATAGAATATTTAAGTGAATATTGCTGTTGATCATGCAGAAGAGAGCTCTGTGACAAGACTCACACCTGTTCAGTTCAAGGATACCCTCTCAGATGATAGTGTGCTCTATAAATGTACATAACATAACATGAGTGCAGCATGTTATGCGTCCCTTAGCCCCCCCCCAATGCCACTATGTGTGGGCCATCTCTAAGATACTGTGCACCATGGTTAGTTAGGGAAACTAGCATAAAACATGTTTACGCTAGTTCAGAGCTTTGTGGGATTAACATCAAAAATGTTTATGCTAACCTTGGAAAGCTCATTGAGGTCGATTGAAAACAATGGCATGCCTGCTCTTAACGCCTGCTCTGAGCAGGCATTAAAAGTGCTGAAATGAATGCTGCAAAGAAATTTGCTTGATTTCTTCGATCCATTTTGTTCGTCCCTGCTAACAGGAGAACATCCCCTTTGAATACATTATGCCTGGGCCAGGCATAATGTAGCGGAGTGTTACAAGTGGAGCAATGCATGCATTGCGCCACTTTGTGAATTTGGCGTGGCGATTTTGGGCTCCTTGGGACACATTGGTGTCACAAAAATCATGCTAATGTGGCACAAGGAGGCACTAGGGGCTCTTTAATCAGCCCCTGTCTAATTTCATTATCAATCCTGACTACAACTCCCCCAAAAAAAACGTGTTTTCTACTGGACAGTCTTTGGACCATCTTGTGGTCAAACCTATCCCTGTATCAGGTATTCATACAAACTTGGGCCCATATTTATACTTTTTTAGCGTGCATTTGCTCTGCTTTTTGACGCAAAAGTGGCGCAAACTTACAAAATACAATTGTATTTTGTAAATTTGCGCCGCTTTTGCGTCAACAAATGACGCAAATGCGGCGCTAAAAAAGTATAAATATGTGCCTTGGTATCAGTATATTTTTCAAACACAGAGACCCTCGTTTACTAGGTGCTATTTATCTGATCCTCTTTCTGTAAATAATTCACTAATATTTTGCATAGTATTTCTAGTAGGTTGTAGCAAGGGCACATTTCTGCTTTCATTTAGTTTCCCAGGGACTGTGAATATGCGGAGGGAGGTTTTCGCGCCTCCATTCGTGGAGCAGAAACTGTTTGTCCCACCAGGCAGCACGCGCTGAGCTGAGCCTGTGTATGCCGATGTGGGGACGCCAGGCCTGCTAGGAGCTCCCTCGTTCACCGGGAGATGTAAACACCGCAGCCGGGCTCCCAGAGGACCTGGACTTTCTCAAGTGCCTGATACAGCTCTAGGGGTCCCCTGAGCAAATCAAAATGTCCCCTGAATATTCTTTTTAAGGAGCGAGGGCAAACAATGCCTCAGTTCTACCTCTCTTGAAATCACGAATTCATGGTATTCTCTCTTATAATGTGGTGTTACCTGGAGGCGCTGAGCGGCGCCAGAGGAAGACACTCTGAATTTAGACATCCCAACATTTGCTACTATGCGGTCGAGGGCAGCACAGAGAGTTTTGGAAGCTTTTTAAACCTGTGCCAAAAAAGACATACACACGAGGGCAGGTTTATGAATTGAACAGCATTGCCTGTTCAAAAAGCACAATTGCCAAAGGTTTTATATTTTATTGAAGCTTTGTCAGTTATGTTGAAGATAACTCTGACCCTGCCAAATAAGCCTCCCAGAGCGAATGCGGCGTTCCAGTCTCGCGAGGTTTGCACTACAGCTTTAGACACAGCAGCTCTAGTTGTTGCTAAGATAAGCGGTTACATATAAACGCATGACATTCACAGAACTATTTACATGTGTAACCCCACTTAAACATGCACGTACATGGATTACATAGATTAATTTACATGGATTCATTTGCAGGTACAATTTAATGCACTTGTAGGTCAATGTTGGGCAAAGTGGGCTTCGAATTCCTAAGCACTGGAAAGCTTGTGCACACTCACAAACTTGTGAGTTTTAAATATTCACAAATGTTCTCGCATGAACAAGATCTGAGATTTACTTTTGTCAAAAGCAAGAGGAAAGCTGTTTCCAATGTGCAAATGGGTAGGGAAATTGTATGGAAAGGAGGTTCAAGATGGGCAAATAATTTCCCTAAAGTGTAAAAAAGCCGAACCAGTGCAATAGTAGTTTTGCAAGACAATATGCACAATTTTGCATGTACTAATTAATTTTTCGCATTAGTAGGAATGCGAGTTCTGAAAGGTGTGGTGAGGGTAGTCCTGAGAATCTGCGACTGATACAGTGTGTGTTTTCGGATACCTATGAACATTCAGAAATTCAACAATCTACAATCAGTTACAAGGGCAAACCTACGTTTTCACACTTTTGAACCTCTTTGTGTATGGAGCCCCTCTGTGCTGTCCAGTCAGGTGAACGTCAAAGATTGTGAAGTAATAGCGAAATGTTTGTGATAAACCTGACCACCACGGGACAAAACCATTGGCAAATGATCGCCCGCAGACATTTGGAAGCCTTGGATGGAGTGTGGTTAGTTCAAACAAATTTTGATTTGAACAGGCATCCCGTATTCTTGTAGCATTTCGTAACGAACTCCTGAATTACAGGAGTAAGATAGGAGTACTTCAAGAGTGCCACATTCAGACTTGTTTGTAGGAAATGTAGTTTGTACTATCTAGAGACAAAGAGCTTTTGTCTACTTTTAACTTTCACTGCGGGGGCATACATTTCCTGAATATTTAGTATGTCAGAGTTTTATAAATCAAACACTCGGATCCGGGGACTTACATTATGCACTCCGGGGTTCATTAGCTAGCTTTTGAGGGACAGCCCAAAGCGCTTCTCATTACTATATGCACAGCATTGGTTTGCAGCCCAGCAAGAGCACATTTATGTTCTCTGGAGTCATACACTTTACATATACATGTGGGATATGTAAATACACACTGCAACCCACATATGATATTCGCCTTCCACACCAATGATTCATTTCAGTACCATGGAACTTAAATGACATATGTGGACTACAGTTTCATAATTCATAATTTCCAATGTCAGTCAAATCAAATAGGAAAAATAAAGGTAATACATTATACAAATCTATCTATCTATCTATCTATCTATCTATCTATCTATCTATCTATCTATCTATCTATCTATCTATCTACAAACAATTTATAAAGTGCATGTTTTTCAAGGAGTTTCTTGGTGCTTGCTGCATTCCAGTGTATTTCTGGCACCTCTCTCTTTCTCTCTGTGTGCCTCGCCCTCTCTCCTTTCTTCTTTTGCTGTTTGTTTATATTGCTACTGTTATCGTTTAGAGTAAAAGTGCCGTACTACGGCACTAAAACACAAATTAATGTTTTGGTGACAAGGTGTAATATAGGAAATGGTCATAATTGTGCCAGAAGTGCTAACGATAAAAACAAACAAACAGGTAAGTGGGTGGAAGTGGATGTTAAGTGGGTGGTATTAACTGAAAAGAAGAGTCAGAAAGCGGGTAGGAAATTCAAAAAGAGAAAACGTTCACTGAATGCAAACGTGTAAAACAATTATGAGGGATTAATACTTTCTGGGTTTACCACTGAAGGTCACAATGATATTTGAAGTGCTCCGTGAGGGAAGACACACTAAAAGCAAAAAGATCGGCCTGTATACACATATGAACGTACTACCTCAGTACCAGAGAGAGGCAAAGGTCAAAAGATACCCGTGCCATTGCACCGATAGCCTGAGTATTAAATGTTTAATTTGTGACAATGTTTGCAGGTGGTGATGCTGGCACTCATTTTTAGGAAACAAGAGCTATTTTTCATCATCAAACAGTGACTAGCCTCAAGACAGAGAACAGCATCCAAGGGAGGGAAAGAAATAGGGAGACTTTGACAGAGGGGGAAAAGCAATGACACTGTAGCATAGGGTAGTGGAAGAAAGAGGAATGAGATGAAATCAAGAATAAACAGCCTTGATATTCTGCAACCCCTGGATTCGTCAATGCCAGTGACAGGCTTCTAAAAATTATGGGGCACATTTATCAAGGTTTTGCGTTGCCATTGCACCATGCAAGGACAATGCAACACCTAAAAGAGATTTATCAACCAATGAAAAGCCACCTTGTGTACCCCTGAGTACCTCGATAAATGTCGATTAATGCAAGACAGTACAAATTGCTGCCTTGTGTTACTCTGCATCAAGAGGGCATGCCATGGGTAGAGCGTGGTTAAGGGGCATGGCTTGCACAGACAAGATGATGGACACACTTTAGCAAGGCTCTGCTATAGTACCCCAGCTTTCTGCCACAAATCCTACCTTTTGCAAGCTGTCATTGGCTAAAACTACCCCTGCTGCAATCCCTGCTTCGTAGTGCATTCGGAGGAGTTGCTCCATCCACACCTACATTGCTGAGGATGCTGTCGGTGTACTGGGACCTCATCACCCTTCTGCCATGGCCGCTGAGATAGAGGGCCTGGAGCTGTGATGCTAGTGGGCCCTGCACCTGCACAGATCCTGCTGGCCTTCTGGCAATGGCACCTAAGTGGCCCAGAACAGTGCCTGGGAGACTGCATTTGAGTGCTCTGCCAGGGGTACATGCGCACACTGGGAGATCGGTGTTGGCACTCCTCATGGTAAGGCCATGCTCCACTGAGGAGCTGCACATGATGCTGCTGGCCCTTGCGCATACAGACCTTTATGATGCACTCTGCAGAGCCTGTAGGCCTGTCCCGCTTTACTGAGTCTGCTGCTGAATACAATTTACTGTTGGAGGTGTGGGGGCCTGTGTGACATGCACCCTGTCAGAGACTGCAGTTTTGGCACCAATTCACGTGTCGACACCTCGCCGGGGGACCCCCCTGAGGTGAAAGACCTCTACTCAGCTCTCCCACCCTCGTACTTCTTTCCTGCATTGCAATGAGGCACTGATGTGGCCTTTAACAGAGAGTGATTGAGCCCTGGTGGCACTTGTGAGGTGGAATCAGCACCTGAGAGAGACATTACCCCAGAACAGTATCACTGTTAATTCCTCACTCGCATGCCCTCAAGGTGCATACAGTTGGCAGTTGCTCAGGACTCCGGACAGCCTAGTTGTTGCTCACTTGTAGGTCCTGTGAGGCCAGAGTTGGGATGCAAACAGTTGAATGGCCGGATCATCATAACAGAAGTACCGTGGTCTGGTGGGGCCATACCTCTGTTGCATCACACATTCATCTGCTCTTTATCGAGGGGCGTCATCACACATTGCATGGTCACCCCCTCTGGCATTCCTGGTATGCAGTCTTGTACTCCTCATTGTTGACCAGGATTTTCCTCTCCTTGTGATGCAACACTAATCCGACACACCTGGACACACTGGGCTGCTCATGCTGTGGTGTCCGAGGGGGGTAAACAGACACCAGCATGCAGGCCCTCCACTATAGTGGCCTGTGCTGTTCGCTTGAGTGTCACATAGACACTGCACTATCATGGGATGCCTAAGCTCAGGCACCCAGAACACACCCTTGCATCTATCTGCTGCAACCAATGTGCTAGCTAACAGCCCTGACCTAGTGGACTACTCTGGGCACCCCCTCCCTCTCAGAGAGAAACTTGAAGTCACCCTAGAAGCCATTGAGAAAACCCAGGCCTCCTTGGAAAAAGAAATTGAGAAAAGTGGTTGCAGATCTTACGCTACTTCATGCACAACCCCGCAAATTGGTCAAAAATGTTCACCCTGTGGAGAAAACCCCTACTGAGCTTCAGCTGTGATCCCAGAAGGTGGAATCTTCCCTGCAGACACTTGTGGACTGTGTCCATGCCTTGAATGCAGAGTTTGAAGATGTGGAGGGTCACTCCAGCAGGAACAATTTCCACATTGTTGACTTTCCTGAGGGGGCTGAAGGGCAGGATGCAGTCACTTATTTGGAATGCTGAATACAAGTTCTGCTCCCTCAAACTGCAGTTTCACAGTTTTTCTCAATTGAAAGGGCATACCACTTTCGAGTATGGAAAATCCTACCTGTCTCCTATTCTAAACTGCTGGTGTTCCACTTATTCCATTACTGTGTCCAAGACTTCATCCTACAGGAAACTTAGAAAACCAATTACATTGTTGTGTATAATGCATGTATTATGTTTTTTTCCAGACTACACTATGGGGGTCATTTCAACCCTGGTAGTACAGGACCGCCAGGGTTGAAATGACAGAAGCACAGCCAACAGGCTGGCGGTGCTTCCCTGGACATTACGACCGCGGTGGAAGCACCGCGGTCGCACCGCCGGGGCCAGCGGTTTCCCGCCACAATGGCCCTGGCGGTAGTAATCCGCCAGGGCAGCGCTGCTAGCAGCGCTGCCCAGGGGATTACGAGTCACCGACCGCCAGCCTTTTCCTGGCGGTTTGAACCGCCAGGAAAAGGCTGGTGGTACGGGGAGTGGCGGGCCCCCTGACAGGGCCCCATGCGGCTTTTTCAACTGCACCCGTCACACGGCCGCAACACCGCCGGCTCCATTTGGAGCCGGCTCCTATGTTGCGGCCGAGATCCCCGCTGGGCCGGCAGGCGTAAACCAGGTTTCCGCCCGCCGGCCCAGCGGGGATCTCCTAATGACCGCGACGGGGGTGCGGCCGCCACGGCGGTCAGATCTTGGCGGGCGGCTGTAGCCGCCCACCAAGGTCATAATGAGGGCCTATGTGTTCACATGTGTCTCATGACATTTACTGAAGGTCATAGACGGACATAGATGTAGACGTGACGCATTGTGTGGAAGAGGAGAAGGGGCCTGCTGGTACCATGCTGCCACTTGTCGCTCATCACTTCCTGATTCCTGCTCAAAGTCTCCCACTTGCCGTCACCACTTATCGCTTGTCCATCAGGCCTGTCTACCATGGCCATTGCGGTTTTGATGGCCACTGGCTATTGGCACACCCAACGGCTCACTACGGCTCACTGCAGCTCACTCCAACTGTGACTCACTGTGGCTCACTGCAGCTCAGTACAGCTCACAGTGGCAGATTGCAGTGACAAAACTGCACATCGGCCCACAGAGGCTTACCTGGCAGCTCTTTGTGGTTGCGGCTGACAGACAGTGCTCTTGAACCCTGAAACCCTGTAAAATCCCTTCCTGACTGCCTGACTGCAATAGCTTTCAGACAACCTGGTCCTCTTTATTAAGCAACCTGACCCCTCCCTCCCCTCGTAGTGGCATAGTGGAGTGGAGTGAGGGTCAGCAGGACTGCAGCATTAGTGGCCATTACAGCTTGACTCACAAAGCGCTTCTACTGACACCCATCTTTCATCCCTGGCCCAAGACGTCGGCGAAAAATTAGGTTGGAAAACACCAAAACGACAAGAGCATTTGTGCATGGAATACCTGGAGTGCGTGAGGCAAGCGGGATGCACTAGGCTGCAGGCAGCTTGCTAGGAGCAGAAGCAGCTGGTGTTAGGCTAGGGCGGTTTGCCACGCATAGCTGTCCTGCTCCGCTTTCCCACGGCTGTCCACGGATACGAGGCCGCTGAATGCCGGTACTCCGGAAGTGGTTTGTTCTACCTCTCAGGGAACAGTGAATTTGGACTATCCCAAAGTGGAGAGGAGGACTTGCGATCCGCGGACCCCAGACCAAGTGCTGAGCAACAAGAATGGTTATTGAAGGACAGGCCGCAGAACCCCTGGATGCCAGGCTCCTCCTGGGCTTACAGGCCCCAAAGACCTCATAGGCTACTGCCTTCGATCAAGGTGAGAGAATACTTTGTAACCCTCCTGATTTGACTTGGTTCTGGTGGTTTGGAGGAGAGGAAAAAACTATGACAAAGTAATTGAGCTCAGGGTACTTACTTCTAGAAAAGACGTGCAAAAAAACAAATCCAATTCCCTACGGAATAAGGTCAATCCGGCCTTAGGGGTGAAGGGCCAGAATCAAATTTTTACTTTGTGGGAAAAAGAAAAGACCCCTCAGGAGGAGCAGAAGCTTGTCATACCCCAAAAGCATGACATCCGGCATGGAGCCAAAGGGATTCCTGTTCAGAGGAGTTTCAAAGGAGCCCTGCTCTGCTGATAGTAGAATGGGGGGTAGAGGATATAGCCCCCCAGGAGGCCCCTTTACAGAGTGTCCAGATCCTGCATGGGGTGCTCCTGTGTCCCTTATTTCCCTCCTACCCCTACATTCTTGTTAGCCCTTCCCCGCCCTCCGTGACACATGGAGGATTGGTTAATTCTGCCAACGTTCTTCAGGAGATCTCTTCTCATCTGAACGTTGCAGGGACCAAAGATATTGGGCTTCAAGACTTCACCTTGCCCGATTTGGACTTAGATCTCTATAGGAGATATGGGTATCAGGTTGCTGACTATCCCTTGTCACCTGGGGATCCTATGTCTTTGCTTCCACCGACAGGTTTACATTTGTTTAGCAGCACCCCGTCCATTCATGACTCTGTGAGAACAAAAATGGGAGTTCGAACCAAGGCCTCTCAGGGTCATTGGGTGTCCTCCCTGTTGTTATTGAAAGTGCCGGAGAATATAATGGGGCATTCATATGTGGAGGCTAGTACGCAGGCAGGTAAATCCCATTGCAAAGAGTCTCTCACCAAAAGGGCTCTGGTTGATAGCCTAGAGGACTTCATATGATTTAATTGTGATTCCTCCCCGGTTAAGAGTAAGTGGTTGGCAAAGACGATTCAGACTGAACAGGAGGTATTCCCAATATTCAAAGCCTCAGCTAGTCAGAAGAAATGTTCAGTTGCGTCTCCCATTCCTCTGCCAATAGTGGGAAAGAAAACCAAGTGGAAAAAATTAAAAGGTCTGAAAAGACCAGTTCGAAGGATCACTAATAAAGGCAGAAGGAAAGTACACTTCTCTGAGGCGATAGATCCCCGGAAAAATGCATGGAAGTTTCTTACGTGATTACCCTCTCCCCCTTGGCAGCGGTGATCGCATCTCGGCCTACTGGAGCAGCCACCAGGGAGTCAGTGAGGGAGTTTGAGATTGAGCCCTTTATGATCACCCCTCACAGCCGCTTCCCGCATTGAACCCAACAGCCCCGACATTTATGTTCCCCAGTCTGAAGGGAGAATCCAATGGCTCTACTCTTTTGAAAAACATCCCCTCACACCTGGTTGCAATGTGGATTCATGTATAGTAGACTTTATGCCAATCTTTGACGCAGACTTAGGCCCTCATTAACACATTGGCGGTAAATGCCGCTTACCGCTGTGCAGAAGACCACCAACACACTGCTGCGGCGGCGGAATTCCGCTACAGTTATTACGACCCACAGGCCGGAACCCGCCAAAAACCAGACACCCACACAAGTCTGTCACACCAAAGGTCAGTAATAAACTGGCGATAACAAAACCGACACCGTCACGCCAACAGGAATACGCCCACACTATCACGACCCACGAATCCACGCAGCGGTCTTTTAACCGCGGTATTCCATTGGCGGTACACACCGCTGCGCTCAAAATACACACACATATACAAAACACAACCACATTGGACAATTCGAAATACACACACCTGATACACGTACACACACTACTCGCACACACCCAATCCAATATAAAACACACATCCACATCACCCACAAACCCTTACTACCAAAAATTCCGAAAGAAGCACAGAGAGAGACATCACTATCAACAATACTAGCATCCACAGGCACACAACATCATCACTCACACAACATCCACGCACCTCAGACAACACACACAAAAACATCCCCTCACACATCACAACACACACCACCTCACACATCACCCACACCACACCATGGCACCGCAAAGACACCCCAGGTTTTCTGCGGAGGATCTCAGGATCATGGTGGAGGAAATCATCCGGGTAGAGCCACAGCTATTAGGATCACAGGTGCAGCACACCTCCATAGCTAGGGAGATGGAGCTATGGCGCAGAATCCTAGACAGGGTCAACGCAGTGGGACAGCATCCAAGAACTAGGGATGACATCAGGAAGAGGTGGAACAACCTATGGGGGAAGGTGCATTCCGTGGTCTCAAGACATCAGATTGCAGTTCAGAGGACTGGCGGCGGACCCCCACCTCCTCCCCCACAACTAACAACATGGGAGGAGCAGGTCTTGGCTATACTGCATCCTGAGGGCCTCGCAGGGGTAGCAGGAGAAATGGACTCTGGTAAGTCAAATCTTAACTATTACATCCCCCACCCTACCTGCATGCTATCACATACCCCACCCTCACCCTCACCCCCATCACTCCAGCACCTCACATATGCCCCACTATCACAACCCACACATCCCAACACCAAGCTCTGCATGCAACACCAAAGCATGGACACCCATCACCAAAGCATGTCCACCACAGATACCCACACAGTTTCCCCAAACCAAATATCACACAAGGTCCTAGACAAGAATGTAAGCACTGGGGTACAGGATCACCCACCCATTGCACACGAAGGCACACACAGATGCAATAATCATGCCTTTACACCCCTGCAGGACCCCTACCCAACGTCACCGGACAGGAGGTTCCAGACATGTCCACTCACCCCACAGAAGAGGCCCACAGTGATGACAGCAGCTCTGTCCAACTGGCTCAAGATGACCAGCCCGGCCCATCTGGGACTTCAGGACAGTCAGTTCCCCACACACTGGTACATGCCACCACAGAGCCTCCCCCCTCAGGAAACACCAGCACAGCACCCACCCTGCGGACCCGTCCCAGTGTGTCTAAAAAGCTTTTCCTATCTAATGTTGAAACAAATAGACTGGGCTCAGCCATGAACCTTCCTCCACCATCACCCCTGCCCCTTCCCATTTTACAAGGCCTTCCACTATTTTGCACTTAAATAAACACCCTTGGATCAAAAAACAATCTGGAGTCAGTCTGTGCTTTCACAAATGTGTATTTGCTATAACTAAGGAAAATAGCAATGTAGATTGTATTGTCAACATACCTATGTCACACAGCAGCCACAAGGGGGCGAGTACAGTCACATCCATCTGACTCTGCGCACATTACGAGGTGTCTGGGTGGGGACAGGTGGGCTGTGGGTTCCCCTAGGCCAGGGCGAGTTTCGTAGGCAAGGTCCATTGGTGAGGCAGGCTATGTGGCACCCCAATCCCACCAGTGGTAAGAGCCAACTACACCTAGTCAGGCTCCTGTGACTTTCATGTGTGCAGCAATCGGGCATAGGCCTTGTACCCCATGTCCCTGGGATTAATTAGGGAACTCTAAGTGCATGGCGTAGTGCAGAGGGCTGCTGTGTCTGTAGCGTCAGCCAACGACAGCGGTATTGCATGCACTGAACATGTCTTTCCCCCCTTTTTGTGGTCTCCCTGTTCTTGTGTGCATTAGCATCATCAGGCGGAGGAGCAGTGCCACCGGGGCAGGAGGGAGCTGCATCCCACATGGCCCTGGAGGGCGAGACAATGGAATCTAAAGCCACCAGTGGGACGGAGGGCAAGGGGAGCTCCACGGCGGGGACAGGAGGTGACATCAGTGACACCTACTCCTCCTCTGATGGGAGGTCCCTTGCGGTGGCAGGCCCCTGTGTGGCCCCGCATCAACAGGTACAGCCGCCACCCCCCCTACCAGCACCGCCCTCCCAGCAGCCCCTCAGCATGTGTCCCATGGCCGCTCACCCAGGAGGGTGGGCATCTTCTTCACCCCAGGCACCTCAGGCCCTGCCCCAGTCAGCCCTACTGCCCTCAGTGAGGAGGCTATTGACCTCCTGAGATCCCTCACTGTTGGGCAGTCTACCATTGTGAATGCCATCCAGGGTGTCAAGAGGCATTTGCAACAAACAAATGCATACCTGGAGGGCATTCATTCTGGCCAGGCAGATAAAACAGAGAGCATTTCAGGCTCTGGCCCCTGCACTGATGGCAGCCATTGTCCCTGTGGCCAGCCTCCCCCCTCCAACTTCCTCTACCAAGACCCAATCCCCTGTACCTCAGCCTATCCCAAGCACACCATCAGACCAGCATGCACACACCTCAAAACACAAGGGTGGCTCTGGAAAACATAAGCACCACACATCCCACAGGCACTCACACAAGCATCATACCCATGCACACATACCAACATCCACTGCCTCCACTATGTCCCCCTCCTCCACGTCTCCCTCCTCCCTCCCTGTCTCGTCTCCACTTACACCTGCATGCACTACATCTTCAGCCACTACCTCCATCACCAGCACGCCCATCACCAAACACTGCTCACGTGCACTCACCACCCCCACTACCATTCACACATCCCCAGTGTCCTCTACCAGTGTTTCTGTGAGCCCTCCTCCCAAAGTACACAAACGCGGCCACACACCCACCCAACAGCCATCCACCTCACCACAGCCTCCAGCCCATGCACCTTCACCCAAAGTCAGCAAACATACACCTCCTACATCCACTACCTCTTCCTCCACTCCCAAACCCGTCTCAGTGTGTCTAAAAAGCTTTTCCTATCTAATGTTGACCTCTTCCCTACACCTCCCCCCGTCCATCCCCTAGGGCCCGCCTTTCCAGGTCCCAACCCAGCACCTCTGCAACCACATCACCGGGCACAGTGGTGCCAGCAATTGCGAGCTTTTGGAGTGCGCCAAACAACAGGGCTGCCAGTGTTCCATGGAGCGAGGGCAAGGAAATTCCACCACCTCCAAAAGTCAAAAAGTTGCCCACATCCCAGAGGGAGAAGGCGAAAACACCTGCCACCAAGCGCTCAGGCAAAACAAAAGTGGATAGTGGCAAGACAGCTGGGCCACCATCCAAGGTGGTGAAGGGCCAGAAGATCAAGGGCAGGTCCACATCGACGCCAACCTGCACGGCAGACAAGACCGCCACCAGCACTGCCACCTGCACTGCCACCAGCACTGCAGTCACTGAGGCCGCCGCCAGCACCGCAGTCACTGAGCCCGCCACCAGCACTGCTGTCACTGAGCCCACCACCAGCTCTGCAGTCACTGAGCCCGCCACCAGCACAGCCACCACAAAGACCGCCGCCACAAAGACCGCGGACAACACCGCTTCCACAGAGGCCACCGGCAGCACCGATTCCACAGAGCCCGCCACCAGCACCGATGCCACAGAGTCTGCCGCAAGCACCAATGCCACTGACACCGTCGCCAGCACCGCCAGCGGCCCCGCGACATCCTGAGCCATTGGCACCACCTCAGGCATGGCTGCCATCCCCAGTGGTCAGTCGTCCGAGGCTGGTGGTTAGTTCCAGGAGCATGGGCATCTTGCATGTTGCACCACCGTCAGTGGAGTGTCACATCCACTACCTCAGTCCTTGGCAGGATGAAGCACTCTGGGCACAAAGCCCCCTCCAGAACCAGTGGAGAAAGGCATCCACTTCCTCAGTCCTTAGCAGGATGAAGCACTCTGGGCACAAAGCCCCCTCCAGAACCAGTGGAGAAAGGCATCCATTACCTCAGTCCTTGGCAGGATGAAGCACTCTGGGCACAAAGCCCCCTCCAGAACCAGTGGAGAAAGGCATCCACTTCCTCAGTCCTTGGCAGGATGAAGCACTCTGGGCATGAAGCCCCCTCCAGAACCAGTGGAGAAAGGCATCCATTACCTCAGTCCTTGGCAGGATGAAGCACTCTGGGCACAAAGCCCCCTCCAGAACCAGTGGAGAAAGACATCCACTACCTCAGTCCTGGCAGGATGAAGCACTCTGGGCACAAAGCCCCCTCCAGAACCAGTGGAGAAAGACAT
This sequence comes from Pleurodeles waltl, assembly GCF_031143425.1. Classification (NCBI taxonomy): domain Eukaryota; kingdom Metazoa; phylum Chordata; class Amphibia; order Caudata; family Salamandridae; genus Pleurodeles; species Pleurodeles waltl. The sequence goes on along the minus strand of NC_090439.1, from coordinate 763,237,855 downwards.
CCACTACCTCAGTCCTTGGCAGGATGAAGCACTCTGGGCACAAAGCCCCCTCCAGAACCAGTGGAGACTGTTATCCACTTGAGACTGTGGCTTTGCACTCCCCCGGATAAAGCAGTGGGCAACCCATCCACTGGAGAGACTTGAGAGACTGTGGCTTTGCACTCCCCAGGATAAAGCAGTGGGCAAACCACCCACTGGAGAGACTTGAGAGACTGTGGTTTTGCACTCCCCAGGATAAAGCAGTGGGCAAACCACCCACTGGAGAGACTTGAGAGACTGTGGCGTTCATTACAACATTGGCGGTAAAAGCCGCTTACCGCCGTGCAGAAGACCACCAACACACCGCCGTGGCCGCGGAAATCTGCCACAGCTATTATGACCCACAGCATGAATCCGCCAAAATTCAGACACCCACACAAGTCCGCCACACCAAAGGTCAGTGATAAACTGGCGAAAACAAAACCTCCACCGTCACACCAACAGAAATACTCCCACACTATCATGACCCACGAATCCACGTGGCGGTCTTTCAACCGCGGTATTCCATTGGCGGTACACACTGCCGCGCTCAAAATACACACACACATACAAAACACAGCCACATTGGACAAATCGAAATACACACACCTGATACACATACACACACCACTCCCACACACCCAAACCAATATAAAACACACACCCACATCACCCATAAACCCCTATGACCACAATTACTGAGAGAAGGCCAGAGAGAGACACCACCATCAACAATACTAGCATCCACAGGCACACAACACCATCACCCACATGACTTCTACGCACCTCACACTACACACCACTACATATCAGCACACTTATCAACCCACACACCACCCCACACATCACCTACACCACCCCATGGCACGGCAAAGACACCCCAGGTTCTCGGAGGAGGAGCTCAGGGTCATGGTGGAGGAAATCGTCCGGGTAGAGCCACAGATATTCGTTTCACAGGTGCAGCACACCTCAATTGCAAGGAAGATGGAGCTATGGTGAAGAATAGTGGACAGGGCCAACGCAGTGGGACAGCACCCAAGAAATCTGGAGGACATCAGGAAGAGGTGGAACGACCTACGGGGGGAAGGTGCGTTCCGTGGTCTAAAGACACCACCTTGCAGTTCAGCAGACTGGCGGCAGACCCCCACCTCCTCCCCCACAACTAACAACATGGGAGGAGCAGGTCTTGGCAATTCTGCATCCTGAGGGCCTCGCAGAAGTAGGTGGAGGAATGGACTCTGGTAAGTTAAATCTTAACTATTACATCCCCCACCCTACCTGCATGCCAGCACATACCCCCACCCTCACGCTCACCCTCATCACTCTAACTCCTCACAAATGTCCCAACATCACAAACCACACATCCTAACACCAAGCCCTGCATGCAACAACAAAGCATGGACACCCATCACTAAAGCATGGCCACTGCACATACCCATACACCCCCCTAAACCATCATCACACAAGGTCCCACACAGGAATGAAAGCACTGGGGTACACAGTCACCCACCCATTGCACACCATGGCACACACAGATGTAATAAACATCCTTTTATACCCCTGCAGGACCCCTACCCAACGTCACCGGACAGGAGGGTCCACACATGTCCACACCACCAACAGAAGAGGCCCACAGTGATGACAGCACCTCTGTCCAACTGGATCTAGATGACCAGCTCGGCCCATCGGGGACCTCGGGACAGTTGGTTCCCCTCACCCAGTCACAAGCCACCACAGACCTTCCCCCCTCTGGAAACACCAGCACAGCACCCACCCAGCGGGCCCATACCTCTGTCCCCAGGACACGTCAATCAGCAGTGTGTCCACCACTACAAGGAACCCAGGCTAACCCACCACCCCAACAACAACAGGGACCTGGGGGCAGTGGTAGTGGGCACGAGGTCCAGGGGACGGAGGCACAGGAACACAGGGGAACTGGGAGGGCTGCTGTGCGACAGGTGAAGGACAGGCCCAGGGAACCCACTCTCCACGAGGGCCTCTCCAACATCATGGGAGCCTACCACCACTCCCAGGAGACGATGGCAACGGTACTGGCCAAGTTTCAGGAGACCCAGCGCCTGCAGGAGGAACAGTATTTGGGCTTCAGGGAGGAACTCAGAGCCATCAATTCCACCCTGGGCACCATCGTAGGGGTGCTGAAGGAAGTACTCAACACCAGGAGGGACACTGTGGCACAACAAGGGGCCCCTGAAACTAGCCTGGACGATGAACTGCCCACCACCTCCGCCGGCGCTAGTGGACAGGAGGCACCGCCACAGGACCACCACACCAGCACCCCACCCCCTGCAGAGAGAGAACCACCTCACAAATGGTCCCTGAGATCCAGGACAAAGACAGAGAATGATGCCAAGACCCCCGCCAAGAAATGAGACCACCCTGAATGTCATCCTACTGTCCCACTTTGTCACCCTGTCCATCCTTAAACTGCCCCAGCTCCACTTCCTATGCCCATTTGGGCAATGCACCTGTGAGACTAATAGACTGGACTCTGCCATGGACATTCCTCCGCCATCACCCCTCACCATTTTGCTACCCCCTCCAATATTGAGCACTAAAATAAACACCCTTAAAGCACAAAACAATCTGGAGTCAGTCTGTGATTTCGGAATAGTGTATTAGCAATTACATTTGCTATGTCAAACATACTTATGTCACACAGCTGTAGTCCATGAGGAATCAAAGCAGATGTCACACATTGGGACCCACATCTGTGAAATCGTAAGGGAAAGTGACAACTCAGTGACCATACACTGGGTGAAAACGACAGACAGTATAGAGGTAGTAGTGTTCAGGTACATGTAGTAGGCAGGTTTGTATTCTTACCTGTGTTTCACTGGAAATATTGCTGGATCACTGAGTCCCTGTTGTCCATGTCTTCTTCTTCTGCTTCCTCGTTTTCACTGTCCACAGGCTCCACAGCTGCAACAACACCACCATCTGGACCATCCTCCTGCAGAAAAGGCACCTGTCGTCGCAAAGCTAAGTTGTGAAGCATACAGCAGGCCACGATGATCTGGCACACCTTCTTTGGTGAGTAGAATAGGGATCCACCTGTCATATGGAGGCACCTGAACCTGGCCGTCAGGAGGCCGAAGGTCCGTTTGATCACCCTCCTAGTTCGCCCATGGGCCTCATTGTAGCGTTCCTCTGCCCTTGTCCTGGGATTCCTCACTGGGGTCAGTAGCCATGACAGGTTGGGATAACCAGAGTCACCTGCAAATGGCGAGGGACAACTGTTAGACACACACTAACCTGTAGGGATATCCCCAGACCCAGACAACCATTCCCACTCTCTTGCTTCCAGGTGCTCACCTAATAGCCACACACGGTGCCTCTGGAGTTGACCCATCACATAAGGGATGCTGCTATTCCGCAGGATGTAGGCGTCATGCACTGAGCCAGGGAACTTGGCATTCACATGGGAGATGTACTGGTCTGACAAACATACCATCTGTACATTTATCGAATGATAACTCTTCCGGTTTCTGTACACCTGTTCACTCCTGTGTGGGTGGGACTAAAGCCACATGTGTCCCATCAATGGCACCTATGATGTTGGGGATATGTCCCAGGGCATAGAAATCACCTTTCACTGTAGGCAAATCCTCCACCTGAGGGAAAACGATGTAGCTCCGCATGTGTTTCAGCAGGGCAGACAACACTCTGGACAACACGTTGGAAAACATAGGCTGGGACATCCCTGATGCTATGGCCACTGTTGTTTGAAATGACCCACTTGCAAGGAAATGGAGCACTGACAGCACCTGCACTTGAGGGGGGATTCCTGTGGGATGGCGGATAGCTGACATCAGGTCTGGCTCCAGCTAGGTACACAGTTCCTGGATTGTGGCACGGTCAAGCATGTAGGTGATGATCACATGTCTTTCCTCCATTGTCGACAGGTCCACCAACGGTCGGTACACCGGAGGATGCCGCCATCTCCTCACATGTCCCAGCGGACGGTGCCTATGAAGGACAATAGCGAGCACAGAGTCAAACAACTCAGAGGTATGTACCCACAGCTTACACAGAACACCAATCATAATCCAAAAAGTGGCCTGTATGTGTGTTGAGTCTAGGCCTAGGCATGTGTGACGCAGTTGAAAATGAAGCCATGTGGGCCCCTGAAATGGCGGCTGCCTGACCTGTAAAGTGGGACAATTGGATGTGAGGTAACTGCACTGGCATTGTACACCGTCGCGGTATTGGTTAACATTGGACCCTATGGGTCCCAGGAGCCAATGACGATGTACGCCGGCAGTGACGGTACGCACCGCCGCGGACGTGACCGCTATTTTCTATCTGTTCAATCACTCGATACCTGATCTTCGACAGGAGAGGACCTACACTGCAAGTGCTGCTGTGACCTCGATCTGGAAGAGACAATGGCTCGAGTGTCTGGGGAAAGGGCCCCTGCCTTCACATCGGAGGAGTTGGAGAAACTCGTAGATGGGGTCCTCCCACAGTACACGCTACTCTACGGTCCTCCAGACAAACAGGTAAGTACACTGTGAGCATATTGTATGGGCGATGCCTGTGTGGAGATGGGTGGATGTAAGAAGGAAGGGGGGAGAGTGCGGCGTGCATGAAACGACGGTGAGTGCATGTGCCACATGCCAAGGGTAGGGATGGGGGCCAATGACTGTGACGGTGCAGTTGGTAATAAGTTTCTCTTCCCCCTGTACAAATCATGTAGGTCAGCGCCCACCAGAAAAAAGATATTTGGCGTGCCATCGCCAAGGACGTCCGGACGCTGGGGGTCTACCACAGACGGAGCACCCACTGCCAGAAAAGATGGGAGGACATTCGCCGCTAGAGCAAGAAGACGGCGGAGGCTCATCTGGGGATGGCCTCTCAACGTGGGAGGGGTGCCCATTCGCACCATGACCTCCCTGATGTTCAGGATCCTAGCGGTGGCGTACCCAGAGTTGGATGGGCGCTTGAGGGCATCACAGCAGCCACAAAGGGGTAAGTACACTCTCATCCTGCTGATTTTGCGCGCAGTGGAGGTGTCTGGGTGGGGGAGGTGGGCTTTGGGTTTCCCTACGCCACGGCGAGTTTAGTAGGCAAGGTCCCTCCGTAAGGCAGGCCATGTGGCACCCCACCCCACCTCTGTAGAGTGCCAAGTACACCTAGTCATGCCCCTGTGTCATCCATGTGTGCAGATGTCGTCCATAGCCTAGTAGGCCATTTCCCAGGAATTGAACAGTGGAGCCCAAGAGCGCGGCTTAGTGCAGGGGGCTTCTGTGTCTGTCGTATCCGCCAACGGTAGCGGTAATGCATGCACTCAACATGTCTTTCCTCTGTCGTCCCCCCCCTTTTTGTGGTCTCCCTGTTCTTGTGTGCATTAGCATCATCAGGCGGAGGAGCAGTGGCACCGGAGCAGGAGGGAGCTGCATCCCACATGGCTCTGGAGGGCGAAACTACTGACTCGGAGTTCACCAGTGGGAGGTAGGGCGAGGGGAGCTCCACGGCGGGGACAGGAGCTGACACCAGCAACACGGACTCGTCCTCTGATGGGAGCTCCCTTGTGGTAGCGGCAACATCTGTGCCCCTTGTATCTACAGGTACAGCCACCAACCCCCCTACCAGCACCTCCCTCCCAGCAGCCCCTCAGCCTTTGCCCCGTGCCCACTCACCCAGGAGGGTGGGCATCGCCTTCGCCCCAGGCACCTCAGGCCCTGCCCCAGTCACCCCTGCTGCCCTCAGTGAGGAGGCCATTGACCTCCTCAGGTCCCTCACTGTTGGGCAGTCTACCATTTTGAATGCCATCCAGGGTGTAGAAAGGCAGTTGCAACAAACAAATGCATTCCTGGAGGGCATTCATGCTGGTCAGGTGGCCCTTCAGCGAGCTTTTCAGACTCTGGCCTCAGCACTGATGGCAGCCATTGTACCCGTCTCTAGCCTCCCCCCTCCAATTTCCTCCACCCAGACCCAATCCCCTGTACCCCAGCCTATCCCAAGCACACCTTCAGACCAGCATGCACTCACCTCAACACACAAGGGAAGCTCAGGCAGACATAAGCACCACACATCCCACAGGCACTCACGCAAGCATCACACACATGCAGACACACCAACATCCACTGCCTCCACTGTGTCCCCCTCCTCCTCGTCTCCCTCCTCCCTCCCAGTCTCGTCTACACTCACACCTGCATGCACTACATCTACAGCCACTACTGCCATCACCAGCACACACACCACCACACCCCGCTCAGGTGCAGTCACCACCCCCACTACCATTCACACGTCCCCTGTGTCCTCTCCCAGTGTGTCTGTGATGCCACCTCCCAAGATACACAAACGCAGGCACACACCCACCCAACAGCCATCCACCTCACGACAGCCTCCAGCGCATGCACCTTCACCCAAAGTCACCAAACGAACACCTCCTACAACCACAACCTCTTCCTCCACTCCCAAGACCCCTCCAGCTACCCATCCCAGTGTCTCCCAAAAACTTTTCCTGTCCATCCCTGACCTCTTTCCCACACCTCCCCCATCCCGTCCGTCTCCTAGGTCCTGAACTAGCACCTCAGTCACAACATCTCCGGGACCAGTGGTGCCTGTAGTCACCGGAATATGGAGTGCACCGGCCACCAGGGCAGCCAGTGTGGCACGGAGCCACAGCACAGACAGTCCCCCACCTGTGAAGCATCAGAAGTTGGCCAGTGCCCGGCGGGAGAGGGGGAAGACTCCAGCTACCAAAGCCGCTCCCAGGGGTCCCGGTGGGAGTATGGAGTCAGCTGTGACACCTTCCAAGGTGGGGAAGGGCCACAAGAAAGCAGGAAAGTCTGGGAAGAGCAGCACGGCGGAGGAGACTGCCATCATCCCCGCTGCCCAGGAGGCCACAGCCATCATCCCCGCTACCCAGGAGGCCACAGCCATCACCCCCGCTGCCCAGGAGGCCACAGCCATCATCCCCGCTGGGCCAGAGAGGACTGCCAGCACAAGCCCCGCTGGGCTAGAGAGGACCGCCAGCACAAGCCCCGCTGGGCTAGAGAGGACCACCAGCACAAGCCCCGCTGGGACAGAGAGGACCACCAGCACAAGCCCCGCTGGGACAGAGAGGACCGCCAGCACAAGCTCCGCTGGGCTAGAGAGGACCGCCAGCATAAGCCCCGCTGGGCTAGAGAGGACCGCCAGCACAAGCCCGCTGGGACAGAGAGGACAGCCAGCAGCTGAGTCACTGCAAAGGAGCCCGCCGCTCCAAGCACCGAAGAACAGGGCACCGCCGTCTCAAGCACCACTGAACAGGGCACCGCCGCTCCAAGCACCGCTCAACAGGGCACCGCTGTCTCAAGCACCGCTGAACAGGGCACCGCCGCTCCAAGCACCACTGAACAGGGCACCGCCATCTCAAGCACCGCTGAACAGGGCACCACCGCTCCAAGCACCACTGAACAGGGCACCGCCGCCTCAAGCACCGCTGGCCCATGAGCGCCAAGGGCACTGACGCTACTGATTCCGTCACAGGCAGAATGAAGCACTCTGGGCACAAAGCCCCCTCCAGAACCAGTGGAGAGATACATCCACTACCTCTGACCTTAGCAGGATGAAGCACTCTGGGCACCAATCCCCCTCCAGAACCAGTGGAGAGATACATCCACTACCTCTGTCCTTAGCAGAATGAAGCACTCTGGGCACCAAGCCCCCTCCAGAACCAGTGGAGAGATACATCCACTACCTCTGTCCTTAGCAGGATGAAGCACTCTGGGCACAATGCCTCCTCCAGAACCAGTGGAGACTGTTATCCACTTGATAGACTGTGGCTTTGCACTCCCCAGGATTGAACAGTGGGCAACCCACCCACTTGTGAGACTTGAGAGACTGTGGCTTTGCACTCGCCAGGATTGAACAGTGGGCAACCCACCCACTGTAGAGACTTGAGAGACTGTGGCTTTGCACTCCCCATGATTAAAGAGTGGGCAACCCACCCACTTGTGAGACTTGAGAGACTGTGGCTCTGCACTCCCCAGGATATGGCAGTGGGCAACCCACCCACTGTAGAGACTTGAGAGACTGTGGCTTTCCACTCCCCAGGATATGGCAGTGGGCAACCCAACCACTGTAGAGACTTGAGAGACTGTGGCTTTGCACTCCCCAGGATATGGCAGTGGGCAACCCACCCACTGTAGAGACTTGAGAGACTGTGGCTTTCCACTCTACAGGATTGAACAGTGGGCATGTGGCCCTCTCGTGGATTTGGTGTTGTGCACTCAACCGGCTGAGGTGCCCTCCCTTTTCCTCCCCCTGAGGTGCCTGTTTTCTTGCTCTCTGATGCCCCTGCAGTGTTCTCTCCGTCATGGTCGGGGATCTTGTGTGGGCCTCGCCCATACCGTGTGGGCCCAGTGTTCCACAGACTTAATTGGAGCACTACCTGGACTACTATGCTTGGTGTATATTTTGTTAATGGTGTATATATATATTTTTGCATACTTGATTTTAATATATTTCTATGGTTACACTCATTTCCTTTTGTCTTTGCATTCTTCCGGGGGGTTGGAGGGTGTAACTATCATGTATTAATATGTATTAGTGTGTGTGTTGTAGTGGGTGAGGGTGGGGGTGGGGGTGTTGCATGTGTGTGTCCCTGTTTTTTCTCTCCCCCCTCCCCTGTGTCTTAGGTGCAGTACTCACCGTGGTCTTCGCCGCCGGTGTTCATGCCCCTGGTAGAGGAGCAAGAGAATTTGGAGTTCCGGCTCCATGGTGTCCTAGTTCCTCGTGGGGTGTGTAGAGGTGAGCGTTTTCCCTTCGGAATCCTGTTTCCGCCGTGTTTTTATCCGCAGTGAATCTGCCCCGGAAAAGGTGGCGGATTGGCCTGTTGGGATACTGTGGGCAGTACTTTGTCCTCCGCCTGTCTGTTGGCGGTGTCCGCCACGGTGTTTGTTTGTACCACCGTGGCGGTCGGAGTGTTAAAGTGTCTGTCTTTGTTGGCAGTTTCCGCCACGGTCGTAATTGCAAATTTTTTACCGCCGGCCTGTTGGCGGTCTTACTGCTGCTTTAACACCGACTGCCAGGGTTGTAATGACCACCTGTGACTTTGCACTCCCCAGGATACATCAATGGGCATGGAGCCCCCTCGTGGAGCTGGTGTTGTGCACTCATCCGGCTGAGGTGCCCCCGCTTCCCATCCCCCTGAGGTGCCTGTTTCATTTCGATCTGATGCCCCAGCAGTGTTCTCTCCGTTTGTAGTCTGGTATTGAGTGTGGGCCTCACCCTTGCATTTTGGGCCCAGTGGTCCACGGACTATGAATGGTGCACTATCCGGACTTGTATTGTTGGTGTACATAATTGTTTATACTATATTTAAAGTTTTGACTAATGGATTTTTATTGATTACAATCGTTCAACTCATTTCATTTTGTCCTTGCGTTCTTCTGGGGGGGGGTGTAAATGTAATGTTGCAGCATGTATTTGTGTGTATGTTGTTGTGGGTGAGGGTAGGGGTGGGGGTTTTGCGTGTGTGTGTCACTCTCTTTTCCCTCCCCCCTCCCCTGTGTTGTAGGTGCAGTACTCACCGTGGTCCTCGCCGCCGTCGTTCGTGCTCCTGGTAGAGAAGCAGGAATACTATCGCAGGGAGTATTTGGAGTTCTGGCTCCATGGCATCCTGGTTCCTCGTGGAATGTGTAGAGGTGAGTGTTTTCCCTTCCAAGTCCTGTGTCCACCGTGTTTTTGTTCACGTTGGTTCCGCCCCAGAAAAGGTGGTGGATTGGCCTCTCATAATAGTGTGGGCAGTATATTATCTTCCGCCTGTCTGTTGGCGGTGACCTCCATGCCGAGGCGGTCGGAGTGTTAAAGTGGCTATCTCTGTTGGCGGTTTCTGCCATGGTCGTGATTCCATTTTTTTCACCCCCGGACTGTTGACGGTCTTACCGCCGCTTTAACACCGACTGCCGGGGTTGTAATGAGGGCCTTAATTTTGAATAGACCTACGTTGTTAAACTGTTTTTTTGAGTCCGTCCCTTTGAAGTCAATCCAAAGCTGCAACAATGACATTGTTTCTTTATTGTATTCTAAAGTGGGCTTTAAGTCAAGAAATTATTTTTGTACTAAGTGCTTGGCCAATTTGGTCCTACGAAATGCTGATTGTTAGACCTGGCAGCATTTTAGCATTTCTCCCCTGTCTTTTTACTTTCTGACCTTCTGTTTTTATAGTATACTGGACTCTGTTTTTGCTGATTTATTGTCTCTGCGCACTTTACCACTGCTAATCAATGCTAAAGTGCAAGTGCTCCCTATATAAATTGCACTGTTGATTGGTTTATCCAGGATTGCCATATTTGATGTACTGGTAAGTCCCTAGTAAAGTGCACCAGAGGTACCCAGGGCCTGTAAATCAAATGCCACCCACATGAATGGCCTTGTAAACATGGCTCAGACCTGCCACTGCAGCATCTGTGTGGGAAGTTTTAAACTGCCAAATCAACTTGGCAAGTGTACCCATTTGCCAGGCCCAAATCTTCCCTTTGTTTTACATGTAAGGCACCCCTAAGGTAGGCCCTAGGTAGCCCCATGGGAGGGGTGCAGTGTATTTAAAAGGTAGGACATGTGCTGGTGTGTTTTACATGCCCTAACAGTGAAATACTGGCAAATTTGGTTTTCACTGTTGCAAGGCCTATCTTTTTCATAGGTTAACATGTCAGCTGCCTTAAAATACCTTTAAACTGCAGATTCCTTTTGAGGGCAGATAGAAATGTGAAGTTTGGTGTCTCTGAACTCACAACTTAAAAATACATCTTTTAGTGAAGTTGTTTTATAGATTGTTAGTTTGAAAATGGCACATTTAGAAAGCAGGCATTTTCATACTTGAACCATTTTGTGACTCTGCCTGTTTGTGGATTCCCTCTCTAGGGACAGTTGGGCTGTTTACACCTCTCCTCTAGACAGTGCCACAAAGGGAGCTGGGGTGTAGCCTGCATATCCTGATGAGCCATCTGTGTTAGGAGTGGGGGAGGAGTGGTCACTCACACCTGAAAGGACTGTGACTGCCCTCACACATTGCAGACTCCAACCCCCTGGTGTGTGGCTGGGGCCTGGCCTGGACAAGGAAGGATCTTACAAACACTTGACACTTTGCTTTGAAGTTTGCCAACTTCAAAGGCAAAAAGGGGTATAAGTATGGGACCCAACACCGCCAGACTTTTAGAATCTTTCTGGAATCAAGAGGACCCTCACCCAAGGAGGAAAGCTGAAGAGCTGGGGGAGGATTACTGTCCCTTTGCTGTGTTGCTTTGTTGGATTGACCTGCAGTTGCTGCTTCTGCCCTAAAAGAGTGCAAACGGCAAACTTTACTGTGCCATCCGAAGGTCAACTAGAAACCCCATTTCTAACATTGATTATTTGCAGTGTTGCAGTATTGATTTTGTTCCCTTTCTGGGTATGAAACGTAATGGTACTATTGGAGGGACGTTAGTGGAAAGGAATACAGAATATTATATGCCACATGAGTTACTTAACTGTATTGACCAGTGTGATAGATTTGCAGGACCTGACAGTTTCTCTTGGAGGGAATGGTAGGCAGATGTTCATGCGGGAAGCATCATTTGCTTCCGACCCAAAAAGCATTAATGGTTTGGATGGGTGGGGCTGGCTCCCGAGTGCCTTAAATTAGGCGCGGGAGTCTAGGTTCTTGTTTCAACCTCTCAACTAGCGTTTCTCTGAAAATTGTCTCATGGAATGCAGCAGGGGTAAAATATAGTAGGAAGAAGTTACATCTTATTAGTACTTTAACTCCTGACTTGATTTGCCTCCAGGAGATGTGGTCCAGGAGACGTGGTCTGACAGGGATTTGCTGTGGGATGATTACTATGTGATAGACTGCAAGGCCACTACTTCTAAAGGGGACATGCTAAAGGGGGAGTTCCCTGCCTGTATTCTACTAAACCCAAATGGAATTATGAGTGTTATATGATCCTAGCAACATTTTTATGGCCTTAACCTTTCAGGTTCATAATAAGATCAGAGGCTTTAACCTCCTGTTACTGGTCAATGCTTATATTCCCCCTAAAGCAGTCTATGAAGCTCTGTTGCAGAAGGTTTTCGCCTATATAAAAAACACTCTTAATAGTGAGCATCCCCCCTATGTAGTTCTAGTTGGAGATTTAAAGTGCAACATTTCCAATTACGCCCTGTGTCAAGTCCGAGAGGTTGAGAGAGAGGAAGCCCTGCGAATCCCATCCTGTGTTTTTCCTCCTTCGAAAAGAACAAATAAGAGAGGGAAACACCTACTTGATCTCCTTAGGAGAAATGACTGTATCATAGCAAATGGGAGGTCTCTTTCGGATTCCCCAACTTCATACACACATGTCTCTCCAAGGGGAGATGCAAAATTAGATTATCTGATGCTAGGTTATACCTCATTTTCGTTGTAAAGAAACTAAAAGATTATAAATACCCCTGTTAGTGACCATAATTTGCTAATTTTCTTGCAGAATTTGAACATGCTAATGACAGGGTCCTGGGAGTTGGGCGGGTTAGTCCCTATTTTTGACAAAAAGAGAGGGAGGACCCAGTGGGATCATAGAAGGATCTCGGGCGTGTTAGAGCTTGTAGAATTAGCTGTTGCAAAGCCGGATACTGGGAGGGGAATGAATTGGAGCACTTTTCTAAGTTTATGAAGCAGCTATTAATTAGCTCTTCTATAAAATCTTCCAGTAGACATAAGGTGATTTCTCATTCATTACTCACCCTAAATAGGGAAATAAATTCTCTGGTTAGGATTCAGTACTTTGAGTATTCTCCTAAAAGGAACTCAAGGTTGGCCCTGTTAAAAAGTAGAAGGAGGTGGTTGAAGGCCCATTTCGCAAGGGGCTCTTGGGATAGGCTCTGGATTTACCTTAAGGAAGCAGCGGTAAAGGGTCAGGCTGAAGGTTTTTGGTCGTTGGTTGGTGAAGGCTGCGGGTCAAGAATGCGCTCTTCCCCTGTAGCCATAGCTGAGGCTTGATGGACTGAATTTATTTCCACCCTTTATGTATTAAATAGGGTAGAGTCATATCAGCCTCCCAAAAGTGAGAGGTCTGAATCTTGTGGTTTTCCCTCAGTAAAGGAGATAGAGGTGGCCCTCTGAGCTATGTACCTCTCTGCTGCAATGGGTCCTGGTGAATTACCGATTTCTGTAATAAAGCAGGGTATTCGTTCATGGAGTATGATTCAATTTATCATTTTCAGAAGGTGTTTCTTAACTAGAAGTATTCCGCTTTCCTGGGTCGGAAGTATCATTGTGCCTTTACTTAAGAAGGGTGATGGTAATTGTCCTGCCAACTATCCGGCCATCCTGAATGCAGTAGGGTTTTATTTTGCTAAATGCCTGCTACCCAGACTAAGGGGCATATTTATACTCCGTTTGCACCGAATTAGCGTCATATTTTTTACTCTAATTTGGTGCAAAACTAACTCCATATTTATACTTTGGTGCTAGACCCATCTAGCTCCAAATTTATGGAGTTAAAGTCATTTTTTGGATGTGGAAACCTATCTTGCCTTAATGAGATGCAAGGTAGGCTTTCCCATGCAAAAAATTACTCTATGGCCTTAAGGCCATATTTATAGTCCCGTGCAAAAATGGTGCACAGGAGGGAGGAGGGGGTCAAAAATGGTGCATAGCTTGTTTTGCCCAATTTTTTAAAGCCTGGGTCAGGGCAGGCATTAGGGGACCTGTGGGCCTATTTCAATGGTGGGACACCATGCAATAAGCCTACAGGTGCCCTCCCAGGCCCCAGGGACACCCCCACCCACACCAGAGGGACAGCGGAGGAAGGGGGACCACATCCCAGATAAGTACAGGTACGTATTTTCTTTTCTTTTTCAAAGTGCCATTGGGGGCCCCGAAATGGGCCCCCCTGCGTGGCACTGGGTGCATTGGCCATGCCCAGGGAACCCTGGTCCCTTGTGTTGGCCACTGGGGTTGTGACAGGAGTCATTTGGTAAGTGACTCTAGGCAGGTTAGGGTAATTTTTTTTTACTCTAACCTGCCTAACGTCATTTTTTGGTGCAAAAACCCCTTCTTCCATACTGCCAGCCCAACTCGACTAAAGTCATTTTGTTTGCCGCTAGCCTATCCTTTGAACTGATTTGCACCATTCCATAAATATGGTGCTTGGCTGGTGCACAGAAATGGTGCAAGCCAGCGCTAAACTTTTTGGTACAAAACTGAGTTGGTTCAGTTTTGCACTAAAAAGTATAAACCAGGGCCTAAGTGTTTAAGTTGATGAAAATATTATCTCTCCCCTGGAGCAAACAGGGTTTAGGGGTTGACAAAGCATCCTGGACAATATTGCAGCACTTCAGGTAATCACCGAAAAGTATGTGAAAGTAAGAGGTGGAGTGGTTTATGCTGCATTTATTGATTTTTCAATGGCTTTTCGACAAGGCGGATAGAGACTTGTTGTGGGGAAAGCTTGCAACTTGGGTATGTCTAAAATTCTTTGTGAGCTAGTGATTGCGCCTCACTCTGGGTCAAAACAAGGATGACTCTTGGCGCCTTTGCTCTTCTCTTTTTGTATCTTAGATCTTCCCTCCTACCTCTCTCAAAGTGAGGGCTTTCCCACTCAAACCGGTGGTAAATCCGTAGGCTGCTTACTATACGCTAATGATATTAGAATTTTCGATTTAATCCTGAAAGGCTTAAATAATCGTCTCCAGTTTTTGTCACAGCATACCGAGGCCCACTTTTTAAAGGGTAGTGCTTCTAAAAGCAAGGTTATGTGCTTCCATGGAAACAAAAAAAGGACATTCCCTAATTTTCATTGGTCCCCCTGGGCTCAAATGCTTGAAATTGTGAACTTGTATACTTTCCTAGGGAAAATAATGTGTGGCAATTTTAGTGACAATGTGCACATAGAAAATAATGAATGTAAAGCTGGTTGTTAAGCAAGAGGTTTAGGGGCCTTGTATAGGGCTACTGGGAGGAGGCATTTTTGCTCATCTTCTAGCGGTCTATTGAGCAAAAATTCCAGCATCCCTCTTATATGGTTTGGAATTGATCGATATCGCTAAATGTTTTTTTATTTATTTGATGGAAGGTAAAATTCTTAGAAAACGAGTTTCTCTTTACTCGGTTACCTCTGTGGTGGCCCTAAGGTTGGACTTGGGTTTAGAAAGTGTGTTCACTCAGGGCTTAGCAGGGGTTGTACAGTGGGTTGCTTGCTTTGCAATGAGTAAAGATAATACATTAAGGTCTTTGCTGAGGAAAGAATTTCTGGTGAATAATAATTTTAGGTCTACTGTCTGTATGCTTTAGAAACGTTGGAGATAGATTGTAATCAGGTCCTGGCTATTACCCCCTTACAATTGAAAATTGGCTTGAAACAGGCCACGTGGTCTTTAAGCTTTCAAGTAGATTTAGAAAGTTGTGCAAAAAAGAGCTGCTTTCTGAATTTAACAGATACCATTTTAGTAAAAAAAATCGCAACCTTATATTACATGGAATCTACCACATGGGGTTAGGCAATTTGGGATTTTGCTTCACCAGGGATTGCTTCCATTGAATTTTCTTTTGGTGAAATGGCATGGCTCTGCTAAGGAATGTAACTTCTGTAGAGCTGAAGTTCAAGATTTAACTCATGTGCTATTTGCCTGCCCCACTCTTTTCTTTTTTTGGCATAAATGGCTAAGACCCATTTGTCTCCAGCTCTCTATTCTGCCTGTACCGGCATTTCTTTAATCTTTGTATGATCCTCCGAATGAATTGTTTTGCTTTAGAATTTTTAATTATTTTCAATGTTTTTATATCTATATTAAGGAAATGGAATTTAAATATGTTGTATTTTGGGAGCTGAGTCTATTGTCTATGCAGTGAGGGGCTACTTGGGATTTTATAGTGCAAAGGATAGGGGATTGTTTGGGATGTTTTTCCTAATTATTAAACCTTTTAAGTACCTTTTAATTGCATATCAAGTTTAGGCAGTTTAAACATGATGCACTTTATGGGTGGAGTTCAGTGTCCATTGTGTGATTTATTTGTTTGCTTTCGTATGCAGTTTTCTTCTTCATCTTTTGTTTTTTTTTATGTGGACCTCGTTAAGAGTTCCTTGTCATAAATAAATATAAACTTGAACTTGACTACATTATGTGGGTGTAAAGCCAAAGGAACTCCTTCCTGGTTGTCAAATGTCACCTCTGCAAACTGGACTTGCGATACTCACTCTGGTTCCCTGTACACCTTTGGGTGGTTGCTGAAGGGTCAACATGTTTGTTTGACTCCCCGAGAAATGTCCGGGACTGGCTGGAGTTATCTGGATGCACAACTACTTGCTAATCTCAATAACAAACCGCGGCTCCTCGCACCCCAGCTGGAGACCACCACAGTGGATTTCGATGCTTTCCCCCAACTTGGAGTAGGTAATAATAGAAAGATGCCATGCTTTGCAGATAGCCCCAGCAATTTGCAAGGCTACCCAGACCTTGATGATGACTTCACCAAGTCCTTTTGCAACAATGGCTCCTCCACTGCACGGCCCTCCAGGATGGATCCCGCAGTCTCCCCTGAAGTGAGTTCACAGACGGCTGACAGCATCACTTGAACTATATTTTGGAATTCTTCAATAAAGCATTTAATAAGTTTGCACTGTCTATTGCCTATTGTGGTTTAACCTGTATTTCTTATTGCTTGCCTTTCTTTGCAGCTGATTTCACATACACTTTCCTACACTTCCTCGCCAGGGCTTGCTGGTGTGGTGTGTTGGACCTGGACCCCACTACTGCACCACTAGCGATATCTTAGTTGCCCAATACTGGTTGGCGCTCACACTTCCTCACTGCATGGGGTCACCTTATCTCTGGTTGCTGCAACCTCTCTCCCCCTTACTTGATTTGCCATTTTTGGCAAACATTGTTCAGCAGTTTGGGCAGGTACATGTTGTTACGCTGCTCTGATCGTACTCACTGTTCTCTTTTGGTTTTCTTTTTGGTTGCATTTCTCTGTTCTACAGGACCCAACCCTGACACTCATGCCCACACGATTCCACCATTGCCCACACACTGGTTTCCCGCTGTGGCTGGAGTAGCTGATAACCATATTCTCCTCCATCAACAACATAAATCACACTAATGTTATCACCTGGATTGTGTGGGGAATACTCACCCCCTCACGCTGTTATGCTGTTTACGGTTATCTCAAACGCCGCTCACACACATTGCATTATTGAAAGAATCACATTTATCACTCACTGAAGTAACAAAACTGCAGAGGTGGTGGCGGAACGGGCAGGTGTTTGCCACCAACTTCTCCTCCAATGCACAGGGCGTACAGATTTTGGTTAAACCTGGGGTCCCCTTCACAATGGAAGACTTTCTCACAGACCCAGAGGATCAATACATATTAAATGAGGACCAATTGGATGGCTCTTATATCCTTATAGGCAATATATATGCCTCCAAAATAGATCAAGTATCATTCCTTCACAGACTGTCTGGAGTGTTTTCTTGCTGGAGTGGGGTCCCGTGGTTTATAGGGAGCGACTTCAAAAGTGTATTGAATATTGATTACCTCCATTGCCTCACACAGCTGTGACCTCTGACGAACAGGCACTACATGATTGGTTTCAACACTGGCAGCTAGATGACATCTGGTGCCTGCGTAATGCCACCAACAGAGTGTATTCTTTTTTCTTCTCACCACACAACCTGCAAGTCAGGATTGACCTGCTGTCCTACACATCTAATCTGATTCCCCCATTTCACACATCAATTATTTAGGCCACACCCATTCCGATCATAACGCCCAATACTTATAGTTTACATGGGACACAGGACCTCCCCCAATTCCCACCTGGTGATTACAACCTGCAGCGCTAGAAGATCCCCCATTCTGTGTCTCACTTAGCTCTGCTCTTAAGGATTATTTTGAACTTAACAACGACAAGGCAATGACCAGATTGATTGAGTGGTACGCATTTAAAATGAGAATAAGGAGCCATTGCTTAGGGGTTAACTGGAGCATGCACTGACAGCTTGATAAGGATAGATCCCAAACCTAACACAAGCTCTTGGACCAACAAACCGGCAAGTAATTGACACCTGGTAGTGGCACAGCACAAACACACTGCATTATTGGAGAGGCTGTGCTGCCTCAACGGCACAGCTCACTACGGTAAGACCCCCGCCGTAGCCAATAATTCCGGCTCCTTGCTGGCATGGCTAATACGTCAACCACAGCATCCTATCACAGCAGTGTGATCTGCCACTGGCACTCAGCTTTACACTCAGTAAGACATACATGATGAGCTGCAACACCACTATATCTTATCGAATGATGGAATTAGATGACCCATAACTCTTTTTGAAATACAGTAGGCCATATGAGCTCTTGACAGAGGCAGGCCTCTTTGTGTTGTTAATGTCCCCCGGGACCTAACGGCCTGCCTGCTCAATTGTACAAAGCTTAAACCCCACTCCTAGACCCTCAACTACAAACACAGTATGAAGAGGCCTTATCAACCTCCTGCCTCCCTGTTTTCCTTCACAAAACACTGCTTATTTTCCTTCCCAAGCTGAACAGAAATCACACTGCATTGGACTCATACAGACTTTTGGCGCTGCTCAATGTGAACTACAAGGTGCTGGCTAAAATTCTTACAAATTAGCTAGCATCCCTTGTCCAAGCACTGTTACACCCGGACCAAAACTGGTCTGTCCCTGCCCACAATACCTCTCTTGATCGGAGGCAATTTTTTTGCACCCTGGAACATGCTCCGTCAGCGACCCTACGTGGGCTGCATAGTACTGGACCTAGAGAAGACCTTTGATTCTTTGTCTTCCTGACTGCAATGCTGCCATGCTTTAGTATTGGGAATCACTTCATTCAGCTGATAAATTGTTATACACTCTTCTGCTGGCCAGGGTAAAAACAGGCTCCCTCATTTATGAGCCAATTGAGATACATTGAGGCACCAGCCAGGGTTGCCTGCTTTCTCCTATGCTTTTTCCCTGGCAAAAGAGCCGATGGCAGTTGCTCTTCATGAACAGGGTTGCGACTGGGGTATACCACTATGAGATGGAATTAATTCCATCTCTCTTTATGCAGACAATCTGCTCCTCTACTTTAGGGAAGTCACTCGATTACCGCCATGGTCACCCTAATGCTCAACTGATTTGCTGAACTTTCTGGCCCAAAGGTCAACTGGGCTAAGTCCTGCCTGTTTCCATTTACAGCCACACTACCAACCCCACACTTTACCCTCGTTGGGGTCCAGATATCTTGGCAACACACTATGTTCTGGTATTTGGGTATCCAGGTGTATCACTCACACATGGATGTACTTGATGATAACCTCACATGCGTTATTGCATCCCGGAAGACTCAGATGGCCTTCCGGTGGTTGTTACCACTGTTGGTGGTGGGATGCATAGCCCCCCTCAATATGGTAATGCTTCCCCACCTTCTATATTATTTTGCAAGTCTCCCTCTGCACGTTCCAACACCCTTCTTTTGTCCCTTTGAGAAATTAATGACGGAATTCGTCTGGAACATCTCCCGGTGCATTGTGTAACTCTCAAAGCTTTATTTACCTACTCACCAGGTGGGCTCATGGTACAGAACCTCAAACATTACTACCTTGCATCACAATTTGAATGGTTGGCTAAATGGCTAGTGGGCCTGCAGCTATTTAACACCTCCAGGAGCCTGCCCAGCATCCTTCACTAGTTCCATCCTTGCTCCAAGGCAAAAGCGCCTAACTTCATACATCTGCGAGTGGTGCACTGCTGCTTCTGCAGATGTATTTACATCACAAGGCTGATGATTCCTTATGCCCCAGCAATGGCCTTGCTTGGTTCACTCAGGGGATACTGCATCACCTCCTCGGCAGAACTACCCACTTGGTATGAAGTGGGTCTTCACACCCTCGGGAACTTCTGCCGTGATGGAGCGCTCTTCCCATATTTGTCCCTAATGGAGGATGAAAATTTGCCACATCCACTTCTGCTTCTATAGCTCCCTGACTGGAATGCTGGGGAACAAATGATGCAACAGGGCGCAAGGGCACCAGACACACCTTACTGTTCAGTATCTTCATGTAATGGGAACAGGCAGACACCTGACACACTGGCTCTCCGAATCACTGTGAACCCACATGGCACTGCAGCTCACACTCCTACACCATCACTGGGAGGAGGACCTGACCTGTCCCTATACAGACAAAGAATGGTCCACCTTGCTGGAAAGCCCAGTCCAAATGCCCAGTAACACTTGTTTCAGACTTATTCAATTTTACATAATACACAGAGCCTTCCTTACCCCTGCCAAAATTAACCGCTATTTCTATTGCATCAATGCTGTCTGCGCTAAATGTAATTTGGTTGATACGGATTTACTCCATATCCTGTGGGCCCATCTGCCCCTCCACCATAATGGCAGGGGATTACGCTTCACCTATACAACTGCATGGGGCGCTCTGCATTGCACATGTGAGAAATATGCCTCATGGGTCTTTACCACAGGGACTAAAAACAATGAGCCACCTCCCACTTCCTTGACCTGGGCTTACTGTTAGCCAAATGTCTCATTACTCGGAGATGGAACTCGCATGACCCATCAGCCCTTGCAGCCAGGGCACAATCCATAACCATGTGAGCTCAAGCTGAGAGTGTTGCCCTGCATAGGGAAAACAATCTGGGGTCATGCAAATATTCAATAGCATCCACCTGGGACTCTATTCTGACTGACCTATGGACTGTCATACACTGCAGTAACGATGCCCCATTTTGTTCACTGGAGGATAGGATGGGGGCAGCAGAAGAATGAGGGACCCTTTAGCCACATGACAATAACGGGTATGCTGCTTTCCCCTGCACAATATATTCCAGGACCTGGAACTGAAGCTTTGCCTTGCTTAATCATGTGTGCTCCTGACTAATTACAATTCATGTCATTGTGTGGAGTGGGCCCAGGATTTTTCGATTGTTGTTTTTTCTGAACATCAGAATCATCTGTTTATTTGTTGATTCATATATTTCTGAACTCCTCAGTCAGCCTGTATGTTCAAATTGAATCTCATCTCCTATATGGTCATTTACAGTTTGACTAACAAATGAATACTGATGCATTGACATGCCCACAGGGTACCACTTTTTACTGTTGAACAAACTTTGTTGCAATCATTAGCAATCCTCTTCTGTGGCGATGTAACAACTGTGTAACTGTTATATGTCTTGTCGTCTAAGCAACTCGCTAAAATATGGAAGAAAAAACAGATTCAACAAACAAAATGGGTAGAGCGTGGGTGCTCCCATGCATCCACCCATGGATTCTGACATATTGCCTGATTTACCAACATTGGTAGACTTGGAATGCATTAGAATTATACACCTCTTCAGCATATCACCAGAGTTACCAACATTGGTAGACCTGAAATGCATCAGAGTTATATACCTCTTCAGCAGAAGTGCAACAAGCAGAAAGATCTTTATTTCTCCTCATTGTTTCTGAGGGTGGGAGGAACTTGTGGAGTTGTACTCTGTGGAATCTCACAGAGTTGCCTAAAAACTCCGCAGGATTCCATGAAGTTTCACATTCCACCATCTAATGCAGCAGTCCCAGGTCTTTCTCAAAATACTGACAGCAGAGCACCTTTGTAATGATAGCTTTCCCCGCAACCCACAAGATACTCACAACTGCATGCCTCAGTCCATCCAGGGAGTCCTTCGGGTACTTGGGCTATCCTCCTGGACTGTAGTCCACCAGCTCCCTAAAACAGTGGGAAAGAGCTGGGCAGGCATGGCCACATGCCCTGCACAGGCTGCAGAGCAACACCTGCATACACCCAGAGGTGCAGGCCAAACACAGCGGATTCCAAGCAACTTAAATTGCCCCCCAGAACAGAAAGAACACATCACTACCGATGAGTGAGGTCCCCGGGGCTCCTGAGCTCCCTAGCATCTCCTGGATACAGCTCCTCCTACCACAAAGTGAGTTTCGATTCGAGGTGAGCTGACTCCTGCAGCCCCTCTCAGAAAGATCCCAAAGTAGCTAACTCTCTGACCCCCTTCAAGAGGATCAGAGCCCCGGCTGTATCACCCTTGCTCCAATCCAAGGGGTTCAGGAATTCGGACAGATGCTCCGAGTCCCCGCTCAAACAATGTGCAAGTCCCTCCGCTCTCCTCCAACTTTCCCACTCTCAACCCATTTCCTTGTGGCCCACCCTTGCCTTCAATCCACCCCCTGCTCTCTCTGCCATGAATCATGCACTGAATTCACAAATCCCCAGAGTGCCGCAATGACTAGTTGCAGGCACATTATTCACATTATTATGTTTTACTTTTGGTGCCAGTTTTGTAGGACGTTGGGCCCAACACAAGGAAGAACTCATCAGTGATGATGAGGAATGATGACAATACATAACTTATGGTGCTGCAGGCATGCAGTCCATATCCTTGGGTGTGTTTTGGTGCATTTTTATTAGGAAGTTGGGTACTGCTCTAGGAAGCTGTGCGGTAAACTTCACTACACTTCAGTTTGCAGAGTTTTTGCTGAACTCCGAACTCCGTAAACTGCGCTGGCATAAAAGAGTTTACTGCCACTTAGAAAGAGGAAAATGCCTCTGAGGACTGTTTTTTGTGCAGGAAGGTGCCCCTTAATGCACAGAAGCAATCCTGCCTGCAATGCAGACACTCTTACAAAATAACTCAAGGGTGGTAAGTTGGCTCCAGGCTGCCAAAAGTGTACCAGAAGTAGGAAAGGAGAGGAATGCAGTGTATAATTGTAAATACAGTGCATCTTGTCCGTTCATGAAGTGCAGCACAGCAAGGTGGCTACTGCATTCCACTGCATGAATTTTGAAAAATATGGCACTTTATGCCTTTGCACTCATTATTATTTTTTACCAAATTAACCACTGCCAATCACATAACATGGATTTGTAAAGCGCACATTCACCCTGAATGGTATCATGGTGCTCAATAACAAATATTTATTGTTACCCAACTCAATGGTAATCAATTTATTGACCTCAGAAAGATGAAAGGCTGAGTGGACCCACCAGTATTTGAACTTGTGACAAGGAGGTTGAAAACAGGTCCCTACCGTGGGCACATAAGACCACTAAGCCACCAGACCCGGTTTAATTATACACTAATAGCACTGCCTTTCATTGGTTCATACATAAGTGAAAGCCAGTAGAATGCTTCATTTGCTAAAACAAATACATTGGCATACTAAAACAGGAGGCAGTGCTTTCCAGGATGGTCCCACTTGAGGGATGCTTCACTTATCCTGTATCAGATGGAATTACTTAAGTGCAAAACTTTTTCGGTGAATGTGTTCCAAAACAAATGCAAACAGTAACTTGGTGAGCTATACAGATGTAGTACCGATACTGAAGCTTCTGCACTTCGATTTCTACTGAACAACGTCTGACAGAAAACACAAGTGTAAAAATGCTGAAGATTTCTCCCCCTCCTAAAGCATTTATTTTCCTTGGTTCTGGTCCGAGAGCCTCATCCTCTGTTTGGCTGCCTTCCAGCGTCTTCTCTGAAATGTTGCTGCTCTTGCTGTAACTGTGCTATGTGTGTCAATAAATTTGTGTAGGTATGCCACTAGAGTAAGCTCATTACTATGGATCACTATACACACTGTAGTATACTGGATATTGCTCTAATTAAGGGTTCAGTATAGATTTTTATTAAGCATTATTTCATTTAGACATCTCAGTACTAAAGGGCATATTTACAAGAAAGTGGTGCATCGGTCCCGAAGAGCCACTTTTCTTGCGTCACCCATGCCCCAACTAACGACACCATGGTTGCGCCATATTTACAATATGGTGCACCATGGCAATTGTTAAGACAATAGCATCAACATTTTTGATGCTGGTGAAGCAAAGTACAGGGAAACTCATTGATTACAAGTGTGTCATTTTAATGCATGCTCTGAGCAGGTGTTAAAAATGACAGGGAAAATGGTGATGTGAAATGTTATAAATTTCACTGCGCCATTTTTTTCCGGCCTCCCTGCGTCGGAACGCCCCCCTTGCATACATTATGCCTGGCGCAGGCATAACGTGGAGCAAGGGTTTAGAAAGTGGCGCAGTGCAAGCATTGCACCACTTTGTAAATACGGCGTGGGAGAAAGCCCTTATTAACGCCGCCTTAGCATACAAAAAATTACCCTAGGGTGGCACAAGGAGGGGCTAGGGACCCTAACTGTTACAAACACTATAAAAGCAAGGTAAGTGGAGGAGAGATTGAGAGTCTAGGAACAGCCAGGTGGCCAGAAATATAGGATATATGCATAAAGTGGAAATATGTGATTTTAGTTCTTGAAACCTCCTTCACCTGAGCATGCTAAAAACTATAATATTTCAGATCTTCCCATCCATGTTCCAGACATCTTTACAATCCTTTCTTGGCGTAGAAATTTCTTTAATCACTACATAGTGACCTAGGGGTTTATAAAAAACACCCAGTGAGCAAACAGTATGAGTGAAGGAAAGAGAAGAGGAGAACAAGAGAACGATCGCACCTTTAGAAGATGTTTATCTTGTGTTCATCAGTAAATAGCTTGAGTCACCAAGTATTTGTTGGCTTGCCTTTTGAGCTCTTAAGGGCCTTTCAGAGTTGGTCCTTGGCAGCAAGTTTTTCTTCTAGTTTTACCCACTGCCTTGAGGAAAGCTATGACTTTCTGATTGGTTTCTGGGAAATTGTCACCCTTTAGGACTGATAAAGTGCTGGAATGGTCTTTGGTGTGGATTAGCCTCAAGAGATCTTCTTACAGGGCCTTTCTATACTTAGAATGCAATCACACTCAAGTAGACTATGAGGTTTAGAGTTTAACTAGGTTATAAGTGCAAACTGCTTGGAGAACAATCAACCATAGTGTATCACAAACCACTTGGAGAACTCTTACTTAGTTGACTCATAGGGATCTGCCAATAGAAGAAATATTCTGTTGAAACTGATGTGACATAAGTGATGGGCTCAGCTACCTCCCCTTATAACCACTAGACAAAGCATGCCTTTTGCAGGTGACAGTCTCAGAACAGCTCCTTCCTCTTCCTTCTATTGAAAACAAAGAGGTCTGCTGTATTACAAAATAATAGAGCAAACATCCCTCTGACAGGGTTTGTGCGCTGAGAGCCAAGCTGTTTGGAAAGACATCTTTAGAATGTTTTGCTTCCCTATGCAGAAGACTTTGCAGGTGAAAATGTGTTCTCATTGCCTCTAACTGATGCAGAGAAATTTGTGGCCATAAACACCATCTTTTTCTTTCCATAGGTGAATTGTAAATGCTAATTTAATACACGTCATATTTGAATCAAAGACACTCATCCAAGCTCACAGGAGCTCTCAGGTGCTGTTAGTTTGTTTCTTTTCATCCATGAGTTCCTCAACTCATACCAAGTTCATCTTAGCTGAATCTCACTCTCTTCATCATTATCTCAAATATATAATAAATTCAATTTGCAACTTAACTTCATCTCCCCTACTTTACCTCACCTCAGCTTACCTAAACCATTGCTCCTCTCAGCTTCTCTTCACTTTCACCTCATCTGCAAGCTGTGCCATTGGTCAACATCTCCTGAGCCTCAAGTTTGCCCTTACTCACAACGCTCTCACATAACATCAAACTCACCTCTTTCTTTTTCTAAAGTTCAGTTGTCCTTATTTCAGCCATTATTCAAACTCACCTCAATCATCACTTCTCCCTAACTTAATCTCACCCTTCACATTTCTCAGCGTCACCTTACCTCATCTTTTCTCCATCCTCAATTCAACCTAACAACACCTTTGCATAGTGATCACGTTTACATGATCTTCAACTAAAACCTCTCTTGAAGCTCAGATCACCTTAGCCACACCTTATTTTTAATTCACCCTCACCTAAGCACAACAACACCACCACTTCAAATTTCTTTTAATGTTCAGTGTGACATTACCAACAAATCAACCCCACCAAGTCACATCTCAACTTGAGCTAAATTTCACTGCCCTTCACCATCAATTTCAACCCATGTCGGCTTTGGTTGTGTCATGTTATATTGAAAAACCAATATTGACAAACTCAAATATTACCAAAAGGTGTTGAAATCATAAACATCACCACCCTAGATTTAAGAAATACCAAATATTGCCTACTCATTACAACGAAGGAAACATGACAACAATCATGGAAAACCATCTATCTATCTATCTATCTATCTATCTATCTATCTATCTATCTATCTATCTATCTATCTATCTATCTATCTTTCTATCTATCTCTCTCTCTCTCTCTATATATATATATATATATATATATATATATATATATATATATATATATGTATTTATATATATCTATGTTTCTATCAAAAACGGCGCACTCTCTTTACTGTCGAGGATTGACCGATACCCTCACTAAAGTTCAAAACAAAGTTAGACTGCACTCCCAGGAGGTTGAACTTATTGAATCCATCATCACTTTCACCTCCAATGTGTTTCGACTATCATCTTTCTCAAGGTGATTTCTCATTGGTTTATACATGCTTTTACATGCACAAGTGAATTGTGGAAGTTGAAGTTCACTTTACATTCTATCTCAACAACTCCTGTGCCCTCTACTTTCTGGGGACGGACTCCAGACATACCGTGAGCAAACCACACAATGGAATTTCTGGTGTTGATGTGGCCTGAACACAAAAACGAATAAGGCATGTTAATGGACCCAGGCCAGTTCCTGCAGTATGCAAATCTCGAAAGGGTTGTAAGGGAGGTTTGGAGAGATTTCCCAGTCACTCCATCCTCCTATAAGGTGTTGGGTGGGCTGATAAATTGGGGGGGGGGAAGGGAGACATAAAATTACTTTATTTTACAGGGCACTTCGAGAGGATATGCCTGGTAAACCCCATGCAGTGCCCCGGGTGCAGGAGTGGTAACTGAGGGAACCAGTTGGCGGATGCTGACCAGGACACGCTCTTTGATGCTCACCGTCTCATGCAACAGTAGATTGGAGCTCCTACACTTTAATTTTATACACCACACTTATGTAACACCTTATCAGCTTAATAAAATTGACCCAGCTGGGGGGCTGGGTGGTCGCCAAGATTGTAAAGGCTACTGGCCTGGATATTGTCCTGACACAGTTGACATGCATATTTGGGGTGGTGATGAGACTCAAAGGGTGGAATATCCCATACAAACTAACCCAGTTTGCCCTTGTGCTGGCCAAACACAGGGTGGCCATAGGATGGATGAGCTACAGGAGACTTCTGGTTGATTGCTGGCTACGGATCTCCTGGAGTGGAGTGTAGTGGAACAACAACATATGGGGTTGGCGCGCACGGATGAGGGTGCACCTGCAGATCTGATGGCATGGGGACAATTGATGGGGCCTTGAATTCTGAGAGTGTACAAACACTGAGGATTGATAGATGGGGTTAATTTATGAGTTGAATTGCTGAAACAATTAACTGTGTTTATCTCGAAATGATGGTATGCTGAGAGTGTTCACAATTTGGTTACATTATTGAACCATCATGTGTTGGGGAATAATATGATGTTCATCTTGACAAGTGAACGCGGACATGTACTTATGACTGTGTAAGTATCTTTCCTAGGAGGGCAATGAATGGAGGATCTCTCATGCTTTGCACTGTAATGTGTTGGTTTTACTTGCATAAAATGAATAAACATTTTTATTTAAAAAACAGATCTTTAGTGTTTGCCTGCCCCCTACAGAGGTGGCTTCATTGCCAGAATGTGAAATATTCACAGTAAAGTGTCAAAGTGGCCAACTCCTGTCAACTCCCACAGTTGCTGCTGCCCGTAGCTGGCAGGGGGGCGCAAGGGCTCTAACATCAGCCGCAACAGATTTTTCAGGTGTGGGTGTCCCTAATGGGTGCGGAACACCCACCAAAACCAAAATGTGGCCGGATCCCACTGGCACCATAAATTGGTGCTGACTAGGGAGGTGGTTGGAACCACTGGGGTTCTGGGGCTGAGAGTGATCTGTCAAGTGGGGGTCTGAGAAATGCATTTTCTTCATGCATTTTCAAATAGGAAAATTGAACAGCGACACCAAAAAGAAAACCTGAAAGGAACTACACCAAATTTTGCTGAAATCTAGATCCTGGTACAGAAAGTATGCAGCTTGTGATTTGGTGTAAAATCATTCAGAGGTTTTTAGGAAACTAATATTCAGAATGTATGTATATATCATGCCACTGAGGGCCCAAAAATACTTTCTTTTCTTCTGATGGCTCTGGGGATCCATGGAAGATCTGCAGATCTGTGGTGCCAAAGGAAAAAAACTAAAACAAAGTGACGCTCCTGCCTTTTTCCATGATAGGCCAGGCCCTAGTCTTTGCTTTTTTAAATGTTTTTTGAGGAGGGAGCCATGCATGGAGCCCCCCTCCCCAAACCTCCTGAAGACCCTAAGGACCCCAAACTCCAGGGCCAGTTTCCTTTTGTCAGAGGGGCCAGGGAACCCCCAAAAAAGTGCCCAGGTTCTATCAACAGCCACAGTAGATGCTGGACAAGGAGCTAGCGGGGCTGCAGTGGCTCCACCTACAGCCCTAACATATTTAACTGGAGTAAGAACCCTGTGTGGGAGTAGGGCACCCACCAAAATCAAAAAGAGGCCAGCTCCCACTGGCACCATCAATTGGTGCTGACTTGAGAGCCTGTAGGGGCCATAGGGGTCCTGGGGCTTCCCCCACTGCCCCTATAAAAAAAGCAGTGAGTGTCCCAGGTGATACTGGGACACCCACAAAAATACAAAAATAAATCAGAAAAGTATAATAAATGAGTAGCCGGAGCTGCTCATTTATTATTCACTGCTTCTAGGAAAGAGCACACCATAATCCCCTTTGTGGGGTAATTTAAATATATTTGTGTGCATGGCTGTGCACCAATCTGAGCAGGGCACTACCAGCATATTTTTAAGTGTTGTTGGGGGTTGCAAGGAGTACAACAACCCCTGAGAAATACTTATTCCAAGGTAAACCTTGGCTCTAAGTAACATATTATATTCAACATAAAACATATATTAAACATAAAAACAGTTTTCCAATGTAAAAACATTATTAAAAAGGCCACAAGAATGCCCAACAAAATGCTTCCTGAAGTGCAATTGCAGTAGGAAGGTATTACACTGTCAGACTTCAACCCTTTAACATGCCACTAGATATTATAAAGTATATTTAGCAATAAATGAAAGTCAACACAAGTAATACAAAGATTAGACTGTTAAGATACCAAAGATACCAAATAATCAAATAACTAAGAGTATGCTACATATCTGTCTCCCCAAAATACATAGGGTCCTTTACAAGAATGGAAAATGCTAAAATGAAAAGAAAATACAGGCATTGACACCAAATTATTCAAAATAAAAAACGACCACCACAAATGTAAGTATTATAACAAAAGTAAAACATTAACATTTAAGTAAAAATAATGTATTAACACATCTGAAAAAAGTACAACAAATAAACTCTCAAGTACATTTGCAATTAAAAAGTAAGCATACACAGCTAGCAAATCAACTCCTCCAAACAGACCACAACAAAAGAAAACTTGCAAGTACAAAATCAAACAGGTCTGCAAAGCAAAACTCTACAACTAAACAAAGCAAAAACAATATCCAGAACATAAGTTAAAATTTGAAGTAGCAATGTACAAATATTAAATATATAAAAATAAATGTTTTTTGAATAAAAATTGAATATTTTTTTATACTGTAATAAGTACAGATGCAATTTTGAAAACAGCAAAATACATCACACGCCAAAAAGGGGCTCTTTTATTAAATGATACAGAATACACCACAAATGAGAAAAAACATTGGAAATGCACTGACTAATATTCAGAGGCATGCTATGCCAGAGCTACCTCTAAAAATGGCTAAGTCCCTGACTTAACAGTCATGAAAAGATTAAGGGGCATATTTATACTCCGTTTGCGCCGGAATTGCATCGTTTTTTTTTACACAATTTCGACGCAAAACTAACTCCATATTTATACTTTGGCGTTAGACGCGTCTAGCGCCAAAGTCCATGGAGTTTGCGTCATTTTTTAGCGTGGACACCTACTTTGCGTTAATGAGATGCAAGGTAGGCGTTCACGTCTAAAAAATCGATTTCGAGGCATGTGCGTCGGATTTATACTCCCGGGCAAAATTCACGCCCGGGAGTGGGCGGGTCAAAAAAATGACGTACGCCCGCTTTTGCGCCGTTTTTTAGCGCCTGCAAAAGGCAGGCGTTAAGGGACCTGTGGGCTCTGAAGGAGCCCAGAGGTGCCCTCCCATGCCCCCAGGGACACCCCCTGTCACCCTTGCCCACCCCAGGAGTGCACCCAAGGCTGGAGGGACCCATCCCAGGGACATTAAGGTAAGTTCAGGTAAGTGTTTTTTTGTTTGTTTTTTTTGGCATAGGGGGGCATGATTTGTGCCCCCCTACATGCCACTATGCCCAATGGCCATGCCCAGGGGACATAAGTCCCCTGGGCATGGCCATTGGGCAAGGGGGCATGACTCCTGTCTTTGCTAAGACAGGAGTCATTTCTATGGGGGTTGGGAGTGAAAAAAATGGCGCAAATCGGGTTGAGGCGAAAAAATTGCCTCAACCTGACTTGCCCCATTTCTTGATGCCCAAGCTCCATTTTCCCCTACGCCGGCGCTGCCTGGTGAACGTCGTTTTTTTTAACGTCATTCAATAAATACGGCGGCCGCATGGCGCTTCAGAATGGCGTTAGCCGGCGCTAATTTTTTTGACGCAAAACTGCGTTAGCGCAGTTTCGCGTGAAAAAGTATAAATATGGGCCTAACTACCAGAAACCATAGAAAGGCCAAGGAAACACCAGCAGCACCTATAAAATAAAAGAAATACACAGACACCAAAATTTGGAATTCACAAATAAAAACACATCTTTTGACATATGACAACCTCTATAACTATATCGGAATTGACATTTATGCTGCCAATAACAACTGACTAATTGTAACACATTAAAACCACGGGTGAAGTATGACACTTTTAAGTCATGCCCTTCATCTTTCAAAAAAATATGCATAAAATGTGATCAATATCAAAATACAAATATTCCATTAGTGTATGATCTGTTACATAACAAGCAAAGTGTAACTTGCAATGCAATGCTAACACATATAAAACAACAAACTAACAACGATAACCCACACAAAATCATCACTGATTTTGAACAGGCAATGATTATGACCACATTTGAAACATTTCTACATTGCTAATCAGGGATGCATAAACACCTTAAACAGAACATAGGAACGCTCCTACAAGAATCCAACCTGAGTATAGAATATGCACCTAGCCTAGAATTTCGTCGAAAATGAAAAAAAAAAAAATAGCTTTAGTGTGTGCCCTATAACAGAACTCCCTTAACATTAGGAAATGCTAATTGAATTTCCAACTATTACCAAGAGTATGAAAACAAACCAGCTCCACTAGAATATTATTTTGAGGACTCCTAGGCTCTTTACCTACACCGATCAGGTCCCAGATGCCAATCAGTGTATCATTGTCACTGGTGGAACCTCTGTGACAGTGCCATGTCCAAAAAGAAAAGACTAATAACACAGTGAACGGGTGGCATAACTCCTACTAAGGAGCACTTAAAGAAGTTACCCTAGACTCTGCCAATTCATAGAAATATTTAAAAACCTGGAACAATGCCAAATCAAAACAAAAATCTGGAAACAAATAAACGAATGCATCAACTCTTAGCATACAAAGTAAGACTATTTCCTAGCAAACAAAGCCTACTATCTTGAGACTCAAAATAAGATCCCTACTTTAAGAAACACATTAAGATAAACACCAATTGACCTCCCTAAAACACAAACACTTTGGGCCTTATTTACAATCGGCATTGGCTCCGATGGGTCAGATTTCTTGCCCAACAACCCCCCTAACGATGCCATGGATGTGCTGTATTTACAATACAGAGCTCTATTGCACACATTTTCTCAGATGCATCAGAAAGTCTGACGCATCTGTGCTGCCAAACTCACACATTGCTTAGCTAGCGTCAACAAAATTATGCTACTCCGGCAAAACTAGGAGACCCCCATTGAGAAGAGCCCTGCGTCAGTTTTACACCTACTCTGAGTAGGTGATACATTCCTGACACAGTAAAGTCGCAGAATTATGCCAAGGAATGTTGTTAATTTCACTCCATCAGTTTTGCGTGGCTTTTCCCATGAGAACCCCTACCTTGCATACAATATACCTGGAGGAGGTATAATGTGATGCAAGGCTTTACAAACTGACATATTGGACCAATTGTGTTAGTTTGTAAATGTGGAGCCGTGTAGAGTACGTCTTGCACCACCGTTGCATTGGTAGCACAAATACCTTGCAAATGAGGCCCTTTATTTCTAAGTATTATTAAAGCAGATTTATAATACCAATCTGAATAACAAAATAATTCAAAAGGCAAAAATGTAGATTCAATTGTAACTCAATTTTACTAATTCTATTTTGCTATAGTAAATATTTACAAATAAATAAACATGCAATGCAAAATAAGCAACATTATTATAAATAATTAATAAACACTTTTTATCACCTATAAAAATAAACTAACACCAGCAACATCATATATATATATATATACATAAAAAAATAAACAAACAGTATTGCCCACCCAAACATATAAACAAATAAAAGAAGATAACCTTTATGCAACATCCAATGTGACTTCAATAATCCTCAGAATGCATCCAAAACCAAAACATTTGTAAATATACTATCCAGGAAAATAGAAAGCCAAAGAAAAGTAAAAGATAATATTGGTTAAAAACATAGCCAATACCAAATTAAACCTGATTAAAAATAAAGACTGAAATCTTTAAAAAATCTGTAAAGGAAAAAAGTACTTACAAGCATCTTAGTAAACAAAGAGCACTAAAAGGCATTATAATAAATAATATAAAACACACCTAAACTTATTAACAAACTCTATTATAAGCACAAAGCCGCTGTGGTGGACACCCATGGCAGTCAGCCAATGGCGCTCCGAACCTTGGCGGTCTGCAGTCAGAAAAGTAACACACAATGGCATATTGGATGAATTTGAAAACACAGCTGACACACATTGCCACACTGGACACACCTGCAAAGGACACTATAAAACACACCCCTACACACCACAATCCTTTGCATTTTCTCAGCAAGACCCAGCAAGACAGAACAACTTTATTAATCCACACAACATAAATTAGGTACTCCTTTTTTTCAATATCCCATAAACCACCATGCACACACCTCACTCCATTCACACCCTATTTCACTACCCTTGTTTAGTAAGTCACTTTCAACCTTTTCTTTTTTTTTCCACCATGTCACGTTCAAAAAAATCCCCATTTTTCAGAAGATGAGCTGAGAGTCATAGTGGATAAAATCATAAAAGTAGAGCCACAATTGTTTGGAGCAGAACTCCAGTACACTCCTTTCAGTAGTAGGAAAATGGAAAGGTGGGACAGGATAGTTGACAGAGTGAATGCTGTAAGCACTACCCTGCACACAAGGGAGGACATTAGGAAGTGGTGGAATGACCTCAGGGGAAGGTCCATTCCCTGGTCCTCAGGCACAAGCTGCAGACGAAGAAGACTGGTGGTGGCCCTCCCAGTGCCCCATTACATCGTTCCATGAATGGAGAATCCTGCATCCTGAGGGCTTGACAGGAATACCTGGGGGACCTGGGGGACTCGCTCCTCACCAGCCCAATGTTCACCTGTCTAAAGACCTCTGTTTGTGAACTCCCAATTGAAGTGAACTCACCCGGGGAGAGAACATTTGTCAAGTGTGTTTAGTACAGGGAGTGATATGACTACAACTCCCAGGAGGCACTGTTACTCAAATTACCCGCCCAGTGTTTCCTCCTCCAAATACCCTTGTTTGTCAATGTACAAATGTAGTGTGCTCACCTGGGAGGATACTGTTGGCTAACTGTTGGGAAGTAGAGGGAGTGACATGACTACAACTCCCAGGATGCAGTGTTACTGTTACTCCAAATACCAGCCCAGTGTTTCCTTCTCCAAATGCCCTTGTTTTTCTACTCACAAATAAAGAGTACTCACTTGGGGGGCTACCATGGGTTAACTGTTGGAAAGTAGAGGGAGTGACATGACTATAAATACCAATAGCCCCTGTTTCTCCAAAACCAAACACCAGCTGAGTGTACACTTGCCCATGTACTCCTGCTGTTTTCTTTCTAATGCTCTTCAGTCACCTGAGAGAATACAATTTCTCAAATGGTGGGGATCAGAGGAAGTGACCTGCATGAAAAGCCCAATAGGTAATTTTACTCCAAGTTCAAACCCCAGCACAGTGTTTCCTTCTCCAAACACCCTTGTTTGTCAACTTCCAAATGAAGTGTACTCACCTGGGAGGTTAACATTTGTATAGGGTGCGTAGTACAGGTACTAACATGGTCAAGTGTGTGAAATAGATAGAATAACCTGACTGCAACTCACAGGAGGCACTGTTTCTCTGACTCAAAAAAACAGAACAGAGTGCATTTGATCAAAGAGTCCAGTTTCTCAAATTACTATGTAAGTTTCCTGTAGTAGAGGGAGTGATTTGACTGCTAAGGCCAGAAGGCTCCTTATCTCTCACTCCAGGCACGGGCCGAGGATCCATATGCCCAAATAGCCATGTCTGTGAAATCCAATTGAAGTTCACTCACCAAGGAGGATACCATATGGAAAATGGTGGAAAGTAGAGGGAGTGACTAGAATGCAAAGCCCAATTGGCCCTCCTTCCCTACCTCCAACAACAAAACCAGTTTTTACTTGCCCAAATCCATCCAGTAGAGAAATCCCAAATGAACTCTAAACACCTGGGTGGATGCAATTTGGCGAGTGTGTGGAGTAGAGAGAGTGACATGACTTGAACTCCCAGGAGGCACTGTTTCCCCAACTCACAACACCATACCACTGGTCACTTGATCAATTACCCTTGTCTGCTAAGTCAGATTTGAGGTTTACTCATCTTGTAATAATCAGGGTACAGATAATGCCCAACTCTGAGATGTGTCTGGCTATCTAGTTCGATCTTGACCTGCTAACCCAAGATGAAACTATTGAAGACAGTCAGGACAGCTTACCCAGTGTTCAAAACATTGATCCCAAAGACCTCAAGATGCATCATCAGAATGGTATTGGCAGCAGACACATTCACAATGCACTGACCACATGATGACTTCTGTCACATATGCTAACAACTCCTTGGTCTGCCTGCATCACATTCGACTAGGCCTCCAAATGAGCCAAAAAACTACCTTGCCTAGTCACTGTTTAGCCTGCACTGGTGGCAAGATTGCATACTCAAGCCACTCAAATCTCATGTCAATACAACCAAATTTATGTGTACATGTCACAATAGGATTACCTGCAAAACACAAGGTATTTGCAAAATGTCATTGAAAACGTTTGGAGGTAGATGTCACAATACAACCAGTAACATTGTAAATTTCAAATCAACAGGTCAAGCTGCCACTGGCCAAAGAGAGGCAACTGAAGAGATTGTCACTACTCCTGTGGATGAAGCCCTCAGTGATGAAGATACTCCTGGACATCTGGACATGGAGGACGGTTCTAGCCCTTCTAGGCAACCTGGTCAGATACCAACAGTGAGCCTCACTGTGGCCACTACATCACCTCCCAGCCCAGTTGCCTCCACATCGTTGTCAACCATGTGCCCCCAACCTGTGTTTCTAGCACCGTGTCAACATTTGTGTGCCCCCTAGTCCAGGATCCTGAGTCACAGCACAAAACCTCTGACAATGATGGCACAAGAACAAGTGGGAGAGGGCACCCTGTGGCAAGGGGACAGGCCAATGGGAGCAGGGTGCATGGGAGGGATGCTGTGGCCCAGCAGGGTGGGGCCACTGGGGCTGATTTTGACCAGGACACCATCAGCCACGTCTTAGGGGTCAAGGCGTGATGGGCCAGGTACTTTCAGTATTCTGGGAAATAAAGCAGCTCCGGAAGGACTTTCATCAGGAAATGTGTGGACAGTAGGAGGCTCACAATGCCAACATGACCTCCCTAATAGGGGTGCTGAGGGACAGTGACACCACTCTGAGCAGGGATCGACAACAACACTATAACCCTTCCTTTGGAGCATCTACACCAGGGCCATCCGTGCCAGCTCCTGAAAGCGAGGCCCTGTCAGGGGAAGAAACTGCCCCAAACATCCCTGCCTCTGTAGCAGCAGAGCTCCCCCATGCAAGTGGGGATGTCCAGTGGGGAATCCAGGAGGTGCAGAAGGCAAGACACCTACCACTGCCGGGAAGTAACCACTTCCAAAATGATCTCCTTTGTGTGCCACAAATTCACTCTGTTGACTGTTCTTCAAGCAACTTCCATTTCCAATGGGAAGAGTACACAGGTCTTTGGACCTCTAATGGTATGCAAGCTACTCTTATGAGCTCATCCACCAGGACTGAACCCTTCTTGTTTCTGTTCCATCATGCCCCAATTTGTGCTTCAGCTCAAATTTGTAATAAAACCACCTATCACAAAGTCATTGTCTGCTTGCCTCTGTTACACCTTTTGCTGTGTAGAGATGTTATACCATGTGAAGCAAATGAGGACGACACAAGATACTAATGCAAGGAGGGGTATGTCACAGGTACAGTGTCCTACCAACACACATAAACACTTTGCAACAAGTGTCTGGTCACACCAACCATTTCAGTGCACTGTACAGCACATATGACATTGAAATGTCTGGACTGACACAGCCAGGAATGGCTGACTCATATTGAGTAAAGGTACACATACCAAGGTACAGCTCTGCAAACAAAGGAAGGAAGGGGCTTGTCAGACATTCCTGTGGAATAGGCAAACAAAAATGTGGATGATTTCACCAGCTTGAGCCTTATCACATACCACACCAGAGTAATTCACCATCACATAAACCAGGGTACAGACAGAGGGTGGTACAACAGTCCCTGATCACAGGCCCATCATCATCAAATAGCCATGTTTCGGGTGGTATGACACAAAAATATGTCAGCGTTGTACAGGCACTGTGGCCTGTAATTATGAAACACATCTACAGCTACATCCAGGTCATATAAGAATAGTGTTTAGCCAATGTGAAAGACAAATGCCTTGCTCTCAAATTATGACTATGTATTTGATGCCCACATGATCACACACATGACGCAATTGGCTCAACACAGCACACAAAACAAGTGCAAACTGCACTTCAGACCTTCCACCCAAACATTGTGTAAGCTGCCTTGGCACAGGACTCATATACCCCAAAGCTGTGATCTACATTACCTGGAACAATCCATGTCCACTCTGTATGTCAGAACAGCATCAGGTACCTGCCAATGTCACAACTCTGAAATGCCCACATGAGGATGTCATGGTGAAGGTACCTGTACAAAGAGGTATAGGCTTGAAAACATACTTATTACACAAATCACATTGCAAGTATTTGGAAAGGAAATTACATCACTATGAGACTGACACAAACAAAGCAGCATCATCAATGTGGGGATATGTCAAAGGCTAACTCTTCAAGCGGCCTTTGGCTGAATATTGCACAGTATCAGCTCTTTAGTTGTTGTCAAAACACTCAACTCCACACATTTTACAGGCACAGTCATTACATCACATGACATAGTTACTATCTCACATGAGATAGTTGATCTCATCAAGTAGCAACTGATGAGATCTTCCTGCAAGTCACCTTCTTCCTCTTCATCACTGTCATCCTCAGTTGGCATTTCAGGAGTCTTACTCGGTGCCACTGCAGGCTCTCCTTCCTTTGGGATGTACAGGATATTCCTCCTCAGGGTGAAGTTGTGGAGCATGCAGCATGCCAAGGTGATATGACACACTCTTCCGGGTGAGTAGAGGAGGGATCTACCAGTCCGGTCAAGACAGTGAAATCTGGCCATCAGGAGCCCAAAAGCTCGCTCCAATACCTGCCTTGCACGTTCATTGGCTTCTGTAAGGGGACTTCCCCTGGTGTAGTTGGATTCCTGATTGGCATAATCAACTAAGAATAGTTTGGATATGCGGGGACTCCTGTTAAGTAATGGGACATATGTGCAACAATGAGTCACTGACTTCATGGCTGTAGTACCAGACAATGCAGACACAATCAGGACAGATGTGACTCACCAATCCAGCCAGGCCCTCTCTGGATACAGTAGTGACATCAGCTGGGGTATGGTGCTGTTCTGCATTATGAAGGAATCATGGACTGATCCCGGATAATGGGCACAGACCTGTAAAATATATAGATCCACCAAACAGACAACTTGCACATTGTCTTTCTGTTGCAGTATATTTGTTCATTGGCCTGCGATAGGACCAAGCCAACATGTGTGCCATCAATGAGCCCCACCACATGTGAGATGAGTGCAGAACCATAAAGGTCAGCCTTCACATGGGCTAAATGCTCACATTGGAGAAACTGGATTCCGCTGTCCATGTGTTTCCACATTGCTGAGAGGACATCCTTCTACACCAGATTGAACATAGGTTGAGACATGCCAGCTGATAGGGCCACTGTATGTTGGAAGGACCCTGTGGCTAGGAAGTGCAGTACTGACATGACTTGTGCAGTGGGTGGTGTGTTGGTTGGATAACTAATAGCTGGCATCAGATCTGGCTCCAGATGATGACATGTCAACTAATATTTTCCTATTCAGACGGTAGAGCAGAATTATGTGGTGTTCTTCTATGGTCTGACGGTCTGGCAGTGGACAGTAGACAGGAGGTTGTCCCATCCTTCTTCTCCCTTAGTACCTATGAATGACAAGACATGATTTCTAACATTAGTCAGTGTGTCCACAGCAACAGTCATAATGCATGCCAATTATATCATGTGACATGGCATTTCAGAATGGTTAGACATGACAACCAGTACACATTTACAGCTGCAAATAACCCAAGGGCCCCAAGTGGACAGCATAATTTTCCATGCATGTGGTCACAACATGGATATGGACCAAACTCAAAGATATGCAACACAATTGCTCCTCAAAATGTGACTGGATATTCCTACCACAGAAATGACCGTCGGTGCCGGTGGACTGTGCCCCACTGTTAAATGCCATATGTTCCTTGCAACATACCACAATGCTGTTTGAGTAGTAGGACCTACATGACAAAACAGAATACACCTGTTTGTGATGTCAAAAAAACATTTTTGCAGGTGTGACGCAGTTTCTTTAGCCCAATACAGCATTTCAGGCCACCAAAATGGGGCATCCTGACCTACTCCACTGGTCATCAGGAACCGCCCACAACTGCTAGCATAAGTCGTCATGGTGGTAGGTGGGAGCAACCATGGCAGACACAGCTAATGTTGTGGCCAGTGGTGTTCATAAGCCAATGACTGTGCCCGCCAGCGGTGACAACAAAGTACGTGGTATATGTGACGCCATGTTCTGCAGATTCACTCACTTGAGTCCTGATACTGCTGCCAGCAACACCTTCATGACCTGAACTGCTGTGTGCCACCTCTGGGAGCAATCATGCCACATCCAGCAGACGATAGAGCCACTGCCTTCTCTCCAGAGGAGCTGGAGAGCTTAGTGAGTGAGGTCCTACCCCTGTATGACCAGCTCTATGGTTCACCAGAGGAGCAGGTTAAGTCCCTCAAGTGCACAGTGGTGTCTGTACTTCACTTTCCTTTCCCTCCTCACATGCTAGAATGTCCCCATATGTGCCAGTTTGACTACTCATGTGCCTGTTGTTGCAGTCTGTGTGGCATCAATAGGAGGGACAATGTGCAGATATTGGTGGCTAGTGCCATATGTTAAGTTCATTCTCATTGAGTTATGTGAGGTTTTTGGAGTCCTAGATCCTCCTTGTGTTGGATGCACATAACTAGGTGAGGAGACATTACTGCCCTCAACTGACATCTCTTTCCTCATGGTTGTTGTAAATGTCAGACAACATGTATGTGTATGAAAGCATAAGTTGTGTATGCATGTTGTATTAGTCAGTTGAGAGTCTTGCATATCAAGACTCACTGTGGGTTGCCACACACACACCACATGCCAAATTGCAGTTGACTACATGATTTACTGTCATGCATGGAAATTATGGGAATGGAGTGTCATATAGGTTCTTTCAGCTCAGCCTGCAGAGACCAGTGCCTGTCACATCTATCTCTCAGTGGTTATGCAACTGGTGCAATTTGTCCACTCCTTGTACCCCAGCAGATCCTGCTATGTGGCCAACATGAGGCTCTAATGGCAAAACTTGCCTTGAATTCCTCATTCCTTAGACTAGATTAGGAATGTGTACAGAGGTTAATCATTGATCTAGTCCATGTGTGCACTTAGCATCATTGTCATTGTGTGCCTCACACTCATTACAGATCCCTTACTCACACAGCTCTGTTGTCACCTTCCAACGGGTCATATTTATCCTGTGTAGGTTTATTGCATAACTGACAGTCCGACGGTGCAGTTTGTTGATTCCTAGGAGGCCATGATATGTGACTCAGTAGCTTGGACACATAGCAGAAAGTGTACAATCTATGCCTCATTTGTTGGCTGCCATCTCTGTAGGATAGACAGGTATGTCCAAAGGAGTGTTCTGTAGTACCAGTACATATCACTGCACCCCACTTCATGGAGTAGCATGAGTCAGTATTTGTTATTCCACATGTCCACACATGGACCGGTAATATGCTTTGTGTACCCGTCATGCCAGCCCCTTCATTGTTACTCATGTGTAATGTTTGAGTTTGAACATGGCAGTTGCCTGTAGGACTGCATGCAGTGAGTCATTCTCACAGAGTGTGGATGTGTTGGTCCATTCATGCCTTAGGAGTTTAGCCTTCAGCAGCCACAGAGGTGTGTAGTGTTGCACAGCGGCTCACATCACAGTACAGGTTGCTAGAGCATGGGCTACCTGATGTCAGTAAGCTTTCTGAGTCATTGTAGGCCATGTGCAGAGTAGTGGGTTAGTTTACAAATAGAAATATATTTATGTGTGTAGTCCTGTCCCTGTCCATTTTGGCTTGTGTGTGTCACACTTGGGGAGTATTGACAAATAGAAAACTCCTAGTTTGATGTTGCTGGCATATATGTGA
Organism: Pleurodeles waltl; assembly: GCF_031143425.1. Lineage (NCBI taxonomy): Eukaryota > Metazoa > Chordata > Amphibia > Caudata > Salamandridae > Pleurodeles > Pleurodeles waltl. The sequence continues at coordinate 763,196,789 of NC_090439.1, read as the reverse complement.
CTCAACCATTTGTGATGAAACTTGTGATCACAATCTCCTGATTTGTATTTTGGATCCATGCAGGTTAATGCCCATCAAAAAGGCACCACGGAAAGCCATCGCCCATAAAGTGCGGACCCTGAGGGTCCACAGCTAGCAAAGCACCTACTGCACTGCAGGAAAAGGTGACCCCCCGATGGCTCTCATTCTGGTGGGGACCTATCCAGCGCTTGATGGGCATTTGAGGGCAGCACGGCAGCCACCAGGGGGTGAGTACAGGGCATATTCCTGTCTGTCACATTGCCAAGTGAATACGTTAGGTTCTGACAGCTCCCCTGACAATGATAGGGATGAGCTATGTGTAACACAGTAGATGAGTGAACGTTTGTGTAGCCATGTCATGTGTTGTATACTGATGTGCCTTGCCTATTTGCCCAGGTACCTAGAACACAACTGTGTACACTCCACAAACGACTTTCTCTCCAGGGACAACATATGGCTGTGTTCAGTGAACTATCAAGTACTGTTTGTTGTTCTAGTGTGTGTAAAATCGATGCAAAAGACCAGTATTCCTCAATGTCACAGGCCAAAGGTAAGTAAGTGATGGACCACAGTCCTCAGCCATGTGACTGCGTAAATGAGTATATTGTCATCTGCTTCCCAGATGCTAGTTGTCTTCAGTGTATGATGGGTGCTGGTGCCTCACTGCAGTCTGTAATGTGAAGATGCCCGTCACACAAGTGACAGAGCCTACATTGTACAATGTGTGCAACTAATGATCTATTCTTTCCCTTGATAAGTGGGGAATGTCCATTAACATGATTTATGTGCCATCACTGTAGCCAACATTCCTTGTGCCTACATGTTGGCATGTTTCCTTTTCTCTACTGGAAAATATTTGTAAGCTGCTGTGTCATGCATGGTCTACCTGTGTTGATGGGAGGATGTCTGAATTCCCTCACATATTTGTGCATTTCAAACCGTTTGTTGACTAAGCCATTTACAATGGGGGTACATTTCATGTTGTGCCACGTACAGGAGTGTGCCACCATTATTTATTGGCTGACACATTCCATCATGTATCATAGGATTTCATTGGGCATGTGCAACTGCAGTAGCAATGAGGGACACAGGTTTTGAGACACAATTTGCATTTCTATGTCCTTGAAGGGGCAGCATGTAGCAAAGTGCACTGCAAATGTATAATGGGTAAGGATTATGACCTGACTGTTAGCATGCATCATGGAGTGACTTGCAGTTATGTTGAAATCACATGTTTTGGGGTACAAGCATTCATCCACAAACATACATCTACGTGTGTGTGTGACCATAATGGAGACAATGATGCTTCAAATTGGGCAACATGTTGAGGGCCTTCAACAAGTACTTGCAAATCTCTGGGCCTTTCCAACATTCAATGGACTACTGATGTCTACTGATGCACTCTGGGTGTGTCATTATAATGGGTGCCAGACATTAGTGGTGATTACCCAGGGGTGAAGAGCGCATGTATGTTATGTTTCCAGTGTGACATGAATATTTCCATGTCACCTTCTCCAAGCTGTTGTACTTTTGTCTCAGCATGGCAGGATTTTGGAGCATCATTTCTTATTGTTGGGTCATTATGTATGTGACAAACAGATGTGTGCATGACCTTGTGTGGGAACTGTGTGAATACAATTGGCATTGGTCTACTATTGTATAACGACTGGTATCCGAGGTCTGCTCCATTGGACAAAGCTTTGAGAGTGATGAGGTCTCCTACTTGTTGAATGGTTACTGTGATTGCCCAACTTCACCCATGCAATTTTAGTTGTGTGAGATCCTGATGTTCCTGTGGGCAGCTGTTGATAGTTCAGTTAGTATGCATGCATATGGTATGGCACATGTATGGGCCACTTAGGTGGAGTCTGGGGCCTTCTTGATATCATGGTAATGTTTACCAATCAGAGCTGTTGTTCAAGTGTGATCATGGACATGTAATGACCCTATTTCTCTTTGTATTTGCAGCAGCAGCAAGGGAAGGAGACAGGGCACAGCTGAGTGGAAAGCCTCTGGCCACAGGACCTTGGGTCAAGACACCACCAACACACAGGGACCCAGTGGCCTGGAGGGTGAGGGGAGTGCCACTGGGTAGACCAGCACATCTTCTTCATCATAGGATTCTTCCTCCTCTCTAGTGGTGATGGACCCATCAGAGCATCCCCCTGTACCATCTTTGCCCCCCACTCCTTGTTCTTTCACCACCTTCCCTGTTGATTCCCACCCAGTTGGTCATGCCTGCTCATCCAAGAGGGTGGGCGTCTCCTTTGCCGCACGCACCTCTGCCCCAGCTTCTGTTACCCTTGCTGCTATAAATGAGGAGGCTATTAACCTCCTGAAAAGTATCTCTGTGGGTCAGACAGTCATTGTGAATGCCATCCAGAGCTTGGCAACCCAACTCCAACAAATGAATGCATTCCTAGAAGGCATTCATGGTGCAATGTCTGGCCTACAGAGATTTTTTCAGGCTCTGGACTCCACACTGACGGCAGCCAGTCACCCCTCACCTTCTGTCCTCCGTCCACTTCCCAATCCAAAGTTCCCTTCTCTTCTCCTACCTACCCAAAGCACACAGACCGATCCACTACATCCACCTCAACACACGAGTGCAGCACAAACGAGCACCACAAAACACACCGGCACACAAGAAAACAACAGACAACCACAGACACAACAACAGTCACCACTTCCTCAGAAACCCTTACCATCCCCAGTGTAACACACATAACATCAACAATATCCACAGGCACCACCACTACAGTCAGTGACACACCCACCATACCCAGCATACGCACAGACACCACATCAGCAGACATCCAGACAGCCACCACAATGCACCTACTGCAGACACCACACAAGCGGATAAACAGACATCCACCACATCCAACATACCCACAGACACCACTGAAACAGACACACACACACACACCACTCTATCCCCAGCACCTTCACCTCCCACACCCCCAAGACACACAACTGCACTCACTCACCTGGGCAACAAACGCCACTCAAACACAAGCATACCTCCTAGAAGCACGCACCCACTAAATCTTTACTGCCACAGCAGACAACCAATCACTTAACCTCCAAATCCCTACCCCCTTCTAGTGACCGTCCCCATGTCCCTAAGAATGTTTTTTTTGTTTGACCTAGCCTTTTCCCCTGTTCCCTCCACGCGTCCCAAAAACAAGAGGCTCCTGCCCACCTTCCAGCACCCCCCTTCCACCTCCAAGCCCTCACCTGCACCCCATGCAAGCACCCATACAACTCTCCCAAGAAGAAGCCCACCCCTCCCACAAAGCAGTCCACCCCTCTCAAACCAAAGACAAAACCCCTCTCCCAAGTCCGACTACCCCAAGGATGATCCCTGAGGTGCCTGTCTGCCCACTTGATGCCCCTTTCTGTGCAGGTTCCCTGTCAGTCAGGCATCACGTGAAGGCACCATGATGTGCCTGTGCCAACACACATGGAACTGCCAATGGCCTTGGACGTTTCCTATTTTAAAGTTAAGAAACCCAAACAATTATTTTTTGGAGTATACATTTATCCTGCAGTTTCTTTTGTACCTTTATGTTGTTCCTGAGTGACTTGTGTTGTGTGCCTACAGTTGTGTGTGTTTCAGCCTGCTTGCTGATCCATTTGCTGTTGTTTACAGAATCTGAATTTGTGGACAGTGCCTGTGTCCTGCAAAACAAGGGCATATGTTGACTGTATGGATATGTGGGTGTAAATGCAATGGTGGTGTCATGGCAGTCTGTACTGTTTAGTATGGTGTGTGTGTGGTCCAATGTGAGTATGTATGATGTTTGGCTTGTCCCCCGTTATAGATTATGTATTCATGTGATGTGTGTCAGCTTGAGTTTTGTTTGTGCAGTCATTGAGTCTGTTCAATTGTGCTACCTTTGTTTTCATTAGACTGTGCATGTGTCCATTTAGCTGTGTGTGTCTTGCAGCTAGTTCATGTAGAGGTAAGTCCCATGCAGATGGAGTTGGATGTACTTTGTTGACTTGAACTTCCATGTTTTGCAGATAGGCATGTCATTTGGTTCTGGTATTGTTTGTCCCAAAGATACCTGAATGGCCAGTTCCTGTGAAAATGTTGTTTTATGGGCAGCTGCAAGGTGATATGTGTCCCGGTGCAGCCTCCTACCCTAGGTGCTCCTGATGGCCCCATCCCAATTGTGCAGGTATTATTTGCATAGTGAGGTTTGTATATTTGTCTTTCTGAATATTGTGCATCCCATTTTCCTTCCATTGTGTTGCAATGTAGGTGATATGTATGTCTATTGCAGGGCTGTTTACTGGGAGTGTTGTTTGTGTTCCATGCCACATCCATACATATGTGTGTTGAATGTGATGACAATCCATGGCATGTGCGGAATGTGAATGTGTGAGTTGTATATATAGCTATGGTGTTGGTGTGTTCTTGGTGTTGTGTGTGACAATGTTGTGTACACTTCAGTGCTCCTGTGCTTGAGATCAGTGGACATGTATTTTTGTGTAGTGTTGCAGTGCAGTGTAAGTGACCTGCCCAAAAGGGGCATATTGTGACTGTGTATGTGTCCTTTGTGTTTGATTCTGACCCGGAACACAGTGACATGTGCACTTGGTGCCCATAGTGTGACCCCTATATCATATGGAGGACGGCACAATGATCTGTTGGTAGGGTTAATAACACAGTTAGATGTGTGTACTTATGGTCGGTTGCATGCATGGAAACATGGATTTTGGGGTCCCTCGGTGACCAGCAGCAGTGACAGGACATGCGTGATGGGCTCCATGGCGGCACCAGGTGTATAAGGCTGCCTGCAGGTGAGTGACTCCCTTCATGCACCCCATTTCCACATTCTGAGATGTGGTGGTTGGACCACCACAGTCACATTTGCGGTGTGCAACCTCATAATGTGTCTGGCAGAAACACAGGCTCCGCCGGCCTGTTTGTGTTGCCACATGACAATGGCAGTCTGTGCTGCCTGGCAGTGGCAGTGGGACTGCGTGGTCTTTGCCCAATAGACCAGCATAACTCATAATACAGCGGTCAGGCTGCCAACGCCACCATAACTGTCCGTGGACCGCCAAACCTGTGATGAAGCCCTAAATGTAAACATATGTGCAATATCACTAAACCCTCAGAAAATAAGTTTAAAACAGCCTTACCTGAAAAGGAGACCAGCAACAAGAAACCATGACCTCAAACTCCACAAACAGCCCAAAATAACAATGACAGAGAAAGTAGCTAGAAAACAATAGTGAAAAATTATAATGAAAAATGGTTTCAACCCCAGGGAAATCAACATAAAATGTGTACTTTATATATTAATTGTTATATATTTATACAAAGAAATGTACAAAGAAATGTACAAAAATATTTTTATATGTACATATGTATGAAAAATAATTATAAAAATATAAAACCGATGTTTTAGTATGTTTAAATATAATATAATGCTTAAAATGTAAGTAATGTAAAACATTGTTTGCTAAAAATGACATGTCTAAAAAATTCTGTAGTGGCAAATAATCGAATTGTGTGAACTCTAAAGCCAAATCATATAAAAGTGGTTTCTCTGACATAATTAAAATGAGTTTTCTTGACAATTAAAAAAACTTATTTTAATTATTGAAAAATAATACACTGGAAAATTGGTATTTATTAACAGATGTTTTAAATAAGACAAAAATAGATCAAATACACTTCATTAAAAGAATATTACTACACAAACAAGGTATATTATAAATTGCTATATCTTTTAATGTACAAAATAAAAAAATGAACAATTGCTAAAAGTTCACGGATATCACATTTATTATAGTTAATAAAAACATAGCCACTTTACAGAAAAGGTTATACTTTTGAGAAGGTCTAATTTACCACTCTAGCATCAAACTTAACCAAATTGGGGAAAATATTGGACTTTGGGGGTGTTCAGATTTACTATATATCCACTCTAAACTTAACCACATTGAAGAAAGTTTTGGACTTTGGAGACTTTGTATTTACTGTTCCCACTCCAAACTTAAGCACAATGGGGAAAAGTATTGGGCTTTGGGGGTGCTCAGATTTAATATTTCACAGATTACAAAAACGTACTTGTAGCAAACATGCTATTTCAGTGATGCACAAGTCTAAGTGACCATGACATAGCCTATACATTTCAGTTCATGGTGCACCATGTCTAAAGGCTCACTGAGTTTGTGTGCTTGGGTCAACCAATGCGCAGTAGTGCACCAAAACGTGTACATATGACTGAGCCTACAGACATCTTTGCACTGGTTTATTGAGCTGTGTGCACATGAGCCATGTGACTGAGTCTACAGACTAAAGTGCACTGGATATACCAACACAGAGTGTACCTACTGCGTATGTGTGACTGTACCAAGAGGCTCACAGTGGCATACAATTCACTGGTTGTGTGTAGGTGACCTGTTAGATGGTTCCAGGCATCTACAGGTGGTAGTATAGTGTCCGTGCTTGTTTACCACTAACCTAAAATTTTGTTGTGACTCGTTCTTCAAAACAATATTGCACAGGATACAGGCCTACATACTCAAAGTAATGTAGAGCAGTGACTCATCATGGCACACAGCCCTTGGCACATGTGACGGGCCTGTAGAGTCACATCCTATAAACTCACCCTGTATGTTCTATATGACCATAGCCAATCACAGTACAAAGGGGGCAACTTTGAAACTCAGTTGCATCAAGCATCCTCACTTACTGAAACAAAGTTCACCAGATGCTGAGAATTCATCATCTATAATGTTTGCCCCTGATCGGCTGATTTACAAAGCATTTCATGAGAGGCTTTACTATTGTTAGAAAAAGAAACTAAGGGCCAGATGTAGGAAGGCATTAGCGCCTCGCAAACAGCGAAAAACGACGTTTGCGAGGCGCTAATGCCCTCACGCGATGCTGAAACACATATTGCGAGTCGGTACCGACTCGCAAAATGTGTTTCAGACTCGCAAATAGGAAGGGGCGTTCCCTATGTATTTGCGAGTCGCACCGCGATGTAGGGTTGATTTGTGACCGCGAAAGCGGTCGCAAATCAACCCGCAGTTACCATCCACTTCAAGTGGATGGTAACTCATTCGCAAACGGGAAGGGGTCCCCATGGGACCCCTTCCCCTTTGTGAATGCTCTCAATAATGTTTTTTCAGAGCAGGCAGTGGTCTCCTGCCTATCCTATGGACCACTGCCTACTCTGAAAAACACCGAAACAAAAAGGTTTCGTATTTTTTTCTATTTGCAACTCGTTTTCCTTTAAGGAAAACGGGCTGCAAAGAGAAAAAAAAAACTGCTTTATTGAAAAGCAGTCACGGACATGGTGGTCTGCTGTCTCCAGCAGGCCACCATCCCCGTGAGTGCCTAGACTCGCTATGGGGTCGCAAACTGCGACCCACCTCATAAATATTTATGAGGTGGGTCTTTGCGACCCTATAGCGAGTCGCAGAAGGTGTCTGCTACACCTTTCTGCATAACATTTTGTGAGGTGCAAATTGTGAGTCGCTGGGACTCGCAATTTGCACCTCGCAAAAAGTTTTCTACCTACATCTGGCCCTAGATGTATAACTGTTTGATTGATTTAGTGAAACTGAAACTGATTGGGTATATTTTTAGGTGTGACAACCTGCCAAAGTGGGTCTTGAATGATCACTCTGGTTGTTTGGTGTGTGGGACTGGAGAGCTGGCTATCAGGGCATCTTTTGTCTTACATTAGACTACGCAAATTAAGTTTAAACTCTCCCCGTCAATACAATTAAGCTTTCATTAATACATGTTTATGGTTGAATTGGTGGTGGTCTATGTTTTGAAATCTATGTTTTTGCAAAAAAACATTTTGCAGTCTGTATTGTAGTCGTATTTCTAGCTGTCATGAATGCCTATCTACTCTCCCTCCTCATAGCTCTTCTCTTCTGCCCTAGTATTCCACCTCTTCCTCTCCCTCCACCTGGAAATCTCTGGTCTCCTTCCCTCTGACCCATGCCAGTCTTTCCCCTTTTCTATAGGGTTTGCAAGTAGAAATATCTTGACATGAGCTTTTGCTCCTCCCCTTGTCTTCCTCTAGGTTCTCTTTAGCATCCTCCTTAAGTTTCCACAGATGTGTTTATCTGCCCTGCTCTCCCTCCTTCACCATCTTCCTTTGCTGCAGTAATCTCTCTCTGTACTCTTAGGTTTCGGAGGAAGAGGTTACCTGAACTCCTCTCACTCCTCCAGACCTGCCTGATGCTTTTTCCTCCATATGTTTTCCTGAAAGAGCCAACTTATTCTTTTCGACCTTGCGGTCCATCTTCTTCCAGAGCTCTTCCTAGCAGACATGATTTTGTCTCCCTCCTCCACAGATTTTCTTGCAGAGGTGGCCTGCCTGACCTCCCTACGTCTGGGTTTCCACAATCTCTGAATTTTTGCATAGATTTTCCTAAAGGAGCTAACCTGCTCTCTCTTCTTCCTGACAGGTTGCATGCCTGGGCATAGACTCCACACTTCTGTGTGCCCATAGTCTCCCTCCTACTGCATAGCCTTTGGAAGCAGATCCTATCTATTCTGATCTGTCTTTATTTCAGCATGAGTTTGTCAAGCACAGCTGATCTGTCTAGGTCTCCTTCTCTTTCCATAATTTTAAAGGTCTGCATTATCCACAAAGTCATAGAACACTGTACATCAGACAAATGAGCACATCAAGAGGGCACAGGATAGAAAGCAGTCTGTGGCAGAGGAAGGGTCAGTCAGGGATAAAGAAAGGTGTGGGCAGGGTCTGGAAGGGCAAGAGAGGTGCTTTAAAAGGTGAGAAGAGGGATGATGGGGGATGATTCTTACCTGAGACGCCACAATGTTTTGAGGTGTTGAGGAGATGGATTTTCAGGTTCTTGTTAAAGTGGAGAAAGGATAGAGCCTACCAGATATAGACAAGAGAGAGTTATAGACCTTTGGTGGACAGCAGATGGCCTGACAACTTGACTTCTTTCTGCACGTTCTGGTCTCAAATCTAGAAATGCTGCTACTGCAAATGTTCCAAAAACCTGTAAAAGTACAGGTAGAATGAGGTGATTATAATGCTACCTTGTAAAAATGAAGCATGTCATGACTGTGATACGGGAGTGGAGGAAGGACTCAGATCAGAGACAGTGAGTACCAGGCGCTTTACTTCTGGTGTAGGACAAATATCCTGAAGTTGGTGTCTATGTGAAAATCCAGGGTGCAGTGGCATAACAAAGGCCCCTGCGATGTGTGTGGAGGGGTGGGCTGGGCTCCAGGGGGTCCAATCAGCAGAGTACTTTGGCCTTAGAGCTCCTGAGTTTTTTCGGAGAGGGGGGCCTTTATGTACTTTGCAGGGGACCTCCTCAAGTTTTGTTACACCACTGCCAGGGAGTTGGCATTGTCAGTGAGACAATGAGTGCAGCTGCAAAGATTTTTTGCTGTGAGACAATCTTGCCCTTGTTGTTGCTGGTTGTCACTGATGAAAAGCATACTTGTATTGTTTCTGGACTGCCCTGGTCTCCATCTTCATCGGCTGATGTGGTCTTCATAGTTTTCCATTGGAGAGATGACATGCCTTAGTCTCTCTTGCCTCGGGCTGCCATGCTCTCCATTCTCCTTTATAGAGTTTCCTAGAAGAGCCCACCTCTCATAGTCTCCCTCATCCCTGGCCACCATTGTATCCCTCCCTCATTGTCTGGATATTCGTAGCAGAGCTGACCTTCCTTGGTCTCCATCATCCTGGGCCATTGAGGTCTTCCTTTATTTGGGTCTGCTTAGCAAAGTTGAACTGCCATGGTCTCTCCCATCAAAGACTGCCTTGGTCTCCCTCTTTCTCAATAGGTCTAGCCTGAACTTCTGCGTGAAATTGCTAGGATGGAAGAAATGACCTACCAGAGCAGGGTCGGACTGGGACAGAAAATAGGCCTGGATACTAAAATAAATGTGACCCCTAGTAGTGAATTTGATAGCTTAAAAAGTGGCCACACGTTTGCAAAGCAGGGCAGTTTTGACCTTGTGAAGACAAACCATATATGTGATTTATAACATATGGGCAACCTCATGCATTTGTGCATGTTGTAGACAAGGTATGTGGTGGTGATATAAAAGATAAACATGGCCCATCAAACCATAAAACATGCCTACAAACAGTCAACAAAAATGTACAGTACAAAGAGTTGCTTGACATGTCCAGAAGGGGCATTTCGGAAGTGGAAGATGATGTGAATGAAAAGGGGAGAAAGTCTCACCCACTAGAAAAGGAAGTTACTGCTGTTATCAGAAAGAAGCTGATCTCCTGGAAGGGTGCTTTGTCGTTTTCTGTGCCTCAAATGTCAACTTTGCCTGCTGGTGGTCTGTTTTCACAGGGTCCTTTTCTCCCTTTCACCAAGAAGCCAAGACTAAGAAGCCAAGATCAAAAATCACAGTTAGATGCACATACACAATTAGCTTCAATGGTCACTCTTAGTGCAAAGTCAGTGAGTGAATGTGATATCACATTTAGGCAAGAAAGAAAAATAATTCCAATCCTCACAAGAGTAAGGACAATATAAGCCTATGATATGAAGTAAAAACTCGAAGGAAGCACAAAACTCCTTAACACCAGCCCTAAAACACCTTTTTGGGGATGGTGTTATGGAGTTTTGTACTGCCGAAGGAGCACAATCAAACACTAGCCTCCCAGAAAAGAAATCCAGATTAGTCATAGAACCTGCGGTAAAATCCTAAATACGCAAGAAACTCAACAAAAAATGAAAATGGACATTTTCTGACACTTTGCTTCCAAATTGCTCCAATATCCTGGTAAGAGAATAGTTGCTGACGTGGTTCCTAACACATGCACCTTTTAAAGATGGGTTTCAGTAGGGCACAAGCAAGGCAAAATCATTTCTTGTTTTTGCTAGTTTGCACATTTGGAGAAGGAACTCGAGTGCTGTAACATCAAGGATGATACCAATGCCGAAATTCTTAAGCCTGTAGATGTCAAAGAACATCCCATCACAGGCGAAGCAGTCACAGATTTTCATGAAGCAGGTAGGATGCGGACCACTTTTGGCACACACCTAAAGAGATTGGGAAAGAGAATGGTAGCATAAGAGGTAAGTAGCATGTCAGACATGGGACAGAAAAAAAGCAAAAACGTTACTTTTTTGTGATGATTAACAGCAAAATATTCTAAGATTATAGACAACAAAATGAGGACTGTACATTCAACCACGTTGCTGAACATACTATTCGATGTAGGCCAAATAATGTGTCCATTAATTTGTTTTGATGTTTCAGGTTAAAGATTTCTACTATTCTTCCCCCCTCCCCAGACAAATGAGAAGACTTGCTGAGTCTAGAAACAAACTAACGCCCTCCCTGACACAAATGGCAACCATTCGCTAAGGTGTAATAAAATATATTGACTCACACCAGGTAAAAAGTATTTTTGTGATCTTAGAATATCTTGTAGAAATGAATCATTTACTAGCCCTTTTTCTATACTGTTCTTCAGTGACTTGGAGCGAAACATCACTTGCATTACTGGTTTCTTTGGTCTTGCGGAAAATGGGCATGGTATTGACACTGCTGCTAGAATTGTGCCCATGTCGATTTTTACAATAGGTCCTGTATTTGTATGGTCCTTTCTAAGAAGATCTATATTCTTGAAAACACAAAATTCAGACTGTTGATTGTCTAGTAAAATACCTATTGATGTGCATTTCACTATTACAATCCCTTTAATAAGTAAATCATTTATATTGCTATCAGTTGTTAACGAGACACTTTCATATGTCCACTCTAATGTTTAGTAAAGTGAACCATCTATTGACATTCTGGAACGTATATTTGGATCCCTCCTCTTAATTATCGCTTTCGTTGAGAGGGGCATGGGCATTTTCTTGTGCAGACTCATTTACTTGCTATAGATCACTGCCAATTGGCATAGAAAAATTGGCACAATCAGTATATAAAATAAAGGTCTAGGTGGTTAGCCATCACAAATGCACCGACAGTGGCATCCAGAAATTGTCAAAAATCTGTCATATATTTTTATTGTCAATATTGGTTAGGAACAGCTTTTCCTTCCTATTGAGCTGCATTGTGTTGGAGGAGACTACCACAATTAAAATTTTAGATTATTGGAATTTATGCCAAATCTTCAGTTAGAGTGTCAGATATGCCTTAATATAATTTATTGATGAGCAAGGTCTGATGGGTGTTTGGAGGCTAGTGAACTCTACAGATAAAAACTAGACCTTGTTTCCAAAGCACGTTTATTCTTCTTTAGAGTGTTTATCTAATACCCACTTTCTTCTTGTTGGGTTCATACAAGCACCAATTAGAAAAAAATCATTTTTCAGTCAATGTTGAAGTGTCAGTTATTATTGGTTTTGAAATCTGTAGCCTAAAACAATGGTGCATAAGTCTCTTTATTTATCAAAACCATAGCCCTGATTACAGTCTTAAAATATATTTCACTTAGAAACTAGAGCACAGCGTCTGTCCAGTGCAAAACCGTATTGTCATCTGGAAAACAACTCAAGGACTACATTCAAGGCGTGCTGATGTCATATACTTGATTCAAGAGAAAAGAGACTTAATGGGGTATGAGTCCCATCTTAGAGAACTAGAAGGCAAATGCAAGACTGACATTTCTAATACATAAATATTAAAATAAGCTGAAAATACAAAACACTCAATTAACAGACACTTCAATGAAACATCAGACTTCACTGTGTTCCATCTGATATATGGTTATGTGTACTTTATGGATAAATGTGAGATTTAGTTGGCTCACCAGCTAATAAATAAAGGTATGAAAGCATAAAAAATGAAAGGATAATTAACTCACTGGTAGGAGGAAAATTACGGACACATATAGTTTTATTGGAGACCTCTACAAAACCTTTCAGGCACAAGTATTGCCTTTGCTGAGAGATGTGTCCAATTATATTATTTTGTCATTCATTTCCTTCATTCGTGAAGGCAATAACCATTATAGTCTTACCTGAAAAAGGAAAGGACCTCCATCTATGTAATATTAAAGGACAGTATTTGGGTGGAATATTTATATTGAACTGCTTACCAGAGCCTAACAATGGATAATCAGGGATAGTTCCCAAATGGTAGTGGGAAAAGGTCAATTGGGATTTGTAAAGGCAAGGTAACAAAATGAAAGAATTGTGAGACCTGATAAATCTAAAAAAATGTGACCTTGAATCTCAAGTACTCATTAGCCTTGAAGCTGCGAAAGCTTTTGATTATGTCCACTGGATTTTTTTATTGGAGCTTTGAAGAACTGAAGTTTTACAATAATATTGCTGCATTGTGGTCAGGTCTAAACCATAGTTGAGAACACTAATATTTTAGCACCAACTTTCCCTACTTTTAGTGGGATGAAGAATTGCTCTCCTCTTTCAAACTCATTTTATATTTCATTGGATTTATTGTTGACTGCAATGTACCAAAATGTTAACATACATGCAAAGATTAGTGGTGACAAGGAATACATAAACTAACTCTATTCTCATGATGCTTACCTGTTCACCACACAACTTAATATCTCTGTTCCTAACTTTTTATAGCTGAACACATCAATGTCATCTGTTTTAGGCTACAAGAGAAGAAATATGACAAATCACAGCTGATGTTCATATAAAGGGTGTCTCAAGAGTGACTTTGATTAATGGAATTAGTTCAAATATGTATCTATCCCTTTCCTCAGGCCTGCGTTTAATGTTTGTGATTTGTCTGGTCACATCTGGCTCAAACTTAAATTACGGTTGAAAAATTCACAAACTTTGTCAACTTGGCATTACACAAATGCAATTTCGTACAATTGTTGTTGTATTGAGCTTTCAACTCCTACATGCATGCTTTGCCTCGTGCAATTCATGGCATGTAATATGACCACATAAATATTCTATGTGGTCATTCAAAACTACAGAGGCAGTTGTGATCTATCCCAAAACACATAACTATGGGTCATGAGGGAGACCTGGGACAAACCTTGACCCAGCGTCACCTCAAAGCCCAGTTTTGGTGGTCAGGATTAGATGATCAAGTCACTTTGTGAGTTGAAAAATGAGTAGTGTGCAAGGAAGGGGTAAAAATGTCTGAAGGTGGGGGAAAAATCCAACCTGGGGAAATTTGACAATCCAGGTAAACCTTGGCATAGTGTGTTTGTAGATTTTACAGGTCCCATGAATGAATTGAGGAGTTATTGTAGAATTGCCTTTGTGGTAGTTGATGTCTTTTCTAAATGGTTGTGTGAGGTTTACGAGAGAAATCACTACAGAGGCCACCATGGTACATTTAAAGAAAATGTTCTTCGAAGAGGGTGTACCCTCAAAACTAATAACAAGCAATGGAACGCAGATAGTTTCATATGAGAATAAAGGATTTTTGGAAGAACATGGCATTATACATCATTGCATGTTTCTTTATAACCCTCAAGGAAATGGAATAGTTGAGAGAGTGAACCGGTTGGTTATGGGTGTGACACAAATGGCTGATGTGTCGGGACAGGATGTAAGGAAGTAAGTGGATGAAATGGTGTGGGACTATTGCACCATTAAACAAGAGGTTCTCTTAAGTCTCCATTTTAAATGATGAGAGGCAGTGTTTCAGGTAAGACTAGAGAGTGAGGACAACAGGGACAGTGCAGCCAGAATCCACATATCTCTGCTAAAGTCACACAAAGACAAACATATAAGAAGATGGCTATGGTGATATTTGTGAACAAGTGTTTCTGTGCTTGTTCTAGGAGGTATTGTGACTTTTTTTTGTTTGTTTAGGTTGAGGCCAACCACAGTGTGTGATGACATACATTAGCCAAATGCAGAGCACATGACTGTGAACGGCTTATTCAGAGCAGGAGTTGCTTTAGCAATGTCACACCACCTACTTTTGCAGGTTAATTACAAGGGCAGTGCACAGAGCAGCCATTGCCATCACGCTGCTGACTTTTGCAGAGCACTTACGAGACAAGTCAAAACCATATGGCAACAAACAGCGGAGGCATAGCTAGATATGCGCACTGACCTCGGCCCAAAATGTAGCGCAACAAAAGTAAATCTAACAGTGACGTGCACACCATTTTGTGGCCATATTACAGTGCATCAGGAGAGATTTATATTGTGATGCACACACTAGTTGACATAACAATCCACTCCATGTGACACACATCTGTGAAATACAAATATTGAACGGTGATGCGCACACCACAACACAGAATTACTGTTCACCAGTGACTTGGCCAGTGATGTGCACACTAAAAAATTGAAACAATCAATTAAGGGTGATGCGGACACCATAATATTCATTCTTAATGCAAAATTGAATACATGCTATTCCAAAGTGACAAATATCATAACTGCATTCAAAATTAGTAGTGATGGAAATGTCACAGATCTCCCAAAAAGAAGCTCCCCTGGTTCAAACATCACAAGTATATCACCACCATGATTTTAATACAAGCTGAAACACCACTTATTCCTTTGGAATATTGGGTCCTTCTGTTTGATAACTACATTGAAGCACTTGATTGACAATATTTCCATCCTACTCAGAAAAAATCATGACTATTGAGTAGTTTAGGGAAAGAAGATCAGTGTGTTTTTAGATGCTTATCTTCAGCTCTGCAACCAAATGAACAAGATATCCAAGGCTAAATAAGAAAATCTGGTCATGGAAAGATATAAATTCTACACTCAACATCAGAAATCAGAAGAGTCTATCGATGAGTTTGTGGTCAGATTAAGGTAATTGTCCACTAAATGTCAATTTAGAGGAATGACAGATGAACTTCTCAGGGACCAACTTCTTATACAATGTAAAAGTTTTTTTAAAAAGCAAGAACGGCTCTGGGCAGCGACAAATCATACACTAAAGAATGCAATAGACATAGTCAAAGTTGTAGAACATTCAGACATATATCTGAGAGACGTGGAGAGGAAGAACTAGAGTCATAAAGTTTCAGAAGTTGGAGAAATGGGCAGACCAGATTTAGAGATAGTAGCTGTTGTGAAGTCATCTAGCAAATTTGCAAAAGTACTGTACAACCTAAACAACTAGTCAAAGGATGCAACTGCTGTGGAAGCATGACTCATGCATCAGACTATAAATTTTGCATTGCAAACAGCAAAGAGTGTAGAAAGTACAGCTGTATGGGTCATTTTGCTAGAGTGTGTAAAACCACAAATCGTAGTAAGGTTGCAGTAGTTGCTAGTTCTGCTAATAGGATTTTGAGTATAAATAGTGATCTTGAAGTTATAGATGAGGACAAGAGGAAAAACAGACCCAAAGCTGACTTTTTGATGAATGGACAAGTCGTTCAACTCATGGTAGACACAGGTTCCATGTAAACAATAATTCCTGAGTCAGTGTTTGAATGTGAATGGGGTAGTACTTATCTGAAACCGAAGGCTATTTCACCTAGAGGGTGTCAAGGTGAAATTATCAACATGTTAGGTTACATGGATGGCAACATAAACTTTGAAAAAAGGAGACTACAAGGAAAGGTATATGACCAATTTTGGGGTAGTTGCACCAGTATGATATTCATATAATTGTAAATCCAAGAGCCCCATCTCAAGTTATGATGGTGACAAATGAAAGTATATCTGAGATATTAAAGTGTAAAACTTATATTGTAGGACAGGTTGGGTCACCTGAAAGGGTTTGTTCATAAGATCATTCTTAAGAAGGGAGATGTCCCTGTTCAACATAAATGTAAGAGAATTCCAGTAGTGATGTGGGAGGAAGTCAAAAAGTTAATTTAAGAGATGCTAAGTGAAAGAGTCACAGAACCAGTGGAGGCATCAAGTTGGGAATCACCTGCAGTCATAGCAACAAATCAGATAGGGGAAGAGATTGAGGATGCTGTAGCCTCAACACAAGATGCTATTGAGAAAGTGTCTGCTGCATTTACCATTGAAGAATGGTCTTGTGAGATGGAATCTGACAAGGTTCTAAAAGACGTCACACATTTGGTAATCTCTGGAAAAAGAGAAAGAGTTGTGTGTTAATATCAGTACTCTATTATATCAAAGTTTTAAATGAACTGTCAATGTGTAGTGGAAAATTATTCATGAGAGGTAAGAGATTTATACCTCCTTTGGGTCTGAGAAAGAAACTCATAGCTATGGCTCATGTGGTACACCTGGGACAAACTTTGACCTTGTGTCACCTCAAAGTCCAGTTTTGTTGGTCATAATTAGATGATCAAGTCACTTTGTTGTGTGTGAAGTTTATGAGAGAAATCACTACAGAGGCAACCATTGTAAATTTAAAGAAAATGTTCTTGGAAGACGGCGTACCCTCAACCCTAATAACAGGCAATGAAAAACAGTTAGTTTCACATGAGAGGAAAAGACTTTTGGCAGAACATGGCATTGTACATCATCACACATCTCTTTTTAACCCTCAAGGAAATGAAATAGTTGAGAGTTAACCCGATTGGTTAAGGGTCTGATCAAAATGGCTGATGTGTCGGGACAGGATGTAAGATTATTAATGGAAGAAATGGTGTGGGTCTATCACACCACTAAACAAGCGATTACCCTTCAGTCTCCATTTAAAATGACTAGAGGCAGGGTTCTAGTAATTAATTTGTGCCCTCTTGGATGAAAGAATGTATGAACTAGTGGCAGTAAGGGCAGTAGAATAGATGAAAGGGATGGCAAAGTCTCTAAAAGAGTGATCAACATCGGTGATTGGATGAAATTCAAGACTAGAAGAGTGATGAAATGTCTGTCCAAATATAAAGGTCCTTTTAGAGCCAAACAAGTCCAGCATTTTCACATCCTCTTATAGAATGACAAAAAGTGGAATTGCCGTAGAGCTGCGTTATACCAAAAAGGAGGTGATTGTCCCATGAGCGGATTTAGATAAAAGTAGTGCAGACATGTTAATGAATGATTTAGAGTTCAGAGAGGGGAGGAGTGCAACAAATTCTCAAATCTCAACAGTGAGTTGGATAGGGGAGGCTTTGGTGACTTCCAGAGAAGGAAGATACGTAAGAGACCGGAGACCACCAGAATATTTGAAAGACTATGGGCATATTTACAAAAAACGTGCGCATCATTGCTGATGCGCCAGTTTTCTTGCGTCACCCCTGTCCCACCTAAAGACATCATGGGTGCATCGTAGATACACTACAGTGGTCCCTGGTGGTCTTCAGGCCAAAAGCGTCAACATTTTTGACGCTATGGTGGCACTTTGCTGCGCTAGCATCAAAAATGTCGATGCTAGTGCAGCAAAGTGCAAGGAGGCTCGTATGTTTGTATGGGTGAATCATTTTAACAGGTGTTAAACATTACACCAAAAATGGTGCAGTCAAATCTTGTACATTTCACTGCACCATTTTTGTGGGCCTCCCAGCACTGGAATGCCCCCCCCCATATACATTATACTTGGCGAGGGTATAATGTGGTGCAAGTGGTGCAAAGTGGCGCAATGCGAGAATCGCGCCACTTTGACAATACTGCGAAGCAAAAAAGCCTTCCTAACAGCACATCAGCGTAAAAAAAATTATGCTAATGTGACACAGGAATGCGCTTGTAAATATGCCCCTACGGTTGTTAAATATACTGTTGCATGTTAGGGCAACACATATTTTGTTCAGTCATTAGTAAATACTGTATAGCTAGCATGGTACCATCCACTGAAATATTGGCATTATTTATGATGTTGTTTGGCTACTGTTTTTTCTTTTGCTTTGTTTTTGTTTCATTTCTCCTTTATCTTAGTTTATATATCATTATTATTTTAGATTCTCTTCCCTGCCTTTTTTTGCTCATTTTTGTATTTTATTCTCACTTGTGTTTTCTTCTGGGTAAGGGAAGGGGATGTTTTGTATTGAGCTTTCAGCTTCTACTCCAGTGCTTTGCCTAGTGCAATTCTTTTCATGTATTATGACAGCATGAATGTTCTATGTGGTCATTGAAAACTATGGGGGCAGTTGAAAGCTGTACCTCGTCAGTGAAGGGAACATTTTCTCTGTCCACTGTTCCTCTAATAAAAGACCCAGTTTCCAGCAAACCACTTCGCAATTACTCCTTTGCTGTACAACAATTTTCTACTTGAACAAGTCTCCTGTAAATTTCTCACATGAGTTTGTTGCACTAGGTAAGTCTTCAAGTGAAAAGTCACACAGGATGTTGGTAAACTACCTTTGGAGCAAACGTAAAATTTTATGTAATTGGATTGACTTTTCTTTTAAAAAGTCACAGCGCTAGACATTGAAATGTGAGCCTGCTAAGTGTTGGCCTGTGCACTAAAATAAAGGCCATCATGAATGATGTTTTCCTAAAATTGTTTCACATAATTAGGAACATCCCATTTCTGGAAATGCAAAACAAGAACAATATATAAATTGAGAAGTTTCTGGAAATATTTCCAATGGGTTCAGGGTAAACCAGATATCTCACTGTGCTGACTACAGAACAATTAATAAAGATAGCTTTAGCTTCCCAAAGCTAAAGTGCTATTGAATAACTGAAGTGTTACTCAAAGTGAGTAGCATGATGCATCCTAAAGAGGTGAATTCATTTTCCTGGACTGAAATTGTACAAACAGTAACATATTGTCATTGTACGTGGAAACAGTGAAATCAGCATGGAAGGTCCTTTCTTATGCAGCTAAACGTCTGCACATCTTCTGGAGAAAGCATCAATCTGGGGGAGCATAGATGTTACTCAAACTGGTAAAACTGAAACCTGAAAATATTAATTGAAGAATGCAATATTGCGATTAACCAAGAATTGAATCAGAGTTGCACATTTCCTTGGTACTGCATAGAATGTGAGATTGGAATCCTTGGCAATGATGCAAGGAAATGCCAATGACCATGATCTGCACTTAAAAGAGATTCTACATTTCCGTGACCTACAGGCTCTATGAACTGGGATTAGTGTCAAATTCTGGCAATTTATCCATCTCAACTAAAACGTCAACAATATACAATAGTCATTTATCCATTACTTTAAATGACAACTTTAGAGGCACTGACTGGCAAGAGATTTGTTAGGAGCACAGCTCTTCTGAAAAACAGATATCTTTCTCTTTAAAGCAACAACTTATTTGAAGGCTATTTCGGGCTCCAAAACCCAAATTCTAACGTAACTTTCATGAATCTAATTAATATAGGCTATTGAAAAAAATATATTGAATTATTTATGCACATTTTTGTGAATGTCTGCAAATTAGTGAATTCTGATTGGTTTGAATAACTATGCAATTCTGTTCAGGTCTAGCCACAGGAGTAGGGGGTCAATTGCCCCTCCCCAAACATACTTCTGCTTACCCTGCATAAGAGCTGCCGGGCTCAGCTTAGCTAGTGATATGGAAATGAAACAAAGGGAAGACTGTAAGCATACAAACATATTCACCCCGGACTCTGACTCTGAAAAAAGGGGCTATAGAGCTGAAAAACAAAAGAAGGCCCCCGAAATCATCAGAAGTGACTAGCCAAAAGACTTTGATCTTAGGTTATTATTCATTGCAATAACTGCCAAGAAACTGAACCATGCCTCTAGAAAAAAAAATGTCTTCACATTTACCCTAAGACCAGTCAATAACCAATTGAAAGAAGACTAAAGTAGTATTCTGGGATTAGGCACTACCCACAATTAGCACAAACATCCATGTGATGTATGGCACTTTTGTAGGACAGGTGGCAGGAGTTATGTTTTTGTTTTCATTTAAAGTGAAAGCCTCTCTGCAAGTGTCAGGGCAAGGACTCAATGCTCAAATACCAAAGTGCCAAGTAAGAAAGTCAGAAATCTGCTCCACAAGGGTTTCTTCCACATTTCATTTTTTTTCAGGGAAAGGAGTAGTTCGGGATATTTGCATGTTTCCTGGAGCATTTCAATGTGCTGAAGTCACACATTTGGGGGCTTATTATGACTTCGGCAGACGGAAAAGGCCGTTTGCTGAAGTTCCGACAGGTAGGTTGCTGCCAGTGTGGAAGCCTACCTGCCGGGCCCATTACGAGTTGCTGAATCAGCAGGTGGAAACACAGTTTCCGCCCACTGGCCCAGCGGGAAATGGCCTACAGCACTGTCTCCGCCTCATAATAGAGCTGGCGGCAATGCTGTAGTGCATAGCGTGCACCATCACCCGTCGCAATGTTCACTGTCTGCAAAGCAGACAATGAACATTGCGATGGGGCTTGCCGGTGGGGGGATTCCCTATGCTCGGACTGCCGCATTGGCAGCAGTCCGACAGCCACTGCAACCCTGGGGGTTATTAGACCCCCATGGTCTTAATGAGGTCCTCAGTGTCCACAAGGTAGAACATAAATGTGCATGCATGAATTAATTTCAAATGTGTGGAAATATGTTTCCCCGTAGAAAATCCCTTCTTGCACCACCATTAAATATAGTTGTGTACTGTCTCGGGGACCACCCTGTAAAGAAGACTTGTAGGCCGTGATTACGACCTTGGCAGATGGGATACTCCATCCTAAACGTGATGGATATCCCATCCGCAGTATTACAAGTTCCATTATATCCTATGGAACTTGTAATCCGGCAGGCAGGATATCCATCCCGTTTGTGATGGAGAATCCCATTCACCAAGGTCGTAATCTGGCCCTTAGACCTGTCTTTGACATAAACAAATGTATATGTACATTTAGAGGTATGTGAACAATCAAAAACTTATGAGTTTGTTACTTTTATAGGGCCCCGGTCCAAGAAACTTCCCCAGCTCCACTTCTAGGACTACATTTTGGCCCTCATTATGACATTGGGGGTAAAAAACAAATACCGTTGTGCTGACTGCCACCAATGTACTGCCTGTCAGGCGGACATCTGTCTGCCACTTTATGACATATACATCCAAAACTGACAGAAAACAGTCACAACCACAAATCCACCAGACTCACTGAACGTGATAAACTGTTGGTACTACCACCCATACCGTTACGCCACCAACACTATGACCTCCAAATAATGACCCACCAATTACCGCAGTGGACATTCAATGACGGTAAACCATTAGCGTAAACACTGTTGCAGCAGATAAAGACACCCAAAGGCAAAGACAAAACAAGACAACATTGGCCAGAACCAAAAACCCACAACTGACACTAATACACACACCACACACACCCACCAACAGCACTATAAAACACACACCTACATCACCCACAATCCTTTGCCAACACAAGAGCACAATAGCTAGCCTCATAAATCACAGAGACAACTTCACACACATGGTTGAGGAAATAGTCAGGATAGAGCCACAGCTGTTTGGAGCACAGATCCAGCAGATCTCCATTGCTAGGAATATGGAGCTATGGTGGAGGATCATAGACCGGGTGAACGCCATGGGACAGCATCTCATGAACAAGGACGACATGAGGAAGAGGTGGAACAACCTACGGGCAAAGGTATGTTCCATAGAAGCAAGGCGACAGCTTGCCATCCAGAGGACTGGCTGTGGACCCCCATCTCCTTCCCTACAGCTGACAGCATGTGAAGAGCAAATCTTAGCAATCCTGCATCCTGAGGGACTCACTGGAGTAGCCGGAGGACTGGACACTGGTGAGTCAGTTTTACTACCTATCATCACCCCATACCTGCATGCCACCACCACCCCTCACCCTGAAACACATCACTACACTCCATCCCACTTAATGCACCACCACAATTAACTCCCCCAAATGCCAAGCCCAACATGCCATACCCACTGCATGCATATCCCTTCACACCCTGCATATACACCCACTACCAATGCATGAACAGCATGGAGAACTAACAATCCCACAATACACCAACATAGACAAACAAAGGTGTCAGGGCTACAGCACTACAGCAAAAATTTAAGGGAAGCTAGGGATGCTGAATATGTCACAGAAATGTAGCATAATATACCACTTACAGCCCCACATGTGCCCCAGCCACTGCCAGTGGCAAGGAGGTGCCACTGCTACCCAGTCCCCCACCAGAAGATGCCTTCCGTGATGACAGCAACTCTGGACTTCTGGATCTGGATGAAATTCCTGGCCCATCAGGGACCTCCGGTCAGTCGTATACCCCAGCCCACACCCACTCCATCACAGAGCCTCTCCCCTCAGTATCCAAACCCACTGCAGCCACCAAAAGTCCCCAGACCTCTCTCCCCTGGACATGTCAATCACCATGTGCCCGCCTGTACAGGGACCCCCAGTCCACACCTCACAGGCAAGACAATGATGGTCCTGAGGTCAGTGGGCACATAGTCGGGGTACACAGGCACAGGGGGCCAGTAACACTCGGAGGACAGCTGTGTGCCGGGGGAGGACAGGCCCAAGAAACTGACTGTCCAGGAGGGCCTCACCAATGTCCTGGGGGCTTACCAACAATCCCAGGACAAGAGGGGTCAGGTGATAGACATCATACAGGAGAACCAGCGGCTGCAGGAGGAACACCACTAGGAGATCAGGAAAGAATTGCAGGCCCTCAACACATGGTCTCCATAGCAGGGTTGCTGGATGATACGGCCAACATCATGAGGGCGTACACATCACACCAGCGGGCCCCTTCCACTACCCAGTTACTGACCAGCCCTCCACATCTGCTGTAGCTAGTGGACAGTAGGCCCTGCCACAGGACTCACAGGCCCCCTGCACTCCTTCCCCTGCAGAAGGTGAACCACCCCGCAAACGTTCCCTGCGACTCACACAGACACCAGAGACACTTGCCAAGACAAAGACCACCGCCAGGAAATGAAACCCTCCTGAATGTCCCCCTTGTCCACTTTGAACTGCCAATGCTCTCCTTCTTATGGCCCCTTGGACACTGGACCTGTGCTACAAACAGACTGGACCAATACCCTGATCAATTCCCAAACATCACCCACTCTATTGTACTTCCATTGTAGAACTATTTTTAATAAACACCCTTGGACACAACTTTTGTAATAGTGCTTTATCTACAGGTAATGTAAAATGTAACAAACTATAATGAACTGCATGATCCTGTGTAAATGTCGTGACATGTTGACCCATCTAACAAATGTGTCTCAGCAGTCTGTACACATCACAGCAGTACACTGTTGTAACAACACCAACATCTGCAACAAGGGAAGATATAGGTGACAGTCAGGCGGGATGCAAAGGGAATGATGGGCCTCATGCTGCAGTCACACAGTGCAACACTAAAATGTAGGCTTGCTTAGTTCAACAGTCTTACCTGAGTGTCATTGGAAGTACTGCTGAATCACATGTGACCTGTTGTCCACATCCTCCTCCTCTTCCTCCTCCTCACTGTCCTCAGTGTCCACTGCTGCTACAGCTGCATTGTCACCCCCCTCCTCCTACAAATAGGGATCATGCCATCTAAGGGCCAAATTGTGCAACATGCAGCACACAACGATTCTGCAGACCTTCTCAGGGGAGTAGCATAGGGAGTCACCTGTCAGAAGGAGGCACCTGAATCAGGAGACCAAGGGTCCTTTCGACAATCCTTCTGGTACACCCATGGGCATCATTATACCTATTTTCAGCCCCTGTTCTTGAATTCCTAACAGGGGTCATGAGCCAGTACAGGTTTGGGTAGCCGGAATCACCTGCAAGAAGTGAGGGACACACATTAGCCTTGCATATTGGCAGGGGGGATTACTCCTGAAGGCATACACTGGCATACATTGAGTGGGGACTCTGGCTCACCTATAAGCTACACCTGTGCCTCTGTAGTTGTGCCATCAGCTGTGGGACACTGCTATTCCTCAATACAAAGGCATCATGCCCCATCCCAAGATACTTGGCAGTGACGTGGGAGATGTACTGGTCAGCCAGCCACACCATCTGTACAATGAGTGAGTGGAAACTCTTCCTATTCCTGTTCATTGGCACGGGGTGGGGGCTAAGGCAATATGGGTCCCATCAATGGCCCCAATACCATGAGGTATATGTCCAATTGCATAGAATCCAGCCTTCACAGTGGGTTAGTCATTTACCTGGGGGAATGCGATGTAGCTGCACAAGTGTTTGAGCAAGGCAGACAAAACCCTTGCAAGCACAATAGAGAACATTGGCTGTGACATCCCTGCAGCCAAGCCCACTGTCACCTGGAAGGAGCCTGTTGCCAGGAAATTGAGCACTGAGAGTACCTGCACAAGAGGGGGGATTGCTCTGGTGCTACGGATAGCAGGTAGCTGATCAGGCTCTAATTGTGCACACAGCTCTGTGATTGTGGCCCTGTCCAGATGATAGGTAATGTATGATGTGCCGGTCCTCCTATTCCTCTGCAGTGGTTGGTACCTAAGGGACCCAAACGTAGAAAAGGAGTGTCAATAGGAACCAGGACCACACTACAGCAGTGTACACAGAGCATGTTTGTAGTTTGGACACTGGAACTGTGCAGGTGAGTACATATGACTACAATAACACACTTATTAATCTGCACATGTGTACCAGCATTAGAAAATGGCACCGCCTGTCCTGTATTCAGGGACAGGTGGAAGTGACCTCACACCGCTGGCTTTGGCGTCATGGCGGAAGGCAGTCCGCACCGCCATGCAATTCCTCAGTGGCTAACATGGCCCTTCATGGAGTATGGGAACCAATAATGATCAACGCTGCCAGTGACGGTGTTCACCACCAAGGATGTGACCGCCATTTCCTTTCTACCATTTCACTTGATTCTTGACTTTCCACAGAATGACATCTCCACTGCGTGTGCTGCTGTAACCTGTGTCTGGAACCTGCCATCGCTCATGCTGCAGGGGAAAGGGCCCCAGCCTTCACGCCAGAGGAGTTGGAGTGCCTCGTGGACAGGGTCTTACCCCAGTATGGCCAGTTGTATGGGCCTCCAGAACGGAAGGTGAGTACACCATGGGTACTTTACATGCAACACGACTGCGTGGAGATGGGTATGTGTGCTGGAAGTGTGTCAGGTGGGGAAGGGGGAAATGGCTGGTGGTAGCGTCAATGCAGTGGTACAGGTCATGTGTGTGCCTGATGAGGGGAAGTGTGTTTTGTGGGCCATATGTGTGACAGACTTGATTGTCAGGTTCATGGTGTCCCGCCTTCTATGTTTCCTCTGCATGTCAGCTCCCATCTGAAGAAGGGATTGTGGCATGCATCGCCAAGGACATGCAGACCCTGGAAGTCAATAGCAGTCGGAGCACCCTCTGCAGGAAACGGTGTTAGGGACCTGAGACGCTAGGCCAGGAAGAGTGCAGAGGCCCAGCTGGGGATGGTCTCCCAATGAGGGAGGGGTGCCTGTCAGAAACTAACCCCCCTGATGGCCCGCATACTGGCAGTGGCCTACCCAGAGCTGGATGGGCACTTGAGGGCATCACAGCAGTCACAAGGGGATGAGTACAGTGTGTATGTCAACCATCTCTGTTGTCTGGCATGGGATTTGGGTACAGGCTACCAGGCAGTGGATGCCCCACTAAGCCAGTTCAGATCTTGCTGTATGGTCCAGCTCAGGATAATAAGGTTGAAAGCACGTATTAGATAGCTAGGTAGGTGACGTCCCATGTCAGGCAGGGCTTAGCTGGTCCCAGTTGGTGTGTGGCTGGCAGTATTTGGCTCTTACCTGCTGTGGTACTTAGCCAATGGTATGCCAGTGTGGTCCATACTACCCATTCTCAGTCTCAGTGTGTTACAGTGATGTGTCTGCCTTCTGTGCTGTTGGTGCTGATATTGACTCTGTGCTCTCTTTCTCTATCTCCCCCCTCTCTCTTTCTGTCATCTTGTCTATGTGTGCATTACCATCATCTGGCGAACGAGCAGTGGCACCGGCGAGTGAGGGAGCTGCTGCCCATGGGACCCAGGAGGCAGAGTCCACAGACGCCGTGGGGACTAGTGGGACGGAGGGCGAGGGGAGCACCACAACGTCGACAGGAGGTGACACCACTGACTCTGAATCGTCCTCCGATGGGAGCTCCCTGGTGGTGGCAGACCCCTCTGGGGCCACCCCAGCTACAGGTTCTACCACCACCCGCTGTACCAGCACTGCCCTCCCAGTAGCCCTCCACTGAGTTGCCCATGCCTGCTCGCCTAGGAGAGTGGGGATCTCCTTTGCCCCAGGCACCTCAGGCCCTGCCCCAGTCAGCCCTGCTGCTCTCAGTGAGGAGGCTATTGACCTCCTGAGATCCATCTCTGTAGGGCAGTCAACCATTGTGAATACCATCCAGGGGCTGGCATCCCAGATGCAGCAATGCAATGCCTTCCTGGAGGGCATCCACCGTGGGATGGCGGCCCTACAGAGATCGTTTCAGGCTCTGGCCTCTTCACTGACGGCAGCCAGAGTCCCTGTTTCATCGGTCCCCCCTCCTACTACCATTACCCAGTCCCAGTCTCCTTACCCCAAACCCATCCCACACACACATTTTGACAAGAATGCACCCAAAACTACACCCAAGACTCTCACAGACAAACACAGGCAGCACACTTTAGTCCACAAGCACTCACACAGCCAACACCCAGATGCACACACGGTAACATCCACTGCCTCCATTGTCTCCCCTTCCTCCTCCCTCACAGTCATATCCTCACTCACACCTGCATGCACTTTGTCAACATTCCCAGATCCTGCCACCTGCACAGCCCTTCCCACAGTCACCTCACAGCAGACCCACAGACATGCACCCCACACACCACATGCGCAGTCATCACCACCACCAAATGCAGCTCACCCACCTCACTTGCAGATACCACCACAACATCCATCCACATGTCATGTTTGTCCTCCCCCACTATGTCTGCCCCCCTCCAGTAACACACAAACGCTCACACTCAGACCCCCAACAGCCATCCACCTCACACATGTACACTGTCCATGCACCTGCACCCAAGTCCAGCGCACCTCCTCCTCCTACAACTACTCCCTCTACCTCTACGTCCACTCCCATCCTTCCTCCCACATTCCTCCCCATTGTTCCTAACAAGCTTTTCCTTTCCAGCTTTGACCTCTCCCCCTCCCCCATCCTGCCCATAAGAGGAAGGTCACGCTACCCCAGCCCAGTACCTCAAGCACCCAGTCTGACACAGCTCCACCCCCAAAGTCTCCAGCTGCCACTAAGGGGCACAAGATTGAGAAGCCGGCCCCTTGCACCAAGGACACTCCTCCCCCCCAAAATGGAGGGGTAAAGTGCCACCCTCTCCCAAACAGACTTGCAAGACCATGGGGCCACCTCCAAAACCCAGGGCCAAGGAGGCCCCACAAAAATCAAAGACCAAGGAGGAGCCCATGAAATCGAAGGCCAAGTAGGTCCCCAGACATCCAAGGCCAAGGAGGAGCCCAGGAAATCAAAGGCCAAGGATGCCCCCCAGGCATCCAAGGCCAAGTAGAAGCCCAATGAAATCCATGCCCAAGGAGGCCCCACAAAAATCAAAGGCCAAGGAGTAGCCCAAGAAATCAAAGGCCAAGGAGGAGCCCAAGAAATCAAAAGCCAAGGAGGTCCCCCAGACATCCAAGGCCAAGGAAGCACCCCAGAAATCCCTGGACAAGGAGGAGCCACAGGAACCCCTGGACAAGGAAGAACCCCAGAAATCCCTGGACAAGGAGGAGTCCCATGAATCCCTGGGCAAGGAGGCCCCACAGATATTCCTGGGCAAGGAAAAACCCTAGAAATTCCTGGACAAGGAGGAGCCCCAGGAATCCATGGACAAGGAGGCTCCACAGATATCCCTGGACATGGAGGCCCAAAATATAGTAGCCATGGAGCAGCATCTGGAACCAGAGGCCAAGAAGCAGCATCCGGAACCAGAGACCAAGGGGCACCGACAGTAACCAGTGGGCAGCCAGCCACCTCCTCATCCTGTAGGCAGCCAGCCCCCTCCAGAACCTGTGCGCAGCCAGTCCCCTCCTCATCCCATGGGCAGGCAGCCCCCTCCTCATCCAGTGGGCTGCTAGCCCCCTCCAGAGCCAGTGGGCAGCCAGTCCCCTCCTCATCCTGTGGGCAGCCAGCCACATCCAGAACCTGTGGGAAGCCGCCCCCTACAGAACCAGTGGGCAGCCAGTCCCCTCCTGATTCTGTGGGCAGCCCGCCGTATACAGCGAGATTCAAATGGAAGTGGATCTTGAACTTCGGTTGGTTCCATTTCAGGATTCATTATATCAGTGACATCTAGCATTTACGCTTATTAATACACACTAAATTCGAATTAACTGCCAACCTGTTTCACCTAATAGGGCCCGAGGCTGCACACTTGTCCTTTGACGTGTGCAGAAAGCCATCGGGAATACCGTAATGAACAAGATGTCCCTGTCCCAGTAAACTCTAAATGATCCGCTTACAGAAATCAATAGCATGTGTTATTGTCGAAACCACACGCTTCTGCACGCTCACACTGTGTGCCGTGCCATTAAATATTCAAATGGCGCCTCAGTATTTAAAAACAAAATCCATAGGCCTAATTTTATTATTGTCCCGGGCACGATATTATATCACCTGGAACGTGTTCATTGGAATCGATCTGCCTTGCACTGTAAATATCCAGTCTCGGTTGACCACTTGCCAGGGTGGGTAACAAGGGCTTGCAAACCACAAGCGCTGTGGTCTTGACTACGCCTTCTTGGGATGCGCGGGCTGCGCTTTGAAGCATTGCGTAACAGTTGCGGCAGCCAGGTCACATCAGTTGGACGCCCGGCTGAGGCCCCTCGCCGGCGCTCTATTGAAGTAGCCATTAATGCACATGAAAGGTTAGGGTCCGTCTGATCTTTTGTTCTTCCCTCTTGGCCTCGTATAATATTCATAAATGATTTCTACACGTGGAGAACAAAAAAACGAATTCCCGTGGAACCTTTCACAGATATAATTTCATCTCTTCGTCTCTTATTTTTTTCGTACGTCCCATCAATATCATCCATAATTAATGCACGCAGGACGATTCCTGGATGAACGAACTTTTAGTCCGGGCTTCGGATCGATGCTTCTGACCATGTCTGTCTCATTATTGACAACACCAATCCACATTTGCCCGTATAATTAAGTCCGAGTTTAACTTTTAACTTTTGCTTGTGTGTTTGAAATGGCTGTATGGTGCTCTTAATTTCAGCCGCCGTTTCATCTTTCTCAGTAGGTGCCTATTTTATTGCTAAAGGTCACGCTCATTTGTCTGCTCCAACAAAGGCAGCCCTTCGAGTTGGATGTGGTTTTGACAGACAGTGGTCGCTATAAGTGATAGCCTTAAGGACGGACCTGGCACTGGCAGACAGCCACCACAGCAAGGGAAATAACAGATAACAAATCATGCCACTCGTTTTCCTCCTGGCGTGATTGACGACATCACAGCGGGTGTAACTTTTCAATGTCTTCAGATTAAAACCCCTCAAACAAATGAGTTCTGAAAATACTGTCCGGGGGCGACAGAAGGAGCTGCTGGACTCCAATGTATGTGTGTGTGTGTCTGTCCGTGCGTGCCTGCCCTGAAAAGGTTGGATATGAAAAGAGGAAAAGCGCTCCTCTGGGTATGGCAATGTGCAACTATTTCATTTTTGAGTGAATACAAAAAAAACACGATAATGTAGATGAAGTCACATTTTGAACGTCAAGATTGTTTTTTAAATGTTCATGCCGCAAGCGCCATACAGGTAACACGTCCCAACGGAACCGTAATCCTACACCGTTTTTTGGAAAAACATGTGACTTTAGATGCTTGGCAGCTTTGCATACATCAGTGATTATTCTCCTAAAGTAAACCTCTTGTACTGTGTAGTTGCTCAAAAAAGACCTTAAACTGTGTAGTGACGCAGCGAGTGTGCCATTGGCGTCCATGCAAGCAATGACATATGATGCCTGAAAGAAGGTTGCATAGTCAAATATAGCAGTAAACTGGACGCCGTGGGACCTCACACCCTTGGGCCTCGACTTAGTTGCGCCGCCCACAGCACTGATAGCTGGGCTTCTAGAAGTATCTGGGCTACTAGAAGCAACCAGAAATATGCCAGCCAGTTTCGTGAGCGGCACTTACAAATAAATCAGAGGACGCGATTTGTTAAGCCTCCTACGCGCACCGATACCCTGACGGTGGTTGAAAGAACAGGCCTCAGAAGAACATCGCTTTGGTGAGAATAATGTTAAGGGGAAATAAAGGAAGAATCTGAGGGAGTAAGAGAAGCACTGGATCTTAACAGAAGGAGAGAGATTCAGAGAGAACAAAAAGTAAGGAGGAAAGAGGTAAATGGAAATGGGCGATGAAAGATGAAACGGCTGATGAGACAGCAAAGGCAGATATTGGGAAACACTAAAGGCAGAAAGAGTGTCTTAGTTTGTAAATTTATAGTGTATGAAGGGGTTTGAAGTGGCCGAAGAGAGGGCATGGTACCAGAATTTTATAGAATATCGTCTGACATGAATATTGAGTCCTAAATATCATAAAACATATTGCCCAATTGGAGTTATTAGTGGAACATTAGGATTAGGCAGGATTTGTTTTATAAAATACATTTACGACCCAATATGTGTATCAGACGATATTTTTTGTCTATGACATTCTGGCGTGCCACGACGTGTAACGAGGTGTGCTACTGCAGTTTTAAACATCTAAACAAACAACAAACGAAAAGGCATGTACAGGGAGAGGAAAAATTACTGTCATATTCCCTCTGAAAATGGATCTACGTTTGTATTTGAATAATTCGGCTTTCGTAGGCTTTCCCATTACAAAAAGCTGAGAAGCCTTCACTCACCGCCACTCTGAATGACTTCTTCTTAATGAATGGCAACTGACAGAACCCTGCTATCGACTGTGGTGACACACACTTCCTTTGGCATTATTGGCAGATGGTATTGTCACCTACTTGTCATATGGGTCCAGTTTTTCATTCGTGCTGCATTAAAGGCTACTTTTGACCACCCACCCCCGTGAAAGATTTTGCAAAATTGACCCCCCCCCCCATTTCGTTGCCTTAGACATATCACCCTGCAGCACTGCTTGCTTCAGAAAATCACCACTCTTTCATATTTTTTATTACGTTGGTAGTTAAAAAGAATCCGCTTATTCGGTTCTTGCTAACGTAGATTGTTTTAAATATTTTACTTTTTTAACTCCTGAAACCAGCCCATGATTCAAAATATACTGGGGTAGATTTACAAAGATCTCACACGAGTAAGGTGGGTGAGCTAACATGATAACCGAGAGAGTCGAGCCAGAGCCGAGCCTGGGGTCTGGCTTGGCTAAAAGGCCCAATACAAAAGCAGAGTCCTGAAATGTAGTTGGCATGTAAATGACAAAACAAAACATCGTTATTTGTTCAACATGCAGACGATTTTCACCACAGTACATAAAATGGCATCACTGTATTGAAAAGTAATTATTAAATATGTTGCTTTGTTTCAACATGAACTTAGACACATTCCTGCCCACCCCCACACTCACAACAAATGCCAATAGTGAACTAAGTCAAGTTGCCCTCTGCACCCTATATTTGGCCTAGTTTCTTATTTTACGTCAAGCAACATTCCATTTTATTAAATTAGACAAAAGAGGTTTGTGAACATTTCACGCCCTCTACTCACGTATTTGAAGGTCTCACATATGCAACAATGAAGAAATCAGTGAAATAATATATTTTCCAGCGATCACACAATTTAATCAAGCTGGGAAGCCAGGAGTGATCCAGGTTTTCTGGCTTCACATTATGCAATTTTTAACATCAAATGCTTATCCTTTATTTATAATTCTAAGAGCATGACATCAGACAGTGTTGGCAGGCAGGAGCCACATGAAAGCTTGCCTTGGTTTGGGCTCGAAGGTTACAGAGGACCTCGAGCTGAACAAAAGCCATGCCTCTGACTTTAACTTGGCTTGCCCACCGCTATACACAAGGCAGTGCATCAACCAAAGTGGCTGTGCTGCAATGTGTGAGAGGGAGAGAGCAGGAAAGCACCATATCTAAGAAGATATGGCACTGTCCTACTGTAGGAGGCTGGCTCTTTATGTAGCGTGCAAAACTAGACACACTGTGCAGAGAGTCTGGGCAACCACAAGTTGGTTTACATAGGTAAAAACTAGACCACCTAAAGCTTTAATTTTATTGAGAGCTTGGTCGAGTAGTGAGGCTAATCTTGGAGAAGTGCAAAGCATTTGTTGTACTCACAGTATCAATAAATGAGGACACACCCTCAAATGAATAACTCAGGACCAATTTAGAAAAAAATTAAATGGAGGGGGTTAACTCTCATGCAACACCTTAGGCATGGTGCAAGCTGGGGCTGACCACCCCTCCTGGCCTTTGTGTGTTTCCTGCCATTGCACCAACCAAAAGTGGGGGTTAGCAATGGGGTTGGCCGGCTGCTGGTAGCAGCAGGCTTGGGGGTCAAGTTTCAAAGGCGGTAAGCCCGTTGAACCTAACTAGCAGGGAGGTGCACATTCCTGAGAAGGGAGTTGTGACACCTCCACCCAGGAAGGGCTTTGTTCTGGGACCCAGAGAGCAGGAGATCCCACCCCAGGGTTCCAGAATCTTGTCTGGTGGTTTCAGGCTAGTTGTGATGGGCAAGCAACCTTGCCAGTGTTAGTTAGCTTTGCAGGGGTTACCTCTAGGATGACCCCTGGGTACATTTTGCAATAAATGCAATACTGGTACTAGTTTGGATTTATCATTCTGAGTTGTTTGATACCAGTTAACCCAGGGTTCAGAGTGCCCATCATGTAGCTGTGAAACTCGTACTGACCGGTTACAGCACATGCATTTAAAATGTTCACTTACTCTGTCCTAGGTTTGGCAAGGACACAGGAGGGGCAAATTGCTCTTGTAAATATGCCCTCACATGTAGTATAGTGCACCCTGCCTTAGGACTAGAAGGTCTGCCAGAGGGGTGACTTACCTATATTGCATGCAGTATGTAGTGGTCAGAGCACACAGGCTGTGTGCCATGTTGAGTGTGAATTTTAGGATTGCACCAGGACACTCAGCCTGCAATTGCAGCGCTGGGTGCATTTGAATGCCTGACCCTAGGGGGTGGCACAATCTGTGCTGCTGCCCTCAGGGATCTACCCTTAGTATCTCATGCCCTGGGTATAAGTACCTTTTATGAGGGACTTATAGTGGCATCTAAAGGTGTTGCCATTTGTGCCAATGCATCACAACTGTTTTGGGAAAGAGATCTTGCCCTGGGAACCTGGTTAGCAGGGGCCCTAGGCACTAACAACTTTGAGAGCACATCAAATACCAGGCAAAAAGTGGGGGCTAGCCATGACAAAAGAGGCCTTCTCTTACACTACCTCCCCAAACAAAAGAGGATGAAACTACCCTTTCTTTAGTGAGTCTTCATCATTTTAGTAGAAGAACCTGGAAACGCCAGCTGCATTGTTAAGGGCAGTCCAAGGTCTGTGTTCCACTTGAAAGTCCATTCCCTTTAGGGAAATAGACCATATCAGCAGTCTGGGGTTTTCACCTTTCATCTATTGTAGCCATCTCAGAGACCTGTGGTCAGTCTGAACTATAGAGTGAGTGCCAAACATGTATGTCCTCAGCTTCTTCAGGGCACAAGTCACAGCAAAGGATTCCCTCTCTATGGCACTCCATTTTTGTTCCCTACGGAGTAGCATTCTGCTAATAAAAGCAACAGGTGGGTCATGACCTTCATCATTCTTCAGACTTGGACAACTCCTACCCCAGTTTTGCAGCATCTGTTTGGAAAATAAACTGCCTGCTGTAGTCTGGAGCTTGTAGTGCTGGAGCAGAGCACATAGCATTCTTCAGAGAGTCAAAGGCCTTTTGACAACTCACTGTCCAGTTAACCTTTTTGGGCATTGTTTTAGAGGGTAACTCTGTAAGGAGGGCAACTATGATGCCATAATCCTTCACACATCTCCTAGAATACTTAGTCAAGCCAAGGAATTCCCTGACCTCTGTCTGGGGTGTGGGAGCTTCCTAAGCCCGAATGGTCTGAATCTTGGGTTGGAAGGGTTGAACTTGACCTTCACCAACCAGGTGGTCCATGTACAAAAGTTTACGCTGCCTATCTGTCACTTGCTGGCCTTGATAGTGAGGCCTGCCTTCTGCAGAGCCTCAAGGACCTTCCCTAGGGGGATCCGCTGATCCTGCCAGGTTAAGCTATAGACAGCGATGTCATCTAGGTAATCTGCACTAAATGATTCCAGCCCAGCAGGGTCTTGGTTCATCAACCTTCGGAAGGTGGCAGGTGCATTCTTTAGTCCAAAGGGCATAGCAGTGAACTGATAATGTTCACTAGGGGTGGAGAATGCTGACCCCTTGCATTCTTTAGTCCAAAGGGCATAGCAGTGAACTGATAATGCACACTAGGAGTGGAGAATGCTGACCTCTCTTTTGCTCCTGGAGTCAGGCCAATTTGCCAGTACCCAGAGGTTAAATCAAAAGTACTCAGATATTTGGCTGCTGCTAGTCTGTCTATGAGCTCATCAGCTTGGGTGTGCATCAGATTTCATCACAGAATTGAGGCCCCTTGTAATCCACACAAAACCTAATTTCCCCTTTTCTCTCATTTAGAGTGAGGTTTGGGGACTAAAACAACTGGGCTAGCTCAGGGACTCTCTGAGGGTTTAATGACACCCAAATCCAACATCCTTTTGACTTCTGCTTGTATGCTTTCCCTGACATGGTATGGCTGTCTGTAAATTATTTTTTTGACAGGCAAGCTGTTACCATTGTCCAAATCATAGGCAAACCAATAAGTCTTCCCTAGAGTCAGGGAGAATAATTCAGCATACTGGTTGAGGACTTGTCTGCAGTCTGTCTGCTTTTGTTTTAAGAGGGTGTCTGATAAGACCACTACATCCATAGAACCATCTTTTGGGGTGCTGGAGAGTAGATCATGGAGAGGCTCACTCTCTTCTTCCTGTCCCTCATCGGTAACCATGGGCATGGTCACATCAGCTCTGTCGTAATAAGGTTTTAGGCGGTTGACTTGTATAATTCTCTTGGGATTTTTGTAACTGCCTCAGTCCACCAAGTATCAAATCAAATCAAATCATTAACATTTATAAAGCGCGCTACTCACCCGTGCGGGTCTCAAGGCGCTAGGGGGGAAAGGGGGGGTTATCGCTGCTCGAACAGCCAAGTCTTTAGGAGTCTCCGGAAAGCGGAGTGGTCCTGGGTGGTCCTGAGGCTGGTGGGGAGGGAGTTCCAGGTCTTGGCCGCCAGGAAGGAGAAAGATCTCCCACCCGCCGTGGAGCGGCGGGTGCGAGGGACGGCAGCAAGTGCGAGGCCAGCGGAGCGGAGGGGGCGGGTGGGGACGTAGAAGCTGAGGCGTCTGTTGAGGTATTCCGGTCCCTTGTTGTGGAGGGCTTTGTGTGCGTGGGTGAGAAGACGGAAGGTGATCCTTTTGCTGACTGGGAGCCAATGCAGGTGTCTCAGGTGTGCGGAGATGTGGCTGTTGCGGGGTACGTCGAGGATGAGGCGGGCCGAGGCGTTTTGGATGCGTTGCAGGCGGTTCTGGAGTTTGGCTGTGGTCCCGGCGTAGAGGGTGTTGCCGTAGTCCAGGCGGCTCGTGACGAGGGCGTGGGTCACGGTTTTTCTGGTGTCGGCGGGGATCCAGCGGAAGATCTTACGGAGCATGCGGAGAGTGAGGAAGCAGGCGGAGGACACGGCGTTGACTTGCTTGGTCATGGTGAGAAGAGGGTCCAAGATGAAGCCGAGGTTGCGGGTGTGGTCTGCGGGGGTCGGTGCGGTGCCGAGGGCCGTGGGCCACCAGGAGTCGTCCCAGGCGGACGGGGTGTTGCCGAGGATGAGGACTTCCGTTTTTTCAGAGTTCAGCTTTAGGCGGCTGAGCCTCATCCAATCTGCGACGTCCTTCATACCCTCTTGTAGGTTGGTCTTGGCGCTGGCGGGGTCCTTGGTGAGGGAGAGTACAAGTTGGGTGTCGTCGGCGTAGGAGGTGATGATGATGTCGTGCTTGCGTACGATGTCGGCGAGGGGGCTCATGTAGACATTGAAGAGTGTCGGGCTGAGCGATGAGCCTTGAGGTACGCCGCAGATGATCTTGGTGGGTTCTGAGCGAAACGGAGGGAGGTAAACTCTTTGGGAGCGGTTAGCGAGGAAGGAGGCGATCCAGTCCAGGGCCTGGCCTTGGATCCCGGTGGAGCGTAGGCGGGTGATTAGGGTGCGGTGACAGACGGTGTCAAAGGCAGCCGAGAGGTCGAGGAGAATGAGGGCGACTGTTTCACCGTTGTCCATCAGGGTTCTGATGTCGTCTGTGACTGAGATGAGGGCGGTTTCCGTGCTGTGGTTGGTTCGGAATCCGGTTTGTGAAGGGTCGAGCAGGTTGTTGTCTTCCAGGAAGGTGGTCAGCTGTTTGTTGACGGTCTTTTCTATTACCTTGGCTGGGAAAGGTAGAAGAGAGATGGGGCGGAAGTTTTTCAGGTCGCTTGGGTCAGCCGTAGGTTTCTTTAGTAGGGCGTTGACTTCAGCGTGCTTCCAGCATTCGGGGAAGGTAGCAGAAGAAAAAGAAGAGTTGATGACGGTCTGGAGGTGCGGGGCGATGATGTCGTCGGCTTTGTTAAAGATGAAGTGGGGGCAGGGGTCCGAAGGGGCGCCGGAGTGGATAGAGTTCATGATGGATTTGGTTTCTTCCGTGTTGATGTGGGTCCAGTTGTTGAGGGTGATGTCCGGGGAAGCGGGTTCAGTGGTGTATGGTTGGGTCTGGTGTCCGAAGCTGTCGTGGAGGTCGCTGATCTTGCGATGGAAGAAAGTGGCGAGGGATTCGCACAAATCCTGTGAGGGCGTGACGGCGTTGGCGCTGGCGCTGGGGTTGGAGAACTCTTTGACGATGCTGAAGAGTTCTCTGCTGTTGTGGCTGTTTTTGTCTAGTCTGTCGGTGAAAAAGTTCCTTTTGGCAGTGCGGATCAGGTGGTGGTGTTCGCGTGTAGCGTTCTTGAGGGCGGTCATGTTGTCAGCGGTGTGGTCCTTGCGCCAGGCCTTCTCAAGGGCACGACAAGTTTTCTTTGATTCTTTGAGGGTGTCAGAGAACCAGAGAGGTTTTTTGGTGTTGGTCTGTCGATGCGTGCGTTTGAGGGGAGCAAGGTTGTCAGCGCAGTTGGAGATCCAGTTTGTGAGGTTGAGAGCTGCGTCGTTGGGGTCGGTGGTGAGGGTGGGTTGGTTGGCGGCGAGAGCGGAGAAGAGTTGCTCTTCAGGGATCTTGTTCCACTGTCGATGAGGGATGGGTTGAGTGCGGAGGTGGGAGGTCTCGCGTCGGAATGTGAAGTGGACGCAGCTGTGGTCGGTCCAGTGTAGGGCAGAGGTGTGGCTGAAGAAGACGTGTTTGCTGGCGGAGAAGATAGGGTCGAGCGTGTGTCCGGCGATGTGGGTGGCGGTGTTCACCAGTTGTTTGAGGCCGAGGTTGGCGAGGTTGTCGAGCAGGGTGGTGGTGTTGGGGTCGTTGTTTTGTTCCAGATGGAAGTTGAGGTCGCCTAGGAGGATGTAGTCCGGTGAGGCGAGAGCGTGCGGGGAGATGAAGTCGGCGATGGCGTCGCTGAAAGAGGCGCGAGGTCCGGGAGGACGGTAGACGAGGGATCCTCTGAGGGTGGTCCTTGGGTCGGTGCGAATCTGAAAATGCAGGTGTTCAGCGGCGAGGGGGGGGTCTTCGGTGGAGGTGGTGACGCTGATGGAGTCTTTGAAGATGATGGCGACACCTCCTCCTACTTGGTTGGTGCGGTCTTTTCTGGAGATCTTGTAGCCTTCGGGGATGGCGGTAGCGATGTCTGGAGCAGAGGAGGCGTTCATCCATGTCTCCGTGATGAAGGCGACGTCCGGGGCTGTGGAGTCCAGGAGGTCCCAAAGTTCAACGGCGTGCTTGTGGACGGAACGAGCGTTGATCAGGATGCACTTGAGGTGGTTGATGGCGCGTGGGCTTGTGGTCGTGGTAGTTGCGTGGTGGAAGATGCGTTTGCAGGAGTTGCAGGCGAAGGGTCCATGGGTGCGTTTGGGGTGAGCTAGGAAGCAGGTTTTGGAGCGCCCTGGGTTGAGGGCGTGGAGGGTGGTGGGGTCGTAGCGGATCAGCGGGGCTTGGGGGAGCTGGGGACCAGGGGTCGTGGCGCTGGGCGCGGGCCAGGCGCGGACGGGCGCAGACGGGCTTGCCTCTGGCGCGCCTCCGGCGCGCCAGCGGCGTGCCCGCTGCGCGCACCCGCTGCGCAGTCGTGCAGCGGCCGCCATAAGAGGTAGGAGGGGGGGGGAGGGGTCAGCTGGGGGCGAATGGGAGCTGGGGGGCGGGGGCGTGCAGGAAGTCGCGGCGGGAAAGCGCGAGGGAGGGGGGGGACAGGTAGAGTGAGAGGAGCTGGGGGAGGGGGTTTAGGGTGGAGGAGGGTGAGTGTTAGGAGGTTTGGAGATTAGGGAGAGAGATAGGAGTAGGGTTGTGAAGATAGGGGAGGGGGGGTTGTAGAGGTGGGTGAGGGAGAGAGGTAGAGTGAGAGGATAGGGAGATAGGTAGTAGAGGGGGTGGCGGGAGGGGGGGAGAGATAGAGAAATAGATAGAGAAAATAGATAGAGAAGTCGATAGATAGGGAAATAGATAGATAGACAGATAGGTAGGTAGGAGGAGGTGGAGAGTGGGGGAGTTAGATAGTGAGATAGGGAGCTAGAGAGATAGGAAGATAGGAGGAGTGAGGGAGGTAGATAGCGAACGGGTTAGCTAGGGGTGAGAGAGGGGGAGGCGAGTGAGGGAGGGGGATGAGGAAGGAGCAGGAGGGCAGGCTCGGGGGAAGAAGACGGAGGAGGTAGAAGAGCCGAAGACAGGAGAACAGAAGACAGAAGAACAGAAGACAGAAGAACAGAAGACCAGAAGAGCAGAAGACAGAAGAACAGAAGAACAGAAGACAGAAGCACAGAAGATCGGAAGAGCAGAAGAACAGAGAAGAACAGAGAAGAACACAGAAGAACACAGAAGAACCGAGAAGAAGAACACAGAAGCACCGAGAAGAACAGAGAAGAAGAACACAGAAGACCGGAAGAACACAGAAGAACAGAAGGGAAGAACAGAAGAACAGAAGAGAAGAACAGAAGAACACAGAAGAAGATTGCAGAGGGGGAGCGAGGAGGAAGAGACAGAGAGGAGGAAAAGAAGCAGGAGCAGGAGAGAAGGTGAGTGGCGCGGGGCAGGGCGAGGGGCTGGGAGGAGGGGGGTACTTACAGTTAGGTGGGTCTCAGGAACACAGGAACTCGGGAACTTGGAGGAGCTGCAGCGGCAGGGGGAGCGACCTACCCTTGGGTCAAGGGTCGCTACCACTGTCGCGCAGCGGCCGCCATAAGAGGTAGGAGGGGGGGGGGAGGGGTCAGCTGGGGGCGAATGGGAGCTGGGGGGCGGGGGCGTGCAGGAGGTCGCGGCGGGAAAGCGCGAGGGAGGGGGGGGGACAGGTAGAGTGAGAGGAGCTGGGGGAGGGGGTTTAGGGTGGAGGAGGGTGAGTGTTAGGAGGTTTGGAGATTAGGGAGAGAGATAGGAGTAGGGTTGTGAAGATAGGGGAGGGGGGGTTGTAGAGGTGGGTGAGGGAGAGAGGTAGAGTGAGAGGATAGGGAGATAGGTAGTAGAGGGGGTGGCGGGAGGGGGGGAGAGATAGAGAAATAGATAGAGAAAATAGATAGAGAAGTCGATAGATAGGGAAATAGATAGATAGACAGATAGGTAGGTAGGAGGAGGTGGAGAGTGGGGGAGTTAGATAGTGAGATAGGGAGCTAGAGAGATAGGAAGATAGGAGGAGTGAGGGAGGTAGATAGCGAACGGGTTAGCTAGGGGTGAGAGAGGGGGAGGCGAGTGAGGGAGGGGGATGAGGAAGGAGCAGGAGGGCAGGCTCGGGGGAAGAAGACGGAGGAGGTAGAAGAGCCGAAGACAGGAGAACAGAAGACAGAAGAACAGAAGACAGAAGAACAGAAGACCAGAAGACCAGAAGAGCAGAAGAGCAGAAGACAGAAGAACAGAAGAACAGAAGAACAGAAGCACAGAAGATCGGAAGAGCAGAAGAACAGAGAAGAACAGAGAAGAACACAGAAGAACACAGAAGAACCGAGAAGAAGAACACAGAAGCACCGAGAAGAACAGAGAAGAAGAACACAGAAGACCGGAAGAACACAGAAGAACAGAAGGGAAGAACAGAAGAACAGAAGAGAAGAACAGAAGAACACAGAAGAAGATTGCAGAGGGGGAGCGAGGAGGAAGAGACAGAGAGGAGGAAAAGAAGCAGGAGCAGGAGAGAAGGTGAGTGGCGCGGGGCAGGGCGAGGGGCTGGGAGGAGGGGGGTACTTACAGTTAGGTGGGTCTCAGGAACACAGGAACTCGGGAACTTGGAGGAGCTGCAGCGGCAGGGGGAGCGACCTACCCTTGGGTCAAGGGTCGCTACCACTGTCGCGCAGCGGCCGCCATAAGAGGTAGGAGGGGGGGGGAGGGGTCAGCTGGGGGCGAATGGGAGCTGGGGGCGGGGGCGTGCAGGAGGTCGCGGCGGGAAAGCGCGAGGGAGGGGGGGGGACAGGTAGAGTGAGAGGAGCTGGGGGAGGGGGTTTAGGGTGGAGGAGGGTGAGTGTTAGGAGGTTTGGAGATTAGGGAGAGAGATAGGAGTAGGGTTGTGAAGATAGGGGAGGGGGGGTTGTAGAGGTGGGTGAGGGAGAGAGGTAGAGTGAGAGGATAGGGAGATAGGTAGTAGAGGGGGTGGCGGGAGGGGGGGAGAGATAGAGAAATAGATAGAGAAAATAGATAGAGAAGTCGATAGATAGGGAAATAGATAGATAGACAGATAGGTAGGTAGGAGGAGGTGGAGAGTGGGGGAGTTAGATAGTGAGATAGGGAGCTAGAGAGATAGGAAGATAGGAGGAGTGAGGGAGGTAGATAGCGAACGGGTTAGCTAGGGGTGAGAGAGGGGGAGGCGAGTGAGGGAGGGGGATGAGGAAGGAGCAGGAGGGCAGGCTCGGGGGAAGAAGACGGAGGAGGTAGAAGAGCCGAAGACAGGAGAACAGAAGACAGAAGAACAGAAGACAGAAGAACAGAAGACCGGAAGAGCAGAAGACAGAAGAACAGAAGAACAGAAGAACAGAAGACAGAAGCACAGAAGATCGGAAGAGCAGAAGAACAGAGAAGAACAGAGAAGAACAGAGAAGAACACAGAAGAACCGAGAAGAAGAACACAGAAGCACCGAGAACAGAGAAGAAGAACACAGAAGACCGGAAGAACACAGAAGAACAGAAGGGAAGAACAGAAGAACAGAAGAGAAGAACAGAAGAACACAGAAGAAGATTGCAGAGGGGGAGCGAGGAGGAAGAGACAGAGAGGAGGAAAAGAAGCAGGAGCAGGAGAGAAGGTGAGTGGCGCGGGGCAGGGCGAGGGGCTGGGAGGAGGGGGGTACTTACAGTTAGGTGGGTCTCAGGAACACAGGAACTCGGGAACTTGGAGGAGCTGCAGCGGCAGGGGGAGCGACCTCTTTCCTTTCAAGAATGGGATAGGGCCCAGACCATTTGTCCTGGGGAACAAAAGTCTCCAACACCCAACTTTTTGCCCTGGTTGGAACTCCACCACAGCAGCTTTTTAGTTATACCAGAGCTTTTGCAGCTCCTCACTGGCCTGAAGATTTTGGCTTGCTTTTTTCATGTACTCTGCCATCCTAGAATATAGGCCAAGTACATAGTCCACTATGTCTTGCTTTGGCTTTTTGAGAGGTCTCTCCCAGCCCTCCCTTACAAGACTTAATGGTCTTCTAACAAGATGCCAAACAAAAGTTAAAATGAAGAGAACCCTATTCCCTTTTGTGGCACTTCCCTGTAGGCAAACAGCAGACATGGAAGTAAGAAATCTCATCTCTTTCTGAGTTTTTCAGGGAGTCCTCCAATCCTGCCTTTTAAGGTCTGGATAAGTCTTTCAATCAACCCATTTGTTTGTGGGTGGTATGGGGTTGTGAACTGAAAAGTCACACCACATTCCTTCCACATGTGTTTTAGGTTTGCAACACAAAGTCAGAACCTCTCTCTGATATTATCTCTTTAGGGAACCCTACTCTAGTAAACATATCCAGGAGGGCTTTTGTTGTTGCAGGAGCAGTGATGGTCCTAAAGGGTAGAGCTTCAGGATATCTAGTGGCATGATCCACTACCATCAGAACGTGTCTGTGCCCTGATGCTGTTTGACGGTCAAGGGGGGCAAAAATGTCAACCCCTACACTTTAAAAGGAAACCACAGGTAGTGGCATTAAGGGGGCCTTTGAGTGTCCACCTGCCTTGCCACTGGCTTGGCAGGTAGTGCAGGACTGAAAAAGGTCTTTCACTTTCTGGGACATTCCAGACTAGTAAAAATGGTTTACCAACCTACTCCAAGTTTTATTTTGGACTACATTCCCAGCTAGGGAAATGTAATGGGCTAGAGGCGAAACCATCTAAACTGCTGAGGTACTACCAACCTCCTGCTTGCAGCAGGTATGAGGTTTTTGGCCTCAGTAAATAGGAGCCCATCCTCCCAATAAACCCTGTGGGTACTACCATTTTCTTCCTGTCCAGCTTTCTGCCTCAGTCCTTCAAGAGTGGGACAGGTTCTCTGCCCCTCACACAGATACT
Organism: Pleurodeles waltl; assembly: GCF_031143425.1. Lineage (NCBI taxonomy): Eukaryota > Metazoa > Chordata > Amphibia > Caudata > Salamandridae > Pleurodeles > Pleurodeles waltl. The sequence continues at coordinate 763,153,354 of NC_090439.1, read as the reverse complement.
TCCTAGAGGGTTCCCCTGGGCCCAGGAGCTCTGGGCGGGAAGGCCCAAGCTCTGTAGGCTCAGTTCCCTCTTGGAATGGTAAGTCCTCTTCCTGGGAAATGGGGTGATGACTTGTGATCTGATTCGGTGCGGGTTCCCCAGTCTTCCTCCCTATTCCACTATTGCAGGATCCAACTCTCCGTTTTCTCTCTGAAGTTTAGTCTGTGCCCTCGTCTTGACACAGGTCCATTCAGGGATCCCAACCATGGCTGTATGGGTCTCCAGTTCTATTTCATCCCAAGGGGAAAGTTCCAGGTAATTTCCAAGCAGGCAATCTACGGAGATGGATGAGGACACAACCACTTCTTTCTGCCCTACTACTTCCCCCCCAATGAAATGTTATCATAGCCATGGGATGGAACTTTGTCTCATTGTCAGCATCTGTGACAAGATAAGACCTCGCTACCAGGAACTGATTTGAGTGAATCAAGTGCTGAGTTACCCTGATAATACTAGCTCCTGTGTCCCTCAAGGCTTCAACTTTCTCCCCATTAATCAAAGAGTGCTGCCTGTATTTTTGCATATTACTTTACTTGGCAAGGCAGCACAGGATAATTCTACCCCTCCCACAGTGACTAATGTTGACTCTGTGGGTTCACTGACATGGTCAGGCCACAACTCAGATCCCATCTGGAGATTAGCTACTGCATTTCCTGCAGGTTAACTAGAGGCATTCTTTTTGTTTTTACAGCTAGGATCTCCTGTTTGGTGCGCTCTACTCTTGCAAACATAGCAACAAGCCATGTTGGACTCAAAGTTCTTTCCTTTGTACCCATCCCTAGGCTGGGAGGAGTCTCTGGACCCACTCTCCTGTGCAGGTTTTTGGGGACCTAAGACTCTATTTTTGATTGGCTCTCATCTTTCACTTTGGGGGCTTTTTGACCTATTTGTTTCTACCAAGTATTGATGTAGCCTCTCATTGTAATAATTATTCAGCAGAGGCTCTCCTGAATAGGTTATACAGCCCATCTTAATCTTGTACCTTGTTACCAGCTAACCAACCACCCAGCATTTTTACTGAATAGTACACAAACTCTACCCACATTTGTCTCTGGGTTTTTCGAGCCTCCCTGAACTTTATGTGGTACTCTTTAGTTGTAAATCCAAAGCCCTCAATCAGGGTACCCTTCATAAGGTCATAGGCTTTAGAATCTGCCTCATTCAGTGTCGGGAGTCTATCCCTGCACTTTCCTGAGAATAACTCCCACAACAATGTGCCACAGTGTTTTTTTCTCAATTTCCCTGCCAATGCAGCCTCCTTCAAAAGCAGAAAAACATTTCACTATCTGTGAAGGGAGGGGCAACTCCTTTTGGTAGTTTAAGATTGAAAGGTCTCTCTTTCAATACTTGGAGGATGCTACCAGAGATAAGACCTAGGTCTAACTCTGCTCTCTTTGTTTAAATTTCTAAAAGCTGATTCTCTAAAGCCAGTCTTTTGGTCAGCCTGGCTAAAACCAGCTCTTCCCTCTGTGGTTGCACTTATGCTAGGGGAAGAGGAGCTACCCTCATCCCCATTGTCTGCAGGGGTTTCTTCTCCATCAGAGACTTCACCATCTCCTTCCTCTATGAAGTGAGCCTTTTTCATGCTGAGCTACCAGGAATCCAAGCCGGTCAACGTTAGCATGTTTTCTAGAAGGAATTTTGTACAGCTCGCAGAGTTTCCTTAACTGGGCATAGATATATGCCACGTAAGGGTCCAGGTCGAGCTCCTGGGTCTGGTTGTTTGCTTCTAACATGGTTATGTTACTAAAGTGTTGGGACCTTTTTATAAATGTGGAACCCCTTTTTGGAGAAGGCCAACTAAAGTAAGGACTTTTTAATTCTAACTATTGTTGTAGGGACAAAACTAGGGCCCTATGTTAGTTTAAAAATTTGCAAAAATGGTAGCCAATTGAAGAAAATGCAATTAAGCTACAGCCAGTTTGGAGAATTATTCATGTGCTCACAATTTCACAAAGTGGTATCAGTAAATAAAAGTCTTTATCTCGCCGATGAGACACCAAATGTAGGAGGCTGTCTCTCCATGTAGTGTGCAAAGCCAGGCATACTGTGCAGAGAGTCCGGGCAACCACACATTGGTTTACTAAGGTAAAACCTAGACCACCTAATGCTCTAATTCTTATGGTAGCTTGGTTGAGCAGTTAGGCGAAACTTGGAGAAGTGTAAAGCATTTGTTCTAGTCACAGTATCAATAAATTAGGACACACACTCAAAAGAATAACTCAATCCCAATTTACAAAAAAATCCATCAGATTTGTATGAAATTTTCAAGACCAAGATCATCAAAATGGGGTAAGGACCTTTTAAGTTATGAATTTTCAAAGTTTAGAAAATGTCTCAGTTCTGTGTATAATTATGCACTATAGAAATCAATGGAGAAATACTTTAGAAATGCATATAAAATCAGGAAATGCATTTACCACTCGGTTGTAGGTTGAGGTCATCAGTTGGCCCTGTTGACCAGCTGGAGAAGTTCTGAAGGCTCTTGTTTTGGTGGGAGCAGCTGCAGAAAAGACTTTGGAACTGGTGCCAGGTCACTGCGGGGGACCACTTGGAAAAACATTGCACAGGTGGACTTCAAGGTGAGTCTGAGGGTCCACTTGGAGTGTTGAGGTCACAAGGGGTAGGGGACCCATAGGGCATAGCTGGATCTTCGATGCAGGGCACAGGGCGGCCAGGTGCAGAGCGGATCGGTGTGCCAGGAGCTGTGCACAAAGGTTCCCTTGGAAGCAGGGAGTAGGTTGTTTTGAGGCTTGCTTTCAGGTCAGCAGGGATACTCTAGTGGGAGGTCCTAGTGATTTCTAAAGTCCCCTGACTGAGGCTTCTTCTTGGTCCTTCTTCAGTCCAGAGTGGACTGTCCTTCTGGGTAGACGTTGAATGACTACTACCTCGCGCTAATGTATGGCGCTATTGCACGGTTCAACCACTGAAGGTTGCAGTGCCACCAAACTTGGCACACTGGTAGGTTTTGTCCTGGCAGTCTGTCACATGATGCTTGGTCTGACTACAGCATCTGTTTCCTTGGTCAGCAGCTGGTCAGTGAACTAGACTTCACTGGTCTTTTGGCCTTTGGTGCAGGAGAGTGATGCCTTAATTCTGAAGGGAGATCTTCAGTGATTTTTATAAGAGTGGAGGTCCTCTGTGGGTTTGTAGAGTCTGTCCGATATCTGAGCAACTACTCAGCGGCGATTGTCGACTCCTGGGTGCAACAGGCATGGTTTGGCACCTTCTTCTTGATGCAGCAGGACGTCAGTTCTCGAGCCTTGGGTCTTCTTTGTTGCTGGTCTTCTTTTGCCCTTGGAATCTGAGTCTTTGGTCTAGGGGTGCCTACAGAATACTGTATTCAGTAGGCGTTGAGTGAAGCTCCTAGTAGTGACCAATGGGTCATCTTCCTTAGGGTGGCTACACCCACTAAGTGACCACTTCTTGTGAGTAGAGGTCACTTCTCTGCACCTGAGTAGTATTTTCCTTCCTTGCAAGATAGAGGAAAATTAAATGGAGGGGTCACCATGCACACAACAACTTTTGGATGGTGCAAGCAGGGGCTCACCACCCTAGGTTTCCAGAATCTTGTCTGATGATGGCAGGGTGATTGTGACCAGCCAGCTTTGCAGGGGTCACATCTAAGGTGGCCCTGAGGTACATTTTGCAATAGATCCAATACTGGTACCAATGTAGATTTATAATTCTGAGTTGTTTGATACTAATAAACCCAGGGTTCAGAGTGCCCATCATGTAGCTGTGAAACTCGCACTGACCAGTATCCAGCACATGCTTATAAAATGTCTACTCTGTTCACTTACTATGTCCTAAGTTTGGCAAGGACACAGTAGGGGCATATTGCTCATGCAACTATGCCCTCATATATAGTATAGTGCACCCTGATTTAGGGCTAGAAGGCCTGCCAGAGGGGTGACTTACCTATGTTGCATGCAGCGTGGAGTGGACAGGGCACACAGGCTGTGTGCCATGTTGAGTTTGAACTGTAGGATTGCACCAGGACACTCAGCCTGTGTTAGAAATGGGGTCTTTGGTTGACAGTCAGGTTACCCCCTGTTCAAGCAAGGACCCTCACTCTAGTCAGCTTAAAAGAGAATCACCCTCAGTTAACCCCTGCTTACCCCCTTGGTAGCTTGGCAGAGCAGTAGGCTTAACTTCAGAGTGCTAGGTGTGAAGTATTTGTACCAACACACACAGTAACTTAATGAAAACACTACAAAATGACACAACACCAGTTTAGAAAAAATAGGAACTATTTATCTAAACAAAACAAGACCAAAACGACAAAAATCCGACATACACAAGTCATGTTATGAATTTTTAAAGATTAAACTCAAAAATAGCGCTTAGAAACAAAAAGGCTCCGATGAGATGTTAACACGGCATTGTGAAGGAGTCGTTCCCAACAAGCCGACACCAGCGGCACCGGACACGGAGTCGTGTAGACCTCCAAGTACAGTACCTTTGGTGAAGAGTGAAAACAAGCCGATGCGCGAAGTCGGGGATCTCGGCGTTTGTGCGAAACGTTGAATCCACGCACTTCGAGTGGCGTCGGTCACGACGTGGTGCAGCGACTTCTATGGAGTCGCGGACTTCAGCGGGGCTGCAGCGGCGTCGGGCCGGCGAAGTGCGTTGCGTTCTAGCGAAGGTCACAGCGTCGGGTGCAGGCGGCGTCACCGGATTCAGCAGCGGCGTCGGTCCGGAGTCGTCTGAAGTCGATTTCCTTGGATTTCCACCGGCTTTCCTTTCAAGGGCCCAGGGACTGGATAGGGCACCACTTGTCAGAGCAGGAGTTTCTCCAGAGACTCCAGGTGCTGGCAGAGAGAAGTCTTTGCTGTCCCTGAGACTTCAAACAACAGGAGGCAAGCTCTAACTCAAGCCCTTGGAGATTTCTTCACAAGATGGAAGGCACACAAAGTCCAGTCTTTGCCCTCTTACTCTGGCAGAAGCAGCACTGCAGGAAAGCTCCACAAAGCACAGCCACAGGCAGGGCAGCACTTCATCCTCAGCTTTCAGCTCTTCTCCAGGCAGAGGTTCCTCTTGGTTCCAGAAGTGTTTCTAAAGTCTGTAGATTTGGGTGCCCTTCTTATACCCATTTTAGTCTTTGAAGTCACCTTTCTTCAAAGGGGACTCACACCTACTTGTGAAATCCTGCCTTGCCCAGGCAAGGCCTCAGACGCACACCAGGGGGTTGGAGTCTGCATTGTCAGAGGCAGGCACAGTCCATTCAGATGAGAGTGACCACTCCACCCCTCCCTCCTAGCAGAGATGGCTAATCAGGAAATGCAGGTTACACCCCAGCTCCCTTTGTGTCACTGTCTAGTGTGAGGTGAAAAACAACCCAACTGTCAAACTGACCCAGACAGGGAATCCACAAACAAGGCAGAGTCACAGAATGGTTTAAGCAAGAAAATGCTCACTTTCTAAAAGTGGCATTTTCAACCACACAATCTTAAAATCAACTTTACTAAAAGATGTATTTTTAAATTGTGAGTACAGGGACCCCAAACTCCACATGTCCATCTACTCTCTAGGGAAATCTACACTTTAATCATTTTTAAAGGTAGCCCCCATATTATCCTATGAGAGAGACAGACCTTGCAACAGTGAAAAACGAAGTTGGCAGTATTTCACTGTCAGGACATATAAACCACATTTCTATATGTCCTACCTTATCCATACACTGCACCCTGCCATTGGGACTACCTAGGGCCTACCTTAGGGGTGCCTTACATGTAAGAAAAGGGAAGGTTTAGGCCTGGCAAGTGGGTACACTTGCCAAGTCGAATTTACAGTGAAAAAATACTCACACAGACACTGCAGTGACAGGTCTGAGACATGATTACAGGGTTACTTGTGTGGGTGGCACAACCAGTGCTGCAGGCCGACTAGTAACATTTGATTTACAGGCCCTGGGCACCTCTAGTGCACTTTACTAGGGACCTAACAGTAAAACAAATATGCCAATCATGGAAAACCAATTACATACACATTTTAAACAGGAGCACTTGCACTTTAGCACTGGTTAGCAGTGGTAAAGTGCCCAGAGTAATAAAAACAGCAAAATCAGAGTCAGCACACATCAATAACCTGGGGAACAGAGGCAAAAAGTTAAGGGAGACCACGCCAAGGATGAAAAGTCTAACAGCCTGCAATAGATGTGCTGGGTGCATCTGAGTGCATGGCCCTTAAGGGAGGCACAATCTGTGCTGCTGCCCTCAGGGACTTACCCTAAGCACCCCATGCCCTGGGTACTGAGGTACCATTTAATAGGGACTTCTAATGGAAGCTAAAGATGTTGCTAATTGTGACAATGCATCACAACAGTTTTGGGAAAGAGAACTGGTCCAAGGAACCTGATTAGCAGGGGCCCTAAGCACTAACAACTTTCAAACTGCATCAAATACCAGGCACAAAGTGAGGGCTAACCATGAAAAAAGATACCTTTCTCATGCCTACTCTCCCTACTGCTGGTGCATAATCAGACTGCCTATTACCAGCACACACCTTTGCACCATAGCTCAAAGGTGTCTCCATCATGTCTAGCACACAGTTTGTACGGTCTGAGTACCATTCCAGTACAAAATATTATGCTTAGATTAACATGAAATCTTTTCCCATTCTGGAGGTGTGGTGCATAGTGTAGTACACATGCAAAGTGGGAAAAGTAAATAGAAATAAAAGCCTTTCTCCTTTTTAACTCTACCTTCAAAGAGACATTATTTTGTGGCGCAAAGCTCTGTCTGCAATTGTTAGTAGTTAGGGCTTTGCATCAAAACATTTGGATGATTTTATGGTATGCCCATGTTGAACCCATGGAATGACACCTTGACGCAAAGTTATGCATTGCTTTCAGAAAAGTTTCCAGTGCAAAAAAAGTTTTGCGCTGGAAAGTAAATTCAAAATAAACATTTTGTGGAGGGTTGTACCACTTTTGTGACACAAGCCCAGTGCAAAATGCAAGTGAATCTGCTTCATTGTGTCTACTACAGATGTCACAAGAAAATAATCAATCTCAGATTTACTAATATTTTTCACAATGCAGCATGGCAACCGAGGGTTCTGTGCTCCCTTATGTCAAAGGGAAAGAGAAAAATGCACTGTCTATTAAGATATGGTGATTTATTTCTCCCTTCCAATAATGCCTCACTTTTAACTGTCTTGTGCCAATGCACACACCCCTATGCTTTAGTGCAAGGGTTTGTACTTGAAGTGGACTCTTCCAATACAAAAACTACCCTTCAGTATTTTTCCAGCTTTGTATGTGTGCTGTACAATGCAGCAAGTAAGGAGAGAAGGATTTGCGTCAAGATCCAATGTGGTATTGCATGGAAATGTCATGTACCATTGATTGATTGATTGATTTGATTTATTTGTTGATGTAGCACCCATGGTCCACCTCCTTGATTCAAAATAACGCAAAGTAGCGCGTAGCACAACATTGCATTACTTTGGGATACCTTTCAATGTAAATCCTGGGTGTGTTAGATAGTAAACCCCACCTTAATGCTCGGCACACAGATCTGTGACAAGTGAAGCAAACCTAGTGCAATGCATTAGTAAATATGGGCTTTAGATTACAGATCTTCACCATGGCGGTCTGATTCAGCCTTCCATCAATTCGTAGTTGAGAAATCAGAGCACCCGTTTGGTTTGGGTATTAATAATTGAATATTAGCCTGTTATTTATAATGCTTTGGTAGAAAATGCTAAACACGATTGAATCTGTTTTATAACCTCAGCCTGTACCTTTTCTGTTTTTCCATCCAATGTACCAGGGTCGGCTCCTTCACTATGGCGAAGGAGCGTTGCCCTACTGGCTGAGCCAGAAGCAGAAAAATAAAACAATAGTTGACCATTGTTTTATTTTTCTGCTTCAGGCACAGACAGCAGTGCAGGCAGAGGCAAGGCTGGGCCATGGGAGATGGGAGGAGGGGAGAGTGCACTTAAGTGCTCATGTTTGTATGGCCGGCCATCTGAGGCCGGCCAAACACACATGCACACTTAGGTTTCTCCAGCCCGGCTGTGTTTAACAGCCGGGACAAAGAAACTGCACAGACCCCGGGGCTGTGTCTGAGCGGCAGTCACTGCTGCTCAGACCAATCCTGGTTCTGCTTTCATGCTAGGTTTTTGCATGAAAGCAGCACCAAGATTGCTGGGGAGCCTTTGCTGGTGTTCCAGCTGTGAATGCTGGAACACCAGAAAAAGAGTAGCGTGAGGCGGCAGGGACAGAGGCAAGGAAAATGCTTTAAAAAAAAAGAAAAATCACCTCATCTCTGTCCCCCTGATCTCTCCCCTCCAGAAACCCCTCCTCCCCCCTCTTTGGCCATCCCCTTCAGTTATGCGGCGGCCGCTGCTGCAATGTACTGCACATAACTACAATGAAACAAGAGTAAAGCGAGAAACCTCCACTTACAGACTGTGACAAATAAGAGAAATTCAAACTGAACGAACACTAAAGTTGAAACACCTGTTTGTATAGAAACATTCCTACTTACATTGCTGCTTTTTAATAATTCACATATTGTAGCAAAAATGCGCATGATCCTTTTTTGTTCTTTTCTAGTGTGTTTTTTTTCATTCAACTGGCTACAAAATTAATGCAGTTCCTCCTTTCCCTCCCTCTTCCAATCCCCATTATTCGTTGTTTTTAAGGGTAAACTTTATTTGCTACTAAATAGAACTTCTTGTTTTTTGTATTGTTGTTTAGTAAATCAGCTCACAAGGTTCCCAGTGGAAAATGTATCATCCTGTTATAACTGCTTTAAAAAAACGGGAGAAAATCAGCTTTGAGGAAAACAGAGCAAATTATTATTTCCAAACTCGAAAGGCTGCAAGCTCTTTCAGGAAAAAAGTACGAAATATGCGTGACATTCTTGAAATGTTGAGCAAGGGATAATTTACACTAATAAGAATATTTTCTGCTCTTTTGTTTGTCACAAGAACCTATTACCAGCTCATATGGAGTGACTTAAAATACGTCTTTCGTATACTCTAGAAATTATATTTGTGCATGTTTCCTTATAGGCTAATATGACATTTCTGATTACACACAGCCATTACAGTGCAGGTCTATATAGTGACCCTGTTACATACAGCAATTGTTGCACAAGTGATATTATAAGGTGACATCTCTTCTTTTGTGGTATTTTCCTTAGTGTGGGCTGAAGGCATTTCTCTTGGCAAGAAATCTGAAAGTGAGAGTTAATGTCAGTCCACAAAATATCTATAGTCAGCCCTGGGTAATTCTTTTCCTTCATCCAAGGCCTATTCAACTTCAGCTACAAGAGTGTTGCCTGCTCAGGAAAAGTAATACTCCACTTCACTCGTAATCTCAGTTGTTCCCTGGCATGACATGTGCTTCTGTCTAGCATTGATGCCTTGTTCCTCAAAGTGTTACCACCCTGCTACATGAAGTTGTGGCTTTCCCATGTTCAGGGATAGCACCTAAGGGATTTCCTCAGTGGTTAACATAGCCAGCATTCTCTGGTAATTAACTCTATAGTGCGCTAGATGTGGTGAGGCATGGGGCCGTGTAGCCCAGTTTCTCCATGTTCAATTCAAGGTCTCCCATATTTACTGTGTTCTGCTCACATGGGTTCCATAGCCACCTGCAGTAGCCTTGGAAAGGCCTCAATTGTGGTACTCTGCATGTAATTTCACAGTTTCCACGTCTTACTGTGGTTCACCATCAAGGTTATGTGCACTATCACAAGTACAGAACGACTTAAAGCATTGAAGCATCTGGTGTCAAAGAAGACAGATCTCTTCACTCGACAGCAGGTTGGTATTTGTCTGACAAATAGCCTCATTCCTCGACTTACCCACAAATAATCAGAAATGGCCCCTTTTCACATACTTTTCAGTAAAGATTAAACGAAAATGTGAGGTATATATATATATATATATACATATATATATACATATATATATAATATATAATATATATATATATATATATATATACACACACACACACATATATAGCTTCCAACCTTCACCCGGTCTTTGCAATTGCAGATGTAATATTGCAGATGGTTTACACCCAATGTGTTTCAGCCGTAGCCTTGATCTTATTATTTTAGAATCAGCCAGTGGTTTTATTTTCTTTATATAGTTGCCCTTTTGCCTAGGAAAGCATTACATTTCTTAACACAACATTCTTTACACTTTGTGCTTTCTTCAATACTACAGCAAGATAGGATTGTCAGCACAAGGTGTACACTGTGGCAGTCATTATGAATTTGGCGATCTTTTCCTAAGGCCGCCGAAGCCGCGGGCGCCAGAAGACTGCTATATTATGACTACTGAAGGATTTCCACCACAATTTGGGCAGAAACCCTCCAGTAGTCATGCTGGTAGTCGGAGGCGCAGAGGTGGTTCCATTGCCGTCACCGCCAAGCCAAAAGGACTCCCCCCACAGTATTACAAGCAGTAATACGTCATAATGGTGAACTGATGGTGGGGCATGCCGGCGGTGGAAGCGTCTGTTACCGTTCTGTGGCAGACGACCTCCTCACCTGACAAGCTAAGTCAATCGTCTGATAGGGGAGGAGGTGGGAGGGTGGGGATTGTTGTGTGTGCATGTGTGAGTGGGTTTTGTCTGCGTGTGTGAATGTAAGTGTGTATGCATGTGTGTATGCTTATGTGTATGGGTGTTTGAATGTGTGTTTGAATGCAGTTCACCTTTCCACCAGTGTTTTCATGGCGGTGCTACCACCGCACCCGTGGCAGAAAGGAGACCTGTGATACCTCTGGCGGTCTTCAGTGGACCGGCGGGTTCGAGATGCTTATCTCCTGGCCCGGCTGTCATTCTGCCCTGGCAACACCACTGGGGATGTGGGGGTTTGGCAGAGACCAAACCACCACACTTTATAAAGTGGCGGTCTTCACCGCCGGCCCGTCAGTTGTGAGACCGCCACCACAGCCCTGGCGGTCCTTGGATCGCCAGGGTCATAATGAGGGCCTGTGTCTCTAACTTTCACAGAACCACACAAATCTTTACGTATGGACATTTCTCAGAACATTAGCTGTTTTGTTATAAAACATTTCCCTGTCCCATGTACGTTAGAGAGAGGTTCCAGCCAGATGACCACTACCGCATGCTGTCTGACTTTGTTACAGCTGCTTGCTGAGACAACTGGTTCCCTGGCCTACATGGAGATGGTGTCTCTATAGACAACAGACTTCCTCACTACTGTCATACTCAGGTATGGGGGATGATGTCTTCCCAGGGGGAAATCTTGAAGGGTGGATTAGGGTTCTCCTGCTGTGTTCTAACATAGCTTAGGTAGGAATCGCATGCATTGTACATAGTGACAGTATGGTGGGACCTTTCCTGTGTTTCACTTTTCTGGTCACCATTTTGCTTCTAGTATGTTTCATCATTCTAATTATTGCATTTCATGCCATTTTATCTAAGATGCAGCTGATTCAATTAATCTTATTGAACCATTTCCTGCCTCCATTTGTCTTTGCATGTGTGAGACTAATGTAACTGAGAGAAAAGGATGAGATCTGATCTACCACGATTTCCCTGAGAAGTCATCCTGTCATGCGTCCGGTTGCCCCAAATCATCCATGCTCTTGGGCAGAGATGAGGCACTGCTAGTTGTCTGGAAACGAAGTAGGCCGACAATTGTCACATGGTGTGGGACTGGACTCGGTTCTCCACAATTCAGGAGATGCTGCTGCCCAAATCCAGCAGCCTCATTAGGATAATGAGAGCCCACGGGACATGGTTCCACCAACGTTTGGTCAGGCACTGATTTTCAGATCCTCCTGAGTACCTCTGTCTCACTACATGCTAACAGCACCTCAATACTATGTACTGAGACATGCTTGGTATTGAGGATTTCATCCTCAGCTACCTAATTAGTACCTATCTGATGCTGTAGGTTGTTCAAGTTTGAACCTTAAAAGGATTAATCCCCATTTGGTGTCCTTACCTCTGAACAAGTACATCTACTGTGGCGAACCCACAACTGGTGGTAATTGTAGTAAACATGTGACCTCCCCTTACAGCTCATTTGCGAGCTAATGGCCTTACAGCCCAAGGGAGTCCTGCAACATTTGTTGTTGAGACTCATCCAGCCTGTAGAACAGAGACATTCTATTTTTGGGTAAACTTTCCAGCAGTCGATGGGAACACTAGTACATTTCATCATTACACACCTGCCAACATACCTGCACAATACTGATCATATGCATATTTATTTAGAGATACCACTATCTTTTCAAGACCATAATAACTGGTTTTATGGTGCCCCACCCCACACAAAAATATACCTTAGGTTAGGTCCTCTGCGAAATGATGGTCCCACGTGGCCTTTATTGGCCACATATACACTGCATCCTGATGTAGGCACCTTTGCGGTTGCTGAGGTTCATCGCTTATATGTTGAACATACAGCATTATATAGACTGTTAGATCAGTTTGTAATGCAAACATTAAACACTAATCCAGTACGTGCTGGCCCAGCCGAACCACATGTAGTCACACCAAGCATTAACCCAGCGACTGTACTTTTAATAATGGGTAAAGTACCCACCAAATGGGAAGAAATTCCATTTTGGTTAGATCAAAAACTAAATGCACTGGAAGCAGTTTTTCCCCATACAGGACCTCAGAATAAATCAAATTTTTACTATGCGCTTGCCAGTTGGGTTGGTTCCCACAGCTTCCCTGGACCTGGATTTGGGGATGCAATTAATGGGGAATTTTACCACCACATCTACAATGATATTAAGCAATCTTAAAGGGGAAGCAGTTGCACTAACAGTGCCTTTGCAGCTTTGGGACGTTCCTGTACATGATCGAGGATGCGAGCTGCCAAAGATTATTGCCGAGACCTACTCTAGTATTGGTCGGATAGTCTGGGAATCAAACCAGTCAAACCACAATTACAGGGTAAATCCAATAAGGATTCTACCAAGCAAGCATCTGAGGGTTCTAAAAATGCTGGGATAATAAAAAACAAACACCTAAAAAATAAAGAGGATAATCTCCACATTCGGTGACCCCTCAAAACTGCTATACTCTATAGCCTGATAGATAGCAATATACTTATACACACCAATCTCATTCCTTTCAGGACTCACCGGATAAATGCAGTGAGAGAGGTGGGTGGTCAGAACAGCGACGTGCGTATGTGAAACTGAGAAAGGAGTCAGAAGTTTCTGTTAAAAAGGAAGAGAAACTTCCCCAACAAAAACCTCAATTCAAAAAAAAGGTGGCTGCAGTTTATATACGAAATGTCACTGAGGATGAGAGCTTTACTGAAGAACAGGAAGTGGACACTGACCCTGCTAGACAGCATGGCAGCAGTCACAATAGTTCACCGGAATCTTCAAAAGCGCCTGGAAGTGAAAGCAACTGACAATATTTTACTAGTCGAAACTGTGGACATGCGCGTCTCCACACTCAATAGGGAGCATGAACTAAAAAATGGGGCAATTGAGCGCACAATGGGTTCTAACTTTTGAGATTGTGTAGTTATCATTTATGATATTTTATTGGCCAAAAAAGATTGGCCACCAGAACTTGTCTCTAACCTCCCATATAGGAAGAGGTAATTGAACCCTCTTTCTCGCCCCTTGTTCTGAGAGAGCTTAGGGTGGCTTGGGCCATTGATTGGGTGAAGGCGCAGGCACCCGCATTATATCGCAATCATGTAAGTGGGATAAAGGCTCTCCCTACCATATAATACCAATTAGATCCCAATCTCAACCCCAATCCCAACCTCAACCCCAATATCCAATACAGCATGGAGTTATAGCACCCGTGAGGGAAATGCTCACACAGCTAGTGTACCAGGGTGTAAATGAACCTGTGTCTCACCAATGAACAACCCATTTTTACATGTAGCTAAACCAGACCATTCATATAAACAATATAGGCGGTCATTCTGACCGCAGCGGGCGGCGGTGGCCGCCATTTGGCCGCTCCGCGGTCAAAAGACTGCGGCGGCCATTCTGGCTTTCCCGCTGGGCCGGCGGGCGCCCGCCAAAGGAGCGCCCGCCGGCCCAGCGGGAAAGGCCCTGCAACACAGAGGCCGGCTCCGAATAGCAGACAGTGAAAATCATGCTGGGGCCCTGTTAGGGGGCCCCTGCACTGCCCATGCCAGTGGCATGGGCAGTGCAGGGGCCCCCAGGGGCCCCACGACACCAGTTCCCGCCATCCTGTTCCTGGTGGTAAAAACCGCCAGAAACAGGATGGCGGAAAGGGGGTCGGAATCCCCAGGCAGCGCCGCCATGGAGGTTCAGCCCTGCCAGGGGTATTCCGGCGGGAAACCGCCGGATCCCCTTTTCTGACCGCGGCTTTACCGCTGCGGTCAGAATGGGCACTGAAGCACCGCCAGCCTGTTGGCGGTGCTTCCGTTGACCGCGGCCCTGGCGGTTTAGGACCGCCAGGGTCAGAATGAGGCCCATAGTGTGCAAAAAATACAAAACGTCCATGGATATTTCCAACTGGTTTTGCTGTCAAAGTATAGTGCCTGAAAGAAGGGACTTACCACGTTTTAGTGCTTTTGGCTCACAGAAATGTTTTTGTCAGCTTCCACAAGGGCATAAAAACAATCCAGGATTGTTGTGGAATGTGCCGAAATAGGCTACAAATTTAATAGTGTCGTATTTTTGGGATAAAAATGATCAGATTAAGGCAAGAGCCTAGCGCTCCAATTTTTAGAAAAATGCGCACAACTGCGACCACCAAACACTATCAAAAAGCTCCAGTCACTGTTGGGCTTTTTAAACTTTGGCAGAACATACATTCCAGATTATGCACAATGCATCAAGCCATTATATGACTTCATACAACCTGACTTTTCAAGCAAATATTGAACTGCCAAACACACATGCATTCTCAGAGCATTGCATGAAACAAGACATGCTTGCAGCTAAACATTTACACACAACAAATAACAAAACGCATTTGATCATTAGGGTAATTGCTTGTGCCTTTGGTTTCACCTATGTAACGTTCAATGAGGGTGATACCGTCCCTGTTGCAGACAAATCACATTTGTATTCCACAGTTGAACAACGTTTTGCTCCCACAGAAAAAATTCTGGCTGTTGTTCAGATGTCTGTAATTAAAGTGAGACCTCTGACCCAGGGGGAAACTCATCATTGTCCTATCTCTGATCTAAGACCTTGAGGTAGTCACCAAAGCCAGTGTTCCTAACGCTAAGGCACTGTATCCACGCTGGATTTTATGGACACCACTCTGATGGTCACTGATGTTGATTATGTTCTTTACCCAAAATTACAAACTCAAGAATTTCTCCAATGTGAACTTGAATATCATGTTCCAGCAAACACATTGCCTATTGTACAATATCAAATAATTATGTACACTAATGGCTCAGCCCAAGCCAAAGTATGCACTAAATATCAATACTCCACCACCCGACGGTCGTGAGTGGTTATGTGAAAGAGGGTGAATTCCATTCACAACACACATACACGCAGACTTTAGGGGATTGCACTGCACAACTAGCAGAGCTAAAGGCTCTGTTGGTGGCACTTGAACACACGGATCTAGGACAGTTAACATTAATCATCTGTGATTCATGTTCCTGTGTCCAGTCCTTCAATGAATATCTGCATTACTGGTGCCAGAATGGGTTCAGAGATTCAAAAGGTAACACTATTAAGCACAAATTACTGTGGGGGAAAGTATTGGATCTGAAAAAACCGCTACCAAATGTCCATGTTGTTCATACATTAGGACATCAACGTGTTGAAATACATGTCACTGGCAATGCCGTGGCTGATGAAGTGGCCAAGTCAGCAGTTCCTACAGCTTCTGTTGCTGCAAAAGCCCATTTATGGATGAGGTTGGATGATGAAACACTGGCTGCTGTGAAAGCTCCAGCTGAAAGCAAGCCCATGCCAAAGGCATATCCTGCCAAATACTCCTACCGCTCAAACTGTTATTAAAGGTTTGCAAGTATTCATCGGCAATTATGCAGTTGCGGTTGTCCACTCGGACCAGTCCCTGCTTTCACCTCAAGGGCATTCAGGGACCCCATGGCTTCGTTAGGGGTCCAACTGTATTATTCATCTCCGTATTATCCCAAGGGAAATAGTGTTGTGGAGCGAAAACCGGGACTTAAAGCAATCCTTAACAGTTAGAGTATTAGGCAGGGGTCGCAGTTGGCTTAATCACCTGCATTGAGCCCAGACAGCACTTAATAATCTGCCCAGAAGGTCTCTGGGAGGGTGTACCCCATATGAATGCGCCCAAATATATGTTCCAGGTCTTGAAGGTCCTGGCACGGAGGCGGCAGATACACCTTCTGACATAAATGAATTAATCACTGTCTTGCAGGACTTACAACAGTTCTGTGATGACAATGCATCTGCCAGTGCTGTCTTCTTGGGAGTAAGGGACACACCAATAACAGCAACCGGCTGGATTCCAAAATTTGGGGATCTAGTGTGTCCAAAGATTGCTGTAATAAAGGAGTTTGGTCCTTCTTATCGTGTACCCGTTCCAGTCCTGGGAATACACAGTGCCAGAACTGTTATTCTGCCACAGCTGCCTGGTTCTAAAGAAAATCATTTTGTCTCTTTTAGCAATGTCAAGCTACACTATATGGCTGATCCTGCACAGCAGACATAGGGGACTCCTGGGTACTACCCGACTCTCTCTCAATACAGACCAGGATGTTCCTCTACAGGTTTTGAGCAGCAATGCTGATTCCTCTCCAAGCTTGGCGAGGGTGGAAAATAATCTTTTATTAGTCCAGTTAACATCTTCTATGGCAAGCAATGTCGAAGATATTGAGCAATACTACTCAAATTCAACTCAACCAGATGGAAGAGGGTACTATGAACCACCAAGGGAGACTTCTGTCCACTCTCCTCCTTCCAACACGGCTCCAGTTTTTGCACGAACTGCTTCTGGATATTTTGACAACGTCAATGACTCTTTCATCAACCCATCTGCCTCTTCTGCAACAAGACTGTCAAGAGCATGTAAGCTGATAAATTGGCTAAAAAATAACTATATTATTCTTCAATGGAACAATCTGTGGCTTTTATGAACTGAACTTGCCTTCCTTCTTTGGATTGGGTTTGTCATTGTCTTTTTCCTACTAACACACTTTCATTACCTTCCTGAACGCTCTACAGTTGAAATGGTAAATGAAATCCTAAAACCACATTTTTCCTCCCGTAAGGTCCACAGAGAATTGTCCCTGGTGAGCATTTCAGCCATACCGATTCCTGATGAGATTGCATAGGATAAAGTGCCATTTGATATATATGGCCTGACGGAGGTTATTGAAATTCTATATGTATTTAAACTTTCAATGAATGATGTATTAACACCTGGAGTTTTTTTCTGTAGATTGGGATGTAAAAACAGTTGATTCTATGTTATCTGAATTAGAATATTTTACTGTATTTGAAAGTGAAGATGTTTATCAATCAAAAGAAAATGATGGAGATATGTTCTGTTATAATTATTATGGACATCATTACATTCACAGAGCAAGTACCCCAAATACTATTTTTAATCACACACAATGGGAACATTGTCCAACTCCGCTACTGAGGAGTTCGAAAACATACTCTGAAAAGCCTGCATATTTTTCTGGCACAATGTTAAAAATACTGAGTGGTATTATTTTAAATTTCCAAGAGTGGAAATGCACCATATCTTATGAACTGGTGCAAAAATGAGTTATTCTGATTCCTTTGATTCCCGGTTGGCTATAGAAGGCTATTACTATTGGCTGAAGTCGATTGATTTAAAACGTGTATGGGGAAGAAAAAATTGGAAAATAAGGGGAAAGGAAGGTTTAGATAGAGCATTCCTGCTACCTGTTCAAATTATATTTTTTAATGAAACTGTTCAACAGACAAGTTGTTTAGGCCTGGCAAAGATTAAAGATTTGAATGCACCTAGTATCCCTGCCCCTGCTACATTTTAAAAATGGCAAAAATATATAAATGCAACTGAAGATAGCTCAATGGTTGGGTCCAAAATGGAACATTTAACACATCACTTTCACGTCCTGGCTGATGATTATTGTGGCCACTGGACACAAATGATTGTCATGCGCGTTTTGTAAACTCCACAGGGGTTTTTAGAATGAATAGACTAGACCCTCGCAATGTGTTATCAAACATTCAGGTATAGTAACAACAGTGTAGGTAAATTGTGCCAGCAATCCTTAAAAAGTTCCTTTACTGGATGCTGTTAAAAACACTTTAAGTTCCTGTCTAACATCATAGACTTGTAGGATTTCCTGTTAGGCCCTAGAAGACAACATAAAAAGGCTTCTTGTATGCAGTTTATGATGAAATTTGGAAACTTTCTCAACAAGAGGCTGCTGCCCGGTTAAGGCAAATAGATCTGGAAAATTTACAGAGAGCAGAAACCATTATAGATAATGGGATTAACACCTTGTCCGACAGTATATACGCTTTAAACAACATTGTTTCTTCTGCAATAGACATTGTGCAAAGTAACATTTCATTCTTACAACATGGACAGTGTCAGCTAAGGCCCATTATGCATTTGGGTTGGAAACTACAAATACTGAATTCTGGTTGTGTTCCCTGGCAACATGTCAGTGCGATGTATATATTTTTTGCATTTAAACTGATGCTACAGCAACAAATAATGGCTAGGAAGGAAGCAACTTATGTTATGCTAAACATGGAGAAATAAGAAATGTTGCCTTTTACTGTGGCTGAAATACCATCTGCTGAATGTTACACAGGATTATTAAGCTGCCTATTGCAACACTGCAATTCACATCCTGTTTGAAACACATTCCTGTGGACAGATATGAGAGTCTAGGAGATAGTTACATTCATGCATTGTGGGAGCTTCCCTTTTCACACAAATGTCTCAATGGCATGAAAACAATGGGGGTCATTCCGACCCTGGCGGCCGGCGGTATGTTGGCGGTAACACCGCCAACAGGCTGGCGGTGTTCTGCCAGCAATTCTGACTGTGGCGGAAAAGCCACGGTCATACCGCCGGCCCCTCCACTTTCCCGCCAGGCTTCCGCCTGGCAGGCATAATCCCCAGGGCAGCGGTGCAAGCACCGCTGCCCTGGGGATTATGAGTCCCCATCCGCCAGCCTGTCCGTGGCGGTAAACACCGCCATTGAAAGGCTGGCGGTAAGGGGACTGGGGGTGCCCCTGGGGTCCCCTGCACTGCCCATGCACTTGGCATGGGCAGTGCAGGGGCCCCCAGGCATAGCCCCATCGCGCATTTCACTGCCTGTACATCACCATTGCCGCCGGCTCTATTACGAGCCGGCGGCAATGTTGATGTGCCATTTCCGCTGGCCCAGCAGAAATGTTGGAATAGGGAGGCATGAATACCGCCGGCAATGGCGGTATTCTGTCTCCCCCGGCCTCGGCGGTCTGGAGAAAAGACTGCTGAGGTCGGAATGACCCCCAATGTTTCTTAGTGGCAGTGAATGCAAGACTTCTGTGAGCCATTCGGTGATTTGTAAGCATCTGTCCTTCCACGGGGCAAGTAACGCTTCAGCAGCCTATTTAGCTTGCTATCTGAAGGGAGTTCCAGTCCCCTTGATTAGACCTGTGTTCTGGGTTCTCTCTAATGGAAGCTCTGCGCTTTTTAACTGTGAGAGCTGTTGTGGAATGCGAGCCAGAATAGTTTTCGTTGTTTCGGTCTCCCAAATTGTCACCTGTTGCGGGAATGTTCTTTTCCCCAACACAACAGATGAAAGTAGCAGATATTTGGCCTCAAACTGCTACTTCAAACGTAAATTTTGTTAAGTTAAGCAGAATAAAGGCTTTATTGATTCAAAAAAATGTGGCGCTGACATCGGCAAGCGAGAGCTATGCGCTTGAAGTTGCGAGGTCATCTGCAGAAATACAGTCCCTTTTAAATACAAACCTTCTGAGACACTTTGGTGAACTCGTGGGATGAATATTTAACAGGTCCAGTACTACTAGGATTGTACATTTCTTTGAGGCTGTTGGTTCTGGTTTTATTAACACCTTCTCCTCTATACTTGGCTTAATACCTTCAGCCATACAATTTATATTTTTGAGCATTTTCGGGGGATTTATGATTACTTTGGCTATAATAGGTGGCATCTTGCTGTTGCTACTTTTAATTTGCAATGGCTGTCCCATCAACAAGGAGGATTGATTGCGCTTCCACCGGCACAACTGTGTCATGAACGCATGGTGCAGTATTTTGGAACACCACTCCTGAAAGAAGTATAATTCAACTGGTCTCCATCATTCAGACCGGTTTTGAATTATGTGCAGACCATGTTTTGATGGCTCTGGTGCCTTTTCGAAAGTGCACTAAAAGTTTGTCTTTCTACTGGGCACTTACTTTCATTGGATGCTGATCTGTTGATGTTTTCGCTGAGGGCTTATTACCAGGCATGCACGTTGAGGGTGCACTTGCTATGGGAAGCCATCTATGAGCTGCCCTTCATAGATCATGCAGCTCTTGACTCTACATCTGGCACAACACTGAATGCTGCTGCCTCAGCTGGAGATCAGGCTTTTAAACATGAGTGCTCTTTGGTTTTCCTTGGCACTGATTTGGTCACATTACCACCTGCCAAAATAGAACATTTCCTTGCTTCAATTGTCCCGGCTGTAATTAGAGATTTTAAAAATGACAGTGACTTTTAAATTTGGTTTCATGGGCGCCACTGTTAAACTTCTGAGTTGACCTTTTTTTAAACATTTCACATGCTCAAGTGTGTTTTGAGTTCTCATAATTGATGTTTATGTATATGTGTTTTAAAGCATTGCAATTTTATTTGCTTTTTAATTAGACACTAGGCTTCTTTACCACTTCTGAACTAACAAGGGGAGGGTGTTGTATAACCATTTTAGTGATGTCTCTGGACACATTGGGGGTCATTACAACCCTGGCGGACGGTGTTAAAGGTGCGTTAATACCGCAAACAGGCCGGCGGACAAAAAAAGGGAATCATGACCGTGGTGGAAACCGCCAACATAGACAGCCACTTTAACACTCCGACCGCCAAGGCGGTATAGACAAGCAGCGCGGTGGTCACCGCCAATAGACAGGCGGGAGACAATGTACCGCCCACAGTATCACAACCCTCCAATCCGCCACCTTTTTCGGGGCGGATTCACCGTGGATAAAAACACGGCGGAAACAGCTTTTGCAATGGGAAAATGCTCACCTTCTACACATCCCACGAGGAAGGAGGACACCATGGAGCCGGAATTACAAATCCTTCCTGCCCTTGTCTTCCTGCTCATTTACGAACACCAGCAACGGCGGTGGCGAAGACAACGGTGAGTACTGCACCTACGACATAGGGGTGGGGGGAGGCAAAAGTCAGGGGGACACACACGAAACACCCCCACCCCCTCCCTCACACATTATAACACACACAGCTATGCATGTCAAAACATCACAGTAACAACCCACAACCCCCCCAGAAGAATGCAAAGACCAAAGGAAATCAGTCCAAAAATTGTAATGTATCAAAATACAGTTACCAAATATATACATATATATATATACACATTCAAAAGTATATACATTACGAGAAGCAGTGCAGGTATGCACATATCAATGTCCGTGCACCACTGGTCCAAAAATGCGTGGGCGAGGCCCACAATAGATACCTGTCCACAAACGGAGAGAACATTGCTGGGGCATCAGATCGAAATACAACAGGCACCTCAGGGGGAAGGGAAAGGGGGGCGGGCACCTCAGCCAGATTACAGCACCACGACGGGGCTCAATGCCCATTGATGTATCCTGGGGAGTGCAAAGTCACAGTCTCTCAAGTCTCTACAGTGGTTGGTTTGCCCACTGAACAATCCTCCTGGGGAGGGCAAAGCCACAGTCTCTCGAGTCTCTACAGTGGTTGGTTTGCCCACTGAACAATCCTGGGGAGTGCAAAGCCACAGTCTCTGGAGTCTCTACAGTGGTTGGTTTGGCCACTGAACAATCCTGGGGAGTGCAAAGCCACAGTCTCTCGAGTCTCTACAGTGGTTGGTTTGCCCACTGAACAATCCTGGGGAGTGCAAAGCCACAGTCTCTCGAGTCTCTACAGTGGTTGGTTTGCCCACTGAACAATCCTGGGGAGTGCAAAGCCACAGTCTCTCGAGTCTCTACAGTGTTTGCTTTGCCCACTGAACAATCCTGGGGAGTGCAAAGCCACAGTCTCTCAAGTCTCTACAGTGGTTGGTTTGCCCACTGAACAATCCTGGGGAGTGCAAAGTCACAGTCTCTCAAGTGGATAACAGTCTCCACTGGTTCAGGAGGGGGAATGGTGCCCACACTGCATTAGGCTCCCCATGACGGTTCCTGTTCCGTCACAGTCCCAGCTGTACATGGGATAACGATGCTTGATGTGGCGGTGTTTCCTTGTTCAGCGGTGCTTTGCCATGGCGGTCTCTGATCTGTTCAGCGGTTCTCTGCCCTGTTCAGCGGTTCTCTGCCCTGTTCAGCGGTGCTTTGCCCTGTTCAGCGGTCTTCACCATGGGGGTGATTCCCTTGTTCAGCGGTGCTTTGCCATGGCGGTCTCTGATCTGTTCAGCGGTTCTCTGCCCTGTTCAGCGGTGCTTTGCCCGGTTCAGTGGTCTTCACCATGGCGGTGATTCCCTTATTCAGCGGTGCTTTGCCCTGTTCAGCGGTCTTCACCATGGCCGTGATTCCCAT
This sequence comes from Pleurodeles waltl, assembly GCF_031143425.1. NCBI lineage: Eukaryota > Metazoa > Chordata > Amphibia > Caudata > Salamandridae > Pleurodeles > Pleurodeles waltl. The sequence goes on along the minus strand of NC_090439.1, from coordinate 763,130,649 downwards.
TTTCAGCGGTGCTTTTCCATGGTGGTCTCTGACCTGTGCATTGGTGTGTGGCATGACGGTCCCTCATTTTCCAGTGGGGCTGTGGCAGCCGGGGCCCTCCTGAGCACTGACTTCGGCGGTGGTCTCCTGACCAGTGACGATACTCCTGCCGTCCTGGGCACTGACTCTGGCGGTGGTCTCCTGACCAGTGACAATACTCCTGCCCTCCTGGGCACTGACTCCGGCAGTGGTCTCCTGACCAGTGACGATACTCCTGCCCTCCTGGGCACTGACTCCGGCGGTGGTCTCCTGACCAGTGACGACGGTGCTGGCTGTGTCATCCTGGACGCCGGGGAGGATGGCGCCCTTCTCCGCCGTGCTGCTCTCACCAGACTGTGCAGACTTCCTCTGGCCCTCCACCACCTTTGGAGGAGTCACAGCTGACTCTGCAATCCCCCTGGGACCCTTGTGAGCAGTTTTGCCACCAGGAGTCTTCACCCTGTCCCGTCGGCCACTTTCCAACTTGAGATGCTTTACAGGGGGTGGACTGGCAGTAGTTTGGCTCCGTGTCACACTGCCTGCCCTGGTGGCCGGTGCACTCCACACACCTGTAACACGCACCACTGCTACTGGAGTCTTTTTGGCTGAGGTGCTACTACGGGACTTATGAATTGGAGGGGTGGGGATGGGGGCAAAGAGGTCAACGTTGCTGAGGGAGAGTTTATGATGAACACTGGGATGGGTAGCTGGAGGGGTTCTGGGAGTGGAGGAAGAGGAGGTGGTTGTAGGAGGTGTCACTTTAGGTGTTTTGGGTGCAGGTACCTTACCTGTTGGTCTGGAGGACCGTAGAGTAGCGTGTACTGGGGGAGGACCCTGTCCACGAGCTTCTCCAACTCCTGAGCAGTGAAGGCAGGGGCCCTTTCCCCAGACGCAGCAGCCATTGTCTCTTCCAGACCAAGGTCACAGCAGCACTTGCAGTGTAGGTCCTCTCCTGTCGAAGATCAGGAATCAAGTGATTGAACAAATAGAAAATGGCGGTCACGTCCGCAGCGGTGACATCCGCGGCGGTGCGTATCATCACCGCCGGCGCACTTCATCATTGGCTCCTGGGACCCATAGGGTCCAATGTTAACCAATGCAGCTTTGCGCCGCGGTCTTCGACCGCCTACCGCGACGGTGTACAACGCCAGCGCAGTTACCTCACATCCCATTGTCCCAGTTTAGAGGTCAGGCAGCTGCCATTTCAGGGGCCCACATGGCTTAATTTGCAACTGCGTCACACATTCCTAGGCCTACACTCGACACACATACAGGAAGATTTTTGTCTTTGCTGTCGTGTTCTGTGTATCTGTGGGTACATACCTGGGATTTTGTTGACTCCGTGGTCGCTGTTGTCCTTCCTAGGCACTGTCAGCTTGGATATTTGAGAAGATGGCGGAATCCTCCGGTGTACCGTCCGCTGGTGGGCCTGTTGACAATGGAGGAGCGACATTTACTCATCACCTACAGGTTTGACCGTGCCACTATCCAGGAACTATGTACCCAGTTGGAGCCAGACCTGGAATCACCCCTCAAGTGCAGGTGCTGTCAGTGCTCTATTTCCTTGCAAGTGGATTGTTTCAGACAACAGTGGCCATGGCATCAGGGATGTCCCAGCCTATGTTTTCCAACGTGTTGTCCAGAGTGTTGTGTGCCCTGCTGAAACACTTAAGGAGCTACATCGTTTTCCCTCAGGTGGAGGATTTGGCTACAGTGAAAGGTGACTTCTATGCCCTTGGACATATCCCCAACATCATAGGTGCTATTGATGGGACCCATGTAGCTCTGGTCCCCCCCACAGGAGTGAACAGGTGTACAGGAATCGGAGGAGTTATCATTCCATGAATGTACAGATGGTATGTTTGGCAGACCAGTACATCTCGCAGATAAATGCTATGTTCCCTGGCTCAGTGCATGACGCCTACATCCTGCGCAATAGCAGCATCCCTTATAGGATGGGTCAACTCCAGAGGCACCGGGTGTGGCTTTTGGGGGACTCTGGTTACCCCAACCTGTCCTGGCTATTGACCCCAGTGAGGAATCCCAGGACCAGGGCAGAGGAACGCTACAATGAGGCCCATGGACGGACTAGGAGGGTGATCAAACGCACCTTCGGCCTCCTGAAGGTCAGGTTCAGGTGTCTGCATGTGACAGGTGGTTCCCTATTGTACTCACCGAAGAAGGTGTGCCAGATCATCATCGCCTGCTCGATGCTTCAAAATCTTGCTTTGCGACGCCAGGTGCCTTTTCTGCAGGAGGATGGTCCAGATGGCGGTGTTGTGGCAGCTGTGGAGCCTGTGGACAGTGATGAGGAGGACGCTGAGGAAGAAGACATAGACAACAGGGAGTCTGTCATACAGCAATATTTCCAGTGACACACAGGTGAGAACAGTTTTCTTTTTACCATTACATTCACTTTCACACTTCTACCTCTATCCTGTCTGTCAGTTCATAGCAGTATTTGGTCACTGAGTTGTACCTTTCCATTACGGTTTCACAGGTGTGGTTAGCAACGTGTGTCATCTGCTTGTATCCTTCAAGGACTTGTGATGTGTGACATAGGTATGTTGGCTTTCAAATTGGAAACGCATGTTGACACTGTCATTGATTATACATATTTACCAAATCACAGACTAACTCCAGATTGTTTTGTGGTTCAAGGGTGTTTATTTCAGTGCTCTGAAATGGAGGGGGGTAGTGATATGGTGATGGGGGACGGTGGAGGAATGTCCATGGCAGAGTCCAGTCCATTAGTCACACAGGTGCACTGCCCATGTGGGCATAGGAAGTGGAGATGGGGCAGTTCCAATCGGGACAGGGTAACAAAGTGAGACAGTGGGAGGACAATCAGGGTGGTCTCATTTCCTGGCAGGGGTCTTGCCATCTTGCTCTGTCCTGTTGCTGTATCTCTGGGACCACTTGCGGGGTGGTTGTCCGTCTGCAGGTGGTGGGGTGCTGGTGTGGTGGTCCTATGGCGGGGCGTCCTGTCCACTAGCGCCGGCGGAGGTGGTGGGCAGTTCATCATCCATGCTAGTGTCAGGGGCCCCTTGGAGTGCCACGGTGTCCCTCATGGTCTTTTGTATGTCCTTCAGCACCCCTACGATGGTGCCCAGGGAGAAGCTGATGGTTCTGAGCTCCTCCCTGAACCCCAAATACAGTTCGTCCTGCAGGCGCTGGGTCTCCTGAAACTTGGCCAGAACCGTCGCCATCATCTCCTGGGAGTGGTGGTAGGCTCCCATGATGGAGGAGAGGGCCTCGTGGAGGGTGGGTTCCCTTGGCCTGTCCGCCCCCTGTCGCACAGCAGCCCTCCCAGTTCCCCTGTGTTCCTGGGCCTCCCTCCCCTGGACTGTGTGCCCACTACCACTGCCCCCAGGTCCCTGTTGTTGTTGGGGTGGTGGGTTATCCTGGGTTCCCTGTGGTGGTGGACACACCGCTGATTGATGTGTCCTGGGTACGGAGGTATGGGCCCGCTGGGTGGGTGCTGTGCTGGTGTTACCAGAGGGTGGAAGGTCAGTGTTGGGCTGTGCCTGTGCAAGGGGAACCGACTGTCCTGAGGCCCACGATGGTCCGGGCTGGTCATCAGGATCCAGTAGGGCAGAGCTGCTGTCGTCACTGTGGGCCTCTTCTGTGGGTGGAGTGGAGTTGTCTGGACCCTCTGGTGTGGTGACGTTCCGTAGTGGTCCTGCAGGGATATAAGAGCATGATTATTGCATGTGTGTGTGTAATGGTGTGCAATGGGTGGGTGTTTGTGTACCCCAGTGCAAGCATTCCTGTGTGTGGGTTTGTGTGATGATGGTTAGGGGGTTGTTATGGGTATGTGCAGTGAGCATGCTTTGGTGAGGGCTGACCATGCTTTGTTTTTGCATGCGGGGCTTGGTGTTGGGATGGGTGGTTTGTGTTATGAGTACATTAGTGAGGAGTTGGAGTGATAGGGGAGGGGGTGAGGGTGGGGGTGTGGGATGGCATGCAGGTAGGGTGGGGGATATGATAGTTGAGATTTAACTTACCAGTGTCCATTCCTCCACCGACTCCTCCGAGGCCCTCTGGATGCATGATGGTCAAGACTTGCTCCTCCCATGTTGTTAGTTGTGGGGGAGGAGGTGGGGGCCCGCCGCCAGTCCGCTGTACCGCGATGTTGTACCTGGATACCACTGAACGCACCTTCCCCCGTAGGTCGTTCCACCTCTTCCTGATGTCCTCCCGATTTCTTGGATGCTGTCCCGCAGCGTTGACCCTGTCCACGATTCTTTGCCATAGCTCCATCTTCCTGGCTATGGATGTGTGCTGCACCTGTGAGCCAAATAGCTGTGGCTCTACCCATAGGATTTCCTCCACCATGACCCTGAGCTCCTCCTCGGAAAACCGGGGGTGTCTTAGGCGTGACATGAGGTGGTGTGGGTGATGTGTGGGGTGGTGCAAGTTTTGATGTGTGTGGTGATGTGTAGTGGTGTGTGGTGTATTGTGCGTGTAATGTTGTATGGGTGGTGGTGTTGTGTGCCTCTGTGTGATGGGGTTCTCAGTTGCTGTGCTCTATGTCTATCTGGCCTTCGTCTCTGATTGTTGGTCGTAGGGGGTGGTGTTTGTATGTGTATCAGGTGTGTGTATTTTGAATTGTCCAATGTGGCGGTGTTTTGGAGATGTGTGTGTATTTTGAGCGCAGCGGTGTGTACCGCCAATGGAATACCGCGGTTGAAAGACCGCTGCGTGGATTCGTGGGTCGTGATAGCATGGGCGTGTTTCTGTTGGCGTGACGGTGGAGGTTTTGTTTTCGCCAGTTTATCACTGACCTTTGGTGTGGCGGTCTTGTGTGGGTGTTTTGGCGGTCTTCTGCACGGCGGTAAGCGCCTTTTACCGCCAATGTTGTAATGAGGGCCATTATTTTATTAACAAAGCCTGCTGCTTGTGTCCTTTAGCCTAGTAAAATGTATTCTGCTTCATTGTATTGCTTCATTTTATTGCTTCATTTTATTAGGATAATGAAAGCCAATGCGACGCTCTACACTACTAAACTCTACGCTATGCCACTCCACTCTAGGCCACTCTACTCAGCACTATTTCACATTTACACCTCTACACTCTACCCCATTTCACTCTACCCCAATCCACTTCACAACACTCCACTGTATGCTATTTCACTCTACGCCACTACACTGTATGTCACTACACTCAATGCCATTCCACTGTATGCCACTGCACTCTACACCACTCCACTCTATGCTACTTCACTGTACAGCACTCCCCATATGCCTTTTCACTCTTAGCCACCCAATGTATGTCACTCCACTCTATGCCACTACACCCTGTGTTATTCCACAGTGCACTACTCTACGCCACTCCACTCTATTCTCAATCCAGTGGACACTATTCCAGTACATGCTACTCCACTTAATGTCACTCTACTCTATGCCACTACATTCTATGGAAATACACTTTATGACACTTAACTCTACACCACTCCATTGTACACTATGGCACTGTACGCCATTACAGTCTACCACACTCCAGTATATGCTATTACACTGTATGCAACTCTACTGTATGCCAGTTCACCCTACACTGTTCTACCCTATGGCACTCTACCCTACACTGTTTCACTCTGACACTCAACTCCACACCACTCAATTATATGTCTCTCCAGTATATCCTGTTCCACTGTATGACTCTCTACTCTATGGCACTCTACTCTATGCTACTGTACCCCATTCTACTCTACAACACTCCACTCTACAGAATTCCCCTCTGCACCACTCCATTCTACAGTATTCCACTATATACCACTACACAGTATCCCCACTCGAGTGTTCACCACTCCACTATATGCCACTCACTCTATGTCACTCTGCTCTATGCTTTTCCACTTTACAACACTCCACTCTATGCCACTCCACTCTACCTCACTCAAGTGTATGCTATTCCACTGTACAAACTACACTGTACCTCACTCCACTCTTTGTCACTCCATACTACACCACTACACTTTACGAAACTCTGCTATATGCTATTACAGTCTATGCCACCCCACTCTATGCCACTCCATTCTACCCCACACCACTGTGCGAATTCCACTGTATGGCACTCTACTCAAAGGCACTCCACTTTACACCAGTACAGTCTACCTTATTCCACTTTCTGCCACTCCACTGTTTGCCACTCCACTGTACGCTATTACACCGTACACCAGTGCTCTCTACCCCACTACATTTTACCCCACTCCACTCTATGACACTCTTTTGTATGACACTCAAATATATGCTATTCTGCTCTTCACCACAAAATATATATGCCACTCCACTGTATCTCACTTCTGCCTACCCTATTCCGCTGTATGTCACTGCACGCTATGCAACTCCACTCTTTGCCACTGCACTCCATTCCATGCAACACTACAACACACCACTGTAGGCTATTACATTGTAGACTACTCCATTCTACGCCACTCCAATCTACAGTATTACAGTGAACACCACTACACTCTACCCCATTTCACTCTACCCTAATGCACTTTACAACACTCCACTGTACACTATTCCATTCTAAACCACTGTACTCTATACCACTACACGCTGCGCCATTCCATTGTATGCCATTACACTCTACACCACTCCACTCTATGCCATTCAACTGTATGACACTCCCCTATATGTTTTTCCACCATTGGACACCTAATATATGCCACTCCACTTCATGCTACTACACTCTGTACTATTCCACTCTATGCTACTCCACTCTATGCCAATCCACTCAATGCCACTCAAGTATACCTCACTCCAGTACATGCTATTCCACTATATGCCACTCCCCTCTCTGTCACTCTGCTCTACTCCACTACACTCTACACTATTTAACTCTATGACAGTCCCCTAAATGCCACTCCATTGTCTGCTATTACACTGTATGCCACCCAATACACTCTACCATATTCCACTCTATACTAGTCCACTCTACACTGTGCACCTGTGTGCCACTTCACTGTACCTCATTCCACTCTAGACAGCACTACTGTATGCAAATCCAGTCTATGGCATGCTACTATATACTATTCCACTCTACGCAACTCCACTCTATGCTATTCCACTCTATGCCACTCCACTCCATGTCTCTCCATTCGGAGCCACTCCACTGTATACTATTCCACTGTGCACCACTCCACTCTGCCATACTCCAACCTATGTCTGTCCACTGTATGCCACTACACATTATGCCACTGTAGTCTATGCTATTTCACTGTACACAACTCTACTGCCTGCCACTCCACTATATGCTATTCCACTCTATGCCTGTCCACTCTATGCCATTCTACTCTAACCCTCACTACTCTACCACACTCTACTCCACTTAATACCACTATGCTCTACAAAATACCAGTCTATGCCACTCCACTCTATGCCACTCCTGACTGTACCACTCTACTCTATGCTACTCCTGTCCATTCTAAGCCATTCTGCTCTGTGCTATTCCACTGTCATCAACTCCATTCAATGCCACTCTGCTCAATGGTTTTCCACTCTATGCCACTCCACTCTATACTGCTGCACTCTACGCCTCTCCATATTTGCTTTTCCAATATACGCCACTCCATACCACTCCACTTTAGCCTACTCCACTGTATGCTATTCCACTATATGCCCACCATTCGCCTCCATGCAACGCCACTCTACAAGACTCCAATGTATGCTATTCCACTTCGTGCCGCTCCAGTGTATTCCACTCAACTCTATGCTATTCCACTTTTCACCACTCAGCTCTATGCTATTCAAATGAATGCCACTCCACTATACCCCACTTTACTGTATTCTAGTCCTCTGTATGCTATTTCACTGTATTTCACTCCACTGTAAATCACTCCACTCTACACCACTCCACTGTACACACCTCCACTCAATGCCACTCCACTATGTGCTATTCACGTCACCACCACTCCAATCTATGCCACTCCATGCTGAACCACTCTACTGTAGGCTAGTCCAGTCTGCACTACTCTCAGTGTATGCTACTCTAACGTAAACTATTCTACAGAATGTCTCTCCACTCTAAGCCACTCCCCTGTATGCTACTCCACTGTACACTATTCCAATGAATCCCCTACACTCTACTCCAGTCCATTCCACTGTACGATATTCCACTGTATGTCACTCATGTCTATGCAACTTCAGTCAACACCATTCCACTGTACGCCTCTACTCTCTGTGCTAATCCACTCTGCGTTATTCCACTATATGCAACTCTACAATACTAAACTCTATGCTATTCCATTCTATGCCACTCCACTCTGTGCCACTTCAGTGTACACCACTCCACTGTACACTATTCCTCTGTACGCCACTTCACTCTATGCCATTTTACTGTATGCCACTTCCATGTATGCTACTCCATTCTGCAACACTCCATTGAATACTGTTACACACTATGCTATTTCACTCTGTTTCACTCAACTCTACGTCACTGTACTCTACACTGTTACACTGTACGACGCTATACTCTACCTCATTCCACTCTACCCCAGTCCTCTTTACAATACTCCACTGTACCCTATTCCACTCTATACCACTCCATGCTATGCTATTCCACTCTAAACTACTCCACTCCACTCTGCACCACTCCATTGTTCGCTATTACACTGTATGCCACTACAGACTACTCCACTACACTCTACATCTCTCCACTCTAAAACACTCAAGAATATGATATTCCACACTATGCCACTCTACTCTATGCCACTTCATTTTTCACCACTCCAATCAACACTATTCCGCTGTGCACCACTCCACTCTACTCTCATCCCCTGTACACTATTCCACAGTACAACACTCCCCTGTACATCACTGCACTCTACATTATTCCACTATATGGCACTTCACTCTATGCCACTTCACTGTACATCACTAACCTCAATATTATGCCATGCTACACCATTCCATTGTGCGCTGTTCCACTGAATACCACTCCACACCTCTACACTCTAAGCTATTCAACTCTCTGCCACTTCACTTTGTCACTTCTGTTTATGTTATAACAGTGTATGCCACTACCCACTACCCTGCTACCCTCTACCCCACTCCACTCTACAAAAAACTTCACTCTATGGTATTTCATTCTACATCAGTCCACTCAAAGCTACTCCACTCTGTCCCACTCTCTTGTATGCTATTCCTCTCTTTTCCACTCCACTGTACCCTGTTTGACACTAAACCAATCCACTCTACACTGTTCCACCCTACCCACTCCACTCAGCGCCACTTAACTCTGCGCTACTTCACGCTACCTTGCTCCAGTATATGCTATTTAACTGTACACCACAACAGTCTATGCCACTAAACTCTACGCTATTCCACTCTACACCACTACACTCTACAGGGCTCAACTTTATGCCACTCCATTGTACTATGTAACTCAGTAAGCCCTGACCCCACTATGCTCTTCCCACTCCACTCTACAACACTCCACTCTGCAGTATTTCACTCTACACCATTCCGCTCTATGCTATTTCTCTGCACGTCACTACACTGTACCTCACTTCACTCTATGCCACTCTGCTGTATACCACTACAGTTTACCCCACTACACTCTCTGCTATTCCACTCTACAACTCTCCACTCTACATCACTCCACTCTACTTTACTCCACTCTCCCTCACTCCATGGTATGCTATTCCGCTGTACGCCACTCCAATGTATGCCACTTTACGCCATTCTACTCTATGTCACTCTCCTGTACGCTATTCCACTCCACTCAATGCCACTCCCCTCTTCGTCACTCTACTGTATGCTGTTTTACTGTACATCACTCCACTTTACCACACTCCAATCGATGCAACTCTACTGCACACCACTACACTGTATGCTGCTCCACCGTATGCTATTCCACTCCAGTCTACATTATTTCACCTTATGCCACTCCCCTCTACGCCACTCCACTATATGGTACTGTACTGTACACTATTCCACTGTATGCCTCTCCACTCTGTGTCACTTGACTGTATACCACTCTACTCCATTCTATGCCGCTCTGCCACTGCTCCACTCTATGCCACTACACTCTACACCATTCTTGTCTGCACCACTCCACTTAATGCTACTAAGGTCTACCCCCTCCACTCTATGCTGCCGGACTGTATTCCACTCAACTCTATGCTATTCCACTCTACGCCACTCAAATCTATGCCTCTCAACTATATGCCATTCCACTCTACAATCCACTCTACTCTATGCCACCCCACTCTACGCTACTCCACTGTATGCTATTACAATGTACCCCACTCCACTCTATGCCACACCACGTTTCATCACTCCACTGTATGCTATTCCACTGTATGCCACTCCACTCCACTCTACACCACTCCATTGTCCAAAACTACGCTGTACGCGATTCCACTCTAAGCCTCTGCACGGAATACCTCTACACTGTATGTCATTCCACTCTACATCACTTCCCTCTACGCCACTCCACTATACACATTTCTACTGCAGGCAACTACATTCTATGCCACCCAACTCCACGCTATTAGCCTAGACACACTCCACATTGCCAGCAGTGGAGTGGTGTACAGTGCAGTAGCGTACAGTGGAGCGGGTTAGAGTGTAGCGGCATAGAGTGCAGTGGCATTGAGTAGAGTGGAATACAGTGGAGTTGCCTACAGTGAAGTGAGATACAATGTAGTGGCACACAGTGGAATAGCATAGAATGAAGTGGGATACGGTGCAGTGGTGTAAAGTGGAATCACATACAGTGCAGTGGCAAAGAATGGAGTGGCGCAGAGTGGAGTGGGGTACAGTGGAGTAGCATATAGCGAATTGGTATGGAGTGGAATAACGGTAACTCTAGTGCCCTATATTGGAGTCATATAGAGCGGAGTACCAAATAGTGGAATAATGTACAGTGGAGTGACATTCAAGGGAGTATTGTACTGTGAAATAGGATAGAATGTAGTAATGTAGAGTTGAGTGACATACATTGGTGTGGCGTACATTGGTGTGCTGTACAGTCGAGGGGTCCACAGTGTCAGAGTGGAGTGGCATATAGTGGAGTGGCATACAGTAGAGTGGCATAGAGTGGAATGACATGCAGTGGAATAGCGTATAGTGGAGGGGCATACACTGGAGTGGTGTAGATTGGAGTGAGAAAAAATAGGATACAATAGAGTGTAGTGTTGAGAGTGGAGTTCCACACAATGGAACAGCGTGGACTGGAGTAGCATAGAGTGGAGAGGTATACAATGGAGTGGCGTAGGTTAGAGCTGGTAATTCCAGCTAGTTGATCTCAAGGTCCCAGTAGCTCACAGACCCCTTTCAGAGTAGCTCACAGCCTGGAGTTCCCTTTTAAATAAGCACAGGTTCATATTTTTTCTTGTAAAGTTGAGGGAAAGCTGTGTTTATTTTACATTAATATCAGCAGGTTGCAGATAGAAGAGCCTGATAAGGAGCAGTGCTGGAGTCAGATTTATGGCCCAGGCCACAAAGTCCCTGTCACCTCAGTATCGGAGGTGAGAACAAAATTATATTTCTCGATGTTTTTATAATAAAAAACATTTTTAATTAAAAATTACCTTCTAATTAAGTTAGCTTTTCATTTTAATTTTATCAAATTATTTTTCAAAGTGTGCATTTAGAAAAAGAAGGCAGCTTGCTCCCAGTGGCCAGTAGAACACTGCCATATTTATAACTGGTAAATACAGTCATTTTTTTAAATGGGAGTAATATAAAGTGCAGAAAAATGTTCCACATTCTGAAAATATTTGCACTTAAAATTTCTCTCATTTAAAAAGATTGTTGTATGTTTGTGTTATACATGTAACAGTGCAACATATGGCAATAGGCATGTCCTGTGCCACAAGTACATATGACTCAGGCTCTTAGCTACCCATACACATATATCCCATTCATATGCACACATGTTCATACTACCTAAAGACCACGCTTTCACTAACACACTTGGCAGGCCTGTCAAAGTGCCTCTAGTCAAATTATTTTGTTCAAACCATAGTATCTGCTCTATGGACAATAGCCTTAATGTCAAGGAAGCTGGGTGTAGGGGTGTCTTGTAACAATACGTGGGTTATTTATCCTTCGGTATCTCGCAGTAATTTTCACTGATCAGGAGTAGCTCTTGCTACAGAAAAGGTTGGAGACCCCTGGTTAGAATGTTGTAGAATGAAGTGGCACAGACTGTAATAGGGTAAAATGGAGTGGTGTAGAGTGAAATTGTGTTGAAAGGAGTAGAGTGGAGTGGCATACAGCAGGTTAGTGTATGGTGGAGTGGTGTATATTTGAGTGACAGAGTGGAGTGGCATAGACTGAAATAGGGTATAGTGGAGTTGTGTAGTGTGGAGTGGCATAGAGTGGAGTGGCATAGAACAGAGTGTGGTGTTTGAAACAGACGTAACGTGAAAATGAGTGAACACTTGTAGATGTAATGTGTCAGGAATATAGATTATAGTATGTAAATGGTAATTCTTGTTAAAGTTGTGTGTTAAAATTCTTAGGGCTTGATTTAGAGTTTGGCAGAGGGGTTACTCTGTCACAACAGTGACGGTTATCCAATTCACCAAAACATAAATTCCATGGGATATAATGGGATTTATATTTCGGTGAACGGGATATCCATCACCATTGTGATGGAGTAACCCCGCCATCAAACTTTAAATCAGGCCCTTAGTTCCATATTGTGCTGCGGTATACTGTGAGACATGCTGATTAGAAGGCATTGTATGGTTGGTTAATAGCTGTCTTGACAGAACATAAGAAGGCAGCCATGTAGTTTTCAGCACACTTTTACTACGTTCTGAATTAAGGCCTTAGACGTAGGTAAGCATAGTTTTTATTGTTGTTACCCACCTATCACCACTCTATTAAAGTGGTGATAGGTAGATGAGCCTATTTATATATTCTATATAATTTGACAGCACTTAATGGAGAATCATGCTTTTAAAAAAATGGTTTAAGGAGCGCTGGAATTTGTAGGTATTACTGCCGCACTTCATATAATTTTTTAAAAATAATTAAATGTAAAAAAAATGAAAATACACTGTAGTGCACTACACTTGTATCCAACATATACTAAGGGTTGAACTGTTGGATTCCCCTCTTTCCAGACCCTGCGTCCAACCATCTACATGTGGCTAACTGCCGACAGCAAGAGGTTGGCATCAAGGCCTTGAATTTGGCTAGACACTTCATCTACCCCTTCATGACCACCTAACACCCTACTTCATTACCATCAAGCCCTTCACTGCAAAGGTTGAACAAAGAATCTTGTTCTCTGAAATTCAGCAGCCAGCTTTTCACAAGTGAGATACCACTAATAAACTCACCCCTTGGTTAAATACAGGTAAGAAGACAATGCCATGTACAGGAAATTTCACTTATTGCTGGGCCATCTCACATTTTCAGCTTTTTGTTGAACCATATTTTCGCTGGCTGTAGAACTCTGTGCACTTTATTCCTCTTAACCATTAGTATAGTGCCTCTAATCACCCTTTCAACAAGATGAAATTGACATACCCTTGTCTGGTAGTTTTCACTTAACTGTAAGTCCCTAGCATATGCTACAAAGTATACCAGGGCCTCTAAGTTAAATGTCACCAGTGGCCTGCAGCACCCATTGTGCCTCCCACCACAGTGACAATGCAAATATGACTGCATGCCTACCATTTGTAGCATTGATGTATAGTCTTAAACTGCTAATTTAACCAGTCAAAATAACTAATTTTGACATGCATTAACCTTGCTTTTGAATGAACACCCCCAAGTAGGCCTTATTTCCAACAAAGCAGTGGGATAATACATAAAAGTAGGACAGGTAAAAGATCAATGTTATACATGTCCTTATAGTGAAAACCCTAAAAGCTATTTTCATTGTAGCAAGGTTAGATATTCAATAGAATGCACTGGGATACAATATTAAATATCAACTTGTGAAATCAGATTTTTAATAAATATTTTGAAAAAGGTATTTTTAAAAAGTTACGTTTACCTGCTTATAGCCTCGGGAGGCCCATTAGCATGTGCCCTTACTGTCACATGGCTGCTGAATAGGCCCCTTGATGAGGTATGAAAACTGCTCCCAGAGCAAAACAAAGCCCAAGGGTGTGGGGCGGTGTACCTGTTTCTCAGATAGGATTACCATCTAGGATGTGCCCTGGAGCTTGACTATCTTCTATGAGTCTTCTAAGTCACAAGCACATTAGCTGACACCTGGGCAGGACCCTCCTTTGTCCCTCCCCAGTAATATAGGCTCCAATTCCATCGGAAGATGAGCTCCTCTGAAAATTGGTTTAGAGTAGCCACAGAGGAGCGGTTGCTCATTTCCCTGACCACATCCATGGGGTAGACACAGGATCTCTGCACATGAAGAAAGGTTCTGCCTTCTTCTTTTTTTTTTTTCTTGTCCTCATTTACTTTTTTCACTTCCAGACTGATTTAAGCCACGCCCCGAATCCCAAACTTCTGGATGGGTCCAGCTATCAGAGTAAGACGTCACACCAAGAAGGAATGAAGCTACCCCTGGGAGACATTCCCGGAGTGTTTCTCCTTCTGCTCTTATGTAATCATTGGACACTGAAGGGAAGATGGGCACCTTGATCCACCCATTTTACCCAAGGTTTCCATAATTTTTGCAGGTTGACCCTGGACCGACTGAGATCTAGCCTGCATATATGTGAGATCACGTTCAACAATTCAGATCGCGTGGGTGGTGTTTCAGATGTCCAGTTTTTCCAAATCTCCCGCCTGCCCAGGAGAATCAAATAAAAAAACAATTTCCTATTATAGTAAGACAAGTAGTGTGCCTCGGGGGACCAACCCCATAAACTTAATACTGCAGTACAAGTTAACCGACACTGTAATACTTTACATAAAATTTCGAACACCTCTAACCAAAAACCTGCAATCTGGGGACAGGACACAAATATGTGAATATCATCTGCCTTGAGTAAGCCACATTTCCTACATGAGATATCATCCTTAGAACTGAACTTAGCTATTTTCTGTGGGGTATAATAAACCCTATATAATACAAAAAGGTGGTTCTTCCTCAAAAATGCTGGTTTTACCACGTGATATAAAAGCTGCCAGGACGTTTGCCATAACCTAGTAATTTCTTCACTATGAACTAAATCGTCCCATAAGGAGCCGGGATAATTCTGGTCCCTGTCTAAGCTATCCAAAAACAGTCTATAATAGATTGCGATTTCCTTCTTAACAGGTAAACCCTTAACCAATATCTCCTCTAGCTCATTTGTATCTGTTCCTTTTTCTTGCAGTGAACGAGCCCAACTTTGTAACTGATAGTATTTGAACCTGGATAATGCATTTTGTGTCTCTATCTCTAATTCCTCCCATGATTTTAATTTCCCATCTTGAAGGATCTGTCCCCACTCCTCAATACCTGCTTCCTGTGAAAGTTGTGATAAGGCGTCCTTAAGCCATGCTGGAGTACCTGGGAAACCCCATATTGGGGCATAAAGGCTATAATAAGATAAGTTTGTGATGCTCCGTATCTGATTCCACAATAAGGAAGCTGCTTGTAGCATTTTCAGCTTAACTTGTTTGTAAAGTTTTGGGTGGCCAAATTTGTACATAAATTTCTGCCCTTCCTGCCTCTCACATTTTAATAAGGCTGTTCTATAATGAGCACCCGTTTTTACTGATAATAAGTCTTTTGTGTTTTTTAACTGGAAAGCCCAAATGTATAATTGGAGATCAGGTAGCGCAATCCCTTCTTTATCATATTTCCTTTTAAGCTTCTTTCTTGCAAACCTGACCCCCTTAGAAGACCAAATAAAACTATCAATTCTGGCCTGGATTTTATGTATCCCTTCCTTGTGAAAATGTAATGGAATCATGTTAAAAAAAAAGATAAGCTTAGGGAGAATTGACATTTTAACCAGATTCTCCCTCCAAAATCAGGGTAATCACAGCCTCATTCCAAGACTTTGGAAGGGGAATCTCTCCAATGAGAACAGAATTAAAAAGCTGGGTTAGAACTGGGACTATAGCACCTCGCATTTTAACATAAAATTCAGCCGGCAGACTATCAGGTCCAGCTGCCTTCCCCATTTTACCTTTAGCAATGGCCTGAACTAGCTCAACTACTAAAATCTCTTCCTTCAAAACTGCCTTCCCTTCATTATCCAATTTCATCATCTGTAAACCTTCTACTGCTTGTTGGCCGCCCTCTGGTAAGTCTGATAGGCTTTCTGTGTACAATGACTCAAACAAACTTTGTCTTGCACCTCTGAAACCTCCCTTAAAACCGTCCCCGTGGTGGGGTCCCTTATTCCTGTTATCTCGTTTCTTACAGAATCTGACTTAGTCTTCCAGGCCAGTAACTTATCCGCGCTTTCGCCATATTCAAAATGTGCCAGCTTGCATGCCTCCCACCTTTCCCTTACTCTTGCTTCTATCATAGCTACCAGCTAGGCTTGGTTAGATGACAAATCAAACTGTGTGAGTTCCTCATTTCTACCTTCTTTCTGTAAATTTACCAGCTTTTGCTCTAAACACCCTATGTCTTTTTCAAGATCTTGCATTTCCTGACTATAACCTCTGTTTTTCTGTGCAGAAATACTTATCAGGATCCCTCTCATATAAGCCTTATAACCATCCCAGACCACTTGGGGAGCTACAGAATTCCTATTAAGTTTGAAAAAGAGCTTTGATTCATATTCTAAGTATACCACTACCTTAGGATCATTTAAAAGGGATCGATACAGCGTCCACCTACGCGGACAATGCTCTACTGCACTTACCAACGTCAAAGTTACAGCAGCATGATCAGACAAGTGTGCAGGAATATGGTCAATGCCAACCACCGACTGACGAAGTGAACTACTTATCAAAAAATAATCTATCCTGGAGTGATGTTTACATTTCTTATTATGGTAAGTATAAGCCAGAGATTGACCAAGAATTTCTCTCCAAACGTCCACCAACGCAAATTGTTTCATAATTATTTTAATGTATGTCCACGACTTTAATTGTCCTACTGATCTGGTTCCAGTAGATTTATCCAATGCTTCATTTAGGACGATATTAAAATCACCTGACATTATAATGGGATATTGGGCATCTAACAATTCGCGACATAAGTCCTGTAATGGTCCTATATCATCTAAATTAGGACCATAATAATTAACAAGTGTGTAGTTATTTCCACTGCATCTAACATCAGCCATGACCTATTTACCTTTTGAATACGCCTTATGATGTAATATAGACGCATCTATCCCCTTTTTAACTAAGATCATTACTCCCTTTAAGTGAAAAGTATTACTCGAACAGACCAGATGTTTCACCCATTTCTGAGTTCCAAAAGTATCCAGAGCTTCTAAAATTGCAAGATGAGACTTCTGCAGCATTATGATCTGGGCTGGAGAATCCCTAATATATTGGAGAACATAATTCTTCCTGGGCTTTGCCCGCAAACCATTCACATTCCAGGAAAGTAATGAAACCTTATTTTCTGCCATTCCTCCTATTTACATTCACTTTACGGATCCACCAAACCAAAAAAAGTCGGGCTTCTTTGCAAATGAGGTACACATATTTTTCTTTGGCCCCCTATCCCTACTCCCCCAATTTCCCACCTCCCCGTCTTCTACTCTTACACCCTCACCCTGGAGAACCCCCCCCCCAATTCTCTACTGGCTATTAAGCCATTCGGCGCTATGGGCTAAGACATTCTAACTTAAACCAAAAAGAAAGAAAACTTCTATGTGAAGAAATACACGAAGAGCCCCCCCCCCATTAAGCTAGATTCCCAAATTCATTCAAAAGAGCATCAGCTTCCTGCACATCTCTTAAATGATACATTTTGTTGTTCCTCATCACTCTCAGAGTTGCAGGAAACTTCAATTGAACTGTTGCACCTAGTTTCCTAAAGTCCTCCATCCTTTTACCTAGTTCCCACTGCCTATTTGAAGTAATGCGCAAGACATCAGATCTAATCTCAAAAGAACAGTCACTTGCCTTCAATGTTCCCAATTTTAGAGCCTTAGACAGAATCTTTTCCTTAACTGTATAAGTGAGAAAATTCACCAGGATCCTCCTGGGTTTTGTCCTATTAGCAGTTTTCTGAAAGGGGTCTCTATGTACACGTTGTATATCGCCTTTTAATATTGACTCTGCACCGTCCCACACGCCACTCTGTATCAGGAGATCTATCACCCAAGTTTTCATATCTTCGCCTTCTTTCCCTTCAGGGACATTCATTAACTTAATATTATTTCTCCTGGCACTATTCTCCAATGACTCTAGCTTCTCTGCGTCATATTTGTTCTTAGCCTTCAGATCTACTATATCGCGACTATTTTTCTCCGACAGTTCCTTTAGTTGTTCCACTTGGATTTCCAAGGCCTGAGTTCTTTGAGCTAATGAGTCTATCTTGTTTGCTAATCCTTCGCAGACTTCCTCAATCCCTTTCTGATTGGATTGAGAGACCAAAAAGCCTTGCCTGACCTCCTTTGCCAAGGATTGGATGAGAAACTCCAGGGATCCCGATTGAGAAAATAACAGACTTGCCGTCTCCGGAGGCACTATCTGAGATCCTGCAGTCTCCTCTGTGGCAGAACTTTTCACGTGGGGCCCACTAAAGCTTTCCGAAGGGGTTTCTTGACTCTGCTCCTCTGACTGTGTTAGGCCTTCCGGGGCAGACTCATGGGAATCCAATCCCACAACAGTTCTTTTAGACCATAATGTCTGACTTGTGGGAAGTACCATTATCTGCCCCTCATCTGTTACATCCAATCCGTTATGCAACCCCCTCCCTGCCACAAGAAGAAAAGTAGGGAGCAGCCATAAAAGTGGCTAGGTCCTTAGCCTTGAAATGGGATCTTAAAGAGGGGGTTATTCTTTGCTGCGGGCGGGGGGGTTTTGATTTTTTTTGTCCTTCCCCGTAATGTTGTCCATGCCGGGCCTTTATCCCACCCTGGGCCTCAGAAGTTTGATCTTTACTGGGGGACTCCTTTTTTCCAAGCTTTGTTGGAGTAACAATCACCCTCTTAGTTTAATCCCCGTAGATGTATTTGTACTCTTTGTACCAGTACCCCCTCCCTCCAGTTCCTGGAAATGCAAAAAAGACTTATCTGGTAGGGCGAAATCCTCGAGGGCACGGGGGAGGAGAGAATTCCTTTACTCTTCTCCGTCGTCATTGTCAGGGCTTTTTTCCTAGTTTTAGCAACATGTCTGTTCGTGGGACTAGTGCTGTCTCTACCCCGCATGCTCCCGGATGCACCTCTGAGTGCTACCCTGGAAGTGAGGGTCCTGACCCTCCTCACCTCCAGGGCCGCCCTCATCCAGGGGCCGCCGCTCCTCCTTGCCTGCTCCAAAATCTCAGGCGTCTCCGCACGCGGAACTCCTCGCGTCGCAGAGTGCTGGTGTTCTCGACTGCAGGGGGGGGCATACGCTCCCACTAAAGTAAGATGGGATGGGGGAATGAGGAGGGAAAACAATCCTCAAATCTTGGCTTTAATGACTTTTTAAAGCCCATAGACACCGCAACCTGCCTAGCAGCCTTCCTGCTGCCTGCCGCCGGCCGCCATGTTCTCTTGCCACTCAAGGTTCTGCCTTCTTGGTTTTAGTTCAAGAAAGGCACAGTCAGGCTGTTTGCATTAGAGCACATAGGAAATGCTTCAAAAGTTGGTAGGGTTAGCCATGGGAACTTTTACCCCATTGGTTAAGGAATGGCAAGGTGTTAACCCCACCCACATGCTGATTCCAGCCATAAATGTGGCATCCTCAATATACTCCTCTGAACACTTTCTAGACTTGTAGAAGGATAGAAAAGGATTGCACTTGCTGTCTTTGACCTAAGAAGAGCCCAGAAGAATGGACCCACTCTTCCTATTTTAGCCCGGGCAAAAACGTGGACCACAAGGGTCATAAGACTGAACTTTGTGTTCAAGCTACCTGGACACAAGAAGACAGAAGCTGGTCTCTGCTGGAGTGAATCTTGACCCCTAAGTCCTATCCTTAAGGTCCTGGACCTTTGCCTGTTGTCAAAGTGTACTACCCTTAATTTTTCCTGAAACCTGGGACTTAGGTGTCTGAATAGCATTGTTAAGTACATTAGTAGTACTGTACAATGACGAAAAGTTGACCCAGAGTTATGCATTTTTAAAGTTTCAGGTAAAAATAGCACACAAATAAAAAGTGCAGTTCACAGTTATCTGGACATGCTGGTCTGAGTAAAACAGTTTTTTTCAAGGGAAGATGCTGAAACCTCACACCATTTGCCTCCTTTATAGCCCATCCATCAACGTTTTTCCTCCCTTTTTTGCTGTTTTCAATAAGAAACTGCACCTCTTGTACAAAATCTTCTTTTCCCTCCTATTTTACCTAGTCTGCTAATGTGAAACTTAACCACCTTTTGAATATTAAAAGATATCTATGTGTTCTAGATTATCAGAGCAAGATCACAGTGCCAGCAAGTCAGCACAGTGCCTCGTTGCATTCTAATAGATGTACTTCATAGTTTCTTTGAATAAATCATAATTAGAAAAGTGATTGTCACAAGGACTTCAGCTCAGCAAAATACCAGGATTACATCACATGCTCTTTGACCTGAATGACATCACAGAAAGTAACATCATATGATCTTTCATTTGAGGAAGGGATGTCACCTGAAATGTTACTGTGATTACATCAAAAGAAGTGACGTCACTGAATATAGAAAACATGCAATAAGTGCAACGTTGATAACAAAAAGTGAAAGTTACAAAATAAGGTAATCCTCTATTTAAGTTAACACATTTATTTCAATGATAATTCTACCAACCTAAGCCAGGGACATAGATATTGTCTCCTCAGCTACAACCACCATGTGCTGAAGGTGGTCATCATATAGAGATCACATGACTACAACTGTGCTCAGACCCTGAGGACCTACTTATACATAAGTACACGTGCAATCTACATGATGTTTAAGCATAGCACCAAATGATCCATTACAGCCTTGAAAAAGTCCCAGACTAGGGCACTACAAAGAGGCAACACACATGTTAGCTTTCTCTGTATCTTGTCTACCTAAACCACATAAAATCATTACTTTAATCACAACATTGAACTCATGCTACACCAACTGGACACCTAGTTAAATACAAGCGTTGTTTCAGCTATTGATTTAATACAAAGCTTTTCAAAGCAGGACTGCCTCTGTGCAGTTGGATCTTGTTTTTTAGCAAAGCCTTGATCTCTAATGAGTTTTGGGTTCCTTTATGGATGGAAATTTTGCAGACCTACATTAGTTTCAAAGGCCGCCAAGGGACGGGATAGAAATAGATATTAATTTATTAATTTCCCAGAAGCACGTGAATTTAGAATTGACCGATGGGATCCATTGTGCATACATTAGTGAAAAGGTGTCCATTTACTAATGAACTCACATTGTAAAGCAGCCCTGGCAAATGAAGAGTCCAATTTCAAACTTATTTCTAGTCCCCCAGCGATATGCAGAATCAGTCTTGTAAGGCCACAAGTCATTTTCAAAACTAGATGTGTTAGTTGTAATACATTTTTTTTTAAATAAGAAAAATGTAATATCCAAATTACATGTTTGGTCATATTGCCAAAGGATATACCAGTTGTTTTATCCCAGACTATTCACCAATCATTCTTTATAACATGTGCACATAATTCTACCACTGAAAAAATGATGATTGTTGGAACAAGTTACTGAAGCAGCCTGAGGGCTCTGTTGGCATTTACCACTGATTTGTATTCCGTCACCCAGATACTTATTTATTACAGAGTGGGCAGCAGATACATGATACTTCTTTTCTCCAGTTCCCCTTACTACATTTTTGTTGTTTTGGTGTAATTTTGTTGTTTAAAATTTACCCTTTTATTATAATTCGAAGTGGGATTTTAACAGTCTGTTTTTTTGACTTTATTACTGTTTTGGTACTGCATTACACCTTACACAGTTTCCTAAGTTAAGCTTGTCTGTTCTGTGCCATATGTACCCCAGGGAGTTGAACTCAGGATAACTTTAGGGACTTTTAGGGTTTACCGGACAAGCTAGTGTTATCATTTCTTGATCCTGATAACCACCCACCCCACAGAATAATTCACTTTCTTACATGGAAATGTAAAAAACACAGTTACATTTGTTGGGACTTAGGAGTTTTTATTCATGCTATCTTTTGTTGGTCTCCTGACTCAGTTGACAGTTTGGATTTCCATGTCCTCTAATTCACTGCATTGCAGCTCAGGATATATTATGGTTACTGTCATCACAGGATATGTGTGTAAGTGAAGTAAAGAAGGCATTGGTGATTAGGAGGAGCACACACTGGCCACCTGGACAAGGTGTTTGGGTCCGTAAAGGCACCACCAAGTGTCACAGTAAGGCAACCTCAGGGTCCACAACCCCGCGGCAAAGCCCAGCAGGAGGTCCATCAAGGCCCCTTGAGTCTTTTAGGGTCATGAATCAACACTGTTTCGCAGCTGCTCACAAAAAATAATATTAATGAAAGATAATAAAATAAATGGGAATCAGGCCCCGCTAGGCTAACCAAACAACTTTTGCAGTAGTAGATGCCCACTCATGGAGTGTTAGGCACATGGCCTGGTTTGACAGTGCTCAGCAGAGGTAGCCATTCATGCTAGGTTGGGCACATGGCTGACCAGGAACTATGACCAGTCCTCTAAGAGCACAGGGAGGATTTCATAAAAGTTGGATGTAGTAAAGCATGAATCAGAAGTTCACAGAGAAAACAACAGTTAGAATGAAGTTATGGTTAAAATTGGTAGCACCACTGGAACATATTTATAAAAACTCTGAAATTCACTTGAAACACCAAAGTGTAATCTCAACTGTACACATAATTATAACATTAGTAATTGAATCTGTTGCAACATATGTGAGGTCATGAGCACAGCATTTGGTGTGGTGTTTTAGGTGAATTTTTGTTAAAAAAAAAACACTTGTTGAGGTGTTTCAACTCGTTAGCTAAAACTTCAGTTTAAGCTTTTTTTCCAATGTATATATATGAATCGGCCACATTCAGTCGACAGTGAGCAAACCATGGTCACTTCATCCCAGTTATGGTTAACACCATTTTTATAGTTGTATATGTTATGAGCATTCACATATGCTCAAAGCGGATGCACACATTGCTAACCAACGAAACAAATCAATTGTTTGATAATGAATGCACGGTTTGGAAATTGCCTATTACTCTCCTCTCTTGCTACCGAAAGACCGAGCACGAATCACAAGTGCTGATGGCGCGTTGTTGTATTCTGTGCAAGTAGTCCACTCAGTAGTGCAAAACTATGCCATGAGCTGCTGACTCCTGAGCTAAACAAACCCTTCATAGAAAACATTGGATTTTGTAGAATAAACGTGCCTTGGGTTTGTGAATAGTCTGTATAAACCATAGTTGCATAATTCTAGAATTTAGGAAATACACTTTGCCAGCTATGTTTTAACATGTGTGTTCCATCGATTATTTGAAGACACATGTACACACTGCTCATTATTGAAGTACGTTTTACATAGTATTAATAAATAACTATGCACGGATCAAAATCAAGCGGCAGTTCGTCTTAAAACACATATCATTTAATTCCCCCCCCCCTATTATTATCATGCTAATGTTTATGCTAATTTGCCCATGCATTACATAGGCCTATTTCAAATAGTTTTAATTATTTAAAAAACATATTTCGACTTGCAAAGTAGTATTCCAGCAAATTGTTTCCCATCTTCATCTGATGTGACATCTAACCAATACGGACTAGCAAAATAAATAATTTATGAAAAATATTTATTTAAAGAGCTGTAATTTACCTTGCATTTACCATATGTCATTCATCCAAGTATCAATATAAAATATTCATTAGAAAAACTCATTAAAACAAACTTCTATACAATGAGGTGATGGCCCAACAAAAGACATCAATCATGCTGTTGCAAGCCTTTACGTTTTTATTAGTACGCGCAGCTCAGTGTATGAGCACTTTGAACAACCAAATTATGAATATTGTGTTCACGTTATTGATTGACCACTGCGCCTTAAGGGGGAATCAGGAGAAAGTAAGGAACATATTTCTCTTCATTTATTTTAATTTTTATCAAGAAACCAGTGACAGCCACAGACTTTTTTTTCAATGATGAATAAGGTTGAGGCAATTATTAATGATAAATCTATATCTGATGTGGGGAAGCTGTATGCAGTGAGGTGTAACCACAGAAGGTGCAGTCGGGGTGTACCGACGGAAGGGACAGGTGCTTGTCCTGGTTCCCATGCAAACAAAGTATTCTTCTTTAAAAGCAAGTTTATGGCAGACTTATGATAAGCTCAAATTCGTATCAATGACTACTGTGCTGTGAGATGGTCTACAGCAGTGGTTCCCAAATTGTGGTCCAGGGACAGCTGATGGCCTGCAAAGCCTATTCAGGGGGTCCACGATTACTTAGAAAATTAACTAAGTGAGTAAGAAAGTATACATAAATAAAAATATTATTGACTGGTTAATAAAGTGTATATAAATAAAAAGGATAAATGTCCAATTTCAAAGTTTAAAATGTTCTGTAACTCTGAAGAAATTTGAAACTGGAGGCAAAAATTGTAAGTTAATATCCTCTGATAGAATTGTGAGAGCCGTGCAGGTGCATCATACAGAATACAGTATGGACGATGAGTGGCCTCAATTGAATTTAGAAACACTCCAACCCTCCTTTTAAAATTACAATTTTGATTTTTGTTATATTTCTTTGTGAATGAAATACATTATTTCATCATTTTTGTATTTGTTTGATGAATGCTTGTTTCCGTATTGTTTGTGTATTGTTCAAATCATCGAAAATGTTTAGGCCAGGGTCCCTGGTTTCCAGTAATAACTCAGTGGGATCCTTAATTACAATAATAATTCAGTGTGGGTCCCCGGTTCCAGTAATGATTAAGTAGGGGTCCTCAGAAGTCAAAGGGTTAAGAACCACTGGTCTACAGGGTACAATGCTAATGTTTTGTAAACAGTGCACCATTTTATTTCATTTCAATGTCGTAAACCTGGGGTATCCATCTTAAGTCCTTTAGGACAGTTTTTTGCACTAAACACTGACTACATGATTGAGTTTACTTTGGTTGTACAGCAAATTGTAGCTCATATGGTGATCCTGAAAATGTGGCGCAGATTGGGTCCTTCTGGAACTGTGTTGGATACAATTGTGGTAGACTTCCTGAAGCAGGGATTAAGCTGACAATTGGAAAATGGCACATCTGTCACCCATTTGAATATTACATTTTGTTAATAACTTAAGCAATATTGCAAATCTCATCAGTGAACATTTTATATTTCTTGATGCTGTACTCCCCAACTTTTTGACACAGCTATTGCCCTTTGATGGACTAGTTCAGCAAAGCATGGGAAGGCTCATTGAAAAGAGCCTTGTGTCAGTATAAAAAAAATTATGCTAGAATGGTGCATTGAAATCTTGTAGAATTCCCTGGGCCATTTTTCTGGGACACCCTGCGAGGGAACGCCACCCTTCCATACATTATACCTGGCGCAGGTGTAATGTGGTGCAACGGTTTACAAACTGGTGTAATGGTAAGCACCATATGCTGAACATGTTCGCATCTGCAATGTGCCAAGGTTCAACACAGTGCAGCAGGCACATATGGGTAAATATTGAGCTGGAAGAAGAAGCAGGGGCATGTGGGATTCCAGGAGTGCCTCTGGAAAAGAATAAAACAAACAGTGGGGGTTCATATAAAAAGAAAACCACAACAATAAAATAGGGATAGGCTGTGGAAGCCAATAGCAAATTTCCATCCAGGTCGTGGCCCACCTCTTTCTGCCTAGAAACAGAAGAGCTACTCTTTAATGAAAAATATACAAACTTGAAATTAATTTTAGAATAAACGGTTAGTAGAAGGTTTGGAGAGAGGGAGACCATAGGAGTAGTTAATTTAAAGCACACTAGGAACAGACAGATATATATATATATATATATATATATATATATATATATATATATATATATTCTATGATTATGTCAAACCGGATTCCACAAAGTTTTACCAGAGATCCAAAACCAGTGTTAGTTCTTAATTTTCCTTCACAAATGAAACACAAAGGCATATGAGTGTTAATGCATTGCACCTCTTTTGATTTATTATGCTCTATAGCAGTTTAACAGAAAATATTTAATTTTAAACATTTTAAGGTAAATGTAAAATGTTTATTGAGAGGTCTGTGCAAAAGACCAACAGTGTTGAATAAAGTAATAGCATTAAGGCCCTCATTATGAACATGGCGGTCCGTTCCGCACCGCCGGCGGTGGCGGTAGAAACCGCCAACAAAGGAGAGGTCCAGACCGCCAAATAATGAACCAAACAAAACTCATGCATCCCGCACACCACCCACTGCCAGGAAAGGAGCCCTGCTGATGACTGCAGAGACCACCCACAGGCCGTCGGAAAGGCCCAACCTGCCCATCAAATAATGAACCACCATTCCTCCGCCAGTTCCGGGGCAGGAACCACCGCCACACAAAGCCAGGGGGAAAAGAAACAAATAGAAGGAAACACTCACCGGAGCTCAACAAAATGTGCAGCGGCAGCTATGGACAGAGAGCTACAGATCATGCAGCCTTGCTCCTTGACATATATCGACACGACCGAGACCGCCGACGAAGATGGCGACGGTAAGTACCGCAACCTACTAAACAAGGGAGGAAAGGGCAAAGTTACATAGACACCCACACCACCCACCCCGCAAAGCCTACCCCAACCCTTCCCAGCAGCAATAGTCAGACACCCCACACCAAGAGGGACGTACCTGACCGAAGGCCACTGCAACTTGGCCATAGGACATACAATAGCACCACAGCCATAAATAATTTAAACAAACACCAGGGTGGAACTGCGTGCAGCCCAAACACAGGCCACACAGAAACTTTATTCAGTAGCTCACTGAGCTAAATGATGATACCAGGGCCAATGGCCAGTCCATAAAAAGTCATTTTCCTTGGCCACAACTGGCCACACCTGACTCCCTCAAGTGCTGGGTACTCCACTCAACAGGACACCATAGGGGGATCCAGGAACCTCACGGAATCGGGGTGGGGGTTGGGGTGGGTGTGGGGACTTCGACTTGCGTGAGGAGGTTGGGGGGGTGGGCTTCTCCTTTGAAGGGGGTGGGGGCTGTTTGGCTCAGGCAGAGCAGGATGCCTTAGGCTCTGAGTGGGCCTTCTTCTTAACTGGAGAAGGGGCACGGGAATGGGAAGGCTGGACCGGGGTGGGCTGCAATGTGGAAGGAGCAGAAAGGGCAAGGAGGTGGGCACGTTTCGGGACAAGACGGGGTGGGCCAGTGGGTTCGACCAGGTCTACACAGGAGAGGAAAAGTGTCTTGGGAGCAATTGGGGTGGGCGTGGATGAGGGCGTGGGAGTAAAGGCAGAGGGAGTTGATGTATGGGGTGTAGGTGTGCATCTAGTGGGTGCCAGTGACTGCTCAGTATGCTGTGGTGTGGTGGATGTCTGATGGGTGGGTGTCTTGGTGCGTTTGAGTGTTTTGGGAGGTGGGGGGGTGGACACAGTGGAAGAAGACAGACAGCTAGTGTGGATGTATGTTGGGTGGGAGTCTGCAAGTTGAGTGAGTGTGCTGCATGTGTCAACTACAGTGGAGGTGGTGAGTGCCGGTGTGGTGTATGGGGTGCATGTATGGCTGTCTGCTATCGTGGTGAGTGCAGGAAGAGGAGCAGTAACAGTGAGTGAAGGTGCAGTGCATGAGGGTGTGCATGTAGAGGGGACAGACAGGGAGGTGGAAGAGGCGGGCACACTGGGGGAAGTGGATGTTGTGTGTGCAGGTGTCTGTTGGCTATGTGAATGCTTGTGGTGGGAGGTGTGGTGCTTGTGTTTGGAAGTGTTTTTTTTGTGCGTTGATGTGCTTGACTGTGTGTCTGAATGTGTGCCTTGGGTGGGTGAAGGGAGTGGGGTGCTGGAAGGGGTAGAGGAAGTTGGAGGGGGGACGGAATGGCCAAGGAAACTGGCTGCCGTCCAAGAGGAGGCCAGAGCTTGAAAAGATCTCTGTAGGGCAGACACAGTACCGTGAATGCCATCCAGATAGGCATTAGTCTGCTGCACCCCTGATGCTAGCCCCTGCATGGCATTGACGAAGGTTGTCTGCCCTACAGAGATGGTTCTCAGGAGGTCAATAGCCTCCTCTGTGAGGGCAGCAGGGCTGACTGGGGCAGGGGAGGAGGTACCTGGGGTGAAGGAGACGCCCACCTTTCTGTGTGGGCGGGCACGGCCAACTCGGTGGGGAGCAGTATGGGTGGTGGCGGAAGATCTCACGGTCGTGATTTGTCCACTAGTGTCTGCCACCGCCGGAGGACCCCCATCGGAGGAGGTTTCAGAGTCACTACCCCCTGTGGTAGTAGCCTCCCAGTGGAAGTCCCCTCGCCCTCCCACCCACTGGTCCCCTGGGCGTCCGTTGTCTCTGCCTCCGAGGATCCGTGGGCCGCTGTCTCCCCACTAGCCGGTGCCTCAACTCCCTCGCCTGATGTTGATGCTGTACCAGACACACAAAAGAGAACAGGAATTGGGAGACAAAACAGGAGAGACACTTGTAAGTAGCTGGATGCTGATACACAATGGCCAGACATACACCCACCCAGCAGGCACACCCAACAGGCAGCACCGTGCACTAGGCCCATGACCATGGCCCTGACTACTGAGCAGTATAGTGACCTACACCCATATCCTGCCATTGCATTGAAGCTGAGGTAGGTGAAACCTGACAGGGACACCCCTACACCCTTTGGGGAGCAGACAGTAGCTGGACACCAGTCAAAAACCCTGCTCTAAGCACCATGAGCCCTATCACACACATACTTATCCTTCCATGCTGAAGTATGGGCTGTGAGTACTCACCCCCTTGTGACCCCCTTGTGACTGCTGTGCAGCCTTCAAGCACCCATCCAGGTCTAGGTATGCCACTGAGAGGATCCTTCTCATGAGGGGGGTCAGTGCCCGACGGGCACCCCTACCACGTTGGGAGGACTTCCCCAGCTGGGCCTCACTGATCTTCTGCGCCCAGCGCCGCAGGTCCTCCCACCTCTTGCGACAGTGGGTGCTCTGCCAGTTGTAGACCCCCAGGGTCCGTACCTCCTTGGCGATGGCATGCAAATGTGCCCTCTTCTGGTGGGCTCTGACCTAGTAGGGAGACACAGAGAAGAAACACAGAGGTCAGGCACCTGCACGATGGAAATAGCTGGCTGATTGTTAGACATAGGACAGACAGTACTCCCAGACATGCAGGACAGTGGCAAGCAGAATTCCATGCACCAAGTCCCATCCTGGCTCACAGGAGCGCACATCAGAGCAATCCACTCCATCCATTTCACACACAGTGACCCCCAAACCCAGACTCGCCTGTACCTCTGGCCAGCCGTAGAGTCTGCTGTATAGGGGCAGGACCCCTTCCACCAGTTTTTCCAGTTCTTCCTGGGTGAAGGCCGGGGCCCTTTCCCCTGCACCATGTGGAACATCCATAGCCAGAGGCAAGCCACAGCAGTACACAGAGTGGAGTACTTGTCCGCACAGGATCAGGGAGTCAAGTGATCACACGATGACAAACGCACGTAAGTTCCGTGGCGGAATGCACCGTCACTGCCGGTGGCAATTATAATACGCCAGGATTCGCCATTGGCATTCATGTTAGCCAATGAGGGTGCGAACAGCGGTCAACACAGCCATACGCTGTGACGTCACAGCCATACGCTGTGACATCAACCGCTAGCAGTCTTAGGTCACTTCCACAACAAAGGGGCAGAACTACATTGGGCAGACATTTTGCCATCACCTACGCATCTTGAAATTCAATTTACTCACAATGCTGGGCCTACTAGCCATATCAGGCACCTATGTCTCTATCCATAGAGTATATAAGCACACATAATTAACTCAGTTCCCTCTTAGTGATGTCAATGTACATCTGTCAGGTTGCAGTTATTGTACAGACACTACTATGAAGAATGCAGTGAATGTGTTTAGCAAATATGCCAGTGTGACTCCTTGTTCTTAACCCTCACAGGTACCGACCCTTGTGGCGAGGAAGGGCACCATCTTTGTACAGACCACTTGTGGATATGGGGACCATGGTAGAGCGTCAGATCATTATCACTTACAGACTCACACGTACAACTCTTCAGGACTGTGCATTACTGGATCCTGCCCTGACTCCCGGAAATCGTAATCAGCATGCCATTCCAACTGAGGTGCAGGTGCTCTCCGCACTCCATTTACTGGCCACAGGCTCATTTCAAGTGACTGTGGGCATGGGTGCTGGTCTCTCACAGCCAATGTTCGGCCAGGTACTGACATGATTTCTGAATGCATTTGTACAACATCTGCAATCCTATGTGCGATTCCCCCAAAGTGCTGAGCTCCCTGCCATCAAGTCAGAATTCTATGCCTTTGCAAACATTCCCCATGTTATTGGTGCCATCGATGGAACCCACATACCCATCATCCCCCAAGAGTGAATGAACAGGTGTACAGAAACAGGAAGATCTTTCACTCCATGAACATCCAATTGGTATGTACAGCAGACCAGTACATATCCCATGTGAATGCCATGTTTCTGGGTTCAGTCCATGATTCATTTGTTTTGAGGAACAGTATTGTGCCACAAAAGATAGAACAACTCAAAGAGAACAGAGGGTGGATCATAGGTAAGTGTTCCTGTCACTAACTGACACATTGCAGAAAAACAGCCTGTCAGACTAAGGACATTCCAATGACGACTCTGTATTGAGCATTTCTCTAGGTAACTCTGGCTATCCAAACTTGTGTTGGCTCCTGACACCAGTGAGGAATCCCAGGACGGATGCAGAGAGGAAATACAGTGAGGCCCGAGGATGTACTAAGAGGGTGATAGAGCGTACTATAGGTCTCCTGAAGGCTAGATTCTGGTGCCTACATATCTCTGGGGGTTCCCTGGCCTATGGGCCTGATAAGGTGTGTAGGATAGTCGTGGCGTGCTGCATGCTGCACAACGTGGCAGTGAGACATTCAATCCCCCTTGTGGAGGTGAAGGGTGCTATAGGTCCTGATCTGTTACATCAGAGAGGTGAGGAGAGTGATGGTGAGGATGAGGAAGGGGAAGATGTCAATTCCAGAAACCAACTGATACAACTCTACTTCCAATAACTGTCTGTGACTTCAGCCTGTATATGTGGTTAGTGACTGATACTGTAAGTGTGCCATGTCAACTAGGGGGAATTCGTCATGATAAGCGAGTCATGGACGTCTTCAGCATGGTACAGACAGACAATATAAGCATTCCCTTCTTGACTATTTTGAAACACACTGTACCACCAGCATGCACAATTTGACACTAAAGTTTATCCCTGCCTAGTGCATCATTACTCCACTTTGTTCAACATTGAAGACAGGGGACAGTGTTACAGGTGAGATATGTTGTTTATGGTGGAATCCAGTGAAATGTGCTATGTACAGTGATGGAAGTCGTTATGGTTGGGTGTCCTCAAAACCGACTTGGTGGCAGGCCTGTTTGATATCATAAGTGGGTCTTATTTGTAGTTCAGTACATTATTAACCCTCAGCTAAGTGCAGTTGGTGAATGGGTGGGATGATTGCTTGGCAGTAGTAGCAGTGTCAATTGTTGGAAGGGGGTTGTTCTTAGCTGGGTTTCCAGTGCCATATCTTGGCCGGAGACTACGTTTGGGCGCCTGCTGTGGAGCTACTTGGGGTGACATGGTTGGCCCTTGTGATTCCTGGGAGGGTATGTCCTGTGCTGTTTCAGCTGCGTGGGACAACTGTTGCTGGTTGTCTAGGGCTGTTGTGGGGGCCTCTTGTCTGGTGTGGGTGCCTGAGGGTTTGTTGACCAACTGCAGCAGTGCTCCAGCAATGGTGGCCATTGTGGCATTGTGTTCTTTCCACTGCTCCATGGCCTGTTGGTGGTATTCCAGCTGCATCCTCTGACTTTGCTCCAGGGTGGTTACAATCTGTGCCAACCTGTCTTGGGTATGTTGGTATGCCCCCAATACGTCTGCAATGACGTCCTGGGCTGCTGCATCTATCCGGTGCCCTACCCCCTGACCCACTGGGGCACTTGACCTTGCCCTGGCCCCCTGTGCCTGTGTCCCTTGCGAAGGTCTTGACGTGCCACTTGTACTGGGGTCCTCATCTTCCTGCATGTTGGGGGTGGGAGACTGTGGCCTCTGTTGCTGTGTTCCACCTGTTTGTGCCCTGGGTCCACTGGTGTGAGCATGGCTCCCCTGGCCTGCTGGTCTTGACTCGGTGTTAGGGGGGACAGTGTTTTCCTGGGTTGGGCTGCTGTATGGTGAGCATCCAGGGCTGTGTGAGGGGCCTGCCTACTCATCAGTGTCCAGGGATCCTTCACCAGTGTCCTGTGATGTGCCTCTGTCTCCCTGGAATGCTGTGGCACTCCTTGTCCCCTCCATTAGGGTTGCATGGGTGGTGGTGGCTGTTGGGGTCATAGAAATGTTTGTTACATATGCAGGAGGGTTTGAGGTGGGCTATACTGTGCAATTTAGTGCTGGTGTGCCCTTCAGTGGCCTTCAGGGTTGCCTTTGTGAGGTGGACATTGCATTTAGGGGCAGTGGTGGCGTTACATTGTGGTGGCGGTTATTATTCCATTGTGGGTACGTGCAGGGGTGGGTGGTCGTGCACAGCGGGAGTGATTTGGGCCTGGTAGTGAGTTGTGGGTGATGCGGTGGGTAATGGCTGGGAGGGGTGTGGGTCTAGGTGGGTGTGGTGGGGTGGTGCGTGCATTCCAAATATGGTGTATATGGGGTAAATGTAGATGACTTACCCGA
The DNA here is from genome assembly GCF_031143425.1 of Pleurodeles waltl. Taxonomy (NCBI): domain Eukaryota; kingdom Metazoa; phylum Chordata; class Amphibia; order Caudata; family Salamandridae; genus Pleurodeles; species Pleurodeles waltl. The sequence continues at coordinate 763,097,823 of NC_090439.1, read as the reverse complement.
GTTCATTTCTCCAGTGAGTCCAGTGAGTCCCTCTGGGTGCAGGATGGCGAGTACCTTCTCCTCCCAGTCGGTGTAGTCCGGTGGTGTTGGTGGCGGTCCTCCCCCAGTCTTCTGCACTGCAATGTGGTGCCTGGATGCCATGGCCTGGACCTTCCCCCGCAGGTCTTTCCATCTCTTGCAGATGTCGTCCCTGGTGCGTGGATGGTGTCCCACTGCATTCACCCTGTTGACAATGGTCTGCCACAGCTCCATTTCCCGGGCGATAGGTGTGTGCTGCACCTCGGACCCGAATATTTGTGGCTCTACTTTTAGGATCTCGTCCACCATGATCCTTAGCTCCCTTTCAGTGAAGCGTGGATTTTTGGGGGGGAACATGGTGAGGGTGGTGGATGGCATCGGGACTGGGAAGGTGTTTGGGTTCTCCTGTGTGGGTCGCTATGCGTGTCCTGTCTGGTGGCGTTCTCTGTCTGGCTCTGGTGCTCTCTGTCTGCTGGTCCTGGTTTCCTTGCAAGGGATTGTGGGGTGTGTCTGGGGGTGTTTTATGGTGTTCTGGATGTGTGTCAGGTGTGTGGGTTCTAAGCCTAGCCAATGTGTGCACTGGTTGCTGTTGGGCCCACTTGCCGCCTGTGGCGGTCGCAGCCGTCAATGGTCGTCCGGCCTCCACTGTCCGCTGACGTTGATTTGTGCATCATTATTTGGAGGGCAGGATGTGGGTGTGCTTGGTGGTGGCGGGGTGGGGTGGGTCGGGATTCCCACCGACAGGGTCTGGCAGGGAGTGGTGTGAATGTTTGGAGGGGTTGGGTTTTTCTATCAATATATGGCAGGTTTCCATTCGCCACCGACAGCGAGATTCTGTTCACCGTCGCAACGGAGGTCGGTGGTCTTTCCCGCAATGTTCATAATGACCGCCTAAATCTAGGGCATACAAGTAGTTGTTTTTCTACAGAGATATTCTGATATTTTAAAAATATACATATTGTAAAGGGATTAGTAAATGTGATATTTCAAAATAAGCACCTTATTAACATATTTATAAAAACATAATACTGCAAATTAGTCACAAGCACCATTTTAGTTGTTTGTATTACTTATTAGGATAAGCCCAAGTGTTTAAATCATGTTTTTAAAATGTTTCATGATTATGTTAAATCAATATGAAGGTGTGGAACTACTATGATTTGTAGTTTCCACCTATAGAAGATGGATATATTTTCTAATGTAGTGGATTGAGCTGTCCAAATGATTCCTGCACATTTTGCTTCCTACCACTGCCATCTGTTACATGTTTAGGGGCAAGAGCAAAGCGCTCCATCCCCTGTAGTAATCTCTCTTTGGGATTGCCTTCTAAAATCCGCTTGCTTTCATACGTCATGCCTTTTCCGGTGTTAAGCCCACCTACACAGCACCAGTAAACTACTTAAAACATACGAGGCTCGATGTTTTCAGTATGGTTTCTGTACTACTTTATCTGTTTATTTTCCACGCAGCGCATTCGCGCTGGGGTTTACATAGCGTGATCGCGGTCGGTTTTACCGTTTTCAATTTCAGCACGATCGCGCTGCATTTTACATAGTGCGATTGCACTGCGTTTTATTTTTATTTTAATTTGTGTGGCAAGAAAAGTCCGGTTAGGAGTTTACAACACTAATAGCTCTAACTCGAGCAAATGTGAGACCCATTGCATTGAAAATGCTTGGTTTCTCTAGTAGCTCCCTTCAGAGAAATGCTGGTGATAACAAGTGTAACACATCATCCACCAACCAGTGGTAGTAAAATAATTGTATAAATTAATTTTATGCCAGTTTACATAGCAGTGAGGGTCTGAATGACGCAATGAAGTCTGCTTTCCAAAAGAGAAAAACTTCAGGCCTCTTGGGCAGGTAAGCAGGGGCTATCTAGTACCTTAATGATAACGCAAACTTCAACAAATAGACGTTAATGAGTAAGCATGCAAATGCTCCAGTCTGCATAATGTCAAGCTTTGTATAGGACATATTTCTACATACATAATGAGCGTGACGGTTATAACCTGTACTAGATAAGAAATAGGAAACTAGAATCTGGAAAAATTACATTCCAAATAAGAAACTGATAGTTGTAGTTTTCAGTGTCTGGGAATTGTAGGGTCTGCTTATATTAATAATAGAATATTTTAAGAAATGTCTTGCTAAGACTGGCGGACCTCCACTAGCCATCATTTCTTTGTGCCTGGCCACTTTGTCTAGTGTTGATTGTTTCCATTCGTAAATTATACTGGCTGGGTAAAAGTTTAATATTGCAAGTTAGCACACTCCTTCACCACCTCTTCTGTGCATCTGGCCATTAAATACGCCATTTATTTTATTTTACATATAAGAATCATTGTTTGCTGGACAAACCGTGATACCATGCAAGCTACCCAATAAGTACACATATATGAGCTATCAGACGCGTCCTTCACAATTTGTTTAATCCCCCTAAATGTATTATCAATGAAACAACGTCTGTATGGTATCCCCATTTTTAGGTATCCCCATTTAAACTGATCAACTCCAGGCAGACGATCTGTTTCCTCATTCGAAATCTAGTCCTACTTTACAGCATACAGGTGGCACACTAGCATTGTCAGCACACTGTTTTCTCAAGTTTATGCCATGTGAGCAGTATTTAATTCCACTTTGAAATTCAAACCCACGCTATGTTAGAGGAGACAATTAGTCCTGATATAATGGTGACTTAGAAACCTTGACAAAGTCTCATTTGGAGGCTACTTTTTAAGTACTGGACTATAGTTTTGATAACTCTGCCTTTAGTTGCACAGTCCTCATACTCAACAGACCAGCGATTTGTCACAGGAAGATAGAATGTCCTGCTAGTTCTCATGCTCTTCAAGAAAAGCCATCTCTGATAAGCAGCGCTTGTTCAAGAAACACAATGTTGTTCTGCTCCTATTTACCATAAAAAAGCAAAGCAGCTCTGCTTCTCAGGCTTAATGGGTCCATCTCCAACCAAAGCACAGCACAGGGAAGGTTATGTCTTAGATTCCCTCCATGATGCCAACACTTTCCTTCTAAGGTATCCATTTGTCTCTCATGTTTAACTTGCAAGTTTAAAGCATCACCACTCACCCCTATACTTTTGCCCTATCACTATATTTCCAACATTCTTTGATAAAAGGAGGCACATAGGGTTGCATCCAACTACTTCCTCCAGCTCTTCTATCTAATGTCCAGGAACTTCTTGGGTCTTTTTGTCTGAATTTCATGATCACATTTGTTTTGTATTTATGCGAAGACCATTCCTCAGAGAAAAGACACTAACTGCTCCACACAGTTTTTGGACATTTTTGCGTGTATTGTGGAATAAATCTATACTGTCAGCACCCAGTAGCATCAGCAGTCATACTGTTTCCACCCTTGAAGTCGAATATCCTGAGGCACAAAATATGCCAACAAGCTTGCAAGAAATACATTCAAAAGAAAGGCAGCCGTTTTCGGGCTCGTCTGCTTCAACCCAGTAGTATGAGTATCTTTGGGCAAAATATCACTTTTTCTTGAAGCCAAATCACAGTTTTATGTAGTACGAGCTAGACGTGAATAGGTATTAGAGTGCTTTACCTAGGAACAGATACAATACATAAACACTTTCAGATCATCATGTTACAATTTGCTGATGTTAAGTGGTTGTATAACAGAATACCCCTTTGGCATAAACAGTGATATAATTTACAAAAATATTGTTATAGGACCAAATGTTATATTCTTATGGGACAATATTTTTGTAAACCGTATTCAGACACAATATTTATGCCATGCGATATTCTGACAACAATATTCTTGTACAATATTGTTAAAGCAAGACAGGCAAGTCATCCTTAAAAACTCTTCAGACAAATGAAGGACAAAACCTATTTATTGGTTCATAGACATGTAGGGCGAGATTTACAAGGCCTTTGGGCCTCCTTGTGCCACACTAGCGTGTTTTTCTTAACGCTAAACTGGCATTAAGGAGGCTGTTTCACAATGCCATAGTTACAAAGTGGAGCAATGCAGGCATTGCGCCAATTTTTAACCCCTTACGCCACATTATGCCTGCGCCAGGCATAATGTATGCAAGGAGGAGCATTCCACCATTAGGAGGCCCAGAAAAATGGTGCCATAAAATCTACAGGATTTCAATGTGTCATTTTTTCCGTCATCTCTAAAGCCTGCACAGAGCAGGCGTTAAAGTGACAAACTCATAGTAACCTATGTACCTCCCTAGTGCTTTGCTGCATAATTTATCATGCTAATGCTGCAACGCGCGTCAGTAGCATCATAAATGATGGCGGTATTGCGGAAACAACCGCCATGGTGCGCTGTATTGTAAATACGGTGCAACCATGGTATTGTTAGGTAGGGCATGAGCGACATAAGAAAAGTGGCACATCGAGACAGATTGCCACTTTCTTGTAAACATGGGCCTTAGTGTGCCACTTCACTAGGTGAGAAATGGCTGCTGCCATGGAGCCTTTGAAAGTCCAATCTAGGCTCACACGGGCTGTATCATGAACAGTTGCATTAGCTCAAACCTGGACTGAGCACCTGTTTTATGCATTTGCAAAAAAAAGAGCATACATTTAACTATGAATTTCTCTGAGACAGGGCATGATTTTCAGACAGCACAGCTCGTAAACAAAGAGCAATGGTTCTCCAGTTTGTACCGTCCGAAAATCAGGCACTAATGTGGAGAAATTCCAGATTAAACACATGCATTTTAGAGAGCGCAAACACACGAAAATCGTAAGGACAGTTTTTCACAATACAGCTGCTGAAGTCCATGCTTTGAAGGAGAGGAGATCTATGCAGATTTAGTGGAGCAAATTACCAGGATCACAACATTTTCAGCCTGACCCATGGCATAAAATAATTTAGTGGTAGGAATTTTCAGTCTTGTTGTTGATCAGGTTATTGTTAAGGGTAATATATATCATAGGAGAACATGAAGCCAGGTGCTACAAAGGCTGATTTGAAGTGAGAATGAAGCAATTGTGGTACAAATGCTGATTTGAAGTGAGGATGAAGTAATAGTGTGGAGAGGAATGCTAAGTATAATTACTCAAATGAGGGGGGCAGGTTTCATTTTACCTTCTAACATGGCTGCCAAATTTCAATTGTGTATTCCTCTGCCAGAATTACATCATAGGTTAGCTTTCTATTTGTTTTTATGTGGTTCATGGGAGGAAATGCCTTCCTCCTTGGAATGCACATGATTAGAAAATCATGTTATGTTTTTGCCTCACAAATTGGTGGCAGAGTCTCCCTAGGCAGGGAATACATCGAGCCTTAGCCACAAGTTCCAGAGGACTGTCTCCTGAAGCATCGCTGTAGTTCTCTGTCATCTCCGACCACTCCTCAGGTGTCTCATCAAGTCAATGTGGAAAGTGGCATTGTAAAACCCCAGGAGTGTCCAGTCACCAGGGCAAAATCCTGGTGTAGCCAATGTCAGCAGGTAGGCTCCTCTGTCGAACAGCTCAGAGACACAGTATTTCTGCCATCTCCAGAGGACCCCCATAAGCCAGCCTGCATTGTAATGTGCCTCCTCCTCATGTAGGACTGCAATGTTCCCATGAACCCCAGTGAAGATCTTTAGGTGTCCCTCGGGAGCCTCCTCAGCTTTTGCCAGGCACTCTACTGCAGTTGGGTGGTGGTGGGGGGTGGGGGGGCAGGGCAGTAAGATTCACACAGTCTTGCTCCTATACCCTAATATGTAATGAATGTATACATAGTGGGTCCATACCAGAGTTTAAAGGGAACTGCCAGTATTATCCTTCACAAACAGGTCCCTTTTAATTACTTTCATAACTGAGGCACAAACTAGGTTGCACAAACCATTAGGGGAATAATAGAACATTTTATATGTTTTGTAGACATATCGGCTTTTGATGGAATTTGCAAGTACACCTGTAGATGTGTGTTTGATGGTGCGTAACAACCAAGTTGACACGGTGACATTACAGCTCACATAACAGGTGATACATAATTATCATGATTGCACCACTATGTTCTCTGCAGAGGTTTCTTCCTCTGTACCAGACCACTGGTGTTGCTAAGAGTATTACTACCTGAGTTCTTCTTGATGACAACTGGGAGAATGCTATGGTCCAATACATTTGTCTTAATTCTTCACAGGTGGTCGTGTGCTAGATCTATTTTATTTGTGGTTAAAGTCCAAAAACCTCTTAAGATGATGTTACATTTTTGTCTGTGTTATCCGGAGCTCCAGGTTTCATTATTCCCTCAAGAGCATGAACTTTTGCAATGTTCCTATGTGGGTTAAAGCAACCTACAAACAAGCATATTTCTATCCTGAATATTATTTGGTCATGTGACTTCCAGAGCTCCTTTTTGTGGCCATAGCACCCTTGTTTGCAGCAGGCCTATTCAGGTGCATTCAAGAAGCATTACCAGTGGGTAATGACAGGCTCGACCTGACAGTGCCCAGAACACCCTTGCTGCCCAAAAACTTCTCCTTCAGTGTAGTTTTCTCCATTGAGTTCTTGGTTATCATAGAAAAGTAACTGAAATTGCAGCTCAATAGATCCTTCTTAGGAGTCTGTGGTAAATCTGCTGAAGGAAGGAAGGTCTCTCCTGTCAGCGCGCCTGACCTTAATGAGTAAACTTAAAAGGGGACCCGAATAGGTTGATGAACCTTTTGACCCAAAGTTAAGATGTTCTTACCATAGCTCCAATACATAATCAATATTCAATACACGATAATCAACAATCATTAGTAATTAACAAAATCAATAATCAATGGAGTCAGTAATTGTCACGCACCATGACCTTCCAGTCATGAATAACCACACCTTTAGTAAAGGTTTAGAACGTTTATTTCCCTATATCAAAAATGCTGAGGTCATGTAGATTCGATCTCAATATCAAATGGAACACACACAGAAAAACACTGGTTGTCCAAAGCAGCGGAAGAAACACAATCTAATCAAAGCTCGAACTACAACACATTCTAAGGTTATGGTGCAAATCAATAGCAAAGTCAGCTGTGTCAAGAATTGAAGTATATGAAGTTTAGCAGAGAAGTTCATCAAGCATTAGTCTCTGTTATCATACATCGGGATCCTTAACTATTGACAGATTAGCATCCGTATGTTGGGCTTCACGCAAAACAATTTTAGTAGCACAAATTTGGAAAAAACATTGAACTATGACTCTATCAAAACAGTGCAGTTGGTACCTAGAAAGATGGTAATCACAATTCTGAATATACCTATCGTCAGGGTGGATCAGCAAAGCAGAATCAGTCTTTGTCCTCAGGGCATCAGTCGATCAGCAAAGCATCAGGCTTCAGCATCAGAATTTAAAGAGGGCAAAATCATTCAGCATTAAACTTAAGCATATCTCTAGTAAAGACGCATAAGAAAGCAATAACCTTTTGGTCTGGAAAATATGGGCAGTAATTTCTCTCAGAATGAGTGAGTGACACTTTTCTCTCTCTGTGGTGTTGTTATATTAAAGTTACCTAAGCTATCCCCTAATTCCCCATTGGTCAGTTAATCGTATGTTCACACTCCTTCCAATAAAACTACTATGCTAAATCTATGAATTCTAATATTTCGCCGTTCTCATATTGTTGATTGGTTCGTCTTGCGATGTTCTCATCATTTGGCTTGTCAGGTAACAATATTGTTACAGCTTCTACTCTAGTCAGTATCTTCATTGTTCGTGTCCTGGGAAAGTCAGTCTCAGAAGCATTACACATAAAATGTTGCATTAGCAAGAACATAATCTTTTAGCAGTTCATTCACATGAAAAGCTTCCGTTATGAGCACATTTAAACAATACAATAGACATTTCACAGTTTAATTCACTTGTCAGCATTTTTATTAAACGCTAAGAAATACAGCTTTTCATGAGGCTTGGCAAAATTAGGCCAAGACACTCCCTAAGTTAAGGCCTACAATTAATAAAGCTAAAGCTAAATTCATAATCTTCAATATGACATATTGCTACATTAGTTTAACATATATTCAACATTTCATAAGTATTAATCATTGTTTAGTACACTTCGTTAACATTGGCGACCATTCTTCGTGATCACATTTTCAAATGTGTGCATTATTTTTCTATGTTATTTCATTTTCTAAATAAACTCATTATTCAAAATACATAAACACTCATTAATAATTTTTATTAAAAAAACCTGCGCTACAAATCCCTCCTCTGATGACTAAATATGTGATCACACTAACTACTACCCACAAATCTTTGCATCAGCTAAAACTTTTATAATTCATAATTTCGTTTTCCCCATGAATTTTCCCTGTAAATGTTTTCCCTTTTCTTTTCTACCCTCCTCTGATTATTCTTAGACCATTTCAATTAAATTATTTTACATAATTTGCATAATCCACATATCCCCAATAAACAAACCACAACAATTAAAATCCCTTGTATTAGTTTCAATAAAACGCCATTCCAAATGTTGCTGATGCCTATTTCCCACTGAAGCAAACCCTTTGCCAACCTTTTCCCCCCAAACACCTGGTTCTTTCAAATAAACACTTTTATTAGTCAAATTAGTAAGTACGTCTCTTATCTCTACTATTATCTGGAATATACGAACAACAATGCCTAGAATTAATCATTCTACAGATTCCACTGTTAACGCGTCCGTCTATGTCGATTTATACACATCTGGACTCGTTTTAGGACGATGAATCTTTGGGCCCAGTGGTGAGACACCGTAGGACGAGATAACTGATCAATATATCAATCAGTACGTCAATAACATTGTCAATAGTTAACACCAAAATATATCTTACTTTAGTCATTAATAAACCTTCGGCGCAATCATGACCTTTCAGTCACGAATAACCACACCTTAATGGAGTTTTATGAATTTTAATCCCTATTGATTACAATCTAATAGCAAAAGCATTAATCTCAAAGCCAGGAAACATATAAGCACAGTCACAAGATGATAATCATAATAAGCTTTCAATATTGTATAGATCAGTAGCATAGATAATCAGATGGATATAAGTGAATCGTAATACATCGAATGTTCTAAGGTACTAGTTCAGCATAGCATCACGTCAGTCACGTCGGTTTGTCAGTCAAATGAATACCTCGTCTAACCTCTAATTAGCATTAGCATGTTGGGCTTCATGCAAAACAATTTGAACATCAATTTGGAAAACATCTAACTAAGGTCTCTAATCAAAACATACAGCAGTTGGTACCTAGAAAGAAAAGGCAAATAAATGAATTTTCACTAGCAATTTTTATAATTACCCTCCCCTGATTAAGTCAGCATTCAGGATCAGTCTTCGTCTTCAGGACATCAGTTAGATCGCCAATAGTCTATCTAAGTTAAGGGCAAAGACACTCTCCTCCTACGGAGAAAAGTGTAAGGGGCAGTCTATGGGCAAAGATAGTTTTCTCTAAGTCTCAAGTCACCAAATAGAGTGACAGAGTTTCGGGATGCAATCAATATCATTCCCTACCTAATGACCGTTTGTCTCCTGTGTCATGGGTTTTTATCCCTTTTTCTTGATACATTCCCCCAAAATTCTATTGGTCAGCCAATACACCCCACCATTGTTAACCTATCAAATTTTACATTAAGTAATGCATTTTGTCATTTTCGATAAAACATTATGTTTTAATTGGTCATCATAATTGACTTATTTTCGTAGGTGGTTCATCCGGAATTACTTCATTGTCTTTATACATATCAGGTCACAAGTTCTCTTCTTCTCGCTCCATCGTCCTTGGAAGTGTCAAATAATGTTTCGAAGCACATCATTTTATACTAAAAGCTGCTAGCATGCGGATGGGAAAATGTGGTTCTGTTGCAAACTATTGAAAGGAAAAGAACAATCGCTGGGTCATGGTCTTTTACAAGTCAGTACACTGAATAGACAGAAAAATACACTTTAATATGAGAGCTACACAGCTTTGCTTGGCTCATGCTAACTTAAGATATACGAGTTCTAATGAATGCAGTTTTATACGTTTTAATAGGCACAGTTTTAGTAATCTATGAACGATTATTTCTTATAGTTGACATTAGTTTACACACATAAAATCATTTATGTTAATGTATATATTTCAATGAATATTTTATTTAATGTAGCATTGTTAATCATAAGCATTTCACGTCTATAATATGTAAAAAACTACGCTCTCTCAGTCCCTCCTCTGATGACGCTCGTCATCACAAATGTTTTGGTCTTAATTTTTCACCTTGCGCATAATACGCATTTCAACATCCTGCCCTTTACGTGAGCTTTCCCATATTTCATTGAACATTTTCTCTCTTTCACTTTCTTCGTTTCTTTTGGTTCTTTTAGTCAAATTTCTTTTCACTTTATCATTAATCTTGCATATTCCCCAAAATCCCAATAAACAAATCAGAACAATTAGTAGTCCCATCATGATTTTTGCGAGTACCCCATTCCAAATGTTGGTAAACCAGCTTCCCACTCGGGCAATTCCCTTTCCAAATTCCTCCCAAACACCAGGTTCTTTTAGACCCTTCAAATCTGTACTATCTCTAGTCAGGTTAGTAAGCATGCTTCTAATTTTCTTACTGTTATCAGGTATATATGAGCAGCAATGACGTTCATTAAGCATTTTACACACACCTCCATTCTTTGCTAAAAGAATGTCTAAAGCAAGCCGGTTTTGAAGAGTCATAGCTCTTTCTGCAGCAAGTTCAGTATCCATCAGAAGTATAGCTCCTGTAAAGTTTGTCAGCATGTTATCCACAATAGTAGACAACGTTTGAATTTTCATAGAATTTAGGATAACCCCCACTGAAGAGATTATAGCTCCAAATATGTCACCAATGACAGCCGCCACTGATTCTCGTTTTTGTCTGGTATGTTGTAATCCAGAAGTTTCAGGTATTTGTTTTAAGTCATCAATCTGGTAGATCTTTGGGAATATTATTCCCAAATAACATGTCCCATACCATCCCTTAGGGAGACGGTAATATGCATTTAACCCACAGATGTAATAGATTCCAGGAATTGCTGGGTCTTGTCCATTTAACATAAAGGTCCATTTGCTCTGAAACAAAAACACATGCCTACATTCACTCGTTCCTACAAACAAATTATCTTGATCAGATTTTGGTCTATATATGCAGAGTCTACCTACGTGTAATGCATCTATAGCTAACTTGCCTTGTGTTTTAATTGCAGTATAAGCATAATCATTTGCATAAGTGCGTTTTTCTAAACCTTTTTCTAATCTTTCTTTTAATGCTTTGCGTCTATCATCTGTATGATCTAAAAAGCTTTTCTCTACAGGAGACAGTAAGCATGTTAAGTTGTTGCGATGTGCATAAGCATTTCCAAATGTTAGTGTTGGCTCAAAGAATCCTCTAACTAATTTTATATCATGCTCTTTAGCTAGCTTATTTAAGAATTCAATAACAGGCACAAAAGAAAACACAACGTCTAAATTTGAATAAAAATAATGCACATGCTCTTGATCATAAAATCTTGTTAGTAGCAAGCTACAGCTGATCCCATACGTAAGAGGGAGGCTATGATAAGTAACTCCCTCCTGCACAGATGAAGGAATTTTAGTACATACATAACAGTCTTTCGCATCCATAGTTTCCACATACTCATTTAGTAAGCGATAGAAAACATTAGTAGAAAGCTCCCCTTTTGCATTAGTTCCCTCATGCAGATGTCTTGTGTCTTGCTCAAATTTCTCCCATGGTGATAGTTTATTAGTTGTAGTAGTAGTCTCAGGTTTTAAAGTTGCATTAATAGTTTCACTCTCTCTCCATGACATCCCCACAATCACTCCCACAATCATTATTGCGCATACAACACCTATCATAAGTCCTAACCAGCCACACACTTCACTTCCTTTGTTACTATAAGCCATGTTTATATAGAATCAGAATAGCAGATCAACAATCAACTCTGAGCAGTAAACTCTCTCTGCGTATTTTACAGCGTCTTCACTCACTCCAGGACCCTTTTCGTCAATTCAGGTTAGCAGCTTGTCGTAATCAGGTTTCTATAAGTCAAATCCAGGTTTAATGTCACTTTCCGGTAGTTTTTTTTTTCTTAAGACTCTTTATTATTATTTTTCAGCTTTCACAATTTCGATCTTTTATCTCTGTTTTCTTGTTGTAATTCTTCAGGTAGTACTGGCCTGGTATTTCTCGATCAAAACAGAATGCTAAGAATTCTTGTTGCCATTCAGAAGTTGTAGCATATGCCCATTCAGGACCTGTATATCTTCTGTTTGCTATTCTCTTTCTTTTTAATTTTCGTTCTCCTTGTTGTTCTCCTTCACTCAGATCGTCAGTTTGTGAGGTATGGCTTTCCTCTATTATTGTCTCGTTTGCTATTTCTCTTACTCTAAGGTGTGATTTGTTTGGCCAATTGTCACCTCTGTTCGTCTTGCTTCGGCGTTTCCCTTCAGTACCTTGGACAGCACCCTCCTCTTGTAATATGGTGTTTTCTCCTGATAGGCTTGGAACTTGCTCAGGAGATTCTGATTTGTTCTGATTTAAATTTGCCACTTCTTCGTCTCTCTCTCCTTCTTGTTCGACACTGTATTCAGACTCTGAATTGTATTCGTCTGCTTCTGGGAGAACCTCTCCTTGCCTTTGTTCTCCTGTTGCCTCCACTGACATTGGCACTCCGTCACCTCTCTCGAACTCACTGATAGTTTGAGGGACACGGCTGTTCTCAACGGTCTCTCCTGTAGTCTCAGATCTTTCTTGACTGATCTCTGACTCTGAGACTTCTCCTCTTGAAGTTGCTGTACCGGAATTTTCAAGCTCCTCTTCAACAGGACACGCTACCCTTTTTGTATGGCTGGCATGTATCCAGTTGGGAACCCTGGCACACTTCACAGCAGTAGTGGTCGTCAATATCACTTGATATGGCCCTTTCCAACGCGGCTCAAGACACGATTTTCTTACGTGCTTCTTGACAACCACCCAATCTCCAGCTTGCAGAGAGTGTCCTGGTTCGCCGATTGGTGTTAATGTGTTAGCTTCCACCTGGTGAGAGAAAGAGCGAATCACGTCAGCCAAACTTTTGCAGTAATCCAACACCATATCATCTGTGATATTCACTAGTGCATTTGCAGGTACCGCCGGTAACCTCATTGCTCTGCCCATGAGGATTTCATGTGGGGACAATCCCGTTTTCTTATCTGGCGTGTTTCTCATAGACATCAGCACTAGAGGTAATGCATCTGGCCACTTCATGTTTGTTGCTGCACATATTTTTGCTATTCTTGATTTCAAAGTACCATTCATCTGCTCGACTAGTCCTGAGGCTTCAGGGCGATAGCTACAATGCAGCTTTTGTTCAATGTTGAGTGCGGCACACAGAAGTTTAATCACCTCATTGTCGAAGTGTCTTCCCCTATCTGATTCTATAGAAACCGGAAACCCGAACCTGGGTATTAATTCTCTGAGTAGTAGTTTTGCAACTGTAAGACTGTCATTCCTACGTGTGGGATATGCCTCAATCCAATGGCTAAAAACACACACAATCACCAACACGTACCTCAATCCTCCGCAAACAGGCATTTCAATGAAATCCATTTGTAGTTTATTAAATGGACCACCAGCTCTCCCAATGTGGCTCAAAATTACCACTGTTCCTTTTCCAGCGTTCATCTGTTGACAGATGACGCACCTGTGACAAGTAATTTCTGCGGCATGTCTGAATTTTGGATTGAACCAATCAATCTTAAATGATCTGATCATGGCATCTCTTCCTAAATGTGCCTGCCCATGATATAATCTGGCAAATTGTGACAGAAGACTGTTTGGCAAAACCAGTTTTCCCTCTTCTGACACCCAAATATCATCTGTTCTTTGTACACACTGCATTTTCTGCCAGGAACGTTTTTCTTCTTTGCTAACGTGGCTTTGTAATGTCTTTAATTCGTCTAAAGTATCAACCACTCGTAATGCTAGACTTAAGGTTGTGTCATTCTCAGGTTGTGGTAACAGTTCCCACTGCTCTTTAAAAGATTTACAGTTTAATGCACAAAATCTGGCAACTTGGTCTGCATAACCATTCCCCATTGACACAAAGTCTTGTGATCTGGTGTGAGCACTGCACTTCACCACGGCAATTTCGAGAGGCAACTGAATCGCATGTAACAAATCTCTTATTTGTTCTCCATTTTTCACTGGTGAACCAGAGGATGTCATGAACCCCCTCTGTGACCAGAGTTGACCAAAATCATTTACAATTCCAAATCCGTATCTGCTGTCTGTATAGATTGTGACTTTCAGATTTACAGCAGCATGGCAGGCTTTTGTGAGAGCTATCAATTCTGCCACCTGTGCAGAAAACACTTTCTCGAGCCAGGAGGCCTTGACTATACCAGATATGGTACATACTGCATAACCAGCTCTCAAGGTTTCTGTTGAATCCCTTAGACAGGACCCATCAACTAACATAATGCAATCGTTTTCCTCTAACTGGGTATCTTTTATATCTGAGCGAGGTTTGGTACTGAGCTCAGTCACCTCCAGACAATCATGCTCAAACTCTTCCCCATCTTTTATTTCTGTATTCTCAATGGGAAGTAGAGTTGCCAGGTTCAGCACAGTGCACCTTTTCAATGTGACATTGGGTGACCCCAGAATATTTGTCTCATATTTGGTAAGTCGTGCATTTGTCATATGTTGTGTCTTAGTTCGTGTCAGCAGAATTTCAACAGAATGTGGAACCATTACTGTCAGAGGGTATCCCATGACTATGCCCTCACATTGTGAAAGGCTTTGACCAACTGCTGCGACTGCTCGCAAACAACCCGGTAAGGCTGCTGCGACAAGGTCCAAAGTAGCTGAAAAATATGCTACAGGGCGATTTGCATCTCCATGGACCTGTGTTAAAACAGACAAAGAACAAGCATCACGTTCATGACAGAACAACAAAAATGGTTTCTCATAATCAGGCATTCCTAATGCTGGAGCCCTGCACATGCACTCTTTCAGCTCTAGAAATGACTCAAGCTCTTCTTTTGTCAATGTGATTGTGTATGGTTCATCCTTAACTTCCTTTCCTGTCAGTTTTGTTAATGGTTTTGAAATGATCGAGAAGTTGGGTATCCACTGGCGACAGTAGCCCACCATTCCCAAGAACATCCTGACATCTCTCTTTGTTGTTGGGGGATTCATTTGTAAAACAACTGTTATTCTCTCTTTTGATATTCTTCGGGACCCTTTTTCAATCAGATGCCCCAAATACTTCACTTCTTTTTGACAGTACTGCAGCTTTTTAGGTGACACCTTATGTCCGTTTTTTCCTAAACGGTTTAATAATGCAATGGTATCATATTTGCAGCTGTCTTTGGTTTTGGATGCAATCAACAAATCATCAATGTACTGTACAAGAGTCGAATTGTAAGGTAGCACAAGAGGTTCCAAATCCTTCTTCAATATCTGAATATCAGAAAACCCCTGAGGAATTCTGCACCAACTGTACACCTTATCCAGGAATTTGAAACTGAACAAAAACTGGCTATCTTCGTGAAGTGGTATCGAGAAAAACACTTGTGATAGGTCTACTACTGTAAACCATTCAGCATCACAAGGAACCTGGTACATTATTACCGCTGGGTTGGGAACAACAGGGCAGCATTTTACCACAATTTCGTTTATTTTTCTCAAATCCTGCACAATTCGAACTTTCCCACAGGGCTTTCTCAAACCCATAATTGGAGAGTTACACGGACTGCTCAGGACCTCTTTCAAAACTCCCTGTCTGAGAAAATCTGCAATTATCTGTGTCACTTCAATAAGGACATCCTGAGTCATGTGATATTGTGACACTTGTGGGAACACTGCATTCGGCTTTATCTGCACCTTGACTGGATCTACTCCCTTGATTAATCCAACCTCCTTTCCAGTCAAATCCTACACCTTCTCTGTTACAGATCCTTCCAGATCAGCAGGTAGATCGATCAAGGTAAACACTGGAAAAAGGGTAATTAGAGGGTAATCTTCATTCATCTCTCCTCCTTCTTCTATGAGTTGACCCTCATCTCCCTCATCATCACTGTTTGTCTGTACCTCTATTCCACCATTGGAACAGGTAATCGAACATTTGGTTTTGCATGATAAGTCTCTTCCTAATAAGGATACTGGGCTTGAGTCGCATACAACAAATCTATGCAGGCCCTGAAAATTTCCGATTTCAACCTGCACTGGGTCAGTGATTGGATTAGTCAGGTACTGGTTAGCCACACCAACCACTCGTATGGTGCGCCCAGAGAGAGGTAATCTTGGTACCTCTGCACTGCGAACCGTAGAGCGTGTAGCTCCTGTATCGACTAAAAATGAGACTTTGTAGCCCATTACTTTTCCCTCCACATATGGGCCTCTCTGATCTACCTCTAAGGATGCTGCGAGTCTGCACTCTTCACTGTCTGAGCTGTCATCTGACCAATCCTCATTCATTTCATTTTCACCTCGTAATGGGAATTGTTGTACAGTGTTGTTTTGATTTGTTACCTGACCTGTGACCTGTTGAGGAAGCGTCACCTGTTGCTGTCCAATCGGAGCCAGGGGTAACTGCATTTGCTGTCTAGGCACCATAGGGATCTGCTGTTGTATTGGTTGTACTGACACTGTTTGGAAACGCGGCATTTGCATTTGCTGCATAGGTTGCACCCCTGACATTTTCACCAAATTATTTTGATAGTTTTGATTCTGGTGTCTCATTCTTGGACCTCGTGAATTTTGCAGTGTACCGGCATTAATACTCTGCTGAACTGTACCATCCTGCATTATATTCAGACAATCCTGTTTCCAATGTCCCACGCCCCCGCACGCATGACATGGTGACATCTTTTTCACTCCTTGACCATCACCTTGAACAACAACATTATTCATGTCCGAACCACGGTTCACAAACCCTCGACCTCTACCGCTCGGCTGTGCCTGAAACACACTATTCAAATGCGGTTGTTGCTGTATCATTTGCTGAACACCATTTCCCTGTATTCCAGCCTGTGCAGCCCTTATCTGCATCACCATCACCTTCTCCTTCAACTTTTTCTGCTTCAACTCAATTTCGTCACTACACTATTTTGCGTACTGTAATACTTCATCAATCGGTTTAGCTTGCCAACAAATCAAATTATTTTTAATCATTTGGCTGACCTCCGGTCTCAGCCCTTCGACGAATCTGAACACAAGATGATTCATGTCCTTCGGTTCAATTGTTTCAGTACCACTGTAATGTTTGAAAGCCTTTAACAACCTTTCATAATATGCATGTATTGACTCTTTAACCTCTTGAGAGGTCCGGTCGATTTTCTGCCAATCAGTTACCTTCGGCAACACCTTTTGTTTCAAAAACTCAATTACTTTATGATAATATTTCATCACCTCTTCAGAAGGTGCTCCAGTCACTTTATCCCTTGCTGGTTCCTTTGTGGGCCAATCTACCCCTCTCTTACACTCGAGCCACAAGTCTGGCGGAAGAATAATCTCAAACAAGGTATTTAAGTCTTCCCAGAGACATTTTGCAAGCTTCACGAATCTATCTGTCTGTTGATACCACTCAATTGGTTTTTCTCTTAACCTAGGATAATCATTCGTAAAGGACAAAATGTCTCCCCTGGACCAAGGTACATGCACCAAAACACCACCAGCTGTTTCTCTCATAGGTAGGATTTTCACCGTCTCTAAATTTGGTGTGACTGTTGTTTCATTAGATCCTGGACTATCTCTTTTTTCCTTATCTCTTTTCTTTACCCTTCGGCCTTCCCATTTCTCTAGTGCACCCCAAATTTGTGAGCTTTGCAGCAACTCTTTCAAATGTGTCTTCATGCCTGCAGATCTCATGTGTTCAAAATCCTTAGTGTCAAAATCTAATCTGTAACTCCGTTTCAAATGTTTCGTGTTTCCAATGTCGATATTGTATTTGTCTGCCAAATTCGTTAATTTCTGGTGTACTTTGCCTACCTCTTTGGTGATTTTAGGGCATAAGTACCTTAATTCTGCCTCAGTGTAAGACTCTAACCTATTTACTCCCATTGTTCCATCCACCAATTCAGCAGCTTCTACTCCTAGTCGTACTATATTTAGGTATTCATCTTGTTTTTCTTTCTCAGGTTCGATTGTAGTCGCTGTAGTCTTTTGTGATGTGCAAGTTTTCTCTAACCACTCATTTAACTGTTGTACTGTAAAACCCTGCAGTGAAATGTTCCCTGCATGTATCATTGGAGTGTATGAGGTATTTGTACTCATAGTTTGGGGAGTCAGGACTCCCAACCCTGCTTGTCGCATTGCCTCAAGAGGTGCCCCTATTGGACTGAGGTCCATTAAGGGTCTTGATTGTTCACAAACCTGTCCTCCCTGGGCCATTATTTGTGGAGTTATAATAGGCCCTCCTCTTATTGTTTCATGAGTTATGACCCCCTGTTCGCGTGTCCCTGTTTTCTCCTGTGCATATAATGGTACTGGGGGACCAACAGTAATAGGTAGTGATATAGCGGCAGGTGTCTGGCCTGATCCCAAGCTTCTTGGAGCGGTGACACCATAGGTCTGTTCTAATAACCCTGGTGCAGGTTCTTTCAAAGGACCCGCTACTGGGTTATACCCAGGTATCAGTTGTGGCGGTTGTGACACTAATTGTGGAGTTGACTCAATCTGCATTAATCTTGGCTTTGTATATATCTGGTCTGGCGGTACCACCAAGTGCGTAGTAGTCTTGAGTACTGGAACATCGGGATAAATTCTTTGTATCTGTGGTGGAGGTTGTAACTGTATCAGCGAGTCTGGTGCAGTGGGTACACTGACACCATTCTGTATCAAAGCTGTATCGCTAGTCTGCACTGTATCAGTAACACCCTTCTCCTTCGTCTGGTTTCCAGGATCCAAGCTAGTACTTGGTGCACTGTTGTTCACCGCATATGGTGGCAGACGATCATGTAACAATCTATCCATAAACGCCTCATCATCTGAATCGTCCTCTTCTTCCCAGGATCTTTTATTCTCTTTGTGTTTGCCTGGTTCTTTGTCAGTTTTGCAAGTAGCTTTTTTTCCCTGTGTCTCCTCTCCCTGGGTTATTGCCGGAAACAGCTTTAACCCATCCACTATTCCTCGTCTCCACATTTTGTTCTCATTATCCCACCTAGCCTCTGCATAGGATTTTTCTGCCCTTGTCAATCTTCTGTGAAATCTTTCTTGTCTATGTTTAAGAGCCATCAGGTCCCAAATTGCCAAAGCCTCATATTGTGCCGGTCGAGGAGGTGGTTTCTGCGTACTTAACATCCACCTCAAATTTTCTAACACCTTTTGATTAAACGTTCCATGTTCCGGAAACGCTAGACACCCCTCTTTCTCGGTTAATTTGCGCCATTGTTTTATCCATAAACACGGTGCAACACCCTTTTCCTCCATAACCGTGTAAGCTGGTGTACCCTCAGGCGGTGTAGGTTCCCCATCAGTTGCAACAATATACACATCTCCTTTCAAAGCGCTTTAAAACGCCTTAACAAAATTCATTTTATTTTATATTTAATCAGAAAACGGCTTAGTTCCCAGGACAGTCTTCACCTGCCCTTTGCTCAACCTATTGTCTTTCACGGACGGTAACCAATCCGTGCGCGACCCCTCTCGACATCTGACCTATCCCAGCGCGGCACCACTGACGTCACACTCACACACACTGCAGCTGACAAAGTCTTGCGGCTTGTCCACACCTTGCTAACTCCTCACCACTCATACAAACTAATGCAAATTATTGCTAGCACTTGAATGACAACACAAATCTGCCGGTTTACTACAGGAAGGGTAACACATTCGCTTCAGAACTTTACAGAGATTTCACTTGAAGCCTCGGCCGCTACTTTCTCCTTCTCAGTTCCCTCATACGCAAGCAGAATTCGACCTGCAAATCCTACTCTCGACTTGTCAATGACTCCTTCTAGTGCACTTTAGAACTTGTCAAATCTCCATCGAAGGTTTCACACATGCATCATAACTCGAAACTTGACTTGTCAACCACGCCCGATTGACCTACTAAAACCGCACAGATTACAACATAAACCATTTTAACATCATACTCCGGAGTCTTAGACCTCAATAGGCCCGTATACAACAACCAACCACGTGGATAATTTTGAGCAACAAGCGCTGCATTCACATGAAGTACGCCGACTTCCCTACTCTCATGCTGTGGAGTACGCCCACTCCTTCTAAACAACACTTAATTTGGCCTAATCGCACTCAAATATTCACAATCACCTGCAAAGTGCATAAGATTTAATAAGCGCAAAAGACCATAACCACACATACTATGGCGCCAAGAACATTCCCAACTCATTTAGGCAGGCTCCGAGATCCCGGGAAAGCCATGGCGAATCTAGCAACTCATCATTACTCCAAATTGTATTATCACAAGAAAACAATTAAACAATGAAAACTCCGTCCTAAGGCCCCCAAGGGCCAAACCGTACTCTGCTACCAGAACTGTTAATGCGTCCGTCTATGTCGATTTATACACATCAGGACTCGTTTTAGGACGATGAATCTTTGGGCCCAGTGGTGAGACACCGTAGGACGAGATAACTGATCAATATATCAATCAGTACGTCAATAACATTGTCAATAGTTAACACCAAAATATATCTTACTTTAGTCATTAATAAACCTTCGGCGCAATCATGACCTTTCAGTCACGAATAACCACACCTTAATGGAGTTTTATGAATTTTAATCCCTATTGATTACAATCTAATAGCAAAAGCATTAATCTCAAAGCCAGGAAACATATAAGCACAGTCACAAGATGATAATCATAATAAGCTTTCAATATTGTATAGATCAGTAGCATAGATAATCAGATGGATATAAGTGAATCGTAATACATCGAATGTTCTAAGGTACTAGTTCAGCATAGCATCACGTCAGTCACGTCGGTTTGTCAGTCAAATGAATACCTCGTCTAACCTCTAATTAGCATTAGCATGTTGGGCTTCATGCAAAACAATTTGAACATCAATTTGGAAAACATCTAACTAAGGTCTCTAATCAAAACATACAGCAGTTGGTACCTAGAAAGAAAAGGCAAATAAATGAATTTTCACTAGCAATTTTTATAATTACCCTCCCCTGATTAAGTCAGCATTCAGGATCAGTCTTCGTCTTCAGGACATCAGTTAGATCGCCAATAGTCTATCTAAGTTAAGGGCAAAGACACTCTCCTCCTACGGAGAAAAGTGTAAGGGGCAGTCTATGGGCAAAGATAGTTTTCTCTAAGTCTCAAGTCACCAAATAGAGTGACAGAGTTTCGGGATGCAATCAATATCATTCCCTACCTAATGACCGTTTGTCTCCTGTGTCATGGGTTTTTATCCCTTTTTCTTGAAACATTCCCCCAAAATTCTATTGGTCAGCCAATACACCCCACCATTGTTAACCTATCAAATTTTACATTAAGTAATGCATTTTGTCATTTTCGATAAAACATTATGTTCTAATTGGTCATCATAATTGACTTATTTTCGTAGGTGGTTCATCCGGAATTACTTCATTGTCTTTATACATATCAGGTCACAAGTTCTCTTCTTCTCGCTCCATCGTCCTTGGAAGTGTCAAATAATGTTTCGAAGCACATAATTTTATACTAAAAGCTGCTAGCATGCGGATGGGAAAATGTGGTTCTGTTGCAAACTATTGAAAGGAAAAGAACAATCGCTGGGTCATGGTCTTTTACAAGTCAGCACACTGAAGAGACAGAAAAATACACTTTAATATGAGAGCTACACAGCTTTGCTTGGCTCATGCTAACTTAAGATATACGAGTTCTAATGAATGCAGTTTTATACGTTTTAATAGGCACAGTTTTAGTAATCTATGAACGATTATTTCTTATAGTTGACATTAGTTTACACACATAAAATCATTTATGTTAATGTATATATTTCAATGAATATTTTATTTAATGTAGCATTGTTAATCATAAGCATTTCACGTCTATAATATGTAAAAAACTACGCTCTCTCACCACCATCCTTTGCGAAAAAATGTCCAAAGCAAGTCAATTTTAAAGAGTCATAGCTCTATCAACAGCTACTTCAGTATCTATCAGGAGTATGGCCCCTGAAAAATTCATCTGCAAGTTATCCACAATAGTAGACAACTTTCAAATTTTTATCAAATTCAGAATGACTCCCACTGAAGGAATCACCGCTCCAAATATATCACACTATAGCAGAAGAGGACTCCCTCCTCTGTCTCTCATGATGTAATTCAGTCACTTTCGGAAACTTTTTAAAATCCTCCATTTGATAACTGTTTGGAAAAACTATCCCCAAATAACATGTCCCATTCCATCCTTTTGGAAGATGGTAATAAGCATTAAGTCCACAGATGTAGTAAATCCCTGGAATTGCATGGTCCTGTCCATTCAACATAAATGTCCATTTACTCTGAAACAAAAACACATGCCTACATTCACTCGTTCCCACAAATAAAGTGTCAGTGCGCGATTTAGGCTTATATATTCAAAGTTTCCCTACGTGTTGTGCATCTAAAGCTAATTTCCCTTGTGTTTTAATTGCACTATAAGCATAATCATTCTTGTAAGTCCTCTTCTTTAAGCCTTTTTCTAATTTCTCTTTTAATGCCTTTCTCCTGTCATCTGTGTGATCTAAGAAGCTTTTCTCCAAAGGTGTGAGCAAGCACATCAAATTATTTCTATGCACATAAGCTGTGCCAAATGTCAGTGTAGGTTCAAAGAAACTTCTAACTATTTCTATGTCATTATCTCTAGCTACTCTACTCCAATATTTAATTATAGGAATAAACGAAAACACAACGTCATAGTTGGAATAGAAATACTGGATTTACTCCTGGTTATAAAATCTTGTTAGGAACAGACTACAACCTATCCTGTAGGTTGGAGGTGCTAGCTAGCCTGGTCCATAGTCAGTAAAGGGGACACGTATAGGTCGATGAACCTTTTGAATTACATAGAGTATCCTAGTCATGCAGTGACTATTGAATCAATAACTAGCATCAATAATCAAAAAAATACTCTATGAAAACGAGATGTTAAACCATACCTATCAAGAATAACCACTACTCAGGAAAAGGGTTAACAATTTTTATTCCCCTATTGCTTACAATTCTAAATCATCTGTTAGATCGACTTTATTCAATTAACTCTTTATTAATTCATCAGTAAAAACATTGGCCCTCAGTACAACTTTGGTGGGCGGCAACCGACGTCCGCCAAATTGTATCCGCCTTGCGGCCGCCAATGCAGTCGCCATTAAGACATCCCCGCTGGGCCGGCGGGCAGAAACCAAGTTTCCACCCGCCGGCCCAGCGGGGATGTTGGCCTCAACACGGGATCCGGCTCCAAATGGTGGTGTTGCGGCGGTGCGGCGGGTGCAGTTGCACCCGTCACGCTTTTCACTGTCTGCTATGCAGACATTGAAAAGCTCCATGGGGCCGTGGCAGGGGGCCCCACGACTCCCCTTTCCACCAGCCTTTTCATGGCAGTTCCTACCGCCATGAAAAGGCTGGCGGGAGGGGGACTCGTAATCTCCTAAGCAGCACTGCAAGCAGCGCTGCCCTGGGGGATTACAACCGCCGGGACCAATGTGGCGGGAAACCGCTGGTCCCGGCGGTGCAACCGCAGCGCTTCTGCCGCGGTCGTAATCCCCGAGTTTGTACCGCCAACCTGTTGGCGGTACAAACTACAGAACAGCCCTGGCGATCTTTGACCGCCAGGGTTGTAATGAGGCCCATTATCTCTTAAAGAAAGCATATACGACAAAGCACAGCATAATCTATGAATACCAGCATTAATAATGTAATTCAGCAATTAAGTTTGTCAGTCATTTGTCACTGTCAACTTCACCCCTAACAGCCTACCTTACCCAGATTAGCATTAGCATGTGGGACTTCATTCGAAAATAATTTTGAGAAAACATTATTTGGAAAAATATACCTAAGTGTGAATCTCTATAAACAGCGCAGTTGGTACCTAGAAGAAAAAGCACAAAAATCATCTGTCACATTTTCATAGCTACCTATCCAGGATGGATCAGCAACAAGTCAGTCTTCATCTTCAGGTCATCAATCAGTCAGCTATAGATCAGGCTCACAGAGTATGAACCCAATATCAGCACCTCGGACAGCGCCTCCTGATGTCACCAATTTTCTCCCCGCAGTTCTCCCCGAATTCTGAAGTCTTAGCCCCCTGTCATGACTTTTTATTAGGGACTCCTAGTTTATCCCCCTAATTGCTGATTGGTCAGTCGGTCAGCAGATATGACTTCAACCTATAGCTTTTCTATCTATAGATCTATATAATCTATTCTATTAATTTTCGGATGTCCATATTCCCAAGAAACAGATTGGTTCTCCATGCGATGCCCTCATCATCCGGCCCTTCACGTATCAAAATTGTTGCACATGACTCTTCAGTCAGTGCCTCTATTGTTCAAGTCCTGGGAAAGTACATTTAGCCTGCTCTACACATAATTGTATCAAATTGTCTTCATCATCTCCTGTCCGCCGGTATATTGCAGAATGTTCTAGCCAAGTAACTTGAACTTCGAGCAGGTCAAGGCTGCAGTCCCCGGTTACCAGTCCTTTGCAAGGCGTTGGGTTCCTTCATGTTCAGAGTGCGCAAGGCCTAGTGGAACTAGGCCTCTAGTTCAGCTAACTTAATAATTCAAAACAGAGGATATGCATCTCATTATGAAATATTACTACATTTTCTCACATATTTTCATTGGTTTGCACATTTTCAGCCGTTTTAGTTCACATGGTGGTCATACCCCGAGGGCACATTTTCAAAGGTGCGCATTATTTTCTGCAATTAATTTCTCTACACATTTTTCTCATTAGTAAATGCACATATATCATCATTAATATTCCTAATTAGAATATCTGCTTCAGCAGATGCAAACTATGATAGATGACTCCTTCCCTGACTGATGAAGGAATCTGCATACACACAAAACAATTCTTAGCATCCATTGTCTCAACATACTCACTCAAAAAGCGATAGAAAACATTAGAAGAAAGTTCTCCCTGTGCATTAGTATCCTCATGCAAATATTTCTAATCTAAATTAAATCTCTATATTGCCGTTAGTGCAGTAGTTGTCTCAAAAGCAGAAGTATGGTTGGCTTCTCTCTTATCAAGAACAGACATACCCACAATCAATACCACAAACAATATCCCACACATAATCGCCAAACCAATGCTCATATATTTACAGCGCTTAGCACCTCTGTCCTGTTGACTAATGTTACTCATGATCTGTAAAGAATCAGAAAGCAGAAGAAATTTAGGAAAACTTGCAGCAAAAATAAAAAATAAACAACTCTTCTATCAGCAGTTTAGTCTCACTTCCAGGAACCCTTGTCAAAATCGGTTAGCAGCTTTGTCAAAATCAGGTTTCAAAAGTCAAATTAGGTCATCAATGTCTCTTCCTGTTACTTTTCAACAGTCTTTTTCTCAAAATCTTCTCTCAGGTTATTTCAACAGTTCAGTTAATTAATTTCCTTCACGTGCCAAAATACTGACCTGGAACTTCTCTATCAAATCAAAATAACAAAAACTCTTGCTGCCATTCATTAGTAGTTGCATTCGCCCATTCAGGACCTACGTATCTTCGACTTTCTATTCTCTTTCTCTTCAATGTTTGATCACCATTAAGTTCTCCTTCAATTAGATCTTCTTTCCTCTTGGTATCTATTTCTTCTTCTACTGTTGGTACAACAATTACCTCTTTCCCTTCCTCCACTTGTGATTCCAGCCACTTATCTTCTTTCAGTGGACCCTTTGTCAGTATTCTCTTCAGAATTGAACTTGAACCTTTTCCTTGTTCGGTGGTGTTTTCTCTTGACGGACCTGCAACCGGTTCAGGAGTCAGATCACTTTGACTTTGATCCACCTCAACTCGTTCCCCTTCTGGGTCTGGCAATTGCTCTGTTTGTCTCTCAAGATCATCTGCTTCTGGGAAAGTCCTCCTCTGACTAGGCTCTCCTGCTGCTTCTGTTGAGATAGGCTCTCCATCACCCCCCTGAAGGTATTCTCCTTCATCTCTCACAGGAGTGACTGAACCGTCCTCAACAATCTCAGATCCTGTCTCAGTTCCCCTTTGTTCCCCTTCCGGCCCTGAGACATGTCTCACTGTTGTTGGTACTCTCAATGACGCTTCTTCATGATCCAGTGGACATGCCACTTTCTTTGTGTGACTTGCGTGAATCCAGTTCGGAATTCCAGCACACTTCACCGCTGTGGTAGTTGTCAAGACCACTTGGTATGGTCCCTTCCAAGGCTCCTAACATGTCTTTCTCACGTGCTTTCGGATGACAACCCAGTCCCCAACTCTCAGGTTGTGTCCTTGGTTAGGGCTTACTGGCAGTGTGGTGGCCTCCACCTGCTGAGAAAAAGAGCGGGCCACATCAGCCAAACCTTTGCAATAATCCAACACCATATCATCTGTAATGTTGACAAGTGCATTTGCTTCCTCCTCTGGTAACCTCATTGCTCTGCCCATGAGGATCTCATGAGGTGACAGTCCTGTCTTCCTGTAAGGTGGGTTTCTCATTGATAGCAACACTAAAGGCAATGCATCAGGCCATTTCAATTTCGTAGCCGCACACATCTTTGCAACTTTTGACTTCAAGGTACCATTGATGTGTTACACTACACCTGATGCTTCAGGGCGGGAACTACAATGCAACTTCTGCTCAATGTTCAATGCTGCACACTGTAATTTGATTACTTCATTGTTGAAGTGACTTTCCCTATCTGATTCTAAGAAATCGGAAACTCGAAACGGGGTATCAGTTTCCTAAGCAATAGTTTTGCTACTGTGAGACTATCATTTCTTCGTGTAGGGTAAGCTAAAATCCAGTGACTAAAGATGCATACAATCACCAGCACATATCTCAAACCTCCACACACAGGCATCTCAATAAAATCCATTTGCATTCTACTGAATGGACCTCCCACTCTCCCAATGTGGCTCAAATTAACCACAGTCCCTTTCCTTGCGTTTAATTGTAGGCAAGTAACAAATTGATGGCAAACTGCTTCAGCAACTTGTCTAAACTTAGGGTTGAACCAACCATGTTTGAATAGACGAACCATGGTATCCCTCCCAATATGTGCTTGACCATGATAGTACCTCGCCATTTGAGACAATAGGCTATTTGGCAAAGCCAAATGACCCCCCTCAGAGACCCACAATTCATCCTGTCTTTGTACACATTTCATTTTGCTCCATGAACGTTTTTCTTCCCTGTCAACATTATTCTGTAATGTTTTCAATTCTTCCAAAGTGTCAATTATTTTCAATGCATAACTTGTACAAGTTTCATCTTCTTCGGGTAACAGTTCCCACTTGTCTTTGAATGATATAGGGTTCAATGCGCAAAACCTTGCGACTTGAACTGCATATCCATTTGCCAATGACACATAGTCCTGCGACTTCAGATGTGCACTGCATTTCACCGAAGCAATTTTTTCAGGCATTTCAATAGCATGTAACCATTCTTTAATCCTCTCACAATTTCTCACTGGTGAACCAGAAGAGGTCAGGAAACCTCTCTGTGACCACAACTGACCAAAATCGTGGACTATTCCAAATCCAAACTGGCTATCTATATAGATTGTAACTTTTAACTGAGCAGAAATATGGCACACTCTAGTAAGGTTAACGGTTCGGCTACTTGAGCAGAATACATTCCTCGAAGCCAAGAAGCTTCCAAGGTACTGGTAATTGTGCACACAGCATATCCTGCTCTTAGTGTTCCTGTATTGTCTTGCAGACAAGAACCATCACCCAAAATAATTTGGTTGTTTTCTTTCAATCGTGTATCTCTAACGTCAGGTCTCGGCTTTGTGCACAAATTAGTTACTTCAAGAAATCATGTTCAACATCTTCCTCTTTTTCAATTTCAGCCTTTTCACTTGGAAGTAAGGTTGCCGGGTTCAGCACTGATTATCTTTTCAATGACACATTTGGTATCCCCAAAAAACTCGTTTCATATCTAGTCAACTTTGCACCAGTCAAATATTGGGTTTTCGTCCTTATTAGTAGAATCTCAATAGAGCGAATAACCATTACAGTCAGGGGATATCGCATCACAATGCCCTCACACAGTTTAAAGCTTTGACCAACTGCGGCAACTGCACGCAAACAACCCAGTAAGACTGCTGCAACTGGGTCCAAAGTAGCTGAACAGTATGGTACTGGGCGGTTTATGCCTTCATGGCCCTGTGTCAATACAGACAAAGAACATGCATCACGCTCATGACAAAACAATGTGAAAGGCTTTGTGTAATCAGGCATACCCAATGCTGGAGCCCTGCACAAACTCTCTCTCAATTCAGTGAACACTTTCATTTCATCCTGATCTAACACTATGGGATCAGTGACTTCCTTATGAGTCAGCTTCTGCAATGGTCTTGAAATGACTGAAAAATTTGGAATCCATTGGCGACAATAACCCACCCTTCTAAAAAACATCCTGACATCTCTCTGTGTGGTTGGGGGACTTATCTGCAATATCGTCATAATCCTTCCTCTGGATATCTTTCTTGAACCCTTCTCAATCTGGTGACCCAAATACTTCACTACTTTCTGACAGTACTGCAATTTCAGCAGAGACACTTTATGACCATTATTTCCCAAGTGGTTCAACAGGGCAATTGAATCATACTTGCACTCATCTCAGGTCAATTGGAAAGGCAATTCCGACAACTCCAAATTCTTTTTCAATATCTGATTGAATATGGAATGTGACTCTGAATACCCTTGAGGAATTTTGCACCAACAATCGACTCGATCCAGGAATTTAAAATAAAAGAGAAACTGGCTATCCTCAAGAAGAGGCACAGAGAGTCATGCTTGTGACAAATCGATGACAGTGAACCACTCGGCATCACATGGAATCTGGAACATTATCACAGCTGGATTTGGCACCACGGGACAACATTTGACCACAATCACATTTATTTTTCTCGAATCCTGAACAATCCGAACCTTCCCACAGGGTTTCTTCAAACCCATTATTGGTGAGTTACATGGGTTGCTCAATACTTCCTTCCAAACCCCCTGCTTTACAAAGTCTGCAATTATCTGAGCCACTTTCATCAGGACATCTTGCGGCATGTGGTACTGCGGAAGTTGAGGGAAAACTGCATTTGGTTTTATAGTGACTTTGACTGGCTCCACTACCTTTATTAAACCTACTTCTTTTCCTGTCAGAACCCTCCCCTTCTCCTTTACCATTCCCTGCAAATCAGAATGGAGCTCTTTCACTGGGAACATCCAGAAAAATAAATTCAAAGGGTACTCTTCATTTGTAGTTTCACACTCTATTTCTGGGGCTTGTTCTTCTTCATCATCACTATTCATTAGAATCTCAATTCCATCATTTGAGCAAGTAATCAAACATTTTGTTTTACACAGCAATTCTCTTCCAGTAGGGATACCGAACTTGAATCACAGACTGCAAATTTATGCAATCCCTGAAAATTGCCAATCTCGATTTAGACTGGATATGTAACATGGTTTGTCAAATACTAGTTTGCTACCCACACAACTTGTACTGTTCTACCTGAAGAGGGCAAATTTGGAACTTCTGCAATTCTCACTCTAGAGCGCATAGCTCCTGTGTTAACCAAGAATGAAACTCTGTGACCCATAACCTTTCCCTTCACATAGGGTCCTCTCTGGTCTATTTCTAAGGAAGTCGCAAGCACACATGGCTCCTCATCTGAAATGTCACTTGTTCATTTATCATTTATTCCATTCTCACTGTGTAACGGGAATTGGTGCACTGTATTTACTATTCCTGTTTTGCTTCTGTCCTGTGACATGTTGAGAAAGCATCATCTGTTGCTGCTCCATCGGGGCTTGAGGTATTTGAATTTGCTGTCTAGGCACCATGGCAACCTGCTGCTGCATCGGCTGCAACTGTGGCACTTGTGCACAGGGCATTTGCACCTGCTGCATGGGTTGAATATTTTGTATTTGATTCACATCATTCTGAAGATTTGGATTGGGACCTCTCACTCTCGGTCCTCTCACATTCTGGAATGAGTTGATGTCATTTACTCTGCTGAACAATACCTTCCTGCACCATCATCGGACGCTCCCGTTTCCAATGTCCCACTGCTCCGCAAATGTGACATGGCAATAGCTTCTTTATTCTCTGCACATCATTCAGAACCACTACAATATTTAAGTTTGGACCACGATTCATATTGCCTCCATGACCTCTACATCTGAGGCTGAAACATCATATTTGCCTGCTGCTGCTGTGGTAATTGCTGTGAAAAATTCCCTTGCACTCCTGTTTGAGCTGCTTTAATCTGCATCACCATCGTCTTCTCTTTCAACTTTTTCTGTTTCAATTCATTTTCATCACTACAGTATTTCGCATACTGCAACACTTCATCAATCGGTTTGACTTGCCAGCAAATCAAATGACTCTTAATCATCTGGCTAATTTCAGGTCTCAATCCTTCCACAAATCTGAACACAAAATTAAGCATGTCTTTCACCTCTATTGTTTCTGTACCACTCTAATGCTTGAATAAATTCCTGCAATAGTCTCTCATAATACATCATGCATCAACTCTTTTGGTTCCTGAGCTGCCCTGTCGATTCTCTGCCAATCAATCAATCAATCAATCAGGAATTTGTAAAGCGCACTACTCACCCATGAGGGTCTCAAGGAGCTGAGGAGGGTGGGGGAAGAAAAGGAGGAGGTGCTGCTACTGCTCGAACAGCCAGGTCTTGAGAAGTTTCCTGAAGATAAGGAGGTCTTTGATCTGGTGCAGGTGGGCGGGAAGAGTGTTCCACATTTTGGTGGCGAGGTGCAAGAATGATCTACCGCTGGTTGTTGTTCTGCAGATGCAAGGGACAGTTGCGAGGGAGAGGTTGGCGGAGCAGATATACGGGGTCAGGGTGTAGAAGGAGAGCCATCTGTTGAGGTATTCTGGTCCGGTGTTGGTCAGTGCTTTCTGAGCATGGGTGAGGAGTTTGATTCTCTTGTTGATTGGGAGCCAGTGCAGGTTTCTCAGGTGGTCTGTGATGTGGCAGTGGCAGGGGATGTCCAGGATGAGGCGTGCAGAGGTGTTCTGGATGCGTTGAAGCCTCTTCTGGAGTTTGCCCATGGTTCCTGCGTAGAGGGCAATACTGTAGTCCAGTTTGCTGCTTACGAGGGCTTGGTGACTGTTCTTCTGGTTTCAGTGGATCTTTCGGAGCATGCAGAGAGTGATGAAGCAGGAGGAGGAGATGACGTTGACTTCGCTGGGTCATGGATAATGAAGAGTCCAAGATGAACCTAGGTTGAGTGCGCTTGGGAGAAATCCTCGATTTCAGAAACTCAATCACCTTATAGTAATATTTAATTACCTCATTAGACAGTACATCTGTGTTCTTGTCTCACTCCGGTTCACTTGTTCGCCAGTCTACACTCCTCTTACACTCGATCCACAGATCAGCTAGAACCACTACCTCTAGTAATGTGTTCAAGTCTTCCCACAGATAATTCACAAGTTTCACGGACCTGTCTCTTAATTTTGGATAATCATTTGAAAATGATAGAATATCACTTCTGCTCCAAGGGACCTGAACTAAATTTCCCCGTGGAATCTCATTGGTAAAATTTTAACCGGATCTATATCCTGCTGCACATTTTCAGTCAGCTCCAAAGAATCCCTTTTTCTCTCGTCTCTTTTCTTTACCCATCTGTGTTCCCATTTGTCTAATGCTCCCCAATTCTGAGCACTTTAAAGCAATTCCTTCAGGTGTGCCTTCATTCCGGCAGATCTCATGTTCAAAATCTTTTGCCTCAAAATCTAATCTGTAACTCCTTTTCAAATGTTTTGTTTTCTTAATTTCTGTGCAGTATTTCTCTGCCAAATCTGCTAACCTCTGATGCACCTTGCTCACCTCTCTTGTAATTTGTGGGCACAGGTATCTCAACTGTCCCTCTGTGTAGGATTCTAACCTATTAACCCCCATAGTTCCTTCAATGAGTTCTCCCGCTTCCATGCTTAGCCTAGCACAATTCAAATACTCCTCTCCTTTAGGGGCATTCTGCGGGGTATTCAGCTTGTCTAACCATTCAATCAATTGCTGAGCTGTCAGTCCTTGTAACAAAATGTTACTCGCTTGGACCGGTGGCACTTGCAGTGCAACTGCATTCGGAGTCTGCAGTGTCATTAATTTCAGTTTCTGGCTAACATCTGGCCCTGTCACCATATCTGGAAGTGCAACAAAAGGACTAAGGTGTAGCAATGATCTGGATCCATCAAAAGTCTGACCCACAGGAGAGACTACCTGAACATGTTCATTATGTCCTCACCTCATTAGGTTCTGGGACACCTCTCCCTGTTCACTCACAGTCATGTTTCTTTTGTGCAATTAATGGTACCGCTGGACCAACAGTAATAGGTAGCGTTATAGCATCTGGGGCTGCTCTGGCACCTACACTCTGTGGGAGAGTAACTCCCATATTCTGATTCATCATCAGTGTCATATCTGACCCTGTCCCTGTCACTGGAGTAAACCTTGGCATTACCTGCAGCTGCACTTGGGGCAAAAAAATCAGAGTAGGCTCAGTCTGAACCAATACTGGTCTCGGAATCACCTACTCCGTGGGCACCACTAAGTTCGAAGTCATTTCCATAATAGGCACATCAGGATAAATTCTCTGCACCTGTGGTGATTGCATCTGGGTCTGCAATACAGGAGTAGTAGGTACATTAAGACCACTTTGCACCACAGTCTGTGTCAGGTTAGCATTAACAGGTCTCACTGTCCCATTAACCTGTGTCAGGGCTGTCGGATCAACATTGGTACTTGGACTACTCTCATGTACTGTTTATGGCAGTGGTCAATTTCTCAATAACTGTGTAAGGAACTCATCATTGTCCGATTCCTCCTCTACATTTGAAGACTTTCTAGCCTCCTTAGTCTCGGACGGACTAGTTTTCTTAGTAGCTTTCTTTCCTTCCTTCTCATTTTCCTTCATTATTTCCGGAAACAACTTAGTCCCCTGCAAGGTCTCCATTCTCCATGCTTTCTGAACACAATTCCATCTAGCCTCCGCTCGAGTCTTTTCTGCCTTTCTCATCCTCTGCCCAAATTTCAATTTCTGTTGCTGTCTGGCTACCAGCTCCCAAATCGCCAATACCTCAAGCTGTGCTGGTCTCGGAAGGGGCTTCGATTCATATAGCGCCATCCATAAATGCTCAAAAACCCTCAAATTGAACATCCCATTTATAGGAAATGCTAAGTTCCCATCTTTCTCTGTCAATTTGTACCATTGCTTTAACCAAAGACATGACGCAACACCTCTTTCTTCCATTACAATGTAAGCTGGTGTATTCTCTGCCGGGGTGGTCTTGCCTATACTCGCTGTAATGTATGTATCTTCCCTTAGGGAACTTTTTAATGCTGTGAAAAATGTCATATTTTCTACCTTTTGTTATTCAAAATCAAATCAGGAAGTGACTTTTAATCCCAAGATTCCTTTCACCTACGTTCTCAACCAATTGCCTCTCATGGACAGCTGCCAATCCATTTGCGACCCTTCTCACTAAATGACCTATCCCAGCGCGGCTCCAATGACATCACACTCACACGCACTGCAGCTGACAAAGTCTTGTGGCGCGTCCTCCTAAATTACAATTCACACAAAACTAATGCAAATATTGCGAGCACTAATCAAAAAACAAAAAACAAACACAAATCTGCTGGTTTCAGAAACCTTACGGATTTTTCACTGATGGCTCTTTCCACACTTACAGCTACTCCTTCTTTCTCAGTCTCCCAGATTTGCAAGCAAAATTCAACCCACAAATTCTACTCCCAACTGATCAATGGGTCTGTCCTGGTGCACATAGAACTCGCCAAATCTCAGTCAAAGTTTTCTGACATTCACTTTAACTTACACAGTGACTTGTTGACCACGCCCAATCAACCTACTAAACCAGACAAATTATGGCATAAACCCAAGTGTCTCATACACTTTTTCAATATACTCCGGAGTCTTAGACCATGCAGGGTCCATACATAAACAACCACGTGGACATTTTTTTGCACAAAGCATCACACACATATAAAGTTCGATGACTTCCCTACTCTCATACAACAGAGTACACGCACTCCTACTACAACTTCATTTGGAGTGTGCAAACTCCCTAAAATCCTCACAAAACCTCACAGTTCACCTGTGATTTGCATAAGCTGTGCAAGCACAACCTATTTCATTCACATATCACTAGAACACCTGGAATATCCTCAACACCCATTAGCAGGATCCAGGATCTGGGAAAGTCTTTTCTGGGCTTAAGGGAACATAATTTTCTCTCCAATTATCATCATTAAAAAAAACAAAATCCCAATTTCAATAATAATGGTTCCCAAAAGTACCAACTCATCAAACTGCTACCATCTCTGGGAGCATCTGTTACTGTGTACTGCACGTCTATGGTAATTCTCCTAAGGAGACAAACCATCACTCTCTTTGTCTCTCTTATCACTCTGTACTGGACATCTATGGCAAGCTCTTAAGGAAACTAACCATCCTCTGCTACCGTCACTGTTAGCGTGCCTGACCTTAGTAAGTAAGCTTACAAGGGGACGCAAATAGGTCGAAGAACCTTTTGATTTGCAGCTAAGATGTTCCTACCATAACTCCAGTACATAATCAATAATCAATACACAATAATCAACAATTATTAGTAATTAACAAAATCAATATTGGAGTCAGTAATTGTCACGCACCATGACCTTTCAGCCATGAATAACCACACCAAAAGTTTAGAATGTTTATTGCCCTGTATTAACAAGGCTAAAGTTGCGTAGATTAATCTCAATATCAAATGGAACACATACAGAAACAAAACTGGTTGTCCAAAGCAGCGGAAGAAACACAATCTAATCAAAGCTTGAACTACAACACATTCTAAGGCTATGGTGCAAATCAATAGCAAAGTCAGCTGTGTCAATGAAATGAAGTACATGAAGTTTAGCAGAGAAGTTCATCAAGCATTAGTCCCTGGTATCATAAATTGGGATCCCTAACTAATGTCAGATTAGCATAAGCATGTTGGGCTTCAGGTAAAACAATTTTAGTAGCACAAATTTGGAAAAACATCTAACTATGGCTCTATCAAAACAGTATAGTTGGTACCTTGTAAGAAAAAGAGAATCTGCATGATAATCACAATTCAGAATATACCTCTCCTCAGGGTGGATCAGCAAAGCAGAATCAGTTTTCCTCCTCCGGGCATCAGTCTATCAGCAAAGCATCAAGCTTCAGCATCAGAATTTAAAAAGGGCAAAGTCATTAATCATTAAAGTTAAGCACGTCTCTAGTAAAGACGCATAAGAAAGCAATAACCTTTCGGTCAGGAAAATATGGGCAGTAAGTTGTCTTCTCTCAGAACGAGTGAGTGATACTCTTCTCTCTCTGCGACATTGTTATATTAAAGTCACCTAAACTATCCCCTAATTCCCTATTGGTCAGTTAATTGTATGTTCACACTCTGTCCAATAAAACTACTATGCCAAATCTATGAATTCTAATATTTCTCTGTTCTCATATTGTTGATTGGTTCGCCTTGCGATGTTCTCTTTTGGCTTGTCAGGTAACAATATTGTTGCAGCTTCTAATCTAATCAGTATCTTCATTGTTTTTGTCCTGGGAAAGTCAGTCTCACACACATTCCCATAAAATGTTGCAGTAGCAAGAACATCATTTTTTATCAGTCCATTCACACGAAAAACTTCAGTTATGAGCACATTTAAACAATACAATAGACATTTCACAGTTTAATTCACTTGGTCAGCATTTTTATTAAACGCTAAGAGATACAGCTTTTCATGAGGCCTGGCAAAATTAGGCCCAGACACTTGCTAAGTTAAGGCCTACAATTGATAAAGCTAAAGCTAAACTCATAACCTTCAATATGACATATTGCTACATTAGTTTAACATATATTCAACATTTCATAAGTATTAATCATTGATTAGTACACTTCGTTAACATTGGTGGCCATTCTTCGTGATCACATTTTCAAATGTGTGCATTATGTTTTTATGTTATTTCATTTTCTACATAAACTTATTATTCAAAATACATAAACACTCATTAATAATTTTTATTAAAACACCTGCGTTAGCACTCCCCTTTTGGACTCCATTAAACTATCTCAAAACCCTACAACGCCACATTTGTTTTATTGCACAGTAAACTGACAACTTGTTATAAAGGAAAGAGTTGTACAATCATCCAGTTTGGGAAAAGAATATGCCATAATCCATCAGTGTGGTAAATGCACCTGACTGCTGCCCAACACTTCACTTCAAACTTCCTTTATGGCTATCTTCGCCAAAGCTTGTATGCAACGAATCTCAGTCTTCTTCCTTTTGCAGGGGTAGCAGGTACCAAGTGAACTGTGAGGTCACTTTCTCAACTTGTAGTGGACATTCATACTTGAGGTGTTGACCATTCCCTTGAGTGTCCGCTTCCTAAGATTGGCTGTGTCTTTAGAGAGGAATGCCTATATTAGTGAAAAGGAGATGAGGTTGAATACATACACATTTCAGCTGTCACCAGTAATACACTTGTACTACCCCTCATCTACTCTTAAACGACTGCCACTAAAATGTATTGTTAATGAAAAGTATTCATCATTTCCAGTTGACTCTCTGTGTCCACCAGGGTGTGCCACATTTTATAAATATCACTTTCATTAGCCTGATAAAGATACAATTATGCCATTTGCTTAATTGGATACAGGTATTTTTTCAACTTTGGTATGGTAATCTGAGGATTTGTGGTCTGTTTACAGTGACTGGAGTCTGTAGTTTAATATGAGATAGGAATTAATGTCCTTTTCTCCCATTATAAGTTGCAAACATCTCATTAAAATCTTTTATACTCCATTTTCTACAATGATGTCAAGGTTATCGGAAACCTGAAATAAGTGTGCAAGTGATCCTTTGAAGAATCTTCACAAAAAGGTCCTGATATTATAAAGTTGTTGAGCATTTGCAAATTCTCTGATTCATTCAGAGGGCTTGTGAATGCCCAATCCCTTTTTCTAATGTACCAAATCCATTTAGCTATTCAGAAAATGTTTTTCTGAGTCGCTAAGTGTGATTAGAAATAAATACCAAACCTGAGATTGGAAATGACATGTTTAAAGCGTCTCTTCCATACTGTGAGTCCGTACTCTATGTATTAATGGTTTCAGACCATAATCCTGGGAGAAAACCACTGATAAGTTAACACCCTAATAGTTGGGGTAGTAACTCATTTACAAATAGATGGGGTCCCTTTGGCCAGTTTCCCTTTGTGAATCGCCGCTGCCGCTTCAGGTGAGTAGGCAGTGGTAAAGTGAAAACTTTTTTTTAACAGCAGACTTGATTATTTTAAGAAAAACAGGCTACTTTAAATACACACATTTTCACAATGGAAATACAAATACAGACATGGTGGTCTGCTGTTAAAGCATAAGTTACGACATGGGGTACGCACAATATCATCATGCCTGACAGACAGCAAGGCACAATGAATATGGCACTCAGCTGAGGGATTAGACCTGTAAATTGGCCCAGACCGCCATATGTCAAGTGGCATGCAAATGGTGTTTGTGAAAGGAACCAATTGTAAATTATAAAAATGCCTTGCCAATACCTAGGCAATAGTTTTCTTTTTTGAATGTCATGAATGACTACATCCATTTGATGATCATGCTTTATCAGTAAGATGGTAGTCATCGTTTACAACAGCATCTGATACAGAAACAGGGCAGAACAAAGGTGTACAAAGATGTTTGTTTGACAGAAAAGCAAAACATTGTCTGACAGAAATATGATGCCCTAAAAATCGTTCAAGAAATATCGGTTCATTGGGTGGACATTTCCTATTAATAACTCAAAAACAGCAATATTTTTGTAAAAGATTTGTAGGTCTGTCTGGCTATGTGTGACTACTACCACATACATAAGTCAATTGCTGTAACTTTAATTAAACCTATAAATACGTTCTGTGCTATTAGGTCAGAGCAAAATACAGACCTCGAAAAGCCAGGATAGCTGTATCGTGTTACATTAAAAAACCTTCAATTAAACTTTCATTTCCTTTCTGGTGATAGAAAAATATATTTATTTTTAAATTCACATCACAGATATCAGTGATGCTGAAAGGAATGCATTATCATTGGATTTTCCCAAGATTTTTGCAAAGGTATAGGATGAGAGAACATGGCGGCTGATTAAACGCCAGCCATGGGACACCGCAAGGATGGCTCTAATTTTGATGCCCTGCTTTCCTGTCAATAAATGTAAATTAAGCTACTTTAAATGTTCTTTTTATTGAGATTGAAAGTGTGTACAAATAACATATTTATACCTTTATTTCACCTGGTTAATGAACTTAGATTTAACAGCCCTGTATATGCATTCCTGTTGGTGTCAGGCATTACTCTGTACTCTGCAGCAGGAGCGACAGAGACATTGCCAGGATTCCTCTCCACAGTGGCATCGGTAGAGACTGCACTGTCAGCAGGCAGATAAGAGGCTTCTTCGGCAACTCTACACAGACATTGCCTAATTCTCTTCATATCAACAAGTGGGGATAGGAGATGTAGTGATTGCATACAGTAGTAGGGGGAAAATACTAAAAGTAAAAGGGGTGATTAAAAGGCTCACAGGAAATAACTTTCAGTCTTCTTCCACCAGGCATGTAATAATGAAAGGGCCTAGACTAAGATCATCAAGTAGACATACATATCCTGGCACACTCCACCCTACACTACAG
Source organism: Pleurodeles waltl (assembly GCF_031143425.1). Taxonomy (NCBI): domain Eukaryota; kingdom Metazoa; phylum Chordata; class Amphibia; order Caudata; family Salamandridae; genus Pleurodeles; species Pleurodeles waltl. Next base: position 763,058,995 of record NC_090439.1, on the reverse strand, counting down.
ACAACATTAGGAATAAACTGATATGCATTAAGATTTGCAGGAATTGGAAAAATAAAAAACAAATATAAAAGAAGCCCTCCGACATAGGGTAAAGATATTTACAGTAAAAAATTAAGCTGGTGTGCACATCACTTTCTCCCCTGGACATTTAAACAAAAAAATAATTTAGAAGAGGGACTGGATACATGGGGGTTAGAACTCATATAAGTCCTGCTGCCTCGTTCAGTACTCTCTTTTACAATAAGGAAGCAAAAGAGGAAATTTAATATAGAAGGTAAGGGCCCTGGAGGGCTGGGGAAACAGAATGAACATCGGGGAAAGGACCCTCAGATAGTCACACTCAGATATTAGTTAATCAATGTGAGCCTGTACTAGAAGAATTCACAGATAGTTCTTTCCCAGATAACCCCACTGTGAACATGTTTGAAATATGTCAGGCATTCAAAGAAGAGGTAACTGGGAAGGCAATAATATATGAGAATCATTCCATCAGATCAACACATTAGGGTTTGCTTTTCTGATGGTGCCTCAAAGGAAGCCTATTCTAATCAAACCTCTTAAGAATTATTTTTTCTAGATCTTAAAGCAGAGATCAAATCAAGGTTGAAGATCACATGCAAATCTGAAGCAGATTCAAAGGTGCTGCCATACTCTGGAATTCAAGTTAGATGACTTGTCAGCAAGGATTACATTCTAGAAGACAATATAGAGCGAGTAACCCTTGACTTATACAATAGTATCAAGAGATAGAAAAACTGAAACTGCAAAATATCACATTGATGTGTGACTTTGAGGGGGTTTTAAGACAGAATAATTTAAGATGTTTAAATGTTCCAGAAGGAGTTGGGGATAATGATCTGAAAGGCTTTGTTGTCAAGATCCTGAAGGAAATAGTACTAAAAGATTACCTGGAAGTTAATGTTGAGGCAGAAATTCAGAGGGTCAACTGAGATCCATTTAAGCATGACCCTAATTGGAAAACGTAAAGACAAGTTGAGGAAATGTTCTTACTCTTTCTGTCAAAAAGTGAATACTGGGAAATACACTGAGGGCAAAAACATTGCCCTATTATACTTTTACTTACCTGATAAGGTTGGATATTGGCAGGGCATCAACATAGCAAATAGATAATTGGGGAACACAATAGAGGAACTGGAGAAACTAGGAGCAAAAGCCAAAATAAAGTTTCCAGCCATGTTAAAAATAATGTAAAATGGGAAATGTTTAAATTTGAAAAGCAGAAGAGATGGACAAACTGGTTAAGAAAATATGAACTACACTGAGTTTTTAAACCTTTAAATAGGAGCGAGAGAAAGAGTGTAAAGTATGTATAAAAGATTCAGGGGCTGAATATGAGTTTAGCGGTCTGACTGCCCAAACTTTAATACGGCAGTGGGGGGGTGGATTTCTAGCTGGTGGCCTCCCCACAGTTGTATTATGATGTTTCTGCCAGGCTGACCAGCGGAAACAGTGCAGAGACATTGGCCTTCGCTCCTTCAGAGCTTTGAGGACCATGCTGTCATACACAGCACCCTTGGAATGTGCACTGTCTGCCATAGTAGACAGTCCACATTCCGAGGGGCCTGACACAGGGACCCCTGCACTGCCCATGACATGGTAGTGGTCAGTTAAGGGGCCCCCCTGCGGGCCAAACTCTGCCTTTCTGCCAGCCTTTTCATGGCTTTCCATAGGACTGCCAAACTTGGAATCAGGCCCTCATTTTGAAGCTGAGCCATCCCATGGATTCCTTCCAAAAGCTATTTCTTTATGTAGGAGGAGGGTTCCCTTGGGAGGGATAGCATTAGGTTGGGAGGTAAAGGGAAAATTATATAAAAACATTCTCAACACATCAGAAAAAATATGAAAAAGAAGAAGCATAGTAATTAACAGCTATTGTATGATAAGCGGGAAGAAAAATTGCCATATGTTGAATAATAAGAGAACCAAGGTGGTAGCCTGGAAAGTTAATGGTCTCCTTAGAGGAAAAACACAAATCTAATGTTCCATCATATAAACTACCTTAATGCCTAAATTATCATACTTCAAGAAACACGCTTAGAGAGAGGAGAATCTAAAGATTGATTTAATAAATGTAGTTGAGAACAAGTAATGGGGCATAAACCATACTGGTTAGAGGCAGTGACCAACCCAATACCGTTTGGAACAAGGGTCTCAATGCACTTTTAAGTGGGCATTGCTGGGCAAGTTTAAGAAGCAAACTTAACAACAGACCAGACAAAGCCTCAGTCGCTGTATTTTGTAATGTTTAGAGTTGGCTGCTAACAATATTTTCTTCATTCATTAGCTTGAGCTTTACTTACAAAGAACCTACTTGTAAAGGAATGAAAAATCATTGGGGTAACTCTTGACATCGAGCTTGCCAATATTCACATTGAGGAGAACCTTCTACCATCACTGAAATGCAAGCATGTAGATTTGGTTTTAGATTCCTATGCCACAGCAAGAAAACCATACATTACTTCAAATCAGAAAGGTCATGTAAAATGGATTTTTTTTAGATTTAGATCAATGCACATTCCAATTTCCCAATGAGAACGGTGGAGTACATCCTGCCCTGGTTCTTTGGGATGCAGACCTTGTGGTTATACGGAAGACTCTATAGAACATATCATTTGCATATACTCAAAGCTCTTGGCCATTTGGAAGAAATATAATTGGAATTATTTTAGAGGAAATAGCATAAAAACAATAGAAGGGGTCCGCTAATTTTTGTTTTAGTACTTACAGCAACTCCTTTATTGGCAACTTAATGAAATTCCTAGATCTAACTTATTCTTAACTTAAAAAGCTAATCACAGTTAGTAGCATTATTTTTCTATCATTGTAAACAGCAAACAACTTTTCATATTGCATTATAGTGGTATTTTGTAAGGGAGTGCGTATATAATAGAAGCAACTGTAACATCTAGTTTTAAATGTTTATGTAATTCTTTATTTTGGCAATTTTATCGAGGTTTTAGATTAATCATTTTTATCTGAAATAAGCTAGATGGATGAAACTGTCTAATCTACTAGTTGATGTAAACACTCCATCACTATTTATTTGTATTGCATAAAAATTTTAGAATGGGATATTAGATTTTCTTAGATTTTGGATATATTGTAATCAATGATTTATACAATAAAATGTTATTAATGCTTATTTACAGATTAACTAGTTTGCATCCCTTCATAGACCAATGCTTCGTTTCTCCTAAAAATTAAAGCTGTGATAGTTCATGCTGTTTCTTTGTTCAATTACATTGAATGTACGGATGAAGTAGCAAACCTCACCTCCATAACTTATGAAAGTTATAAAGAAACTATTATTCAAAATTCCACACACAAAAAGTGTGTGAAATACATCTGTAATTCCTCCTTTCAGCAGAAAAAGTAAAACAGATTTTTTTGAGGAACAATATCTTAAAAAACTATTTATTTGCATGAAATTCCACTCACCAGACATGTTTTACAAGGTCCATAAACCTTGTAAATTGCAAAGTTGGGAATGTACACTGCTTCACCAGCAGAAGATTAATATTGCAGTCATGCATTTTGATTTTTATGTGACTAGGTATTTCTGTCTTTTGCTGTAATGTGCACATTGGTTCCCATGTGTCTGTGTTGGCAGGAGTATGTCCAGAGCTCCGTGCTTTGATTTTTGGGTCTTCCATTTACAGTCATCCTTTCATTCATTGCATTCACTTAATTTGAATATGATCAGAAAATAGGAACACATGAATTCCTTCAATGTCAGCATACCCCATCTGTAGCACTAATAAATGAATAGCATGCTTTAAATAGATGGATCAGCATTTAAAATACTTAAAAAATGGAAGAGTTCACTGCACATCATCCAGGCTTATAAAAGGCAAATTATTCAGTCCTGATTAGTTCTGATTCAGTGTTTTGTGTATAGGATTCGAAAATCAAACAGAACAGGAATGAAAAGTTTACATTAAGTCTGGAGAAGGATCGCTAGCTTCATGAGGCAGCTTCCATTGGTGGTGTACTGCTCAGGAAAAAGTATATGCTGAACTGTGTGGGGAAAGAAAGCCCTGTGGTCAATCATGACTTGATCTGTTGCAGGGTTTACAATTAACTCAACAAAGATTAAGTTACGTGTAAGCAGTTATTGCATCAACATCAGCTATTATTGGCTGGGTTGGTTAACTAGTGGCCAAAACACTGGATGATAAATGACCAGCGTACATAGAGCCTATGTCACTCATAGAAATGGAAGAAAATAAGAAAAACAATTCTACCATCAATACCCAGAAAGAAGTAGAAGCTGGTTTCTATAGACTCGGAGATGCCACTCCTTGTGGGCCATACTCTATAGTCGTGAAGTGTTACTACTGGAAACACCCTAAAATACTTCCACAGTGCCTAGTGAAATTAACCAACTTCAAACATAGATGGACAAGTAGTAAATATTATGGTGATTGAAAAGGAGGGATAAGTTGATGTGGACTCTGTAGCAATAACATATGCACAACCAAGCATACCTGTCCCAGAAAACACTGAAAGTTTATTCTACTGAAGACCTAGAAACCAATTGAACCCTGAAACAGAAGTGTCAGAATGCAAGTCAAATTCATGGAATATGAGCAAGCCTATAAATTTGAAGTACCAATAACAAAATTTGAACTGGCAAAGCTGGAGGATTGAGATTAGATATACAATGGAGATATAAATTACAGATTCTGGATTGTGCTAGTGATCGTCACATTTCCAATGTGACGGGCAGTGATCATGCTTCTAATTCAAATGGTGCATGTGGAATACATTCCAAAGTAGCTTCAGGTTTTGTGCAATGAAGCAAACAAGAAGAATTACACTGACTAGGAGTGTATCTTCAATAGGTTTAACAACCCCCACAGCAAGATGGTAGCTGATGGAAATGAGTAGGTCACATGAGGACAGGACCAGCAGAGAATGTACAACTAAGTGACAAGTATCTTTCATCTCAATCTAAATGATATCCTATCACCAGGACATTTTTCCACTAAATGGGATAAAGACACCAGGAAGAACTTCCTTGCAAATTGTCAACCCTATTCTTCTTTATATGATGATGAATTACGCCTTAAAACAAACAGGTTTTGGGGAATGAGCTTTTATAAAAGAAACATTGAGTAGTTCTTGCACAATTCATATGATACACAAAGGTTGCTTTAATTGCATTGGGAACACTGCCCCATCCAGATGTGTGAGCATAAACCTGGGATAATGGCAAAATTCCTCTGCTTCAAAGTTCCATAAAAAATATAGGCTTGATCTACACAATTAATTCTACAATAGGATTTTCACAAAATTGACTTGTGATAATCCATTCCCCTGTGTTTTTAAATCAGTATGTTGAAGAGGGTTTTTTGAAATTGGCCGAAAGTTATGAGTGGATAGGGAAAATTGGAATAACAGATCAAACAAACATATGCTTAATTTCTAGCGTTCTAATACCATTAAAAATGTATATTTCTGATTGTCACAATTCAGCAAACAATTAGTTGAATTTTTGCCCGAGTTAGGGAATTGCAAACGTTGATTGACTGAATTATTCACATTACCATGGTTGCAAGTGGAAAAATAGCGAACAGTTGTGAAATGAATTCTTTCATTGTGGATGGTACTTTAAAAAAAACTACTCTAAGAAAGCATGCATTTGGAATTTACACAGAACTTTGGTGTCACCAAAGACCCACTAAAGGAGTTGTAAGACCATAAGTACCAGGATTCCTTTGAGGCTGCAGTTGAGTTTTCTAAGTATTCGGACATTCATTCAGAAGCAAATAAAAAGGATCTTCAGTATGGTAAGGTTCCTTTTATTATGCATAGTACTGGAATTATCTTTTGGACTAATGAATATCTTCTTGCCATACTTATGAAACAATTTGAGATATTTAATGAGAATATAAATGTAACTGTTTTCCTTGAGGCCCGCAACAGAAGAATATATCAAAAAGGTATTCAATACAGTACCAGTTATGGCGCTTATGCAGAAATAAAAGAACTCTGTGGGAGAGTCAGCTAGACGAACTAAAGAAATTGATACTGAAAACATTAAAGGTAGACTCAGAATAATAGATGGAGACATACGAATGGTGAAAAAAGATACATTCAGTTTCAGAACTGATAATTGCTAAAAAGTTACGGATAAGAGCAGGAACATTACAAAGCTATATTTGCTTTGCAGTCTTCTTTAAAGATGCTGGAATCACACAAAGTGCCATGGAACCTTATCAATGACTCCATAATATGTGAACTTTAGGGTATAGACTCATACTGAAAAAACCATGAACTCCACCCACTTAGGCTCCCCCACAGACCCCTGCCCCCACCATATTTTCAACAAGGCCAGCCCAATCATCGCTCCCCAGCTCCGCGCCGTAATGAACAGCTCCTTTGACGCCGCAACCTTCCCAGACACCTGGAAGCACGTCGAAGTCAACGCGCTCCTCAAAAAACCCAAAGCAGACCCGGAAGACCTCACAAACTACCACCCCATCTCTCTTTTCCCCTTCCCCGCCAAGGTCGCTGAGAAGATAGTGAACACCTGACTGTCTCATTTCCTAGAGGAAAACAACGCACTCGACGCCTCCCAGTCTGGACTTCGCAAGAACCACAGCACTGAGACCGTCCTCATCGCCTGCACTGATGACATCAGAAGCAGAGTGGACAAGGGCGAGACCGTCGCTCTCATCCTCCTGGACCTCTCCGCAGCTTTCGACATTGTATGCCACCAAAATCTCCCTTCCAGTCCCCAGCAACCAAGATCATCTGCGGGGTCCCCCAATGATCCTCCCTCAGCACTACCCTCTTCAACATTTACATGGCCTGCTCGCCAACATCCTCCATCCCTACGGAATCACCATCATCTTGTACGCAGACGACACCCAGCTCATCATCTCCCTCACCAGGAACCCTTCCACCGCCAAGACAAACTTTCACGCCGGACTCCTCGACATCATTAAATGGATGACAGCAAGCCACCTCAAACTCAACTCCAACAAAACAGAAATCATCATCTTCGGCCCCAACAAGACAGTATGGGATGAATACCACCCTAGGACCACCCACAACACCCTCCACCCACGCACCAAGCCTCGGCATCATCTCAGACTCATCTCTCTCCATGTCCCAGCAAATCAACACCATATCATCCTCCTGTTTTAACACCCTTTGCATGCTACGGAAGACCTTCAAATGGATTCCCATAGAAACCAGAAAAACTGTCACCCATGCACTCATCAGCAGCAGATCAGACTACGGAAACACCCTCTATGCTGGTACCACAGCCAAGCTTCAGCAAAAACTCCAGCCAATCCAGAACTCAGCCGCACGTCTCATCCTCAACCTCCCACGCCACAAACACATCTCTGCTCACCTCAGATCCCTTCACTGGCTGCCCATCAGCAAAAGGATCACCTTCAAAGTCCTTGTCCACGCTCACAAATCCCTCCACAACACTGGACCAGCCTACCTCAACGAACAAGTGAACTTCCACGCATCTACTCGACTTCTCCGCTCCACTGACCTCACCCTCGCCACAGTCCCCAACATCCAACGCACCATCTCCGGTGCCAGATCCTTCTCCTACCTCGTCTCCAAGACCTGGAACTCCCCCCCACCAACCTACGCAAGACCCAGGACCTCCTGACTTTCAGAAAGCACCTCAAGACATGTTTTTTTGAGCAGTAAATGGCATTCTCCTCCCCTCCCCCCCACACCCAACAGCGCCTTGAGACCCTTTTGGGTGAGTAGTGTGCTTAATACATTTTTTGATTGATACTGGAGAATCTTAAGTAAACAAGACTCATATGTTGGTACTGATGTAAGAATTGTATTGACCCTATTTACTCCATATGAAAAGTCTACCATCATATGGTAATTCATTGGAGAGTGCTACAATAAGGTACTGTTGGAAAATTCAGTAATTTTTAATAGTTTGGGGAAAGTGGCATGTAATTTTAAGAATGCAAAAGCCACAAGAGCAACTCACAGACTTAAAGTGGTCAGGGGTATCGTATGTACAAACATCAGTGTCCAAGGCGGTATCATTACCACTAATAGTCATCTTTATGTAGATAGTTCTGAATCTTATCAACTAGCAGTCAATGAATATGAAATAAAGTTATACAGAATAGGACCATATATATATACAACAAAACAGTGTTATCAAAAGTTCTTTAAACAAACAAATGTGTATAAAAAAAGTGAAAGTTATATATAGGTAAAACAGTGCTTGATAATGTAAGTGATCACACGGTGCAAATGAGGTAAACAAGGCCAAAAGGAGCCCAGGAAAGAGAAATACCATTTTAAAATATGACAATAGACAAAAAGCCAATTATAATTTACATATTTTGATAAAACTGGCCACACTTTGTTACTGTAAAGAAATATAAAATTCATATTGTTTTGGAAAGAGTCTTTTCACCACATAGTGTTGATGAAGATAGTACCCTAAAGTGGTTGGAGGGTCAGAATTAGAACAGAGAAAATGTTTGCAAGCACGATTTTGTTCCTAAAACTATAAACATTACTAAATATGTTTGAAATAATCTCAGAATTTTTCATTGTTGGTATACAGTTGTGTCTTATAGTGATTTAGCTTTACAATTACTCAAAATCCAACAGCGATGATTCCTGGAAGATAAGGGATAAAATGAGAGTTAGGATAGAAATAAAATAGAAAAAGATAAGCAGCTAGGTGAGCGATATCACCTACTGCTTAAAGTGATAACTTTCATGAGCCCTGGTATTTGTTCTCTAGTCCTTTTAGGAAGAAAGAATCAGCCCGTACGTCAGCACATCTCTGACTTGGAATCTGAGCCCCATATTTATGGGCTTTTTGGGGCAGAGCAGCGCAGGAAGTCACCTTGCTGCGCTGTCCTGCGTCACAGGGAAAGGGCAAGAATATGCTATATCTAAAAGCATACCGCACATTCTTGTTCTTTCTCCTGGACTGGAGCCCTTTAGGTAGCCTAGCCTCATTGCAGGCACCCTTGCACCATGGTACAAGGGTGCCTATGTTGGATGCAGGCTTGTTTTTGCACAGGAAGGGGCACCTTCCTGCACAAAAACAATCCTGAGAGGCTTTTTCCTCTTTATATGTGCGCTGCAGAATGCAGCACACAGAGAAAGAGGAGAAAAAAGGGGAAATAAACATATTTCTCCTCATTATGCATCTCCTGGGTAGGCATATCATTTTGGAGCATTTCTAGGTTGACAAGTTCTTGTAAATCTCGGACTGTGTCAAAATCCCTGGATGTTGCGTCGGAACACCCACATACCACCTACAGAAATGCCTCCTTGGTGAAGAGGAATGTAACTTAGTGATTTGTGCTTAATGAAGCCATACCGGGCCACACAAACTGGCCTTGCGTGGCATCTAAATCTCACTTAATGTTTGCGCCACTCTTGCACCATGTTGCGTGCTGCTAGAGCAACGCAAACCAGGTCATAAATATGGCCCTGATTGTCTGAACATGAATATGCACCAATGGAAGCAAAAAGCTTCTAGCAAGGATAAAGACAGAGGAAGGTCCATGCACACGAGCTCAGTCTGTTTAGTCTCACAAACGGTGGATTGTATTGTATGCCTGGTGGAGAAGTAGGCACTAAAAAAATATGATCAGTCCAAGGCTCATGATCTGTATGCAGTTCGAGTGAGAGAGCAATTATCCATTTGAATGTTGAAAAGATCAGCAGAATTAGATCAAAGAGACACATAAATGGCAAAGACACATGAATGCAGATGCACTTGAGTGTCCTGTGTTGTGTGTCTGGAGGGAATGCACAAATGTAGATGTTGTCCAGACCAGACCTGTATTATAGACAGGCTGTCAGGCATTCAGGGCAGTGAGAGCAGAGAAATGCCAACTTTACAAAAGTGGCATTTCTAAAATAGTAATAACAAATCTGACTTTACCAGTAAAGAAGATTTATCATTACCATTCCAATGATATGAAACCTGATGCACCTACTTTTTTCTGATCAGGAATTACAGCTCAAAATTATATTAAGGAATTGCTGATGCTGGCCTATGAGAGGAGCAGGCCTCACAGTAATGAAAAACGACTTTGGGAGTTTTTCATTACCAGGATATGTAAAACTTAAAAGTACATGTCTTGCCTTTTACTTACATGGCACCCTGCCTTGACAACTACCTAGGGCATAACTTTGGAGTGACAAATATGTTTTAAAAGGGGAGTTTGAACCTTGGCAAGTCGATTTAAATGCCAAGTCGAAGTGACAGTGAAACTGCACACACAAGCTCTGTAGTGGCAGGCCTGAGACATGTTTGCAGGGCTTTTAAAGTGGGTTGCACAATCAGTGCTGCAGGCCCACTAGTAACAATTAATTTACAGACCCTGGGTATATGGTATACCACTTTACAAGGGAATTACAAGTAAATTAAATTTGCCATATAGGTTAAACCAGTGTTATCAACTTTAGGGGAGAGAATACATGCACTTTAGCACAGGTTAGCAGTGGTAAGATGATCAGAGTCATAAAAGCCAACAAAAAATAGGTCAGAAAAAGAGGAGATTGGAGGCAAAAAAGTTTGAGGTAACCCTGCTAAAAGGGCCAGGTCCAACACAAGGTGTTTAAACACATTGAAGCAGAACAAGAAAGAGTGTCTGATCCACAGTCATGTGGGGTGCAAGTATGAATGGGCTACTGCCAGTTCAGAGCTGATGAGTTTCATTGTAATCCTTCCTTCTTACCATTTCATATGAGAACAGGGACCCGAGTACCGCCCTTCTATATTAACAAGGAAGATGTTGGCCTGGTTACTGCTCGATGCAGCGAGGGGTGGAGGTGCCATCATGTAACTGGCAGTTTCTGCAACTTCTTAACGCTTTTTTATTGGCAGCTAGGAAGTAAGTGGCAAGACCTTTGTGGAGGAAGGTCAATCTCTCCTCAACCAAGATTATAAATTATGGACTAAATGAATGTCCTCCTTGAAACAATGACCAACCCATCCACACAGGAATTAGGACTATTTTGCAGCTCCCTTGCATTCTGGTAATTACAAGATCTCCAGTGATCCTATTATCAGAACTGAGAAACTATTTTGACTGAAGAATTTAGACATCTAAAGAAGGATTGAAGGATTCTTGTTCTATTTTAACCTTAAGCTCTACTGCAGTCCATAATTATGTGGTCTGCTTGATCATTGCCAGTCCTCCTAAATCACTGGCTAAGCCTTGTCTTTTCCACAACATGGCGGAAAACAACGCATTTCGTAAGCTGCTCTCCGAACTTTGGTCAACCCTAGAAAAGGAATGAGCTAGCTGACGTGCTTTTTGTGCATGAGCTGGTTCATGTAGTTCCAGTGTTTCACAGAAATTGCACCAGATAATGTGTTACCATATTTGGAAGTAAAGCAAAGCCTAATATGAATCCAAACGCCAGGCCTGGAAGATGTTTTACTTCCAGCTCCATACTGCAAGGAGCGAACAAAGGAAACGAGCGAATCTTATGTGGGTTTTTTTTAGGGACAGTAGTTGACTTACCCTTTCATTAACTGCATCTAATTATTAACCGTGCAGTACGGTTTACTAAATACAGTGGCTTAAGACTCATAGGTTTTACGCACAGTTTTGAGAGAAAACCCGTGAAATAGGCATAATACTGTAAAGTTTGTCACAGTGAGTACACGGATTTTTTTTCCCGGTGCAGCAGTGAGCCATGTAGATGCGTATAAATTGAATGTCACGGGGATGCTTTCTGGGCTGTGTGAGCTCGGTAGACCACTGTCTTTCAGCAGATGGAGAGTCTTCTGTTCGGTAAGGCCAGCCCAACCGTGAAAAGCATTTCATGTATTTCTTAGACGTGATATTTTGGCTCAGGCTCTATGGCTCTTCTGAGCTTCTCGGTAAAAATCTCTGCTAAATATCTACTCCACGTTGACTGCATTTCTAATACGCCGTTCTTCTGTGATTAAATGTTCTAATAAAATTAACTGGCTTGGCTACAAACAGCACATCTGGAGCAATGTTTAATTTCACGTCGAACTCAGACAGGAAACACCTGTCTAGGTGAAGTAATTTTTTTTTTTTTTAATGACATTAATCCATCTGTTGTGGAAATGTGTGTCACAGTTGTCACATTAGACTGTAATATCAACAAACAGAGAAACCTTAAATTGCTTTCGAAGGTAAGACTTCTAAACTTTGCTGTAAAAACATTTTCGTGTATCCAAATGTTAGCGCGTCAGGATTATTTCCCTCTGAAACAAAACCCTTCTTCTTCTTTCGACCTTCAACGCGCTGTAAAATATCCAGATGTTAAATTAGTCGTCGACAAATTAGAAGATTAAAAGCATTTAATGACGCCCTTTCTTTTAGCACCTGTAGCACAAAGCAACGAAAAAAGATAATTAGGACTAGTCAAACATAACAGAGAAACGACAGCACAAAGCGTTGGAAAAACACCCACGAGGAAACCATATTTAGCCATAAAAGTGTATTGCACGACAAAAAAAATGCACTGCGCTGTGTTCTGACGCTAGAAGGGTGAAGCATTTATAACAACGTGTCAAGGAAGAATTGAGGAGGAAGGAATAAAAAAATCCGTCTGAAGTCCAGTACAAGCATTCATCTTTCCCAATGTGCAATATTTACTGTGTCAAAGAGATGGATACAACGTGCGGGTTGGCTGTTTAAGATGTATTTATTCAGTCTTTTTTAAAGATGTAGAAGGATGTGCAGGTGAAAAGTACCCCCCTTTCTGTTAGTTTATATTCTGGATATAGGGCCCTGTCCAGAAACTAATCTTCAGCTTGCACTTGCCCATCTATTTAATGTAATAAGTTTATTCGCTACTTTTTTCACCATACATAACAACTTAACTATACTTCAGCATTTTTTCGCGCCATTCTGCCTCCCGAAATTGAAGAAAATGGATATAAACTCCTTTTAAATTTACACATCTTGACCTCAATTAACGTTGAAGTAAGCCTTTTTCTGCGCAAGTTACAATCCCCAGCTCAATATTTAGGTGACCCAGAAAATATATGGCCTGAATGAGTAGGGCGGACTGTAAAACTCGCCCATTTCTGAAATGAGTAGTTAAGTCCCTGAAGTAGGTTTCTGCTCTGATGTGGGGTCTTCTGCCGGAACTAACTTAGACACTAGGAATATTTGATGGCGATAATGTAGATTTTCCTAGTAAGTTATGAAGGAAAGTCTTAATTTTATTAAAGACACCAAGGCGTGTATTATGTTGGCTTTTCCTGCTACATTTTTAATAGCAGCTGCAGACAAAAGAAGACTACAAGTCCCAAAAGGCAAGCCAACACGTAGACAATGGGAAACTTAGAACCAACGTTATCAACTAATCATTGATAATGAACTCCCCAAGATATACCTAACTTGACTGCAAGCAGCCCTCTTTTCCTGTGCAAGAAATATCATTAATAAGTATTAAACTTTGGAAAACTGCAAGCCATAATAATAATAATAGCCAAAACAAGTGAGAAAAAGTCTTGAATCAGGTCCAATCAAAAATATTCAAAAGTCACGTCAGGAACCAGAAGAAATGAATCCTGGCATGAAGAAGGCAAAGCAAGGAAATCCGTGTTTGGAGAATTCTGATATTGTTAATACTTCTTAACTGGATGGTTGTGCTGGATTAAATCAAACTAGAAGGGCGGGAAAGAGACATAGGGGTACAATTAAGCACCCCTAGCACCATCTAAGCATCACTTTTCGTGATGCTCCGGTGGCGGTAAGCACTGCTCCATATTTACAAGGAAGTGCAACGCCTCTTTTTTGTGGCGTTATGCTTCCTTATGAATATGGGTACCTCCAACGCAGTTTCCTGCATCAGAGGGGTGTGCAATGGGTGTTGCGGTCGGTGTTCCGCCTTAACACACACTGCTTTTGAGGCTGCCTCAGATTTACGAGTTGTCGTAAATCTGAGGCAGTACCAAAAACTAATGCCACCCAGGGGAGGGCGTTAGCATGGCAAAACAAATAGGAATGCTTTTATTCCTCCTCATTTTTTGCTTATTCTGTGTGTGCTGTGTTCTTCAGTACACATAAGAGAAGCAAAATAACATGGACAATTGTTTGTGTGCAGGAAGGGACACCTACCTGCACATAAACAATCATTCAAAATGACACTTTGGTACTTCTATGTGTGCTGCATTTTGCAGCACACATAGAAGTGCCAAATCACCTTTATAGATTGTTTATGTGCAGGAACGGACCGTCTTCCTGAACATAAGCACTCTATCCCCTCAACGCAGACACCCTTGTACTATGGTACAAGGATGCCTGTGTTGGCACTAGGCAGTATAATTCAGTTCCAGCACAGGGGCAAATGAAGGGGGGGTGCTGTATTCTTCTAAATACAGCGAACCTCTGCATTTCTAAAGCAGTGCAGCCCGTTGCTGCTATTTCTGGCACATTACTGCGCTGCCCCACCTTAACATAAATCTGGGCCATAATTAATAACATATTATGGTGGGATAATACTCGCCTCTGTGTCTTTATTAAAATTAAGATGTTCCTTCAAAACTTTACAAGGAAAAGCTCAATTTTATGTTAAGACCGGAGGCTCCTATTATGCTTTTTTATAGCATATCAGTTACCACAGAAGATCAGCATTAATAGATTTGCAATAATAAGTACAAAAAAAACATCTTTAGACCAATCTGTTGATCCCAGAATGTCCTCCAGTCGAGAGCCTGCCCAAAAGTCTTTGGAAGCAATGGTACCCCATGAAGAATGGGCCCCGAATTTTGCGTTATCAATACACACTAAGGACATGATGCGTTTAACCCATCCAGCAAGAGTGGGAGAAGAAACTGGTTTGTGGGGCGTTCTGAAGAAAATAAAAATTTGAGTACCAGAGGTCTTTCGGAGATGGATTGTTCTTTGTTCATAGGATTTTCGACAATTTCCTACACGTAACTTTGGTTCATTGGAAAAATACGGCTAGAAAACTGTAGAAATAGTGGTTTTGATACGTCTTTTAGCATTGAAGAGAATGCCTGTAGGTGTAAAATGATGTGCTGAAATATCTACAGCCTTTATATCTGACAGGCGTTTTATGGATATTAGGCACAATAACATTGTTAACTTTGAGAGCTAAAGAATCATTATTTGACCAGGACAAAAACAGTTGTAAGATAACATTAGCATCCCATAATTTACCATATTTGGGAATAGGAGGGTTAGAAAATGTTTACTCCCTTTGACAGACAATAGATGAGATAATGTTCACCAACTGGTTTACAATTAATGAGAGGGCGACGGATTGAAATAGCCAAAAGATAAAGGTTAATCATCCTATATGATTTGCCTCAACTAGCTTGAGTGGCTAGAAAGTTATCAATTAGAGCGATATCTGCTGAAAAGGGATTGCAAGATTTTCCCAAACACCAGCTAGATCAAATTGACCTGACTGATTTATATGCTGTGGTTGTGCCTGGTGCCCATGATTTGTTGATGTTGTTTGAAGCTTCAGATGAAATTCATGGAAAAGATAGGGAAGTCCTGCTACTTTCCAGGCTGATAGTTTGAGGACATCGTTGAGGATTAGATTGTGAGGAAGACCTTGTGGGTTCAGGAGGAGTAAGGGAAAGGAAGGGAGAATAATTGGAAAGTCTATTGCTAGTTCTAGAAGGGTTGGATACCATACCTGAGACAGCCAGAATGGAACTACCAGGACCAATATTTCCTTTTGTCATTGCACCTGAGCGATTGGGTATAAGAAGGGCACCCAAAGCCACAGACTTTAGATCACTTCTGGACATCAAGAGGAACCTCTGCCTGGAGAAGAGCTGAAGAGCTGAGGAGAAGTGCTGCCCTGCCTGTGACTGTGCTTTGTGGAGTTATCCTGCAGTTGCTGCTTCTGCCAGAGTAAGAGGGCAAAGACTGGACTTTGTGTGCCTTCCATCTTGTGAAAAAATCTCCAATGGCTTGATTTAGAGCTTGCCTCCTGTTGTTTGAAGTCTCAGGGACAGCAAAGACCTATGTCTGCCAGCACCTGGAGTCTCTGGAGAGACTCCTGCTCTGACAAGTGGTGCCCTATCCAGTCCCTGGGCCCTTGAAAGGAAAACTGGTGGAAATCCAAGGAAATCGACTTCGGACGACTTCGGACTGACGCCGCTGCTGAATCCGGTGACACCACCTGAAACCGAATCTGTGATCTTCGCTGGAACTCAACGACCTTCGCAGGCACTGCAGCCCCGCTGAAGTCCGCAACTCCGTGGAATTTGCCGCACCACGTCGTGACCGACGCCGCTCGAAGTGCGTGGATTCAACGGTTTGCACAGACATCGCAATCCCCGACTTCGCGCATCGACTTGTTTTCACTCTTCACCAAAGTTACTGTACTTGGGGGTCTACACGACTCTGTGTCCGGCCTGGCTGGTGTTGGCTTGTTGGGAACGACTCCATCACGACACCGTGTTAACACCTCATCGAAGCATTTTGTGTTTCTAAGCGCTATTTTTAAGTTTAATCTTAAAAAATTCATAACTTGACTTGTGTATGTTGGATTTTTGTTGTTTTGGTCTTGTTTTGTTTAAATAAATATTTCCTATTTTTCTAAACTGATATTGTGTCATTTTGTAGTGTTTTCATTAAGTTACTGTGTGTGTTGGTACAAATACTTTACACCTAGCACTCTGAAGTTAAGCCTACTGCTCTGCCAAGCTACCAAGGGAGTAAGCAGGGGTTAGCTGAGGGTGATTCTCTTTTACCCTGACTAGCGTGAGGGTCCTTTCTTGAATAGGGGGTCACCTGACTGTCAACCAAAGACCCAATTTCTAACAATCATCCTCACTGTCATTATTTTCATCAAAAAACGATGGGGAAAACTCCATGTTGCAGCAAAACACAGTACAACACTGGTACATGGAGGGTTAATGTGAGGGAAGTTGTTTGAGAGGGGATTCCAGTACAAGGGGAGAAGAAATTGTGTCCAAATACTATGACAAGGCCATGACTAGTTGAAGGAGGCCGCACCCTCGCTGAGGAAGGCTACACAGTCACACACAAAGACTTAGAACAGGAAGTGGCATCATGAAATGTCTGGTAGAGATGGCACTATCAGACACCGCAGATGAAGTGAAAATATATAACAAATGTTTTTGTTATTGGAATTTACAATGAAGAACTGAAAGAAGTTGCCTGTTTGACAGAGACCCTAATGCAGCCCACAGAGGTAGACACCTTTCCTGATGTTGGGTGTAGAGGCATTAACAGCAAGACAACCTACAGAGACAGTGTTTGAGTTGCTATTTGTAACAGCACAACTAAACAACAGTACATTTTGTGTAGTAGAGAACATAAAGATGCAAATCAAGTTCCGTCATAATGAAAATACCTTGCTCAATAAAATAGTCAAACATCGGTAAGGAAGAGTTCAAGGGAAAGACTGGTCATTTGCACCTCTACACTAAGAGCAAGCCACAGAAAATTACTAGTCAATCAGAAATTATGGGCAATGTTGGAGGTGGCTCAGTCTGGTTTGCTAAAACCTATGCTCAGCCAGATGTAATGTGCCACTCCCGTCAGGGGTGATCAAGTACACCTGGTAGATAACCTGCAGTCACCGTTGGGTAGCTTGACACAGAGCAGTCAGATTTATCTCGGAGTCAATGTGTAAAGCAATAGCACAGCACATTCCTGCCACACCCCGGCTGACCGACCCCAAAAAGAGACTTCACACGGGTTGTATGGATAGAAAAAGTGTACTCAACACACACACATGATTAAGGCAGTTTGTTTACAATGTGATCTCAGCGTAAATGTCGATGAGCACACAACACACAAC
This sequence comes from Pleurodeles waltl, assembly GCF_031143425.1. Classification (NCBI taxonomy): domain Eukaryota; kingdom Metazoa; phylum Chordata; class Amphibia; order Caudata; family Salamandridae; genus Pleurodeles; species Pleurodeles waltl. The sequence goes on along the minus strand of NC_090439.1, from coordinate 763,041,193 downwards.
AATATGCAATGTAAGCTTGGGTGTTAATCTCAATGATCAACACAACACAAGATAATAGGCCCATGTGCATTAAACATTGAACACTGCATATGCATTTGAAGAAACCATACATTCGCTCTCTGTACCCACAGAAAATGCCCTTCTGCTATCAGCACTAGGCCCACCCTCACGTTACCCACGATCAGTGTAACACGTGCAATCCAGGTTGCTCCCCGGGACTGACAGTAGCACCACAATGTATATCACAGTATAACCATACTCCCACCTAGACCCACAGCCTCAGCTGCGCTAGTAAAATGTGGTGCTAACCTTATGAACTCCCTAGCAGAACTTGAGTACCCAGCAACCTCACAATGCTGCCCCACAACTCACTAGTTCTCCCACAGACTCACTCCCTCACATCCACCCCATGCCTAGGCATGGGGCCCGGGTATCAATTGTTGCTGGTACACACATTCTGGTACACACTCATTACCAGCACCCTAGTGTGATGCCCTAATAACTGGCAAGTGGATGCCCATACGCTTACAAACACTTGGGATCCCAATTCACCCTCCACCTATCAACCAGCCTCCAGTTAACCTACCCCCACCCCAACTCTAAATATTATAGTAACTTTTCCCTGGGCACCCATCTGCTCATGGCTAAGTCACAACTCCCCAGGTGTCGAGATCAAGGTGGGGGACTGGAAAGACAACAGCCAGTAAATAATTACGGAGGACACGCTCAGGCTCCCAATAGGAGGTTCACTCAGAGTTGTGCAAAACATGGGGGGTGGTCACAGGGGCCAACTGTTAGACTCAGAGGTGCCCAACCCCCTACAGACAATTCAGTGTTAACAAATAGTAACCAAATTCAGCACCTCTGGAATGGAGAGGTGCCATCAGGGCATGTTGACCCGACCTGCCCTCAGCACTTCAGGTTGCACACAACACATTACTAGGTCTATGTCTCTGGAGATGGAGACACCGTGTCTGGCAGACGTGAACTTCCAGTGGCCCCAGACAGGTTTGATCCAATGTAGACAGTGCTCAGTGCCGTACTCCTGCAAAAAGAGGATACTGTCAGAGATCCAATAACTGGGGTCCCGGATGACACCAGGTTTCTTCAACCAACTCCTAGCACCATACCCCCCTCGAAGGGAGGCAATAGTCTTGTGAGTGATGACTTGAACTGCACCAGACCTTCTGGTTCCACTCGGTACTTGGTTTTCGTACCCCTCTGGGGTGAGGTACTCTGCCAAGTACGCTATGACATTAGCAGTACTGGACTCTCTGGATAAACACACTAGATGCAAGTTCTGTTGTGCAACACTAGGCCACATAAAGCACTTCTCGGGTTGTACCCACACCTCCGCAGGTTCCAACCTATGAACGGGCACAGCACACAATAAACATTCTGCCTAGGGGCACATGAGGGAAATGTTTCCCACTCAACCTCAACGACCCCCCAGCAGGGTCCTGCAACATTGATCTGTTCACTTCACAAGCCATCTCGAGGTGCAGTGGTTCCCACAATGAAGGGCCACACACCAGTAGAATGAGCAATATGATTCTGCCCAACACCTGGTGCACCCGGTCTCCAGACTTAGGGCCTGATTACGACCCTGGCGGTAAAAACCGCCAGGGCCGTGGTCCGCGGGAGCACCGCCAACAGGCTGGCGGTGCTCCTTTGGGCATTCTGACCGCGGCGGTACAGCCGCGGCCAGAAACGGAAAATCGGCGGTGTACCGCCGGCTTTCCGCTGCCCAGGGGAATCCTCCATGGCGGCGCAGCTTGCTGCGCCGCCATGGGGATTCCGACCCCCATACCGCCATCCTGTTCCTGGCGGTTTCGGCCGCCAGGAACAGGATGGAGGTATGGGGTGTCGTGGGGCCCCTGGGGGCCCCTGCAGTGCCCATGCCAATGGCATGGGCACTGCAGGGGCCCCCATAAGAGGGCCCCACTTAGAATTTCAGTGTCTGCTTAGCACCCCTTCCACTCCGCCGGCTCCATTTGGAGCCGGCTTCCTCGTGGAAGGGTGTTTCCCGGTGGGCTGGCGGGCGGCCTTTTGGCGGTCTCCCGCCAGCCCAGTGGGAAACCCAGAATGACCGCTGCGGTCTTTTGACCGCGGTACGGTCTTTTGACCGCGGTACGGTCTTCTGGCGGTTCCCGCTTGGCGGGCGGCGGGAGCCGCCCGCCAAGCTTGGAATCACCCCCTTAGTCCTTGGTCCACATGCACACCGCTCCTACCATGTGGAATCTGGCATCATATACATGCAAACAGAGGGCACCGCTTTCCAGATATTACCGATGAAGAGGTAGGGCCCTCTCCGGAGATCTTTGATGTCCCTGAGACCTCTGCAGAGAAAAAGGGCAGCCAACCTGTCCTTGGAAAGCCACTTTGGGATGACACATGGCAGCAGGCAATCAGCCTCAGGCCAGGCTCTAATTGGGAAGGGTGCTTAGAAATCCCCCTCCATGGTCAGTTATCCTCCTGGGCACCCAGATTCCACAGACAGTGAACCAATGTGGTCCAACTCAATGGCCCCATGTTTTCGTCAGTGGTACTCTAAGTTGCAGACTTTAAGTACCCCTACTTATACTAGGTAACACTTTTCAAGTGGGAGGTGATTTAAAGGGTGTTCCTTTGAACCACAGATGTCTCCCCTAAATTTCCTCCTTGTCTGCCCTGGGGTCCTGAAATGCATATCTTTATCTTTATGGATGCCAGCCTCTGGCTCTTGGGGTCCAAGTGTCACAACCTCTCCCCCCATCTATTTCACCAGGACCTAAATGGCAGGGATATATTGTTCTGGATGCCCAGGTTTTATAGTGGTCCTCTGGAGATTGTGCAGATGTGCTCTTCATCCGGGACCTATGCAATGAAGCCTAATTTATGGGGCTCCAGAATGAGTCCCAATGACTAGAAACACATCCCTTATTGCAACCAGACTTAATTAGCTCTTGCATCTCATATCATTTTATGGGTAGAGCAGCTCTCATGGGCAGTGCGAACACGTGTGTGTGTTTGGCATTTCCCAGGCACTTATGCCCTACTGCATGCAACAACCTGCCAAGGCAGGTGACACTTCAGCTACAGCCACCACCATGGTGCTTGTGGGCCTCAGTTGGCCTGAACCCTCAGGCTCTGTTCTTATCATAAAACACTCATGCGTAAATACGCGCACCATAGTCAGTTTGGCCAGGTGTGCCTTCACATAGGAACCACCCTACCCGGTCACAGACATGGATGCATGGGTCAGAGAGGCCAACCCCCAGCCATACCTGGCCATGTCTGGGTACTAAAACCTGCACACTGGTAGCAGTGCCAGTTTCTAAATCATATGTTTGGTGTGAGCAGTTTCACTCTGAATTGGCAGAGAGAAAGTGCTCCGAGCTCCTCGGCTCTTGAGTCATATGGTTTCCAGCTGTGGTTAGACACCTTCAGGGCTACTGTGCCAGTGCACCACATGGGTAGTCTCAAGCGCATGAGTATGTTGGTACAGGCTCATACTTTACCGAGGTCTCAAGGCCTAAGGCACACTCCTGGGTCCAACCATGGCTTCTCCCGCACACACTGGCCAATAGGGTCTCCTCACTCAGGGAGCACCTGCGCCTGCATCTCCACCCTGCCCACACAGGGGGGTGATGCTTGTGGCCCACATCCACATATCAGGGAAAAGCTCCCCACCTTGGGATCTGGTTGGCTCTCTTTCAGTAGGGTTCTCTCACTGAAGAGGGGTACACCTCTACCTGGGCACATCCTTTGGGATGTACCCTCCTGCCTCCATGCTGATCTCTCTACTGGGCTCCACCAGGGACTGTGTAAAGCCCACTCAAGTCTAGTTCCATTTGAGGGATCCCTATTCTGAGTGCAGGTGCCCACAGGCCCCACAGACCTACTGAATCAGGGCTCAGATATGGAAAATAGGTTTGCCAATGGAGGCAGCACATGAGCCAGAATTCCCCTTGGCAACCAGGGCTGCACTCCTCCAGGTATCTAGTACACCTATTTTACAGGGCCAGCAGAAGTGCAATACTCCAGCCATGCCCTCCTCCTTTCCTACCCTACCTTCAGTAGGACAGGGTGCTCACTTCCCCTCTGCCAGACAGGGAGGAAGTATTCAGAGTCCTAAGGCCCGGCACAGGGAGACAGCATAAGCCGGGAGGAAAAAGCGAAGAGTTTCACGATTTTTCCCTAAAGAGAGCAATGTCCAACAGACAACTTGTAATTGAGACCTAGGTATGCACATACAATAAAAATATTAAATTATGAAATGAGCAGCAGAAATAAGCAGTGCTGCTATAAAAAATGTTTATTTTGTTGTGTTAGAGTTCAACACCAATACCAGAACAATCTTATGTTGCAAAATCATTTGTTTACAAAACTGAATGGTTAATTCAGCCTCTGCAGGGTTTAACTATATACATAGATACACAGAGTATAACGTGCTATATATTAAGATTATTTATTGTGTGGTGGAGCCATGACTCACAAGAGGTAAATCCTTAACTGTGTCATGATATATTTTCCCCTGTTATTAATTGGTTTAATCAACTAAGACATTGCTGAAAGATACCAAGTGTAACCCTAGTTTGATACCATCATAATGTACATCATTCCTTTTTTCTGAGCCCAACAGTAATTAAAGAAACGAATGTCCTATTGGGCTTTACTATTGTGCCAATATACACTACCACCCACCATGGAAGTGATAAAATAGGGAATCACATTCCTTTCTGCTCTTAGTGATTCATCAGTCCCCAAGTTACAGTTTAGCAGCAAGTTTGGTACAACAATTACTAAAGCCGAAAGGGTGGATGGTAAGACGTTCTGCGCATTACTTCATGATGTGTTACTGCAGCTGCATTATAGAAACGATCAAGACGTCAACAAGTAGCTGTTGGTAGGCAATGCACTTCATGGACGGTATTCTTACTAAACAAAATAACATTAACATCAGTTGAAAAAAAATTGCTCATTTGTTTCTTAAATCAACGTTTCTATCCATTGACTGATCTTGGTACCACTGATATCTTGGTAATGGTATATAAGCTTGCCAATTTACTGCACATTAATTTGTTACTTTACCTCCTTCAGCTCATATGAAGCAATGGCTAAATACAAAAGTACCATGAATCAATATGTTATATGTTAGCACAAGTAAATAACACAACCTTTAGTATGCTCTCTCAGTTTATGCTTTGATTATTTTCTTCGGTTTTATTTTTATTCTGTATGTTTGTAAGCATGCTCTATGAAAGAGCTACACACCAAAGTTTTAAGTGGTTTGTGGGAAAGGTGATGGTGGATCATGCATTTTATGAGATAAAGTACCCCCTGACATATATGATAAGGATATTGAAAGCCACTTTGGAGTTCAATAACCTTTTAAAGGAACTCTGCCTTTGTCCTCGTTCCTCTGTATAGTTATGGAACTCCTGGTGATTTGCAATATCCTTATTGTCTATCCCTTATAATATTTTTTAAATACGTCCTTCCTAAAGTTGTCTTTCGGGAAGATAATTCGGCCGTATCCAAACATGCCATGTTTCATTAATCACTTTTTTTTCTCATCAGCTCTACGTGCTCCGTTCGTCCGCTTCTACTGGCGGGTCGTAAGCAATGCTTGCCAGACTACTTGTTCATTGCCTTAACTCCGTGGCATTGGAATGGTACCACACAGCAGCATACAAGGCAACATTTGACATTTTTCACGTCACATTTGTACTACGAAAAATGAACCTTACACAAATGCATCCATATTAAACCCAGCTCGATGTACTTCTTCCTTCCTTCGGACATGGTACATGTGCAGTAAACAATTATGATTAAAAATGTGTATTCGTTTCCTACATGTTTACATTACATTATTTTGATCCTTTACAAGTCCACAAGATAGAGACAGGACACATAGGTGTGTCTTCATTTTTATTTCAGATGCTGAACTGAAAGAAGAGATTTACAAGTCATTACATATTTTCATCAGTTCTCTGTCATTCCTCGACTTGACCCCAATCTGTCTTCAGTATAACTAATATTCACAAGGACCTAAGCCCTTCCAGCTCTAATCATTTTAGACTTTATTGAAGCCAGGGTTCCAAACATGCAATCCAGTCAAATCTCAGCACTGAAAACGTAAACTTTATGCACTGAGCACCCTTGAAGAAAATGGCCATTAAATCCTGAAGTCAAAATAGACCATTCTTTTCCACTGTTTCCCTGAATCAATTTCCAAAATGTGGTGTATCTTAATACGCAAGTACATAGGTACCGCATTAGTTCTACCTCTGCAGGTTTGTGTTTGTGACACAGTAAGGTGTCTGTTTCTTAAGCCACCTCTTGTCAGGCAATGACGTTTGTTAGTAGGTCTGACAGGCGCAGGGTGGTTTCTATGTGGGGCACCGGGTTGTTCAGTTCAAACAGGCTTGCGCAGGGCTTTTATCTTCTGCTCGTGTTTTATAGAGGCCAAATGCCAAATTCAAACATGGGCCCATATTTATACTTTTTTAGCGCCGCATTTGCACCGCTTTTTGACACAAAAGCAGCGCAAACTTACAAAATACAATTGTATTTTGTACGTTTGCGCCGCTTTTGCGTAAAAAAACAACGCAAATGAGGCGCTAAAAAAGAATATGGGCCATGGTGTTTGTGAGGACAACTTGGACGTCATGCTTCATGAAAGACATCAAACACCTCTTGTTTACCAATTCAGAAATTACTATTATATTGACATATGTGTTTAAGGGTGGTTGAAGGGAAATGTCATTTTGAAATCAGTGCCTATGCCTATGCAGTAACTGAACATCATCGTGCCATTCAAGAAATATTCTCTCATATTTTCTGACAGATTTGATAAACTAAGGGCTTGATTCACAAAAGTCTAACTTTACTACTAGGTAAGTCACAAGTGGTATCTTATGTCTGCACTCAGGGTGGAATCTCTGCACTTGGGGCAATATCCCCGCACTCAGGGCAGAGACCCGCGTGAGTGTGGAGATTGTTCACTGAGTGTGGATGTAAGGATACAACTCGTAACTTACCTTTGTGAATACCAAAAGTCGTAAACTTAGGGTCATATTTAAAAGTACCCGTGGTGCAGGGCAGCAACTGGCTTTCTGCGCTGCCCTGCACCACTGGGAAAGGGCAGAAATGCACTGTATCTACAAGGTACAGCACATTTCTGTCCTCTACCCTTGCGCTGGTGCAGAAATTGCTGCAATGCGCCAGCACAGGTAACCTTGCACCATAGTGCAAGGATGCCTGCGTTGTGGGGATGATTGCTTTTGATAATCAATAGAGGTGCTTTCCTACTTTTTTGGGTGCTGCAGAATGGTTTGATGCAGGATGGGAGCAGACTTATGCTGACAATACGATTTTTGGGCATGCACTGATGCAGGTGTAAAAAGGCAACTTTGGGGTTTCTTTAGGTAACTTATCAGTATGTACCTTTACTGAGACTGCACACCTAGATGTAGCATCTCCGAGTATAGGTGTCATCAGTCTATATGTAACAGCACTAGAGTGTGTCTTGTATCTCATGACTGCAGTTTAGCTAGACTGACACTTGTCTAGGTGGGTTGTTGGTCTGCATAACAGAAGGCAGAGGCACTGTGAGTCTAACTTACTCAGTAGATGTTTCACTACTAGGCTCCTCCGGCTCAATGACAGACAGGTTGCATGTCAACTGTTGCAGCAGGATATTTTCCAGTGGCTGCTCTGCAGATGTTGCCTGTGGAATAACAACTCCTGATTTCACCACTCACTGCCCACCTTTCAAAGCTGCAGACTTTGCAACTTAAATCCCCACTGAGTGGCTCCCATGATTCCATTACCTGTGATTTTTGCTCAACCCCCATGTCTTCATAGGAAATCTCACAGGTTTTCTGTTGAAGACCGCCATTGTGTCGACAGTGGTATTGCACCAACAAAAACCTTCTGATGATGCAGACTGACTTGCCACCTTAAATGGAGCTGTGTGTCAGCCCCAGTTGCTACTGGCACCACCACCATCCAAATTGTGGACTTAAAGGAGAGGATAATTGTGTCTGCACCCTCCCATCAATCTCTAAAAAGAGTCACGGAAAGGTGGATGAGACAAATGCCTTTTTTGGCAGCTGTCCCTTTACCCCTCCCCTAAATAAGGCCTCAATCCTTTTTTTCAAGTACAAACATAAATTTAGCATTGACTAAATCAACATATTTAAAATATGGTTAAAAAAATCAATACAATTACTTCACCAGCGGTACACAAGATTGCAAAATATTACAAAAGACTTCAGAAGGGATGGAAAATTAAACTTGGAATATAGAAATAATAATGCATCTTTTTAATGTGGCGAGAGTGTGAAAAATGAAGTGAAGTACTCAGAAGTGCAATGTACAGCCAATTCAACCTCCATCATTCTCATTAAATTGACCCAATTTCCTCTGGAATACCTAGAGATGTCAAAATATCTTCCTATATGATAACTTTACATATCTTCAGGGAAGAATTTGGGGATGGTAGAGACCTAGCACCTGGGACCTATCACTGCTCAGGTATGAACAAGCAACAAAGCACAAGCTGTCGAAAGACGAAATTGTTGAAAATAGCCTGGATGCTATCTCTGATAAATAAAGATTTGCAGGCATCACATGCACGCTGTATGTGTTATTTTTTGTAATATGTAGTAGCTTTTCAGGTTCAGAAATGAATGATGGTGAAAATATTGTCAACATACTAAGGTACTTCATCTGTCTAGAAAGAAAACCTTAAAAGTGAAGTGACAATAATAAACGATGATTCTGTGACGTTTAAGAGTCTCACACCACTTTATATTATTGTTATGTTATCAAAAGATGGCATTTACTCGGTGTTGTGGTTATATTTGTAAATATAAAGACACGGCCCTGATTCACAACTCGGTTGACACTCTTCAATCTTTGTAAAGCCATAACTGGCTGGATTTATGCACGAAAGATATTCCCAAACGGGTACCTTTCACTTCTACATGCTTTTACGCCTCCATAATCCTACCCCACACTCGCTTAATACTCAGAGGGAGTTAATCCAGCTCAAAGGGGTGGAGGAGTTAATTTCAAAGTCAATGTAATCCTTAAAAGCTCGAGAACGTCCACATATTCTTCAGTAGGTGGCCATCCAGAAACTTTCCTTGCACCCATTCCCAGCGTGGAAGTTGTAAAATATTTGCTTCTGACAAGAAGTGGAGTTACATCCTTCTCCAGAGTAGAACGGAGAATAGAACAGCCCAAGACATCATTGGGTTGTACTGGTTTTGCCACACAGAAAAATATTTTCTCTAATGGAGAAAATATAGTCCTCTCAGAAAAAGGAGAAAATGTGCAATTGCACATGCTGGTTTCCCCCAGTGTTGAAGGGGAATATTCTTATAAATTCACATTGGGGAAATACTAACTCAAAAAGAAGTCACATGGCTGTCCCAGAAGCGTGCCTGGAAAGCTGTGACGGGCATAGCCTTCAAGTATATCCTTAAAAGGTTTTTAAGATCAAAAAAGCAATAAACTATGTTCATGCAGGGCAGAAAAGCTCTTCACTTGCTTTTTGTGAATCAGGTCTCAGATATGGAGGTGTAGTGAAAAAGGAGAATGATGAGGGTGAAGGTGCTGGTTTGGCATTTGCCTCATTAAATATTCAACAATGCAATGTAGGCAGGTAGGGGTAAGCAGCTCGAAGAAGGCATCCACCACTCATATTCTCACTGTTCCTAGGATCTGTCAGATTGGGATGTGCATCCACATACATTTACCTATATCTATGTCTTCCAGAAACTACAGTTCTTTAACTGACTATTATGATTCGAGACCTAAAAAACACTGAAACTATCCCATTCGTGTTAGCTATACTACCCCAACTCTGCATCCCTTGCTCATGACCACACATCACATCACAGATGACATAACACATTACATCATTAATTACATAATAACTAGTTACCCTAAGCCATCATGTTTGACATCAGAGATCGGCAAATCATTGCTCTTATTAAATATATGTTTTTTATGCAGTAGAAATACAGTCTTTTCCTGAGTCTAATCTCAGCACGAACATCTATTTTTTGAATAGTTATAGGAAGGCAGAGACCCACTAGGAAACTCCACATTGCTACAATACTTGAGTGTTTTCCTGATGGGCCACCAGACAGTCTCTTTTGAATATGGATGAGATGACGTATTTCTTCAGAGAAGACATATAAGCTACTTATGACATCCTTCCCTCCTCTCCTCTGGATTATATGATGAAGTGTTGAGTGCAGAGACGTAGCTTCAGGGTATTTTGTGGTGTGTGGCACCCCCCCAAGTAATTGCATTCCTGGCTTGGTACTCTGGTTTAGGGGGCCCTGATTCAGATCTGCTATGTCTGTGTTTGTTTTTCCAATAGTGCTGATTTCACTAAGAGGTTTTAACTTGTTCACTTTTTGGATAAAGAGCATAAATTCACATAGTGACAAATTTACCAAAAAAGCAGTAAATCTGCACCCGTATGATTTTTCATTGAATGGATGCAAATATACTACTTTTTGGAATTCACAAACATTGGCAGTAGAAGGCTTGAAAGCTGCACAGTCTCAGGTTTCCAGGCATACCACTAGCAAACAAACACCCAAAAGCAGATGAGGTGAATGTTAAGTTATGTTATGCTATGTTATGTGAAAAAAAACAGGCTTTTTGCAGTGCCCGCACACTTTTTCCTCCATCTGGGAATATTAGCTACTCCTTTTTTTGACTCTGAGAGTGCACTAAGGCCTGCTAACCAGACCTTATTGCCAGTGTTCTGACCCATTGCAAATTGAATGTAAAATTGGACACACAATTGGCAAGGACTGTCTTACTTGTAAGTCCCTAGTATATGGTACCCAGGACTTGTAAGGCAGAGTGTCGACTCAGGGCTACACCACTGTTTGTGCCACCTTGTGTGTGATAACATACAAAATGTCTCCCAGCCTGCCACAGCAGACTGAAAGGACAGTGTTTTCACTACCAGTTTGACTTTGCCATTTACACTAATTCAAAGCCACAGTATCCTTTAACAATATAAATGTCTTCCCTGAAGAAGGCCTATTGAACCCTGTGGCAGGGAGCTGTCTTTTGTTAAGTATGATATATATTTTTAATATGTCTTAACAGCAACACTTATAATTGGTAGTTTTACTATGGGTAAAGTTAGTAACCCTGTTAGCTAACACAGCGTTACTGGTTGGCACCCCAACCCTGCAAACTCCTGAATGGGCCTACCCAATTGGGTCTTGAAAAGTATCAAATTAGTCATGATATTAAAACTGGTCTGATGCCCAGGTCGAATTTAATACTACAATTAAAGTTTAGGAACCTTTAGAACATTTTCACTCTAAACTCTAGTTAGCCCAGCAGTCCCAAAAAGGGCCTGGCACACAGACAGCTTTCTGACTGCCTGACGAGATGTGTGAACAATTTTCCAGCCCAGGAACAAAGGCAGTTGCGGCAGAGTGAGGTGTCACTTCTTCTCCCAGGAATGCCTCTTAGGGTGTTAGCCCAAAAGGCAAGCTTCAACAGTGAAGCCACATTTGTGAGGGAGATAGTGCCAACATGCCTGAGCAGGATGTCTTTTGTGCCTACAGACAAAGTGGAAAGAGGGTCAAGGAGGGAAATCACGCCCGCAAACGGGTTCTACAGTGGGCCTGTAGCCCTCGGGTAGCCACACCTCAAGGGGGTAGAACAAAGCTCCGGATGACCAAGGTAGCATTGTGTCATCTTGAAAAGCGCAAGAATGAAGCACTCTGTATTAACCATATTCCACACATCACAGGAACTTAATCAGTAGGAGGGAGGAGGTAGCAGCGGACCCAGTACTCCATTGGTTAGTCACCACAAGTTCCCCTCAGGACACTTTCCTGGGATAAATATGGCACCGCAGGTACCCTGATCCTCAGATCATGCTGGAATTGAAGAAAGAACCAAAGAAGGACTGCCCAGCTGCTCTTGCACCTGCACATGGAGAGGCTGCACCTTCGGTAGGACTGCACCTGCTGCACTTTGGATTAGCAAAGGTTGGACTGTGTCTGTGGTTCCTGGCTTGGGGGAAACTTGATTGCCAACCCCAACTCAAAGCTTTCACCCCAAGGCCAGTTGTCTGATCTCCTGGAAACAGCTCCAGGGGTACAAGTCCTAACTGACAAGTTGATAGCTACTGCAGAATTTTTGCCAGTACCCATCTCCGAGCATGAAAGAGGACATAGCAGAGGTAGCCAACAGTTGCACCTGAGTCTCCCTGACCCAGGAGTGCTATCCAAGTCCAGATGTGTCACATCCAAGGAACAATAGCCCCACCTAAGGATTTCACCTGAACAGTAATGCAGACTGACGGATAGCCTAGCTTTGGCTGACCTGCTACTGCAATGTAGTGGATTTTGAGGGATCCCAATATCTGGAGGAAAGTTTGCCCCACTTCACCCGTGGACTAAGGAGCACCCACAAAGACACCACCATCAAGCGCACCACAACCGAAAAATCCTTTGAGCATCCTTTGCCTGCATCCCTCAGCCCCAGGACCACTCCATTAATGTCTATTGTGGTTGTCCTGTGAAGTTTGGATCTTACTTTAAAAATGCCCTGGTGTCCAGGTCACTGTCCAAAGGTCATCCAACCCGGGCTGGAGAAGCCAAACTAACTTTTTCAATCTTTCCCAAAAATGTTGTTGATCCATGCTTGTTTGTGGTTGCATTTAAAAGTGACAATATCTCCTAAAATCACTATTCTTTCTTATTTCATTGTTTGGTGCTTTTAAATGCTTACACAGAGTTCTTCTACTAATTCTTATTGCTCGCAGCAACAGCTACCCAGGATTGAGCTTCAGGTTAAGTAAACAAACCTGAATGGACCAAAGATGGTAACTGTGAGTGCACTGCACAATATGGCACTTCAACCATATCATATAGAACACCCAAATCATCATAGTTATGTTATTTTATGTTATGCAGATTTGCAAAGCACACCGTCACCAGGGAGGATATCCTGGCACTGAACAGGTGTACATCTGATCACACCTAGGACATAGTAGGACATCACAAAGAGTCATGTCTTCAGCCTCTTGCAGAATTCAAGAAGAGAGTAGGAAGCTCTTATGTGTAGTGGGAGGTCATTCCACACTGTAGGAGTGATGTAGGAGAAGACTCAACCACCAGGTCTGATTTTTTTGTAGGTGTGGGATTAGTGCAAGTAGGAGGTTTATGGAAGGTTTGTGAAAGCAGATGAGATTGTTGAGGTATCCTTGGCCAGTGTTATGTAGTGACTTGAAAGTGTGGCTGAGGAGTTTGAATTGTCCTTGTTTGTGAATTGGGAGCCATTGGAGCTCCTACAGGTGAGGTGGGATATGAGTGTGGAAGGTGACTCTGGCCTCAAGTTCTGAGGGGTCTGCAGTCCTCTGGTGATTTTTGTTGTTAATCCTAGCATAGAGAGTGTTCCTGTACTCCAGTTTGCTTGTGACCAGGGCATGCACAACAGTTTTCCCGGTGCTATTCGGGAGCTGTTTGAAAATCTTCCCAGGCATCTTCAGGGTTTGGAAGCAAAAGATGGTAATAGCATTGAGTTTGACTGTCATGTTGATTTTTCTGTTATTGGCGATTCTGAGGTTCTTTGTGTGGGTGTTGGGTGTGGGTGGCAGTCCTACCTACCTTGGCTATCAGGTGGACAAAAGATCTGATTTAAAGTTTGGGATATGGAGTAAAGGCAGACAGGGTGGTGAAAGACTTTATGCTAGCCACCATGCCTTTAATCCACCATAAAATTTAGAGGTGTCAACCAGCCCAGCAGAAAATTCTATTCATTGACAGGAATAGCAGTTTGTGTCAATGTAGGAAGGTTTTACGGATGGCTTCATCAAACATGATGGCCAGACGTCAACGTTTACCAAAGATTTTTTTTTTCAAATACAAACACATGAAGTGGCAGTTTGTTTTCGAAAAATAAGACCGAATGACCCCTATATCATGCGAGTTATCTCCCATGGTGTAGAGATAATTTTTCTTTTTTTACCTGGTGATAACAGACAGTTAAAAAAAAGCCATCTAACCTTTCACTCTAAATAGGGTAATCAGTCAGATGGCTTACCTCTGACAGGCCTTACTCCATCAGAGGAAGTTATCACCAACACAGTAAATTTTACTCCATCAGTATAAAACTTGCAGTGTGCCCAACTCAAAATCAGACAGGTGGATTTTGAGTTTGGCAGATAGGGCTTCTGTGACAGAGTATGCTGTCCATGAAACTCTAATTAACACCCAGAGGCCCACCTAAAGCAATACGGAACTGACCCTGCTCCTCATGGGAACACTCCATCCTGAACCTTGGCCATCTCACCCACTGCTTTTTTACTTGCGAAATTTGGAATTCATACCCCGTCTCTGAATCTCACTGACTGAGCTACACCCCTGGCTGGATGACGTTTCTGTGTAATAAAAAAGTTTTTTCATAGTTCAAAATGACTGTACTATCCCTTCCTACTACCATGTCTCCTTCCAATCAAGTAGCTTCTCAGCCTTGCCTCTTACAATGTACTGATTTAGCACAGTGTTATTTTGTAGCAATTAATATGTTTTTTGCAGCTAACTTCCCAAAGGAAATTTTGAACTGCTAAAGTTTTGATATAAGTTTTACATCTCATTCAACCATAACATATCACTGCCTTTTTCTTTAGTGGGATACATTGATATTTTCTCACCTAGAACCTTTTCATAGAGTGAGTGGGCCCTTTGTTTTAGACAGTGGTTATTGCATGCCTGCAAGTAGCTGTGTGTGTTTCTTGGTGATTGTCTGTGAATGTACTATCCGTATTTGAGAGTGTGAGTATGTCCTTGAGCATTATAGATTTCCATCTTCATTTCACTGTATCATCAACTCCCACTTTTTCTCCTGATCCTACTGACTTGCAGAGTTTACTGGATCCACTTAGCGAGAGATGGGTAACAAATGAGCCCCCTCTGACATTTGTGTCTGTGTCATCCACATATTGAGAATGCCAACATTCGCCAGCCATTGGCTAACTGTCTTTCATGACATATGGAGTTTTGCCTTTGCTGTGGCATGCAGGTATTTTATTAATACAATACATATGGCAGTCCACACAGGAAAGTTTGTCAAAAGTTAGGTGACCACCTGCTCAAAATAGCACTATAGAATAATTTGAGCCTAAAATGCATTATCCATTATTATTCTTTTAAAGAATGCCAGGGGGTATATCACAGATACAGCACATTTTCATTGTTTGCACCAAGCGCACCTTTTGAAAGGTTCACCCAGTGCAAACAAGGAAAATATGCTGCATTAGGATGAATGAGGTGCCTCCAGGGCAGCCGCAAACTCGTGCTACCCTGGGGACAGCGCATTAGTGTGAAAAATGGAGGTGGTGCATTTGAAGTTGCCCTGTGTTATACTATGCAGGCGGCAACCCGGCTGCACTTTTAAGGGGGATATTAAATCCCCTTGCAGGAGGCTGCAGTGAGTGAGTGCACCCACCTGCAAGTGAATGTCGGGGGGGTTCATGGGACCCCCTTTTCATCCCTAGAGGGCCGCCAACAGGGGGCTCATTTACAGTATGCCACCTTTTAGGTGATGCAATGTCTGTAACAACTTCTTTGCCTCTGCGCCCGAGTGCATGATATGGTGGGGTAGCAGAGGCAAAGGGATTCTCTAATTTGCACTGGGCCATGCCCCCAAGTGAATGAGGGAATGCTCTCTGATAATAGCGCTGGTGCTTTATGTGTGCCAGCGCTATCGGTATTACAGAAGGGGACACATGAGCATCTGCAGTCCCTTCTGTAACACCAAAGAACCCCAGGGAGTGCAAAGTGGTCGCAAACGCCAGTTGTGCCCCCAGGGCACTTCTGTAATATGGCCCCAAGTGTCCTGTCATAACAGCCTGTAGGACAGACCTATGAAAGTCAGACCTTTTAACCAGTAATGTAGGAGGAACCATATTTGAGTAGTGATGACAGCACATGATGAGCCTGGATTCATTATGGACATTTTTGCTATTGGATTATCAACGGGTGTTCTCGTTGTTATTTGGATGTTGGATCCTAGAGAAGGTGCAGTGCTCGGAATTATCTTGGTAAAGGATTCCTAGTTATTTATTGATTGTGGTGGCTTGGAAAATACATGGGCCCCTGCCATAGAATTTGCTTGCTGCATTCGCTAACTTCTGATGAATGGGAGACTTCCTAACAGCTCCGTACGTGACTTCTCCTACACCTCTGAGTGAATGAGAAAGTTTCAGACACATATGACCCAGTTGATCAGAATCGATGACAGTGAATAGATTATTCACCAAGGCTGCTCTAGTCAAACTGGACTTTACTTGCAAAGCAGTAGCTTCTGTGCTGACATGCCCTCTATTGCTAACTGCAGTGTAGCCTGAACACTTGTTGTGAATGTATGTGGTTCCCTCTTCCATTGCTTTCAAACCCGACGTCCTCCAAGGCAAGGGCTGCAAGGAGCTGAATAACCCCAGAAGAGTACCACTGCCTGCCTTGCAGGCCATAGAAGAAGGATCAGAGCCAGAGGCTTGCGATTCATGCAAGAAGTAGAACCAAGGCTAACAGTGGAAGTGAATGATGCAGGTAAATGATGAATACATAAGACTGCTGCAGAACTGTGGGATGTGAAGGTACTTACATTTCTTCCTACATCATCTTTGTGTGTATGTGTGTCTGTGTGAGAGAGCAACTTCGAGACACCAATGCAGTTTACTCTTATAGCATGCATAGCACTGCATCTTGATAATAAGAAACCAACATTTATGCTATCTAATTTTGTGCTTTTGCCTGTATTTCAGGGGCATCTCATTATTGACACTAAGATTTATTGCATATATGTCTCATTCTGTACAAGCTCTGTTCGTGCATCATCATCTTGTTTGATGTTAAACATAATTTTGTTATCTTTTGATGTACTGGAAGGGACCAGCTAGTTGATGGAAAAGAATCTACACCAGCATTAAAGTGACCATACTTACGTTTGGTGTGTGAAATGCACCATCAGAGCCACTTATTTTGAGCCACTGAGTTCTACATTAGGAATTACACAGGATAATCCACATTAGGAACCGCACATGAGAATCTAGAAAAACACTTTATACAGTGTTGATGCTGCAGACGCACCTGCTTGGTTTGGTTGGAATAATAAAGCATTGTCCTATTTTCTTCCTTTAACGGGATGACATTTTAAAATCCACCTTGAGAACTGTTACTGCTCAACATAAACAAAACAGCTGATTGACACTAAGGCACTCATTATGAGTGTGGCGGTCTTACGACCGCTACACTCGCGGTGGTGATCGGACAGCCGCCAAAGTGGCAGACCGACCTCCACATTACGACTGTGGCAACAGCTCCACAGCCACACAACACTGCCAACACCAACACTTTTGCACCTGCTGACAGCTTGGCGGTGCCCGTGGTCTTAATCTACCAGGGTAGCGCTGCAAGCAGAACTGCCCTGGGGATTACGAGTACGGTGTCCATCAGGCATTGCATGGTGGTTCCACCACCATGCAAAGGCTGGCAGAGGCGGAGTGCTGGGGGCCACATGGGGCCCCTGCACTGCCCATGCACTTGGAATGTGCAGGAGCCCCAATGGACAGCCCAGTTGGGCTTTGCAGTGAAAAGCACGACGGGTGGTGTTACACCTGACGCACTGCAACATTGCCGCTGGCTTGATTATGAGCCGGTGTCAATGTTGTGGTGAGTTTCCCACTGGACCAACTGGCAGAAATGCTGTTTCTCAGTATAGGGCCAGCGGGCGGAAGACCGGAGGGGCGGTCTTCCGATCCAAGGAGTTTGGCAAGCGGCCTCCGCAGCCCACTCAACTCATAATGAGGCCCTCAATCTAGATATACAGACTCATAAATCAGCAGTAGTTTGGATTTGCCAAAATGGAGGGCAATATGCAATAGGTAAAATGTATAAATTGCAAAAATACATTCCCACATGCTTCTATATTTTGCCATAATCATTAAATAAATATGCATTACAGTGACCTTGGGTGTTTGCACACACTTATTCAGCATATACTTACAACATGAAAACACTAATATTTCCAGCATCCTGAAATGCTGTGCAATGACACCAATGCACCCTCATTATAAGCGAGCATATTTCATTTGCAATGCTTCTCTTTCATTGATTATTGAGGAGTCCTCAACCTCAAGGAGTCCTCAACCCTATTTTTTCACACAGAATCATTTGTTTTCACTGTGCCATTGAAATTGGATCCAGAGCACATCTGAACCATCTGCTTTTCATTCTTCCTTGCAGACAGAAAAGGAATGTGCCCTTTCCTAGAACAAGTTAGTTGGATAATTACCTGCAAACATATGGGGCCTGGGCAAAATATTTTGCAGGTAGCAGGTATAATTATCTTAACACAAACAGGTGTTTGCAATTTCTGGAAAGTTTATGCAATCTTTTAAAATGCTGTTCGTTTCCTTAGAACCTTTCACATAGGACATTAAATAGAGTAACTCATTTAAAGCTATGAGAAAGTCGGATTCCATCTTGGAATATACCAAATGCCTTTGATAATTGGGGTCACATAGCCATCACTATTCCATTGTGAGACTATGTTAATATATGAGGCCCCGTGCCAACTGCAGAATACAAAAAGCTCCTAATTAATAATTTATATGTTTCTCATGTGACTAAATTAAGAAAGTGCCGTTTGTAATGCAAAAAGTTGTTGTTCTTCACATAGCATGATTATCACTATTTGGTTGTACATATTTGCTGCTAGTGTACATTTCATCCGTCTTTTTGTTGTTGATGAAACCGGAGTAACACATATAAAATTGGAAATAACTGTAAATAACAACCTGCAGATTAATAGTTACTTATACCATTATTTCAAACCATTGGTAAGTTCAAAGTCCTGGTTGAAAACATATAAGCATTATAAAAGGTTACATCTGCAGAAATGGTGAGTTTTTCTCTGAGAAATTTTATTTTAGCTGTAGCGTACACAATGGATATCTCAATTACTCAGTTTCATTTGGATGGGGAAATATCCCGTTAAACTGAACCCCTCCTTTTGCTGATAAGGAGAAAATGTGGTCTAACGGCTTGATCTGCTGACTTTCGAGACTGGGAACCCAGGTTCATATCCTGTTCTCGATGTTTGTTTATTTGTTTCTGGGTCAGTTACTTAATCTCCCTATACCTGAAAATGTGAAATGAAATGTGTTAATGTAATCCTCCCTTGATGTACGCGATCTTGTAGAATGTTTCTCATTTCTTATCTAATGCAGCTATCTAGTTAGGCTTGTGCTATATAGAGACATAGGTTTTGAATTTCCAAAGTTAGTTTGAAATTGATATAAACCACCCATATTCAGTGGGGCATTATAAAGGTATTAACATAGCCGAGTATAACTGTCGTGTAAACCTTTGTCTTGATTAGACGCAGAAGTGAGTTGAATGCTTTCAATGATGAGGCTTTCACTGTACTCAATGGCACCAGGTGCACAAATGACAGAAGCAAGAGAGAAATTAGGCAAATGCCTGTTTATTTCCTACCTGAGTAGAGGGAATTATTGCATGTAGGTGTTCTCTGCTTGTGTTCATCAACAAGACATGAACGTCCAGCATTGTGTATGTAATCAGAGATAATGAGCATTCAGACTACAATTTTTGCATTCATCCTTTAGAGAAAACAATGTGGAAACCAAAGTCTTCATTTTTGGAAGATCTACTCTTCCAGGGCCCCAATAAAGAAGAAATATTAGCAGTTTGTTGTCTTATTTTTGGGAAGTCAAAAAAGTTTATTGATAAGTACTTAAAAGCATAACCACATCCAACAGCACATAGCTAAAGTAAAAGAACTCTTGTTAAAAATAGACATTCTTCAATACATATACACACATTTTATTACACTATTTGAAAAATATGAAATTGTATGCGTGCAAGGTATTAAAGCGCACTTCCCATTACTTCATTCCTGACTGTAGTTCTCAACACTTAAGGAATTCTGCTAGAACGTGTATCACAAAATAATTGGAGATGTATGAATGAGTCACAGTCTTAAAAAAATTACTCCTGGAAACAGTCAGGAACAAAGGGTAACTAGCAGTGAGCCTTGGTGGTAGTGGCAGTGATGGGTAGTGCAGGTGTTATAATATTAATGTTTTTTGAGTGCAGCAGAACTTATGCAATGTGGGCCACCTGTAAAAGGTAGCAAAGTGATGAACCTAGTGAGTAGCAAAGCCAAATCTGGACCATGCATTGGACGGTGAGGATACTCACGACTTGATGGCTCCAAGAGTTGTGTTGTGGGTGTAAAGTCTTTGCTGGGGCAGTCACATATAGTGAGGTGTTATTCTTTCTTTTTGCAATATGCTGCATGACTCCTGTGGTGTCAAACAGATACATCAAACAGGTACGTACCATCCGGGTCTTATCAGAAAATCCTGATTTTATTTCATCATGTGTGTCCTCACTTGCAGATTGTTAAAAACCTAAGAAAAAATGGAAAGAAAGCAATTATGTTCTCGTAACATGTCCTGAGGAGTATGGGAAGAGAAGAAAATTAAGACTCCCTTGAAGGTTCTTCCCAGGTTGATGGGCCAGTCTTGACAAGCATTTTTGAAACAGAGCAAAAGCATTTTATTTGCTGAGGTGTCCACAGTTACAAACATAATCATAAGAATTGTTTGGATCAATGGCTATGTTAGATGTTGCTGAAAGAAGTAAAATTCAAAACGTTGAGTACCTAGATGTTGAGCATCTCATCGGGCTTGAGGACTGTGGTCTACTCATTTTGTCTCTTGGATGTCTGCAGCTGTATAATAATCCTCTACCTTCTCCTTTGTGGTCTACTGCTAGCTAATTGTATCCTTTCCATAGCAAAGACAGCTCCCTCCACTGGTGGGTAAGCTAAGAGTAATACAGTGAATTTCAGCAGGTGATATATGAAACAAACATTCTTATAGATCTAAGTAACAGACATGAATAACAGTGTCCCTCCATGTAGTTTATGATTATGATTATGAGTAAGGAATGCAATTCTACTCCACCTGATTCTGAGTAGGCTATTGGTCCTGCACCCAGTTTTTCCAGGTATTTTGCCATAAGTCAAGACTTTACTAGGTGATAATTCTGCCCGGGAAATTATATGAGGCTTTGGCTGAAGCAGCAGCCAATCATCTTTCCTCGTTTTCGTTTTCTGACGAGGGAGTACATACAATGCTCCCTGTGTAGGAATTTAACATTCCTGGCTCTTTCCTACTGCCAACACATTCCCTCCTATATCCCCAACCCATGCAGAGGCTGTAACATACATTTACCAGCTGTTTAGAGCAGGTAGTTACTGTATGTGGGTTTATGACTAGTAAATCCAGTCCCATGTGGTATTTCACAAGACCATGGGGGTTAACTCACAAACGCATAATTCTGGTATTCCTGTTACTACTCAGTAACATTATTTTCTTACTTACCACCAAGGCATCACTGCGCAGTTCATGATCAGGCCTTTAGTGTATGTTATCAATTACAAGTACAGTGCTTTGTTATAGCGATGTTTTCCTATTGTATTAAATTTTGGGTTGCCAACAAGAAGTAAGCTAACTGGATAGCGTGAGGGATAAGGCATGAGCTAGAAGGGTGAGTTGCTGATGCCCAAGTGATTTTGTTAAATTCTTTCCTGCAAGGAGTTTTAGATAAGTAAATGTTACTTTCCACATGGACAGAATGGAAAAAGGAGACAGGACTCCTTCCCATTTGCAAATTATTTACTACCAACTTTGAATTTGTGGCAAAGTGCAAATATTTTGCAACCACATTTTAATTACAAAACATTAGTACGTACCATTCAGATACCCTGTTTGGAATGGACGCCCAGAACACACCCCTTCCAAATAGCGATTCTGTTTGGAGTTGCAAACCCAAACTGCAACTTGGTAATAAGTTACTGAATCGCAGTTTGGTGTTTGCACATTTCAAAATGCATTCTTGCAGTCCCAAATGGCCCAATTCTATGAATCGGGCCATTTGCAATGGTGAAAATGCTTTGTACAGCTAGCCTATAAAGACAGGGGCACAGTGACAGGCGAACAGGGACCAAATGAACTGGAGGATACGAAATAGGAGGAAGCAGCATTCTTGAAAGTGTCACCCACTGAAATTGCTCCTTTTTAATTTTTTTAAGTTTAATCATCTTTATTGTGGAACAAATGAAATGCAAACACTAGTCAACATCACAAGTATAAGCAATAAAACTACAAAGCTATTAAGCGATATACAAAATAAAAGCTGTTTACAATTTTATGCTGTAAAAGGACATAGATGGGTATAAAAGGGGAGAGGGGAATACAAGTCTATATTTTGAGATCGGGTAGGTAGATACAATAATACATAAGTCTAATGAGAAAAACCAGAACCATGTTTCTGAGAAAAGAAGTAGAGAAAATATAAATTACGGTGGTTTAAAGTTCTCAGATCTTATGGATTGATCACATTGTTTAATATTGTTGTTAAGAAAATTCCTTAATGAGGACCAATATAAATCTCTATTTTCCAGAGTCCTACAAGCAGAAGCAAAAATAATATCTGAGCGATTATAATGATATACATTATTTCATCAAGTTGTAAAAGATATGCTAGAGGAGGATTCGCAGTTAATTGTAACTTAAGATCAAATAATCCTTTTTCTTGAGCATGTAATTCAATTTTATCTGATAAACTGCCTAAACAAATTGAGATAACCAGCACAGGGCAATTTATTTTAAAAATTGTTGTAAGTTGGGACCAGACTTTCTGTCCAAAAAAACGGCAGTCGGGGGGCATAAAAAAAGAATGTGGAGCAAATCCCCTTTCGAACAATGACATGACCAACAAGCAGGGTTAGACGTATTACCAAATTTGCCCAGGGAAGTTGGAGTATGATTTAATCTATGATAAAGAAAAAATATAGAGTGAGTGGTAGAGGCCGATCTTGAAATGTTATATATTCTGGACCATATTTTGTTCCAGAAGTAAATGGGCCAATCACATCCCAAATCCAATTCCCAAGTAAGTTCTACTTTGCCTTTAGGACAAGAGGGATCATAAGTTCTAAAATATTTGTATATAAGAGAAGCTTTAGGATTCAAAGACAATAATCTTAAAAGTGAATATGAGGGAGAGGGGGAATGAGATATGGAATCTGATGGAAACAAACAGAAAATATCCAAAACAGTCTCCATAAGAATTAAAATGTGTTCCAAAATAATTGTGGACAATCAAAAGGCATTTGAAATTGAGGAAAGGAGCGAGGATTCATGCCATCAAATAGATCTTAAATCCAGATAAGCTGCCTGCTCCTCCAAGTGTTTGAGTATAAGGGTCCATTATTTATAGTCATAAGACAGTTATACCAAAGGAGGGAGTTTAAAAAAGGGATTTTAGATGATATTTTTTTTGGTAATAAGGATTTGTTGGACTTTTTTGCTAATGCAGGATCATCCCCAATCTTTTGCCTCCTGCCTCCTATTTTTTCTGACCTGTTGCTGTTGGCTTTTGAACTCTGAGCACTTTACCACTGCTAACCAGTGCTAAAGTGCATATGCTCTGTGTAAATTGTATTGTTGATTGGTTTATCCATGATTGGCATATTTGATTTACTAATATGTCCCTAGTAAAGTGCACTGGAGGTGCCAGGGCCTGTAAATAAAATGCTACTAGTGGGCTTGCAGCACTGGTGGTGCCACCCACATAAGAAGCTCTGTAATCATGTCTCAGACCTGCCATTGCAGTGTCTGTGTGTGCAGTTTTAACTGTAAATTCGTCTTGGCAAGTGTACCTACTTGCCAGGCCTAAACCTTCCCTTTTCTTACCTGTCAGCCACCCCTAAGGTAGGCCCTAGATAGCCACAAGGGCAGGGTGCAGTGTATGGTTAAGGTAGGACATATAGGGCCTGATTACAACTTTGGAGGAGGTGTTAATCCGTCCCAAATGTGACGGATATACCACCAGCCGTATTACGAGTTCCATAGGATATAATGGACTCGTAATACGACTGGTGGTATATCCGTCCCATTTGGGACGGATTAACACCTTCCTCCAAAGTTGTAATCAGGCCCATAGTAATGTGTTTTATATGTCCTTACAGTGAAATATTGATAAATTCGTTTTTCACTGTTGCAAGGCCTGTCTCTCTCATAGGTTAACATGGGGGCTACCTTTAAATATGATTAAAGTGTAGATTCCCTTTGGGAGTGGATGGACATGTGGAGTTTGGGGTCTCTGAGCTCACAATTTAAAAATACATCTTTTAGTAAAGTTGATTTTGAGATTGTGTGTTTGAAAATGGCACTTTTAGAAAGTGAGCATTTTCTTGCTAATACCATTTCTGTGACTCTGCCTGTTTGTGGATTCCTTGTCTGGGTCAGTTTGACAGTTGGGCTGGTTGCACCTCACACTAGACAGTGACACAAAGGAAGCTGGGGTGTAGTCTGCATTTCCTGATGAGCCATCTGTGCTAGGAGGGAGGGGGGGAGTGGTCACTTACACATGAAAGGGCTGTGCCTGTCCTCACACAATGCCGTCTCCGACCCCCTGGTGAGTGTCTGGGGCCTGGCCTGGGAGAGGCAGGATTTCACATTCAAAAGAGACTTTACTTTGAAGTAGGCGTAATTCAAAGGAGAAATTGGGTATAAGAAGGGCACCCAAAACCACAGACTTTAGATCACTTCTGGACATCAAGAGGAACCTCTGCCTGGAGAAGAGCTGAAGAGCTGAGGAGAAGTGCTGCCCTGCCTGTGACTGTGCTTTGTGGAGCTATCCTGCAGTTGCTGCTTCTGCCAGAGTAAGAGGGCAAAGACTGGACTTTGTGTGCCTTCCATCTTGTGAAGAAATCTCTTGCCGCCTGTTGTTTGAAGTCTCAGGGATAGCAAAGACTTCTCTCTGCCAGCACCTGGAGTCTCTGGAGAGACTCCTGCTCTGACAAGTGGAGCCCTAACCAGTCCTCGGGGCCCTTGAAAGGAAAGCTGGTGATAATCCAAGGAAATCGACTTCGGACGACTTCGGACCAATGCCATTGCTGAATCCGGTGACGCCGCCTGCAACCGACTCCGTGATCTTTGCTGGAACGCGACGACCTTCACAGGCCCAACGCCGCTGCAGCCCCGCTGAAGTCCGCGACTCCATGGAAGTCGCCGCACCACATCCTGAAGTGCGCGGATTCAACATTTCGCACAGACGCCGCGATCCCCGACTTCGCGCATCAACTTGTTTTCGCTCTTCACCAAAGGTACTGTACTTGGGGGTCTACGCAACTCCATGTCCGACGCCTCTGGTGTCGGCTTGTTGGGAACGACTCCGTCACGATGCTGTGTTAACACCTCATCAAAGCATTTAGGGGGTCATTACAACCCTGGTGGTCCAAGACCGCCAGGGCTGTTTCGACGGAAGCACCGCCAACAGGCTGACGGTGCTTCCTGGCATTTTCCGACCGCGGCGGTAGCGCCACGGTCGCACCGCCGGGGCTGGCGGTTTTCCGCCACAATGGCCCCGGTGGTTGTAATCCGCCAGGGCAGCGCTGCTAGCAGCGCTGCCCAGGGGATTACGAGTCCCCGACCGCCAGCCTTTTTCTAGCGGTCTGAACCGCCAGGAAAAGGCTGGCGGTACGGGGAGTCGTGGGGCCCCTGCACTGCCCATGCCACTGGCATGGGCAGTGCAGGGGCCCCCTGACAGGGCCCCATGCGGCTTTTCACTGTCTGCTATGCAGACAGTGAAAAGTGCAACGGGTGCAACTGCACCCGTCGCACGGCCGCAACATCGCCGGCTCCATTTGGAGCCGGCTCCCATGTTGCGGCCCACATCCCCGCTGGGCCGGCGGGCGGAAACTTGGTTTCCGCCTGCCGGCCCAGCGGGGATGTCCAAATGGGCACCGCGGGAGTGCGACTGCATTGGCAGCCGCACGGCGGTTACAGCTTGGCGCCAATGTTGTAATGACCCCCTTTGTGTTTCTAAGCGCTATTTTTGAGTTTCATCTTTAAAAATTCATAACTTGGCTTGTGTATGTCAGATTTTTGTCGTTTTGGTCTTGTGTTGTTTAGATAAATATTTCCTATTGTTCTAAACTGGTGTTGTGTCATTTTGTAGTGTTTTCATTAAGTTACTGTGTGTGTTGGTACAAATACTTCACACCTAGCACACTGAAGTTAAGCCTACTGCTCTGCAAAGCTACCAAGGGGGTAAGCAGGGGTTAGCTGAGGGTGATTCTCTTTTACCCTGACTAGAGTGAGGGTCCTTGCTTGAACAGGGGGTAACCTGACTGTCAACCAAAGACCCCATTTCTAACAGGATTCAACAAAAAGCAAGTATGTTTAAAGAGCAGTGAAGATGGTATGTTATTTTTTGAAGAGAACATTAAACTTCCTTACTAGAGAAAGATGCAAGCAATGCAAGTTCAATGTCAAGCCATAAGTGAGTAAAAAGGAAGGAAGCAGAAGAGGTCTATTTGGCAGCTTGTTTCAGACAAAAAGCTGTTCGATAAGTCCGAAAGTCTGAAAGTGACCCCTGACCTGTTTTAAGGCCAGGTTCCACTCAACACGCTGTGCAGCTCCACCTGCCTGCATCCGTGCCCCCAACCCCACCCTTGCTGCTGCCACAAGTTCAAGGCCCTCCACCTCCCGCAGGCACCCGCCTGCGCCTCATCCCTGGTGTCTAGTGGTTGCCGTAAGTATTGTGTGTCTGTCCTGTAATTGTCTGTGCGTTAGTTGTGCCATTTTTCCTCTTGTTGTGCTGTTTTGCCTGTTTGTGCCTTTCCGTTCTCTGTCTTTATTCTCTGTGCCTTTAGGCACTTTTTTGTGATTCTCCTCACATTTTTGTGTCTTTTTGTGCCTTTTTGTGCCTTTGTCGTCTATTGTGCCCATTTCCAGCCGATTTTGACTCTTACCGCTCACCCCATTCCCGCCGCTGTTTCCCCTGTGGCCCCATCCCCTTCATGCCCCCATTTACCTACCGCTCCCCGCCTCCCGCCTCCCAGCTGCTCCTCCCTCCCCCCCTCCTACTTAATGGCGGCCGCGCCGGAGGCGCTCCAGAGCCAAAACTGTCTGCACCTGTCTGCGCTTGGACTGCACCCAGCACCAGTCTCCCTGCCCCTCGCACCTCCCACGCTGCCAGACGCCGCTACACCACAGAAGAACTCCATACGCTCAACCCCGGCCACCCCACCGCCTGCGTCCAGACCTCCCCTAGGCACACCCACGGACCCTTCTCATGCCGAACGTGCCACTTCACCTGCGCTCAAGCCACCAAGCACCACAACAAAGCCACCCACCTCAACCACCTCAGCTGCATCCTCCTCAACACCCACTGCATCCACAAGCACGCCGTCGAGCTCTGGGACCTGCTCACATCAACCTCCCCAGACATCGCCTTCCTCACAGAAACCTGGATGAACCCCTCATTGGAACCCGACATGGCCATAGCCATCCCTGAGGGCTACAAAATCACCCGAAGAGACCGCACCAACAAACTAGGAAGAGGAATCGCCATAGTCCACAGGAGCTCCATCAGGACCTCAACCGACACCCTAGATGGTGCTGAACACCTGCACTTCCAGATATGCGTCAACGCCAACACCACCGTGAGAGGAACCCTTGTCTACTGACCCCTGGGCCCCCGCCCACAATTCTGCAATGCCATCAGAGACCTGAATTTTCACCTGGAGAACACCAGCAACAGAAACTCCTCAGCCCTACTGGGCAACCTCGCCAAACTAGGCGTCAAGCAACTTGTCACTACGCCCACCCACTCAGCCAGCCACACACTCGATGCCATCTTCTCCACCAGCCGCCACGTCACCTTCACCCACACCACCGAACTCCACTGGACCGACCACCGCTGTGTCCATTTTTCCTTCCAGAAACCCACCGCCCACCACCAAGAGCATCAGATCCCTCACCGCAAGTGGAACAAGATCTCCAAGGACCAACTGTTCTCCAACATCATCAACACCCCACCACCAGCGACCTCAACCTCAAGCAATGGCTAGACGACTGCGCCAACACCCTTGCTCCACTCAGGAAAACCACCAGCACCTGCACCAACAAGAAAGCTCCCTGGTTCACCGCAGACCTTCAGGCCTCCAAGCGGGAATGCCAAAAAGCTCAGAAGATCTGGCGCCAAGAACAAACAGAAAGCAACCACGCCGCCCTCAAATCTGCCATCCGCAAACATCACCAGCTCATCCAGACCACCAAAAGATCTTTCTACAAAGAACGAATTGTCAACAATGCACACAACAGTAAGGAGCTCTTCAGCATCATCAAGGAACTCACCAACCCCAAGTCCTGCTCTTCCGACCACCCCCACTCGCAAGACCTCTGCGACTCCCTTGCCACCTTTTTTCACCGCAAGATCCCAGACATCCATAGCAGCTTTGCACCGCTGTCCCCCACAACTGCCAAGGCCGACCCCAACGCACCCATCCACACCAACATCCTGAGTGCCTGGATCCCCACCAACAACGAGGAAACCACCAAGACCATGAGCACCATCCACTCTGGTTCACCCGCCGACCCCTGCCCTCACCACGTCTTCAATAAAGCCAGCCAAATCATCGCTCCCCAGCTCTGGACCATCATTAGCTCCTTCGAGACTGCCATCTTCCCGGAGAGCTGGAAACACACAGAAGTCAACGCCCTGCTCAAAAAGCCCAAAGTCGACCCGAAGACCTCAAAAACTACCGGCCCATCTCTCTACTCCCCTTCCCTGCAAAGGTCATTGAGAAGATAGTCAACAACCAACTATCTCGCTTCTTGGAGGACAACAGCCTACTCGACATCTCCCAGTCCGGCTTCCGCAAGAACCAGAGCACCAAGACCACCCTTATCGCTTGCACCAACGACATCAGGAGCAGGCTCGACAAAGGTGAAACCGTTGCCCTCATCCTCCTTGACCTTTCCACAGCCTTCAACACTGTTTGTCACCACACCCTTCGCACATGCCTCCATGACGCCAGAATCCACCACAGAGCCCTGGATTGGCTCATATCATTCCTCTCTGGCAGAACCCAAAGAGTCCGCCTCCCCCCTGTTCCTGTGAAAAGTGTCAGAGTCACCAGATCCTCTGGGTCTGTGCACGTTCCCAACACTTCCACCACAAGACAGCTCCAATACTCTGATTAGATTTATCACAGAGTCTAAGAGAGTCCAAGTGGGGAATAGGGGATTAGGATGGGAACAGCTGGGAAGGAGACCTGTAGGAAGCAAAAGTTTAAAACACAACATCAAAATTACATCTCATGAAATCAGTACCATGCTACAACTCTAAGCTTCGTCTTTTCCGAAAAAACATGAACAACCCTAGAATAGTCCTAAAACTGACTAGGCTTTAGATGACGGAATACCTGAGGAGGAAACAGGAAAAGTTAAATAGGACTTTCAGATTCAAGTACTTTCTTTAGCATGAGAATCAGGAAACACTCTGAGCAATTTCTAAACAACCATATGAATCTCCTTTTAAGAATACATATCAGGAACACACAGCATTACATCTAGAACTCTGGTATTGTTGTATTCATCTCAGAAAAAACATTGGAAAGTGAATTGCGCACATTGCAGATTTTTATATGAGTATTAAACACCGTAAAGGATTGTGCACCATGAAATCACACAACGTAGATTCAAGGAATAAATCACGCAACGTGTCAACTTTAAATGCTACCAAGAAAATGTCTTAGAATGGTAGCGCACAGTAATTTACATTATTTATACACGAGGAAAGAATTGCGCGTCTTGCCGATTCAAATGCCACCATACAAATGCCAAGAAATGGTAGCGCACAATGAACAACATGAAAAGCACTCAGGAAACAAATCGCGCGTCTTGTCAATTCAAATGCCACCATGCAAATGCCAAGAAATGGTAGCGCAGAATGAATAACATGAAAAAACACTCAAGGAAAGAATCGTGCGTGTTGCCGATTCGAATGCCACCATGTAAATGCCAGAAAATGGTAGCGCACAATGAACAGCATGAATTACACACGAGAAGTGAGCCACCATGTAAATGTCAAGAAAAGGTAGAGCGCAATGAACAACAAAATTAAATGCTCATGAAACGAGTTGCACGTCTTGCCAACTCGTAAAACATCATGTAAATGTCAAGAAATATCAGCGCGCAATGAACAACAATGTAATAACGAAGTCAAATCTTTATGGAATAAATTGCGCGTCCTCCCTATTTGCAAACCACCATAAAAATTTCAAAAAAGGGCAGCGCACAAGTAATCTGTTATTCATTTAAGAATTAAAATCAAGAATACGAAAATTCGCAATTACGGTGTTGGAAAATGTCCAAACACCGTCTTACCGCCTGGAAACAGTGATCACCAATGAGAGATGAGTGCAGAAGACTGGAAAATCCAAATAGGCCGCCGGGACAGGAGCTCAGGAAGAAGCTGCTGCTCTGCACCGGGATCTCTGAATAGTGAGCACTGGAAGTTGGGCTGACTCTCTTTTATAGAGTCTTGGCCCAGCCTAGAACCACGCCCAGGCATGTTGCAGGGAAAGTCTCTAGAAGGCCCTGGAAAGGGACCACACCCTAACACACTCTGAATGTCTACAGCAATACATCGCAAATGTACAGTATTTATAAGCACCTTAAAAATGAATCTTTTGGATGGAATTCTGCAATGCAAAAGGTTACACAATAACATATCATCACAACGCATAAATTACATTATCTTGCGAGTGTTGTTTTTTTTGCATTCTAGATGCCCGTAGAGCCCGCCCTGTCCTGGTGTTGACAAAAAGCCACCAAGACCATCTGCGGAGTCCCCAAGGGATCCTCACTCAGCCCCACCCTCTTCAATGTATACATGGCACCGCTCAACAACATCGTCCGATCCCCGGCCTCAACATCGTCTCCTACGCGGATGACACTTAGCTCATCCTCTCTCTCACAAAGGACGCCGCAACCGCCAAGACCAACCTTCACACCGGACTTCATGCCATCACCAACTGGATGGAGGCAAGACGCCTCAAACTGAACTCGGAGAAGGCCAAGATCATCATCTTCGTCTCCAACAGATCAGCACGGGACAACTCCTGGTGGCCTGCCACTCTGGGATCTGCCCCAACGCCCACCACCCACGCACGAAACCTCTGCTTCATACTGGACTCATCGCTCTCTATGACCCAGCAAGTCAATGCCATCTCATCCTCATGTTTTAACACCCTTTGCATGCTTCGCAAAACCTTCAGATGGATCCCCGTTGAAACCAGAAGAACGGTCCCCCACGCCCTCGTTAGCAGCAGACTGGACTACGGCAACACCCTATATGCGGGAGATCAATGGCCAGGCTCCAGCGGAAACTTCACCGCATCCAGAACGCCTCAGCACGACTCATCCTCAACCTCCCTCACCACGAACACATCTCATCCCACCTCAGAGACCTCCACTGGCTCCCCGTCAACAAAAGGATCATCTTCAAACTCCTGATCCACGCTCACGAGGCTCTCCACGACGCCGGACCTGCCTACCTCAATGAGCGTCTCAACTTCCACATCCTGACACACCAGCTCTGCTCCGCCAACCTCGATCTCTCACGACCATCCCCTGCATCCACCGGACCACAACCGGCGGCAGATCCTTCTCTTACCTTGCCGCCAAAACCTGGAACTCCCTCCCCGTCAAACTACGTCTGACCCAGGACCTCCTGACCTTCAGGAAGGACCTCAAGACCTGGCTCTTCGATCAGTAGCACCTCCCCCCCAGCGCCTTGAGACCCTACCAGGTGAGTAGCGCACTTAACAAATTACTGATTGATTGATTGATTGATTGATTGAATTCACACCTCCATTATCCTTAGTATTTTTAAGAAGTAAGAGGGAAATTCATGATTTTTTCTTAGTCCAAAGGAATTTGGAAAGAAGTGACTCAACTTTTTTAAAGAAGATGTCTGGTATATGAACTGAGGTCATGGATAAAATATATACAAACATGGGCGTAGTCATCATTTTTGTGGCATCCATACGACCCCCACCATGATAAATAAAGAGGATTCCAGGAGGACAGTAATTCATCAATTCTATTGAAACATTCCTTCATATTTATTTTAATGGACTCTATAATGGAGTTAGTAAACCAAATGCCCAAGTATTTGATTTTAGAATTATTCCAATGAAACCCAGTGGAGTCAAAGTAATGTTTAGTGCAAAAGTTTGTAAGAGGCAGAATATCTGTTTTCTCTGAATTAATTTTATACACAGAGACAGATGAAAATTCTGTAAGCTCCTTAAGTAAAGCAGGTATTGAGATATCAGGGTTAGAAAGAAAGAAAAGAATATCATCCGCATAGGCTGATAATTTTAAATGTTTATCTCCCAAGTGAAATCCTGATATAAGAGTATTTTCACAAATACGAGAAATGCACGGTTCAAGGGCTCAAACAAATAAAAGAGGAGATAAGGGACAGCCTTGATGAACACCTTGTTGCAAGGAAAAATAGTGAGATACATGACAGTTGATTAGTACTGCAGCCTCAGGATCTGTGTAAAGCAAAGAAATAAGTGAGATAATTTTGGACCCAATACAATACCGTTTCACTCCATCAAAGTCTTTTTCAGCATCTGTAGAAATAGCTGCAAGAAGATAGGAAAGTGAAGGGCCTTTATTTAATACATTAAAAAATAGTTAAGAGTTATCTGAGATTAGTTTGCCTTTACAAAACCACATTGTTCTTTACCTATTAACTTGGGCAAAAACAGCTCAAGTCAAAGAGCAAGTAATTTGGCAAAAATGTTATAATCTACATTTACAAGGGATAAAGGACGATAATTTTTGTACTGTGTAGGATTTTGTCCATCTTTATGGATTAGAAAGATAGTAGCCTCCTGAAAAGTACCTTTAGCTTTTCGAGTAAGGAAGAAAAACTGAAAGAGTTACAGAAGTCTACGGAGCAAAATATTAGAGAAATGTTAATAACATTCTACAGTAAACCCATCTGAGCCAGGCGATTTCCCTTTTTTCAGTGTGCTAAGTGCTTCGAGTAACTCTGTAATCGATAAATCAGATTCAAGACGATCAAAATCCAATAAATTATGAATAGGAGGTGAAATAGTTTTAATATATGAATCAATAGGAGTAAAGTGAATTGAATGTTCCGGAGAATATACATTTTTATAAAATTTCTTCAACTAAGTCAAAATATCCCCATCTTTAAATAAGTTTCCCATCTGATGAATGCATGGATTCAATAAAAGAGCATTCTTTATGAATTTTCAAATAACTGGCTAAAAGTTTCCCTGATTTGTTACGACCACCATAATATCGAGCACTAATACGCAATAATATGGAGGAGGCTTAATCAGTTGATTTTTTAATGAAAGTTAATTTGACTTGAACCAGTTCATGCAAAGAAGAATCTGAAGATGAGAAATAAAATGTATGCTCTAAATGTTTGATATTAGATAATAAGAGCTTCTGTTGATGAGAAAAATATTTCTTTTTTTAGATACCAAATCTATAATAAAACCACAAGCTGAGGCTTGAAAGGAATCCCATAACAATTGAGGAGTTGTATCGGAAGTAGTATTGAATAAAAATAATTCATTTGTAAAAGAGGCAAAGGAGGAGGAGAAGTTTTGATCTAACAAAAGCACGTTATTGAATCTCCATCTAGCAGATTTGGGATGTGATCGAACCACATCCAAATCAGCGACAACTGAGGCGTAATCAGATATAACTATAAGCTCACTTTACTAAGAAAAATATGATCTAGGAATGAAAGTGAACAATGTGGAGGGGGAATAAAACGAATTTTCTTGAGCAGTGGGATTACATAATCTCCACACATCAACTAAAGAATTCTGGAAAATAGTGGAGTGAAATTGTGAGATTTATGTTGAAAAAAACAAAATTGAGATTTTTGGTCAATAAAAGGATCTATAATCTGATTACAGCCACCACCAAAAGTAAAGAACTCATCTTTATACTGAAGACATTTCTTTGAAATAGTATGCCAGAACAAAAAGTCCCGGTTGAGTCAGACCATATACATTAAGAACAGTTAATAGAATATCATTAATAAGCAGCTTTACAATCAGCCATTTACCTTCAGAGTCCTTTTCTTGAGACACAACAACACAATTTAACTTTTTGTGACAAAGAATAACTACTCCATTCTTCTTAGAAGAAGTAGGAGAGACAAAAGCTGATCCCACCCAATTAGGTTTCAGTTTTAATGCCTCATTTTCTGTAAGGTGAGTCTCTTGCAGAAGTACTAAATCTGGATTATAAGAGGCAAGATGAGATAATATTATCTGTCTTTTCACAGGATTAACAAATCCTTTCAAATTCCAAGATATCACCCTGAAAATAACCAACAAGAAATATAGAACTACATGATCATTAATAATGTAAGACTTGTAAATGAAAACAAAGACTTTCAGGTATGTGAAAAAGAAAAAAAGAAGAGAAGAACATAGAAAATAGTGAAAAAAAGAAAAGGGAAGGAAAAAGGGACAAGAAATCAAGTACAGTAAGAGATGACAGTACATGATAGACGACGACTGATCAACATACCTTAATAGGAAAAAAGAAGGAAACAGGGAGTGGCAACAGACAGGAGACAGCACAACCAACACGAAGGAACGGGCCACACCAGAACTTCACATGGGAACAAACAGCAAACAGCAATATAGATGACTACAAAGATTCTGAAAAGAGAATAAAGAAATATGGATTAAACCAGCAATAAACATTAATATATACTAATCTATGTCATATGGATCAAAAGCAAAAATATTTGAAGTCAATATTTAATTCATCCTGAAGAGGAGGGGCCAGCAAGGTCCATCAAATCCTTTGAGTGAGAGTGGATAGATTATCCGAGGTCTGCAGGATCTTCAAAAGAGGATGTGTTATTCTGGAATGTAACTTTGAAAGTCCATGGATGGAACAAACTATGGGGGTCATTCTGACCGCGGCGGGCGGCGGTCGCCGCCCGCCATGCGGTTACCGCCGAATGACCGCACTGCAGTCAAAAAACCGCGGCGGTCATTCCAACTTTCCCGCTGGGCCGGCGGGCGACCGCCAAAAGGCCGTCCGCCGGCCCAGCGGGAAAGCCCCTGCAACGAGGAAGCCGGCTCCGAATGGAGTTGCAGGTGTGCGACGGATGCAGTGGCACCCGTAGCGATTTTCACTGTCTGCAAAGCAGACAGTGAAAATCTTTGTGGGGCTCTGTCAGGGGGCCCCTGCACTGCCCATGCCAGTGGCATGGGCAGTGCAGGGGCCCCCAGGAACCCCACGACACCCGTTCCCGCCATCCTGGTTCTGGCAGTGGACACCGCCAGAAACAGGCTGGCGGGAAGGGGGTCGGAATCCCCATGGCGGTGCTGCAAGCAGCGCCGCCATGGAGGATTCCCTGGGCCAGGGGAAAACCGGCGGGAAACTGCCGGTTCCCCTTTTCTGACCGCGGCTTTACCTGCTTCCGCCGCCCTCGGCCATGGTGGTCATGGACCGCCAGGGTCGGAATGACCCCCTATATCTTACACCTACTGCACATAATGCAAGACGAAGATCAAGGAAGCTTTTCTTTGTTTAGCAGTAGCTGTAGACACAACCTGGGTTAAAAATAGTTTGGCACCTAACTATATAAGTTTTTTTTTTTTTAGTTTTGGCTGCATTCAAAACTTGTAAAAGATCAGTGAACTTCAGAAATAAAATAATTAGACTTCGGGGTATTGTTGGAGTAGACAGAGAAGTAAGCCGGTGTCCCAGTCTATGGGCTCGTTGAATATTCAAGACAGAAGATGAAGATAAATCCAATAGTTTTGGTAGAAAGGAAGTGAATAAAACAACTGGGTCTCCACCCTCAATACTCTCTGGAAGACCACATAAGTGCAGCTTATTACGTCTATTCCTGTTTTCAAGATCTTCAGCTTGTTTCTTTAGCATTGAAACATTCTTCTCCAGAGAGACAATTTTAGAAGAGGATTCCTGTATGGTGCTGACAGTGTTTTCAACCAAGTTTATTCTAGATTCCATAGAAGACCATTTATCATCAAGATTTTTAATGCGAGCATTGGTTTCCTCAATAAATGGTCTCACGGCTCTAATTTCCTCTGATACAGTTTCCAGAGAAATAGGAGATGTCGACTTCGGAGGGGAAGGAGGTTCCTGTTTCTGTCTTTTATTTGCCAAAGACGATAATGACGACTTCGAGGCTAGGAGCTTAGAAGTTCATTGGACGAGGGGAACTAGATTGAGCCATGTTGACAGGAAAAATTGAAGCTTCCATCAAAGGAATCATAAAAAACTGATTTGAATCCAAGGTTATATTTGAAGGTTTAATAGACTGCAAAAATTAATTGCTCTTTCCCATATATGTCAAATTTAAAGAAAATGTAGAAGTAGATGACATGAAAGATGAGCCTACAAGACCCCAAACTTAGTACTGAGAGAAAATGACTGAAGTTCAGCCTAAATAGTGATTCCTCAAAACCTTCACAGAGTAGCTCCAAGAGGAAACTGAGTAGAAAGTATCCAGTCTTCAAATAACCATTTTAAATTGAAAATAAAATAGGAGGGACATGAAAACTGATTTCCAAAGTAAGCAAAATTCCATTCCAGGAAGCAACAGAAGTTGAAGGAACAGTACCATGAGGAAAACAAAATGGCAGCGGTAATAATTCAGTTCAGCCAGCAAAACTGCATTTTTAAAGTTAATAAGTACCTTAATTGAATTCATGAGAAACCATTCTTGGCATCTTCCCCCACAAGAGTCATTGTATAGGGTGATCCAATATTTTAATGAGAAACGGGAAAAATCTCCTGACGCTCTGGTGCGGAGCTCTGCGATTAGGTAGCCATCTTAGGTGGCATCTTAGCCATGCCCCTGCTTCTTTTTTCAGCTACACTTAACGAGTGTGTGCCCACTGTCTGAAACTCAACATATTACTACGTCAAAAATCTGATTCCAGACTTTATCAGTAACATTTGTTTTCTATTCTTGGTGATTTCTATTCTATTTTGATCCAATGTGAAACCATTCACAGTCATTTCTTCTAATCTGAATGGGGCTTCATCACATTGTCATCATGTGATACTAAAGAAGTTGCTTCATGCTTGAATTTCTACTTATTTATGTGTGTTAGGTAAATGCAAAATGGTGCTGGTAGACCTCACTATCCCCAGCCCTATGGTGTAATAAAAGTGCCATCACAAAATGTCCCTTATAGAAATCTTAAGACAACAATTCCACAAAATCACGTCTCTTTCAATGTGCATGTACATCAGACAAACTATTGGACATTCCTCTCATTTGAAGTACATCATACATTTCTGTGCTAATACTTTCTGAAATATTGAAAAACATTTCTCATCCTAGGCCTCCTCTAGCATAGGTTGTGGTCATGTTTATGCCAATGCATAGGTTTCTCCAGGAGTCTTTGTGTGTACATTTGTGCATGTCATTTTGGAGACTTGCAGTCACCATCTTATAGTGTATTATTTGCTATTCTAAATGTTTTTTGTGAATTGTTAGTTCTGATTGATAAGCTATTGATTCATGGTGATTCAACTAGCTTTTCAATAAATCCATGAACCAAATACTTTCAAACTGGTCATTAATCTTAGTTTAATGAATACAAATCTTTATGATTTGGAATGTGTTTTGCTTAATACCTTTCACCATCACTGCCTTTGCATGCTGTAACACAAAGTGAATCTCCATCTTGTGTTATGTATTCATTTAGTATATAGAAGTAATGGAAATAGATCAAAAATCAGGGGATTTGGAGGATTAAAGGTCCAGTGTATACCCTCCAGTAACCATAGCTAATAATGTAATACACTGTTCAGGAACAGTGTATTACATTATTAGTAATGGAAATAGAGACAGCTAAGCATGCAGTAACTAATCTTAGTTTTGTAGTTCAAATAATTCCAAAGATTTTATAGAATAACTATTACTGGAAGTAATGCTACAATAATTGCTGGGCAATGACCGATAAATGGCGTGATTACCTATGTGTCAAGGGGTGAAAAGGGAATGGACAGGTGATTTTGCACCTGGGGTGAGGTGGTGCTATAGCTATCATGGGATGTAGGGCGTTCCAGGTCCACGGGGTGAGATAATTGGTAAATATGGTGGCACCATAGAGCTGATGTGTTTTTCGTAAATGAGAATACAATGCAAATTATGTTAATTATGTGTGTGGCAACAAAAAACTGCACTTGTTTAGAAATATGTTGGGTCAATTAAGGTTATTTCTTGTAAAATCAGTGGTTTAGCTAATTGACAGAAGTATTTTGCAGTTGCCAGTTCAGAACCCTTAATTAAGGTTATGTCTTTTAATATTGTTGCTTTCGCTAAAAGAGGTATTTGGCAACTGTCAGCTGGTTGAGAACTCTTATCCCAAGTGTGTATTCTTTGACAAGAGACCCATTTGAAGTCAAACAATCATAGATTAATTGTTCCCCCTGCTTTACCCAGGCAATTTTTTCAACACCTAGGGCTGCATGCGGCAGAGTAGCTATATGTTTTTTAAAAATTTATTTTCAGTTGGGAAATTGTGTTTAAAGAGATGGTTGTGAATGACAGCTTAATAAATTAACAGTTTGTTTATGGTTTAAATGATTATGTTCTGTTAGAGGATGAGATTTCATCTTTACAATAGATCGATAAATCTATCATGGGAGGTGATTTCAATCGTTTTCAGGGCTCAGTTTTGGAGATGTCTCGTAAACGTAAAGGACAGTTAAAAGGCAAATCAGTGGCCTTGACGGAGAGGCATAAGTTAGTCTACAGCCTGTTAGATCCTTAGTGCATCGAGATTCCCAAAATTAGACAGTTTAGTTGTTTTTTGAAGCAATTTAAATCTGCATTGAGAAGTGGTTTTTTTTGTTTTTTTTTATTTCTGTGTGCCTTGTGAGATTAGTCATGGCAATCCTTGGGAACAGGGTCACTGATCATTCGCTTGTTACCATCTAGTTTGGGGACAACTTGCTTAGAGGTGAATCCAAAAGCTGGAACCTCAATAGGTGTCTCTTATTTGATGAGAATTGGAAAAATTTAACTTGTCTATGTTTTGAGGAATTTTATAAGTTTAATGCTAATGTACTCCACATCTTAACTATTTGGGAGGTCTTTAAGGCCTGTTTTAGGGGCCATGTTATTGCCTTTAAGGTGAGGAAGGCTAAATCTGGTAATTAAGAGATCATAATAATTACAAAAGCAAGCAGATAAGAAAATAAGCTTACGTTTATAGCCCCAGTCTCTTTTTCATAGTAAGACACTCAAGAGCTCTTTGACTTCTTTTTAAAGGAATGATTGGCAAATGAAAGGAGAGCCATCCAAAAAAGTGTACGCAGAAAATGAACATGTGGGTCAGGTCTTACCATGCTCCTCAAAAGTGAGATCAAAGGCACATAGAGTACTAGAGGTGATGGATCCAGCAAACATTTCTGCCACCTCCAGCAGTGATGCTATCCAAAGATACACTATTGATTTGTCTTAATTGATGTGGACCAATTAGTTTGTTTAATGCAAAGTAAAAAGTATTCATGAAAATGTAAAGTAATCACATTACCCTATTGGCCCAGAATTTGATCCACAGAGACAAAATAGTTTCCTTTCTCAGCGATCAATTGCATTTAACACAAATTATCTGCTTGAGGTGACTGATTAGTTTTCAGTGAATAAAATCAAAGCAGCCATTGTAATGGTTGCTGAGGACAAAGCATTCTACTAAGCAAAGTAGACAGTGCAATTTCAGATCCTAGAGAGGTTTGATTTTCCCCAAACAATTTATTAAGTTTTTTAAAGAACTTACATTCTGGGGCAATAATTAGACGTATTATTAATTCTTTCAATGCAGGACAAATTGCTATTTCATTGGGGACGTGCCAAGGGTGTCTGCTCTCACTAGTGTTAATTTTAGTTTTTTTTTTTTTTTAAGGAGCCATTGGCCATTCTTTTGTGAAATTACTGCTCAGCATTACCTCTTGTTTTAGGCACATCCAACCTGAAACCTTTTGCAGATTGTATCATTTTGTGTTTGGAAGCATTACAAGAAAATAATCAAAGAGTTCTCAATAGGTTTAGTGAATTCCCTTCAATTGAAGGGTATAAGACTAACCATAATAAATCTGAGATCCTCCTATCTAATGCCACAAGGGAGGATCTCCATTTTATAATTAGGGATCTATTTTCTCCAAGCACATAGCATTAGATATTTAGGCATCAAGGTAACTTGCAATATTTTAGACCTTTATGAGTTAAACTATCATGCAACACTTGATAAGGTTTAAAAAATTATTAGAATTTTTGCATCTTTTCTCCATTTGGGTCTTAGACTGAGTTTCATTAATTACAATGTCAATCCACCCCTTATTTTTATTTCTGTTTTCTAGTGTCCTAATTAAGGTAAACAAGATCTACTTTAACTAGATTGATATTTTAATCAGGACGTTTTAGGAAGCACTAGCCCCCTCATATCCACCTGGTTCAGCTGACCTAATATTCAAATAAGCAAATATCAGGGTGGGTTTGGCATCAACAGACTCTCATTTATATTACCAAGCTTCCCTTTTAGATTATCTTTCTCACTTGTGCATTGACCCAATCCCGCTTGATAATTATTTTCTCAGAGTCAGTGCTTCAACTTTAATTTTTCTATGAAAATATTCAAAGAGAACTAGATATAAAATATTAAAAGAAATTATATTGAGAATAAATGAAATTGATGTAAAATATGAGAAATTGAATTGCCACCTTTTCTTTTCCTTGCATGATTGTAAAGTTTGAGACTGCTTTTGTCTGAATATTTAATCAAGCTATGAAAAAGGCAAGATTTAACACATTAGCATATTCTAAAATAAACAACACATGGGACCAAGAAGTCATTGATGTGACTTAGGGTCTCAATTTGAGGTTGGCGGTTCATTGGCCTGCCAGCCCATGGAGAGGAAACCGCTGTGGAGCTGGCAGTCTCTTCCCCAGGGCTGATTACATGGATTCCACTTGGCTGACCCTCAGAAACCCCAGAAATCTGAGGTTTACACCGGTCAGCCCAGTGGAAACAATGCCACTGCATTGGCCTCACCTCCTCATGGAGCCGAGGCCAATGCCATTGCACAGAGGGTGCCATCAGAATACATGCTGCCTGCAGTAGCAGATAATGCACATTCCAAGGTTTCTGGGTGCCCTGCACTGTCCAGGAGATGGCTGTGAGCAGTGCATGGGCCTCCCTGTGGCCACTAGCAGTTCCTTTCTGCCAGCCTTTTCATTTCGGGGATGCTGCCATTAAAAGGTTGATGCAAAGGGGTTTTGTGCTGAACTCAGTGCCCCTGTGGCTGACCACAACTCCAACCGCCATCACCCCCCTGGGAACCCTGTTCCTGGTGGTGGTGGCGGTCTGACTGCCAGGGTCGTAATGTGGTGGTTGGACCGCCGGGAGTGCAGTGGTCCGACCACCACCATGAGTCTGGCTGTCTGAAGACTGCCAGACTTGTAATGAGGCCTTTTGTTTTGCACAAATCTAAGGATGTATGAGGGATTATGCTCCAAACATAGGAGATTTTAAATTCCATTTCTTGAAAATGCTTTTTAAAAACAATGTGCTAGGAGTGAGTAACTGGTATAGGGTGTTGCATCAGAGTATGCAGCAGAAAAAAAATCAAACCTTCTTGCAATGTATCTGCTGCAACTGGGTGTCTTATTACCCCTAATCAATAGACAGCCGTTCAAGGATGTTTTAAAGCATGGCCATAGTGGGCTCTTGCCTAGGGCCCCAGCTTTTCAGGCAACCCCGGAAAGAGCCAGCTCTGTTCTGCAGAGAGTCTTGCCCTGATGACCTTGAATAACTCTTAAACAGTTTGTCTTAAATACCATTTGTCTTTAATTTATTTTTAATGTGGATGATGTGTGAGGGTCTATTACAGACAATTTGAAGAGAAATACTGTGTTTCGTGCAACATCCATAAGAAGGTTTCTTTTAGATCACAACAGAACCTCAAATTTGAGAAATGGGAGAGTGTCACAGACATTATTTGTAGTAATATTAGTGGGCTGGAGCTGTGTTATATTTTTGAAAGCACACATCACTAGCCCTCACTATTAGATGTAAACACATGTTAAATTTGGACCAGTGAGCCTGTGCACTGTCAATGCCCTGTCCAAAGAAGGCAAGAAGGAAGCGAAACTTGATCATAAAGTCAAAGCTGTTCCAACAGGGGC
Organism: Pleurodeles waltl; assembly: GCF_031143425.1. Lineage (NCBI taxonomy): Eukaryota > Metazoa > Chordata > Amphibia > Caudata > Salamandridae > Pleurodeles > Pleurodeles waltl. Next base: position 762,998,999 of record NC_090439.1, on the reverse strand, counting down.
CCCCAAAATACCTGTGGCCCAAGACCCTCAAAATCCTTAAGATGTCTCTGCAGCTATTTCCTTTTTTGGTTACAAACCTTTTAGAACAGCTAATTTTACAAGAATTGACTTTTTGCTAGATGGTTGCTGCATTGTGAACCTCAATTCTTACATAAATGCTTTCCTAATGTCCCTGATCAATGTTTTAGATGTAACACACTTGCCCAAGGAGACAAGCTCCTCATTTTCTTTATTTGCCAGCAATGGAAACCCTTTAGGGCCAAATATTTAGTTTTATGGGTGTTTATGAGGAAAAGGTTGGCACCAGATCCATTGACAGTACTTTTCGCTCTTTTAGGAAAATATGGGGCATTATTGATGGGTAAACACAGGGTTTTATATGTATATCTGTTTCAATCACATGATCCTTGATTTTACAACCATGGAAATCAGCAAAGTGTCCTTCTTTTAACTAGTGGCAAGCTAAAATGACTAGGGTAAGGCAGTTGAATATCCTAAAAGGAATAATCAGCTGAGGAAATTTGAACAGCTAAGGGGTTTTTCTCATTTGAACAAGATATTTGGGGTTTGCTGTTGATCTGTGGTGGACATAAAGATTTTCATTTTAGCATGTATTTTTGCACATATTTCACATGGTTGAAAAAGTAATGATTGGTTTGCTCTTTGAAAACTGTTGGGAGTGTCTTTCCTGGTTAGCCTCAGGTAAGTAAGTATTTATAAGGTGGAGACTATAGCACTTTGTATTTCGCATTTTTGCACTATTATAAATGCTTTACTCTCTGGAATCTAGTAGAAGGAGCAGCTTTATACTTAGCATTTTCTTTATTTAACTTTGCATCACTGTACTTTGTTTATTTGTATTGTTGCACAAAAAATGTCAGAAGTGTGCAAAACACTATTAGCCTTAAAGGAGTAAGGGCCAGATGTACTAAAGAAGCATTTTGCGAGTTGCAAATAGCGAGTCTTAGCGACTCGCTATTTGCAACTCGCAAAATGTCATGCAGAACGGTGTCTCAGACACCGTCTGCGAGTCGGTATGGGGTCGCAATGACCTACCTCATTAATATTAATGAGGTGGGTCGCAAATTCGGCCCGATACCGACTATGGGCACTCGCAAACATGGAGGCCTGCTGTAGTCAGCAGACCTCCGTGTTCGTGACTGCTTTAAATAAAGCAGTGTTGTTTTTTTTAAGTGTAGCCCATTTTCCTTAAAGGAAAACGAGCTGCACTTAAAAAAAAAAACGAAACCTTTAGTTTCGGTATTTTTTCAGGGCAGGGAGCGGTCCCTTGGACCACTCCCTGCCCTGAAAAAATGTTTTTGGGTCCAGTCACAAACTGGAAGGGGTCCCATGGGGACCCCTTCCGATTTGCGAGTGGGTTACCATCCACTTGAAGTGGATGGTAACTGCAACACCATTTGCGACCGCATATGCGGTCGCAAATGGTATTGCATACCACTGGGAATCGCAAATAGGAAGGGAACACTCGCAGAATGCATTTCTGCATAGGAAAATGCGATTTGCAACTCGCAAACAGCAGTTTTTGCCGTTTGCGAGTTGCAAATCCTTTCCTACATCTGGCCCTAATATTTACATGGCTGGGACAATAGAACTTTAATATTTTACAGTTTTGTACTGTGCATGGATACTTTGTTCTCTGGAATCTAGCAGAAGGAGCAAGATTGTGCTTAACCATTCCTATGTTTACATTTGTATCATTTACATTTTTAAATCAATATGTATCTTTCATCTGTTGTACTTTTCTGAAATGATTTTTGAATTTTTGTACCACCAAGATAAATAAACATTTAAAAAAAAACACATCTCATTTTGTGGTTCAAATAATCCCAATGTTTTTATAAAATAACTATTACTGACAGTAAGTGCTCTATGTGTACTAAATATTGCAGGCAAACTATTAATTGACAATAAAAATAAAAGTTGTATAGTGCCTTTTAAAAATAAGTATAAACATACATGCATTAGCATATGGTGACATTTTATGACAGGACTAGTGGATTTTTGCTTGATCGTTCTTGCTGGGCCATGGCTAATAAAAACCATGATTACCTATATAGTGGAGGAAAAAACAACTTTTCAAAGTAATTCCAACTCTTCACCATTGGATGCCTAGAAGCAAAACCTGTGAGAGGACCTCATGGAGGAGGAGGTTGAGGAGGAAGAGGCACAAGCAGAAGAGGTACAAAGGAAACAAAAGGTGCTGCGGGCTCCATGGGAGTAAAGACAAGGGGCTAAGCAGCAAAGGAATAATGGAACAGAGAAATGTGATACATCTATCGGATTTTACTTTAAGTAAATCCCAACTGGAAGTCTTATCATTAGGTCTGTCTTCCTGCCCTACTTCTGGTTTAAATTACAATAAAAGGAGTACTGATCTGATTTTAATAGGAGATTGAAATTAAAAAGGTGGTTTGACTTGAAACAGAACACACATATGGAAAAACATACGTGGCTTGAGAGACCTTCTACACTTTGCATTAGTGACATTGAACTTCTGCACACCTTAAGTTCATTTGAGGACAATAGTACTACTGAAAGTGACCCCATTTTGAAGCTTTTGACTGTGAATGTACATCTTGCTAGTAGCTATCTAAGTGACTTCCAACCTAAAACTGTGTGTATACATCCTACGACAAATTATGCTATTGATGTGTTTGAGAGGGAGGTAATATAAGAAATGCAAAGGTTAGGGTTAAGGAAATCTCATTGCATTGAAAATCTATCAAAAAGACACTATCAGGCTATTCAAAAACTACAAAAAATATGGGGAGACTGTGATCAAACAGTCAGATAAAGAGGGCAATGTTGGTATTCTCCCCAAAGACGTGTATATGGGGAAGGTTATAGACTGCTATGGGACGAAAGCAACCATGAGACAAGCAATGGAAGTGTTGTCCAGTTTGCCAGTAAGAGATACCGGGATGTGCTAGTAGATTGGCAGGACCAATATCTGATAGAGTGGAAAGAGTACCAATGTCTTAAGTGTGAGTTCCCTAAACTCCTCACCACCTACTTCCTGCCAAGGTTACACAAAAACACACAGGGCCTGATTACAACTTTGGAGGAGGTGTTAATCTGTCCCAAATGTGACGGACATACCACCAGCCGTATTACGAGTTCCCTAGGATATAATGGACTCGTAATACGGCTGGTGGTATATCCGTCACTTTACCGTCACTTTTGGGACGGATTAACACCTCCTCCAACGTTGTAATCAGGCCCACAGTGTCTACCAGGAAGACCTATTGTTTCTTCTATAGGTAGTTGCTTAGGCAATACATCTAAGTATGTAGATTTTTCTAAGACACTTTGTAGAGAGCCCTTCCTCTCAGGACACAGGGGATTTCCTGCGTGCAATAGAAGGAATAACCTGGAAGGAGAATTACCTTTTAATGAGCCTAGATGTTAACAGTTTATATGCATGCATCCCACATGATCAAGGGATACATGCTTGCTGGCATTTTTATGAGCAAGATTCTTGTCTTTCCCATGCATACTGAGAGGCTCTTGGTTATGATTTGGTATTGCCTCAACAATTTTTTTTTTTCTTTTCAACCATGCAGTATATTGCCAAACCCAGTGGACTGTGATTATGACTTTTTTCACTCTCACCTGCTCAGGTCTCTACCTTGGCTGGTAGTCAGACACATCCCTCAATTTTATGACCAAGTAGCCTTCTGGGTGAAGAGCATAGATTACAATTTTTACATTTGGAAAGGTACCAAGAGAGCAGTGGAGGAGTCTGTGGAGTTCATCAACAATAATACCCTCAATCTAAAATTCATCAGTAAGGTCGAGAAGAAAAGCATTTAATTTCTTGAAATTAAAGTGGTAATATACAAGGGTAAACTAAGCACTGAATTGTACACAATGCAAACCACAGGCAATACCCTACTGCATGCGACTAGACATCATCCATGAAATTTGATTCACAGTATTTCTTCTGAAGAGTTACAAAGAGCCAAATGGAATTGCAGTACCCCTAAGGTCCATGACAAAAAGGCCAGGATTATCAAGAATAGATTTCCTTAAAGGATACTCACATTCTGTAATCCAAAAGGCTATGAACAGGGTAGAACATCACAAAAAAGAGAGACTACTCACTGAAAAGAGAAGGCAAAGTGAAGTAGGAACAGTGACATTTATAACAACTTGCATTATGAAATAATTTGCAGTAGGACAGAGTTTACAGAAAACTGGCATGTCTTGCACACAGATCAAACATTAGCAAAGCATGTAGACAACCAGCTGAAAATTACATATAGAAAGAATAAATCACTAAGGGATGAATTACATTGTTTTTTCAGATGCGCATACTGCAAAGCTTGCGGAACAGCAGGAATGTCAAGGAAGTAAAGTTCCCCACTATACCTAGAACATTTGTAATAAGTAAACATCATGCAATACATACTTTTGTGTCTATTTCCTCAAAAGTACATGTAACAAGTTCTACATTGGCAGCACTACCCATAGAGCCAAAAAGAGGATATTGGAACACTTAAGAGCTATCAACAATGGTGACAGGCAGTATCCCGTAGTAAGGTACTTTAAGACCATCCCCTCGGTGACATTAATCAGCTAGAATCCTATGTCCTGGATTGGGCAGAATTTAATGAGAGAGAGGGCAATAGAACCCTGGAGTTTCCTAGACTGGAACCTAACTTCATCATTAGGTATAACACACTTCATCCTACTGGTATGAATTTAGATAAAGAGCTTTGTGTGCACCTGGGAAAGTAGTTATACTCTAGAGGAATATCTAAAGATACTGTAAAATAAAATAGAGCATGCAGGGGTTAGATGTTTTAGTCTATTTGCGCTGTTTGAGCTGTTACAGTGTTTTTCACTATACCATTATTTTTAATGCTTGTTTTTACCCCTTTTACACAGAGTAGCAAAAGAGCTACGGTATATCTATTTACAGTTTTGTTATTTGCTGAGCGGTCATTATTTTTCTATGATGATTATTGATTTAGAATTTGCCTCTTTTGATAGAAGCCAGTTCTTAGCCTACTTGGGCTTGACTGTTATGGGAGCCGAGCGGCTCACTTTCTGTAGCTCATTTGTTTATGTGACCATATGTGAGGTGGAAGGATACCCTGAGGTGCATCATTTCTACTTGTATTGGGAGTCCACTGGGACTGTATAGTGAAGATCGCAATCAGTTGGCACATAAACCTCGTCTTGGATTGTACTGTGGGCCCACTGTGGCAATACTGTGGTGCAAAAGTAGTCTGCCATAACAAAATCTAATGAAAGAAATTGGGAATCTGAAACAGAATTTATGTTTGACACAGAAATATTACATTTTGAAGGGACTTCCATTGACCAAAATATCATGTTCAATAATAGCGTGACATGATTTGGAGTAAATTTACCAATTTTTTACACTTTTCAATCATTCCTTCCTCATGTAAAACACAAATTGTTAGCAATATATGAACACAGAGTTTGCGTAATAAGTTGGAGGGATCAATATATTTGTCCATTTAGGCTCTATGAGCTCTTGAAAGCTATGAACTGGCATTATATATTGATAAACATATTGATTTAAAATGTGTAGATTTACCCTTCTGGGCTACACTGTTGTGCCGGAAATTATTTTAATTTTTGTAATGGACCTGTATGGACAAGTAGATTATGTCAATCATATATCTGCAAATGGGGACAATAACGGTTAGCAGCAGCTGATATATTTTTTGCATGTTCTTCATCATTAAATGTTTGCCAACTTTTGTATCAGCTTGCCATTACCATTGTTTCTGTGGAATATAATATGTTTCTGGTCTGCAGACACTGACTCTCTTTAATGGCGCTACATTAGTGAGTCAAAAAAAGCTCCTTCAGTATTGCAGTCTGTTGTCCTTGTCTAATCACAATGAAGATTGGTTTATATGTGCACTGGGTGTATTCACTCCTTGACCCATGAACAAAGAGCACGTTGCACTCTGAAATGCGTAGATATATCATATAAAGAAACATCTAACTTGTAGCTGTGATTATTGTATCTATGCATTGCCTATTTGACAAATATTATGTGGGCAAACATATCCAGTTGCTAGGCATTTAAGGCACATCATGACAGACAAATTACATTGTTACAATTTGTGGTACTGAATAGAGTTCCAATGTATGAAACAGATGGCAAATGAGTGCTAGAGCTAAGAAGATTGGAATCTAGAATGATCATCAGGCTGAATACACTGTACCATTTAGGTTTGATCCTTGATGATAAACTAGTGGTGCATGTAGGATGGATGAAGGGACATGAACATCTGGGGGACAGTTAGACTGATATGCTAAGATTTATTGAATCAGTCTCTCCTTGCTGTATTGTGCCATCATGTGGTTTTATTTGCCTGACATTGGTTTTCACATTTCTCACTTGTTTACATTTTAGAATGTGGCAGACAAAATAAGAAGCATATTGCAAGATCCTTGGCTGAATCTTCAGATCAACGTTATGGACAAAAGAGCTCTTGTATCCTTTTTTAATTGGATATTTAACTATTGGATGTAGTTTAATTGATTGACTTCAACGATTATTTGCCTATGTGGTAGATGTCAATAGTCTGTATACTTCTATTCCACACAATAAGGGTATTAAGTCTATAAGACACTTCTTAAGGGCATGTTTCCTCTTATACCTATTACACAGAGAGATGCTCCTGGAAATGATTTACTTTTGTTTAATTAGTAACTTTTTCATTTTCAACACAGAAATGTACCTCCAGACTGAGGGAACTGTGATAGGGAGTTGTTTGACCCCAAGCTACGCTGGGTTGTACCTGGGGTGGTGGGAAGAGCAGGTGGTTGGTAACATCAGGCTAGCGGAAGATCATGTAGTTTTCTGGGTCCATTACATAGTTGACATTTTCTGTATTTCGAAAAGGGATTTCAAATCTGCTTATGAGTTTGTTGATATTCTGAATGATAATACGTTGAATTTAAAATTCACAGCTCAAGTCGGTGCCAAGGTGATTGAATTTTTAAATACACAAATTCATGCTGTAAATAGAAGATTGAAAAGTGTATTGTACAGAAAGAAAACAGCAGGGAATAGTTTACTCCATGCAAGCAGTTGTCATCCAAGAAGTTTGATAAACAACATCCCATATGGGGAGTTGCAAAGGGCAAAATGAAACTGTAGTACTGTTGCAGCCTACACTAGGGAAGCAGAAATCATGACTGAGAGGTTCATCGAAAGAGAGTATTCCAAGACCATGGTAAAGAAGGCTCTGAATAGTGGTAAGCAAGTTAAAAGGAAGGACCTATTAATCGAAAAGAAAATCAGAAGAGGCACTGATTCCATTAGATTTATTACAACCCACCACTGTAAGATTAAGAAAGTGAGGAATGTCTTCTGGAAATTCTGGCATGTGTTTCAAAACGAGTGATACACTGAACACGATTTTAAGTGATTACCTTAAGTTTACTTTTGGGAAAAGGCCCTCTCTCCAGGATCTAATATAACAGAAGGTTCAGGGTTGATCAATTCAAGTTTTTTTTCATTGGGGTGCATGTAAAACTTTTAAACACAGCAAGAGCAGCAAAGAGGTCAAGTTCCCTACTGCACCAAACATGTTTCACATAAAGAAGCATCTAACTTGTAATTCTAAGTAATTCTGATTATTGTATCTATACATTGCATTGCCTATGAGACAAATAGTTTGTGGCAGATCAATTCATAAAGCCAAAAAGCGAGTTTTAGAGCACAAGAGATCAGTTGTTCATGAAGATAAACTATATCCAGTTGCTAGGTATTTAAGACACATAGGCCCTCTTTATGACATTGGTGGTAAGTCACGCTTACCGCCGTGCCGACTGCCGCCAACATACTGCGACCACGGCGGTATACCGCTACCCATATTATGGCACACACATAGAAAACCGTCACTATACAGACACACAGACAAGTCCGCCAGCCCAAAGGTCAGTGAGAAAATGGCGCTACCAAAACCAACACCATTACGCCAACAGAACTACGCCCACAGCATTATGACCCACGAATCACCGCAGTGGACATTCAACCGCGGTAAACCATTGGCGGTACATACCGCCGCGCTCAAAATACACCCACACATACAAAACAACACCACATTGGACAATTCAAACTACACACACCAGACACTCATACACACACCACACCCATACACCCACACCACTATAAACACACACCCACACCACCCACATCCCTTTACGAATACAAAATAATTTATAACTGAGAGAGACACCAAGAGCACCCACAGAACCAGAGCCACAGAACACCATCACCCATACACCATCCACGTACCTCACAGCACACACCCCAACACATCACCCCACACACCCTCACCCACACCAATCACACTACACCCATGGCACCACAAAGACAGCCCAAGTTCTTAGAGGAGGAGCTGAGGGTCATGGTGGAGGAAATCATCCTGATAGAGCCACAGCTATTCGGATCACAGGTGCAGCAGACATCCATTGTCAGGAAGATGGAGCTATGGCGGAGGATCATGGACAGGGTCAACGCCGTGGGACAGCACCCAAGAACAAGGGATGACATCAAGAAGCGGTGGAACGACCTACGGGGAAAGGTGCGTTCCATGGTTGCAAGACACCAGATAGCTGTACAGAGGACTGGCGGTGGACCCCTACCTCCTCCCGAACAACTAACAACATTGGAGGAGCAAGTCTTGACAATACTGCATCTTGAGGGCTTGGCAGGAGTAGCAGGAGGACTGGACTCTGGTAAGTCAACTCTTTACTACTTTCACCCCACTACCTGCATGCCATCACAAACCCCCACCCCTACCCTCACCCCAGCACTCCATCACCTCACATACACCCCACCATCACAACCCAGTCACCCCAATGCCAGGCCCTGCATGACCCACCAATGCATGGACACCCATCACAGACCTGCATGGATAATCATCACCACTGCATGCACACTAGAGACAATCACCTAGCCCACCAAAGAACAACCCTCACTAAGGCCAATCTGCCATGGCAATATATTCTATAGAGGGCAACATACCCATGCACAAGATGACACACGCAGAAACTATAACACTGCATTTACATCCCCACAGGTCACCCACACAACATCACCAGAAAGGAGGTGCCAGCAACATCCAGTCCCCCCACAGAAGAGGCCCACAGTGATGACAGCAGCTCTGCAGGCCTGGATCAAGATGATCAACCTGGCACATCAGGGACCTCCGGACAGTCGGTTACCCAGGCACTGTCCCATACCACCACAGAGTCTCCCCCTCAGGAAACACCAGCACAGCACCCACCCAGAGGGCCCATACCTCTGTCCCCAGGACACGTCAATCAACAGTGTGTCCACCACTGCAGGGACCCCAGGCAACCCCACAAACCCAGGAGGATCAGGGACCTGGGGTCAGTGGCCGTGGGCACACAGTTCAGGGGACAGAGGCACAGAACAACAGGGAAGCTGGTAGGACTGCTGTGCAACAGGGGGAGGACAGGCCCAGGGAACCAACTCTCCACGAGGCATTCACCAACATCTTGGGAGGATACCACCATTTCCAGGAGGCGATGGGCCAGATACTGGCCAAGATGCAGGAGACCCAGAAGCTGCAGGAGGGACAATACCTGGGGATCAGTGAGGACCTGAGGGACATCTACACCACCCTGGTCACCATTGCAGGGGTGCTGGCTGACATGGCCAACACCATGAGGGAGGCAGTGGCGCACCAACGGTCCCCTGACACTAGCCACACCGATGAACAGCCCTCTACCTCCACCAGCACTAGTGGACAGGAGGCCCCGCCACAGGAACAACAGGCCACCAGCACCCCGCCCCCTGCAGACGGAGAACCACCACACAAATGGTCCCTGCGATCCAGGCAGAAGCCAGAGAACATTGCCAACACCCTGCCAGGAAATAAGACTCTCCTGATTGTCACGCTTGTGTCCCACTCTGACACCCTGTCCACCTTGAACTGCCATTGCACCCCTTCTTATGACCCTTTGGACAATCCACCTGTGATACAAATAGACTGAACCTTATCCTGGACTTTCCTCCATCATCACCACAGCCCATTGCACATCCCCATTTACTTCACAGCACTGAAATAAACACCCTCTTCAAAAATACAAGAATGGTGTTTGTCAAATAATTTAAGGATGTATTCATTTAACAATCTGTAGATATTGCAATTAAACTGTACAGTTATGTATACATAGGTATGACCTGTAATGTGCTGCAGTCAATTCACCAGGAGCCAGAGTAGGGCAAAAAGATCTGCAAATAGACATGTCAAAGGGTACAATAAGTGGCCATAGTACTGGGAACAGCAGCCTGCCTAGAGAAAAATCACTACACAAAACTGCAATCGAAGGTGAAGTTACAGTGTCTTACTTGTGTGTCACTGGAAGTACTGTCGTATGACAGTTGTTCTCTTGTCCACATCCTCATCCTCTGCCTCCTCTTCATCACTGCCCACAGGTGCCACAGCTGCCACACGCCCATCTCCAGCCCCATCCTCCTGCAGAAAAGGCACCTGGCATCTCAAGGCTAGGTTGTGCAACATGCCACGATGATCTGGCACACCTTCTTGGGTGAGTAGCACGGGGATCCACCTGTCAGATGGAGGAAGCTGAACCTGGCCTTCAGGAGGCCAAAGGTGCGCTCAATAATTCTTCTTGTATGCTCATGTGCCTCATTGTAACGTTCCTCTGCCCTTGTCCTAGCATTCCTTACTGGGGTAAGTAGCCATGAGAGGTTGGGGTAACCAGAGTCATCTGCAAATATCGAGGGATACCTGTTAGCCACACACTCACCCCTAGGGCCAACCCCACACCCATATACCAACAGACACTGGGTGGGGATCATGGGCTCACCTATTAGCCACACTTGGTGCCTCTGGAGTTGAGGTATCACATATGGGATGCTGCTATTCCTCAAGATAAAGGCATCATGCACAGACCCAGGATACTTTGCATTCACATGGGAGATGTACTGGACTGCAAGGCACACTATCTGCACATTCATAGAATGAAAGATTTTTCGATTTCTGAACACCTGTTCATTTCTCCGGGGAGAGGACAAAGGCAATATGTGTACCACCAATTGCCCCAATGATGTTGGGGATATGTCCCATTGCATAGAAGTCAGCCTTCACTGCAACCAAATCTTCCACCTGGGGGAAAATGATGTAGCTGCGTGTGTGTTTTATCAGGGCAGACAACACTCTGGTCAGCACTATTGAGAACATTCACTGTGACATCCCTGCTGCCATGGCACTGTTGCTTGGAAGGAGCCACTTGCCAAGAAATGTGGCACTGATAGGACTTGCACAAGAGGGGGTATCCCAGTGGGCTGATGGATAGCTGAGATCAGGTCTGGCTCCAATTGGGCACACAGCTCTTGGATTGTGGCCCTATCGAGTCTGTAGTTGAGAATAATGTGCCTGTCCTCCATTGTTGCCAAGTCCACCAGGGGCCTTTACACGGGGGGATGTCTCCATCTCCTAATCATCCTCAGCGGTTGTAATCTGGAGGGCAAAACGGTGAGCAGCTGGTCATTTTCAAACATATCCTCAGAGTAAAATGCATTGTATGTTGTGACAGTATGGTTACGTGTAGTCCGTAGATGTGCTTATGTCTGCTGTGACGCAGTTATGTGCCTTGGCCTGCCCCCTCTTAAATGGCGGACGCCTGTCGTGTGTCGAGAACCGCCGTGCAACTACTCATTGGTTATCATCGGGCCCTATGGGTTCCAGTAGCCAATGGTGATGTACGCCGGTGGTGACGGTACACACTGCTGCGGACGTCACCGCCATTTTCTGTCTGTTCACTCACTTGCGACCTGACCTTCAACAGGAGAGGACCTACACTGCAAGTGCTGCAGTGACCTGTGCCTGGAAGCAACCATGGCTCGAGTCTCTGGGGAAAGGGCCCCAGCTTTCACTTTGGAGGAGTTGGAGAGACTGGTGGATGGGGTCCTACCTCAGTACAGATTGCTTTATAGGCCTCCAGACAAACAGGTGAGTACACTGTGTGCACGATGCATGGGGCATGCATGCATGGAGTGCTGTGTATGAAGGCCTCGTGTACGGGAAGCTGGTTGAGGGGTGCTGGGCAGAGTACTGCATGTATGGTGGGCAATGTATGTGCGTAAGGGGATGGGAGCGAAATGGTGGGCCATGGGTGAAACAGGCTGGACGGTATGACTGATACCTTTTTTCTATGTTTATTTGTCTGCAGGTCAGAGCCCATCAGAAAAACGGTATATGGCGTGCCATCGCCAAGGATGTGCAGACCCTGGTGGTCTACAACAGGTGGAGCACCCAGTGCCGCAAACAGTGAGAGGACCTGAGATGCTGGGCAAGGAAGACAGCAGAGGCCCAACGAGGAAGGGGTGCCCGTTGAATCCTGACCCCCCTGATGTTCCGCATACTGGTGGTGGCCTATCCAGAGTTGGATGGGCGCTTGAGGGCATCACAGCAGCCTCAAGGGGGTGAGTACAGTTTCCAGTTCTGCAAATTGCACGTGGTGGGGTGTTATCTGGGTGAGGGCCTGTGGGTGCCCCTAGGCCAGGTCGAACATTGCAGGGTAGGTTCCATGTTGGGCACGGTCTGTTGCACTCCACCCCTAAACATGCTAGTGGGCATCTACTACTGGGCAGGGTGCTGTGGGTCTCAGGTATGCTGCTATTGGTGTTAGGCATTATTCTCCATGGCCTGGTGACTAGCATTGTGACTGATAGTGCATCGTCTAGTACATAGGGCTGTCCCCTGTGTGTTGTGCACGCCAACGGTGGTGTTGTTGCTGGCATTAACCAAGTGTATCCTCTGTCTCTTCCCCCCTTTTTGTTTTGTCACCCTGTCCTTCTGTGCATTAGCATCATCTAGCGGAGGAGCAGAGGCACCCGCGACGGAGGAGCTGCATCTCACATACCTCCTCCGATGGAAGCTCCCTGGTGGTTACGGACACCTCTGTGGCTACCCCAACTACAGGTACAGCCGCTACTCCCCGCACCAGCACCACCCTCCCAGCAGCCCCTCAGTGTGTTTCCCGTGCCCACTCACCCAGGAGGGTGGGCATCTCCTTCGCCCCAGGCACCTCAGGCCCTGCCCCAGTCAGCCCTGCTGCCCTCAGTGAGGAGGCTATTGACCTCCTCTGATCCATCTCTATTGGCCAGTCAACCATAGTGGATGCCATCCAGGGGCTGGCAGGGCATTTGCAACAAACAAATGCTTTCCTGGAGGGCATTCACTCTGGCGTGGCGGCCCAACAGAGATCATTCCAGGCTCTGGCCTCCTCCCTGATGGCAGCCATTGTCCCTGTCTCTAGCCTCCCACCTACTACTGACTCTACCCAATCCCATTCCCCTCAACCCAAGCCTATCCCAAGCACACCATCAGACCAGCATGCACCCAAGACAACACACAGGAGTGGCTCAGGCAAACACGAGCACCACACATCATCACACAGGCACTAACACAAACACCATCCAGAATCAGACATGCCAACATCCACTACCTCCACTGTGTCCCCCTCCTCCTAGTCCTCCACCTTCTTCCCAAGTGGGGTCTCCACTCACACCTGCATGCATTACATCCTCATCCACTACCTCCATCAACATCATGCCTATCACTACACACCCCTCACTGGTAGTCACCACCCGACATCCATGTACACGTCCCCTGTGTCCTCTCCCACCGTGTCTGTGCCCCCTCCTCCCAAAGTACACAATCGCAAGCACTCAGACACCCAACAGCCATCCACCTCACAACAGCATCCAGCCCATGCACCTGCACCCAAACACAGCAGACACCTCCAAACACCACTCTCTCTTCCTCCACTCCCAAAACTTCATCCTCTTCCTGCACGTCTCCCTAAAAAGCTTTTCCTCTCCACCCTTGACCTCTTCCCTGCCCCTCTCCCCCTGTCCTTCACTTCGGGCCAGAGTGGGCAGAACCCGGCAAGCACCTCAGCCACCCAGTCCACGGTCCCTGTAGTTTCGGCAGCTACTGCAAGTGTGAGAGGCTCCAAGGAGACACCCATCAGCACTGCCAGTGTGCCTGCACCAGCTGGCAAGAAGGGACCACCAGCTACCAAGGGCAAGGAGGCACCACCAGCTACCAAGGGCAAGGAGGCACCACCAGCTGGCAAGGGCAAGAAGGGACCACCAGCTACCATGGGCAAAGACAAAGGTCTGGCCACTGCAGGCAGGATGGATGAGGGCCTGGTGCTGGAGCTGAATCTGAGCACACAACACCAACCATGGCACTTCAGCTGTCCGAGGCTGCAGGGGAAGGGCTGGAGCCTCACCTCACCACTGCCAGCACCGCCACCTGCACGCCACCTGCACCACTGTCAGTACCACTGTCAGCAGCAGCAGTCCCAGTGGGCAGCCATCCGAGGCTGCAGGGGAAGGGCTGGAGCCTCCCCCACCACTGCCAGCACCTCCACCAGCCCCGGCACTAGCACTGTCACCTGCACCACTGCCAGCAGCAGCAGCCCCAGTGGGAAGCCATCCGAGGCTGCAGGGAAACGGCTGTAGTCTCCCCCCACCACTGCCAGCACCGCTACCAGCACCGCTACCAGCACCGCCACCTGTACCGCCACCTGCACTACTGTCAGTACCACTGCCAGCAGCAGCAGCCCAGTGGGCAGCCATCTGAGGCTGCAGGGGAAGGACTGGAGTCTCCCCCCACCACTGCCTGCACCACCACCAGCACTACAACAACTGTGCAGCCGTCGCCGCTGGCGGATGGACTGTAGTCCTGAATCCTGCCCCCTGCAAATCTCGTGGGTCTGACACCCAGGTGAGGGACTGTGACCTGGCAATCCCCAAGTGCTGCATCACTGGGGCACAAATCCCCCTCCATAACCAGTGGAAGAAGGCATCCACTCACCCCCTCCTTGCCAGGATGAAGCACACAGGGCACAAAGCCCCCTCCAGAACCAGTGGAAGAAGGCATCTACTCACGCCCTCCTTGCCAGGATTAAGCACACTGGGCACACAGCCCCCTACAGAACCAGTGGAAGAAGGCATCCACTTGAGAGACTGTGGCTTTGCACTCCTCAGGAGCACGCAGTGGGCAAACCACTCACTTGAGAGACTGTGGCTTTGCACTCCCCAGGACCAAGCAGTGGGCAAACCACCCGCTTGAGAGACTGTGCCTTTGTACTCCCCAAGACCAGGCAGTGGGCAAACCACCCACTTGAGACACTTTTGCCTTGCACTCCCCAGGACATTGCAGAGGGCATGTAGCCCCCTCCAGGAGCAGTGGTGTTGTACCATCTTCCGGCTGAGGTGCCCCGTCCCCTTCCCCCTGAGGTACCTGTGTATTTTTGACCTGATGCTCCAGCAGTGTTCTCTTCATATTGAGGCAGGAGTCTAATGGGACCTTGGCCAATGTGATATGGCCCTTTGGCCCACGGACATTGTGGACTGGGCTGTGTCCCTACATTTGTATTTCTGTATATACTGTGTTTATTTTTGCAGACGTATACCTGTTATTTTATCTTATTACAATCACTTCATTCACTTCCTTTTGTCCTTGCATTATTCCTGAGGGGTATAGGGTGCATCTGTAATGTTAGTGCATCTGTTTGTGTGTATGGTGTTGGGGGTGGGAGTGTTGCGTGTGTGTGTCACTCTCTTTTTCCTCCCCTTTCCCCTGTGTGCTAGGAGCAGTACTCACCATGGTCGTCTTCACCAGCATTGGTATTCCTGGTGTAGGAGGAGGTAGACCAGCATGGGTAACACCTGTAATTTGGGCTTCATGGCATCGTGGTTGTTCCGTGATTGTCCAGAGGTGAGTTGTTTCCCTTCTGTGTACTGTTTCCACTTTGCTTTTGATGGCGTTGGTACCTCCCTGGAAAAGATGGCGGATAGGCCTATTGTAATAGGGTGGGCAGTACATTGTCTTCTGCCTGGCTGTTGGCAGTTACCGCTGCAGTGCTTGTTGCTACCACCGTGGCGGTTGGTGTGTTAAAGTGGCTATCTTTGTTGGTGGTTTCCATCGTGGTCATGATTCCATTTTTTTTACCGCCGGCCTGTTGGTGGTACTAACGCCGCTTTATCACGACCACCAGGGTTGTAATGAGGGCCATAATGACAGACAAGTTAATTTATTACAATGTGTGGTAGTGGATAGAGTTCAAATACATGAGAGAGGAGTCAACCGAATGCTAGAACTCGGAAAATTGGAAACTAGAATGATCATCTGGCTGAATACACCACATCCTGTAGGTTTGAACCTTGGTGATGAATTAGTGGGGCATGTAGGATGAAAGAAGGGACATGATAATCTAGGGTGCAGTTGGACTGATGTGCTAAGGTTTATTGAATCAGTTTCTCATTGTAGTTTTGTGCCATCATGTGGTTTTATTTGTCTGACATTAGGTTTCACATTCATCACTTGTTTGCATTTTAGAATTGGGCAGACAAGATAAAAAGCATACAGCAAGATCATTAGCTGAATTGTTAGATCAATGTTATGGACAAAAGAGCTATTGTGGCCTTTTCAAATTGGATATTTAACTAAGTTGTATAAAATAACTGATTGACTTGAAATAATATTTGCCCACTTGGGCTTAATTGTTTGTATATTTGGCATATATAGAGGTGACATGGCCCCCTGACATTCATGATGTTATGGATGGGTAGTAAAGGGAGGTGAAGTATTAGTTGGGCATAACAGTTGAAAGCTCTTATGAACAAAGCATTATTATTCAGTGGACAATTTAATGCGGCTGAAATATCTTTTTCAGGAATTGGGTACACAATTTGATTAGTGGATGATGAGAAAGCTATTTGTACAGTGTATGAGGGAAGCTCGAAATGGCCCACATGTTTTTGCTTCTCTTTGTGCTATTGAGCTTTGGCTAAGAAGTCTGTCTTTTATGTTGTTGTCACTATGCACACAGGAATGGGTATTTAAATGTGGTTTTGTAAAGTGATGGCCGACTTGTGATAAAGGGGATGAGATCGCCAAAATGCGATGGGTGTTTTGCCTTGTTATATTGCCAATAAATATTTTCCTCAATCAAAGATGATGTGGCCGCTACTGTCTTCTATGTGGTGGGAGCCAGTATTGTGGAGCCTGCGGCTGGAGAGAGGAGTGTTGTGATTACAGGGGGTTGCCTCCCTGTAGTGGCCTACTGCACTGAAATGGCTGGGTGTTTTGGCGATCACATGCATGGAGATATATAGGTATATATGTATGTATATAGGTTTATATTTATATGTATATATGTGTGTGTGTGTGTTTGTATACATATATATATATGTATACAAACACACACACATATATATACCTATTTATATATATATATATATATATATATATATATATATATATATATATATATATATATATATATGTCACTGAAAAAAGCAAAAGTTACTGGGACATATAGTTAGGAAATAGAATTTAAAAAATGGAAATACACTTAAGGGGATGTTATAGTTAGGTTCTGAATTTACTTGCACAAAACTGTAGAAATTCAGGAGTTATAGTTAGAATTATTTCAAGTAACTATAACTCATGTCCTAAGGTAACTATAACTCACCACCTCACCATGCACAGTTTTCTCTTCAATAATTTGACTGCTAATTCCTTCATTGATATATTTAATGTTGTTATAAAAGTTGCCATGACTGCTGTATAATCTAGGTTAATTAACAGTTCATTGCGAGGGTGCAAGTCTTAGTTACCTTAGGGTGTTGGGGTGTGAACTGCAGGGAGAGAGATCTCAAAAGAAATTTTAAGAATTCATGACTGATATTAATCTAATTTCCTCCCCCACTCTGACGTGATGGTTCTCTAGATTATAGTCTATGTTTGATTATGTTGTTTGGAGCAAGAAGTATTAATCAGCTTTGATGAGAGTTCTCTATAATAATGAGAAAAAACAAGTTGTAACACACCATACAGCTTCACTTGACTGTCTTTATGAAGTAGTTTCTATGAGCTGATTATTACCAATATGTACCAAGCATAACCTCTGCAGCTCCTTGCTTGGTTTTCAAGAGTTCTGTAAAACAGTTGTTTTTGTAAGCATCACTGTTAAATTCTCCTTGCTATTGTTCATCAGCAATGATCAGTCCAAAATAAGATTCTCTTCTTATTACAATAGTTTTCTTAATAAAATGCATCAAATGTGGGACCTGCCTTGCAAGTTCAATCTTTGCATGGAGTTCCACTGAAGAAATGCCTTTGTGGGTTTATCAAAAGTTGCGCCCTAGCGCACATATCTTCCTTTCCTCTTTCTGCGCAATGTGCTCTTACAAGAGGGATTCGGCCAGTCGCTTATGTGTAGGGCATGCTAATTACCGGATCTCATCAAACATGACTTTTTTAAGGAGTGGCAGTGACAACTCACTTGGCTCGCCTCGGGGCAGCAAACTCCATTGCAAGTCTCTGGATAGGATCCAGGAAGAGAGAAGCGCTTCCAGCAGCAGCTCTTCTCTTCCAAAGACTGTCTTTTGCCACTGAAGTGAATAGTAAGCACGTGGTAACAGGCTGGGCTCATTTTTATACTCAAGCCCCTCCCAAGATGGCCACTGCACTCAGGACCTTGTGACATGTAGTCCCAGTGCAAGATTAACATTGAGTGGGGACCAGAGGAGGGAAAATGAAAGGTCATACCAAGTGAAGGACAGTAGGAGTATGATCACCTATGGTTCCTTGGAACTTGTCCCTAGTTCAAAAAACAATTCACCTTGAGGGGGCATGATTGATGGTGGCAGTGCAACCAAGGTTTGCACTTGTCAAATGCACCATGTAGCTTGCCACATAATGTTACTGTTGCAGAAAGGGTCCCAGAGCCACTGCCATTGTTCCTGACAGTACTACCATCTCTAAAGTGGGCTCTCGGGGCTGGTTTGTTGGAAAATATAGCGTTGAACCTTGCTACTAATCAAGGGGCCTGGACATTGGTGGCTGGTTCCCAGGAATCATTTTCTGGACCATAACCCTTCCACGAGACAAGATACCATAGTTGGGAGCCTCATCTACGAGAGTCCAAAATTTGACATACTTTGTATTCTTCCTGACCATTTACTATCAACAGTGAGGGCGAGGTTTACATCGCTGGTGTGCAGGCCTGAGCAAAAACATGTGAAATACTGCATGAATTTTAAGTTCAGTGTGTAAATCCAATTGAAAGGTAACTGGATTGATTTGTTGAACCACAGGGTATGGGCAAATACATTTTGGATGAAAGTTTTTCTGACTGCAAAAATTGATGTCCTTGGTAGATAACTAAACTTTATTGCCCTCTTTATAGATAGGTCCTGGGCAATGCTTCTTATCTGTAAATCGTTTGTAGGTTAATTTCACTTTTTCTAAGTGTTTTAGTACTTGGGAGTGTGTCTTCAAAATTTGTTGGACCTGTGTAGTTGCTGTTGGATCTTCTTCTTGATCTGTTGGATATTGAACTGGAAGGTATGATGGCGGAAACCCATATGTACAATAAAATGGTGATGTTTGAATAGAGTAGTGATGAACTGAATTGTAAGCAATCTCTGTCAGCCATAGCAAGTGAACCCGAGTCACTTGTAGATGAAGCATATCATCCGAGATATTGTTTTAGACTCTAATTTAATTGTTCAGTTTGCCCATCTGATTGTGGATGATAACTAATGGACAGAGCTGGCACGATCTGCAAAACCATGCACCAGCTATTCCAGAACTTTGCTGTGAACTGAGGAGCTATATCCAAAATGCTTTTCTTGGGAATCCCATGTAGTTGGACAATATTATGTATCAAGAGTTGTGTTAATTCATCAGAGGTAGGGAGTTTTTTTACATGCTACGAAGTGGCCTAACTTGGAAAAACTGTCTACAACTACTAGATTGGAAGTGAATCATTGGTCATTAGGTAGGTCTGTAAGTCTGTAAAGGTTACAGAGCAATATTCTCAGAGAGCCATTGGAGTCGGTAAGGGAAGTAACAATCCTTTCATTTTGCCATGATCACTTATGGATCGTGCACAGACTTTTTATTCCTTAGCCCATTTCAGAACATCCTGGTTCATAGTGGGCCACCAGAAATTGTGTAGAATGTGCTATTTTTCTACTTGAACTGCTCCTATGCCACATGGGAGTTTTGTGATGTTATTGAAGCAATATTTTGTGCAAGCGTTTAGTACGTAAACATAGCTTGGATTCATGAATGAGTAGACCTTGTATATTCTGTCTCTTTGGTGTCTGTCTTAACCATTTTGCCATTCTATTATTTTGAAATCCTCTCATATTGCATCTAAAAAGTCTTCAGTAGATAATAACTTCAAGACCCTCTGGGGTTCTATGATGGATTGTCAAGGGTCAGAAGTTGGAGTTACATTGGAATCTTACCTGGTTATGGCATCAGCCTTGTGATTGTCTGTACCAGGATGGAAATCTACCACAAAATCAAATTTGGCAAAAAACAACATCCATCTGAGTTGACGAGGAGTTACCACTTCAGAAGCGCCAGCGCTCAGCTCACTGAGTTCATTGAAGTCAACCACATCTTTCACCCCTCCCAATCGAGGTTCAGGAGAAACCACAGCATCGAAAGGGCCCTCTTGGCAGTTACAGATGACATCTGCACCCTATTGTACCACGACGAGACAGCTGCCCTCATCTTCCTCGACCTCTCCACTGCCTTCGACAATGTCTCTCATAGCACCATGTGCACCAAAGTACACGATACTAGCATCCACAGCAAAGTCCTGGAGTGGATCCGCTCCTTCCTCACCGGCCGAACCCAAAGAGTCAGGCTCCCACCTTTCACCTCCAAGCTGACGGAAGCCAGATGCGGAGTTCCCCAAAGCTCCTCCCTGAGCCCCAACCTCTTCAACATCTGCATGAACCCGCTCACCGAGATCATCAGACGCCACTGGCTCAACATCGTCTCATACACCAAAGACATACAGCTCATTCTCTCCCTCACTTATGAACTATCATTAGCAAAAACAGAACTTTCACAATGGAATGAAGACAGTCACCAACTGGATGAGGGACAACTGCCTCAAGCTCAACTTGGACAAGACAGAGATCCTCATCCTGGGGCCTGCCTCTTCTGCCTGGGTCAACTCCTGGTGGCCAAGCACCCTCAGAACTGCCCTACCTCTGAACGACCATACCCACAACCTCTGCATCATTCTCGACTCATCACTGTCCATGGCCCGCCAAATCAACACTGTCTCCTAAGCATGCTTTCACACCCTTTGCTGCTCTGGAAGACCTTCAAGTGGATCCCCATTGACACAAGGAGAATACTTACCCAGGAACTCGTCAGCACTAAACTCAACTACAGCAATGCACTCTATGCTGGAATCAACAACAATCTCCAAGCAAGACTCCAGAGAACACAGAATG
This sequence comes from Pleurodeles waltl, assembly GCF_031143425.1. Lineage (NCBI taxonomy): Eukaryota > Metazoa > Chordata > Amphibia > Caudata > Salamandridae > Pleurodeles > Pleurodeles waltl. Next base: position 762,977,635 of record NC_090439.1, on the reverse strand, counting down.
CCATGGCCAGACTGATCCTGAACATCCCCAGCCACATCTCTGTCCACCTGAGAGACCTATATTTGCTCCCCGTCTACAAAGGCATCACCTTCAAACTCCTGACCCACGCATGCAAGGCCCTCCACAACTTCAGACCTGTGTACCTCAACCACTGCGTCTCCTTCTAGACCCCTTCCAGGCAACTCTGCTCAGCACAACTGGCCCTCACTACCATCCCCAGGATCTGGAAGAACACGGCTGTGGGAAGATCCTTCTCCTACCTCACCGCGCAGACCTGGAACACGATGCTGCGCCAACTCAGTCAGTCACCAATGCTGATGCAGTTCAGGAAGGACCTCAAGAACTGGCTGTTCGACTGACCTGAGTCCCCCCAACCTGCGCCTTGAGACCCCATGCATGATAAGCCACGCTTTATAAGTGTTGATTGATTGATTGATTGATTGAGCTACGACAGTGTATGGGAGCAACAAATTTGGATGTACTAGAATGGATGCAGAAGTAAAAGCTGCCTTCAATTGCTCAAACAACTTTTGAAGGTTACCTGTAGGAGACGAGTTAGTGGTGCTACTACTTGGGAGAAGTGATCTATAAATCACCATTAAAAACTGGCGAATCCCAAGAAACATTGAACGTCCTGAACTGTCTTTTGAATAGGTAACTGTAGAATGGCTTGCATTTTGCACTCATCCATCTGAAGCCTCCTGGGGATAGAAGCACTCTTAGAAATTCTACTTCTTTCACATGAAAATCACACTTACTTACCTTACAATAAAACCCATGAGTATGCAGAATGGTACGAATGGTAGTGACATGTTCAACGTGGTCTGATTCAGAATCCGAATAAATCAAGATGTTGTCAATGTATACTATGACGAATCAATCTAGGTGCTCCCTCAGGAAGTCCCGGAGCCCAAAAAGCATCACTAGGTATCCAAAGAGAACATACCTGCTTTTAAAGGCAGTCTTCCATTCATCACCTTGATACATTCTTACTAGGTGATATGCCTGCTTTATGTCAAGTTTTTATCAATGACTGCTGACTAGACTTGAACTTGATGTGTATTGTTATAGATAACTCTCATCAAAGCTGATTAATACTTCTTGCTTAAAACATCCATAATCAAACATATAGGTGAATATAATCCAGAGAACCATCAAATCAGAGGGTGGGAGGAAATTAGATTACTATCAGTCACAAATTCTTAATCTTTCTTTTACAGATCTCCCCCCTGCAGTTCCTACCCCAACATCCTATCTCTTGCCAGGCCATCCAATGATCGGTGTCATGCTGGCATTTAGACTTGGGAATGTCTAACAACTTTGTGACACTCTGTTTAGCTGGCATCCAGGAACTTTTGACAGCCATCTTTGGACTCAGCTTTAGCTGAGTGAAAAACATAAAAAAGAAAAGGGGGCAGGGTAGGAATACCTTGACCCCAAAGCCTTGTTCTTGGGATCCAGAAGTAGGGCAAAAAAACACATGTTTTTTTAATTGCTGCAGATTTGCTAATTTGTGGCAAAAATAAAAAAAAACATACAAGTGCAGTCTCCCACACTCGTTTCTAATTAAGACCCCAGGTGAGCCAGGGGCATTCCTTTTTTATTAAATTAAAGCAGGCATGTGCACGTGGCCCCCTCCATGTCCATTTTTATGCCCCAGGAATCAGCACCTCCCCAGGGCTTTTGATAAAATTATGGCAGCGGGGCTGCAAGCATGCCCCCAAGTGCCGGGGACCACCATCTCTCTAAGGCTATAAATTAAATTAATAGGGTGCCGGGCAGAGCCCTCTCAGCACCAGGGTCCACCAACTTCCTAGGGCTATAAATTAAATGACATGGGGGGTGCAAAGACCACCCCGAGCCTCAGGGAACACCACCTTCCTGAGGCTATAAATTAAATGAGTGGGGGGTGCGCTGCCCCCCCGAACCACAGGGGCCATCACATCCCCAGGGTACAATTAACATTAAAGAGAGGCTCCTGCTATGTCCCTCGGTGCCCACCCTGGGTCATAGCTGTCTGCTCTGACTTGGTGGGAGCTTTCACAGCTCTTGCCAAGTCAGAGTAAACACAAACTCTGCTCCCATGATGCAAGAGCTGTCAAACTGCTCTCGCTTTCTGGGAGCAGAGTTTTCATCTGTTTCCCTGCACACAGAGATGCAGGCAGGGAAACAAATAAAAGGATTGCTCTCACACACAGGGAGCTGACTGATTAGCAGCTCCCTGTGTATGAGAGCAATACCAGCTCCTGCAGGAGGAGGGGAGGTGGCTGGGACCATGGAGCTCTTGAGGTTTCCCCCAAGGTCCCAAGTGCTGCAGACTGGGTGCCCTGGGGGCACCCAGGAGACCTGGCTCAGTCCCAGGGACTGGGTCCCTGGGACCAAGATCGTCCCAGGGAGGGGACCATGTAGCCCTCTCTTCTATTCATGGAAGGCTGGGCCCGGGTGGGGTAGGTCCCCAGAGCAGAGATCGGCCTGGGAAGGAGGGCTGCACAGTCCCTCCATGTATTCAATGAAGACCAGGCCCCAGGGGATGGGGTCTCTGGGGCCGAGATCAGCCTAGTGAGGGGGCCCACCCTCCCCTATTAAGTTGTTGTGAGGCCCCAAGGGATGGGGCCCTGAGGGCCATTTTTGCCATGATGCCGATTTAACAGAAATTAAACCTCCAGAAAGGACATACAAATATAAACATAGCTGCTGCCCCTGTTGAAGTTGCACTTCTGGAAAGGACAAATGCCCCTATCTCTTGGGCTTGGCAAAGCAAGTGTGTTTACTCAGCAATTCCATAATGATAAACAATGTGAAAGCCTTCATGGAGGTGAATGGGTCGTTGATCTATTAGAGCACAATCTTTAGGTGACTATGATGAATGACCTATTTCTTGTCCTCTCCTGGTGAGAGCAGAGTCCATGGTTCTCCCTTGAAATTGTTGCAAGTATGCAAATGTGCAAACCACCTGGAAGCTCCTCCCACTTGGTTCACCTTGGTAATATGCAAAGGTCTTTTCCATTTTGCCAGGATGATGGACAGCTTACCAAAGGACCCACCAGTGCACTTCCCACTGATTTTGGTGGTGCATTCTTAATTCTGAGGAATATGAGGACATTTTCACAAAACAAATAAGCACTTACATCATATAGCTATCCTGGTTTGGTGGAGATTTACATCTTTGTATTCTCAGTGATCTCTCTATAGGAAGATTTATGTTATCTCATATTTCTGGATAAAGACACACCAGGAACAATCATACTGGCACAATGGACAAAAGGTCACTGGTGACATTTGCTTGTGCTCCATTACGCAGCTGTAGTGTAGAATACATACTGGACATTTACCCAAGGAGGCCTAGAGAACTCCACTTGGGTAGTTATTTTGTGCAATACTGCTGACTCATGTTGGATAAAAGGGCAGCTGAGGTTCCTTTATGGCTGAGTCACTCACACAACTACTAACATACCCACACGGACACACACACACTCACAAATGTACTAAGACACTCACTCAGACAGTCATGCAACTGCTCTTTGACTCACTCAGACATTCACACACCCACTAACAGACCCTCTCAGGCATTCATGCACCCACTAACAGACCCACTCAGGCCCACACAGCCACTCACAGACCCACTCAGAGACTCATGCACCCACTCACAGACTCACTCAGATACTCATTCACCCACTCACAGACCCACTCTGACATTCGCACACCCACTCAAAGACCCTCTCAGACATCCATGGCACCCCCTCACAGACCCACTCAGTCTCACGTACCCAGTGACGGACCCACTCAAAGACTCATGCATTAACTCACAGACACACTCAGAAACCCAGGCACTCACTGACAGACCCACTCAGATTCTCTCACACCCACTCACAGACATACTGAGACACTTATGCACTCACTCATACACTCATTGTCAAAGATTAGTGGTTACAGTTAGGAAATATAATAAAAAAATCCTAGAACTTCACCTAGAAAAACCAAAGGTGTCTTACCTACTCAGATACTCATGCCCTCACTCACAAACCCACTTAGACACTCACACGCCCACTCACAGACCCATTCAGAGACTCATGCATCCACTCACAGACCCCCTCAGTGATTCATTCACCCACTCACAGACCCACTTAGAGACTCACTCACAGACCCACTAAGAGACTAACGCATCTACACACAGAGACTAACACACCCACTCACAGACCCACTCAGAGACTAACACACTCACACACACACTCAATAAGACACTTATCCACTCACTCACTCATTCATGCACCCACTCACAGACCCACTCAGGCTCACGCACAAATCACAAACCCAGTCAGACACTCATGCACTGACTCACAGACCCACTTAGACACTCACACACCCGCTCACAGACCCACTTAAAGACTCACGCATCTACTCACAGACCTACTCAGACAATCACACACCCACTGACAGAACCACTCAGATTCTCTCACACCCACTCACAGATCTACTGGGACACTTATACACTCACTCACACACTCACTGTCAAAGGTTGTGGTTACAATTAGGAAAGAAAATTCTAAAAAATCTTAGAAATTCACTTAAAAAAACAAAGGTTACAGGGACATTATAGTTAGGAAACAACATTAAAAAAGCTGTGAGCAGTGGAGCTTGGGTAAGTTGTGCTGTTCGCACTGATTTTCAGAGCAGGAGTTTCTCCCACGCTGTAAAATCAGCACGAACAGCATTACGTGGAGCACTAGAGGGCAGTAACTTCTTTCTGCCGCTCAAATAGCCTCTCAATAAAGCCACTCACTCACCCATACAGGCACTCACACACTCGCTCACACACCCACACAACCACTCACATACCCATTCACACATCCATACAAGCACTCACACATCCACTTGCATACCATACATCCTTTTACAGAGTCACTTAGGCCCATATTTAAAAGAAAATGACAGAGAGTGATGCTGCATCGAAATTAGCAGCACCTCGCTCCGTCATTTTCACAATGCAGAGATGCCCTGTATTTAATTGAATATGCCACACCCCTGTGTTGTCTCTTGGGCTGGCTGCTACATTAAGATGCCTGCGCGAACGCAGGCATCCTTGCACCATTGTGCAAGGATGTCTGCGTTGAGGGGTTTGATTGTTTCTGTGTGGGAAGGTGTCCCTTCCTGCACATAAACAATCACTAATGGTGATTTGACACTTCTGTGTGTGGTGCAAAATGCAGCACACACAAAAGTGCCACAGCGTCATTTTGAAATTATTGTTTATGTGCAGGAAGGGACACATTCCCTCACATAAACAATCATGTCTGGCATTTTGCTCTTTCTGTGTGTGCTGCAGAATGCATCACGCATAGAGAAAGGAAAAAATGAGGAGGAATAAAAGTATTCCTCCTCATTGCGCCTTGCAGCTCCTGCTTGCCCAGTGTGGTCAACTTGTTGCCTCTGCACCTTCCTTCCTGCACTCAAATAACTGAGTCCATGCCCCTGACCTCTCCCTCCCCACAGTATTCTAATGAGCAACTAGATTGCTGACATTCTGTATTTATTACAAAAGTGTAGCATGCCTGACGTCATCTTGATGTAACCAAAACTGTAATACCTACAGCATTTACTGCTGACAGGGTCTTAGCCCCATAGAAATGAGGGTTAGTGCACTAAAATACTAAAATTAGGACATATTTTCAGAGTTTTTAAATAGCAAAAGAACACTTTTACATTGTTTGCTATCTTTATGTATCAAAATGAATGCGTCCTTTTGTAATGTAAATGGTGCTCATGTAAAGCACTCCAACACCTTTGGTTCACTTTGTACTATATAAAACTGCAAAACAAATAAATGATTAAGGCCCTCATTATGACTTTGGCAGTCTTTTCCTAAGACAATCGAAGCCACAGGCACCAGAAGACCACTAGTGCTGGTGGTCTTCCTACCACCATATTGCGAGTACTGAAGGATTCTGCCACAATTTGGGCAGAAATCCTCCAGTAGTCATGCTGGCAGTCTGAGGTACAGAGGCGGTTCCACCACCGGCCCTGCCAAAATGACTTTGCCAGCCATATTACAACCTGTAACATGGCCTGGCGGTGTCCTGATGGCAGTGGAAGTGCCTGTTGCTGTTCCATGGAGGAGGACGACTTCCTTGCCAGACAAGGTAAATCGATTCTCTGACAGGGGATGGGTGGGGGGTGTTGTGTGTGCGTTTGTATGGTCTGCATGTGTGAATGTAAGTGTTTATGCGTGTGTGTATGCCTGTGTGTATGGGTGTTTGAATGCATGTTTGTATGCGTGTGTGTATGGGTGTTTCAATGCGTGTGTGTATGCATGTGTGTGTGGGTGTTTAAATGTGTGTGTGTATGCATGTGTTTATGGGAGTTTTAATGCATGCATGATTGTTGAACTGAGTGCGTGTTAGAATGTTTGTGTGAATGCATGTATGTATGCGTGTGAGTGAATGCATTTATGTAGACATGTGAGTGAATGCATGTGTGTAAGTGTTGGTGAATGAGTGTATGCAGGGTGCGTGTGGCTGTGTGTGTGTGCATTTATGCGGGGAGGGTGGTGCTGTTATGGAAGGGGGTGGTGGGAGGGGGGTGCTGTCATGGAAGGTGGTGGGGGAGAGGCATGCTGTCATGGAATGGGGAGGGGGTGCTGTCATGGAAGGGAGGTCGGGGAGGGGGTGCTGTCATGGAAAGGGGTGGGGGTGAGGGGTGCTGCCATGCTAGGGGGGTTAGGTGGTATTGTAATTGCAGGGGGGGTTGGGGAGTCATCTGTTGGTGACAGGAAATAAATTTACTGTCACCGGTAGCCTTTCCGCCAAGGTTTTCGTTGCAGCGCTACTGCCGCAGGAACCATGGCGGAAAGGAGACTCGTGATACTGCTGGCAGTCTTCAATGGACTACCAGGTTGGAGATGCTGATATCCGGCCCAGCTGTCCAACCGCCCTGGTAGTACAAGCGGGGATGTGGCGGTTTGGCAGAGGCCAAACTGCCTCACTCATTATGTGGCGGTCTTCACCGCCGGCCTGTCAGCAGTGAGACCGCCACAGCAGCCCTGGTGTTCTTCGGACCGCCAAGGTCGGAATGAGGGCCTAAGCGTTTTGCACACTTCTATCATTGGGTTATACTTTGGCGACATTTAAGTGATATGTGCGCTACATTTAGGCTCTTTTTCTGGTGACCATCTTGGGAGACTTGTTTGTTATGAAGCTCCCTAATTTCTTTATTTTCTGCAGTGGCTTCAGTAGAAAATGCTTTCAGTTTTCCACTTCGATTCCATCAAGATGGCATTCAGATGTGCCACATTGTTGGCATACATTCTGAATGTTAGCTCTTTAGTTGCTCATTACAACACTGTAAGCTGCTGATCACCAGGGAGTTACCTGGCAGTCTGCTGCTGGTGTTGAAAGTGCATGTTTCAATTCTCATGTCAACATGTTTTAATGAAATAAAAGAGAAGGATATTTGATTACTCACATAAAACATGGCCTCATTTTTCTTTCTACATCTCTAACCCTCATTTCTATGACAAAATGAACCCCCTCATTTTGATCCTTTCTAAATTAAATGTTTTAAGTTTTACCATTTTGATTCAATCAAGATGGCTTCAGGTGTGCCACACTTTTGTCATAAGTAAGACTGTTAGCGCTCTAGTTGTTCTTTAGAACACTCTGTGAGGCAGCAGTAGAACATGAGAGAATCAGCTGACAGGCTGCTCCTGCTGGAAGTACGTTTTACTGAGAATTTCAGACTTCATTCTCAGATGGTTGTTAAGTTACAGAACATATGATCTCATTTTAGATTCTGTAGCACCTTCAATAACTTCTAGGGGAAAATAATGAGAAGACAGTTTTCTCTCAAACATGAGTCCTGAAATTACAGCAGGGTAAAATCACCCTTATTACACACCACAATTCCTAAAATTACCATGGTTCAATCAACAAATGATTTATGTTGTAACTAAAATGGGTTTTCACCCTTTATACGTTCTCATTTTTGTGACCCTCAATACCTGCCATTCATTACAATGCATTTCAGTGGGGTGCTACCGTGTATATTGGTCCCAAGATGGCTGCCAGCACTTCCTGGTGGAAGTTCTGACAGCCAATCAGATCTCACTATGAGATCTGTGCTTAAGCTCTGCCCAGATATACAAATTTGGATTTTCTTGAAAGTTTCTTGTTACACCACGTAACAATTTTTTTTTTTTTTTAAAGCGTAGGCTCCTGGTTTTTACAAGCCCCCGGGTGGGCCAGGGCCTGGGGGCATTTCAATTTTCTATGCAGTTTTGTGTGCTGCCCACTGCAGCCCTGGAGACGGCCACCTCCCTGGGGCACTTACTGAAAATAATGTGGGGGTGCTTATCCCCCCGCAGCCCCACGGACAGCCACCTCCCCAGAGTACTGAATGAAAATCATGTGGGAGGGGCCACACGGCCACCCCGCAGTCACGGGGACCACCACCACCCCGGGGCTTTTCATAAATACAGTGCGTGGGGCCGCATGCCCCCTCATAGACCCAGGAATTGCTACCTCCCTGAGCCTTTTCATAAATACTGTGCGGGAGCCATGCAGCCCCACCCACACCCCTGCAGCCCCAGGGACCTCCACTTCCCTGGGGCTACAATAAAAGAGTGATGGGCTTCGTTTTGGAGCCCCAAAGACCACCACCTCCCAGGGTCAATTGTCATTGGAGGAGGGGCAGTGTGGCCCTCCTCATGGAGTCAATGATGGCACGGGGGACCATCACCACTCTTGCTATGTCCTGGGATGCCCACCCCCAGGACATAGCTGTTTTCTTTTGCCTGGTGGGAGCAAAAAACTCCCACCAGGCAAAAGCAAACAAAGTCCGCTTTCTGAAAGCAGGAGCTGTCGAAGAGTTCCTTATGTCAGAAAGCCGAGTTTTCATCTGTTCCCCTGCATGCAAATATGGAAACTGTATGCAGAGAAACAGATTAAAACAATGCTCCCGCAGGCAGGGAGCTGCTCTTTAAAGCAGCTCCCTGCCTGTGGGAGCAATGCCGGATTCTGCAGGATGTGGGGAGCTGGCATAGTAGGGTGGAAGAGAGAGAGTTTGTCATTGCAATGGTCTCTCCATACAATGATTTCAAAAAGTAAGACAGGCAAGATATTTATTATGAATGTTATAGTTACATTTGAATGCAGAGCAGAACAGAGTCACTGGCCTATTCGTCATGGTCTTGTGCTGTCACTCAGGAGGCTGAAGGTTCAAATCCTAGTATCGCTTGGCAGTGTGTTTGTTTTGTTCCCCTTTGTTTTTTGTGTGCTGGGGGGTGCCCCCTTTCCCAAAGGGGGCACAGAACTGTTGGCCATTTCTGCACCCCTTGGGGGCAGATAAGCCTATTTTTCTAGGCCCATCTGCCCTCAACGGGGGCAGAATCCACTTAGGCACCAGGGATCTTGTGTGTGTGTCTGTTTTGTGTGGGGGGGTGGCCCCTTTGATAAAGGTCGCCCCCCAAAGGGGGCACACAAATGATGTCCATTTCTGCCTCCCTTGGGGAAAGATCTGCTTATTTTTTTTAGGCGCATCTGCACTAACGGGGGCAGAATCCACTTAGGCACCAGGGAAAATTTGAAAATTCTTGATGGCGGGGTGTTTGCCAACTGACTAAGTATTTGTACTTGTGATTATAACAGTTTATTTCTTCTTTTTGTTCTAGTTCAAAGCTTTTGCTTCCTTTGCTGTGGATCCTTGCGTTTTTGGCAGTAGTTGACCTGCGGTTTATGTAGCTGCATGTTTTAGGTAAGTAAAAGCAATTTACTCCAAAGGAGTATTGTTGACATGCATGAATGACATGTTTGTAGGTGATGTACTAAATGCAGGATTGTGTGTGAAATTGTCCTTAGATTTGTGCTCACTGATATTGGTGATTGCTGCATCTGTGCAGAGTAGTTGCTGGTGAGTCTAGCTTTTTCAGGCAAGTGAGTGGTATAGTTTTTTAGTACATAACTCTTTGTGTTGAAGCCACCCTTTGTTTATTACTTGTTTTAGAGAGTGCTGGTTGTTGATGGCAATCCTTTTGTTGTTAGAAAGGACCATGGCTAGCCGGAGAGTGACTGCTCAGCAAGTTGTTGGCATGTTTTTTGAGTCGTCTTCTGACCATGATTATGAGACTGACTCTGCATCTAAGGCAGAGGAGGAAGTAAGAGATTCTGGCAGTAAGTTTTCTGTCCAAAAGGAATCTTCTGATGAGGAGGCCACTCTGGGTGCAGATGAAGGGCCTGTTTTAGAGGAGGACACTGATGTTCCAATAGTGCAGCAGTCTGGGGCTGAAAGGTATCCCTTTGGAAGAACTGACACCTGGGTTGCCCCGAACATGGAGCAGCCACAGTTGCCTACCTTTACTGGTCTCCCAGGGTGTAGAGTAAATACGGAAAAAGTTTTGCCTGTCAATTTCTTTGAGTTGTTTATGGACAATGTATTTTTGGAAGAGATTGTTGAGCAGACTAATTTGTATGAGGAGCAGTATTTGAGGGACAAAGCTACCAGACCTAGGCCTCAGTCTAGAGCTACCCAGAGGGTTTCCACAAATCTGGAAGAGATGAAAAAGTTCTTAGGTTTGACTTTTTTGGTGGGGTTGATAAGGAAGCCATCACTGGCTTCTTATTGGTCTGCTATTCCCTTGATGGCAACGGCTATATTTCCTGCAACCATGACTCACAATAGCTATTTGCTTCTTCTTCAGAAGCTGCATTTTGTTGACAATGCTTTAGCCTTGTCACAAGATCACCCTGATTGTGATCATCTTTTTAAGGTTTGGCCTGTCCTTGATCATTTTGTAGATTGGTTTTCAGAGGTGTGTGTTCCAGGCAAAGAAATAAGTGTGTACGAGTCTTAGGTCCTGTTCAAGGGGCGTTTGGTTTTTCAGCAGTACATTCCTAGCAATAGGGCACAGTATGGAATTAAATAGTATGTGCTGTCAGAAAGTAGTACTGGATACGTGTATAATTTCTGGGTCTACACTAGTAGAGATTCCAGTACTGACCCCCCTGGTTGTCTGCCCACTTTCAGAGTTACCGAGAAAAATGTGTGTGAACTTGGTAGACGACTGTTTAACAAAGGTCAGCATTTGTACGTAGTTAATTTCTACACTGGAGTGCAGTTGTTCAAGGACTTATTCAGAGTGGACACTGTTGCTTGTGGCACAGTCCATTCTAACCGGAAAGGCTGTCCAAGGGAGCTGGTCTGTAAAAAACTTGAGAGGGGACACTGCAGTGCCTTGCGGAATGATGAGCTGCTAGCTCTGACATTTTCAGACAGGAACGATGTGTACATGCTAACTGCCATCCATGATGAGAGTACTTTCCCTGTGACTGTTTAGGGTTAGGTTGCCGAAGTGTGCAGACTTGCGTGCATTTTAGACTATAGATGATAGAGTAGATCAGAGGTTGGAACCTTACACTGATCTTCGTAAGTCTTACGTGTGGTATAAAAAGGTGGCCATACATTTATTTCATTTGGCAACTTTTAATGCATTTATTGTCTTCAAGGATTGTTCCCCTGAGTCAAGGATGAAATTTGTTAAATTTCAGGAGTCAGTGATAGAGAGCCTAATTGTGGTGGAGCAGACAAGAGTTCCTAGAGTAGCAGTGGTGGAGGATGTGGCTAGACTGAAAGATCACCACTTTCCTGATCACATTCGTCCCACTCCCAAAAAAGACTTGCCCACTAAGAAATGTAGATTCTGTGCCTGAAGAGGTATCCGGAGGGACAGCCGGATGAACTGCCCCGATTGCTCTTCAAAGCCTGAGCTGTGTGTGGCCGGCTGTTTCAGGACTTACCACACCCCAAACAAAATTCTGGGAAATATCATGAGCGTAAACTGCCTGTTTTAGATTTTCATATGTTCAGTTTCAAGGTTGACATATTTGTGATGTGTTCAGTTAGAGCTTTTGTGTTTGTAGTTTTGCACTTATTTATAATTAGTTAGTGGTTTCTTTGTTGTTTAAAAACAAAAAAAGTGATGGCGGTGTGCACGGAGTGGCGCTTGGCTGGTGGTGTGTGTGGAGTGGCGCTTGGCTGACAGTGTGCATGGGGTGGTGCTTGGCTGGCAGTTTGCATGGGGTGGTGCTTTGCTGGCGGTGTGCGTGGAGTGGGCTTGGCTGGCGGTGTGCAAGGGGTGGCGATTGGCTGGTGGTGTATGTGTAGTGGCACTTGGCTGGTGAGGCCAGCCAAACGTCAGTCCACACACTCCCATCAGCTGGTGTGATTGCAGTATCAGGCATGTGGGTGTGTGTAAGTGATGGGCCCTTGAGTGGTGCTGTCTGTCGATGCGAGTGTTCTAATGTGCAGGGCCTCTGGCTGGTGGCATGAATGATCTTGTGCATATTATGAATGAAACGTGCGTGAATGGACTGTAATGCGGTTGGTGCCTTGTTGTGGCTTTACAGCTCACGCGTTGTAAGCCATTGGTTCAGTTTTTGGGCCTTTCAGTTATTAACAGTGCATTTCATTTTTGTGAAATCGCCTGTTAATAAAATTCAGTCTACTGAACCATCACTCACCCTCGTGCCAAATCCAACCAGTGTGTGTGGTAAAAATGACAAAACCTGCTCCGCTGTAGTCAGGTGTCGCAGCACACCTGTGACACGCTAGGTGTTTCGGGTGGGACCCAGATGATGAAGCATACCACCAACTTTGTTGGTGGGTGAGGGGTCTTTTTAACATAACCTAAGTGCGTTTCTTTTCACAATTTTTGTGTTTGGAACATCACAGAAGTACGTGGACACATCAAAATGATCTATTACAAAACTACTAGTGTTTTGGGGGAGGGGCACCTATGTTTTTGTTCCCGGATGCGGCCTTCATCGAGGGAAACCTACCAAACCCAGACATTTTTTAAAATGAGACACCCCAAAGAGTCCATGGAGGTGTGGCTTGCTTGGATCCCCTAACATTTTCTTACCCAGACTCCTCTGCAAACCTTAAAATTTGCTTAAAAAAGCATATTGTTGTCACTTTTCTTTGTAGGATCACTTCTCCAGCATAAATTTCCTACCACCCAGCATTCCCCTTAGTCTCCCAAGTAAAATGATATCCCGAAAACAGAGTTAGCCTAAAGATGTATAAAAGAAAAATATGTGCTTCTCAACTTGGTGTGCTATCCCCTCAATCTCCACAGGTTGTTAGCCTTTTTCTGTTGCAGGCACCTCTGCCACCCACATAAGTGAGGTATCATTTTTATCAGGAGACTTAGGGGAACGCTGAGTGGAAGGAAATTTGTGGCTCCTCTCAGATTCGAGAACTTTCTGTCACAGAAATGTGAGGAAAAAGAGTTTTTTGCAAATTTTGAGGTTCGCAAAGGATTCTGGGTAACAGAACCTGGTGAGAGCCCCACAAGTAACGCCATCTTGGATTCCCCTAGGGTCTAGTTTTCAAAAATGCACAGGTTTGATAGGTTTCCCTAGGTGCCGGCTAATCTAGAGGCAAAAATCCAAGGCTGGCACTTTGCAAAAAACAGCTCTGTTTTCTTTGGGAAAATATGATGTGTCCACGTTGTGTTTTGGGGCATTTCCTGTCGCGGGCACTAGGCCTATTCACACAAGTGAGGTACCATTTTTATTGGGAGACTTGGGGGAACACTGGGTAAAAGGAAATGTGTGGCTCCTCTCAGATTCCAGAACTTTCTGTCATCAAAATGTGAGGAAAACGTGTTTTTTTGCCAAATTGTGAGGTTTGCAAAGGATTCTGGGTAACAGAACCTGATGAGAGCCCTACAAGTCACCCCATTGTGGATTCCCCTAGGTGTCTAGTTTTAAAAAATGCCCAGGTTTGGTAGGTTTCCCTAGGTGGCGGCTAATCTAGAGGCCAAAATCCACTACTGGCACTTTGCAAAAAACAGCTCTGTTTTCTTTGGGAAAATGTGATGTGTCCACGTTGTGTTTTGGGGCATTTCCTGTCGCGGGCACTAGGCCTATCCACACAAGTGAGGTACCATTTTTATCGGGAGACTTGGGGTAATGCTGGGTGGAAGGAAATGTGTGGCTCCTCTCAGATTCCAGAACTTTCTGCCACCAAAATGTGAGGAACAAATGTTTTTTTAGCCATATTTTGAGGTTTGCAAAGGATTCTGCTTAACAGAACCTGATGAGAGCCCCACAAGTCACCCCATCTTGGATTGCCCTGGATGTCTAGTTTTCAAAAATGCACAGGTTTGGTAAGTTTCCCTTGGTGCTGGCTGAGCTAGGGGCCAAAATCCACAGCTAGGCACTTTGCAAAAATAAGTCTGTTTTCTTTGGGAAAATGTGATGTGTTCATGTTGTGTTTTGGGGCACTTCCTGTCGTGGGTACTAGGCCTACCCACACAAGTGAGGTACCATTCTTATTGGGAGCCTTGTGGGAAGACTGGGTGGAAGGAAATTTGTGGCTCTTCTGAAATTACAGGACTTTCCATCACCGAAATGTGGGGAAAAAGTGTTTTTTTGCCAAATTGTGAGCTTTGCAAAACTGTAAAAAAAACTGCAAACTTTGCACTTATATAGCACACTACTCACCCGTTAGGGTCTCAAGGTGCTGTACGCATACCACTGTGGAACCATCATGGCTTTTCCCCGTGAGGTACCCACTCCTGGACAGCCCCAGGGTGAAGCCAGCAATCCAAACGCCGTTGTGGAAATTATGCAAGCTATTGCCCAGAGTTACAGAGTGGGACCCATCAATTAGATTCTGCAGTGAAGCGAGAATTATCTGGTCCAAGGGAATTGAGCCCAAGACCCGCTGAGGTGGGAATTGAACCCTGGTCACATCTTTGCATCAGGGTCTGCAGTCCTAACCATTGTGCCACACTTCTCCACCCAAATGATTCTGGGTAACAGAACCTGGTGAGAACCCCACAAGTCACCCCATATTGGATTCGCCTAGGTTTCTAGTTTTCAGAAATGCACAAGTTTAGTTGGTTTCTGTAGGTGCCTGCTAAGCTAGAGGCCAAAATCCACAGCGAGGCACTTTCCAAAAAACAAGTCTGTTTTCTTTGGGAAAATGTTATGTGTCCACATTGTGTTTTAGGGCATTTTCTGTTGTGGGCACAAGGCCTACCCACACACGTGAGGTACCATTTTTATCAGCAGACTAGGGGGAACGCTGGGTGGAAGGAAATTTGTGGCTCCTCTCAGGTTCCAGAACTTTCTCTCACCGAAATGTGAGGAAAAAGTGTTTTTTTTGCCAAATTATGAGGTATGCACAGGAGTCTGGGTAACAGAATCTGGTGAGAGCCCCACAAGACACCCCATCTTGGATTCCCCTAGGCGTCTAGTTTTAAAAAATGCACAGGTTTGGTAGGTTTTCCTAGGTGCCGGTTGACCTAGAGGTCAAAATCCACAGCTAATCACTTTCCAAAAAACATATCAGTTTTCAATGTAAAAATGTGATGTGTCCATGTTGCGTTTCCTGTCACATGCATTGGGCCTACCCACACAAGTTAGGTACCATTTTTATCGGGAGACGTGGGGGAACACAGAATAGCTGAACAAATGTTATTGCCCCTTGTCTTTCTCTGCATTTTTTCTTTCCAAATGTAACACAGTGTGTAAAAAAGACTTCTGTTTGAGAAATGCCCTGTAATTCACATGCTAGCATGGGGACCCCGGAATTCAGAAAAGTGCAAACCACTGCTTCTCAACATCTTATCTTGTGCCCATTTTGGAAATACAAAGTTTTCCTTGCGACCTATTTTTCAGTCTTTATATTTCACCAAATGAATTGATGTATAACTGGCATTCAATGAAAACCCATTGCAAGGTCCAGCTAATTTACTGACTCTGGGTACCTAGGGTTCTCGATGAACCTACAATCCCTAAATATCATCACAACCAAAAGAGTCCAGCAGACGTAATGGTATATTGCTTTTAAAAATCTGACATTGCAGGAAAAAGTTACAGAGTAAAACATGGAGAAAAATGGCTGTTTTTATCACCTCATATTCAATATTTTTTTAT
Organism: Pleurodeles waltl; assembly: GCF_031143425.1. NCBI lineage: Eukaryota > Metazoa > Chordata > Amphibia > Caudata > Salamandridae > Pleurodeles > Pleurodeles waltl. The sequence continues at coordinate 762,961,700 of NC_090439.1, read as the reverse complement.
TTCAGCTGTTCATTTCCCTAGGAAAACCTTGTAGGGTCTACAAAAATTACTTCTTGGGGTAGTCAGAATTTTGTCTACTTTTGTTTAATGTTTAGCTTTCTAGGATACAGCATTGGTTTTATACCCATTTCTGTCACTAACTGGAAGGAGGTTAAAAGCACAAAAAATAGTAAAAATGGGGTATGTCCCAGTAAAATGCCAAAATTGTGTTGGAAAATTTGTTTTTCTGATTCAAGTCCACATGTTCCTGAAAACTGGGAAGATAGTGATGTTAGCACAGCAAACCCTTTGTTGATGCCATTTTCAGGGCGAAAAAACACAAGCCTTCTTCTGCAGCCCTTTTTCCCATTTAAAAAAAAAAAGAAAATGTTTGCTGTGTTTTGGCAAATTTTGTGGTCTCCTTCATGGGAACCTACAAACTCTGGGTACCTCTAGAATCCCTAGGATGTTGGAAAAAAAGGATGTAAATATAGTGTGGGTAGCTTATGTGGACAAAAAGTTATGAGGGCCTAAGCGCGAACTGACCCAAACAGCCAAAAAAGGCCTGGCACCTGAGGGGGAAAAGGCCTGGCAACGAAGGGGTTAAACCTTCCTAATGATGGAACATTCACATTTCTTTCCAATCACATGCGTGGTTTTGACTTTCATAGGTATGCCTGGAAGCTTCATAGTAAGGAGTCACCGATGGACTAAAGGTTACATGCACAGTCCCTCACACTGAAAGTTGAGGGTTCTACTCCAAGTGTGCCCATGGTTGTTTTCCTTCTTTAATTTCTTTTAAACTTCACAAGTATAAGGTTCGCATGAAAGGTGATCTCACGTCTTTTAATTGGCAAATATCTTTTTCTTTTCAATTTGTCCAGAAGTATCTCATCCATCAAAGCCTAAAAAACTCTCTATCTCTCTCCCTTTCACTGAAAAAACAAAGGTTACAGGGATGTTATAGTTAGGAAATAGATTTAAAAAAAACATAGAAATTCACTTAACAAAACAAAAGGTTACTGGAACTTTATAGTTAGGCTCACATTTTAAACCTACAAAATCATAGAAACTCCCCTGTTATAGTTGGAGTAATGTCAATTAACTATAACACGTTCCCTAAGGTAACTATAGCTCGCAACCTCGCCATGCAGAGTTTTCTCATCAGACATTTTATTACAAATATTACATTCATACTATCAATGATGTTATCAAAGAAGTCATGTGTGCCGTAATTTGTGGGGTAATTAACAGAGCATGGTGAGGGATACAAAAATCGCAAGGACGGAGGTATACATGCCCAGTTGTTGTAAACACTATACATTAGTATCAAAAGGAGTGGCCATGTTAGGTGAATCAATCCATCTATGCTACACGAGTATACATCTATTCAAGTCATTGCCAGCCAGAAAACAGTGCTTTCAAATAATTGATCAAAAAAGCTGACTGGAACACATGGCAAAAGAATTTATGGAAAGGTCCACCAAAGTGAGAGGTGGTCCGAAAACAAGAAGCCACCCATGGCAACAGGAGGGATACAAATATGGCGAAAAACTGCATCAGTCAAGATGTTGGAAAAAAAGTAAGAAAGAACTAGGGCAGCTATGAAGGCAATGTCATTCCGTGTATGCCATCTAAAAAGCAACTAATGCGTCCATGTAGGGAGAGGCAATACGAATATGCACCATGGACACAAAGGAAGGAAAGCCTGAGTGACACAGTCCCACATCAAAAAGTATGAAAACTTTTTTTTTGTGAAAATTGAAATGTTGCAAATAATGGTACTGGGAAACAGAATTTCAAACTCAAATGCAAGCCGTGTAGGGAGAGACAATACGAATATAGGAAAAAAACTTTTTTGTGAAAAAATGTTGCATATAATGGTACTGGGAAACAGAATTTCAAACTCAAATGCAAGAAGACAATTGTGCCCAAGTGGGCTAATGTATGTTTGCCCCAGTCAATATGTAAATAAATATCAGACATGCAGTATAAAAAACATAAGCAAGATGTTCAGAATAGAAAAGTTCAGTACTTGTTTATGAAACCCCATTTCAGAAACGGTGGTACTCCACAGAGGATCACAGGATCGCTGGAGCATGCTCCTTCAATATTGGAGCAAACGTTTCTAGAGATTTGAGGACATCACCTATATATATCTGTGATTCAATTTTAGACTCCTAATGACTATGGTGGTCATTACAACCCTGGCGTTCGGTGTTAAAGCGGCGGTAAAAAATGTGGAATCACGACCGTGGCGGAAACCGCCAACAAAGACAGCCACTTTAACACTCCGACCGCCACGGCGGTACAAACAAACAGCGCGGCGGTCACCGCCAACAGACAGGCGGGAGACAATGTACCGCCCACACTATTATGACAGGCCAATCCGCCACCTTTTCCGGAGCGGATTCACCGCGGATAAAAACACAGCGGAAACAGGAATCCCGAAGGAAAAACACTCACCTCTACACACTCCACGAGGAATGAGGACGCCATTGAACCAGAGCTTCACATTTTTCCAGCCCTCATCTTCTTGCTCCTCTACCAGGAGCACGAACGCTGGTGGCGAAGGCCACGGTGAGTACTGCACCTACGACACAGGGAATGCTTCATCCTGCTAAGGACAGAGGGAGAGGACGTATCTCTCCACTGGTTCTGGAGGGGGCATGGTGCCCAGAGTGTATCATTCACCCGTGACGGACTCAGTTGCGTCAGTGCCCTTGCCGCTCATGGGCCAGCGGTGCTTGAGACGGCAGTGCCCTGTGCAGCCGTGCTTGAGGCAGCAGTGCCCTGTTCAGCGGTGCTTGAGATGGCAGTGCCCTGTGCAGCAGTGCTTGAGACGGTGGTGCCCTGTTTAGCGGTGCTTCAGATGGCGGTCTCCATTGCAGGGTCTCAGCTGCTGGCGGTCCTTGATGGCCCAACGGGGCTTTTGCTGGCGGTCCTTGATGGCCCAACGGGGCTGTTGCTGGCGGTCCTTGATGGCCCAACGGGGCTTTTGCTGGTGGTCCTTCATGGCCTAACGGGGCTTTTGCTGGCGGTCCTTCATGGCCCAACTGGGCTTTTGCTGGTGGTCCTTCATGGCCCAACGGGGCGTTTGCTGGTGGTCCTTCATGGCCCAACGGGGCTTTTGCTGGCGGTCCTTCATGGCCCAACGGGGCTTTTGCTGGTGGTCCTTCATGGCCCAACGGGGCTTTTGCTGGCGGTCCTTCATGACCCAACAGGGCTTTTGCTGGCGGTGGCCTCCTGGGCAGCTGGGCTGGTGCTGGCGGTGGCCTCCTGGGCAGCAGGGCTGGTGCTGGTGGTGGCCTCCTGGGCAGCTGGGCTGGTGCTGGCGGTGGCCTCCTGGGTAGCTGGGCTGGTGCTGGCGGTGGCCTCCTGGGCAGCAGGGCTGGTGCTGGCGGTGGCCTCCTGGGCAGCAGGGCTGGTGCTGGCGGTGGCCTCCTGGGCAGCTGGGCTGGTGCTGGCGGTGGGCTCCTGGGCAGCAGGGCTGGTGCTGGCGGTGGCCTCCTGCGCAGCTGGGCTTCTGCTGGCCTCCTGGGCAGCTGGGCTGGTGCTGGCGGTGGCCTCCTGGGCAGCATGGCTGGTGCTGGCGGTGGCCTCCTGGGCAGCGGGGATGATGGCGGTCTTCTCCACCGTGCTGCTCTTCCGAGACTTGCCAGGTTTCTTGTGGCCCTTCCCCACCTTGGAAGGTGTCACAGCTGACTCCACACTCCCAACGGGACCCCTGGGAGCGGCTTTGGAGCTGGAGTCTTCCTCCTCTCCCGCCGGGCACTGGCCAACTTCTGATGCTTCACAGGTGGGGGACTGTCTGTGCTGTGGCTCCGTGCCACACTGGCTGCCCTGGTGGCCGGTGCACTCCAGATTCCGGTGACTACAGGCACCACTGTTCCCGGAGATGTTGTGGCTGAGGTGCTAGTTCTGGACCTATGAAATGGACGGGGTGGGAGAGGTGTGGGAAAGAGGTCAAGGGTGGACAGGAAAGGTTTTTTGGACACACTGGGACGGGTAGCTGGAGGGGGTTTGGGAGTGGAGGAAGAGGTGGTGGTTGTAGGAGGTGTAAGTTTGGTGACTTTGGGTGAAGGTGCATGCGCTGGAGGCTGTCGTGAGGTGGATGGCTGTTGGGTGGGTGTGTGCCTGCGTTTGTGTATCTTGGGAGGGGGCGTCACAGACACACTGGGAGAGGACACAGGGGACATGTGAATGGTAGTAGGGTGGTGACTGCACGTGAGCGGGGTTTGGTGGTGGGTGTGCTGGAGAGGGACGTAGTGGCTGTAGAGGTAGAGCATGCAGGTGTGAGTGTAGAGGTCACTGGGAGGGAGGAGGGAGACAAGCAGGAGGGGGACACAATGGAGGCAGTGGATGTTGGTGTGTCTGCATGTGTGTGATGCTTGCGTGAATGCCTGTGGGATGTGTGGTGCTTATGTTTGCCTGAACTACCCTTAGGTGTTGACGTGTGTGCATGTTGGTCTGTAGGTGTGCTTGGAATGGGCTGAGGTAGAGGGGATTGGGTCTGGGTGGAGGAAGTTGGAGGGGGAGGCTAGAGACGGGGATAATGGCTGCCATCAGTGCTGAGGCCAGAGTCTGAAAGGCTCGGTGAAGGGCCGCCTGACCAGAATGAATGCCGACCAGGAATGCATTAGTTTGTTGCACCTGCCTCTCTACACCCTGGATGGCATTCAAAATGTTAGACTACCCAACAGTGAGGGACCTGAAGGGGGCAATGGCCTCCTCACTGAGGGCAGCAGGGGTGACTGGGGCAGGGCCAGAGGTGCCTGGGGCGAAGGTGATGCCCAACCTCCTGAATGAGCAGGCACGGGGCAAAGCCTGAGGGGCTGCTGGGAGGGCGGTGCTGGTAGGGGAGGTGGCGGCTGTACCTGTACATGTGGGGGGCACAGATGTTGCTGCCACCACAAGGGAGCTCCCATCAGAGGACTAGTCCGTGTCGCTGGTCTCAGCTCCTGTCCCCGCCGTGGAGCTCCCCTCGCCCTCCGTCCCACTGGTGAATTCAGACTCCGTAGTGTCGCCCTCCAGGGCCATGTGGGATGCAGCTCCCTCCTGCTCCGGTGCCACTGCTCCTCCGCCTGATGATGCTAATGCACACAAGAACAGGGAGACCACAAAAAGGGGGGGGAGACAGAAGAGAGACATGTTTAGTGCATGCATTACTGCTACCGTTGGCGGACACGACAGACACAGAAGCCCCCTGCACTACGCTGCGCTCTTGGGCTCCAATGTTCAATTCCTGGGAAATGGCCTACAAGGCTATGGACGACATCTGCACACATAGATGACACAGGGGCATGACTAGGTGTACTTGGCACTCTACAGAGGTGGGCTGGGGTGCCACATGGCCTGCCTTACGGAGGGGCCTTGCCCACGGAACTCGCCCTGGCCTAGGGAAACCCACAGCCCACCTCCCCCACCCAGACAACTCCACTGCGCGCAAAGTCAGCAGAATGAGAGTGTACTCACCCCCTTGTGTCTGCTGTGATGCCCTCAAGCGCCCATCCAACTCCGGGTACGCCACCGCCAGGATCTGGAACATCAGGGGGGTCATGGTGCGACGGGCACCCCTCCCACGTTGGGAGGCCATCCCCAGCTGAGCTTCTACCGTCTTCTTGCTCCAGCGGCGAATGTCCTCCCATCTTTTCCGGCAGTGGGTGCTCAGTCTGTGGTAGACCCCCAGGGTCTGTACGTCCTTGGCGATGGCACGCCAAATATCTTTTTTTTGGTGGGCGCCGACCTACATGAAATGTACAGGGGAAAAAGAGTAGTTATGACCAACTGCACCGTCAAAGTGACTGGCCCCCATCCCTACCCTTGCCATGCTGCAAATGCACTCACCGTCGTTTCATGCACGCCTTAATCTCCCCCCCCCATCTTTCATCCACCCCACTCCACACAGTCATAGCCCATACAGCAAGCTCACAGTGTATTTACCTGTTTGTCTGGAGGACCATAGAGTAGCGTTTCCTGGGGGTGGACCCCATCCACGAGCTTCTCCAACTCCTCCAATGTGAAGGCAGGACCCCTTTCCCCAGACACTCGAGCCATTGTCTCTTCCAGACCGAGGTCACAGCAGCAGTTGCAGTGTAGGTCCTCTACAGAACTGATAGAAAATGGCGGTCACGTCCGCGGCGGTGCGTACCGTCACCGCCGGCGTACATCGTCATTGGCTCCTGGGACCCATAGGGTCCAATGTTAACCAATGCAGCATTGCGCCGCGGTCTTCGACCGCCTAACGCGACGGTGTACAACGCCAGCGCAGTTACCTCACATCCCATTGTCCCACTTTAGAGGTCAGGCAGCCGCCATTTCAGGGGCCCACATGGCTTCATTTCCAACTGCGTCACACATACCTAGGCCTAGACTCAACACACATACAGGCCACCTTTTGTTTAAGACTGGTGTTCTGTGTAAACTGCGGGTACGTACCTCTGAGTTGCTTGACTCTGTGCTCGCTGTTGTCCTTCATAGGCACCGTCCGCTGGGACATGTGAGGAGATGGCGGCATCCTCCGGTGTACCGACCACTGGTGGACCTGTCGACAATGGAGGAGCGACATGTCATAATCACATACAGGCTTGACCGTGCCACAATCCAGGAACTGTGCACCCAGTTGGAGCCAGACCTGATGTCAGCAATCCGCCATCCCACAGGAATCCCCCTTCAAGTGCAGGTGCCGTCAGTGCTCCATTTCCTAGCAAGTGGGTCATTTCAAACAACAGTGGCCATTGCATCAGGGATGTCCCAGTCTATGTTTTCCAGCGTATTGTCCAGAGTGTTGTCTGCCCTTCTGAAACACATGCGGAGCTACATCGTGTTCCCTCAGGTGGAGGATTTGCCTACAGTGAAAGGTGATTTCTATGCCCTGGGACATATCCCAAACATTATAGGTGCCATTGATGGGACACATGTGGCTTTGGTCCCCCCCCCCACAGGAGTGAACAGGTGTACAGAAACCGGAAGAGTTATCATTCGATGAATGTGCAGATGGTATGTTTGGCAGACCAGTACATGCGGAATAGCAGAATCCCTTTTGTGATGGGTCAACTCCAGAGGCACTGTGTGTGGCTATTAGGTGAGCACCTGGAAGCAAGACAGTGGGAATGGTTGTCTGGGGTTACCATACAGGTTAGTGTGTGTCTAATACTTGTCCCTCGCCATTTGCAGGTGACTCTGGTTACCCCAACCTGTCATGGCTACTGACCCCAGTGAGGAATCCCAGGACAAGGGCAGAGGAACGCTACAATGAGGCCCATGGGCGAACTAGGAGGGTGATTCAGCGGACCTTCGGCCTCCTGAAGGCCAGGTTCTGGTGCCACCATATGACAGGTGGATCCCTATTCTACTCACCAAAGAAGGTGTGCCAGATCATCGTGGCCTGCTGTATGCTTCATAACTTGGCATTGCGACAACAGGTGCCTTTTCTGCAGGAGGATGGTCCAGATGGCGGTGTTGTTGCAGCTGTGGAGCCTGTGGATAGTGAAGACGGGGAAGCAGAGGAAGAAGACATGAACAACAGGGACTCAGTGATCCAGCAATACTTCCAGTGAGACACAGGTAAGAGTACAGACCTGCCTACTACATGTACTTAAAAACTACTACCTCTCTACTGTCTGTTGTTTTCACCCAGTGTATGGTCACTGAGTTGTCACTTTCCCTTACGATTTCACAGATGTGGGTCCCACTGTGTGACATCTGCTTTGATTCCTCATGGACTTGAGCTGTGGTACATAGGTATGTTGACATTACAATTGAAAGAACATTTTGTCACTGTAATTGCTAATACACTATTTCGAAATAACAGACAGTTTGCAGATTGTTTTGTGTTTTAAGTGTATTTATTTAAGTGCTCAATATTGGAGGTGGTAGTGAAATGGTGAGGGGTGATGGCGGAGGAATGTCCATGGCAGAGTCCAGTCTATTAGTCTCACAGGTGCATTGCCCAAATGGGCATAGGAAGTGGAGGTTGGGCAGTTTAAGTATGGACAGGGTGACAAAGTGGGACAGTAGGATGACAATCAGGGTGGTCTCATTTCTTGGCGGAGGTCTTGGCATTGTGCTCTGTCTTTGTCCTGGATCTCAGGGGGTGGGGTGCTGGTGTGGTGGTCCTGTGGCGGGGCGTCCAGTCCACTAGCGCCGGCGGAGGTGGTGGGCAGTTCATCATCCATGCTAGTGTCAGGGGCCCCTTGTAGTGCCACAGTGTCCCTCCTGGTGTTCACGAGTTCCTTCAGCACCCCTACGATGGTGCCCAGGGTGGAGCTGATGGTTCTGAGTTCCTCCCTGAAGCCCATATACTGTTCCTCCTGCAGGCGCTGGGTCTCCTGAAACTTGGCCAGTACCGTTGCCATCGTCTCCTGGGAGTGGTGGTAGGCTCCCATGATGGAGGAGAGGGCCTCGTGGAGAGTGGGTTCCCTTGGCCTGTCCGCCCCCTGTCGCACAGCAGCCCTCCAGGTTCCCCTGTGTTCCTGGGCCTCCGTCCCCTGGACCGTGCACCCACTACCACTGTCCCCAGGTCCCTGTTGTTGGGGTGGTGGGTTAGCCTGGGTTCCCTGTAGTGGTGGACACACAGCTGATTGATGTGTCCTGGGGACGGAGGAATGGGCCCGCTGGGTTGGTGCTGTGCTGGTGTTTCCAGAGGGGGGAAGGTCTTTGATGGCCTGTGCCAGTGTGAGGGGAACCGACTGTCCAGAGGTCCCCAACGGGCCGGGCTGGTCATCTAGATCCAGTTGGACAGAGGTGCTGTCATCACTGTGGGCCTCTTCTGTTGGTGGTGTGGACATGTGTGGACCCTCCTGTTCGGTGACGTTGGGTAGGGGTCCTGCAGGGCTATAAAAGGATGGTTATTACATCTGTATGTGTCATGGTGTGCAATGGGTGGGTGAGCGTGTACCCCAGTGCTTGCATTCCTGTGTGGGAGCTTGTGTGATGGTGGTTTAGGGGGTTGTATGGGTATGTGCAGTGTGCATGCTATAGTGATGGGTGTCCATGCTCTGTTGTTGCATGCAGGGCTTGGTGTTGGGATGGGTGGTTTGTGATGTTGGGACATATGTGAGGAGTTGGGGTGCTAGGGGTGAGGGTGGGGGTATGTGATAGCATGCAGGTAGGGTGGGGGATGTAATAGTTAAGATTTGACTTACCAGAGTCCATTCCTCCGCCTACTCCTGCGAGGCCCTCAGGATGCAGAATCGCCAAGACCTGCTCCTCCCGTGTTGTTAGTTCTGGGTGAGGAGGTGGGGGTCCGCCGCCAGTCCACTGAACCGCCTGGTGGTGTCTTGAGACCACGCAACGCACCTTCCCCCATAGGTTGTTCCATCTCTTCCTGATGTCCTCCCGATTTCTTGGGTGCTGTCCCACTGCGTTGACCCTGTCCACTATTCTTCGCCATAGCTCCATCTTCCTTGCAATGGAGGTGTGCTGCACCTGTGATCCGAATAGCTGTGGCTCTACCCGGACGATTTCCTCCACCATGACCCTGAGCTCCTCCTCCGAGAACCTGGAGTGTCTTTGCCGTGCCATGGGGTGGTGTAGGTGATGTGTGGGGTGGATTGTGTGGTGACAAGTGTGCTGATATGTAGTGGTGTGTTGTGTAAGGTGCGTGGAAGTTCTGTGGGTGATGGTGTTGTGTGCCTGTGGATGCTGTTGTTCTTGCTGGTGGTGTCTCTCTCTGGCCTTCGTTCGTGAAATTGTGTCGTAGGGGTTTGTGGGTGATGTGGGTGTGTGTTTTATATTGTAATGGGTGTGTGGGAGTGGTGTGTGTATGTGTATCAGGTGTGTGTATTTTGAATTGTCCAATGTGGCTGTGTTTTGTAAATGTGTGTGTATTTTGAGCGCGGCGGTGTGTACCGCCAATGGAATACCGCGGTTGAAAGACCGCTGCATGGATTCGTGTGTCGTGATAGTGTGGGCGTATTTCTGTTGGCGTGACGGTGGAGGTTTTGTTTTCGCCAGTTTATCACTGACCTTTGGTGTGGCGGACTTGTGTGGTTGTCTGAATTTTGGCGGATTCCGAAATGTGGGTCATAATAGCTGTGGCGGTTTTCCGCGACCGCGGCGGTGTTTTGGCGGTCTTCTGCACGGCAGTAAGCTGCTTTTACCGCCAATGTTGTAATGAGCACCTATATACTTGAAGACCTTGTGTTAGAAATGGGGTCTCTGGTTGACAGTCAGTTTGCACTCTGTCCAAGCATTGACCCTCACTCTAGTCAGGGTAAAAGAGATACACACCTAGGATAACCCATGGTCGCCCCTTTGGTAGCTTGGCACAAGCAGTCAGGCTTATCTCAAAGTCAATGTGTAAAGTATTTGTACAGTCACACACAGTAACACAGTGAAAACACCACAAAAGTACTCAATACCAGTTTAGAAAAATAGCCAATATTTATCTGAGTAAAACAAGACCAAACCAACAAAAATCCAACATAAACAAAGTTATGACTTTTCAAAGATTAAAATTCAATATAGCGCTTAGAAACACAAATGCTTCAATATGGAATTATCACGACATCATGACGGCGTAATTTCCAACAATCCGACGCCAATGGCTCCAGTCACAGAGTTGCACGGACCCCCAGGTACGGTACCTTGTAAAAGTGAGGAAACAAGCTGGTGCATGGAGTCGGGGAGGCGAGGTGTTGCTGTATCCGGTGCATCATCGGCTCATTTGCTGTAGAGCAGAGGAGGTGATACGGCATCAATACTAAGCATCAGTTCCTTGTTGTGGAGCAGTGAAGATGCATCGGTCCTTATACTCCGGCAGGGTCGATGTCCGGCGGGTCAAGACGCAGTGGTGTGACCTCATGGGGTCGCGGTCACGTCATGGGACTGCAGGTGCTACAGAAGAGTCAGGTGTCACAGATGTTAGTGACATGGCACTTGGGACTCACAAAGTCACGGGACATCAGTGGGACATCAGCAGGGCTGTTTTAGCATCAGGCCTGCGATGTCAGTCAGGGTCATTGCACTCCAGCAGGGACCATGCTTTGGTTGCAGGTGACATTGCGGGGTCAGGCAGTGGCATCAGTCTGGGTGTTGCCCGGAGTCGGTGTAACTAGATTTTCCTGTGATTCAACCAGCTTTCACTTCCAGGGCCCCAGAGACTGGAGTAGGCTCCACCTGGTGAGTTAGGATCCACAGCAAGTGAACCCAGTGGCTGGTAGGTGAAATATTTGCTGTCCCTGACACTTCTTAATAGGAGGCAAGCTCAGTCCAAGGCCTTGGAGAAACTTCACAAGCAGGATACACAGTAAAGTCCAGTCTTTGTCCTCTCTTAAGCAGAAGCAGCAACTGCAGGCCAACCCAGCAAAGCCCACTTAGCAAAGGGGCAGTACTCCTCCTCCAACTCTTCAGCTCTTTTCCTTGGCAGAGGTCCATCTTGATCCAGTAGTGTTCTAAAAGTCTGGTGTTTTGAGTGTCCACTACTTATACCCATGTCTGTCTTTGAAGTTGGCAAACTTCAACGGAAAGCCTCTGTTGTTGACAACATACTGCCTTGCCTAGTCCTGGTCCCAGACACACACCAGGGGGTCGGAGACTACCACAAAATGTATTTTTAAATTGTGAGTTCAGAGACCCCAAACTCCAGATCTCTATCTGCTGCCAATGCCAAACTGCACTTAAAAGATATTTAAAGGCAGTCCCTATGTAAACCGAAGAGAGGCATAGGCCTGCATTTGGCAGGATATTTCACTATCAGACATGTGAAACACACCAGTACATGTCCTATCTTTTAAATACACTACACCCTGCCCATGGGGCTACCTGGGTCTTTCCTTAGGGGTGACTTATATGTAGTAAAAGGAAGGTTAGGGCCTGGCAAGTTGGTAGACTTGCTAGGTCAGATTGGCAGTGTAAATCTGCACCCACAGACACTGCAGTTGCAGGTCTGAGATATGTGTACAGGACTACTCATGTGGGTAGCACAATCAGTGCTGCAGGCCCACTAGTAGCATTTGATTTACAGGCCCTGGACACCTCTAGTGCACTTTACTAGGGACATGCTAGTAAACCAAATATGCCAATCATGGGAAAACCAATCACCAATTTACGCAGAGAGCACTTGCACCTTACCACTGGTCAGCAGTGGTAAAATGCCCAGAGTACCAGAACCAGCAAAAATGAAGCCCAGCACACAATCAAAAATACAAGAGGCAAAGGCAAAAAGACAGGGGAAACCATACCAAGGATGGAAGGTCTAACACCTTGGTACTATTGATACACATTGAAGATTTGTTTTTATACCTGATACAGGCCCTCATTATGACATTGGCGTTAAATGCTGCTTACCGCAAAGCGGATGGCCGCCAACTTACCGCTGCGGTGGCAGATATCTGTTCACCATATTATGACACGCAGACACCAATCTGACAGAATACAGCCACAGACACAAATCTGCCAGACCAAAGGTCAGTGATAAAGTGACAGTATCAAAACCCACACCATTAAGCCAACAGATCAACGCCCATCACATTATGACCCACAAATCACCACGGCGGACATTCAACAGCAGTGTCAACATCAGGGCAGTGCGTGCTCTACGGGCGACTAAAATGCAAAACTCAGACTTTATGCAAGAGCATAATTCATGCATTGTGTTTGTATGCAGTATGTTAACCTTTTGCATTGCAGACTTTAACCTTGAAAAACACCATAAATGATGTTCGCAATAACTGTTCTTTTGCAAGGTATTGCTGCAGGATCACCGAGTGTGTTAGGGTGTGGTCCCTTTCAAGGGCCTTCCAGAATCTTTCTCTGCAGCATGACTGGGTGTGGTTGTGGGCTGGGCCAGACTTTATATAAGGGAGCCAGCCCAGCTCCACGTGCTCACTATTCAGAGGTCCCGGCACAGGGCAGCAGCAACTTCCTGAGCTCCTGTTCCAGAGGCCTACTTTGACCTTCCAGGCCTTGCCCTTCATTGTATTGGTGATTCTTGAACAGGGCGGTAAGGCGGAGGTCGGGCTGTTTTCAAAGGCATTCAAGTTTTTGGGCCTAGCTTTCATGTTGAAAGATTTTCCTTGTGTGTGTGAATGTGCTCGTGGTTTTCTGGCATTTACATGTTGGTATTCGAATAGGCAAGACACGCAATTCATTCTTGGCATTTGACTTTTGAGATTCGGGTTGGCAACAGTGTGCGATTCATTCCTTGCATTTAACTCTTGATATTCATTGTGCGCAACCATTTCTTGGCATTTGCATGGTGGCATTCGAATCGACAGACACGCAAGTCATTCCTTGCATTTAACTCTTGATATTCATTGTGCGCGACCATTTCTTGGCATTTGCATGGTGGCATTCGAATCGGCAAGATGCGCGATTCATTCCTTGCATTTAACTCTTGATATTCATTGTGCGCGACCATTCTTGGCATTTGCAAGGTGGCATTTGAATTGGCAAGACGCGTGATTCATTCCTTGCATTTAACTCTTGATATTCATTGTGCGTGACCATTTCTTGGCATTTGCATGGTGGCATTCGAATCGGCAAGACGCACGATTAATTTCCCGCATTTAAATCTAGATGTTCAGATCGCTTACAGTGTGCGCGATCATTTCATGGCATTTGCATGTACTTGTTGGAATCAGCAGTGTGCGCGATTCATTTCCCGCATTCAAATCTTGATGTTCAGATCGCTTACAGTATGCACAATCATTTCATGGCAATTAAAGCTTTGATGTATAGTGTTTCCTGAAGTGCGCACGATTACCCAGGGCCTTTTGAATTTCATGCAAAGGTGTTGAATTCAAGATGTTACATTCTATGTGCATGTTAAGTCCTTAGTACAATTCCTATTGTTTTTCCAGGGAATGTGCAGATTAAGGTTCTTATATTCCTAGACAGTTGGTGACATTTCATGAAAAGTTCGTATGAAACACTGTATTAACCATTCTTGATTCCTTCCCAGGTACCCAGACTTTTTGAGGCCTAGTTATAGTCCATTCTTAAGTTATCCATGGTTACAGTATGACAATGGTTAGAATCATAGTCTAGTAATAATCAGTGTGATAATATCTTGATAATGTGTTGTTTAACCTTTTGCTTCCTACAGGTCTCCTTCTCAGCTGTTCCCATCCTAATCCCCTTTTCCCCCGCTTGTACTCTCTCAGGCTCTGTGATATATTTCTATCAGAGTTTTGGAGCTGTCTAGTGGTGGGCATGTTGGGAGCGTACGCAGGCCCTGAGGATCTGGTCTCCCTGGCAGGCAGAAAACCATTGGAGGTACATATCGCCACACTCACAATTTACACCTACAGACAAAACAACACCACATTGGACAATTCAAACAACACACACCTGACACCCATACACACACGACACCCACAACACTATAAAATACACACCCCCATTACCCACAACCCTTTACGATTAGAAATTATTGGCACAAGACTGACACCAACACCACTACTACAACTACATACACCCATACATCCCTCATGCACCCCTCTTCACACACCCCAACACATTACCCAAAATACCCGCACCAACACACATCACATAACACCCATGGCACCACAAAGCCACCCCCATTTCACTGACGAGGAGTTAAGGGTCATGGTGGAGGAAATCGTCAGGGTAGAGCCACATCTCTTTGGAGCACAGATGCAGCAGATATCAATATCAAGGAAGATGGAGCTATGGCGGAGAATCGTGCACATGGTCAACGCTGTGGGACAGCTCGCCAGAACAAGGGACGACATCAAGAAGAGGTGGAACGACCTATGGGGGAAAGTACATTCCATTGCAGCAAGACACCAGATCGCTATCCAGAGGACTGGCGGTGCACCCCCACCTCCTCCCCCACAACTCACATGGGAGGAGCAAGTCTTGGCAATACTGCATCCTGAGGGCCTGGCCGGAGTCGGAGGAGGACTGGACTCTGGTAATTAAACTTTCAACAATTATCACCCCCCTACCTGCATGCCATTACATACCCTTACCCTCACTCCCATCACTCCAAATACATCCCACACCCTTCACCATCAGATCGCACTAATCCCAATGCCAAGCCCTGCATGATGTACCAATGCATGGACACCCCTCACAGCCCTACATGAACACTCATCACGAAAGCATGCATAGCATAGGTAAACTAACAATCCTACTGTACACCACCATACACAAGTAAAAGCTGGCAGGGCAGCACCAACCATAGAGGGGAAGCCAGGGATGTACAATATGTCATACACATGAAGCATAATACATCATTTACATCCCCACAGGTACCTACAGGTACCCCAGCCAATGTCACTGGAGAGGAGGTGCCAGCACTATCCAGTCCCCCAACTGAAGAGGCCAACAGTGATGACAGTAACTCTGGTCTTCAGGATCTGGACGATCTACCTGGCCCATCAGGGACCTCTGGACAGCCGGTTACCCAAGACCAGTCACAGACCACGACAGAGCCTCCCCATCAGGAAACAATACCACAGCACCCACCCAGCGTACCCAAACCTCTGTCCCCAGGACATGTCAATCAGCAGTGTGCCCACCTGTACAGGGACCCCAGACCACACCTCGCACACAAGACAACCAGGGACCTAGGGTCAGTGGGCACATGGTTAAGGGGACAGAGGCACTAGCCAACAGGGAAACTGGGAGGAGTGCTGTGTGTCAGGGGGAGTACAGGACCAGGGAACCAACTCTCTAGGGGGCACCCTCTGAGATCCTGGGAGCCTATCTACATTCCCAGGACACAATGGGCCAGATCCTAGACAACCTGCAGGAGAACAGGTGGCTGCAGGAGGGACAGTATCAGGGGATCAGGGAGGACTTGCAAGCCTTCGTTGCAGGGGTGCTGGCAGACATAGCCAACTTCATGAGGGTGGCAGTGTCACACCAGCGGGCCCCTGCCACTAGCCAGTCATATGAACAGCCTTCCACTTCCGCTGCCACTAGTGGCCAGGAGGCCCCGCCACAGGACACACAGGCCAGCAGCACCCCTCCCTCTGCAGAAGGTGAACCACCCCGCAAACATTCCCTGTGATCCAGACAGAAGCCAGAGACACTTGCCAAGACCCCCGCCAGGAAATGAGTCTCTCCTGATTGTCCCCCATGTGTCCCACTCAGTCACCCTGTCCACCTTGAACTGCCATTGCTCCCCTTCCTACATCCCCTTGGACAATGCACCTGTGCTACAAACAGACTGGAACAATATCCTGGATTTTCCTCCACCATCACCCTATCCCATTGTACTTCCCCCATATTAGCACTTCAATAAACAATCTTTGATATAAATTGATTTCGAGTATGTCATGCATTTCAAATATGTATTCATTGAAACAGGTAAAACCAGTGCAAATGAACTGTACATAGAATGAGCATAGAATCAGTAACCTGTAGCTGGCTGTTGTTATCACACCAGGAGTATTTGTCAAATCACCAACATCTGCAAAATGAATAGCAAGAGGTAACAGTAAGTGGGCATAAAAGTGGGAAATACCAGCATGACAATGCCACACAGAATACAACCAAAGTCATTGAAATGTAAAGTTGCACTGTCTCACCTGCGTGTCATTGGAAGTACTGATGGATTACAGACCTGTAGTTGGCTGCAGTGAACACACCAGGAGCAATAGTGGGGCACCAATATCTGCAAAAGGAGATGCCAAAGGGTACAGTGAGTGGGCACAGAAGTAGGAATTCACTGCCTGCCAGTGACAATGTCTAACACGAATTTGTCAATGAAATGTGAAATAACACTGTCTTACCTGTGTGTCATTGGAAGTATTGACAAATCACTGCAGTTCTGTTGTCCACATCCTCATCCTCTGCCTCCTCATCCTCACTGTTCAAAGGGTCCACTGCTGCCACAGGGGCATCTCCAGTCTCCTCCTTCTGCAGAAAAGGGACTTGGCGTCTGAGGGCCAGGTTGTGCAACATGCAGCATGCCACAACTATCTGGTAGATCTTCTTGGGTGAATAGCACAGGGATCGACCTGTCAAATGGAGGCACGGGAACCTGGCCTCCAGGAGGCCAAAGGTTCTTTCAATGATCCTTCTGGTTCACCCATGTACCTCATTAAACGTTCTTCTGCCCTTGTCCTGGCATTCCTCAGAGGGGTCAGCAGCCATGATAGTTTTGGGTAACCAGAGTCACCTGCAAATATTGAGGGACAACATGTAGCCACACACTATCCTCTATGGCCAACACCATAGGCATACACCAACATATACTGGGTGGGAACATGGGCTCACCTATTAGCCACACCCTGTGCCTCTGTAGTTGGCCCATCACATTTCGGATGCTTCTATTCCTCAGGATAAGGGCATCATGCACCGACCCAGAATACTTAGCATTGACGTACGAGATATACTGGTCCGCCAAGCACACCATCTGCACATTCATAGAGTGGAAACTCTTACAATTCCTGAACACCTGTTCATTGTGGTGGACAAATGCAATATGTGTTCCGTCAATAGCCCCAATTATATTGGGGATATGTCCCATTGCAATAACCCCGGCCTTCACAGTGGCCAAATCCCCAACCTGGGGGAATGCTATGTAGCTGCACATGTGTTTAATCAGGGCACACCATCTGGACATTCATGGAGTGAAAGCTCTTTCAATTTCTGAACACCTGTTCATTTTGCCAGGGGGGACAAATACAATATGTGTTCCATCAATTGCCCCAATGATATCGGGGATATGTCCCATTGTATAGAAGTCAGCCTTCACAGTGGCCAAATCCTCAACCTGGGGGAAAACAATGCAGTTGCACATGTGTTTAATCAAGGCAGACAACACTCTGGTCAGCACTATGAGAACATTGGCTGTGACATTCCTGCTGCCAAGCCCACTGTCACTTGGAAGGAACCAGTTGCCAGGAAATGGAGCACTGATAGCACTTTCAAAAGATGGGGGATCCCAGTGGGGTGAGGGATAGCAAATATCAGGTCAGGCTCCAATTGGGCACACAGCTCTGTGATTGTGGCTCTGTCCACTTTATAGGTGAGGATAATGTGCCTGTCCTCCAGTGTAGCTAAGTCCACCAGGGGTCTGGACACGGGAGTATATCTCCATCTCCTATTCATCCGCAGCAGTAGGTATCTAAGGGACAAAAGAGTGAGGAGGATGTCATAAGCTGAACAATGGAGCCACAACAGTAGTCAGCAATGTGCAAACATGTCATGGGACAATGTAATTTGTCAAGTATGTGCCTATTCCTCCTGTGACGAAAGCATAATTCCAAAGGCCTGCCCCCCCACCGAAATGGTGCCCGCCTGTCCTTTGTGGAGGGACAGGTGGAAGTGAGGTAATTCCGCTGACGTTGTGCGCCATGGCGGGAGGTGGTCGTAAACCACCGTGCAATTCCTCATTGGTTATAATTGGGACCTATGTGGTAGAGGGCCCAATGGTGATCTACGCGGGCGGTGACGGTATCCACCACTGCAGACGTGGCCACCATTTTCTGTCTGATTCTTGAGACTTGTTTCCTGACCTTCCATAGGAGAGGACCTACACTGCATGTGCTGCTGTGACCTGTGTCTGGAACCTACCATGGCCCATGTGACCTGGGAAAGGGCCCCAGCCTTCACTTCAGAGGAATTGGAGAGGAGAGACTGGTGGATGGGGTCCTACCCCAGTGCGGACTGCTGCATGGGCTTCCTGACCAACAGGTGAGTACACTGTGGGCACGATGCATGTGGCATGAATGCATGAAGGTGTGTGTGAAGGCATCGTGAAAGGGGGGAGGGATGTCCTCTTGGCTGGGTACATGTTGAGTGCTGGGCTATGTGTGTGCCAATAGTGATGGAAATGGGTATGGTGAGTCATTTGTGTTACTGGCTGGACTGTTTGTCTAATGGTGTTCTCCTGTCTTTATTGTCTCTGCAGGTAAGCGCCCATCAAAAGAAGGGTATATGGCCTGCCATCGCCAAGGAGGTGCAGACCCTGGGGGACTATGGCAGACGGAGCACCCATTGTCGGAAACGGTGGAAGGACCTGAGACTCTGGGCACAGAAGACCAGGGAGGCCCAGCTGGGGATTCGTTTCCCAATGAGGAAGAGGTGCCCATCGGACCTGACCCCCCTGATGGCCTGCATGCTGGCGGTGGCCAATCCAGAGCTGGATGGGTGCTTGAGGGCATCATAGCAGCCACAAGTACTGTACAGTGGCCATCATTGAAGGAAACGGCTGGAGGGGTGGTATCCGGGTGGTGGTTGTGTCAGTGGGTGCCCCTAGGCCAGGCCAGGCATAGCAGCGTAGGTCCTCTGGAGGCTAAGGGTCTGAAGGGGAAATACTGCCTACAGAGTTTGTTAGCATCCACTACTGGTCAGGGCAGTGTGGGTCCCAGGTGTGCTGCAGTTGGCGGTGTGTGTTCCTCCTCATGCCTTGGCGGCTAGCAATATCACTGGTAGTGCAATGCATAGTGCGTAGGCCTGTTCCCTGTGTGCAAGGATGCTGTGTACGTCAACGGTGGTGTTGGTGCAGTCATTGACCCAGTGTATCCTTTGTCTTTCTCCCCCCCTTTCTTGTTTTGTCATCCTGTCCTTATGTGCATTAGCATCATCTGGCGGAGGAGCAGAGGCACCAGTAATGGAGGGAGCTGCATCCCACAGGACCCTGGAGACAGAGTCCACCGACGCTGAGGGCACCAGTGGGATGGAGGGCGAGGGGAGCACCACGGCAGACACTAGATGGGACAATACAGACTCTGATAGCTCCTCCGATGGGAGCTCTCTGGTGGTGTCGGACACTTCTGTGACCATCCCAGCTACAGGTACAGCCGCTACCCCCTGTACCAGCACCGCCCTCCCAGCAGCCCCTCAGCGAGTCGCCCGTGCCTGCTCACCCAGGAGGGTGTGCATCACCTTCGCCCCAGGCACCTCAGGCCCTGCCCCAGTGATCCCTGCTGTCCTGAGTGAGGAGGCTATTGACCTCCTGAGATACATCTCTGTAGGGCAAACTACCATTGTGAATGCCACCCAGGGGCTGGAAGCCCAGATGCAGCAATCTAAAGCATTCCTGGAGGAGCTTTACAGTGGATTGGAGGCCCAACAGTGATCGATCCAGGCTCTGGCCTCCTCTCTGATGCAGCCATTGTCCCTGTTTCTACAATCCCCCCTCCAACTTCCACTTCCCAGTCCCATTCTCCTCAGTCCCAACCCATCCCAAGCACACCGGCAGACGCGCATAATACACACAAGACAACACTCAAGAGTGTCACAGGCAAACGCAAGCACCACACTTCATCCCACAGGCACTCACACAAACACCATTCAGTTGCAGACACAACAACATCCTCTATATCCACTGTCTTCCCCTCCTCCTCCTCCACCTCCCTCCCAGTTACGTCCACACTCACACCTGCATGCACTACAATATCATCTACTACCTACATCATCACCACACCAAGCAGAACACACACCTCACTGGCAGACACCTCCACAACATCCATGCACATGTCCCTTGTGTCCTCTCCCACGTGTCCCCCCTAAAGTTCACAAACGCAAGCACTCAGACACCTAACAGCCATCCACCTCACAACAGTATACAACCCATGCACCTGCACCCAAATTCAGTAGACAAACACCTCCAACAACCACTCCCTCATCCTCCACTCCCATTACTTCTCCCCCTTCCCGCCCCAATGTCCATAAAAAGGTTTTCCTTTCCATGATTGACCTCTTCCCTACCCCTTCCCCTCTCCGTCCTGCACGTATAGCAAGGGTATCAAGAATCCAGCCAAGCACCTCAGCCAAACAGTCCACAGACCCAGTTTCAGTAGCATCTACTCGTGGTGAAAAGGATTGCAGGCCACAAATATTGAAGGGGAAGGAGTGTGCACCAGCCAGCAAGAAGGGGAAGGAGCCTGCACCAGCCAGCAGGAAGGGGAAGGAGCCTGCACCAGCCAGCAAGAAGGGGATGGAGCCTGCACCAGAATACAAGAAGGGGAAGAAGCCTGCACCAGCCAGCAAGAAGGGGAAGGGGCCTGCACCAGCCAGCAAGAAGGGGATGGAGCCTGCACCAGCCAGCAGGAAGGGGAAGGAGCCTGCACCAGCCAGCAAGAAGAGCAAGGAGCCTGCATCAGCAGCTGTCACAGAGACCACACTGCCAGCTGTGGTTGTGCAGCCGTCAGAGAATGCAGGGGCTGAGCAGGAGCCTCTCACAACCACCACCACCACAGTGCATCCAAAAGGGGGGTGCAGGGGCTTCACACATTTACCACCACAGGGCAGCCATCGAAGGGTGCAGGGGCTGAGCAGGAGCCTCCCACAACCACCACCACCACAGTGAATCCATCGGAGGGTGCAGGGGCTGAGCAGGAACCTCCCATAACCATCACCACCACAGTGCAGCCATCGGAGGGTGCAGGGGCTGAGCAGGAGCTCCCACAACTACCCTCACAGTGCAGCCGTCACCACCGGCAGATGTCATATGATCCAGCCTCCATGGGTTGCTGTGCGGCCTGCCCCCACCAGAACCAGTGGGCAAGACACCCACTTGAGAGAGTGTGGCCATGCACTCCCAGGACCAAGCACAGGGCATGTTGCCCCCTCCAGAACCAGTGGGCAAGTCACCCACTCCAGAGACTGTGGCCTTGCACTCCCCAGGAGAAAGCAATGGCCATATTGCCCCCTCCAGAACCAGTGGTCTTGTTTCTGCCTTCAGCTGAGGTCCCCCCCTACCCTTGAGGTGCCTGCCTATTTGCCAACTGATACCCCTGCAGTGTTCTCTCTGTATTGGTGTAGGGATCAAGTGGGGTCTTGGACTTTGTCCTGTGGCCATGTGGCATATGTGAACTGTGGACTGGGCAGTATCCTTTTTTGTACATTTATACATATCTGTTGCATTGCCACATCAACTTATTGTTTTTGATGTTGATCTTATTACAATCACTTTCGTCAATTCCTGTTGTCCTTGCATTCTTCAGCCAATTATCGGGGAAAATTGATTATCTTGTGCAGCTGACTGTGTGTATGGCTTGTGTATGTGTGGGGGGGTGTTGTGTGTGTGTGTGTCAGTGTTGTTTTCCTCCCCCCTCCCTAGTGTGCTAGGCGGCTGTACTCACCATCGTCATCTTCACCAGCGTTGGTGTTCGTGGTGGAACATGACGTAGAAGATCATCGGGAAAACATGCAGTTCTGGTTCCATGGCGGCGTGGTTCTTCCCTGAGTCTCTAATGGTGAGTCCTTTGAGTTTTGTGCTCTGTTTCCGCCAGGCTTTTGATGGCATTGGTACCACCCCGGAAAAGGTGGCGGTTTGCTAGGTCATAAAATGGTGGGCAGAACTTTGTCTTCTGCCTGGCTGTAGGCGGCTACCACCGTGGTGACTGTTGTTTCCGCCCTGGCGGTCAGTGTGGTACATTGGCTGTCTTTTGGAGATATCACTGCCATGGTCATAATTTAGCCGTAGTTACCGCCAGCCTGTTGGCTGTATTACGGCCACTTTATCACCAACCGCCAGGGTCGTAATGAGGGCCATAGTCTGTTGGTCTACCTACAGCTTTAATGAAACACGTTTTGGCAAAGATCTCCTAGATGCTATACGGAAATAAAGATTGTTACTGGAAGACTTACCAATGAACCCTGCTGTGGATTAATTTTTGAGCGCTTGAAATATTGGTTTTGCTTTGGACTTGTTCATACAGAAGAAGAAATTATGGCTCTTTTTCATGTTTTCTAAGAGTGTGTGTGCCGTATTTTCCAACTACCGCACTTTGCCTTAACAAATGTTATTTGCTCCTCATCATACATTTAAATCTACTTATTGCTGTGCACACTATTATGGCTGTGGCGAGTAGGGAATAGCTACACTCTAGAAAATCTTCACAGACAGCTTAAACATTATAAGACATTGAGTGTAGACATTTGAAGCATGTGCTGAGTAAATATAATGTTTTATAGTAAGTCCCTGTATTCTAACTATACATTTGTGTCAGGGATTGTACATGCAGAAGCTGTTGTAAATCCTATGCCAATAGCTCATTTGTCACTTTGTACTTCCTTTAACTTTCAACAGCAGGGGATCACAGGACCTCACAGCAAGGCCCTGAGTGCAACATTAACATGCAGCCTTTGGCAGAACACACCAGAGGGTGGCATGTAAGGTGTGACCGAGTTTCTGCAACCATTCCCTTTGTGGGAATTTAACATGCACATTGAACATGAAGCATACCCTAGCATTGGTGCACCCAGATGAGGGAACGGGGATTTGATGGTTCCACCTTTGATGGTTTTGGAGTCAGGCCCTTTACTTGTGTAGTTTGCCGTGGTGTTGGTGTTCTGGGTAGTCGGGTTTGGTGGTGTCAGATTATGGTGGTTTTGCAGCTGGGCCCTTAAGTTGGTCAGTCTTGCCCTGGTGTTGATGTTTTTTGGTAGCGGGGAGCTTGGAGGTTCTGCCTTTTGGCAGTTTCACAGCCAGACCCTTCAGTATTTGAAACTTGCCTTCTCTTGATGTCCCAGTGTCGGTGGTAGGTTGGTGGTTCCACTTTAGAAAGTTTTGCAGCTTGCCTTTCAGTCTGTGAAGCCTGCCCTGTCGTTGGTGTTCCATTGGTGTTCCAAACTGGGGGGAATCTTGACAGCTCTTCCTTCCTTGTCCTTATGTTTGTGAAGCTTGCCCCGATATTGGTGTTCTGAGCTAGGGGAAAGCTTTGTTGTTCCACTTTTTGGTTGTTTCACAGCCAGGTCCTTCAGTGCTTAAAGTTTGGCCTATTATTTTTGGCGAGGAAGGCAGTGAGGGTATGAGCTTTGCAGCTCAGCCTTTAGGCGTTTTTGCAGTTGTGACCTTCAGCCTGGCATTGGTGTTCTGGGGTTTGGGAGCTCTTGCTGGTTCTGCCTTTCTGCAGTTTCACAGCCGGACCCTTGAGTCTGTAAAGCTTGCCCTGACGCCGGTGTTCAGGAGTGAGGGTGAGCTTGGTGTTTTGAGCCTCTGATGGATTTGCAGCTCGGCCCTTTAGTACATGGAGCTTGACCTGGTATTGGTGTTCTGGGATGAGGGGTCGATAGCCGTTCTGCATTCTGCCAGTTTACCAGCTGGGTCCTTCAAGCCATGAAGCTTGACTTGGCCTTGGTTTTCTGAGGTGGGGAGAGCATGGTAGTTCTGTTTTATAGCAGTTTTGCAGCCGTGCTCTAAAGGCTGTGAAGCTTGCCCACCCATTGGTGTTCAGGGGTGATGGGGGGTGGCAGTTCTGCCTTCTGGCAGTTTCACAGCCATTTCCTCATGTTGTAGGGGGTCTTAAATAGATATCATTTTGATTGCAAGATTTGTTCTTTTATGATCTCGCCGACATGGTCTTGATGTTGTGGCCTAATGTTGTGCCCAGTCACTCGCCTCCTTTCAGACCTTGGATTAATCTCCAAGTAAAAGCTGCCTTTGTCAACCATTTTTGTTATTATTTTTAATTTTGGGATTTGAGGATATCCATGGATCCTTGATGGCCCAGATATCACTATCTTTTTCTAAAATTGAACTCCTTCATGCCCAGCCTGAGCATCTTTTAAACACTAATTTCTCAAAAGTTAACACATGGATTTACACAAAACTAATAAAAGCACAACAATTAAAAAAAGCTCTAACTTTGAGCAAAGTGTAATTCCACTCAGCCTTTCCTTCTGTATCAGAATGCAAAACAACGTATCAGAATTAAAATAGGAATCAGACTTTTGGGACACCACTGTTTTCTCTCCCCTGCTTGAGGGATCAGGAACAAAACTTTCACGAAAGTAACAAACATGGATGAACTTTTGTTTGAAAGATCTGTGCCCATTCATCCGAAGACACCAAAGTTATTAATAAAAAAATACAAAAATGCCTTTTCTACGGAAATTCTGAAGTAATCACAAGAGCACTTTCATTATGGAGGCAGTGATAGCTCCTCTGTAGTTATAGTTAGGTCAGAGTTTTCATTGAAAAGGCATTTGTTGTTTTCTTAATAATGTTGCTGTTAATTTACGATTCTGCTAGAAACGTCTCAAAAAAGTACACCTTCTTTGTGCTCCTTATGGCACGTTTTGTGCAGATCTGTCAAGCGGGGTCCTAAAAACAGAGGGATGGGCATGTCAATGCTTATACCAATAAATAACAACACCTAAAAGCAAAATGAGAGGGTGAGGTAATGAGCATTGCATTTGGTGTACCAGGCATGCTTTGCATGGCTGTTCTGCAAGTTATGGATCGTGTTCCTAGCCATAACATGGTGAATTTCAGTCATTTTTCAGTGTATGAAATGTGTGTGTGTGGTGTGGGGGTGTCGGGCAGTATCCCTCTATGCCACTCTTTTGTGTTGAAAGGCCCTTCCTGTTTCTCAGCCTTTAAGAAGTATAAGAACCTTACAGTTGGACTTCTCTTACCACAGTTCAGACAAGGATGTTTGGCCAAAGGAGCTGACTTGCCAGTGAAAAAGCACTATGAAACTGCTTCCCTTCCATAACTTCTTGTGTTTGTCATCTCCATCTTAATCCTCTACAAAGTAATCCTTTTACCATTGACTGTCGTTATTCATTGCAACCTTTCAGTCTCTCTCACCACATTTAGCGCAGCACTCCTTCTATGTGCTTCATTGATTCGCTTTGTCTCATGTTGTCTTGCACTTATGTGTGCATCCTATTGAGAGCCAACTTACTATATGCAGCTGTAAGGGCACAACTGTGTTTTGGGCCTCACTCCCATGCGATCACATGGCGGCAAAGACCTGTTGGGTAATAATGGATGGTAGCACTGTGGCTAGTGATAATTGTATGTTATGATATGCAGGATTGTAGAATACACTATTACCCAGGAGGGTATCCTGGAGCTGAAATGATGATCACACTAGATCCGAGAACATTGTACTGAGAACTCTGGCATTTAATTAATTTGGTCATGGGCCACTCCTCCTATTGGGCCTCAAGGAAGATCTCTGGGGACACTGTCACTGACAGCATTGATACCTGTCAGAGAAACAAATGGCAATGAAGTTAAACATATTTAGATATTCTGGCTATGATAGTTGAGGCTCCAGAATGCATAGAAATAATAGTGATGGTGCTGAGCAACAGAAATACCAAAAACGGTCAACATTTTCTTCACTGAGAGAAGCTCTCACTTTCTGCCGTTATGTTCCCATTACCAATAAATGCACTTGTCACTCTCTAAATTCTATTTACTGTCCAACATACAAAAGTAAGGAATACATTATTTTTACAAGCTCACATACAAAAGTAAGCAAAAGTATGTATACAGGATAGTGTAGATTAGAGTAAGTGGAAGGAGAATGTGAACGAGGGAAAGGTAAGTTTGTTAGTGTGTAAATTTTGGAAATTCTGGAATGAAGATGAGGGGAAGGATGGGTAGGCAGCAAATGAGCTATATAGAGCATGTCTGACACAAATGTATGCTAGACAACAGAGTGTGAGGGAGATATGATTGAAGGAATGTAAGAAATGTGTCATGACTCCATCTTGTGCCTTATGTGTGGTAGGTTTTACCCGCTGGGCTCATGTCACCCTTCCCTTGTGTCGCCTCCCTGCCCCGAGTACTCCAAGTCATGCTTCCCTTGTGGTGCCTTCCAATCTAGAGCACTACATGATTTCCCTCCCAGGAAGCCTGAAATATTGACCATCCTGTTCTGTTGCTATGCAAGTTTAGTCTATTTTTTGCATCTGCGGATATCACTTGTCTAGTTAGGATAGTTACGCTTCCACTGTGAACCACTGAATTATACCACCATGCACTTGAGGCTCTGTTGTACTTATTTATTGCTGCCAATTACCATTTTCACCTGCCGCCTTCAAGGCCTCATATCCATTGTATGTAACATGATTTTCCCCAGGTTCAATGGAATATTCAATGCTACCACGTGGGGCACATGTCTTTCTGGAACACTGTTTGCTCTCTCTGCATCGAGGATTGGCCTTGTTTCTAGTCCTGCACAAGTATTGCCCTTGTACCCCACCTCCTGCGTTACCCGGATCTTCCAGAGCTATAGTCTTCCATGCCTTCTTGATGATCCCATGGTCCTGGCATGCCTCCAGTGTCTTTGTTTATGATCTGCAATTCTGCCTCCTCTTGTGCTTCTTGCAACACGTCACCTGTCATATTCAAATTCCAGTTCAAGTACTAGACATGGCTAAGCACTTTACCCTCAGGTTAGTGGAACCCAATCCATTAGTTAACAAATGTGTACAATACCAAGGCAGATTTCTATGAAGCATTGAAAGCGTTTTCAGACTTTGGACATAGTTTGAGTATCAAACACCATGAAGCCCAGCACTCTGGACTCTTTCATTGCAGCACTCTGAACTCTTTTGTACCCAAACGGAAAGTATGCCACTGTGTTCCATAAAAAGTTGTATCTAGTATTTTGGGAGAAACATCTAGAACTTTAAGTTGTATTCAAGTTTGAATTTGAACCCTGTCTGTTCTGGAGTGCGAGAAAATCTCCAGTTTAATCTTAATGGTTTCTGCTCTCTCTGCAAGCAATATTTATAATGATGTCTGTAAATGTACAAAAACAAAGAGGGAGAATGAGGTTGTGGGGCTGGGTCTGTCCTCCTTATAGCCTATATAACATTATAAAAGAGGCCCAGCTGAAAGAACTACCACAGGATGGATAGGAAAAAGGATTTTCCTGTTAGAAAAACCCTCACTCACCAGGGTTACCCCTTGGTGGTGATAGCGCAACTGGTCCTTAGTAAGTCAACTTACAAGGGGAGGTGTATAGGCCGATGAACCTTTTGAATCGCATGGAGTATCCTAGCTATGTAGTAATGGATGAACATCAATCATCAGTGTAATTAATCAACAACCACTAAGAGAATCCTTAAGCATGAGACAATATGTCAACATTTCATGAATAACCACAACTCAATTATACGTTTTATCAATTTTATTTACCTATTAGTCACAATACTAAGTCATAAGGTTAATTCAAACTTTATTTAATCAGCTCAGAATTAATTCATTAATGGCCACCAATAACATAATCTAATCAGAACTTGAGAAAACATATGCTCGATTGCTTCAGCATAAGCCAACAAGGATGAATATAACAGCATTAATAGCAGAGATCAGCGATCAGTTTGTCAATCATTTATCACTGTCAGCGTCTCCCAAAGAATCCTATCTAACCTAAATTAGCATTTAGCATGTGGGAGTTCATGTGAAAAAAATTTAGAACATGAATTTGGAAAACATCTAGCTAGTAGTTAACCTATAAAAACAGAGCAGTTGGTACCTAGAAAGAAAAGGCACAAAAGTTGTCATCGCTACATATCCACGAAATGGATCAGCAACAAAGTCAGTCTTGTCTTCAGGTCATCAATCAATCAGCAACACATCAGGCTCTCAAGAGCATAAGCCCAATGGCATAATCTTGAATCGCCTCTTCTGGCATCAGCAGTTCACCCCTCGCATCTGAAGTTTTAGCCCCTTGTCATGACTTTTTATTAGAGTTTTTCAGTCCATCCCCTAATTCCTAATTGGTCAGTCAATCGGCAGATATGACTCTAACCTATAATATTAATTTTACAAATCTATGAGTTCTAATATTTTCCCATCCCCAATTAGTTGATAGGTTCACTGTACGATGTCCTCATCATCCGGCTCATCAGGTATCGAAAATGTTGCATCTTCTTCTCCAGTCAGTGCTTCTATTGTTTGAGTCCTAGGAAAAGTACATTGAGTCTGTCTTACACCAAACTTGTTGCATTTCCTAGTCCCTCATCTCTTGTTCGTCTGTACATTGCAGAAAATTCTAGCTAAGCAGATTCTATTAACGTATGCAGTTCAGGGACAGTTCAACCCACCAGCTTCTCTGCAGTGCGTTAGAAATTCAGCTTCTGTATGAGGCCTGGAAAGACTAGGCCACAACTTTGGCTAAGTTAACTCTTCAATATAATGCAAAACATATGTTATTCATCTTAATATGACACACTACTACATTATTATTATACATTTTCATTATTTCACACATTTTTAGTCCTTTTATTACAAGTTTGTATAAGTGGCTGCCATTCCCCGTGGGCACATTTTCAAACATGCACAATAATTTTTCTCTACGATTATTTTCTCTATGAACTTTTATAATCCATAACATATAAGCATTTTATTAATAATTTCTAATTAGCATATCTGCTTCAACAGTCCCTCCTTTGGTGACTAAATATGTCATCACATCATTCTTTACCAATATTTCACAATTCAGTTTCTGCTGTATTTTGTTTCCTCCTCAAATCTTCCCTATAAATTCTTTCCCTGTTTCGTTCTTCCCTCCTCTGATTATTTTTAGATCTTTTCAATGTTGTCTTTTGACATAATTTACATGAACCCCATAATTCTAATATGCAAGCAATCACAATTAATATTCCCTGTATGATTCCTAATAACACCCCATTCCAAATCTGACTAAGCCAATTTCCTACTGAGGCAAATCCTTTTCCAACCTTTTCCCAAACACTTGGTTCCTTTAATTCTTTCAAATCCTTACTTGAGTTAGTCAGGTTAGTAAGCAAGGGGCAGATGTAGGTAGGAAAAATTTTGCGAGTCGGAAATTGCGAGTCAATGCGAATCGCAATTTCCGACACGCAACATGGAATCCAAGAAAAAAAAGCGACATCAAATTGTGACTCGCAAATGATGTTGCACCGCAGATTGCGAGTCCGCTGTTAGCGAGGTCGCTTTTTGCGACCTCGCTAAAAGCGAACTCGCAATTTGCGAGTCGGGTGTCGCAATTTGCGACTGGGCCGCAAATTTCATGCAGGTGCAGCAAAACAGTTGGAAAAACACTTCCTGGCTTTTGCTGATGACATCAGAACCAGGAAGTCATCAAATACACCTGGGAGGAGGGAGGACCACCCCTTTTTCAAACTGCTGTGCAACTACGAGGAGAGAGGAGCTGCTGCTACCATGGAAGACACAGGCAGTGCAGGAAGGAAAAGGAAATTCAAGTTTTCAGAAAAAGAGCTTGAGGTGCTAACAGAAGAATTCTGCCAGCACCATGACCAACTTTTTGGCAAGGCAGCCCTGAATGTCCCAGACACTGAGAAGAGGAAGATCTGGCTGGAAATCCAGGAGAGAATCAATGCCATTGGGTGAGCCACCGAACCCTGGATGAAATCAAAAAAAGGTGGTACGACCTGCGCTCCAGAACAAAGGAGAGGGTGGCAGAGCGCCTCAGTGAAATGAGGGGCACAGGAGGAGGCCCATCCACCATCCCACCACCCACAGCCATGGAGGAATTGGTGGAGCAGACACTGGAGCCTGAGGCTGTGTCAGGAATAGGAGCATTGGACACTTCTGCGCAAGGGACATCCAAAAGTGAGTACCATGAAATATGCATGTACACCTACAAATGCAGTATCCACACTCTCCCAGTACACAGCAGCAGGCACAAACAGACTAGCTCCATTCCGGACTAGCAACCACCAGAATGGTGCATTATGGGCAATGTAGTACAGTAGTCAGCATATAGGCACATGTTTATTATGAGTCATACAACAGATGTTAGAGACTGACAGTGTGTTCCCTATGTCCCACAGGTCTCCCACATGACACCTCCTCCAGCCACACCATCCAGGGAGAAGACAGCAGGCCACAGGCAGTGCAGGAGGCTGCAGCTGCTATTCCAGGGCCCAGCACAACA
This sequence comes from Pleurodeles waltl, assembly GCF_031143425.1. NCBI lineage: Eukaryota > Metazoa > Chordata > Amphibia > Caudata > Salamandridae > Pleurodeles > Pleurodeles waltl. The sequence goes on along the minus strand of NC_090439.1, from coordinate 762,931,158 downwards.
CCACCACAGTCCCCTCCAGAAGACGTACAGGACATGGAGGAAGAAAACACAACCCCTGGCCCCAGCCACACAGTGAGACATCCAGAGCCAGCAGCACAACCGCGTCGCAGACGCAGATGCCAAGTCCAGGTGGTGCCTCAGGAGGAGATAGGGGCGGCCACAATGTCTGCAGTAGAGGCATCCCTCCTTACCGGTCAGCGCCTGCAAACAAGGCAATTACGGATAATATCAGGTGCTATGAACAGACTGGAACATAATATGACACATGGCCTGGCTGATGCGACCTCACAGTTCACAAGACTAAATGACAATGTGAGCGAACTTACACAGTCAATCCGCCAACTAGTGACGGAACTGGTGGCTGAGAGACACAGCGCAAGGCGCCGGGAGCGCCTCCTAGTTACTAGATTTGACCGCATGGCAGCGTCCATTGGCCGTCTTGCCATGAACACTCCAGTCCTCTCCAGATGGACCGTTAGTCTGCAGGTCGAATTTGGCCACTTTGCAGGGGATGTGGCACGGGGACTGGGCCGCATTAGCCACGCAGTGAACATGTTGGAGGCCAGGCAGGTGGCAAGGGGCACAGGTGAGACCCCTCAGGACAGTGAGGAGGGGTCCACTATCAGCAGTGTATCTTCAACTGACACACGTGTACTGAGGAGTGGAAGTGCACGGAAGGGGTCAGGAGACCCACCTGGAATGAGCCATGCTGGCCGAACCAGGAGGAGGGTGTAGACCATAACACAGCAGGACTCTTGAGGCACATGAATTTAATGTGTCCTCAGAAAGAGTGGACATGTGCAGCCCCTTACGGACAGTTATATTCTTGCAATATTTTGTTCACAAATTAAAAGGTTTTGTTTGTTGCACTTTTCAACTGGGCTCTCTTTGTGTGACATTGGTGAGTGTTGTGACAGTTGCCACGTACCTTCCAAAGTATTGGGTTGCAATGTGGTCCAGTCTCTGTCTGCCTTGATTTGCAATGCTTCTATCTCCAGGCTGGCGATGTGGTAACTCTTGCTCCTCATCCTCCGAATCTGGGTCTTCAGGGGTGAGATGTAGCCCACGTCTGGTGGCAATGTTGTGTAGTATTGCGCATGTGCCAACAATCTTGATTGCTGTTATTGGGGCATACTGGAGCACACCTCCACTTCCGTGGAGGCATCGGAATCTTGCCTTTAACAGTCCAAAGGTCCTCTCTATGCCATTTCTGGTCCGCTGATGTGCACTGTCATATCGCCTCTCATTCTCATTGCCAGGTGTTAGGTACGGGGTTAGTATCCATGGTCGTAGTGCATATGCACTGTCACCTGTTTGGCAAAAATAAGCAATGTTAGCAAGGAATGGATGGTTTCTACAGTGCCCTGTGTGTATGGCTTCAGGGTGTATTCAGCAATACCTAATAGATATCCATCTCCAAACTCCCCACGTTCTAGGTGTTGGTGTATCCCACTGTGCCTGAATATGTATGAGTCATGTGTACTCCCTGGAAATTTGGCTATCATGTCAGTGATGACATTATGGGCGTCACATACCACCTGGATGTTCAGTGAGTGGGTACATTTCCCATTGCGGAACAGATATTCCAGATTAGCAGGAGGGCAAATTTGTATATGTGTCCCATCCACACACCCTATTACATGAGGGAAGTTGGCAATTCTGTAGAATTCCAACTTGGTGCTGTTAATTTCTGCCTCATTCCTGGGTAGGTATATATATCAGGACATGTGTGTGAGTATGGCATCTAGGAAACATCTGAAGAACCGTGAGAGTGCACTTTGGGATACCCCACCTGCCACAGCAATCACCCCCTGATAGCTACCTGAGGCCAAGAGGTGCAGTGAGCATAGCACTTGCACATGTGTGGGGATGGCACTGCCGCGCACAGTCTGGCGTTGAAGCTGCGGATTGAGTAGATCAATTAATTCTAATATTGCTGCACTGCTGAGCCTTTATTTGTCATAAATCTCCTCCTCAGTTTGTTGGAAAAGTGTCTGCCTGGTTTTGTATATCCTCTCCTGTCTCTGGCTCCTCCTCCTCCTCTGCTGGGTTTATACTTTGGTTCTGGTTACCACCTGCTCTGACTTAGTGGTAATTTGGGTGTGCAAAATGGGCTTTTTGCGACTAGTCGCAATTTGAGAGTGGCTTTTTCATATGGTTTGCGACTCGCAAATTGTGACTTCCTATTTGCGGGTCGCAAAATCAGGTCGCAAATTTTGCGAGTCGGTAATGGCTCGCATCGCAATTTGCACTACGGAAATGGGATTTTTGCATCCCATTTCCGATTTTGCGGTGTCGCAAATTGCGAATCGGGCCATTTGCGACTCGCAAACCTTTGCTACATCTGGCCCCAAGTCTCTTATCGCCTTACTATTGTTGGGTATGTAAGAACAGCAATGCCTAGAGTTAATCATTTTACGGACTCCTCAGTCTTTCGCTAAAAGAATGTCTAAAGCAAGCCTATTTTGAAGCGTCATAGCTCTATTCATGGCTAATTCAGAATCAGGGGCCAGATGTAGCAAAGTGTTTGCGCCTCGCAAACGGCAAAAATCGCCGTTTGCGAGGCGCAAAAGCCACTTTGCTATTCAGAAATGCATTTTGCGAGTCGGCTCCAACTCGCAAAATGCATTTCCGACACGCAAATAGGAAGGGGTGTTCCCTTCCTATTTGCGACTCGCAGTGGGATGCAATTCCATTTGCGACCGCGTACGCGGTCGCAAATGGACTCGCAGTTACCATCCACTTCAAGTGGATGGTAACCCACTCGCAAATTGGAAGGGGTCCCCATGGGACCCCTTCCACTTTGTGAATGGACCCAAAAATATTTTTTCAGGGCAGGGAGTGGTCCAAGGGACCACTCCCTGCCCTGAAAAAATACCGAAACTAAAGGTTTCGGTTTTTTTTTTAAGTGCAGCTCGTTTTCCTTTAAGGAAAACGGGCTACACTTAAAAAAAAAAAAACTGCTTTATTTAAAGCAGTCACGAACACGGAGGTCTGCTGACTACAGCAGGCCTCCATGTTTGCGAGTGCCTATACTCGCTATGGGGCCACAATTTGCGACCCACCTCATGAATATTCATGAGGTGGGTCATTGCGACCCCATAGCGAGTTGCAGTCGGTGTCTGAGACACTGTACTGCATACCAATTTGCGAGGTGCAAAGTGCGAGTCGCATGGACTCGCACTTTGCACCTCGCAAATTTTAAATTTGCTACATCTGGCCCCAGGAGTATTGCCCCTGTAAAATTTGTTAGCATGTTATCCACAATAGTAGACAACTTTCGTATCTTGATTGAATTCAGAATGACTCCAACTGAAGGAATCACTGCACCAAAGATATCTCCCACAATTGCAGAAGAGGTTTCCATCCTCTGTCGCTTATGATGTAATTCAGTCAATTTCGGAAACTTATTTAAGTCATCTATCTGGTAAATTATAGGGAAAACTCTCCCCAAATAACATGTCCCATACCATCCTCTTGGAAGACGGTAATAAGCATTAAGTCCACAAATATATTAGATCCAAGGAATAGCAGTTCCTGACCATTCAGCATAAAAGTCCACTTACTCTAAAACAAGAACACATGTCTACATTCACTCGTTCCCACAAATAAAGTGTCAGTGCGTGATTTTGGCCTATATATACAAAGCTTCCATACATGTAGCACATCTAAGGCTAATTTCCCTTGTGTTTTAACCCCTTCCCTGCAAGGCCTTTTCCCCCTCCTGTGCCAGGCCTTTTTTTGCCTATTTGGAATAGTTCACGCTTAGGCCCTCATAACTTTTTGTCCACATAAGCTACCCACGCCAAATTTGCGTCCTTTTTTTCCAACATCCTAGGGATTCTAGAGGTACCCAGACTTTGTGTGTTCCCCTGAAGGAGACCAAGAAATTTGCAAAAATACAGTGATTTTCTTTTTTTAAAAAAAATTTGAAAAAAGGGCTGCAGAAAAAGGCTTGTGTTTTTTTCCCTGAAAATGATATCAGCAAAGGGTTTGCGATGCTAAAATCACCAGCTTCCCAGCTTTCAGGAACAGGCAGACTTAAATCAGAAAACCCAATTTTTCAGCACAATTTTGGCATTTTACTGGGACATACCCCATTTGTACGATTTTTTGTGCTTTCAGCCTCCTTCCAGTCAGTGACAGAAATGGGTGTGAAAGCAATGCTGGATCCCAGAAACCTAAACATTTCCGAAAAGTAGACAAAATTCTGAATTCAGCAATGGGTAATTTGTGAAGATCCTACAAGGGTTTCCTGCAGAAAATAACAACTGAAATAAACAAAAATTGAAATTGAGGAGAAAAAAACAGCCATTTCTCTCTACATTTTACTCTGTAACTTTTTGAAAGCAATATACTGTTACGTCCGCTGGACTCTTCTGATTGCGGGGATATATAGGGCTTGTAGGTTCATCAAGAACCCTAGGCACCCAGAGCCAATAAATGAGCTGCACCTTGCTGTGGTTTTTCATATACCCTATACAGCAATTCATTTGCTGAAATATAAAGAGTCAAAAATAGGTATCAAGAAAACCTTGGTATTTCCAAAATGGGCACAAGATAAGGTGTTGAGGAGCAGTGGTTATTTGCACATCTCTGAATTCTGGGGTGCCCATACTAGCATGTGAATTACAGGGCATTTCTCAAATAGATGTCTTTTTTACACACTGTCTTATATTTGTAAGGAAAAAATGTAGAGAAAGACAAGGGGCAATAACACTTGTTTTGCTATTCTATGTTTCCCCAAGTCTCCCGATAAAAATGGTACCTCACTTGTGTGGGTAGGCCTAGTGCCCGCGACAGGAAATGCCCCAAAACACAAAGTGGACACATCACATTTTCTCAAAGAAAACAGAGGTGTTTTTTGCAAAGTGCCTACCTGTGGATTTTAGCCTCTAGCTCAGCCGCTACCTAGGGAAACCTACCAAACCTCTGCATTTTTTTAAAACTAGAGACCTAAGGGAATCCAAGACGGGGTGACTTGTCGGGCTCTCACCAGGTTCTGTTACCCAGAATCCTTTGCAAACCTGAAAATGTGGCTAAAAAAACACTTTTTCCTCACATTTCGGTGACAGAAAGTAATGGAATCTGAGACGAGCCACAAATTTCCTTCCACCCAGCGTTCCCCCTACGAAACACGTGTCGGCTGTCTCTCCTTGTAATCTTCAGAATAATCTTCGTGCCTGAAATTAATAAATGCACTTGAACTGAATATGTGGATCTGATGTATCATTGTCTGCACGCAATCTGAAATTTTACTACAACCCTTAATATGATTTAAGTGGGTTCTCAATTCTTGTGCACAGGTACCATAGGAACTGCTGCTGCATTGGTTGCAACTGTGTCACTTGTGCATGCGGCATTTGCACCTGCTGCATGGGTTGAAAATTCTGCACTTGATCTTGCAAATTTGAATAAGTCCTCTCATTCTAGGGACTTTCCAAGTTTGGAATGTATTGACATCGCCACTTTGCAGAACAACACCATCCTGCACCATCAACAGACACTCCCACTTCCAGTGTCGTACGTTTCTGCACAGATGACACAGTAACATCTTTTTCATCCTTGCACATCATTCTGAACCACTACACTACTCAAATCCGGACTGCGATTCATATTGACTCCACGACCCCTACCTCCCACCTGAGGTTGGAACATGACAGTTCCCTGCTGCTGTGGTATCTGTTGCACTAAAGCTCCCTGCACTCCTGTCTGAGCTGCCTTGATTTGCATCACCATCACCTTCTCCTTCAGCTTTTTCTGCTTCAACTCAATCTCATCACTACAGTATTTCGCATACTGCAATACCTCTGCTTGCCAAGCAAATCAAATGACTCTTAATCATCTGCCCTATTTCAGGTCTCAATCCTTCGACAAACCTGAACACAAAGTGCAACATGTGTTTCGGCTCAATTGCTTCATTACCACTGTACTTCTTGAATGCTTTCAACAATCTCTAATAATAGGTATGTATTGACTCTTTCGCCTCCTGCACTGTCCTATCAATCCTCTTCCAGTCAATGTTTTTAGGCGAGATTCTTGTTTTCAGGAACTCAATCACCTATTAATAATGTTTCATCACTTCAGGTGATGGTGCACCTTTAACTCTATCTCTTTCTGGTTCACTCGTCAGCCAATCCACTGTTCTCTTACATTCAACCCACAAGTCAGGTGGAACCACTATTTCCAACAAGGTATTTAAGTCTTCCCACAGACATTTAGAAAGTTTCACAAATCTGGCTGTCTGCTGGTACCACTCAACTGGGTTCTCTCTCAATTTTGGATAATCATTTGTGAATGACAGACTATCACTCCTGTGCCATGAAACATGAACAAATGCCCTCCTGGAATTTCCCTCATCGGTAAGATTTTTACTGGATCCTTTTCTTTCTGAGCACATTCAGACCCTTCTTGTGAATCTTGTTTCCGTTTATCCTTCTTCTTTCCACATCTTCCTTCCAACTTTTCTAATGCTTCCCAAATCTGAGCACTCTGCAATAACTCCTTTAGATGTGCTTTCATCCCTGCTGACCTCATGTGTTCAAAATCCTTTGCCTCGAAATCTAACCTGTAGCTTTGTTTCAAGTCTTTTGTTTTCTCAATTTCTATGTCATGTTTGTCTGCCAGGTCTGCCAATTTCTGATGTTTCTTGCCCACTTGTCTCGTAATTCTGGGACACAAATACCTCAGCCCTTCTTCTGTATAGGATTCTAATCTATTCACTCCCATCGTTTCCTCGACTAGCTCGGTTATCTCGGTAGCCAACCTTACACGATTTATCTACTCCTCACCCTTGGAAGTGTTTCGAGGAGTATTCAAACTATCCAACCACTCATTCAATTGCTGTGCTGTGAATCCCTGTAATGAGATGTTACTTGCATTCAGCAATGGTATCTGCTGTACCTCTGCACCTGGAGTCTGCGGTGTTAAAAGCTTCAAGCTCTGACTCTGGCCATTTATCGCATCTGGAAGTGCAGCAAGTGGATTAAGATCCATTAGTGGTCTAGATCCATCAAAGGTCTGACCCATAGATGATATCACCTGCACATGATCACTCACCCTCCTCCTCATGAGGCTCTGTGACATTTCACCCTGTTCTCCTGCAATCGTTTTCTTTTGCGCAAACAATGGTACTGCTGGACCAACAGTAATCGGCAGTGATATATTGCTTCTGGTGCTGCTCTTACACTCGCATTTTGTGGAAGAACTACTCCCATAGTCTAATTCATCACTGAAGTCACATCTGACTGTGTCCCTGTCATTGGCGTGAACTTCGGCAAACCCTGTGCCTGTGCCTGAGGCAACAACATAGGAGTCGGCTCAGTCTGAACTAGCATTGGCCTCGGAACCACTTGCTCCGATGGCACCACTAAGTTCAAAGTTGTCTCAAGAACTGGTACATCTGGATAAATTCTCTGTGTCAATGGTGGGTGTATCTGCGCTTGGACCACCGAAATAATCACTGCATTAGGAGTACTCTGCACTATTCCTTGTACCTGCCCATTATCTGTCTGCACTAGTCCCACTGTTCCCATCACTTGTGCTGGAGCAGTCGGAACAGAACTAGTTCTTGGACCCCATTCATGCGCCGCATATGGCGGAGCTCGAGCCCTCAATATCTGTGTGATAAGATCCTCAAAATCTGAATCTTCTTTGACTACATAAGTCTTTTTCTTCTTCTTACCTCTTGAACCCTTATCAATCTTGTCATCATCCTCTTTTTCATCTGACTCATCTTCCTCTGCAATAGCAGGAAACAACCTAACACCCTGTAACGTCGTCATTCTCCACTTCTTCTGTTCCCAATCCTACCTTGCTTCTGCCAAGGATTTTTCTACCTTCCTTCTTCTCCTTTGGAACTTCATCTCTTGCTGCTGTCTGGCTATGAGCTCCCAAACCGCTAAAGCCTCAAACTGTGCCGAACTCGGAAGCGGCTTCGTCTCAAATAATGTCATTCACAACTGATCCAAAATTCTCAAATTAAACGTTCCACGCTCGGGAAATGCTAATGCTCCCTGTTTCTCTGTCAACTTGCACCACTGCTTTAACCAAAGACACCATGCGCCTCCATCACAATAAAGGCCGGAGAATTTTCCGGTGGGGTAGGCTCCCCAACTGTCGCCTTAATGTAAGAATCACCCTTCATGGCACTTCTTAACGCTTTGAAAAACTTCATCTTGCTATCTTTTGAATAAGGAAATGACTTTTACTCCCAAGATTCCATTCACCCGCTTAATCAACCAATTGCCTCTTACGGACAGCTGCCAATCCGCTCGCGACTCTTCTCACTAACCATCCTATCCCAGCGCGACTCACTCTGACATCACACTCACACACTGCGGCTGACAAAGTTTTGCGGCTTGTCCTCCTAATCTTCAATTCACACAAACTAATGCTAAATTATTGCGAGCACTAACAAAAACCAATAACCAAAACAAACCTGCTGGTTTACTTCAGAAAGGTACACAATCAATTCAGAGACCTTATGGATTTTCACTAATGGCCCTTTCGCTCATGTAGCTATTCCTCTTTCTCAGTCTCCCACATTCGTAAGCAACATTCGACCCGTGAATTTTACTCTCAACTGATCAATTGGTCTGTCCTGTTGCACATAGGACTCGCCAAATCTCAGTTGAAAATTTCCCTTACTCACTTAACTTACACACCGCCTTGTTGACCACACCCGATCAACCTACTAAACCAGACAGATTACAACATATAACCAAGTGTTTCCTACACTTGTCAATATACACCGGAGTCTTAGACCATGCAGGGTCCGTACATTACCAACAACCATGTGGACAATGTTTCTACGACTTCCCTACTCTCATACTGCAGAGTACGCACACTCCTACTAAACCTCAACTGGAGTACCCAAACTCCCTACTTCCCTCACATACATCACAATTCACCTGCAATTTGCATAAACCTTTGCAAGCACAATCCTACCACTTTCACACTATCACAAATACGCCGAGAACATACCCAACTTTGCTAGTGGGATCCAGGATCTGGGAAAGTAATTTCTGGGCTTAAGGGGACATCATCATTGCTACAATCGCCATTTCAGAAAAACAAAATTCAAACCTCATAAAAAAGAACAACTAACCCTAACTTAAGCAACCACCATAACCACCAATCACCACATAACTAGTTCTCCAAGGATATTAACCATCAAGCTGCTACCAAAAACTGATAGCGCGCATGGTCCTTAGTAAGTAAACTTACAAGGGGACGCGTATAGGCCGATTAACCTTTTGAAACGCATTGAGTATCCTAGCTATGTAGTAATGGATGAACATCAATCATCAGTGTAATTAATTAATAACCACTAAGAGAATTATTAAGCATGAGACAATATATCAACATTTCATGAATAACCACAATTCAATTATACGTTTTATCAATGTTATTTCCCTATTAGTTACAATACTAAGTCATAAGGTTAATTCAAACTTTATTCAATCAGCTCAGAATTAGTTCATTAATGACCACCAATAACATAATCTAATCAGAACTTGAGAAAACATATGCTCGAATACTTCAGCATAAGCCAACAAGGATGAATATAACAGCATTAATAGCAGAGTTCAGCAATCAGTTTGTCAATCATTTGTCACTGTCAGCGTCTCCCAAAGAATCCTACCTAACCCAAATTAGCATTTAGCATGTGGGACTTCATGCGAAAACAATTTAGAACATGAATTTGGAAAACATATGGCTATAGATAACCTATAAAAACAGTGCAGTGGTACCTAGAAAGAAAAGGCACAAACTTTAATCAGTCATATTGTCATAGTGTTAGAAATTGGGTTTTTGGTTGACAGTCAGATTACCCCCTGTCCAAGCAAGGACCCTCACTCTAGTCAGGGTAAGTGACACACAATCCAAATTATCCTGGGCCCACCCTCTGGTAGCTTGGCACTGAGCAGTCAGGCTTAACTTAGAAGGCAATGTGTAAAGTATTTGTGCAATAAATCATACAATAACACAATATAGCACCTCAAAAATACACCACACAGTGTTTAGGAAAATATATAATATTTATCTGGATATTTGTAGGTCAAAACGATCAAAGATGCAATAAGTAAATGTAGAGATATCACTGAAAAGTGTTCTAAAGTGTCTAAAGTCTTATAACAGCAAACAAAGTCTCTTTCAAGCACAAAGTACCTGGTTTGCGTGAAAAATCTCTGCAAAGGGCCGCAGAGGAGCAGAAGCGTGGAAACAAAGGGGTGTGCGTCAATTTCTTGGGCCCCACACGGCGATGCGTCATTTAGTTTCCTCGCAGGGAAGGCTGTGTGTCGATTTCCGGCGCTTGGTTGTGGATCCTCTTCGGGTTGCGGGGTTTTCAGATGCCCGAGGTCTGTGCGTGGAATCCTGGGCTTTTGGAGCGAAGTCACTAGCGCTGCGTCGTTTCTGTGAGCATTGCGTGGAAGTTTCTTCCACACAGCAGGCGCTGCATCGATTTCCCCTCTGGAAGTCGGGCTGCGTCGTCCCAGGTCAGCTGTGCGTCGATCCGGTGAGCCGTGCGTCAAAGTTCCGGTCGCACAAGGAGTCCAGTTGCAAGAGAGAAGTCTTTTTGGTCCTGAGACTTCAGGGAACAGGAGGCAAGCTCTATCCAAGCCCTTGGAGAGCACTTGTTCACCACAGCCAGAGATCAGCAAGGCAGCAGGCCAACAGCAAGGCAGCAGTCCTTCACAGAAAGCAGTCAGGTGAGTCCTTTGGGCAGCCAGCTAGTTCTTCTTGGCAGGATGCAGATTCTGGTTCCAGTTATCGTCTCCAGGAAGTGTCTTTAAGGTAGAGTGTCTACCTCAGAAGTGTCTACGTCGGTAGGGTCAGAGACCCTGTGTAAATACCCAAATGTGCCTTTGAAGTGGGGTAGACTTCAAAGAGTGACTTAAAAGTGAACAAGGTCCCCTTTCAGTTTCATCCTGTCTGCCAGGGTCCCAGTAGGGGGGTGTGGGAGTCCTTTGTGTGAGGGCAGGCTACTGTCCTTTGACATGTAAGTGTCAAGCCCTCCACCCTCCCAGCCCAGGAAGACTCATTTAAAATGCAGATGTATGCAAGTGAGGCTGAGTATCCTGTGTTTGGGGTGTGTCTGAGTGAATGCACAAGGGAGCTGTCAACTAAACCTAGCCAGACGTGGATTGGAAGGCACAGAAGGATTTAAGTGCAGAGAAATGCTCACTTTCTAAAATTGTAATTTAAAAAATAGTAACATTAAATCCAACTTCACCTATCAGCAGGATTTTATATCACCATTCTGGCCATAGTAAATATGACCTTCCTACTCGTTTCAGATCAGCAGCTACCACTCAAACAATGTATGAGGGCAGCCCCAATGTTAGCCTGTGAAGGGAGCAGGCCTCACAACAGTGTAAAAACGAATTTAGGAGTTTTACACTACCAGGACATGTAATCTATATATGTACATGTCCTGCCTGTTGCCTACACAGTACCCTGCCCTATGGGTCACCTAGGGCATACCTTAGGGGTGTCTTATATGTAGAAAAAGGGGGTGTTTAGGCTTGGCAAGTACTTTTAAATGCCAAGTCGAACTGGCAGCGAAACTGCACACACAGGCCTTGCAATGGCAGGCCTGAGACAAGGTTAAGGGGCTACTTAAGTGGGTGGCACAATGCTGCAGGCCCACTAGTAGCATTTAATCTACAGGCCCTGGGCACATATAGTGCACTCTATTAGGGACTTATAAGTAAATTAAATAGTCCAATTGGGTATGACCCAATGTTACCATGTTTAAAGTGAGAGTGCATATGCGCTTTAGCACTGATTAGCAGTGGTAAAGTGCGCAGAGTCCTAAAGCCAGAAAAAAATAAGGTCAGAAAAAGAGAATGAGGAAGGCAAAAAGTCTGGGGATAACCCTGCAGAAAGGCCATTTCCAACACATAGCTACCTATCCACAAAATGGATCAGCAACAAAGTCAGTCTTCGTCTTCAGGTCATCAATCGATCAACAACGCATCAGGCTCTCAAGAGCATGAGCCCAATGAAATAATCTCGAATCGTGTCTTCTGGCATCAGCATTTCACCCCTCGCATCTGAAGTTTTAGCCCCTTGTCATGACTTTTTATTAGAGTTTTTCGGTCCATCCCCCTAATTCCTAATTGGTCAGTCAATCGGCAGATATGACTCTAACCTATAATATTAATTTTACAAATCTATGAATTCTAATATTTCCCCATCCCCAATTAGTTGATTGGTTCACTTTACGATGTCCTCATCATCCGGCTCATCAGGTATTGAAAATGTTGCATCTTCTTCTCCAGTCAGTGCTTCTATTGTTTGAGTCCTGGGAAAGTACATTGAGTCTGTCTTACACCAAACTTGTTACATTTCCTAGTCCCTCATCTCCTGTTCATCGGTACATTGCAGAAAATTCTTGCTAAGCAGATTTTATTAACGTATGCAGTTCTGGAACAGTTCAACCCACCAGCTTCTCTGTAGTGTGCTAGAAATTCAGCTTCTGTATGAGGCCTGGAAAGACTGGGCCACAACTTCGGCTAAGTTAACTCTACAATATAATGCAAAACATATGTTATACATCTTAATATGACATACTACCACATTATTATTATACATTTTCATTATTTCACACATTTTTAGTCCTTTTATTACAAGTTTGTATAAGTGGCTGCCATTCCCCGTGGGCACATTTAAAAAATGCACATTCATTTTTCTCTACGATTCATTTCTCTATGAACTTTTATAATCCATAACATATGAGCATTTTATTTATTATTTCTAATTAGCATATCTGCTTTAACAGTGGCATGCTTCATCATTGGGTTTCTTCCCGTTCCGCTACACTACTTACAAGTAGTAAGTGTACAAATAGTGTAAATAATTGTTAGATCATTCTGGGTTGGGAACCTATGGGTACCACTGCCTTTTGTTGTTTTTAATGTAAGTCACCTGCATTGAAGATAACAAAGTCCTGCGAGTCCTGATCATTCTAGTCAGTGTGCAAGACAGCAGACTAGTTTCTTCAATGACGCAAGTTCATCTTTTCTCATTTTATCATATCCCCCTTTTCCCTCTGGGGCAGGTTTTGAAACCAGGCAGTTGTTACTTGTTGCACCAAGCTGTCACAGCTGGGACTGGAAGTCCAGCATCATCCCCGTGGTTGGAACAAGGTGAGTGTGTGACAAAATGCACATGGAAATAAAAGTGAGCCATGAAACGTGTGACGGGGGTACTTGGGTTGATTGAGAGCGAGTGTGATGCAAAGGGAAAGAGGGGAAATATGTAAAGTGAGTCAGACAGCCAGAAGGATATTAATAAAGTGAATGTTGATAATGGATGTGTGTTAACATCAGGCTGAATGGGGAGAATCTAGATGATTATTTGTAGAATATCAGTTCAGTCCAGGAAATAAATCGAGTACCGGAACCAGCATTTGATGTGGAGCATGGAATCAGACAGGCACACAGTAACCTTTTCCTGCACATTTTCACAAATTAAGGAGCAGTGGATAAAACAAAAAGTCCAGTATCACAAGAGTTTTGATCAATCACTGGAGGATGTATTAGGACCCCGGTCTTCAAGGTTCGGAACTAGACCACAACTCCGCCCTGAGGCCTTTCTAGATTGGCCTAGTAATAAGCCTTGTCCTAAACCAGACTCTGAGAGAATCACGGCCCTAACAATTATCATTCCTGTCTACGTCTTTGAGAACTCATAATTCCACAGTATCTCAGGCGCAGTTCAACGATGAGCTGCCTCACATCCTTGCAATGCCTTCATAGCGGCCCTCGCAACAGACAGAATGGAGAAGCCGTGGTCTTCTAAAGGAACGAATTCTTCCTGCTGTCTGCTTTCAATAACAAGTGCGCGAGGCCTTCTCAGACCACGAGGAATTGCGGCTGAGTGTTGTTAGGCCTTGGGTTAAGATAAAGGAGTAGACGAGAGAGAGGGAGGCGCAAGGAACGCGCCGAGCGCAACAATGGGAAGCCAAACGCTTGGAGATAATTGACATTCTCGGGTCGCGCATAGGGCGAGCGGAGACGTTTGAAAGTGGGCACTCAAGTCTTCACAACTCGCAGCCTTTCCCACAATGCTACACAGACAGTACAGCGGAAACTGCCACGGGCAGGAGCATCTGTTTCAGTAAACATTTGTTCCAATCAAAAAGAAAATATTCGATGCAGTGGTTGACGTCCTAAACGTGTAGCACCCCTTTTATGCTTAAATGCAGCTTTACTACCAAATTGTTTTCAACAGCTTCTTCCACAGCAGGCACTGAAATAGAGACACTGTGTTGTTGTTGGTTTTGCTAAAGTACTTCTTTTGATATTACTGTCTGTTGCTGACATTGTTTTTCTAAAAAAGCAGTACGCCTCGAAAAATATACTATCTTTCAAACTAGTAGCATCTAGTGTAAGGTTAGGGGAAATACATTGGGTGGCTATACAATCACTAGAAAACCAGTGATCCACTAAAGACAAGCAAGCAGTTTTCCAAGGATAATCGCATATACAACTACAACTTAAACGCTATTCAAAAATCACCTCAACATTTAATTGATGCAATCTAAAAAATAGATTATGGACCATGTATTTATGACCACCCTTCCACATATATCAAATACCAAGGATTATGAAAACGCAAAGGTGCTTTGCAATATGGAACCGTGACACATAAAATTTGCAGTGCAAATTAACACTAGCATATAACAGTGAAATAAAAGGTCTAGACCCGGGTCTCTCCAACAAGTAGCTCTTGAGCTACTAGTAGCTCTGAAGCTACCCATAATTATCTCTCCTAGCCCAGCCTACAAACATTGAAAAGTGTATATTTAAAACAAACATGTAAACTTATCTGATGTGATCAGCATTAAAATCCAAATGATATTCATAGCTCTTGACGATTTTCATTGAACATAGGTAGACTTTACTACAGAAAAAGTTGGAAACCCTGTAGCCAATCACACAAAATAACTTAATAAAGGCAGAAATGCAAAGCTGCATTGTGATTAATGTGTATTGCGTTAGCAAACTTTTGATGAGATGTAATAAATATGAAAAGGAAAAATAAAAAAAGCAAAATCATGAAAAAACAAGCCTAACTTTACAATAGTTTTGGCAGGTGCACAGCAGCAGACTTGTAGGATCTATATGGAGATCCACGATGCACAGAATCTTCGAAAATGGCAGTGTTGTATGTAACAGTGAGGTGGATGCTGATCCTGAAAGCACAGGATACCCAAGGAGGTGAAACAGGAGGAGGGAGAAGATTTATACATTTTTAGGAGTAGCCCATGCTGTTTGACTAGACTGATGAGGAAATCTTCAAATCCTATACATTCATGAGACACATCCTATACAACTTCCTCAGAGACCTGTGCATGTAATAAGCCAAGACACAAAGCTTAGCCAGCTGTTACCAACACAGTGTTCGTCTTCTTGACAATACACCTAGAGCCCTCTGAACATTGCGAGCTGACTGAGGCCAGGGGCGAGGGGAGTAGGTGTAAGTCAAAGTGTAATGCCACAGCCCCTGCATAAAGTCCTAATGGACATGCAAAACATAAAACCACATACTGATTTTGCTAACTTACCTGCTGAGCACTGCTATGTCAAGCAGTATTTCTTTTTTTTTTAAGTTTGTGTTTATTTTAAAACAGCAAAAGAAAACATTTTAATACATAGTATTAAATGCAAAAATTGATACGGCAAGAGATAGTAAACAATGAATATAATAAGAGAAATCATGAATATAATTAAATATATTCAAAGAAAAATGAATTGCATCTGTGTTGAAGAATAACGGAATTAGAAATAGATTAAAGGGGGAAGGGTGTCAACACCAGAGCAGTACGCGCTCTATTGGCGACAAAAATGCAAAAACCCAGCACTCTCAAAACAACGTAATTTATGCATTGTGCTGATATGTTGTGGTTTAACCTTTTGCATTGCAGAGTTCAATCCTGAAAACTTATTTTTAATATGTTTACAAATACTGTTCCTTTGCAATGTATTGCTGCAGGTTTTCAGAGTGTGTTAGGGTGTGGCCCCTTTCCAGGGCCTTCCAGAGACTTTCCCTGCAACATGCCTGGGCGTGATTCTAGGCTGGGCCAAGACTCTATAAAAGAGAGTCAGCCCAACTCCCAGTGCTCACTATTCAGAGGTCCCATTGCAGAGCAGTAGCTTCTTCCTGAGCTCCTGTCCCGGCGGCCTATTTGGATCTTCCAGACTTCTGCCCTCATTCTTCATTGGTGATCATTGTTTCAGGCGGTAAGACAGTGGTTGGCCATTTCCCAACATCGTTATTGAGAATTTTCATATTCTTGGATTTAATTCTTAAATAAATTACAGATTACTTGCACGCTGCCATTTTTGACATTTATATGGTGGTTTGCAAATAGGCAGGATGCGCAAGTTATTCCATAAAGGTTTGACTTTGTTATTCATTACGTGCTGCCATTTCTTGACAATTACGTGGTGGCTTTAGAATCGGCAAGACGCGCGATTCGTTTTATGGTTTTTGGACATTGTTGTCCATTGCGCGCTGATATTTCTTGACATTTACATGATGTTTTACGAGTTGGCAAGACACGCAACTCGTTTCATGAGCATTTAACTTTGTTGTTCATTGCGCGCTACCATTTCTTGACATTTACATGGTGGCTTAAGAATCGGCAAAAGAAGTGCGATGTGTTTCATTGTACTTTGATCTTGTTATTTATTGTGAGCTGTTAATCCTTGACATTTATATTGTGTTTTACGAATCGGCAAGACGCGCGATTCGATTAATGAGGATTTGACTTTGATATTCATTGCATGTTACCATTTCTTGGTATTTTACATGGTAACACTCGAATTGGCAAGACGCACAATTCTCTCCTCGAGTTTAATTCATGTTGTTTATTGTATGCCACTATTCTAAGATATTTATTATGTAATGTTTGAGTTGACAAGTTATGTGAATTGTTTCCTGAATCCATACTGCGTTATTCATGGTGCACAATCCTTTTAATGGTGTTTACTATATATATATATATATATATATATATATATATCTGCAATATTCGCAATTTGTGTTGAAACATTTTAAGAGTACACAGAAGGCCATAATTTCTAGATGCAATCTTGTATGGTCCTAGTATACATTCTCAAAACAGGGTTTATATGACTGGTTTAAAATTTAGTCAGAATGTTTTTTTCTGATTCTCATGTAAAGGAAAGTACTTGAATAAGACAGTTTTCGTTTAATTCATCTTGATTCCCCTACAGGTATCCGGCCATCTTGAAACTTAGTCATTTTAAACTTAACTCTTAGATTGTTCATGTTTTCAGAGTGACTAGGCTTAGAATCATTGTTTAGTATTGATTTCAGGAGATATAATTTTCATATTGTGTGTTCTAACCTTTTTCCTACTACAGGTCTCCTTCCCAGCCGTTCCCTTCCTAATCCCCTCTTCCCCTCTTGAACTCTCTCAGTCTCTGTGATTTATCTATCAGAGTCTTGGAGCTGTTCAGTGCTGGACGTGTTGGGAACGTGCACAGACCCTGAGGATCTGGTGACTCTGACAGAATAGTGAGCCCACAAATGATTATCCTCCTGGCTTGTGTATGTTCTCAGCATGGCCACGCTAGACAAGTTAGTCAAGGCTATCACCCAGCTCCAAGCAGAGGTGGTATCATCCAAAGAATTGACAACTAGCTTAGCAGAGAGAGTGAGTCAGTTGCAAGATAAGGTAAAGAAGAAGGAACAAAGTCCCACAGGTGTGTCTTGGCCAGGTACTTCTTCTCAGGTTTCTGGAAGTAATCTGATTTCCCTAAATGTTCCTTCTGCAATTCCTTTAGCTCCCCCAGAACGTTTCTCAGGTGACCCATTGAAAGCGCAATCTTTCCTGGTTCAAGTGGAACTACACTTCACCTGCAGACCAAATAATTTTCCCAATGCCCAGTCCAAAGTAGCTTTCTTGTTATCATATCTGACTGGGGATGCAGCTACTTGGGCAATTCCTTGTGTGTGTTAAAATAGTCCCTTGTTGTATAACTGGAGAAATTTTGTTCGTGAATTTGAGAGAGTTTTTGATTGTAGAAATGTAACACAGTCAGCAGATCGTGAATTATTAGACTTACTCCAAGGAAATCAAGACCTAGTGTCATATTTAGCCAACTTTAACCGGCTGGTTGCCGAGACATCCTGGCGTGAAGAAAAACAAGCGGTCTTGTTTTACAAGGGACTCAAAGAGGAATAAAAAGATATCTTAGCGCAAATCGATCCACAACCTACAGACTGTCAAGAATTAATAAATCTTGTCTTGAGCCTTGATCATCGTTTAGCAGAACGTAAAGGAAAGCGCAAAAAGATTGAAAAATATTCATGGCGCGTTCATGATAACAGAGACTCAAGAACTCCGAAAGAAAAAATGCCGGAACCGATGGAAATTGGAACCATCAGAAGACCTTTGACCAAAGATGAAAAGGACTTACACAGAAAAAATGGACGATGTCTTTATTGTGGGCGAAAAGGTAATTTTGCCAAAGATTGTCCAATCAAACCAAAGAACAAGCAAGGTCCAGTTCAGAAGGTCGCAGCCAATGCACCAGTCGAGTTGGAAAACTAAAACACCCGAGATGCAGAGAAGGGTTGCTCTTGGGTGTCACCGTGGACCCTTCACAATCTAGACATCTTAAACTGGAAATAAGAGTTCAGGTCAAGAAAAAGATCTATTTCAAAAAAGCTCTGGTCGATTCCGGGGCTACTGGGAATTTTGTTGATGTCCAATTGGTTTGTGCATGGTGGATCCCATGTATTGAAAAGAAGACCCCAGAAATCATCCAGGCAGTCGATGGAAAACTCTTGACTGGAGGTCCGGTAACTCTTCAGACTATCCCCTTGTCGATGATTTGTGAAGATAAGATTCAAAGAAAGAAACATAAAGAGAAAATCATCTTTGACGTGATCCATGCTCCCCAATATTGGATTATCCTCGGCTTGCGATCGTTAACCAATCACAATCTGGAGATCAATTGGGCAGAACAAAAAATTGTGTTCTCATCTGCGCTATGTAATAAACAATGTCTCCAAAAGATTCAAGTACCAAATGTTTGCAACTCTTACATAGCTACTGCAGCGGAGAAAGAAATTCAGCTGCCCAAACAGTATTCATCTTACACAGATGTATTTGATGAGAAAGGAGTAGAGACTCTCCCTCCTCATAGATCTTATGACTGTCAAATTGATCTAGCCCCAGGTGCGATACTTCCCAACTGTCGTGTATATGCCCTGTCAGAACGTGAAATTCAACATTTACGAAAATACCTAGATCAATTTTTGGAGAATGGCTTCATTCGCCCCTCTAAGTCTCCTGCAGCTTCACCTTTGTTTTTTGTTCCAAAGCTAATGGAGAACTTCGAACTTGCATTGACTATAGGGGTTTAAACAAAGTCACCATCAAGAATAAATATCCTTTACCCCTAATTCCGGTCTTATTGGAACAAGTAAAGAGAGCAAAAATCTACACGAAGCTTGACCTTCGAGGTGCTTATCATTTGGTCAGAATGAGAGAGGGCGACGAATGGAAAACAGCGTTCAAGACAAGATATGGCCTTTTTGAATACACCGTCATGCCTTTTGGTCTGTGTAATGCTCCAGCAGCATTTCCATTTTCCTTGAATGACGTTCTTAGAGAGTACCTCGACATATTTGCCAAGTCTACATCGATGACATTTTGATCTACTCAGACAATGAAAACGAACATGTCCAACATGTCAAGAAAATTCTTGCAGCCCTTCGAAAACACCATTTATATTGCAAACTAACCAAGTGTGAGTTTCATGTTACCACAGTTGAGTTGTAGGGGTTATTCTTACCCCTCAAGGTATGGTGATGACATAAAAGAAAGTAAAAGCCGTATCTGATTGGCCCACCCCAAAGACTGTTTGTGATGTACAATGTTTCCTGGGGTTTGCAGATTTTTACCGGAGGTTCATAAATCATTTCTCCCTGACAGTGGCTCCAATCACTAAGCTACTAAGAAAGAAAGAAACGTTTGTATGGTCCCCAGAAGCTGATCAAGCCTTCTCGACTTTGAAGAAAGCTTTCTCCACTGCCCCAGTCTTAACTCATCCTGATGCGAATCAACCTTTCATAGTGGAAGCTGATGCTTCAGATGTAGCAATAGGAGCCGTTTTATCACAACGAAATAAAGACACTGGTCAACTTCATCCTGTTGCGATATGTCTCGGAAGTTGAACGAAGCCGAACAGAACTATGTCATTGCTGAAAAAGAGCTTCTGGTGATTCATGACGCCTTTAAAGAATGGAGACATCATTTGTTGGGTGCCAAATACACTGTTACAGTATATACTGATCATCGCAATCTTCAATTCATGAGTTCCGTTGACCCCTCGACAATGACGCTGGATGCTTTTTTTTGCCAAATTTGATTTTGTAGTAACCTTCCGGCCTGGTAAAGATAATCGCAAGGCTGACGCCTTATCCCGTCAAGAGTCTACCACGTTGCCTGCATTTCAAGCCTTCAGAGCTATCATTACTCCTGACAAGGTTCTATGTATCATAAAAACTGAAGATTTCATTGAAGAAATTTGCAATTCTTTCACTGTTGAAAAATAGCAAACATGTGCCCAAGCTGACCCCAAAAGGTTAATCAAGCAAGGTTTACCCTTTCATGACGCTCGTTTGTTCCTACCCACTACCAAACTTCGCAAGATAGTGTTTCATTGGTTGCATGTTATACCTACGGCAGGTCACCCAGGTACTCCTAAAACTCTTGAACTGATCCAACGTTATTTTTGGTGGCCTACCCTAACAAAAGATGTAAAAGCAATGGTAAACAACTGTGAAGTTTGTGCTTGCATTAAAACAAGTCATTCAAAACCAAAAGGGTTGTTACATTCACTTCCAACCCCAAGTCATCCATGGGAGCACATTTCTTTAGACTTTATTACCGGTCTGCCAGTGGTTCAACAGAATTCAGTAATTCTGGTGGTAGTAGATAGTCACACAAAATATGGACATTTCATTGTCTGTAAAAAATTGCCCACTTCTAGTGAATTGGCAACTATTTTACTGAAGAGAGTGGTTCGTTATCATGGACTGCCAAAGGTTATCCTCTCCGATCGGCGGGTCACAATTTTCCTCCAATTTCTGGAAGACATGGTGTAAAACACTCCAAGTGACATCTACGCTATCTACTAGTCACCATCCTCAAACAGATGGTCAAACGGAGAGACTAAATCAGACTTTAAAACAATACCTACGTGCCTACGCTGAAAAGGCACTTCATTCTTGGACATCTAGGTTCTGGTTAGCTGAGTTAGCTTACAATAACTCATTCCACACTTCTATTGGCGTTAAACCCTTTTTTGGTTTATTTGGCTATCATCCTGACACCTTGCCTATCACAATTCCTCAAGAAAGTTCTCTTACTCCAGCTGTGTCAGAAACCATTCAGCATTTACATCAAACCCAGAAACTGATTCAACAGTATTTAGAAAAAGCCAAACAAAAATATAAAAGGCATTATGACAAGAAACATTGTGAGGGACCGCAATATCAACCAGGTGACAAAGTGTGGCTTTCCACAAAACATATAGACTTCAAGAAAAAGCACATGTTTAACCCCAAATTCATAGGTCCTTATACTGTCCTTCAGCCAATCAATCCGGTGACCTATAAACTACATTTGCCCGGATCCTTACGGATTCATCCAGTGTTCCACACTTCCCTCTTAAAAAAGGCAGTCCAAACGGTCCACCCTCATCCAGCTCCTGTTCTAGTACAAGGGGAAGAAGAATACGAAGTCAAGAAAGTGTTGGATTCTAAACTGAGAGGGCGTAATCTATGGTATTTAATCTCATGGAAAGGTTATAGTCCTGAAAGTAACTCATGGGTTTCCGCATCTGATGTTCATGCTCCAGTACTTGCGAGACGCTTTCATCGTCTTAATCCAAGCAAACCAGGCCCTAGAGCACGGCTGGGAGAGGGGAGTACTGTCAACACCAGAGCAGTACGCGCTCTATTGGCGACAAAAATGCAAAAACCCAGCACTCTCAAAACAACGTAATTTATGCATTGTGCTGATATGTTGTGGTTTAACCTTTTGCATTGCAGAGTTCAATCCTGAAAACTTATTTTTAATATGTTTACAAATACTGTTCCTTTGTAATGTAATGCTGCAGGTTTTCAGAGTGTGTTAGGGTGTGGCCCCTTTCCAGGGCCTTCTAGAGACTTTCCCTGCAACATGCCTGGGCGTGGTTCTAGGCTGGGCCAAGACTCTATAAAACAGAGTCAGCCCAACTCCCAGTGCTCACTATTCAGAGGTCCCGGTGCAGAGCAACAGCTTCTTCCAGAGCCCCTGTCCCGGCGGCCCATTTGGATCTTCCAGTCTTCTGCCCTCATCCTTCATTGGTGATCATTGTTTCAGGCGGTAAGATGGTGGTTGGCCATTTCCCAACACTGTTATTGAGAATTTTCATATTCTTGGTTTTAATTCTTAAATGAATAACAGATTACTTGCGCGCTGCCATTTTTGACATTTATATGGTGGTTTGCAAATAGGCAGGACGCGCAAGTTATTCCATAAAGGTTTGACTTTGTTATTCATTACGTGCTGCCATTTCTTGACAATTACGTGGTGGCTTTAAAATCGGCAAGAAGTGCGATTCATTTTATGGTGTTTGGACATTGTTGTCCATTGCGCGCTGATATTTCTTGACATTTACATGATGTTTTACGAGTTGGCAAGACACGCAACTCGTTTCATGAGCATTTAACTTTGTTGTTCATTGCGCGCTACCATTTCTTGACATTTACATGGTGGCTTAAGAATCGGCAAAAGAAGCGCGATGTGTTTCATTGTACTTTGATCTTGTTATTTATTGTGAGCTGTTAATCCTTGACATTTATTTTGTGTTTTACGAATCGGCAAGACGCGCGATTCGATTAATGAGGATTTGACTTTGATATTCATTGCATGTTACCATTTCTTGGTATTTTACATGGTAACACTCAAATTGGCAAGACGCACGATTCTCTCCTCGAGTTTAATTCATGTTGTTTATTGTATGTCACTATTCTAAGATATTTATTATGTAATGTTTGAATTGACAAGTTATGTGATTTGTTTCCTGAATCCGTATTGTGTTATTCATGGTGCACAATCCTTTTAATGGTGTTTACTATATATATATATATATATATCTGCAAGATTCGCAATTTGTGCTGAAACATTTTAAGAGTACATAGAAGGCCATAGTTTCTAGATGCAATATTGTATGGTCCTAGTATACATTCTCAAAACAGGTTTTATATGACTGGTTTAAAATTTAGTCAGAATGTTTTTTCTGATTCTCATGTAAAGGAAAGTACTTGAATAAGAAAGTTTTCGTTTAATTCATCTTGATTCCCCTACAGGTATCTGGCCATTTTGAAACTTAATCATTTTAAACTTAACTCTTAGATTGTTCATGTTTTCAGAGTGACTAGGCTTAGAATCATTGTTTAGTATTGATTTCAGGAGATATAATTTTCATATTGTGTGTTCTAACCTTTTTCTTCCGGCAGGTCTCCTTCCCAGCCGTTCCCTTCCTAATACCCTCTTCCCCTCTTGAACTCTCTCAGTCTCTGTGATTTATCTATCAGAGTCTTGGAGCTGTTCAGTGGTGGACGTGTTGGGAACGTGCACAGACCCCGAGAATCTGGTGACTCTGACAAAGGGTAAGGAAAAGGGGGAAAAATATCTAATCATATAGAAAGAGCTGTAAACATTAGAACAAGCTAAGGATATTCGACTATAAACGTGCAATTTTAACATATGAAGATAACAATATAAGGGCTTGAAACACAATTGCTTAAGGTGTTTTTCTTACTTTAGCTGAAACAGTGATAAATTTGCTAAAGGGTGTGGAGATTAGAGAAAGATAGTTAGTTAGTGGAAGCCACAATAAATCTCTCTTTATAGCCAATGAGACAGGGGAAACATAGCTAGTGTCCAATCTGTGATGAAAACAAACAGCATTCCACAAGGCTCGAAAAGTTACACACTTGGCTTCTTTCCAATTTGAAGTTATCAAATGCAATGCAACTGCTAACAGTAGATCTACCAATTTATACTTCAAAGTTACATCAATGCTGTGTGAGGCCAGACTACCAAGAAAAATATTTGTGAGGGAAAAGGGGACATTGATTTTAAAAATCTTGTTAATTTGTCGCCAGACTAATCTCCAGAAAAGAGAAATAGGAGGACCTTCAAATAACATATGTTTTAGGTCTGCATTTGGATGTGAACAAGACCAACAGGATGAGCTGCTGTCTGTAGAGAAGGAATTAAGTAATGTAGGAGTAGATAACAGTCTGTGGTAGACAAAATAAAGTGTTTGTGTAGTGTTAGCAGCTCGTGTAGATTTATGGATTTTAAGCCATAATTTGTCCCATAGCGTGGTTGGCCAACATTCCACTAAATCCTTTTCCCATGCCAATTCAGTCTTAGACTTAATTCTAACGAGGTCCAAATGCAGAGACTTGTAAATAGCAGATGCCGAGGCACTGGAGCGCAATAAGGAAAAAAGATTAGTCGACCAAGAAGGAGGAGAAGGTACAGATGATAAAGTAGAAATGTACTGGGCGATGGAGGTGTGTAAAAGTTTGTCTCTTGAAGATCCGTAAAAGATCTAGCCTGATTATGAGTGAAAAGTTGTGATAACCAGTGTAGCCCTCTAGAGTGCCAAGATCTCCAATACATTGATCGATTGTTAATTAGTATTAGTTTATTATGCCAAATAGTTTGTTGTAAAAAGTTGGCACTTGAGGGATAGGTTGAAGGTAGTAGAGATGATAGGAGTATGCGACCATGAGAATTAACTGGTGAACGGAATTGAGCTAAATTGTTTGTAAAAGCAAGAGATTCTTTAAAATCAAAAGGAGAAATAAGAAATGTCTTGAGCTGTAGCCATACTGGGGGGTGTAAGTCAGAGTAGAGCCACCTAGCAGTTTGTTTTGAAAGAAAAAGCATAATGATATTTTTTAAAGTTAGGAAATCTAAGACCTCCATTTGACTTATCTTTTTTTAAAAGAGACAATGCAATATGGGGGGGTTTGCCTTTCCATAGGAATTTGGAAAGTTAAGAGTCTATTTTTTTTAAATAATAGAGAGGAATTTGGACAGGAAGCATCGCAATTGTATATGGTACCATGGGGGAAAGCATAATTTTAATTGAGTCAAGTCTGCCCCACCAGGAAAGAAAAAGCAGATGCCAACGTGAGATATTATCACTTAATGTTTTAAAAATGCTTTCAAAATTTAATTTTATAGTCTCACTAATAGTTTGTGAAATCCATAATCTTAAATATTTTATTTTAAAAGGCTGCCAAGTAAATCCAGTGGAAATAAAAAGTTACTTATGACACAAAACGTTTAAAGGTAATATCTCACATTTATCAGAATTCAGTTTATAACCAGAAAGATGAGAGAAAGTATTAACCTGATGGAAAAACGAAGATGTAGTGGGATGAGAACAGTAAAAAAGAATATCATCAGCATAGACCGACATTTTAATTTGTTGAGAACCTATTTGAAAACCTGAAATATGATAATCTTGTCGAATTTTAGTGAGAAAAGGTTCAAGTGCTATGATAAGCAATAGAAGAGATAAAGGGCAGCCTTGACGCACCCCCCTAAATAAGGGAAAATAATCAGAGAGCAAACCATTTACAAAAATGGTAGCTTTAGGGCCAGAATATAATAAGGATATCAAATCAATTAGTTTGCGTGGAAGCCCAATCCACTTTAACGCTTGAAACATGAAGTTCCACTCCATCCTATCAAATGCTTTCGCAGCATCAAAGGCAATAGCTGCAATAGGGTGATTCAACGTAGAGGCCTTGGCAAGAATATTAAAAAGAACTCGGGTATTATCGGAGGCTAAACGGCCTTTAACAAAGCCCGACTGTTCGGGGCCTATAAGTACAGGTAAGATTGAATCAAATCGTAGAGCCAAGATTTTGCAAAACTTTTATAATCTTTATTAACTAGAAAAATGGGATGATAATTTTTACAACGTGTGGGATCCTTACTATCTTTTGGGATTAAACAAATCATAGCCTCCTGAAAGGTACCATGGGACGAGCCGGTTTTGACGAAATAATTAAATAATTGCAGAAGGTTAGGTAAAAGAGATTTCGCAAAGTGGCTATAAAATTCAATAGTAAACCCGTCAGGGCCAGGGGCTTTCCCTCTGCGAAAAACAGGAATTGCATGAGATAATGCTGAGAGTGTAATATCTGAACCAAGTGAATCTAAATCAATATGTTGTGAGGAGGGAGGGGTAATGGATTGAAAGTATGTTGATAAATCTGGTTGGGATGAGTGAGAATCAGAAGAATGTAAACTGACTTAAAAATTAACAATTTCCTGCATGATATATTTATCTTTATAAATAACATTTCCAGTTGAATTTCTTAGGGATTCTATTTTAGTCCTCTCTCTCCTGATTTTTAGATAATTAGCAAGTAACTTTCCCATTTTGTTTTGGCCCCCATAGTATCTTGCACTACTTTTTAAGAGGTACGAGGAAGCTGCATTCGTAGTCAATCTATTAAATGTAAATTTGGCTTCAATAAGAGAACCTAATGATGTTTCACTATTAGAATGATAGTAATCATATTCAAGATTTTTGATTTTTTTAAGTAATTTCTCAGTTTGGGATTCTATATATTTTATCCTGGAGGAAACAAATTTGATTATAAAGCCTCTGGCTGCTGCTTTAAAAGAGTCCCAAATGGAAACAAAAGAAGTGTCAAATGTAGTATTTAAAGTAAAGAATTCATTGGTAAAGGTTTACAATTCAGAAGTGAATTTAGAGTCTGGAAGAAGTGTGTTGTTAAAACGCCATCTGCCTGCATGAGGTAAAAAGAGATTAAGGTCAATATCCTTATAAACTGGGGCATGATCTGAAATAAAAATGGAGCCTACGTCTGAATGGAGAACATTTTGGGTAAGAGATTTTCTGAAGAAGAGATAATCCATCCGAGATTGTGAGTGATGGGGGTGTGAATAAAAAGTATATTCAGAGAGGTCTGGATGACATAATCTCCAAATGTCTACTAATGAGTTATGGTGTATGCAAGATTTAAATTGAGAATGCATCCTGGATTGGACAAACTTAACTGTTGCGCGTCGATCCAGTACAGGATCCAGAATTTGATTACAATCTCCATCAAATATAACATATTCCTCATCACACAAATGTAATTTATCTGATATATTGGACCAAAATATATTGTCTACCTAAACCGGGCCATACACATTAAAAATAGTCAGAGGTATATTATTTATCAGGAGTTTCACAATAATCCAGCCACCCTCAAAATCAGTTTCCTGGTAAACTAACGTGAGATGGAACTTTTTATGGCAAAGAATCACTACTCCGTTCCTCTTCCCCAGGGCATGAGAAGCAAACACATTACCAACCCAACATTTTTTCAATTTAATAACTTCTATTTCAGAAAGGTGTGACCCCTGAAGAAGTGCGACATCTGTTTTTAGTTTGGCAAATGAGATAACACCCTTTGGCGCTTGGTAGGATTACTCAGATCATTGATATTACAAGTAGTAACCCAGAATGTAACAGAAAAACATTAGTAAGTACATATTGTATGTTTACAGTATCATAACATTTTGCAAGAAAAAATACAGAATGTAAAGAATAAAGAAGTTGATGAATAAAGGGGAAAAAAGAGGAAAGGACTGAGGGAAAGAAAATAAGAAAAGGTAAGAGATATGCTAGAAACATAAAGTAAAAAGATAAAAAATTGCAAAGATCAAAGAGACAGTACAAGTCAAACAATTGATGGCTGAAAGACATACCTACAAAATACAGAACATAATGGGAGGGTGGCAACACCAGAAGATGTCGACGACCGCCATCAAGGACCACAGAAACGAAAGGGCGGCCCAACTTTGTAGGAGGATGTCAACATGAAAGGTGATTAACAGGAAACAAACAAGACGTAAGGACATATACCTATAATAAAAGATAAAAGAGTATATTGAATGAAGATTACAGCAATGGGAAAAAAAATAGAAACAATTGATAATCTTAAAAATAAGTCGTGTTAAGCAACTTTTGAAGTATCCATCTCCTCAGCTCTATGTTGTTGTAAGAATCGTTTAAGTGCGTCCGGATCTTCGAAAGTAGTTGTTTTTTCTTTATAAGTTTTATAAGTCACCTTGAATAAACATGGATGAAGAATGCTGAATCTGGCATTTGTGGCTCTCAATTGAGGAAGCATGTCCAAAAATGTCTTGCATCGATCAGCTGTAGCTTTGGCAACTTCTTGAGAGAAGTACAGTCTATGACAATTCTAAATTATTAGTTTTTTAGCCTTTACCACAGACAGGACTTGAAGTAAATCTGTGTAATGCAAAAAGAAAATAATGACTCCTCGAGGTTTATTAGAAATGTTCGGACCCAGCCTGTGAGCCCTCTGGATATTAAAGGAATTGGTTGATGACAAATCCAGTAGTTTTGGGAGAAAGGTTTGAAAATAGGTCGTCGGATTTGAGCCCTCTGTGTTTTCAGGAAAACCATACAGGCGTAGATTGTTTCTTCGATTTCTGTTTTTACGATCCTCAGTATGCCTTTTACGTAGTGAAATTTCAGATTCCAGGTTTGAAATACGTAAAATTACTTGTTGAAGATTTTCTGTTTTCTGTTCCACCAGCAAAACTCGCGATTCCAAGGAAGACCATTTATCATCTAAGTTCTGCAAGGTTTTTGTGGTTTCTGCCATAAAATGTTTCAACGTACGGATTTCTTCTAAAATCATATCCATAGAGGTTGATGAGGACTTCCCCGGAGAAGGAGGATCCTTTTTAGGTCGTTTGTTTGAACCTGTTGGTAATTTGTTTGAAGAGGTTGTTTTCGGAATGTTTCCTGAGTGGGGCTCAGATTTCAACGAGGCGGTGTCATCCATGTTGTCGCCGTTAGAGTCCGAATCGGACTGAGGAGTAACTAGAGGAATGATAGGAGGCTTAAGACTCCTTATTTTTACCATAAGCTTCAATTTGGAGCAGAACGATAGGCGAAACAAGAACAAAATGCACTTGGGATGTAGTGGGAATCAACGCTTTCCCAAAAAAAAAATATATATGTTTTGTGACCAAGTTCGGTAAAAATAGTTAATAAAAAATCAGTTTCATTTTAACAAGCATTGAAGAGAAGACTTCTCCAAGATGAAGGAGAAAATAGAGAAAATAATCCTTTTCTTATTTCACAGGCAAATATAGAAAAACAAATAACCAAGTGCATTTGCCGCAACTGAAAGCAAAAAGTAGATCAAACTGGAGCAGTTCTGAGGAGAAAACAAGTTCGTTAGCATTTAAAATGGCATGTCTCCACTCGTCAGGAAAATCCTCAGGGCAAGCCACACAGCAAATATAAATGATTAAAGAGTCACTCCTGCGACTCACCAATACATCCTGAGGAGAAGCGTGTTCGTCTCCTCCATGAAAGAAATGTCTAGTGGCATCTGTGGAATGTGAGGCCTCCTTTGTCCTCGAAGCCTCGACGCTACGCTGCCATCTCGGATGGCGCCGTAACCACGCCCCAGTCAAGCAGTATTTCTAAACCATAGCTTTTAGTCTAGTGTAATCAGTGCTAGTAATAGCACATAACTTCTACCTTACACACTATCTGGCACATTACACATCTTGTTTGTACTGTTCAATATTTTCATTTTATTGGCAAGCAAAGCTGTACTAACTATTTAGCTTCTCAGCTGTGATGTTGATTTTCGGCTTCATTCTCAGTCATAAAGTCTTCTTGGAACTTCCAAAGAACCTGATGGAAGCATTTCAGATTCGTCTGCCCTGTTACATTGTTTCTTTTCATGCTAGCATGTGCATTTTCTCTTCATTGAACGTTTATTGCCAGTGCAGTGGACTGAAATACATATTGCTCCTTATACATGCTTGAGTTCCATTTACGAGGTTGTCAGAATCCAGGTGCTTTTTAGTGCACCAAATAAATAATAATATTGTACCCTAGGGTATGTTTTTATTGGGTGAGATAAAAACACCAATTGCAAGATTCGTTGGAATAATATGTGGATTTTAGTGCTAATTACACAAAAAATCCACATGATACGCTAAATACCATACACTTTTTCGCTGGTAAATACTGGCATGATAGAGCTGCTGAAATTTAGCAAAGGGTGAGATATTGCATGCATTGGCTAATTACTGGGTGCACTAAACACCACCCAACTCGGAATTCTGACACCTCTGCGAACAGGGTTTTACAGAGGCGTCAGAAAACACTGATCCACTAATAATCAGGGCCATTTGGGTCAGCTCCCATCCATCATCGGCTTGTTTGGCTCATCCTCTTTTCAGCCTTTGTGTTGATACACTGTTAATCATATCTTACATCAGCACAAAGGAGTATTTTTCTCTCACTATGATGCCTATTGGCTGTTTGGTGTAGCAATCCACCTTCCATAAAGATCCTGCATTGGAATGCAGGAGAACTAGTTTACTAGTTTAAATATAAAAAGTATATTAGTCTGTCATGTTTGTCATATTAAGGTCATTATTTCTTACATGCACTGTTTAGAGAAAGCTATCTGAGGTAAAATCTATGTATAGTTTACATCTCTCCTATGTACACGTGTTATTCTCTGTTGGGAACACACCTATTGTATCCAATATAGACTAAGTGCTAACATTTGGTTTGCCTCTTGCTCCTGATTCATTTGTCTTTTCTCCCTATTATTGTATTTGTCCAGTCAAAAGAGCATTTCTATTTCACTTTATTTTGATTGGGTGATTTGTATCCTTCCTCTGCTGACAAGAGGACCTTGCATTGTAGTGCTTGAAGGACTAAATATTTTCCTTCTCTCTCTTTCTTTTTGTCTTCTCTGATACCCCTTCTCCTACCTCATTCTCTTGTCCCTAAGTAGGATGAGTATACCCAGATGTAAGTCTTGTGCACACTGTCACTGGAGCCAAGGTATACCTGGCTGATGACCGTAGGTAGGGTGAAACCAGTCCAGGATTGCTTGTTTTCAGTTTCATGGAAAAACAGGCATGGCAGTTTGGGCTGGACATTTCCAATTAGAACAGCATCAAGACTGATATGCACATGGCTGGGTCGAAACTGAGGTGGCATGGTGTGCAAAATAACAATGTAACAATGTAACAATGTAATGTAGTCATTATCAGTGTCTAAGATTAATTCAAGCATTCCATGCATCACTTTTTTGTATACTTTACTCCATGTAAACATAATCTCCCACCTGCGAGTACTAATCCTCCTCACACACCACACTCCATCCATCAGCCATTTTCAAATGATTTCTGAACCATTCTGAGATTACTGTCCATGAACGAGTGCTACATTGAAATTTTGTTTATTAAAGGAAAAGAAAAAACATCCAAGATGACTGTCATCTGTGTTCAAAGTAGTACAAGATGAGATAATTATGTAAGCATGCATGCATGTGCATTTCAGCAGACATCTTCCAATGCTTCCAATATGGTACACATACATAGTGGCCATAATAGAATTACATTTTTATAAACCTTAGGGAAAATAATGCCAAGGTGCCTCTGTTCATACTCAGGCACAGTGACAATCTTGGAAAATAAGATGGTATTGGCAAAGCCAATAGATGTCCACCTAATTTATCGCAGGCACATCCTATTGCATTTGCCAGTGCTTGTTTTTTTAATAGCACCAGGCAGTTTGAATTTGTAATGCTTTTGTCATAAGTGAATGACCATAGTATGGCATCTTCAACTGCTTTTTGTTTATCACTTCACCCATAGCCCAACAACACAAATACCACAACCACACTTATCTCACTACCACCAAAATACCACCACCAGTACCTGTGCCACCACTAATACCACCAGAAATACAACACATCACTAATATAACTACCACCACCCATCCTAATAAAAAGAAACTGCCAGATGTGTGGTTCTTTTATAATGAAAGTTGTTCAGCCAACAGGGGAGGAGCACTTCCAACAGAAATAAATTCCAGGTGGGTGACCTGGAGGCTCACTCATCAGTCTTTGGTTTTCTCACAAACAAAAGGCCAAAGGAAGGAATTGTTTCTGTTACAAAAACAAAATGATGACCAAGACAGATAGACAGTGTAGTTTTCCTGCATGTGGAAGCCAATGTTGAGCGATCCTTCATACCTCTCATTGAGGGCAAGAGCAGGGACAATATGCATCAGGAGGCCTGCCCGAGATAGAGGCTCCTGATATATTAAACACATCAAACATGGCAGTTCTAAGACAGCAGAGCAACCTACAGTGACCGACTGATGTCAGAGGTTGCACTGATGGTCATTAAGCTGTTACTTCACTTTTAAACTGAGATGTGGAATCATTACTTTGGTAGAACGGCAGTCCAGCCAATTTATGGCAGGGCTGTTCCTCCGGCACCTCTAGTGATACTCAGGCCCATATTTATACTTTTTGATGCAAAACTGTGAAAACGCAGTTTTGTGTCAAAAAGTATAGCGCCTGCTTGCGTCATTCCAGAGTGCCAGAAGGGTGCCACATTTATGGACTGCCGCAAGCCGGTGCAAAGGGTGGGCTAGCGTCAGTAAAAATGATGTTAGCAGGGTGAGGGCGGCAGTATTGGGGGTTTAGCATAAAAAAAAAATTGGTAGGCTGGTTAGAGGCAAAACCATCGCCATTGCACCCAGTGCCATGTAGGGGGAGCCCATTTCAGGGCCCCCAATGGCACTTTACATTTTTGTTTAAATACTTACACTTACCCTACTTACCTGGGATGGGGTCCAACATCCTCTGGTGTCCCTCTAGTGTGGGTGGGGTTGTTCCTAGGGCTTGTGGTAGGCACCTGTGGGCTCTTTCCATGGTCTTCGACCATGGAAATGGGTCCACAGGTCCTCTAACACCAGCCCTGACCCAGGCGTTAAATAATGGTATTAAGCAGGCCTACCACCATTATTTAGGCCTGCCTCCCCCATGCATCTTTTTTGCACTGGAGGATAAATAAGGCGCTCACGGCTTTGAGTCATTTTTTTGATGGGAATGCATACCTTGCATCTCATTGATGCAACGTGTTTTCACACACCCAAAAAATGACTTTAACTCCAATATTTTGACGCTAGCCAGGTCTAGTGTCAAAATATAAATGTGGAGTTAAGTTTGTGCCAAATTTGCGTAAAACAAATTACGCTAATTCAGCACAGAGTATAAATATGCCTCTCAGTGTCCTTACAGTTGAATATATTTCTAGCATCTTGAATAGTGTGTTTTGGACTCTTACTAAAAAGTATGCAGTCCATGTTTATGAATGTCTATCTTTGATGACTGATATCGTAAACACAGATTGCATCAATAGCACAATATCTGAATAGAAGAACATTTGCCAATTGTTGATCAGAGGAAAATTAATACATTGCAACTGAATGTGGAAAGTGTGCTTGCCAGAGAGTATTATCACAATAATCAGATATGTCAATATTGTGCATATTATGAGTTGAAAGCATGGAACTTGTCATAAGGAAATAAAAAACAAAAAAAACGTAAGTGAGGAAGGAAGCATCTTCTAGCTGAGTATGTTACAAGGGCATCGAGATTAAACTTTAGAAAAATATTTTTTGGGATTACTCCACTCTAGAAAAATGAAATTGTTTGCATTTGTTTTTCCACCGAGTATGTCAATTTGCCCGGTTTATGGTCCTCTTTAGGAAAAAACATTGTTAAAGCAGGACAGTTCAAAAGGTTGTGGGTAACTATTTTAGCTCGATTTTCTTGCTCCTGGACTGGGCCTAAAGAGTCCTTGCTAGTCATTTGTGCTTTGTCAATAACTATTCTGCCTCGTTGTGGTTACTGCTTATAATTTAATATACATCCTTTTTTTGCAACCTTAAAAACTTTGTACCCATTTTTGTTTTGAATATATTTGTTTACAAGGGCAATCCTGCCTGATTACACACACTTAATAGAACATTTGGAGTGAATAAAGTGTACTGAATTAATGTGTGACAGAAAGCGCAAAATATTCAGATAATCATTCTAGCTGAAGGAAGAAAAGCCAGAGCAATCGACTTTCTCATAGGCAGCCATAATACATTACCAATTTGAAAACAAACTGCCTACAATAAACTGACATCTGAAAACAGATTTCAGGCTCGTGGTCATGGAAGCGCACAGGCTATGGAGGAATCTGAGTACGTGCCATGTGGAGTGTTTTAGTAATACATCAATTTATTTGGATTGCATGGTTTAATGATGGAATTTCAACACAAATTGAAACATGGAAATGCAAACATCAGTTCAGATAGTTGTAATACTTACAAACAATCGAAACGTTATTAAAGCAATTTATGTTGTTGGATGAAGCCAAGTTTTACCTGAATTCGAAGACATTTGAAACATAAATTATGCCCATGGCCACTGGAAAAAAACATGCTTTTGTTTCCTTTTCGCCTGAAGCCTTGATTACGAGTTAGTCATAGCGGGATTTAATACATGTCCTTGTCAATATCACATGAGGTTTCGAACCCTTACGACTACAAGTTGAAAAGAGCAGCGAATTTGTATCCAGCGCTGTAAAAAAAGCCACAGCCTCATTTACAAAATGCAATAAATAGCCCATTCAGAAAATGTAAAATACTAACTTAAAGTACGATGGGCCACTGGAAACTTGTAGAAAAGAACAGCGAAACAAACTACCAGTCAAACTTGCGGCAACATGACGTGCAGCAAGAGGATGACCGCAAGCAACAGAGCTCCGACTAAGAAAGGTGAAACAATACAGAATGAGAGCCGTACCAGGGTGGCCAGGGCAGTGCTTAATGTGTAAATAGAAAAGGTGCCGGAGCCCAAAGCCCTTCTCTTAAACACGCGGCTGCTGCAATTAAATGTGTGAACAGGCAATACTGAGGCAGCGTAATCCTGAAGCCATCTGGGGCCTCTTCCTTCCATATACAACCACTCCCTGCCCCTTCAGTTCACTGTAGCAGCTTTCTACTTTCTCCCTTTGTGACGCTTTTTCGTTTTTCTCTGCCTCCGTCTTTCCCATATGTGTCTTTTGCTCGCAGCAAATGCTTGAGGCAGAAGAATAAGCCCCAGCCCTCAAAAATAAGTGCTGGTGCTCAGCACCGGAAACAACAAGCACAAATTAAGCACTGGGCCAGGGTGAGATGTGTTCCCGTGAAACGCCCCCTGCAACAATTTCTGAAGACAAATAGAAATCCTATCACAGAGGACACCCTGGAGCCAAATGTAGTGATCCACACGACCATCCCGAATCTTGAAATTGTTGACAGCATTAGAATTCTTTGAAACAGGATGCTGGTTGTGGGGGCTGGTCCATGGCATGTCAGAGCAAAACAACGACAACATTCTGAGCCGTAGAGTGTCTGCGACCAGCATAAACTGCTAGTTGTCTCTCACAAAGCCTCTACTACTAAGGCAACTTTCTGTGTCATAATAGTTTTTTCTAATATTCTGGAAGCTATTGGCTGGATACCTCTAGCCCTGGTGGCTACACAGAGACGAGAACACAGTGTGCCACCACCACAAAATGCAGCCCACCACTAATGGTAAAATAGTGCCTTATGTAGACCTCTAGTTCGTGCCTCGACAGCATTTCGATTAGGTGACGCATACCTATGCCTAAGATGAAGGAAACAGCAACAAGAAGCTGGTCCCAGCAATAACCAATAAGACAACACAATGTGAATGCTAAAGCAATTTCAGAAAATATCAGCTAATATAACATTCACAACAACTACTTAACACTTGTGTGATATAAAGAGCATGCTAAAAGAGAATGGATTTTAATGTGTTTAAAATAATTGTATTTCAAAATGAAACAAACAGCCACGGGGCTATGCAAAATGTTCTCAGGCGTGGGGGTCTGCTTATCCCAGTCGCAGGGGTGGGGTTTGCTTATGACAAGGCACAACAGGATTATTTTTAGAATAATAAAAAGTAACACAATAGCCCTGTATAGGAAAGTACCCTCTTTCTTGGCATGGTTACCCCCATTTTCTGCCTGATGTCAGTGCAGTGTGCTTGACTGTGTTCACTGGGATCGTGCTAACAAGGACCCCAGTGATTATGTTCTCTCTCCCAGCACTCTGTATTTCACTCACAATTGGCATACTGGTGCTCCCTTATAAGTCCCTAGTATATGGTGCCTGGGTACCCAGGACATTGGGGTTACAGGGGATCCCTATGGGCTGCAGCATATATTTTGCCACCCATAGGGAGCCCATGCAAAGGCTTCTGCCGAACTGCCATTGCAGCCTGCGTGAAAAGGTGCAAGCACCCTTTCACTGCCATTTTCACTTTTCACTGCACCAGGTAACTTATAAGTCATCCCTGTTGCAGGCCCTCCAGCCCTGAGGGCAGGGTGCAAAGTATCTGTGTGTGAGGGCACCCCTGCACTAGCAGAGGTGCCCCCACAACCTCCAGGACCATTTTCCAGTACTTTGTAAGTGCGGGGATGCCATTTTATGCGTGTACTAGACATAGGTCACTACCTATGTCCAGAAACATAATGGTAACTCCAAACATAGGCATGTTTGGTATCAAACATGATGGAATCATACCCCAAGGCTTTTGCAAACATTGGTTATATGATTCCATGCACTCTGGGGGCTCTTTAGAGGACCCCCAATATTGCCATTCCAGTCTTTTGAAGTTTTCCAGGCAGCCCCAACTGCTGCCACCTCACAGACAGGTTTCTGCCCTCCTGTTGCTTGAAAAGCTCGAGCCCAGGAAGGCAGAACAAAGGATTTCCTTTGTGAGAGGGGTGTTACACCTTTTCCCTTTGGAACTAGATGTTACAGGCTTGGGAGGGGTAGCCTCCCAAAGCCACTGGAAATGCTGTGAAGGGCACACTTGTTGCCCTCCTTGCATAAACCAGTCTACACCGGTTCAGGGACCCATAGTCCCTGCTCTGGAACAATACTGGACAAAGGAAAGGGGAGTGGCCACTCTCCTGTCCATCACCGTCCGCGGGGTCGTGCTCAGAGCTCCTCCAGAGGGTCCCTGGGTTGTGCCATCTTGGATTCAAGTTTGGCAGGGAACTCTGGGAGCATCTGAGTGGTAATTGCCAGCAAGTGATGTCAGAGCCCTCCCCTGATAGGTACTTACCTGGTTAGGTAACCAATCCCCCTTTCAGGGCTATTTAGGGTCTCTCCTTTGGGTGGTTCCTCAGATTCAGATAGCAAGGCTCCAGCAGGAATCCTCTGCATCCTCCACTTTGACTCTCACTGAAGAAACTGCATCTGGACCCTCCAGGAACTCAAGTTGCAACAAAGAGCAAGACGCCTTCTGCAACATTGTCTCTCTGGCTCCTGCCAGCAACTACAAGTGTTTCCCAGTCATGCATTCTCAGAAGACAGCCCGTCTTCAGCCTGCATCAGAAGAGCGAAGGAATATCCCTTGGGGTGAAGGAGTCACTCCCCTGCTTCTGCAGGCACCAACTGCATTGAAGATCGGCAGTGTGGACCCCCCCTCTCCTGCTGAGGTGCATGGATCCTGCATCACGGGTGGCAGATTGAAGAGGTACCAACGATCCTCTCTTCCAACTATCCAGCTTTGGTGGAGGCTAAGAGCTTGCCTCCCCACGCAAGACAGTACCCACCCCTGTGCACCATGTGTTTTGCAGCTGCCAAGGCTTGTTGGCATCCTTCCTCCAAGTCCCTCATACATCTTGTAGCTCCAGCCCCCGGCACTCTATCTTGTGATGCACAGCTTCCTGGGTCGTTCTCAAGCGGTGTGGGAACCTTTGTCGTAGTGCTGCGGGGGCTTCTTTTGCAACTTTCTTGTCCCCATGCTGTGGGACTCCTGGGTGCACTGGATGGCCTTCTGTGGGCTCTCTGAGTTGCTGAGGGCCCCCACTGACTCCCCCTCCTGGGTAGAGTCTACCTGGTTCTTTCTGGTCCATGGCAGCACCCTTTTTCACTAACGCAATCTTTGTGTGTGCCAAGGCTTGTTGGCAGACTCCGAGGACGCAAACCTGACTGCAATCCTCCATCCAACGTGGGACATCACTTGCACCCTCCAGGAACCCAACTTTTTGTTCTTGGGTGCAGTGCTTACTTTTCTTCTGCACCAGTGGTTCTCCTTTTGCACCTTCATCTGGGTGAGTAGGGGCTCCTGTTCTTCCTGGACTCTCCTGTGCTTCTTGGACTTGGTCCCCTTCTTCCACAGGTCTTCTTGTCCAGGAATGCACTGTTTGTGTCTTGCAGTCTCTTCTGGTTTTTGCATAGTTCTTCTTCTCGTTTCTGTGGGTGTTCTGGGAAAGTTACTGTGATTTACTCCGGATTTCATGGTCACTGGGGTCTGTTCTGGAACTTACCTTTGGGGCTTTCTAATGCTCCCAGCTCCCCTCTACAACCTACACTTACCTAGGTGGGGGACCGACTTTCGCATTCCATTTTCTTAGTATATGGTTTGTGCTCCCCCTAGCCCATTTCTAACTATTGTGATTTTCACTAATTGCACAATTTCTAACTGTTTTTATGCTTATTTCTACATACTAGTGTAGATAATGTGTGCATTACTTACCTCCTAAGGGAGTATAGTCTCTATGGTATTTTTGGTATTTATGTCACAAAATAAAGTACCTTTATTTTTGTAACACTGAGTATTTTCTTTCATGGGTGTGAATACAGTGTGACTACAGTGGTATTGCATGAGCTTTGCATGTCTCCTTGATGATCCTTGGTTGCACATCCACAGCTAACTCTAGAGAGCCTGGCTTTTAGACACTACCTACACTACATTAATAAGGGATAACTGGACCTGGTATAAGGTATAAGTACCATAGGTACCCACTACACGCCAGGCCAGCCTCCTACCCCATGACATATGACTGGAAGTTCTACTGTATTTCAACTGACACTCTTATAAACACAGTAATGCATATTCCTTCTTACTGGAGGCCTGTTCCCCAAAACACCCTGAAAGTTAAGCTGTATGGTCTGACCTCCAGACTTTCTGTGGTGAGGCCTGCAATGAGGATATGTTTAGTGTGGTTACTTGTTGAGTGAATGGATTTGAACTTAGCTGTACACTGATTAATTTGCAAAAGGGTTACCTCCTGTCTCTCAAGTAGCTTAGCAAAGATGTTAAGTGTGTGGGCAATTGATGCACCCCCTCCCACTTTTTCTTACTCAGTATTGTATGCCAGAGCCCTTTCAGAGTCTGTGTATGTGAGTAGTAGCCTGTATCATTTCCTGTGTGATTAAGCTGATCACTGAAACTGATGCAAGTGCTCCAGCTGCTGCTCCAAAGGGTCCATTATCCTAGAAAGGGCAAATAGACTTGTGTGCCAGAAGTTGCCAAAATAGTCTCCTACCCCATTTCCATAGTAGATATTCTCTTGCACAGGTTGTGCTGCATTGAAATATAATCCTAAGTACTTGGAGCCCGATTCTGGGTTTGTCAGCTATTTGCTACTGTGCTTTGAGTCATTGCAGGCTGGAGACATCATGGCCATCAGTCACTCCCATTGTCTCTTCAGCTTCTTCCCCCCATGTCTTCCTCTACAATGGTTAGTTGCACCAATTGAATCTTGTCCTCCGGTTCCAATCTCTGAATGGGCACTATAGGATTTGTTCCTGAGGGAACAGGGTCTATCCCATCATTTGCAGAGCTATTACCAGCAACTTAGGACGGCATGTGTTGAAATTGATGGCACATGGCTCATGGTTATTACAATGCAATCAAAGTAGTTGATCTGGAGATTATGGTAGGGGCCATGGACACCTGGGAGATGGGAGAGGTTTCAGCAGTTGTGCCACTTCATACTGTAGTGGCAACCGTAGATGGCCTTATAGCGAAAGGAAAAGGCTTCTGGAAAAGTCTACATCAGTGGGACTGGGTGCTGTCACACCAAACCTAGAAGTGCTCAAAGCGCCTCCAAAGCGTCTGCCATTGCATCACTGGGGTATGTCACTCATGACTAGTGCTGGTGTGGATGCCTTCCTGGGGCCCATGTAGGGCCTCTCTTGACTGGTGTTGGTTTTGGGGCCTTTTGTGCAGCACTAGTGGAGGCACAGATGGTTGTGTCAGATTCAGCCAGAGTAACAGGGGAGAGTGTTGTCATTTCAGCTACGGAAACCTGTTCTTGTGGCTCACCTGCAACAGAAGTACGTTAGCATGAGTATCAGTTTCTCATTTAGCCATGCTTCCCAAACATCATTTAATTTGTTGGTCTTGCCCCGTCAAACCATGCACGGGGACAATCATATTATTTTTCAGAAATGAACAAATTTTGCGTGTATGTGCCCATATTCCTGCCTTCTGTAGCTGAACCTATTTTGTTGGCAGTAGGATTCATTACACCTTAGCTCTGCTAACCAGTGATAAAGTGCTTGTGCTCTTCCTTTCAGACATGGTCAAATTGGTACACACTTGATTGGTACATTTAATCTACTTATAAGTCCCTAGTAAATGGTGCTACATATACCTAGGGCCAGTAAATTAAATGATTCAAGTGGACTGCAGCACTCTTTGTGCCATCCACTAAAGTAGTACTGTAAAACATGTGTCTGGCTGGGCACTGCAGTCTATAGAGCATTTTAAACTGCCATTTTGACCTTTTGCCAGGCCTACCTTTCCTTTGTGATACTTCTAAGCCACCCCTATGGTAGGCCCTTAAAGCTCACATGGCAGAGTGGATAGTATTTAAAAAGTAGATTGTGTGCTTACATTTTATATGTTATGATGGTGAAACACTCCTAGAGTGTTTTTTTTTTTTATTGCATAAAAGCTACCTTTCCCATAGACTGATGCCAGGTTACCTTATTTCCCTTAATCAATTATAACTTCAGTTTGGGGACTGATAAAAACGTAATCCACTCATTTGAATTGTAACTTAAAATCCTTGCTAATGCTGAAGTTGGATTTTAAGTTCTGATTCTGAAAATCTCACTTTTAGAAAGATGGCATTTTTCTGCCTAAAGCTAAGGAGCTTTTCTGCACATGTCCAGGTTCACATGACTGATAATGGCTCTCCTGTGGTGTGATGTGAATTCCTTCTAGACATGGTATAAAAAAGGCCTTGTGTGGGGAAGGTTGTTCCTCTCTTGAGCAGAATGGACTGGTGGGCTGCACCCAGATACTTCCTGAGATATAAAGGGTACCCTAAGGGCTTTACTCAGCTCAGTACTTACTTCAGAAAATGCATACTCTCTCACTGGCAAATGGAGCCCAGACATGGGCCTTCCTGCTCTTTGTTTCATTAGACAGACTGGAGAAAAACCCAGGTGAAAGCGAAGAACTGAGCTGAAGTAGTTTTAGGGTGAGACTAGCAGGTATCCCCTGCCCACAGGCTGGCATTGGGCTTAAAAGTGGCACTCTCAGAGCTTGAAATCAAAACACTCCTGGACGTGAGAAGGTTCAGAAGAAGAACTGGACCTCCCTGCTTGAACCCTGGTAGCCCCCAGATTGCTGACATTCTGTTTGATCTACAGGGATACAACAAGTTTCCGAGGCCCTTTCTGATTCTTAGCTGGCTGGACCCAGCAGGACCTGACCTGGTCCCATCTGCTGGCCTCTGTGGCATGAGTCCTGACCCCCAAGTGCTGCTGTCAAGGTACAGGTCCCTTGACTGGAGTCCAAGTGCACTTTGCTCTACCTAATTGAAGGTTTCACAGGATATGAAAGTGCCACACAGCTCTTAACTGAAAGCTCAATGGATTTGATAGAGAGAGTCACAGAGCCCTAAAATTTGTGTCACTCAGTTCCCAAATGAAAGCTTTGCCGGTTCTGACGCAGAAACCCATCACACTGCACAGCTGCCAACGGAAAGCTTCACTGGACCTGAAGCAGAGTAACGCAGAGCTCTGCAGACCAGCGCTGTGCAGTCCCTACACTGAAGTCAGAAAGCAAAGCTTCCAGCAGGACACACCTGGTCTGGTATTTGGTCTTCGGTCTATCGTGGTTTTCCTAAACATATCACTTTGTCCCAGACCCATGCAACCAGATATGTGTAAGTGGCACTTTTGCGCCTCTTGTCGCTGTTTCTACCTAAACTTTAAAAGCTCACATCTCTGGTTGTAATTATTGCATTTCTGTCATTTTGCTGTCAGTTTATTTATTAGAATTGTTTTTTTTTTGTGATGTGTTTTCATGCTATTGCTCTTTAACCACTGCATAAATACTTCACACGTTG
Source organism: Pleurodeles waltl (assembly GCF_031143425.1). Lineage (NCBI taxonomy): Eukaryota > Metazoa > Chordata > Amphibia > Caudata > Salamandridae > Pleurodeles > Pleurodeles waltl. The sequence goes on along the minus strand of NC_090439.1, from coordinate 762,888,974 downwards.
CCTTTAAGTTTGGCCTGACCTCTTGTGTGCCAGGCTACCAGTGGGGTAAGCACAGGTTCAATGCATGACTTTTGTAATTTGCCCTGACTCGGATTGTGATTGATCTTTTAAGTGGATTCTCGTCACCTAAAACAAATAGTACAGATTCTCACAACTCCTCTTGCTCCGTTAGTCTGCCTCTCTTTTTCACACTCACTGCTTAATTAATGTGGCTTTTCTTTGACTCTTTTACATTCATTTTCAATTTATCGTTTATTTATTTACTTGTAGTTTTACTTAACACAAATACCTTATAGGGCTTTCTGTGCTTTCTGTGCTTCTCAGATGTCTTCATGTAGCACACGATTTAAACCAGTGGAAAACAAATGTAAATGGCTAGAATCCAGAGAGCAAAAAGTTGATGAATACCTGATATCCAAAGAGTACAGTGCCAACTGTCAACAAAGCATGAGGGGAAGGAATTAACAAGCTCCGGGTGAGTTAATTCTTTCAACCAGGAGGCGTAGCAGGCATTTGTTTACCAAATGATAACCAGATACATGGATCTCAAGGACACATGGTATGGGAGTGCCAAATTTCGTGGGTATTGACTTGACAAGGATTATGTCCTTTTCTTAAATAAAATATATTACACACTGTTACTGACAAGATGTTTCTCTTTACATTACAACCCAGCAGCTCATTAAATGGGGCCGGTATACTATGAACCACCCTCACCCTCACACTGTCAGGTCTATAGTTCACGCACAGTTTTGTAATTTTGTAAGAAATAAACAATTTCCTTGTTTTATGGCAGGTATGCACCACTCTAGGGATACCTTAACATCCTTCATGACCCATGATTCAAAGCAAGATGACTGTTATGCTCACGTTCTGGATGCATTCACCACCTTACACTCTCCAGTCAACATGACATCTGTTGCACCACTGTCCCACTCATACATTCAGTGCAGCTGTCAAATTCATTTCCTCTTAGCTCTCTGTCCCACTTCATCAACATTTTCAGCAGCTTTGGGCACTCTTTTCTTTCTCGTGATGTGGGTATGTATGTATGTATGTATTTGGTATATGATTGGAGGAATCCTAGCCAAAAGGCAGTGGGGCGCTCACTGGGTCAAAAGCAAGCATGGTGTTAACAAGTGACAGGAGAGGTAGCTGGGTTTCTGAAAACAGAGGTGTACTGTTCACCTACTCCTATGTCCTGTCAGAAGAGAGTCAGGATTCCTTTGTCACTGATTGGATGGTGCTATTGTCGGTGAGGCATGCAGCAGTTAGCTCCAGTTCTAGGGCTTCAATTCTCCCAGGTGCATGTGAATCAGTTACTGATTCTCTTTTCCTTCTGATTGACAGTTCTACTGAGTTCTATCTATCCATCCAATTTTCCTCCTTTTGTACCCTATGTCATTCACTCCTTTCATCTATCTCTTCCATTTGAGCTTACAGGTTTGTTGGTACAGGAGAAGTATTTCTGGCAGAAATGTGACGCATACATGCAATATTCAATGTGTTTACATGCCTCTTTATTTGTTACTGCATTATATGTGACATATAGGCAAGCAGCGGACTGCTGGGATGCAATCATTGCAAATTAGGTCTAAGATTGTAAAGGATGCCCCTTTTTGTGAAATTCGTGTACTATATAAACTCTTGAATCAAATCAAAATACATTTTAGGCCATTGTCTGGAATGGGGCTATTAATTTGGGAGAGAGGTGAACCTATGATTTAAATAAACCAGCTCTGAACTTTTCGGGTAGATATGGTACAGGCAGAAGGTAATTCTCACAGAGATGCAAAATACGTTTAAGAAATACCAATAGTTTAAAAATGAATAAGACAACACAGTAAAGTTTCACAATAAATTTTGAAAAATAGACACCTAGGGCCATATTAATGAGAGGCTTGCACCACAGTTGCATCATTTTGAGCAGCAGATCAAACCTCTCGACCATTTCTATGAGGCCATGCAAGCACACTTTGCGTGGCTTTGTTTGGCCTCATAGATATGGAGAAAGGCAAGGCAGCACAAACACTGTGTTGCCATACTCTGCACCAGGGAGGCTTTTCATGGACATTGTGGTCAGTTTTCCTAAGTAACACCCATGGATTTTGACTCATCCCTAGATTTACAGGAGCCTGTTAACCTCAGGATGCGCCAAAACCTCAAGCCTCTAGCAATGAGTAGAAATATTTTCATTTCTCCTTATTTTTTCCTCTTTCTATATGTGCTGCATTCTGCAGCACACATTGAGAGAGGAAACAACCTCCCGGGATTGTTTCTGTACAAGAAGGTGCCCCTTTCTGCACAAATACAATTCTGCTGGCAACACAGACACCCTAGCACCATGCTGCAAGGATGCCTGCATTGGCACTAGGCAGCCAAAACTGTGCCAGGGCAGTTGGAAGGGACAGAAATATGCAATTTTGCATAGATATGGCACATTCCTGTCCTTTCCATTTGAAGCGAGGCCATACAGCAACATTACTTGCTGAGCTACGCTGCTGTGAACCAAATTCTCCTAAATTTGACCCCATGACACCAACATAAAAGACACCAAGACATCACTGACATACGTTGAGGGGAAATGGAAATCTGTTTTTAAATTTTATTTTTTATTTTTTAGCAAAAGGTGCCAAGAAAAAGTATACTATCAATTAAAAGGTACTGTTCGTGTTTGACCAGAACCTAGGCATGATGTTAGAGTAATGTTTGAAACACCAAACAGGTCATCCCGGCCAAAGGTTTTAATATGTATCTTTGGCTGTCAAACGGAAGGCTAAAGGGCAGATTTACAAAAATTGAAGCAAAGCAATATGGCAACTGTTAAACTTGGCATTTTTGGCATGGTTTCCCCTTCCTATGGCCCCAAGTACAATGCACCTGTGCTACAAACAGACTGGAACAATACCCTGGACTTTCCTCCATCATCCCCCCATTCCATTGCACTTTCCCCTCTATACTTTAGCACTACATAAACTCCCTTGGATAAAAATCAACTACTAGTATTTCATGTTTTGCAAATCTGTATTGATTGAAACAGCTACAACCATTGCAAATGAACTGTACATAGAATGAGCATAGAATCAATGACCTGTAGCTGGCTGTTGTGATCACACCAGGAGAATGTGTCATATCACCAACATCTGCAAAATGAATATTCAGAGGTAACAGTAAGTGGGCAAAGACGTGGGTAATGCCAGCATGGCAATGGCACACAGAATACATCAATAGTTATAGAAGTGTAAACGTGCACACTCTCACCTGTGTGTTATTGGAAGTACTGACGTATCACAGCATGTTCTGGTGTCCACATCCTCATCCTCTGCCTCCTCATCCTCACTGTCCTCAGGGTCCACTGCTGCCACAGGGGAATCTCCAGTCTCCTCCTCCTGCAGAAAAGGTACATTCCATCTGAGGGTCAGGTTGTGCAACATGCAGCATGCCACTACTATCTGGCAGACCTTCTTTGGTGAGTAGCAGAGGAATCCACCTGTTAGATGGAGGCACCTAAACCTGGCCTTCAGGAGGCCAATGGTCCTTTCAATGATCCTTCTGGTTCACCCATGTGCCTCATTATAACGAGCTTCTGCCCTTGTCCTGGCATTCCTCACAAGGGTCAGCAGCATAATAGGTTTGGGTAACCAGAGTCACCTGCAAATAGTGAGGGACAACATTTAGCCACACTCTCATATAAGGCCAACATCACAGGCATACACCAACATATACTAGATGGGAACCAGGGATCACCTAATAGCCATACCCTCTGCATCTGTAGTTGGGACATCACATTTGGCATGCTGCTATTCCTCAGGACAAAGGCATCATGCACCTACCCAGGATAGTAAGCATTGAAGTGGGAGATGTACTGGTCTGCTAGGCACACCATCTGCACATTCATGGAGTGGAAACTCTTACGATTCCTGAACACCTGTTCATTCTGGGGGGGGGGGAGGCACAAATGCAATATGTGTTCTGTCAATCGTATCAATTATATTGGGGATATGTCCCATTGCATAAAATCTGGCCTGTACAGTGGCCAAATCCTCAACCTGGGGAATGCAATGTAGCTGCACATGTGTTTTATCAGGGCAGACAACACTTGTTAGCACGTTTGAGAACATTGTCTGTGACATTCCTGCTGCCAAGCCCACTGTCACTCGGAAAGAACCAGTTGCCAGGAAATGGAGAACTGATAGCACTTGCACAAGAGAGGGGATACCAGTGGGGTGACAGATATCAGATATCAGGTCAGGCTCCAATTTGGCACACAGCTCTGTGATTGTGGCCCTCTCCAGTCTATAGGTGAGTATTATGCGACTGTCATCCTGTGTAGTCAAGTCCACCAGTGGTCTGTACACAGGGGTATGTCTCCATCTCCTATACATCTGAAGCGGTAGGTATCTAAGGGACACAAGAGTGAGGAGGCTGTCACAAACTGAACAATGGAGCCACAACAGCTGTCCACAATGTGCAAGCTTGTTATAGGACAGTGTAATTTCTGAAGTATGTGCCTATTGATCCTATGACGCAGCAATAATCAATAGGCCTGTTCCCCCCCATGAAAGGGTGACCGCCTGCCCTGTGTATATGGACAGGATGAAGTGAGGTAATGCCGCTGACGATGTGCTCTGTGACTGTAGGCGGTCGTGAACCTCCGTGCAATTCCTCATTGGTTAATACTGGGCCCTATGGTTTACAGTGGCCAATGGTGATCTACGCCAGCGTTGACGGTATGCCCTGACACGGACGTGACCGCCATTTTCTATCAGATTCCTCACTTGTTTCCTGACCTTCCATAGGAGAGGACCTACACTGCATGTGCTGCTGTGACCTGTGTCTGGAACCCACCATGGACCATTTGACTGGGGAAAGGTCCCCAGCCTTCACTTTGAAGGAGTTGGAGCGACTGGTGGATGGGGTCCTACCCCAGTACGGACAGCCGTATGGGCCTCCAGACCAACAGGTGATTACACTGTGGGCACGATGCATGGGGCATGAATGCATGGAGTTGTGTGTGAAAGCCTCGTGAAAGGGGGGTGGGTTGATGTCCTCTTGGTGGTGTACATGTTGTGGGCTGTGCTATGTGTGTGCCAATGGTGATGCAAACTGGTATGGTGGACCATTTGTGTGACAGGCTGGACTGCTTGTCTAATGGTGTTCTCCTGTCTGTATTGCCTCTGCCGGTTAGCGCCCAACAAAAGAAGGGAATACGGAGTGCCATTGCCAAGTAGATGTGGACCCTGGGGGCTATGGCAGGCAGAGCACCCACTGTCGCAAACGGTGGGAGGACCTGAGACGCTGGGCACGGAAGACCGTAGAGGTCCAGCTGGGGATGGCATCCCAACGAGGAAGGGGTGCCCTTCGGACCCTGACCCCCCTGATGGCCTGCATACTGGCGGTGGCCTACCCTGAGCTGGATTGGTGCTTGAGTGCATCACAGTGTTGCGTAGGTTCTCATTATTCTAATGAGACTACTGGATTTTGAACAGCAGAATCACTTGCGGTGTGGGAGACTGAGTCTAACCCACTGCGGGTGACACCTGTCACTCTAATCCGGGTTTTTGCTCCGGCTAACTAGCAGTGCCTCATCCCTACCCCAGGTTAGTGATGATTGGGCAACCGAGCGCATGACATACTAGGCTTCTCAGGAAAGTCGTGGTCACTCAGGTCGCATCCGGTTCTCTCATTTACAACTTAGTCTCATATATAAACGACAAACAGAAGCAGTATATGTTTCAATGATAAATGTAATAAAATGACTGCATCTTAGACAGCAAAGCCTGAGCTGCAATAACCAGGACAACACAACATGAGAATATTAGAATTGTGACGAGAAGAGTGAAGCATAAAAACAAATCTATCATATTGTCACTATAATCAATAGACTATTTACTATTTCCTATCTAGGTTATAATTTGAGCACAGCATGTTAATCTCTAATCCTGTCTTTCAGGTGCCCCTGGGAAGACCTCAACCCCCATACCTGAGCAAAGGCCTGTGGTCTGCGTTAGCATCTGTAGCGAAGCATTCAGCAATCAGCATACAGTCGTGGTTCCCTGGCTGGAATCTCCCTCTATCGTGTAAGGGACAAGGAAGTGTTTATATAATAACACAGCTGATGTTCTGAGAAAATGTCCCTACATAAGGATGTGTATTTTTCTCTGAATGTTGGAGACTAAACTTCTACCACGTTCACCGGCAATGTACCGAGCTGTAGCCTTGAATGAACCACAGAGTGATCAAGAATGTCTTGTTTAAGAACAGAGTTCTGGCCTAGGCAAAAACAGTCAGATAGGTGAAAATAAACAAGACCATAAAAATGTTTTTTGTAATAATAATAAAGCGAAGCTGAATAAAATGTATCTAGGTTAAAGTGCACAGCGGCCTAGTGTGTTAAAATAACGTGCACGGAGCTATAACTAAAATGGCTACACAACAACATCAGCCAGAAGGGCTTGATTACAGTGGCTATCATTACAACTTACGGCTGGTGGGGTGGTATCCGGGTGGTGGTTGTGTGTCAGTGGGTGTCCCTAGGCCAGGCCAGACATAGCAGCGTAGGTCCTCTGGTGGCTCAGGGTTTGACTGTGAAATACTGCTTACCTATCTTGTTAATATTCACTCCTGGGCAGGGCTGCGTGGGTCCCAGGTATGCAGTAGTTGGCGGTGTGTGCCCCTCCTCATTCCTTGGTGACTAGCCATTTCACTGGTAGTGTCATGCATAGTGGGTAGGCCTGTTCCCTGTGTGTGAGGGTGCTGTGTACGCCAACGGTGGTGTTGGTGCAGTCTTTGACTCTGTGTATCCTTTGTCTCTCCCCCCTTTCTTGTTTTGTCATCCTGTCCTTATTTGCATTAGCATCATCTGGCAGAGGGGTAGAGGCACCGGTGACAGAGGGAGCTGTATCCCACAGGACCCTGGAGGCAGAGTCCAATAACGCAGAAGGCACCAGTGGGACGGAGGGCAAGGTGAGCACCACAGCGGAGACTGGAGGGGACAATGCAAACTGTGATATCTCCTCCTATGGGAGCTCCCTGGTGGTGGCGGACACCTCTGTGACCACCCCTGCTGCACGGTACAGCCACCACCCCTGTTCCAGCACCGCCCTCCTAGTAGCCCCTCAGCAAGTTGCCTGTGCCCGCTCATCCAGGAGTGGGGACATCTCCTTTGTCCCAGGCACCTCAGGCCCTGCCCCAGTGAGCCCTGTGGCCCTGAGTGAGGAGCCTATTGACCTCCTGAGATCCATCTCTGTAGGGCAAAAAAACATTTTGAATGCCATCCAGGGGCTGGCAACCCAGATGCAGCAATCAAATGCATTTCTAGAGGGATTCACGGTGGATTGGCGGCCGAACAGAGATCAATTCAGGCTCTGGCCTCCTCTCTGATGGCAGCCATTGTCCCTGTTTCAACCGTTGCCCCTCCAACTCCAACTCCCACTTCCCAGTCCCATACTCCTCAACCCCAACCCATCCCAAGCACACAGCCAGACAAGAATGCACACAAGACAACACCCAAGGGTGTCACAGGCAAACACAAGCATCACACTTCATCTCACAGGCACTCAAACAAACACCATTCAGTTGCAGACACAATAACATCCACTATCTCCACTGTCTCCCCTCCTTCTCCCCCTCCACCTCCCACCCAGTTGAGCCTACACTCACACCTGCATGCACTACATCAATATCCACAAACCAGCATCATCAACACACCAAGCAGAACACACACCTCACTGGCAGACACCTCCACAACATCCATGCATGCGTCCCCTGTGTCCTCTTCCACCGTGTCTGCCCTCCTCCTAAAGTACACAAATACAAGCACTCAGACACCCAACAGTCATCCACCTCACAGCAGCATACAAACCATACACCTGCACCCAAATATTCAGCAGACAAACACCCCTAACAACTACCCCCTCATCCTCCACTCCCATTACTCCTCCCTCTTCCCGCCCCAACATCCCTAAAAAGCTTTTCCTTTCCCAGATTGACCTCTTTCCTACCCCTCTCCCCCTGTCCTGCACATATGGGCAGGGTAGCAAGGACCCAGCCCAGCACCTCAGCCAAACAGTCCAAGGGCCCAGTGGTAGCTCCACCTACTCCTGGTGGAAAGGATTCTAGGCTAACAATACTGAAGGGTAAGGAGCCTGCACCAGCTGCTAAGAAGGGGAAGGAGCCTGAACCAGCTGCAAAGAAGGGGCAGGAGCCTGAACCTGCTGCAAAGAAGGGGGAGGAGCCTGCACCAGCTGCAAAGAATGGGAAGGAGCCTGCACCAGCAGGCAGAGGGGGGAAGAGCCCATCCACCAGCGCTAGGAAGGGTAAGGCATCCCCAACCCATGAGCAGCAGGAGAGGAGGCAATCTACGCCAGTGGAAGCTGACAGCCAAACACCACCACCACCAGCTGTCACATGGCCCGCACCGCCAGCCATTGTTGTGCAGCCATCAGAGAGTGCAGGCACTGAGCAGGAGCCTTCCACAATCACCACCACAATTCAGCCATTGGTGGGTGCAGGGGCTGAGCAGGAGCCTCCCATAACCACTACCACAGTGCAGCCATCAGAGGGTGCAGGGGCTGAGCAGGAACCTCCCACAACCACCACCACAGTGCAGCCACCACTGCCAGCGGATGCCATATAGTCCAGCCTCCAAGGGCTGATGTGCGGCCTGCCCCCATCAAAACCAGTGGGCAAGATACCCACTTAAGAGACTGTGGCCTTGAACTCCCCAGGACAAAGAGCAATGGGCATGTTGCCCCCTCCAGAACGAGTGGGGTATTCACCCACCTACGAGACTGTGGCCTTACACTCTCCAGGACAAAGAGCAATGGGCATGTTGCCCCCTCCATAACCAGTGGGCAAGACTCCCACTTGAGCGACTGTGTCCTTGCACTCCCCAGGACCAAGAGCAATGGGCAAGTTGCCCCCTCCAGAACCAGTGGGCAAGACACCCACTTGAGAGACTGTGGCCTTGCAGTCTGGCATGTTGCCCCCTCCTGAACCAGTGAGCAAGACACCCTCTTGAGATACTGTGACCTTGCACTCCCCAGGACAAAGAGCAATGGGCATGTTGCCCCCTCCATAACCAGTGGGCAAGACTCCCACTTGAGCGACTGTGTCCTTGCACTCCCCAGGACCAAGAGCAATGGGCAAGTTGCCCCCTCCAGAACCAGTGGGCAAGACACCCACTTGAGAGACTGGGCCTTGCAGTCTGGCATGTTGCCCCCTCCTGAACCAGTGAGCAAGACACCCTCTTGAGATACTGTGACCTTGCACTCCCCAGGACAAAGAGCAATGGGCATGTTGCCCCCTCCAGAACCAATGGGCTTGTTCCCGCATCCGGCTGAAGTGCTCCCTCCTCCCCCTGAGGTGCCTGCCTATTTGATAACTGATGCCCCTGCAGGATTTGAGTGGGGCCTTGGACTGTGCCGTGTGGCCCAGTGGGCCTTGTGAACTATAAACTGGACAGTGTCCCTTTTTTATACACGTGTACAGATCTCTTTCATGGCCAAATTAGAGTCTCCATTTTATTGTTGGACTGATTACAATCATTTTCCTAAATTCCAGTTACCTTTGCATTATTCTGCAGATTTTCGTGGTCAAATTGTTTTTGTAATGCCCATGGTTTTAGGTATGGTGTGTGTATGTTTGATGTGTGTGGTGTGTGTGTCACTCTCCTTTTCCTCCCACCCTCCCTTCTGTGCAGGGTGTCTGTACTCACCATTGTCGTCTTTGCTGATGTTGGTTTTCCAGGTGGAGGTAGAAGATCATCGGGAAGACTAGCAGTTCTGGTTCCATGGCGGTGTGGTTCTTCCCTGTGTCTCCAATGGTAAGTCCGTTCTCTTCTGTATTGTGTTTTTGCCAGGATTTTGATGGCTTAGGTACCGCCCCGGAAAAGGTGGAGGACTCGTGTCTCCAAATATGGTGGCCGGTACTTTGTCTTCCACCTGGCTGTAGGCGGCTACTGCCATGGTGATTGTTGTTTCCGCCCTGGCTGTCGGTGTGGTACATTGGCTGTCCATGGGAGATTTCACCGCCATGGTCATAATTTGGTGGTAATTATCCTCAGCCTGTTCACGGTATTACCGCCACTTAATCACTGACCGCCAGGGTCGTAATGAGTTCCTTAGTGTTGGATACTTTGAACAAGATGAAAAAGCAACTGAAGCCAATCACAAAAAAGTCTGAGAAATTCTTCAGCATGATTTTGCTTTAGTGTATTCGTGGAGGCACGATTATTCCATTACTATGCAATTTATTTGTTTTTCACAACGACATCACACTGCTTTCTGCATTTAAATTTTTCTGGTCTCCCGCTTTATTGAGAGGCTTAACTCTGACATCTGTGCCAATTCTTTCTCTGACCACTCAGTGGTCTCAATCACAATTAAGGTAGAGGCGCCAGGGAAAGAGAAGCCTAGGTCGCAGCTGGATGAGTCTTTCGTATCCAATGAGATATAGCTTGCAGATATGTGGCAGTTTATTCAGGATTTCTTTTTGCTTAATTATGGCACTGCCTCAATCTTTTCTGTATGGGAGGCATTTAAAGCTGCAGCAAGGGGCCATATAATTACCCATCAGGCTTGGCAATATAAGAATTGTAGAAAACAAATTGCATTGCTCCAAGCAGCTGTTAATGTGGCTTCACTGGTTAATTCTGGAGTCAGTGGGTCCCTCGCTACGGTTGAGAATATTGCCACGGCTAAGGAAAAGCTGCAGGAATTTTTCACTTTAAAGGAAAATGAGAGCTGAAGGGCATACCGGGAAACACCCGGAACAACGACTCCGAAACCACGAAGTCGTGAAAAACGAAAGGGAAACAACAATTTCGTTTTCCACGACTTCCTGGTTTTGGTACCTTAACCACGCATGTCTAAACCACGTACATGCGTGGTTAAAGTACAAAAGAAGGGAGTCGGAGTCGACGCAGTGAAGGAGGAGGTAAGTTGGGCTGGGACTGGGGCTGTTTTTTTTTGGGGTGGTGGGGGATTCAGGGTGATTAGGGTTTGGGGGGTGAAGTGGGTGTCAGGGTTTAGGTTTAAGGGGTAGGTTGGGGGTTGGGGTGTTTAGGTTTTAGGGGCGGGGTGGGGACCCGGGGTATTTATAGTTTTTGGGGTAGGGTGGGGTGGGCGGTTGGGGGTGATTAGGGTTTAGGGGGAGGGTGAGGTCAGGGTTTAGGTTTAAGGGGTCGGTTGGGGGGTTGGGAGTTTATATTTTAGGGGAGGGGGTTGGGGTGGTGGTAATTTTGGGTTGGAGGTTGAGGTAGTTGTGGGGATGGGGGGTCGTGGTACTTTTTGGGGGTGGGGGGCTAGTGGGGAAGCATGCTGGGACCGTGCATGCTGATCATTAATGCCTTTACCAGGAATGCGTTTACAACGCAAAAACGTTGTTCCGACCTCGTTGTTGAGCCATGGGTGCTTGAAGCACTCGTGGTTCCGACATAACCGGCCATACCAGGAAAGATTATATGAAGAGAGTCACCAAATAGGTAGATTTCTGGGTTGGTCCACTCAGGTAAGGCAGGAAGCGTCAGTGGTTAGAGAACTAGTTAACTCAATCACTGGTGGAATAGTTTCGGGCAAAGGTCAGGTCTGTGAACTATTTTTGCCGCACTACAAAGCACAGTATAAGTCAAGCTATCAGACTACACAACCACAGCTATTGGACTATTTTCACTCAATTAGCCTTCCATGGCCTGCTCTCAGGCCAAAAAACTCAGTGCCACCATTCCCCTTAAGGAAATCTTTTTCTGCTATGTCAAATGGGAAGGTGGCAGGCAACAATGGCTTACCTGCCGAATTCTATAAAACGTTTGCTGAAGATCTTTTACCTTCTATGACTGACTTGTTTAATTCAATGATGGAAGGGAGAGAGATAGCTCAAACGTTCAAGGAATCTATGATAGTTAGCATTTAAAAGAAAGGAAAATTACTTGTGATGCAAATTCATGCCACCCCAGAAGCTTGCTCAACACGGATTATGAGCTATTTATAAAGATATGGGCTACTCGTACTACTCCTATTGCTCAAACCCTAAACCCTAGGGATCAAACGGGCTTTGTGGCCGGTCGGCTGGTGGATGCACACATTGGCTTTTTAGAACAAGCAGTAGACTATTTCTCAGCTAATAATACTAGTGCGACAGTAATAATGGTTGATGCTGGGAAAGCTTTCAATCTAGTCAATTGGCGTGCTCTCTTTTTTCTCTTGAAAAATGTGACTTCCCTCTCCATTTCATTAATATGCTTGGTAAGCTACATCAAGGTGCCCAAGCTGAAGTTATGGTTAACTCTCAGCTGCCTGGAACAGTTGACATCAATCAGGAGATTCAGCAGGGATGCACTTTCTCCCCTACTGTATTTACTTTTTTTTAGAACCACTTGCAGTTAGGATCCGGGTCAATGTGGCTATTGAAGCCCCTAGACCAGGTATGTCCAAATTGAAAATGTTTGCTGACAATATTCTTCTTTCCCTGAAACCCAAAAGGGAGAATGTACAAAGAGCGTTGGAAGAATCCTCAAAGTTTCAATATATTTGAGGCTATAAAATTAACCAACACAAAACTTAATTGCTTCTTTTCAATACCACCGCTAGTAGTCTCCCTCCTTTCTGAAAGCAACAAGCTCTAGCCCAGGCCTTATTTCGATATTGTGAGATCTATGTGACCAGTAACTTTTTTCAGCTGTTTCAATTACATTTTCTGCCAATGTTTCATAAAATACAGGGACTTTTGGATAGATGGACACTCCTCCCATTGACTTTAGTAGCAGGGTTGCTCTTATCAAAATGTCCATTCTCTCACTGCTATTGTTTTTATTTTTGAATATTCCATTTAAAATAAGCAAAAGATTTTTTAGCGACCATGACACTATGTTTAGACAATGCATGTGAAATCATAAAACACCCAGGGTGAAGTAGTCAGTGCTTCAGCTTGAGACTGCACAGTGTGGGTGGCTCTCCCTCATACAAAGACATAGGTGGTCATTACAACCCTGGCGGTCGGTGTTAAAGCGGCAGTAAAACAGCCAACAGGCCGACGGAAAAAAAATGGAATCACGACCGTGGCGGAAACCGCCAACAGAGACAGCCACTTTAACTCTCCGACTGCCACAGTGGTAGAAACAAACACTGCAGCGGGAACCGCCAACAGACAGGCGGAGGACAAAGTACCGCCCACAGTATTACAACAGTCCAATCAGCCACCTTTTCAGGGGCGGAGTCACAGCAAACAAAAACACGGCGGAAACAGGACTTGGAAGGGAAAACGCTCACCTCTACAAACCCTACAAGGAACCAGGATGCCATGGAACCCGAACTCCAATTACTCCCTGCCTTTGTCTTCCTGGCCTCTACCAGGAGCACGAACGCCGGCTGCAAAGACCACAGTGAGTACTGCACCTACGACACAGGGGAGGGGGAGGGAAAAGAGAGTGACACACACATGCAACACCCCCATCCCCGCCCCCACCCTCACCCACTACAAAACACACACCAATACATCATGATACATTACAGTTACACCTCCCAGCCTCACCGGAAGAATGCAAAGACAAAAGGAAATGAGTTGAACGTTTGTAATCAATTAAAATTCAGTATTCAAAAAATATATATACACTATTAACAAATATATACACCAATAATACAAGCCCAAGGTATTCCACTATTAAAGTCTGTGGACCACTGGGCCCAAAATGCATGGGCGAGGTCAACACAAGATACCAGATCAAAATGGAGTGAACACTGCTGGGGCATCAGTTCGAAATACAACAGGCACCTCAGGGGGAAGGGAAGGGTGGGCACCTCAGCCGGATGAGTGCACGACGCCAGATCCACGAGGGGGCTCCATGCCCATTGATGTATCCTGGGGAGTGCAAAGCCACAGTCTCACAAGTCTCTACAGTGGGTGGTTTGCCCACTGCCTTATCCTGGGGAGTGCAAAGCCACAGTCTCACAAGTCTCTACAGTGGGTGGTTTGCCCACTGCTGTATCCTGGGGAGTTCAAAGCCACAGTCTCTCAAGTGGATAACTGTCTCCACTGGTTCTGGAGGGGGCTTTGTGCCCAGAGTGCTTCATCCTGCCAAGGACAGAGGTAGTGGATGTCTTTCTCCACTGGTTCTGGAGGGGCCTTTGTTCCCAGAGTGCTTCATCCTGCCAAGGACAGAGGTAGTGGAAGGGATACTCCACTGGTTCTGGAGGGGCCTTTGTGCCCAGAGTGCTTCATCCTGCCAAGGACAGAGGTAGTGGATGGGATACTCCACTGGTTCTGGAGGGGGCTTTGTGCCCAGAGTGCTTCATCCTGCCAAGGGCAGAGGGAGTGGACGTCTTTCTCCACTGGTTCTGAAAGGGGCTTTGTGCCCAAAGTGCTTCATCCTGCCAAGGACCGAAGGAGTGGATGGGATACTCCACTGTTTCTGGAGGAGGCTTTGTGCCCAGAGTGCTTCATCCTGCTCGTGGCGGCTCCAGTAGCGTCAGAGCTTTTGGAGGTCATTTGCCTGCGATGCTTGTGGCGGCGGTGTCCTTGGCAGCGGTGCTTGTGGTGGTGGTGTCCTTGGAAGTGGTGCTTGTGGCGGCGGTGTCCTCTGAGGTGGTGCTTGTGCTGGCAGTGTCCTTGGCAGCGGTGCTTGTGGCGGCGGTGTCCTCTGAAGGGGTGCTTGTTGCGGCAGTGTCCTTGGCAGCGGTGCTTGTGGCGGCGGTGTCCTTGGCACCGGTGCTGGTGGCGGTCTTGTCCCCTGTGCAGGTTTTCTGCAACTTGCCTGTCTTTCTGTGCTCCTTCCAAACCTTGGATGGTGGCGTAGCTGTCTTCCCACTCCCAACTGTACTCCTGGGAGAGGCTTTGGTGGTAGATGTTTTGCCTTTCTTCCGCCGTGCACTGGCCAACATTTTATGCTTTTGAGGTGGGGGACTGTCTGTGGTCTGGCTCCTTGGCACACTGGCTGCCCTGCTGCTTGGCGCACTCCAGAAGCAGGTTACTGCTGGCACCACTGTGCCCAGTGATGTGGTGGCTGAGGTGCTGGGTTGGGACTAAATTGGTGGGGGAGGTGAGGGGAAGAGGTCAAGGTTGGACAGCAAAAGTTTTTTGGACACACTGGGATGGGTAGATGGAAGGGGTTTGGGAGTGGAGGAATAGGTAGTGGTTGTAGGAGGTTTCTGTTTGCTGACTTTTGGTGAAGGTGCATGGGCTGAATGCTGTCGTGAGGTGGATGGCTGTTGGGTGGGTGTGTGGCTGCGTTTGTGTACCTTGGGAGGTGGGCTCACAGACACACTGGGAGAGGACACAGGGGATGTGTGAATGGTAGTGGGGGTGGTAAGTGCACGTGAGCGGGGTGTGGTGATGGGTGTGCTGGTGATGGACGTAGTGGCTGAAGATGTAGTGCATGCAGGTGTGAGTGGAGACGAGACTGGGAGGGAGGAGGGAGACGTGGAGAAGGGGGACACAGTGGAGGCAGTGGATGTTGGTATGTGTGCATGGGTATGATGCTTGTGTGAGTGTATGTGGGATGTGTGGTGCTTATGTTTGCCAGAGCTTCCCTTATGTGTTGAGCTGTGTGCATGCTGGTCTGATGGTGTGCTTGGGATAGGCTGAGGTACAGGGGTTTGGGTCTGGTTAGAGGAAGTTGGAGGGGGGGAGGCTGGACACGGGGACAATGGCTGCCATCAGTGCTCAGGCCAGAGTCTGAAAAGCTCGCTGTTGGGCTGCCTGACAAGAGTGAATGTCCTCCAGGTATGCATTGGTCTGTTGCAACTGCCTCTCTACACCCTGGATGGCATTCAAAATGGTAGACTGCCTAACAGTGAGGGACCTGAGGAGGTCAATGGCCTCCTCACTGAGTGCAGCAGGGCTGACTGGGGCAGGGGCTTAGGTGCCTGGGGCGAAGGAGATGCCCACCCTCCTGGGTAAGCGGCCACAGGGCACAGGCTGAGGAGCTGCTGGGAGGGTGGTGCTTGTTGGGGGAGTGGGGGCTGTACCTGTAGATGTGGTGGGCACAGAGGGGCTCGCCACCGCAAGGGAGCTCCCATCAGAGGAGGAGTCTGTGTCGCTGGTCTCAGCTCCTGTCCCTGCCGTGGAGCTCCCCTCGCCCTCCATCCCACTGGTGGCTTCAGACTCCGTTGTCTAGCCCTCCAGGGCCATGTGGGATGCAGCTCCCTCCTGCTCTGGTGCCACTGCTCCTCCGACTGATGATACTAATGCACACAAGAACAGGGAGACCACAAAAAGGGGGGGACAGAAGAAAGACATGTTGAGTGCATGCTATACCGCTACCGTTGGCGGGCACTACAGACACAGAATCCCCCTGCACTACGCCATGCACTTTGAGTTCCCTAATTAATCACAGTGACATGGGTTACAAGGCCTATGCCCGATTGCTGCACACATGAAAGTCACAGGAGCTTGACTAGGTCTAGTTGGCTCTGAACACAGGTGGGGTGGGGTGCCACATGGCCTGCCTTACGACGGGACCTTGCCAACTAAACTCGCCCTGGCCTAGGGGAACTCACAGCCCACCTCCCCCACCCAGACACCTCCACTGCGTGCAGAATCAGCTGAATGTGACTGTACTCACCCCCTTGTGGCTGCTGTGATGCCCTCAAGCGCCCATCCAACTCCGGATACGCCACTGCCAGGAACCAGAACATCAGGGGGGTCATGGTGCGACGGGCACCCCTCCCACGTTGGGAGGCCATCTCCAGCTGGACCTCCGCCATCTTCTTGCTCCAGTGGCGAATGTCTTCCCATCTTTTACAGCAGTGGGTGCTCTGTCTGTGGTGGACCCCCAGGGCCCGGACTTCCTTGGTGATGGCACGCCAAATATCCCACTTCTGGTGGGCGCTGACCTAAAGGATTAGTACAGGGGAAAAGGAGAAGATATAACCGTCCGCACCGTCACAGTCATTGGCCCGCATCCCTACCCTTGCCATGACGCACATGCACTCACCGTCGTTTCATGCATGCCTCATTCTCCCCCTCTATCTTCCATCCACGCCACTCCACACAGGCATTGATATTCGGCATGCTCACAGTGTACTTACCTGTTTGTCTGGAGGACCGTAGAGTAGCATGTACTGGGGGAGGACCCCATCCACTAGTTTCTCCAACTCCTCCGTGCTGAAGGCAGGGGCCCTTTCCCCAGACACATGAGCCAATGTCTCTTCCAGACTGGGGTCACAGAAGCACTTGCAGTGTAGGTCCTCTCTTGTCGAAGATCAGGTATCAAGTGATTGAACAGAGAGAAAATGGCGGTCACGTCCACGGCGGTGTGTACCGTCACCGCCAGCGTACATCGTCATTGGCTCCTCGGACCCATAGGGTCCAATGTTAACGAATAGAGGATTGCACCGCGGTCTACGACCGCCTACCGCAACAGTGTACAACGCCAGCGCAGTTACCTCATATCCCACATTGCATTATTTTTTAATGCGTCACACATATCTAGGCCTTGCATACACACTAATACAGGCACATATCAGTTTAAAAAAATTGAGGAATAAAGTTGTGCTAACGTACCTCAGTGTTGGTTGACTCTATACTCGCTGTTCTCTTCCATAGAGCACGTCCGCTGGGACAGATGAGAAGGTGGTGGCATCCTCCGGTGTACAGACCGCTGGTGGACCTGTCAACAATGGAGGAGCGACATGTAATTGTCACCTACAGACTTGATCGTGCCACAATCCATGAACTGTGTGCCCAGTTGGAGCCAGACCTGATGTCAGCTATCCACCATCCCACTGGAATCCCCCCTCTAGTGCAGGTCCTGTCAGTACTCCATTTCCTGGCAAGTGGGTCTTTTCAAACGACAGTGGCCATAGCATCAGGGATGTCCCAGCCTATGTTCTCCAACGTGTTGTCCAGAGTGTTGTCTGCCCTGCTGAAACACATGCGCAGCTACATCGTATTCCCTCAGGTGGAGGATTTGCCTACAGTGAAAGGTGACTTTTATGCCCTGGGACATATCCCCAACATCATAGGTGCCATTGATGGGACACATGTGGCCTTGGTCCCCCCCCCGCAGGAGTGAACAGGTGTACAGAAACCGTAAAAGTTACCATTCGATGAATGTGCAGATGGTGTGTTTGGCTGACCAGTACATCTCCCATGTGAATTCCAAGTTTCCTGGCTCAGTGCATGACGCTTACATTTTGAGGAATAGCAGCATCCCTTATGTGAAGGGGCAACTCCAGAGGCACCGTGTGTGGCTATTAGGTGAGGACATGGACCCTATACAGTGTGACTAGGTGTCTGGGTTTGGGGATGTCCCTAAGAGTTAGTGTGTGTCTAACAGATTTCCCTCGACATTTGCAGGTGACTCTGGCTACCCCAACCTGTCATGGCTACTGACCCCAGTGAGGAATCCCAGGACAAGGGCAGAGGAACGCTACAATGAGCCCCATGGGCTAACTAGGAGGGATATAGAGAGGACCTTCGGCCTCCTGAAGGCCAGGTTCAGGTGCCTTCATCTGACAGGTGGTTCCCTATTCTACTCACCAAAGAAGGTGTGCAAGATAATCGTGGCCTGCTGTATGCTTCACAGCTTGGCTTTGCAACAACAGGTGCCTTTTCTGCAGAAGGATGGTCCAGATGGAGGTGTTGTGGGAGCTGTGGAGCCTGTGGACAGTAAAGAAGAGGACGTAGAAGAAGAGGACATTGACAACAGAAACACTGTGATCCAACAATACTTCCAGTGAGACACAGGTAAGAAGACATCACTGCCTGCTACATCTGATGTAATTATAATAACCTCTCATCTCTCTGTCACCTTCACCCAGTGTATGGACCCTGAGTTGTCACTTTCCCTTTCAATTTCACAGATGTGGGACCCACTGTGTGACATCTGCTTTGTTTCCTCATGGACTAGAGCTGTGTGACATAGGTATGTTGACAATACAATGAATATATATCATTTTTACACAGTTATTGCAAATACACATTTGTGAAAGCACAGACTGACTCCAGACTGTTTTGTGCTTTAAGGGTGTTTATTTAAGTACTAAATATTGGAGGGGGTGGTAAAATGGTCAGGGGTGATGGTGGAGGAATGTCCATGGCAGAGTCCAGTCTATTAGTCTCACAGGTGCATTGTCCAAAGGGGCATAGGAAGTGGAGCTAGCGCAGTTTAAGGATGGACAGAGTGACAGAGTGGGATAGAAGGATGACAATCAGGGTGGTCTCATTTCTTGGCGGGGGTCTTGGCATTGTTCTCTGTCTTTGTCCTGGATCTCAGGGACCGCTTGCAGGGTGGTTCTCCATCTGCAGGGGGTGGGGTGCTTGTGTTGTTGTCCTGTGGCAGTGCCTCCTGTCCACCAGCGGTGGTGGGCAGTTCATCATCGAGGCTAGTGTCAGGGGCCCCATGCTGTGCCATAGAGTCCCTCCTGGTGTTGATGAGTTCCTTCAGCACCCCTAAAAGGTGCTGAGGGTGGTGTTGATGGATTTGAGTTCCTCCCTGAACCCCAAATACTGTTACTCCTGCAGCCGCTGGGTCTCCTGAAACTTGGCCAGTACCGTTGCCATCGCCTCCTGGGAATGGTGGTAGGCTCCCATGATGTTGGAGAGGGCCTCGTGGAGAGTGTGTTCCCTGGGCCTATCCTCCTCCTGTTGCACAGCAGCCCTCCCGGTTCCCCTGTGTTCCTGTGCCTCTGTCCCCTGAACCGTGTGCCCACTACCGTGCCCCCAGGTTCCTGGTGTTGTTGGGGTGGTGGGTTAGCCTGGGTTCCCTGTAGTGGTGGACACACTGCTTCTTGACGTGACCTGGGGACAGAGGTATGGGCCCGCTGGGTGGGTGCTGTGCTTGTGTTTCCAGAGGGGGGAGGCTCTGTTGTGGCTTGTGCCTTTGTGAGGGGAACCGACTGTCCCGAGGTCCCAGATGGGCCAGGCTGGTCATCTAGATCCAGCTGGACAGAGCTGCTATCATCAATGTGGGCCTCTTCTGTGGGTGGAGTGGACATGTCTGGACCCTCCTGTCCGGTGATGTTGGGTAGGGGTCCTGCAGGAGTGTAAAGGCATGATTATTGCATCTGTGTGTGGCATGGTGTGCAATGGGTGGGTGACCCTGTACCCCAGTGCTTGAATTCTTGTGTGGGACCTTGTGTGATAATTGTTTAGGGGTGTGTGTGGGTATGTGCAGTGGCCATGCATTGATGATGGGTGTCCATGCTTTGTTGTTGCATGCAGGGTTTGGTGATAGTGGGACATATGTGAGGAGTTGGAGTGATGGGGGTGAGGGTGGGGGTATGTGATAACATGCAGGTATGGTGGGGGATGTAATAGTTAAGATTTTAATTACCAGAGTCCATTCCTCCAGCTACTCCTGCGAGGCCCTCAGGATGCAGTACAGCCAAGACCTGCTCCTCCCATGTTGTTAGTTGTGGGGGAGAAGGTGGGGGTCCGCCGCCAGTCCTCTGAACCGCAATGTGGTGTCTTGAGACCACGGAATGTATCTTCCCCTGTAGGTCGTTCCACCTCTTCCTGATGTCATCCCATGTTCTTGGATGCTGTCCCACTGCGTTGACCCTGTCCACGATTCTGTGACACAGCTCCATCTTCCTAGCTATGGTGGTGTGCTGCACCTGTGATCCGAATAGCTGTGGCTCTACCCGGATGATTTCCTCCACCATGACCCTGAGCTCCTCCTCAGAGAACCTGGGGTGTCTTTGCAGTGCCATGGGGTGGTGTGGGTGATGTGTGGGGTGGTATGTGTTGTGATGTGTGGGGTGATGTTTAGAGGTGTGTGGTGTTTTGTGCGTGGATGTTGTGTGAGTGATGCTGTTGAGTGCCTGTGGATGCTAGTTTGTAGATGGTGGTAGATGGTGGTGTCTCTCTCTGCCCTTCAGTCGCAATAGTGGTCATAAGGGTTTGTGGGTGATGTGGGTGTGTGTTTTATATTGTATTGGATGTGTGGCAGTGGTGTGTGTATGTGTATCAGGTGTGTGTAATTCGATTTGTCCAATGTGGTTGTGTTTTGTAAATGCGTGTGTATTTTGAGCGCGGCGGTGTGTACCGCCAATGGAATACCGTGGTTGAAAGACCACCGCGTGGATTCGTGGGTCGTGATAGTGTGGGCGTATTCCTGTTGGCGTGACGGTGGAGGTTTTGTTATCGCCAGTTTATCACTGACCTTTGGTGTGGCGCACTTGTGTGGGTGTCTAAATTTTGGCGGATTCCGAGCTATGGGTCATAATAGCCGCAGCGGTGTGTTGGCGGTCTTCTGCACGGCGGTAAGTGGGATTTACCGCCAGTGTTGTAATGAGGGCCATATTATGAGGCAGTCTGCTTAGATATCCTGGTCAGATCATGGACTGGAGGAGCTATGCTTGAAATATTTTTTCAACGTAGTGTTGCAAGGCTGGTACACAGCTTCTGATTTTTATGAAGATCCCAAAAATATACAATATATTACAGGGGTGGAGTGCCAGACTATCATTATTTTATTGCTCTAATCAAATCTCATCTGGGTTTCAACTCTTGAATCTTTACAAGGCCAGGTATGTGGGATTGCACATTTCCTCATCCCACATTAAATTTTGGCACCACTCAGGGTTTAAGGAAAAGGGACAGTTTTTAATCCAGGGTAGATGTATGACTTGGCAGGAGATCTGTGCACAGTGTGATGATTCGTGCAAGCAATTCAGTCTCAGCTACCAGCAGATTGTTAATTTTTTGAGATCCCACTATGTGGATCCCGACCTTGAAATACACCCTGTGCTGTCGCTGCTTTTTAGACTGTCTTTTTGGTATAGGCTGCTATGCAACCTAAGATCAGAGATGTGCCTCACTGCTGTTCTAAGAAAACTGACGGAGCCATACAATGCCGGTTTTCCGAGGATGATTAGCAAGTGATTGTTTTTTTGTTTTTTTGGTCATAAAGTCTAAAGGGTGGCCAATTTTAAGAGAATGTCATTTTTATCTTGGTGGATGGCATATTATACCCTGCAGCTCTCCACAGTAAATTCCCCTCTGTAGAGGATCAGTGCTTTCGGTGTAATCAGGAGGGCACTGATGCGTGGCTGCATATATTTTTTTACTGTTGCCCAACACTGGCACCCTTTTGGTATTTTCTTTCTTTAAGTGAGTAAATTTGCACAGGTATGCACTCTCTGTGGCCCACTCACTTATTCTCCAGTGTTGGCATACAGAATGGGTTCCTCATATGTAAATTAGTTAAAGAAAATGTCTAGAACAAGAAGGTTTGAGGAAGCATATGCTAAAAGGTTGGGGGACTTAAAAAGATTTCACTCATCATGACACTATTTACATTTTTTGTAAAATACGGGGTTTTGTCGCATATATTGCCTGGGTTATTAGAGGGGCTTGAAAATGGTACTACCCTGTGCAAAACGGTGCTATTCTTCTTTTATCTCGTCAGCACTTGGCTTGCAGGAGTAATATTTTTGTAGTACAGGGTTAGATTCTATTGGGTCCTTTTTTAGGATTCTGCCCTCTGAGCCTTGTCTGTCTTATGTTTTTTTAGGTGATACTAGCTTTATGCTTTTTCCAGTGCATCAGCACTTTCGTATTGCTTTAGTTAGCATTCGTAAGCACTTTAGCACATTTTCACTTTTATTCCATTATGAGATCTTAGAATCCAGAGAATGGGAGCAGATCTGTATGTCTGATGTCACTAGATTCTAGGAATTGGGTCAGGAGCTCTGTTGTAAGTTGTTTTTACTTATTGTCAAAATATGCTACACTGATAAAGGCTGTCATTATTACAATGGCAGTTAAAGCAGCTTACTGCCCAGGTGACTTGCGCCAATATACCGTCACCGCTGCTATCATCCATCCGCCATATTATGAGCACTGCCTGACTTTCACCACAAGAAAGGCAGAAATCCAGGAGTGATCATATTGGCGGATGGTGGTCAACTGGCGTTGCTACCACCAACACCGCCCTGCCAGTAGAATGCTGCCAGCCGTATTATGTCCAGTAATACGGCCTGGCAGTGTTCTGCTGGTGGGAGCTGCTGGCGGTAGCAGTGCCCCTTCACGTTCCCTGCCGGAAGACCTCCTCGACTAAGGTAAGTCAGGCTTCTGACTGAGGAGGGGGTGGGAGAGTGGGAGGTGTTGTGTGTGTGTCTGAGTGAGTGCATGTGCGTGTCAATGCCCCTGTGTGTTGTGCTGTTTGCGTGGATGTATGCGTGTGAGTGAATGCATGGAAGAATGGTGAAGTGAGTGCTTGCTGCATGCCAGTGTGATTGTTAGTAAGAATGTGTGTGAGTATGTCTGGAAGTATGCATGAATATATGTGTCTATGCCAGTGTGAGTGATTGGGTTTATGCGTGGTACATGTCTACGGGTGTAAGCATGTATGGGAGGTGTGTGTGTGAGGATCAGAGAGGGTGGGGGGAATTTGGATGGAGGGGTTGGGGGATGTCAGGTGTGTGTTGGGGGTGGGGGTGCCACCTACCAGTGAGAGGGAAGGAATTACCTGTCATCAAAAGGGCCTAGAGCCATGGTTTTTGTGGCATTCCTAATGCCACAAAAATGAGGGTGGTAGGCAGGCTCATAATGCCGCTGCCGGTAATATGCCGGCCGCCGGGCTGGAGATAGACATCTCCAGCCCGGCGGCTCATACCGCCATGGCAATATGAGTGGAGAAGTGGCGGGTTGGCTGTAGCCGACCCGCCAATCTCATAATGTGGCAGTATGTACTGCCAGCCTTTTGGCAGTACTGCAGCCACATTACCACTCACCGCCAGGGTCATAATGACCCCCAAAGTATTTTAAATGTTCAACAGGGGTTCTGGGATGTGTAAGCTATTTGTATAATGTGCTCTGTATATTGTATGTCATCTCTGCTCAACACAATCTGCTTTTAAAAAAAATATACTATTTTATATAATTAAACCTACCTTCACCAGACATTGTGGAAAACATTTGATTGTGTGCAGTGTGACACCATGAGTGGCTCACAATATCTGTTATGTGTAACATTTGTATATGTCACAAATGGTTTAATGTGGGGACACAACATTGCCTTGCTGGACTCAAGTGTGGAGTATGTTCATTTAACTTTAACTGTATTCTGCTAACATGTAATACACGGATAGCTGTGAGTTAAATAATAGGAACTCTTTACTTCTTTATTATCGTTAAAGGCATTTATAAATACTCATGAAAACACCGGGCAAATAAGTCTTAGTGCATATCATGTGTTATTTATTGTCTTATTTTTTAGAATTACGACACAAATATTTACATTATTAAAAAAGAACAACGAGTACACTTAAGAGTCTTGATGAAAGATATGGACCCTTAGCGGTCTGTACATGGAGGGATGAAGTATGTCGATTTCTATCAGGGTGGTAGAAGACTTTATCCACTAATACACGCACCTCTACTATTGTAATTGTACTGAAGACACACAAAGTATTATGGGAAACTAGGGCGTCCTTCAGGTATTTTTATATTATACTTAGACCCCATCACATACAATATTGCAAGTGCAGAACAGAAGTGAACTTCTGGGACAATTGTATTTGGTGTGACAGAGGCTGACGGAGAGTGAGATATACATTGGGTAGTTAGTCATTGTAAATCATATGAAAATGAAGACGCTATGCACATTGTTTCACTACGTATTCCGAGAGGCACAACAATCGATATTTTGAAAGTGAAAACAAGGCCTGACATATTTTATAGCGCTACCCCTACATTGTCAAAGTTTAGAGGCATTTTGCATGACAATAATAATATTTGAAAGTGAAGGGTGACATATTGGGCCTTATGCCAAAAGAGGTGTGTGAAAAAAGACATACAACTACCCTGTCAATAATAAATAAAGATATTAATAGGCTTCGGCAAATAGCAGAGATTTAATTTGCCAGTGTGTACCATCCATCTACTGGGTGGTACCAGTCCAAGTGTGGTTGCACTGCAGAAGTCGATGTTGTAGCAGGTGGGCGATGAACCTTTTGGATCGCATGGAGCATCCTAGCTATGTAGTAATCGATGAACATCAATTATCAATGTAATCAATCAACAACCACTAAGAGAATCATTAAGCATGAGACAATATATCAACATTTCATGAATAACCACAACTCAATTATACATGTTATCAATTTTATTTCACTATTAGTTACAATACTAAGTCATCAGGTTATATCAAACTTTATTCAATCAGCTCAGAATTAGTTCATTAATGACCATCAATAACATAATCTAATCAGAACTTGAGAAAATGTATGCTCGAATGCTTCAGCATAAGCCAACAAAAATTAATATAACAGCATTAATAGCAGAGTTCAGCAATCAGTCCGTCAATCATTTGTCACTGTCAACGTCACCTAAAGGACCCTTACCTAACCCAGATTAGCATTTAGCATGTGGAGCTTCATGCAAAAACAATTTAGAAACGTGAATTTGGAAAACATCTAGCTAAGAGAAAAACAGTGCAGTTGGTACCTAGAAAGAAAGGCACAAAAGTTAATCAGTTATATTGTCATAGCTACCTATTCACGAAATGGATCAGCAACAAAGTCAGGCTTCATCTTCAGGTCATCGATCGATCAGCAACACATCAGGCTCTCAAGAACATGAGCCCAATGGCAGAATCTCGAACCGCGTCACTAGACGTCATCAAATCTCCCCTCACATCTGAAGTTTTAGACCCTTGTCTTGACTTCTTATTAGAGTTTTTAAGTGCATCCCCCAAATTCCTAATTGGTCAGTCAATCGGCAGATATGACTCTAACCTATAATATTAATTGTACAAATCTATGAGTTCTAATATTTCCCCATCACCAATTAGTTGATTGGTTGGCTGTACAATGCCCTCATCATCCGGCTCATCAGGTATCGAAAATGTTGCATCTTCTTCTCCAGTCAGTGCTTCTGTTGTTCGAGTCCTGGGAAAGTACATCTCGTCTACTCTTCACATAATTGTTTCAATTTGATTCCATCATCTCCTGTCGTCAGTACATTGCAGAAAATTCTAGCTAAGCAAACTTTAACACTGGGTGGTTCAAGGTCCGTTTATCCTCTCAACTTCTCTCCAGCATGCTCTAATAATTCAGCTTCTGCATGAGGCCTGGCAAAACTAGGCCACAACTTTGGCTAAGTTAATTCTACAAATTAATGCAAAGCATAGGTTATACATCTTAATATGACATTTTATTACATTATTGATATTTATTTTTTATTATTTCACATAGTTTTATTTCTTTTAGTACAAGTTCGTATAAAAGGCTGACATCCCCCGTGGGTACATTTTCAAACATGCACATTAATTTCTCTCTATGATTAATATCTCTATGAACTTTTATAAATCATAACATATAAGCATTTATTAATAATTTCTAATTAGCATATCTGCGTCAACAGTCACTCCTCTGATGAATAAATATGTTATCATACCTTTCTTTACCAACAACTTACAATTCAGTTTCTGCTGTATTTTGTCTCCTTCTCAAATCTTCCCTATAAATTCTTTCCCTGTTTCGTTCTTCCCTCCTCTGACTATTTTTAGATCTTTTAAATTTGATCTTTTGACATAATTTACATGAACCCCATAATCCTAATATCCAAGCAATAACAATTAATATTCCCTATATGATTTTTAATAATACTCCATTCCAAATTTGACTAAGCCAATTTTGCAATAAAGCAAATCCTTTTCTAGCCCTTTTCCAAACACCTGCTTCTTTCAATTCTTTTAAATCCTTACTTGAGATAGCCAGGTTAGTGAGTAAGTCTCTTATCTCCATATCTTTATCTGGGATATACGAACAACAATGCCTAGCATTAATCATCTTACAGACTCCGCCGTCTTTCATTAAAAGAGTGTCTGAAGCAAGCCTATTTTCAAGCGTCATAGCTCTATCCGCATCTAATTCAGTATCTATGAGGAGTATTGCCCCTGTAAAATTCGGCAGTATATTATGCACAATATGAGGCAACTTTCATATCTTGATCGAATTCAAAATGACTCCCACTGAAGGAATCACTGCACCAAAGATATCTCCCACAATTGCAGAAGAGGTTTCCCTCCTCTGTCACTTATGATGTAATTCAGTCAATTTCAGAAACGTCTTTAAGTCATCTATCTGGTACATTTTAGGGAAAACTATCCTCAAATAACATGTTCCATACCATCCTCTTGGAAGACGGTAATAAGCATTTAATCCACATATATAATATATCCCAGGAATAGCTACGTCCTGACCTTTCAGCATAAAAGTCCACTTACTCTGAAACAAAAACACATGCCTACATTAACTTGTTTCCACAAATAAAGTGTCAGTGCATGATTTTGGCCTATATATACAAAGCTTCCCTACATGTAATGTATCTAATGCTAATTTTCCTTGTGTTTTAATTGCAGTGTTAGCATAATCATTCTTGTAAGTTATTTTCTCTAAACCAGTTTTCTAATTTTTTTTTAATGCTTTTCTCCTATCATCAGTATGCCCTATGAAGCTCTTTTCTGAAGGTGTAAGTAAGCATTTAAGGTTATTGCTATGTGCATAGGCTGTATTAAATGTTAGTGTTGACTCAAAGAATCCTCTAACTAGCACTATATCATGCTCTTTATCTACTTTACTCAGATATCTAATAATAGGAACAAACGAATACACAACATCATAGTTGGAATAAAAATATTGTATATACTCTTGGTTATAGAATCTTGTTAGTAGCAAGCTACAGCTTATTCCATATGTTAGTGGAGGACTATGGTACTTAACCCCTTCTTCTACTGACGAAGGACTTTGCGTACACACAAGACAATTCCTCGCAATCATGGTCTCAACATACAAACAATAGAAAACGTTAGCAGAAAGCTCTCCTTGTACATAAGTATAATCATGCAAGTGTTTCTCATCTAGCTTAAACATCTCTGAAGCTGTTAGTGTAGTAGTTTCAGGAGCAGAAGTAATAGTAGCCCTTTTCATATCATGAACAGACATTCCCACAATCATTATTATTAACATTATTCCACACACAACTGCCAATCCGACAGTCATATATCTACAGTACCTAGCAACTCTCTCTTGATTGTTTAGCTCAGCCATGATCTGTAAAGAATCAGAAAGCAAAAATAACTCATATAAAGTGCAGTAAAAATAAAAAATCCTTCTCTCACAGTTCAGTTTCACATCCAGGAACCCTTTTCCTTAGTCAAAATCGATTAGCAGCTTGTCACATCCGGTTTTATGTCAAATCAGGTTAGCAATGTTTCTTCCAGTTTATTTTCAACAGTCTCTTTTAGGTTTTTCAGATTAGCTCAACAATTCAGCTTCCTTGATCACCTTCAGGTTATATCAAAGTACAGACTCAGAACTTCTGTATCAAAACAAAAAGACATAAACTTGTGTTGCCATTCATTGGTGGTTGCATACGCCCATTCAGGACCTGCGTACCGTCGACTTGCTATTCTCTTTCTTTTCAACCTCTGATCACCACTTAATTCTTCTTCACTCAATTCTTCTTTTCTCGTAGTATCCACTTCTTCCTCTATTGTTTCATTTATAACCAGTTCCTTTTTCTTCTCTATCTGCGATTCAAGACAATTATCTCCTTTACTTGTTCCTTCTGTTAATATTCTTCTCAAGATTGGACTCTTCTCCTTCTCTTTCTCTATGGTGGTTTCCCTTGATGGACCTGCAACGGGTTCAGGAGGAGTCAAATCACTTTGACTTTGATCCATCTCAACTCTTCTCCTCTCTTGGTCTGGCAATTGCTCTGTTTGCTTTTCAGCACCATCTGCTTCTGGCAGAACCTCAGCGGAGCTAGGGTCTCCTGCTGTATCCGTTGAGATTGGATCTTGCGCACCCTCCTGTAATTCTTCACTTTCGTCTCTTACAGGGGTAATAGAACCATCTTCCATGAGCTCTGGTTCAACTTCAGGCTCTATTGGCTCCTTTTCTGGCTCAGGTGCGGCAACCTGTTTCACTGTTGTTGGTGCTTTCAACAATGCTTCTTCATGATCTGGTGGACATACCACTCTTTTTCTTTGGTTCGCGTGAATCCAGTTTGGAAGTCCTGCACACTTCATAGCTGTCATAGTTGTTAACACCACCTGATAAGAACCCCCCCAACGCAGTTCCAAAAAGTCTTGTGAACATGCTTTCTGACAATGACCCAGTCACCGGCTCTGAGGTTGTACCCTGGATCGTGGATGGGTGGCAGGGTGGTGGCCTGCACCTGCTGAGAGAAAGAGCAAACCACATCAACCAGACCTTTGCAGTAGTCCAACACCATATCATCTGTAATGTTTACAAGTGCATTGGATGGAACTGCTGGTAATCTCATTGTTCTGCCCATGAGGATTTCATGAGGCAACAGCCCTGTCTTCCTGTCAGGTGTATTTCTCATCGACATCAACACCAACGGCAATACATCTGGCCATTTCAGATTCAAAGCTGCACACATCTTTGCAATTCTTGATTTCAAAGTACCATTCATCTGTTCCACCAGTCCTGATCATCCAGGGCAGCAACTACAATGCAACTTTTGCTCGATGTTTAGTGCTGCACATAAGCGTTTAATCACCTGGTCAATGAAGTGAGTTCCCCTATCTGATTCTAAAGAGATTGGAAACCCAAAACGTGGTATCAATTCTCTTAGTAACAGCTTTGCTACTGTGAGACTGTCATTCCTTCTTGTGGGGTATGCTTCAATCCAGTGACTAAAAACACACACTATCACCAACACGTACTTCAAACCTCCACATGCAGGCATCTCAATGAAATCCAATTGCATTCTGCTGAATGGACCTCCTGCTCTTCCAATGTGGCTCAAGTTCACCACTGTCCCTTTTCCCACATTTAGCTGCTGACAAATTATACAGCAATGACATACTGCCTCTGCTGCCTGCCTGAACTTAGGGTTAAACCAATCAATCTTGGACAATCTAACCATGGCATCTCTCCCAATATGTGCCTGTCCATGGTACTATCAGGCCATTTGCGACAATAAACAATTTGGCAGGACCATCTGACCCTCCTCAGAAACCCAAATCTCATCAGGTCGTTGAACACATTTCAATTTAGCCCAAATACATTTTTCTTCCTTGTCAACATTACTTTGCAATGATTTTAACTCTTCCAAGTATCGGTCACTTTCAATGCAAACCTTGTACATGTGTTGTCTTCTTCTGACATCAGTTCCCACTTGTCTTTGAACGATATACAGTTCAATGCACAAAACCTTGTGACTTGATCTGCATATCCATTTCCCAGTGAGATGTAATCCTGTGCCTTTTGATGTGCACTGCATTTTACCAGGGCACTTTTTTCAGGTAACTGTATCGCATATAACAACTCCTTTATCTTGTTGCCATTTCTTGCTGGTGTACCAGTAGAGGTCAGGAAACCTCTTTGCAACCACAATTGCCCAAAATCATGAACAATTCTAAATCCATATTGGCTGTCAGTATGGATTGTGACCCTCAGTCTCGCAGAAACATGGCATGCTCTAGTAAGAGCTACCAATTTTACCACTTGTGCAGAATATACACCTCAAAGCCAAGAAGCTTCTAAGGTACCTGTGAATATGCATACAGCATATCCTCCTCTTAATGTCCCTGTACCATCTCTGAGACATGAGCCATCAACAAAGACAATTTGATAATTTTCTTCCAATCGAGTATCTCTGATATCAGGCCTTGGTTTTGTACACAGTTCAGTTACCTCAAGACAATCATGCTCGATGTCTTCCTCCTTTCCAATTTCAACAGTATCACTTGGAAGTAATGTTGCCGGGATCAACACTGTACATCTTTTCAATGTTACATTTGGAGCACCTAGTATGCTCGTCTCATACGTTGTCAATCTTGCACCAGTCAAGTACTGTGTTTTTGTCCTTGTCAGTAAAATCTCAACAGAATGAGGAACCATTACCGTCAAAGGGTATCCCATCACTACTCCCTCACATTGAGAAAGTATTTGACAAATTGCGGCAACTGCCCGCAAACAGCCTGGTAAAGCTGCTGTGACTGGGTCCAAGGTAGCTGAAAAATAGACTACTGGGCGATAAGCACCTACATTGACCTGTGTCAAAACAGACAAAGAACAGGCATCACGGTCATGACAAAACAATGTGAATGGCTTTGTGTTATCAGGCATTCCCAACGCTGGAGCTCTGCACAAACTCTCTCTACTCAGGGAACGCTTTCATCTGATCCTCATCTAAAGTTATGGGATCTGTAATATCTTTGTGTGTCAGCTGCTGCAATGGTTTGGCAATCTCAGCAAAATTTGGAATCCACTGACGACAATAACCTATAATTCCCAGAAACATTCTGACATCTCTCTGTGAAGTCGGATGACATCTCTGCAGTATAATGGTAATCCTCTCTCTGGAGATTTTCCTCAACCCTTTCTCAATCTGGTATCCCAAGTATTTCACTGACTTCTGACAGTACTGCAATTTCAAAGGTGACACTTTGGGCCTCATTATGACCCTGGCGGTACAGAACCGCCAGGGTCAACGGGGGCGGGAGCACCGCCGACAGGCCGGCGGTGCTCCCTTGGGCATTCCGACCGCGGCGGTAACGCCGCGGTCGGACCGGGACAACTGGCGGTCTCCCGCCAGTTTCCCGCTGCCGAAATGAATCTTTCAAGGCGGCGCAGCATGCTGCGCCGCCTTGGGGATTCTGACACCCCCTACCGCCATCCTGTTCCTGGCGGTTCGCCCGCCAGGAACAGGATGGCGGTAGGGGGTGTCACGGGGCCCCTGGGGGCCCCTGCAGTGCCCATGCCAATGGCATGGGCACTGCAGGGGCCCCCATAAGAGGGCCCCGCTAGTATTTCACTGTCTGCATAGCAGACAGTGAAATACGCGACGGGTGCAGTAGCACCCGTCGCACCTTCCCACTCCGCCGGCTCGATTACGAGCCGGCTTCATCGTGGGAAGGTTGTTTTCCCCTGGGCTGGCGGGCGACCTTTTGGCGGCCACCCGCCAGCCCAGGGGAAAACTTGGAATTCCCTCCGTGGTCTCTGGACCGCGGAGCGGTATTTTGGAGGGGGGAAGTCTGGCGGGCGGCCTCCGCCTCCCGCCAGACTTAGAATGAGGGCCTTTATGTCCAAATTTTCCCAAGTGATTCAACAGGGCAATCGAGTCATACTTACACTCGTCCCTTGTCTTGGACACAATCAGCAAATCATCAATGTACTGCACTAGAGTCAATTGGTACGGTAGTTCCAATGACTCCAGATTATTTTTCAAGATCTGATTGAACAGAGACGGTGACTCTGTATACCCTTGTGGAAGCCTGCAGCAGCTGTAGACTCTGTCTAGGAATTTGAAACTAAAAAGAAACTGACTATTCTCATGAAGAGGCACAGAAAAGGATACTTGTGACATGTCAACCACTCTGAACCACTCAGCATCGCAACAAATCTGAAACAGTATCACTGCTGGGTTCAACACTACAGGACAGCACTTGACCACCAGGTCATTCACTTTTCTCAAGTCCTGCACAATGCCTACTTTCCCATAAGTCTTCAATATCGGTGAATTACATGGACTGCTCAACACTTCTTTCCAAACTCCTTGTTTCAGAAAGTCTCCAATTATCTGCTCCACTTTCATCAGAACTTCTTATGCCATGTTATACTGTGGAACCTGCGGAAACACTACATTTGGCTTCAAAGTGATTTTAATTGGTTCCACTCCCTTGATTAAACCCACTTCTTTACCTGTCAGATCCCACACATTTTCCTGTACTGTTCCCTGTAAGTCTGCATACATTTCTTCCACCGCAAACATCGGGAAAAACTCAATCAACGGCTACTCTTCGTTAACACTTTCAGTCTCAGTTTCAGGTGCCTGTTGTTCCTCATCAGCACTATTTGTCTGAACCTCTATTGCTGCAGTCAAACAACTAATTGAACAGGTTGTCTTGCACAACAAGTCCATTCCCAGTAGAGATACTGGACTTGAGTCACACACTACAAACTTATGCATTCCCTGAAAGTTGCCAATCTCAACCTGTAATGGATCTGTGATCGGATTTATCATTTGTCTGTGTGTTACTCCTACAACCTGAACTGTTCTGCCTGAAAGAAGTAATTTCAGAACCTCTTCACTTCTCACTGTAGAGCGTGTAGCTCCTGTGTCGACTAGAAATGAAACCCTGTGACCCATCACATTTCCTTTCACAAAAGGTCCTCTCTGAACTACCTCTAAGAATGCTGCCAGCATACATGGCTCTTCATCCGAGTTAATACTCATCCATTGTGCCAAGGACTTTTCTACCTTCCTTATTCTCCTGTGGAACTTCATCTCTTACTGCTGTCTGGCAACTAGTTCCCAAACTGATAAAGCCTCGAACTGTGCTGGTCTTGGAAGTGGCTTCATCTCATATAATATTATTCGCAA
This sequence comes from Pleurodeles waltl, assembly GCF_031143425.1. NCBI lineage: Eukaryota > Metazoa > Chordata > Amphibia > Caudata > Salamandridae > Pleurodeles > Pleurodeles waltl. The sequence goes on along the minus strand of NC_090439.1, from coordinate 762,855,665 downwards.
CTGATCCAAAATCCTCAAATGAAACATTCCATGCTCTGGAAACACTAAAGCTTCCTGTTTCTCTGTCAACTTGCACCACTGCTTTAGCCAAAGACATGGCGTGACTCCTCGCTCCTCCATCACAATAAATGGCAGAGACTTTTCCGGTGGGGTCGGCTCCCCAACTGTCGTCTTAATGTAAGAATCACCCTGCGTGGCACTTCTGAACGCTTTGAAAAACTTCATCTTGCTAAGGAAATGACTTTTACTCCCAAGATTCCTTTCACCCGCTTACTCAACCAATTGCCTCTTACGGACGGCTGCCAATCCGCTCGCGACTCTTCTCACTGACCAACCTAGCGCGGATCACTCTGAGGTCACTCCCACCCACTGCGGCTGACAAAGGTTTGCGGCTTGTCCTCCTAACTCCAATTCACAAAAAACTAATGCAAAATTATTGCAAGCACTAACCAAAAACCAATAACCAAAAACAAACCTGCTGGTTTATTACAAGGAAGGTACAAAATCACTTCAGAGACCTTATGGATTTTCACTATTGGCCCTTTTGGTCAGGCTGCTATTCCTCTTTCTCAGTCTCCCACTTTCACAAGCAAAATTCGACACACAAAAATCTCACTCTCAACTGATCAATGGGTCTGTCCTGGTGCACATAGGACTCTCCAAATCTTAGTCGAAAAATGTCTATTACTCTCTTAACTCACACACTGACTTGTTGATCACGCCCGATCAACCTACTAGACCAGACAGATACAACATATAACCAAGTGTCTCCTACACTTGTCAATATACTCCAGAGTCTTAGACCAATCAGGGTCCATACATCACCAACAACCACGTGGACAATTTTTTAGCACAAAGCCCCACACACATATGAAGTTCGATGACTTCCTTACTCTTATACTGCGGAGTACTAAACCTCGACTGGAGTACGCAACTCCCTACTTCCCTCACATACATCACAATTCACCTGCGATTTGCTTAAGCCTTTGGAAGCGCAACCTACTACTTTCACACTATCACAAAGACGCCAAGAACATACCCATCTATACTAGCGGGATCTGGGATCCGGGATCAGGGAAAGTCATTTCTGGACTTAAGGCGACATCATCTTTGCTACAATTGCCATTTCAGAAAAACAAAATTCAAACCTCATAAAAATGAACAACTAACCCTAACTTAAACTACCACCATACCACCAACCACCACATAACTAGTTCTCAATGGAAACTAACCATCAAGCTGCTACCAAAAACTGCTAGCGCGTCTGGTCCTTAGTAAGTAAACTTACAAGGGGACACGTATAGGCCGATGAACCTTTTGGATCGCATGGAGTGTCCTAGCTATGTAGTAATCGATGAACATCAATTATCAATGTAATCAATCAACAACCACTAAAAGAATCAAAAAGCATGAGACAATATATCAATATTTCATGACTAACCACAACTCAATTATACGTTTTATCAATTTTATTTCCCTATTAGTTACAATACTCAGTCATGAGGTTAGATCAAACTTTATTCCATCAGCTCAGAATTAGTTCATTAATGACCACCAATAACATAATCTAATCAGAACTTGAGTTGGTACCTAGAAAGAAAGGCACAAAAGTTAATCAGTCATATTGTTAAAGCTACCTATCCACGAAATGGATCAGCAAAAAAGTCAGTCTTTGTCTACAGGTCATCGATCGATCAGCAACGCATCAGACTCTCAAGAACATGACCGCAATGGCAGAATCTCGAACCGCGTCTCTTGACATCATCAATTCTCCCCTCGCATCTGAAGTTTTAGCCCCTTGTCTTGACTTCTTATTAGAGTTTTTCTGTCCATCCCCTTAATTCCTAGTTGGTCAGTCAATCGGCAGATATGACTCTAACCTATAATATTAATTGTACAAATCTATGAGTTCTAATATTTCCCCATCCCCAATTAGTTGATTGGTTGGCTGTACAATGCCCTCATCATCCAGCTCATCAGGTATCGAAAATGTTGTTTCTTCTTCTCCAGTCAGTGCTTCTGTTGTTCGAGTCCTGGGAAAGTACATCTCGTCTACTCTTCACATAATTGTTTCAATTTGATTCCATCATCTCCTGTCCGTCGGTACTTTGCAGAAAATTCTAGCTAAGCAAACTTTAACACTGGGTGGTTCAAGGTCAGTTTATCCTCTCAACTTCTCTCCAGCATGCTCTAATAATTCAGCTTCTGCATGAGGCCTGGCAAAACTAGGCCACAACTTCGGCTAAGTTAATTCTACAAATTCATGCAAAACATAGGTTATACATCTTACTATGACATATTATTCTAATTAGCATATCTGCATCATCAACAGCAAAGGGCTTTAAAAGGAAAAAATAAAAGTATATGGTGTAACAGTGCATGTGATAAGGTCAGATGTAAGTGAAATTAAAAGAAATATCAAAAGACATTTTGAGAATTGTGTTTTGGATTTTAAAAAATGAGTGAGAAAAATCCTCTATACCATGTTAGTCAGCTTGTTAGCACAGGGGCATACCCGTCTGTATAGATGTTTTGTGTTGCAAGAGCTTTTCTGTGTGTTGTCCTGGTGTAGTTGCAATAACTTCTTCTCCAGCTGGAATGAGCAATCTACTAGTAGTGGCTGTATGAAAGAATAGTAAAATAAGCATTAGTACAAAAATGTTGTAGGGCTTATGTTACAGGGTGTTTGCGTGGTATGTGCGATGAACAATGAAGGTATGAGTGAAGAAGAGATATGTATGAGTGCTTGTAGGTCTGATTTTAGAGAGAAGAGATAGAGAGAGCTGGGGGTTGATCTTACCTGGCACCATGTCCTGCTATTGTTATGTCCCTAATGGTGCAGATCTCCTATCCCACTGCATCCCAGAGTCTGTGACCTCATGTCATGAGGCTTCTTCGGTGTTCCACTGAGGGAGAATGGAAGCAGCCTATGTAGTTGCTTGCAGTATGTAACCATATATTTTAGTACAAGGGTTGTCTGCTCCTCAGTGTAATTTCTCTTTCTTCTCAAAATTGAGAACATCCCTCAGGCAGAATGAGAGTGTAGGGCCTACTGGACCCCAAAGCTTAAGAGATTAAAAACAGATGCTATACTTTGGCCAATATGTATGTTGTTGTAGGAGAATATAAGTAAAGTGTGTCTGATTTCCCTGCCATGTGGAGGTCTCCTATTCACTACCATTTGAAGTCTCCACCCAATTGAACCTGTCCCAGCAGACATACAAAGTGGGTAAGCAGTTAACTGTAGAAACTGTACTGTCATAAAATGTTATTACTCTGACTCCACCCACTCAACTGAGGCATTGGAGACATGTAAGTCCACACTTTTCAGTCACAGACTCGGGTTTTGTGAATAGCCAGAACGAGTAAACTTACTTAAAGCTGTAAGAGTAAATTATGCATGTAATTTACTCACAAGTGTAAATTACCTTTGTGAATAGACCCCTCCATTTCTTACATCTCGGGTTGCTTGCTTGATGACAGCGCCCTGTCATTTCATACTGTTTCATGCAACTAAGCTCTTGGAAGTGACCCTGTTCTGCTCTCCTATTCCTTTTACTCTTCTCTTTCATTTAAAATCTGCTACTTGAGTGGTCTGTTCATAATACATCTTCTTATCAGTAAACTTTACTTTGAACTAATTAGTCTGTTCAGTTTATTGTTGAAATATTGGTCTTCTTGTCCTGTCGACGCACTTGTTCATTTTCCTCAAACCAGTTCTAATTTGTGAGTCACTCACATTTTCTTTTATTTTCTATTTATAGTAATCCTGTTGCATTCAGAGGCAATATGGCATTTCAGAGACTTTGGATTTACTAATCCGCCGATTTTCACCCTTGAATCAAATATCTGGCTTTTTTGTAATTATATTCATCCCACAACTCCTAGCTTCGACTCTAACCATAATAATGTATAGCATCCTCATAGAAATCACCTTTACATTCTCGTCTCCTTTCTCGCATCATTGGATTGAGATATTGCATTTACCTAACTTGTTTTTGTGTGTGTGTACCTGCTTGTGAGACGGTATTGTCTCAACCGTCAGCAGCAGGTAGCTACCACACAAATTTCACAACGACACCTTTTATGCCATTATGGGAAGGACAATTTCTCAGGTTTCTGTTTGTGAACGTTCCAGCTTAGGCACATTTATTACTTTTCACCTAATGGAGTCATCCCAGAAATTCTGACCAACAATGCTTCATAATTAAGTTTGCATGCCAAAAATTAGCACCTTTTGATTCCTTTACATATGTTCCATCTCCTTGGCATGAAAATAATTTTGCATTTGTATAAGCATTGCCTACATCAACTGGTTCTGGCTGTAAAATTGCTGGCTTTTGTACGCGTAAGTGTTTCTTATTTGACAGATCAATCCCACACACAAAAATAGCAAATCTGTATCCTTTCATTTATAAAAATGAAGAAAAAGCCAGACCTCTGGCCTTTGCCAATGTTTGCAATGTTTTTTTAACTTCAGACATTTTAAATGTTTCAGTCGGGAATGGTGCGTGTGTCACACAAACATATGCATGTATATGTGTGTGCACACACACACACACACACAGAGGCACACATTCCACCTGCTTAGAACAAAATAAGCATTAGCAAAGCCAAGACGACTGACTTTAAAGGGGAAACACAAGGACACCCAGGCACGCACAAATACAGTCTAGAAGCATTAGCAGAATAAAGTTAAGCCTCTTGGTTTTTCTTATGTGTGCAAACAACACACAAATGCATATACAGACATTACACTATCCTCCATACACATTGTAGGTGCAAAAGCAAAGCCTTGGACAAGAGAGATAAATCTATTTAGGTTTCCATCATTCACATTACGGTTAATTGCCTCTCTAGACTACACAAATCGAAAAACTGCAATTTAGGAAGCGTCGCATTTTTTTCTGTCAAACTATTACCTAGGTCTTGGTCATAAAAACATGTCATTACTGACTGTAATATTCCTTAATTTCAGAACAGCTAATCATTCTGCAGGTTCAGTAGTGTGCCTCCTAGTTGGAGTTTCTAACAGTGTTAGGTTACACTGATCTTATTAGGCTACATTAGTGCATTTATTATTTCCCAGATAATGATTCCTCTAATCCAATTAGGCACCGGATGGCTGCTCATAACAGTATTTTAATGCACGCATTAGAAATCAGCTTTACGCTAAAGAAGCATCTAATATTTAAATTGTTGGTCTTGGGTATAAGAAATACATTGTAAACAATTTAGTGTAATTAAAGACAAGGTCTCGATGCCATGCATGGAAATCGCTGTATGTTTTATGTGCTATGCTCGCAGAGGCATCAAACGGTGCCGCTCAGACTTTTGGCATTTGTTAGGACTGCAAAAATCATAGGCCCAGCTTCGGTTTAGTCTTAATGATAAGATCCGATGTCTCGTCAAATTTATGTTAAAATCAGAGAATGCTAGTGCAAGCAAGAGTGGCATTATGGATGATGGTAGATCTTTGAAAAGTGGTGACAGGCGCCTGAAATTTACACCCCATAGAGTGTAACAAGTCAAAGGCTAGCAATGAGTGCTAAGGGCCTCATTACCAGATGGCTAAACTGTGGCCTAGTAATTCAGCACCTCAGCACACGGAGTCATGGCTTCTGGGGGCATTGTAACTCCACTTGGGAGTGGGGGTGGCGGAGTTACTGGGTATTACTGGGTATTATGAGTGTAACCTTAGGATAACGAGGAATTGCTGGTTTATTTGATAATTCTACACCATCTTTTCCGATTAGTCCTCATTTCTTCCCTGGTATTCCACCCGGACATTCCCATTGTTTTTAGAAGCTGAAATATCTCTGTGAAATACACCAGATCACGCAGAACTCATAATTCCATTGGGGTTGGTAGCTCCTGTTACCGGCCTCAGAGGAATTGAGGCCACTCCTGGTGAGGGTTTTTATAACGAGACAATAATGCCTTGAGAGTAGTTTATTCGTAATACCTTACGACCCCTGCCCCAGACGTCCTCTCCAACCAAACGACTCTCTCTATCCCCCACAAGCCAAGTCCAGTTGCTAGGAGACGTCCAGGTTCCAAGGACACATCATACATTCTTTCCAGAAAATAACACATCCCCTTTCCTTACAGTATAAAACACAAATTTATAATAGCAAAACAACATCTAGCACATGAAACTTAATATCTAGCAACTTCTCTATTTACCAAAATACCCCCCACTGAAACATTGACCAAATTAATTACACTACATTATGATACATTTGCTAAATTACTTACACTACATTAATGCAAAAACTTGTTCATCTATAAGTTTCAATTTAACATACTAATAGCATACATAGGCCCTCACTACGACCCTGCAGTAAGGCGGTAAAATGGAGAAAGGTAATGCCAATAGGCTGGCGGTACTTTTCTCCATAATATGAGCCAAACCGCCAATGTACCACACCGTCCGCCACGGCAGTAATGACTTCAGTCTCCAGCCAGGCAGCTATCACTAGCCCGCCCGCGGGATTATGACCCTGCCTACAGCCATGGTTTTCGTGGCTTCCTTACGCCACGAAAACCATGGCTGTAGGTACTATCAGTGACAGGGAATCCCTTCCCTGTCACTGAAAGGGGTCATCCCACCCCTCCCCTCCCCAGGTTTCCTGTCACCCTACCACCCCTCTCCCTCTCCAGACCCCCCCACGACATACACGCACCTTCACGCACCAACAAACACACACATACACACACTTATACCCCCATTCATCCAATGCATGCATACATCCATTCACACACACATCCACACACACTGACATACATACATGCACACACTCATGCACACAACACAAAATACACGCACTCACACATCCATACACGCACACACAGATAACATGCATCACACACCCACATACATGGACGCACAGACATACACACACAACACTCTCCACCCACCTCCCCTGTCAGAGCACCTGACTTACCTGATGTCAGGGGGTCATCCGGCAGGAGACGGGACGGGGCGCTGCTGCCAGCAGCAGCGTCCGCCAGCAGAACACAGCCAGGCTGTATCATGGGTCATGATATGATCTGCGGAGGTCTACTGGTGTGGCGCTGCTGCTGGCAGCAGCTCCAACTTACCACTATCCGCCGGCATGGCCGCAGCCGGATTTCCACTATCCTTCTGGCGGAAATCCGTCTGCGTTCATAATACAGCTGACGGCTGGTAGCCGTGGCGACGGTCTTTTGGCTGCCATCGCCGTGGTGGTATATACCGCCAATGTTATAATGAGGGCCATAGTCTTTTAATGACTTAGGCCCTAATTCTAACCTTGGCGGACGGCGGAGGCCGTCCGCCAAGGTACCGCCGTCAGAACACCGCACCGCGGTCGAAAGACCGCTGCGGTGATTCTGACATTTGCCCTGGGCTGGCGGGCGGCCGCCAAAAGGCCGCCCGCCAGCCCAGGGCAAATCAACCTTCCCACTAGGATGCCGGCTCAGAATTGAGCCGGCGGAGTGGGAAGGTGCGACGGGTGCAGTTGCACCCGTCGCGTATTTCAGTGTCTGCTAGGCAGACACTGAAATACTTTGTGGGGCCCTCTTACGGGGGCCCCTGCCGTGCCCATGCCATTGGCATGGGCACGGCAGGGGCCCCCAGGGGCCCCGCGGCACCCCCTACCGCCATCCTGTTCCTGGCGGGCGAACCGCCAGGAACAGGATGGCGGTAGGGGGATTCTAAGGGCAGCGGTAAACCGGCGGGAGACCGCCGGTTTACCCTTTCTGGCCGCGGCTGAACTGCCGCGGTCAGAATGCCCTGCGGGGCACCGCCGGCCTGTCGGCGGTGCTCCCGCCGACCCTGGCCCCGGCGGTCTTGTACCGCCGGGGTCAGAATCACCCCCTTAGTTTGTTCCTTCAAACGCATGCTAGGTTCCCTTTTTTCACTCTTATCATACAATTGCTTACCACTGAACCTGCTCCCAACAGCTCTAGCATTCCCTGCCATTCTCCTCATCCATCCTGCCATCTCTAACTTTGTACACCTTGTCACCCTTGTCACATTCCACCAATTCCCATCTGATAATTTTAAATTGTTTCCTTGCACCTCTATCACTTTTATAGGTTCAGACAACTTAGACTCCCTTTTTATAACACAAATTTCCTTGCTTCTGCGTACATGAAAACAAAATGATGGCCCTCATTACGACCCTGGCGGTTGGAGATAAAGTGGCATTAACACCGCCAACAGGCTGGTGGTAAATACCGCCAAATTATGAACATGGCGTTAAGAGCTCAGACAGACAGCCACTTTAATACACCAACCACCAGCGCGGAATCAACAGGCACCCCTGCCATTCTCCTCATCCATTCTGCCCTCTCTAACTCTGTACACCTTGTCACCCTTCTCACATTCCACCATTCCCATCTTATAATTTTAAATTGTTTCCTTGCACCTCTATCACTTTTCTAGGTTCTGACAACTTAGACTCCCCTTTTATAACACAAATTTCCTTGCTTCTGTGTACATGAAAAAAACATTATTGCCCTCATTACGACCCTGGCGGTTGGTGATAAAGTGGAGGTAATATCGCCAACAGGCTGGTGGTAAATACCGCCAAATTATGACCATGGGGGAAAGAGCTCAGACAGACAGCCACTTTAACACACTGACCACCAGGTTGAAATCAACAGGCACCACGGAGGTAGACACCTACAGCCAGGCGGAAGCCAATGTTCTGCACACTGTATTATGACAGTCCAATCCACCACCTTTTCTGGGGCGGTACCAACGACGTCAAAAGTCTGGCCGAAAGAGAGCTCAGAAGTCAAGGGACTCACATGTGGAGACACAGGGAAGAACCACGCTGCCATGGAGCCCGAGCTGCAGATATTACCAATGTTGTTTTATGTCCTGCTCCACCACGAACACCAACGATGGCAAAGACGACCACAGTGAGTACCGCCACCTACGACATAAGGGAGAGAGAGAGGAAAAGGAGAGTGACATACACACATGCAACATGCTACACCCCCCCAACACCATACACACAAGCAGATTCAGTAACATAACATATTTTCCCCGAACCCCTCAGGAATAATGCAAGGACAACTCCAATAGATCAAAGTGAGTGTTATAAGATAAATATAGTAGCAATACGTGCATCCAAATAAAAAAGTATAAACATATTTACAAATGAAGGGACACTGCCCAGTCCTCAATGTTCGTGGGCCACAGGGTCACATTACAAAGTCCAAGGCCCCACTTGACTCCTGCAACAACAAGGAGAGAACACTGCAGGGGCATCAGTCAGAAAATAGGCAGGCACCTCAGGGGGACAGAGAAAGGGGGGGCCCCTCAGCCAGCAGATGGAACAATGCCACTGGTCCTGGAGGGGGCAACATGCCCATTACTCTGTCCTGGGGAGTCAAGACCACAGTCTCTCAAGTGGGTGACTTGCCCACATGCTCTGGAGGGGGCAACATGCCCATTACTCTGTCCTGGGGAGTGCAAGGCCACAGTCCCTCAAGTGGGTGACTTTCCCACATGCTCTGGAGGGGGCAACATGCCCATTACTCTGTCCTGGGGAGTGCAAGGCCACAGTCTCTCAAGTGGATGGCTTCTCCACTGGTTCTGGAGGGGGCATCATGCCCTGTGAGCTTCATCCTGGGGAGGATGGGGTTTGTGGATGGCTTCTCCACTGGTTCTGGAGGGCGAATCGTGCCCAATTAGAGCCTGACCTGATATCCGCTATCCGTCACCCCACTGGGATCCCCCTTCTTGTGCAAGTGCTATCAGTGCTCCATTTCTTGGCAACAGGTTCTTTCCAAGTGACAGTGGACTTGATAGCAGGAATATCACAGCCAATGTTCTCAAAAGTGCTGAAAAGAGTGTTGTCTACCCTGATTAAACACATGTGCAACTATATTGTTTTCCCCCAGGTGGAGGATTTGGCCACAGTGAAGGCTGACTTCTATGCAATGGGACATATCCCCAACATCATTGGGGCAATTGATGGAACACATATTATATTTGTGTCCCCCCGGCAAAATGAACAGGTCTTCAGAAATCGAAAAAAGTTTTCACTTGATGAATGTGCAGATGATGTGTTTGGCAGACCAGTACATCTCCCATGTCAATGCTAAGTGTCCAGTCTCAGTGCATGATTCTTTTATCCTGAGGAATAGCAGCATCCCAAATGTAATGGGCCAACTACAGAGGCACAGGGTGTGGCTAATCGGTGAGCCATGGTTCCCACCCAGTGGATGTTGGTGTATGGGTATGGTGTGGGCCATAAGAGTTAGTGTGTGGCTAACAGTTGTCACTCGATATTTGCAGGTGACTCAGGTTACCCAAACCTATCATGGCTACTGACCCCTGTGAGAAATGCCAGAACAAGGGTAGAGGAATGTTACAATGAGGACATGGGTGAACAAAAAGGAATATTGAACCTACCTTTGGCCTCCTGGAGACCAGGTTTCGGTGCCTCCATCTAACAGTTGGATCCCTGTGCTACACACCCAAGAAGGTCTGCCAGATTATCGTGGCATGCTGATTGTTGCACAACCTTGCCTTGAGATGCCATGTGCCTTTTCTGCAGGAGGAGGCTGGAGATGGCTGTGTGGGAGCAGTGGACCCTGTGGACAGTGAAGATGAGGAAGCAGAGGATGAGGATGAGGACAACAGAACTGCAGTGATTCATCAATACTTCCAATGACACACAGGTAAGACAGTGTTATTTCACATTTCATTGACATTTTCATGTTTGACATTGTCACTGGCAGGCAGTGAATTCCTACTTCTGTGCCCACTCACTGTGCCCTTTGGCATCTCTCTTTGCAGATATTGGTGCCCCACTATTGGTCCCGGTGTGTTCACTGCAGCCAACTACATGTTTTTCCTATGTACACATTACTGTACAGTTGAATTGCAATGTTTAAACCTTGTTAAACGAATACATACTTAAGTCATTTGACATAATCCATACTTGTATTCTTTAAAAGTGTGTTTATTGCCGTGCTCTGATGAAAAGGGGGAAGTGCAATGGGCTGGGGTGATGATGAAGGAAAGTCCATTTTAGTGTCCAGTCTAATTGTAGCACAGGTGCATTGTCCAAGGGAGCATAGGAAGGAGAGCAATGGCAATTTAAGATGGACAGGGTGACAGAGTGGGACACAAGGGTGACAGTCAGGTGAGTCTTATTTCCTGGCGGGGTCTTGGGAATAGTCTCTGGCTTCTGCCTGGATCACAGGGAATGTTTGCTGGGTGGTTCTCCTTCTGCAGGGGAGGGGTGCTGGTGGCCTGTTGGTCCTGTGGCGGGGTCTCCTGTCCACTAGCGGCAGCAGAGGTGGAGGGCTGTTCAGTAGTATGACTAGCGGCAGGGGCCCACTGGTGTGCCACTGCCTCCCTCATAGTGTTGGCCATGTCTGCCAGCACCCCTGCAATGGAGACCAGTGTGGTGTTGATGTCCTTCAAGTCCTCCCCAATCCCCAGGTACTGTCCCTCCTACAGCCTCAAGTTCTCCTCCAATTTGTCCAGTATGTGGCCCAGCGTATCCTGAGAATTTTGGTATGCTCCAAGGATCGCGGTGAGTGCCTCCTGGACAGTCGGTTTGTTGGGCCTGTCCTCCCCCTGGCGCACAGCAGTCCTCCCAGGTTCCCTGTTGTCCTGTGCCTCTGTCCCCTGAACCGTGTGCCCACTGCCACTGACCCCAGGTCTCTGATTGTCCTGGGTTTGTGGGGTGGCCTGGGGTCCTTGTAGTGGTGGACACACGGCTGATTGATGTGTTCTGGGGACAGGTGGGTGCTGTGGTGTTTTTCCTGAGGGGGGAGGATCTGTGGTGGTGTGTGACTGTGCCTGGGTAACCGAATGTCTGGAGGTCACTATTAGGCCAGGTTTGTCATCCAGATCCAGTCGACCAGAGCTGCTGTCATCACTGTGGGCCTCTTCTGTGGGGCGACTGGATGTTGCTGGCACCTCTTCTCCGGTGACATTGGCTGGGATACCTGTGGGGATGTAAATGCAGTGTTATTGTTTCTGTGTCTGACATATTATGCATGGGTGGGTTGCCCTCTATGGTTGTATTTGCCATGGCAGCTTTGCCTTGTGTGAGTTTTATTTGGTAGGCTAGCTGATTGTCTCTAGTGTGCATGCTTTAGTGATAGGTGTCCATGCAGGTCTGTGAGTGGTGTCCATGTATTGGTGGTGCATGCAGGGCTTGGCTTTGGGATGGGTGGTTGTGATGGTGGGGTGTGTGGGAGGTGATGGAGTGAGAGTGAGGGTGGGGGTATGTGATGGCATCAGGTAGGGTTAGTAGTAGTATAGAGTTGACTTACCAGAGTCCAGCCCTCCTCCTACTCCTGCCAGGCCCTCAGGATGAATGATTGTCAAGACTTGCTCCTCCCATGTTGTTAGTTATGGGGGAGGAGGTGGGGGTCCACTGCCTGTTCTCTGAACAGCGAGTTGGTTTCTTGCTGTAATGGAATGTACCTTCCTCCGTAGGTCGTTCCACCTCTTCCTTATGTCATCCCTTGTTCTGGGGTGCTTTCCCTTGGCGTTGATCCTGTCCACGATCCTCCGCCATAGCTCCATCTTCCTAGTAATGGATATCTGCTGCACCCTGTGCTCCAAATAGCTGGGGCTCTACCCAGATGATTTCCTCCACCATGACCCTTAGCTCCTCCTCGGAGAATCTGGGGTGCTGTTGTGGTGCCATGGGTGTAGTTTGAGTGGTGTGGGTGAGGGTGTGTAGGGTGATGTGTTGAGGTGTGTGATGTAAGTGCGTGGGTGGTGTATAGGTGATAGTGGTGTGTGTCTCTGGTCTTGTCTCTGGTCTTGCTGTCTCTCTCTGGTGGCAATCGTTTGTATTCGTAAAAGGTTGTGGGTAATGTGTGTGTGTGTTTTATAGTGGTGTGGGTGTGGTGTGTGTATGTGTGTCAGGTGTGTATAGTTTGAATTGTCCAACGTGGTGTTCTTTTGTATGTGTGTGTAGATTTTGAACATGGCAGTTTGTACAACCCTTGGTTTACCGCCATTGAATGTCCACCGTGGTGATTTGGGGGTCATAATGTTTAGGGCGTTATTCTCTTGGCGTAACGGTGTGGGTTTTGCTACCGCTGGTTTATCACTGACCTTTGGACTGGCAGATTTGTGTCTGTGGCTGGATAGTGACGGATTGGTGTGTGTGTCATAATATGGTGAGCGGATATATGCAGCCGCCGCGGTATGTTGGCAGCAGTCAGCATGGCGGTAAGTGGGATTTACCACCAATGTCATAATGATGTGCTATGTCTCTTCACTACAATATTGATTGTTTTCCATAGTGTTCCTCTAAAGCTCTTATAGCACTTTCGTATACTTCATCCGCTTCTTGATCAGACTCTCCTCCGCTTCCCTTGTATTATGTGCTGGTAAGGTTTTCTAAACTTTTCTGCCTTCCGCACCCAGGCAATGTTTTAGTATGGCTAATTTCCTTTCTTCCACATACATTTCTCCACCTATGGCATCCAAATAACTTGCAATCTTCCCATACCATACATGGGTCTCCTGGATCTTGTAAGAAAAATTGGAGGAGGTGGTATAATTTGTAACGCCATTTCTTATAAATAATGTATTGTTCCTGGGTATAGGAAATTATGGCCTTCATTATGACACTGGTGGTCGGCGGAGAAGTGGGGGTATTACCGCCAACAGTCTGGCGAAAAAAAAAATGGAATTATGACCATGACAGTTACCGCCATGGTCATCCGTCACTTCTCCGATCCGACCGCCAGGGCGGAGACGACCGCTGGGCTGAAGACTTGGGTCTGCAAGCCGGCGGCCGTCACAAGACCGTCGGCGGTATCACGACCCAGCTGGCCGCCATGGATTTTATGGGGTTGGGAACCACCATGAAATCCATTGCGGTAAGCACTATCAGTGCCAGGGAATTCCTTCCCTGGCACTGATAGGGGTCTCCCCCACCCCCACCCCGAGTCCTCCCTACACCCCCCACCCCCCTGCCACCCCCAAAGGTGGCAGGACCCCCCTCCCCACCCCTACCCCCAACATTGCTACACAGACACACACCGTACCCACATGCATACAACACCAACAAACATACCCGCACACATACCAACAAACATGCCTACAGACACACACACAGTCATACACGCACACCCACATACAGACATACACGCACACATCCATACACACAGACAGACATGCACACATTTCAGAACACACTACACCCACTGCATGCATTCACGCACTCACACACTACCTCTACATACTCACATGCACACCTCCATGCACGCACACAACACACAACATCCCCCCAAACCCCTCCCCTAACGGACGATCAACTTAACTGGTCCGTTGATCCTCCAGGAGGGGACGGGATCCATGGGGGCTGCTCCGCCGCCAGCACCCCGTCACCAGAACACCACCACGCCAAATCACTGAGCGTGATTCAGTGGGCGGTGTTCTGATGATGGGACGCTGGAGGTGAAGCAACCTCCACTTCCCTGCCGACTGTCAGTATGGCTGCTGGCGGCTCTCCATCCAAAAAACGACAGAGGGCTGCCAGCAGTCATAATTCGCAGAGCGGAAAACCGCCTGCACTGGCGGTCTTCAGCACGGCGGTCTTTCAAAAAGACCACGGAGGTTGTAATGACCACCTATATGTGTACTGTACTGTGTTTTGGATGAGCACAGAAATTTGTTTTTACTTGTATATCAATTTACCTGTAAAATCCTACTTTTTTTTTATTTTTATTTTTTTTTTACAGGAATCTTATTTTGCCAAAAAAATGCTACTTTTAATGCAGATGGTTGCACATCATGGATTCTTCCTTGCTATGCGTTTTTAGTTCAATAGCTGTGCGCGTCAGCGATTGTGTAGCGATGACGCTGTGCTCTTTTATTCCCTTAAAGCTGCATTAATGTCGTCCTGTTCTCTGTTACTAGAAAACATTGATGTGTCAGATTTTTTAATGTTACACACTTGTGTCTTCCTTGGCTTCCGAATCAACGAACGCACTGTAGCCGTGGAAATGCCAAATCCTGGTGTAAGAAGAAAAACGTATATTTCTCACTGTTGTGTCCCGTGAACATAATGCCGATACTTACAGTGTTCAATCCACTCTAAATACACTGCGTTCCCTAAACACTTGATCTGCACCAGATTTCACTGCGCTTCTTTAGCTCAGTTGTTTCACAGTTCACGGTTCTTTCATAGTAAAAAAAATTGCTCCCGCTCGACGCCACTTTTATAACGAGACGATAATGCCTTGAAAGTAGTTTATTCATAATACCTTATGACCCCTTGCCCAGACGTCCTCTCTAACCAGCCAACTCTCTCTCTGTCCTCCTCCTCACTGAGCCGAGTCCAGTTGCCAGCAGACGTCTAGGTTCCAAGGACACATCATACATTCTTTCCAGAATATAACAAGGGCTTTAATCAGTAACCTCACAAACATAAATCCCTTGAGCTGAGAAGGGATATTCACTTTTAAGGTACTGGCTCTGCACTTCAGGAGCTGCAGGGACCCAGTTTATTCCCAATGCCATCAGCAGGTGTGAAATGGTCCCTATGAGAACCAAGGGCCAGACCTACAAGGCCCTTGCGCCCTTTAGCGCCAAATGTGCCACTAATGGGCCACTACTGTGTCACCATATTTACAAGGTCTTGCAAACTAGGTTTGCGCCACCTTGTGAACACTTTGCGCCACATCATGCATAATATATGCATGATGTATGCAAAGGAGGCGGTCCCTCGTTAGCATTAAAATGAGCCTCCCATTGACTTCAATGGGCTTCCTAACACTGTACTGGATTAGAGTCTTTTTTTTTTTTACCCTAATACAGTAAAGCGTTACAATAGCATAAAAAACAATTATTCTATTGCCCCTAACATGCACCATGGTGCTCCATATTGTAAATACAACGCTACCATGGTGGTGTTAGGGGATGCAAGAAAAGTGCCACATCACTAGTGATGCGCCACTTTCTTGTAAATATGGTACCAAGTTTGGACAATTAGACAAAATTTCAATTCGTCCAGAGCGGATAATAACCTTGCACCTGCCATGCAGTCATATAGAGGTGGCATGCCACACTGTTTAAAAATAGATATCAGATATTTGACTCTCTTAGCATACTTATAGCTCCTCAAAAACCTACTATTTACTTTGGAAGGAGGCAAGGGTTTTAAGTTACACTCAGCACTATACACGTATTTTTTCTACTGACTTATTCTTGAATCATGAGAGGAGGGGCTACCAGGACAGGGCCAGGGTAATGAAAGGACAAGCCAGCAGTAACCATTGCTATGCTATGTTTCCCCTAATTTGAATGTAATTAAACTGGGAAGATATGGTGGGGTTCTTCTTTCTGTAAACATTAGTGGGGCGGGGGGACAGATTTGCGAATAATTATTTTTTAAATAAGGTGGGTACATTATTTAATACAAAGGAGGTGCTGCTTACTGCAGAATGAAAAGAATTACACATTCCTGCTCCTTTGCATGACAAATGTTTTACGAAGTCCTCCTGATGACGAAAGAACAATTCTTTTGAAATAGATTCTGGTATTTTCGTGAGAAAAGGCTAACTGGCAGGACTCAGGTGAATAAGCGTTCTGCGCACACGTGCATGTCAGAGACATATTTGGTAGATTTCTGCTTAATTAACAAGCTGATAAAGGAATAAACCTGAAAATGGAATACATTTAGAAGGATCGGAGCTAAGGCGTTTAAGGGGTCTCCGCTGAATAAAAGACTAGTTCCATTTGCTGATCTGAAATATATTCTTGAACACTTTGGGACTTATTAACTGAACTTTTATGTGCTTTTTATGCGCCATTTGTTTAAAAAAAAATGAATTTCAAGACTGCAATTACTTTTGCAGTACAGTCATGAAAAATGCGTGTGCCTGGCAGGCATTCACAATAATATTCACGGGAGGAGAACATCCGCCATCTTAAGAGGGGGAGACCTGTATTTAGACCAGACACAATATGTGTTCGTGTCCCAATAACTGTCTCACGATTCTTACCACCTTAACTGGAGGCGCATTACTGCATTCAATATAAGTGACAAGTACTAATCTTGTCTAAAATTAATGTTCTTGAACGAGATTCCAGAGGTATCACAAAACAGGTGTAGTTTTTCAATCTTTAGAATGTTCTCATGAGAAATCATACTGCATATACAAACAAAACTTGCACAGTCTTTTGACTTATTGGAATGTGAGTCACTGCATTATTTTTTAACTGTCGACTAACACTGCAATGGAACTAACACCCCTTTCCTTCTATGGGCCTCATTATCAGTTCCAAGTTGTGAGGCTCAGAAACACCCACCTATTTGATACTGGTAACTCTGGAGAGGTTGAGGGGTGGGTAGTGGAGTTGTTGGTGCTTCACACAGAGGCTTAATGAAACTTGAAGAGCCCCCCGCAAATAACATGGAAGCCCCCCCTCTGAACTCAATCAAGAGATCTGAGGCCGGGTTACTGTGCTGAGGGGGTCCCTTGGAGGTCAGGGACCCCTGTAGGAGGCTGCCTGGCTTATAGTGGGTACCTTGTAGTACTTACACCCTGTGCCAGGTCCAGTTATCCCTTATTAGTAGAATAGAGGTTTTTCTAGCAGCTTAGGCTGATAGAAGGTAGCTATGGCAAAGCAGCTTAGGCTGAACTAGGAGACATGCAAAGCTCCTACTATACCACTTATATCATATAGCAAAATATCATAAGAAAACACAATACTCGGAGTTACTAAAAATAAAGGTACTTTATTTTTATGACAATATGCCACAAGTATCTCAGTGAGTACCCTCAGTTAGAAGGTAAGTAATATACATACGTTTTATGTACACAAACCCAAAACAGGTAAGTAATAGTAAGAATAGTAATGCAAACAGTGTAGAATGACAATAGGATGCAATAGGTGAACATAGGTCTAGGGGAAACACAAACAATATACTCCAAAAGTGGAATGCGAATCACGAATGGACGCCAGACCTATGGGAGCTTATAGAGGGTCGCTGGGACTGTAAGAAAACAGTCAGGGTGTCCAAGATACCCCAATCCAAGACCCTGAAAAGTAGGAGTAAAGTACACCTACTACCCCAATAGGACACAATAGTCGTGGTAGGGGGATTCTGCAAGAACCACAAAGACCAGCAAAGCACTGAAGAGGGATTCCTGGACCTGAGGACCTGCAAGGCAAGGGGACCAAGTCCAAGAGTCACGATACTGTCCAGGGGGAGGGAACGAGCCCAGGAAACCCCGGATGAAGGTGCAAGAAGGCTGCCTCTGGGTGGAAGAAGCCAAGGATTCTGCAACAACGAAAAGGACTAGGTACTTCTCCTTTGGATGGAAGATGTCCCACGGCATCCTGGAGGTTGCAGAAGTGTTTCCAGGCAGAAATACTGCAAACAAGCCTTGCTAGCTGCAAGGGTTGCGGTAAAGGTTTTTGGGTGCGGCTGGTGACCAGGAAGGACCAGGATGTCGTCCCTTGGAGGAAGAGACAGAGGGGGCACTCAGCAACTAAGAGAGCCCCCACAGAAGCAGACAGCACCCGCAGAAGTACCAGAGCAGGCACTTAGAAGATTTGGGAACTGGAGCTGGCTCAGAGTCACAAAGGAGGGTCCCACGATGTTGGAGTCCATCTCAGAGGGTTGGGCACAGCAGGACGGAGTACTGGGGACCCAGGCTAGGCTGTGCACAAAGGAATCCTTGGAGAAGTGCACAGAAGCCTGAGCAGCTGCAAATCACACAGTTCACAGGTTTGCAGTCTAGCGTGGGGAGGCAAGGAATTACCTCCACCAAACTTGGACTGAAGGATCACTGGACTGTGGGGACACTTGGATATAGCTCCTGTGTTCCAGGGACCACACTCGTCGAGATGAGAGGGGACCCAGAGGACTGGTGATGCAGACGTTTGGTGCCGGCGTTAGCAGGGGGAAGACTCCGTCAACCCACGTGAGATTTCTTTGGGATTTCCAGTGCAGGGAGAAGGCAGACAGCCCTCAGATCATGCACCACCAGGAAGCAGTTGAGAAAGCCAGCAGGATTAGGCGCTACAAGGTTGCTGGTAGTCGTCTTGCTACTTTGTTGTGGTTTTGCAGGCATCCTGGGGCAGTCAGCGGTCAATCATTGGCAGAAGTCAAAGAGGGAAGTGCAGAGGAACTCTGGTGAGCTCTTGCATTCGTTATCTGAAGAATACCCCAGAGGAGACACCCTAAATAGCCAGAAAAGGAGGTTTGGCTACCAAGAAAGGAGGTTTGGCTACCAAGAGAGGTAAGAGCCTATCAGAGGGGGTCTCTGACGTCACCTGCTGGCACTGGCCACTCAGAGCAGTCCAGTGTGCCCCCAACACCTCGGAATCCAAGATGACAGAGATCTGGGACACACTGGAGGAGCTCTGGGCACCTCCCCTGGGAGGTACTGGTCAGGGGAGTGGTCACTCCCCTTTTCTTTGTCCAGTTTTGCGCCAGAGCAGGGCTGGGGGATCCCTGAACCGGTGTAGACTGGCTTATGCAGAGATGGGCACCATCTGTGCCCATCAAAGCATTTCCAGAGGCTGGGGGAGGCTACTCCTCCCCAGCCCTTCACACCTATTTCCAAAGGGAGAGGGTGTAACACCCTCTCTCAGAGGAAATCCTTTGTTCTGACTTCCTGGGCCGAGGCTGCCCAGACCCCAGGAGGGCAGAATCCTGTCTGAGGGGTTGGCAGCAGCTGAAGTGGAAACCCCGGAAAGGCAGTTTGGCAGTACCCGGGTTCTGTGCTAGAGACCCGGGGGATCATGAAATTGTCTCCCAACACCAGAATGGTATTGGGGTGACAATTCCATGATCTTAGACATGTTAAATGCCCATGTTCAGAGTTACCATTGTGACGCTATACATAGGTAGTGACCTATGTATAGTTCACGCGT
The DNA here is from genome assembly GCF_031143425.1 of Pleurodeles waltl. Taxonomy (NCBI): domain Eukaryota; kingdom Metazoa; phylum Chordata; class Amphibia; order Caudata; family Salamandridae; genus Pleurodeles; species Pleurodeles waltl. Next base: position 762,835,789 of record NC_090439.1, on the reverse strand, counting down.
GTAATGGTGTCCCTGCACTGACAAAGTCCGGGGAAATTGCCCTGAACGATGTGGGGGCACCTTGGCTAGTGCCAGGGTGCCCACACACTAAGTAAATTGGCACCCAACCTTCACTAAGTGAGGGTTATACATATAGGTCACTTATAAGTTACTTATGTGCAGTGAAAAATGGCTGTGAAATAACGTGGACGTTATTTAATTCAGGCTGCAGTGGCAGGCCTGTGTAAGAATTGTCTGAGCTCCCTATGGGTGGCAAAAGAAATGCTGCAGCCCATAGGGATTTCCTGGAACCCCAATACCCTGGGTAACTAAGTACCATATATAAGGGAATTATATGGGTGCACCAGTGTGCCAATGAGAATTGGTAAAATTAGTCACTAGCCTGCAGTGACAATTTTAGAAAGCAGAGAGAGCATAAACATTGAGGTTCTGGTTAGTAGAGCCTCAGTGATACAGTTAGGCACCACACAGGGAACACATATAGGCGACAAACTTATGAGCACTGGGGTCCTGGCTAGCAGGATCCCAGTGACACATAACAAACACACTGACAACATAGGGTTTTCACTATGAGCAGTGGGCCCTGGCTAGCAGGATCCCAGTGAGACAGTGAACACACCCAGACATATACTCACAAACAGGTCAAAAAGTGGGGGTAACAAGGCTAGAAAGAGGCTACCTTACTACAACCCCCTTTAGCAAGGATGCTGCGGAGACCTTTATTATGCTCTGGTTTCGACCAGAGAATGCATCCTCTTTTATCTCTCAAAATCTCTGGGAGAAAGGCTCAGGTTAACAGTGATGAAGAAGGTAGCTTTCATTATTGGCCCCACCTGATTTACCGTAAAGATGCCCTATGTGGAACAGTGGGTGGTCAGTATTTACCCTCAAAGGATCAAATTAACAGTGTCCAGTTATTTGATGGAGTAATGTTGCACATTTTGCACATTTTCCTTTTTAAATACTTCCAGGTTTTAACTGGCAAAAACCCCCACCAGTTTCAGTAATGATTACACATTTTGGAATTCTGATTCAGGCACAAACTCCCATTTACATCTAAATTGGAATCTCTGTGGGAATTAGGAATAGGCTCTAAATTGGAGCAGCCTTAATTAGCTTTGGATTTTTTTTTTTTTAAATGCTGTGATTTCCAAACATGACATGGAAAGCTTGGGTCTAACTTAGAGTGTGGCGGGCCGGTTACTCCATCACAAGTGTGACGGACATGCTGTCTGTTGTTTTATCATGTACATAGGATAAAATGGAATCACAATACGGCAGACAAGGGGGGTCATTCTGACCGCGGCGGACGGTGGTCGCCGCCCGCCACGCGTTTCCCGCCGAAAGACCGCTCCGTGGTCAAAAGACCGCGGCGGTCATTCTGGCTTTCCCACTGGGCTGGCGGGCGACCGCCGAAAGTCCGCCCGCCAGCCCAGCGGGAAACACCCTTCCCACGAGGACGCCGGCTCAGAATTGAGCCGGTGGTGTGGGAAGGTGCGACGGGTGCAGTTGCACCCGTCGCGAATTTCAGTGTCTGCTAGGCAGACACTGAAATTCTTTTTGGGGCCCTCTTACGGGGGCCCCTGCAGTGCCCATGCCATTGGCATGGGCACTGCAGGGGCCCCGCGGCACCCCCTACCGCCATCCTGTTCCTGGCGGGAGAACCGCCAGGAACTGGATGGCGGTAGGGGGTGTCAGAATCCCCATGGCGGCGGAGCGCGCTCCGCCGCCATGGAGGATTCTCAAGGGCAGCGGAAAGTCGGCGGGACACCGCCGACTTTCCGTTTCTGGCCGCGGCTGAACCGCCGCGGTCAGAATGCCCAGCGGTGCACCGCCAGCCTGTTGGCGGTGCTACTGCCGACCTCCGCCATGGCGGTAATTACCGCCGCGGTCAGAATGACCCCCAAGGTGTCCATCACGTTTGATATGCAGTAACCAAATCTGCCAAACTCTAAATCAGGCCCCTTGTCTTTAATTACACTGAGGGCTTCATTACAAATCTGGGATTCCAAGGACTGCCTGACTCGTGGTGACGGTCGGGCCACCACACTCAAGGCAGTCTAACTGCTACATTACGACCCTGGCGGTCGGACTGCCAGATGACTGCTGTCTTCGCTGGGGACAAGGTTCCCGACAGGCTGATGGCGGTTGAACTCATGGTCAACCACGGCGGTGCTGAGATCACGACTCCTGTTTCTGCCAGCTTTTCCGTGGCAAGGACCCTGCCATGAAAAGGCTGGCAGAAGCACAGTGCAGAGGAGGAGGAGGGGGCCCCAGCACTGCCCATGGACTTGGGCAGTGCAAGGGTCCCGCTGCCTAGCACCCTCGGAATGCACACTATCTGCTTTACAGCATTCCAAGTGTACTGCAGTGCTACATTATTGGCCTCAGCTTCCTTAATATCATAGCACTGTTCCCACTGGTCTTAACCAGTAGAACGTTGTAATACAATGTTCCCACTTCCCAGCCTGGTGGGAACATTGTAATATGACCGGAGGAGGGCCCCCGAATGCCTATTCCCCAATAGTTGGGAGGTCAGAGTTTTCCAACCGCTAAACTCATAATGAGGGACTAAATTAATGACATTGGGGCTCAATAATACCTTATTACAGAATGTCACATTGAATGTAGCATAAGTAAGTAGTGAGGGCATTTACATGGGAAAGGCTAAGCTGTATAATTGAATGGCAAAAAAATGGTACAAGTAGGCACAAGGGGAAAGAGAATAAATATATTTGACTACGAAAGGTTAGTGGATGTAGGAGTGAAAGAGAGTAATTGTATGTGTACATGATTACGATAAGGACATACCTTTTCAGAATTAATAGACTTTAAATACACTTTTATCAAGATAGCAAAAGGCAAAGCATGAGTGTTGCAGTGAAATTAGTGACAGGTATATTTGCTGGTGAAAAGCATTTCTTATTGCAAATCTGATTTTGCATGAAAATCTGTTTTTTTCTTCTAAATGTAATTTCTTTCTAGTACAACTGTGTGCTTTTAAGGTCTGTTGTTTGGAAAAGCTTATGCTATCACGTCAGGCATTAATTTCTTTTTTTAACAAATCATGTGTAACATACAAATATAAAGGTGCTTTTGGTGAGCAGGCTTCATTCACTGGTCTGTTAAACTGTCATTCTCATTTTGCTTCTGCCCACCACAGCATAGGGCAACAGTCCTGCACACATTTCCTCCTGGCTACCTTCACTTTGCTTTGAGTGACTGCTCAAATTCATATCCACCTAAAAATAGTTCCCTTTTCTTCAGTGATAAGGGTAGTTTAGACTGTGCTTTTTTTATTTTATTTTTATCTTAACTTTACATTCTAGTGATTTATTTTGCCTGAAATTAGATTGCCAAGTTAGCTGGCAACCTATTTTCTTTCCCCTTTTAAAGTTGTTGCTATAAGTCTTTAAGCAACATTGTAGCATGGTGGCTGCCTGAGATTTGAATTCTTAGTGAGTAGGTGACTTATTCAGATTCAAATTCGGATTCAATAACTTTATATGAGTGCAATAGCATCCATAAAAGTACACACTCCAAAACTAAAACACAGCAATAAAAACACATTAAGTGTAACCTAAAACATGGTAGCAAAAAGGTGCATTGCATATTAATAACTACACAGAGATACAGTTAAATATTAATACACTAGTCAAACTGCATTGTGCTTCAGGACCACGCAGCGGCTCTCAGAAAGAAGCCAACAAAAAATTAAAGCTGACCAGGACTGCCTAAATTTCTGAAGTTTCACAAAAGGGATTCAACATTGTTTAGTGCATTTCATGTAAAATTTTCAGAAAAAAAGTAAATGAAACATAGCCCAGATCTGCCATCACAAGTCCAAGGAATAGTGCCATGATTTTTCTTATAGCCCAACTGAAAATACAGTAAAGACTAAACTGTATCTGCCCTAAAGCATAATAGCAAAACAACGTTCCTAAAAACTAAAGAGATAGTTAGTTGATGGGCTATATATGTTTAAGCTCACATTAACTGCAATGGTGGGCTTGTTGTGGGTTCATTTTACACTTTGCTTGGTAATGCATATTTTGGCTTAGCTTAGGCTTGTAGCCTATGCTCTTTCACCTGCATATGTGCTCTGATTTAATTTATTCAGTTTTATTCATTTTTTCAGTGGGGATGTTTTAGTTTTCTAATCAGCTGTGTTTCTGCGAAGAGTTGTTATTATTTCTGTGCACAACATTTCACCATGTTCCTCTGTTCAAGGCTGACAAAAACAGTGCATGATCATCCAGCTACCATTGTCATCACAAGAGTATATAAACAGTGTGTGTATGAGACCTTTTGCTAATGAGAGAATGGGGTGAGATTTGGCGACCATGACTTTCCCTGGGAAGTCACTGAGTGTCATCCGTCAGGCTGTCACAAATCACCTTCACATTCTATGTCCAGGTGAGCTGCTAGCTATCCAAAAGGTTTGGGCTGACAGCTGCCAAGATGGTGTGGGATTGACTCAGTCACCCACAAACTGTGGTGCTGCTGCTGCCATGAATCCAGCAGTCTTGTTCCAATAATGAGAGTCCTGTGACAGGCTTAGACATTTTCGTAGTAAGCCTAAGGGGTCAGGTTTGGTTAAATAGTAATGATTGTACATACTTGTCATTTATGCTACTACAAGAGCTAAGCTCAGAGAATGCATGAGCCAGCCTGATCTCTTGAAAGATTTCCAGGGGATGGAGAGGCCTTTGTCCATGCAAGGCAATCATCAATAATATCTCTTGGTGAGAATGCCACCTCAGCTTGCCAGATGGCTAACCATAACAGAGAAGTGTTTACTCTAATGCGATCGCCCAAGTAGCTCAAGCCCAACTATTCATGACAATTTAAAATGAGAGGATGATAGAGACAGAAAGGGATTTTCTACAAAATCTATTTTCCTCCACCTGAATAGCTTCACAGTTTTGACTGGTTAATTTATGGAGGCCATTGAGTTTACATCACCTCGTTGAAAAAGCCTTCCTTAGCCCTCTTGTTTGGTATTGATACTATAGACTGAAATATTGTCAGAAAACAAACGCCACAACCCTTTCAATAGTTACCAGTGCCCAACGATACAGTTCTCTTTGTCAACCAACCACATGGTTTAGTCTAGCAACACCAAAATAACAGCCCTTTGGCTATGGTTGTGCTATAGAAATACCATACACATATTAAAAAATGCATTAACCGTCCATAAACCGGCAACCCTTGCTATCATTCGTTGACTTTATCCTTATCTTTGGACCTGTACAGCATGCTGCTCTGTTTTAGCTAGGTTCACACTATACAAATTCCATATACATACACATCACACAAACTGACTCTCTCGACAGAAGGACTCCAATACACATATACATGGTTCACATGAAAAGTGTCACTACACACCTTATACTTCATAACAGCAACTCTCTACCGACAAAAGCACAAATGAGCTATTTGACATTGAACTGATGCTAGATCACCTTCATGAAATAAAAGAAAACCTCACAACCACATCTGTCTCCCTCACAGGCATTCCTTTGCCAGCAACTGCTCTACTAACTACACTGATCACACCTAACTTCTCACACCTACACCAGAAGAGCCCAACGCAATCTCAAACCCTGATATGTTGAAACTTTCTTACATGCAAATTAAATGGACACCTCTCACTCACAAATAGTATGCAATTGTAAAACCCATATAACACATCGGGTTTTCATCATCTACAACAGCAGATGTTTTCAGAACAATCAAATATTAAACTTCCCAGGCAACTTCAAGAGAATCATTACCTCTCAACATAGTGAAGCCTCTCCTACACCTCACAATAAAGGTGCCACCTGAACTGTAGGTTAGATAGTCCCTTATACAACTTTCAAATCAGCCTTCACCTAAGATAGTGCTATTGGACCAGATGTATGAAAATGCAATTTTGCATTTCATAAATAGCAGCTTCATAGAAATCGCTATTTAAGAAATGTAAAATGCAATGTATAAAGATACAGATTTCCTAATAGTGATTTCTGCAAAGTAGGAATCGCTTTTAGGAAATTGCTATTGAAAAATCCCACTGCATTTGAGTCTATGGGCCGGTTTTGCATTTACCAAACAATGATTTCTTATTAGGAAATCACTATTTAGGAAATGCAAAACCGAGGATGACAATGGGCAAAAGGGCCTCCTTGGTGCACCCCAAAAATAGGTTTCACCTGTAGGGCACACATATGCCCAACAGGCATGTGTGTGCTTTATTGCAATTATAAAAAAGCACTTTGGGGTGCTTTTTATGGGCGAGCGCAAAGCGCTCCGTCCATTCTGTGATCTCTCTTTGGGCTTAAAACCACGCCCATGTCACATAAGTCACTTACATTGGTTCGTGGGCTTGCCTTTTAAAATCTGCTTGCTTTCATTTGTGAAAGGCGTGCATACGTCAAGCCTTGTCTGGTGTTTAGCCCACCTACACAGCACCGGTAAACTACTGAAAACATATGAGGCTCAATGTTTTTAGCCTGTGGTCCGGACTACTATCTGTTTATTTTCCATGCAGCGTGATCACGCTGCATTTTACATAGTGCGATCACGCTCCGTTTTTTTTCTTGACAACCCTAACAGCTCTAACTCGAGCAAATGCGAGACCCATTGCATTGAAAATGCTTTTTTTTCTGCCTTCAAAACGTGTAGTCATTTTGTTTCCAGGCCTCTGTCAGCCCTAAACAAATACCAAGCTGAACGTGCTGTGTATCTATTGCCCTGGCATTCACAACAGCCAGCAGAGCTGGGCCTGTGGGAGGAGAGGGGAAGGAAGGGAACACAGATTAGGCATGCCCATCTGTGAGAGAGTTGAAGACTGGCTCCTGTTACCATCTGCTGCTTGGCAGAGACCCTGAAAGTCGCGTTCAAAACCTGCATTGAAAAAGCCAGTAGGTATAACTTTAATATGTGCACGAGGACATGCAGCAAGCAGCAAGACATTCATTACATAGGGACACACATGCACACGCAGGCTAACATGCATATAAGCACCTTCTATCTTTTGCTTTATATTCCTGTATCTGAAGACAGTTTAATGGTTTAGCGAGTGTGTTTTTAACCTCATCAGTAGTGGAACCATGCATTCTCACCAGACACTCCTAGCCCCACATGACGTGGCTTTCTTGAATGCTGAAACGCTGTTTTGAACATATTTGATTACTATTGTGATCCATCACTTCACTATTTTAAATATTGTTCTTCAGGTGTATTTTTAGGATAGCACAAACCCGTAACACTGAAAATTCTTTTTATCAGCTCACAACTTTGCTTACTAATGTTGTTATGAATGTGTGGATTTGTTGGTGTTTTTGGTAAAAGTGCACAGATTCAGGTTTCTTGTCTTAATGCTGTTTGCATTATATGTGTGACTTTGTGAAATTGTGACTTGTGCATATTTATGTTTTAGCCTCTGATGTACGCATGTTTGTATGTGTACATTTCTGTTCTTTGTCATTATCCTGCATATGTTGATGCTTGTATATGTACACTTGTGTTTCAATGTGTGCTGCAACGTTATATATGTATGTGTTGTCACGTTTTTTGTTTTTAGTGGTGTGTGTGTTTGAATGTTTATTCAAATGCACGTGAGAGAGCGTAATCTAAATATTACACATGTTAAACATGAAGTGCTGATATAAATACCTAACAATGCTGCATATAAAAACAACAATAAATATTAGTTGCTTAATGTGTATTTTGAATTATGATTATAAAACGTGAAGTTACTGTTGTGCACATAAACTAATGTCGATTGTAAGAAATAATTGCTTGCACCATGATTAATTGAATACATTAACGCTTACGAATATTGCATTTGTATTAAAACCCATAGGCCTTAAGTTAGCGTGAGTTGAGGATTTTAGCTGTGTAACTTTCATATTAAAGCATATTTTCTGTTTTTCAGTGTGCTGACTCGTAAAGGGCCATAACCCAGCATTTGTTCTTTTCCTTCGTTTCATTTATCCAACTTCATCCTGTTCCCATCCGCATGCTAGCTGCCTTAGTATAAGTTTTATACAGATTTGAAACAAAAGTATACCAAAAGAATGTACAAGGACATTTGACCATGGATAAAGAAGCTCATGACCTGAGAGACGTGCCAAGATGATGACAAAACACCCCGGATGTGCCACCTACGAAGACGTCAATTATGAAGACCAATCAAAGTGTTATAAATTATCGTGGGGTGACAATTTGGATTACCTAATGTATAATTTGATAGGTTAAAGATAGTGGGGTACAGCGAATATCCAATAGAATTTTGGGGGAAGGTATTGCGAAAAAGGGATAAAAACTCATGACACAGAAGGGTCGTTAGAATGAGGTAGGGAATGCTATCAATTTTATCCAGAAACTCTGTCACTCTGTTTGGTGACTTTGAGACTTAATAAACTATCCTCACCCATAGACTGCCTTTATGCTTCTCTTCCTTATGAGGGAAGTGTCCCCTCTCCACTAGACTAAGTTAGACTGATGGCGATACGACTGATGTCCTGAAGACGAAGACTGATCCTGTGTGCTGACTCAATCCTTGCAGGGTAATTATGACAATGCTACTGTAATTTGTCTATTTGCTTTTCCTTTCTAGGTACCAACTGCTGTATTTTTGATTAGAGACCATAGTTTAGATGTTTTCTAAATTGGTGTTCTAAATTATTTAGCATGAAGTCCAACATGCTGATGCTAATTAGTGGCCAGGTTAGGTGATCACCCTGACTGACACAAATAGACGAGACTGACATTGTACTATGCTAAACTAAGACTTGCATGATATTCTATGTGTTCCGATCTATGTTTAATTTATGTTATGATCTTATGTTTGTGATCTTTGCATTATTGAAGTCTTACCACAGTTGCCATATTGTGACTATGCTCTTATGCTTCTTGGTTTTGAGATTGACACTTCTGCCAGTAGATTGTAATCAATAGGGAATAAAACTCAAAAATTCTATCACAAGGTGTGGTTATTCATGGCTGAAAGGTCATGGTTGCGTCGGGAATTTGATTAATGTCTTTATCCAAAGTAAAGTGAATTGTGGTGATAAATATCGGTGACCTTATTGATATATTACTTGACATATTGATTAGTTATCTCGTCCTACGGTGTCTCACCACTGGGTCAAAAGATTCATTGGCCTAAAACGAGTCCTAATGTGTATAAAATTGACATACAAGGACGCTTTATCACACGTATGCATGTTTCTTTCCTTTTGACTATTCGTTTTTGTATAACTGTGTAAAATTGAGCATTCTTGTTTGTGCATGAGAATATTCAGCTGTGTCGTATGCATGTTTATTAGAATTGGCTGTGTGCATGCCTGGAGATTCCGACTGGGTAACTTAGCGGAACTGGCATGGTGCATCTAGAGGAAGAAAGAGAGACACTACTGTTTGGATTTTCATGGTTGCCAGAGCACTTTTCTGGTACGTTTGTTTGGTGTAAGAGCATCCCTGTGTGCTGCTGTCGGGTGGGAGATATGAAATTGTTCTATATTTTTATAAGGTTGCCACAGATTGTCAATGTTGGACAAGCATCAGTGTTATTGACATTGCTCCTCTGCTTTCTGCCCTCACTTTCTTCCTTTCAGATGGGGATCAACCAATCAGATGCCGACTATGCTGTTTACACTGGCAGCTTTCATGAGCTATTAAGGAAGGGCTTGCACACTCAGTGATTTTGTGGCTCTACAGAAGGTGGCAGTCCTCAGTATCTCATGTGCTTTCCCAATCTGTGTTCTTGTGTCCTGCTTGAGCGCTCTGGCTGTGACTTCAAAATCAAATCTCCTGTGTCTCAAACCTTTGGTGTGGTCCACAGAATTTGATGAGATGCACTTGTGATCCAGTTTGGCCTTCTAGTCTAGGGGGAGGTATAGCACTGCTAAATTGAAGGATTAGATGTGAGGACCTGTTTCAACCTCAGTGTGAAAGCAGGCTTTGTGATTAGGTGAGGTGCAAGCACGTTAATACTCCTTTGGCCTGCTGGAATTGGGTTGTTAAGGGGGATGCAGATGATAAGGGTAAGGTTGAAGCACTCCTTTAAGGTCCTGAAGAATGAAAGCATACATTTTTTATTAGACTGCTTTCATGGCTGAAGATCATCCTTCGTTGAGCAAAGCTCTAACAATCTGGTTATTTCCATCTGCTTGGGACCCTTGTCCTTTTAGCTTTCTGATCACAACTTCAGTGCCATGATGCCTTTAGGTGATTGCCCGCTTTATAAATTGAAGTTAAGCAGCATAACAGTACTGTGGCCAGAGCCACAGTGCAGTAAAATGTGCATTGCACCACCAAAACTTTCAGACAAAGTGCTCCTTCTGTTTACATCATCTCTGGGTCCCTACACTAGGTTAGTAGGGACCCCAAAAAAATAACTCCTCCCACCATTCAGTGTCTTTTTAAGTGCTGTCATGGCTGAAACTTTAGTTTTACATCTGAGAGTACTTTATGTTTAAAGGGCCTTGTTTGTAATGTCATTGTTATAGTCTTGCTGCTTCTGACAATGTGTAATACACTACACTCACTAAGGTCGAAGTATATGATTACACTGCATTATTTAATGCCATTTTCTTTTGTGTGGTTATGCCCTATATGTGTTAAATCTATAGTTACATGGCCATGTTTCTTACAAATGCTACTTTCATTGTGGTGTCCTCCAAAATAATAATCCCTACCACAATTCATCATCTTTTTAAGCTCTCTCATGGCTTGAACGTTTGTGTTATAGCTGAGGGAAGTTATGTTTTATGGGTCATATTTGTAATATCATTGTAATAGGCCTGCTAGCCTTAAAAATGTACAATGCACTACATCCTTTAGAGGTTAAATATATGGTTACGTTGTATTACCTTTTTCTGTTTTTCCAGGGGGTTATGCCCTTTAGGGGCTAACAATATGGTTACATGACTGTGTTTCTTACAAATAATGTTTTTGTTGTGGTGTTTTGAGCATTACAGTCTAATGCCAAAAGTTTATTTCTGATAAAGGCTTATATAATAATTGTATATGTTATAATAATCTCTCCCTATTACAATTATGACTATGCTTCAGCCCAACTTAACATCCTTATTACACTATGACTGTTTGAACACTCCTGATATGTTTGGGTGACCCTTCTAGTTTATTTCTCCTCTGTGGCTGTCTTGTGTCTTTTTGGGGAATTTGTTTAGGCAGCCAGCAACTCTGATGGTGGGTTGGTGAAAGTGGTATTCTATTAGAATAGTCAAATTTAAATTAGGATTCTAAATAGCAACATTTTCATTTTTTGCTGCAGATAAAGGAAGAAGGTAAATGGAAGTGTGTTAGTTATATGCAAGGTGACTGGAATTACATGTCAAGAAAAGACACAATTACGAGACAGGGTTGACCAATTAATGTGGCAAGAAAAGCCCTGTTATTAACTTACAATGCCAATAGCTCTAACTCAAGAAAACGTGAGACCTATTGCATTGCAAATGCTTGTTTAAAATTGCACCTGGTTACCATCGACTTTAAGTCAACAGTAATTGTATCTCGTAAATACTCAAGTCACATTTAGGAAGTGCATAGTACATCAGAAAAGGAATCTCTAATAGGAAATCCCTTTTTGCGATAACCTATTCTGGGAATCACAAATTGCGATTTCTACAGGGTAGAAATCACAATTTGTGATTCCTTAAAGGGTTTGTACATTAGAAAAGCCCATTTCTCATTTCTTAATGGCCCCAAATAGCTATTCAGATCATTAAGGCATGCAAACTGGCTTTGTACATCTGGCCCCTTAACCCTACTAAATCTTCAACCGCCATACCTCAATTTGGGCATTTGGGCTTACCCTACTACTGGCACACTTTATCCAATTTGCCTTGGGGGAAGCATCAAACAAGGGATCCTATCATAAAGTTTAACTGCCCACAGTGGAATCACCACTATGCTGCTTTGATGAAAGTATAGCAATGCCTGGTGGGGATCTCGAAGTATGTGGGATGGTCAACATCAGAGGGTATAGCCTAGTTGGCCTGCTGAATGTTTTTCAACCTCCAAATCGGAATCAAAGGCACCCGCACACCATGCTTCAAACTCTTTTCATTAGACAAAACCTTACAACATTTCAGCTTCTTTAACTACAATGAGGGCTCTAAACCAGGGCCAGCTTTTTTTTTTTATAAAGAAACTGTTACATATGTCCCAGGATCAGTGCAGAGGACAGTACCAAGAGCTCATGTGAGACTGTCTATGTTCAGAAGGGGAAGGAGTTCATATGTGCTCTCCATCAGCACTATCCCAAGTACTGTGATCAGACTGAAGCTGAGCATCTTTGCCATCTGAGTCGTTCTCGCACTTCAGTACATGAGTTGACCCATTGGGTTTTCTGTTAGCTGCTTGGAGTGTGCAGCACAAAATGTGGCAGTTGGATCTACAATTTTGGGCTGCATGCAGAATGTCAAACATGTGCTTCTTCTTCTTGAATAAACACCATTAATCTTGGAAAGAGACAGAACCAATTCCCATAAACAGCCTTTTCCAAGATGGTGGTCTGTCCACTGGTAATAGTCTAAGGGCCTCGTTATGAGTCCGTTGACTGCCATGGCAGCATCAGTGGTCCAACAGCTGTTGGGTTGGCGGTCAGATAGCCATATTACGAGTGATGTGGGCCCAGTGGAGCAAAGAGTGACGCAGTCCCACTGGCACAGAGAGGTAACGCAGGCTGCTATGGTCACAAGGCAGCACAAACAGGGCGGTGGAGCCTTTGTTTCCGCTGGACACATTATGAGGTTGTGACCATGGCGTCTCAGGAGACGGAAACAAACAGTATAAAGGGAGAAACTCACCTACAGGCAGCCTTACACGTCCGGTGCTGCCATGGAGCCCATCACACATTTCCTGACGCTGCTGATGATTATCGATGGAGCACAAAATCCACGCTGCCATGGACGCAACCGACAGTAAATACATACACACCTACCTGTGTCATTAAGCTTAACAACAGATCATCTCGTCGTCAGCCACATGATATGGGGGACATGCTATAGGCAACAAGTACACGTCTCATTGTGTACACAGTCTTGATCAGACGCAAAAAAGGACACATTTACATCACAATATGCCCCCTTTAGGTAGGTCCCTCACGCTGCACAGCAAAACTACACAAAAACACACATCTGCTTACCTCAGGCACAGTGGCAATAATGAGTACACAATATTGTGTCACACAACACAAAAAACACACCAACATCACATCTACAAATACAACTCACACACTCATATTCCTGATATGCCATGGTCTGGCATCACATTCAACACACATATGTATGGATGTGGCATAGAACACAAACCCCACTACCAGTAAACAGCCCTGCAATGGACACACACATCGCCCACAATGCAACACAATGGAAGAACAATGGCATGCACAATAGACAGAAAGACAAATATACAAAGATCACTATGCAAATAAGACCTGCACAATATAGATGGCAGCATCAGGAGCACTTGGAAGGAGACTGCACTGAGACACATTTCACTTTGCACATGCCCCTTAAACAATGTTTGCACATGAACTGGCCCTTCAGGTGTCTCAGAGACACACAATACTAGAACTAAATGACATGCCTATTTGTACAATGTTGAAGTGCAAATAAACAAAGCACATTGAACTCCAACTGCATGGGACATACCTCTATATGAACTAGCTGCAAGTTGCACAAAGCTAAATGGACACATGCACAATCAAATGTCAAGGAAGCTAGCACAATTGAACATACTTCATGTCTGCACAAACAAAACTCAAGCTGACACACATTAGATGAATCTATAATCCAAATCATGAGGACAAGTCTAACACCATGCATTCTCACATTGGACAACACAAGATGAAATACTTACAATAACAAGCAGTACACAATGCCATGATACCACCATTGATTTACACCCACATATCCATACAGTCAACATCTACCTTTGTCTTGGGTGACACCAGCCCTGCCCACAAAGTCAGATATTGCAAACAACAGCAAATGAATCAGGAAGCAGACTGAAACACACACAGTTGTACATAAACAACACAAGTTACTCAGGAAAAACATAACAGTACAAAAGAAATTTCAGGACAAACATGTACTCCAAAAATGCAACTCTTTGGGTTTATTAAGAACAACTTTCAATAGTCCAAGGCCATTGGCCAGTCCATACGCTTTGGCACAGAGAACAGGAAAAAGGTCAAGACCTATACAAAAAACGTTTCTTAGAGGCATGGGGATGGTCAGCAGAAGGGGGTGAGGTTTTGGAGGTTGTGGGAGTGGTTGTATGCCTTGTCGGTGTGGATGTCATTGGTGTGTGCATATGGGAGGTATGCTTGTGTTTGGGTGGTGTCTGTTGCTTGGGTGAGTGACTACGTATGTGTGTCTTGGGGTTCTTGGGGGAGAGGTTCTGGGAGAGTGGTGGATGTTTGTGTGTCTGTTGGGGTGGTGTCTCTGGGTATACCAGATGTCTGTGTGTCTGTTGGTGTGGTGTCTGTTGGTATTGTGGGTGTGTTACTGGCTGTTGTGGTGGTTCCTTTTGGGAATGTTTGATGTTATGTGTATTACCCTGGGGGTGGTGGGGTGTCAGGGGAAGTGGTGACTGATGTTCCATCTGCAGGTGTCTGTTGTTTGCTTATGTGCCGGTGTGTTTTGTGGTGCTTGTGTCTGTGTTTGCTGCTTTTGTGTGTTGAGGTGGGTACGTGGGGATCGGTCTGTGTGCTTGAAATAGGTTGAGGAAGGGGGGATTTGGATTGGGATGAGGGAGGTGGAGGGAGGGTCGGAAGGTGGGGGTGACTGGCTGCTGTCAGTGTGGGGGCCATTGCCTGAAAAGATCTCTGTAGGCCAGACATTGCACCATGAATTCCTTCCAAGAAAGCATTTGTTTGCTGGAGTTAGGTTTGCCAATCTCTGGATGGAATTCCCAATGACGGTCTGACCCACAGAGATACTTCTTAGGAGGTCAATAGCCTCCTTATTGAGGGAAGCAGGGATAACAGGGGCTGCGGCAAGGGTGCCTGCGTCAAAGGAGAAGCCCACCCTCTTCAGTGAGCGAGCACGGCAAAATGGATGAGGAGCAACAGGGAGGGCAGTGATAGAATGGGGGGTGGAGGACAAATATGTTGCAGGGGATGCCCCGATGGGCCGCCCACAAATAGGGAGTGTCCACTGGAGGAAGATTCCAATGATGAAGAGGATGTTCCAGTCTCCCCCATGGTACTCCCCTCACCCTCTGGGCCACTGAGTCACTCTCTGTCGGTGGTGTCTTAACCTGAGGTCTCATGGCCAGATGCTTCCCAACTTGACTGTGCCCTGTCTCCTTCCCTTGCCGGTGCTGATGCTGCAAACACAAAGAGAAATAAGGTAATTGTAGAAAAGTAGCACCTTTATGGCATAATTACCCCCACTTTTTGCCTAATGTCAATATGTTTAGACTTCACTACACTGAGTTCCTGCTAACCAGCACCCCAGGGACAGTGCTCTGTCCCCTAAATTTAGTTGTATGGTAACTTTTACACCCCACAATAGGCATACTGGTGCACCAATGTAAGTCCTTAGTATATGGTACTTAGGTACCCATGGCATTGGTACACCAGGAGTCCCCCATGGGCTGCAGCATGTATTGTGCCACCCATGGGGGCCCATGCAAACTGTGACTACAGGCCTGCGGTTGCAGCCTGCATAAAATGGTGCACACACCTTTCACTCCAGATATAAGCTTTGCCTTATACCATGATCACTGCAAGGTGCATGGTTATAAGTATGTGGGCCACCTGCATGTGCAGAGGTGCCCTTACCATCCCCAGGCCTCATTTCCTGGGCTTTGTAAGTGTGGGGAAGCCATCTTAAGGTACGTAGGGGACAGTGGTCAACATGAGTTGTCCAGCTGAACAGGAGGGTGATCACTCCTCTGTTTGTTGTGTGGTTTCATGCCAGAGCAAATTGGAATTTATTCTAGTGTTAGTTGCACAATACCATGTACTCTGGGGGTTCCCTAGGGGATCCTCCAAAGTCTGACTGTACAGCCTTGCAGGGTCAACATGCCAGCCCATGCTTCTGCCAATCCAAGACACTGTTCTGCCCTCCTGCTGCTGAGCTTAACTCAGGCAGGGGAAGGCAGAACAAAGAATTTCCTGTAAGATAGAGGTGTGGCCACCTCTTCTTCAGAAATAGGTGTCTTTAGGCTGGGGAGTGGCGCCTTTCAGCACCACCAGACTGCTTTGAAAGGCAATTTTGGTGCCCTCCTTGTATAAACTAGTTTACAACAGTGCAGGAACCCCCTGCTCCTGCTCTGGCATAAAACCACACAACAAACAGAGGAGTGACCACCCCCTGTTCAGCTCCTCCCCTAGGGAGGTGCACAGAGCTCTCTTAGGTGGGCACTTGATTCTGCCATCTTGGAAATAATATTAACAGAGGCCCCTGGGAGCACCTGACTGGTTAGTCCAGCTGGGTGATGTCCCTGAACCCCTCTGATAGGTGGGTCACTGTAGTAAGTGTCCAACTGTCTTCCTGAGTTACTTAAGGGCTCAGCTGATGGTGGGACCATAGATTTGCCTGCAAGACTTCAGGAACCATCTGCAAGTATCCTCTGAAAGACACTTCTGCAACCTGGACAACAGAACAACACTGCTGCTCTTTGCTGGATCTAGAAGCAAGACTGTGACCAGTAGGAAGGCTCCTACTGCAAATTTGGTCCAATGTTCTGCAAAGACCTCTGCAACCCCATGGTCATGCATCCTCCAGAGTCATTGGGACTCTGTCTGCCCTTAGGAAAGCAAGATGAAATCTCTCTTGGAGTGAAGGAGTCCCTCCTCTCACCAGCAGGCACCTCAATGATGATGACTGGCTTGTGGATCCTGCTGTCCCACGGACTCTTCAAGGCTCTACAACGCAGGTGGTCGTTCTGTGGCTCTCCAGAGGTCTTACCTATCTTCAGTGCAACTGGAAAGTCTGTGGTACCTCCCTGGAGTTGTTTGCCTGAAACCCCTGTGGACTGTGTCTGTTTGTCACTGCCAATGCTTGTTGGCTCTTCAATCTGAAGACCTCCTATCTCTAAGACGTCTCAGCCTTAAGCACTCTCCAACTCCAAGAACGACATCCCCTCTGCAACTCCTGTGATGTGGGCATCCCTCTTTGCTATGTTGTCGAGGCTTCCCTGTGACTGCCTGCGCCTGCTGCCAGAGGGTCCTGTTGGGGATCCACTGATTCCTGCTAGCTCTCCTGTGTGCTGAGGGCTGGCCCTGTCCTACCTGCCAAGTTTGGGTCACCTGGACCTTGCTGTTCTCCACAAACCCGCACATTCTGTGCAACGCTTACCTGCATTTGCCAAGGCTTGTTGGTGGTCCAGCTGACCACTGACCCCTCTGCAACTCAATGACCAGTGTGTGACAGCTCATGGGCTACTCCTAGGATCTTCTTGCATCACCTGGAATCCACAGCTGCACTTCTTCGTCCACTGTCCTACAGGAAAGCATCTCCAAGAAGGGTGGGTATTGCTCTCCTGCACTGCCTAGGCACCTCTGGGTGGTCTGGGCTCTCTCCCCTCTTTCCCTAGGTCCTCTTCTATTGGAAAACATGCCTGGGGTACCCTGACCTGGTCCATGGGTAGCAACAGCAGCTGGACAACTGAGGTTCCCTTTGACTTTAAAGGGAGGTTCCGATTCGACTTTACCCCTATGCATCTGGGCTCCCTGGTGTAGGTACTCGACTGTTCTGGATATCCACAGGTGTGGGCACTATCCAACCTCCCTTGTCCCAATGGGTTTCTTCGGGGTCCTTTGGGACGGGTCCAAAAATGCGAAAACTCCAACGGCAACTTTCCTATGTTAGCCTATGGATATTGACCTGAGATTACTACTCTGCACACGGACACCTGGGGAATCCTATCTACTTACCTTTGGGATATTACTACTTCCCCGGTCCTAAGGTTCCTTGGGTGGTAGCGTGGTTTGGAAGTGATTTTTGCATTCAATTCTTTTAGTATATGGTTTTCCCCCCATAGGGTCCCCTGTTATTTTATGCCTTTACTTACCTGTTACTAAGTATATTTTTGTATGCCCATACCTGCAGTTAGGAGATATGCCAAAGTTAGTTCTAGAGTGTGTGTTACAATAAATCTAACATATTTTTCCAACACCGGTTTGCTTCTTTTCTGTGTGTACATCACTTGACTGACCTGTGTGGTATTTGCAACCGCTTTATACCCTCCAGGATAAGCCTTAGCTGGTCTCCACAGCTACTCCTATGAGAGCTCTGGGTATCTAGAACCTACTACACTATCACTAATGGTTGCCTGGACTTCGTACAGGGTGTCTCACCTATAGGTTACACCATATACTTAACCAGCCTCCTAGTCATCACATGTCCATGATCACACTTGAACAAAAGCTCTGATTAGCAAATATTACCATGATGTCAAGTAGGCTCCAGCAACAAACTCCACCTAGGTGTCCCATACATGTGCCATACCATATGCATGTATGCCATCTGAACTGTCAACAGGAAATTCAGGATCTCAGACAACTACAATTGCATGGCTGAAGTTGGGCAATCAAAGTGACCATTGAACTACAAGGAGACCCCATCAACCTCAATGCTTTGCAGACCTCAGTTACATGTTGTCATACAATAGTAGGCCGATGACAACTGCATTCCCAGAGATACCACACAAGGTCATGCACACATCTATTTGTCACATACATAATGAGCCAACAATAAGAAATGATGCTCCAAAAAGACTGCCATGTTGCTGACAAACGTACAATAACCTATAGAAGGTGAAATGGAAATACTCATGTCACACTGGAAGCAGTTCCACAAGGTACACTTCATCAAGTGATAGGTGTCCCAATGGAGTCATTGAGGTAGTACTAATGTTGCGCAGGTAGGCCACACATGTGGCATGGAAATGGACACTGTAGACATCATGGGGCAGATGTACGAAGCTTTTTGCATGACGCAAACAGCGAAATTTGCTGTTTGCGCCATGCAAAAAGCACATTGCGATGCTCATTCCCATTTTGCGAGTTGGTAACCTGGTTACCGACTCGCAAAATGGGAATGCGACTTGCATATAGGAAGGGGTGTTCCCCTTCCTATTTGCGATTTGCATCGCAATTCTTAGTTAGCACCTATTTCAAATGGGTGCTAACCCATTCGCAAAAGGGAAGGGGGCCCCATGGGACCCCTTCCCCTTTGTGAATGGCCCTGAAAACAATTTTTCAGAGCAGGCAGTGGTCCTACTGCCTGCTCTGAGAAAATGAAACACAAACGTTTCAATTTTTCGTTTGTGTGGCAACTCGTTTTCCTTTAAGTATCTGATTGGCAAATTCCAAAGAATGTTTGAGCTGTTCAATGTTTACTAGGCTTTGCGAACTTCTATCGCAGGTTCATAGATCATTTCTCACAGACAGTGGCACCAATCACCAAGCTATTACGAAAGAAAGAACCATTTGAATGGTCCCCAGAAGCTGACAAAGCTTTTTCCACCTTTAAGGAAGCTTTCTCCACTGCCCCAGTCTTGACTCACCCAGACACAGATCGTCTGTTCATAGTGGAAGCAGATGCTTCAGATGTGGCAATTGGCTCAGTGCTATCACAACGCAGTAAAGATACTGGTCAGCTACACCCCATAGCCTACATGTCTCGAAAACTAAACAAAGCTGAACGAAACTATGTCATCGCTGAGAAAGAGCTCTTAGCAATCCGTGATGCCTTCAAAGAGTGGAGATACTATTTGCTAGGTGCCAAGTACCCTATCACAGTATACACAGATCATCGCAATCTTCAGTTCATGAGCTCAGCTAGACTTTTGACTCCTCGCCAATTGCGTTGGATGTTGTTTTTTGCTGAGTTTGATTTTGTGGTAACCTTCCGTCCCGGTAAAGACAATCGTAAAGCGGATGCCTTATCCAGACAAGATTCCACCATGTTACCCGCAATCCAGTCTCCACAAGCTATCATTGCCCCAGACAAAATTCTCTGTATCATCAAAACTGAAGACTTTTTTGAAGAGATTTGTAACTCTTTCACTATTGAGAAATGGCAAAACTGGGCTCAAGAAGATCCCAAAAGATCAATCAAACAAGGCCTACCTTTTCATGGTACATGTTTATTTGTTCCAACTACCAAGTTATGCAAACTAGTGTTTCACTGGTTACATGTTATACCTACGGCAGGTCATCCAGGTATTCCTAAGACTCTTGAACTGATACAACAATACTTTCGGTGGCCTACTTCGACAAAAGACGTCAAAAAAATGGTAGATAATTGCGACGTTTGTGCTTGTATCAAGACAAGTCACTCAAAACCAAAAGGGTTGTTACATCCTCTCCCAACTCCACTCTGTCCTTGGGAAAACACATTAGACTTTATTACAGGACTGCCAGTTGTTCAATCTCACTCAGTAATCCTGGTGGTAGTATATAGTCTCACTAAGTATGCACATTTCATTGCTTGCAGGAAATTGCCTACCTCCAGTGAATTGGCAACAATACTTTTAAATCAAGTGGTCCGTTATCATGGATGACCAAAAGTGATCCTCTCCGATCGAGGTTCTCAATTTGCCTCTAACTTCTGGAAGATGTGGTGCAAAACACTACAAGTTACATCTACACTATCTACTAGTCATCATCCTCAAACAGATGGCTAAACTGAGAGACTCAATCAGACATTGAAACAATATCTACGTGCTTACGCTGAGAAAGCACTTCATTCCTGGAAATCAATGCTCTGGTTAGCCGAACTAGCCTACAATAACTCGTATCATACTTCCACTGGTGCAACGCCTTTTTTTGGCCTATTTTGCTATCATCCTGTTACTTTGCCAATCACAATTCCACAAGAAAGTTCACTTACACCAGCGGTGTCTGAAACAATACGACAACTCCATCAAACCCAAAAACAAATCCATAAACACCTAGAGAAAGCAAAACAAATGTTTAAAAAATATTACAACAAAAAACATTGTAAAGGACCACAATATAAGCCAGGAGACAGAATGTGCCTTTCCACACTCCATATTGAGTTCAAGAACAAATATATGTTTAATCCCAAATATATAGGTCCTTACACAGTCATTCAGCAGATCAATCCAGTAACATATTAGCTGCAGTTACCAAAGTCACTACGTATTCATCCAGTATTTCATACTTCTCTCCTGAAAAGAGCAATCCAAAAGACTCGCTCACAACCAGCTCCAGTTCTAGTACAGGGAGAATTGGAATATGAAGTAAAACAGGTTTTGGATTCAAAATTTAAAGGTCGTAATCTCTGGTATCTAATCTCTTGGAAAGGTTACAGTCCCGAAGACAATTCATGGGTCGCTGCATCTGATATTCATGCTCCATGACTAGTGTGAAGTTTCCATTGCCTAAACCCAGACAAACCTGGCCCTAGAGCGCATTCTGGAAGGGGGAGTACTGTCAACATCAGGACAGTGCGCGCTCTACGGGCAACGTAATGCAATAAACTGACTCTTGTGAAATGTAATAATTCATGCATTATGTAATAATGCAGCATGTTAACCTTTTGCATTGCAGAGATTCACGTTAAAACATCATTAATACTGTTTACTATGTATTGCTCATTTTCAAGGCTTTCCTGCAGTATTACAAGGTGTGGTTAGGGTGTGGTCCCTATTCTAAGGCTTTCTAGAATCCCTCCCTGCAGCCTGGCTGGGTGTGGCACGTGGGCGGGGCCTGGGTCTTTTTGAGGGACCCAGCCCAGCTCCACGTGCTCACTGTTCAGAGGTACCGGTGCAGAGCAGCAGCATTTTCCTGTGCTCCTGTTCCGAAGGCCTACCTAGGATTTCCAGGCCCTGGCTTAATTTCCTTGGTGATCTTCAAGCAGGGCGGTAAGCCGGAGGTCGGGTTAGGCCTCCGACTGTTTTCAGAAATACTCGAGTTTTGGGCCTTTTGGTTACATCGCGTTTGCAATGGTTTTCTTGGCATTTAACTCCTGCAGTTTGGATCGGCAGTGTGCACGATCGTATCTTGTCATCTAACTCTTGATGGCAACAGTGTGCACAATTCATTCTTGGCATTTAACTTGCACAGTTCAGATCAGCAGAGTACGCAATCGTATTTTGCCATTTAAGCCTTGATGGTTGAATCGGCAACAGTGTGCACGATTCCTTCTTGGCCTTTAACTTTCACAGTTCGGATCGGCACAGTGCAAAATCGTATTTTGGCATTTAAACGTTGATGGTTGAATCAGCAGCAGTGTGTGCAATTCATTCTTGGCCTATAACTTTCCCAGTTCGGATCAGCAGAGTGCGCGATCATATCCTGGCATTTAAATCTTGGTGGTTGAATCGGCAGCAGTGTGCGCGATTCATTCTTGGCATTTAACTTTCACAGTTCGGATCGGCAAAGTGCGCGATCATATTCTGGCATTTAAACCTTGATGGTTGAATCGGCAGCAGTGTGTGCAATTCATTCTTGGCCTTTAACTCTCACATTTCAGATCGGCAGAGTGCGCGATCGTATCCTGACATTTAAACTTTGGTGGTTGAATCGGCAGCAGTGTGCACGATTTATTCTTGGCATTAGACTTCCACAGTTCGGATCGGCAGAGTGCGCAATCATATTTTGACATTTGAATCCTGATGGTTGAATCAATGACATAATGTGAAAGTCATTCTTGGCATTTAACCCTTGTGTTTCAGATCGGCAGAAAGCGCGATCATTTCTAGACATTGAAATCTTGATGCACATTTTTGATATTTAAAGTGTATAATAATTCTTAAGCAATTGCATCTTGAAGATTTAGACAAAGTGCATCCTTGCAATCAATGTGTTCAATGATTACTTGTATAGAGTGTCTTTGCAGAGTCATTCATAAACCTAATGCAGATTATTCTTGAAAACTAGTATGTTTATCAATCACTGTTATTAAGAAGTTTCTATTCAAAGAAATAACTTGATTTAGTTCAAGGTTCTGAGCCTCAGACTGTATTCAAAAGAAACTCTCATATGGATGTTTGCATAATCCTTATTTATTTTCCAGGTACTCAGAGCTAATAAGTTTATGATGAATGAAAACTCTTGATAATTCATGTTATCAGTCCATAGCTATCCTGAACAAAGTTTATGAACGTCAAAGTGCATAATCTGATTATTGTGTTCTTAACTTTTCCTTCCACAGGTCTCCTTCCACGCTGTTCCCAACCTAAACCCCTTCCCCCACTTGGCCATTCTTTAACTCTGTGCTTTAATGGCTAGTAGAGTTTGGAGCTGCCAAGAGGTGGACATATTGGGAACAGGCGGAAACCTCGAGGATCCGGACTCCCTGACAGATGCCACACAGACTGCAACAACAGGCACATGAGTAATCTAACTGACACACACTGGCACATTCTAGGATATGAGGAGGGGAAGGATGGTGAAGTACAGAGAAAATTGTGCACATGAGGTACTTACCTGCTCCTCTGGTGAGGGGTAGGACCTCAGTCACATGCATCTCCAGCTTCTCTGGTGAGAAGGCAGGAGCCCTGTCACCGGCTGGACAAGGCATTATTGCTCCCAGAGGTGGCATACAGCAGCTCAGTGCATGGAGGTGTTGCTGGCAACAGTGTCAAGAGTCAAGTGAGTGACTCTGCAGAACAAGAAGATGGTGGTCACGTCCACCACGTATGCAGTTGTCACCACCAGCGGACACAGCCCTTGGTCTGTGACTGCCACTGACAACATTAGCCTATGGCTGTGTCCACCGCGGTTGCAACAACGTACCACCATGATGACTTCCGCAGGCAGTCGCAGACGGTTCCTAATGTCCGGTGGAGTAGGTCATGCAGCCACCATTTTGGTGGTCTAAAATGCTGTACTGGGCATTACAAACTGCGTCACACATGCAAAAAGTTTTTTGGGCCTCACAAACATCCTTATCCTGTCTTGTCATGTAGGTCCTAGTACTCAAACACCATTGCAGTATTTTGGAGGGAACGGATGGCATTTAACAGTTGTGCGCAGTCCACCACTGCCGATGGTCATTATAGTGGTCGGGATATCCAGTCACTTTTCAAGGAGCTATTGTGTTGCACATCTTTGAGTTTTGTCCATATACATTTTTGGAAAACCATGGGGGTCACATGTGACCCTTGTGTTACTTGCAGCTGTGATGTGTACTGGTTGCTATGTCTATCCATTCAGAAATTCCTTGTCACATAATATTATTGACATGCATCATGTACATTGCTGTGGACACACTTACTAATGTTACAAATCATGTCTTGTTATACAGAGGTACCAAGGGAGAGTGAGGATGCAACAACCTTCTGTCTACCATCCCCTTCCAGACCTTCAGACCATGGAGGAAAGCCACATAATAACATGTACAAGTCATGTCAGTATTGCACTTCCTAGCCACATGGTCCTCCCAACATACAGTTGCCCTGTCTACTGGCATGTCCCAACCTATGTTCAGTCTGGTGTTGAAGAATGTCCTCTCAGCAATATTGAAACACCTTAACATCTATATCTGGTTTACCTGACATGAGAATTTAGCCCATGTGAAGGCTGTCTTTTATGGTTTTGCATGCATACCACAGGTGGTGGGGACCATTGATGGCACATATGTTGGCTTAGTCCACCAGCAGGCCAATGAGCAAGTGTATTGCAACAGAAAAAAATTCCATTCCATCAACGTACAAGTTGTCTGTTTAGTGGGTCTCTACATTTCACATGTCTGTCCGTTATACGGGGTTAGTCAATGATTCCTTCATAATGCAGAGCAGCACCATACCCAGCTGATGTACCTACTGTACCCAGAGAGGCCCTGGCTGGTTGGTACATCACATCTGTCCTGTCTGTATGTGTGCAATGTCTGGTGCTTCAATCACGAAGTGAGTGACACATTTTTGCACATATGTCCCATTACTTAACAGGAGACTCTGCATATCCAAACTGTCCTTGGTCGTTGATGTTGCTAAGGAATCCAACTATGTCAGGAGAAGTCTGCTTTAATGAGGCCCATGGAACAACACAGCAGGTAGTGGAACAGGCTTTCGGGTTACTGAAGGCCAGATTTAGATGTCTGGACAGGATTAATAGATCCCTCCTCTACTTACCCCGAACAGTGTGTCAGATCACTGTGGCATGCTGCATACTTCACCACATTGCCCTGCGGAGGAATATCCCATACATCCAGAGGAGTGTGATTCTGCAGTGCCACCGGGTGAGAATTCTGAAATGCAAAGTGAGGATGACAGTTGTGAAGACGATGAGTTGACTTGTGGGAAGATGTCAACAGCTACATTTCATGAGTAAAAGTATGCCATGTGATGTAATGAATGTGACTGTTCAATGAACTATAGTTGTGAAAATGTGTGGAGTTGAGTGTTTTAGCAACAACTAGGTAGCTGATACCTTGCAATACTCAGCCATAGGCTGCTTTAAGAGTTACTCTTTGACATATCCCCATCTTGATGATGTTCCTTTGTTTGTGTCAGTTTCCTTGTAATTACATTTCCAGTTGCTTGCTATGTGAGATGTGCAATAGGTTATTTTTAAGCCTTTACTCCTTGTTTTGTCTTTATACAGGTACCTGCACCATGACATTCAGATTTGTGACACTGGCAGGTATGCAATGCTATTCTGACATATAAAATGGACATGGATTGTTCCAGGTAATGTAGGTCACAGATTTGGGGTGTATGAGACGTGTGTCTAGGCAGCTTGCACAGTATTTGGGTGGAAGGTCAGAAGTGCATGTTGAACTTGTGTTTTGTGTTTGGCTGATTGCATCATGTGTGTCATCATGTGGGCATGACATATGCAATCATTGATTGCAAGCAAGTCATTCACCCTTCACATTGGCTAAACAATATTTTTGTGTGACTTGTATGGAGCTGTATATGACACTGCCTGTGCTACAACACTGATATATGTTTGTGTCACACCACCAGATGCATGGTTATTGAATTATGATGGGCCAGTGATCAGCGACTGTTGTACTGCCATCTGTCTGTATCTTGGATTATTTGATGTTGGATTACTTTGATGTGGTATGTGATAGGACTCAAGCTGCTGACATCATCCACTTTAATGTTTGCCTATTATGCAGGACAATGTCTGACAAATCCCTCCCTTCCATGGTCTGGGAAGGTTGTGCCCTGGAAGATGTACTTAGACCTAGTATGAGTCACACATTCTGATGTCAAAAAGGCCCAGACATATGGACAGCATCTGTGCTGTACACTGAAATAAAATTTTTGGTGTGACCAGACACTTGCACGTGTGTGTTTGTGTGTAATGGGTGTAATCCTGAGAAGGGTACTGTATACCTGTAACATATCCCTTTTTGCACAAGTAAGCTATATCTTCATCATATGTTTCACATGGTCTTACATATTTACATGGCAAAATGCAGAAATTATGCCAGCAGACAATGAGTTTGTGATGGGTGAATTTATTACAGTGCTGATGCAGTGAAAAACAATTTGACAGAAAAGAAGAAAAATAATAAAGTGAAGGTGTCAGTCATGTTGAATGAAAAAATTAGAGTAGATGCCACACCATTGGGAGTCCAAAGTCCAGAGTACTCCTCCTATTGGAACTAGTAGGTCGATCAGGATCAGACAACAGAGTGAATGTGTGGCACACAAAGGATTTCCTTTAGGAAGAATTCACTTACTGGCAATGGTGGGAGTCTTGCCATCTGCACCTCCTGTATTAGTTGGCAGATGTACCTGCTTGCATTGGTGGGAGGGATCTGCTGCTATATAGGCAGGGGTATATGGGGCTTGTTCCTCTGGCAGGGCCTCCCTTCCAGTGGCTAACACCAAGGAAGAAGGGCCTGGTGTTGAGGTGCCAAAGGAAAGGAGCAGAGTTGTGTCTTGCAGAGCCCTGCTCAAGGTGGTGTTAATGTCCATCATCACCCCTGTTAGAGAGGCCATTTTGGTATTGTGAGCCCCCCACTGTTCACACACATCCCTATGGATGTCCCACGGTAGTTGCTTGATTTCTCAGAGTTCGATCAAGACCTGGCCATCATGCCTTTGGACTCCTGATAGACTCACAAGACCTAGCTGATTGTGTCCTGGCCAGGAGCAGCCTAAGTGGCCTTACCCGACTGGCCCACAGCATCCCTCCCATGCACCCTACCCCCACACACCAATACCCTTGCAACCAGGTGACCTCTCCCACTGGGTCCTAGACCCTCATTGTCTGAAGTGTTTCACTGCAACTCAGGATCCAGGACTGGGGAGCACGAGATGGTAGACACTGTGCTAGGGACACTGGTTGGGGCAAATGGTTGCCTGTGATGTTGATGTGGCCAGAGTGAGACTCACTGTTGGAATCTGACCAGGTTGCCCAGATGGACCAGAACTGTCCTCCACGTCTAGACGTCCAGGAGTGTCTTCTTCACGGAGGGGTTCATCCAGTGGGGTAGTGGCAGTCTCTTCTGTGGCCTCTGTGTGCCCAATTGCATCTCAACCTGTTGATGTGAAAGATACAATGTTTCAGGTTGTTTTGTGACATCTACCTCCAACTATTTCATGTTACAATAAGAATAGATCTTGTACAAAGTTATTTTGCAGTCAATCGTATTGTGGCAAGTAGCCATGATATTGGTTGTTTTGACCTGACATTTGTGACGCATGACATTTTCATCTAAGCAAAGCAGCTGCTAAAATGTGCAGATCATTAGCACTTGGGAGTATGGCCTGAGAATACCATCTTGCCAACAGTGCAGGAAAAATAGTGCCTCAGCAAGATAGGACTTTGGCCAGTTTGAGGCCTGGTTAATTGGCAGACCCAGGTGTTAGTTGTATATGTGACTGGAGCCATCATGTGGTCAGCAAATTGTGAATGTGTCTGCTGCCAATATCATTCTGGTGATGCATCTTGAGGCATTTGGGGTTATTGTTTTGCACACTGGGTAAGCTGTCCTTCCTGTACTCAATAGTTTCATCTTGGGTTAGCTGATCAAGATGGAGCTAGGTGGCCAGACATATCTCAGAGTTGAGCATGATCTGTATCTTAGTCACTCCCAGGTGTGTAAGCTTCATTGAGAGTTAGTAGGCAAGGATATTTGGACATGACCACTGGCCTGGTGTTTGGAGTTACTGAAACAGTGCTTCCTGGTAGTTGCAGTCAGGTCATTCTTTATACTACACACACTTGACAAATGATATCCTCCCAGTTGGGTAAAATTCAATTGAGAGTTTATAAATAGATAGATTTGGGCAAGTGAACACTGTTTTTATGGTTGAAGTTAGAGACACAGGGCCTATTGGCCGTTGCATTCTGGTCACTCCCTTTACTTCCTACCACCATACAAACATCCTCACAGATGAGTAAACTTTGTTTGAGAGTTGAGACGCAGGGGTATTTGGGCATGAGAACACTGGACTTGTGTTTAGAGTTAGAGAGACAGAGTCTCCTGGCCTTAGCAGTCATGTCACTCACTCTACACCATACACTTGGTAAAGGTCATCCTCATAGGTGAGTACACTTCATTTGTGAGTTATCAAACTGGAGTATTTGGAGGAGAGGACACTGGGCTGGTGAGTGAAGTAATAGTGGCAGACCCTCCTGGCCTTAGCAGTCATGTTAGTCCCTCTACTACACAAATGGTATCCTCCCAGCTAAGTAAACTTACATTGAGGGTTACCAAATGGGTCTTTTGATGAAAGAACACTGTTCTATTGGTTCGAGTCAGAGAAACAGTGCCTCCTGCAAGATGTGAGTCAGGTTATTCCATCTAGTTCACACATTTTTCCAATGTTCTCCCCCCCAGGTGAGTATATTTCATTTGTGAGTTAAAAAAACAAGGGTATGTGGGCAAGTGACCACTGTGCTGGTGTTCGGAGTAACAGTAACAGAGCCTCCTGGAAGTGGCAGTCGTGCAACTCCCTGTACTATGTATAATAAACAAATATAATCCTCACAGGTGAGGACACTTCAACTTAGAGTTAACCTAGGATTGGTTGGGGAGCTTGCTACTTTCCCTAAATGTTTGGCAATACATCTCAGCCATCAGTCCAAATTTAGCAATTAAAATGGCTTTCATAGGAGTGTACTTGTTGTGGTCCCCAACCTCTAATGTCAGAAATGTGTCAATCCCAAGTGTAGGCATGAATTTCCACAGACCTGCCCCTTAGTGCTCTTCAGGAACCCCAGGTGCCTTCAGTGCCACTTCATGACCAGAAAATCATATGTCAAAGTAATCTCCCACCACTTAACTGGGCACCAAATCCTTGGGTATACGAGCCTTCTTGTGTCCAGCAAGTCCTGCATGTATGCTGCCACCACCACTGCTGGATTCAGACTGCCGCCTTAAGATCCAGCTCCTTCAGACTCAGTTCATGAGCCAAGATAAGTTTCATCTCAGCTAAGGCTCTTTCAGCCTCAGTCTGCTTTCCGGTTCTCCTCTGTCTCTATTTTTAATGTTGCCAACTACAGCAAGAATCCTTGCTCCTCCCACCTTTCCTCTACAGTCAGGCCATGACTGGAGACATTGCTTCCTGGTCGCGAGGGGGGAACAAATCCAGGGGTGTCATCCCTTAGTGCTATTGGCAGCTCCTCAGAAGAGCCCTTCTCAGGAGCCCCCACTCATCAATCCCTTGGATGTGGGATTCTGCCCAGGCCCTCAGCGCTTTTTGAAATTCTCCCTTCTTAGAAGCTCAATGGACAGGTATCCCCACACCCTTGGTACTTTGTAATCATTCAGTTTAGTCAGGTCAAACTCCCCAGCTCCACTTGTGGACGCAGCCAGAGACATGGGGCCATATTTATACTTTTTGACGCAGTTGTGCGTAAACATTTTTAACACCGGCTAACGCCATTCTAAAGCGCGATGCGGGCGCCTTATTTATTGAATGACGTTAGCCGGCGCAGCTGACTGGTGTGCGTAAAAAAAAATGACCCACACCAGGCAGCGCCGGCGTAGGGGAAAATGGAGCTTGGGCGTCAAAAAATGGGGCAAGTCAGGTCTGAGGCAAAATATTGGCCTCAACCCGATTTGCGCCATTTTTTTTTACTCCCAACCCCCATTGAAATGACTCCTGTCTTAGCACAGGCAGGAGTCATGCCCCCTTGCCCAATGGCCATGCCCAGGGGACTTATGTCCCCTGGGCATGTTCATTGGGCATAGTGGCATGTAGGGGGGCACAAATCAGGCCCCCCTATGCCACAAAAAAAAGAAAAAATACTTACCTGAACTTACCTTAAGTTCCCTGGGATGGGTCCCTCCATCCTTGGGCGTCCTCCTGGGGTGGGTAAGGGTGGCAGGGGGTGTCCCTGGGGACATGGGAGGGCACCTCTGGGCTCCTTCCGAGCCCACAGGTCCCTTAATGCCTGCCCTGACCAGGCGTTAAAAAATGACGCAAAAGCGTCTGGACGTCATTTTTTCAGGCCCGCCCACTCCCGTGCGTCATTTTTGCACGGGAGTATAAATAAGGCGCACATGCCTTAGAGCCATTTTTTAGAAGGGAACGCCTACCTTGCATATCATTAACGCAAGGTAGGTGTCCACGCTAAAAAATGACGCAAACTCCAAGATCTTTGGCGCTAGACGGGTCTAACGCCAAAGTATAAATATGGAGTTAGCTTTGCGTCGGATTTGCGTCCAAAAAAACGACGCAAATCCGGCGCAAACAGAGTATAAATATGCCCCATGATGTATAGGATTTAGAAAAAAATGCAAAGCAGGGAAATTTGCAGAAAAACAAAACAAATCAAACTGACCTTTAGCTGAGGGTGGGTAGTGTACACATAGCTATTGTATGGCACTATAGAAACACAAGTCCTATCCCATTGCTGCAACCAATGTTATAAATTGGGTCTCTAGTTGGCAGCAGTATACATCCTTGTCCAAGTAGGGACCAGAATCTTAGTCAGGAGAAGTCACGACACAACACAATTTATCCTGTGTTCACCCTCTGGTAGCTTGGCTCAGAGCAGACAGGCTCAACTCAGAAGGCAATGTGTATAGACTATGTGCAATAACTCATACAGTAACACACTTAAATAACCACACAAATACTCCACACAGGTTTAGAAAAATAGATAATTTTTATCTGAATAAAATGAGGAAATAACATTAAAATTCCAATGTACACAAGCAAAGTTATGAATTTTTAAAGATGAAATCCTACTAAAGTGCTTAGAAACAGAGTAGCTCCAACTGGAGCTGTCACAACGTCGATAACAGAGTCGTACCCAATAATCCAACACCACGAGTGCTAGTCACGAAGTCAAAATGACCCCCAGGCACAGTACCTTTCGAAAACGAAGAACCAAAGATGTTGCACGGAGTCGTGGAGGTGATGCGTTACTGGAGCCGGTGCGGCGTCAGTCCCTTACTGCATCTGGGGAGGAGAGGTGTTGGTTCCGCTCTGTGAGACAGGGGGAAGCAAGGCATTGGTTCTGCCCCATTGCAGGGAGAGCTGGTGCAGGTCTGTGGCAATTGATCCATTCGGTCAAGATGCTATGTGTTGACGTCATAGTGTAGAGATCACACTGTGGGATGTCAGTGGCTTTGCATCGATGTCAGACTTGTGTTGCAGGCCACGGTTGTTGCATGCAGCAATGACCACAGAGCTGGAGCAGGCAGAGGTGTGGCATCGGGCAGCAGCCTCTGTGCTGGAGTTGTGAAGTCGGTCCTGGAGTCGCCAAAGTCAGAAAACTAGCTAGAAGTTAGTAGATGAAGTCTTTATTGGCCCTGAGACAATGAAACAGGAGGCAAGCTCAATCTAATCCCTGGGCGAGCACTTTTGGGGAAGGCAGAGTCCTTCCAGCAAAGTCAAATCCCAGTAGGCAGCAGGGCAACAAGCAGGGCAGCAGTCCTTTCAGCAAAGCAGTCCAGATGAGTCCTTTGGGCAGCCAGGCAGTTCCTCTGACAGAGTTCAGGTGTCTGATTTGGTGGGGTCAGCTTGACTGCAGCCTCCTCCCTGCAACTTTGGCAGTCGGCTGGTCTGACCGTCAAAGTCATAATGAGGCCAAGTCTAAGTTTACCTTTGTGAATCAGGCCCCATGTGTTTTATGTCATTTCTCTACTTACTTCTGTGTTGCTTGTTTGGATGTCACCACGTGTGTTCTTGTTGTTTTTTACTGTAAAATGTGTCACATATTGTTACAAGAATGCATGCCATGCTCAAATATATTGCTAAATGATACTTCACATTTTTTTGTATTTACGCATACTTGTGTAATTTTCCTAAAATTGCACATAACTACCTAAAAGCAAAATACGCGAACTTCACAAATATCCATAATACAGTATCCTGGATGTTTAAAAACTGAAAGTCAAAAGCCTTTAGGATGATGAATGAATAGCTACCCAATGGTTTCTCAGATGCTCAAGTTAGAATGGAAATGTAACTGTCCCAGTGTCCTCTTCCAATTTTAACTTTGTAGATTAAGTGGTGCTGCCTTTTTTGCAGTTTTATAGCGAAAACCTGACCTGAAGGCATTAGAGTACTTTACAAAAGAACCGGATTAACAACAAATGTATTTTTATTTTTTGCATTTTTGAGGTACAGGGTAATTACGCGATTTGCCCAGAATAACTGGATGGTGACCTGAGACAGAGATTCAAGCCTTGCCCCTCTGTTTAAAACTCAGCAGCTCAGGGCTTTGAGACAAAGTTGTCTCCCTTTTCCTTGAATCCCGCAACCATTACATTGTAAATGTATGTCAACCAATGGCTTCTTTAATAACCGTGGGAGGCTAACAAGCACTGTATTAAGGGATGTGTGCATTTTTTAAGTCAGATTAGTCACTGAGTGCAAAGACGAGTGCAAGGTGCCTTGCATTAGCTTCTATTACAGTGGATACTTAAGGAGCAGACATAAGCAAGCCACTAAATTGGTTAATCAAGCCAACGCAATGCAACTTGGCTGAACTACAGCAATGTCCCCCACATATTAGATTCATATTGCAGACACTGTGGTGCCAGAAGGTACTTCTTACAGGAACTGCACAGACGCATTAATTGTTGAATTACTCTGATAAGGTCAGTTTGTATCTGTTCTCTCAGTTTAGCCGAATGGAATGATATCCTTTACTGAAACTGTTGCAAGTGTTGCAGAGTGCAGTCACAAGGTCAGCCTGAGTGTATGATCTCTCTTTAACTGACTGATAACTTACTGGGTAGCAATTCTGAACAACGCAAGGGCCAGGGAGTACTGTCACCATGTCAGAATCTGTCTGAGTGCTCAATGTGGTTAACAATAATACCATTTGTATGTTTTTAAAGCAAAAAAAGAAAACGTGGTGGTTTCTGTAGTACGTACCTTTAAGTTTTGCAAAACGAGCCAACTGCATGAAAACATTAGACGTTTATCATGGTCATCTCATAAACTGTCAGGATATTTTGCCGGTCATATATCATTACTTCACAGGCATGATGTATAGGGTTGCCATTTTAATAATCTACCGGGCAAGTTTCCATGGGTATTGAGGCTTCAACAGGAAAATACACAGATTGTCTGACCATATGTCTCTCTTAAAAAAAAAAACCTATTTCTTTCCAAGGCAAAGGGCCTTTTAATCCCTTCGCTGCCAGGCCTTTTCCCCCTCAGGTGTCAAGCATTTTTTGGACTGTTTGGGGCAGTTTGCGCTTAGGCCCTCATAAATGTTTGTCCACATAAGCTACCCACGCCAAATTTATGTCCTTTTTTTCCAACATCCTAGGAATTCTAGAGGTACCCAGACTCCGTGGGCTCCCCTGAAGGAGACCAAGAAATTAGCCAAAGAACAGCAAAAAATTAGATTTTTTCAAAAACATGGGAAAAAGGACTGCAGAAGAAGGCTTGTGGTTTTTTCCCTGAAAATGGCATCAACAAAGGGTTTGTGGTGCTAAAATCCCAATCTTCCCAGCTTTCAGGAACAGGCAGACGTTAATCAGAAAACCCCATTTTCCAACAGAAGTTCGACATTTTACTGGGACATGCCCCATTTTTACTATTTTTTGTGCGTTCAGCCTCCTTCCAGTTAGTGACAGAAATGAGTGGGAAACCAATGCTGGATCCCAGAAAGCTAAACAATTCCAAAAAGTAGAGAAATGTCTGAATTCAGAAAGGGGTAATTTGTGCAGATCCTACACAGTTTTCCTACAGACAATAACAGCTGAAATAAATAAAATATTGAAATTGAGGTTAAAAAACTGCCATTTCTCTCCACGTTTTACTCTGTAGCCTTTTCTTGCAATGTCAGATTTTTTAAAGCAATATACTGTTACGTCTGCTGGACTCTTCTGGTTGCTGGGATATATAGGGCTTGTAGGTTCATCAAGAGCCTTAGGTTCCCTAAGCCAATAAATGAGCTGCACCTTGCACTGGGTTTTCGTTGTATACCGGGTATAAAGCAATTCATTTGGTGAAATATAAAGAGTGAAAAATAGGTGTTAGACTTTTCATCCTTGGCGTGGTCTCCCTTAATTTTTTGCCTCTGTTCACCAGGTTGTTGATATATGCTGGACTCTGATTTTACTGTTTTTTGTTACTCTGGGCCCTTTACCACTGCTAACCAGTGCTAAAGTGCAAGTGCTCCTTTACAAAATGTGTATGTAATTGGCTTATCCATGATTGACATATTTGATTTATTAGTAAGTCCCAAGTACAGTGCACTAGGTGTGTCCAGGGCCTGTAAATCAAATGCTGCTAGTGGACCTGCAGCACTAATTGTGCTACCCACATAAGTAGCTCTGTAATCATGTCTCAGACCTACCACTGCAATATCTGTGTGTGCAGTTGTAACTGTAAATTCGACTTGGCAAGTGTAGCTACTTGCCAGACCTAAACCTTCCTTTTACTTACATGTCAGACACCCCTAAGGCAGGCCCTAGGTAGCCCCAAGGGCAGGGTGCAGTGTATGGTTAAGGTAGGACATATAGGGGGTCATTCTGACCTCGGCGGTAAAAGGCTCTTACCGCCGGTCAGAAGTCCGCCATTCTACCGCCGCGGCCGCGGCAAACCGCCACGGTCATTCTGACCCACAACTTCCAAACCGCCAAAAACCCGACATCCACGGAAGGCCGCCTCATCAGTGGTCAGAGATAAACTGGAGATGACCAAACCTCCACCGTCACGCCAACACGCCCATGCCATTACGACCCACGAATCCACGCAGCGGTCTTTCAACCGCGGTATTCCATTGGCGGTACACACCGCCGCGGTCAAAATACACACACCTTTACAAAACACAGCCACATTGGACAATTCGAAATACACACACCTGATACACATACACACACCACACCCACACACCCACATCACCCACAAACCCCCACTACTAGAAATTCGGAGAGAAGGCAAGAGAGAGAGAGAGAGAGAGAGAGAGAGCACAGCTATCGCAAACCCCAACACACAGAGGAACACAACATCATCACCCACACCACATCCACGCACAAAACACCACACACCACCACACACTCATCACCACAAACACCACCCCACACCACCCCATAGCACCCCAAAGACACCCCAGGTTCTCGGACCAAGAACTCAGGGTAATGGTGGAGGAAATAATCAGGGTAGAGCCCCAGCTATTCGGCACACAGGTGCAGCACACCACAATAGCCAGGAAGGCGGAGCTATGGCAAAGGATCATCGACAGGGTCAACGCTGTGGGACAGCATCCCAGAAACCGGGAAGACATCCGAAAGCGGTGGAACGACCTACGGGGGAAGGTGCGGTCGATGGTGTCAAGACACAACATTGCTGTGCAGAAGACTGGTGGCGGACCCCCACCCACTCCACCCGGATTCACATCATGGGAGCAAGAGGTCTTGAACATCCTGCATCCTGCGGGCCTCGCTGGAGTAGGCGGAGGAATGGACTCTGGTAAGTCTAATCCCAAATACTTCACCCCCCCAACCACCAGCATGCCAACCCGCACCCCCACCCTCACCCCCAACCCCCCAGCACACTTCCACCCTGCCAATGTCTCACCAGCACAACCCACCCAACACAACACCAATCCCTGAATGCCAACACAAACCATGGACACCCATCACCCAAGCATGACCACTGCAGATACCCAACCCCCCCCCCCAAACCACCCTCACAACTCCTCCCACAAGGGAATGCCAGCACTGGGGGACAAGGGCACCCACAAATCGCACGCCATGGCACACACAGAAGCAATAACCATACTCTTTTACCCCTGCAGGGCCCGAACGCCAACACACCGGCCAGGAGGGTCCAGATTTGTCCATCCCGCCCCCAGAACAGGCCCCCAGTGATGACAGCGGCTCTGTCGACCTGGAACCTGATGACCAGCCCGGACCATCGGGGACCTCTGGACAGTCGGTTCCCCACACACAGACACAGGCCGCAGCAGACCCAACCCCCTCTGGGAATACCAGCACAGCTCCCACCCAGCGGGCCCATGCCACTGTCTCCAGGACGCGTCAATCAGCGGTGTGTCCGCCACTACAGGGCACCCAGGCTGACCCACCACCCCAACAACAACAGGGACCTGGGGGCAGTGGTAGTGGGCACACCGTCCAGGGGACAGAGGCCCGGGGAAACAGGGCAACTGGGAGGGCTGCTGTGCCAGAGGGGGTTGACCGGCCCAGGGAACCCACTCTCCAAGAGGCCCTCACCACCATCATGGGAGCATACCACCGCTCCCAGGAGACGATGGCGACGGTACTGGCCAGGTTCCAGGAGATCCAGGCACAGCAGGAGGAACGGTACATGGGGTTCAGAGACGAACTCCGGCACATCGGGACCGCAATGGGGACCATCGTCCTGGCCCTCAACCAGATAGTAACCACATTGCGGGACCATGTGGCACCCCAAAGGGCCCCTGTCACCAGCCCGGACGACGAACAGCCTACCACCTCCGCCGGCGCAAGTGGACAGGAGGCCCCCACACCCCGACAGGCCACCAGAACCCCACCTCCTGCTGAAGATCAACCACCCCGCAAGCGGAACCTGAGATCACACAAGAAGACAGAGTAGGATGCCAAGACCCCCGCCAGCCTAAGATACCCCCTGATGTCATCCCACTGTCCCACATTGTCACTCTGTCCAACCTTGAACTGCCCCTGCTCCATCCTTCCACAGGCATATAGACATTGCACCTGTGCTACTGAGAACTGGACTCTGCCTTGGACATTACTCCACCCCCACCCATCACCGTTTTACTATTACGGACCTATACGCAGCACTTAAAATAAATCACCAATTGCACTTCATATGTCAGGAGTCTGCTTGTATTCTTTACAAATGTATTACACATAACGGTGCAATAATGTTCATTTACATCATGATGACAACATACCAGTGTCAATAAGCATTAGTCCATGGGCAAACAAAGCAGAAGTCACGCTGTGGGTCATACAGCTCTGAAAAGGGAAGGGAAAGTCAAAATTCAGTGAAAAGGAACTGGGGGGAAACACAGAAAGTAGAGATGCAGGAGACCAGAAGTAAATGTAAAATGGCGTGGGTGATTCTTACCTGGGTGCTACTGAAAATACTGTTGTATAACTGTGTCCCTGTTGTCCGTGTCGTCCCCGTCGTCTTCCTCCTCTTCACTCTCCACAGGCTCCACAGCTGCTACAACACCACCATCTGGACCATCCTCCTGCAGGAAAGGTACCTGGCGTCGCAAAGCCAGGTTGTGAATCATACAGCAGGCCACGATGATATGACACACCTTCTTTGGTGAGTACATGAGGGATCCCCCTGCATATGCAGGCACCTAAACCTGGCCTTCAGGACCCCGAGGGTCCGTTCTATAATCCTCCTAGTTCGCCCATGGGCCTCATTGTACCGTTCCTCTGCCCTGGTCCGGGGATTCCTCACTGGGGTCAATAGTCAAGGCAGGTTGGGGTAACCAGAGTCACCTATTAGCCACACACGGTGTCTCTGTAGCTGTTCCATCACATAAGGGATGCTGCTATTTCGCATGACATACGCGTCATGCACTGACCCAGGGAACTTGGCATTTAGATGGGAGATGTACTGGTCAGCCAAACAGACCACCTGGACATTCATCGAATGGTAACTTTTTCTATTTCTGTACACCTGCTCATTGTCTTTTGGGGGTACTAAAGCCACATGGGTCCCATCAATGGCACCAATGATGTTGGGGATATGTCCAAGGGCATAGAAATCACCCTTCACAGTGGCCAAATCACCCTCCTCAGGGAAAACAATGTATCTCCGCATGTACTTCATCAGGGCAGACAACACTCTGGACAAAACCATAGAAAACATAGGCTGAGACATCCCTGATGACATGGCCACTGTTGTCTGAAAAGACCCACTTGCCAAAAAATGGAGTACTGACAGCACCTGCACCAGAGGGGGAATCCCTGTGGGTTGGCGGATGGGGGACATCAGGTCTGGCTCCAGCTGGGCACACAGTTCATGTATAGTGGCTCTGTCAAGTCGGTATCGAAGTATAATATGCCGTTCTTCCATTGTCGACAGGTCCACCAGCGGTCGGTACACGGGAGGATTCATCCTTCTCCTCGCAAGTCCCAGCGGACGGTGCCTAGGAAGGACAACATGGAGCACAGAGTCAAGCAAACCTCAGGTTCGTTCCCACAGCTTGCACATTACACGATTCGCTATGCATTGAATGGCTTGTATGAGTGGCAATGCAAGGCCTTGGCCTGTGTGACGCAGTAGAAATCAGGCCATGTGAGCCCTTGAAATGGCGGCTGCCTGACCTGTGAAGTGTGACAGTGGGATGTGAGGTCACTGCGCTGGCGTGGCTCACCGTGGCGGTAGGCGGTCGAAGACCGCGGCGCAAAGCAGCATTGGTTAACATTGAACCCTATGGGTCTCAGGAGCCAATGACGATGTGCGCCGGCGGTTGCGGTACGCACCGCCGCGGTACGCACCGCCGCGGGCGTGACCGCCATTTTCTATCTGCTTAATCACTTGAGACCTGATCATCCACAGGAGAGGACCTATACTGCAAGTGCTGCTGTGACCTCGGTCTGGAAGAGACAATGGCTGCTGCGACTGGGGAAAGGGCCCCTGCCTTCACTTCAGAAGAGTTGGAGAAACTTGTGGATGGTGTCCTACCCAGTATGCGCTACTCTACGGTCCTCCAGACCAACAGGTAAGTACACTGGGTGCACGTTGAATGGGCTATGCCTGGGTTGTGTATGGTGGATGTAAGATGGTGGGGTGGGGAGCGAATGAGGAGTACAAGGCACGACAGATGAGAGCATGTGCCACATGGCATGGTTGGGGAGGGGGGGGGGATCACATCTAACATGCAGAAAAATGTTGAAATTTCCTTTCCCACCCTGTACATGCCAAATAGGTCAGCACCCATCAGAAAGTCGACATTTGGCGTGCCATCTCCAAGGAAGTCCGGGCCCTGGGGGTCCACACAAGACGGGGCACCCACTGCCGAAAGAGGTGGGAGGACATCCGCCGCGGGACCAGGAAGACCGCCGAGTCACTGCTGGGGATGGCCTCCCAACGTAAGAGGGGTGCCAGTCGTACCTTGACCCCCCTGATGTCCCGGATCCTGGCGGTGGCCTACCCCGAATTGGATGGGCGCGTGAGGACATCACAGCAGACACAAGGGGGTGAGTACCAGCACATACTGCTATCTTTACGTGCAGTGGAGGTGCCTGGGTGGGGGAGGAGGGCTGTGGGTGACATTAGGCCAGGGCGCTTTCTGTAGTGTAGTCCCCTCCTTTAGGCATGGCCCTGTGCCCCCGCCCCCCACCTCTGTAGGGTGCCAAGTACAGCAATCCATGGTCCTGCATCACCCATGTGCGCATATGTTGTCCATAGACCTGTTGGCCTAGTCACAAGTACTGAGTAGTGTACCCCGATTGCGCGGCGTAGTGCATGAGGCTCCTGTGTCTGTCCTCTCCGCCAACGGTGTTGACAATGCATGCACTCAACCTGTTTTAATTTCTCCCCCCACCCTTTTTCTTTGTCTTCTTGTGCATGTGTGCATTAGCATCATCAGGCGGAGGAGAATTGGCATCGGAGCACGAGGGAGCTGCAACTCACAAGGCCCCGGTGGGCCATGCTACAGACACCGAGGTCACCAGTGATACGGTGGGCGAGGGGAGCACCACAACGGGGACTCGTGGTGACACCAGCAACACCGACACGTCCTCGGAAGGGAGCTCCCTAGCGGTGGCGGCAACATCCGGGCCCCCAGCCTCTACAGGTACAGCCGCCACCCAGCGCACCATCTCCGCCCTCCCAGCAGCCCCTCAGCCTTCGCTCCGTGCCCGCTCGCCCAAGAAGGCGGGCATCTCCTTCGCCCCAGGCACCTCAGGCCCTGCCCCTGTTACCCCTGCTGCCCTCAGTGCGGAGGTCATTGACCTCCTACAGACCATCATTGTTGGGCAGTCTACCCTTTTGAATGCCATCCAGGGGGTAGAGAGGGAGGTGCATCGGAGCAATGCATACCTGGAGGGCATTCATTCGGGTCAGGCTGCCCATCAACGATCGTTCAATGCTCTGGCCTCAGCACTGACGGCAGCCATTGTCCCTGTTTCCAGCCTCCCTCTTCTATCTGCCTCCACCCTGTCTCTGTCTCCTGTTCCTCAGCCTATCCCATCCACACCATCAGACCAGCCTGCACACACCTCAACACCCAAGGGCAGCTCATCCAGACATAAGCACCACAGATCACACAAGCATTCACCCAAGCAACACCCAGATGCAGACATGCCAACAGTCACTACCACCCCTGCGTCCCCCACCTCCTCGTCTCCCTCCTCCCTCCCTGTGACGTCTCCACTCACACCTGCATGCACACCACCATCAGCCAGTACTTCCATCACCAGCACACCCTCCAGTACAGTCCGCACACGTGCAGTCACCACCCCCACTGCCATTTACACGTCCCCTGTGTCCTCTCCCACTGTGTCTGTCACCCCCTCTTCCAAGACACACAAACGCAGGCAGCCACCCACCCAACAGCCAACCACCTCACGACAGCCTACGTCACAAGCACCTGCACCCAAAGACAGCACACCTGACTCTCCTACAACCACATCCTCTTCCTCCACTCCCATACCCACTACACCTACCCTTTACATTGGTCCTAAAAAACTTTACCTCTCCAAACTTAGCCTCTTTGCCCCACCTGACCCACCCCCTCCATCAGCTAAGAGTCCCAAGAGCACCTCAGCCACCACCAGCCCTGCTTCAAGTGTCACCATTGTGCAGGGGTTTTGGAGTCCACCCTTTCCCAGCACAGATACATCGGCCAGCAGCAAGGGAACAGCCAGCCCCCCCCCCTGGGAAGCGGACCCGTAAAATCAGGGGCCGCCGCGAGAAGACTGACACGGCTGCCCCCAAGGAGCGAAGTCCTGGGCCCTCACCTGCCACAACATCCAGGGGAGGCAAGGGCCAGAGAGCCTCATCGAAGGAGGGCAAGGGCAGCAGGGCGGAGAAGTCAGCCAGCAGGGGCGCGGACCAGGAGGGCCCCACAAGCCCCATCCCGGGTGTGAGGGAGGACACCCATGGGCCCAGGACTCCGTCACAGAAGGGTCCAGCAACTGCACGGTCGGAGGGCGACTAAGCAGGGAGTCCTGGCCAGGTCTGGCTCCCTTGGATGACTGGACAAGCACCGCTGAAGAGGGCCCCGCCGTGCAGAAAGGCACCGCTGAAGAGGGCCCCGCCGTGCAGAAAGACACCGCTGAAGAGGGCCCCGCCGTGCAGAAAGACACCGCTGAAGAGGGCCCCGTCGTGCAGAAAGACACCGCTGAAGAGGGCCCCGCCGTGCAGAGAGGCACCGCTGAAGAGGGCCCCGCCGTGCAGAAAGACACC
The DNA here is from genome assembly GCF_031143425.1 of Pleurodeles waltl. Taxonomy (NCBI): domain Eukaryota; kingdom Metazoa; phylum Chordata; class Amphibia; order Caudata; family Salamandridae; genus Pleurodeles; species Pleurodeles waltl. Next base: position 762,794,056 of record NC_090439.1, on the reverse strand, counting down.
GCTGAAGAGGGCCCCGCCGTGCAGAAAGACACCGCTGAAGAGGGCCCCGCCGTCTCAAGCACCGCTCCGCTGGGCCCTTCCTGTCAAGCACCGCTCCGCTGGGCCCTTCCTGTCAAGCACCGCTCCGCTGGGCCCCGCCGTCTCAAGCACCGCTCCGCTGGGCCCTTCCTGTCAAGCACCGCTCCGCTGGGCCCTTCCTGTCAAGCACCGCTCTGCTGGGCCCCGCCGTCTCAAGCACCGCTCCGCTGGGCCCCGCCGTCTCAAGCACCGCTCCGCTGGGCCCCGCCGTCTCAAGCACCGCTCCGCTGGGCCCTTCCTGTCAAGCACCGCTCCGCTGGGCCCTTCCTGTCAAGCACCGCTCCGCTGGGCCCTTCCTGTCAAGCACCGCTCCGCTGGGCCCCGCCGTCTCAAGCACCGCTCCGCTGGGCCCTTCCTGTCAAGCACCGCTCCGCTGGGCCCTGCCGTCTCAAGCACCGTTCCACTGGGCCCTTCCTGTCAAGCACCGCTCCGCTGGGCCCTTCCTGTCAAGCACCGCTGGCCCATTGGCAGTCCCGGTTCTGTGTCGGGCAGGCCTTCACGACGCACTCTGCCCACCATGCCTCCTCCATGACCAGTGCTCTCTGTAATCCACCTGATGGACTGTGGCTTTGCACTCCCCAGGATGTAACAGTGGGCAATCCACCCACTGTAGAGACTTGTGAGACTGTGGCTTTGCACTCCCCAGAATGGCACGGTGGGCAACCCACCCACTGTAGAGACTTGTGAGACTGTGGCTTTGCACTCCCCAGGATGGCACGGTGGGCAACCCACCCACTGTAGAGACTTGTGAGACTGTGGCTTTGCACTCCCCAGGATGGCACGGTGGGCAACCCACCCACTGTAGAGACTTGTGAGACTGTGGCTTTGCACTCCCCAGGATGGCACAGTGGGCATGGTGGACCCTTCGTGGATCTGGCATCGTGGACTCATGTGGCTGAGGTGCCCCCCCTTTCCTTCCCCCTGAGGTGCCTGTAGTTTTGTCATCTGATGCCCCAGCAGTGTTCTCTCCAACGGACTCAGGTCTCCTGTGTGGGCTTTGCCCATGTGTTGATCCACTTTGGCCCACGGACAGTGGAAATTTAGGTGACTGTGCAGGACTTATTGCCTATGTTTATCGGTTTCGTTATTTTCTTACTTGTTTTTTTACTATTCATATTGCTATTTTACCATGACTTCAAAGAACCTCTTATATACATAAATGTTGTTTCTCACTTTAATTATGTCTTTGCATTATTACGGGGGGTTTGGGTGGTGTCACTGTGACTTGGTGCTCTGCATTGGTGTGTAGATAGTTGGGGGGGGGGTCGCATATGTGTGTGCCCGTAAGCTTTCCTCCTCCCCCCTCCCCTGTGTCGTAGGTGCAGTACTCACCGTTGTCGTCTGCGCCGGCGTTCGTACTCGTGGTAGATGAGCAGGTAGACAATAGCCGGTAGGATGTGTAATTCGGGCTCCATGCTGTCCTCCTTCCTCGTGGAGTGTGTATAGGTGAGCGTTTTCCCGTTCGTAGTCTGTTTCCGCCGTGTTTTTATCGGCGGGGCTCCCGCCCCGGAAAAGGTGCCGGATTGGTGAGTTGTGATAGGGTGGGCGGTACATTGTCTGCCGTCTGGCTGTTGGCGGTGACCGCCGAGCTGTTTGTCTGTCCCGCCGTGGCGGGCGGAGTGTTAAAGTGTCGGCCTGTGTTGGCGGTTCCCGCCAGGGTCAGAATACCTTTTTTTTGACCGCCTGCCTGTTGGCGGGTTGGCCGCCGCTTTATCACCGGCCGCCAGGGTCAGAATGACCCCCATAGTATTATGTTTTATATGTCCTGACAGTGATAATATTACTAAATTCGTTTTTCACTGTTGCAAGGGAGTAGATGGACATGTGGAGTTTGGGGTCTCTGAGCTCACAATTTAAAAATACATCTTTTAGTAAAGTTGATTTTGAGATTGTGTGTTTAAAAATGCCACTGTTAGAAAGTGAGCATTTTCTTGCTTATACCATTTCTGTGACTCTGCCTCTTTGTGGATTCCCTGTTTGGGTCAGTTTGACAGTTGGGCTGGTTACACCTCACTCTAGACAGTGACACAAAGGGAGTTGTGGTGTAGTCTGCATTTCCTGATGTGCCATCTGTGCTAGGAGGGAGGGGAGAAGTGGTCACTTACACCTGAAAGGGCTGTGCCTGTCGCCACACAATGCAGTCTCTGACCCCCTGGTGAGTGTCTGGGGCCTGGCCTGTGCAAGGCAGGATTTCACATTCAAAAGAGACTTTACTTTGAAGTAGGCCTACTTCAAAGGAGAAATTGGGTATAAGAAGGGCACCCTAAACCACAGACTTTAGATCACTTCTGGACATCAAGAGGAACCTCTGCCTGGAGAAGAGCTGAAGAGAAATGCTGCCCTGCCTGTGACTGTGCTTTGTGGAGCTATCCTGCAGTTGCTGCTTCTGCCAGAGTAAGAGGGCAAAGACTGGACTTTGTGTGCCTTCCATCTTGTGAAGAAATCTCCAAGGGCTTCATTTAGTGCTTGCGTCCTGTTGTTTGAAGTCTCAGGGACAACAAATACTTCTCTCTGCCACCACCTGGAGTCTCTGGAGAGACTCCTGCTCTGACAAGTGGTGCCCTATCCAATTCCTTGGCCCTTGAAAGGAAAGCTGGTGCAAATCCAAGGAAATCGACTTCAGACGACTTTGGACCAACGCTGCTGCTAAATCCGGTGACGCTGCCTGCAACCGACTCCGTGATCTTCACTGGAACACGACAACCTTTGCAGGCCCGACGCCGCTGCAGCCCCGCTGAAGTTCGCGACTCCGTGGTAGTCACTGCACCACGTTGTGACCGATGCCGCTCGAAGTGCGCAATTCAGTGTTTCATACAGACGCCGCGATCCCCAACTTCGCTCATCGACTTGTTTTCACTCTTCACCAAAGGTACTGTACTTGGGGGTCTACGTGACGCCATGTCTGGCGCCGCTGGTGTCGGCTTGTTGGGAACCACTCCGTCACGACGCAGTGTTAACACCTCATCAAAGCATTTTGTGTTTCTAAGCGCTAGTTTTGAGTTTAATCTTTAAAAATTCATAACTTGACTTGTGTATGTCGGATTTTTGTTGTTTTGGTCTTGTTTTGTTTGGATAAATATTTCCTATTTTTCTAAACTGGTGTTGTGTCATTTTGTAGTGGTTTCATTAAGTTACTGTGTGTGTTGGTACAGATATTTTACACCTAGCACTCTGAAGTTCACCCTACTGCGCTGCCAAGCTACGAAGGGGGTAAGCAGGGGTTAGCTGAGGGTGATTCTCTTTTACCCTGACCAGAGTGAGGGTCCTTGCTTGAACAGCGGGTAACCTGACTGTCAACCAAAGACCCCATTTCTAACAATAGGTATCAAGAAAACCTTTGTATTTCCAAAATGGGCACAAGATAAGGTGTTGAGAAGCAGTGGTTTTTACACATCTCTGAATCATGGGGTGCCCATACTAGCATGTGAATTAAAGGGCATTTCTCAAAGAGACGTCTTTTTTACACACTGTCTTACATTTGGAAGGATAAAATGTAGAAAAAGACAAGGGGCAATAGCACTCGTTTCGCTATTCTGTGTTCCCCCAAGTCTCCCAATAAAAATGGTACCTTACTTGTGTGCGTAGGCATAATGCTCGCGACAGGAAACAGAACATGGGCACATCACATTTTTACATTGAAATCTGACGTGTTTTTTGCAAAGTGCCTAGCTGTTGATTTTGGCCTCTAGCTCAGCTGGCACCTAGGGAAACCTTTGCAAATCACACAATTTGGCCAAAAAAACACTTTTTCCTCATATTTCGGTGACAGAAAGTTCTGGAACCTGAGAGAAGCCACACATTTCCTTCCACCCAGCATTTCCCCAAGTCTCACGATAAAAATGGTACCTCACTTGTGTGGGTAGGCCTAGCACCCACGACAGGTAATGCCCCAAAACACAACATGGACACATCACATTCTCTCAAAGAAAACATACCTACTTTTTGCAAAGTCCCCTGATGTGGATTTTGGCCTCTAGCTTAGCCGGCACCTAGGAAAACCTACCAAACCTGCACATTTTTTTAAACTAGACACCTAGGGGAATCAAAGATGGGGTGACCTGTGGGGCTCTTACTAGGTTCTGTTACCCAGAATCCTATGCAAACCTCAAAATTTGGCCAAAAAACACTTTTTTCTCACATTTCGGTGACAGAAAGTTCTGGAATCTGAGAGGAGCCACAAATTTCCTTCCACTCAGCATTCCTCCAACTCTCCCAATAAAACTTGTACCTCATTTGGGTGTGGAGACCTACTGCCCGCGAAAGAAAAGGCCCCAAAACACTATCTGGACACATCAAAATGATCAAATACAAAGCTATTTGTTTTTGCGGGGTTGGGCACCTGTGTTTTTTTTAATGGGCTCAGAAGCCATCTAGGAAAACGTACTGAACTCAAACATTTCTGAAAACTAGACAGATTGCCAGGGCAGAAATGGCCTAAAAATAATTTGCCCCCCTGGGGACCTGCCCTTGACCAAGGGGCTGCTACCCTTATATCAATTACCTCAACAACAAAAAATCCCCAGTGTCCAGTGGGCATTTCTGCTGCCCGATAGCAAGCGCTAGCACTTCCCCCATGAGCCAGTCCAAGAACATAAAGGTTACACCCTTGGCGCCTCAGTGCCACAGCCAAGGACGTAACCATTACAACCTTGGCTGCCAAGGGGTTGAAGATATTAGCAATAATGTAATATGTGCTGATTTTGAACAGCTACATTTATATCACTCAAACAGAATTATCTATTAAAACATGGTGTCAGGATTTCCAATGAATGCTTTGCATTGTAAAGTAATTTCTTTTACACAGCATTTCATATCCCTGACAAGGTGCTAAAGTGCATTTGTAGATGGATACTCCATGGGACTGTTATGGATGCAAGAAGGTGCATTTGCCAGGTGAGCCTTATGGGTGGTATATGATATTGCATATGAGGACCATAGCTGTGCTCTTATCATGTATTTGTCCCTGTGCCTGTATATGAACCTGAAGCAAAAATGTGTTAGGGATAGGATGCATAAGCATTAAGGGATATATTGTGTGTGGATAGGATGTGTATAAGTGCACTGTAGCCCACATGAGAAGTGTGCTGGTATCATCTATGTACGGCAAACACTTTTCCGACCATGTTGCCACATGTCTGTAACTTCACCTATGCATGAGTCTAGGGAAAGTGTGAGAATAAACATGTTATGGCATGTGTACCACTTCAATTTGTGGAGATATGTGTGACATCAATCTTGGTGACTAGTCCTAGGTTTCGTACAGATCGACTTGTAGAGCATAACCTATCCAGACATGGTATTCTTTATCAGTATTTGTTGAGTTGCAGATGAGCATTATAAGTGATGACACATATTTAGTGGTGTCATCCGATCTCTAATTGCATCGGTAGAATCGGATACTCCCATCAATACTGCAGATTGCCCTTCAAGCAAATGGTGTTGTTAACAGTAACACAGAGGGGTATATTTACCCATAGTTCTGTAATGCAACACAGCAAGACAACTTGCTGCATTGAGTTGCGTGAAAGGGAGACAGAAGAAATGTGACATATCTACTAAGATATTTAAAAAAAAATCTGTCTCCTAGTGCTGGCGCAATTTTGGCAGCCTATCGCCAATGCAGGCACCCTTTCACTATGCTGCAAGGGTGGCTACATTACAAGCAGGATTGTTTTTGTGCAGAAAAGGATAGCTTCCTGCACACAAAAAATGGTTTGAGGCTTTTTCATGCTAAGCGTTTTACAGAAAGCAGCACACATCGAAAGAGTACGTAATGAGGAGAAATAAAGATATTTAACCTTGTTATGCCTCGGTAAGTGAGGCACAGCATTTTGGCACAGTCTCAGGTGTACTGACTTCAGTAAATCTGAAATTCTGTCAAAAACTCTTGGTATATACAATGAAACACATGCACTCCACCCATGGAATGCTTCCCAAACCCAAGGTAATACAAAGCAGCAATATGCGCTCCCTTGCATTACTTTGGATTTTGTTGGACTTGGCCCTTTCTTCAGGGTCATTCCCAGACTTTTTGCCTTCCTCCTCCTCAATTACTGACCTTATTTATGTTAGTTTTAGGATTCTGGGCACCTTACCACCGATGAATAGCACAAAAGTGCAGCTACTCTGTACTCTAAAACATGGTAAGATTGGCATATCCACAATTGGCATAGTTAACTTACTTATAAGTCCCTAGTAAAGTGCACTATAGATGCCCACATCCTGTAAATTAAATGCTACTAGTGGGCCTGCAGCACTGATTGTGCCACCCACTACAGTAGTCTTTCAAACATGTCTCAGGCCTGTCACTGCAGAGCCTGTAGGGGCAGATTTAAACTGCCATTTCGGCCTGGCAAGTGTACCCACTTACCATTCCTGAACCTGTCTTTTTATCACTGATGTCACCCCTAAGGTTGGCCCTAGTCAGCCCAAGGGCAGGTGCAGTGTATTGAAAAAGTTGGACACGTATTTTTAAGTTTAACGTGTCAAGATAGTGAACAAATGTTAAATTCATTTTTCACTACTGCAAGGCCTGTCTCTCCAATGGGTTAACATTGGGGTTACCTTGAGGTATCTTTTAAGAGTAACTTTCAATTGGGAAAAGATAGTAATATGGCCTTTGGTGTATCACAAATTAAAATCACAACTTAAAGTGAAGTCGGATTTTAAATTGTTAAGTCTGAAAATGCCACTTTTAGAAATGTGTCATTTTCTTACTTTAACCATTCTGTGCCTCTGCCTGTCTTTAAATAGAATACACGTCTGGGGTATATGGCAGTTGGGCTTTGTCTGTTCCCTCTAGACAGTCACACACAAACGGATCTTGTGTGCCACATTTGCATCCTGATTGCCCAATACCTGGCTGATGGAATTTCCTGGGCTAGATGGGAGAGAGAAACTGACACCTACACCTGAAAAGGGCTGTGCCTCTTCTCACACAAAGGGCTGCATACCCCCCTGTAGAGTGTTCAGAGCAGGGAAGGAAGGAAAAGGACATTGTGCTCTTCAAAGGCCTCTCCTGAATTCTCCCCCACTTCAAAGACACAAATTTAGTATAAGTACTGGACCCCAGCCCCCATTACATTAGTTCATTTGTGAGCTCCTGGCGAAACTCCACCAAGAAGAGGAGCTGTGCTGACAGGAAAGACGGCCACTTTGCAAACTGCTCTGTTGTGTTGGCTTACTGCCTGCTAATTGCTGTATTGCTAGGAGGGACTGACAATTTGCATCTTGCTCTGATGTGTTGGCCTACTGCCTCTTGCAGTGAGAAGGACTACTCCTGCTCTACAACCTCAAAAGACATCTCAAGTAACTCCAAGGGCTTGTAAGTTTGCCCTCTATTGGAAATCTCAGGGCCATCAAAAATTTCAACTACACACTACTGCCATGGGACTCTATTACTCATGAGTTCAGTAGCAGTGCATCTCAATGAGGAATTGTGTGTCTGACTGCTCCGTGTGTGTGACATTCACTATCTCACCAGCAGGTGTCGAGCGTTTCCCCATTTACCAAGTCAGCGTGTCAAGAGTTTCTTCGTTTGCCAAGTCAGCATGTACCAGTTGCTTCTTTGTTCACCAAGTCAGCACATGCTGATCAATTCTTTATTTAACAAGTCAGCATGTGTCAAGTGCTTCTTCATTCACAAAGTCAGCTTGTGCTGAGCGCTTCTTCATTTACCAAGCAGCGCATGTTGAACGCTTTTTCATTTACCAGCCCAGCACATGTAGCACATCCTCGTCTACCAGCCCAAAATGTGTTGAGTGCTTTCCAGTGTTCTGCAACTCTGTTCTGTGCCCGGCCCAGCCACCACAACTGAGGGCATCTTCAAATGGCCCCCCAGATACCGACAAGGTACTGTGGGTAAGGGGAGAGAGCCGACTGGTCAGCCTCCAAGTGTGCATACTATGCGAGACCCCATACCGCAGGTCTGGGCTGCCTCTTGTGTGTTTCTGCCCCTCACTGACTTCCAATCTCGTGGGGCCAGGGAAGCAGAGACCCCCTACAAACCGTACTGGGTGGGAGACTCCATTGGAACTATAATTGCGAGTGCTTTCCTAGTACTCCTCTAAAGAGAACTTATTGTAACTATCTGAAAGGGAGCGCCCTAATCTTTTTAAGCACTGTGATTTCCAACACTACACACAAACCGTGATACCTTATGCAAATGTAATTGGATTTTTGTCATTTGAGTTTAAGTTTAGTCAGATAAATATTTCCTATTTTTCTAAACTCGTGTGCCGTCTTTTTGTGTTGTTTTCACTGTGTTGCTGTAATTCAAGTGTTGCACAAATACTTTACACATTGCCCCCTAGGTTAAGCCTTACTGCTCTGTTCCAAGCTGCGAGAGGGTGAACACAGGTTAATTTAGGAAGTATCACTGACTTACCTTGACTAGGATTGGGGTCCCTACTGGTACAGGGTGCACACATCAGCCAACTAGAGATCTAATTTCTAACAGATTTACTAAACCACCCAGAGACACACAAGGTGGATTTGTGTGGCTTAGTAAGTACCCTTTAAGGACGCAAGGGCAATGCACGCCCTTAGTAAATATGCCCCACAGAGAGTAGGGGCATGGTTTAAGTCAGACGAGACTTAACAGTTCACCTATAATGGTAGAAGCCTATCAGATCACACTTTTAAATGCTAAAAGGCTTGTAAGACAGATTTGTGTAAAAAACGTAAACATGGCTGCTTTTAAATATTAGTAAACAATAATAGAACCATTTACATCATTATTAAAAACATGCTGCCTCCCAGAGTGAAATGTCTAGTGTGAGCATTTATAAGCTATTTTATTTATTTAAGATTTTTTTTTTCAGCCAGAGTAGACAACTACAGGTACTGGTGGGTAGAGCAGTAGGGTAGATGTTCGGTGACTTTTAGGTGTATATGAATTTGCATTTGGGGGGGGGTCAAGGCTGTGTGGTATCTGAAGCAGCATAGTCCCCATGACCTCCACAGGTAAATTTGGCTTGGCTTCCCCTTTCTCACACCTAACTGTGGGCACTGAAGACCTATTACTTGAGGAAAAGCACCAACCTTTTGAGCAGGTGCAGGACTTCCTTGCAATGTCCTGGATTGCATGTTTCTGAATGCTGCAGCTATGAAAGGTGGTTTTCCTGTCAGGAATAAGTCCACGATGATGGCAGTCATTACGAATTGTGTAAGTGATTTGGATGCTCATGTGTGAAAGTGCCCTGCATGTGTAAGAGGCTAGACAACAGATAATGTGAACTGCTGAGCCAGCAATAGCAATGAGAAACTGACAGCAATATGTGAGGGTGTGGCTGACTGAACTTTATGGGCATCACTTTACTGCCCATCCCTCCCCTAGCCCCATCTTTCCATTGGAAGAATCCATGTAGAGAAGCAGCTGGGACAGCCAGATTTTGCATTGACTGCTAGAAGTTATGGCTGCAGTAGGCAATGTAAAAAGCAGAGGTATCTCTGGTGTAACCGAGAGATAAAGACTAGCAACCTATAAAACAGATGAGTCTCCTGTATGGAAGAAGATGGCGATGGAGGAGGAGGACCTGGCTGACCTGACACAGGTGAAATACTCTTGTTGCCCTCAATGAGCAGAATACATGAGAAGGTGGACACTATGGAGCTTGCCATGAATATATATGTAGTTAAAAGTGATAGGTGGATGCCCACATACATGAGGCTTAAAATAAGGTCTCCATCTCTTCAGGTCAAGTGGATTATGTGGTGAAAGGGTTACGGAAGATGGCAGTGAACTAATTTTAATCAACCATTGAAGGAAATTGGAATACTGGTTGAGGGAGTGAAATCCTATCATGTAGCAACCACAATTCTCTTCACGGTGAATTAGTAACAATCCCCAAATTAAGTTGTGCTTAACCCTCTGGTAGCTTGGCATACAAGCAATATGGCTTAACTTAGAGGCAATGTGTAAAGTATATATGTAGCAATTGAACATTACTAAAATGAAACCACAACAAAAGAAAAATCCCACACAATACAGAGAAATACAGTACATTTCAATAAAGTAGTAGACACCAAATGACAAAAATCCAATCAGTAGAACCAGAGATATACAACTGTAAACGTTAAGGTAAGAATAATGCTTAAAAGCGCAAAGCAACAACTCTGGTTGCATTGGATGAGGATAAAGTCATTAGTTCAGGCCAACCGAGACGGAGTGCAGGCCAGAGACTGGGAATAGGGTAGCCCCACTGAGAAATGTATCTTAAATTCTGGTTGCAGAGCACTGGGCCACGTGGTGCGAGGACCACATTGAGGATGCATAACACTACAGTGGTCCCAATGAGCTGCTGGGGTTGAGATGTGAACTTGCATCGTCAATGTGTTGTGCTCTGTCAGTTCCGATGATGAGCTGCAAGGCCCGCGTTGAGGATGTGGCATGCGGCAGTCGTTGTGACGAGCTCTATGGGCTGCCATGCAAGCTTGCATTGTAGCTGCATCACACTGCATCGGTTACAGAGAAGACTGCAAAGAGCTGCTTTGGGTTTGTGTTCTGCTAGATTGGTTCTGGTAGAGATCACAGCTGAGGTGGGTTCAGGACTCACAGCAGGGTGGGTTCAGGTGCAGGGTTCAAGATGGTTGGAGCCTTTTCTGTCCCAGAGGATTTGATCAGGAGGCCAGCCAAGTAGCCCTTGGAGTTGCTGTGGTGGTCCTCCGTTCAAGATGCAGGTCCAGTCTCTTTCACTCAGTCAGCAGAGTAGCAGGGCAGAATAGCAGCAGGGAAGCAAGACAGTCATTCTTGCAATGGCACAGCAGTCCTTCTTCTGAGTATTCCACAGGTACAGAATTATACTGAAGCACTGGGCCTGAGGGTCGATTATTTATACTTGATGCCCTCTTTGAAGAGGGAGAAGCTTGTAGTCCTCCCCCTTCAGAGGTTTCTTGCCTAGCCTGCTCTTTCCCCAGCTTCTCGGCGGGCAGAAAAGACTAGTGTGAAACCCTTTGCCAGGTCAAAATGGCAGTTGAAAACTGCATGAAGGGCCGCAATGACAGGCCTGAGATATGTTTAAAAGGGCCCCTTAACCCCTCGGGTGCCCAGGACGTAACGGTTATGTCCTCGTTTGCACCGCTCGGGTGCAGAGGACGTAACTGTTACATCCTGCTATGGGCCCTCGGGGAAATGCTAGCGCTCCCACTGATGGCCAAGCACCCCCCTCCCCTGGGCAAGGGTGGAAGAGGGAATCACTTCCCAATCCACTAACAACCCCCCACGCCCACCCCCACCCCACGATTGCATGCTGACCTCATCAGAGGATGCCCGCCGCGATGGAAGCTCAGCTTCCAGGGCGGACCAGTGGAGAAATGCAAAAGCAATTCTCCTCCGATCACGTGGAGGGGGCAAGAGTGGCATCAAAGGAAAGGAAAGGCCTTTCCTTTCCTTTGATGTATCTCTTTGCATTTCTGCTGCCCGATCACCACGATGCCACGATATGATCGGGTAGCAGAAATGCCCACTAGACACCAGGGATTTTTTTTTAATGTCAGTTTTGCGCGAGCGAAGCGACCCCATAGGCAAGGGTCACTCCTCTGGGGGGCAAATTCATTTTAGGCCATTTCTGCCTCTCTTGGGGGCCAATCAGCCTATTTTAATTTGCCTGATCTGTCCCCAAGGGGGGCAGAAACCACTAGGCACAAGGGATTTTTTACATTTTTTTATTTTTTACAGATGGGAGCGACCCCTTAGGCAAGGGTCGCTCCCCTGGGGGCAATTTTATTTTAGGCCATTTCTGCCCTCTTGGGGGCACATCAACCTATTTTAATTAGGGCGATCTGCCCCCAGCTTGGGCAGAAATCACTAGGCACCAGGGGTTTATTTTTATTTTAGTTTTTACACATGGGGAGCAACCCCTTAGGTAAGAGTCATTCCCCTGGGGGGCAATTTTATTTTAGGCCATTTCTGCTCCCAAGGCGGGCAGATCAGCCTATTTCTATTAGGCCAATCTGCCCCCGAGGCGGGCAGAAACCACTAGACACCAGGGATTTTTATTCTTTTGCGTCAATCAAGGGGAAGGCAAAGGTCGTTCCCCTGGGGGCACATTTATTTTCGCCCATTTCTGCTCCCCTTGGGGGCAGATCAGCCCATGTTTATTAAGGTGATCTGCCCCCAAGGGGGCAGAAACCACTTAGGCACCAGGGATTGGTGTGTGTGTTTTGTTTGGGGGGGAGCCCCTTGGGCAAGGGTCACTCCCCATGGGGGCACATTACTGTTGGCCATATCTGGTCCCCTTTGGGGCAGATCGTCCTATTTTTGGAAGACCCATCAGCCCCTGAGGGGGGCAGAAAGCCCACCAGAGACCAGGGAAGATTTTTTTCCAAAAAAGAGGGTGGGGGTGAGCCATACCCCCACCCCAAATAAATGGGGTGAAAGTTGCTCTACCCACCGGTGGGCAGATGGTGCAACTACCCCTAAGCCACTCCCTGGGAGGACAGAAAGTCTACTAGAAACTTTTAAAAAAGTGGGGTGGTGGCTACCAACCCATATGGGCATGGTTATGCCCCCACCCGACTAAAGAGGGTGACAATCTTTCAGCTCTCCCCAGCACACTAAAACATCTTATCCCATGGCAAGCAAGAGGACATTTGATTATTTTGGGTTTTGGTTTTAAATTTGGGCCATGAGAGCTTGTCTAACTCTCAAAATCGTCCCACTTGGAGTGGTGAGGACTGCACTTTTTGGACTTTGAGACGCTGCCATGTAGAAAAATCCACAAGACCTTGACACATCTGAAAACTAAACATCTGGGTGAGTCCAGGGTGGTGTGCTTCACATGTACCCGAACCACTTTCTTACCCACAATGCCCGGCAAACCTCCCACTTTGCTGGAAATCACACTTTTTTTTCCACATTTGTGTGATGGAACCTTCCAGAATCTGCAGAAATCCACAAAATTCCTTCCACCCAGCACTGTCATCTATACCGATAAAAAGTCTGCTGCACTTGTCAGCCTAAAAATGTTTCTTTTCTAACTGCCCTTTTGGACTCGCTTTTGTTCCCCCTCAATTTTGACATGTTTTTGGCTCTTCCCTGTCACAGACACTTGGCCCACCTACACAAGTGAGGTATCATTTTTACCGGAAGACTGAGGGGGACGTTGGGTGGTAGGACATTTGTCCCTGTGAGGTGATCCGACACAGAAATGTGGGAAAAGTGTGATTTTCTTTAGTCAAATTTGAGGTTTGCTGAGGATTCTGGGGAAGAAAACACTGGGGGATCCACGCGAGTCACACCTCCCTGGACTCCCTCAGGTATCTAGTTCAGAAATGTTTGGGATTGGTGGATTTCCCTATATGGCTGCTGAGCCCAGGACCAAAAATGCAGGTGCCCCCCCCCCTTGCAAAAACAGATAGTTTTGTATTTGATCATTTTGATGTGCCCACATAGTATTTTGGGGCATTTCCTTTTGTGGGCACTAGGTCTACCCACACAAGTGAGGTTCCATTTTTATTGGGAGACTTGGGGGAATGCTGGGTGGAAGGAAATTTGTGGCTCCTCTCAGATTCCAGAATTTTCTGTCACTGAAGTGTGCGGAAAAAGTGTTTTTTGGCCACATTTTAAGGTTTGCAAAGGATTCTGGGTAACAGAACCTGGTAGGAGCCCCACAAGTCACCCCATCCTGGATTCCCCTAGGTATCTGGTTTTCAAAAATGCACAGGTATGATAGGTTTCCCTAGGTGCCGGCTGAGCTAGAGGCCAAAATCCACAGCTAGGCACTTTCCCAAAAAACTCATCAGATTTCAATGTAAAAATGTGATGTGTCCTTGTTGCGTTTCCTGTTTGTGGACATTAGGCCTACCCACACAAGTGAGGTACCATTTCTATCGGGAGACTTGGGGGAATGCAACTGTTATTTGCCCTTGTCTTTCTCTACATTTTTTAATTCACAATTTAAGATAGTGTGTAAAAAAGAAGTCTATTTGAGAAATGCCCTGTAATTCACTTAATAGACAGGGAGCCTGGAATTTAGAGATGTGTAAATAACCACTGCTTCTCAACTGCTTGTCTTGTGCCCATTTTGGAAATTCAAAGGTTTCCTTGATACCTATTTTTCACTCTTTATATTTCACCAATTTAATTGCTGTGTACCCGGTATACAACGAAAACCCATTGCAAGGTGCAGCTCCTTTATTGGCTCTAGGCACCTAGGGTTCTTGATGAACCTACAAGGCCTATATAACCCCGCAACTAGAGGAGTCCAGCAGATGTAACAATATTTTGCTTTTGAAAATCTGATATGGCAGGAAAGAGTTACAAAGTAAAACATGGAGAGAAATTGCTGTTTTCTTCAGCTGAATTTCAATATTTTTTTATTTTAGCTGCTATTTTCTGTAGGAAAGTCCTGTAAGATCTACACAAACGACCCCTTGCTGAATTCAGAAGTTTGTCTACCTTTCAGAAATGTTTAGCTTTCTGGGATCAAGCATTGGTTTCACTCCAATTTCTGTCACTATCTGGAAGGAGGCAAAAAATTGTAAAAATGGGGTATGTCCCAGTAAAATGCCAAAATTGTGTTGTAAAATGTGGTTTTCAGATTCAAGTCTGCTGTTCCTGAAAGCTGGAAAGCTGGGAAGTTGGTGATTTTAGCACCGCAAATCCTTTTTCCACATAAAAAAAAAAAAAAAAAAAAAACATTTTTGCTGTATTTTGGCTAATTTCTTGGTCTCCTCCACAGGAACCCACAATCTCTGGATACCTCTAGAATCCCTAGGATGTTAGAAAAAAATGACACAAATTGGGTGTGGTAGCTTATGTGGACAAAAAGGTATGATGGTCTAAGCGCACACTGCCCCAAATAGCCAAAAAAAGGCCTGGCGTGTGAGGGAGAAAAGGCCTGGAAGAAAAAGTGTTAAGGAGTGACACACTAAGTGCTCCAGACCCACAAGTAGCATTTAACTTACAGGCACAGGGTACATGTAGAACCACATTACTAGGGACTTACAAGTAAATTAAATGTGCCAATTGGTGTAAGCCAATTTTACCATTTGTAAGCAAGAGAACACAAACACTAGCACTGGTTAGCAGAGGTAAAGGGCACATAGTCCTACAAGGGGTTCAAAATATAGAAAGGAAAAGGCAAAGGTTTGGGGATGACTCTGCAGAGAGGGCCAAGTCCAACAACCATGTTTCAGGCATGTGACTGAACTTTGATTTCCTTATTAGAAAGCCAACTGGAGAAATTGATGAACCAGCAGTGTGCCAAAATCATTTGAGCCCTGGGTTGACCCCTGCTGTGAACTTGAGTTAAACCTACAGGAATTCTATTGTGGAAAAAACTAACATTCTGAGGGGACTACTGAACTCTAATACATGTTTAATGGCGACAATTACAACAAGTAGTAAACACATTCTGAATGTTAACTCCCAAAGTAAAGCACCAGCCCTTTGCTATCTGATCAATTGAATCATATGATGTTAAATTCACTTGAATTCCACATTTCTTTTATACATTTTCTTTAATTTAGCAACAGTAGAATACGTTGCATGATATTATGAAAAACTCTAGATAGCAGCTGGTAGTGAGCAGATGCCTAGCCCTTCTCATGGGAAGAATGTGAGTAGACCTTGAAGACTTGATAGAGTGGGTTATGGAAGCGGTTCTCTATGCTAACTTCAAGAAGAGGTTATGTTTACATGAACAGCCAAGCTACATTTGCAGTGTAAAACATCATAATACAAAATGGTAGTACATTTAAAATGTGAGTTTATGTGCAACAATGCAAATGCTTTGGTAGTACTTTATGCAAGAATACAAATTTCACACCGGTATGGTGGGCAAGTACTTGACAGTGAAGAAAGCAGGTGAGTGATGACAAAGAATGGAAAGAGAAATGTCAATAACACAGGCATTCTCTTTTGACACTTGGTAAAGAAAATATCCAAGAAAAAATATTGAGCTTTGACAAAAAGATGCTATTTTACGACGTTTATGGTGCCCTCCTTTTGCATTCCTTAGCTCCTTGACAATCATGAGGTACCAGCACATGCAGACCTCTAGGAAGGAGGCCTTCAGCCACAGTTTTCGTTCTGGACTTCTCGGGCCATCCTAGTGAAGAAGCTTAAAGAGCCACAACATTGGACCCTGATCTGGCTATGTTAGAGGAGATGTTCTTCAGACCTTCTGGTGAATGTAGCTAGTTTCTCAGGACACAGGAGCATGGTTTTAAGTAATCAAGGGTTTCAAAGATGGGGTTAAGCTCCAGTGGATGACAATCTTGGAGCTCTAGGTGGTTCAAGTTAGATACACAAGCTCTCCCCCTCTTTATTTCTCCATCACTTCTAGAGTGCTGTTCATTCCAGAGGCATGGCAGAGATATGTCCCATTGCCAATTCCAAACTTCATTCTTGGTTCTAACTTTTTTCCTTTTTACACCACCAATTTCTTTTACCAGACAACCTGGTTATTTGTTGCTGTCCTCTTTAGATATCCAGACCTTTTTGGTTTCCAGACTAGGTGAAGCAGAAACCTTTCTACATGAGGTGGTGGAGTAATCTAAGGTGATAGGTAAAGTATAGCCTTCCCTCCTAATTTAGCAGTCTCTCCTTCATATTCCGATTTGTGCACAAACACGTGTCTCCTTTGTGGCAGCATCCCAATCCTTTCTTTTTATCTCTCAATTCAAATGTTAATAAATCTTTACAGCGCTGTTTTTTTTTTTTTTATTCTTGTAGACTTTGGTGTCTATGAAACACTGGGATAATTGAATGCTAGATTATAATCCTTATGTGTTTTTGGTGATGTTTGTAACAAAAATAGTGTTCTAAAAAAGGGGAACCAGTGTGGGGGGATTCTGTTGAGACGTAATCAAAAAATCTGTAGTTGTTCAGCATTGTTTCTGATTAATAACTTTTAACAATTACATATCAAAAGAGGTGTGATGTTCGTGTAAATACAAGCACCAGCATCATCATCTAGTTATTTTACAGAGCAAGATTCGCACAAAGGACATCAGAGTCAGCACTACACGGTTTTAATGAGTTTCTTAATAATCAGTAGATCAGCTGTGTCACATAAAAACTGTGTGCGCTATTCACAGTGGTAAATTCTGTCATAAATGTAAATTTATGGCTGATTTAGCCCATATATGTCAATAAATTACATTGGAAGGCATAAACTCGTCTACGGGTGCAGAGATCTCCACAAGTGAAAATGCCACTCGCAGGGCGGTTACATGTGTTTTTAAAGCTTATCAAGGCATGGTTAGTCTAGAAAGCTTGTTGAAAAAGTTGTGTGCCTGCACAGGGGATTATATTTCCACTAGGGGGTTTTACTAAGATTCTCTGTTATGAGAATACCTCATAGCAGGAACATGATTACTATCAGAATGTGAAATGGTAGTCGCAGGTAAGCATGGAAACCTTCACCTCAAGCAGTTTTCCCCGAAGATTCACGGGGATGTTCGTGAATCCCGAAATGTGTAAATCTGCCGTTGTACATAGGTATAAATCCACGAGAGCAGATGTGTTTATTTCTTTGCCACTCAGGGCCAGTGTCTTTGAGATCCACAGTCTACTGTCATGATATATATTAACAACCCACATGAACCCCTTTCTTTGAAAATGGATCCCCTGGAATGTAAATTAGGCGCAGGATCGTAAGAGACCATGCACTTATTCGTTATATATAACTGGGCAGATAGTCAAAGACTTGAAGCTTATTCTTTTTAAAGTGACAAATAATGGTGGATTCAGAATACATGTGAAACACGATCATGTCCTGATTTATCTGTCACTGTCCTGATGCTGAGTTTTGTCCAACTTCAAATGTCTCCTATAATTTTAAGGATGGAACCAAACAGCAAAGCATTGAAGTATCATTTTTAGTTGTAATAATGTTCGTGGAAGTAGCTTTATGTGATTTAGTAAAATTAGACCTTGGACAGCAAAGACTTTTCAGAAAATACGCAGCTGAAAGTGATCACACTTGAATTAAAGTGTTTGTCTATAGAAAAAGTGGGGCAAAAATTGTCATCAATGTCTTTCTCATTCGCTTTCCCTAAACTCACCGTGGACTACCGCGGCTACTTAGCATTTGCACTGGACCAAATGCTTCCACAAGACGTTCAGGGCCCTTCTTAAACTCAAACCTTCCTATTATACTATATGCTCCTCCGCATGTCTAGACGTGAGTGCCAATACGCATCTCAAAGGACTCGTATTCGCCTACCTACTATCAGAAGGCGAGACACGCTGATACTGCTGCTTCCTCAGGAGAGTCTGCAGAGCACTGAAAAGAGATTAGTACTGAAAAGCCATTTAGTGCTCCGTATACCTGAAAATAAATCCGATCCTTCCTTTATAGATCTGGCTCAACAACTGAGCCGTGTTTTATGGGGCCGCGGCCGGGGCCAGTGATAGATCTTCGCGGAATCAAGGGAACGCTGCCCATCCTTCAAACTTGGCTTCCTCCTTACTGCTCCTCTCCTCCGCAGTTTCCATTCATGTGCGATTCGAATAATTTCATGGGAGCCCGAGCAACATGTGATCAATAAACAGAACGGTAGGGACAGAGTATTCTTGGGGGGGCTATGTGGAAATGGCGTTGTCTCGCAATAGCAAACATCAATTAGCAGATTTTTACATTTCGAGTTGCAGCGGACATGACGGCTCAATTGTTTAACACAGGGTTACTGATCCTTTTTTCAACCACTATGTTGCTTCGAATTAGGACTCAGTCCGCTAGTGACAGAAAATCATTACCATTCAGTGCTGTTACAGGGGCCTTGGAGGACTGCAACGATCTCTCTCTCGCCGTCGCCAGACACTCTGTGCTTCTTCGTGCAAAGAGGCATAGCAGATGCTGGAGGGTCTGCCTGTCAGATTTGCACAAGAAGGGTTTCTGCCGAAAAAGGCGATGCAGAATTCAGTATCATGGTCACCATGGAAGACAAAGGCGAACGCTATCGAATAATAGCTAGCGATCGGATCCTGCTAGGCGCTCTCTGAGACAGTCTAGTCGTTGCGGCACAAAACCTCGCGCTTAAAGGAGTATCTGCCCACATTGGCCCCTTTTCATGAACAAATAGGAACAGTAAAGGCAAAGAGTTAGCCTTCCGCCTGAACATACTTTTCTGTTTTCTTTTTTATCTATAAATGTTCCCAAAAATTCGCACGGGACGCTTCCTACTCTCTCTGTGTGGAGTTGCTTCTTGCAGAGAACTCTGCAAAGGGAGAATGGAGTTTCCTGTTTAAGTGCATATTTTTTCATTTTTTGCCTTTGTAGGGAAACCATTTTTCACCATGGGAAAGTCCTCTACCTACACCGCACCAAATCTGGGGCAAATGACACCCGCTTTCTATCTTGTTATCCTAAGCGGGGGTAAAGCAGCAACCGTTTACAATGCGGAAAGCTGGCGTAGTAAATATTCAAGTTTTTCGGTGTTCAAAAGCTTCGAAGGCAAACCACGTCCTGGAATGCCAATGCTCTCCCTGCGAGAGGCCTTAAGTGTGACAGATTCCTGCGCATTCACGCCAGAGAATTTCACAGTAGTAAATGCATATAGGGCTGCCAAGAATCCCTTTGTGAATTCCTGGAAGGTATATGAAAGGCAAATTTGGTTGTAAATTTGTGAGAGTACACTTTTAGTGGGCTCCAAGTGCATCAGACTATATAAAATGTTCTGATTGACACACTTTCTTTGACCAAATTACAATAACATTTGTTTGCATAGGTAAATAATAAATTATGATTCATGTAGAACTTCTTACCGTGTTTCGGCCTTTTCGTGTTTTAAGTAACAAATGTTGTCATTACCTAATTTATATTATGTGAAAATAGTTTTACAGAAGAAAAACAGATACTTGCCTCTCGCACTGCAAGAAAAAGGTACACTATTGGTACTGATAAGTAACGTTTCATCCTAGTGCAAAGTCATACGTCATGAGGAAAAAGTCCTAAAAATATTTATGTAGATTGTGAGTTATTCTTCAAAGTGAAATATGTGTCATGCTTGTGAATAAGTGCAATGTAAACGCGTGCAGGGTAAACATAAACATATGCACCTATACATTATTATTTAGAAGGTGGCCACATAATGGAGGATGTCAAAAAAGTGGCCAGGAAAATGTAATATAACTTTAGTTACCATGCGGAATATGCTACATTTTTTGACACTCACTAATACAGCATTATAGCTCGTAACAGAGGGCTGAGTATACAAGTGTTTATTATTCGCAAGTTATGATTCTGACTATGTGACTGTGAAAGCATCTTTAATATGTGCACATGTGTAAATTAATACCAACTCTTAAAATAGATTTCTCAACTCTGTGAGTTATCTCTATTGGGTAAGGGCAGTTGAGGGGGTAAGCCACAAGCAAAAGGGAAGGGGACCCCACAGGAATTCTTCACATTTGTGAATTAAGAAAATACATTTGTGGGGGGAGTAAGTTTGCAAACAAAACTTGCTAAGTATAGCCAGCAATGGGAGCATTCTGATTGGCTGACCAGCTCCCATTTTTCTAGCCCAAGTGATTGTAAATAGCATATTATGCAATGTGTACAGTACCCTTGTGCCTTTAACCCCTTCGCTGCCAGGCCTTTTCCCCCTCAGGGGACAAGCCTTCTTTTAGATGTTTGGGGCAGTTCGCGCTTAGGTGCTCATAATTTTTTGTCCACATAAGCTACCCATGCCTAATTTGTGTCCTTTTTTTCCAACATCCTGGGGATTGTAGAGGTTCCCAGTCTTTGTGGGTTCCCCTGAAGAAGACCAAGAAATTAGCCAAACTACAGAAAACATTTTGTTTTTTTAAAAAAACAAATGGCAAAAAGGGCTGCAGAAGAAGGCTTGTGTTTTTTCCCCTGAATATGGCATCAATAAAGGGTTTGCGGTGCTAAAATTACCATCTTACCATCTTTCAGGAACAGGCAGACTTAAATCAGGAAACCCAATTTTTCAACACAATTTTGGCATTTTACTAGGACATACCCCATTTTTACTATTTATTACGCTTTCAGCCTCCTTCCAGTTAGTGAGAGAAATGAGTGTGAAACCTATGCTGTATCCCAGAAAGCTAAACATTTCTGAAATGTAGACAAAATTCTAAATTCAGCAAGGGGTCATTTGTGTATCTCCTGTAAGGGTTTCCTATAGAAAATAACAGCTGAAATAAAAACAATATTGAAATTGAGGTAAAAAACACAGCCATTTGTCTCCACATTTTACTTTGTAACTTTTTCCTGTGATGTCAGATTTATGAAAGCAATATACCATTTTTTTCTGCACTTTTCTGGTTGCGAGCATACAGTATATAGGACTTGTAGGTTCATCAAGAACCCTAGGTACCCAGAGCCAATAAATGAGCTGCACCTTGCAATGGGTTTTCATTCTATACCGGGTACACAGCAATTCATTTGGTGAAACATAAAGAGTGAAAAATAGGTATCAAGAAAACCTTTGTATTTCCAAAATGGGCACCAGATAAGGTGTTGAGAAGCAGTAGATATTTGCACATCTCTGAACTCTGGGGTGCCCATACGAGCATGTGAATTACAGGGCATATCTCAAATAGACGTCTTTTTTACACACTGTCTTACATTTGGAAGGAAAAATGTGGAGAAAGACAAGGGACAATAACACTTGTTTTACTATTCTGTGTTCCCCCAAGTCTTCCTATAAAAATGGTACCTCACTTGCGTGGGCAGGCCTAATGCTCACGACAGGAAACGCATAATGGACACATCACATTTTTACATTGAAATCTGACCTGCTTTTGCACAGTCGCTAGCTGTAGATTTTGGCCTCTAGCTCAGCAGGCACCTAGGGAAACCTACCAAATCTGTGCATTTTCTAAAACTAGACATCTAGGGAAATCCAGGATGGGGTGACTTGTCGGGCTCTCACCAGGTTATGTTACCCAGAATCCTTTGCAAACTCAAAATGAGGCCAAAAAAACACTTTTTCCTCACATTTCTGTGACAGAAAGTTCTGGAATCTGAGAGGAGCCACAAATTTCCTTCACCCAGCGTACCCCCAAATCTACCAATAGAAATGGTACCTCACTTGTGTGGGTAGGCCTAGTGCTCACGACAGGAAATGCCCCAAAAAACAATATGGCCACATCACATTTTCCCAAAGAAAACAGAGCTGCTTTTTGCAGAGTGCCGAGCTGTGGATTTTGGCCTCTAGCTCAGCCTTCACTTAGGGAAAGCTACCAAGCCTGTGCATTTTTAAAAACTAAACACCTAGGGGAATCCAGGATGGGGTGACTTGTGGGGCTCTCACGAGGTTCTGTTTCCCAGAATCCTTAGCAAACCTCAAAATGTGGCCAAAAAAACACTTTTTCCTCACATTTCAGTGACAGAAAGTTCTGGAATCTGAGAGGAGGCACAAATTTCCTTCCTGCCATTGTTCCCCCAAGTCTCCCGATAAAAATGGTACCTCACTTGTGTGGGTAGGCCTAGTGCCCGCGAAAGGCAATGCCCCAAAACGCTATCTGGACACATCAAAATTATCAAATTCAAAACTACCTGTTTTTGCGGGGGGCACCTGCGCTTTTGGTCCTGGGCTCAGCAGCCATACAGGGAAATCTACCAAACCCAGACATTTCTGAAAACTAGACACCTGAGGAAGTCCAGGGAGGTGTGACTTGCGTGGATCCTCCAATGTTTTCTTACTCAGAATCCTCAGCAAAGCTCAAATTTAGCTAAAAAATATTTTTTTTCCCACATTTCTGTGTCGGATCACTGCATTGGGACACATTTCCTACCACCCAACGTTCCCCACAGTCTCAAGGTAAAAATGACAACTCACTT
This sequence comes from Pleurodeles waltl, assembly GCF_031143425.1. NCBI lineage: Eukaryota > Metazoa > Chordata > Amphibia > Caudata > Salamandridae > Pleurodeles > Pleurodeles waltl. The sequence goes on along the minus strand of NC_090439.1, from coordinate 762,771,218 downwards.
GTGTAGGTGGGTCAAGTGCTTGTGACAGGGAAGAGCCTAAAACATGTCGCAACTGAGGGGGAACCAAAGCGGGTTCAAAGGGGCAGTTGGAAAAATAAAAATTTTAGTCTGACAAGTGGGGCAGAATTTTTATCGGTATAGATGAGACAATGCTGGGTGGTAGGAATTTTGTGGATTACTGCAGATTCCAGAAGGTTCCATCACAAAAAAGGGAAGCACACCACCCTGGACTCACCCAAATGTTTAGTTTTCTGATGTGTCTAAGTTTCATGGATTTTTCCACATGGCAGCGTCCCAAAGTCCAAAAAGTGCAGCCCTCACCACTCCAAGTGGGACAATTTTGACAGTTAGCCAAGCTCTCATGGCCCAAATGTAAAACCAAAACCCAAAATAATCAAATGTCCTCTTGCTTGCCGTGGGATAAGATGTTTTAGTGTGCAGAGGGAGAGCTGAAAGACTATTACCCCCTTCAGTTGTGGTGGGGGCATAACAAGGCCCATACTTTTTGGTAGCCACCATCCCACTTTTTTTTTTAAATTCCCTGGCATCTAGTACACTTTCTGCCCCCCTCCGCAGGGTGTGGATCTGGGGTAATTGCTCTATTGGCCCACTGGTGGGCAGAACAACTTTGGCCCCATTTATTTGAGGTGGGGGTATGGCCATACCCCCGTCTTATTTTGGCAACAAAAATGTTCCCTCTTCTCTGGTGGGCTTTCTGCCCCCGTGGGGGCAGATGGGCATTCCAAAAAAAGGCCGATCTGCCCCCAAGGGGGGTAGATATGGCAAACAGTAATGTACCCCCATGGGGAGCGACCCTTGCCTAAGGGGCTGCCCCCCAAAGAAAACATACACATACACACACACCAATCACTGGTGCCTAAGTGGTTTCTGCCCCCCTCGGGGGCAGATCAGCCTTATAGAAATAGGCCGATCTGCCCCCAAGGGGAGCAGAAAGTGCCTAAAATAAATTTGCCCCCCAGGGGAGCGACCCTTGCCTAAGGGGTTGCTCCGCTTGTGTGAAATTGGCGCACAAAAAAAAAAAAATCCCTGGTGCCTAGTGGTTTCGTCCCCCCTTGGGGGCAGATAGGCCTAATACAAATAGGCCGATCTGCTCCCAAGGGAGGCAGAAATGGCCTAAAATAAATTTTCACCCCAGGGGAACGACCCTTGCCTGAGGTGTCACTCCCCTTAAGTGAAATTGATGCAAGAAAATACAAATTCCTGGTGTCTAGTGGTTTCCGCCCCCCCCCCCCCTTGGGGGTAGATTGGCCTAATAAAAATAGACCGATCTGTCCCCAAGGGGGGCAGAAATGGCCTTAAAGTGATTTTGCCCCTAGGGGAGCGACCCTTGCCTAAGGGGTCGCTCCCCACATATAAAAAAGGAAAAATAAACAAAAAAATGTATCCCTGGTGTCTAGGGTGTTTTTCGGCCGATCTGCCACCAGGGATGGCAGAAATGGCTTAAAAATAATTTGGCCCACTGGGGAGTGGCCCTTGCCCAAGGGGCCGCTTCCCTTCTTGTCAATTACCTAAAAAAAAAAATCCTGGTGTCTTTTGGGCATTTCTGCTGCCCAATCACATTGCAATCGGGCAGCAGAAATGCTGAGAAAGAAATCAAAGGAAAGGAAAGGCCTTTCCTTTCCTTTGATGCATTTCTTGGCCACTCCATGTGATCGTAGGAGAAATGCAAAAGCATTTCTCCTCCGATCGGCGCTGGAAGCTGAGATTCCAGTGCAGAGGGGCAGGCCTCTCATGAGGTCAGCATGCGATCGCGCTCTGACATCATCACTCGCTACAGGGGCAGGGGGTGGGGGTGAAAGGGGAAGCGACTCCCCTTCCATCCCTGCAGTGGGGGCCCCGAGGCAAGGCTCATGGGGGAGCGCTAGCACTCCTCCATGAGCCAGTCCAAGGAAGTAATGGTTACGTCCTTGGCGCCTCAGCGCCGCAGCCAAGGACTTAACTCTTACATCCTTGGCTGCGAAGGGGTTAAGGAAGGTGAGTTTAGTAATCTGCTGTACACAAATACCATGAATTTGAACATGTAAAATGCATTATGCTGGAGAACCTGCAAATATACATGAACAGACAAAACATGTAAAGTAGCTTACAATTTGAGAACTTTGTCTAATTTTTAACCTTTGTACATCAGCACTAGCGATATTACAACCAATTTACTTTCAACAACTGGCTTAAATAGGGCTTCATGCAAGTATAAACAATCCATTCACCCTATACACTGCCAGTGGCAGCTTCTGGGGTGTAATCCTTGGCTCGAATTCTAATGAGCGTTTTCGTTCTTTCACACTTTCTTGCACAAAGTTTACCTTCTCACGCTAATTCACTCAGTCTCAGTCATTCTACTCTGACCCACTCTGTCTCATTCAGTCCCACTCTTTCTCACTCACATTCATTTTCACACATAATCTTCCTTACTGTCACTCACTCTCACTCACTCTCACTCACTCCTTCACTTCTCTCTCCCTTTAACTTACTCACATAGTCACACAGGCATGCTCACAATGCTGGGATTTAATTAGCTCTAAACAGGCACCTTCATACATCTATGTCAGCAATCAGACAATTGGGCTCATTCTGAGCCCGGCAGGCGGCGGGCACCGCCCGCCTGGAGGGAGCCGCCAAATGACCGCACCGCGGTCATAAGACCGCGGCGGCCATTCAGACATTTCCTCTGGGCCGGCGGGCGCTCTCCAAAAGAGCGCCCGCCGGCCCAGAGGAAATGCCCCTGCAACGAGGACGCCGGCTCAGAATTGAGCCGGCGTAGTTGCAGGGGTGCGACGGGTGCAGTTTGCACCCGTCGCGTATTTCATTGTCTGCATTGCAGACACTGAAATACACAGTGGGGCCCTCTTACGGGGGCCCCTGCAGTGCCCATGCCATTGGCATGGGCACTGCAGGGGCCCCCAGGGGCCCCGCGGCACCCCCTACCGCCATCCTGTTCCTGGCGGGAGACCCGCCAGGAACAGGATGGCGGTAGGGGGTGTCAGAATCCCCATGGCTGCGGAGCGCGCTCCGCAGCCATGGAGGATTCCCCCGAGCAGCGGGAAGTCGGCGGGAGACCGCCGACTTTCCGCTTCTGACCGCGGCTGAACCGCCGCGGTCAGAATGCTCGTGGGAGCACCGCCAGCCTGTTGGCGGTGCTCCTGTGGCCGGTGGCCGCCAGGGTCAGAATGACCCCCAATGTCTCTACCTGCCGCAGTTTGTTGCTCGACTGGAAGCGGGTCTTCATTTTATTTTTATTATACCAATAGTATTTACTCTTGTAAGAAAAAAAATGGACCAGAAAACAAGGAGGGTGTCATGTAGCTGTGCAGCCCACAAATCAGAGCATGCCACTGGTCCAGGGACACCTATGCACTGAATTTGAGGTTGTTTATAGTAGAGTAGCAATAATGCCATGGGCCCTGGTGCAAGCGAGGAATGGCTCCTATGACTGCTGCTGTGGCAGTAAAATAAAGCATTTATCAGGGTCCAGTGTGGCTCTCAGGGCCCTGGTGTAATTGTACCTGGTGCACAAATGGTAGCTATGCCCCTGCTTGCTAGAAGTAGCCAAAGGAATGTAAAGAAGAAGCAAAACCGATAGAGAGAAGGGAGTTCGTGTGGACAAGACCCAGAAGGCCAGAAAGCATAAATGTGTGAAGGGAGAATGAGAGCACAGAGAAGAACACGATGGAGAAATGTGAGCACTTGTTAGGAGAAAGAATAATTAAAAGTAGGCTGCAAGGGTGCTTGGAGTCCAAGAAAGAGGAAAGAGTGTTAGCGTGTGCAGCATACCCAAGGATGGAGATAGAGTGAAAGGCCAGCCAGGCAACCACTTCCTAAATATTTTCAATATCTCTCTTTCCCAGCAGGGAGAAAAATTTAAATGCTTGCGAAGAGAGGACCTCTGAATCATCCTGCATTATGCACCCCCATCATGTACATGTCAGAACTTATGACAAATTTAGCAGAGGCATTAAATGCCTCACCACATTTCCTCATTAGAAATGTCTCTTTTATCAGCAAAATGCAGAACAAGGGAGTAGCCAGAACATTACAGTACCACCCCCTACGTTGAACCAAAGCTCTTATGGCACCAAGCAAGCAAAGCAAGTTGCTGCGATCCTCCCCAGAAGAGCTTGCTTGTCTCTTCCATTCAAGCATCTATTCATTCATCCTTCTATTTACCAACTGATATCCACCATTTCACCTTTACATTCTGTCATCCATTCAGTCTTTCACCCATCATTCAGTCTGTCACCATTCCGTCCCTCAGCCCATACTTACCCAAACTCATCCATCCATCTTCAAACCTATCAAAGCTTTTCATCATCTCAATCATACATCTTTTCACTCATTCATACATCTTATATCCATCTATTCACCCATCCTTTCCTTCATCCATCCTTTCGCTCATCTATCCATCTTGTAATTCCAACTATACATCCTTTCACTCCATTCATCATTCTCCCTTTGACTCATCCATCTATCCACCCTTTGACTCAGCCATCCAGCCTTACACCCATCGCCATCCATCCTTTCACCCATTCAACCATCCATCCATCTACTCATCCACCCATCAATTCGTCCCTTCACTCATCCATCCGTTTATCCAGACATCCATCTACCCTGCCTTTCACTCATCCATCCATTGTTTTACTCAACCATTTTTACATACATCTTTCACTCATCCATCCATACTTTCACTCCATCTATACATCCATCCACTCATCCATCCATTTAAAATTTCACTGATACATCCATCTTTTCACTCACTCTTCAATCCATCCATCCTTTCTCTCCATCCATCGATCATCCATCGATCCATCCGTTCACTCATCTTTCCATTCATTCTTTCATTCATTCATCATTCATCCAGCCATGCATCCACCCCTTTCACTCATACACCCTTTCTCCCTTTCACTCTTCCATTCTTACATCCATCCTTTTGCCCATCCATCCTTTCACTCACTCAGTTAGTTGTGAGCCTTTGTCTGCCGACCTGCAGACAGAAGAGGCCCATCAATAATCCCACCCCTGCTGTACTTTCTAAAACAGGAAGGGTTGGGGATGCCCCTGATGCAGAAGCTTAACTGCATTCTTACCGTTTAGTCAACTAGTGGAACTGTTGTCCACAGCTGGTTACTTCCTTCTCTTGGGCCTGCACAGAGTCCAGATAAGGAGCGCTCTGTCAAGCTCAGCTCCATAATGTTTATTCCAAAGTGAAAAAAATGCAGTGCTAAGCATGTGCTACTGCAAGGAGAGCAGTCCCCTGCATCCCTTCTACAGCTTGCCCCTCTGTGATGATCACCCCCTACCTCCTTGTCCTCATCGGCCTGCCCCACCTCCAGCCATTGAAGAGAATGGAGTTTTGTAACTCCTACCAAGGCTACTGTTTATGCACCCTAAAAGCAACCACATCGATTGTATATAAATTCAGCACTCCCTCTAAGATAATATCACTGCTCTAGCTTGTGCCTGCAGGTCAAAGAAAGCCTTGCTTGGCTGGCACTTGCACAGTAGGACATCTGCAAAGTTCACTAGAGTTCACCAAAGCGACTCAGTACACTGTTTTTCAGCAGTAATTTCTTTCAGCTGCTCTGTGTTTCATTTTCCCTTCTCGTGCCTCTCCCCCAAGGGTGTCAGGGCAGCACCGCTTGTGCCCATTAACACCAGTATCCCCTGTATACTTCATTGTTAGAAAGGTGACTTAGGGGGTGATTCTGACCCCGGCGGTACAAGACCGCCGGGGCCAGGGTCGGCGGGAGCACCGCCGACAGGCCGGCGGTGCCCCGCAGGGCATTCTGACCGCAGCGGTTCGGCCGCGGTCAGAAGAGGCAAACCGGCGGTCTCCCGCCGGTTTACCGCTGCCCTTAGAATCCCCCATGGCGGCGCAGCTTGCTGCGCCGCCATGGGGGATTCTGACACCCCCTACCGCCATCCTGTTCCTGGCGGTTCGCCCGCCAGGAACAGGATGGCGGTAGGGGGTGCCGCGGGGCCCCTGGGGGCCCCGCAAAGTATTTCAGTGTCTGCTAAGCAGACACTGAAATACGCGACGGGTGCAACTGCACCCGTCGCACCCCTGCAACTCCGCCGGCTCAATTCTGAGCCGGCGTCCTCGTTGCAGGGGCATTTCCTCTGGGCCGGCGGGCGCTCTTTTGGAGAACGCCCGCCGGCCCAGAGGAAATGTCTAAATGGCCGCCGCGGTCTTTTGACCGCGGTGCGGTCATTCAGCGGCGATACCTTGGCGGACGGCCTCCGCCGTCCGCCAGGGTCATAATCAGGCCCTTAATGTACTTCATACTAATTAACCTTTTCCCCTAACCACATGCTTATCTGCTATCTGACAAATAGAAAATAAACTGTTGCATAGACAATTTACCTTAGATGTCAGATAATAGTAATAAAGCCATCACGTCACTGCTCATAGCAAAACAAAAACATACCACAAACATATAGGGGGTTATTCCAACTTTGGAGGAAGTGGTAATCCGTCCCAAAAGTGACAGTAAAGTGACGGATATACCACCAGCCGTATTACGAGTCCATTATATCCTATGGAACTCGTAATACGGCTGGTGGTAAATCCGTCACATTTAGGACGGATTACCACCTCCTAGAAAGTTGGAATAACCCCCATAATGATTATTTCTTCTTCTACATGATCATGAAAAGCAGGTTCCATTTCAAATATGGAAAACCACATTTCTAGTATAATAGTAATAAGAAATATACTAGAACTCTCAAGTTCCCCAATTCTATGCGTGATTAGCTTTCAAGGCAGGTTTTTTGATAAATAAATAAACAGAAGTTCAAGTACCACAATGTAAAGGAAAAGCAGTATTGAATGAGAAATACGCTCAGGAAACTGGGGAATTTCTGTGCTCTGAGATGCATCAAGAATCAAAATGTCTTTACAGTGAAAATGAAAATGAATTGTGTCATTTTACAAGATATCAGTTGTTGTTTCAATCCAGACTCCGAGGTCACACCATTGTAAGGTAATGCAAGCTATCTCCACTGGGCTATTACATCCGCAGGAGAATAACTCACTGTGCTATCTTTCAGAAATGTTTGCTGCATTCATTTGTAGGCGTTGTGAAAAAGTATTGTGGTATGTGTGCATTATTGTGCGTTGTGCTGATTTGTTTTTGTGTGAAGTATATGCTAATGGGAACTTGTTTTGATGATGTGCGGTTGGAGTCTGTTTGAAGTGATGGTATGGTGTGCCTATGTGTGGTAGGGGATTGTGATGATGTGCTATGAGCTGCCAGTATAATGTGAGGCACTGCTTTGTTAGCTGGAAGGTGTGGCGGTGCAATGGAGAGGATTTGCATGCGACAAGCACTGCCTAACAAGCCACTTGAAGAAAGTGAAACAAGCAAGAGGAGACATATGGGCCATAACCCTCCTTATCTGGTTCCCGATGATAACAGGGGTTTGACAGTGGTGAAGGTGTAGATTCAGAGAAAAGGAGGTGATCGGACTAGGGGGCTAGAGAAGGGGTTGGATAAACCACAGCACCCTAAGAAATAAACTGACATTTTAAGATTAGCTTGAAACATGATTTATTTAGAAAAAATATGTGCATATTCTAAAAATGTTACTGAAGCACATACGTTAGTGGAGCCAAGAGGGCCAGACCCCTTTTTGTGGGGAAGCTAACGAAGAGCCAGTAAAGAGGCTTTTGATCAGGTAAACTACTTCATTCATATATTACCTGTTGTCCTGCTTTTGCATGTATGAAAGGAAAATAAACGGTCAGAGAGGAGCATTTTTATCAGAGTGTTGTTTTGCCCTTGCTGAAACCAAAGTGCCCCGAGAAACACTCAACATTAAAGCCAGATTTACTAAGCAACACAAAGCCACATTGCGTGGCCCTAAGGTGCTTGATAGATTTTAAGTAATGCAAGGTGGTGGAAGTGAGGCATTTCAAGGGTGGAGCATTCCCTGATTTATCATGAGTGGTAGACTAGGGAATGTGTTGTAGTGTGGTCATTTTTATGTATCCTTTGTGCGTTTGCTTCAGGCGTTAGGCCTTTGTGCACTTTGCACTGGATGTATTTTATTCCTTTGCTTGCAGCATAGAGCCTCTGTGCACTTTGCTCTAAATGCATTTTATTCAGCTTCGTACTGTTATTTTCCAAATAGCCAGTTCTACGGTCTTGTTTTATTTTTTATATCACACTGTTTAGCCTACTTCAGCACTAGAGTTCTCAATAACACATTCTTGCTCACTCTGGGCTCCAGTCAAGGATACAGTCTGGTACATTGCCGATAGACGTGGTAGGAGTTTAGTCTTTGGATACATTCTTGCGTAGGGACGTTATGTGATTACACTGACATGTTAGTTATAAAAACACTTCCTTGTCCTAATACACGGAAGAGGGAGATCCGACCAGGGAACCACAACTAGACGCTGACTGCCCTGTTGCAGATGCTGAACCAGATCACAGGCCTTTGCTCAGGTATGAGGGTTGATGTCTTCCCGGGGAATCTGAAAGGCAAGTTAGTAGCATAACATGCTGTGCTCGAAATATAACTTACTGAGAGAGAGTAGAATCTATTAACACTATGATAGCTTTGTTTTTATGTTTCACTCTCATCGTGACTATTTCAATCCTACTGTGTTGTATGGTTCTGGTTATGGCGGCTCACGCCTTATTATCTAAAATGCAGTCGTTTTATTAAAAACAATCTATAAAACTTAAACTGCCTTTGTCATTTGTATATGAGATCATATTGTAAATGAGAGAGCTGGTTGGGACCTGAGTGACCATGACGTCCCTGAGAAGTTCTAAAGATGTCATGCGCTCGGTTGCCCAATCATCCCTCCCCCTTGGGAGAGATGAGGCACTGCTAGTTAGCCGGAGCAAAACCGGATTGAAGGTGACAGAGGTCCTTCTAAGTGGGTCAGACTCAGTCCCCCACACCAGGAACGACCCTGTTACCTAGAAATCCAGTAGTCTCCTTTAGGATAATGAGAGCCCACGCAACAGTGTCAAAATGCTACGCCTTCCCAGGGGAGGCATAACATGGAGAAATATGTTTATTTCCCCTCACTGTTCCTCTTTCTACTTGTGTTTCATTCTGAAGCTCCTGCTCCCTTCCTGAAGTCATCTAGATGATGTCCCACATTGTCTGTCGGGATGCAGTTGGTCAGTGGTGCTGGAGAACCACCAACAATCCTTGGCAAATGCAAAATGAGAAGAAGATGAGTTGCAAGGCTAAAGAGGACCAGTAAGGCCAAGGGGACTTGATCCAAGGAGGCGAATCTGGGGTGACCCTCAGCAGTTGGGAGTGTCACAAGAAGAGGAGGCAGCTCCCACAGGACAACCCACCAGTAGCAGGTGCAGCAGTCACAGTGAGGCCCACTCAGCACACCTGAAGAGGAGTCTCACGTTGCTGGAACAGCCGAGAGGAGTCTGTGCTTGGCAGAAAGAAGTTCTGGGGGCCAGGGCTCCAAGAAGGCTGAAGATCCCTTAAAGTAAGAGCAAAAAAGCCTTGGTAGCTGCAAGAGGCATGGTGCACATGACTACTGTTCTGCAAGGAGAGGCAAGGGCTTACCATCTCCCAAGTTGGACAGCTGACAGATAGGACCAAGGGGACCACTGCAGTCCACCACCTGTGATGCAGGATCCATGCAGCTCTGGAGATCAGATCTATGCAGCCAGTCTTCATTACAGTTGGTGCCTGCAGATGCAGGGGAGTGACCCCTTCACTCCAAGGGAGATTCCTTCATACATCTTGGTACAGTGAGGTACTGGGTTTTTCAGAACTGGTACTGATCCGGTAACCCAGTGGTGCCAGGGTACACCCAAAGACCTCGGGTACTTTCCTGATTCAGACCACAGAAACTCAGAGTCTTCTAGGTGAAGTCAAAGATCGAATTTATTGGCTGCAACCAAGTAACAAGCGTCCTAGAAGTACAACAGCACGGTTTGTATGTTCTCAGGAGACTGTCTGTCGATGCAAAATCAGGTTTCCTTATATACAGTTTTTTAAGCTTCAGGCAAACATTCTTGACATTTTGGTTGGTCATTCACATGTTTTCACTACAAAGGAAAAAACAGTGTCATGATGAAACCTCATATTTCATGTCATCCAACCCATAATAAATTACCCGGCAAGGCCTAGAATTTCACATCAGATAAGTGTGGACCCCCAATAAAACGGGCACCTCCCCCTCGTAAAGTAAGAAGAAGAAAAGAGCAGGTGCAGGTGTGAGCAAGATTAGGCAGGGTGTGTGAGCGATAATAAGGGTTTTATGGCATGGTGTGCCTTGATGCTATCTGATTCGGCCACTGGGAGAGGGACTGACCAAACAGGGTTGGCCTGAGGCAATGGTTCCAGCTTGCCCAGGTCAGAGAAAAGTCAATCAAGGTGTACGTGTCCTTGGAATCAAATCTGACTGTATTATAAGCCTATGTCAGGGCAACTTTTAAAAATGGCTGCCGTGTATAAAATGGGAGCCACGAGTGCAGGACGAAAATGGCGATTTCGAGGTGAAAACGCTGCTGGAATTGAGCGAAAATGCTCATGCTTAGTGTACTAGTCATTATCGGTCTTTTGATACTAAAATCGTACTGCTGTGGCAAAGTAAATTACATGGGTCCAGAATTTTTAGAACCACAAACCCTCCTTTTGCCCTTACATAGGCAATAAACCTATTCTCATGCTAATCTGAGTCCAGGTCTATGTTTCTAAAGTCGTTGAGATGTTGCTGTAACATCATCCTAGTATTTAGCTTGTCTCTTGGTGCAGGTTTCCTTATGCATGATGTAACACAGAGGCCACATATCGCAGGAGCACACTGCACGCATAGACAGAACAGGAAAAGAATGGCCAAGATCATCCCAATGACCATCAGAATCTTCCATCCCCATGCTGATATCAGTTCCCAGAGCCATCCCATTAATGACCAATCTCCTTTATCTAAATGAATAGATTCAGAAATTCTATGCAGTTTGGATATGGCCTGGTATACTGTTGGAGCGTTATCTGGGACAAAAACACAGCAACTCGATTGGATCAATGTACATACTCCACCCCGGTCTGCAAGTATGACATCTAATGCGACCCTGTTCTGAAGGGTCATAAGACGATCCGACTGGAGCTCAGCAGTCAAGTTACCAAGGGCACCAGCGGTTTCAGCCAAGGTGGATTCAACCACTCTTATCAATTGCCTTATGCTCCTGCTATTACTTATTTGTCCCCAGAACGGCAGAAAACCCTTTACGAAGTCCCCAAATTCTTGTCCTGCAGTGTCTTCTCCACTGAAGACGCCTCTAACTATCCTTGTCTTGTGGTAATCTGCCGCTGCTGTGTAGGTAGGGGGCAACAGGAACGAAACAAAGCATGTGCCCGAAAAGTCAGGGGGCAACCATGTAAAGGCTCTATCATGGCAGATGAAATAGGTACCCTTAGCTGCCAAGAGCGGAGGGGAGGTCTGAGATGCGAAGACATATGTCTCAGTGCAGACGCTTTCCCCTAGCTGAGCTCTGGGATTCTTGCCAGTACCTTGAAGACACAGGTGACCCTGATGGGGTACAACCCAAATCAGGGAAGATATCTTAGCTTGCTGTTTCTCACTCATTGTGGCTTCATATCCGGTCATGTTCCATCCTATATATGCCATTGTCTCATCTCTGGGGATAGTCTCGTAGAAGATATTGTCCTTCATCATGTCTATGATACCTTTAATTAAAGCATTTTTCTTAGGGTTGTCTTCCGCAAAACGTAGGGGGTAGTGTGCATAGATGAATATCGTTCTGAATGCCCACACGGAACCATTGTGGCTGAAAGGCAGGATCAGATAAGGGATACCTTTATCTGCTGTGTGAGGCATAAGGCCACACACCCAACAGTTAGTTGTATTTATCACTAGTTGGTGTTGGTGCAAAAGCTGGATGAAGGAGTTATTAATGAACTCTAGTCTCCTAGCAGATTCATGTTTAGGGAGGAGTTGAAAAGAATGTGGGGAAACAGTGGAAGGAGGAGGTGTAGACGAGGTAGTGGGTGCCAATATCACGTTGAAACAGAATAAAATATATCCTTTAAAAAACATAAGTATACTAAATAATATAAAAATGCACAGCAGCAAAAAACGTTTCCTGGTTATCGTTTCACATATTCTTTTCTTGAAACTCAGTCTTTCAACATGTTCTCCATTTTGGAAAGATTCCATCCTCTAACCGTTGCCGTTCGTGGCGGTTGGTTTACTTCACTTAGGAGTGTTCTGAATGTTCCAGGCCGCCCTAGAACAAACCAGACCTGTAGACCTTGTGTCCACAGGCTACCCCCCTAAGTCTTTTCAGCCACGATCCTACAGCTGAACCCGGATGGAGGTTAAAAAAAAACAACAAAAAAAGCAAAAAGTCATTCAAAAATAATTTTCCATATTGGAGAACTTTGCTAAAGGGAAGAAAAGTAAACTGTTTTATTTGTCCTTTATTCTTGGTCGTAGATTATAACGGTTAGTCCCAGGTATCGGGTGGTCCTGAAAAAGGAGTTCAGGTTCTGTAGTGTCCAATCGAACTGACGGTGATACTGCTGATTGTAAAATGTCATCACTTTCTTTCTCAGTGAGTGTTCCTTTTATTCGTGCATCGCTGAAAGGCAGAAAACGTGGCACGGTTTCAGTCTCTGAGTCGGCGACACCTTCCTGGACCCACCGGTCATATGGCAGAGGTAGGGGTACCCTTTTGCAATGGGTCCCATGGATCCAGTGTTTCTTCCCTTCTACTCGAACAGCTGATCTTGTGGAGAGAAGAACGAGGTGCGGTCCGGTCCACCTGGGCTGCTCGTTTTTGGTTCGCTGAAAGTTCTTTATTAAAACCCAGGATCCAGGCTCAATGGGATGACCTGGAGATTCAGAGACCGGAGGCAGGGTGTCGTGGACCTGTTGATGTAAGACACGCAATTTAGCCGTCAATTCATACAGATAGTCAAGCAAAACAGGATGCTCTATCTCGCTGAGCTTCTTGGGCCTAGGCACTCCCCATATATTGGCCGGGCGGCCGAAGACTATTTCATAAGGACTAAGTTTCACTCGTGAATGCACAGTCATTCTGGTTGATAGGAGTGCTAAGGGTAGAGCGTCAGGCCATTTGAGACCAGAGCTCGCTTGTATCTTGGCCAATTTTAGCTTTAGAGTGCCATTATAGCACTCCACTAATCCAGCTGATTGGGGGTGATTTGCAGCGTGAAACTTTTGGTTTATGCCTAGCCCTTTGCATACTTTCTTCATCACTTGACCCACAAATTCACTTCCATTGTCACTCCAGATCATTCTCGGCATTCCGAATCTAGGGAAGAACTCTTTCACAAGGGCTTTGGCTGTGGATAGCGCAGTATTGTCTTTTAGGGGATAGGCTTCCACCCATCTTGAAAAGGCACAAACAACAACGAGTACGTATTTTAAGTTGTTGCACCTCTCCATGTGGATGAAATCTAGCTGCAAAACCTCAAACGGATACGTAGGAGGTGCAAAATGACCAGCTGGAGTTGGGGTTCCTCTACCAGGGTTGTGTTTCAGGCATACCATGCAATTTTTAACCACATTTTCTGCGCACTTGGGAATTCCTGCATTTTGCCATACTGGGGCCAACAACTTACAAATCCCTTTCACACTGATGTGAGCCATTCCATGAGCCATTGTAACTACTGCAAGCACATACGCATCGGGTAGCAACCATCTTTGATGTTCTGACAACTCGACCCAACAACCATTCGCATCCAATTTACCCGTACTTTCTCTCCACACACTCAATTCTCTCTCTGTGGCTTCAGCTTGAATCGATTTCACGCTTTCTATCGTGTCTTCACACATTCCAACATCACCAATCCATCTTGCAGGGCCTGCGACATACATTCGGCTCATCACATTCCTTGCCGTTTCTTTTGCGACCTCGTCAGCAAATGCATTCCCACGACCAACATCATCAGTCACCTTTTTATGTGCGCTACACTTCACAATCGCAACTTGCAACGGTAAAGTAAGTGAATCAAGGAGCTCATTTCCCAACTGACCATGCTGTATTTTAGTTCCATGCGAGGTCAGGAACCCACGTTCCTTCCACAAACGCCCAAAACTATGGGCCACACCAAACGCATATTGGCTATCGGTATAGATAGTCACTTTCATTCCTTTTGATACTGTACATGCTCTTGTTAGGGCTATTAACTCAGCTGCTTGGGCTGAATTATGTGGGATACGTGCAGCTTCAACAATCGTACACAAAGTTGTCACAGCATACGCCGCAGTCGTGTCACCATTCGGGAGCTTAAAGCATGAACCATCCACCCACAAAGTACCATCACTCTTTGCAATGGGAGTGTCCAGAAGGTCTATTCTCCCTTTCGTTTCTTCTTCTGTTCTACGGAGACAATCATGTTGTTCAGAAGTATCTAACTCCGTCACAATTGGCAATAACGTAGCTGGGTTAAGTGTAGTTCATCTTTTTATATGTACATGGCTTGCTAACAATGTCAACTCGTAACCTGACAATCGAGCACTAGTTAAATGCTGTGTCTTGGTTCTGTTTAACAACGTGTCCACTGCATGTGGAACCATTACAATTAATGTGTTATTCATCACTAAACCAGCAGACTGTCGGATAGAAACAGCAGCTGCCGCTGCCGCTCTTAAGCAGCTCGGTAGTGCCTTAGCTACTGGGTCTAAGGTTGAAGAGAAATAGGCGCATGGACGCTCCCTGTCTCCAAACTGTTGTGTCAAAACTGCTAACGCACAACCTTCTTTATTATGGACATACAATGTAAAAGGCTTGCTGTAGTTGGGGGTACCCAACACAGGAGCTGAACACAATGCATCACGTAATTCGACAAAACTTTTCTGACAATCTTCAGACCATGGGACGGGATTTGGTATATCTTTACAAGTTAATGCCACCAAGGGTTTGGCTATTAACGAAAAATTAGGTATCCATTGTCTGCAATATGATGTAATACCCAAGAAAGCACGCACTTCTCTTTGTGTTCTTGGCACACTCATTGCTGCAACAGCCCTGATTCTCTCTGGGGTCAGTTGCCTTCCCTCCTTCGAAAAGAGATGACCTAAATAGGTCACTTCTTTTTGACAATACTGTAACTTTGAAAGGGACACTTTGTGGTGTAAATCAGACAAATGACACAATAATGACAATGTTGCTTCTTTGCAGATCTCCTTAGTATCTGCGGCAACTAGCAAATCATCTACATATTGAATGAGAGTGGCGCCATCAGGTAACATAAGAGTGTCAAGTTGTGCTTTCAAAGCCTGACTATAGATAGATGGACTTTCACAATAGCCTTGAGGAGCTCTCTTAAATCTGAAGCTTCGTCCTCCCAAATTGAAGCCAAAAATGTCCCTGCTCTCTTCTGCAATAGGGATGCTGAAGAAAGCATTTTTCAGGTCTATTACTGAAAACCAAGTGGCTGAAGCTGGAATCATTGTCAACAATGCAGTGATATCGGGGACGACTGGAAACTGTGGCACAACTATTTTGTTCACCTCTCTAAGATCAATTACAAACCTATAAACAGGTGGCTGAGTAGGGTCAGTATGCTTCAAGACAGGCAAAACAGGACTATTGCAAACGTTGCCTCTTGTCTCTTCAATTACATCCTTCTCAATCAGATCATGAATAATTGCCAACAACGCTTTTTCCCCTTCACTAGAGATCTTGTATTGGGGAATACGTGGCATTTTAACATTGGCTTTTAATTTTATCACATATGGCTGAATTTCCAAAAGACCTACATCATTAGGTCCAGTAGCCCAAAGAGTATTAGGAAGAGACGAAAATTCTGGTGGAAATCTGTCCTTTGACAAATACATTGGTGAAACCACTTTCTTACCCAATATGAGTTGCACTCCAGAAGGAGAGCAATACAATGTTGCATACAATCTCTTTAACAGATCTAATCCTAACAAGTTCTCGCCACAACCTGTCGTCAAAATAAGGGGTGTTTCAAATTTACAAGGTCCAACAGAAAGAGATATAGGGTTAGAAATCGGATTTCTAACTGGGGCGCCGGAAAACCCTACTGATACATTTGTTTCGCCAGACAAAGGTGTGCCAGGGAGTTTTGAGTGCATAATAGAACTCTTGGTAGCACCAGTATCCAACAGAAAAGGTTCTGACACACCTGATGCAATCACCTTAACATAAGGCCCACTCTGATCTACTGGAACTGAAACAACTCCCTCTCTTTGTCTATGGCTGTCCTAGCAATCATTACTGTCCAAATGCTCATCCTCTGTATAGTAATCATCAGTATAGTACTGAGCCGTCCTACCAGATGCATTAACCTGTTGATCAAATCTGTTCATTGAGTTTTGAGGGAGGAATGGGCGCGCGCTCTGGGGAACATATCCACGTCCTCTTCCTCTAGGTGCTTGTGGAACACCTCGACCTCTTAAACCAGAAGTACCATTTGCGCGCTGTAGCAAAGCAGGGCAACTATACTTGAAATGACCCTCTTCCTTGCAATATGAACACTGATTGGGACCTACTGGGATACGTGGTTGAGCATACTCGGTTCTTTGCGAGTTTCTCTGAAACGGTTGGGGCTGATAGTTATTCTGATAGTTGTTCTGTGCACCACTATTCTGACCACCACGTGGCGGGTACACTTGTAACAGAACCTTCGTTTTCAATTCTTTTGTTTTCTTCTCTACTCTATCTCTCTCATCTTTATCTCTATTTTCGTAGTACTGTGCAGTAGCCAATATCTGTGCTGAAGAGGAAACTGCCCAAGAACTTTCTGAGTCTTTTAACTTTTTACACAACTCAGGAAGCAGATTATGCACAAATTTATCGACGAACAAACGTTGACCACCTTCCGTGCTCATATCTTGACCACTGTGGTCCACAAACGTTTCTTCAAACCTGGTGAAGAAATCTGATACCGTTTCTTCTTTCTTTTGCTTACATGCAGACAATTTATCCCAGTTTACACGCATCGCAGGCATTATAGTTTTCATGTAATCAATAATCCTACCAGGAAGCTCTGTCACTAAAGGCTCAGGTTTAGCACCACCAATTTGTCGGGCATCTGCAGCAGCAATATTAGCCCATGTGTCACCTAACTTTTGAGCATGGTCTGTATGGCGAATCTTTCCCCATAAAGGCTGTGGAACAACATTCCCAAACAACATGTCTATGTCAGCTAAATTCATAATGCAAGACCCCGCAGTCTGTGACAATTCCTTGTAATACCCTGTAGGATTCTTACGGGGATCAGGCAATGTCTGCTTAGGGGCTAAAACTTCAGCTCGCTTCCATGGAACGTGTACCCATACACGCTGGAAATGAGGCAGGACAGGTGGATTAGCATTTGGGTCCCCTTCCCTCCACTGTGGGGGAACTTCCCTCATGGGGTACTGTTTCCCTTTCTTTTTAGCAGAAGAATCATATTTAAACAATAACCGGGAAACACCTTCAGTCCTAAACGACAATAACATCGCAACTGCTTTCTCGACATCTGAACCCACAATCAAACCTGTCGAAAAATCGAACCGTTCACGACACAACTTAGGCGGATTGGGCTCCAAACCATTTTCCTCTAAATCCTCAGAAAGAAAAGTACACATTTTTTCAAAAACGTATCTCTGTTTCGGTTCTTCCCACTGATGGAAGACATCCATAACAGACTCTAGTTCATATCTCGCTGGTTCAGTAACCCATTTATGCGCCAAATAATTCAGTGTCTCTTTCTCCATACCATCAGGCAATTGGCTACGCAATTGTTTACGCTCTGAAACTGGGGTCGTAGCTAATGACCCAAAGAGAGGGGATAAAAGACTAGTCACAGTGTTTGTCATTCTCTGACGGATAGAGGGAGAGGTTGACAAATGAACAGGAGGAAAAACAGAATGAGACAAGGCAGAGACAGAAGCAGTGTCAGAAACAATACCAGGAGTGGTAGTCGCTATAGTAGTCAAAGCTGTAGGAAGTAAAGGCAGAGCAGATGTCAAAGCCGGTGGCCCTTGAGGAGGCTGCACCGGAGGAATAGGAACCAACTGAAGAATAGCTGGTGGGTTCTGGGGAGGAGCAGGAGGCAATGCAACCACTGGTTGTGCAACCAGAGGTTGCGGAGGTGCCGTGGCATTCTGCGCATAGGGTGGTGGCGAACTTAGCAAATGCGACATTAGGGGATCTTTTTCAGAGTCTTTTGCTGCATCTTGCTGAAGAGGCGGCAAAACTGGATAGCATTTATCTACTGTCATTTTATGTCGCCTATGCAACTGCTCATTCAACTGTTCTACTTCGTTATCTTTAAACTGTATAGCAGCTTGCATAATCGAAATACCTTTTTCTCTCTTATTTTTCTTAGCTAATTTAATTTCCTTTTGCTTGGCTTCCTTACGCCATAAGCGGAAAGAATCAAACATTGCCGGCCGGGCTTTCTTCTTAAAAAGTCTAACTTCAAGGTTATCTAAGATTTCTGTGTCAAAGCTACCATTTTGGGGCCATTTTAAAACACCATCTTTTCTGGTGTAACGGATCCATACTTCATTATATGTGATGGGGCCTACTCCGTGCTTCACATATAGTTCATAGGTTGGAGTTCCAATCGGAGGAACCGGACATGAGTCCTCCAACCGGGAGTCCCTTTTACAACCAAGACAAAACAAATTTCCAAGTCTGCTAAGACCAGGCATCTTCGCTCACTAGTCTAGCTTCAAACTTCAAAGGATTATCGTTTACG
The DNA here is from genome assembly GCF_031143425.1 of Pleurodeles waltl. Lineage (NCBI taxonomy): Eukaryota > Metazoa > Chordata > Amphibia > Caudata > Salamandridae > Pleurodeles > Pleurodeles waltl. The sequence continues at coordinate 762,752,507 of NC_090439.1, read as the reverse complement.
ATAGTCTCGTGAATACACGAGTCCTTCGGCTTTGGTACTTGCAAGTTCCAAATCAAAGTGATCCCGAAGGGATACCAAACCAAATGTCCAACTAAGGACCAAACCAAGTGTCCAACTAAGGACTGGGAGACGCTCCACTTATACTTAACTGAAAATATCGATGACGTCACCAGAAGACTTGTCTTATCGTTTCGCTCTACCAAACATCAAGGGTCCAAATCAGGGCGATAGCCAGGGCAGCAGTCCTTCGTAGCCGTCGGGAAGCGGGGAACCTCGCAGCAAAGACTTTCGGACCACGTCGACATGCAGGGGTCGATGAAGTGGCGGCCTTCCTCCAGAATTTTCACACGAAGCTCCTCACGGACCTCAGGCTTGGACCGGTACCGCTGGTATCGCCCCACGTTGGGCGCCAACTGAGGTACTGGGTTTTTCAGAACCGGTACTGATCCGGTAACCCAGTGGTGCCAGGGTACACCCAAAGACCTCGGGTACTTTCCTGATTCAGACCACAGAAACTCAGAGTCTCCTAGGTGAAGTCAAAGATCGAATTTATTGGCTGCAACCAAGTAACAAGCGTCCTAGAAGTACAACAGCACGGTTTGTATGTTCTCAGGAGACTGTCTGTCAATGTAAAATCAGGTTTCCTTATATACAGTTTTTTAAGCTTCAGGCAAACATTCTTGACATTTTGGTTGGTCATTCACATGTTTTCACTACAAAGGAAAAAACAGTGTCATGATGAAACCTCATATTTCATGTCATCCAACCCATAATAAATTACCCGGCAAGGCCTAGAATTTCACATCAGATAAGTGTGGACCCCCAATAAAACGGGCACCTCCCCCTCGTAAAGTAAGAAGAAGAAAAGAGCAGGTGCAGGTGTGAGCAAGATTAGGCAGGGTGTGTGAGCGATAATAAGGGTTTTATGGCATGGTGTGCCTTGATGCTATCTGATTCGGCCACTGGGAGAGAGACTGACCAAACAGGGTTGGCCTGAGGCAATGGTTTCAGCTTGCCCAGGTCAGAGAAAAGTCAATCAAGGTGTACGTGTCCTTGGAATCAAATCTGACTGTATTATAAGCCTATGTGAGGGCAACTTTTAAAAATGGCTGCCGTGTATAAAATGGGAGCCACGAGTGCAGGACGAAAATGGCGATTTCGAGGTGAAAACGCTGCTGGAATTGAGCGAAAATGCTCATGCTTAGTGTACTAGTCATTATCGGTCTTTTGATACTAAAATCGTACTGCTGTGGCAAAGTAAATTACATGGGTCCAGAATTTTTAGAACCACAACAGGCTGGATTCTCCTCAACCTCAGAGGATGCATAACTGGAAAAATGTTGCAGTTGCTGAAGCCGCTGGAGAAACAATGTTTCAAAGCAAAGTCTTTTCTGAAGTTGCAGATTGTTGGTCCCTGAAGAGTCCAGTTGCAATTGGTTACCTAGCAGGATGCCCAGTTATCAGGAGGGGGCTGTGACATCACCTACCTAATCTGGCTACTCAGATGCTCCCAGAGGCCTCTGTACATCTTGGATTTGAGGTGGCAGAACCAAGTGGCCACCTGGGGTTCTCTGGGCACCATCCCTGGAGTGTTGATGGACAGGGGAGTGGTCACTTCCCTTTCCTTTGTCCAGTTTTGCCCCAGAGCAAGGACCGGGGGGTCCTTGGAGTGGTGCAAACTGGTTTACGCAAGGAGGGCACCAAATGTGCTCTTCAAAGCATACCGGTGGCTTGGGGAGGCTACCCATCCCAAGCCATGTAACACCTATTTCCAAGGGGAGAGGGTGTTGCATTTGTCTCCCACAGGAAATCCTTTGTTCTTCTTTTCCTTGCTTGAGCTAGTCAAGCAGCAGGAGGGCAGAAACCCATCCATCTGTCCGGGCGGATTTCCTTAATCTTCCACTAAAAGAATTGTGGCATCTTTCAATTGCATTGTATTTTTTATTACACCTGTGAATCACCTGGTGTTTCAGCTTCACAAATATAAGTGGAACCTTGATACTTTTCTGTAGACAGATCTGCATGCTCCATATAGCCTATTAGTACTTGAACGAGGTGATTCTCCTTTGCTTGCAAAGAAAATTCCCGTTGTAAGTGTGCAAAGAGTTCAATAGGAATTAAATGAGGTAGAATGGTTAACGCAGTGATTTTTTATTTTATTAGAATTGTCTGGCACACCAATTTCCAAAGGGACAGGGTGTTTCCTCCCTCTCCCACAGGAAATCCTTTGTTCTGCTTTCCTTTGCTTGAGCTGGTCAAGCAGCAGGATGGCAGAAACCCGTCCGGAGGGTGGCAGCAATGTGGGCTGCTTGTAAAACCCTGGAAGACTGGTCGGAGCAATACTGGGGTTCGCCTAAGGAGCCCCCAGAGTGCATGGAATCATACAGCCAGTACTAGCAACAGTATTGGGGTATGATTCTGACAAGTTTGATACCAAACATGCCCAGGTTTGGAGTTACAATATGTAGCTGGTAAAATGGCTTCCCTGCACTTTCAAAGTCCAGAGTAACGGAACTGGAGTTCGTAGGGACACCTTTACTAATGCAGTGGTCCCCTCACACACAGGTACCTGCACCCTGCCCTCTGGGCTAGGAGGGCCTACCATGGGGGTGCCTTACAGTGACCTGGTGCAGTGACCTGTAGTGAAAGGGTGCATGGACCTTTTCACACAGGCTTCCAATGGCAGACCTGAAAACACATTTTGGATGGGTTCTCATGGGTGACACAATATATGCTGCAGCCTATGGGGAACCCCTGGTGCCCCAATGTCCTGGGTACCTAAGTACCATACCTTAGGGACTTATATGGGGGCACCAGTATGGCAATTGTGGAGTGTGCTAAGTCCTAGGCAACCAAATGTAGAGGGAGAGAGCACAATCACTGGGGTCCTGGATAGCAGGATCCCAGTGAAAACAGTCAAAGCATACTGACAGCAGGCAAAAAGTGGGGGTAACCATGCCATAAAGAGGTTACTTTCCTACATATGGGATGATAGTATTGTGTTATTAAGGGATGTGGAGGGGTTAGAGGGTTATGGTTGCTTATTTAAGAGTTATGTTTTCATGTTGGATGCCCAGCATGGTGTATTTTTATTGGTTGAGCTGCTTGAATTGTTGGGGTTTTCGATCAAATCTTTAATAAGTAGTAGAGTGTGTTAAGGAGCTGAGGTTGCATGTGCATGTTTCTTTTTTACAATTTTTTAAATTTTAGTGAAAACTTCACCAGTTTTTGGTAATCTACACTAGAAATGTAATCTGAATGTGAATCCCTTTTTTTGTTGCAAAATATCTCAATGTCCTGAGCTTGTCCCATTTTTGGAAAATATGTTCATTTTTTCAAGAACGTCTATGGTAACCAGCAGATTTCTTTAATCTTGCACTAAAAGAATTGTGGCATCTTTCAACTGCATTGTATTTTTTGCTACACCTCTGAATCACCTGGTGTTTCAACTCCACTGATATAAGTGGAACTTTGATAATTTTCTATAGCCAGATCTGTACACTCCATACAGCCTATTAGTACTTGATTAAAATGTTTCTGCTTGTTTTGCACATAATATTCACATGTTAAAAGTGGGTAAAGAGTTCAATACGAACTCAATGAGGTACAATGGTTAATGCAGTCCTTTTTTATTTTATTAGAATTGTCTGGCACAGTCTTGAGAAACATTCAAAACACCTAATATTTGATATGAAGGATATCACTTTTAAATTGTTTTCATGCTTGGTGATTCAAAGTCAATTATAGTTAATTTGGGATGAATTTTATTTGGGAAATTAGTGTAAGAATATCACTGTATGTTGTGGTGCTTTTGTCGGGTAGTAATATATAATCTATTGCAATGTTTAATTACACGTAGGGGGTGGAAAATGATTAACTGTGCTCAACAACATTAAAAAGTTGCTTCTTTTAATGCTCCCAGAAAGTTTAATTTTGCATAAAACGTATGTGTCTTTAGTTAATTCATCAGGTGTAGATACATCTGAAAAGGCAGAGGATTGTCTTGGATATTTTATCAAACAATGTTGTGGAATGTAAGGTAGTAATGCGGGGGACTTGTTGCTATACAAATTAAATAATTGAATCTTAATATTTTGTCCCTGCTACCACTCATTTTACTCCTCCTCCTGGGCCCTATAATGGATCTTCGTTGGGTGGCGGTTAGGTATATTAATAAGTTGCAACAGAAACACTCTCAAACTCTCAAAAGTTCTCAATGAATTCAATAATGAGAATTAAAATAGTTTTAAAGTTTGCATTCAAGGTGTTAGAATTCATTTATTAATCAAGTAAAATGCACAGAACAGTTGTATGAAGCACACCTCAAATCTGTCCCTACTCTACTCAGAAATTTCTAAGCAGAAATTTCCTTACAAAAATAATACAGTAACAATCTTGTCTTGTCATATTATAGCTGTCTGGGAACATTTAGTAGAACATTCAAAAAGTATTTGATCCTCTATCACTAGCACAGTTTGTCACGGCTGTCAGTACAATGTGCTTCAGCTATCGTGCTACACTGGAACAGTCTATCCAGCTCTCCTTATCTCTGGCCAAAGTCAGTATAGGTATTCCGCAGCAGAGTAAACAGCAATTATAACATGCTCAAATTGCCAGGAACCTAAGCAGCACCCTCTTGTATCTACTCTATACTGCATTAGGACCCCTTTCTTTCCCTAGGACGCCTTATGTACATTATCATTAGTAGCAAAGTTTTCTTCTTCTTTGCATGTTGAAACTTTCAAAACATTAGATCATTCATTTCTCAGAGGCTGATGGATACATGACTCCAGTTTCTAATGCATACTTTACTTCTGAAAGAATATGGAACATGCATAAATGCCATTGTCATCCCCCTCCTCATCACTTTCATACTGTGGATTTATTCACAAAAGAAGAACATTTGTTATGTATATTTATGCACGTCAGTGCATTTCAAAGCAGGTTAGCAGGAAAAAAGATAGGATTTAATACAAGTCATGCAGAGGTTATAAGTGAAAAATATGTGAAAGGAATGTATTAATACCAGCAGGTTTGTAAGTCAGGCAACATAGCTTATGCAGAGTTCACAACACATTTTATGACTACAGGAAAATGAAACTGCAGTAAGGCCTAACTGCATTCTCTCAAATTAGTAACTGCAATGTAATATATATTTCTATTGAACGCCTTAGCAGTTTCATACACAAAGGTATACTAAACCTACATTTCACACCATCAGAGATGAATGTCCATGGTATTGGTTTATATGAAGCAGTTACAATCTCCTCTTAGATTTCTTGGTCTTTCTACTGCAAAGTATGAGACAAAGGCAAAACAATTAATGATTCAATACTTAACTTGTTTAATCAATTGTCCTTACATTTCTCATTTCCACTGTGAAAGTAATAAGTTCAAAACTGTTCTATTGCTACACAAATGTACTTTGATGTTCATATCTCTTGAGATGTTATGGCCCGATAAAGGACGGATAATTCAGATGGTTGGTTTGTGTAACTCGGAGCTTGCAGTCTATTTGACCCTGTAAAATTACCTGTTATTTGGAAATGGAGAAGAACAGGACTGAGAATTAGTAACTTATTTGCAATCCTGAAGCCACATGCAACATGGACAAATTTGAATTGATGAATACCATTAAAAAATCCTGGAAGCATGAAATACATTTTGGGTAGCATAAAATAATTGCTGAGTTTTCCATGCTGTCATTCATTGCATGATAGATAGAAAGATAGATAGATAGATAGATAGATAGATAGATAGATAGATAGATAGATAGATAGATAGAAAATTCAAATAGTGCAAATAGTGCAATCGAAACACATTTAATGCATGCATCATTATTTGCCTACATTAACTTGATGTCTATTTACATATGTCAATGATGTGGACTTTACAAATACGTACATTACGAGTTTCTGTGCTGTAAGTGCACTTCACGTGACAAGCTCCTTGAATTGGCCCATTTGTGCCCTGTTTACCTCTAGCTCACACATTACAACATAATTGGCCATTCTACATTCCACTTTTGAATTATTCCTTCCAGTCTGGCCCTCGAGCATCATTTTCCTATTTGACATTTGAATGTCTACTCATCTTTTTCGGTAAGCAAAAAATGATATCATGCTTTAAATATCCAAATCAACATCCTATTCTATCAATATGATCCGCCCCCTAAGTTTTCTTTCTATGTCTAGGGGTGCATTACCCAGTGTCAGACGTGCCTAACTAGAACTGTGTTTCATAATCAATGCATACAACATATTCATGATACACCCGAGTGCGCCACACAGGCGTGTTTATTTTGAAAGAAGCAGAGCAAGAAGTGAAACACTTCTTTTAATACAAGCATCTTTAAATCTGCCTAAGTTAATTGGCTCCTTCTGGAAAAGCGATCACCCTTTAAAGTCCTCCAACAAGTCTATAGAGCCGAATGCAAAGTCTAGGGCTCGGGCTTAATTTCCTCCTAAAAACCCAACTGTTTTGGAACTGTAAATGGTTTGGTTGGTTTTCTAATGAAAAGAGTTCCTGAATGGGTTGTCCTAGAACTGAATAGTTTCAATCTCGATGTGCTTAACTGGTAAAAGCTCAGTCTTATAGACTTTTCCTCCCTTGCGTTATGTGGTGGGAATTGTGCGTATGCACATTTTAATGGAAGCGTCTTTCTTACCCGAGACGAGACGTACATCTGGGCTAAGGAATAGAAATGGTTGACCTTAATGGTTCGTGTGGTTCATTGCACTTGGATATGTGCAACGTTTTTCGCTGTTGCGTCCCTGTCTTTCTACGTCTTTCCTTCTGAAATATATTATGTTGTGGCTAACTCTCCTAGCCAGTACACGGTTCTAAAACATATTCCTCTGAAGAAATCCATGAATACTCCCCTTCACACACTTTACAAACATGTAATATTATTTCTTATTATCATTGCGCTTATCCTGAAGGAGGAGCTTTAAAGCATAGTTGACTGTTTTCGAGTTCTAAGGTTCAAACCGTACATCCAAAGGTGCAATTTGATTACATAAATCTATATTAACATCACTGGGCCAAAGATGTGACTTAAGTGTTGATTAATTATGGAACAATAAAGTACGAAGAATAAGGACCTAAGTGGCAGTGACAAACAATGGGTGCTAACTGCCTGGGGAAAGATGGGTGCCTTCTCTTAAAAGCGCTTTCATCATCACAACAACTGCCCAAGCGTGCCTTTCATACAGTTCCATGAAACAGGTCTTTGACATTTAGAATAGATGGAAAAGCACCAATCTTTTTTATGAATGGCTTTATCTTCTGAGTAACTTAAGTAATGGGCACGGTAATCAACCATGGTATACCAACCCTGGTGAAAGAAAAAAGGAGTGAGTGGGACGAAGCACTCCGCAAAGATAACCCCCAGAGTAATCAATTTACAAGACATCAATCCAGCGGCCAACAGCTAACATTTTACTTACCTAATGTTGGGTCATACAATAGTCAGCATGTAGCATTGCTCTGAAAAAATCATAAAGATTTGATAGGAGATACTCACATGATGGCATTTTTCTAAGACTAGTCATCCCGGTAGGAGCAGCTGAGGGGTCAAGGCCCCCCCACAGGTTCCATTCTTCAAAATATTTATACTTCTACTGGAACCCAGTGCAGGCATCTATGGAATATGAATAAAACATATATATGTATATGGTTGTCACACTCAACAATCTGAGTATTGTCCCAATGATATATGGATGTGACAGTCAAATGTGTTAGAAACATGTGAACTCCTGTGAAATAATAGAATATGTTTGGGCCCAATATATTCTTTAACCACAATCCATGAAACGTGGCATGTAATTAAACAACTGGGCCTATTGTTAAAATGTTCCCATCACACTTTCATGTTCACTCACTTTTTACTCCTATGAGTTACCTCAAAATAGAACACTGGAATGTTGGGAGCTCTGCTGAAAACAATTTAGTGCTCCGGGTGTCTGTAGGCTGGCTGAAGCCTGAAGCTGCAACATTCCAATGTTTTCGTTCACAGTTGTTGCGGTGAACAAAGGCCTCACACAGCCAGAGGGGATGTCAATCCCCTTGGTCTCCATGAGGCCTTTGTTTTATTTACTAGAACTTTCTGCCCTCTAGTGGTGGAATGTTCTAATAGCCTTATAGGCCTTCGTAGCTGGTCTATACCGGCATCAAAGCCCCTGTCCCTTGTTAAAGGCCCTCGCCTTTGGCTCAGGCCTTTAACATTGAAGCAGGTCTTTAATGGCCAGTATAGCCCGCTACAGCGGGCTTTAAGGTTTTATTCTATTCTGACTAATAAAACTCCTTTGTATGAACTTTCGTCCATAAATTCACAACTAGAAAAATCTAGCCACACTCCCCGTTAAACGAAATGGCCCTCGTTATGACATTGGCGGTAAATGCCCCTTACCGCCGAAGTGACGAATATCCGTTCGCCATATTATGACACACACATACAAAACCAACAGAATACTGCCAAATACACAAATCCACCAGCCCAAAGGTTAGTGGTAAAGTGTTGGTATGAACACACATACCGTTACGCCAACAAAACAACGCCCACCACATTATTACCCACGAATCACCACGGCGGACATTCCCTGGCGGTAAACCATTGGCGGTACACACCGGCGCACTCAGAATGGCCACCCCAATACAAAACAACACAACATTGGCCTCAACGAAAATCACTCACCTGACACTGATGCACACACCACACCCACCGATCCATAGTACTATAAAGAACACACCCACATTACACACAACCATTTATGAATACCAATAATCGCCATGAGACAAACACGAAGACCACTGAGACAACTACAAACACACACCACAAACACCTCCCACATCCCACACCCCACCACATCACTTAACACCCTCTGCACAACACACACCACACCACACCCATGTCCCCACTAAGGCACCCCCGTTTCACTGATTAGCAGTTGCGGGTCATGGTGGAGGAAATAGTCAGGGTACAGCCACAGCTGTTTGGAGCACAGGTACAGCAGATATCCATTGCAAGGAAGATGGTGCTATGGCGGAGAATCGTGGACAGGGTGAATGCTGTGGGACAGCATCCAAGAATAAAGGACGACATCAGGAAGAGGTGGAACGACTTAAGGGGTATGGTACGTTCCAGGGCAGCAAGGCACCAGCTCGCCATCCAGAGGACTGGCGGTGGACCCCCACCCCCTCCCCCCAGCTCACAGCATGGGAGGAGCAAGTCTTGGCAATACTGCATCCTGAGGGATTCACTGAAGAAGCCGGAGGACTGGACACTGGTGAGTCAATATTTACTACTCATCACCCCCCATACCTGTGCTAGCGCGCCTGGTCCTTAGTAAGTAAACTTAGAAGGGGACGCGTATAGGTCAATGAACCTTTTGAATCGCTGGGGGTATCCTAGTCATGCAGTGACTACTGAATCGATAGCTAACATCAATAATCAAGAAACATTCTATGGAAAACAGCGTAAACCCCTCTACTCATGAATAACCACAAATCAGTAATGACTTAAACAATTTTATTTCCCTATTGGTTACAATTCTAAATCAGCCGTTAGTTCAATCTTTATTCAATCCACTCATTTTAATAATTCATCAATAGAAAACATCATCACTTGAAGGAAACATATGCGACAATGCAATTCCATAAACTAAAAATACCAGCATTAATAGTGAAGTTCAGCAAATAAGTTTGTCAGTCATGTTTCACTGTCAACGTCACCCTTAACAGCCTACCTAACCAAGATTAGCATCAGAATGTGGGTCTTCATGCGAAAAAAACGTTTAGAGAAAACATTAATTTGGAAAAATCTATCTAAGTGAGAATTTCTATATTAAGCGCAGTTGGTACCTAGAAGAATAGGTATAAAAACCGTCAGTCACATTTTCATAGCTATCTATCCACGATGGATCAGCAACAAGGTAGTCTTGGTCTTCAGGTCATCAGTTAGTCAGAGTATGAGCCCAACGACAGAACCTTGGACAGTGTCTCTGACGTCATCAATTCTCCCCTCGCATCTGAAGTTTTAGCCCCTTGTCATGACTTTTTATTAGGGACTCCCAGTCCATCCCCCTAATTTCTAATTGGTCAGTCAGTCAGCAGATATAACTTTAACCTATAGTATTTGTTTACCTAATCTACTAATTTCAATATCAGTTCATTCACATGATGCGGATTGGTCCACTTTACGATGTCCTCATCATCCGGCTCTTCAGGTATCGAAATTGTTGCATGTTTCTCTTCAGTCAGTGCCTTCATTGTTCAAGTCCTGGGAAAGTACATTTAGCCTACTCTCCACATAATTGTATCAAATTGTCTTCATCATCTCCTGTCCGTCTGTACATTGCAGAAAATTCTAGCTAGGCAACTTTAACATCAAGCAGGTCAAGGCTAGTTCGTAGCAGCTTCTGTGCAAATATGGTTATTGTTTTCTGCTCTCAGTGTGCGAGGCCTAGCGAGACTAGGCCTTTAGTTCAGCTAACTTAGCACTACAAATTAATGCAAAACGTAGGTTATATATCTCACAATGACATATTACATTTTTCTCATATATTTTCATTATTTCTTACAGTTTCAGTTCTATTAGTACACATGGTGATCACCCCCCCTGAGGGCACATTTTCAAACAAGCACATTATTTTCCCTATGGTTAATTTCTCCACACATTTCTCATTAGTAAACATATATACATCATTAATATTTCTCCTAATTAGCATATATACTTCAACACCTGCATGCCAACACACCCCCTCACCCTCACTCCCATCACTCCACTCCATCCTACACACTGCACCTACACATTTGTCTAACCCCAATGCCAAGCCCTGCATGCTATACCAATGCATGGACAGCCCTCCCAGCCCTGCATGTACACCCATCATCAAAGCTTGCACAGCTTGGAGAACTATCAATCCCACAATACATCACCATACACAAACAAAGGTGGCAGGGCAACAGCAACAATAGAGGGGAAGCTAGGGATGTACAATATGTCACAGACATGAAGCATAATACATCACTTACATCCCCACAGGTGCCCCAGCCAATCTCAGCTTCGAGGAGGTGCCACAATTATCCAGTCCTCGAACAGAAGATGCCCCTAGTGATGACAGCAACTCTGAACTTCAGTCCTCGAACAGAAGATTCTCCCAGTGATGACAGTAACTTTGGACATCAGGATCTGGATGAACTACCTGGCCCATCAGGGACCACTGGTCAGTCAGCATCCCAGCCCACTCCCAGTCCACCACAGAGCTTCCCCCATCAATATCCAATATCACAGCACCCACCCAACGTCCCCACACCTCTGTCCCCAGGACATGTCAATTAACAGTGTGCCCACCTGTACAGGGACCCAGTACACACCTCACCACCAAGACAATCAGGGACCTGAGGTCAGTGGCAGGGGGCACACCGTTCAGGGAACAGAGGCACAGAGGAACAGGGACACTGGGAGGACCGCTGTGTGCAAGGAGGAAGACAGGCCCAGGGAACCAACTCTCCAGGAGGCACTCACTAATGTCCCGGGGGCTTTCCAACAATCCCAGAACAAGATGGGCTATCTCCTTACCAACATGCAGGAGAACAAGCGGCTGCCGGAGGAACACCTTCAGGAGATCAGGGAGGATTTGCAGGCCCTCAAAACCACCATGGTCTCCATTGCAGGGGTGCTGGCAGATATGGCCAACATCATGAGGGAATGGACAGCATATCAGCGATCCCCTACCACTAGCTAGTCTACTGACCAGCCCACCACTTCCGCTGCAGCTAGTGGGCAGGAGTCCCTGCCACGGGACCCACAGGCCACCAGAACCCCTTTGACTGCAGAAGGTGAACCACCCTGCAAGTGTTCCCTGCGACTCAGACAGAAGCCAAAGACACTTACCAAGACCAAGACCACTGCCAGGAAATGAGACCCTCCTGATTGTCCCCCTTGTGTCCCACCCTGTCACCTCGTCCACTTCGAACTGCCTTTGCTCCCCTTCTTATGGTCCCTTGGACAATGGACCTGTGCTACAAACAGACTGGAACAATACCCTGGATTTTCCTCAACCAGCAACCCATTCCATTGCACTTTTCCAACAATTATTTGCACTACAACAAACATCCTTGAACAGAACTTGAGTGAAAGTGTTTTATGTGATGAAAATGTGAATTCATGGAAACAGTTACATCATGTGCAAATGATCTAAACACTGTGATAGCAAACATTTAGTGACCTGTAGCTGTCTGTAGTCATCACAGCAGTACACAGTTGTTATATCACCAACATCTGCAAAATGAGAAGCCATAGGTGACAGTAAGTAGAGATGCAAAGGAAGTGAATGCCACCCTACTACAGCCACACAGAAAACATCAATAATCAGAGGAATGGTCAGTTCCACTGTCTCACTTGTGTGTCATTGGATGTATTGACGTACAACTAATGTTCTGCTGTTCACATCCTCATCCTCTGCCTCCTCATCCTCACTGTCCTCAGAGTCCACTGCTGCCACAGGGGCATTTACAGTCTGCTCCTCCTGCAGATAAGGCATATGTCCTCTGAGGGCCAGGTTGTGCAAAATGCAGCATGCCACTACTATCTGGCAGATCTTCTAGGGTGAGTAGCACAGGGATCCACCTGTTAGATGGAGGCATCTGAACCTGCCTTTCAGGAGGCCAAAGGTCCTTTCAATAATTCTCCTGGTTTGACCATGTGCATCATTATAACGATTCTCAGCCCTTGTCCTGGCATTCCTCACAGGGGTCAGGAGCCAAGATAGGTTTGGGTAGCCAGAGTCACCCTGCAAGTTTTGGGGGACAAACATTAGCCTTACACAATGGTATGGATTTAACACCAGAAGGCATACACTGACATACATAGGGTGGGGAGTTGAGCTCACCAATTAACCACACCCTGTGCCTCTGTTGTACTACCATCACATTTGGGATGCAGCTATTCCTCAGGAAGAACGCATCATGCACTGACCCAGGATACTTGGCAGTGACATGGGAGAGGTACTGGTCCTCTAGGCACACCATTTGCACATTGAGTGAGTGGAAGCTCTTCTGATTCCTGAACACCTGTTCATTCTGTCGGGGGGGACAAACGCAACATGTGTACCGTCAATCGTCCCAATAATGTTGGGTACATGTCCCATTGCATAGAATCCTACCTTCACAGTGGCCAAATCTTCCACCTGGGGGAAAGCAATGTAGCTGCACATGTGTTTCACCAAGGCAGACAAAACCGTTGCCAGAATGATTGAGAACTTTGGCTGTGACATTCCTGCTGCCAAGCCGACTGTCACTTGGAAAGAACCAGTTGCAAGGAAATGGAGCACTGATAGAACCTGCACAAGAGTTGGGATCACAGTGGAATGACGGATAGCTGATATCAGATCAGGCTCCAATTGAGCGAACTGCTCTGTGATTGTGGCGCTATCCAGTCTATAGGTCAGTATTATGTGCCTGCCCTCCAATGTAGCCAAGTCCACAAGGGGTCTGTACACGGGGTCTTGTCTCCTCCTCCTATTCATTTGCAGTGGTAGGTATCTAAGGGACCTAAGAGTGAGTAGGGTATCACAAGTTGAACAATGTAACCACCTCCTCAGCGCACATTAAGCATTGATGTAATGGGACAATGGGAATGTCAATGTATGTGCAAATTGCAGCAATGACACATTAATGGATTATCTGAATGTAATCCACCACCATGAAATGGCGGCCGCCTGTCCTGTATCTAGGGACAGGTGGAAGTGGGGTTACTTTGCTGACGTAGGGCATCATAGCAGAAGGCGGTCTAGCACCGTTGTGCAAATCCTCATTGGCTAATATGGGGCTCTATGGCGTACAGTGGCCAATGGGGATCAGCGGCGGTGGTGAAGGTGTACACCGCCGTGGATGTCACCGCCATTGTCTATCTAAATTCTTTCTAGAATCCTGACTTTCCATAGGACAACACCTACACTGCGTGTGCTGCTGTGAGCTGTGTCTGGATCCTGCCATGGCGTGTATGACCGGGGAAAGGGCCCCTGCCTTCACTTCAGAAGAGTTGGAGCACTTGCTGGATGGGGACCTACCCCAGTATGGATAGCTGTATGGGCCTCCAGACCAACAGGTGGGTACACCATCGTTGCAATGCAGGTGAAAAGGCTGCATGGAGATGTGTGTGCAAGCATCGTGTCATTTGGGGAGGTCGTATGTCTGGTGGTAGTGTACATGGTCTGTGCTGGGTGATGTGTGTGCCAATGGAGATGGAAATGGGATTTGTGCATGAAAGCAGTCGCCAACTGGATGAGAGAAAGCTGCCTTCAACTCAACACAAACAAGACCGAGGTAATCATCCTGGGCTCCCAACCCAATGCATGGAGCGACTCCTGGTGGCCACACACCCTCCAGAGCCCTCCCACCCCTGCCAGCCATGCCCCTAACCTCGGAATCATCCTAGACCCCGACCTCAGCATGATCCATCAGATCAAAGCAGTCACTTCCACCTGCTTTCGCACCATCCACCTCTTATGCAAGACCTTCAAATGGATCCCACCGAGCAGCGAAAGACCATCACACACGCCCTCATCACCAGCAGACTGGCCTACGGCAACGCACTCTACACCAGAATCAACAAAAAAACACACCCTCAAATTGCAAAACATAAAAAATTCCTCCGCCAGAATGATCCTCGACCTAGGCTCACACTGCCACATCTCACAACACCTACACACACTGCACTGGCTCCCTATTGAAAACAGAATTACTTTCAAAATCTTCACCTACGCACACAAACCCTCCACAACACCGGACCTGCCTACCTTAACAAGCAAATCAACTTCCATGTACCCAACAGGACCCTACGCTCAGCCTAGCTCTCTCTCGCAGAAGTACCCAGCATCAGGAAAACCAGAACAGGAGGACGCTCCTTCTCCTACCTCGCCTCCACCACCTGGAATACCGTACCCATCCACATCAGACAAACCACCTCCCTCCACAGCTTCACGAAGGAACTGAAGACATGGCTTTTCTAATCCACCTCCAGTACACGTTACACCCCCCTGGGCCTTGAGACCCTAGTGGGTGAGTAGCTGCGCTCTATGAACTCTGATTGATTGATTGATTGATTTGTAGGCCATATTTGTGACAGGCTGGTTGTATGTGTAATGGTGTCCTCCTGTCTGTGTTTCCTCTGCAGTTCAGCGCCCATCAGAAGAAGGGATTGTGGCGTGCCATCGCCAAGGATGTGTGGGCCCTGGGGGTCTACAGCAGGTGAAGCACCCACTGAAGGAAAAGGTGGGAGGACCTGAGACACTGGGACAAGAAGACCGGGAGGCCCAGCTGGGATTGGCCTTCCAACAAGGGCGGGGTGCCCGTTGGAACCTGACCCCGCTGATGGCCTGCATGCTGGAGGTGGCCTACCCAGAGCTGGATGGGCTCTTAAGGCCATCACAGCAGCTACAAGGGGGTGAGTACAGTGGGCGTTACAACTATAATTGGTAGGTGACATGGGATCCTGGTGGTGGGTGTCAGTTAGCGGGTGCCCCTTAATGCCACGTCAGACATTGCAGCGTGATCCAGCTCAAGGGTAATGGTTTCATTGCAAAATATGGTAACCTATCTAGGTTGCATTCCATGTCAGACAGAGCTTAGTGTCTCCCAGGAGGGGTGGAGTTGACAGGGATTGGCTCACATCTTGCTTTGGTATCTAGCCAATGGAATGCCAGTGTGATGCATGGTGCTCAATCCTGAACCCTCTGTGTGATGGTAATGTGTATGCATCTGTGATGTTGGTGCTGTAATTGACCCAGTGCTCCCTTTCTCCCTCCCACCCCTTTTTTCTTCTGTCACCCTGTTCAAGTGTGCATTAGCATCATCTGGCAGAGGAGCAGGTGCACCAGCGACAGAGGGAGCTGCATCCCACAGGACCCAGCAGGCAGAGTCCACCAACGCCGAGGGGACCAGTAGGATGGAGGACGAGGGGAGCTCCACGAGGGAGACAGAATGTGACCACACTGACTCTAATTCCTCCTCCAATGGAACCTTCCTGTTGGTGGCAGACACCTCTGGGACCACCCCAGCTACAGGTATAGCTGCCACCCAGTACCAGCAGCACCCTCCCAGTAGCTCCTCACTGAGTTGCCCTTGCCTGCTCACCCAGGAGGGTGGGCTTCTCCTTCATACCAGGCACTTCAGGCCCTGCCCCAGTCAGCCCTGCTGCCCTCAATGAGGAGGCTATTGACCTACTGAGATCCATCGCTGTAGGGCAGTCAACCATTGTGAATGCCATCCAGGGGCTAGCATCCCAGATGCAGCAATGCAATGCATTCCTAGAGGGCCTTCGCTGTGGATTGGCGGTCCAAAAGAGATCGTTCCAGGCTCTGGCCTCCTCTCTGATGGCAGCCATTGTCACTGTTCCAACCGTCTCCCCTCCAACTACCACTTCCCAGTCAAAATCTCTTCAACCTCAACCCTTCACATGCACACATACAGACAAGCATGCACACAAAACATCACACAAGAGTGGCACAGACAAATACAGGCAGCACACTTCAGGGCGAAAGCACTCACACAATCAACAGACAGTTGCACACACAACAACATCCACTGCCTCCACTGTCTCCCCTCCTCCTCCTCCCTCACTGTCACATCCACACTCACACCTGCATGCGCTGCATCAACAGCCACCACCACCATCACCACAACAAGCAGCACACACACCTCACTTGCAGACACCTCCACAACATCCATCCATGTGTCCCCTTTGTCCTCTCCCACCCTGTCTGCCCCCTCCTCAGATATACAAATACACACACTCAACACACTCAGACACCCAACAGCCATCCACCTCACATCAGCACGCACCTGCACCCACGTCCAGCAGACATACACCTCCAACAACCACTCCCGCAACCTCCACTCCCATCCCTCCTCTCTCTTCCCACCCCACCGTCCCTAAGAAGCTTTTCCTTTCCCAACTTGACCTCTTCCCTCCCCCCCCACTCCCCATCCTGCCCATAAGAGCAGGGTCACAACTACCCAGCTCGGCACCTCAGCAAAACAGTCCATGGGGACAGTAGAGGCACCTCCTAGTTATGGAGGCAAGAAAGGGAAGGATCTCACTCCACCATCCAAGAGAGGGAAGGATCCCACTCCACCACCCAAGAGAGGGAAGAAAGGGAAGGTTGCCACTCCACCAACAAAGGGAGGCAAGAGGCCCCCTCCAACAGCAGTGGGCAAGGATCCTTCACCTCCAGCAGAGGCTGGCAGGGTTTCCCCTCCAACAGCAGTGTGCAAGGAGCCCTCACCTCCAGCTGGGATACAGCAGCCCTCACCTTCAGGTGGGACACAGCAGCCCCCACCTCCAGCTGGGCCACAGCAGCCCTCACCTCCAGCTGGGACACAGCAGCCCTCACCTCCAGCAGAGGACATGTAGGCTACTCTCCAAGGACAAGGGGCCCCCTCCAGAACCAGTGAGCAAGTTCCCCACCTCAGAGGCTGTGACGTTGTGCTCCCCAGCACAGAGACAGTGGCATGGAGCCCCCCCAGAACCAGTGGGCAAGTTCCCCACCTCAGAGACTGTGACCTTGCGCTCCCCAGCAAAGAGAAATGGGCATGAGCCCCCTCCAGAACCAGTGGGCGAGTTCCCCACTTCAGCTTAGGTGCCCCCAAACCCCCTTCCCCCTGAGGTGCTTGGCCATTCCCAACATGTTGCCCCTGCACAGTGTAGTGTGGATTTCGTCAGGGAACCAGTTAGGCCTTGGACTGTGCCCTGTGGCCATGTGGGCCGTTTGTACTTTGGACGGGCCATTGGACCTTTGTGAACAGTGAGTCAAATATCTCTTGTCACATGGACAATATGATGGCTGTTGGTATCAAATTACACTATCAGTTCTGGCTAAATGTTGTCCTTGTGTTCTTATGACGTGTGTCCTCTGAGACTAGTTTTCCTCTGCAGCTGGTTGTGTGTGTGGTGCGTGTGTGTATGGTGTATGGTGTGTGTTGTGCATGTGTGTGTGTCACTCTCCTTTTTCTCCCTCACTCCCATGTGTGCTAGGCAGCAGTACTCACCGTCGTCTTCGTTGGCGTTGGTGTTCCAGGTGGAGCATGGCGTAGATGAGCAGCGGGAAGACTTGGAGTTCCGGTTCCATGGCGGCATTGATCTTCTCTGTGTCTCTGATGGTGAGTCTTTTGTGTTCTGTGTTCTGTTTCAGCCAGGCTTTTGATATCATTGGTACTGCCCTGGAAATCTTGGGGGTTTGCTATGTCATAATATGGTCAGAGGTACCTTGTCTTCCGCCTGGCTGTTGATGGCTACTGCCGTGGTCAGTGGTGTTTACACCCTGGCGGTTGGTGTGGTACATTGGCTGTCTATGGGAGTTATCACCACCATGGTCATAATTTGGCGGTAATTACCGCCAGCCTTTTGGCGGTGTTACCGCCACTTTAACAGTCACTGCCATTGTCATAACGACCACCAATATGTTTAATGTGGGAGTAAAATTTGTATGAAATGAGAATTCTTGAAGATTGTTTGCCTTGTATCACTAAGCAATATAAATCACTATTTTGGGTGTGGTGGTGTGGGGTAGGGAATAGCCATTCCCATCAGTAATTTTGTTAGTTTGACTCTGCTCCAACTAACATCTTCATCATGTGGGTAAAAGCTTATTTTTTGCTCCTTAAACCCTTCCTCATTATACAAAAGCACCCAATATGATTTATTGTCTGATTCCAATGTCAAGGAAGAGAAAATCATCCAGCCTAGTCTTTATCTATTTATCTTCATTTGTTGCAGTGCCTGCTGTAGTAAACCATGCCTCCCTTTTCTATTTTTTATGAATCTCAACATAACAAAATCAGGAGAAATTTTGACTCAGACATAAAAATGGATTCCCTTAGGGGACAGGTATCTTGGCCATGAGCTGATTGCATTGACTTAGTGGGTGATTTAGACAGTAATGCTTTTACCCATCAAGCTTGCTTTTCCTGCTATATTTAGAGTGGGAAAAACACACCGAAGCATCCACTGGCTCTGCCGTTGGGAAATCTTATGTCCTATCTGCCCCTGGGCCCTCAGGTTATAGTGGTGGTTGTTTCACTCTATTGAGATTGAGACAGCATTCACAAGACTTCACTTCCATTGAGCATTTAATGCCTTCATTTTAGCAGCCACAACAGCAGATTTACTGAAGTTGGAAATTTCCCTGCCTGCCTGGGTGAATATCTCTAAGTAAAGCATAGGTGATATTCTCTGCTGATATGAAGTTCTGCCAAACCACCTTCCATACTTTAACTGACTGCTTAGTACTGAATTCCATTTGTTCATCTTACCTTTTCGCTTAATTTTTTATTTGCTTTGCCATTATTCCTTACCTTTCCTTGTCCACCACTACCAATTCTTCTTCCCTTTCATTCATTGTAAGGTACACCAAGATGCATTTAGGCCCATATATATGGAAAATGATGAACAACTGTGTTAACACAGTTGTGCCTCATTTTTTTAGCACAAGCTAACACCATTCCCTAGTGCCATCTGTGCGCCCTATTTACCAAATGACTCTGGATGGCGCTAGGGACTGGCCACCGTAAAAAAAAAATGAAGCCAGACCGGATTGGCGTTAGGGAAAATGGCGCTAGTGCGTCAGAAATGACATTAGGCTGGTGAGTGGCCAAATTCCTGCCGCTAATCAGCCTAGCGTAATTTTTTTGCGCACAAGCAGCCAAAAAATGACTCCTGTCTAAGTATAGACAGGAATCTTCCCCACCACCTGAATGGGGACCACAGGTGACCAGAGTCCCCTGGGCAAGTCCAATATACCCAGTACCAGGCAGAGAGCCCCATGTAAGGGCCCCCCAGTGGCACACCAGAGACATTTAAAAATACTTACCTGCAAATTACCTGGGATGAGCTCCCTCCTCCTGTAGAGTCCCTGTGGTGTGGGTGGTGGTGTTTCTGGGGTTTGTAGTGGGCATCTTTGTGCCCATTCCATGGTGTTTCACATTGGAAATGGGCCTACCTGGGCCTTAATGACTGGCCTGATCCAGGTGTTAAATAATGGCACTAAACGCGCTTGGTGCCATTATTGAGGTCTGCCTCCCACCCGTGTGTCATTTTTGCACCAGGAGATAAATATGACGCAAGAGGGTTAGTGTTGTTTTTAGGACAAGAACGCCTACCTTGCATTTCATTGACACAAGATGGGTTCACGCATCCTAAAACTGTTGCTAACTCCAGTATTTTGATGCTAGACGGGTCTAGCGTCAGAATATAAATATGGATTTAAGTTTGCGCCGTTTTAGCGTAAAAAAAAATATGTTAACGCAGTGCAAACCAACCATAAATATGGGCCTACGATTCTTTAACATATCATCTACTAGCCTCACTGAACATTGCTTGCATTTGGAGTGGCACTTATGGAAGAGGTGGCCAGGTCCTTTAGTCCACTTCTGAAGACTCACTCTCTCCCCCGTGGTTGGCACAAAGACTTCTAAGCAAAGCAATGGGAACAAGAGAGTGTAAAGTAGTCAGGTTCATAAATACATATCTTTAATATGCATTGGCCAGTGCACTCCTTCAACAAATGGTGCTCATTTCATGTCAGATAAATCTAATGTACAAATCGATGTTTTTGTCCCCTTCCATAAAATGGCCTGAGCTTATTTTATATTAAATCTCTTCCCGCACTCTGGAATATGGCATTCACATAACAGATGATACACAGTTCTACTCATATAAATTATGTTAGGAAGCCAAGTGTGATGTCAAACCAGAGCAAGTTTTACTGCTTCAAAAATGTCTGTCCTGCTACCCTCAATCTATCACCACCCAGTAACAATATGATTTAAAAAAAGGGATGGGACCTGCATGCCATCAGAGTGAATTTCCAGAAGAAGTAGAGATCCTTCATTAATGCATGTTATTATTCACTAATATCTGGACTGTGGTTACAATGTCTGGCAGTGGTCCAGCAGCGTAAGGAGATCCTACTGAGTTAGACCGCATGGTAGACCACTAGAGCAAAAAACAGCTACTCACACCACCACCTGCACAAAATGCTGGAGAGTTATTCAATTTTATTTATTGTTATTTAATCTTCTTGGGATCTGCAGTGCCATTCTGAAGTATTTCTTTACATTATCCTTCTTAATTAATGTTATGGCCCTGGGTGGTGGGCTCTCCAGGGCCTATGATGGCTTTGGGGGGTGGGAGGGGTGGGGTGCCTCTACAGCTCCCTCCCCTTTTTAATACATGTTAGCCCCAGGTGGGCTCCCCGGGGCCTCTGATGGCTCAAGAAGGGAAGCTGAGCACCCTCTTCCCATATTGAAAGATTTCAGCCTGAGGCTGGGCTCCCCAGGGCATGTGATGGCTCACAATTTTGTTTTGTTTTTCTACAATCCTGTGGGAGTTCAGCTGGGTCGTAGCTGAAACAGCAGATTTTGTTTAATTTATCCCAAGAGGTCCCTCTGGTTATCCCACGGGGAATAACGGGGCAGGGTATTGCTCCCATGCCTCCTGATGTTATGTTTTTTTATAACTTCAGGTCAGGTGACTAAGGTGTTCATTACAACCCAGGCAGTGCGGGTCCGGGTACCACCACGGTGGAGGTGGTGGTCTCACCACTGCAATCCCAGTGGTAAAGACCACCGTATTATGAGGAAGGTGGTGTGGCCGATGCCAAACAGCCACACTGCCGTCAGTCCTGCCAGTATGGGCGGACCGGCGGCGGGTGCCTTGTCTGGGCTGGTGGCATGCATGACACCGACGACCGTATTACGAGGCTGCATATCGACAGGGTTTACACAGCAGTTGCCCTGCCATGAAAACCCTGGTGGTAATGCACCCCAAGACAGAAAAACACATTCCTGTCCCAGGGAACTGCACTCCCACACCTAAACACACACATTCAGATGCACACATATGCCTGCACACACAGACCTCAAACATACACATCTCCCAAAAACTCCCCCCTATTACAGTCGCCCCACATACCTGGCAAGAATTACACAGCAGCCCACATTGTAGAGATCATCAGGTAGAGGGCAGATGAAGGCGGTGACGGCTGCAGTGTATAAGACCATCACTGCTGGCGTTTCACGTCATGGGCTCTAGTCCCCCATAGGCAGCAATGGTACACCAGTGCTGAATTGTGGTTGGTAATCTGGCGGGCGGAGTCTTCTCATCATGGCAGTGCTGGTGGTGGGACCACCTCTCTCTCTCTATTGGTCAGCCTGGCGGTGAGTGGAATGTGCCTGTAATTCTCCTGTGTGTGCCTCGTAATACGGTGGTCAGGAGACCTCCATCACTGGTGGTATTTTGACACCTGCCAGCGCGGCGGTCTTGCCGAAATACCACTAAAGTTGCAATGAGGGCCTAAGTCTCTGAGTCATGTATTTACTGCCAGCAACATTTTTCTCATGTTGCTGGCAGCCAATCAAAGTGCTTGCTCACTCAAGAGTGAATTGTTCCAAGGAAAAAAAAGCTCTCTCCGCTAATCAAATCGCTCAATTTTTATACTGGTGCTCCTGTGAGAGCCTCTCACAGACCCAAACGTCCAAACACACAATTATTTTTTAGCCTTAATTTCTCAAAAACTACCGAATGGTTTTACACCAAATCACAAAAAGCATAATCTGCACCAAGATCTAACTTCTTGCCAAATTTAGTGTAATTCAGTTCAAATGCATGGGGATTTTCTGTTTTGGGACCCCCTTTTTTCTCAGCCTCTACTTGATGCATCACCCTGAAACTTTTCTTGTACAAACTACTCAGAAAGCACTGCCTTTTTGGAAGGTTTTGTGGAGATTCATCAAGCGGGGCTAATGTTATTAACAACTTAACAACTCAAAAGAGAGCAATCCCTCTAACCACTCAACCCCATGCTGTGCATGGCCATTTGGCCATTCACGGTGGAAGCTGGCCGCAGCCTCTTTCAGAGTTTGAGAATAGGTGTGAGAGGGTGTATCAGGGGGTTAAAGTGGCTGTCAGATTGCCTCTCTGGTTGGGAGAGTGTGTACATCAGTGTTTTAGTGGATGCATCAGTGTGTGCACAGGTCTGTGAGTGGATGCATGAGGGTGTCAGTGGGTCTGTGAGGGGGCGTGTGGCAGTCTGAGTGGGTCTGTCAGTGGGTGCATAACTGTCTTAGTGGGTCTGCAAATGGGTGCTTGAGGGCATGACATGGGCTGTGAGTGGCTCCATAAGGGTCTAAGTGGGTCTGTGAGTAGGTGCGTGGATGTCTGAGTGGGTCTGTGAGTGGGTGTGTAAGTGTATGAGGTGGTGTGTGAGTGGGAGAAAGATTGAAAGAGACAGAGAGAGAGAAAGAGAGTGAGGGACAGAGATAGGGAGATGATACATGACATACTTAGAATGAGATATTTCTCTACAAATTAAAAAGAAAATGGATTTGTCATTTAAAAAGAGTAATATTACCTTTCAGTATACAGGGAGTGGAGAATTATTAGGCAAGTTGTATTTTTGAGGATTAATTTTATTATTGAACAACAACCATGTTCTCAATGAACCCAAAAAACTCATTAATATCAAAGCTGAATATTTTTGGAAGTAGTTTTTAGTTTGTTTTTAGTTTTAGCTATGTTAGGGGGATATCTGTGTGTGCAGGTGACTATTACTGTGCATAATTATTAGGCAACTTAACAAAAAAAAAATATATACCCATTTCAATTATTTATTATTACCAGTGAAACCAATATAACATCTCAACATTCACAAATATACATTTCTGACATTCAAAAACAAAACAAAAACAAATCAGTGACCAATATAGCCACCTTTCTTTGCAAGGACACTCAAAAGCCTGCCATCCATGGATTCTGTCAGTGTTTTGATCTGTTCACCATCAACATTGCGTGCAGCAGCAACCACAGCCTCCCAGACACTGTTCAGAGAGGTGTACTGTTTTCCCTCCTTGTAAATCTCACATTTGATGATGGACCACAGGTTCTCAATGGGGTTCAGATCAGGTGAACAAGGAGGCCATGTCATTAGATTTCCTTCTTTTATACCCTTTCTTGCCAGCCACGCTGTGGAGTACTTGGACGCGTGTGATGGAGCATTGTCCTGCATGAAAATCATGTTTTTCTTGAAGGATGCAGACTTCTTCCTGTACCACTGCTTGAAGAAGGTGTCTTCCAGGAACTGGCAGTAGGACTGGGAGTTGAGCTTGACTCCATCCTCAACCCGAAAAGGCCCCACAAGCTCATCTTTGATGATACCAGCCCAAACCAGTACTCCACCTCCACCTTGCTGGCGTCTGAGTCGGACTGGAGCTCTCTGCCCTTTACCAATCCAGCCACGGGCCCATCCATCTGGCCCATCAAGACTCACTCTCATTTCATCAGTCCATAAAACCTTAGAAAAATCAGTCTTGAGATATTTATTGGCCCAGTCTTGACGTTTCAGCTTGTGTGTCTTGTTCAGTGGTGGTCGTCTTTCAGCCTTTCTTACCTTGGCCATGTCTCTGAGTATTGCACACCTTGTGCTTTTGGGCACTCCAGTGATGTTGCAGCTCTGAAATATGGCCAAACTGGTGGCAAGTGGCATCGTGGCAGCTGCACGCTTGACTTTTCTCAGTTCATGGGCAGTTATTTTGCGCCTTGGTTTTTCCACACGCTTCTTGCGACCCTGTTGACTATTTTGAATGAAACGCTTGATTGTTCGATGATCACGCTTCAGAAGCTTTGAAATTTAAAGAGTGCTGCATCCCTCTGCAAGATATCTCACTATTTTTTACTTTTCTGAGCCTGTCAAGTCCTTCTTTTGACCCATTTTGCCAAAGGAAAGGAAGTTGCCTAATAATTATGCACACCTGATATAGGGTGTTGATGTCATTAGACCACACCCCTTCTCATTACAGAGATGCACATCACCTAATATGCTTAATTGGTAGTAGGCTTTCGAGCCTATACAGCTTGGCGTAAGACAACATGCATAAAGAGGATGATGTGGTCAAAATACTCATTTGCCTAATAATTCTGCACTCCCTGTAAACCTTTATGATTTGTAGTAAAACAAAAAAAAGAGGGAATGAGTCCGGCTAGACTGGAACCCTCAACGGTCAGTATGAAGTGTGACCTTCATACTGAGCTATTAGTTTTTTATGAATCATCTTCTTTTAGCCCTTTATGGGCCCTGAGAGACCCTGGTGGAGCCCTCGAGGGCTCCCCCAAAGTCCCTACATGTTTTTTTAAAAAAATTTTTTAAAACAAGCCCTATACAGGCAGTATGGCACTGCAAGGCCTCCCCCATGGTGTCACTGTTTACTGCAAGCACGGATTTGCTTTAACAGCTGCTCCCTGCTTGCTGAAGCATTTCATCTCTGCCCCCTGCACGCGTGCAGGGGACAGAGATGAAAGCTTTGGTTTTTAACAGCGGGATCTATTTGACAGGCTGCAGCCAAGCTACAGCAAACAGCTATGTCCCAGGGGTGGGCACCTGGGACATAGCAGGAGCCGGCACTGGGGGAATGGCAGACCTCAGGGCCATCAGTGGCTCCATGAGGGGCACTGCGCAGCCCCCATCCAATGTGTTAAAAGCCCCAGGGAGGTGGAAATCCCCACGGCTTGGGGTTCCCAAAAGGACCCTCTTTGTTTTTTTTAACTATTTGCCACGGGGAAGTGGTGATTACCTGGGGCAGTGGGGGCATGCAGCCCTTCCTGCATTATATTTATTGATAGCCCCAGGAAGGTAGAGGTCCCTGGGGCTGTGGAGGGCATGCAGCTCTCCCCACATTGTATTTATTAATCACCCCGGGGAGGTGGCGGTCCCCAGGGCAGCTAGAGGGGGCCAGGAGTCCCACCCCAAATAATTTAGGAACTGCCCCCAGGAATTGGCCTATCGGGGACTTTAAAATTAAGAAGCACGGAAAAAAGCACTTCGTTTTCAGCGGATTTGCAACCCAATAGAGATTCCATAGCAAACTTTTTTTTAAAAAGCTTTTTAGCCCTGTGGGAGTCCCTTTGGGACCCCAGTACCAGAGCCAAGGGGTCAGGGTGTTCGTATGCTGACCCCTTTTCTTTATGTTTTGCCTTTTTTCTGGGACTTGGCTGAAGCTAAGTCCCAAGATGATCTGATAACACGTCAACAGCTTCCTTGCTGAAATGTCGCTAGTCAATCAGATCAGATCGCAGCAAGAGATTGGAAGGTAGTAAATCTATTGCATCCCTATATATACAAATTAGTTTTTCCCTTAATTTCTCAAAAACTACTGAACAGATTTACACCAAAGCAAAAAAAATGTTGCTTTCTGGACCAGCACCTATCTTTGGAAAAGTGTTTTGGGATCCCCCTTTTTTCTCTGCCCCCTGGATGGATCATCCCAAATCTTTTTCAGACAGAAGCTGACATGACTGGCAATTTTTTTTAGAGGTTCGTGAACATTGATCAAGCGGAGCCAAAAATATAGGACAATAAAAAAACATTTTGTATATAGAAATTAGGACCTAACTATAACTACCTAGTGGCAACCTCCACTTTTAATATATATATTTTTTTCAAAAACAAACTGCAGCACTCCAAAAGACTTCATATAATTCTTTAATGTATTCCAAAACAACCCTTTATCACCACCAACGTGTTTCGACTATCGCAGACTTGATGAAGGTAAGTCGATTATAAAAATGTAACAAGTCTTCAAGTTAGTTCAGTTGTGGTTTTAAAAGATTTGGGGGAATTCGTCAAGTGGGGGGGCGACGAAAAGTAAGTTTCATAACACGTTTTCCCCTTTCAGTTTCCCAAAGGGATTTTGAACACTACTACAGCCCAAACTGCTGATCGAAATTACAACAAATCTGGCAGAAAGGTAGATCTTGGTCCAGAAAGGTCCCTTTTGTGATTTCCCTTCCATAGTTTTTGAGATAATGAAGAAAAAAGAAATATGTATATCTAGGGATGTGGATCCTCAACTGCTTCAAAGCTTCAAAGTGGCGACTGCCACTAGGTAGTTATAGTTCGGACCTAGTATCTATAGAAATATATTTTTTTGTTTTGCTAATAACTTTGGCGTGTTTTGATGAATCTTCACAACATTTTCCAAGAAAATACGTTGCTCAGTGTAGCTGATGTCTAGAAAGTTTGCACTAAGAGGCGCAAGAAAAGTGGCACAGCGTTGGGCGAGGCACCACTTTTCTTAAACCTACCCCTTAATTTATTTGTTTTTTGCAGTTCCATATAGCGCAGACTTGACCTGAAAGTACTGGAGTGCTTTACATGAACATCAGTTACATTGCACAAGGACACGTTAATTTTGAGTTTAGGCATGGGGAGATTAAGGCCCATATTTATACTCTGTTTGCGCCGGACTCGCGTAATTTCTTTTGATGCAAATCCCGCCCAAACCTAACTCCATATTTATACTTTGGCGTTAGACCTGTCTAGTGCCAAATATATGGAGTTAGAGTAATTTGTTACCGTGGAAACCTACCTTGCATCAATGAGATGCAAGGTAGGCGTTCCAGGGCAAAAAATGACTCAAAGGCATTTGTGCCTTATTTATACTCATGTGCAAAAATGACGCACAGGAGGAGGAGGGCCTTAAAAAATGGCTCTAAACACCTGGGTCAGGGCAGGCATTAGAGGACCTGTGGGATCTTTTCCATGGCTTTTTACCCTGTAAGCAGTCCACAGGTGCCCTTCCCTGCACCCAGGGACACCCCCTCCCACCCTCGCAGGGGGTGTAGATGGAGACCCATTTACACCCCCTAGATGTAGATGGAGACCCATCTACGGTAAGTACAGGTAAGTAGAGGTAAGTAATTTTTATTTTATTTTTTAAGTTCGCATGGCGGGGCCTAACCTGGGTCCCCCTACATGCCACTGTGCCAGTGGCCATGCCCAGGGGACAGATGTCCCCTTGGCATGACCATTGGGCAGGGGGGCTTATTTCCATGGGGGTTGTGCATCAAAGAATTACGCTAGTCAGGTTAGAGTCAATATTTTTGACTCTAACCTGACTTGCACCATCCTTTGACGCACAACTCCCAGTCTTCACTATGCCTCTGCTGGCCGGTTAACATCAATTATTTTGACGCTAACCGGGCCGCAGCACCGGCTACCATAATTCATTAAATATGACACCCGGGTGGCACGTTGGAATGTCGGTAGCCGGCGTTAAACTTTTTGACGAAAACCTGCGCTAGCACAGGTTTGCATCAAAAAGTATAAATACGGGCCTCAGTGTTTTGCCCAGAATTACAGGATGTCATGCAGACTCTGAAACTCGAACCTAGTACCCCAGTTTCAAAGTCTGCAGCTCTGGCCATAACGCCACATCCTCTCCCTTAAGTGAAACATAATCAAGTGATCAGCTGGATAAAAAAAAAACATGAAGATAGCAAATAATTTAAACGTGCTTTTTCACTATTTAGTAACTCAGTCAATATGTCCTCATTGAAGTTTTTTAGAGCACTAACCATAATTTCTTTGGAAATAAGACCCCCTCATTTTTATAATTTCTAAAGGAAATGCTTCAGGTATTACAGTTTTGATTATATCAAGATGATGGCAGGTATGCCACACTTTTGTAATAAATATAGAATGTTAGCAATCTAGTTGTTCATTAAAATACTGTGGTGAATCAGAGGTCAGAGGCGTGTATTTGGGTAATTGAGGGCAGGGAGGAGGGTGCAGAGGCCACAAGTGGACCAAGATGGACAGGCCAAAGGGGCAGTGGCACAACAACGGACCATGTAGGACAAGGAATAGGATAGCATGAGCAACAAACCAACTATGCAGGGTAGGCAAGAGTGGCTGTGGCAATATAACAGACCATTGAGGGTAGAATGAAGATGTTGTGGCAGTACGACCATACATTCCAACAGATCTGATTCACGCAGGAAACCCCTGATGTTTTTAAGCCCAAGAGGTATTCCTTTTATCTGTCTCATACCTAAAATTTCCTCTTTTTCAATGTAAGTCAATAGGGAAAATCAATTTCCAAGGTTTCTTTTTCAAAATCTCCCTCTTACCAAGTTCAAAATATTGGCAAGTATGGTACATTGGATCACGGAGGGCAGGAGGAATGGGGTAGGGACATGGACTTGGATAACAGAGGGGAGATGGGCAGGTGTACCAAATTGGCCCTACAGGGCAGGTGTCAGGGCTGCAGAAGCACAGTACACACAGGGCAAGCGGGACAGCAGTGCAGCACAGACCATGGAATGCAATAGGGAGGATGACAGGGCCATGCACATGGACATTAGAGAGTGGAGGGGAAAAATGCAAAGACAGCAAGCTGACCATACCGGACAGACAGGAGGGACAATTGCAGCATAACAGACCACGAAGGGCCATGACAATGGACCAGACAAGGCAGGAGGGAGGGGATCAATCAATCAATTAATCAAGCATCTGTAAAGCGCACAACTCACCCGCTAGGGTCTCAAGCCACTGGGGGGGGGGGGGAGGGAACTGCTACAACTCAAATAGACAAGTCTTGAGGTGTTTCCTGAAGGTCAGGAGGTCCTGGGTCGTAGGTGGGTGGGGAGGGTGTTCCAGGTCTTGGCGGCGAGGTGGGAAAGGGATCTGCAGCCGGCTGTAGTTTGATGGATGCAAGGGACGGCGGCGAGGGCAAGGTTGGCGGAGTGGAATTGGTGGGTGGGGGCATGGAAGGAGATTCGCTCGTTGAGGTAGGCAGGGTCCGTGTTGTGAAGAGCTTTGGGGGCGTGGATGAGGAGTTTGAAGGTGATCCTCTTGGTGATGGGAAGCCAGTGTAGGTCTCGGAGGTGGGCTGAGATGTGGTCACGGCACGGGATGTTGAGGATGAGGCTTGCGGAGGGGTTCTGTATACGTTGTAGTTTCTTCTGGAGTTTGGTTGTGGTTCCTGCATACAGCACGTTGCCGTAGTCCAGTCTGCTGCTGACGAGGGCGTGGGTGACCATCCTTATTGTTTCGATGGGGATCCATTTGAAGATCTTGCGAAGCATGCAGAGGGTGTTGAAGCAGGAAGATGAGATGGCATTGACTTGATGAGTCATGGTGCGCGATGAGTCTAAGATGAAGCCTAGATTGCGAGCATGGGTGGTGGGTATAGGTGCGGTTCCTAGGGTGGCTGGCCACCAGGAGTTGTCTTATGTGGAGCAGTTGGAGCCGAGGATGAGGATATCTGTCTTGTCCGAGTTGAGTTTGAGGTGGCTCTTATCCATCCTATTGGCGATGGCATGTAGTCCGTCATGGAGGTTCGTTTTGGCAGTGGCGGGGTCCTTGGTGAGTGAGAGTATCATTTGGGTGTCGTCGGCATAGGAGACGATGTTGAGTTTGTGGGATCAGACGATCTGCGGACAGGGGCATGCACATGGAAAATGTGCACACATTGGGGTCTGCAGGCGGAACCCTACGCCCCGCAAACTCAGCCAGCTCCCTGAATCGGGCGGGAGTTGCCATTACTCTTACTCAGAGGGAGCAGCTATTCATGCTTGTTCCCTCGTGGTGGGAATAATATGGTTCTGTCTCCCAGACCATATCAGCGCAGGCAGGTTAAACAGAACACAAGTCTTCTTCCATCTGACAGGTGCATTTTTAATTCTCCCACCATCTTGGAGCAGAATTATGTGTTTGGCTATTTGGCAGGAGATTTAAAATACTCCCTCCACATGGGAGCAAACGCATTTTCACTGCCCATCCAAGTGTGGGCAGGGAAAATAGTCTGTTCTGCGGTGGCTTTCCTGGGAGAGGTACTTTAGCCAGCCCTGGGGGATGGGTTTCCCAGGGCACATGGCCCCTTCCCTTTTGAATTACCATAAGGCCCCAGGGGGACAGGGTCTTTAAAGGCTTGGGGGGGGCAGCACGGCATGTTCCCTTTAACTTTAGTGACCAGCCCCGGGGGCTGGGGTCCCTGGGGTCTTTAATAGCTTGGCAGAGTGAGCAGCTTGCCTCCCTTGTTTAAAAAAAAAAAGAAATCATCCCCAGGTCATGGGGTCACCAGGACATTTCAAGGTTCGGGTAGGGGAGCCATGCAGCCCCATTCCACTTTTTATAATTTTGGCCCGTGAGCTGGGGGTCCCCAGGACCTCTCATGGTTTAGGGATGGCAGACACATGTCCCCGCCACTTAATGAATATGTTTGGCCCTAAGGGATGGGATAGCTGGGGTCCTAAATTGGGCTCAGAGAGGAAGGCCCTACTCACACCCCTTCCCCATATATTTTTTTTTTATTGATTTTGCTGCAATCCCACAGTAGTCCCAAAGGATCCCAGCAAAAAACATTGACTTTTTTATTTTGGTCCCAGGGTGGGTCCCTCTAGGGCCACCATAGGGCCCTTGCTGGGAGTGGAATGTTTGCTCTGACTTGACAGGAGATGTCAAAGCTCCAGCCATGTCAGAGCAAACAGGTATGTTCCGGGGATGGGCAGCCCAAAACATAGCAGGAGTTGGCCCTTGGGAGTGGGGGTCTGCAGAGCCATTATTGGCTCTTTGAGGGAGGGCCATGCTGCCCCCTCCAACATTTTAAATTTGCCCCAGGGAGGTGGTGATCCCTGGGGCCGGGGGTCTGCAACAGACCCTATTCCTTATCTTTTTTCAGCCCTCTAGAGTGGCGGTACCCAGGGATGTGGGTGGCCTTGTGCCCCCCCCAATGTTAAATGAATTGCCCCAGGAAGGTGGCAGTCCCTGGGGCTGTGGAAGGTTGCATGGGCTTCCCATGCTAAATTAATGTTTTGCCCCAGGAACGTGGCGGGCCCCAGTGATGCAGGGTTCATTTGACCTTTAGCCCCAGGGAGGTGGTGGTTCCTGGGTTCTGAGGGAGGCCATACTGGTGGCTCCCATATCTAATTATTGTTTTGTTTTGGGAGGTGGTGGTCCCCGGGGTGTGGGGAGACCGAGCTGCCTTCCCACATTATTGTTTCTGATCACACCGGAGAGATGATGGTCCCCAGGGTTAACACATGCCCTATGAAGGGGAGACCTATGCGCCCCCCTACTTTTTAAAGCCCCCAGGAACTGGCCCACCCGGGGCTAAAATAAAAGAAAAGGGTAGGAGGCCGCCTTTTTTGGAAAAAAAATCTCAGAAAAATCCAAAGATCCATTGGCTGATTGTTCCGAGATCTTTTTTTTTTAATTCTTTTTTAGCCCTAGGGGGTCTGTGGGCAACCCCTAGACCAAGGCTAGCGGCTCAGGGAGACCCTCCTCTGGCCCTTTTTCTTTTTTTAATCTTTTTTTGAGGGACTAAGGTGAAGCTGAGTCCCAAGATGGCTGCCAGCAGTTCCTTGTTGAAGTTTTGGCAGCAATCAGATATCGCCATGGGAACTGTTAGGTCCGCGGATTATCCACGTGCCTAAATATCTATATTATTTAAACTCTACTTACTCCAATACTACTGAACTGATTTATACCAAATAACAAAAAGTGTGCTTTCTGGACCAAGACCCACTTTTCTGCTGAATTTGCTGTAATTCCGTTCAGTGGTTTGGACTGTAGTCATGTTCAAATATTTATAAAAATCCCACTGACGTAGATAGAGGAAAAAGTGTTTTGGCATCCCTCTTTTTTTCAGCCCCTCCCCCCCCATTTACAGATGGCCTCAAAACTTTCAACACAGCTGCTGAACTGACTAAAGTAGAAGTTTGGAAAATTTTGTGATTTGTGAAAAGGCGCCACCATTATTGGAAAAACAAAAAATGCTCTGTATATTGAACAATGGTCCTAACTATACCTATTGGCAACCACCATTAGATAAATCATATACACACAAGCACAGCTTTTGGCCTTTAGTAAGTAAACTTACAAGGGGACGCGTATAGGTCGATGAACTTTTTGAATCGCATGGAGTATCCTAGCCTTGTAGTAACTACTGGATCGATAGCTCACATCAATAAATTAAGAGACATTCCATGAAAACCAGCTTTAAACCATATTAATCAAGAATAACCACAGATTCTGGAAGGAGTTAAGAAATTTTATTCCCTATTGATTACAATTCTAGATCATCCGTTAGTTCAATTTTTATTCAAATCAATCTTTTTATTAATCCATCATAATGAAATCAGTCCTTAGAAAGCTTATACGACAATGCAATATCACAAACTAAGAATACCAACATTAATAGAGAAATTCAGCAATTAAGCTCATCAGTCATCTGTAACTGTCAACGTCACTCTAACAACCTACCTAACCAAGATTAGCATTAGCATGGGGGACTTCATGCGAAAACAATTTAGTAAAAACATCAATTTGGAAAAATCTACCTAAGTGAGAATCTTTAAAAACACAGCACAGTTGGTACCTAGAAGAAAAGGCATAAAAATAGTCAGTCACATTTTCATAGCTACCTATCCAGGATGGATCAGCAACAAGTCAGTCTTTGTCTTCAGGTCATCTATTAATCAGCTACGGATCAAGCTCACAGACCATGAGCCCAATATCAGCACCTCGGACAGCGTCTCCTGACATCATCAACTTTTCCCCTGCTACTCTGATTTCTTGCCCTTTGTTAGGACTTTTTATTAGGGTCTCCCAGTCCATCCCCCTAATTTCTAATTGGTCAGTCAGTTGGTAGATATGACTTTAACCTATAGTTTTTGCTTACCAAATCTACTAATTTTCATATGTCCCTGTTCACAAGAATCGGATTGGTTTTCCATATGATGTTCTCATCTTCCGGCCCTTCAGGTATCGAAATTGTTGCATATTCTTCTTCGGTCAGTGCTTCTATTGTTCAAGTCCTGGGAAAGTACATTTAGCCTGCTCTACACATAATTGTATCAAATTGTCTTCATCATCTCCTGTCTGCCGGTACATTGCAGAAAATTATTAGCTAAGTAACTTGAACTTCAAGCAGGTCAAGGCTATTGCGACTTTGAGTCTTCTGCAAAGCATTCAGTATTTCAGATTCTCGAGCATGTGAGGCCCAGGGAAACTAGGCCCTTAGTCCAGCTAACTTAATACTATAAATTAATACAAAACGTAGGTTATACATCTCATTATGACAAATTATTACATTTTTCTCATTTATTTTCATTATTTCATACAATTTTAGTCATTTTAGTACACATGGTGATTATACCCTGAGGGCACATTTTCAAACGTGCACATATTTTTTCTATAATTAATTTCTCTACATGATTTTTCATTAGTAATAACATGTAGACCAATAATAATTTCTTAATTAGCATATCTGCTTCAACACCTTTAATGGTGAGATGCTGGGCAGGGGCCCGCTCTTGGGTTAGGCTGTTTTCTGATGTGTTTTTTTCTTTTGCTAATATATGGTGGAAATTGGATTTCAAATACCTCATCCAGGAAAGTCTAGCCCTTAATTATGTGAGGGTTGTCAGAGGTTGAGGGGCCTGAGCTGGGATCTCTAATCCTTGAAACCATATAAGGGTGAGGGGTGCACTCTGTCATGCCTTACCTACCCCCAAAATCATGTACGGGGAAATAAGAAGCAAACAGAGGCAACAACTTTCGAACACTCCTCCTTATTCCATGTGATCCCCTTTTCAAATGCTGCAGATTATCACAATCTGAAAGTTTTGCTCAAAAACTGGCTCCAGGCTTTGAGTAAACAAGCACACTCCCTCCCCTACTGACTCCCAAGTCCCTACATTGCACATACTCAGAACCCATGTCAGTCAGGCGTAAACCTACTTGCTTGACTATTCATATTCATTTTTACCATGTTCAATTGGGGTAACTCAGTGGTATATGTTGGTTTGATAGTGTTTGTTCCACGTTGACAGTGCCACATTCCGTGAGATTGCCAGGTCAAACCCTTTTATTCAATTAAAAGCAAATTATTTGATTGTGGACCTGTTCCTTAAGTTATTCCAGTATTATTATTATTATTTTTAATTTGTCAGACCCACACGAAGGGTATTGTGGCACAGTTTACCAAAATGTGTGGCACATCAACATGCATTTAACAGCACGGATTTGCATTTTGTTCAACACTATTTTACTCACATCCTTTCCATTTCTGCCTTAAAACAATGGAATTTACCCTATCAAGGTACTGAACTTTGAAACATGCATGTTTAACGTAACAAGATGTGATTTTGTACTATACAATTCTTTTTAATAAAAAGTTAAAGCACAGCAGTACCCAGTTCCAGCCATTAATGTGTCCCCTTAGACAACACACATAGTTGTAAAGATCACCTGGCTGTCTACTGGTTATGTAACCGTGAATTTGCAAAGACCTCTTATGTGTTCTAAGATGCTAACGATGTTCATCCTTAAGAGAAAATGGACAAGGCGCCTCACACGCATCTCTGTGGCATCTCTTGTCGACACAGACGACTTCATCAAAAAAGTCACATTAGAAGTAAACAAATCTAATGAGGCACTGAATATCTACTGCTGGTTTTCGCTGTATTTCATTTTTACCATATGAACTATTTATGTGTAAAATTCTTCTAATAACATGACTCAAGGTTCCTTCACATCGTTGCTTTGACAACTAAATTCTGCAGAAGTAGCAATCTGATACCCGTTTGGGAGCGTTCCCTGCTCCAAAGGACAAACAAACAAATAAATACAGAAATAAAGAAAGAAATATATAGTAAATTGTAGAGACAATCTGCAATTTAGATTCAAATTCACTCTGCCATTTGGATACAAGTTTTAGCAGTTACAATACTTATATATTTATTAATTGTGTGGTGTTTGAAAATATCCAGTGGAATGAAAGAAGAATAAATATTTTAAAAAAACCTGAGGCTTTTCATGAAGGAGACAAGAGAGTGGTTTTCATTGTAACGATAAGACAGCAGAGGGTAGGAATCAATGCCTGGACAGTTAAAAGTGGTGCACCTGATGAAATAAAGCACAGCAGTGACAGCATGAGTTGTAAGGTAGTTAGGAGGAAGTTCGCCGTTTTGCGGCGACGTACGGGGGCCATATTTACACTATTTTAGCGCCGCATTTACGCCGCTTTTTGACGCAAATGCGGCGCAAACGAACAAAATACAATTGTATTTTGTAAGTTTGCGCCGCTTTTGCGTCAGAAAATGACGCAAATGAAGCGCTAACAAAGTATAAATGTGGGCCTTTTTTAATTTACTCCATATTCCTCATCCGCATTTCGTGCATCAAATGTGTAACTACGAAAGAGTTAGTAAAAGAACAAGTATATACACTGATACTTGGGATACATACCAATGAATGTCAAACAATATAAATTAATTCAATTTCTGTATTGTTCCATTTTACACTCCCCCATTTTTTCACATGGACATTCGTCCATTCGTCCCATCGAAATCCATTGTACCGCACCAAGGTATCGGTTTTAGATTAATTGCACAGACAGTACAGAATATTGCAATTATTCTTTTTAAATTTACTGTTTTGCAGACTATGATATTTTAATATTCTCAGACAATTATGATATAAATGATATTGGATGTATACAAGATTTTAACATAACCTAAAGTCGCATTTTCTTTACCGGTGTCGCTGTCCTAAACAATACTCCTTTAGATACGACTGTCGTCTCGCGACCCCCCTGCCAAATTCCAGTCACAGAGATCACGGACTGCGGAGTTCTCATCCCACGAAACTTGAAATCACACGCCTCTCATTTAGAAGGGCCGGGGCTTCTATATTTAACACATGGCAGTGAAAAATAAATTACTGTGGCATGCCCAGTGGGATAAAAAATAAAAGCCTTTAAATGAACAGTGAACTTTGAAAATATATTACGTTGTGGGAAAATGACCTACTGTAAATGTTCACATTTTTTAAGCGGGAGCACAGTCTCCTCCTGACCTCTCTTCCAGACATGTATTTAGAACTCAAAGGATGGTTCCCCTTTTGGAAATGACTTTAAGGAGGCCGGAGGACAACATGTGTTGGATCAAATGTTTCAGAACCTGGGGCTTTTCAAAGCTTTCTGTCTGTTTTGATGTTGCGGTTCTTTTCATGAGTGCTCATTTTGATGATGGTTGGGTGAAGTGTTTTGAAAAAAAGTAAACCTGCCCAGAGTTCATGGGTTAAGAAAACCTGAACTGAGCGGAAACATCTACTTTTTAATAGCGCTCCAGTGGTTCTATTTTGAAACCTCAAATGGAACAATGATTTACGTTATTTTTCTGCTTTGTAATGCAGTATAATAAGCCGGTCTGTTATGTGCAGTCTCTGTCTTTCGACTCAGTTGACTGAATAGTCAACGATGGCTGATTTAAAGTCCTACACTTAGAAACGGCCTCCATTTCAACAGAGTTTTGTGAGCTAATGCTTTAATACTAGCAAGAGAATTGCCCACTTAGGAAGAGAAAATAAAGGTGTATCAGGAGAAGACTCAAATACACTGAATGGCTCTGTGTAGCCCAGGAGAGCCTGGAGTTTGATTGTGTTTAAGACATGATTTCACTGAAACAAAGGATACACTGTGGACCTGTAAGGCCGAGTAATTATTAAAAGTATTCCACGGTATAACATACACTTCTATGTTTCAAACAATGTGATGCAGAAAAACATTTGACGATAGTACCAGAGGTTTTTCAATTTCTAAATAATAGTTCTTTAAATGAAGAATACATGACAGGGTTTCTTTGTTACCAGATGTTCGGACTAGACTGTTCCACTGGAGAAGGGTCAAGATTGATTTGTATATGGCCGGATCCGAAGTGTGGTGACATGGTGTGGAAAAAAACAATGTCTAGGGTGCAACCCTGAGTAATTACCAATGGCTGAGATTAATTTCAGACATCACTTTTTGTGTGCTTCAGTGAAAATGTCCTAAATGTGATAGGTATACCCAGGTGTGGGTCCTCTGCTCAATGTGCCACAGGAACAAAGCTACACCCAACTGAAGAGCCCAATCAGTGTGGAGCTGGTCTTCGAGTGCTAGGGTCCTGGTTCAGAGATGACTTGGCTTGGCAGTTCAGACTGGGCGGTTCCGAATGGAGCAGGGTCAATGCTCTTTTGCATATGACTGGGTCCAAACTGTAGTGGCGTGGTGTGCAACATAATGGAGTTGTTGTGGCTATGACTACCTTCCAGTGGTTGAGATTAATTCAAACATCCATCCATGACTTTTTGTATGCTTCGTCAATAAAATTGCTCACTTCAGAAGAAATAAAAGAAATCTTTAATACATTAAGATACTGTGCCTAGCTACTGAGAGCTTGCAGATTGACTACATTGGAGATGTGATTTAACTGAAACAAAGGATAGATTGTGGGTCTGTAAAGCCAAATAATCATCAACTGTATTCCACATTATAACACAAAGTCCATTGTTTGAAACGGTGGTTGTGGTGCAGAGAAACATGGAATGATAAAGTCTGAGTGTTTTTATTTGTAAATGATAGTTCTTCAAATAAAGACTACGGGCCTCATCATGACCTTGGCGGTCACCAGACCACCAAGGTCACAGTCGCGGTTTGACCGCCGCCAAAGTGGCGGTCCGACCGTGACATTATGACCCTGGTGGAGCCACCACGGTCCAACTGTCGATACAGCCAGGCTGCCACCAGCCTGCAGCCTGGTGGTCACGGTGGTTACAATCTGCCAAGGCAGCGCTGCAAGCATCGCTGCCCTGGGGATTACGAGTTCCCATCCGCCAGCCTGTCCATGGTGGTTTACACTGCCATGGAAAAGCTGGCCGAATGGGGTACTCAGAGTCCCCTGGGGGCCCCTGCACTGCCATTCCCCCATGAACAGCCCTGACGCACATTCCATTGCCCGGATTACGGCAGTGGAATAGCAAACAGGTGCTGCTGCACCCGTTGCACTGCCACATTGCAGCCGGCTCTATTAGGAGCCAGCTGCACTGTTAAGGCCCTGTTCACCACAGGGCCAGTGACCGAAAACTCTGTTTCCGCTCTCTGGCCCTGCGGTGAACTCCTAATAGGGCCGGCCGTGGTCAGGACGCACAGGTGGCCTGATGGCGGGAAGAGTTTGGGGGTGACCTCCGCCACCTGCCAAACTCATAATGAGGCCCTATATGCCAATTACAGGGCATCTTTGTTACCAGCACAGATGAAAATATCTGCTTATTAAAGCCATTAATCATAATTTTTGGAAGAGAAAATATGAAACATTTTTGTGATATTAGAAGAAGATTTCTAATGTAAATACTTGGCTATTTCACTCTAAGTGCTGCGCTTTAGTCTCCGTATCTACATAACCTTATTTGGTCACATCTGGAGACTTTTCCTCCTCAGTATGCAGCTTTGAGCTCATATTTATTCTGGGTAATCTTGATCTGATTGTAAGAGCCTTAGAACACTTCTAGATGTATTGTTGACTTCTTTCAAAGAGTCGGACCAGCACTGGCAACATAAATTGTCTTATTTAATAAGCACTCTATCTTGGTATTGTGCAATATGCCCCACTCTACCAAAAACTCTCACAGATTTATATCCATGTGGAGCTGCTCGGATACAGCATCTCAAAGGAACAGTAGCTTCATGAAGCAGCTGTATTTGATAGAACAGAAGGACTTAAACGTCCTTGTACTCCAGTGAAGGACTGGAGGGTTTCTATCCATTTCAAATAAATTCTGTAATGGCAGTCCAGGTGAGCTTAATGCCTTTTTGTGATCCGTGTTTTCCATCTAGAGCACCGAAGAGAACCCTATCCTATTTCTTGATTATTCACCAACATTGGCTGGTAAATAACCTGGTTTCTTCATCTGAACCATGAAAATACTTGAAATCTTGGTCTGCCACTCAACTCAGACATGGTGCTGAGTAGTTTAATACGTCGGATACTAATACCTAGAACTTGTCATATTTTGAGGCTTCAAATATGTAAGTCAGCCTTGAAGCTTTACAAATATTGTGTACACGTTATTATCCCGTGTGCGTAGATAAAATACCCAAAGTTTTTCCAAGACTCCTCGATGCATGTTACATTTATCCTAAAATCACCTTAGTGAAATTACATGTTGATTAATTACAAAGTAAAATCCATATTTGTGAGATAATTCTATTTACAATATTATTGTTGAAGCAATTGTAGCTTCTTTTTACAACCTTCACAGATATGAATTGCAGAATTTGTGTTTGCAACTAATTCAATCTGCACTGTGTCGTTCTTTTGTAATATAGGCATCTGGTGAAGATATAACCAGAATTTTATCACACAACAACCTATTAATCTGTATACCCAAAACAGTTCTCGCTGTTTTTATTTATTTGAAGTAGGTCTATCTAAACATAATCGACACCCCACTTAAATAAACATTGTATCGCGTTTTGTCAACACAATGTTAAAGGATATTATGATCTACTTCCTAAGGCTCATGAACGATTTACTGAAGGCAAGGCATAATGCATTTTATCTTTAAAAGACAGTTATCACGTCCACAAAATCTTACACATTGGGAATTTTGACTCCACACAATAACAATTGAAATCTGTACCTCCAGCTGGGGTTCAGATGCTTACAGAGTGAGAGCAGCTTTTCTTCAGACCATGTATTCAGCGAGATTTAAACCCGGGCAAGTTTCGCTCAATCCACTGTCCAGTTTGTCTTCGTTCTTCACCAATAGACACCACATTAAGTGTAAAGCTCAGATAATGTGTTCGATAATCACATGCCAGCTGCCATTCACTGGAATTTCAATGTGAGAAAATGACTACCACAAGCAACCTTTGTTCAGTAAACACAACCTCTTCTGCTAGCTGGACGCATCCAACTCATGTCAAATAACATCCACAAACAACTTTATGGAACTGTTTCACACCACCTATTGACTTTTGTAAATGCTTAGAATAAACTCTCCAAAGGTAATCATCTTCATAAATCACTGTTCCCATTACCATCGAACCACCTTTGGGATATATTTTAATTTTATTTTGAAAAGAGACAAACAGTTCTTAAAATAGATTCACATTACTTGCCTCTCTGACACTTCTCAATATTTGAGTCCCTTACACCATATCTTCAGCAAATGCAGAACATTTCAGTACACATTTTGAAGATTAGTACCAAGGATTGCTGTGTGATCACTTCAGATTGTAAGCATCGTGCAGAGAATGTATTTTCCAGAGGATGACAATTCCTCATATCTATGTTCTACGATTACTCTTCTAGCAGCAACACCATTTTCTGGATCCATACACATCGCTATTACAGTAGTTCTGAAGGCATGATCATGTGTCATAATATTGCTTGTGTTAGACGCACACCTGTGTAACACCCTTCCTCAAACCGTCAAGAAGAAAACTGACCACTGACTGACATCTGTTACGAGATTTCATGGGACTATGTCACTTTCGTAGCACACAGGATTTTGAAAATAGGACATAACATATCTCTTCTGATGTCAGATACACAACCCAAGTGTGTTTCAATAATGGCAAACAATACACTTTTAAATATTTGAGAACGATATTTAGGACGTTATCCATTCATGTAAATATGATATTCTGCTCTTGCTTTCTTATATGTTTTACATGTTACTAAAATGAAGTCTAAAATCAGCAACACAGCAGTGGAATATTTTATGATGGCAGCAATAAAGAGTGTCATGGATGGAATTTGTGCAGCTTCTTGTCCAATAAACTTTAGATGCTGGCACCTTTGAGTGTGGGAGGTAATGTTTTTAGAATACGATTGAGTCTTTTTTCCTAAATAGATAACACCATACGGCCATGGACCACTTGGGTTTCACCCTTTGCCTTATTAATGGCATCATTGGTCTGGATACTGGGCAACATCTAGGTCTCCCAATGGTTAGATTTCGTTTCCAATAACCTTTTCTTTATATATGCACCAGAAGAATAGAATTCCTGATATGAGGAAGCGTTATCAAAGAAGATTGTGATGTTTCCCTGCACAATATTTCCTCAATTATTATTGCTGCATATATTGAATTCTCTGACCTCGCTTTAAGGAAGAGATTCGTTAGGAGGCTACTTTACCTTTTTAGAATAGGGCTATTTCATCCGTTTATAATAACAGTGAATTTAAATAACATGGCACTGCCTTGTGTAAAGTAGTTCTACTTTGTTGAAAGTTTGTTTTTCATATACCCACCACACCTACTTGTCAAATAGCATTTTTTTGTGTCAAGTGGGTGCCACCTTGAGTAATTTTGGTGCTCTTGACTTGTGCCCAAGTTACCTGCGAGCATGAGTAGGGTAGAACAACCTATTAAATGGCAGCTGCAAGGCAGATACACACAGCTCATCCAAGGCAAGTCAATGACAAACCATTCTGCACCCAGGCCACAAACCCAGGGGGCATTCACCATGCCAACAGTGCTACTTCAAGGATGTACTTAAATGTATGTTCAAAACCTGTTGCCTACACCGTTACAACTAAGTTAACATCTAGGATCATCAGACTGGGAATTGAGATTCAATTGACTCTGGGTAAACATACATTTCTTAACATTCTTATCTCTGCCTAGTGGCAGAGTATTGTTGTGAATTTTATAAATGCATAATACTTAATAAAACATGTTAAAAAAATCATAATTTAATTATCTCTGTCAATGTTGATGTGCTTTGTGTACCAAAATCTTGGGTCAGCTAACATACCTTGTGTGAGTGACTTCCGGCTCCTCGTCTGTGCTATCATTTAGTTAAACAAAATCATTTGGAAGGTTAATTTGGAGAAGGAGTTGCTTTAGTTCTAAAAAATAGCCTTGTTATGTCTTCTGTTAGATCACTGACACAATATCGGAAACACAAATATTTGGTGGACAGAATATCATGTCAAAAATATTGAGGACCAACAAATTGAGAGAATAAGTGTGAATAGGTTTTTCTAGATTTACTATTCTTAACTCCACACCTAGGCACCTTGAATATATATATATATGTATATATATATATATAAATACATATTATGGCCCGTATTTATACTTTTTTTAGCACCGCATTGCGCCGCTTTTTGACGCAAAACGGCGCAAACCTACAAAATACAATGGCATTTTGCAAGTTTGCGCCGTTTTTGCGTCAGAAAACGACGCAAATGCGGCGCAAAAAAAGTATAAATACGGGCCTATATATCTTTCATCTCTCAGAAATGAAGTCCTTTTTCTTTCTTGCACTACATCCTCACATTTGTCGTGTCGATTTTCCATATCCTTTGTTAATACTATGAGTTAATTCTTATTTTGTTGAGTTTATGGTCGAATTTGGCTTTGATTATAATTTTATACTACAGTCCCAGAATGCCTCATAATGGGCTTTTTTTTTGAAGATCACTATAAAAAGGAAAACTCAGTGAATGGACTCACTAACCGTGAAAAAGACTGGTGTGGTCGAAATGCGTTGGTGTGGTTGCAACATTTATAATAAAGGATATTGAAGTTCACGGAGTGCCATGGCAAAATATTTGGAAGACTGATCATGATTGAGGGGTGGGTCTCCACTCCCAGCACGAGCACCACGCATTGAACGCATTGTTACAAAGACCGCTTTGTGAAAAAAAAAAAAATATATATATATATATATATATATATATATATATATATATATATATAGCTTGTAGTGCAGTCACCACTAGGTAGTCATAGTTAGGACCTAGTTACCTAGTTTCTATAGAAAAATAATTTTCTTTATAGCTAATAACTTTGATGCCGTTTGATGAATCTCCAAAACCTTTCCCAAAAACCAGCAGACATCACTTCAGTTGCTGTCTAGAAAGTTCCAGGGTGATCCGTCAAGCCGGGGCTAAGGAAAAGGGGGTGGTGGTCCCAAAACACATTTTCCCATTCATTTTTCCAAAGGAATTTTGAACAGCGATAGCGCTGAAACCAGTGGACGGAATTACAACAAATTTTGCAGAAAGGTAGCTCTTGCTCCGAAAAGAGGCTTTTTTGTTATTTGGTGCAAATCTATAGTAGTTGTAGAGAAATGAAAAGAAATTTAAATTTGA
The DNA here is from genome assembly GCF_031143425.1 of Pleurodeles waltl. Lineage (NCBI taxonomy): Eukaryota > Metazoa > Chordata > Amphibia > Caudata > Salamandridae > Pleurodeles > Pleurodeles waltl. The sequence goes on along the minus strand of NC_090439.1, from coordinate 762,708,739 downwards.
ATATTTTTGATATAGAGGGACGCAAAAGATTTGTGACTCCTCCTGATCTCGTGCTGAGATCTGATTGTCTGACAACACTTCAACAAGAAAATGTTGTCAGTCATGTTGGGACTTGGTTTTAGCCAAGTCCCACAAAAAAAACCAAAAGGGGCAAGAATTTGGACACCGTGATCCCTTAGCTCTGGTGCTTGGGTCCCAAAGGGAACACCAGGGTTAAAAAGCAGGTGAAAAAAAATTGCATCAGAATGGTGATAGGGTTGTGAATCAGTGGAAATAAAAAAAAAAAGAAAATGAAGCACAAGCTGCCACGCTTCATCTTTTTTAAGCCCCCAAGTGGGCACAGTCCTGGGGGCATTGTTTATATGTAACAGGGGCAATGCATAAAAAATGTGTTGGGGGCTTTCCCCCCATGCCCCAGGGACCACTACCTCCCCAGGGCAAGATGTATTTGTGTGTGGAAGACCAGTTGGCCCCAAAACCACGGGGACCACCCCCTCCCCAGGTGTTAAAAATGGGGTCTCTGGTTGGCAGTCAGTGTGCACTCTGTCCAAGCAGGGACCCTCACTACTCAGGGTAAGGGAGACACACAGCTCATATAACCCTCTTGGTAGCTTGGCACAGGCAGCCACGCTTATGTCAGAGGCAATGTGTAAAGTATTTGCACCAACACACATAGTAACACATTGAAAACACCACAAAAGGACTCCACACCAGCTTAGGAAAATAGCCAATATTTATCTAAATCAAACAAGACCAAAATGACAAACATCCAACAAACACAAGCAAAGATATGAAATTTTAAAGTAAAAAAATTGTCTTACCCCACAGGAATCAATTGCCGCATTGTTTTAGCACAAAGTACCTGGTATGCATGAAAAATAAAGGCACACGGGTGAGCGTGCATTAGAAAAGCAAGCGATTCGTTGATTCTCTATTTGCAAGTGAGGCCGTGTGTCGATTCTTTCTTCACCAGGAAAGTGTTGATTCGGTTTCCAGACCAGCAGCTTCAGGTCCATGTGGTAATGTTGGAAATTTTGATGCCCAGGGACAATGCATGGAAAATTCAGATGCACGGCAGTGACGAATCCACGATGAGCAGGTGATGCATTGATTTCACTGGTGGTGTGTCAATTTTTCAGCTGCGGTGCAGGTGCTGCATCAATTTTCCTGCCGCTCGACTCTGGTGAGTGGATTTTCTCTTCGGTTCTGCCAGCTGATCCTTCCAGGGGCCCAGGGACTGGATGTGGCACCACTTGGCAGATCAGGGGGGTCTCAGTAAGAAAGCCCAGGTGCTGGCAGATTAAGTTTTTGATGTCCCTGAGACTTCTTAACAGGATGCAAGCTCAGTCAAATCCCATGGATAATATTCACAAGCAGGATACACAGTAAAGTCCAGTCTTTTTCCTCCCTAAGGCAGAAGCAGCAACTGCAGGCAATCCCAGCAAAGCTCACATGGTAAAGGGGCTGTAATCCTCCTCCAGCTCGTCAGCTCTTCTCCTTGGCTGAGGAGCCCCTTGATCCAGAAGTCTTCTAAAAGCTTGGGGTTTGGGTCCACTATTTCTACTTATTTCTGCCTTTGTAGTAGGAAAACTTCAAAGGAAAGTCTCTGTTGTTCACAAGATCCTAACTTGTCCAGGCTGGCTTCAGACACCCTCCATGGGGCTGGAGGCTGCATTGTGTGAGGACAGGCACAGCCATTTCAGATGCAGGTGTCAGCTTCCCCCTTCCCATTCTATCCTAGCAAGACTCATCAGGACATGCAGGTCACACCTCAGCTCCTTTTGTGTCACCGTCTAGAGGGAATTCGCAAACAGCCTAACTGTCAGTCTGACCCAGATGTGGATTCCACAGGCAGGCAGGGGCACAGAATGGTTAAGCAGGTAAATGCCCACTTTCTAAAAGTGGCATTTTCAAACAGACAATCTAAAAACCAACTCTACCAAAAGATGTATTTTAAAATTGTGAGTTCAGAGACCCCAAACACCATATCTCTATCTGCTCCCAATGGGAAACTGTACTTAAAAGATATTTAAAGGCAGTCCCCATATTAACCTATGGGAGAAGTCGGCCTTCTAACAATGAAAACCACATTTAGCAGCATTTCACTACCAGGACATGTAAAACACACCAGTGCATGTCCTACCTCTTAAATACACCACACCCTGCCCATGGGGCTACCTAGGGCCCCCCTTAGGGGGGACTTACATGTACTAAAAGCGAAGGTCTGGGCCTTGCAACTGGGTACACTTGCAAGGTCAAATTGGCAGTGCAAAAGTGCAAACACAGACACTGCAGTAGCATGTCTGAAACGTATTTAGAGGGCTACTCATGTGGGTGGCACAATCAGTGCTACAGGCCAACTAGTAGCATTTGATTTACAGGCCCTGGGCACATCTATTGCACTTGACTAGGGACTTACTAGTAAATCAAATATGCCAATATGGGATAACCAACCAAAATCACAATTTATACAGAAAGCACTTGCACTTTAGCACTGGACAGCAATGGTAAAGTGCCCAGAGTACCAAAAACCAGCAAAAACGAAGTCCAGCACACAGTTGAAAATAAAGGAAGCAGAGGCAAAAAGACAGGAGAAACCACGCCAAGGATACCAAGTGTAACACAGGGGCTTCAAGCTTATGGATGTGGGAAAGCCATGCCGCCCCCCTGCAGCCCTGGGGACCACCACCTTCCGAGGCATTCATCATATTCAGTCCTTGGGGGCTTCAGAGCCCACCTCCCACAGCCCCACCGACCACCATCTCACCAGGGCTATAACAAAAAAGTCATGGGGGTCCGTTTCAGACCCCGAGGCCCGGGGACCACCACCTCCCGGGAGCTATGCAAATAGGAGGGGGAGAGCTTTGACAGCTGTGGCCAAGTAACAGCAACCACACTGCTTTCTGACAGTGGAACCTGTCAATTAAGCCCGAATGTCAGAATGGGGAGTTTTCATGTCAGTTCCCTGCACGCAGATATACGTGGAGGGAAGAGTAATGAAAACATTGCTGCAGCAACCAGGGAGCTGCTACTTAAAGCAGCCTCTTAGTTGCTCGAGCAATGGGACTGTGAGGGAGGCCTTGAGGCTCCAGTAGCAGTCTTATATAACCCATAAAGGGCAAAAAAATATATATTTTTTAAGTGCGCATGTTTAAGGCTCATACTGAAAGGTAATTTTAGTCTTTTTAAATGACAAATACATTTTTCTTTTCAAATTGTGCAGAAATATCTCATTCTGAGTATATCATATATCAAAGCCTAAAAATCTCTCTCTCTCTCTTTCCCTCTCATTCTCTCTCTCTTTCAATCTCTTTCTCCCACTCACACACCCACTCCCAGAGCCACTCAGACAGTTACGTACCCACTCACAGACACACTCAGACTCACACACACCTACTCACAGACTCACTGACACCCTCATGCACCCACCCACGGACCTGCACACACACTGACACACTCACTAAAACACTAATATATGCACTCTCACACCCAGAAAGCCACTTTCACCTGCAGAGAAGCTGCAGCCAACTCCCACCATGCAGAGCCAAAGAGCTGTACACAGCGTGGAGTTGGGTGGTTAAGGGGGTTGGATGAAGGGTCTGGCTGCAGGCCAGGTCTTGCGGGCAACTTCTGCTGTGCATGGGAAAAGGCCGTGCACAGTGTAATGTTAGGTACTTATAAGGGGTTGGCCTCTTGGCCTGTCCCCAAGCCAGGCCCTCTAGGCAACTGCCCCCATTCATGGCCAAAACCGTGCATGACGGTGGTTCGAATAATGTATAGTAACGAAAACTCCTTTACATTAAAAAAAAGTATAAATTCATTGAAAAAAACAAAGGTCACAGGAACATTATAGTTAGGAAACAGAATAAAAAAATAAAAATAAAAAAATTGACTTAATAAAAAAAAGTTTACAGGGATGTTATAGTTAGTATCAAATTCTAAATGTACCAAACCATAGAAATTCAGCAATTATAATTAGGGTTATCTCAAGCAACTAGAGCTGGCGCCCCTAAGGTATCTATAACTGGCACCCCAACATGCAAAGTCTTCTCATCAATATTGTGACTGCTAATGTTACATTGATTTTTCAATGATTTTATAAAAAATGCATTGAGTGCTGTACTATCTGGGGTAATTAGTAGCGCATGGCGAGGATGCAAGTTATAGTTACCTTAGGGCGTGAGTTATAGTTACTTGAGAGAACCATAACTATAACTGCTGAATTTCTATGGTTTTGTGCAAGTAAATTCAGAACCTAACTAAACATCCCTGTAACCTGTTTTTTTTTTTTTAAGTGAATTTCTATTGTTCTTATAATTCTACTTCCTAACTATATTTGTTTTTTTCAGTGAATTTCTATTTTTTTTAACGTAAAGTAATACTTTACGTTAATCCAACCACTGGTGCAGATGGCCTTCGGCTGTGCATGGCAGGTATTGTCTGTGGGGTCTGGCCCCTATAACCACCTAACACTGTGCCAAGCATAGCTTTCGGCTCTGAGCAGCAGGGGGTTTGCTGCAGTGCCTGAAGTCTACTCCTATACCCACACAACCCGACAGCACTCATGAAGTGCTTCTTTGTTTGGTGGAGATATGATCATATTCCTGTGCATCAAGATGCGTCTCAAAAATCGGTGGCAAACAAGCTTCGGGGGATTGTAGTTAGCTGTCCATCATCCCTGGAAAATGGTGGGAAGATGTATATATATATATACAGACACACAAACACACGCACACCCATTACCTAGTGGCAGTCATCACTAGATAGTTATAGTTAGGCCCAAGTTTCTATTAAAAGAAAATGTTTTTTTACTTGCCTATATCTTTGGCACCGATTGAAGAATCTTCATGGCATTTTCCCCAAAAAATAGGATGCTCACTTCAGCTGCTGTCTGGAAAGTTTTGGGGTGATCCATCAAGAATGGCCAAGATAAAGGGGGGTCCCAAAACGCATTTTCCCAAAGCATTTTTCCATAGGGATTTTGAACATGACTCCAGCCTCACTGCTGACTTTCTCTCTCTCTCTCTCTCTCTCTATCTCTCTCTCTCTCTGTATATATATATATGAATATATATACATAACAGAACTAACTATATCTTGCCCCCCCATAAACCACTGCTTATGACCTCTCATATTATATAATTTATGACACTGTCAGTGACATCAGTGGTCCCCAGGGACACAGGAGAGGGCCAGAAGCCCACCGCACTTTTCAATAAATGCCCCGGGACTTGGTCTACCCAGGGGCTTCATGATAACAAAGCACTGGAGCCCACAATTATGTTTTTTTATTTATTTTGCAGAGGATCCACTGCGAATCTGTCTGTAGTATTAAAAAAATGTTTTGCAGTGTGTTTGTACCCCAGCCCCTTTTATATTTTTTAATATTTTTAAAAATTCCCGAGATGGCTGACCAAAACTTCTGTTGTTGAAGTGTTCACAGCCAATCGGATCTATACATAAGATCGTTAGGGGTCACAAATTCTTTGGATCCCTATTTATACAAATTTGGATTTTTTGAAATTTCTCAAAAACTACTGAATGGATTTGCACAAAATAACAAAAAGTTTTTTTTTTTTTACCAAAACATACCTTTTTTACCGAGTTTGGTGTAATTCTATCCAGTGTTTTTTGCGCTATCGCTGTCCAATTTTTCCTATGGGAATTAACTTTGGAAAACCTTTACATTTCACACACCACCTTTGTATCGGCCCCTGCTTGAAGGATCACCCCAAAATTTTCCAGACAGCAGCTCACGGAACTGCCAGATTTTTTGGGGAAAATTTGTGAAGATTCGTCAAGAGGAGCCAAGTAAATAGGTAAGCAAAAAACAGCTTTTTCTATAGAAAGTAGGTCCTAACTATAACTACCTAGTGGCGACTGCCACCAGGTAATATATATATATATATAGATCTATATATATATATATATAGATCTATATATATATATATATAGATCTATATATATATATATATATATATATATATATATATATACCATTAGGTAGTTATATAGGACCATGTTTCTGTAGAAAATCTTTTGCGCCATTTGATAGATCTTCACAGAATTTTCCAAAAAAAGTGTACCGTTATCCTTGTTGCACACAGAAAGTTTCAGGGTGATCTGTCAAGCAGGGACTGAGAAAAAAGGGAGGGGTGAAAAACATGTGTTTCCCATGTTAATTCCCACATGGATTTTGAGCACAACTACAGCCCGAACCGCTGGAATGAATTACACCAAATGTGGCAGAAAGGTAGGCTTTGGTATGCCGATTACGCTTTTTATTATTTGGTGTAAATCTGCTCAGTAGTTTTTGAGAAATTGAAGGGGAAATACATTTTTTATATCCAGGGCCACGAGTCCATTGAGAAGTTTTTGCAGCGATTGCGGTGTGTTTACGAATGTGCGTGCCAACAGGAATGCTGTGATTGGCTGGTTGCAACCTGACCAGAAGTTAAGACTGCTGATTTAGGTAAAAGGACACGGTCCCTGGGGCTGAAAAATACAATGAGAAGTGGCATGAGGGGTCAGGGTGAAGGTATCCTGACTCCAGGGCTATGAAAAAGGAGTCCTTAACAGTGAAATTATGTCCTCAAAAATATAGTTTTACATGGCGCGCATTATTTGCAAATTCAATGTGATGCTCAGCATGACCCCAGGTGCAGCATTGTGGTGGATTTATAAATAATGCTGAAATTTTGTTAAAAAAAAACATTCACTCACAGAAGCACTCAGACCCTTATGCACCAACTCACAGACTGACTCAGATCCTAATGCACCCACTCACAGAGCCACTCAGACACTAATTCACTTACTCAAAGACCCACTTAGACACTCATGCACCCACTCACAGACCCAATCTGAAACTGATGCACCCACTCACAGACTCACTGAGACCCTCACACACCCACTCAGAGACCCACTCAGACCTTCATGCAGCCAGTCACTGAGCCACTCAGACACTCATGCACCCACTCACAGAGCCACTCAGGAATTCATGCTCCCACTCACAGACCCACTCTAGACTCACTGAGACCCTCACACACCCACTCAGAGACCCATTCAGACCTTCATGCAGCCAGTCACAGAGCCACTCAGACACTCATGCACCCACTCACAGAGCCACTCAGGCATTCACGCTCCCACTCACAGACCCACTCAGACTCACATATTCACTCACAAATGCACTCAGAGACTCACGTATCCACTCACAGACCTACTCAGACACTCACAAACTGAGTCACAGGCTGTGAGAAAGGGCCTCTTTTGACATGGTATCCCCGCACATTTAGGCCTGGAAAATGATGTGGTTATAAACTGTAAGTGCTCTGGGTCCCTGCTAAACGTTTCCCTGGGCCAGCTCTCTTTCCCCCAAACTGTACTATGTTTGGCACTTCAGCCTCCCTTGTAAGTCCCTGGTAAATAGTACCCATGGTACCTATGGCATGGGTACTGCACCAGCAACAATAGTGCCATTCTGTGAGGCCCTTCACCACCCCCATGCAGACTGCCATTGCAAGTGCATGACAAGGTGTACTTAAAAGTTGCAAACTTGACATGACACTTACCAAGAGTGACATGTCTACTAACACTGCATGCAATAAAGTCAAGTCACCCCTCTGGCAGGCCTTCCAGCCCTAAGTCAGGGTGCTCTACAATACATGTGAGGGCATATGTGTGCATGAGCCAATATGCCTCTACTGTGTCTTTGCAAAACCTTAAAACATCGTAAATGTACAGGGAAGCCCTTACAAATACACGTGATGAACACTAGTCATTGCAAGTTCCCCAGCTACATGATACTGAATACTGGGTTGTTTGGTATCAATCAATTCTGAATAATAAATCCACACTGATGCTAGTGTTGGATTTATTATAAAGTATACCTAGAGGGCAACCTAGCATGATTGCTGACTGGTCTTAGCTAGGCTGCCCCCACCAGACAGAAATCTGGACTCCGGGGGTGAGAGACTCTGCTCTCAGGGGCCAGAACACAAAGCTTTTACTTGTTAGAGGTGGTACACCTCCTCCCCCAGGTAGGCATCCTGCACCAGTGGTCAGCTTCAAAGGCTTCACCTCCTTTGAAATCTGACCTCTGCCTCTGTTCCTAGAAGCAGATGGCTGCCCAATGTTTTTTTCCCCCAATTTAAGTGGGAAAACTTAACCAGGTAGGAGGAGTGTACAGCCCAGCCTGCACACTTCAGGTGTGACAGGCAAGGTGACCACTCCATTTCATTTTCCTCCAACGTGGATGGCAGGAAAATAGCCAAACAGGGTTAAGGATGTGACTCCTTACTACAGAAAGTGGTCACTGAATGGGTGTAGTCACACTAAGGAAGAGGACCCATTAGCCACTATCAGATACTCCCCCTAACACCCCCTAAATGCAGTATTTGGTGTACATCCCTACACCTACAAATCAGATTTGACAGACACAAGAAGACCAGGAACAAAGAAGACCCAAGGCACAAGAACAGAAGTCCTGCTGCAAGAAAAAAACGGTGCCAAACCCTTCCTGCTGCTTTTAGGATTCAACAATCACCACTGAAGTGTTGCCTGGAAATCGGAACAACTCTTAAAACCCCCAGTGCACCTCAAGCCTTCTGCAAATCACCAAGAACCTCCCTCAGAGTGAAGGTATCACTCTCCTGCAACCTGCAAGCATGGAACCAGTGAAGTCCAGTTCACTGACTGGCTGCTGACCAATGAACTGGCCCCAGCAGCCTGATCAAAATCCACATGACAGGCCTAAAGGACAAAAACCTACCAGTGTTTTAAGGCTGGTGGCACTGCGACTTTGAGGGGCTGAGACGTCCCATTGCCAGGGGTACTGGACCACCAACATAGGACACCCAGAAGTAAAGTCCATTCCATACTCTCCAAAGCCCAGAGGCAAGCACCAGTTGTGGGACTTCAGGACATTCAAGAACCCTCCCCCCCTGCAGAGTGGCCCTACTGACCTGCAATCCACCCTCTAAGTGACCTCCTCCTGGCTCCAAGGGCTTGGGATGCATGACTCTTGGCTGACCTATCTGCACTGCAGCTGGCCTCCATGGCCCCTGCATCAGAAAACCATCCGTGTTCTAAGGGTCCCAAACCCCTTACAACCTCTGCACTCCAAGAGGACCAATTGGACTTACCTTTAAGTCCATCTGTGCAGTGTGTTTCCAAGTGGCCCCCTTCTCCGTTCTGCACCAGCTCCAAGACTTTCAGCCACTGATCCAGCTTGAACCGGGAACACCTGAACTTCTCTGGCTGGCCCACAGGACATCTCGATGACTTCGACCTAAAAATAGAAAGTAACACTTGTGAGAGCATTGCCTGATTTTATTTGCAGTTTTAAAGTTTTTCCCTTTCATTCCTATTGTGCGTTATTACGCACAAAAAGTATACATTTTCTAAACTTTGAAAAAACATAAGAAAATAATTACTTACTGTATATTTATGATCTTGATCTTAAGAATTTTATTAAAATATGAAGTATTTTTTCAAATTGGTCTCAACTTCTTCTTCTGAGTGTGTGTCCACATTTATTGAAACTGTGAGTACAACAAATGCTTAGCACATCTCCAAGATAAGCCTAAGTGTTTGCCCACACTACCACAAAAAAGGAGCATTAGGTGGTCTGCTTTTTACCTCTGGATACCAAAGTGGTGTTACTTGGACTCTCCGCACAGTGCAGGTCATTTTCATACACTGTATAGAGAGCCAGCCTACTTAGCCACTAAGCACTTAACAACCACTTAGACACTCATGCACCCACTCATAGACTCATGCGCTCACTCACAGAGCCACTCAGAGACTCACACACCCACTCACAGACCCACTCAGAGACTCACACACCTACTCACAGATCCACTCAGACCCACATGCACCCATTCACAGAGCCACTCAGACTGATGCACCCACTCACAGACCCACTCAGACACTCATGCACCCACTCACAGACCCACTCAGACACTCATTCCTGCATTTACCAACCCACTCACACCCTCATGCACCCACACGTACAGACCCACTCACACACTAATGCTCCTAATCACAGACCCACTGAGACCCTCATGCACCCACTCACAGCCCCACTCAGACCCTCATGCACGCAGTCACAGAGACACTCATACACCAATTCACAGAGCTTCTCAGGCATTAATGCCCCACTCATGACCCACTCAGGATCATGCACTCACAGATGCACTCAGAGACTCATGTACCCACTCACAGATCTACTCAGATACTAACAAGCCGACTCACAGACCCACTTAGACACTCATGGACCCACTCAAAGACCAATTCAGAGACTCATGCTCCCAATCACAGAACCATCATAGACTCATGCACCTACTCCAGTCCCATTCAAAGACTCATGCACTCACTCACAGAGGCACTCAGGGACTCAGGCACCCACTCACAGACCCCCTCAGACCCTAACACACACTCTCACAGACCCACTCAGACACTGATGCAACCACTCACAGACCCACTTGGACTCTTTCAGACCCACTCACTCACAGACCCACTTGGACCCTCAGGCACCCACTCACATACTCACTCAGACCCTCACACAGCCAGTCACAGACCCACTCAGACCCTCACGCAACCATTCACAGACCCACCCAAATCCTCAAGCAGCGAGTCACAGACCCACTCAGACCCTCAGACACCAACTCACAGAGTCACTCAGAGACTCATGCACTCACTCACAGACTCACTCAGACCCTCATGCACTTACTCACAGACCAAGTCAGACACTGATCCCTCCACTCATAAACCCACTCAGACCCTCACACACCCACTCACAGACCCACTCATACACTGACACCTCCCACTCACATAGCCACTGAGACACTGACACCCCCCTCACAAACCCACTCAGACCCATGCAACCACACACACAGCAAGTCAGACTCATGCACATACTCACAGACCCACTGGCATACTCATGTACTCACTCACAGACCTACTCAGAGACTTATGCACCCAATCACAGACCCACAAAACATCTCACACACTCACTGACAGGCCCATACACCTGCTCATACATCCATTTACCAACTTATAGAAGAAGACACAAACCCATTTTAAAACCATACAGATTATAGTTAAAAAATACAACTTAAATATACTAAAACAATAAACACACGAATCTCTTGAATAAAGAGTTGACATTCTGTCCAAGTTTGGGAATGGACTTAGCAGCGGCAAGGGAGAATCAATACAAATATTGGAGAAAACTAAAATTGAAAAAATATTTTGTCAATAAAACATATGTGAGCAAGAGATCAAATGTGCCCCAGGGTCAGTCTAATTTGACAATGGAAGATATTGCCCCAATGCGAGTTTTACTGAGCCTAGAACAGGAATCAAATGTAAAACTCACAGCAAAAGAAAAGGATATATCGGATTGGCAATTTTGTACAGAAACAGGAGTGGAAATTGACAGATCAGTGACAAGTGGCTGTAAATTAAAATCTAAATTCTGCCCACAAATACCACCTGGCACTAAGGTGGATTTGTTTCAGGAATTGATGGGAGAAGATCTAAAAGTTATAATTAAAAAAGAAATAATTAAAAAAGAAAAACAGAACCACCACTTTCACCGTGAACAAGACTATGGCCGAAGTGTGTTGAGCAAGGACTTGCTTGCAAAAAAAAGAGCAGTAAGCATCACTACCAGGAGTGTTAGAGGAGTTGATGTTAAGGGTTGCTGGATCACATATATATATATATATATATATATATATATATATATATATATATATATCCCAAGAGCATGGCAGTTGAAAAACGCATCGCCTTGTCTGCGTTCAACACACAAAACGAACCAAGACGAATTCAGCATCAGCGTATTTATTTTAAAGAAAACCCTTATGCGTTTCGGAGCCGAGGCTCATTGCTCAAAGGTAGTTACACATACCCGATTCATTAACTTATTTAAAGACCACCACCATGTTTTTTTCAGGTTACACAATAAACAAAGGACTATCAAAAACCCCTGTTTTCTAAAGAAAAATGTTGGCCATCTTTAAACACGTTTTTGTACTTCTTCAATTCTACTGCACGTTATATAATGAACTCTGTATTGTCCTGCATACAATATATATTATTCCCTTATGAAAATATGAACGTTAATAAATAATACAAAATAATTAATTCCAAAAGTGATTTCCAAAAATTATTATCATATGCTAAATGCATTTACCAAACAAATAATATGGATCTAACTCAATCATACATTATCACCACTACCAGTATAAATTCTAAACCTTCATACAATCTGTCCTCTATCAACATATATTCTAAATCCACAGAGTAATAATGACATTTATAACAAAATTAAAGGAAAAGCTTAATTATGCGTCACAGTTAGATCTTTTCTGTTCTCATTCTGGCCTCCATATATTAGCTCTTTGGTATCAGTTATACCTGAATAAAAACAAAAACAAAATAAATCAACAAAGACTATTATATATATGTGCCTACTTAAAACAATTACCCTATTAATGAAAACAAATCAATAATGCTATGTATGTTAGTGAACCCTATATGTTGCCTTGTGTAACATTCACAATATACATATTATGACAGCTAGAATCATCCTAAATGTACCAATAATTCCTCATTCAGGTTGAAACCTTCGGGGGACATTGTTCTATATTTAATAATGTATTTTGACTCCAATCTTCGTAATTCTTGTTCTCTATTTCCTCCCCGTATATTTGGAGGAACATTATCAAGTACACAAAATTGCAAAAGGGAGCTGTTTTTACCATGACATTGTACAAAATTTCTAGCTATGGGATATGCTTTATCCTCCTTAGATATAGCCATCATGTGTTCTAATATTCGTTTTTTGGCACACCTATCCACCACCTTTTCTGGGGTGGTACCAATGACATCAAAAGCCTGGCGGAAACACTGCACAGAAGGGAAACGACTCACCTCTGGAGGCTCAGAGAAGAACCACGCCGCCATGGAGCCCGAGCTGCATGTCTTCCCTATGGTCTTCTACCTTCTGCTCCATTACGAACAACAATGCCGGCGAAGTCGACCACGGTGAGTACTGCCGCCTAGCACACAGGGAATGGGAGGAGGAAAAAGAGAGTGACACACACACACAACAAACAACACCCTCACCCCCAACACCAGACTTACAACCAGATGTAGTAACATAACATATACACCCCGTACTCCTCAAGAATAATGCAAGGACAACTATTATAGTGTAACAAGGCTGTAATAAATATAAGAAAAATATAGGTGAAATACGTGCATCCAAATCAAAACGTATATACATATTTACAATGCAAGGGACACTACCCAGTCCTCAACATCCATGGGCCACAGGGCCACATTACAAAGTCCAAGGCCCAACCTCACTCTTGCAACATGACGGAGAGAACACTGCAGGGGCTTCAGGTCGAAAATAGACAGGCACCTCGGGGGACGGGGAATGGGGGGCACCTCAGCTGGAAGATGGTACATCACCACTGGTCCTGGAGGGGCCAATATGCCCTGTGCTTGGTCCTGGGGAGTGCAAGGCCACAGTCTCTCAAGAGGGTGATTTGTCCACTGCCTGGTCCTGAGGAGTGCAAGGCCACAGTCTCTCAAGTGGGTGACTTGCCCACTGGCTCTGGAGGGGGCAACATGCCCTGTGCTTGGTCCTGGGGAGTGCAAGGCCACAGACTCTCAAGTGGGTGACTTGCCCACTGGCTCTGGAGGGGCCACATGCCCTGTGCTTGATCATGGGGAGTGCAAGGAAGGCCACAGTCTCTCAAGTGGGTGATTTGCCCACTGATTCTGGAAGGGGAATTGTGCCCAGTAAGCTTCATCATAGGAAAGATGGGGTAAGTGGATGGCTTCTCCACTGGTTCTGGAGGAGGCATTGTGCCCAGTGTGTTTCATCCTGGGAAGGATGGGGTGAGTGGATGGCATCTCTACTGGTTCTGGAGGGGGCAACGTGCCCTGTGATGCAGATCTTGAAGAGTTCAAGGTCACAGTCTCTCACCTGGGTGTCAGACCCACAGGATTTTCTAGGGCCAGGCCGCACTACAGCTCATGGACGCAGGACTACACACTATCTGCCACTGATGACGGCTGCTCAGTGGTGGCAGTGGTGGTACTGGTGGTGGTGCTGGCAGTGGTGGGGGGGCTCCAGCCCTTCCCCTGCAGCCTCAGACAGCTGCCGACTGGGGCTGTGCTGCTGGCAGTGGTGCTGGTGCAGGGAGTGGTGTGGGGAGGCTCCACCCCTTCCCCTGTAGCCTCAGACGGCTGCCCACAGGGGCTCCTGCTGCTGGCAGTGGTGCTGGTGGCGGTGCTGGCAGTGGTGGGGGAGGCTCCAACCCTTCGCCTGCAGCCTCGGATGGCTGCCCACTGGGGCTGCTGCTGCTTACAGTGGTGCTGGTGGCAATGCTGGTGGTGGTGTTAGCAGTGGTGGGGGGAGGCTCCAGCCCTTCCCCTGCAGCCTTTGACGGCTGAACCACCATGGTTGGTAGTGGGGGCTCTGACTGATTCCCAGCACTGGGCCTCTTGTCCTTTTTGCCTGCTGGTGGAGGCCCCTTGCACTTCCTGCCAGCAGCTAGGGATGGCTCCTTTCTCATTTTGGCAGCAGCTGGGGACTACTCCTTGCTCTTCCTCTCAGCAGCTGGGGATTGCTCCTTGCCCTTCCTTTTACCAGCTGGGGGTGCCTCGTTGCCCTTCCTTTATGCTGCTGGGGGTGCCTCCTTGCCATTCCCTGCAGCAGCTAGGGGTGACTCCTTGCCCTTTCTTGCAGCACTTGGTGCAGGCACCCTATCAGTGTGGCTGCCTGGTGCCCGGGATCCTCACCCAACTGGTGTAACTGTGGACACTACTGTGCCCCTGGACTGGGTGGCTGAGGTGCTTGCCTGGGTTTTGACCACCCTGGCCTGATGCGAGAGACGGAGGAGGGATAGAGAAGAGGTCAATGTTGGTGAAGAAAAGCTTCTTAGGGACTTTGGGGCGGGAAGAGGGAGATGGTTTGGGAGTGGAGGAGGAGGGAGTGGTTGTGGGAGGTGTCAGTCTGCTGTGTTTGGGTGCAGGTGCATGGGCTGCATGCTGTTGTGAGTCGGATGGCTGTTGGGTGTCAGAGTGCTTGTGTTTGTGTACTTTGGGAGGAGGGGGCACAGACACAGTGGGAGAGGACTCAGGGGACATCTGTATTGAAGGGGGTGGTGACCGTCAGTGAGGGGTATGTGCTGTTAGGTGTGCTGGTGATGCGAGTAGTGGATGATGATGTAGTGCATGCAGGTGTGTGTGTAGACACAACTGGGAGGGAGGTGGAGGATGAGGAGGAGGGGGCCACAGTGGAGGCAGTGGATGTTGGTTTGTCTGCATCTGGATGGTGTTTGTGTGAGTGCCTGTGTGATGAAGTGTTGTGCTTGTGTTTGCCATGTCCACTCTTGTATTTTGTCCTGGATGCATGCTCATCTGACTGTGTGCTTGGGATAGGTTGGGGTTGAGGGGAATGGGATTAAGTAGAGGAAGTTGGATGGGAAGGTTAGAAACAGGGACAATGGCTGCCATCAGAGAGGAGGCCAGAGAATGGATTGATCTATGTTGCACCGCCATGCCAGTGTGATTGCCCTCCAGGAATGCATTTCTCTATTGTATTTGGGCTTCTAGCCCCTGGATGGCATTCACAATGGTTGACTCCCCAACAGAGATGGATCCCAGGAGGTCAATAGCCTCCTCACTCAAGGCAGCAGGACTAACTGGGGCAGGGCCTATGGGGCCTGGGGTCCTGGAGATGCCCACCCTCCTGGGTGAGCACGCACGGGAAACTCGCTAAGGGGCTGCTGGGAGAGAGGTGCTGGTACGGGGGTGGCGGCTGTACCTGTAGCTGCGGTGGGAACAGAGGTGTTCGCCACCACCATGGAGTGTCCATTGGAGGAGGAATCCGTGTCTGAACTGTCCCCTCCTGTCTCCGCGGTGGTGGTCCCCTAGCCCTCTGTCTCACTGGTGCCCTCCCTGTCGGTGGATTCACCCTCCATGGTCCTGTGGGATGCTGTTCCCTCTGTCACCAGTGCCTCTGCTTCTCCACCAGATTATGCTAATGCACATAATGACAGGGTGACAAAACTAAAAGGGGGGAAAGAGACAAAGGATACACTTGGTCAGTGGTGGCAACAACACTACTGTTGGTGTACACGACACACACACACACGGAACAGCCCTAAGCACTAGGCAATGCACTACCAGTCACAATGCTAGTCACCAACCCATGGATAGGGACACCTAATGCCAATTGCAGCATACCTGAGACCCACAGACCCCTGACCAGTAGTGAATGCTTACTAGCTTGGTTTGAGGTATTTTACATCAGAACCCTGCCCAACATGGGACCTACTCTGCAATGTCAGGACTGGCCTAGGGGCACCCACAGGCCCACATCCCCCACCCAGATATCACCCCACCAGGGGCAAGTTGTATATTGGGGCACTGTCCTCATGCCCTTGTGGCTGCTGTGATGCCCCCAAGCACCCATCCAGCTCCGGATAGACCACCGCCAGTATGTGGGCCATTAGGGGGTTAGGGTTCGGCAGCCACCCCTTCCTCATTGGGAGGCCATCCCCAGCTGGGCCTCAGCCATCTTCCGTGCCCAGCGTCTCAGGTCCTCCCACCATTTGCAACAGTGGGTCCTCCGCCTGCCATAAATTCTCAGAGTCCACACACCCTTGGCGATGGCATTCCACATACCCTTTTTCTGATGGGTGCTGACCTGCAGGGAAATGGACACAGGGAAAGGTGTAAGCCAGACCGTCCTGTCTGTTACACTCATGGCCCACCATGCCCCTTCCCATCCCCATTAGCACAGACATGGCCCACCATACATGCTGAACACTGCCCAGGGCCCATCCACCACACACCCCCTACATGAGGCCTTCACACACAGCACTCCATGCATTCATGCCCCATGCATCGTACTCACGGTGTACTCACCTGTTGGTCTGGAGGCCCATACAGCATTTGGTACTATGATAGGACCCCATCCATCAGTCTCTCCAACTCCGCCGAGGTGAAGGCAGGGGCCCTTTCCCCAGTGACACGAGCCATGGTCAGTTCCAGACAGAGGTCACAGCAGCACATGCTGTGTAGGTCCTCTTCTGTTGAAGGTCAGGTAGCAAGTAAGTGAACAGATAGAAAATGGTGGTAACGTCCGCAGCAGTGCATACCATCACCGTCGGTGTATATCACCATTGGCCACTGTACCCCATAGGGCTTAATGTTAACCAATGTGGAGTTGCACCGCGGTTTTCGACCGCCTCCTGCAATGGCGCACAACGTCAGTGGAATTACCTCATTTCCGCCTGTCCCTCCAAACGGGACAGGTGGACATCATTTCGGGTGGGGTGCAGGCCATGGCTCCTAACTGCGTCACAGTACACATATGCACTATTTGGACCTCGCCAACAAAATACTGTTACAATCACAACAGCATTGAAGTGTAGTGGTAGAAATAAGAGATACTGACCAGCTGCTCACCATTTTGCCCCATAGATTGCAACCGCTGCAGATGAACAGGAGATGGAGACATCCCCCCGTGTACAGACCCCTGGTGGACTTGGCAACAATGGAGGACAAGCACATTATCCTCACCTATTGACTGGATAGGGCCACAATCACAGAGCTGTGTTCCCAATTGGAGCCTGACTTAATCTCTGCTATCTGTCACCCCACCAGGATCTCCCCTCTTGTGCAAGTGCTATCAGTGCTCCATTTCCTGGCAACTGGCTCCTTCCAAGTGACAGTGGGCTTGGAAGCAGGAATGTCTCAACCAATCTTCTCAATAGTGCTGATCAGAGTGTTGTCTGGCCTTATTAAACAGATGCGCAGCTACATCGTTTTCCCCCAGGTGGAGGATTTGGCCACAGTGAAAGCTGATTTCTGTACAATGGGACATATCCCCAACAATAAAGGGGCAATTGATGGTACACATGTTGCTTTTGTCCCCCCTGGCAAAATAAATGAACAGTTGTTCAGAAATCGAAAGAGCTTTCACTCTATGAATGTGCAGATGATGTGCCTGGCGGACCAGTGCATATCCCATGTCAATACAAAATATCCTGGGTCCGTGCATGATGCCTTTATCATGAGGTATAGCAGCATCTCAATGTGATGGCTCAACTCCAGAGGCAGAGGATTTGGCTAATAAGTGAGCCCTGGTTCCCACCCAGTACATGTTGATGTATGGGTAAGGTGTGGGCCCTAAGGGTTAGTGTGTGGCTAACAGTTGTCCCTCGATATTTGCAGGTGACTCCAACCTCTCATGGCTACTGACCCCTGTGAGGAATCCCAGGACAAGGGCAGAGCAACTTTACAATGAGGCACATGGGCGAACCAGAAGAATCATAGAGAGGACCTTTGGCCTCCTGAAGGCCAGGTTTCGTTGCCTCAATCTAACAGGTCCCTGTACTTCTCACCCAAGAAAATCTGCCAGATCATTGTGGCATGCTGCATGCTGCACAACCTTGCATTACATTGCCAGATGCCTTTTCTGCAGGAGGATGGGGATGGAGATGGCCATGTGGCAGCAGCGGACCCTGTGGACAGTGAAGATGAGGAGGCAGAGGATGAGGATGAGGACAACAGAAGTGCAATAATTTGACAATACTTCCAATGACACACAGGTAAGACAGAGTAACTTCACATTTAAATGACTGTTTTGTGTTTGACATTGTCACTGGAAGACGGATTTTCCCACTTCTTTGGCCACTCACTGTACCCTTTGGCATCACTATTTGCAGATATTTGTGCCCCACTATTACTCCTGGTGTGTTGACTGCAGCCAACTACATGTCTTTCCTATGTATACATTACTGTACAGTTGATTTTCAATGTTTAAACCTTGTTAAATGAATGCATAAATCATTTGACATACTCCATACTTGTATTTTTCAAAGGGTGTTTATTTAAGTGCTAAGAAGTAGAGGGGGATGTGTAATGGGCTGGGGTGATGGTGGAGGAAAGTCCAGGTTACAGTCCAGTCTATTTGTATCACAGATGCATTGTGCAAGGGGGCATAGGAAGGGGAGCAATGGCAGTTCGAGGTGGACAGGGTGACAGAGTGGGACACAAGGATGACAATCAGGAGAGTCTTATTTCCTGGCAGGGGTTTTGGCAATAGTCTCTGGCTTCTGCCTGGATCGCAGGGAATGTTTGCAGGGTGGTTCTCCTTCTGCAGGGGGAGGGGTGCTGGTGGCCTGTTGGTCCTCTGGCGGGGCTCCTGTCCACTAGTGGCAGCGGAGGTGGAGGGCTGTTCATCGGTTTGGCTAGTGGCGGAGGCCGTGTGGGGTGCCACTGCCTCCCTCATAGTGTTGGTCATGTCTGCCAGCACCCCTGCAATGGAGACCAAGGTGGAGTTGATGTCCTTCAAGTCCTCCCTGATACCCAGGTACTGCCCCTCCTGCAGCTGCATGTTCTCCTGCAACTTGCCCAATATCTGGCCCATCATCTCCTGGGAATGTTGGTATGCTCCCAGGATCGCGGTGAGTGCCTCTTGGAGGGTCGGTTCCCTGGGCCTGTCCTCCCCCGTTGCACAGCAGTCCTCCCAGCTTCCATTTTGTCTTGTGCCTCTGTCCCCTGAACTGTGTGCCCACTGCCACTGACCCCAGGTCCCTGGTCGTCCTGTGTTTGTGGGGTGGCCTGGGGTCCCTGTAGCAGTGGACACACTGCTGATTGACGTGTCCTGGGGCCAAGGTATGGGCCCGCTGGGTGGGTGCTGTGGTGGCGTTTCCTGAGGGGGAGGCTCCGTGGTAGTGTAAGAGTGTGCCTGGGTAACCGACAGTCCTGAGATCCCTGATGGGCCATGTTGGTCATCCAGATAAAGGCCAGCAGAGCTGCTATCATCACTGTGGGCCTCTTCTAGGGGGGACTGGATGTTGTTGGCACCTCTTCTCCGGTGACATTGGCTGGGGTACCTGTGGGGATGTAAATGCAGTGTTATAGTTTCTGTGTGTACCATCATGTGCATGGGTGTGTTGCCGTCTATGGCTGTTGTTGCCCTAGAAGATTTGCCTTTTTGTGAGTTGCTATTTCGTGGGCTAGGTGATTCTCTCCAGTGTGCATGCAGTGGTGATAGGTGTCCATGCAGGTCTGTGAGGGGTGTCCATGCATTGGTGTTACATGCAGGGCTTGGTATTAGGATGAGTGTGTTGTGATGGTGGGGTATGTGGGAGGTGGTGAAGTGATGGGAGTGAGGGTAAGGGTGGGGATTTGTGATGGCATGCAAATAGGGTGGGTGATAGTAATAGAGATTCAACTTACCAGAGTTCAGTCCTCCTCCTACTCCTGCCTTGGCCCTCAGGATGCATGATTGCAGAATTGCTCCTCCCATGTTGTTAGTTGTGGGGGAGGAGGTGAGGAGTCCACTGCCATTCCTCTGTACAGCTAGTTGGGGTCTTGCTGCTGTGAAACGCACCTTCCCCCTTAGGTCATTCCACCTCTTCCTGATGTCGTCCTTTCTTCTTGGGTGCTGTTTCACGGCATTGACCCTGTCCACGATTCTCTACCAGAGCTCCATCTTCCTAGCAATGGATGTCTGCTGCACCTGTGATCCAAGTAGCTGTGGCTCTACCCGGATGATTTCCTCCTCCATGACCCTTAGCTCCTCCTCAGAGAATCTGGGGTGTTGTTGTGGTGCCATGGGTGTAGTGTGTGTGGTGTGGGTGAGGGTGTGTGCGGTGATGTGTTGGGGTGTGTGATGTAAGGTGCCTGGATGGTGTATAGGTGATGATGTTATGTGGCTCTGGTTGTGTGGGTGCTCTTGCTGTATCTCTTTCTTGTGGCAATTATTTCTAGTCGTAAAGGGATGTGTGGTAGTGTGGATGTGGTTTTATAGTGATGTGGGTGTGGTGTGTGTATGGGAGTCATGTGTGTGTGTAGTTTGAATTGTCCAATGTGGTGTAGTTTTGTTTGAGTGTGTGTATTTCGAGCACGGAGGTATGTACCGCCAATGGTTTACTGCCATTGAATGTCTTCTGTGGTGATTCGTGGGTCATAATGCCATTGGCGTAGTTCTGTTGGCGTAACGGTGTGGGTTTTGCTACCACCAGTTTATCACTCACCTTTGGGCTGCCGGACTTGTGTGTATGGCTGTATAGTGACGGATTGGTATGTGTGTGTCATAATTTGCTTGGCGGTTATCCACTGTGGTGGCGTTATGTTGGTGGCAGTCGGCATGGCGGTAAGCGGGATTTACCACCAATGTCATAATGAGGGCCTATGTTTTTGCAAAGCATATCTTTCAGGTTTCCACTTTTCCTGAAGGTAGTGCTTAGTTGCACAGACATTTTTTGAGGCAATATTGTCCGTGTGCCGAATATGCCAATGTTATTGAAATATACTTCTGATTTTTATGACTTGTCTACTGTAAGTGGTGATGAATCAGATCTGTCTCTCCCAGTAGGTAACTTCTTTGGTGAGACAAGTAGACTTGTCCTACTGAGTTTCTCTACTTTGTTAAATGCCTCATGTAGGATCCTCATGCTTTATCACCTACAACGAAATCTATTGATCATCAACTCCCTCTCTTCCTCAAATGTAATATAATTTGTTTTGTTACGTCTGACATGTATAAGCTACCCATAAGAAATGGTATGGCTTTAGATATCTCTGATAGCTACTGGTTGCATATACAGTGTGGTCTCAATCTTCGAGTTTAGGATTTCGACTTTGAGATACTAAAATTCCAGAGCATCTCTGTGAATATTGCTGGTGTAACTGAGGTTCAAAGCGTTCTGATTGAGTAAACCTACAGATTCCGCTGTTGACTGTTGTGTTCCTTTCCAGATTACAAATATGTCATCTATGTATCGTGCCCAGAGCACCACATTGTCCTCATACAGATGTATGTCAGATACGACCTGTTCCTCCTACCAACCCATGTACAGACGTGTAGCTGGGAGTGAAACAAGTCCCCATTTTGGTGCCCTGGGTTTCATGGTAATATTGATGGCCAAAAATGAAAAAATATATTGTGCAAACAATAAATAATCATGTCCAGAATCATTTCAGTATGTTTCAAGTACATAGTGATTTCTGAGGAAATGATGACAGACTTTTAAACCAAAATTATGGGGAATGCATGTGTAGAGACTGCTAAGATGAAGTTCCATGAGGATGTAATGATCTTCCCAGGTAAAATTGTGAATTGGCCTCAGAGAGTTCCAACTGTCCCTTACATATGAAGGAAGAATTTGTACAAAAGGTTGTAGAATGTAATCTACATATTGTGAGGTGCTCCCTAGTAAACAATTTATAGAGGATACATCCGGTCTTTCTGGGGGATGTGCTAGGTCTTTGTGTAGTTTCAGAAGTAAATCTAGTATTTGAATTTTGGGATGCTTGTTCAGAGGGAATACATTTTCCTCCCATTCCAAAAGCCCCATTTCTCCAATCCATTAGTTTGTCCCAGTATGCCCTATTGGCTGTGTCAATATCAAATGTAATGCACAGTGTTTAGCAGTTATCATCAGAAAATGTACAAGTACATTTTTTACTACATATATGCCTTTACCATTCATGCTTTTACAATGACATTTGTTGAAAAGGCATCCATGATAAAAATGTACTTGTAAAAATAGTTGTGGTAAAGATTGTTTTGTGGTAAAGCCTTAATTGTAAAGACATTTGTGGTTTTGCCATCGTTGTAAACAATGTATGCCTGCAAATTATTATAGTTTAATGTTACAAAGTTTAAAGGTGCACAACCTGGCCTTATTTGCATATTTCCTATAGCATCAGGATAGCGTAATGGGTAATTGCCAGCAACTTAACATAACATAAAATAACATACCTATTTATGGCCTGTATGTTTTTGCATGGTATGGGTTGGGTATGTTGCCAATAAAAAACATCAAATAATAAATGTTTTATAGTGTCTACAGGTTTGCTCCATAAGGCCAGCTATACAGTTTTGTATGTGCCAAACTTTAGTAAGCCCAGGGTGTACCCTACTCTCATGGCCCACAGGCCATGAAATTAAACATGCATAGTGCTTCATGTTCTGTGGTATAAAAGTTTTGCTGTGCTATTGCCTTTAAAACATATCCCTGTGCCCTCCAGGCCCACGTTGGTTGTACGTAGGTACTGCTGACAGGTAATTCCATCAATCCATAACAAGAGGAATCATATGCCATTAAAAATGCAGTTTTCATTTAAGCAGTAGCAGTTACAGAAAACAGCGCAAGTGTGAACAAAAATAATACTCATTTTACTGTTCACTGTACTGTGTTCATTGTACTGTTCAGAGTAAAATTTTAGTGTTCTATTATATCCAACTTAAAACCAATCTGAACAGAATGTCCTTTGTCTAATGTCTTTCCCTGTGAACTTGAGAAGTGTGATTGCTACCTTTTAAATGGTCCTCAGAATATGCTGATCATAAAGCCTGTCATCCTTCAGGGTTGCATAGGCATTTTATCTGCCTGGCGACAGACAGGTAATGCAGAGCCCTAACAGCCTAGACATCCGTAATGCTGAACTCAGATGGCATTTTTCTCACACTGCATATGTATGCATTCGTATTTGTTTACGCATTCTGCAGCACACATAGAAAGAGGAAAATGCCTTCCAGGACTGTTTTTGTGCAGGAAGGTGTCCATCCTGCACACAAACAATCCTGCCAAAAAAACAGACATCCTTGCACCATGGGGTGCTTGTGTTGATGCCAGGCAGCAAACTGTGCACCAGCGCAGGGGGAAAGACAGAAATGCACCATATCTTGTAAACATGGTGCATTTCTGCTCTTTCCATGTGGCACAGAGCAGCACAGCAAGGTCTCTTGCTGTCCTGCCCTGTACCACTGGGCTTGTAAATATGCCCCTCTGTGTTTATGTGCTTCAAATCGGTACAGTTAGAAGCCAAGCACACTGCTACACCTTGTGCCTTGAAATTCGTCAGCATGGTTTCTGTACACACACTACCTTCATCATGGATATGGCATTGTACAAAAATATATTTGTGAGAGCTATCTTCCTTAGATTATCACAAAATGATTTTAAAGCCAGTTCTGATATTTTTGTGATTTTATCCCCAATCAAAGGTTTTTGCTCAAATATTCAACACTAACTAATGCGTTTCATCTTGAACTTTTTAATGCAATGTGGTGTGATGTGTGCTGTTCACAATCAAAATACTGAATTTAACCATACTGGAGGGCTTCATTAAAAAGTCTTATGGATGACTGCGCCAAGGCAAGCTTGGGCTTGTCCTGGCCTAATGTATGTCTTGACGTTAGGTTCCACCTGAATCATCAACCAGAGATGAGCCTGGTCAACGCCCTCTTTCTCCCCTTAAAAAGGGAGGTTTGACAATCAAAAGGCAAGCAGCATGCTGCTGAATGGAGGAAAGTTGCTGTAACAAATTATGCGACCAAATCAAATAAGAAATGTGTGGCCTTCTGCTTCCGCTGAAATTGCTATTTGAAAATAACAGAGTTTGAGGAAAGTGAACATGAGATGGACCCTGAAGTTAAGCTGAACTTCATAAACCTGTCCTGTCCGAAGATGCAAAGTTCCATGTGACAAAGTGGAGATAACTGTTGATTTCAATAACTTTAATATATCTATTGAGTTGTAGGCTTCTGAAATATTTTTGTTTGTTAATTCAAAGGAGTCAGGTGATTTTTAGCTATAATTTGAATTATTTATTTTCATTCCATTTGGATTTGCAGGATTGCTTAAAAATAATTTTGCAGATAATCGTGCTCTTTGTGTTCTTTCCCCTGCAGTGATCGAAACACCCTAGCAGTGTCTAATTTGCATAAGTAAAAGTGCTGAGTCCCAATATTTTGCCTAGAAGCCTGAGTGCGCATACAAAGGGTGTGTAATTTTGATTCCGCCTCATGCCTCTTTAATCCACTACCAGACAATACCTGCTCTTTTATCCCACTCTTGCAGGTTTGTTTTTCTCCCAGCTTTCTCCGTTGGCACAAGTTTTCCGTGTTTGTCTTCCTCTTTTTTCCCCTCTTGTGTATTTTTCCTCTCTCAGTTCTGGTCTCTAAAACTTAGTGCTCGTGGGGTCCCCAGCTCAAATTACACACTGGACCCTAGATCTGGCTAACATGATATTTCTAACAGGATTTCTTAAACAGTCTCCGATTTGTCTTCTTATTCGTATACTTTGAAAGTTGTATTTTTTTTCAGTCATGTGTAAGTGCACATCCTTTACGAGATGCAGAACTCATCGCACTGATCTGTAAATTTAGAGGCAGGAGGAAATAACAGCAGGGGTGAATTGAAAATTGTGAGCTATGCTGACCTCGACTTAAATCCCAGCTTCCCCACTTGAGCACCCTGTTGAATCATAGGCAATCCTCTGAACCTTGAATTGCCTTACTTTTCTTAGTAGCCAGTTTTTGGGAGTAGGTAAAGTCATTCAGTTTAGAATGTACACTTTACAATAAATATATAATGTCCTTGTTAATGTTGCATCATCTAGAGTAAAATATTGACCATTTATGTCGGGAAGAACAGTAATCTAAATGTTTCTCTGTGCACGAACATAAGGGGCCTCATTATGACTCTGGCAGTCTTAAGACTGCCAAAGCCGTGGTGGTGGTCAGACCACCGCCAATTTGGGGGTCCGACAGCCACATTACAACTGTGGCGGTTGTGCCACGGTCGGACAGCCAGGACCGCCACTTCTCCTCCATTGGAAGGGCTGCCAAAGCTGGTGGTCCTTATCCGCCAGGGCAGAGCTGCCCAGGGGATTACAAGTCCCTTACCCACCTGCATTTACATCGTGGTAGCACTGCCATGTAAGGGCTGGTGGAGACGGGGTTCAGGTGCCCCATGGGGGCCCCAGCACTGCCCATGCACTTGATATGGGCAGTGCAGGGCCCCCATGGCCAGACCCATCACGCTTTTCACTGTCTGCAAAGCAGACAGTGAAAAGTGCAATGGGTGCTGGTGAACCGTATGCACCGCATAATTTCCGCCGGCTCTATTATTACCCGGCGTCAATGTTATGTGCTGGTTCCCACTGGGCCAGGGGGTGGAAACTCTGTTTTCACCCGCTGACCCAGCAGAAAACTCACAATAGGGACTGCCCTGGTGGTAACCTGGCTGCGGGAATTCGGCAGTCAGCCTTTTCCAAAATGTCACCAAACATTCTTTGGTAATTACCTTTTAATGCCGCAATGCCATCTAATATATAACTAAAAGAGTTGTCAAAAATAATGTTTTTATTTGTTAAGAGTCTCTTGATATTTTTACATGTAATCTGTGTCTGATGTTGACTCTAATGACCAACCTATACACTTTGCACCCACTGCCTCACCCCAGGGATTCTGTTGATGACTCTTCTTTCAATATCCTAAAACTTCCAGATATATAAAAAAAAAAAAGGAATTCATAATATACTGTGATTGATTTGGGAAAGTCAGATTACTGAGGGATTTCACAGCACACTTGTGATTACAAAATCACCATAAATATGTAGACAAACAAGCTGTATCACACCAAAGATAGCTAATCGAGGAAACTATGAACCAACAGCAATATTGATTTGAGAAAGATCAACAAAATATTTTATCAGCTTTTTAAAGCTAATTTGCAGAATAACTAGAAGTATGCTATCAGTAATAAATAAGAAATACAGAAGAAAGTTCAGAATAAAAGTAATGGAAAGGCTTTTCATCTAGTATGGTATGAATCCCAGATAATACAGATAGCTTTACTGGTGGATGGCTGAAAAAAATCTTTGCTACATAGTTCTCTGAGTCTACCATATACATCGTTTCCACAGTTTTTTTAATTTAAATTTTATTTTTTACTTTCAGTAGACCAGTAGACAGTTAATCTGCAATCCTTCATCTGCAAGACTATGTCAAGATCCTTTGAATAATACATTGAATTCTATACCCCTTTTGTTTGACTTGATCTGGACTTGCTTTCCTATGCTCCTCATGATGTGAATTTCCAGGTTTAAAATGCTGCTTGGCTGATGACTGGCAAAGCATTTACCACCATTTTAAATGTTTCCTATTAAAGCCGCATGGCAGGCTCGAGCCTGCTGCCCTGCGCTCTCTGCTCATAGTCTCAGATAATGACATTACAGTACCACATACTCTGAGATGCTCTGCCGTCCTCTTAACAATGGGGCTGCAGCCGCTCCTTTGATTCATCCTGTCACCAGGTTACAAGTTCATGTACCCCTCCAGCAAGAGCTACTTATGCTTCAATGGCCTCTCAGAGCACTGAATAAATTGACAAGGTGAGGCTCTCTGTTAAACCTTTACACCGGGTCTTCATACATTTTGATGGCCGCTCTGCATTTCTCTTGTGATTCAAATCTTTTGTACAAATCCCACAAAAGGCGCCTGTCTCCCATTCAGACAGTACATGAGAGTCGCCAGTCCAACTCCTGTATTGACTGTTAAACTGTTCAAAAAATTATTATGGATTGAGAAAGATGTAGCAGAAGAAATAGTGTTTGACCTGCTACAGACTTCTGAACGATTCGGAAAGACCCCCTGTGGATTTTTTTTGTAGAATGTTGGCTGATAAAAGAGCACATTCTCTTTCATGTTCTGTGTAAACTCCTCCCCTTTTCTATTAGGCAAGTTAGTACAGGACACTTCTTTTCAGTGCCACAAATCAGTTACACTGGACTAGAGGTGCACTTCGAGACTACATTTCTACTTCCTACAGACATCCAACCTGCACCGGTCGGGACCATCGTGACACAGCGCCAAACATCTTCATTCTGAATATGCTCACTCACAGTTAAACGTGTTTAGCTCTATCGACATTTATATATTAAGGAATATTTTTTACAAGTGAGGACATTTTCAGTTAATTCTTGCGTTTATCAATATCAGAAACCATGTTCCTTTGTTTTTCTGATTATATGACTCATAAAATATTGTTATACTTTGTTTTTCTTCAGCAATGTATTTTTCTCATGCGGAATATTTTGCCACAAACTAGTCATTTGTGCAGCATATGGTGCAGGGAGATTGTGACAGCACACGCTCTTTGACAGCAGAATCAGTGCTTATTGAGATCAAGTGACAGAAGTCCGATATAGAGTTCGGAATTAACGGAAAGTCCACCACCAACATTTTCCTACAGCCTAGAAAGAGCAGTATGGAGGAAATTCTTCTGGTGGCCACCTCACGATTTAACACATTTAGCACTTCCTTGAGTGAAGATTTTTAGATGCCACTGCTGCAGCGCAACAAAATCCTAGCTATTATTTTAAATTGAATAGTGGATTTTCTGCAAGAGGTCAATGGATTGATGCGACAAAGGATTGTGGGGATGTCATCAATAAAGTAATGTGATTATCAACAGCAACAATGTTTAGAATTCAGAACCGCAAACAATGACCACACCAGATTATTAAAACGAATTATGAATTTATTTCCCTAGATTAACAATGCTAATGTCACGAAAATAACTCTCAAACACAAGTGATAAGCATATAGAATCAATAGTGGCTTATTAGATCATCTTATATCGGAATTTAATCAAAACAATCAGGCAAATAATAACCAGTATGATAACACTGAATAATAACACCAGAATTGACATTAACTGTAAAGTATACATTAGTACAACCAATCAAAAAGTGTCAATATGGATCTTGAGCATTTGAAAGTTAATTCCCTCACTAACCACAAATTAGCGTCAACATGTTGGATTTCATATAAAAGAATTTAGAAACATAAATTTAGAAAAACATACCAAATCGGGTTCATATAAAAAAAAAACATTATTGTTATTATGCAGCATTTTAACTATATGTTGCAGCTGGTACCTGCAAAGCAAAAGAGAAACATATAACAATGCTTTTTCATACATTACCCATTGAACAACAACATGCAGTCTACTTCAGCAAAGGGACACCATCAGGTAAGTCTTCAGAGAATTGGGCCCATCAACAGCTAATCCCACACCGCTAATATGACTCGAACCACCATCCTCTTGAACACACAATCTCAGCTCCACTCCAGAAAATCCTACCCAGGTTGTTACACTAATCTTCAAAAAGTTTATGATTGGTCAGTACATGGGTTGGTTTACGATTCAACCAATAGTCACTCTAATTGATAACCTAAAATGCAATTATATCAACATTAACCAGGACATATTCATAACAGTAACTTTTCCTCCTCCATCTCATCTGTGTCTCCATTGTTCCATCTCATCTAAACTTCTCTTCTCAGGAAGAAACTTAAGTTGAAACTTTTACTTCCATCCTCGAGGAAGAAGCCACGTATTAGTGACAATTTCAAACAACAGAACATTCAACTCATGTAAGAACTTTAATAAATATGACGTTGTAAGAAATAGTGCAGCAACCCAGTAGTGGTAGCTGTGTACACATCTATTAAGCTATTTAACACACACTTTTATGAAAGCACTGAACCACGGAAAATAACCACAACTTTAGTTAGAATCTTGCTTAGCCAAAGAACAGAAATTAATTATGGCAACCGTTTTCTAAAGTCACCTGTTTTTTAATATGTTAATTCACTATATGGTTTATACATTGAAATTATTAATAAAACGTACTAGAAAATTCACACTCTCACACCACCCAAAACTAAATAAGGCTGAGAGTTTTTTTGCAGAATATAATGGTAATCAAAATAAGAACTGTGAAAAAAAGAGTGTTTTCATCAAAATAGAGGCCAGCTTGCCATAGGATTGTGAAGCCAGTGGGACTTCAACTTATTGCAGCATTCTTCTTATTTTATAAGTCACTGGTCTAAATACAAGTCTTTTGCCCTGCTAGATTGTGTAGCAAATTCACCTTGACTGTATGGTCGCTCAAAGTTTTTCAGGTTTTTCTATATATTATTTATGCTACTGTTAGGACTCTGTGCACTATAACACTGTTATTCAGTGCTGCAGTGTGTGTGTGCCCTGGCCCAAAAAGGATATTGATAAAATTGGTCTGCCCCACTTGGCCTATTAAAAGTGTGTGCCATCACATTGACTGAAGTCCTCAAAGTTATGTCAATGCGTAGGTTCAGCTACATTGTTAATAGATTAAACCTTGGTGTTAATAATATATTCAATTCTACATCTACCAATGACTAAATGGTAGAAGAATCATTCAAAGTTTTTCCCACTTAATTTTCACAGTCTGGTTTAGTAGCGGTATCAGACAATTAAGAACTTGAGTGGATAAATAACTTTATAAAAATGTAGTTAGGCAGACTGACTTAAAACCAGTTTTGCCACTCATTGCACCTCCAAAGTTAGAATATATATCCTTGAATTGGAGAGTTAGCAGCCATTGGCTCAGAAGACAACAGCCAGCCTCTCAGCCCCCCATGGTGATGATAAATGCAGACCACATAGCAGCAATTAGCTATATGGAAGTGAACAGGACTGTCTGGCAAAAAGAAAGGACAGCCTTAGCAATAACTCTTTTGACTTGGAGATGCCAGGGAGGGCTTTTCCAATTTCTTCCCAGGACTCTCCTAGACAGCCAGTCTATGGTCACAGTGAGAGAGAGGACCAATTTGGACACTGTCAGGTAGGATGGAAGGTCATCTAAACAGGGGAGTGGCTAATGAGTTGAAGAGTGACCTTCCTGATGACTGAAGGTTGCACCAGAACTTATACAGAGATTCCATGGTAATTTTAAAGTATGACTGTTAGAAATGAGGTTTATAGTTAGCAGTCAGTTTATACCCTGTCCAAGTAAGGACCCTCACTCTAGTCAGGGTAAGAGAGATACACAGCTCAGATAACCCCTGCTCACCCTCTTGCAGCTTGGCACAAGCAGTCAGGCTTATCTCAGAGGCAATGTGTAAAGTATTTGTACAAACAAACACAGTAATACATTAGAAACACCACAAAAGGACTCCACACCAGTTTAGAACAAACATTGCAATGCAATGGGTCTCACGTTTGCTAGAGTTAGAGGTATTAGTGTTGTAAATTCCTAACTGGACTTTTCTTGCCATATAAATTGAAAATGAAAAGTAAAACAGTTGACAGAAGCGAGCTGATTCAAAGTGCCACAGCCACCTTGAGCGTGAGAGTTATTGGCTCCCTGTATGAATGACTACAAAAAATCACGGCTGGAATCAAACGGGCAAACCAAAACCAGAGGAGGGGCCATCACACGCTGTACAGGAGGAATCATGACATAGTGTGATGTCAAAAATGTTCACTTATTTAAATCACCCAGGAAGGGAACTGAGCACACGAAGGAGGGATATTTCACAAAATGCACCAATAAAAATGAAGCACTTAAGACAAACAAACAA
Organism: Pleurodeles waltl; assembly: GCF_031143425.1. Classification (NCBI taxonomy): domain Eukaryota; kingdom Metazoa; phylum Chordata; class Amphibia; order Caudata; family Salamandridae; genus Pleurodeles; species Pleurodeles waltl. Next base: position 762,677,490 of record NC_090439.1, on the reverse strand, counting down.
AAAATGAATAGCAAGGGTGGGCGTGGTTAAAAGCCTACAGAGAGATTAGAATAGGCCCGAGATTTTGCGTGCTCGACCCTAAAAAAGAAATCTGCTCGTTGTATTCCAGGTGTCTACATTTTTTTTTATATGAAATGGCCATTTACTTATGAGAAAAGACACAGGCTGGGCCACCACCACTCATCTCCCAAAGCCTTCATGCGCCATGGTGTCGCTGTGCTGTTTTTCATGGGAAACAACAGCTGCACAGAATCCCCTTATCTCAGTAAGAACATCAGTAGCTGGTCTAGAGGGACCCGTTGGAATGAGGGCATCTTCCTGTTTATGTACACAATAGCATGTACATTGAAGTAGGAAGAAGGGGCGCAAATAAGGGTTTCTTTTAGGGTTTAGGGAAGAGTAGCATTAATGGGCATTAGGGGGTTAACAAAGTTCAGTAAAAGGTACCATTAATGGGCCTATGGTGGATTTTAGGGTTCAGGGAAGGTTAACATTAAGGTTTTGTTTGGGGTTTTTAGGTTCAGGCATAGGTAGTGTAAAAGGGTAGTAAGGGTTTTTTGAGTTCACTGAAGGATAGCATTAAGGGGTAGTAAGGGGTAGTAAGGGATAGCATTTTTAGGGTTTAGGGAAGGGTAGCAAGAGGAAGTAAGATTTTTTTAAGGTTCAGAGATGGGTACAATTAAGGGATTTTAAAGAGTTCAAGAAATGCTACTTGTTATTGTAATTAGTAACAAGGGGCCTTTAGGGCTCAGGGAAGGTAGCTTTATGCAGTAGTAAGGATTTTAGAGTTTGGGGAAGGGTGCGTAAAGTGGTAATAAAGGGTTTTAAGGTTCAGGGAAGGGTAGCATTAAGGGGTCATTTGGGTTTTTAAGGGTTCAGGGATGGGAAGCATTAAGGGGCACTAAGGGGTTATTAAAAAAAAAGAAAAACGAAGCCTGTAACAAAACTATTTTTGAAATTTAACCTCTTTAGAAAAGAACTAGGTAATAATGAAAGACAAAACATTGTTTCCTTGTCAATTCCAGCTTATCTTGCAAGTAGCAAACATTTTGAAAGTCAGCTTTACTACAAATGACAACGTATTGTTGCAAAAATGGTAAAAGTCAGAAAACTAGAGAGTCCAACCTTTTGTGCTCAAAACATAAACATGTGTTGGGATGATTATGATGAGGTGCAAATTACCCAGGGAAAGGACAAAATTTGTGTGATTATAGTATATGTACCTCCGAGTGGCCCCATGTCACATGTGGGTCACCTTCAACCTGTCGTGGCATTTTAACCATCAGCACTTTGCATACCAGGATTTGCGTACCTAAAATGTGAACTACAAGACCTAGGATGCAATATGCAGGTGACAGAATTGACCAAGGGAATCACACATGAGTGACTTGTAGGAACTACTCAGCCGCACCATGGGGATATGCAGAAAGACACGACTAGTGATCAGGGGTCATTACATATATGTATAGCACAAACCATGGCAGTGGTGCGCCACTCACCTTGAGCAAGAGTGATTGGTGTCTGGAACATTACTGGGTAATCGTACTAGTGGAGGCAATAAATATACTACGGCGCTGAATTTAAAAAACATTCAGATCACAGCAGCATCTGTTACATACACCACAAACCCTGCTTTACGAGGTGGATTATAAGCTGTCGACCAGCAAGGCTTTCTGAAACAGGCTTCATGTGTGTTTGCTGCACAGCAGCCCTGGTTCCAATGAATAAAGAACAATAATAGACATGTTGCCAACATCGGAAAACTGAAGGTATGAGTGGGCTTATCAGAACTCTTTTACATTAACCTACTGAGTTTCCCTAGTTACAATTATCCATGTAACAGCATCAATGTCATGCAAAGCACTATACTTCTGCCCATTGAGATGGTGCTGCATAGGAAATAAAAATAAAAAGTTGTTCAGAAGCGTGCGGAAAACATGGAGCCATAGTATTTTTTCAGTAGTATACCGGTACTCTTGTGGAGGGCTTAACACCGGAAAAGGCATGACATACGCATGTCTTTCACAAATGAAATCAAGCAATTTTTAAAAGGCAAGGCCGCGAACCAATAAAACTGATGGGTGTGGGGTGGGCATGGTTAAACCCCAAAGAGAGATTACAACAGGGGCCAGAGCACTTGCGCACTTGACCCTAAAAATAGCCCATATTTAACTAAATCAAACCAGAGCAAACTGACAAAAATCCAACATACACAAGCAAAGATATGTATTTTTAAAGTAAAAAGAGTCTTAATCCATAGAAATCAATGTGTGTGTTGTTTTAGCACAAAGTACCTGGTATACCTGAAAAATAATGTTGCACGGGCGAATGGACATTGGAAAAGCAAGCAATGTGTTGATTCCTTACTCGCAACTGAGGCCTTGCGTTGATTCTTTCTCCATCAGGCAAGCAATGCATCAGTTTTTGGACCAGCATCATCGAGTCTGTGCGGTGATGTAGAAGATTTTGACACCCAGGATCGATGTGTGGAAAACCCACGTGCACAGCAGCGAAGAATCCATACTGAGCTGGTGATGCATCAATTTTACCAGCGATGCATTGATTTTTCAGCCGCAGTGCAAACACTGCATTTATTTTTCTGACGCTTGGCTCTGGTGCGTGGATTTTCATATTGAGTTCACCAGCTCCTCCTTTAAAGGGCCCAGGGACTGGACGTGGTACAACTTGTCAGGGTAGGGGTCTCAGCAAGAAAGCCCAGGTGCTGGCAGATGAAGTCTTTGATGGCCTGAGATTTCAGAACAGGGGGCAAGCTCAGTCCAAGCCCTTGGAGAATCTTCACAAGTGAGATACACAGCAAAGTACAGTGGGGCATATTTATACTCTGTTTGCGCCGGAATTGCGTCGTTTTTTTTTTAACGCAATTCCGACGCAAAACTAACTCCATATTTATACTTTGGCGTTAGACGCGTCTAGCGCCAAAGTCCATGGAGTTTGCGTAATTTTTTAGCGTGGACACCTACTTTGCATTAATTATATGCAAGGTAGGTGTTCCCGTCTAAAAAATTGACTCCGAGGCATGTGCGCCGTTATTACACTCCCGGGCAAAATTCACGCCCGGGAGTGGGCGGGTCAAAAAAAATGACATACGGCCGCTTTTGCGCCGTTTTTTAGCGCCTGCTCAGGGCAGGGGTTAAGGGACCTGTGGGCTCGGAAGGAGCCCAGAGGTGCCCTCCCATGCCCCCAGGGACCCCCCTGTCACCCTTGCCCACCCCAGGAGGACGCCTAAGGATGGAGGGACCCATCCCAGGGACATTAAGGTAAGTTCAGGTAAGCGTTTTTTTTTTTTTTTTTTTTGTGGCATAGGGGGGGACTGATGCCACTATGCCCAATGACCATGCCCAGGGGACATAAGTCCCCTGGGCATGGCCATTGGGCAAGGGGGCATGACTCCTGTCTTTGCTAAGATAGGAGTCATTTCTATGGGGGTTGGGAGTAGAAAAAAATGGCGCAAATCGGGTTGAGGCGAAAAATTTGCCTCAGCCTGACTTGCCCCATTTTTTGGCGCCCAAGCTCCATATCCCCCTACGCCGGCGCTGCCTGGTGTACGTCGTTTTTTTTCACGCACGCCAGGCAGCGCCAGCAGATAACGCCGGCTAACGTCATTGAATAAACACGGCGCCCGCATGGTGCTTCAGAATGGCGTTAGCCGGCGCTAATTTTTTTGACGCAAAACTGCGTTAGCGCAGTTTTGCGTCAAAAAGTATAAATATGGCCCAGTATTTGTCCTTTTTAAGGCAGAAGCAACAACTGCAGGCCAACCAAGCAAAGTACACACAGAAAAGGGGCAGTACTCTTCCTCCAGCTTTTCAGCTCTTCTCCTTTGCAGAGGTTCCTCTTGAACCAGATGTACTCTAAAAGTCTGAGGTTTTGGCTCCACTACTTATACTCATTTCTGCCTTTGAAGCAGGCAAAATACAAAGGAACGTCTCTGTTGTTCACCAGATCTTGCCTTGCCCAGGCCTGGCCCCAGGCACACACCAGGTGGTTGGAGACTGCATTGTGTGAGGACAGATACAGCCCTTTTAGGTGTAAGTGTCAGCTCCTCCCTCCCCACTCTAGTCCAGAAGAACTATTAGGATATGCAGGGCACTCGTCAGCTCCCTTTGTGTCACTGTCTGGAGGGACTTCACAAACAGCCACACTGTCAGTCTGGCCCAGACATGGATTCCACTGGCAGGCAGATGCCCAGAATGATTAAGCAACATGCCCACTTTCTAAATGTGGCACTTTCAAACAGACAATCTACAAACCTACTCTACCAAAAGATGTATTTTTAAATTGTGAATTCAGAGACCCCAAACTCCACATCTCTATCTGCACCTACTAGGAAACTGCACTTCAAAGACATTTAAAAACAGTCTCCATGTTTATTATCCTATGGAAGAGATAGGCCTTGCAATATTGAAAACCGAATTTGGCATTTTTATACTATCAGGACATGTAAGACACACCAGTACATGTCCTACCTTTTAAATAAATTGCACCCTACCCAACCAGCCCTAAGGGCTATCTATGCTGACCTTGGTTGTGCCTTACATGTAGTAACAGGGAAGGTTTGGGCCCTGCAAGTGGGTGCACTTACCAGGTCGAATTGGCAGTGCACGACTGTACACACAGACACTCCAGTGGCAGGTCTGAGACATGTTTAAGGGCTATTCATGTGGGGGGCACAATAAGTGATGTAGGCCCACTAGTAGCATTTGGGTTATAGGCATTGGGCACACATAGAGCACTTTACTAGGGACTTACTAGTAAATCAAATATGCCAATCATCGATAAACCAATCACCAATACAATTTAGACAGCGAACATATGCACTTTAGAACTGTTTAGCAGTGGTAAAGGGTCCAGAGTATTAAAGCCAACCAAAACTGGTCAGAAAACAATAGGAGGAAGGAGGCTAAAAGTTTGAGGACAATCCTGCAAAAAGGGCTAGATCCAACAAAGACAAAGAGAGTAATCTCACAAAATCACTGGAAAAAATTATGTTTAATTATGGTAAAAAAATAAAAAAACATGTATATTTGCACTTACGGTTAGATAAACTAAGCATAACTTCTGCCCCATCATGCACTGTTTATGAGTTTACCTATGACAGAATTCATGACGTGTTAAATAGCATCACTGATGACATGAATGATAACAGCATCCAGGGGTACCAATTCTCTTTCTTTGCCCATGGTCAATGGAGGTTAGATGCAGGACCACACTCTTTGTCCAACCCCATGTGATTATACAACCCACAATAAATGCAGTATTTGGCTGTTCATAGCGGGTGGTTGTCGCAGGTGACCAACTGCTCCCATGCACAACTTTCAGATATGTGCAAAAGGGGCTGGTTGTATTGTCTGTCCTAGAGCCAGGGCCTTAGGCAAATGCTCCATGGGTAGTCAACCCTTTCTACACACAGCATGTAGTTAAGCTCAGCAAAGGTTGGCCACAGGGCCTGATCTATGGCCAATCCTTACAGCAATCTCCAAGGGGGAAAATCTCTGCTACAAAAAATACCTTGAGCTGTGTGCAGGGGTGCGTGGCTGCAGCCCCTGACCTTCGACCAGCCATGTGCCTAACCAGCCATTGATGGCCAATCCCAACTGCATGCAGCATTTAACGGTGTATAGTTGGGGCAGATAACAGGGCATGGTCTTTAGCCAGGGTCTAACGTCAACTCCTGCAGGCAGATACCTCCTTCTGCACGCAGCCAAAGGCCATGTGCATTGGGGGTTGGCCAAGCACAAATGTAGAGCACTAAATTCATTTTAAGAAATATTTTCTTCAGATTTGTGAATTTGTTTTTCAGAATTGTGAATCCTGAAACCCGAGGAAAGTCCAAGGGATCTAGGGAATATTCAGGATCCACAAATCCAGCACGGTATTAAAAAATTCGGAGTTAAAAACTATTTTCAATATTAATTTCGATGCCAGGGGTAGCATTGAGGCCATCCTACATGTGCCTGAGGACAATGGTAGGCTCACCCTGACTCCTCAATCCAATTTTTATTTTCTATTTCCCCAAAAATGGTGTGCTGTATTGGATAATGGAATCTGTAGGAAAAACGTTTTTGTGATGATCAGCCAATTAGAGCAGTCAGATTTGTGAATCCACAATCGACAATGGGAGAAAATCTTCCTAGTCCAATGGTGTCCCTTTATTTTTTTAAGTAGATCTGTGAATTTTCCATTGATTAACAAATCTGCAGACACTCCACACTTTATATGTCCAGATAGCTCTTTATGCCTAGACAGAGCACTCTTAGTGCTCATTTCTTGAAAACTGCTAAACGGAGTTACATCAAACCAAGCAAAGGCAGCAATTCCTTGAGTAAAATACTACTTACTCACCAAGTTTCGGTGTAATACCATTCACCAGTTTTTTTCTATGTTTAGGAGCAAGGAATCCTAAGGGAGTTTAAATGCAAAATGTAATTTTTGCCACTTCTTCCTGTTTTTGGGTCCCTGCTTGATGTATCGGAACGAAACTTGCAATGAAGAACCCAAAATAGATGAAACTTTGATTGAGATGGTTTTGCATAGGTTTGTCAAATATTGTCAAAGTTATTAGCAAAGCAAATAAAACCAGTGGAAAGTATGACCTAGCTATAACTTTACAGGTGTTATCACTGCCCGTGTAATACAGATATAATAACATTTATATAGTATCAACCTCAATAGGGAGGGTGTGATTAAGTACATCGAAATCACCAACTTTGAACAGAAACGTATGATTTACAGCAGGAGGTTATAACTATGGCTCTTGGTATGCCCTAGATTCCACCACCACTGATACAACTAACATTCAACAGTCATCATTGTCTTATGGGGGAAGACTAAGGGGCCCATCTAGAGTCTGGCAAATAGGGAAGTCTGTCACCACCTTTAGAGACAGACAGACTGTGAACTTTCCACCAGCAGAGTCTCCGTTGGCTCAGTCAATGGAAAACTTACTCTGAAATCCCGACAGAGTAGGGGCCAGCTGAAAAAGCCATCACACAAGCCACTCTATTCATAGAAGATGGTGTGATGCATTTTTAAGTAATACAATCTCTTGGTGAACTTCTGGGTAACAATAGGGACGTTACTGGGGAAACCGGATACAGAATTAACATTGTTCCAAGCCATTCCGAATTAATAAGGAGACTGCTAAGGCTCAACTTGTAATCCTCAATAACTCCAGAGAGGGGACTTAAAGAGGAAAGGAGGAGCACTGGCAATTGGGCTTAATAGGCAGACAGCTAAAGTCATATAGCAGACTTTAGAAAAAATGAGGTTCAGATGCCAATCCAAACCAAATATGTCAAGCACTATGCCTCTGTCTTATACTATTGAGGCAAACATAGGAAACCTTGAAAGAATACATCTTGAATGTACATTTACAAAAGTTTCTGTGCGCAAGTACAATGCAGTACATTGATGGTCTATCATAGGACCAAATGTCATAAAACGTGACTCAAAGTAAAGTGATGACTCTCACGATCAAAGATTATTGGAACTACTGCACTACAAATGGCAAGTGACTGGACACAGTGTAAAGAGAGCATACAACCAGCCTCAAATACAAATATTAAAGAGAACTGATATGAAAACCAAATACTGAACACCTAAATGTATACAAGGTCAATCTGGATACCCTCACGGGCTATTAGCCACACTTTATAAATCCCGCTTGACTGATTGATATGCCTTACTAGAACTCCTTATGTCCAACAGGTGTGTGTAGGAACATGCTGAACCGAGTGTATGAGTAATGGCTCTCAAGCATGCAAGTAATCGCCATAAAACATACACAAGGTAATGGAAACATAGTAGAAAACATTTGATTGTGTATAGAGGCAGGCACATAAACACATATACAGAACAATGTACCTAGAAAAAAGGGTGATAAACTGAACTTGCGTCTCTTCATTCAAATTGGGCCCCATTATAAAAGGGATACATGTGTAGGAGGGTGGTAGATGGAGGTCAATTACTGTTACTATGACTATGCTGCCTATGCTGCTTCAGCTGTCTATGCAATATCTTATTATTTTACGACTAAAGCACAAGGAATGGGTGAGGTTTGTTAGTATCTAGAACTTAACGCACAAAAATTGTAATACACTGATTTTACCCATTTGTAGACTCATCTACCTCTCATCAGCCGAACAGAAAGTCATTGATACACTACTGCAAACTGATCTGAAGGTAGGTGTACCCCTTGTCAGTTCTCCAGTGATTACTCTCTGCATTTCATGATTTCATTATTTTTGGTCAGAATGTTGTACTAGAGGGTGCAATCTCCAAATTAATCTGCTGCACAGTGTCTGGGTGCAATTACTTTGCTGCGCAGAGTGTAAGACGCACTTGAGTTATATGCCAGAATGGAATCCACATCCCCTTCAAAAAACAACATTCCATATGGCCTTCAAAATAGATTTTAGCCTATATTGTATGTGCACTTGAAAACAACTGAAAACTATATATGACATCAGGTGTTTGGACACAAATATCGAAGAAAAAATATTGTGTGGACAAAATATCAAAGGTAAACATATCATAAAGTTTAGGGCCAGGTGTGTCATTCTTCACAATAGCGATTACCTAATTGCAATTTTTAGTGAATCACAATTAAGTAATCGCTACTGGAATGTATGAAACTCCAGGAGTTTCATACTGCGATTCGCAAGGGCTCGCAAATGGACCTACCACATTAATATTCATGAGGTATGTCGCAATTTGCAAGCCATTGCGAATGGCTACAATCACAGCGATGGTGGCCTGCTGGGCTCAGCAGACCACCATGTCTGTGATTGCTTTTCAATAAAGCAATCGTTTTTTTTTTTTTTTAAATGCAGCTTGTTTTCCTCAAAGGAAAACGGGATGCGTTTAAAAATGAAACATGAAAAGTTTTCTTTTCATTTTTTAAGAGTAGGCAGTGGTCCGTGGGACAACTACCTTCTCTTAAAGAACGTTTTTGCATGCATTCGCAAAGAGGAAGGGGTCCCTTGGAGACCCCTTCCTCTTTGGGAATGGGTTACCACCAATAAGTAATTGGTGGTAACTGCGATTGTTTTGTGACCGCATTCACAGTCACAAAACAATCATACATACCTCTGCGATTCGGTATTAGGAAGGGACACCCTTAACATGCCCCTTCCCAATACCGAATTGGTATGTAGTCGCAAATCCAACTTGCAATTCGGTAACTAGTTACCAAATCGCAAATTGGACTTGTTACATACCAAAGTTTCTATGTGATAGCAGAGTTTTACTGTGCTTACATCTACATACCTCTACATAATATGTACCTTGATGATGTATCTTTAAGGTACGTAGATGTGGAATTAGGAATAGTAAATAAGTACCTACCTAATTGCACTTCCTTTCTCGATATTTTGATCCTCAATATTTTTGGACACAATATTCTGCCCACACAATGTTTTTCACTTTGATATTCTGTCAGACAGACATGACATCTACGTCCATGTGTCCATTTGGGACTAAGGGGCAAACACGTTCATTTGCCTTCTTATGTATCTGTATCATCTGCCATGGTTCTCCAGATCAGAAGGGCACAGACACTTGTAACCTATGCTGGACATGTATCTTTTCTAGAGAAGGACAACAGTGGATCCCATGGATTCAATATTTTTCCATTGTTTGTTAATATGATACTTTGGGGCATATTTATACTCTGTTTGAGCTGAATTTGCATCAAACAGTTTGACGCAAATTCGGCGCAAACCTTACACCATATTTATACTATGACGCCCAACCCCGCGAACGTCCAAATATCTCCGTGTGTGTTATTTTCTAGATGCGGGAAACCGCCTTGCGTTAATGACATGCAATGTAGGCGTCCCCGTCCAAAAAATGACTTTAAGGCCTGTGTGCCTTATTTATACTCCTGCGTCATTTTGAAGCACAGGAGGGGGCGGGCCTTAAAAAATGGCGCACAGCCTGATGTGCGCCCTTTTTTAACTCCTGGGTGAGGGCAGGCGTTAAGGGGCCTGTGGGCTCACTTCCATGGTCTCTGACCATGGAAGCAGTCCATAGGTGCCCTTCCCTGCCCCGAGGGACACCCCCTGCCACCCTCGCCCGCCCCTGGAGGACACCCATGGATGGGGGACCCATTCCAGATAAGTACAGGTAAGTTGAGGTTAGTATAATTTTTGTATTTTTTTAAAGTGGCATGGGGGGCCTAACTTGGGCCACCCACATGCCACTGTGCCCAATGACCATGCCCAGGGGACAGAAGTCCCCTGGGCATGGCCATTGGGCACGGGGGCATGACTCCTGTCTTTGCTAAGACAGGAGTCATTTCAAAGGGGGTTGGGCGTCAAAAAATGGAGCAAGTCCGGCTAGAGCCATGATTTTTTACTCTAACCTGACTTGCATCATTTTTTGACGCACAACCCCCATTTTTCCCTACACCGGCGCTGCCTGGTTAGAGTAATTTTTTTGTACTCTGACCATCCTGCAGCGCCAGCTAATGTCAATCCTTAAATAAGGCACCCGCCTGGCGCGTAGGAATGGCGTGAGCCGGCGCTAAATTTGTTGACACAAACCAGCACCTCCGCTGGTTTGCGTCAAAAAGTATAAATATGGGCCTTTGTATCCCAATACACCCAGTGTGCTGATGAAACCAACTTTTCCTTCATCTGCATATTATATTTCTAATTCCAGAAGGAACCAAACAGGAGGACTACAAAAATTAGACATATTTGTTTATAGTGTTTTTACTGGATTCTTTCAGTAGCAGTGTACCATCTTATCAAACATTTTTATAAAAGAATCTTGATAGACAATTCATACAGTAGCTGATATTGTTGAAGGTGCAGAGCACAGACAGTGAGTACACAGGTAGTGAGTGAGCAGGTGAGTAACATCTGTGCTGGACATTCAGAGATTGTCCAAGAGGAGCGTAATATGAAGTGCAGAGCAGTAAACAATAATATATCAGTAAAACACTTGTATGTATCATGCAGCTTCTCTAGTTGCAGTATGCAATAATGTAACTTAAGCTCAGTGTCACACTTGAACCAGGCCAATACATGACCCACTGCAAGTGAAGAAAATTGATGGTATGTTTGAATGTGGATGCCATGTATCCTTGTATGAGACTGTCAGTGTGGCCCTGGCATTACATCAGGGGAGGTTCTTCTCCCTGTGTGCAACAATAGCATGGCTGGGAACAAGGAGAATGTCACCAACTCTGATGGCTTGGTAATTAGGCAACTGTTTTCCTTTCCTAGACAACATCCCCGCTGTAATGGTGAATAAATGCGCCACACTTAATATGAGGACAATCAGCAATATCATCATTGGTGTTAGCACCAGTGTACCGCAGTAACATCAAGTTATCATCCTTGTTTCTAGCTTCACTCCTGATCACCGTTAGTCTCAGTTAGGCTCTAAAGAAGAGAGGTTTGAGGCAGCACTATCCAATACTGTGCGAACAGACCCTGCCTGCTCTCCTTCTCAGCAATTTGTACTCGAGGGGCAAACTGGCCACTTGCTATGGTTCTCAAATCCTAGTATATTTAAGGCCTACACTAAACCCCAGATTGGTGCCTTTTTTATTGAAATAAGCCCAATGTAACAAATGGATTTAAACTGTTTTAATGCTTGATATATAGGTGTACAAAAATGTGACACAAATGTACCCATTGTGCATGCAATATTCTCCATTTTCAGCATTTGAGCAGGCAGTTTTCTGTTCAGCTTGCAGTCACTGATGACACAAAAACAGACAAAAATACCCCTTGCATACGTGTTTACACTTTCACTAAGGTCCATCTAGTTGTTTATATGGGGCATTCTTCAAGCTCGAAGCTTTGTTGGACTTCTGATACAAACAACAGAATGATAAATTTGGTGTAAACTCAAAGCTGATTGTACCCAAATAGAATTAATTTTCTCACAGACTTATAATTGTACACGTATGTCAGCTTTTGAAATGGCTTCTTGCTATTTAACCAAAGCGTCCTCCTTCCTCCACTGGTGGCGATGGTAAAGCTCAACAATTACCAAGGCAACAAAGATAAAGAAATGGAAAAAGGCGTCATTTTCACAAGATCTGCTTCACATTCCTATGCCCCATTTCTGTCGTCTTTGCTAGTACCTTGTCACATATCTCTTTTCCTTTTTCTTAAGCAACAATACATCGGCCTACTTATTAATCTAATCAACAATGTTATCTCTTCTCTCCCAGTACTCTTTTCTGAATTATGTGGCTTAATCTGTGGTCGTGGGGAGCATCTTTTAGGCGAGGGTTCTCTCATCAAAATCACTGCATTTCCTTTCTCTCCTAAAGGGGTCAACTCTCTCTCTTTCTGTAGACACATGATATGTTGACAAATTAATTCAGGAGTTTCTCTTTCTCTTTCAGATTACTCAGATCTCAGATTGTGGCAGAATTAATGTATGGAGGTGGAGCTCCCATTCAGACCATCCTCTCTCCCAGCCGTGTAAGTGTGCTCAACAAAAGGGGTGAGCTGTGAAGGCGGGCTGTGGACCCTGTCACTGGATGATGGTGTGATATTTGTTGGGTAATTGTTATGTCGGGATGGCTAATCAAGAGAGATAATAACTTTTTCCTGCTGGCACAGAGAAAGAAGATGATACCCACGAAGTCACACATGGGAGCAAGGAGGGTATTGCAGCCTGATGAAGGACTTCAGCAAAATGAAAATGACACTAGACGTGATCTGATGAAATTTGAAAAAGATGAAGAAATTAGTGTCAGCAGTTAAAGCAAAATGGGAGAGGACAGTGAAGAGGATCAGGGGTTGAAGCTCTGGTGACTCCCATGAATTAAAAGGGAGACAATTTGATTATGCTGAGGAGGAGCCCTGTGCCCTTGCCGTATTCCAGAATAGAGTGGCAAGGGCACTATAGGCCCTGGCTGGCGATATAGAGTCTATGGTGAATGCCAAAGCACGGCTAATGTTAGAGTTCTTGATTTTCTGCCATTCCTTCAAAAACCACAATGACGGAAGCAATGCAGACTTTTATTTGGAGAGAAATTGTTCTCATGGCTGTACTGAAATAGAAGTGGTGAAAAGGCCAACAAATTGCTCACCTGTCACCTGTTATCACAGATAACTTCAATGGAGGCACCAACATAGTGGCCCTTTGCGATGCTGACATGAGGGAGATAATTTAGAAGAAAGTGCACATTTTGAGAAGCACATTGTAGAGACAGAATACTGGAGACTCCTCTTTCCTGATCTTAGGGTATTCAAGTGAAGAGGAAATATCTTCAGGAGGTGAATAAAGAGCTGATACAACTTAGTATCACTTAGTCACTCTGGTACCAAGTCAGTCTTCACCTAAACGGATGCAGTACAAAAATGAAAATGCAAGGTTTGTTGGTGATCCGAGGAAGCTGAGATGATGACCTAGTCACTCTGATTCACCGTCTGGCTGATAGTAACAAGAGATGTAAAGAGATGTGAAAATCCATGTCTTCACTCAAACTGATGCAGCACGAAAATGGAAATGCAAGTTTTAGTGGTGCTCTGAGAAATTCGAGATGATGGTAACATGGCGATAATTTGAGAATATGCAGTACTCCTCTGACTGAGCCTCTCTGACGGCACTTAGTACCACATAGGGAGATGAAACATTTTTTTTCCTTCAAGGACTGTGGGATGATCAGAGGAACTTTTGTGGTGTTTTCCTTCATCTTCCTGTTTCCCATGCCTACTTTATAGCCCCTTTTTTCTCCTTTCTTTTTCCTCTCCAGTCTTCTTTTTCCTATTTATAATGATGTTATATTGTAGATATTTATTAGTGGAAATATATTCTTTTGAAATTAGTGCTGATGTTCAAGTGAGAAAGGTGCTGACTGTTTAAACTGGTTGATCTAGATCATTATTTACAAGATAAGAGGTTTAGAGGTTGTGTTCTCTTTATATGAAGCTAGCGGACCTCAGAGCTGGCATTACTCGTGTAATATGTATTATGCTGCTGAGATCTAAGGGAAGCATGCCCATGCAATGAGTTGGAATAGTAAACAGGGTCACTGGCATCATGCAATTCTGCTGCTGCAGTGTTTTTGTATAGTTAAGGGCTTGTCACAATTGCCACATAATCCATTATCTGCCCCATAATCTACCGATTTTCACAAAACAAAATGTTGTTTTTATCTCAAACAGATACAAAAGTTACTAAAATGGCAATGACCTGTGTTGTCGTCTATTGGAAGAGATTGATCATCTTTCAGTTGCTTAGTGCAGCATTTGAATATTAGACTGGTGCTAATGAAGTGAAACCTTTGCTCAGCCAGTGCTAACGTGAAGAAAGGACAAAAGTATGAAGAAATACTACCAAACAGTGCGGCACATTATGCCACAAAGATTTCCTTTTCCTTTTCCTGCCATATATTTTGTTCCTTCCCTGCCACATAATTCCAGTGGTCCTGATAGTTCCAGATATTGCTAATGTACTCCAGAGCTGAACCCCTCTGGCAGTGCCAACTGTATTTTCAAGGTGATGTAAGCAAATAATATCTACAGTATTGTTATTGTTCTTGTGTATGGCGTGGAAGTTGCTTCATTTGTTGCTGCATATAACGGGAACGTTGTTTCTTGCCAGGTTAGATCTGCTCAGAGAGGGTGCCCTAATTTAAAAATGCCTTAGGATGTCCTGAAAAGCTGGAATCAGAGCTGTTAGCATCAGTTCTGTTTTTCCTTTCAGGTAACAGAACGTGCTGATCTTACGTTTTTTGTGAATAGGGCTGTACATTTCTTGGGTTATGAAGGAAAGAGAGAACATCCTTTTGTTAAAAAGGCTGCTGTTTCGCAATCACTGCTTTTGCTAAATTATTTAAAAAATAATGTGGGTCCCCTGCTCACTGCACCACTGGATTCAAGCTAGCCTAGCTGATGAAGGGTGGTACCCTGAAACCGGTCCTAGGATGCTTGTTTCCAGTCCAGGGAGGACCTGGCTTGACAGCTCGGGCTGGACTGTTCCCATGAGGAACACAGTCAAGACTGATTTGCATACGGCTGGGTCCAAACTGGGGTGGCATGGTGAGCAAAAAAAACATTGGATTAAACCCAGATATTTGTGACTGGGGTGAATGTCTGCATTGTTCAGCATTCTGTCCGTCATCTGTTCTTTTTTGTATTGTAAATACAGAGCACACATTATGGGGGTCATTACGACCCTGGCGGAAGGCAGAGAACCGGCGGTAAGACCGCCAACAGGCTGGCTGTCTTACATTGTGGAATTATGACCATGGCGGTTACCGCCATGGTCATCCGCCGGTTCTCCGTTCTGCCCGCCAGGGCAGAGACGACCGCTGGGCTGGAGACCTGGGTCTCCAGCCCGGCGGCCGTCACTATACCGCTGGCGGTATTTGGACCCAGCTTACCACTGTGGATTTTCAGCAGTTTGAACCGCCATGAAATCCATGGCGGTAAACACTATCAGTGCCAGGGAATTCCTTCCCTGGCACTGATAGGGGTCTCCCCCACATCTCACCCCCACCCAGACTCCATCCCCTACACCCCCCACCACCCCTGCCACCCCCCAAAGGTGGCAGGGCCCCCCTCCCTACCCCAACCCACAACATCACATAACTCACACACTCCCAACACGCATGCAGGCACCACCAACACACACACGCACACACCTCGACATACATGCCAACATCCACACACACAGTCAGACACGCACACCCACATTCAAACATACACACACACATCCATACAGACATACCCACACTCATTCCCAAACACTCATCACCCCCACAAGCATACACACACTCAAACACCCCCCTACATACTCAAGACGCACACCCCCACACAACACCCCCCACCCCCATCCCCTAACGGACGATCGACTTACCTGGTCCGTCGATCCTCTGGGAGGGGACGTGAGCCATGGGGGCAGCTCTGCCGACACCACACCGCCAACAGAACACCGCCACGCCGAATCACAGGACGTGATTCGCTGGGCGGTGTTCTGTTGGCGTGGCGGTGGAGGTGGAGCAACCTCCACTTCCCCGCCGCCCGCCAGTATGGCTGTTGGTGGCTCTCCGTCCGTAAAGGGACGGAGAGCTGCCAACGGTCATAATAGGCCGAGCGGCAAACCGCCTGCACTGGCGGTCTTCCACACGGCTAAAAAAAAGACTGCTGAGGTCAAAATGACCCCCTATGTCTTTAATGGGATCAAGGGGGTGCAAGAAAAGTGGAGCATCTCAGATGATGCACCACTTTCTTGTAAATCTGTATTTTGATCTACAACCAGATTTACTAAAGGCAGTAAATCTGAGTGTGCCCGAAAATTGAGCACCTACCAAGGAGAGGCTTAACTAGGAGAAACCTTTTAATTTCTCCTCGTTAATACCTTTTTCCAACTGGGCTTCACTCTGCAGCACAAATAGAAAGAGGAAATGCTTCTAAGAATTGTTTTTGTGCAATAAGAGCTCCCTTCTCCCACAAAAACAATCCTACCCATATTGCAGGCATGCTTGTACCATGTTGCAAGGATGCGTATGCTAGCGCTAGGTTGCCTGAATTGCACCAGCGCTATGAGAGGACAAAAGTGTACCATAGCTTAGTAGATTTGGCAAATTACTGGTTTCTTCCTTTCACACAAAGCAGGACAGTAATAACCCTACATGGAAGGTTAGTAAATCCCTCCCCTAATGCTTAAAAACATTGCTGATAGTTTCTCAAATGGTCCTGGGTCTATGTTTCCTTAAATATCTGATATTTGTGGATCAGTTAAAGAATGATGGGAAACTGCAATGGTCACCTAGACCTCCAAGGAGTATTCCATGCATAATTATATTTGTAAACTGTGGGACCTGGCCCTTCCTTCACGGTCATCTCCAAACCTTTTGCCTTCCTCCGCCTAGTTTTTGCTGAATTCGTTTTTGGTGGCCTTAGGACTCTTTGCATTCTATCACTGCTAACCGGTGCTAAAGTGCTTGTGCTCTCGCTTAAAACAAGGTAACATTGGCCTATACCCAATTTGCATGTTTAATTTACATGTAAGTCCCTAGTAAAGTGGAACTACATGTGCCAAGGGCTTGTAAATTAAATGCTACTGTTGGACCTGCAGCACTGGTTGTGCAACCAACCTAAGTAGCAGAGCCGATGTGTGCAGTTTTAAACTGTCATTTTTATCTGGCAAATTAAACCTTTTGCCAGGCCCAAACCCTTCATTTAATACATATAAGTCATCCCTAGTGTAGGTCCTGGACAGCCCAAATGGCAGGGTGCAGTGTACTTAAAAAGTTGGACATGCACTTTTAAGTTTTACATATCCTGGAAGACAAAACTATTAAATTTGTTTCTTACTACAGTTAAAAATGGGGTCTTTGGTTGGCAGTCAGGTTACCCTCTGTCCAAGCAAGGACCCTCACTCTAGTCAGGGTAAAAGAGAATCACCCTCAGATAACCCCTGCTTACCCCCCTTGGTAGCTTGGCACGAGCAGTAGGCTTAACTTCAGAGTGCTAGGTGTAAAGTATTTGTACTAACACACACAGTAACTTAATGAAAACACTACAAAATGACACACATAGGGTTAGAAAAATAGAAAATATGTATCTAAACAAAACAAGACCAAAATGACAAAAATCCACAATACACAAGTCAAGTTATCAATTAAAAAGCATAAAGAGTCTTTATGTAGTTTTAAACACACACTAACACTGTTAGCATGAGAATGCACCTTGGGTGCGTCAAAAATAACCCAGCAAGGGCGAGTGTTCATTAAAAAGGGCTTGCGATGCGTCAATTTCACTCACGAGTGAGACCATGGGTGGTTTCTCCTTTTGTCTGGTCGGGCGCGTAGTTTCTTCTCTCCGCAGAGAGCGATGCGTCGATCCGGTCAGCACTCTCGGGTTCGGGAAGGCCTTGAGTTGTTTTTACATGCCCAGCGGTGTTTGCGTCGGAAATCCAGCCGCACGATGATCCGAAAACCACACATCGTGGGTTGCGATCTCCCAGTCTCCGTCAGCGATGCTGTGTGTTGTTTCTCCTGCTCCGTGCGTCGATTCTTCGGTCGTGTTTCTGGCGAGCGGCAATTTTCAGCAATGGAGCTGGGAGTGCGTCGTTTCTTCAGCTGGAAAGCTTCTCTTTTCAGGGTCCCAGGAACTGGATGGGCACTACAAGGCAGAGTAGGAGTCTCTCCAGAGACTTCAGGTTCTGACAGAGAGAAGTCTTTGCTGTCCCTGAGACTTTAACCAACAGGAGGCAAGCTCCAAATCAAGCCCTTGGAGAGTTCTTCTCAAGATGGAAGGCACACAAAGTCCAGTCTTTGCCCTCTTACTCTGGCAGAAGCAGCAACTGCAGGATATATCCACAAAGCACAGTCACAGGCAGGGCAGCTCTTCTTCCTCAGCTCTTCAGCTCTTCTCCAGGCAGAAGTTCCTCTTGTTTCCGGAAGTGTTTCTAAAGTCTGTGATTTTGGGTGCCCTTCTTATACCCAATTTCTCCTTTGAAGTAGGCCTACTTCAAAGTAAAGTCTCTTTTGAATGTGAAATACTGCCTTCCCAGACCAGGCACCAGACACTCACCAGGGGGTTGGAGACTGCATTATGTGAGGGCAGGCACAGCCCTATCAGGTGTGAGTGACCACTCCTCCCCTCCCTCCTAGCACAGATGGCTCATCAGGATATGCAGGCTACACCCCAGCTCACTTTGTGTTACTGTCTAGTGTGAGGTGCAACCAGCCCAACTGTCAAGCTGACCCAGACAGGGAATCCACAAGCAGGCAGAGTCACAGAAATGGTATAAGCAAGAACATGCTCAGTTTCTAAAAGTGGCATTTTCAAACACACAATCTTAAAATCAACTTTACTAACAGATGTATTTTTAAATTGTGAGCTCAGAGACCCCAAACTCCATATGTCCATCTACTCCCAAAGGGAATCTGCACTTTAATCAGATTTAAAGGTAGCCCCCATGTTAACCTATGAGAGGGACAGACCTTGCAACAGTGAAAAACAAATTTAGCAATATTTCACTGTCAGGACATATAAAACACATTACTATATGTCCTACCTTAACCATACACTGCACCCTGCCCTTGGGGCTACCTAGGGCCTACCTTAGGGGTGTCTGACATGTAAGAAAAGGGAAGGTTTAGGCCTGGCAAGTGGGTACACTTGCCAAATCGAATTTACAGTTAAAACTGCACACACAGACACTGGAATGGCAGGTCTGAGGCATGATTATAGAGCTACTAATGTGGGTGGCACAACCAGTGCTACAGGCCCACTAGTAGCATTTGATTCACAGGCCTGGCACCTCTAGTGCACCTTACTAGGGACTTACTAGTAAATCAAATATGCCAGTCATGGATAAACCAATCAACAATACAATTTACACAGAGAGCATATGCACTTTAGCACTGGTTAGCAGTGCTCAGAGTTCAAAATCCAACAGCAGAAGGTTAGAAAAAATAGGAGACAGGAGGCAAAAAGATTGGGAATGACCCTGTATAACTATAAAAGTCCAACAACTACTGAAAGGCCTATCTCTCCAATAGGATAACATTGGAGTTTCCTTATTAGATTTTAAGATTGTAATTTCAAAATGGGAAGAGATTCCAAATCATGTTTGGTGTCTCTGGAATACTATTATAAAATACTTTCTTACGGTGAAGTCAGATTTTAAATTGCAATTCTGAAAATTCCACTATTAAAAAGACATTTCTCTTGTCTTAACTATTCAGTGCCTGCATCCTGTCTCTGGTCACATGACTGGGTGCAGTTGGCAGTTGGGATTTGTGTATTCCTCCTAGACAGCCACATAAAGTGGGAGCTTAGGTGTGACTAGATGAGTCATCACTGGCAGTATAGGAGGGAGGAGCTGGGCACAGCCCCACTTACACTTCAGTAGGCTATTTCCTGGCTCTTCACAAAAGGCTGCATACTCCTATAGTTAGTCTGGAGCCCGGGCAGGTAAGGCAGGACATCTGCAATCTTCAAAGGCATTCCTCTAGAAGCTTCTCCCAACTTCAAAGGCACAACTGTGTATAAATGAAGAACCTCAGACACCAACTCTTCAGTACACTTCTGGACCTGTGGGACACCCTGCCAGGATGAAGGACTGCTGTGCTGATACAGGAACTGACACTCTGCTGGACTGCTGCTCTAAAGTAACTGCTGCACTGCTCTGCTCACCTGCTGCCTGCTGATCTCTTGTCTGCTGGATAAGAACTGGACCTGCAACTTCATCTTGAACCCAAGTCCCCAGAGTAACTCAGACGGCTAGTCTGCTGGCTTCCTCCTCTGAGCCTCAGTGGCATAAAAGGCTCCCCAACAGCTCCTAATCCTGTCTTCTGTGAGTTTCTGAACCTCAAATGGTGCCTCTCATGTCCTGGATCCTTGGTCTGGCTCACAGGCTTTTAATGAAACTTTTCGGCCCCTAGTGACAGCGAACAGGCACGTTTGAACCAGAACTGAACTGCTTGTACCGAAAATCAGAGTAAGAGACTGGCAACCCCCTCTTTTGGCACATCAGCATCAACAGCCAGTGGGGGAACACCAGCCCGCCTGTCCATGACGCCTGGCCTGTTCTTCACACCAAGCCAAGTACCACCCACAGCACTCATCTTGTTCCTCTTGTATGCAAATGGGACTTGGCTCAAAACGTGAGACGATAAACCTTCAGCAGGACTAATGTGGGACTGTATCTGACTCATGTGCCGTCCTGGTTTGGCTGAATTTTAGACTTTGACCCACACTAACATGACCGAATACTCTTGGTTGCTGTTTTTTGCTCTTAGGGGCTTTATTGCAGATCATTCTTTAAAAAATGAATCTATCTGGTTCTACTGATTGGATTTTTGTTGTTTTGGTCTTATTGTATTTAATACATGAAGTTCTAGATTCTAACCTGGTGTGGGATCTTTTTGTGTGGTGTTTTCACACTTTTACTGTTTGAAGTGCTGCACAAATACTTTACCGATTGCCTCTAAGTTAAGCCTGACTGCTCTTTGCCAAGCTACCAGGTGGCTGAGTATAGGTTGATTTGGGATTTTTTATGCCTTACCCTGACTCGGATTGTCGTTGCAGCTTGACCAAGGATCACCCCCAGCCAAGCAGTAACCCAGTTTCTAACACCCATGTAGATCGACACATGTACAGTTTTACAGATTTGGAAGTGTCATGCAGTAGTGCATTTGCACTTCTACATAGTTTTTGTTTTCCAGGGAAAACAATTTTGTGATGGACAAACTAAGGGCGGGAAACATTTTCTGAATTTGCTTAATTTTGATGAGTTACATAAAAACTCTGTGAGATTCTGCAGAGTGCCACCAACTGGCAGAAATAGGCACATTGAACTGCTTGTGCTATGTTTATTGCAGTTAGAGTGTTGTAATGACGTAATGAAATGACGTGATGTGGAATCTGTTTGTGTCGCCTGGAATCTTGTGACATCGTATTTCGCTGATGTCAGAGGATTCAGAGGTGTTGACTGGCAGCAGGACTCCTGTTGTGTCTTCTGTTTTCTCTTTTTCTTCCTCCCAAAGTAAAATGGCTGAACTGCAGAAAATAGAACCTTAAGTCCTAATTTTGACTGATAATGGTGTTCAATTTGTTTCAACAGAAATGGTACAATTTCTAAGCAAATTTGGCATCAAACATATTAGAACTCCATTGTACCATCCACAAAGCAATGGAATGGTGGAGCGGTTTAATCGGGTATTGGTGGATTGTGTCCAGGCTGCATGTAGAAGCAACGTTTCAGTGGATCAGGTCATTAAAGACTTGGGGCCTGATTACAACTTTGGAGGAAGGTGTTAATCCGTCCCAAATGTGACGGCTATAGCACCAGCCGTATTACGAGTCCATTATATACTATGGAACTCGTAATACGGCTGGTGGGATATATCCGTCACATATGGGACGGATTAACACCTCCTCCAAAGTTGTAATCAGGCCCTTGGTTTGGTCTTATTGCACTACACCAGATGCGGAAACTGGCAAAAGTCAATTTGAGCTCATGAGGGGTAGAATTGCAGCTACTGAATTATGCCCGTTTTGGATGGTTAAATTGTTTCATGATGGGTGTGATTTGAAAGAAACCTGGCAAATAGCAGAAAATAATTCAAATATGGTAGGACAAAGAAAGCTGAGTGGGTTACAAGACAAGAGTGAGAAGTTGCATGTTGTAGATTGGGTGAGGGTAAAGATTCCATTGTTGGTTAGAAAAGGCATGTCCAAATTCAGGGATTCTCAACAGATTCGGGAATTGCGAAGGAATGCTGCAAAATTGTCAGATGGCAACTGGTGGAGTACTACTAGATGAGCTCTGGATCCCACTATGCTGATGCAAGGTACACAAAAATAATCCATGGTTGCTGATTCTGCTGAGACAGGAGAGGGTATTAGGAGAAGAAGTGTGAGAGTTGATCATAAACCCACAAAATGTTGTGATTATGTCATGACATGATAAGCTGCATTAATAGAATTTTTCTTTATGGATGTTTTTTTGAGATGTTACTTTCTCTTATAATATTGTTCTAGTTTTATTCTCATTGTTTATTCTGTAAATTAGTTTTTATTGTATTATTGTTAAAGGGGGAAAGAAGTGTAATGACGTGATGTGGAATCTGTTTGTGTCACCTGGAATCTTGTGACATTGTCTTTCGCTGATGTCAGAGGATTCCGAGGTGTCGACTGGCAGAAGCAATGCTTCCTCTCTGTGCCCCTTTATTTTCAAGAGATCTTGGATTTTAATGCGTCATTTTCCATGTTTCAATAAAACCCTTAATAACCTAAGGACCCAACTTGTGCTCACTTCAAGTGTTCTTTGCTGATAAAAAAGCACAAACTGTGCTGCGCAGTGTGCCAGATCGCACAGCTACTCAAGATGATCTTGCTGCAACTCGAGTAGATTTTCTACTTGAGTGGTAGCCTTCTAGCCATAAATAATTGTGATTGCCCATGCCTACCTTCATTAGAAAAATCTCACTGGATGTCCTCCTAGCAAATATAAATCACAATAGGGATGCCACTCCTCCTGCATGTTTGCCAACGTACTGCTCTGGAACCTAACACAAGAAAAGGTTTTGCTGCACAGCGATTGGCGGAATTAGGCAAGAACTCTGTGTTTGAAGAGAAATGCAGAGTCACCAAAAGTCTGCCAATTCCAAAGGTGGAATTAAATACTCGGTCCACCCCTAGAAGAAACCCTTCCCTATGCCCCCATCGATTCTGAGGGAGTTTTCTAAGTGAAAACAGAAAATAAATGCCAACTTGTTTCTGGCTGGGATTGTGCCTGCCAAAGGTTTGTGAATGTCCACAGTCTTGTAAGCGTGTGGGGGTTTGCATACTTTGGCAGGTGTTTCTCCATTAAACCAGAGAACGTGGGCCTGAGAGCAAATTTACTCATATTGAAAGTTTCACCATACTGATAATATTTTGCATTCAAGCAAATCCATTTAACACCACAAATTGAAATTTTGTGAACCACTGAAGTGAATTTGCTTTCATTGTGGGAGATAGTAGTGAATATGAGTTAAACATATATGTGCAAATAACTAGAATCAGGGTATACCAAAGTAAATGTAATCCAATAATGTGTTTATACTGGTCCTGCAGCCCTGGTCTGATGACATCAAAAAGCATGGCACCGTCCTTTTACATATATGTGGTTTCTAGT
Organism: Pleurodeles waltl; assembly: GCF_031143425.1. Taxonomy (NCBI): domain Eukaryota; kingdom Metazoa; phylum Chordata; class Amphibia; order Caudata; family Salamandridae; genus Pleurodeles; species Pleurodeles waltl. Next base: position 762,653,856 of record NC_090439.1, on the reverse strand, counting down.
TCTGATAAAAGAAAAATACATGGAAAAATTAGGTAGCTTTAGTGACCAAAAGGCTGTAAACTGCTTAAGTGAGAGTTTCAATGATCACCCTTCTTGTATGTTTTCTGAATGTGACTAATACATCTGAATTTCTCTCAAATTTTATTTGACAGTCCTAAGGATGTGAGCACATTTTCAATATTTGGGAACTCCTTTGGTAATACATCAAATAAGATTAGTAAAAAGATACACTTTGGGATTCTGATGTTGAAAGTCCATGGAGCGTACATGGAAGGTCATGGCAGTCAGAAATAACACCATACCTTCAAGGTTGTGATACAATATCAGCTAGGGAAAAAACAAATAGTGAGCAATAGTGAATAGCATAAATAATAGGAAATTATGAAAATCATCTTAATGAACAAAGTACTTAAGGCCAAATGTACTAAGATTTCAGTTTGCTACAAAGATTCACAATTATGAAATGCAAACTGTGATGTACCATTGTGTCTCAGAAACAGTTAGCGATTCCCAGTGGTTCGCAAATAGACCTGCCTCATCAGTATTCATGAAGCAGGATGCAACTTGCGACCCATGGTGTATGGCAAAAATCATAGGGATGATGGTTTGCTTTGGTCAGCAGACCACCATGTCTGTGATTGCTTTTTGAATAAATCATTTGTTTTTAAATGCAGCCTATTTTCCTTGAAGGAAAATGGGATACATTTCAAAAAGAAAACTAAAACGTTTAAATTTTATGTTTTTAAGAGTAGGCAGTGATCTGTAGGACCACTGCCTGGCCTTAAAAATGTGTGCACCCACATGCACAAAGGGATGGGATCCCTTAGTGACCCCTTCCTATTTGCAAGTGGGTTACCACAAACTTGAAGTTGGTGGTAAACTGTGAATGTTGTGCCACCATATTCCGGTCGCAAAACATTCATACATCCACCTGCAAGTCACTATTAGGAACGGATGCCTTTAAAAAGCCCTTCCTAATACCGACCTATTTTGTGATTCGGTAATTAGTAACCAAATCACAAAATAGCTTTTGTACATCCCTAAATGTTTTTTAGCAGTTGCAAATGGCCCCATTTTGCAAACTGGGCTGTTCGCGACCGCTAAAAATCTTTGTACATGGGGTCCCATGTCCTGAGTATTACTTCTACATGACGTCCACCTATTTTTTTACTAGATTACTAGCCAAACCCCCAGTCTTATTACAGACTACCAGAGGATTGTCTGTTCTTCAAAGGAACCCAACAGCAGTCATAAATCTGGCAGTGGCTGGGCCATCGGATATTTACATCCTCTAAACTAAGCAACATTAGAGCAGAAGTTTCGTCTTCCATATAATGCGGCCATGGGGTATTCATGCAGTGTACAGAGGCACTCAGTGCTATGGTGCACCTCTCAGTCTTTAAACGGCCCTGAAATAAACCCACTCCAACTAAATAATTCCATAATGCAGTTTTGAAATTTGATGGTGGATTGCAAAGCTGTCATAGGTGAAGATGGAGTGTTTGTGGTAAGCCAAATGCATGTACGCCATATCACTGGCAGAGCACAGTGTAACACTGGACTAGGAGAACCACATCCTCCTACTTTGGAGGAAGAAATATGCCTAAGAGTCAATGTTTTTTTTAAGTATTAGGCATTTGGCTTGTTTCTAATTTGAAGACATGCAACGTAGGGGACAGGTCTCTTCCATGATAATTCCCACTCTCTCCAAGAGCATGCTTATTTCCCTTATGCTCATTTCCTACCTGCTTTTCTTCCACTAATGATGTAAATCCTTGCTTTTGCAATTGTTTTTATACTCTCAATTGTTATATGCACTTTTCTGCTTGTGTATAGTCAAATGTGCTGCCACTTTGAACTTTTGATGCCATGGCATTTTAAAAATATAAATATCAGACAGCACATGGTTGCCCGGTGCAGAATGGGCGGCAATGAGTCATGAAGAATCATGGGCCAGATGTAGCAAGGGTTTTTACCCATTCTGTGTCTATGGGAAAAAGTGTTCGTACATATGGCCCCATACCTCTAATACTGAACATTACAAGATGTATGGCAATAGAACATAGGCATGTGTTAGAGGAGGTACACTAAATATAATGCCACAACAATAATGTAAAACGGATCTAATGGCCAAGTGTCACCGAAAGCCTTTATCATGACAACATCTATCATTGTGCACAGCTCAGGCAAAAGCATTTAATACAGACTGGGGCAGATGACACAGCACAGGCGCTCTGTTGTCTTAGAAAGAACAAGTACTGCAGTTTTATCCCATCTATAATGCCATTAGGGTTCATCCGTTCAAAGGAAATTATCTACGTTTTGGATACTTTGTGCACCTAATCGATAATAAAATCAACATCATGAACTTCTTTGGAATGTTCCTGTTGTGCTTTGCAGGCTTCCTCACCTTAAATTTTTCAGTACACTGGAATCCCAAAACGTGCTGCCTTTCAATCAAAGAGATGTGTGTTTTCTGCTATGTCACTAAAATTTAGATATTGAGAAGATAATAGTCTTTGCGGGTACTAGTGTCTTTCTTGAGCATTTTCTCAGTGGAAAAAGAGCCCTTTCATACATTGTGCACATAGAAATATGTCCATTTAGATGGAGAAGGGGAAGTCCCATGTCTGTGCCTATGACTACAGTAGGTGTCTCCAACCTTTTCTGTAGTAAGACCTACTTATGTTCAATGAAAATTATAATGGCCTACTAATATTTTTAGAAGGGAAATAGTGATCATGTCAGACAAGATTACATATGTGCACATCCCATGCAAGATCAGCCACAGTATCACTTCAGTGCATCGTGCAGGGTTGCTATAAGTAATGTGAAAAAGGTTTTATCAATTTAAACTGCCTGTACATGGTTAGTATATGACAGCCATAGCTGTAATGCCTTGGCACCAAGCTTTTAACATTAGTATTAAGTCTTCCCAAAGCCTCCTGATTTATCACTCAAATATCAGCTTATTAAATATATTTTGGAAATCCAACCATTTTTCTCCAAACATCGTTTTTAACTTTTGAAAATATGCATAATTTCATCCTTAAAACACACTTTTCAATTCTGGGATACCTAAACTAAGTCAACAAAGCAAAAACTTCTAATTTAACAGGAGGAGATGCATGCAGGAGAGCTACTTACGAATAGCTGGAGAGCTACCAGTATCTCATGATCTGCTCATTGTAGATGTCTGGACTACAGGCTTAAATTAGTGTTTTGCATTGCTGCATTTCCCCTGTACTTACCTATGAACTACTGCATCAACCACTCTGGGCCCAATCTATAGATCACATACAGAGATTGCCTCTATGCAGTGCATGCCCACAGGTTGCTCCTCAGTTAATCCTGAGTGAACTCTTCACATCATTTCTTGTGGGTGCCTGTATCCAAGGCATGCCCATGAGTTACCCCTTTTTCACCCGTGAGCGGACTCTTCAGATCATTGGCCATAGCTGCCAATATCCAGTGCAATCTTTACAGTTTCTTCTCTGTCACAGCAAAGTGGGCAGCGCATATCATTTGTCATAGATGCATGGAATGACTGCATCCCTGGAGAATACCCTCTACTACTTCTGGATGGGCACTAAACAGCATTTATCATGGCTGTCTACAATCCAGTGCATTAATACGGCTTGCTCCAAGCATTTCCATACATAGCCGTATCCATTTATGTGACCCCACTCATTGTTTCTACTTGCAAAACAAAAGTAGGAAAGAGTTTTTGGTTGGGAGAAACTGTTTCAAGTTTATTCATCTTATTGACAGGCAGGTTGGGTTAACTTATGGGTGATCCAACTGTTCACTGCAGCCGTGCAGGGGAAAGTGGGCAAGCAGCAGCTGTGTGCCTTCTTAACTAGCCCCCTTCCCAAATTTCGTGCAGGCAGTTTCCACTCTAGCCTGGATTTATCTGTTGTGGCCACAGAAGACCTACTTCACCAGTTGATGGAAGCATTAAGAAGCTGCCCACTCTATTGTCTGCGGGCAATGTAGCCAACCACCTTTCTGACTTAAACCCAACCAAAAACCATAAGCTTTGCCCTTTTTAAGATAGAAGGCATGTTTGCTGGTGCATATACCATTCATATTATTTTGCTCTGCTTCACTTATAAATGTAGTTCCATGATTGTAGCCACATGAGTAATGCATTCCAGTACTTATCACTCATGGTATTAAAACACTTCCCAGGCAGGCCCATTCGAACTCATATACTTCCAACCAGAAACAATTATTAAATAATTTAAAGTTGCTGCATTCTGTTTGGAACGTATCTTCTATCTACTCATGCTGAAGTGATGTGGCCTTTGTCATGATAAGAGCACCAGTCTTGTATAACATCCACTGTACCAAAACACTTTCAAGATAGATCACACTGCAACCAAACACTCTTCCAAACAAGCACTCCCTACAGTGCAGCACACTACCTGTCTGCCAATGCACCTAACTGCCTTGTGAGTGGTTTGAAGCACTATATAAATCCAATTACAATACAGTTTTTAACAGTTGTCATGAGTTCACTGTTCATCCTTGCCCTTCTTTAAGATACAATCCTTTTGTTTCTGTTTACTAGGAATGTCCTGCTGTGAACAGACCAATGTCACACTAAGAAATACAGTAAGGGCCATATTTATACTTTTCGGCGCACAACTGCGCCAACGCAGTTGTGCGTCAAAAAATCTAACGCCGGCTAACGCCATTCTGAAGCGCCATGCGGGCGCCGTATTTATTCAATGACGTTAGCCGGCGTTAGCCGGCGGAGCTGCCTGGTGTGCGTCAAAATAAATGACGTACACCAGGCAGCGCCGGCGTAGGGGAATATGGAGATTGGGCGCCAAAAAATGGGGCAAGTCAGGCTGAGGCAAAATTTTCGCCTCAACCCGATTTGCGCCATTTTTTTTTACTCCCAACCCCCATTGAAATGACTCCTGTCTTAGCAAAGACAGGAGTCATGCCCCCTTGCCCTTGCCCAAGGGACTTCTGTCCCCTGGGCATGGTCATTGGGCATAGTGGCATGTAGGGGGGCACAAATCAGGCCCCCCTATGCCACAAAAAAAAAAATATGTTTTACTTACCTGAACTTACCTTATGTTCCCTGGAATGGGTCCCTCCATCCTTAGGCGTCCTCCTGGGGTGGGCAAGGGTGACAGGGGGGGTCCCCGGGGGCATGGGAGGGCACCTCTGGGCTCCTTCCGAGCCCACAGGTCCCTTAACACCTGCCCTGACCAGGCGCTAAAAAACGACGCAAAAGCGGCTGGACGTCATTTTTTTTGACCCGCCCACTCCTGGGCGTCATTTTTGCCCGGGAGTGTAAATACGGCGCACATGCCTCAGAGTAAATTTTTTAGACGGGAACGCCTACCTTGCATATCATTAACGCAAAGTAGGTGTCCACGCTAAAAAATGACGCAAACTCCATGGACTTTGGCGCTAGACGCGTCTAACGCCAGAGTATAAATATGGAGTTCGTTTTGCGTCGAATTTGCGTAAAAAAGAACGACGCAAATCCGGCGCAAACGGAGTATAAATATGCCCCTAAATATGGAACCGGTTTAGCTATTTTTTTTATGTGGGTGGTGGGTAAAGAATGTTGGATGCCACATTGCGTGGTATGTATGTGGTGTTTGTAAAGTGCTAACCTTGGTGAAAGGCAGTGCAAAGCAAGGTGACAGACTTTGGTAAAAATTCACTTCCTCACCAATCAGCCATACCTCACCTGGCTCAGGGGATTTTTGTTGTGTTTACCATTCTCCATTCGGAACACTGGGAGCAAAGAGTTCACTGTGTGTTTCACATTAAAAGTGTGACTGCATTCATTGAAAACGTCCTAAACATATGTTCTTAAAACATCAAAAAAGGATAAAAAGGCATTTAAAGTTGTACTTCTCTATACATAATAACTGAGGTGGTATGAAAAGGGTACACCCTAAGGGGTGATTTGTGAATTCTGGTTTAGTCATAACTGAAAGTATTCGACTAAAGATGCAGGGAGGGTGCATTGATAGGCCAGCAGTTGCAGACCACGCCCCCTCAAAATTAAAAAAAAGCGTTCTTTTAAGAAAATATCTGCTCTGATAGTTCTATTTCTAACAGCGAGGGAAATAGGTCACTTAACAGGTACCTTACACTCAGAAACAGTTTTAAAAAAAGTGTGTCCGCATTGGTAGCATCCAGTACAAAACCAATGCAAGGGTTTCTTGCTGATCAGCGTTGGCCACAATCGATAAACACAACACATATGGATATTTATAGGTGCAACCATAATCAGGATACACATTTGCACTCAAACCCAACATTTGTAAGTACCCTCGTGTACTCCATACTCTCTGAGCTGTCCCTGTAAGTCCTTAATTCTGATGATATACTAAGCTGTTCACTCATTTTCCACATGCACTTCCGAATGGCCTGACATGTTACTGCATTGCACGTAAAATAAATAAATACATGTTTATTCCCGGGTTCATATAAAACATTTCTGTGGTGAGTAACGTGTGTTCAGGTACACCGTATTCTTGAAAAACACACTCTTTATGAGAATTGATAGTCACTTTTTAAAGTACATGTTTTTAGAGCTTTTCCTGGAAGAAACTGTAGATATATTCTAGATTTACAAACAACAGATCTTCCATTTTACAGTCCTAATTGTTGTATAAATCATTTCTATGAAAAGTTTGATACGAACCTGCGCCTTGATGGTACATATTTTAATCATTGTTACTTAATAGGGGTTCAGTTTGTGTTATGTTTCAGGATGTGTGAAATTACAAAGCTTTTTGTCACGATCCTCGCAAAGACTGATATAGATACACGTTGGTTATAAAACTGTATGGAACGTTTGCAATGCTTCCAGAAACACATATTTCGCCGCTTCACCATTTTGTGTGTAAGTGTAATTTAATGTATCTTGTTCTCTCGTGAGCATAGAGACAACGGCAAAGACGAGTTAAGTAAATATCCACTGGTATACAAAATGTCAATCCTCAAACTCCCCTCTACATATTTTGAGAAGGGGAGATGATTTCTTTGAAGACATGCTTTATTGCTACAAAAAGCAAAATAAGGGCGGACATTTCTCTGCGTAATGAGGTTATATCGGAATCTCTGCACAATACATGATGGTTACTAACTACACAAACCTTTACTTGCATTCTAAATAAATTACTCACCACTCGTATTTTTTTTTTTCTGTGCTGTATTGCACTGCATTGTGCTACTATTGATGTCTAGCGTTTTACCTATAGCTCACATTCATCATAGAGAGGCCTATATCACCAAAGTGGAGCAGACAACAGTGACAAATAATTAGGCCTGGGTGCAATTTCTATTACACTAGAGTGATTGGAGTAATTTTGGTTATTCCATATTACTCTTTGACACCGTATCAACAATGATAACACAATTATGCCCACTCGTGTAATTAAGTGTAATTTGGAGGAACAAAATCCTACAGAGAGAGCTCATTTGGTGGGCACAAGCAGGTGATTTTGTTCGCTCTGCGTGTTCTGTTGTATTGAGCACTATTTCTTACCGTAAAATGCATTCATGCGCTCATTTTAGATGAGAGGGTGCCTTTTGCACTGAGAAACTAGTGCTAAATGCCGGTAGTAAGTTGGGGGAAATCCTACGCCAAGTGCACATTTAGCGAACGGGTTCCTGTGCTCTCTATTCATGTTCTGTTGCATTTAGTGCTATTTCTGAGTGTGAAATGTACCCTTGCATCAATTTTGAATGCAACAGAGCATTTTTGCACTAAGAAAATACTGCTAAATGCAGAATTATTCTCATTGCCAAATTCCATGTAACCTTGCAGAATCTGGGGGTAATTCTGCATGATTATGCTACATGGAATTATAAGCATTACTTCTACTGCTACAAATAAGTAGAGATTAATACTGGGTTAGATGAAGGATGATCATTGCAGTTCCTTTGTTGAATGTGAATGGTGCCTCTGACTTCATAGGTTGTTTCTCGGTTCTTTCACAGCAAGCCTCACTTAAGGCTTATCTGTCTGCTTTCACAGTAAGACTTCTCTGTGAAAGCAGAGTAACTCATTTGCATCAAATGCTGGGATGCAAAGAAAGTGTGGCAAGACTATGTTCCACTATTTGCCTGATATACGCTAGTGGTTTTCCCAGTTCAGAAAGCCCTGAATATTAAACATTTTTTGCTGTCAAACTCAGAACCCGTTTGTTCTACAAAGTTGGGGTTATGCCATCAAATCACTTCAAATTTATAATTAGCACAGCTTTCTGACCAAGTACCATCCACACAGTCATGATGTCTAGTGTTGGCCTACTGAGATAAAGTATAAAGCACATTTTGTATGCTGAATTTGTTTGAATTTAGTGACTAGTTTGAGCCTATATTTCACTTCAAGACGTGGTTCCTCCTTGTCTTACTAAATGCCTGAGAACCACCCAGTGTCTCCAACTAGTGTGCTAATACACCTGTCAACAATATATTAATGAAGTCTTTGACATATTGTGCAATTAGACAGAGCTAGCATGGTAAAGTGAGCCTGGCTTTATCAGTATCTGCAGGTGCATGTGGAAGTGGATTTCGAGGTAATCCATTTTAATGACTGTGAAAAATTCCCCATCTACAGGAGTCCTTAGAGTGAATAGATAAGTGGTTCATAATGTCCCTTCTGGTCGCACACAAGAGCATAGGAGCAAATCAGATTCATTGGGATACTGGGATGAGATACTTCACTGATAGGACAGATTAGACCCGTTTTCTACTGAGGAAAGAAAACCTCTCTATCTTATTTGTTGAAGACAGCTACAAGAGGCTCTTTCCTGAGCTGTGACCCTGGCGGTCCCATGACCAAAACTGGTCATGCAGCAACTGAGAAAACTAGCTTTTACTGAAAGATGGAACATGTCCATAGTGGAGCTCTATCAAATTGGAGATTCTTGATACATAAATGGGTACCGAGTGCACTGTCACTCAACACAGTTTTATAGAAACAATAATAGGTAAAGTGGATCTTAACACAGCCAAAATGTGAGAAGATAAAATAGGCAAAAACAATGTAAACTAACTTGTATTACTGTGCAGACCACTGCATGGTTGGTAGGGAGTGAGGATGAACAAGGTCCAGCTTTGTCATTGGGAATTCATGTCAGTGGAAATTGATAAACAGCCTTTGACCTTCTGCAGTTTGCTTGCGTGTGTAGATCATTCAATGTGTAGTGAATCCTAGTTTGTTTTAATGGGATAACAGGAGTGAGCTTAGCCATTGGCTTGCGGACTCATGCCCCCGTCACCTAGTGACTTTTAACCCACTAAGCTTGCTCTGGCTTAGTCCATTTAATTATTTAATTCTTCTAAGATGGCTGCCTTGTTTATAGTTAGGCCACTTGTTATGATTTGCATTATCAGTGCCACCGCATTAAGGTGTCAAAATCAAGTGACAAAGACAAACAAACTGTAGGTGTTCACATTTAGGGACTTTCCCTCTTCATGCTTTCGAGGGATTTGTTTATATTAATTACCACCCCAAGCATGCCGTTATCTATTGTTTGGGAACACACCTACGTCAGGGGTCCAAGTAGATCTGTATAAATACATCACACTTTAGACAGATAATCGGAGGGATTCTGACCAGAAGGCATCACCACCCTCGCAGATATCGATGCTGCACGTCGTCTTGACGCTGACTCAGTCTTCCTGTTCCTGCGGAGTCTGAGAAAGAGACCTAATTCCAAGGCAACGAGGGTTGGGGGCTCCTCTCATGGACATGGCATTGGCAGATTAGGTTTAACATACCCAGCTCTCCTTTAGGTAGGAGGTTAGGCCTATCATGATAGGGTATTAGGACATATTACACACTTTATGTCTTTTCACGTTATTGCAAGATGATGGGGGTCTTTATAGTAATGACTCTTGTCTTTACAATTCTGTTCCTTGCTCTGTTCATTATCCTAATCATTGCAGCCCATGCAACTTATCACAGATTGCAGTTGTGTTAAATAAAAACTATTGAAACTTTACTGCATCTTCGTTATTGCCTGTGTTTGGATGAGACATGATATATCTGTGAGAAAGGGGTAGTCTCCGTTTAACCACGACACTCCCTGAGATGTCATACTCTCGAGTCCATGAGTAAGAGCTGCCACAAATCACCTTTTACTATTTGGGTTTTGGTGAAGTGCTGCAAGTGAGTCGGAAGGGTTGGGATAACAGCTGCGACTTGTTGTAGGATAGGCATAGTCGCCTACAAACATAAGTGCTGTCATCCTTAAACCAGCAGTCTTGCCCAGAGCAATAGTCCACACTACGACAAATGGTTCTTATTTAGAGTTACTGTTCTCGAGGTATTCCTGAAACCTTGTCATTCAAATAGTAGAGTAGGCATCCCACAGTTGGTATAAAGATAATACATTTTTTTCATAATCCAGTTCCATGCAACAGAAGAGACTCTCAGGAATGGTTTTAAGCCACCCAATAAATTATGTAGCACAGTTTGTCACTAGTTATATGCCGTTTTTCTTCCACACCAAGAAGATATTGCTTAGACAACCCTTGTTTGCTAAAAGGAACCTAGAGGTAGTATATTTTTGTTCACAGTTGTAAACCAGCCAATTAGCTTTTCATGGGATTCTGGGAAACAGATGGCATGAAAAGTGAGGTCTAAAGGAGGGAAGTAGTATAATTATGTTGCATAACATGAGATAAACTGGAAAAGCCAGCAGTTTTGCTAACACTTACCATTCACTTCTTTAGCCCCATGACCGAAGGGGATCATCGAGGATTGTGAGTATGAGTTGGGGATAAGCTGCCTTTTTTCATTGCAAGGTTTAGATTTGCCTTCATACTCAGGTAGGTTTGGAATGATTATACTGGATATTTGATGTCTGGATGGGTACGACTGTAGTTTCTGCTTTTAAATGCATTATGCACATCTTTATCATTTTTCTACTTTTAAAATTTGCAGTCCATTATGGTAGTAGCAAACAGATGTTCTCTCTCTAAATCACCAAAATGTAGTTTAACATCACACTGAAAAATGGTATGACAACATGGGCCTATATTGCAAAAAAAAAACAAAGGTGCAATGGAATTTAGCACTGATTTATTTACCAACTGACTGGTTGGCAAATCTATGCTTTTTTTGCACTAGTGGATAGATCTCAATATCAATTTTGCACCTGCTGGTAAACGCAAATATAGTGGTTGTGTTGTTTGGTCAGTGTAACTATCAGTGCAAAATTGCACTGCACCTATTCAATATTTATTCTTTTGGCCCGTTGTGCCTAATCTTAAAGTGAGAAAGTTACATGTAGCTTGGGAGATCTCATAACATAATACACATCAGCACTGAAGTATCTGGGTAAAAACATTACGAAATCACATAATGCAAAGTTCATGCAACACATACATTTAGAAATTCCACAGGTTTTGCAAGTGAAATTTAAATTTCACCCAGGCTTATATAAAATAATTTCTTTGTTGCTCTTCATAGATTATTGATCTGCATAGCAGATTAGTCAGTATTGCACATTTCAATCATTTTTAAACTGCTCCTATGTTACACATTTTCATAGTTCAACAGTTCTCATAACTCATGATTGTGTTATAGCATAAAAAATAATTAATACATTAAAATTAATTATATAAAAAAAGCGGGAAAGCATTGTGCCTCTGAGCAACACCAATGATGCAATTTAAATCTACATCCAGTTCATTCATGTAAAACAGAACTTGGTGATAAACCGATTTACTGAAAGATGTGAGTCTTAGCATGCACCTCTGTAAGACGTTTTTACTATTTCCCAAAGAAATGATCCATCAAACCCAATAATATGAAAATACATTTAAAACAGAATATTCTTCCATACCCCTTAGCTTTCTTTGCTACTTTCATAAGAGTTTACCTTCTTCGAATTGGCTAACAGTACTTTGCAAAGGCTACTCATAAAGTCAGAATTTTGCAATATATACACCACAAAGCGAACTATTGGTAAAATACACGTTAACAAATGGCCTGTCAGTCCTTCCTCTCAGAAGATTCAGAAATTGTACATTAAAAGGTCCATAAAAGGAGAATTATTTGTCAGTGTAAGGAAAGAAGGCCTATAAAGTAAGTTGGATGATAGTTATCTACTGTTATTGAACTATTAGCTGAGCAAGTTTGTCGCAAAGGCCATTTTAGTCTGCTGCACTTACAAGTGGCCAAGTCTGCAACTATTGAGCCTATCCTTATGTATTTACATTTTTATCGTTTTTCTGGAAAGAAACTCTAGTTTTCAAGGAATTAGCCATTTACAATCACATCTATTTGGGTATGAAAAATTCATTTTGTAAAAACAAGAGGACTGATTGCCAACAACAATGTGTAAAGTGGGGAAGAAGCATTTAACAAGCAATTTGTTGTGTTGGCTTATTAAGCGCTGCCTAGCAGAACACAGTTTATTAGTTAAGGGCTTTTATGTCACTGACTGTATTGTTTCTTAAGTTAACTCCTCTAGTGAGGTGGACAGCGTTGTCAGATGTATTTCAATCTAAAGAAAACATTCTTGCCACTAGTTTTTTGAGTCCGTGAACTCTGGGAGGGCACAAATTCCGAACAGGACATAGATAGGTGCACAGGTATCCGACCAACATCATATTCTGAATCATTCTGACTTTCTTCTTCATACTGATTAGTCTTGCAGGATGGGGAAAGGGGACAAATGCTACACGCCATTAGGAAAATATTGTTTTTTGCCCATGTTCCTCATGCATGAAATTTCTCATTTTTAAAGTTTACTTAACACTTCAGGTAGAGTTTTCAAATAGAACATGAATATTTATCATGCCATTGTGCATAACCGCAAAACCCTCTACTCATAGTCCAAACTGAAGCGAGGTGTTGCTGAGTGATTGACTGTAGGACAAGGACAGGAAGTTGTACTTTCCAGTTGTTGTGATCTAATGGTTCACTATAACACCAATGACTGAGGTATTTGTTTGAGATTATGCACCTTCCATTGGTGCGTGCTTATTTGTTACAAATATCATTGAATCAAACTACACGATTCTAAACACCATGCAGAACCTCACAGGTGACATTACCCAGACAGGCTGAATTGCATCCACACACACTTCCAACCACATGCTCTCAGTGGTACTGGAACACTTTTCTGAGTGGTGGTGCTGGCTACAGACTTAAGTGCCTAGTTTATATTTTCCATTCTGCTGATATATAATTTGAGGCAATTGTGCATTTTTGTAAAGTAAGCACGTTTTTATGTTTATGTTAGAAATCCTTCAGAATACTATGACCATCTCTTTCCACTGTCGCATTAAGAGTGTCAATAGTTAAAATTACAAAATCAAATTGCAGCCAGAGAAAGGAACAGTGAACACAGCTGTCCACTGAGAAGATTTAGCAACATTCTTATCAAAGGAAGTTGCATGCCTTGTGACAGTTTGCACTTGATTGCACAGTAACGTTCAAAGACTTCAAAATGAAGGCTTCTATACTGTTAATTCTCCATCTGAACTTAATCAAGGATCTCTGGGGTGCTGCAGCACAGCACTCCTACATGCTCTGGCCTACAACAAAACAGGCACGATTGATGAGTAGAAACCAAGGCCACCTAAGTGGCAGTAGAGGGCTACACAAAAGTCAAGTTACAATAAGTTTTCATAAATTGTATGGAATATGAGGTGGGTGCTTTTTGTCTACCACAAATTTGCTTCAGCACATTTCTAACAATCTTCAGGTTCTTTCATTAAGTGGAGACATACTTGTCAAACATCTATATACTCACCTTTATAGCATAGGTATAGTGTCTATTGAATTGTACATACATATACAACCTTCTTGTTTGTCATACTTTAGCAGAGAGTCGCCCCCCCTGTTTATAATACGAGGTTTCCTGGACTTCCAATTGTCCCAACGTGGCTTATCAGAAACACTATGACTTGTATTAATTTTATGCACACTTGAGTGGTACAAATCAATACGACCTGCTTACCTGCAGAGCCTATTTGGTCATTTTTCACACGGCGTCATCAAACAGTGAACCTAGGCATATTGAATTGGCACCAATCACACCTCAGATTTGTAGCAATGTTTGTTCATGCTTTCATGGCTTCATGCGCGCCATAATACAGGGGTAGGTTATACAGAGAAGCAAATCCAAGGCGCTTTAAGTTTTTTGATGCTGTCGCTCAAAAGTACCTAAACACACTACAGGGACCGGTCCATGAAACATGATTGTTATCACAGAGATTATGGTTCTGGGGCACTAGCACACATACCTCCACAACCCCTCTTAAATTAGCAAAAACTTAAATCTTCCAACTCGGAGCTAAACTCGGAGCCTTTTTATCGCTTTCTCTTGCCATCGCTGTTTCATAATTGGCTATAAATCTTTCAAAATAACGAATCTGAATGCGTTGATTTGAAACCTTAATTTCTTCCCAATGCCATTGCCTGAATCCAATTATTAAATAGTGCAGCATTTCCATGTTCAATTATTCGAACTCAGTAATATATTTGTGTTCCTGTTACTACGGTGTTATCACAATACTCAGTCTTACATCTGGTGTATACACTGCGATACTCACACTGCATCTCATGTGTTGACGCAGTGCCTAAAATAGAAACCTTTACCCCTCCTAATCTCCCACTGTCACAAGCTTGTGGCGTGACGGCCATGGATTTTTCCCTGCTTTCTTACAGAACTCCTACACATGGTTCCCAGACAGGAGAGCTCACGCTCTGGTCACATGGCACGTGTGTGAATCTCTTCAGCTGAGACACCCTGACTGGTCTACGCGTGTGGCGCGTGCTTTCACATTGACATCATAAACTGTGGGAACTGAATGGGACCAGTGCCAGCTGTAGGTCCAGGCAGGCAGGAGTCTACACCTGCCATCGCTGACACGAGTGGCGGGTGCGTCGAAGACAGCAGACACAATTTAGCACAGAAGCTTCTATTTAATATTCCGCCTGATCTGCCAAGTTTATAGCCAGGCACATCTGAATACAAATGCGCATGCAAATGAGAATTCATTATTCTTGCGTGGTCTTTGTGCAGAAGCTTAATGTAGCTCGGTTCCTGTGGCTGCTCGTGGAATGCAGAAGTGCCAGGGAGCAGGATGAATGAGGAAAGGAGACGGGAAAAGCAACGCAACGGAAGGCAGGACGAGCACAATCTACTAAATTATGGCACAAAATAAAGCAATGAAACAGAGCAAGTAATCAAGATATTTTGTTGCATCTTGTTCCCTTCGAATTCAAATTTGCTTACCTTAGCAATAATAAGATGCAGACGAAGAGCTAGTTCTTCTCAGAGTACAAAAGCTAGGCTTCTGTTGCGCCCTGAGTACACCATATTGTGCACATTGCTGCAGTCTCCCGCACACTGAGAGCAGTCTACATTGTTTCATAATTACAGATCCCATCGACTGCTTGACCCGCTATCCTTGGAGCCACAAAGGAGCCTGAAGGAAAGAAATGAGACACAATACGCAACAAACAATGTTGCAGTTTTCAGCAGCAGATGCAGCGGAACTGTTCCCACATAATACCATGCTAGCAGCCCTGCAATTAACAAACAGTTCAAGGCAAATCACACTTGCTGAGGATCATAGATTTATTGCTATTCTATAATAATAACCCATCAGAAGCTCACAAGAAAGACTGAAAAAGACCAGGTTAGGAGGAGATAGGAGGTGCAGAAATATTAAGCTCAGGGTATACATACTACAACACATTGTTCAGTTGAATCCGTGCCTCTGAACTTCATGTTTTCAGATAAATCCCTTCCCAGGATACAAAAATGTATTGCAGGCTTGCTGGCTCTTTAAGAGGCTGTACGCATAAGCGTACGCGCGATCCCATAGTCAATGCTGTAAGGCTTGTTTCCTCATCCATAAATAAAGCACATTTGCATCCCTTCAGTCAAATTAGTTTCATTAAGAAAAAGGTGGTTATAATTAGCTCTTCTTCAAGGTCCGCTCTTGCATGCCTCCCGGTTTGATTAAATCCACGATTGTCTCCCGCTAGCTGGTGCTAATTCTCCCAAGGAAACGTTCAGTTGAGATGTTATTTTCATTCTGCCCCGCTGTTGTTGTCTAATTTACGCCAGGTCCCTGCAGTGCTTTCCTTAAGCCATCCTCTTTGTCTTGCCTTTGAAATTTACCAAATCCTACAAGAAATCAATACTCAATTGATTATTCACTTTTCTGCAGCTTCAAACAGCAAGCACACATAAGATCCTGAAGTAGTCCCTTGCTTCCCAGTGCAGAAGGTAGCTTGATGGCAGCAATCTGCCGACATCCAACAGCAAGCACTCCAGGAACTGTGCGGTGTTGTATGATGCCAGCCTCCGAGAAAGACAACGAAGATACCCTAATGAGGCAGAAAAAGTTCACCATGTGAGACGGATCCATCTCAATGCTTTAGGCAAGAAAGGAGAGTACCCCTGGGCTTCATCTCTGAACCCTTCGCTTCCTCGGGCACTGAAATTGCGTGCCCAATGTGCCACCGGACCTGCTGAACTCCATGCCAAGAATGCGGGTGAGGCTGGTGCTGTTCCGCTGGCAGCGAATGAGGATGGCAAGCACGTAACACTACGAAATGTAGGACAAATTCGAGCGAGAGAGAGAGAACGAGAGACAGATGGCGGATCTGGCTAGAAGCCAAAGCCAGTGAAATGAATTACTCTGCTGAATAACTGTGCACCATTGATTCTACCACTTGTTGCAGCCTGGCAAAGAGAAGGGCCATGATGTTGGCAGGAATCCCCTTCAGAGTCATACGTGCCTGAGACAACTTTCCTCTCATAACTCCAGACTGACAATGATGTCCTGTACAGAGCATTCCTTGTATGTGTTTGTGGCGAGTGGGGACATTCGCTGCAATTCAACCATTTTGTATAATAAGGGCTGAGATACTGGCATGCAAAAACATGGTTATGTGCTGCATATTAATGCTCTCTGAGTAGTGCTCCCCCCTCCTCTTGGAGTGATTGGCAGAGGAACGAAACCCTTCGCATAGCAACCGCGGTTAGATCTGAGTCTCACAAAGTGACGCCTCACCGCTAAAACCTTGTGGTTGGCACATTGGCTGCCCTTGGTTAATAATTCATGTTCAGCAGTTTTGGAAGTTGATTCTGGGGTCTACACTGTCTTGGGGAGCTTTTAGGACACAACACAGCCGCTGTCATAGCAGACTGTGTAATAAACACCCCATACCTAGAGTGAAAGAAGACATTACTGGATGCCCAGGGGGCCTCGAAAATCATACACAATGTTTGAGTAGCACAATTTGAGGTGCATTATAAAAAAGCAATTTGAATTGCCAATGAGGCGACACATATCTGCATGCTAATTAGACCTGTGTCAGGCTGCGTCTGCAGGCTTGCGCTGATGGTTCCAAATGTGCATCGAGCTCTGCAGAGAGAGAAGATTGTTTCTGCATAAATTATCAGCTTTGTTCAGCTGATCATTTGCAGCAAACAAACATGAAATGTGAGATCAAAAGGCGATGCTGAAATTAAAATTATTGATTGATAAAGCCTAGATTTCAGAATCTAATTAGAGGAGGCGCAAACACAGGCTGATACTATTACAGATTGTGCCTGAGCTGGCAGTCAGATTCTGCACGGCTTGTAATTTATCTTTGTTTATGCAGCCGGGGATATTAAAAATGTAATTAAAATGGTAAAATGATCTGATCAGAAATAGCCGCATAGTGGCAAGTATATTATGTAAAATGGATTATGAAAGCACTGAGCTGTGCAAATAAAAAGAGTTTTTTCTGTGACAAAACCAGCATCTCATTGAAAACTCGCAGAGCAATTTATCTTTCGCTAATAAGTTGTCCTTTGTGCTTCGTTCCATAGATAAGCAACATCATTTATATCTCTCATTTCCACACTAATAAACACTATGTTATTACAGGTGGTGTTCGGAGCATCTTTTATGAATAATAGGATTTAGAAGAAAAAAAAAGGAAAAGTGGAACAAAAATCTCCTTAAAAAATGACCACGTGCCGTCAGCAGTCCTAGATGAATTTCCCTATTTATGCGCACTATTAATTTGCATCTCAGGGATTAGAGGACCCATAAATCTGTTTTGGAACACTTTGTCTTGATAGGTTGCTCAGAATACTTCATATAACACCAGCAGCCCGATTTACTGAACTTCCAACGGGCTAAGAAAACAATTATTAAAAGCCAAGCTAATGAAGGAGGCTTGCTTGATGAGTAACAAATTATTTCTGCGCTCGTTTAGCACCTTTTAGAGGGGACAGAATTGATTTAATGCTCATGGAACAGATTGTCTTTAATTGCACACATTGCGGGATGTATTTAAAGAATTACTTCAGTCTTCCAGTAATTGAAGATTACACAGCCTCCAAAACGGGCTTTGCCTATTCTAATGAGCAATGTGTAGTCAAACAATTATTAACACGTTTCTGTCAGAGTAAAATATGTGGGATTCAGGGACTGTGGGAGCCGTGGATTAGAAGCAACCATGGTTGCACAGTGGGTGGAGTTGGAGACATGTCGCGAGTTGGGTTATCACAGGGTTCTCACAATGTTTTTTTCCTTCCCATCCAAAGGGATGTCTTATCCTCAGAATGGCTTCATCTTTGGCCAAGTGACTGTCAGCGTGTCATTGCACTTAAAGAACCTGATTAAATATTAATATGTGGTTAGAGATGTGCGTGTCGGCAACCTTCTGAAACTCTATTAGTAAATCATGTTTAGGGGACTGATGCAAAAAATGTCAAGGGGCCAAGAATGCCTATTGCCCGGTCCTCATCAGTCTGATGGATCGCTAATTTCAGGTAAATCTGTCCATTACACTTTGTCTTGTATGGAGATGCATGCGTTACAGTGACAGCGAAATATGACTGGCTAATGCAGGAGATTTTGGAATGATGTTAGGAGCACAGTACCATGCGGACTAATTTTGTGTACTCAGTAATTTCAACACATTTGTTCATTTAATATTAACATAATGGGCTCTGCTTTGCCTGATTAGAGGGCATCTTTGGGCACTAAGCACTCCCCACTGCCAGAGTATTTTTTTTTTACCTTGGTGCAGGGAAGCCTACCCTCGGGAAGGTCCAAGACAGCTGGGCAATGCCACTGCTAAAGGGAGTAATTAAAGGGGGTTAACTCACACAAAGGTCTTTGCAGAAATTCTTTTATGCATTCTTTTCTGTTTTGAAAAAAAGCAAAAGTGGCTTTGCACTCACAGATAGTCGATTTGTGTGTGTAGTTAAATGAACATGTGCAGTTTTGACCTAGAGCCCCTTAAATTGATCCTCTCCTGGGTGGATTCGGTCAGCCCCTACTTTGTTAATATCCTGAAATCATCCAATTCACTTGCATTTTACAGCTTCATGGGAGTCACACCCCGGATTCACAATTCTTTTTCTATGAGTAAATATGTTTTAGCCAAGGAAATTCATCATTATGCCACATATCAATTGGAAATGGGCATAACCAATAACAAACAATCTTGTTAACTTTGGCCCTGAAAATCTTATTAGTGATAAAAGAGGTTCTGAGAATATTGGGCCTGATTTAGAGTTTGCCCTATTACAATCTCATCATATCCTATGGGAATCATAATACGGTGGATGTAAATATTATTGCCCAATATATGCTCATTTCCACATAAAGGTAGTGTGCCCAATATTTATTGTCTAAATTCATCAAACACACAGGGCTTATAGTTTACATACAGACACAATTCCACAAAGTGCAAACTCCAGAGTATGTTTAACATGTTTGGTTAATGAGCTCAGTTTGGGAGAATTTCATGGTCCAATAGAATATGTTAGTTCAGCTGACACAGATTTCGTAACACTTAGGGGCATATTTAACAGCCCCTAGCACCACCTTTTTTGTGGTGCTAACCACTGCTCCATAATTACAAGGAGGTGTAACAACACTTTTTGTGGCGTTTTGCCTTCTTGAAAATAAGGGCCCCTCCAAAGCAGTTTTTTGCATCAGAGGGTGCGTGCAATGGGTGTTGCAGTGGGTGTTCCACCACAAAACCCATTGCTTTTGACGCTGCCTCAGATTTGTGAGTTGTCATAAACCTGAGGCAGCGCCAAAAACTAATGCCACGCCAGGGGTGGTGTTTGCATGGCATGACAAGGAGGAATGCTTTTATTCTTCCTTGTTTTTTGCTTTTTCTATGTGTACTGCATTCTGCAGCACATATAGAAGAAGTAAAATGCCATGGATGATTGGTTATGTGCAGGAAAGTGTCCCTGCACATAAACCATTGTTGTAAAATTACTCTTTGGTACTTCTATGTGTGCTGCATCTGCAGCACACATAGAAGTGCCAAATCATCATAATAGATTGTTTATATGCAGGAAGGGACACCTTCCTGCACATAAACAATCTAACCCCTCAAAGCAGACACCCTTGCACTAATTTAGCGCCGGCAGAAACACAGGTCTGTGCCGTATTCCTGTAAATACGGCGCATCCCTGCATTTCATAAGTGGCACACCGCAGCACTGCTAGTTTTGGTGCAGCACCGCGCTGCGCCACTTTAGCTGAAATCAGGGCCTTAGTTGCTTTTTCAATACTTTTGAATAGTGGCGTAAAAGAAGGTGGAGATTATGTGAAATATTGCCTCTGACATCCAACAAAGTAAATAACTTTGCTTCTCAGCAATCTCTGAATTCCTACTTAAATTTATTCTAATGAAACCATAACAGAAATTTGCTGTTCTAAGAAAACTTAGAATACACTGCAATCTTTTCAGGTGCCCGGTAAAACCCTTGTTATTTCCTCTGTGAGTCAGCAGAGATTTACCTCTGAGCTGTAAATGGCTTTTTCCAGTCATGTTGTCTCTCTATTGACCTAGTGATTAACAGAGGTGCTGGATTATATGAACATAATCCTGGGGCATCCACAAAGGATTTCTGAAAAACTGGTATTCTCATGCCCCTCTTACTCAATTTCACACCTCTGTGGTTGCCTCTCTTTCTGTAGTAAATTTAACCAACCTATTCCAAAAACACTGAAAACCATCAGCACACCTTTCTTCACAGTGACAACCACGCTATTGTTTTTTATACATTTTTACTGATTCTCCTCTTACAACATTGGACAATGCAAGGAGGTACAATACAACATAATGTTACAATAAAGGTGTTGCAAGGACTGTGATATTTACAGCCTGCAGGAACTTAGGTAAGGTAGGAGGGGTCTGAGGGAAGAAAACAAAGGGAAATGGAGGTGTGAGGAAGCAAGCTAAAGCTAGGCCTGGGTTTCAGGGTATAAACATCTGTTGTCTTAGGTTGGTGGGATGAAGGACATTTATGTGATGAAAGGGGAGTAGGCAATCCACAGTACGGAGATCATGGCTGCCTCAGCTTAAACACCTGATGTGTCCAGTTTGGCATCAAGGTCAGCGGGCCTTCTTCAAAGTGTTGGAAGGCAGAATTAAAGTGTCACTGCATGCTAAAAGTGGGAAGGTGTCTGCACACTGCCAAGCTGACATAAGGTTATCCTCCATCTCCCAGAGTCAGAGCAGCAAGGCTTCCCATTCCTTGGCAATGTGATATTTCCGAAGGTCCGTGGCTTCCTCTCTGCACAGCGAGGTGCTCCCTGCCTTTGCCCAAGCCCGGAGCAAGAGTCTCCATGCTGCCATTGTTGGGGCTGGTTGAATCACCAGCAACACATTATAGTGTGCTTGCCAGGTTCAGAGCCAGGTCCAAGAAGCTTGCTGCTACTCTCTGTTTTTAGCAAAGGGGGAAACAACCAAGATTACAGGCCCCTCAGGTTAAAGAATCGCTGAACCAGTTAACCATGTGAGTTGAGTGGTTACCTCAGCCCAGTAATGCAATCGTGCACCAAACACCCACAATATTTGGTGTGGATCTGTGTCTTTTGTGTGACACCAGGGACAGGATGCCTTTGTCCCAGGGAAATACCGGTTGATCTTTACTGAGGTGAGGAAAGCTGTGTGTAGAATGAAAAACTGTATATGTTTGAAGCTAGAGTTTCGTGGGATCATGGATAGGTAGTCCAGAACCATGTTCCTCTCCCCATCTATGAAAGGCTGTCCCAATTCCTCCTCCCATTTCTCATGAACAATTGTTACTGGAATTTGGCTACCATCTCAGTCGACTCCTGACAGCCAGTTGATGCAGCAGTGGCAATTCCCCATTAGATGTAGGTATTGGAAGAGGGCATGAGGTGGAGGTTCCACTTCTGTGATGTTTCAGTTGGTGCGCAGTGCGAGGGAGAGGGAATGGTGCATGAGAAACTCCCCCCACAGAATACTGTAGTGGGTGACAAAATTAGTGAAGGGCATTAAGGTACTGTTGTGGAAAAGGTTGCAAAGAGTTGTTACCCCCCAGGCTTGTCATTTCTTTAAGGCTGGTGTTGATAGCAGTCCCCTGGTGCAAGAGTAGCCCAAAAAGAGGATGGGCAGGGTCAAGTTGTTGTCAAATCAAATCAAATCATTAACATTTATAAAGCGTGCTACTCACCCGTGCGGGTCTCAAGGCGCTAGGGGAAAAAGTGGGGTTATTGCTGCTCGAACAGCCAGGTCTTTAGGAGTCTCCGGAAAGCGGAGTGGTCCTGGGTGGTCCTGAGGCTGGTGGGGAGGGAGTTCCAGGTCTTGGCCGCCAGGAAGGAGAAAGATCTCCCACCCGCCGTGGAGCGGCGGATGCGAGGGACAGCAGCGAGTGCGAGGCCAGAGGAGCGGAGGAGGCGGGTGGGGACGTAGAAGCTGAGGCGTCTGTTGAGGTATTCTGGTCCCTTGTCGTGAAGGGCTTTGTGTGCGTGGGTGAGAAGTCGGAAGGTGATCCTTTTGCTGACTGGGAGCCAATGCAGGTGTCTCAGGTGTGCGGAGATGTGGCTGCTGCGGGGTACGTCGAGGATGAGGCGGGCCGAGGCGTTTTGAATGCGTTGCAGGCGATTTTGGAGTTTGGCTGTGGTCCCGGCGTAGAGGGTGTTGCCGTAGTCCAGGCGGCTCGTGATGAGGGCGTGGGTCACGGTTTTTCTGGTGTCGGCGGGGGTCCAGCGGGAAGATCTTGCGGAGCATGCAGAGGGTGAGGAAGCAGGCGGAGGACACGGCGTTGACTTGCTTGGTCATGGTGAGAAGAGGGTCCAAGATGAAGCTGAGGTTGCGGGCGTGGTCTGTGGGGGTCGGTGCGGTGCCGAGGGCCGTGGGCCACCAGAAGTCGTCCCAGGCGGACGGGGTGTTGCCGAGGATGAGGACTTCCATTTTTTCAGAGTTCAGCTTTAGGCGGCTGAGCCTCATCCAATCTGCGACGTCCTTCATACCCTCTTGTAGGTTGGTTTTGGCGCTGGCGGGGTCCTTGGTGAGGGAGAGTATAAGTTGGGTGTCGTCGGCGTAGGAGGTGATGATGATGTCGTGCTTGCGTACGATGTTGGCGAGGGGGCTCATGTAGACATTGAAGAGTGTCGGGCTGAGCGATGAGCCTTGAGGTACGCCACAGATGATCTCGGTGGGTTCTGAGCGAAACGGAGGGAGGTAAACTCTTTGGGAACGGTTTGCAAGGAAGGAGGAGATTCAGTCCAGGGCCTGGCCTTGGATCCCGGTGGAGCGGAGGCGGGTGATTAGGGTGCGGTGACAGACGGTGTCAAAGGCAGCCGAGAGGTCGAGAAGAATGAGGGCGACTGTTTCACCGTTGTCCATCAGGGTTCTGATGTCGTCTGTGACTGAGATGAGGGCGGTTTCAGTGCTGTGGTTGGTTCGGAATCCGGTTTGTGAGGGATCGAGCAGGTTGTTGTCTTCCAGGAAGGTGGTCAGCTGTTTGTTGACGGTCTTCTATATTACTTTGGCTGGGAAAGGCAGAAGAGAGATGGGGCGGAAGTTTTTCAGGTCGCTCGGGTCAGCCGTAGGTTTCTTTAGTAGAGCGTTGACTTCGGCGTGTTTCCAGCATTCGGGGAAGGTAGCAAAAGAAAAAGAAGAGTTGATGACGGTCTGGAGGTGCGGGGCGATGATGTCGTCGGCTTTGTTAAAGATGAAGTGCGGGCAGGGGTCCGAAGGGGCGCCGGAGTGGATAGAGTTCATGATGGATTTGGTTTCTTCCGTGTTGATGTGGGTCCAGTTGTTCAGGGTGATGGCCGGGGATGCGGGTTCGGTGGTGTTTGGTTGGGTCTGGTGTCCGAAGCTGTCGTGGAGGTCGCTGATCTTGCGATGGAAGAAAGTGGCGAGGGATTCGCACAAATCCTGTGAGGGCGTGACGGCGTTGGCGTTGGCGCTGGGGTTGGAGAACTCCTTGACGATGCTGAAGAGTTCTCTGCTGTTGTGGCTGTTTTTGTCCAGTCTGTCGGTGAAAAAGTTCCTTTTGGCAGCGCGGATCAGGTGGTGGTGTTCGCGGGTAGCGTTCTTGAGGGCGGTCATGTTGTCAGTGGTGTGGTCCTTGCGCCAGGCTTTCTCAAGGGCGCAACAAGTTTTCTTAGATTCTTTGAGGGTGTCAGAGAACCAGAGAGGTTTTTTGGTGTTGGTCTGTCGATGCGTGCGTTTGAGGGGAGCAAGGTTGTCTGCGCAGTTGGAGATCCAGTTTGTGAGGTTGAGGGCTGCGTCATTGGGGTCGGTGGTGAGGGTGGGTTGGTTGGCGGCGAGTGCGGAGAGGAGTTGCTCTTCAGGGATCTTGTTCCACTGTCGACGAGGGATGGGTTGAGTGCGGAGGTGGTGGGTCTCGCGTCGGAATGTGAAGTGGACGCAGCTGTGGTCGGTCCAGTGTAGGGCGGAGGTGTGGCTAAAGAAGACGTGTTTGCTGGCGGAGAAGATAGGGTCGAGCATGTGTCCGGCGATGTGGGTGGCGGTGTTCACCAGTTGTTGAGGCCAAGGTTGGCTAGGTTGTCGAGCAGGGTGGTGGTGTTGGGGGTCGTTGTTTTGTTCCAGATGGAAGTTGAGGTCGCCTAGGAGGATGTAGTCCGGTGAGGCGAGGGCGTGCGGGGAGATGAAGTCGGCGATGGCATCGCTTAAAGGGGCGCGTGGTCCGGGAGGACAGTAGACGAGGGATCCTCTGAGGGTGGTCCTCGGGTCGGTGCAAATCTGAAAATGCAGGTGTTCAGCGGCGAGAGGGGTGTCTTCGGTGGAGGTGGTGACGCTGATGGAGTCTTTGAAGACGATGGCGATACCTCCTCCTGCTTGGTTGGTGCGGTCTTTCCTGGAGATCTTGTAGCCTTCGGGGATGGCGTTGGCGATGTCTGGAGCAGAGGAGGCGTTCATCCATGTCTCCGTGTCAAGTTAGTTATGTGTTTATTTCTGTGATAGCACAAAATGTGATGTGAAGGAGGTGAGAAACGGTGGGTGCCTTAGTTTAGGCAGGGTGGAGCAATTACAGTAATCATGCCAATCACAAAGGGAGGAGGGTCGAGGCCTGCAATCCAGATGTCATTCAGCTTGCCAGTGACTCATCCACTGCAGCTGGGATGCTATGTAGTAGTGCTTATATTTGAGAGTGCTGAGGTCTCCCCATGCAGCGTCAGGTGCAGTTTCACTAGGGCTACTCTGCGATGGTCCCTGCACTAGATGAGGTCACCAAGCAGTATGTTCGACATTCTAAAAAAAGTAATCCGGTAGTACAAGGAGGAGAGGGGCAAAATAGTAGAACTGGAGAGGGCCGATAACCATTTTGGAGAGCACTATCCTATTAACTACAGACAGTGGCAGGGGCTGGCAAAAAGAGATCTAACTGTGCAGGTCTATCACTACGCTGTCAAGATTGCCATCCAGAAGGGCATCCTTGTTGTGGTAGATCTGGATCCCCATGTACCAAAACGTTTGTAGGTATCAGGGTAGTGGCCTGCCACCAACATTTAAGACTGGGTTGTTAGCCTCTGGGTGTAGAGAAAGAGGCAAGATTTTTGCAAATTGACACAAAGTCCAGAGACCTCGGCAAAGTCTGCAAGGGCAGTGGCATTGTTGGTGAGGTCTGCCATTGCAACTCAAATGTAGAGAATTCCATGCGCATAAAGGAACACTGCATGGATTCTGTTCCACAGCCATATCCAATTTCAGTCCCTCACCCACACATGCAAACTGCAACCAGTTCCATAGCAATTACAAATAAAAGCGGGGACAATGGATAACCATGCTAATTATCCTTATAGAATTGCACAGCAGCTGAGATGAGTCTCCACATCCTAACTCAGGCCACTGGTGCGCATAGATGAGCCACATCATTTGCAGCGTGCAGTCTCTCAATCTGTATTGCACAATTAAATGGTAGATCCAATTCAGAGAGTCAAAGGCTTTTTCAAGGATGAGGAAGCTGCAGCGCTGGACTAGCCTCCAGATTTGCAAAAAAACTGCTAAGGTTCAGGGATGTGGTTCTACCTATTACAAACCTGTTTTGATCAATGTGCACTAGCTTTGGGATTATAGGCAGTAGGCATTTGGACATCATATTGCTAAGAATTTAGGTTTCTGAATTGAGCATTGTTAGGTTTGGGAATAGGTATCATTGTGTCTTCCTGAAGTGATAGTGGTAGATGAACTCTTATCTGAGCTGCGTTGTATACCTGCTCCAATGAGGGGCCGTGGGCAGAGATCTGAGAAGCACCGGTAGAATTCAGTTAGGAGCCATATAAGCCTGGGGTCTTATTAGTGGCGAATTGTGTTCCTTGATCTCCTCCACAGAGATGGGTAGGGCAAGATCCCTTCATTGGTCTGCTGTTAACCTGGGCAGAGGAAGGTCTCTGAGGAAGTCTGCGACTGCCTCGTTCGAGGCTCTCATGTTAGGACCTTGAAGTTGAATATACTGCGTGGAGAAGGCCGCTTGTGTGCCAGCTTGAGCGTGAATGTATGTGTCACAAACTAAGTGGAGAAAAGTTTGCCGATGGGGAGCAGTCTTGTCTCACCAGCCGGGCAAGAAAAGGCACCATGTTTGTCAGCATCGGAATGAGTTATCGCAGCATGTTCAGCATAATTGACACCGCGGAGAACAGTGACATCCACTCTGAACAATCATTAACCAATTTCCAGCCAACCTACCTAGCCCTGTTCCCTTAAAATATGTAGATTTGTGTAAATTATAAAATGCTAAAACGGGGTGATCTTACCTCACATTGCAAATAAAGAATTCTTCTCTGGAGAATGCAAGTGGAAAGAAAGCAATGCATGCAAAAACTATTCCTCCCGCTCGACAACTGAAGAGGGTCCCATTTCTGTTTTCTGTGTACTCATATAGTTTGCTTTGTTAACAATAGTCATATTCCTTATAGTTTTTTAATGAATATGTTGTAAGTTAGTTCATTAACTAATTGTTTCGTTTTCTGTGTTTAATCTCATTCCATGCACGCTCCCTGAGTTCCAGATTCTGGTCGTTGGAATTCAGTGAGGGCAGTTGCTGGTGGAAAGAGATTGGACTAGATATATAATCCAAGCCGTCGACTGTGTTTCAACTAATAATAGTCTTAAATACTGAATCCGACATTACAAAAGTGGCGACGAGAGTGGAGAAAGCAGTTGAGACACTGTATTGGAATCCACGGAGAAACATTAAAGAATTATTTTTGGACACAGTTTTTTACTTACAACTTCAAACGTTCAAATTGGATACTGGGAAATCACTACAACTATTGTGGTGTTTATGCTGAGACATTCCTTCTGGAAGTGATTACTATGTTTTATACGGAAATGGACCTTCTGGCAATGTGGAACATTTTTACTCACCGCTGACTGGACAACCATTAGAAGCAGTGACAGCACTTTACAAATTAAAGGAGTGCAATGGAATGCAACATGGAATGCTGAGGAGGCGTGCGATGAAGAATGCTGTTTCCATAATATTCTCTCCACACCATTGTTCTTTTTTGAGCGTAGCTTATTGAGTCTATGGAGAGTGTTATCAGGTAATAACGTCAGTACGCGCCTCACTTGCTTTATGTTCTTGCATCATCACATGTGGGGCCATTTGAATTCTTCACTGGTGAGTGCTCACATGTAATAGCGTCAGTTCGCTACCCGTAAGCTTAACGTTCTTGCACCACCTTGCGTGCGGCCATATTGTATTTCTTCAGTTACAGGAAGTGGGCATTACCTAGTGATTTAAGGTTTGTGTATCATCCCTACCAGTCGTTACATTCTTTGCGACAACTTCTACGCACAGGTACTCATTTGTTTTTTTGTCGTCACCAAAACAAGTAATTACAAATTTAATTATTTTACTCCTATTCCTATTTTTCACCAGCAAATTACCTAAAACTGCTTAAGTACAGAAAGAGATCTCATCAATCCACATTATTGCTATAGGCTCTGGGGCTTTCCCTCACAAGATAAGAATGTTATTTTAATTCACAATTAACAGCGAACTAGTCCCACTGGGTGAAGAAGGGACACTGTTTTTGTGAAATGTATTAATCGTCAGTATGGCGACACTAAGTTTTGCACTCCAACCTCCACCAGCATTCTGGCCAGCTGGTGAAAAACCATGTATAAAATGGGTGGAGTGGAAGGCGTAGTTTCTGAACTTCTTGGGTACAATTGATGAACAAGGAAGGATGAAACCTGAAAGATAAAAGAACAATTTCTCACATTCAGTTGGACCTGAAGTGTTAAAGGTGTATGAGGAGATGATTAAAACAACAGGGGGAGTGGAGTCAAATGTGTTTATATATGTTTTAAGAGACTTTGATAACTGTTTTCCCCCTAAAATGTTTATTGGTATTTAACCGTACAAGATTTTCCAGAGAAAACAAGAAATAGAGGAAACAGTGGATGAGTATGTGGCAGCACTTAAAAAGTTGGAGGAGGAATGCAGATCTGTTCATTTGTAAGAACAGTTAATTAGGGATCAAGTTGTTATGCATACCCAAGATTCTGCAATTCAAAAATTAATATGGACAAATGGAGATGCGGACCCCAGAGATGATTTAGCCATGATTAGGAAGGCTGAGCTATCTAGTCTTGGTGTAGAAGCTTTAAAGGTAGAAACAAAGGAATTTAATGAAAAAGTTTTAAGCAAGGTTAAAAACAAAATTTTGAATAAGTAAAAAAAGAGAGTTTTAAGGTGTAAGAGCCTACTAAGTGAGAAGGATTAAAATGTTATAGGTTTGAGAGTAGTTCCCATTTAGCTTCAAGTATATTCTGCCCCACGTTAAAAAAGAAGTGTGCAAGTAGCAGGTTAATGGGTTATTTTGCCAGACTGAATAAAAAAAGGAAGAATCATAAAGTGAAATGTGTTAATGAGGGTAGTGGAAGCTTTAGTGAGGAAGAAGAGAATATAAAAAATGTCATACATAGTGATGTTAATATACTGGCACACCTGAATGCATCTAAAAATGTATTTGTTTTGAATATTAATGAAAATATGTCAGGGAACATGAAAAAAAATTAGGCCCTCATTATGACATTGGTGGTAAATCACACTTACCGCCACACTGACGGCCACCAACTTACCGCTATGCTGGCGAATATCCTTTCACCATATTATGACACACACACACCAATCTGACAAAAATACAGCCACATACACAAATCAGCAAGACCAAAGGTCAGTGATAAACTGGTGGTCCCAAAACCCACACCATTACGCCAACAGAACAATGGCAATCACATTATGCCCCACTTATCACCACGGCGGACATTCAACGGCGGTAAACCATTGGCGATACACACCGCCACGCTCAGAATGGACACCTGCATACAAAACAACACTACATTGGCCAATACCAAAAACACACACCTGACACCCATACACACACCACACTCACACACCCACACCACTATAAAACCCACACCCACATTACCCACAATCCCTTATGTACAACAATTGCCACCAGGAGACTGGGAAGGAGAGCACAGAGTCAACAAGACGCACACACCACATACACCCATACAAACCTCACGCAGTCCACATCACACACCCCACCACATTACTCAACACACCCTCCCCAACACACATCACACAGCACCCATGGCACCACAAAGGCATCCCTGTTTCACTGAGGAGTTAAGGGTCATGTTGGAGGAAATTGTCAAGGTAGAGCCACAGTTCTTTGGAGCACAGGTACAGCTATAGCAAGATATCTATAGCAAGGAAGATGGAGCTATGGCGGAGAATTGTGGACAGGGTCAATGTCGTGGGACAGCACCCAAGAACAAGGGACAACATAAGGAAGAGGTGGAACGACCTACAGGGGAAGGTATGTTTCATAGCAGCAAGACACCGGCTCACCATACAGAGGACTGGCGGTAGACCCCCACCTCCTCCCCCACAACTCACAGCATAGGAGGAGCAGGTACTGGCAATACTGCATCCTGAAGGACTCGCCAGAGTTGGCGGAGGACTGGACACTGGTAAGTCATCTTTTAACAATTATCACACCCATACCTGAATGCCATCACACACCCTCACCCTCACTCCTATCACTCCACCACATCCCACACACTCCACCAACACATCTCACTAATCCCAATGCCAGGCCCTGCATGCTGTACCAATGCATGGACACCTCTCCCAGCCCTGCATGGACACTCATCACTATAGCATGCACAGCATAGGGAAACTAGCAATCCCACAATACACCAACATACAGAAGCAAAAGCTGGCAGGGTAACACCAACCATAGAGGGGAAGCTACAGAAGTACAAATGTCATACACTTGAAGCATAATACATCATTTACATCTCCACAGGTATCCCAGCCAATGTCACTGGAGAGGAGGTGCCACCACTATCCAGTCCCCCAACAGAAGAGGCTCCCAGTGATGACAGTAACTCTAGACTTCTGGATCTGGACAACCTACCTGGCCCTTCAGGGACCACTGGACAGCTGGTCACCCAAGCCCAATCACAGACCACCACAGAGCCTCCCCCATCAGGAACCAACACCGCAGCACCCACCCAGCGTACCCACGCCTCTGTCCCCATGACACGTCAATCAGCAGTGTACCGACCTGTACAGGGACCCCAGGCCACACCTCGCCCCCCAGATAATCAGGGACCTGCGGTCAGTGGCAGTAGGCACACAGTTCAGGGGACAGAGGCACAGACCAACAGGGACACTGGGAGGCCTGCTGTGTGCTAGGGGGAGGACAGGACTGGGGAACCGACTCTCGAGGGGGCACTCTCCGAGATCCTGGGAGCCTACCAATGTTCCCAGGACATGTTGGGCCAGTTCCTAGACAATGTGCAGGAGAACAGGCGGCTGCAGGAGGGACAGTATCAGGGGATCAGGGAGGACTTGCAGACCATCGCAGGGGTGCTGGCAGACATGGTCAACCTCATGAGGGAGGCAACAGCACACTAGCGGGCCCCTACCATTAGCCAGTCATCTGAATAGCCATCCACTTCCGCTGCGGCTAGTGGCCAGGAGGCCTCGCCACAGGACCCACAGTCCACCAGCACCTCTCCCCCTGCAGAACGTGAACCACCCGCAAACATTCCCTACGAACCAGACAGAAGCCAGATACACTTGCCAAGACCGCCACCAGAAAAAGGGGACTCTCCTGATTGTCCCCCTTCAGTCCCACTCTGTCACCTTGTCCACCTTGAACTGCCACTGCTCCCCTTCCCATTTCCCCATGTACACTGCACCTGTGCTACAAACAGACTGGAACAATACCCTGGACTTTCCTCCTTCATCACCCCATTTCATTGCTCTTTCCCCTCTATATTTTAGTACAACAATATACACCCTTGGATAAAACTCAACTACTAGTATTTCATGTATTGCAAATCTGTATTGATTGAAACAGCTACAACCATGCAAATGAACAGTACATAGTATGAGCAAAGAATTAATGACCTGTTGCTGGCTGTTGTGATCACAACAGGACAATGTTGTCATATCAGTAACATCTGTAAAATGAATATCCATAGGTAACAGTAAGTAGGGGAAAGAAGTGGGTAATTCCAACATGCCTATGCCACACAGCATACATCAAGAGTTATAGAAACGTGAAGTTGCACTGTCTCCCCTGTGTGTCATTGGAAGTACTGACGTATCACCAATGTTCTGTTGTCCACATCCTCATCCTCTGCCTCCTCATCCTCACTGTCCTCAAGGTCCACTGCTGCCACAGGCGCATCTCTAGTCTCCACCTCCTGCAGAAAAGGTACATGGTGTCTGAGGGCCAGGTTGTGCCACGTGCAGCATGCCACTACTATCTGGCAGACCTTCTTGGGTGAGTAGCACATGGATACACCTGTCAGATGGAGGCACCTGAACCTGGCCTTCAGGAGGCTGAAGGTTCTCTCAATTATCCTTCTGGTTCACCCATGTGCATCATTATAACATTCTTCTGCCCTTGTCCTGGCATTCCTCACAGGGATCAGCAGCCATGATAGGTTTGGGTAACCAGAGTCACCTGAAAATACTGATGGACAACATTTAGCCACACACTATCCTATATGGCCAACAACATAGGCATACACCAACATATACTGGGTGGGGACCAAGGCTCACCTATTAGCCACACCCTGTGCCTCTGTAGTTGGGACATCACATTTGGGATGCTGCTATTTCTTAGGACAAAGGCATCATGCACTGACCCAGGATACTCAGCATTGATGTGGGGAGATGTACTGGTCCGCCAGGCACACCATCTGCACATTCATGGAGTGGAAACTCTTACGATTCCTGAACACCTGTTCATTTTGCCGGGGGGGAGACAAAAGCAATATGTGTTCCGTCAATCGTCTCAATTATATTGGGCATATGTCCTATTGCCTTCACAGTGGACAAATCCTCCACATGGGGGAAAGCAATGAAGCTGCACATGTGTTTTATCAGGGCAGACAAGACTATTGCCAGCATGATTGAGAACATTGGCTGTGACATTCCTGCTGCCAAGCACACTGTCACTTGGAAAGAACCAGTTGCCAGGAAATGAAGTTGCACAAGAGGGGGGATCCCAGTGGGATGACGGATAACTGAGAGCAGGTCAGGTTCCAACTGGGCACACAGCTCTGTGATTGTGGCCCTGTCCAGTCTACAAGTGAGTATAATGTGCCTGTCCTCCAATGTAGCCAAGTCCACCAGGGGTCTGTATATGGGGGTATGTCTCCATCTCGTACTCATCCGCAGCGGTAGGTATCTAAGGGACACAAGAGTGAGTAGGCTGCCACATTTTGAACAGCTATACAACAGCAGTCCACATCATGCAATCATGTTTTGGGACAGTGTAATTTAGAAGTAGGTGCCTATATATCCTGTGATGCAGGAATAATCAATAGGCCTGTTCACCCCCCCCGGCAATGGTGACTGCCTGTCCTATGTGGAGGGAGAGGTGGAAGTGAGGTAATGCCACCGACGTTGTGCACTGTGGCGGGCGTGAACCGCCATGCAATACCTCATTGGTTTATACTGGGCCCTGTGGGGTACAGTGGCCAATGGGGACCTACGCCGGGGGTGACGGTATGCACCGCCACAGACATGACCACCATTTTATTTCACATTCCTCTCTTGTTTCCTGACCTTCCACAGGAGAGGACCTACACTGCATGTGCTGCTGTGACCTGTGTCTGGAACCTACCATGGACCGTGTGACTGGGGAAAGGGCCCCAACCTTCACTTCGGGGGAGTTGCAGCAACTGGCGGATGGGGTCCTACCCCAGTATGGACTGCTATATGGGCCTCCAAACCAACATGTGAGTACACAGTGGGCACAATGCATGTGGCATGAATACATGGAGTTGTGTGAAGGCATCGTGTAAGGAGGGTAGGTGGATGTTCTCTTGGTGGTGTACATGCTGTGCGCTGAGCTTTGTGTGTGCCAATGATAATGCAAACGGGTAGGGTGGGCCATTTGTGTGACAGGCTGGACTGTTTGTCTGATGGTGTTCTCCTGTCTGTATTGCCTCTGCAGGTCAGTGCCCATCAAAAGAAGGGAATATGGTGTGCCATCACCAAGAATGTGCGGACCCTGGGGGTCTATGGCAGGTGGAGCACCCACTGTTGGAAACGGTGGGAGGACCTAAGACGCTGGGCACGGAAGACCACGGAGGCCCAGCTGGGGATGGCCTCCCAACAAGGAAGGGGTGCCCGTCAGACCCCGACCCCCCTGATGGCTTTCATACTGGTAGTGGCCTACCCTGAGCTGGATGGGCGGATGAAGGCATCACAGCAGACACAAGGGTGTGAGTAAAGTGGCTATCATTACAACTTATGGCTGTTGGGTGGTATCCGGGTGATGGTTGTGTGTCAGTGGTTGCTCCTAGGCCAGGCTTGACATAGCAGCGTAGGTCCTCTGGAGGCTAAGGGTTTGAATGGAAAATACTGCTTACCTAGCATGCTAGTATGCACTTCTAGGCAGGACTGCATGGGTCCCAGGTGTACTGCAATTGGCTGTGTGTGCCGCTCCTCATGCCTTGGTGACAAGCCATTTCACTGGTAGTGCAATGCATAGTGCGTAGGCCTGTTCCATGTGTGTGAGGGTGCAGTATACGCCAGCGGTGGTGTTGGTGCAGTCACTGACCCTGTGAATCCTTTGACTTTCTCCCCCCTTTCTTGTTTTTTCATCCTATCCTTATGTGCATTAGCATCATCTGGCGGAGGAGCAGAGGTACCGGTGACAGAGGGAGCTTCATCTCACAGGACCATGGAGGCAGGGTCCATCAATGCTGAAGGAACCAGTGGGACAGAAGGCGAGTGGAGCAGCATGGCGGAGACTGGAAGGGGCAACACAGACTCTGATACCTCCTCCGATGAGAGCTCAGTGGTGGTGGCGGACATCTCTGTGACCACCCCAGCTGCAAGTACAGCTGCCACCCACCGTACCAGCACCACCCTCCCAGTAGCCCTTCAGCGAGTTGGTCATGCCCGCTCACCCAGGAGGGTGGGCATCTCCTTCGCCCCCAGCACCTCAGGCCCTGCCCCAATGAGCCCTGCTGCCCTGAGTGAGGAGGCTATTGACCTCCTGAGATCCATCTCTGTAGGGCAATCAACCATTGTGAATGCCTTCCAGGGGCTGGCAACCCAGATGCAGCAATGCAATGCATTTCTGGAGGGCATTCACAGTGGATTGGCGGCCCAACAGAGGTCGATTCAGGCTCTGGCCTCCTTTCTGATGGCAGCCATTGTCCCTGTTTCAACCGTCCCCCCTTCAACTTCCACTTCCCAGTCCCATTCTCCTCAATCCCAACCCATCCCAAGCACACAGGCAGACGAGCATGCACACAAGACAACACACAAGAGTGGCACAGGCAAACACAAGCACCACACTTCATCCCACAGGCACTCACACAAACACCATTCAGTTGCAGACACGACAACATCCTCTGCCTCCACTGTCCCCCCTCCTCCTCCTTCACCTCCCACCCAGTTATGTCCACACTCACACCTGCATGCACTACATCAATATCCACTACCAGCATCATCACCATACCAAGCAGAACACACACTTCGCTGGCTGACACCTCCACAACATTCATGCACGCGTCCCCTGTGTCCTCTCCCACCATGTCTGTCCACCCCCCTCCTAAAGGACACAAACACAAGCACTCAGACACCCAACAGCCATTCACATCACAATAGCATACAGCCCATGCACCCGAATCCAGCAGACATACACCTCCGGCAACCACTCCCTCATCCTCCACTCCCAAAGCTCCTCCCTCCTCTTGCCCCAATGTCCCTAAAAAGCTTTTCCTTTCCCAGATTGACCTCTTCCCTAGCCCTCCCCCCCTGCACGCATAGGCAGAGTAGCAAGGACACAGCCCAGCACCAAAGCCAAACAGTCCACAGGGACAGTGGTAGCACCACCTACTCGTGGTGGTAGGGATACCAGACCAACCACACTGAAGGGGAAGGAGGCAGCACAACCTGGGATGAAAGGGGACAATCTGGCACCAGCAGTGAGGAAGGGGAAGGATCCTGCACCAGCTGTGAAGAAGGGGAAGGAGCCTGCTCGAGCTGTGAGGAAGGAGAAGGAACCTGCACCACCAGGCAGAGAGGGGAAGAGCCCATGCACCCCTGCCAGGAAGGGTAGGGGATCCCCAACCCATGGCCAGGAGGACAAGAGGCACTCTACGCCAGCGGAAGCTGTCAGGCAAACACCACCACCACTAGCAGCTGTCATGGGGCCCACCTCCAGCCATGGATATGCTGCCATGACAGAGTGCAGGGGCTGGCCAGGAGCCTCCCCAACCACCACCAGCATGCAGCCATCACCACTGGCAGACACCATGTAGTCCACCTTCCACAGGCTACTGTGCGGGCTGCCCCTTCCAGAACAAGTTGGTATTCACCCACTTGAGAGACTGTGGCCTTGCACTCCCATGTACAAAGCAAAGGGCCTGTTGTCCCCTCCAGAACCAGTGGGCAAGACACCCACCTGAGAGACTGTGGCCTTGCACTCCCCTGGACAAAGCAATGTGCATGTTGCCCCCTCCAGATCCAGTGGGCAAGACACCCACTTGAAAGACTGTGGCCTTGCACGCTTCAGGACAAAGAGCAATGTGCATGTTGCCCCCTACAGAACCAGTGGGCAAGACACCCACTTGAAAGACTGTGGCCTTGCACGCTTCAGGACAAAGAGCAATGGGCATGTTGCCCCCTCCAGAACCAGTGGGCAAGACACCCACTTGAGAGACTGTGGCCTTGTACTCCCCTTGACAAAGAGCAATGGGCATGTTGCCCCCTCTGCAACCAGTGGGCAAGACACCCACTTGAGAGACTGTGGCCTTGTACTTCCCTTGACAAAGAGCAATGGGCATGTTGCCCCCTCCAGAACCAGTGGGCCAGACACCCACTTGAGAGACTGTGGCCTTGCACTCCCCAGGACAAAGAGCAATGGGCATGCTGCCCCCTCAAGAACCAGTGGGCAAGACACCGACTTGAGAGACTGTGGCCTTGCACTCCCCAGGACAAAGCAATGAGCATGTTGTCCCCTCCAGAACCAGTGGGCAAGAGACCCTCTTGAGAGACTGTGGCATTGCACTCTCCAGGACAAAGAGCAATGGGCATGTTGCCCCCTCCAGTACCAGTGGGCAAGACACCCACTTGAGAGACTGTGGCCTTGCACTCCCCAGGACTAAGCAATGGGCATGTTGCCCCCTCCAGAACTAGTAGGCTTGTTCCCGCATCCTGCTGAGGTCTCCCCCTCCCCTGAGGTGCCTGTCTATTTGCAAACTGATGACTCTGCAGTGTTCTATCCGGATGTGCTCAGGATTTGAGTTGGGCCTCTGACTCTGCCCTGTGGCCATATGGGCCCTTTGAAATTTGGACTGGGCAGTGTCCCTTTTTTATACAAGTGTACATATCTGTTTCATGGCCAAATCGGATTATTAATTTTGATGTTGAACTGATTACAATTCCTGTTGTCCTTTCATTATTCTGCCGATTTTCTGGATCAAATTGTTTTTCTTGTGCAGCTGGTTGTGTGTATGTTGTGTGTGTGTCGGGTGTGTGTGGTGCGTGTGTGTGTCACTCTCGTTTTCCTCTCACCCTCCCTTGTGTGCTAGGCGGCTGTACTTACCATCGTCATCTTCATCGGTGTTGGTGTTCCAGTTGGAGCATAACGTAGAAGATCATCGAGAAAACTTGCAATTCGGGTTCCATGGCGGTGTGGTTCTTCCCTGTGCCTCCAATGGGGAGTCCTTTTACGTCTGTGCTCTGTTTCCGCCAGGCTTTTGTTGGGGTTGGTTCTGCCCCAGAAAAGGTGGCGGTTTGCAGGGTCTTAATATTGTGGGCGATACTTTTACTTCCGCTTGGCTGTAGGCGGCTACCACCGTGTTGGCTGTTTTTTCCACCTTGGCGGTTGGTGTGGTACATTGGTTGTCTATTGGCGATATCACTGCCATGTTCATAATTTGGCGGTACTTAACCCCAGCCTGTTGGTGGTAATACCTCCACTTTGTCACCCACCGCCAGGGTCGTAATGAGGGCCTAAGTGTCTTAAGACCATTGGAGGGGTAAAGTACAAATGTATGCTGATTCAGGGTCCCCCTTCACAATTACAAATGAAGACTTGTGGATGTCAAATTTCAGAAAAGACTAGGAATGAACCTACTGGAACCAGATATTATTCCAGTAGGGTTTTCTGGTGAAAATATAGATTTGCTAGGATATAGAGTTTTATCATTTAAATTCAAAAATAGGAAAACTATAGGAACATTTTAAGTAGTGAAAAAAGGGCCATCAGTACTTGGATGGAGAGATCAGGGTAATTTATATATTACTCTAAATCCTAATAGTATTGAACCTGTAATGATTGTTGATGATGAGGAAGACATTGGGAATGAAATGTTAATAAAATTCCCAAAAGTATTCAGTGGAAAGATTGGCATGCTAGAAGGTTCTGAATATAAAATTGTTTTAAAAACGAATGTGTGTTCCAAAAGACAGAGAGAAAGAAACATTCCTATACTTATTAAGGAAGAAGGTGAAAAAGATTTGGAAAAATTAGTTAAAGCAGATATCATAGAGCCAATCGAATCTTGAGAGTGGCTCCTATGATTGTTGCAGGACAGTGCAATGGAAAAATCTGTTTATGTATTGACTTGCGACATTTGAGCAGCAATATCATGGTAGATAGGTTCCCCCACCCAAGAGTTCAGAAATGCTTGCACTGATAAAAGATGCTAAATGGTTCTCTATTGTCAGATCAGATTGAGTGAAAAAAGCAAGCAGTATACCACATTTATTATACACATTGGTTGTTTTCATAAGAGGATGCCGTTGAGTTTAGCTTTGGCTGCTGCCATTTTTTAAAGCATTATGCATCAGTTGTTTGGGAAACATGCAACAGTGAGGTGCTTTCAAGATTATATTTTACTATTTGCAGAAACAGATCAGAGCATGATAAAGTGTTGGAGGAAGTATTGAGTATACCCACAGAGAAGGGGTTGACCGTGAAACATTCCAAGTGAAAATTTGGAGTACAATCTGTAACCTATCTGGGGCATGTTTTGTATGGTGAAGGGGTATCTACTATCCTAAGTTAGTTGAGGCTATACAGAATGCTTCACATCCCTCAAATAAGGATGAAGTCAGGTAATTTTAAGGGATGGTAGAAATTTGCGTGAAATTGTGAAAGGATTTTCTAGCAGAGTGAACAATATTAGGCAACTATTTAAAAAAGACGAAATTCCTTTGGTCAGATTAATGCAAAATAGAATTTAAAGATATAGAAGAGGCTATTGTAAATGCACCAGTTTTAAGTTGTTATGATACTGAGCTAACCAATATGGTCACAGTGGATGCAAGCAGAAAAGTTTTGGTGGTGCTTTATCACAAGTGGATCAGTAAGTTAGAGAATCTTCTATAATTGCATTTGCTTTCCACACCTTATTACCTATTGAAGAAAAGTTATCAGTTATAGAGAAAGAAACCCTTGTGTTGGACTTTTTAGTTTATGCATGGTCATCCCCAATCTTTTTGCCTCCTGCCTCCTATTTTTTCTGACCTGAGGGTAGAGAGGGGTTTGCGGACCCCAGTGGAGAACCTGGAGGGTCAGGGATCAGCTCTGAGAGCAGAGCCCCCCCACGAATGACCTTGGTGAGACCATTTCTGGGTTGGGGGAATCCAGACTCTGTCAGATGGTCAGCGGTCATGAGACCTGCGCCAGCCAGACTCTTGTGTGGCCCTTGGGGACGGTGTGTACCTTGAGGGGGGTAAGTGTGCCCCCCTGGAAGACCTGGTGTGCCAGGCAATGGTTCAACCGCAGGGTGGTGACTATGGGTTGAATGATCAGGTTCAGGGGGTAAACTCTGACCTGGTGGGGGGTAGGTATGCCCCCCAAGAAGTCCTGGGTTGCCAGGCGGTGGTCCAGTCTGTGGGTACAGACCCTGGATTGGAAGGCCAGGTTCAGGGTGAGCCCCCTGACCTGGAGGAAGGGGCTACTGCTAACCATGTTGTCTTCTGGGGGGACCTCTCCTAGTTGGGGGGTGCAGGACCCCAAAAGGGATGGCAGGGAAGCCTCACCCCTGGCCCAACCTGAAGGTACAGACCCCAGGTTGGAAGACCAGTTGCAGGTTTACATCCCTGTACTGGTGGATGAATTGTGCAGGACTGCTTCTACAAGCACCCTGACAATTTTGGACTCTGGGGGTGCCGCTACTGCTGGGAGGGTACAGAGCCCCAGAGGGGTGGATCAGGGTCAGGTTGTCATCCCTTACCCGGTGGAAGAGAGAGTGGTCAAAGGGTGCCAGGCACCTGGGGCTACCGCTCCCCACTCTCCGCAGTCACAGTGGTTGGGGAGGCCTGAGGTTGGGCTCTCATCCCTGACAGTTGTCCGGGGCCACTGTGGCTTGCTGTCCTGGTGGACAGAGTTGCCCCGGGGGGGGGCGACAAGAGTCATACCCCGGGGGTGGAGTGGGCAACACCACTGTGTTGGCCCTGGTGGTGCTATCTGCCCATTGGTATACATCTGTGAGCAAAGTAAAGTTAGGGGCTGCACGGATGGTACCTGCAGATGTGGAGAAGGGTTCCCCATGGGTTAGCGTAGTGGGCCCTGAGAGTATGGACAGAGGGATCCAACTGGAGTCAGGAAGGCATAGAACTGGAAAATGCCCCTGCTGTTGTGGGCCTGGGTCCTTGTTCTATCGCCCCAATCAGGGAAGTACATCAAGGTATTGATTGTTCTCCCCTGCCTTTGGGCAGGTAGGGGGTCGTGTTGGACTTTTTAGTTTATGCAGGGTCATCCTCAATCTTTTTGCCTCCTGCCTTCTATTTTTTCTGACCTGTTGCTGTTGATTTTTGAACTCTGAGCACTTTACCACTGCTAACCAGTGATAAAGTGCATATGCTCTCTGTGTAAATTGTATTGTTGATTGGTTTATCCATGATTGTCATATTTGTTTTACTAGTAAGTCCCTGGTAAAGTGCACTAGAGGTGCCAGGGACTGTAAATAAAATGCTACTAGTGGGCCTGCAGCACTGGTTGTGCCACCCACATAAGTAGCTCTGTAATCATGGCTCAGACCTGCCACTGCAATGTCTGTGTGTGCAGTTTTAACTGTAAATTCGACTTGGCAAGTGTGTCCACTTGCCAGGCCTAAACCTTCCCTTTTCTTACCTGTAAGGCACCCCTAAGGTAGGCCCTAGGTTGCCCAAGGGCAGGGTGCAGTGTATGGTTAAGGTAGGACATATAGTGATGTGTTTTATATGTCCTGACAGGGAAATATTGCTAAATTCATTTTTCACTGTTGCAAGGCCTGTCCCTCTCATAGGTTAACATGGGGGCTACCTTTAAATCTGATTAAAGTGTAGATTCCCTTTGGGAGCGGATGGACATGTGGAGTTTGGGGCCTCTGAGCTCACAATTTAAAAATACATCTTTTAGTAAAGTTTATTTTAAGATTGTGTGTTTGAAAATGGCACTTTTAGAAAGTGGACTTTTTCTTGCTTATACCATTTCTGTGACTCTGCCTGTTTGTGGATTCCCTGTCTGGGTCAGTTTGACAGTTGGGCTGGTTGCACCTCACACTAGACAGTGACACAAAGGGAGCTGGGGTGTAGCCTGCATATCCTGATGAGCCATCTGTGCTAGGAGGGAGGGGTGGAGTGGTCACTTACACCTGAAAGGGCTGTGCCTGTCCTCACACAATGCAGTCTCCAACCCCCTGGTGAGTGTCTGGGGCCTGGCCTGGGCAAGGCAGGATTTCACATTCAAAAGAGACTTTACTTTTGAAGTAGGCCTACTTCAAAGGAGAAATTGGGTATAAGAAGGGCACCCAAAACCACAGACTTTAGAAACACTTCTGGAACCAAGAGGAACCTCTGCCTGGAGAAGAGCTGAATAGCTGAGGAAGAAGAGCTGCCCTGCCTGTGACTGTGCTTTGTGGAGCTATCCTGCAGTTGCTGCTTCTGCCAGAGTAAGAGGACAAAAACTGGACTTTGTGTGCCTTCCATCTTGTGAAGAAATCTCCAAGGGCTTGATTTAGAGCTTGCCTCCTGTTGTTTGAAATCTCAGGGACAGCAAAGACTTCTCTCTGCCAGCACCTGGAGTCTCTGGAGAGACTCCTGCTTTGACAAGTGGTGCCCTATCCAGTCCCTGGGCCCTTGAAAGGAAAGCTGGTGTAAATCCAAGGAAATCGACTTCGGACGACTTCGGACCGACGCCGCTGTTGAATCCGGTGACGCTGCCTGCACCCAACGCCGTGACCTTCGCTGGAATGCGACGATCTTTGCAGGCCTGACGCCACTGCAGCCCCGCTGAAGTCCGCAACTCCGTGGAAGTCGCTGCACCACGTCGTGACCGATGCCGCTCAAAGTGCACGGATTCAACACTTCGCACCGACGCCGCGATCCCCGACTTCGCGCTTTGACTTGTTTACACTCTTCACCAAAGGTACTGTACTTGGGGGTCTACGCGACTCCGTGTCCGGCACCGCTGGTGTCGACTTGTTGGGAACGACTCCGTCACGACGCCGTGTTTACACCTCATCGAAGCATTTTGTGCTTCTAAGCGCTATTCCTTAAAAATTCATAACTTGTGTATGTTGGATTTTTGTCGTTTTGGTCTTGTTTTGTTTAGATAAATATTTCCTATTTTTCTAAACTGGTGTTGTGTCAATTTGTAGTGTTTTCATTAAGTTACTGTGTGTGTTGGTACAAATACTTTACACCTAGCACTCTGAAGTTAAGCCTACTGCTCTGCCAAGCTACCAAGGGGGTAAGCAGGGGTTAGCCGAGGGTGATTCTCTTTTACCCTGACTAGAGTGAGGGTCCTTGCTTGAACAGGGGGTAACCTGACTGTCAACCAAAGACCCCATTTCTAACACCTTGCATATATTTCGCCCTTGGAGCATTACTGTACCTTTATTTGGGAAAGGGAATGTATTCTTCATAGTGACCACCAACTTCTTGTTAAGCTGTTGACCACAAAGGGTCTTTACAGGGCATCAGCCAGAATAGCCAGAATGTTGATGCGTTTGTAAGATTTTAATTATGAAAGTATGTATGTTCCTAAAAAAAGAAATGTTTTAGCTGATTTTTTTGTCCCGCATGCCAACAGATATGTTCCAGTGAAAAGAAAATGAATGTGATGAGTTACAAATTGCACTAATTCATGATGAGGGTAATTTAAGTATGAATGAAAAAGTATTCCAAACTTGAATGGGGAAAAGTAATTTTCTCCCTTTAAGAAGTGCAGAATACTGTGCCATTTGATGCTGTGCTTCTCATAAACATTTGGAGCTCTTCAACTCTGTGAATGTGGGTTTTAGGCAGAAGTCAATGGGATCCTTTCATACTCCCCCTAATGGCCTTCGCCTCATGTAGTTTTCTTTACTTGCATCCCCTGTCCCTTCAAAGTACAGGGCCTGTGTTGTTGGCATTTTGCAAATGCCAACTCAGGAATTAAAGTCAACTCCCCTTCATAGTCCTTCTTCCCTCCCTTTATAGCCATTTGGTTGAATTCACCAAGGGAATCTGCCTCAATAATATGTTTGAGGCAGTATGTTCATGAATCCTACAGAATGTTCGTTTTTTTGAAGTGTGATGCATTATACATTAGTACATCTTTTAGAAATCAAATATATTCTTGGATGAAAAATATGTTGCTGTGCAACTACTGTAACTTCTTTGACTCCAAGAATAGTACATCACGCCTTTAGATATTGTGACATTGGCACATTCGTTATTAACTTCTATTTACAAAGCAATGTAGTAACATACTTCCTCCCAGATGTCTACCAAAATAATAAATACATATTTTCATTATTCTTTTTGTCAGCTCCACACAGCAGAACCTATTCTACTTAACATACTAAGGTGATTGTGGATCGCAGTCAGGAACTATTTATCACTATTGGGTGTGCCTCATACTTTTTGAAGCATAAAGCACTCTGGGAGGAAACCTCCTAGTGGTATGACTTGTGAATCTACTGTATGCCTTCCCGCTTCCACCATCTTCTGTACATTTGCGCAAACCCTGCAAGGCCATGATGTCTCTACACATCTGTAAAACTCGGTGAGTCTAAATATGTGATAGGAGAAAGTGGGGACAGGATATCCTAAAGTAGACTCCTGTGTTTTATTTCTGACTTGAAGCACTGGATAAGACGTCATACATTTTTCAGGATGCTACTATTTATATTTAATATTGCGTGCCTCATCGCCCAACTCTCTTTCTGTTTAGTTTTGCTTCCTGGTGCATTATATTCTTGTTGTTGGTCATTACCTTCAGTACTGTACATTTTTCAATAAGCATAGAGATCAATTATTAGACATTCTTCAGTATCAGTGTTACTGGATTGCCTTTTGTCTGGTAGCCCTGTACAGCAATAGTTCAATCAATCAATGAAACAAAGTTCTTAAGTGCACTACTTACCCGGTAGGTTGCAGAATCCAGACTGGGAAACGTTGAGTATGTTGTTGTCTTCTAGGAAGCGAGACAGTTGTATGTTTACTATCTTCTCTATAACCTTTGTGGGGAAGGGGAGTAGAGAGATGGGTCAGTAGTTTGTGAGGTCTTCAGGGTCTGCTTTGATTTTTTTTGGAAGACTGTTGACTTCGGCAAGGTTTCCAAATATCTGGGAAGGTTGCGGTCTCGAAGGAACTGTTGATGACGGCCCGGAGCTGAGGAGCAATGATTTGGCTGGCTTTGTTGAAGATGTGGTGGGGGCAAGGGTCTGTTGGGGAGCCTGAGTGGATGGAGCTCATGGTTTTGCTGATTTCTTCGTCATTGGTGGGGGTCCAGGTGTTCAGTAGGTTGGTGCGGC
Source organism: Pleurodeles waltl (assembly GCF_031143425.1). Classification (NCBI taxonomy): domain Eukaryota; kingdom Metazoa; phylum Chordata; class Amphibia; order Caudata; family Salamandridae; genus Pleurodeles; species Pleurodeles waltl. The sequence continues at coordinate 762,609,276 of NC_090439.1, read as the reverse complement.
AGGATGTTGTGGTGTTGGTTGTGTCGTTGGTGATGATGTGAAGCTGTTGTGTATGTCTGCGATCTTGTGGTGGAAGTAGTTGGAGAGGGAGTAGCAGAGGTCTTGGGAGTATGGAGGGTCGATGGTGCAGGATTTGGGTTTGGTGAGTTCTTTGATGATGGCAAAAAGTTATTTGCTGCAGTGTGTGTTGTTGTCTATGCGTTCTTTGTAGAAGGATCGTTTGGTGGTTCGGATGAGTTGGTGATGTTTGCGCATGGCTGATTCGAGGGCAGAGAAGTTGCTCATTGAGGGTTCTTGGCACCAGGCTTTCTCAATTTTTCGGCATTCTCGTTTGGAAGACTGAAGTTCTGTGGTGAACCAGGGGGCGGTCTTGAAGGTGTGGGTGTTGTTTGCTTATTTTGAATGGGGCGAGGGAGTCTGCGCATGTTTCTAGCCATTGTGTGAGGTTGAGGGTAGCAGCGTTGGGGTCGTTGGTACTGGGAGGTGGAGCTTGTGTGAGGTTGGAGATCAGTTGTTCTTTGGAGATCTTGTTCCACTTGCGGTAGGGGGTAGGATGTTGTTGGTGGGTGGGGGGTTTCAGGAAGGAGAAATGGACGCAGTGGTGGTTAGTCCATTGGAGTTCGGTGGTGTGAGTGAAGGCAATGTGGCTAGTGGAGGTGAAGATGGCGTCTAGCGTGTGTCCGGCTGAGTGGGTGGGTGAGGTGACCAGTTGCTTGAGGCCGAGGTTTGTGAGGTTGTCCAGCAGGGCCGTGGAGTTGCAGTTGTGGGTGCTTTCCAGGTGAAAGTTAAGATCACCAAGGAGTAGGTAGTCTGTGGAGGTGAGGGCATGGGAGCTGATAGTATCGGCGATGGTGTCACAGAATGGGGGGAGGGTCCCTCTTAGGGTGGTGTTCGCGTTGATGTGTACCTGAAAGTGTAGGTGCTCTGCGTTGTCTAAGGTGTTGTTGGTGTTGGTGGAAATCTTGATGGAGTTTCTGTGTATCATGGCGATTCCTCCTCCTGGTTTGTTGGTGCGATCTCTACGGGTGATTTTGTATTCTTCTGGGATGGCTATGGCGATGTCGGATTCTGATGAGGAGCTCATCCATGTTTCAGTGAGGAAGGCGATGTCGGGAGAGTTTGTGGTGAGTAAGTCCCAAAGCTCAATGGCGTGCTTGTGGATGGAGCGGGTGTTAAGGAGGATGCAGTTGAGGTAATTGGGGGGTTTGGTGTTGTTGTGGTGCTTGTTGGTGTTGTTGGTGTTGGTGTGAGTGTAAGGGAAGTGGCATGAGTGGCATGTGAAAGGTCCGTGTGTGTGTCTGGGGTTGGCCTGGGTGCAGGCTGTGCACCGGCCGGGTTTGAGAGCAAGGAGCTCTGTGGAGGAGTAGTGGCGCTTGGGGGGCCTGAGGAACGTGGTCCAGGCGCAGACATCGCAGATGGGCTTGCCTCTGGTGTGCCTCTGGTGCGCCAGCGGCTCGGCCGCGCATCAGCCGCCATTAAGAAGGGGAGGTGGGAGTGAGGAGCAGCTGGGAGGCAGGAGGTGGGAGGGAGTGGCAAATGGGGGCACGAGGGGGGGGTGGCCACAGGGGAAGCAGCAGCAGGGTCAGAACAAACCGGCAAGGGCAGGCAAAGAAAAACGGGAACAATCAGAGCAATACGAAGTGGAGCAGAAAATGGGCACAGGTAAAGTCCAAAACAGTCTGTAAAACGAAAAACAGATTGCAAGAAACGAAATACGATATACAAAAAACAAAATACATGGTACAAAGCAAACTAGATACGCCTACCACTAGGCACCAGGGATGAGGCGCAGGCAGGTGCCTGTGGGTGGTGAAGGGCCTCGAACTTCCATTTGCAGCAACAGTGGGGTCAGGGGCACGGAGGCAGGCTGGTGGAGCCGAGTGTACTCCTGGCCCAAAGCAGGTCAGGGGGTCACACTAGGCGCCACACAGTGGCCGCCATTAAGAAGGGGAGGTAGGAGGGAGGAGCACCTGGGAGGCAGGAGGCGAGAGGGAGTGGCCAATGGGGGCGTGAGGGGGGAGGGCCGCAGGGGATGCAGCGGCAGGTTCGGAACAAACCGGCAAGAGCAGGCAAAAAAAAACAACCACAATCAGAGCAATACGAAGCGGAGCAGAAAATGGGCACAGGTAAAGTCCAATTGCAAGAAATGAAATATGATATACAAAAAAAGAAATACACAGTACAAAGCACACTAGATACGCCTACCACTAGGCACCAGGGATGAGACGCAGGCGGGTTCATAGGTGAAAAGACAGGTAACAATCACATGCAAAGATTATTGTCTTCAATAATTGAGCTTTGTATTCCAGGGTCAAACATATGCCAAAATTGTCTATGGATACAAATGTGCATCTCATAAAAGTGCAATGGTCTAAAAGAGCTTTTAAAATTCACATTTCATGGGCTGTTTTTTCAGTTTACCTTTAGCCACTGGTATGCAATCACCGATTAAATCCTTCTTCCAGTGAATAAGAGACTAAGGCGGTCATTCCAACCCTGGCGGTCCGAGACCGCCAGGGTTGGGGACCGCGGGAGCACCGCCAACAGGCTGGCAGTGCTCCCATGGGCATTCTGACCGCGGCGGTACAGCCGCGGTCAGAAACGGAAAACCGGCGGTGTACCGCCGGTTTTCCGCTGCCCTGGGGAATCCTCCATGGCGGCGCAGCTTGCTGCGCCGCCATGGGGATTCCGACCCCCATACCGCCATCCTGTTCCTGGCGGTTTCGGCCGCCAGGAACAGGATGGCGGTATGGGGTGTTGTGGGGCCCCTGGGGGCCCCTGCAGTACCCATGCCAATGGCATGGGCACTGCAGGGGCCCCCTAACAGGGCTTCACAAAGATTTTCAGTGTCTGCCATGCAGAAACTGAAAATCGCGACGGGTGCAACTGCACCCGTCGCACCCCTTCCACTCCGCCGGCTCCATTCGGAGCCGGCATCCTCGTGGAAGGGTGTTTCCCGCTGGGCTGGCGGGCGGCCTTCTGGCGGTCGCCCGCCAGCCCAGCGGGAAACCCAGAATAACCGCAGCGGTCTTCTGACCGCACAGCGGTATTTTGGCGGCTCCCGCCGGCCCTGCGGTTACCGCGGCCGGCGGGAGTCAGAATGACCCCCTAAGACAATTGTATAGTCTAACACCACTAATGCTTTTACCAATTAAACAATTCCTGATTTGTGAGATTTAATTTAGAAGGTGTGCATTTTCACTCTATTTTGAAGGTTAGGTGACTTCTCTCAGAACCAAAATAAAATGTTTTAATGTTTCAGTGCCTGGATACCTCAACTGTGAAACAGCATCTCAATATTGAATTACAAAATGTTACAATAATTATCACTTGTTGTTATGTACTGTGTGTTCCCATAGGTTTTCCATTGTCATAGCAATGAGAGTATCAGCTGTTTACCTCACCCACCCTAATGGTACTGCACTTATTAACTGCAAAAGAATGAAAGATGAGTTGAGTCTTTCTATTTGAATCTGTGACTTTCATGCAACGCACAGATCTCACAATCAAATCCATTACTTACTCAACTATCATTCTGGCCTAAGGGAGGTGCAATAGTTTGATTTGTTGTATAGTTTGGGAGCATCCTGGATTGCAGTGGTCATTTCAATGCTTAGGAATTCTTGTTGCAAATGGGTTCCGTTAATTTAGTCCACCAGGTTGTTTCACTTTTAATGGTTCGGTTTTTGAACCTTTAATATGGGTGAATCTCAGGACCTGAGTCCCACTCACTGTAATTTCAAAGTAATTAGATCAAGCTTATTTACCATGAGTGTCTGCTTTTAAGATAAGGCCACTGCAGCGCAGCTAGGGCAAGGGGCACCGGGTTGGTAACATGTGAGACTAGCGTTGCAGGCAGTCTGATAATTGTTTACAGGTAGTCTCTGCAAAGATTGGTGCTGGGCTGAGGTAGGCCTTGTAGCATTAGCGGGCTTTCAGGGGCAGCTCCTCAGTTAGGGTGGAGGGGCGTTGCCCTTCCCTGCCAGCAGCAGAAGCTGCAAATCTTTCAGAACGAAAGGATAATAAACTATCTTTATTATCCTTTCATTGTGAAAGGGATGGGGCAATGGGGGTGACGAGTAGCTCCCCCTCCGAGCGCATGTGTGTTTGACCGGCCGTCTTGGGCCAGCAAAACAAACATGTGCAGTGTGCTCTCTCCACTGTGTTGCCGGGTTGGAGAGAGCATGCACAGGCTCCCAGCCTGCCGTGGAGCACCCTGGCTGGACACTTCCAGCCAATCCTGATGCTGCTCTGAGCAGCTTCAGGATTGGCCGCAGGGCAGGCTGGGAGACTGTGCCTGCAGCGACGATGGAAAGAGGAGCAGCGCGGCGTGGGTGGGCAGATTAGGTACGTTTTGATTTTTTTCTTTTGTGAAATGTAGCCCTGCTACCTCTTTTCCCTCCCTCACGCCGCACCCACCCTGCTCCTTGTTAGCACAGTGAGCCGCAACTGTGGACTATCATAGATAGGTCAGTAGAGTTTACTGGAAAATCTGTAGTGCTAGTCTGTATGTCACATATAAGTGAAATCTGCCTTAAAGTGCAGTTGCTTGCTCCACTTAAGCCTACAGTCAAACCGGGGTAAACATATGTGGTGAGTTTGAATATGTAGTCCCCAGCACACCACATAAACATTTTATGGGTTGTCAAGAATTGTCATATTTCTCTGCCTTAGATCATAGTCGGATCCTAGACATTTGTCCCTTTGTCCCAACTGTGGGGGCAAGTTAATTACCCTGCTCACAGCAGAAGGAACAAAGGCCTCCCCACAAAAAAAAGAGGCATTATCAGTGATTGACCCAGTTCCTGGGAGACGACAAGGGTGTGGGCCAATCCTGCATCTGATAATTACCTTGTCACACTGCACTAGGGCTGGCACAGCCCAGGCCCACTGATCAAAAGAGGAAGTCACGACATCTGCAGCCAACAGAGGAGGTTTTCTCTTTTTACGTTTTGTTAAGACGGGATCTGTTAGTGATGTCAGCTAGGGGGGAAGCTGAGGCCCTCAGAGGAGCTATGTTTGGAGGTAACTTCACGGCACCATTTTGGATTATCTTCAGAATGCTGAGTGGGAGTTTTGGGATAGGAGTGAAAGAATGATGTGGCACCCTAGGATTGATCCAGGGTGCCTTCTAGATCTTTACTTCCTCACTTAAAATTCCCTGTCCAATGGACCGACAGTGAAAATGTTCCTGGACCTGGGAGGTGTCAACAGTGGAAGAATGACAAGCAGGAAGGAGGAGCCACCTGATGTCTTGAAAGATTGATCAAGGACTTTGACTACAGCTGACCCCTTAACTCAAATGGGTCACTCCAGGGCCAGTGGTGCTAGTCCCTTGTGCCCCCTGAGGACCAGTTGGGGGAAAATCTGGACTCTGAGACACCCTTGGTTGCAGTACAAAAGTATTAGTAGTGCATGTGGCCTCAGACTATGGGCAGAAGAGTGCTCTGCTGGCTGGTTGCAGATCAACAGTATAAGATGCCCTCACTTGCAGTAGAGGAGCACCAGGAGAAGGTTGGTATAGATAGCCAGCAGATCCAGTTCCCTACAAAGTGTGCCTTTTTAGAGGCCAAGAATACCGCTGAAAATACTTCTTGTTGCTAGAGCGCAAGTGGGAATCAAAATTACCCAAAAGCACTAGAAATATTGTTTTTTAAAGATTTGTCTTTTTAACAAAGAACTATGTGAAAAATGAGCATGTGGCACTCAGCAATACCTTCAATAATGATCCTGGCAGAGCAAGGGCATAAGGGTTGGCACATCTGTATTTATTTTATTTGATAGGGTACAGGAGTCACCTCCCCTGATTCCTGATTACTCAAAGGGGCCTCCATCTCCCGGGGGGGACCTAACACAGACAATAAAGATGCCTTTCTGAGCCAGCACAATATTCTCTTCTGCCTCATGGACCCCATCACCAGAGGCAGGGACAACGGCACTGGGTGCATTACTGCCTCCCATGCCTGTGTCATAGGGCAAGCACACCCAGCACAAAGTTGATGCCCCTACCATGGGCCAAACCTGAAGAACAGAGGCAAAGCAGCTCTCCCTATGGAAGCAGAAAAGGAGCTTCTTCCCCTTTGGCAGTAGACAAATGGAGAATGCTGGCACCTCTGTGCCCAAGTTCTATGCTTGGGGAGCTAGCAAGATCACAGAGGCACAGGAGTCTCCCTCCTGCCACAATGAATAGAGCAACCTGTGAGTGTCGGGATGGGACTGGACACCCAAAAAAAGGGAAAAAAGAAAACAAAAACAAAAAGGGAAAGAAAAGAGAAGTGGCAAGAATGCAAAAATGGAAAAGAAACAGTAGACAGACCCAATATTGAAATATTTACTGCTCTGCAAAGGAGCTCTCTATAATGCCCGCACATCCCATTTACATGCTTTTCTTTTCTTATGATAGCCACAGGATGGCAGGAGCACCACTAACAAGTTGCAATGTACGCTTGGAAGCTTAAAGGAGCACAGCATTCCAACTGCAAGAAAGTTTTTTAAAGTCACCCTAAGCTTCTGAGGACGAGACCCCCAGACAAAGTTACAAAGGCCCATATTTATCAGAGCTTTGGATTGCTCTTGGGCTACGCAAGGGGATGGAAGGGCAACGTAAAACCTAAATGAGATTTACCAACCCATGCAATGCTACATTGCGTGGCCCTGCATGGCTTCGTAAACATAGGGTAATGCCAGGCAGCGGAGATCTCTGCCTTGTTTTACTCTGCAGCAGGGAAGCATGCGATGTATGGAGAGTGAGAGTTCCCAAGCATCCACCCATGCATTCTGACGCATTCCCAGATTTACCAACACTGGTAAATGTGGAAATGTGTCAGAATTGCACACATAGAAAAAGGAAAACGCCTCTGAGGATTGTTTTGTGCAGGAAGATGTACCTACTAGCACAAAAACAATCCTGCCTACAACGCAGGCACCCTTGCAACATAGTAAAAACATGATTCTATAGTGAGAGAGTCAAGCGTTTAAGTGTTTTGATTAGTTATGGGATCAGTAAATCAGCCTTTTGAATGTAGGTTAGGTGTGTGAGGGTTCAAAATCTGAATATCTTGTAACCCACAGGTACCAATGATGCCTGGTCAAAAATTTCACATCAGTGGAGACAGATGGTGTCACAGAAACTGGGGCTGACAGTAATTAACCATCGGGAATATTTGTGTGTTAACTTGCGCGCAAAAAGTCCACATACACTGAATTCTGGATATGGTTCAAATGCCGGTCAGCTGACTTCTCGACCTCTTTTCATGTAAGATAAGTCACGGAACACCTGCTTGTTCGTGGATATACGTTTTAAGCAACCCATGCCACATGGCTGGTGATGAGTCTGTGCAAATATGATGTTTGACAACAGATAAGTGCAAGTGGAAGGGTACCACAAAAGTCAACAAACAAAACAACCATTGTTATTTGCATGCCATGTGGAGTAATCACTCATCTCAACTCTACTCGAATGTATGACAGATTAGTGAAGACACAAATACTGTGATGCCAAAATATTGGATACAGAGAGATAAATATTTATCTACTAGTTTTAGCTACTAGTCATAAAGTTATATATAATTAAGGTACATGTATGAGGAGTTAAGTATAGTAAATCTATGCTTACCAATATAAACTTAAATTCACAACATTTTAGTCCTCAATATTTTTACTGCAGTAATTTGGCCCTGTTCTGTAGTCGATATTCTGGTGTCAAATACTCTCTACATAGAAATTAATTTTGGGCAGCGCTTTGATCTCCGTTCCTGCTGTTATAGCACGTCTTAAATGCAGGCAGTCTGTTTAACACTCATCATGACAATCATAGCCATACCTGTGGCTTGATTCACGCAGCCGGCGGCAGACTCAAGCTTCTTAAAGACGCTCCCACTAACCGGGTTTTATCACTTATTTACCTGCGTCACCACTTGCGTCGCTCACCGACTTCGAATGCACATCGAATAGAGCACCGTTCAGTCTGCAAATTCTTGTAATTAAAATCCTTGTTTCTCCTGGTACAGTTTTCTCCTTGTCACATTTTGCATTGAAATGGATTAAATAATTCCATCAAATAACCCACATGCTGATGCATTTGCATCGGTGAACTAAAGTACGTTTAATCAAGGAACCACAAGCTCCCCTTTGAACTGGAAGGAGTGAAACTTACTGATACATGAACACATTTAAAAGGATTGAGTGTGAGATATCTTTCTAGTAGGTGTTACGCCTATTTATGGGTTCTCTACACGTGCATATCAGAGAGACAACCGTAGCAAACATATGTCTGCATACCCTGACTCTCACTTTCTCGCCGTCGTGTCAATATGTTATGACGTATCATCATGCGATGCGGTATAGATCGTTCTAAAAGTAGCGGTGGGATTTAAAGGACCCCTCATCCTTCAAAAAGTGTTTATGACAGGAACTACAGGTATAGATTAAAAGTATTGGGTTAAAAAAGCAACTTTACTAGCGGAACAGACGCAGGCCTACCGCATAAACAACAGGCCTCATACAAGCGTTCAAACACAGACATCAATTTAAATGCAAAGATTCCAGGCATCGAAGAGAGGCGTGACTTGCTGATGCTTCAGCACAAAAATATGTAGTCATAAAAGGAAGTAGATGATTACACGTTTTATTGGGCACTAAATATATATTTGCCAGCTTTGAAAAGTCACCTTGCACCTATATGTAGAGGATTATGCGTGTAATTATCTGTGCTTTCATCCTCATCATCTGGCCGGGTAAAAATCATTTATGCTATTCAGATTACTTTAAAAAATATCAAGGCGTCAGTACAAATATTATTATTATAATGGGTTTTCATTTCTAGAGGTTATCAGGGGACGGATTAATTCTGCTTGCTTTATTGTATACAGATGGCATCATAGAGAATCACATTTCCATATGTCACCGGGAAAATGACATCCGTTTGTAATGGCGAAGATTCTTTTATTTTATAAAAACGATATATTTTTAGAGTGGTTTTATGAAGCGTTTTCCATACATGGTGCAGCTGTATCCCTTCCTAAGATCACAATTTTGGTCGGTTGCGCTCCCATTTCATGACCAGACATAAATGCCTAGTACACCCATTGTTCATTTGTTTTCCAATTTTTGCATTTCCTGTTTGGTCTGCTTTCTGTTTGCTTAAGAATTCACTTTCCTGTCCCTCCAAAACTCTCGAGGGTAATATTGGCCTTATTCAGTGAAATGCTGTTAGGGATAGGAAGTTCTCTGGAAAACACATTTTTATTTTCAGGCTCTGTCCGAATTCTATCCGGATTCTGCTTGCGTCTCCTCTACATTCGCAAACTTAAGGTACCAAAAGCAGCACGAGTAGATTCCCAGTCAAGGTGGCTATGCCATGCCTTACTTACAGGCTCTGAAATGACATTTATATGTGCTATGCTTTGGTTCCATGGCACCTCTGTCTGGAGGACCCCTCACAGGCAAACTGGCAAGGCTGGGAGGCGACTGGACAAAGCAAGGAAGTAGCCAGAAAATTAAAATACCCCCCCACACACCTTTCAACCCAAAGCTCTTAAGGCAGCAAGCAAACGAAGCACGCCATCACGACCCTCCCCAGAAGAGCACTTTTGTCTCCTTTATCCCAGCATCCATCCATTCATCCTTTCATCCTGCTACCTTCTGGTATCCACAATTTTCCTGTACATTCTGTTATCTAGTCATTTTTTCATCCATCCTTTAGTCTTTCACCCATCCATCAGCCCATGGATATCCAAATTGATATCCAAACTGAATTACCGTGTGTGTTAGTACAAATACTTTACACATTGTCTCTGGTTGAGCCTTTCTCCAGCCATCTCCAAACCTAACCGTTAAACCTATCTATCTATTCATCCATCAACCTTCTATCTAACCACCCACCCGTTCACCTATCTATCTCTCCATCTACCCTTTATTGCATCCAGCAATCATCCATTCAGTAATTCATCCATCCATCCTTTCACTTATCCAGCCATCTACCCTTTCACTCCACCCACCCATCCATCCATCCATCTATCCATCCTTTCACTCAGCCATCCATCCTTTCACTAATCCATCCATCCACTCACCCATTTCTCCCTTCACTCATCCATCTATCCTTTGACTCACCTATTCATCTATGCGTTTACTCATCTGTCCATCCAATCACCCTCCCTTTCACTTAGCCATCCATTCTTTCACTCTCCCTTCTATTCTTTTATTCATACTTGTATCCATCCCTTTTACTCATCCATCCATTCTTTCACTCATCCATCCATTCTCTCATCCAATAATTCTTTCCATCATCCATCCAGCCACTCTTTCACACCATCCACCTGCCCAGCCTTCCTTTCACTAATCCCATCCATCCTTTCACTCACTCATCCATCCATTCTTTCTCTCATCATCCATCTACCTTCCCTTTCACTCATCCATCCATTATTTCACTATTCCATCCTTCCATCCACCCTTTCATTCATTCACCTATCTACTTATGCATCCTTTCACTCACCCATCCACCCATCCATGTTTTCACTCACATTCATACATCCTATTACTCACTCACTTTTGTCTGACAAGTTGCGGACGAAGAGACCCATCAAGAACTTCACACTTTCTCTCATCTATCCTTATATGTATCTTTTCCCTCATTCATCCATCTATCTACCCATCCACAACTCTAATCACTCATCCACACTTTCACTCACACACCCATTCATACTTTCACTCACTCATGCACTCACTCAGCCTTTCATGTTATTTAAGCCTTTGTCTGCTGAGTTGCCGACAGAAGAGTCCCATGAAGAACTCCACCCCCACTAAAACTGCTAAAGCAGGGGGTTCACAATGCCCCTAGGACAAAGATGCCAAATAAACAGATAAGAAATTGAAGTAACAAAGATGCTTCCAGAGACATATGTGATCTTTCAGACACTGACAAGAAGTCCACATACCTGCTAGGACAACAGAACCCCTGGTTTGCTCCCCTTATTGAGGGCGACATGACATATTAAGAGATCCCCAATAATTAGAAGTTGAACCCTGTTAGAAATGGGGTCTTTGGTTGACAGTCATGTTACCCATTGTCCAAACAAGGACCCTCACTCTAGTCAGGGCAAAGGAGAAACACACCCGGTTAACCCCCCACTGCCCCCCTTGGTAGCTTGGCATGAGCAGAAAGGTTTAATCCAGAGACAATGTGCAAAGTATTTGTACCAACACACACAGTAATTCAGTGACAACACTACAAAATGACTTAACACCAGGTTATGATAATAGCCAATATTTATCTGAGCAAAACAAGACAAAAAAGACAAAAATCCAACATACACAAGCAAAGTTATGAATTACTAAAGATTAAACTTCAATATAGTGCTTAGAAACACAAATGCTTTGATTAGGTGATATTTCAGCATCGTGATGGAGTCGTTCCCAACAATCTGACACCAATGGTGTTGGTCATGGAGTCACACGGACCGCCAGGTACAGTACCTTGTGAAAATGAGGAAACAAACCGGTACACAGAGTCAGAGATTGCATCATAGCTGGACCAGAGGTGGCATCGGTTCTGGTGCTGCGGAGCAAAGGAGCAAAGGCATCACATAGAGGTGTCGGGTCCTTGCTGCGGAGCAGTGGAGGTGAGGTGGTGTTGTTGTGAAGCGTTGGATCTGTGCACTTCCAGCGGAGGCGATATCTGGCGGTCACAATATGGTGCAGCATTTTCCACAGAGTCGCAGCTTTCAGTGAGGCTGCAGTGGTGTCAGGCCTGTGGGGTTGTCGCACTCCAGTGAGGACCAGGGCTTTGGTTGCAAGTGACGTCACCAGATTTGGCAGCGGCATCACTCTGGAGTCGGCCAAAGTCTGTTTACTTGCTTTTTCTTGGTTTTTCCACCAGCTTTTCCTTTCAAGGGCCCAAGGACTGGATTAGGCACCACTTGGCAGGGGAGGATTCGCAGCAGAGTCCAGTGCTGGGAAAGGAAGTCTTTGATGGCCCTGAGACTTCAGAACAGGGGACAAGATCAGTCCAAGCCTTTGGAGATTGTTCTCAAGGAGGAATATGCCACAAAGTCCAGTCTTTGTCACCTTTCACAGGCAGAAGCAGCAACTGCAGGACAGCCAAACAAAGCACCGACACAGGCAGGGGCAGCAGTTCTCCTCAGCTGTTCCGCTTTTCTCCTTGGCAGAGGTTCATCTTGGTTCCAGACCCAAATCTTGAGGAAATCTAAAGTCTGGGGTTTTTGGGTCCACTACTTATACCCCTTTCTGCTTTTGATGTTTCCCAACTTCAAAGAAAAGTCTCTGTTGTTTACAACACCCTGCCTTGCCCAGGCCAGGCCCCAGACACACCAGGGTGTTGGAGACTGCATTGTGTGAAGGTGTAAATTACCACTCCTCCCTCCACTGTAGCCCAGGTGGCAGGCTACACCCCAGCTCCCTTTGTGTCACTGTCTAGAGGAGATTCACAAGCAGCCCAACTGCCAGTTTGACGCAGACAGGGAATTCACAAACAGGCAGAGTCACAGAGTGGTTTAAGCAAGAAAACGCCCACTTTCTAAAAGTGGCATTTTCAAACTAACAATCTAAAAAACAACTTCACTAACTGATGTATTTTAAAAGTGTGAGTACAGAGACTCCAAACTCCATATTTCTATCTGCTCCCAAAGGGAAACTGCACTTTAAGAATATTTAAAGACAGCCCCCATCTTAAACTATGAGAGAGACAGGCCTTGCAATAGTGAAAACTGAATTTGGCAGTATTTCACTAAGACACATAAAGCACATCAGTACATGGCCCACCCTTATACACTGCACAATGCCCATGGTGCTACCTAGGGCCTACCTTAGGGGTGCCTTACATGTATAAAAAGGGAAGGTTTGGGCCTGGCAGATGGGAACAATTGTCAGGTTGAATTGGCAGTTTAAAACTGCACACACGGACACTGTAGTGGCAGGTCTGAGCCATGCTTACAGGACTACTTATGTGGGTAGCACAACCAGTGCTGCAGGCCCATTAGTAGCCTTTGATTTACATGCCCTAGCACCTCTAGTGCACTTTACTAGGGACGTACTAGTAAATCAAATTTGCCAGTTATGGAAAAGCCAATTACACATACAATTTCACATACGGAGCACTTGCACTTTAGCACTGGTCAGCAGTAGTAAAGTGCCCAGAGTAAAAAACAGCAAAAACAAAGTCCAGAACACAGCAACAGCCTGGAAGTAGAGGCAAAAAGTTAAGGGAGACCACGCCAAGGATGCCAGGTCTAACAAACCCTGTGATTAGTTTGTTAAAAAAAAACAGTAACTGCAAGGACTCAAAGCTTTTTCTTAGGAGCCACCTGCTGGTGCTGCCATGATTGATGAATGCCAAGCCTGCTTTGTCACAACTTTGTTTAATTACCCATACTCACTAATACCTCCGGGAACTGTTTTTTCAATACATGCCCGTCGAGCGTCCCTGTCTGTAATTATTTGGAACGTTTCAGGGTTTAAGTCCAAACTGTCAATATCAGAATGGGTATCCTTTATCAACAAGTATGATATCATATTTTCCAGGAAACCAGGGAAAAAGAGCCAGTAGAGAATAATGGTTGTACCTGCTATTACACCCCCACCATCTGTTCTAGCTCTGGTGGAGCGAAAGGAGGCATACTACTTTAGATTATGGTATCACTTAATTTTATTGTGAAGGAGATCCCTACTGCACATCGTGTCTGTCAAGCAATTCATATGAAGGGGAGAGGAAATCTGCTTGCCCACATAATCATTTTTTTTATAATATCGATTTCCATACTAGAGCCAATAGTAATTTTGTGCATTTTAATTTTCTCCACAACTTAAAAACTCAGTGTCACACCCAACAGGAGCATTTTACAGTTTGTGGAGGTGTCAATGCAACAGATAATTCTGGTATAGCCACTGTGTGTTTTGACACCATCAGCAATACTCACCAACCGAGCTATCAAAGGGATGAAGAATTGAGGAAGTAGCTCTCTATCTTTGACTATAATTGATGTGATGGCCTACATAGACAAAGGAGAGGGGAGACTGGGTTGTGCTATGACTATTGATTGATTACATATTTGTTTCCAGATATTTACTGGCCTATTCAGTTAGGGATAACCTATGAAAACCCAAACACAGTGGTCACAACGCTGAGACTATGCTGTTAGCTTTACCCGTACTGCGAGTTAAAAGTCAAGTGAATGCACTGACTCACCCATGGTCCAGGAAACTGGCTTTTGGCTATGTTGGCATATGTATAATCCTAATTCGATCCTAGCAAGATTCCTACACAAAAATGTCACTGTCTTCTTAAAATGCCTCTCCGATCAGGTTGATGGGACTACCATTTCACACTGTTTTAAAAAACTGTGTACTTTTGTTAGAATGTCTTTCCCTAAACCAGTGAAAGTCATCAAGTAACTCCAAAGTGGTTTGATGTCACTGAAACCTAGGATGCCATATGGAATAGTGAATGCTATATCTGAGTGTAAGCAACAACTAAAGAGAAGGAAGGAATAACTTATTGAGGAGGATTGGGAGTGCCTTACCAGTTTGACCAAAATACAAGATTAAAAGGCCTTTTGGACCACACATAGAAGTTGAAACTGCCGGGTGGCCGCCAATGCAGCCTCACTCCTTCGGAGGCCATTTGGTGATCCCCGGTGGGCCGGCGGGCGGAAACCCAGCGGGGATCTCGACAGCAACATGGGAGCCGGCTCCAAATGGAGCCAGCGGTGTTGCGGCGGTGCAGTTGCACCCGTCGCGCTTTTCACTGACAGCTATGCAGACAGTGAAAAGCTCCATTGGGCCGTGGCAGGGGGCCCCTTCACTACCCATGCCAGTGGCCCGCGACTACCCTTTCCTGCCAGCCTTTTCATGGCGGTTCATACCGCCATGGAAAGGCTGGCGGGAGGGGGACTCTTAATCCCCTGGGCAGCACTGCAAGCAACGCTGCCCTGGGGGATTAAAACCGCCGGGACGAAAGTGGCCTGAAACCGCTGGTCCTGGCGGTGCGACTGCGGCGCTTCTACCACGGTCGTAATGCCCAAGTTTGTACCGCCAGCCTGTTGGCGGTACAAACTCCAAAACAGCCCTGGCGGTCCTTGACCGCCAGGGTTGTAATGAGGGCCATAATCATTGTAGGTCAAGTAAGAGCCCAGAAAATAAGCTATGTAGTAATTTAAATCCCAGGGAATGAGTTAATAATTTCTCAACAATATATTGGCACACTCCAGAGCACCTCGTGCCCAACCCATTCACAGAGAACTTGTCCGGCGACTCCCCTATGCTAATTATGTTCCATTGAACAAGTGACCAAAGCCATCACTTTAAGCTTCAGTTCTAAAGCTCTGGGGCGGGATGGGCTACCTATAGATCAGGGGAAATGCAATGTAGAACTTTGTGCCCAGCTGCTTTCAAATGTATTTATCAGTCTTCCCCAAAGCAGTGTCCCAGGAACTTGGTCACAGTCAACAATTTTCAAGAACTGGCAACTAGATGGAACCCAAGTGCTACCACCCTATTTCCCTGATCGACACCTCTTTTAAGATCATAAGGAGAGAAAGTTTCAAGCTTAGCTCCATAATCTTCTCCACCCCAGCCAGTACGGATTCAGGGAAGGGCTAGGCATGGTGTAGCAGTGCCGGAATCTCCTTTTCATTGTGGGCAAATATAGGCCCTCATTCTGACCTTGGCGGTCGGCGGAGAGGCGGCGGTCGGACCGCGAACAGACCGGCGGTCAAAAAAATGGCATTCTGACCGCGGCGGTCACTGCCGCGATCGACCGCCACTTCCCCACTCCGACAGCCACGGCGGTCATGACCGACGGGCTGGAGTCTGCGCACTCCGGTCCGGCGGTCGACCCAAGACCGCCAACGGTATCATGACCCTGCTTACCGCCGCGGTTTCTGGCGGTCGGGAACCGCCATGCGAACCATGGCGGTAGGCACTATCGGGGCCAGGGAATTCCTTCCCTGGCACTGATAGGGGTCTCCCCCACCCCCCACTGCCCCCCCGAGTCCTCCCCCCACACCCTCCACCCCCCTGCCACCCCCCAGAGGTGGTACGAACCCCCTCCCCACCCCCACCCCGACATGCACATACACGCACCCCGACATGCACACACCCCCAACATGCACATATACACACCCCCTACACACACACATACACAACGGGGACACATACCCGCACCCATACATGCCGACATGCGCACCCGCCGAACTACACACATTGCCCATAGGCACAGCAGCACTCCCCGCCCGCATGCACGCACTCACACACCCCCTCTACACACTCACACGCACACCCCCATGCACGCACACATCACACAACACCCCTCCACCCCCTCCCCTCACGGACGATCAACTTACCTTGTGCGTTGGTCCTCCGGGAGGCGACAGGAGCCATGGGGAGGTGACCGCCAACAGAAGACCGCCAACAGAAGACCGCCACACAGAAATGTGGGTCGTAATTCTGTGGGCGGCGTTCTGCTGGCGTGGCGGTGGAGGTTGACCAGTCTCCACTTTCCCGCCGACCGCCAGTGTGGCGGTTTTCCGGCGGAACGCTCCCAGCGGTCGGAATGCGCACAGCGGCATACCGCCGCGGTCGGCGGTCTTCACCGCAGCGGTAACTCGGCGGTCTTGCGAAAAGACCGCCAAGGTCAGAATGACCCCCATAGTGTTACTAGACTCTGCCCACTCTTTCTGGCTTTCACAGCTTGGAAGTTGCTGTTGGACCTGGGTCTGAATGTGAGTTTGGTACACTTTTTGTGTACTCTGAATGAAACTTTGACGACTAGGGTTCGATTTAGGCTGGTTGGGGAGCTAACTGAGCCTATTCAGCTTGCCTACAGTATAGTGTGCAGCAGGGCTGTGCTTTGGTACGACTGCTTTTCATTCTTTACATGAAAACTTTACCCCCTTTTTAGGTCGAGCATTCAAGACCTGTTGTGTATACTTTAGTGTATACTTCTTAGTAGGCTCTCTGCTTTTTGTTTGGTTTGTTTCAGTGTCCTTAAAAATTCCTTGCTTGCTAGTGGTCAATCCTTTCTCTTTGTCCCATCTTTCCCTCAGTTGCACACTCCCCTGGAGCACGGCCCTAGTACTTGTACTCTTCCACTTGTGCCACTGTAGCATCTGCTTAGGGACTACTTTTTTCTTAGGCTAAGAGCATTTAACTAGATCACTGGATGTTTTCAGTGGTTCCAGTCTGTTTCTGTAAACCGGGCTGTAAATCATGTTCTTCTCTGGTTACACGTGCTGTGCATTCAAAGACTGAGGTCAAATGTTAGAGGCTGTTTTATGAGGGTGCCTGTTTCCACCCCCTGCCATCGCTGCACAAAGACAATCTTGACCACAACTATGCTTACATTAATTTCCTTACACGCTTCAAATGTGTAGAGAAAATTGCTACTGTTACAATATTTCATGTATTTTGCCTCAGTTTAAGATGGTGGCTGCACGTCATGCACGATGATGTCAGTGACATAGTGGGGAGGCCTTCTCTTTTCCTTTGCCATTGCTTGTTCCTTACAGCTGACAAGCTCTGTCATAAAAACAATCACAAACTTGTATCTATATGCCTTAACCGGTGTTCATCTGTAAATGGCAGGCTTGTACAGCGCTGAATGTGGCCCTGCCCTCTACAGAAACATTCCCCTGTATGAATCTCATTATAAAGGGTTGTTTCTTTCATTCGCAGGGCTCTGCTGCTGCCCTTCTCCCAGAGCACACAATGCCCCCTCCTGCCACCCTAGTATCTCTCCCCATGCAGAAGTGCCAGCTCTCTCAAAGGTCTTATTGAAAATGGAGGGTCAGCGAAAAACCTTCATTTCAATCCAGCAGGCAAAGGGAAATCTCATACTGAGCTGCTTCTAACAAATACGGTTTCAGAATGTATGCCCTCAGCATAGATTTAGCAAGGTTGCCATGGACGCTGATGGAAGCAAATCAAAGCACAGCCCCATCTCATATCTCCCATCGTTCGGTATTTTCTTGGGAGGAAGCTTCCACTGGAACATGCACCACACCAGTCAGTGGAGGACATTATATCATCAGAAGCATGTCCTGCTCTCCTGGACCAGAGGGTGTAAGCACATGCACTGTAGTGCACTACACAGAGGGGAGTCCATGTCCAATGAAAGCATGAGATCACAACACCCTTCCTTGTCTCCCTCCCCTCACTTCTTTTCTATTCCTCCATCAGTCCCACATTCCCTACAAATCTACACTCACCTGCTCTGTCTTCAGTCACCTTCTCTCTCTTCCTTCTTGCCATCATGTCCTCACCTCTGCTGCATCCCTCCGTTTGTCCTTTTGCATTCTCTCCCTCTCTGCACGTGCCCTCACCACCTTCCCCTTTCCTTTCACACTCTGCATCCTCGCCCCTCAAACAGTACCAGTCTCACCACTTCCTTTCCATTCCTTTTCACCCCCTCTCTTCCCTGATCACTTCATCACCATTCTCCCACCTACAGATTTCCTCTTTTCATCTTGCCTAATTCACATCATATGCTCCTTTGATTTTTATTGTTTTTTCTTCCTGTTTTTTATGATCTCATGTCATTTAGAGCTTCTCCTGCTTCCTGCTTCTGCCTACACCTCCAGCTCAAACTTCCATCTATGCATTTCCCTGTTCTCTTCTTCCTCACCTCTTATTTATTAGAAATTCTCTATTCTAGCCCCTGTGCTGCGAGCCCCACTTCAGATCTGGATGAGTCTGCTGTGACATAGAAGGAAATGGAGAACGGACTCCTACCTTTTAGCCTAGGTTTAATATCTCTTTGGGAGAAGTCTGGTGGTAACAGGGTAACCTGGGCACATTTATATACCATCCCTTAGTGCTCGGTATCCAAGCAGTTTTCATTCAGACTCAAAAATAGACAGGGCTCAGCATACAGAAGTCTGTGGATTCTGCTAAAGCAGTTGTGATAATTACAATTATTAATAAATGTTTATGTATGTTGAATAATAAAAAAATGTAGAAATAAATAAAAAATAATGTACATGTTTGAAAATGTGCCCTCGGAGAGCGATCACCAAGATTAAAAAATGCACTAATAAAATGAATAACGTGTGAAATATAGAAAAACATATTGAGTAATGTAGTAGTATGTCATACTGAGATTTATAACGTATGTTTTGCATTATATTGTAGAGTTAACTTAGCCGAAGTTGTGACCTACTCTTGCCAAGGCCTCATGCAAAAGCTGCATTATTAACGCAATGCAGAGAAGCTAATGTGCTGGACTGACCATGAAATGCTTATTGTTTAACATAATCTGCTCATCAAAAATCCTATGCGTGAACCGATGAACAGGAGATGACGGAATAAAAGTTTGTAACCAAATTGGTGTAAAGCAGATAGGATGTACTTTCCCAGGACTGGAACAATGGAGACACTGACTGGAGAACAAGATGCAACATTTTTGATTCATGACGAGCCAGATGATGAGAACATCGCAAGGTGAACCAATCAGAAATCGGAGAACTGTACAATATAAAAATTCATAGATTTGGAGCAAACATACAATTGGACAGAGTCATAACTGGTGATTAATTGGCCAATTAGGAATTGGGGGATAGGCTGGATGACTTTGATATAATGCCGTGAGAGAGGGAAAATCTTCAGAACTTTTTCCAAAATTGATGCGATATTGGGAGAGAAAAGATTTGAGATTCTGTCATTTGGCTCATGCTCTTGAGAGCCTGATGTGATGCAGATCGATTATGACCTGAAGATGAAGACTGACTTTGTTGCTGACCCATAGCGTGGATAGGTAGCTATGACAATGTGACTAAATGACCTTGTGCCTTTTCTTTCTAGGTACCAACTGCGCTGTCTAACTAGTTTTACTCATAAACTAGATGTTTTTTTCAAATTCATGTTCTAAACTTTTTGCATGTCCCACATGCTAATGCTAATCTGGGTTAGGTAGGTTCTTATTCTGAGACTTTGACATATATGGCGACAAATGATTGACGGACTGATTTGCTGAACTCTGCTACTCATGTTAACATATTTATCATTATTGGCTTACGTTGAAGCATTAGAATGCATGTTTTCCTAAGTTCTGATTAGATTATGTTATTGGTGGTCACTAATGAATTAATTTCGAGTTGATTTAAATAAAGTTTGAATTAACTCCATGACTTAGTATTGTAACTATTAGGGAAGTAAAATTGTTAAAATGTATGTTGAGTTGTGGTTTTTCATAAATATTGACGTTATTACTTACTGATTAATGTTTTTTTGCTTAATGGTTATTGGTTTGAGTATTGATTATTGATGAATAGTGGTTATACCATAGCTAGGATACTCCATGCAAATCAAAAGGTTCATAGACCTATACTCGTCCCCTTATAAGTTTACTTATTAAGGACCGGGTGCGCTAGAAATTCCGTGCACCCCAATGTCTTTAAACAACATTGTTCCGAAGACAAGCTTGATTTCACCCTGACACCATCACAGACTATAAAAACACTATAGGTGGTGAGTCTGTCATAACCTGTAAATTATGTTCCCTTTTCTTGAGGCAACATCTGCATACACTGGACTTACAGGACATTTAGACGAGCGTGTTGATATACAATCACTTGCATGTCTATGTAGTTCAGAACTCTAGGGGCTGTTTTGAGCACTACAGTCTAATACTAAAACGTTTATTATTACTGATAAAGGTTTTTATTGGATTTACATAATGACTGTACATGGGTTTTAATCTCTCCTTGTTGCAATTATGATCATAGTTCAGGCCAATGTAACATCCTTATTACACTATGACTTTTTGAACACTCTTAATATGTTTGGGTGACCCTTCTAGTTTATTTCTCTCTTTACTCCTCCGTGGATGCCTTCTGTCTTTTTTTGGTAATTGTGTTGGCCAGCCTCCAACTCTGATGATGGAGTGGTGAAAGTGGTATTCTATTGGAATTAGCATGGCAGATTTAAATGAGGGTGCTAAATGGCAACATTTTAAATGTTGCTGGAGATAGGGGAAGAAAGTAAATTGAAGTGCTTTAGTAATATGCAGGGCCACTGGAATTAAGTGTCGGAAAAGGGCCAAATTATGAGGCAGGGTTGACCAATTTATGTGGCAAGAAAAGTCCAATTATGCATTTACAACACCAATAGCTCTAACTCTCACAAATGTGAGACCTATTGCATTTTAAATGCTTGTTAATTGTGTGTGTAAGGTCCTTCGTGTAATAGATGGCAAGGCCATCTCTGCATTGCTGCACATGGACAACTAGGCTTTAATGGCCATCTAATGCACAACTAATGAGTTAAGCAATTTGGTTGATTCTTTTAACAAATCACAGGTCATGGCTATCGCTCCTAAGAGATGCAGGGTTTATTCTTTAATGTGCAGGACCATCCGTTGACCAGCTTGAGCAATTTTCCATACCTTAGAGTCACGTTTGAATCCCCAGGAACATGGGCTCTTACATTTCAGTTAACAAGCTAAAATTAACCAGGGTTCTTGATGGCTGTCATGTGGCCTACTGGGCGCATTGGCTTCTCATCCCTTTTGACTATCTATAAATCTCAGTGTGTATCGACAGCCAGTTATGGTACAGGGAACTTGCGCTTTTCGAATTGTCACCCCTTAAAAGTGAGGAGAATCAGCTGTGTAGGCGTCTGTTACACTTGCCACCAACCAGCTTGAATCTTATTTCCCACAGTGAACTGGGTTTGGCAAATAAGGAATATATCGTTAAAATGGTCCCTATTGTGCTATTGCTCTCGAATTGGCCCAGCCATGAGGCAACCCTGGATAGGGCCATTATAAAGGACTGCCTATTGCAAGAAAATAAGACAGATATCCTGGGGATCGCTTATGTCGATTCATCCCTAAAAAATCTAGGCCGACCAGAGCTACTTCATTCATTATCTCTTATCCAGAAAGGAGATAAAAGGATAGTTAAATTCCTCTTCCTGAAGAAAAAAACAATACTGAAGGGAACACTCTGAGCTGGATAAAATTACTGTGCAGTCCTATATTAATTTGAAGGAAGCAGAGGGGTTGGAACCATTATAACTTGGGAAATGGAAAGGTCATTAGGCATTACTATTTCGTTTTAGTGCAGGAACGGTTCATTGTCTACTCAGTTTTCCTACTGGCTTCAGACTTGATTCCTCCCTGGTTGTTTGCCCAGATGCCCAAATGATAACGCTTCTGAGGAAATCCTGCTCCAATTTCTATTAGTTTTGTGCAATGTTCGCTAAAAAGTTTTTATTAGAAATGTTAAAAAACAACTGTTTTGGCTCAGTGTAGGGTGGCTTTTCGCTACTTCCAACTGTTTGTTATGGGGGGCACTCATTTTTTGAATCTGCTGTGTGTTCGGGAAAAGGTAGGCTTTATTAAGTTTTTTTTCAAGTACCTTCACTTTTGTCCTGTCTATTTTCATAGTACCATTGTGAGATGTACACGTATAAGGTGCACAGTACAAAGGAAGATGAAACGAAATGTAAAGACTGCTAAATCCATGGTACACATTGTCAGGTGATGCTAATTGCTTTGACTGCTGCCAAATATCCACACTTTTACGTCCTACACGCTGGTGACTAGTTATCAGAAGAGACCTTCACTTTCAGCACTGCTCGATATTTGAACAGGTCCATATATATTGTGTTGGAATCTGTAACTACTTAGGCCCATATTTATACTTTTTTAGCGCCGCATGTGTGCCGCTTTTTAACGCAAAATTGTATTTTGTAAGTTTGCGCCGCTTTTGCGTCAAAAAATGACGCAAATGCGGCGCTAAAAAAGTATAAATAAGGACATTAGTATCACTCTGATCATCCCAAAGCTGAGCAAAATATTCAATAGGAATTCCATCAAAGGAAAATTTGAGAAAATGCTTGCTACATGAATAACTACGATAATCATAATCAGGGGTGGCTCCTATACAATGGCAGAGGAGCGTTGCCCCCCTGGCTAAGAGCCAGCAGATGAAAAATAAAGCAATAGCTTAATATTGTTTTATTTTTCATCTACTGGCTCAGCGAGCAGTGCAGGGAGGGCAGGGTCTGGGCCATGGGAGAAGAGAAAGGGGAGGGAGGAGAGACTGCACTAAGGGCGCATGTGTGTTTGTCCGGCAGTCCCAGGCCGGCCAAACACACATAAACACTTAGGTTTCTCCAGCCCGGCTGTGTTGAACAGCAGGCCTAGAGAAACTGCACAGACCCCAGGGCAGTGTCTGAGTGGCAGTCCAAGCTGCTCAGACTAATCCTGATGCTGCTTTCATGCTAGGTTTACCATGAGAGTAGCACCAGGATTGCTGGGTAGCCTGGGCTGGTGCCCCAGGGACTGCTGGGACACCAGAAGACGAGCGAGGCAGAAGGAGGCAGCGGTGATAAAGGTAGGTTTTTTTTGTTTACTTGTTTCCCCATCCCCGCCGCCCGGTCGCCCCACTACCCCCCTTGACATTTGCACCAGCCTCCGCTGATCATAATGCACTAGGCTTGAGAACATCTGTATGACACCAGTTAGCATGCTTCAATGATAGATAGTGTAATATTCAACTATGGATTCTACAAAGCAATTGGAGACCACAGAGACAAGACTCTAATAAGGCCAGATGACACACTAGAGAGCCATTGATGCTGGTTTCTTTGAGTGTGACCATAACACACATTTTTTAATTTAATTGTTGCATTTGAAGGTTCCTTTACAGTACAGGATGTTTTTGAACATGTCCTAAATTACCATACTACATGCATATTTAACCTATTACATAACCGCTACTTCTACACTCCCCAGATGGGTTCCAAAAATTGGGAAAAATATATATACTGATCTGCACTATAATAAAATATGATGGCATGTTTACCACATGACAAACTAGAGCGGCCAACAAGAGTTAGAACTATTGGACGTTTCAAATACGCTACAAGAAAGGAACTGTGAACAATGCAAATAGAAGTCCACCATGCAAAAGAGAAGAGAAGGAGAAATGTCTAGTAAATCCAATGCACGCCCTTGATAGTCACTGCTGCAAGTTAGCTGTTTGGAGACCTTATGTTATATTTACAGTACATAAAGGTACATGTAAGAAGTAGCGGGCTTAGGGTAAGCTGCATGCTATGCCATTAGCTTTCATATAGTTTTCAAACCATTGTTTGAATGGTCTGTCCTTGTTGCTTCCCTATCGAGAATGCTGAGAGCATTGAGAGTTGACCAAAACTTTGTGGCATTCAGTTGGCATGCCGCTTTTGTGTCTGTGGTGTGTGTGACAAAACTCTGCTTTCCACATATACTTGGACACTTCTGCTAAGCAGGCCTCACTGATGTATCTGCTTCCAGGAGGGGTCCTTATACGTTGCATCGAATGTTGTTCAGGAATGACAGCAGTGGAGTGCAATGCCGAATGAAGGATATCAGACTTGGGTTTGTACCAGTGCTTAATTTGTAAATAAAAATTTGCCTGTGCCCATACCCCTCACCTTAAACACTCGGCTGCTGCAATTAAATGTGCGAACACGAAATACTGAGGCAGCGTAATCCTGAAGCTATCTCTGGCCTCTTTAATCCATTTACAGCCACTCCCTGCCCATTCAGCTCACTCTTGCAGCTTTCTGCTTTCTCCCATTGTGACGTTTTTTTGTTTTCCTCTTCCTCAGTCTTGCCCATGTGTGTCTTTTCCTTGCAATAAATGCTTGAGGCAGAAAAATAAGCGACGGCCCTCAAAAATAAGTGCTGGTGCCCTGCACCGGAAACAACAAGCACAAATTAAGCACTGGTTTGTACATCTTATGCCTAACAACCAAATGAATTTCAGGAGGTGATGTGAACAAACTTTATATCTGATTACCAGTCGGGTGGGAGTAGGGTTACTCCTTTGAAGTATTTCCTTTTTAAATATTAAAAAGACATCAGGATGCAATGCAATGTACTTGTTCCCTTATTTTTCATCATGGTTATCACCAATTGGCTTATATGTTTTCCCCCAATTTTAGATCCGCTGTAACTGGAGGCTGTTGAATTTCTTATAGATAATTCTTGCTTGTGTCTCTTCCTCCTACATGATCTCAGGGTGAGTGTATTGCCTTGCTATTTACCTGCACATTAGTTTAATCTTCAATTAAGAGCTACATGTTAAACATAGTTTTTTAGGGTTTGTGATTTTATCTCTTGTAGACACTTAATACCTATCACATGTCTCTTTAAGGCAGTGGTCTCCAAACTTTTTAATGCCGCACCCCCCCAGTTGGAAAAAAAAAATCATTGGACCCTTGTGGATTTTTCACAAATATTATATAAAGATGGCAATGTTTAAATATGTCTAGATGTATTTAAACATTGCAGTTAAGTACTGGTACCATTTAAAATGCAATTACATGTTTCTGCTTAAAACAAAACAGTGTTACCTGTGTAATGCTTCTTTTGGCCAGAGCCTGGCGCCCCCCCTGGAATCACTTGAGGAGGGGGGGGGGGGGGGGCCCAGTTTGAAGACCTCTGCTTTAAGGGCAGGGAGGCGCAATGGCTACTAGGAAGTGTTGTCCTTATCCCAGGAATTCAAGAAGGTGATTCAACAGACCTTCTCAGCTCCCAGTCCATGACCCCTTTAAGACTGGGGTATTTTATGGAGGGTTATATTGGAGCCCTTTACTGATCATATTTATTTTAGATTTTGCTGAGAAGGCTGACTTTAAGTAGTCTTTTATCTTCCATGTCAATTGTTTCCCCTCACTACACTCTCCCATTCTTCATACTCTCCATCCTCATCCCCTTCATGCCCCTCATCCTTCAACAATCATTTCTGTCATGATGCCTCTTCTCCTCAGTCAGTCCCCACTCATGCTCCCCATGTTTCATTCTGCTCATCATCCTTCATTCATTCCCATCATGCTGCCTTCATTCATTCCCATTATGTTGCCTCCATGATCATCCTTGCCTCACCTTCTTGACCCAGTGTCTTTTCCTGGACCATCTCCATCCCCTCCCTCCTTCCCATGCATTTCACATCACCCCCACCTCTTACCCTTATACCTGCCTTTATTCCTCCCAATTCACGCTTCCCCTCACCCTTCTCAGTCATTCTTGTCATGATGTCCCCATCATTGTTCCTGCTTCTTAGTATCATCTTCTCTTCACCTCCAGGATCATCTCCATGCTTGAGATTTTAGAAAGTGAATATGAAAATATATTTGTTGAAGCTACTCTCTATGATCGGCTGTAATAAATATAAAAGCAGGGACGACCTCATGGCCATTGTTCCTTTTCATTTTTAATAAAAAGAGACCTTCATGGGTGTCTATTCATAGTTCTCTGGTATCATGAAGTTCAGGGCGCAATTGTGAAAGTCTCTGCTTTCAAACCATATTTACTGCACTAAATGTTCAGTCCAGTTTCAGCACAGCAGAATCATCCAGATGTCAAGCACTCCCCTTTCTGTGTATCTATCAGATAAAGTGCCTCACAATTAGCTAACTAGGGAGTACAAAATTCTCTCAATGGAGTTTGCATCTAAAATGGGATTTGCATCTCCATTGTAATCAAAACGTTAATATTCTAACTCTAGTTCCAGCAGTCTCATCAATGGATACAATCACGTCTTAGAAAGTAGAAGCAATATAAACAAACAGAAGTCTCTGTCACTCTTGTGTAGGTTTAGAAAAACACTGTTTGAAATGTTACCTTTTCTGAAGGGTCACCACAGAGTTGTTTTACTTTTGCTGAATCTAATTTGCCTGGCTATAGAACTATGTGCAGTTTACCCTGCTAAGAAGTTGTAAAGTGATTGTACTCTTATTTCCAACATGATGAAAGAGGTATACACCCGATTGGCATATTTAACTTACTCACCTAGGGCCTTTAGGTAAATGTCACAAGAGGACTGCAGCACCCATTGTGCTATCCACTGCAGTGACAATGTAAACATCACTACATGACTGCCACCAGAAGCCGGACTGTGCAGGTTTTAACAGCAAATTTGCCCTGTCAATATAACCCCTTTTGGCAAGCCTTCATCTTTCTTTTAAATATTTATTAGTCAACCCTAAACAAGACTTAATTGTCCATAACACATCGTGTTCAAAGGTAGGACTTGCAAATGTTTAATGTTAAACATGTCATTGACAATGTCTTTAAGAATGGGACTAGCTAGAAACAAAATAATTAAAAAAATATTTCTGTGTTATTAAGGGCCACATGTAGGAAAGTCCGAGATTGCGACTCGGAAATTGTGAGTCAGTCCGACTCGCAATTTCCGAGACGCAATCTCGGATGCAGAACGGTGTCTCAGACACCGTCTGCGACTCGCTATGGGGTCGCAAAGACCCACCTCATCAATATTCATGAGGTGGGTCGCATTTTGCAACCCCATAGCGAGTCCCTGCACTCACAGGGATGGTGGCCTGCTGAAGTCAGCAGACCTCCATGTCTGTGACTGCTTTTTAAATAAAGCAGTTATTTTTTTTCATTTTGCAGCCCGTTTTCCTTAAAGGAAAACGAGTTGCAAAATGAAAAAAATACCGAAACCATTTGGTTTTGTTATTTTCAGAGCAGGCAGTGGTCCATAGGACCACTGCCTGCTCTGAAAAAATATTTTTGTCGACATTCACAAAGGGGTTCCCTTTTGCGAATGAGTTACCACCAGTGTGACATTGGTGGTAACTGCGAGTTGCTTTGCGACCGCATTCGCGGTCACAAAGCAATTCTGAATTGCGATGCGAGTTGCAAATAGGAAGGGAACACCCCTTCCTATTTGCGAGTCGCATTCACAAATTGCGAGTCGGTACCGACTCGCAATTTGTGAATGTGCATCGCGTGAGGCCGTTTGCATGGCGCAAACTGCGATTTTCGCAGTTTGCGACATGCAAACGGCTTGCTACATCTGGCCCTAAATATCTAATTCAATGGTAAAGTCAGATTTACTTGCTAAATACTATGGAAAAGTCATTTTTTTCAAAGTTACTTTTTCCTTCCCTGAAGTCCCTGAAAGCTAAATCTGCAATTTACTCTCTAAATTTGGCCAGCCAGTAATTAGCATTTATATATGTGTGAGTGAGGTGTGAACATACCCCCAGGAGCAAACAACCAGCTGAATTGAAAGGGTCAAGATGACCTATTTGAACCTGACAGATTATGAGCAGGGGATGCAAGCATCCTTTTTGGCATTAAAGTATCAAGTTGTTCCTGAATGTCACGTTGTGCTTGATGGGGCTACTGAGGTTTTTCATATGACACTTGGGGCCCCTTTCAAAAAGGCCTCTTCTGTCACAAGGAAATATTAGCTGACACTTGAGAAGAACCCTTCTTTTGTCACCTTAGTCAGTCAAGCCACAAGGTGGGTTTCATTTTTACATTACAGTGTCACAGTCTGTTTGATAGATCTGCTAGGTTTACATATAGCATTTGGTGCAGGCCAAAATAATTCTTGTGTATCCCATGTTTAGTTGCTGAAAACTTTGATGAGCCAGATTTCTCTCTCTGAATTTGCTGGGGATACAAGGGCGGCCTAAAACTGGATTTTAGTGTTATAATGGGAAGGACTCTAGGAATACCATAGTACAGTTGCCACACATACCCCCAGTCCTCAGAGCCCAAGTTTAGTGGGGCTGTTTTAAAAATGCCCAATATGGGAAGGGTTAGCCTTAGAAACCCTTACCCTCTTGGTTAGGGTGTACTCAGGGGTCATTTCTAGCTACTAGCTCATTCAAGGCATACATGTGCCATCTCCAGACACCATCTTCAGAGCACTCCTCAACCTGTGGAAGATCAGAAGAGGACTGAACCTGCCATCTGAGACCAGAGAAAATCCTAGAAGACTGGATCTGCTCTCCCTCCTGTTCCCAGAACAAAGAAGTTAACTCCAAGGTCAATAAGGCTAACTCATGTTTAAGCTAAAGGGACACTATAGGTGTCAGATCAGAGACAACTGTACCTGGACTGGACACCCTGTGAATCTCGAGGTGCCTCCCCTGATGTCTTGATAGGACTTTAGAAGTGTACTTATGTGTGGATTGGGACCTAAAGGACCAAGGTCAGACGTTGAAGTCTTTGACTATAGCAAACTTGGTTAGTGTATCCGACTTGCACCTCATCACTGTCAGCATCAATTGCACCTAAATCTGGCCTTCAATTACCATTGACTATCATTGGCACTTTGTGCTTCTCTTTGCTATTCCTATTTAAAATTCTTAAATTCATATTTCCTGTTCCCCTTTTTGGAGTTTTGTAATTCTTGTGTCATTTTGTTTATTATATTTTACTCTATATCATCATCAATAACTTTATTTGTGGATTTATTTGTACATAAAAGTACAAAACAAATACAATACACAAACATCACATAAAACTTTAAACAAAAGAGCTCAGTACCCAAAAATAAGCCACATAGTTAAAATATAAAAATAAATATTGTACAGATAAAGCATAAACTAGTACAATGAGCCATGCAAGAACCTCATAAATATCTTAAAAATGTTTAAAAAAGTGAATGCTGGCATAGGATAAACCAAATAAAACACAAAGTAGATACATATATACTACTATTTTACTATATATTTCTAAACTCTATATTTCTAATTGACTTTAGGAGTTTTTATCATTTGTATTGTTTTGCATTTCAACATTATTAATAATTAAGTACTGCACAACCCCATCACACATTGCCTCTAACTTACGCTTGTCTGTTCTGTGCCATAGCTATGATGATTGAGTTCAGCTTTATTTGGTGACTTTGGTTATTCACACTGACAAGGATTTTGGATTGTAATTATTACTTAAGGTGGGTACTTCCGTTCCCCCCACCCCCCAACTAGTAACTCAATTTCTTCCATAAATCCACTATCAGGGCTTCCTATTTGGAAAGGATAATTAGAATGCATTTGCATAACAACAACACAGAACCATTCACTGACAGTAAGTGTCAGCTTCACCATAGGGGTCACTCCTAACAAGCAACAATTGTTGTTGGGCAGGCTCATCCAGAACTCTTACAGTGAGCAGTTGTAGATGAATATGTCCTTGAAGGGTCACTCTAATTAAAATTGCCTTCACTGAGGAACTAATTACTGATTTATTCTTCTCTCTGCCCTCATTTATGCGAGATTAAAAGTGGCTATGGATGGGGTAGTATGTGGACTGTGCAACCCCCATCAGCACTTTACTAGCTGCCAAAACATTTCTGCCCTGTACTCCATTGCCTTCTGTCCAATGGGTTTTCATCAGGACCAAAGAGTCCTTTGCTAATCTAAATCTAGCTACTGAGTTTGTAGTGCTGAGTATTAGAAATCATAAGCCCTATCAGAATGGCAGGTGATAACAGGAAACTGAACTTGTCAGGAAATTATATTTTTGGAATTAATGGGAGACTAAATTAATTACAGAGGACCGTATGGGCACCCCATTTTGTACCTTGCATATCAGAGAAATATTATGAAAAGGTGTAATACTATTGATGTTCACTGCCCATATATAGGTTAACTACCCAAAACACACCATAACACCTGATACCAATGCAAATCCACACAAATAATTGTCTCTGG
This sequence comes from Pleurodeles waltl, assembly GCF_031143425.1. NCBI lineage: Eukaryota > Metazoa > Chordata > Amphibia > Caudata > Salamandridae > Pleurodeles > Pleurodeles waltl. The sequence goes on along the minus strand of NC_090439.1, from coordinate 762,578,796 downwards.
CTCACCTAAGCTGAGTTAGCTATTGTTGGACAAGACTAGAGGGGAAAGCCAAGTAACTCTCTGGAGATTCATCTAGTAATCTCTTTGAGGCTCGAAAGTACATATTATATCCAAAATTAATCTACCTCAAAGCCTCTTCATAGTTAGGTCTTCTAGACCTACTGTTTTAATGTGAGCCTTTAGTAAGTGCCGCCTATGAGCCTATTGTATGCAGAAACATGGCATTTGATTATATACTTTATACATCCTGTGTCACATACTGTAACGGGGGATTTGCAAGCTTGAAGTGTAAAAAATGATAGGTTCTTAATGCTAGTGAGGCTTTACTGTTGAAACTCTCTAAATTCAAAACTCTATTTTTTCAAGTGAAAGAATGGCCGTTGTAATGTTCAAGTCCAGGATGGGTTCAATTGTTGTTAAGGTGTTGGTATAATTGGGGTGTCTCTTGCTTTGCTGTACTCTGTCTTTGTTTTTCTTTCTCAAAATTAATTATTATCAATTTAGCTAATTTTCACCCTCATGAATATTTTTTATCCTTTTCTACCACTGTCCCTTATCAATTCACTCACATCTCTTACCCAAACTCCTGCTTAGTACTTTACAAACCCGTGAAAAGATAGGTTTGTTTGCCGTATTCCAACATATGAGTTCAATATTTTTTCAACATTTTGCTCTTTATTATTTTGTTTTTTTTTAACATACATTCTGAATTCAACAGAGTAGACTAACTGTTCCTCCATGTAAGCACTTTAGAGTCAATAACGTGCTAAATAAGGCAAAACCTAATGAGAGCAAAATCCAGTTCTTAATTTGTAAATTAATGAGGTGTCAAAGTTGTTCTCAGAAGCCTGTAGGTGCCGCAGCGTATGTCGGAGTTTCCAAATGCCAAAGTTGCCCACTCCTAATTCCACCACCATACTGTTCCTAACCCTTCATCAATTTCTTGCAGGTTCTTTTTCATCCTTGCTTTTTGCCCATGTGATTTTCCCACCTTGACCTTTTCTTCACTTTTGTCTGCTGTGAAATCAAGTAGAGGAATGGAAGAGCATTTAAGTGAGGATCAAAGAGGGTTTATTGAAACACCCCATCCATAGACAGACTCTTCTACAACTCCCGAACCAACTGTCACTCCACGCACTCCCCACGTTCTACGTTCAACATTCAACCAGGCTGCATGTGATTCTACAACTAGAATCACATGCGGAGAACATCACACATCTGCCTCCATCATTTTAATACATAACAGAGAATGCAATTGTAGAAAAACAAACCTAAAATCTGTAGGTAACAAAAACTTAGAAAAATGATTATTAATTTCCTTTAACCACCCATTGATTCAAAATATAACCTTTAAAATATCTTGGAGCCATCCTTTTCCTATGACTCCTTTCTTTTTCCTTCACATCAACACTTGGCTTTAGGTTTTGGTCTCACCAGACGTTGAACAACAAAGTCTTCAACACCTCCTGATCCATTTAAATTTTCTCTAACAATATCTTCAAATGGTACCACTCTAGTCTTATTCCATATTTTGCCATCAGCCATTTTTACAGCATTTTGAAACAGTTTGACAACTTTCTGAGGTCTTGTGTATTTTGACCAAGATGCACAACCAACTGGAACTTTATTTTTTACATCATCCACTTTTAATTCAACTTCACAAGCCCTCTTCCTATCGCCAAACTTTTGTTTTCTTTTGAGCATAGGTCTTTCCTCCCCCTTCCTCCAGTCTGTCCCAACTATATTAAAAGCATTATTCCCCCAATCCATTCAGGACACAAATTTGTGTTGGGTACTCTCACTCTAAACAATTCAAACGGTGACTTCCCAGTTGTCATGTGTGGAGAAAAACGGTATGCTGTTATCCTTTTTTGAAGTTCTTTATTCCAATCCAAACCGTTCATTCTTGCTAACTCTACACTTTTCTTTATGTGTTTATTGAATCTCTCCACAGCTCCATTGGTTTCCAGATTATAAATTGCTGATTTCTTGTGTATAATACCAAAAGTGTCCATATAGTTCTTAAATTCTCTTAAACAGAACTGTGGGTCATTATCAGACAACATAGACTTAGGAAAACTTTCTCTCCTGAATACATCTTCTAGAAATGTTCTCACACTAAAAGAGGAAATATCACTTACTCCTTTAACTCGACCCATCTGGAATATAAGTCCATCAAAACAATCAGATATGGAATGCAATGTTTACCTTGCAAAGGACCCCCAATATCCATGGCCAAGTCATCCCACGGTTTCCTCTGTAATTTCCTACAAATCATGGGAGTTTTCAATATCTTGTCACTACGCGAACACAGCACACATTCTCGGACCACCACTTCTATCTTCAGATCCATTCCTGGCCACCAAAAACTGGCCCTCAAGTTTTCTTAACTATTCCCAGATGTCCTTCATGTGCTTGCTTTATTATCCTATTTCTAAGGTTCAAAGGTGGAATCAGTCTGGTTCTTCTTAACAACAGAGATCTGTCTATAGCCAGTTCCCCTTTTATTAAATTCAAGACTTTTCCTAAATCGTGAAAATGTCCATGTTTCAGTGGTTTCATAACCTTCCCCAACTCCTCATTTTCACCTAGCACATGACCTTTTTGCAGGGTCATCCCCAGACTTTTTGCCTTCCTCCACCTCTTTTTCTGACCTCATTTTTGCTGGCTTTAAGGCTCTGCGCACTTTACCACTGCTAACCAGTGCTAAAGTGCATGTGCTCTCTCCTTAAAACATGGTGACCTTGGATCATACCCAATTGGGCTATTTAATGTACTTATAAGTCCCTAGTCGAGTCCCCAGGGTCTATAGATTAAAAGCTACTAATGGGCCTGCAGCACTGATTGTGCAACCCACTTCAGTAGCCCCTTAACCTTGTCGCAAGCCTGCCATTGCAAGGTCTATGTGTGCAGTTTCACCGCCAATTCGACTTGGAATTTAAAAGTACTTGCCAAGCCTAAAACTCCCCTTTTTCTACATATAAGTCACCCCTAAGGTGTGCCCTAAGTACCCCTAGGGCAGGGTGCTGTGTATGTAAAAGCCAGGGCATGTACCTGTGTAGTTTACATGTCCTGGTAGTGTAAAACTCCTAAATTCGTTTTTACACTGCTGTGAGGCCTGCTCCCTTCATTGGCTAACATTGGGGCTGCCCTCATACATCGTTTGAGTGGTAGCTGCTGATCTGAAAGGTGTAGGAAGGTCATATTTAGTATGGCCAGATTGGTGATACAAAATTCTGCTGACTGGTAAAGTTGGAATTAATATTACTATTTTAGAAATGCCTCTTTTAGAAAGTGAGCATTTCTCTGCACTTAAATCTTTCTGTGCCTTACAATCACCGTCTGGCTGGGTATACACCCAAACACAGGATACTCAGCCTCACATGCAGGGTGGAGGGCCTGCTCACACACAAAGGACTGCTGCACCCCCTACTAAGACCCTGGCAGACAGGACTGAACTGAAAGGGGACCTGGTGCACTTCTAAGCCACTCTTTGAAGTCTCACCCACTTGAAAGGCACATTTGGGTATAAAAACAGGGCCTCTGCCCTACCAACTCAGACACTTCCTGGAGAAGCCTGGCTGCCCAAAGGACTCACCTGACTGCTTTCTGAGAAGGACTGCTGCCTTGCTGTTGCCCTGCTGTCTTGCTGCTCTCTTGCTGTGCTGCAGAAGTGTTCTCCAAGGGCTTGGATAGAGCTTGCCTCCTGTTCCCTGAAGTCTCAGGGCCAAAAAGACTACTCTCCTGCAGCTGGCATCCCCATGCGGCGAAAATTTGATGCACCGCCTGCCAAAAACGCCGCACAGCTTGCTCGCAGTGAAAAATTCACCGCACACCAAGATCGGAATGATGCAGCCCAACTTCGCAACAGAAGATCGATGTAGCGCCAGCGACGCAACTGGAACTTCGACTTACGGCCCTACTGGATCGACGCAAGCCGACTCAGCACAACGCAGCCTGACTTCCTGAGTGGAATCGACACAGAACCTGCTGTGCGGGAGAAAATTCCATGCATCTCCCACCGGAATCGACGCAGTACCTGTGACCTCGCTCCGCAAGGCCAGGATTCAACGTATTATCCCCAGGGCGTCCGAACACCCCGCAACCCGAAGAGGGTCCAAGTCTGTGCACCGGAAATCAACGCAACATCTTCCCCGCGTGGAAAATAACGATGCAAGTATGTGTGCAAAGGGGCGAAACCGACGCACACCTACCGTTTTCCACGCACCTCCTCCTCTGCAGTCCCTTACGAGGATTTTTCAACGCAAACCAGGTACTTTGCCCTGCAGGAGACACTTGTTGTTTCTAGGAGAACTTAAGACACTTTTTATTGCTTTTTAAGTAATATTTTAACGTATAATTATTGCATTTTAATCGTTTTGACCTGCATCTTATCAGATAAATACTATATTTATTTTCTAAACACTGTGTGGTGTATTTTTGTGGTGTTACATTGTGGTATTGTATGGTTTATTGCACAAATACTTTACACATTGCCTTCTAAGTTAAGCCTGACTTCTTAGTGCCAAGTTACCAGAAGGTGGGCACAGAATAATTTGGATTGTGTGTGACTTACCCTGACTAGAGTGAGGGTCCTTGCTTGCACAGGGGGTAACCTGACTGCCAACAAAAGACCCCATTTCTGACACAGCACCAAGAGTAACTTCATTCACACAACAATTTACTTCACATACATCCTCTTCCACGTTTTTTTCCTCACTAGTTTTATTGTCATCAACCAATCTAGAAGGACAGTCTAAACTCACATTCATTGTACCAGGCAAATATTTGACTCTAAACTTAAACTCTTGAAGTCCAACTATCCATCTTCTTATCCTGGCGGAGATACAGTTCAACCCCTTATTTCCAAAAACTTCCACCAGAGGCTTATGATCTGATAAGACCCCAAAGTCAATTCCCCAAATGAAATGCCTAAACTTCCTGAGAGCCCAGAAAATAGCCAGAGACTCTTGTTCAATCAATGAATATTTTTTCTCTGCTCCACACAATGTTTTTCAAGCACACGCTATCAATCGTTTTTCACCTTTATCTTCTTGTACTAAAACAGTTCCCAAACCTTTTGCTCTTGCATCAGTGGTAATACACGTCTGCCTTCCAGGAACAAACACCTGTAAACATGGTGCCTCTTTTAACTCTTCTTTTATTCTCTGAAATTCCTCTTCACACAACTCATCCCACAAGAACTCTTTTTCTTTTTTTAGCAAATTCCTCATGTTTTCAGATTTTTCTGCTAAATTTCTTATATACTTTCACAATATTCAACCATACTAAGAATTAACTCACTTCCTCTTTAGAGAGAGGAGTCACAAGATTTTTTATCGTGTTGACTAATTCTGGTTTGGGTCTTATTCCTTCTCCTGAGATCAAATGCCCCAAATACTCAGCTTTGGTCATGTCAAACTGACATTTACCTTTCTTAAGCGTGAGACATGCCTCATTCAACCTCTCCAATCCCATTCCGACACTACGAATATGTTCCTCTACTGTGTCACCACAAATCAACACATCATCTTGATAGCATCTGACCCCTTCCAAATTTCCCAGAACCTTGCTCATAATGCATTGGAACATTGATGCAGCCAAGACAAGACAAACAGCATTCTTTTGATCTTAAATGCACCAAAAGGTGTTATAGTAGCGATAAGTTCCTGCAAATTCTCGTCCAACTCCACCTGATGATAGGCAGATGCCAAATCTAGCGTGCTGAACAGTTTTGCTCCTCCTACCATCGACACTATCTCTTTAGTGTTGGGAAGGGGAAATCAGTCCACCACTACTTCCTTATTCAACACACTGAGGTCCACACATGATCCAATATCTTTATTACCCTTCTTCGCAACCACAATTGGAGCTAACCATTCAGTCATTCTACTTCACCTATTATACCTGAACTTTCCAGCCTCCTAAGTTCTTCAACTACGGACTCCTGTAATGCCAAAGGAACACTTCTAACTTTTGCAACCACTGGTACAGCATCTTTCTTCAATTAAATCTTATGTTTGTATCGCGTAAGGCAGCCTAAGGATTCGGAAAACACTTCTGGATACTTTTGCACAAACTCCCACCCATAATTTTGTACATCCTGAACTTGCACTTGTGGCTGAGCATGAGGATTAAGTACTACACCCAGTAAACTCTGATGTGCCCAGTTTAACAGATCATCCACTTTATTTGAAACATAAACTTTTCCCAAAATGTGTCTTCCCCCCAACTCCAAATATCCTTAAAAGAAACCTAACATCTAGATCGGTTGACCACCATATCCCTCAGGACAAATATCCATTGCCTGTAATTTCCTCCTCTTCGTACACACTCTATGAAAACAATGTTTTGAAATGATGGTTAACTGTGAGCACGAGTTGAATCGCATTAGTAGTTTAACTCCATCCATAACATGTTCACTGGGGTGTTCACTCTTATCTGACTTCATGTCAACCAGAAAAACAAATTCTTGAGAAACCTCCTTAACTTCTTTCATCACATTACCATTCTTTTTCTTTCTTCCACGACAACACTTATAGAAATGTCCTTTTTTCCCACACCCGTTGCATACCACAGTCAATGCTAGACAACCACTTGCATTCGCCTCATGTCCACTATTTCCACACCAAAAACACTCACCTTTAAATTTCCCACGTGTATCATCTTTCATTCATCACACCCTTGTTTATTCCTTTGCATTCTATTTCTTCAATCTTTCCTCCTTCACTACTTGTCTTATTTTTAATAGAACTCAATTCCGTAACACACTTCAGCATGTGCGCAACTCTCTTTGCCACCAAAACAACCTCCTCTCAAGGTGGTTCAACCTTCAACCACAACTCTTTTTGAATCTTATCACTACTACATTTCAAGACAAACTGATCACAAATCCTTTTGTCTAATAAAGTGCCAAATTTGCGTTAAGACGCTAATTTCCATAAACTTGTAATGTATTCCTCTACAGACTCATCCTTTCCTTGCTCTCTTTTCCCAAAACAATACCTTTCCATAATCGTGCTCACTCTAGGTAAATAGTGGTTATCCAACTTCAGTATACATACTTCAAATTCATTCGGACTCCTTTGTTCCTCACCACTCAAATCAAGCAAATATTCCAACACCTCCAGCCCTTCCCCACCTAGGCAATGCATTAATAATGTATGCCTTCTTTCTGCACTTAGGGTGGGACCACATACTCTTACATAATGAGTAAACATCTTTTTCCATTTGTTCCTCATGACTACGAAAAATGGAGGTGGTGTAACATTTTGCATTTTCCCTTTTTTCCTCTTTCTTATGTTTTTTTTTACATCACTACAATTACCGCACTACAACAATGCCTTGTACAAGTGACGCTAAAATGTTCTACTTGAAATCAGGGCCTACGATAAGCTATGGTGTGCTTGTCACTGAAAATCAGTGAATCAAATACCAAATTCCACAGGCTAAGGTGTGCTTATCACCAAGTAGAAAGTCAATCATTCAAATGCCAGGTTACACAGGCTAAGGTGTGACTGTCACCGAGTATTACTAAATATCTTCCAATCCTGTAAATCAAGAAAATGAAAAATAAAATTTTTTACCTTCGTTTTTCAGTAAATACATTTTCCCAATAAAATAAAAATCATCCGACCATAACTTTTTTACTCGACCTTTCTTCTGCTGTAGGTAGTCAACTGCAAGAAAGAAAAAAAAATCTTGCTGAAAATGGCCCCCCCACGTTGCTGATGTGTGGTTGTCAAGGGAACTTTGTTTCAAAGTTCAACCTCCACAAACCATACAAAATGCCCGGCATATCATTTACTTCAGTTACTAAGAAACCAGTGTTGAACACACACGCCCTCCGAGCTGGGACGCAATGCATTTCAGTGATACGACATACACGTTCCAATGGCGATCTCCAAATGGAATAGGTGCTCCCCGTACTTGGACGTAATGTGTTTCAGTGACGCAATGTAAGCGTTCCAATGACTATCTCCAAATGGGATGTGCCCAATCCAGCCACAAATGTAACCGCCACAGACTGACTCCAACACCGCACACCGCCACACGTTGGGTATTTTGAAGTAACTTCAGCAAGAACGTCGCCTCTTCTCCAACATAAGTACTGTTCGTTTTGCTATATGCAATGTACCACACCGGTAACTGCCATGTTGAGGTGCTCCTTAAGCATCACTCGTCGCCAGGGTGAAATCAAGCAGACAAATGGAAGAGCATTTAAGTAAGGATCAAAGAGGATTTTTTGAAACACACCATCCATAGACAGACTCTTCCATAACTCCCAAACCAACCGTCACTCCTCACACTCCCCGTGTTCTACGTTCTACATTCTACTAGGCTGCATGTGATTCTACTATTAGAATCACATGCAGAGAACATCACATCTGCCTTTCTCCTATTTGTTTTGGGTCAAAGTCTATGGATGAAAAATAAGCCCTGGTTCCCAAAAAAGAGTCCGGTAGGACTCACCTGCATTTACTGGCTCAAATTAAACACTAGAAATACCTTTTACTGCATCTTGCACAATAGCGCCAGATGACGTTGCAACTTGGGGGTTCTGGGCTAATTCTGGATATGTTAGCAGCCGGGCAGAAAGGTAAAACACATGCTGTCAAGCAGGATCCTACCTTTTTATCGTAAGGGAGGAGATCATTTTCACATGTGCCATTTGAAACAGACTGTATTTGGAATATAACTCTGTGCTGCACGGGATCCGCTGCTTATCATGGAAAAGGACGCCCAAGATAAATGAGAAATTCCATTAAACAATAAGCCATCTCTGTGAAGACATTCTGGAAGCAGTCTGATAGAGACAATTCCCAAGGAGATGGGAGCCCTCTTCATTATAAAATGCAGCATCCTTTTCACAAGTTCAAGGATGCCATTATGTGTCAAGGTTTTTGTGGCCTAACCTTGGTTCGACATTTGCATTGTGCTATTTCTTTACAAGAAGCATAATACAAAAAGGAGTATTGGTGAATTGGTAGCAGTTGAGCCTGTGCACAATTTTCAATGGGTAAACTCTCCTGGAAACAAATCAAAGCAGGACAAATATTCTAAATAGTTTATGTGACATGGAACTGCATGGAGATTTTTTTTTCATTCATTACCAGTTCTTGTTTCTGTTATTTCCCCCTAACAGGAAAAATATATTTATGAACAGCAATAAAACATTTGGATCAGGAGTGTTGCACAAAGTTTCTGTGGCAATAAATATGTAATGAATGTTGGATTATTTATTTATTTGGTAGAAGTCATGATGAGTTGTGCCAATGACTGGTTCTGAATGGTGAAGGCGAAAGCATATCAGAAAAACAAATCATATAACTAGACACCTAAGAGGCAAGTAACTTATAAACTTTCATCTGAGTGGATGGTTCTCCCACTTTTTATTTTAGTCACAGACAATTTCCTTTTAGTGTGATCTTGAACACCCGCAGCAAGACAGAGGCACAAATAACACATGGTGGAAATTCCAGTGAAGTGTGCTTTGAAATTAGAGATGTGCATGGTGTTTAGAAGTTGTCAAAAAGTGCTTTGTAGCATGCAAGGATATTCAAGAAGTAATTAGGTGCTAGGTTGTTAATTGATTTGAACAAGCGTATTAGTAATATGCATAAGGCTCTACTACTGGTGGGTGCCAATCAGCCTAGTGTTAGTACGTGTAAGTGGTGTAAAGTTTAGGAAGATAGTATTGAATTTAGGTGCAGAGTTTAAAACCCTGTCTGAGTGTGTGTAGGAGTAGCTGGGGCAGTAGAAAAAGGACACTACTGAACTAATCCAGTCTACTGAATACCAGTGAGTTATTTCGTGATTTGTGTGTTTGTCTGTCTCAGTGGGATAAAGAGAATACCAACGGTTTTACCCAATGAGGCGAAATTAAGTGAATCAGTGGTAGATAAGATATGATGGACAATGGGACGGGTGCAGTGCAGGTGGAAAAGTCTAAAGCTTCACATTTGAGAGCATTCAGCATGAGTAAGCAGAAGGTCATCCAATGTAGAATAAGGGTAACCTGACAACCCTGATTTTGGAGAAGTGTGTGGTAAAATTGTTAATAGTTAAAAGATGGAACATTGATGAGTGATCAGGAAGGACATAAAGGATCACTGATGAAAGTGGAAGTCACTGATGGTGTTGTTTTGAGGTGAAGAGAGTTTAAATGTATGAAGATTTAGTATTGTCAAGGGAAGTAGGTAGTGTGTAAAGGGCTTGTTTTAATCACTCTAAGTTTGCATTCATCTTTGTTTAGGGGCGGCTCCTTTGCTATGGTGAAGGAGTGTCCCCCCCCCCCCGGCTGAGCCAGCAGCAGAAAAATCAAACAATAGTTTACTATTGTTTTATTCTTCTGCTTTTGCCTCAGCAAGCAGTGAAGGGTAGGGCTGGGCCATGGAAGGTGGGGGGGGGAGTAGAAAGTATACACCTAAGTGTGCATGTGTGTTTGGCCGGCCATCTTGTTTAACAGCTGGGCTGGAGAAACTGCACAGACCCCAGGGCTGTGTCTGAGCAGCTGGCCAAGGCACTCAGACCAATCCTGGGGCTGCTTTCATGATGGGTGTAACATGGAAGCAGCACCATGATTCCTGGGGAGCCTGTGCTGGTGTCCTGGTGAATGCTGGGACACCACATTCAGGTAAGAGGAGCGCAAGGCGGCAGGAGGCTGGGGCATTGTGGCAGAGGTAAGCTTATTTATTTCTTCATTTTTTATTATTTTCACAACTCCCCCTCCATCTCCATCACCCCACCCCTCCCATTGAGCTTTGAGGAGGCCGCAGCTGTCTTTGTTTTGTGTCATTCATATACTTTCATCTTAGTTTGTGTGTCCTGATGCTTGGTGTCATCTATATTAAGGGACATGGGGAAGTGGGGATGAAGATACATACCCATACATAATGGGTGTTGTATATTAAAGGTTTGACTGGCAATGTTGTTAAAGAGGTTGAATTACTTTTTGCGTAAAAACTGCAGTGTAAATGTTGTGGATTTAGTATTGTACTATAGGAAGAGAGTCAGGGAAGTGTTTTCTCCTGGAAATGGGTATGTTTAGTGGGGAAGGAATTATTATAGGGATATTGATTATTAGATTCATCAGTTCATGGTCATACAGAGATTGGTTGATTGTGGATTTAGAGTGGGATTGAATAATAGATAAGAGTTTGAGCTTGCCCTGGAAGTGTGTCAACTCAAGATGGGTATTGATTAAAGAGTGGTTAGAGAGAAGATGAAGAATAGTGTGCACTGCCGTTGATTTCTGAGTGTTAGTTTGAAGACGCAAAGAAGGATGGCCAATGTGGAGAGAGAAAGTAGGTCAAGGATGGTGGTGTGATTTGAGAAAGTGGTCTTTCATAGCTAGAGCAGGACAGTAGTTGGTGATAATATTTGCTTTAAAAGTTGTAGTCAATTTCTGATTAAATTACCAACTATCTGACCGCCCATTACATGTGTAAGGATTGTGAGAGGCTAGGTCAGTAGGAGAGCCCTATGGATGGCTGAATTTTTGGGGTTGATCCAAGTCCCTGTGATGAAGTGGGACTTGTGTAAGGCAAATTGTTCAGTGCCAAAGAAAGTGTTTTGCAGCCTCATCTAGCACTTCTCCCGGACCATCTGAAATAGAAAGATTTATAGTTATTTTGGAATAGGCCTGCAGCCTACAGATCGAAGTGCTGTTGTTACAAGCAAAAATCTGATGAATGAATACTATTTTGGGAATGATTTGAAGCAATAGTGTTGCTGAGAATTAGGTTCACCACCCTCTAATGCTTTTTCTTCATGTTCTATCTTTTGAACTACTGAAGTTTGCATGCTGGAGGTGTGTGAGTTACACTACATAAATCAAAGTGATTTTGTAACCTGCTTATTCTCATTAACCCATTACCTGGTTCCTCCAACCCATGCCCTGAAGATTTGGCACTTAACCCAGTGCTAAACTGACATCCCTTGTCCTAATGATGACCACACAGTAACCCTGAGGTCGAAGCACTGACAACAGCAGACAATACATACACTGTATTGGCTCCCTAATTCAAATACTTCTTGGAGTCAAGAGTCATGTGTCTTCTTATGTATATGTCCTTACCAATTGTTCACTTCTTTTGCACCATGTGAGTACCTCCTGAACACTCTCTGGCCTATATTTTGTGTTAAGAAGATAAATATTCTCAACAGTTCCTTCTTGGCTGCTTTCTTGCAATTGCTATTGCTTCCATGGTGAGAAATGTCTGTTTGAATATGCTTTATCTTTGGAAGGATTATGCATCTCATTTTTAAGAAAGTATGTTGCTTCAAATAAGTCAAAAGTGAACCACTGTTATTTGACACAGGTTTTGCCCTGGCTCTTTTCTAACATATAGGGCACCCCTTGTTTTTATACTGTTGTATGGGTGATGAATGGGAGTTCCTGCACAACATTCACTGACATTGATGCAAATTCCTATAGTCAAACATTTGTGGACAGGGATTACGGCCAAAATCGTATTCCTCCTTGAGGCAGGCATAACAAGGAGAAATGTTTTCATTTCTCCCTGTTTTTCCAGCTTTGCATTGTGCTGCATTGTTCAGGACACATACAAAGTATAGCAAGCTTTGAGCCATGTATTTTGTAATGGACGAGTCCGATTCAAGTACAAAAACTGTGCTTCAGAGAACACACACACCATTTCACTGTGGCTCAAGGGTGTGTTCTTTGGCACATCGCTGACAAAACTCTGCCAGTGCTGGAGAGAAAAATGCACAAAATCTTAGCAGATATCTTGCATTTTTCTTTTCTCCCCTTAGCACAAGAAAATGCTGGACTTTGGTGCAGCTTTATCTTGCATCAAAGAACAGTAAATGCTGAGTGTGCTTAGTATACAAATTCAATGTAATGTGGCATCGCTACAGGCATTTGTATAAATATACACAAAGTGTAGCCAACAGGACATCTCAGTAGGCTGAACATGCAGGTCACAAATTGAGTCCTGGTAAAGGCTAACTCAACACTCAGTCAATCTGAGGTCACAAGTTTTGTACCACTAATGTGGATAAAAGTATAACCTTTTACTCACAACACATACAAGCAGTAGTGTAGAATGGAGTCCTATATGTCATTATTAAAATACAAGTTAATTACAATGGTATGTAAAATTGGGTGTGGATTACTACTTATCACAATGCTACAGAACAACAAACCCTTAAATCAGTTCTCCATAGATTTCATAGTATGCCTTGCTGGTTATAGGCAGCTGTTTGAAGCAGGCACATAATCAGCTACAACAATGTCAAGCGTGGCCCGTCCTTTAGCCCCCCCACCTTTTGCACCACATGAAGAGTGCCAGTCAAGCTGAACAAAAGTCAGCCTGACAGACACTCTTCATGTTCAGGTCAGGCAGCCAGGAGCAGACATGCGCGATTTGCGCAGACTCCTGGCTGCCTGAGCTGAACTTTGCTGGGCTGAAGAGGTCACAGCTCCTGTGGGCGTGACCTCCTTGGTGCAGCAAAGGTGCCTCGAGGCCCTCCCCTGGGTGACGAGGGGAGCATCACCCATTGACTTCGACCTGGGTGCTTCAGGTTTAATTCCTGAAGCACCCAGGGCAAGGGTCAATCAGTGACACCTAGTCACAGAGTGGGGTGGGGTCAGCAGTCTCACTGACCCCATCCCACTCTGTGACGAAGTTGGAACTGCTGCTTCCCTCATTGGCTGACCTAAGGTCAGCCAATGAGGGAAGGCAGCAGTCCCAACCCTCCTGGGACCTCCGAGGCTGAAGCTAAGTGTGTGTGTGTGATCTTTTTAAAAGAATGTTTGGTGCGTGCGTGTATGTTTGAATGTTGATGAGTGTTGTTAATCGATGTGCATGCATGCATGCGTGCCTGTAAGAATGTGTGAGTGTGCTTCCCGCCCGCCCCCCAGTGCTTAATTTGTCAATAAAAAGGTGCCGTGCCCAAAGCCCTCCTCTTTAACACGGGGCTGCTGCAATTAAATGTGCGAGCACAGAATACTGAGGCGGTGTAATCTGGGGCCTCTTCAATTTATAGAAAGCCACTCCCTGCCCTTCAGCTCACTCTTGCAGCTTTCTACTTTCTCCCTTTGTGGCGCTTTTTCGTTTTTCCCTTCATCCGTCTTCCCCATATGTGTCTTTTGCTCGCAGCAAATACTTGAGACCGAAGAATAAGACCCTGCCCTCAAAAATAAGTGCTGGTGCTCAACACTGGAAACAACAAGCACAAATTAAGCAGTGCCCCTCCCCCCTAAAACTGACGGCCACTACTGAACAATGTGTTGACCAGGAGGATGCTCAAAAATGGTGAAAACCGTTATTTTATGTTACTAGGATTTAGGCATGTGATCTGCAGGTTTGAAGCAGTAATATGCAGTCGTCACATTAATCTCATTCATTTTCTGACTACTCAAACCTGCAATCAGCAGACTATACAGATCTTGCTGTCTCTCGAAGTGCGTGACAGTCTGGGCTTTCTTGCCAGTATTATACTAAAGTATGATTAACACATACAGATCTCTGCAGCAGGTGTTTTAACCACTTCATCTTACGGGTAGACACACTTGGTAGGCGGATGTAGCAGGTAGGATAATGCAGTTGTTGATGCTCCTATTGTGGTAACCTGAAAGTCACAGGCTCACATGTCTTGGAAGGTTTCCAAAGTGGCTAAAATTAACACAAATGATGTGGGTAATGAGAACTCCTGTTTATTCTGCACACACAACTATACCTATGTGCCTGTGCATATGCATCAACTTCAGTAAACCGAAATGGGAATGTTGCAACCATATGTGTGATTTTCTTGTGGGCGGACTTTATCTCCGGAATTTATTTGCAGCGAAGTTGGCAGTTTTACGTTCTTGAACAAGCTTTTGCGTTCGTTAAGATGGCGGTCTTATTTCTAACATATTTGAGCATATTATGGTGGCTGTGCTGCTACTGATTTTCCATGTTGTGTGCTGTATTTTTGTTGGCGTGTGTGCAGGGGCATAACGCAGGCCCTTGCAGCTCCTGTGGTGCAGTGTGTGTAGGTCCAAGCCTCCAGAGTCCCCTGAACTCCTGATGGACCCCTATTTAGCTCAAGACCAATGGATATATATGAGATTTTGGATGCTAAGGGCAGTTTACGTTCAACACGGGTGTGTGCTGTGTTTTTATTGTTTATGTCACATTGCTGCTGTAGAGATAAGTCGCCATTAATGCAAGAAATCTTCGATGAGCTCGTTTTAATAGGTTTTGTATTGTATTTGAAGCTGTGGTGTGACTCGGTCTGAGAGAGGAAAAATCTAGTCGCTGATAAGCCACACCCGCCTTTGCAACGCCTCTTCAAAACACCCTCACAAATACACAACATGAATTAGTCTGCAGCCTTGCCGTGGCGCCAGACCGCCCGTTGTTTCCTCACAGTCTCCATCAGTCCCTCTATCACCTGCGTGCCTCACACTTCTCAATACTGTTTCATAAAACAAATGTCAAATCACAGTTTCTTTTTCTTTTCGTTCCTATTCCCGGAGAATAATTTCTCCTGTGGTTATGACGGAAGCACAGAAGAAACAGGAACAAATCATGGCGGCTTAGAATCTGTAGATCATAAATAATGCACAAAATAATCTATGCATTAGATAGTCACAAAAGAGAACAAAGTACGTTTTGCTTTATTCATTTCTTATTTATTCCCCTTGGCCGCAGATCCCAGTGAGGCACTTAAATATCCGCAGCCTTCAAGGTGATACAGTGTATTGATCTAAGCCATCCTCAGACCTCATAATCAAGTACATGTTTTATGATTGGATGACATGCCGGCTCACGTCTTGGTGCCTACAGAACGTTCAGTGGACTAAGGTCATCCATAGCCTATAGATAATCTACACAACTAATAAAAATGGTAATGCTAACCTGAATTCCAATTCACTTTCCAATTAAATATACTTAATAGGCTATCCTGTAATTTTCCGGCTCAAATTAATCCTGAACAAGATTTTTTAATGAAGTACTGTGCTATTGCGTTTGAGGATGCCACTTTTCACCGTTTTGAGGTTACATGCCTTTGGTCATGGAAAATGTGCTGCGCGCGAGCGTAGCGGCTGGGTGGCGCATTCTGACTCACTTGGGTACGCTCTATGCAGCGTGTCCCATCACACGGCTCTTGGAGCCGGACTGCACACTCCCCAAGGGCTTCTCTTCCTCTCATGCTAATCAGACCTCACAAGGTATAATGACAATAGGCTCTTGTACTATGCTTGCGGGCAAGAAGGGGGATTCTTGAAATATTTAATATTGAATTTGAAAGCAATTATAATGCAGCTATGAATATGAAATCCATAGGTGCGTTACAATATGTTAATTTGTACCTGTGGGGCACCTGTTATTGGATAACATTGGCGTCTCCCTCCAGACCCGCAATTTTCATGCCTATGCTGCTCAGAAGGCGCCGCGATTATTCAATAAGTGGGGTCCCCCAGGGTATGTATTAACATATTGTTGAGGTAAAACAAATCTGCTGTAAAGCCACTGAGTGGATATAAGGAAATAATTTTGCAGAGAATATAAACAGTTTCAGATATATTTGTAAGGCTCTCCAGACCTGCACGCAGTTTCGTATGGAGAGGAGTATCCCAGCTTCCAATTATTGTTCTTCCTGGCAGTAATAATATATCTGCCCTACACGAGCCACATTGTTTTTACAGATCTGACTAATCTGAGATTAGCTTCCAGCGTGAAAAATAACGTGCGACGTGTCTTATTAAAAATCAAATCATAACAATACTTTTACATCTCAACCTGCCGGAAAATGTATGTAAATTGCATCAATCATTTTTTTCAAATTGATTGATTCAGTTAACAAGATAAATACATACTTCATGTGCAGTCCTCATGAAAGGTCAGAATTACTGGGAGATTGTTTAAAACATGGATGAAACTAATTCCATTAAATTCAGCCTGGATCATTTTTAGTTCATTCTGCGTGCTCTTTACGCTTCATACTCCATACTAAGACCATGGACAAGATGTGTCATTGCTTCTTGATTGGTCATTACCAGTCACCAAAAAGTCATCTTTGCCCATCATCAAGTTGGAGATGATGTCTTTTGAGGCTTAGCATTTTTTAAATCAGCAAACATGTCATCACAATGATCAAAGATAAAACATTGTAAAAGATAATTAATTAATAAGGAATCAAGGGTTAATGATAATTGAATGTAAGAAGGTAGATGGTTGGAAATGTAATAGTTGCTGCATTCAGAGTCTTGTTAATTAATAGGGCCCGTGGTTGTACCTTCACAAACAGCGGCAAAAGCTGAGAATGCTCTCAGTATTCTGGTAAGAAAAAGGCAATGGGGCAAATATACAAAGATTTGACACAACTCAACATGGTAAGACAACTTGCTGCATTGCACCTTCCTGCACAAAAACAATCCTTTTTGTATGTGTGTAACAGATAGGAGCAAACATAGAAAGAGGAAATAACAGGGAGACATACAAATATTTCTCCTTGTTACACCTCACCTGGGAAGGTGTAGCATTTTGGTGAATTCCAAGGTTTACTATTGTAAGTAAATCTAGGAATAAGCCAAAACATGTTCCACCCATTGAATGCCTTCCCAGGCTAAGAGTAACACAATGCAGTGACTTGCTCTGCTTTGTATTTCTCCAGACTTAATATGCCACGCAAAGCCATGCAAGGTGGTACTGCGTGGCATAGTAAATCTCACTGAAGCCATTCAGTTGACTTGCGCTCTATGCATGATGCAATGGCAATGCTAGGACTTCAGAAATTTGGGCCAGTATGTCTGATCAGTGCTTAGTTTGTGCTTGTTGTTTCCGGTGCTGAGCCGCAGCACTTATTTGTGAGGGCCGGGGCTTATTCTTCTGCCTCAAGCATTTGCTGCGACCAAAAGACACATATGAGAAAGACGGAAGAAAGAGCTGAAGGGGCAGGGGTGGCCATAAATGGATTGAAGAGGCCCGAGATGGCTTCAGGATTACGCTGCCTCAGTATTCAGTGCTAGCACATTTAATTACAGCAGTCTCGTGTTTAAGAGAAGGGCTTTGAGCACCAGCACCTCTTTATTTACAAATTAAGCAGCGTGTCTGATACTTCAGACCTCTCCAACTATATATTCTAGTTTTAAGTTTAATAGCTGAATTTTGTTTTCCCCAGATCTATCTGCTTGAAAGGTCTTTGATTATTCCTGTGTGGTGTTTTTCTTTAAAGTGGTATAGCTGTAGAACTTACTGTATCCATTGATATTTATAGAAATGTTGGACATCAGAATTTGTAATCTTGCCATTAGGAGTTCCAGGTTTATGATGTCATGAGTCATTTATTAGCGATTTTCCACATAGGCGTAGCACTTTCCAAGAGAAATGAATATGAGTGATAAATATTATTATTGCAGTCTTTTGAACTGATCTATTGTTTCATAATTCAAATTCCAGAGAACTACTGCAAATAAAACATTAGCATACTTAAAACATGTATATAGTCATAACAGTCAAATCATATAAGATGAGTTTTAATATATTTATATGGGAGCCTACATTACTGTACTTAGATGCACTCCTTACAGAAATGCCAGTTCACTGCATATTGTAGAATTTATAGATATGTAAACATCGCAAAAGCAATATGCAGGAGGCAATTGTTTATTCAAGCTGTTTTCAACAGGATGGTGTTAGGTCTGTCAGCCCTAGGATGGTCTTATCCCAAACCTTTTGCTTTCCTCCTTCAGTTTTGCTGACATTTTTTTGTTGGGTATTGGTCTCTGCGCACTTTACCACTGCTAATCAGTGCTAGAGTGCTTGTGCTCTCTCCTTCAAAAATTGGGAAACTGACACATCAAATCGGCACATTTAATTATCTTGTAACTCCCTAGTAAAGTAGTACTCCCTGTATCCAGGTCCTGAAAAGTAAATGCTACTAATTGGCCTGAGGCACTCATTGGGCCACCCCTTTAAATAATCTTTTAGACCAGTCTCAGGCCTCCCACTGCAGCCGGTGTGTGCAGTTTTAAACTGCCATTTCAACCTGGCAAAATGTGCCATCCAAAAATCTTCCTATTCAAAACATATGTCACCCCTAGGGTAGGCCCTAAGCAACCCATAGCACAGAGTGCAGTGTATTTAAAATGTTGGACATGTACTTTAACATTTTACATGTCCTGGTAGTGAAAAACTCCTAAATTTGTTTCTCACTTCTACAAGGCCTGCTTCTTTCAAAGGATAACATTAAGTTACATTATTACATCTAACACGTGATAGCTTTCAATTGGGAACAGGAAGGAAAATTAAGTTTGGCCTCTGTAAAATTGTAATTTAAACCCTCATTAATGGTTAAGTTGCACTGTAAGTCTTAATCCTTAAAATAAAACAACTTTTACAAATTTTGCATTCGCTTGTCCCAGCCATTTGATGCCTGCAGTCTGTATCCTGGGCTGTATGACTAGGTATTTCTGCCAGTTGGTCTTTGTATATTACTCCCAGACATTGAGACAAAAGGGGAATAGTGGTTGGCAGGATGGGCCATTTCTGTCAGGAAGTGGGGGAAGGAGCTTTCAGCTACCACATTTGCACACCTGTAAGGCTCTGCCTCAGCACAATCACAAATGGTTTGACACTAGTCTTTTGTGCTCCCAGACAAACTGGGGTCACAGAAGGGCAGGGTTAAGGAAATTCCAGCCACCTTTGTAGCTGGAGGGCTCTAGTAGCTTCCCTCACTTCAAAGTAGGTACCAGGTGTAAATAGTCAACTCTCAGACTCAACATTTCAGTACAATTCTGAACCTGTGGAACACTTAGAAGAAGGAGTCATGTGCTGCTACCTGCAGGAAGAGCTGCCCTGCTACTCTGCTACTTTGCTGCTCTGCTGTGTGAGTGACAAGGGCTGGACCGGCATCTTGAATCCAGGGCCAGCACAGAGACTGCAAGGGCTAGATGGCTGGCCTTCTTATTAGAGCCTCAGGGACAGAAAAGGCTCCATCCATCTTGAACCTTGCACCTGGACTGTACATGCTGTGAGTCTTAATCCCCCAAGTGGGGGCCTTGCAAGTGGGACTTAAGGGGCTCTGCCAGCCCACTTGTGATCTTCACCAGATCTGACGTAGTGTGATGCAACTACTTGCAGCCCCGCCGCTCATTGGAGCCGCTACTGTGAAATGCATCTCGAATGCAGGACCTCACATCACAGGCCCGCTGCTCATCGGAACTGCTGTTGCATGATGCATTGCCAACGCAGGACCTTGCATCACAGCCCCACTATCTCAGAAAAGCTGCTGGGTGGCGCAACTCTGAGTGGGACCTCCTTTCACTGCTCGGAACTGCAGCTGCATGACCCAGTGCTCCACAACCAGTATTTAAAGTACGTTTCTAAGGAGGACTAACTTGGTCCCCATATCCAGCCCATGCTAAATCACGCCCTTAACTTGGACTTAGATACCCACATTTGGCACTTTGTGCTTTTAAGCACTATTTTTACCTAAACTATTAAAATTGTGTATCTCCAGTTTTACTACTTGGATTTTTGTCAGTTTTGTGTCATACAATATAATCATTTTTACTCTATTTTACTAAATTGGTGTGGAATTTTTCTTGTGTTGTGTTTTCACTTTATTACTGTTTGTGGGTTGTGTAAATACTTTACTAATTGCTGTTAAGTTAAGCCTGACTGCTTTTGTGCCAAGGTAATAGAGATTTAAGCACAGGATAATTTGGGGTCTGCTTGTGTTTCACCCTTACAAGAGCTGAGGTTGCTGGTTGAATATGATTTCACTTCCTGTAAGAAGTGTGAGGGGAAGGGTGAGCAGGGCAAAAACCTACTCAAGCAGAAATCAAAATCCTTGTCAGGGTGAAATCACAAGCAAACCCCAAATTAACATGTGCTCAACTCTTTGTGGCTTGACACATAGCAGTCAGACTTACCTTAGAGGAAATGTGTCAAATGAAAACAAAACACAAGCAAAATCCTACACCAATTTAGAACACTAGACTACATTTTAATAAATAAAACAAGACCAAAACAACAAAACCCTAACCAGCAGAAATGAAGAAATGCAGTTTTAAATATTTCAGAGATTATAGCGGCAAAAACACAATGTGCCAACTGTTGATATCCGGTTGTGCTAGACCGGGACGAACTAATAATTTCAAGATGACTGAGATGGAGCTACATGGAGCCAGTTAAATCAGCTGAACAAGAATACCTTAAACCCTGGTTGCAGACAGTTGTGGAGACTTGTGTAGAGGATGCCTCATGTCTGTTAGAACTGTACCTAATGATACCAAATGAAAGAGCTACTACCAGTTTCTTTTCTTGACCATGGTTAATGTAGGTGACCATGAGAATCTGTTGTTATGGGCTAATAATATGTGTTAACTGGAAAGAGTGAACATTTCAGATTAAGTTGATACATGGTACAAAAATAGGCAAAGTGTTCTCTGTAAATTATGTCATGTAGACTGCTTTGGGCATGTGGCAACAAGAACAAGGCAGTAAAAGCAAATTGTGGGGAATAAGGATGCTAAAATTCAGTGTAGCAATATCGTTTGAATGATACTGAGATAGAAGTTAGCTGTTCTACAGCAGGCGAGGGTCGTAGAATGTATACAGTGGAATTTGATAGCATACATATATTCTTAAATAGACAGGGGACTATAATAGTGTGCAGAAAAAGGTGAAGGGAATCATCTCTCTGATTAGCCCGTGGTATTTAGTAACAGGAAGAGTGAGTGGAAGGTTGACACTTCATAGCATTATGCAAATTATTCTCCACATATTACAAAACTAAACGTGGCAAGGGATTGTTTGAGATATGCAGAGGGTCTTTTAATGGCCTGGAGTGATCCACTATAATGCCCCTACTCCTATGCAAAATACATTTTAGGTAAAGGGATCCAGATCCATCAGCAACACAAGGTTCATGCTTCCCCATTGTGCCTGCTCCGGACACCAAGCAACCAGCTTTTGCTAGATTTGTGCTGCAACAGGTGATGTAACTCTTTTGTACCGAAATGCTTCATTTTCTATTTTACATGCAGCAATGTATTCATTAAGTGAACTCCTTCGTTAGAGTCTTGTACATTAGAAGTATAGCGTGTTGTGCTGCAAATTAGGTAGATTTTCTGCCAGGCCTGAGGTAGACTAAAGCTGTATTTGATTATTGTCTCTCTGAAACTGTATAAACAAAAGGGCAACATAAGAAGGTTGATGTTCCTTAGTGGACAATGTTTGATGCTACTTCCAGCCTATTTGTGTCAGCAGCATTTCATCATGACAGGAGGGTCCTTAACTAACTAACCTACTTAGACTACTCAACTGGATCTGCAGCATTCCATCATGACAGAAGATTTCTTGGTTAACTAGACCTACTTAGACTACTCAACAGGGTCTGCAGAATTAAATCATGGCAGAGGTAACCTAATTATGTTCACCTACTTTGACTACCTAACATGCAAGATGAAAAGCGTGTAGTTAACATACTACTTTTTTCAAACTTGTTACAGTTAAAGGAGTAAGTTTGACTATTCAAACAGACATTTAACTTTTAAATGTATGACGGTAAGTTACTACTGCTATGAAATAAACAGTAGTAAGTCCAGCACAACATACGGCCAAACACTGATACAGCAACAACTTCCTATAGAAAATAATTGAGAGAGGGACTTAAAATAAAAGCTCATGGGAAATAATATTAAATTAAATTAAAATAAAGTATTTAAAATAGTTGCAAATAAATAAATACAATTGAATGGTATATACAAATAATGCATATTTATTGTGTAATTTTAAAATATTATAATTATAACAATTTTATTTCTATACATCACTTTTAATACTTTTGAATGCATGATATATATTTTTAATTTAGGTGGGAATTTATTTTTTAATTTAAATTCCCCCCAAAATCTGTTAATTTTATGTAGTTAACTTATTTAACAAGTTAATTCAAAACTAATTTAATAGAGTTGTGGGGTGATTTTATTTTGTTCTGTGTTTAAAATATATACATAAGATTAATAGCAATATTAAATGTAATATTATATTAAACATATACAAATTTTTACCACCTCATTTTAATGAGATCTTTAAATGAACCCCATATTTTACCTTAGGGAGATCTCCACAGTGACTGTTGAGAACCTTCCTTAGTAAATTATAGGGAAAAGTAACACAGTTGACTTAATTAAAACAACAATAAAACATTTTAATGTTAAATAATAATGTAAATTCATTTTACAGATTTACTTTGAGTGTAGAACAAAATGGAAAATGTGACAGCACTATTAACTTAATGTTGAATGAAACATTTGGTCCAGGTTTGAGAGATTCACAAAAGCATAATTGATATTGGGAATATTTTTCATAGGGTGTACTTCTTCACTGTGCTTATTTTATGATAGTAGTAGGTTTAATGAAAATGTGTGGTAAATGTTGTTGTTGGAGTATGGTGTAGAAAAAGCACGCATGATAGTGGTTAGCATTGTTGTAATGTATTTTCATGTATGTCTGATTACATTTTGGTAATTTTCTAATACTATACTGTAGACAAGTGCATGGCCACTGGACTCTATCTTTGTTATTTAAGGATCCTGTGCCCTGTAACACTATCTTTAGTGCCACAGTGTTTATGCTTGTCAGAATTACATAGAATGGCTATAATGATGTGGTGAAATGTCATAATTATTGTAATGTTGCATAATATGCATAACATTGTATTAGCAAAATTACAGGAGATTACACCTGCCTACCATCAATTTTGCCCAGACCTACTTTAATTCAGTCTGCCACTCATCACACCTCTGAAGCCAATACCTGTTTTTGGTTAAGTTAAATACTAGATTATAGACAAGAGTAGCCTAGCTTCTGAACTCTGGAACAGCTAGCCACTTAGCAGGGTCTAGGTATCTAGCAGAGGTACATGGCAACTGGCAGAACCAAGAACAGCTTTATCTCTTCTACTTTTGACTTGCTGAACCCAAATTGGCTGACAGAATATACTCCAGTACATTCCAAGACCCTTCCTAGACACCATGGCTCAAGCCCCAGCAGAACCAAAACACAGTTTGGATTTTGATAGACGGAAGGTGACTTCACTAAAATAGAGGAGTGACTAGTGACCTGCCTGGATCTCCTCTAGAAAGAAGTCTTCAGCCATCTTGAATTTAGGGCTTCTGAGAATCATTGCATTAAAGGGAAAACAACGTTCTGCAAAATGATTTGAGTATGGGGAAGGAAAACAACTATGATTGGGTAAGAAACATTCTTCAATCAATGGGTAAAGTAAAGGGTAACACTGGCTCCTCACCACTATCTCAACAGATCATTCATTGCCTTGTGAAAACTAGACCAGAGGAAGAAGGTCTTGTTGGGAGAACAAAGACTCCTGACTTCTGCCTAGCACCAAGGGGCATGAACTACTCACCAAGTGCCAAGTGGGTGACTGCTCCAGGAACACTCAAAGCAGAAGTATGCCTCTCTTCAGCATGGCCCATCTGACCAGAGAGGACTGGAAAATTCAGGAGCCTTTTCTAGCAGTAGACTTAGAAGCCATCCCTGAGCACCTTGGGGCTTCAGTAGCAACCAGAAGGAACTTTACCAGCATATGGATAAAAGTAAGCCATAGATCTTGTTAACCTTTTGAGGACCAGGACAAAAGGGGCTGAGGCTTTCCCAGGGAGGTTACACCATAAGTGATCAAGAAAAGCAGTTAGCCCAGCTTGGAAGTTTTTACCATGCTGAAAACAGATTCAGTGGGACTTTCCAGCGAAGCCATTTTGCCCCTTTAGAGCCCTTCTGGCTATAGCTTCCCATTTGACCCCACTGAAAGATTTTGAGAACTACAAAAGTGACAATAGTAAACCCTGGACTGGGGAAAATCTGCAAATTCATTATAGAGATGAAGCAGCGTCACTGGCTATGGAATTCAGATTTGTTCTTCTCGGATTTCGGTGTAAAAGCTAAGAGCTTGAGTGGGATTGCAATAACAATGTAGTCAACTTTAAGTGACCTTCACTGGCCTCATCTTCAAAGCTTGTCCTGCTGAAGGATTGTCACTTACATTTCAATGCCTATGGCCGGGTCAACTACTAACTGTTATTTTTTCCAATTGTGTGTCACATTTTCTGGATGCTTCTTGCCCTAAACTTTAAAAAAGTCATATTTTATGTTCCTCTTATACAGTTTTAATAATTTCGGTGTATTTGTACTCATTAATGTTTTCTATATTTTTCTATGTGGGTTTAGGAAAATCATTTTGTTGAGTTCTTTGAAATTATTGGTACTTCCTAATTCTTTCTTGTGAATTGCCTGCTGCTTGAGCTATGGCTACCAGGGGATAAGCAACGCTTCTTCGACATGAAACCTCACCAAGGACTTTTTATTAAGTTTGTAAGAGACCCCTCTCTCCAAATTAATGAGCCACCTTCCTACACAAACCATCTAGGGACATTGCTTGCTACTGTAATCAGCAAAGCAATGACTTTAATTATGACATATTTCTTGAGGAAGTGGTTAGCTAATTTGTTGTATTCCTATGCACACACAGGAATGCCCAACTGTATGTGCATGGGTGTATACAGACATAGAAATGCACAGCCTTTCAAATAAAGTCTTAATTTGTGGGTTTTTTACTAGTGTAGCAGAAATCTATAATCAGAATTTTAGTTTGTGCAGTGATGATTAGTAAGCAAATGTTAGCTACAAGCACATGATTGTTCATATTTTGATATTACAACTGGGATGTGTGAAGTTGCGATGTTTTTTCCTTGATGTCATGGTGAGTGCCAGAAACAAATATGGTAAAATAGGAAAGGCACCCTCTGAAGTGTACCATCAAAACAAACTACAATGTTTTAAAATCATTCTTTTCTGTTGACTGGAAATCTCCAACTGACTGAAAAGGATGATCCACACCTTTGGAAACTCATGATGATAGGAAACAACAGTTAAGAACCACCACTTTATGCTTTCAAGCAAGGCAAAAGCATCAGGGATACACTAGTGTGGTTCATGTGTCCTGACAACTAAGCACTCCCTTTCAAAAGCAGTCTTGTGACCTACTCCCATCCTCCCTATAGTCGCTATTTAGCTTTGCCAATGTACTCGAGAGGTGGTGTTTCGAAAAGCTGGGCTTTTGGAGATTGGGTTGCGCCAGAGAGATTAAAGTCCCACATACTTCTCTAATAGCTTCTACTAGCTCCGATCTTCATGTGTATGTGGTCATGTTTGATGTTATTAGATCTACATATGTTAAGTCATCCAAATGAAATGCATAAGTGAAAGGCTATGTTACATCCCACCACTTGTTTTAGCAATGAGTTCTATCAACTGATTATTGATATAGGGCCAGATGTACTAAAATGCAATTTTGGATTTCCTAAATTGAGGCTTCATAGAAATCGCTGTTTAGGAAATGCAAAATGCTATGTACCAAGATATTGATTTCCTAATATAGATTCCTACAAATTAGGAATTGCTATTAGGAAATCGCAAATAGGAAATCCCATGCCATTTGTGACAATGGGTCGGTTTTCCCAAATGGCAATTTCCTGGTAGGAAATAGCTATTTGGGAAATGCAAAAATAAAGATGGCCATGAGAAAAAGACCCCATAAATGACTCAAAGCAATGCATAATTCCATAGTTTTAAGGCTACTTTCCAATGCAAATAATGTTTTGTTCCTGGAAAATAAACTGTAAATAATCATTTTGTGCTAGTTTGTGTCAATATTGTGATGCAAACCAAAAGCAAAATATTAGTAAATATGGCCCCACAAACTAACTATCTATCTATCTATCTATCTATCTATCTATCTATCTATCTATCTATCTATCTATCTATCTATCATTATATGAACTAAAAGCATAATATAAGGACTCAAAGTGCAGGAAATGCATATTAGCATATTATAGTTAGCATAAATCTAGAACAATAATCAATAGTTGTAAGACTCAACATCCAAGGGCCACCATAGGCCTTAAGAAATAGTAATCCGGGGCACCTAAAATGGGTACCTAATCAAATAAGGACTTTTATTTAGTTCCTGAGCATTTTTAAGGTGACCGCAATTCCAGTATGAATGACATACAACCAGTGATGGGTCGCATCTATCACATTTTCAAGCATTTGCTAGGTCTGAGTGAAATTTAAATGGAACTTGACATTATGCTTGTTACTGAAAATTGCCAAACGCATTCCATGTCTCACAATCACGCAAAATTATGGCATGGGAACACTGAGGATGACAGACTGCAAACAGCTGTTTTTCATGGCACTTACTTTTCATGCTAGCTTTTAGCAGGAAACACGTCCTAGTACGAAATTGATGCAAGGGTGCATTTTTCACTAAACGTTAGTGGTAAGGGGCAGATTTGCATTTTGAGTAGTAATGTTTAATTCTACTTAATTTCACAAGCCATTTTATGCAATTACTGGAAAGCAAATTACTGAAATTTTGCACACCATGTTATTAATCATTCTCAGTTCTTCACCCTAGGAAGTCTCAATATATAGAAAAGTGAACCAATTGTCTGCCTTGATAGGACATGGGTATTCAGATCTCTAGGAATAAAAACAATATTGATTGTGTATATAGCTCACTTAAGCCCTCATTATGACATTGGCATTAAATCCCGCTTACCACCATGCTGACGGCCGCCAACATACCGCCACGGTGGCGGATATCCATTCACCAAATTATGACACACACACACCAATCTGACAGAATACAGCCACATACACAAATCCGCCAGACCAAAGGTCAGTGATAAAGTGGCGGTCCCAAAACCCACACCGTTACGTCAACATAACAATGCCCACCACATTATGACCCACGAATCACCACGGCGGACATTCAATGGCCGTGAACCATTGGCGCACACACAATGGGCACCCACATACAATACAACATTGGCCAATACCAAATACACACACCTGAAAACCATACACACACCACACCACTATAAAAAACACACCCACGATACCCACAACCCCTTACGAACACCAATTGCCACCAGGAGACTGAGAAGAAGAGCACAGAGACAACTAGACACACACACCACTTACACCCATACACCCCTCACGCACTCCACATCACACACCCCACCACATTACCCACCACACCCTCACCAACACATATCACACAACACCCATGGCACCACAAAGGCACACCGTTGCACTGAGGAGGAGTTAAGGGTCATGGTGGAGGAAATTGTCAGCGTTAAGCCACAGCTCTTTGGAGCACAGGTGCAGCACATATCCATTGCAAGGAAGATGGACCTATGGCGGAGAATCGTGGACAGGGTCAACGCCATGGGACAGCACCCAAAAACAAGGGACGACATCAGGAAGAGGCGGAACGACCTTTGGGGGAAGGTACGTTCCTTAGCAGCAAGGCACAAGCTCGCCATACAGAGGACTGGCAGTGGACCCCCACCTTTTTCCCCACAGCTCACAGCATGGGAGGAGCAAGTACTGGCATTACTGCATCCTGAGGGACTCGCTGGAGTAGCTGGAGGACTGGACACTGGTAAGTCAACATTTACTAATCCCCCAAAAACCTGCAGGCCATCTCACTCTGACACCCTCACACCCAGCACTCCACTCCAACCCACACACTGCACCTACACACCTCACTAACCCCAATGCCAAGCCCTGCATGCCATACCAATGCATGGGCATCCCTCCCAGCCATGCGGACTCCCATCACTAAAGCATACACAGCATTGGGAAACTAACAATCCCACAATACATCACCATACACAAGCAAAAGCTGGCAGTGCAAAACCAACCATAGAGGGGAAGCTAGGGATGTAAAAATGTCATACACTTGAAGCATAATACATCACTTACATTACCACAGGTACCCCAGCCAATGTCAGTGGAGAGGAGGTGCCACCACTATCAAGTCCCCTAACAGAAGAGGCCCCCAGTGATGACAGTAACTCTGGACTTCTGGATCTGGAGGAACTACCTGGCCCATCAGGGACCACTGGTCAGCCGGTCACCCAAGCACAATCACAGACCACCACAGAGTCTCCTCCATCAGGATCCAACACCACAGCACCCACCCAGCATACCCAAACCTCTGTTACCAGTTGTCATGAAATGGAGCACTGACAGAGCACTGACAGAACTTGCACAAGAGGGGGGATCCCAGTGGGGTGATGGGTAGCTGATATCAGGTCAGGCTCCAACTGGGCACACAGCTCTGTGATTGTGCCCCTGTCCAGTCTGTAGGTGAGTATAATGTGCCTTTCCTTCAGTGTAGCTAATGCCACTAGTGGTCTGTACATAGAGTTATCTCTCCATCTCCTATTCATCCGCAGCGGTAGGTATCTAAGGGACACAAGGGTGAGTAGGCTGTCACAATCTGAACAACTAAACAACAGCAATCCACGTTGTGCAATTACGTACTGCGACAGTGTAAATTTCTAAGTATGTGCTTATTTATCCTGTGATGCAGCAATTATCGATAGGCCTGTTCACCCCCCACCTAAAATGGTGACCACCTGTCCTGTGTGGAGGAACAGGTGGAAGTGAGGTAATTCCGCTGACGTTGGGCGTCGCGATGGTAGGCGGTTGTGAACTGCCGTGCAATTCCTCATTTGGTAAAATTGGGCCCTATGGAGTACAGTGGCTAATGGGGATCTACTCCGGCAGTGACGTGTACACCGCCACGAATGTGACTGCCATTTTCTTATACATTCCTCACTTGTTTCCTGGCCTTCAACAGGAGAAGACCTACACTGCATGTGCTGCTGTGACCTGTGTCTGGAACCTACCATGGCCCTTGTGGCCGGGGAAAGGGCCCCAGCCTTCACTTCAGAGGAGTTGATGTGACTTGTGGATGGGGTCCTACCCCAGTACGGACTGCTGTATGGGCCTCCAGATGAACTGGTGAGTACACTGTGGGCAGGATTCATGTGGCATGGATGCATGGAGATGTGTGTGAAGGCATTGTGTAAGGGGGGAGATTAGCTGTTAGTGCTGTACATGTTGTACGTTGGGTAATGTGTGTGCCAATGGTGATTGAAACATGCTGGACTGTTAGCTTAATGGTGTTCACCTGTCTGTATTGCTTCTGCAGGTCAGCGCCCATCAAAAGAAGAGAATATGGTGTGATAGCGCCAAGGAGGTGAAGATCCTGGGGGCCTATGGCAGGCAGAGCACGCACTGTTGTAAACCGTGGGAGGTCCTGAAATACTGGACATGGAGGACTGCGGAGGCCCAGCTGGGGATGGCCTCCCAATGTAGAAGAGCTGGCCGTCAGGCCCTGACCCCCCTGATGGCCTGCATTCTGGCGGTGGCCCACCCTGAGCTGGATGAGCGCTTGAGGGACTCACAGCAGCCACATGGGGGTGACTACAGTGGCAATCATTACATAATTTGGCTGGTGGGGTGGTATCCGGGTAGTGGTTGTGTGTTAGTGGGTGCCCCTAAGGCCAGGCCACCCATTGCAGTATGGGTCCTCTGAAGGGCAATGGTTGCATGGCAAAAAAAGGTAACCTAGCCTGTTAGTGTTCACTTTCAAGCAGGGCATCGTGGATCCCAGGTGTGCTGCAGTTGGCAGTGTGCGCTCCTCATCATGCCTTGGTGACTAGCCATATCACTGGTAGTGCACTGCTTATTGTGTAGGCCTCTTCCCTGTGTGAGAGGGTGCTGTATACGGCAACAGTGGTGTTGGTGCAGTCATTGACCCAGTGTATCCTTTGCCTCTCTCCCCCTTTGTTGTTTTATCATCCTCTTCTTATGTGCACTTGCATTATCTGGTGTAGGAGTAGGGGCACCGGTGACAGAGGGAGCTGCATACCACATGACCCTGGAGGCAGAGTCCACTGATGCCGAGGGAACCAGTAAGATGGAGGGTGAGGGGAGCACCACTGCGGAGACTGGAGGTGACAACACAGACTCAGATACCTCCTCCGATGGGAGCTACCTGGTGGTGGCAGAACCTCTGCGACCACCTCAGCTGCAGGTACAGGCTCCAACCCCCAAACCAGCACTACCCTCCAAGTTGCCCCTCAGCGAGTTTTCTGTGCCCGCTCACCAAGGAGGGTCCGCATCTCCTTCACCCAGGCATTTCAGGCCCTGCCACAGTGAACCCTGCTGCCCTGAGTGAGGAGGCTATTGACCTATTGACCTCCTGAGATCCTTCTCTGTAGGGCATTCAACCATTGTGAATGCCATCCAGGGGATGGTATCCCAGATGTAGCAATGAAATGCATTCTTGGAGGGCATTCACAGTGGATTGGCAGCCCAACAGAGATCGATTCAGGCTCTGGCCTCCTCTCTGACGGAAGCCATTGTCCCTGTTTCTACTGCCCACCCTCCGACTACCACTTCCCAGTCCCACTCTCCTCAACTCCAACCCATCCCAGGCACACATACAGATGAGCATGCTCACAAGGCAATACACAAGAGTGGCACAGGCAAACACAAGCACCACACGTCTTCCCACAGGCACTCACACAAACACCATACAGTTGGGGACACAACAACATCCACAGCCTCCACTGTCTCCCCTCCTCCTCCACCTCCCTCCCAGTCACTCACACCTTCATGCACTACATCAACATCCACTATCAGCATCACCACACCAAGCAGGACACACACCTAACTGGCAGACACCTCCACAACAACCATGCACACGTCCCCTGTGTCTGCCCCCCCCTCCTAAGGGACACAAATGCAAGCATTCACACACCCAACAGCCACCCACCTCACATCAGCATACTGCCCATGCACCTGCACCAATGTCCAGCAGACATAGACCTCCAACAACCACTCCCCCATCCTCCACTCCCATTACTCCTCCCTCCTCCCGGCCCGAGCTTTTCCTTTCCCAAATTGACCTCTTTGCCACTGCTCCCCCCGTCCTGCATGTATGGGCAGGGAACCAAGGACACAGCCCAGCACCTCAGCCAAACAGTCCACTGGGACAGTGGTAGAACCTACTCTTGGTGTTA
Source organism: Pleurodeles waltl (assembly GCF_031143425.1). Lineage (NCBI taxonomy): Eukaryota > Metazoa > Chordata > Amphibia > Caudata > Salamandridae > Pleurodeles > Pleurodeles waltl. Next base: position 762,546,860 of record NC_090439.1, on the reverse strand, counting down.
AGGATACCAGACCTACAACACAGAAGGGGAAGGAGCCAGCACCACCGGGGAAGAAGGGTAAGGGTCCTGCACCACCATGCAGAGAGGGGAAGAGACCATCCACCCCTGCCAGGAAGGGTAAGGGATCTACGACCAATGGACAAGGCGAGACGAGGCACTCTACGCCAGCAGAAGCTGTCAGGCTAACACCACCACCAGCTGTCACAGGCCCCCACCGCCAGCTGTGGAAGTGCAGCCATCAGGGAGTGCAGGGGCTGCCCAAGAGGCTCCTCAAACCTCCACCACAATGCAGCCATCAGGGAGTGCAGGGGATGCCCAGGAGGCTCTTCAAACCACTACCAGAAAGCAGCCATCAAGGAATGCAGGGGCTGCCCAGGAGGCTCCTCAAACCACCACAACAATGCAGCTATCGGACAGTGCAGGGACTGCCCAGGAAGCTCCTCAAACCACCACCACAACGCACCCATCGGACAGTGCAAGGGCTGCCCAGGAGGCTCCTCCAACCACTACCACAGTGCAGCCATCACCTCCAGCAGACGCCATGTAGGCCACACTCCAGGGGCTGCTGTGCAATTTGGCCCCCTCCAGTACCAGTGGGCAAGTCACCCACTTCAGAGACTGTGGCCTTGCACTCCCCAGGACGAAGCAATGGGCATGTTGCCCCCTCCAGAACCAGTGGGCAAGTCACCCACTTGAGAGACTGTAGCCTTGCACTCCCCAGGACAAAGCAATGGGCATGTTGCCCCCTCCAGAACCAGTGGGGACGTTCCTGTATTCGGCTCAGGTGCCCCCCAACCCCCTGAGGTGCCTTCCCACTTGCAAAATGATGCCCCTGTAGCATTCTCTCTGGTTGTGTCAGGAAACAGGTTGGGCCTTGGACTGGGCCCTGCGGCCTTGTGTTGTCTCATGACTTTGGACTGGGCATTTGGCCCTTTATGGACATTTGTATATATTTGGTTTGTGTGATGGATTTTGATATGCTAATACATTGTCATTACTCCAGCATTATGGTTCGTGTTTTATTATGCCGTCTGTCGTGTGCCATTGGTTTATGTGTGAAGCTGTTTGTGTGTATGGTGTGTGTGTGTGTCGGGTGTGTGTTGTGCGTGAGTGTGCCACTCCCGTTTTCCTCTCACCTTCCCTTGTGTGCTAGGCGGCTGTAATCACTGTTGTCATCTTCGTCAGTGTTGGTGTTCCAGGTGGAGCATGACTTAGAAGATCATCGGCAAGACTTGCAGTTCGGGTTCCATGGCGGCGTGGTTCTTCCCTGTGTCTCAAATGGTGAGTCCTTTTACTTGTGAGCTCTGTTGCCGCCAGGCTTTTGATGGCGTTGGTACCGCCCCGGAAAAGGAGGTGGTTTGCAGTGTCATAATAGGGTGGGCAGTACTTTGTCTCCCACCTGGCTTTAGGTGGCTACTATCGTGGTGACTTTTGTTTCTGCCAAGGCAGTTGGTGTGGTACATTGGCTGTCTATGGGAGTTATCACTGCCATGGTCACAATTTGGCAGTAATTACCGCCAGCCTGTTGGTGGTATTACTGCAACTTTATCACTCACCACCAGGGTCGTAATGAGGCCCTTAGTCTCTTAGTAGTTGCCAACAGGATGTACTCACATCTCTGCAACATACACTCACCCCAATGAGCTACCTTACCAAGTACCTTACAATTCCTACACTGTTATTGTTGAAATACCCATATTTGACAACAGATATAGATGTGTTAACGCAGACGTTTTATTGAAATTACTAATGAATATTGAATTTGCATAGAAAATGTAATAATGTAGAGAAAAATAATGCACGCATTTGAAAATGTGACCACATGAGTGGCCACTAGTGTCCACAAAGTGTACTTATTAATGACTTATTAATATGAAATGTTGAGCTTATGTTTGATTAATGTAGTAATATGTCATATTTAGGGTTATGCATTATGTATTAGCTGTGTTAATTGAAAGCCTAAACTTAGCAGAGGTATTGGCCTAGTTGCATGGCCTCACGTCAAGCTGTATTTCTTAGGCGTTTAATAAAATGTCTTTTTAAAGAATTAGATTGTGATTTTCCACTGTGCTGACCTAATGTGCTCATAGCTAAAAGGTTTTTCTCATGAGAACTGCTTACTAGAAGGTGCTGTACTAGCTAATGCAACATTGTTTTACGTAATGTGTGTGAGACTGACTTTCTCAGGAGAATACAATGAAGACTGACTAAAGTATAAGCTGCAACAATATTGTTACCTGACGCGCTGGATGAATGAGAACAGTACGAAAGGAGCCAATCATCGACATGTGAACCATGAACTAGTAGAATGGAGATTTGAAGTTTTAGTTTTATTTGACAAAGTGTGAACATGCAATCCCTTGGTCATTAGGGACTTGCGACATAGTTTTAGGGAATCTAACTTAGCCAGAATGCACTGAGAAAAAGACACCATTTGCCATTAGCCCCATTCTTACTGAGTTTAGACCCATTTTGTCCATTTTCTATCTTGAGAAGAGACGTGCTTAACTTTATTGCTTAAAGACTTTGCCTTTCCTGAACTTTAATGATGATTCCTGACGCCTTGCCAACCAGACTGATGTTCTGAGGACGAAGACTGTCACAGCTTGCTGATTCAAACTGAGGATAGGTATATTGACTATGATGTTGTTCCCTATGTCTATTTGCTTTTGTTTCTAGGTACCAACCGCACTATTTTGATAGAGCCATAGCTAGATGTTTTTCCAAATTTGTGTTGACTAAATTGTTTTGCATGAAGCATAACCTGCTAATTCGAATCTGATGTTAGTTAGGGTCCTCACTAATAACAGCTGATGTCTTTTCTTTGCTGAATATAAATGTATGTATTATCCTTTGCACAGTTATTCTTGTTATTATTTGCACTGTTATTTTAGAATGTGTAGTAGCTCAAGCCTTGATTAGATTGCAATTCTTTTGTGGCTTTGGATAGCCAGTGTTGTTTCTGTATGTTTATCAGTTGATTTTGAGATTAACCTAGTGACATTAGCATTGTTAATATAGGGAAATAAATATTCTAACTTTTACATAAAGGTGTGGTTATTCATGACTGCAAGGTCATGGTGTGTCACAATTACTGACTCCTATTGATTACTAATGTTACTGACTGCTATTGAATATTGATCTGCATGTACGGGATATATGGTGGGAACATCTTAAGCATAGTCAAAAGGTTCATCGAACTATTTGCATCCCCTTGTAAGTTTACTTATCAAGGGCAGACCACCAACATAACTATTGCAGAACTTCATCACTTGAAACTCCAGCAGACTCCACTACACCACGTGCCGCTGTCTTGACACGATTTTGGGCCTATCATCTTCCTACGAAGCACGTGCGCAGTTATCCAATAAAAACGTTTATACTGAGCCTTATGGTGCTCTTTCAAAACCTATTGACAAATAAAGCTTATCGGCAACGATAGCTACTCAAACGACTCTGGTTCCCGGAATCGCAACATTCTCGGTTTGCACATTCTTTCTCTACAGCTGGATCGAATTCACAGGAAGCCGTTGATCCGCGTGCCGATTCGGCTTTATGAACACACGTCGCAGCTCTTTCTATTCCGGTTCAAAAATACATTAGAGAGTTCTCTATCTCTTCTTCTGTTAACAGGAACTTGAAATGTATTTTACTTCTACATGGAAAATGTAAGTCTCTTGACATTTAACTTAAGACATAGCCAGGACGTCCATATTTATGTGACAGCTCAGTTCACAGTGAGGAAAGCAATGTATTTTGAGTCAGTGCAAATTTGATAACCCTGAGTACAATAAACAAATGAAAAACTTGCCTGAAAAAGCAAATAATCATTTTGGAGCCCGTCGTGCTGCTCTAATGAAAAATTACAAAATGGAGCACATTCATAAACTTAATGCTAAAGGAGTAAAAGGAAAATAATTATCTTTAATAAAATGTGCACACATATTTAAAATGATATTTCTTGTGTTTATCGGATTTTTTTTTTATCTTCGGTGAGCAAGTATGAATATTAGACCCAAATTATTTTTTTGACATGGCACAATAAAATATTATTTGTGACGTATTAAAAATACAAAACGAATCACTGTATTCGGACTTAAACTCATGAATTGTTTGAAATCATTTAAAGTAATGCTCCCAAATCTTTAAAAAATGTCAACGAAGTCAGCACTGCAGAAATAAATTCTTGTTGTAATGAAAGAATACTGGCTTAAAAAATGACGACGTTTGGATAGAATAAATATTTGAGGGGCCGGAAGAATGTCTCTCAAGCTAATCAGTGGCAAGCCCTTGGTGCCAGAGAGTAGTGGTCATAAAACATAAAGCGAGCCCTGGAACTGCTACTTTAAAACGAGGGAACTAGGGGCCTATGGCGTAATTTGAACACCAGACGTTTACTTTAGGACAGGATACCAGATCTCAAAACATTTTGGTTTGATTATTACATGGCAGTAAGTGAGGCATCTATTGGCGCACACTCTGGGCCTCTTTATAATGGTGATGCATACTTTCGACCGCACTACCATGCACTTCAAGAGTGACATGGTGATGTAATTCTTGTTTTCCATTTATAATTACAAGGTGCCATGTATTTCCAATGTGCATCAAATGCTATATTACTAGCATAACCAACTGCCCAAAACATTTGGGCCCGTATTTATACTTTTTGACGCTAAACTGCGCTAACGCAGTTTAGCGCCAAAAAATTTTGCGCCGCCTAACGCCATTCTGAAGCGCCATGCGGGTGCCGTATTTATTGAATGGCGTAAGCCGGCGCAAGCAGACCGGCGCTGCCTGGTGTGCGTGGAAAAAAACCACGTACACCAGGCAGCGCCGGCGTAGGGAAAAATGGCGTTAGGGCGTCTTAAAAATGGCGCAAGTCAGGTTGACGCAAAAAAATCGTCTTAACCCGATTTGCGCCATTTTAAACGACGCCCAGACGCCATTTACATGACTCCTGTCTTAGTAAAGACAGGAGTCATGCCCCCTTGCCCAATGGCCATGCCCAGGGGACTTCTGTCCCCTGGGCATGGTCATCGGGCATTGTGGCATGTAGGGGGGCACAAATCAGGCCCCCCTATGCCAAATAAAAAATACAAAAACTTTTTTTTTTATACTTACCTGAACTTACCTGAATGTCCCTGGGATGGGTCCCTCCATCCTTGGGTGTCCTCCTGGGGTGGGCAAGGGTGGCAGGGGGGTCCCTGGGAGGGCACCTGTGGGCTCATTTTGAGCCCACAGGCCCCTTAACGCCTACCCTGACCCAGGCGTTAAAAAGTGGCGCAAATGCGGGGTTTTTTGACCCAACCACTCCCGGGCGTGATTTTTGCCCGGGAGTATAAATACGACGCATTTGCGTCGCCGTCATTTTTTTAGACGGGAACGCCTTCCTTGCATCTCATTAACGCAAGGAAGGCGTTCACGCTAAAAAATGACGCTATTTGCCCATACTTTGGCCCTAGACGCGTCTAACGCCAAAGTATAAATATGGCGTTAGTTTTGCGCCGAATTTGCGTCGAAAAAAACGACGCTAATTCGGCGCAAACGGAGTATAAATATGCCCCTTGATTTCTTGTGTCTAATTTTCAACGTGGAGGTTTGCTTGCAATGTAGTGTTCTTTCTTTGCAGGTGTGTTTGTGGAAGTCTACAGTTACTGAAAGGCATGTTGTGTGTGTTAAAGATTGTGGTATAATGGAGGATACTTTGGCAAGGAGAAAGGAGCTCTAATGAACTGAGAAGAAAAGACTCCTGTTTTTGTGCCAGACACCAAGGCCCGTATTTATACTTTTTGACGCTAAACTGCGCTAACGCAGTTTAGCGTCAAAAAATTTTGCGCCGCCTAACGCCATTCTGAAGCGCCATGCGGGCGCCGTATTTATTGAATGGCGTTAGCCGGCGCAAGCAGACCGGCGCTGCCTGGTGTGCGTGGACCACTCCCGGGCGTGATTTTTGCCCGGGAGTATAAATACGACGTATTTGCGTCGCCGTCATTTTTTTAGACGGGAACGCCTTCCTTGCATCTCATTAACGCAAGGAAGGCGTTCACGCTAAAAAATGACGCTATTTGCCCATACTTTGGCGCTAGACGCGTCTAACGCCAAAGTATAAATATGGCGTTAGTTTTGCGCCGAATTTGCGTCGAAAAAAACGACGCTAATTCGGCGCAAACGGAGTATAAATATGCCCCCAAGAGACACTCAAGGTCGCGCTAATGTCCAATTCATGGGATGTGAGGTTCAATCCTAGTTGACAATCTCAACTGTGCAAGGAAGATGGAAAATTACTGGCATGGTTGACTAGCTTTCTCAAAGGTTTTGCAGAATTAATTGGTATTCACCTAGTTAGACAAGAGTAGATTCCCTTGAGACTTTGTGGGGTACAGACACCTGTACTCTTTATTGCTTTGTGTGGCTTTCTGCCATACACCAGCTCTCTATCAGAACCTCTTCTGCAATGCTGACACTTTCCTACACTTCCTGAGACTTAATTATGATTTCCCTAAAGCTTATTTTTTTAAATATTTAGATTAACTTAGATTTTCCAATGATTCAACAAGAGGACCACAATTTATATACAGATCATCAGATTCTGTTTCTCATCTTTTGTATTGATTCAACTGAGAATCTTGTATATTTTATGCTTATACGATTTAACCCCATTTGATGCTTTTCTTCACCTTTGGTGATTCTGTACTTATATATCATGTTATTGAGATTCATTTACATCAGTTTGTCTTTCAATTTGTAATAATTCTTTGAAATTGTTCCACCGTCTCGTGGATTTAATGTGTGACCAAATAGGTTACACTGTCAATTAAATGGAAATGTTGATAATAACTCTCCTTTAATTTTCTACCTTGCTAAAAAGGTCCTTTGGAATAAGAAAAATAAGAATATGGGCCCGACCATCATCAATAAGATATCCGTTATTTCTGCATGGAGAAACCAGGGCTGAAATGAACAATTCTGACCACTATTGTCATGTGAGATAATGCTATGTGAGATAATAAGGATTAGGAGTTATTACCCATGGAATTCTGAATATTTTGAAGACCCAGGAAAATGGGACTCAATTCTGTGTTCTTTTCTCATTTCTTGGGGAAATAACAAGCATTTTCCACAAACATTTACCACCTGATTTAAGTCGCGGTAAAGGTGGGAGAGTTTTTATTTTCTTGGGCACAGTGTTGCAGTCATGGAAATGGGGTTGTTGGAGGGTACAGATTCTATTACATTAACTGAGGGGTAGGCTTTTGTGCTTCCCCATTCTAAAGTATGCATGTGGGTGGTAGCTTGGTGAAGCAGCTATCTACAGCTTGCAGCTTTGCACGTCTTTATGTCTAGTGTCTCTATGACTGAATTATTAAGTCTGGAGTTCTAGGATATGAAAATTCTGCACCTGGAGCCTCGGAGAAATGCAAAATAGCCCACAGCAATGTCCTTCTTTAGATGAAGCTTCAGGCTATGTTGAAGGCCTATATGTATATCAAATCAGGTTTGTGGAGGAGGCAATATGAGGCAATGATGCCATTATTTATTTAAGTAAGCAGACTGCAGCTGAGGTAAGGTGACACAAAAACGCCATAAAAATACAACACAACATTACACTGTTATTGTACTGTAAAGTGAATCTGTTTGGTTTCTTCTGTTTTCTGTTGTGGATGTATTGATATGTTGTGATTTGCCATATTGTTTGCTGTGCTGTTTTATTGTTTGCTACTTTGTTATTTCTTTCCCTTGCAAACATTATCAAATGGTGTTGTTTGATAATGAAAGCAGAACATTTAATTAAATTGCCAGTGAAAAACACTCATTTACTACTGCCCTTCGTAGAAATTTACCACTGTTACAGTTGTACCACTAAATATGACAGTAATCAAATAAAGAGAAAATGAGTGATAGTTGGACATGACAAATGGATCATGTTAGACCTGGCAGCTTTTTGGCGTGTCTCCCCTGTCTTTTTGCCTTCTGACTTCCTGTTTTTATGGTATACTGGACTCTGTTTTTGCTGGTTTATTGTCTCTGTGCACTTTACCACTGCTAATCAGTGCTAAAGTGCAAGTACTCCATATGTAAATTCTATTGGCGATTGGATTATCCATGATTGGCATAGTGATTTACTGTTAAGTCCTTAGTAAAGTGCACCAGGGGTGCCCAGGGTCTGTAAATCAAATGCTACTAGTGGGTCTGCAGCACTGAATGTGCCACCCATATGAGTAGCCATGTGAACAGGTCTCACACCTGCCACTGCAGTGTCTGTGTGCGCAGTTTTAAACTGTCAATTCAACCTGGCAAGGGTACCCACTTGCCAGGCCTAAACCTTCCCATTTACCACATTTAAGGCACCCCTAGGGTAGGCCCTAGGTAGCCCCTTGGGCAGGAAGCAGTGTATTTAGAAGGTAGGACATGTACTGGTGTGTTTTACATGTCCTAACAGCGAAATACTGCCAAATTTGGCTTTTACTGGTGCATGGCCTATCTCTCTCATAGGTTATCATGGGGGCTGCCTTTAAATAACCTTAAAGTGCAGTTTCCCTTTTAGAGTAGATAGAGATTTGGAGTCTGGGGTTTCTCAACTCACAATTTAAAAATACATCTTTTAGTGAAGTTGTTCTTTAGATTGTTAGTTTGGAAATGTCTTTTTTAGAAAGTAAGCAGTTTCTTGCCTAAACCATTCTATGACTCTGCTTGTTTGTAGATTCCCTGAGTGGTGATAAATACACCCTAAAGGACTGTGCCTGTCCTCACACAATGCAGTCTCCACCCCCCTGGTGTGTATCTGGGGCCTGGCCTGGGCAAGGCTTGTCAATAGCAGATACTTTCCTTTGAAGTTGGACAACTTCAAAGGCAAAAAGGGTATAAGCAGTGGACCAAAAATCCCAGACTTTTAGACTTTTCCTGGATGAAGAGGAAGGAAAAGAGCTGAAGATCTGGAAGAGGAGTAGAGCTCCTTTGCTGTGTTGCTTTGCTGTGTTGGCCTGCAGTTGCTGCTTCTGCATGAAAAGAGTGCAAAGGGTGAACTTTGCTGTGTATCCTGCTTGAGAAAGTTCTCCAAGGGCTTGGAGTAGAGCTTTCCTCCTGTTGGAAGTCTCAGAGATATCAAAGTCTTCAGTTTCAGGTGCCTACAGCACTGGGAACTGTGCCTTGTGCTGGAACAGATGAGAAACCACCACAACGCTATCAATGACACTGCTGACTGCACCGTGACCTGCTGACACTACACGGAGTCACACTGCCCTGCTTCGCACCGCAACCCTGGTCTCACCACTGCCATTTGATGCTGCCACCGTGCTGCTGCTTGTACTGTGACCTGTGGGCACATGTTCCGGCATTGCTTTGCTCACACCGCAGCCTAGGCATCCAAACAACGACGCTCCTGCTGACACCAGTGCCACTTCCTGCACTGTGGCCTGTGGACACCGCTTGTGACGTACACCAAGCACCGTCCTTCCCGCACTGCAACCCCGGCTTACCAACGGCAACACCATTGACTCCAGTGTCGTCAACAGATATCCCTGTCTGCACTGCGGCCAATGGACGTCACACAGAGCCTGCACCGTTTCGCCGACTTGGGCCTATCGACGACAGTGCTTCAGCAACGTCAACGCCGCTGCCTGCATTGTGACCTGGAGACACCACACGTTGCACCACCCCACTTCACACTGCAGCCCTGATCTCACTGACCCCTCTGGATGCCGTCACCGAGCCACTGCCTGCACCGTGACTTGTGGGCACCGCACATCGCATCATCCCGCTTTGCACCGCAACCCCGAGGCCACTCACACCAGCGCTCCTAACTTCATCAGCCCAGAGTTTGATCCACAATGCATGTTATTTCAAGGGCTCGACAACCCCCCCCCCACCGACCTCCAGAACTGACACCATGACTCCATCGATGCCGCTCTTCGAATCTCATTGTGAGGATCACAATGCCCTGCAAGTCCAAAGGTACTGTTTGTGGGTCTTCCTGATACCATAGCTGAACCTGCCTAACTGTTGGTTTTGTTGATCACGATGCCATGATAGACCAAGGTGGAGCTATCGACTTCAAGGGACTCTATTTTTAAGTTAGTTCTTGCACAATTCATATCTTTATTAGTGCATGTTGGATTTTTCTCGTTTTGATCTTGCTTTATATAAATAAATATTGGCTATTTTTTAAAAACTGGTGTTGTGTTCTTTTGTAGTGTTTTCATTGTATTACTGTGTGTTATGTGCAAATGCTTTACACATTGCTTCTGAGATAAGCCTGACTGCTCGTGCCAAACTACCAAGGGGGCAAGAAGGGGTTATCTGAGCTGGGTATCTCCCTTATCCTGACTACAGTGAGGGTCCCTACTTGAACAGGATGCAAACCGACTGCCAACTAGAGAGTCCATTTCTAATGGATCAGCAGGAAGTTACTTTAAAAGCAGAAAAACGATGGCCTTTTCCATGAGTCTGGTACAACTGCAGATAAGGAGGAGTTACAGATCTCAGTATGAACTGATGTCAAAGTAGGTGCAATATCTTTTGGTATTTTAGTTGGACATGAATCCAAGGGATTTAGGAGAGTACAAGAGGATGCAGATGTGAGTTTAGGGAGGATTGTTACTTCACTGGCCTCTGCAAGAGCAGTCAGCGAAGCATTAGCATGATTGGTGGGAGTTCCAGTATTATGTGGTCAGGGTGAGGTGCTGGAATGAAAGGGAAGGGAATTCGAGACCTTAAAATGTTCTCCTTAAAAAACACTCTTGGTTCGGAATAAAGTAACTGGGATGGGACCCTAGAGGTGGAGGCACCTGCTGGATAGGCCAAGCGATAAAATATCAAGAAGGCTTTTTTGCTGACAAAATGCAGTCATTATCAAAATGAGTGTCTTTTATTTATTCATTTCTGTTGTACATGCTGCCATGTCAACAATATCATAAAAATGCCTCCATTGACATTCCAATTTCTTACATTAATATTTTAATTATTTTGCTGTTGAGTGTGCTGCTGAGAACCCAGGACCAGACATTTACCTGGTTTTATTGGAACAGCTGTGTCAAGGGAATCATTTATCCATTCATAAAATGTAATGTAGCTGTGGTGATATCAGGATGAGAGGTTAGCTTAGGGACCTCAAGAATAGATTCCAGACACAGGAAGTCAAGTTTGTTTCAAGACCGAAATGAATGAACAGGATGGGGTGGGGCATTATGTTATTTGAACAGGGCAGAAGAATCATAAATTATTTCAACTTGTGATCTGACCAGGGATTTGATAGAGAGAGGGGCAGCCATCAGAGGGTACTGAATAGTGTGATATGGAGTAGCAGAAATTAGGAATCCAGAAGTCAGATTGAAATAAGCTAAACATTCAGGAACAAGGTTGTTTCTAATGGAAAACCTAATAGTCATCAAGGTTTTCTTGCTTACCTGGCTGGCATGATCAGCAGCTTTCTTGGCCCTGTGCCCAGTCAATGCAGAGAAGGGCCCAGACGTTTCTGTCAAGCAGGGTGTCCAGAGTGCATTCCTGCTGCAATCGTCATAAAATAAAGTTCAACCAAACAGATGGTCATCGGGGAATCAGGGTCAAGAGGCAAGCCAGTGGAAGGAGCGCAATAAAGTGTGACAAAAAAAAGTGTATGCCTGAGACCAGTTTGAGCAGTAGCCCAATGTTCTTAGTGACTGTTAAGTAGAGCGTGGGAAAAATATAAGCTCAAAGGACAGTGAATAAAATAAAATGTAATATAAAAAGACACCACAAGCTATGGAGAGGAACTAATATAACACTAGTGGATAGTGGGTCCAGCAACCCAAACATACAAGCAAAAAAGAAATGGACCAACATAACATAGATTAATAGTACGAGCAGTATTTCCTACCTGTCAGTGCACATACACATCAACTAACTTGCTCAAATCTTGCAGGTTCTAAACCTCCACAGAAACACTAGGATACACAAAGGTTTGCACATGCTCTTAGCAGTATTCAGCACAATGACGATTAAAAGTTTAAATCACACACAAGTATTGTAAAGCCAAGTCCACTTACAGAGTAGGTCTCACACAAACTGCATGAATATGAAGTATTTTTTTTAAATACAGAAACATAAGCATTTTAAGTGTTTATGGGGGTCATTCCGACCCTGGCGGTCCATGACCGCCAGGGCCGGGGACCGCGGAAGCTCCGCCAACAGGCTGGCGGTGCTTCCTGGGCCATTCTGACCGAGGCGGTAAAGCCGCGGTCAGAAAAGGGCAACCAGCGGTTTCCCGACGGTTTACCCCTGGCCCAGGGAATCCTCCATGGCGGCGCTGCTTGCAGCGCCGCCATGGGGATTCTGACCCCCTTCCCGCCATCCTGTTCCTGGCGGTTTTTACCGCCAGGAACAGGATGGCGGGAACTGGTGTCGTGGGGCCCCTGGGGGCCCCTGCACTGCCCATTCCACTGGCATGGCAGTGCAGGGGCCCCCTAACAGTGCAGGGGCCCCCTAACAGGGCCCCATAAAGATTTTCAGTGTCTGCTTTGCAGACACTGAAAATCGCGACGGGTGCCACTGCACCTGTCGCACCCCTTCAACTGCGCCGGCTCCATTCGGAGCCGGCTTCATTGTTGAAGGGGGTTTCCCGCTGGGCCGGCGGGCGGCCTTCTGGCGGTCGCCCACCGGCCCAGCGGGAAAGCCAGAATGGCCGCCGCGGTCTTTTGACCGCGGTGCGGTCATTCAGCGGTTCCCGCTAGGCGGGGGGGTCCCGCCGCCCGCCGGGGTCAGAATGACCCCCTATATGTTTAATAAAATAAAATAATAAGAAAGATTGTGGAACATTTTTCTGTTTTAGGCTATTTCAGCTATTCAACCATAAACTCATAAGAATGGGTGTCTGTGGTCAGACCCTTCTGATTGGACTATTCACAAATTGATGTGTCATCATTACACGATCTGCCCCATTTCTGATGGGATAAATATTCTAGGTTATCTCCAGTGGTGTAACATTAACCCGGGCAGCCCAGCAGTGCAAGGGGAGCCCAAGAACATCAGCCCCATCCCCCCTCAGCACAGCAGCACTGTGCATGGATGACAAGCACCTAGTCCGAAAGCACTTAGATCAAGTTTTGTTATGCCACTGGTGATTTCCCAGGAGTTTCTAGTTCACTGGGGGATAACACCCTCTTTTTACTGCCATAGTTGACAGAAGTGGATCAAAACAATTTGCAGATTTGTGACAACATTAATTTCTTCTCATCGTTGAACATGGACTGAAAAAAAAACCTTACTAATCTCTTTTCAACACCCAGACATGATTTAATCTGAAATTTTGTCTGCAAGTCTGTTTCATGCCCTGCTCCCCATCTCATTTATGTAGAATATCCTATCTTCATTTGCTGACTTCTTTTCCTTCTAGAAGTCATGATTTGTGGGTGGTGCCTTTTATTATCATGGTTCAAAGTACTGGACCAGCATCCTTGTCTTCATCCATTTTTATAGATAATCGCCTTGCATTTTGGAAAGCTGTTAAGACCTGTATTTCTCCTGTGCTCTTGTCATTTATATTATTAACCTACATACCTTTTGAAATTATGGTCATGTTTTTAGATCAGTACAGCACTAAGAAAGCCCTAAGAGTGGTAGCTTGTACTGTAAAAAGTTTATTTTGCATAACATAACTAGAAACAGTGTAATTTCTAGTTTGCACTCAACACTTACCTAATGTTAGTTGTTTTATTAAAGATTCTTACTTTCTTGCATCTTTTAACCAAGGGTTATAAAAGACGGACAAATCTGCAAAGCTGAAGAGAAATGCATGCTTCAGTTGACCCTATCATATTATGTGTCTCAAAGTTACAATTAGCTATCATTTCCACAGAGCCAGAAAGGTATCCATTTTCTAACTATCTCTTTCTTTTGAGAAGGTCAAACTCAAACCTTTTCTGAGGCATTAATTTTAGTTATTATTACTATATAAATTCTTACCAGATATTTGAAGGCTATGAATGTATTAAGTTTATTCAGTTTATACTCATTTTATAATGAGCAAAATATTATGTTTGAACTGAAGTGCAAAGTCCTCTCAGGAATGTCTTTGTCCGTTCCACACAGAACATAGAAGATGGAGAGGAAGTCTTGTAATTTCCTTGTTATCCTCAGTTTAGCCATTGAAGAATTGCTAGTTATGTATAAATACAAACCTTTTTCAGTGAATTAGCTTAGTGAAATCAAGAAAACAAGATACTCTTTTCTGTTCTCGGTTACTTAGCATCCTCTTAAATGCTTAGCTTATTTAAAGAGTGTGTATAGCACTTAAAAAAAGTACTAGTATGTGGATGCCCTCTACATTTTGTAAGTTTCCTCCAGGTGATACATCATCTTCAAAGACAGTGGACAGGAGGCATGCTCCTCCTGCTACAGGCCCAGTCATGTTTCTTGATTGTTTGAACCAAGTATGGGTGGCACAAAGTAATTGGTGCATACCATAGAGGTGAAAGAGCAGGATACTCAACAGCCTGACCTTAAGCTTTCAGGAACACATGGATGGCATCAGATGGAAAGGGTTCTCATCTTTGTTTCCTATTATCAAATCATGAGGAGGTGAAACTGTGCCATTCCTCAGGAAATCACTGAAAGGATCACTGTTTAGATCACATAAGGCATTACAGTTGTGACTGAATTACATCATCAGATTATTCAATGTTAATATCAATTAATACATACCAGTAATTTTGAAGGAATGACCTGAGAGCTTTTCACCTCCAACACAATTACTATTTTTTGTTAAATTGTTTTTATTAAAGATGCAAAGAACAACAACAAAATAAGGAACAATTGTAATGAGATCTATACATTAAGAGTATTACCATTAGTATAGAAAACAGGTGTACTTTAATACTTTGTCTTTAATGTTTAAAAAGATAGAAAGAAAGGAAAAATAAGAAGAAAGAGCTAAAAAAGGACAAGAAAAAGAAGTGAAAAGAAGAAAGGAAAATTAAGTTAATATAATGAAGAGTATGAGGACAGTAAAGTAGCAAAGGGTAAATAATAGAGATCAGATTTAATTTTCTGATGTAAAGTTAATGAAGAAACAGCATATATTCTATGTTCATCACATATAAAATTCCACCATGTTATAGGAAACTTAGCATGTATTCTATGTTCATCACATATAAAGTTCCACTATGTTACTACAATTAATTTAGAAAAGTCTTTCCAACAAGAAAGTATAACTGTAAAAGAAAGTGCAATAAAAAGGTCAAACAATAGAGTTTTAGGAGATAAATGTTCAAAATTAGAAGCTAAGGAAACTAAAACAAGATTGAAAAATCTGTGAACATTTAGACCAAATACATTTCCGAAAGGCTGTAATATGAGAACAATTGCATAATGTGAATTAAAAAACCATTGTGCTTAGATCATTACCAGCATAAAGTAGCAGAAGAATCAAATTTAGAGACACATGCTAGAGTTAGAACAACTCTATTATAAATAAAAAAAGCGCTGTGATCCAAGGAGGGGCAGGAGCCCTTTAATAACTTGCTCGCGCTCCCGCCGTCGCGGGAAGAGCTGTGATCCAAGGAGGAGGGGCAGGAGCCCTTTAATAACTTGCTCGCGCTCCCGCCGTCGCGGGAAGCGCTGTGATCCAAGGAGGAGGGGCAGGCGCCCTTTAATAACTTGCTCGCGCGGGACGCGCGTGGGCGGCGCCCGGGCCAAGGGCGGGCCCCTCCTGCGCCCGTCCAGTGGCTGACAGAGGCTGGGCTGGGCCACCCCCCTAACATCTATCTCCCAAGAAGGCCATATTGTACTTAGTCCCATTTGTTATTTCCAACTCTGTGTCCCCAGTCAGCTGCTCCATTTAATCTGACACCTTATCGTTTTACCTTGCACCTACACTAACATCAGATGGGCAAAAGGAAAGCAATAGAGGCAGGGGCCGGGGCAGTACTAAAAGCCAAGCGAAAAAGGCATAAGCATGCAGCTAGCAACTGCGTCATGGATAGAATCGACTCTCTCCTGGGCGAATGCAACGGAATACTAACTAGGCCCCAGGGAAACATTTCTTTTGAAACTGGGGAGGGGCCCACTTCAACTAACAGGAAGGATGGTTCCTTGAAAATCGCTGAGATTTTCGTGAAACGCGGGCAACAAGTCACCGACATTACAGGGGTGGGTGAAAGTAGGAATGTTATCACCCATGCCGCCCCCTCCTTAGCAGAAGACCTACCACTTGCCACCTACGATCCCATCCAGCTCAGTAACCACTTCAATCCCCTAACCAACTTCCCTGAATCAGGCGACGATATCACCCCAGATACTCTGGCAGATGGGCCAGCAGCAACCAACACGCACTCTCCTCATGTAACCCCACAGCATATCGAATGCATAGAAGCTCTAAGGAAGGAAGTCACAGAACTCAAGCATATGGTTAACTCATTACTTCCAATAGTAAAACAGCTAACCCACGCAAACAACACGACCACCACTAACCTTGCCCAAAATCCAACCCCATCAGGCATCACAACAAACTCGCCCAACTCCTCTGCTTCCTGCCACGCTGACCCTCACCCTACCAAAGAAAAGACCATGAACTCTCACCAGACACCCTTTTTCCACAATTTAAGCATAGGAAATTCACTAGACATCTATCATAATACCCTCAAACCCATGAGCAACACCGCCTCAAAATACTCTACGCAACCTGCCACTGACCAGTCCCATTCAGGTAATATAGTTCTAATGGTCAACGTTCCCAAGTTAACCACATTGGCGCGCAAGGAAGGGGTAGACTCTATCAAAAACAAGGCAATCCACTGGATTCGCCATGTTAGAGGCTGCCGATCCATAATACGCGAGGACCTAATCAACGTAGTACGACGGCCAGACCCGGGAACTCACTTTGATATCCTAAAACTGACACTTAAGAACAGGACCATGGTGAACAATCTGGTGGCCCTAGATACTAGAACAAGCCCACCTGCACACTCACGCATCCAGTTTAAACAGCCCAGGTCTCCCACGCTCCACGAGGAGTGTCCGAGTTACCACCCAGCAGAAAACCTATCCCCTCTTGGCAAATATGATTGACTCACAGCCCCACCTAAAATCTATGCAGGCAAACCTTGCAACCTTCCAACATCTATCACCCCTAGATCCTCCTTTTACCCCACCACTGTCTGTCCATGTACTCACTCCCCTACCCATGACACCGAGACCATTTCCGGCTCACTGAGCAATCATGACATCAATGCTCCATCCATCTTGCAGGCACATTGCCTACCAAACCAAGAGCTGCTGTCTAGGCCCGCAAGCACCTCCTGGATCAGGACCAGGCCAGCTCCAACAGAGGAACATCACCAACCACCGCAAGCCTCACGGGCAAACATTGGGATCAACCCATCTTTGCTCCCTCAGCCACATCTGCCAGACCAACCCCCGACAGCCAACTTTACAAACCCCGGGCATCCAGACAGGACAACTCAGCCACAATCTGGGGTACGACTTGTCTCATGGAACGTGGCAGGTCTGAAATCTATTCTTCCCCTTCCATCCTTCTCCTCTTTTATTGACGAACATGACATATGTCTCCTTCAGGAAACATGGTCACTCGACCCACTCTTCCGAACAGGCTATACAAATTTCCACATCCCCGCTGTGGCCAGCACGAGAGGCAGGCCCTCAGGGGGCCTGACCATCTGGATCAAAACATCACTTAGCTGCCATATATCACAGCTACCTACCGTCTCTCCCGACCTGTTACGCCTTCGCCTATCCTTTGGGCCTGACACTGTGGTGAACATTTTCAATATCTACACTCGAGGGGTCAGGGGGGGTCAAGTCTCCAAAACCCTCTGCGCCCTCGTAGCCCTCTTACAAAATTATCCCCGCCATCACAAGACCATTGTGGCTGGGGACTTCAACGTCACATTCGAACCCCTTGACTGGGACGATCTCAGGTCCACCCGCGAGGAAGATCAAGCTTGGTCTATCCCCGCCCTGTCAATCCCACCCATCAAGAGGTGGACGTCGGTTGCTATTCAGGTCAAATCTCTGACCATGGAGTTTGGACTCAGGGCGCTAAATGGCAGAACCAATTCAGACACCACTGGTAGTCACACGTACAACAAAACGAACCACACCAGCAGAATCGATTATTGCCTTTTCGATATAAGATTATGGCCTCTAGTCATCGATATGACAATCATCGAAAGGACTGAAAGTGATCACAACCCTCTCTCTGTTCACACATTAGCCCTAGGTAACCTCCCAGCCACGTCTAACCCCGCAGCAGTAGCACCTGAGGGTATT
The DNA here is from genome assembly GCF_031143425.1 of Pleurodeles waltl. NCBI lineage: Eukaryota > Metazoa > Chordata > Amphibia > Caudata > Salamandridae > Pleurodeles > Pleurodeles waltl. The sequence goes on along the minus strand of NC_090439.1, from coordinate 762,528,602 downwards.
AGCCTGGCCAACAACAAAAGATACCTAAAATGGGACAATATTGTGGCCCGGCCCGCACTCATCAACGCTGCCAACAACACCCTAAAATCCACACTAATGGACCTAGAGGCAGGCTCTGCAACTCCCCACCAGGAAATAAGCTCTATCCACACCTCCTGCTTTAGGGATATCGCAGCCCACTTCTCAGCACCCCCAGCCCACGAAGACAAACGACTTAAAGCCAGGCACCGCTGGTTCAACAAAACGTGTCGGTCCCTAAACAAGCGCCTAGTTCAAGCCATTAAATCCAAGGACCCCATCGCCATCCGCGTAGCTAGGAAGTCCTATAAATCTGCAATATGCATAGCCAAGCGTGATCAAGATAGCAAATGGTGGACAGCACTCAGCGACACTGTGCGCGAGAGAAATTATAGTCTGTTCTGGTCCCTGGCAGCGCGAGGCCCGGAAACCAGTGGTCTGGACATTTCAACCAACATTGCCCCAAGAGACTGGATAGTCCACTTTAGCAGTCTGTACTCCCCTGATCATGATAGCCCCACCTCTGTTTGTACGGGCCCCCTCCTATTTCACTCATTAGCACCCACCACTGCAGCACCCCTGTTGTTCTCTCAAAGTGATATAACCTATTCTCTAAGCACCCTAAAGCGCGGCAGGGCCCCTGGTTCAGACTGCGTCCCAGCAGACCTATTTTCAACAGACCTAGCATCCTGGTCAAGATACCTCACCATTCTAGCTAACGCAATAGCATCTGGGGCGCCAATTCCCGATTCTTGGAAAGCGGCCATTGTTATTCCAATCTTTAAAAAGGGCGACAGATCTCTTCCCTGTAACTATACACCCATTAGCCTTATTGACTGTGTCCAAAAAGTCTTCTGCCACTGCCTCCTAGGGAAGATCGAAGAATGGATAATTGACCAAGATATCCATAGCCCCCTCCAAGCCGGTTTCCGAAAGAAGATCTCCACCACTGATCAAGCCCTCAGATTCCTATTATTATATTGGAAAATAGTGTTCATTGGTAAAGGCAGCCTTTATGTAGCTTTTGTGGACCTCAAATCTGCTTTTGACCTAGTACCTCGTAACAAACTTTGGGTCACTCTCTCTCGGATGGGAATCCCGGAACACATCCTTGCCATTTTGATACGACTCCACGAGGACAACTACGCACAAGTCAGGTGGGGCAACAAGGGACAACTAACCGATAGAATCCACGTCTCCCGGGGTGTGTGGCAAGGTTGCGTACTTGCCCCGACCCTCTTTTCCCTGTACATCAACAAAATTGTCCCCTCCCTCCTCAGACTGCAGGCTGACGCACCTTCACTTGGCACACAAAAAATCCCAGTCGTACTTTTTGCCGATGACACTCTTTTGATATCCAAAACCCCCAGTGGTCTAAGGAAACTCCTGGAGTGCTTCGAGCATTTCTGCTCATCTCAGGGTCTCGAAATCAACGCCTCGAAAACCAAACTAATGACCCTTAATCCCCACAGATCTTTCAAAGGGAAATTTACTTTAGAGGGCTCCTCACTTGAGAAGGTGGGCATTTTCAGCTACCTGGGCATAACACTCACTGACAACATGTCCTGGAAGCCACACATAGGAAAACAAGCCCTTAAATTAAGACAAACAACTGGGACTCTACTAAAAAATGTCCACCTCTCACACACAAAACCAATTCGCCCAGCATTACAGTTATACGAAGCCCAGGCAGTTTCCTCAGCGCTTTATGGGGCCGAACTCTGGGGTTACACCAAAACCCAAGACCTAACCACCGCTGAAAACAACTTCCTAAGAAACCTCGTGTCCCTTCCGCTAAGCACCCCACTGTTCCCGCTTTTCAAGGATCTCGGCATCAAAAGCATTGGTCACAAAGCCCGCCTGCGACCTCTGATGTACTGGCGGCGTCTCTGGACCACTCCGGAACTTGACATCTTCACCGAAGCCCTACAGGTCATCCTAAAAGCCGACCACCTTCACAGAATCCCCTGGCTACGATCCATCAAGGATTTACTACACTCTATCGGGCTCGATGATCTCTGGAACTCACCAGCCACGTCAGTCTTTCCCTCGAAAAGCGAACTAAAGAAACTATACTGGCAAATGGCCAACCACGAAGATACTCAGGCTGCACTCCACACTACATTATCTTGTGACTTTGCCAACTTAAAAGAGTCATGCAAGTACGAAACTTTTTGGGACCTAATCACGGCCCCAAGGGAAAGGAAACTGTACTTCCAGCTCCGCATTGGAACACTCCCATTAAGACTTTTTACCAGCAGCTGGTCACACAATGAATCCACCGCATGCCCTGCTTGCAAAGCCCCCGTCGAGAATCTCCCTCACCTCCTTTTTGCATGCCCCGCGTATACCGCCCCCCGTAGGAAATGGCTGGCCCCGGCATGCAGACTACTGGGAGTACGCTGCTCTACGCTAGCCCTGCGAATCCTTAGATCAGACACCAGGCCAATGCTAGTGATCGCTATCGCTAAATTCCTCGGAGCTAGCTGGCTTATCAGAGGGAACTCTTCTGGACAAAGACTCCAAATAAGACTGTCCCAACATCCTGCGCAGCGCATTTCATTTTATTTTCATTTCATTTACTTCTATCTCATTTTTACTCCATTTTATCACTGTATTTACCTGCAATTTTATTTTTTTATGTGTATTTATTTGTATTTATTACTGCTCGCGCTTTTTTGGCTCTTGTAGCCGCAATAAAGCTTTTTGAATTGATTTGAAATAAAAAAAGGAGATTGTGTGAGACGAGCAGCATTCGAGGCATTCAAATTTTTAAGCCACATTTTGGCTCAGAATTGTGCTGAAATGAGATAGATAAATCAGCATTCCACAACAATTCAACAAAAAATTTGGTTCTTATACTAACAGAGAAAATTAGTGCTTCATACGTAACAGCTGCTTTGGGAATAGGGCCAGGTAAAACTGTAACCAAAGATTTCATGGGTAGAGGTATATGTGCATAAGGACTGACTGGATTTGTGGACAAAAACAATGAAGAGAGGAGGCAATCAGCTCATATTCCTTCACCAAGGAGTCAGATAATTGGTAATGTCATTGTAAGAATTCAAAAGATACAATAGAGATTGTTTCACAAGTTGATGAATGAAAATAATACCCTTCTCCTTCCAATGCTTCAACTAAAAGGATCTATTACAGAAGTTAAGAAAATCATTATACTGAAGAGAGGAATGCAAAAAACATTGTTGTGAATTGTTGAACCGCAAAAAAGGAATGGTAAAGTTTAAAGTCTGGAAATTCCACACCACTTTCACATTTTAAGCTTTTGAGTTTAGAGAGGGCAATATGTGGGTTCTTATTATTCCAAATGAATTCTATACAAATACAATCAATTTGCCTAAAATGGTAGTTAGGAATCTTAAAAGATAACATGGAGATGGTATAAAGGGCATGTGGTACAATCAATCATCATTTTAAAGGTATCTAGTATCCCCCACCATGATAAATGCAAAGGAGACCAAGTTAGAAGCAATGCTCATAATTTGGACATTAGCGTAATTAAGTTGTGTCAAACTGCATCTAATATAGTAGGGGAGAACCAAGCACACAGCTTTTCAATCATCAAAGGATGCCTCTTGAAGTTAATGCTGGCAAACAAATATTGATGACAAGAAGAGTTCAGTGGTAGAATTTCAGTTTTGGAAAAATTAAGTCTAGAGCCAGAAATGCTAGAGTGAAATGAAGTCTCTTTTAAAAAAAGGATTACAGGAGGTTAAAGGATCAGACATATATACATTAGTACATCATCTACAGAGGGAGAAAATACAACCTCTTGGGAGCACCATCTGAAATCAGATATAAGGTTATTGCATCATATGTGTTCAAGGAATGAGTCTAGGCAAAGGACAAATAGCAAAGGGTAAAGCAGATATGCTTGCCTAGTACTTCTATGTAAAGTAAAATTAGGCGAGAAACAATCATTAACAAAAACACTAGCATGGGGGTCAGCATATAACCATTTTATAAAAGAAAAATATTTTGGGCCAAAACCAGACCAATGAAGGGTGGTAAACAGAAATTGGCAATAAATTAGGAAAAAACTTTCTTGGCATCTAGAGATAAAACCGCCATAGGGGTGTCAATTTTCCTAGTCAAACTATGGGGCATATTTAAGAAAAGTGGCTCTGCATTGCATGCAGTGCCACTCTCCTTGTGCCCTTTACCACCCCCTACTGCCACCATGATTTAAAATATGGCGCACCATGGTACAGGGTAGGGGGCAATAGCGTCATTTTTCATGACGCCATTGAAGTACTCTGCAGGAGTAGTGCCAAAATATTGGCGCTACCCCTGCAGAGTTCTTAGGGACCCATTATAAACAATGGAATCCCCCTTTTAATGCCTGTTATGATCAGACATTAAAAGTGCAGTGAAAAAAATGACGCAAGGAAGTCTCTTATATTTCCTTGCGCCATATTTTCACTCCCCACCCCTTTATGAGGTTAGCCCCCTTTGCAAACATTATGCATGGGACAGGCATAATGTAGCGCAAAGGGTTACAAAGTGGTGCAATGCATGCATCGGGCCCCTTTGTAAATGTGGTGCAAGGATTTTGGCCTCATTGCACCACATTAGCGTAAAAAAAAGAAATGAAGCTAATGTGGCGCAAGTTGGCGCTAGGGGCTTTTAAATATGCCCCTCAGAATATTAGAAACCATTCTGGCATTTTCAGCAGCAAGTCTACCCTTAATAAAACCAGATTGATCAGGTTTAATAAGCAAAGGTACAACAGTTTCTAGTGGGGTTGCTTAAATCTTGGCAAAGGTCTTACAGTCAGTTAATCAGAGAAAAGGGCCTATAATACTTAGAAAGCATTGCATCTTTATCAGGTTTCAGGATTATACAAATCAGGACTGTTAAAAAGTAGGTGTGAGCTTTGGCATCAGAGATAAAGGAATTAAAAAGTTCTAATAGTTTAGAGGAACAAAAAGAGGAAAGGGAGTAGATTTGTTCATTAGAGAATCCATCCGAGCCAGGTGCCTTAGATTTCTTTAGGGATTTAATAGCTCCTAAATCTTCCTGAAGTGTAATGTCCTAAGTTCATCAATGAGTGTGCACGGGGAGGAGGTTTGGGAAGACCATAAAAAACGTGTTGTATATTGCCTTGAAAAAGGGTGGTATCCTCTATTTATAGGGCTTTATAAAAGGACTGAAAGGTGGTTGATATATCTGAGTTAGAGATCAATGTTGAATTATCTGATTCATGAATAATGGACCAATGGTTTTATATTCTGATTTAATGTTTAAATAGCAGGCATTTTACTGGCTTTAGTTTGATCTTAATGGAATCTAGACTTGACTTTAAGTAAAATGATGCAGGCAATAGTAGTAGCAAGTCTATTAAGATCAGTTTTGAGTTTAGTTAAATCATGTAACATTGAAAAGGATTTGAAAGTAAAATATTCATGCTCAAGTGTCTTAATGTGTTGGAGTAAATGAACTCATCGAGCATTTACACTTTTTTAAATTCCTGGCAGAATAAGCTTTGGTGAAAGCTCGAACTTAAGCTTTAAAAGCATCCCAAATATTGACAATGAATTTTATTGCAGAGTTGTTGAACTGAAATAATTCTTGTATAAAGGTATTACCTTCAGTTATAATTTTTTTGTCAAATAGTAGGGAGTTATTAAACCTCTATCTGGCAGTTTTTGACTCAGTAGCAGAAAAATCTCAAGAGGACACTACTGGTGCATGACCAGATGTAAAAATAAAACCAATTTCAGAGGATGGTACAGCAGGTATCAAGGATTTAGTGAGTAAAATACCGGGCCAATTCTGGACATTGTATGATGAACATTATCAGGGTTACAAGTTTCCCAAACATCAAACAATGGATGCAGCGCCAAGTATGACTGGAATGACTTCTCAGATTTATCTGGGGTAAATTTGAAATTAGATTTTCTATCTGTAAAGGGATGCAACCATTGGTTAAAGTCACCAGCCACAATAATATTGGACTTTGAAATATTTTAAAGTTTTACCTTTATAATGTGCCAAAAATCAGGGTCAGATTTAACTTGACCAGAAACATTAAAAAGAGAGATATGTTTGTTATGAATAACAGCATTAACTAGCACCCACCAACCATCAGTATCACATTCAGTGGATTTAACTTGTAATTTAAATGGATAGCAACACAACGTTTATGTACTGTTAGACCTGGCATCCTTGGTGTGGTTCCCCCTAGCTTGCTTGCCTTGAGGCCTCCTGTTTTGCTTTAGGAGCCTTAACACTTTTCTACTACTAACCAGTGCTACAGTGCATGTGGTCTCTGCTTAAAACATGGTAAGATTGGCTTATCCACTATTGGCATAGGTAAATTATTTATAAGTCCCTAGTAAAGTGTACTACATTTGTCCAGGGCCTCTAAGTTAAATGCTACTAGTGGGTCTGCAGCACTGTTTGTGCCATCCACTCCAGTAGCCCTTCAAACGTAGCTTAGGCCTGTCACTGCAGAGCCTGTGTTTGCAATTTTCAACTGCCATGTCGACCTGACAGGGTAACCTACTTGCCGGGCCCAAACCTTCCTTTTTAATACATCTACATCATCCCTAAAGTAGTCCCTAGACAGCCCAAGGGCAGAATGTAGTGTATTTAAAAGGTAGGACATGTACTATTAAGTTTTACATGTTCTAAATTTGTGTTTTCACTACTGCAAGGCTTATCTCTTCCAAAGGATAACATTGGGATGACCGTATTACATTTTATATGTGTAATTTCCAATTGGGAAGAGGTGGGACCCATATGTTTGGTGCCTCTGGAATCACTATCTAAACTCGCAATTCATGGTGAAGTGGGATTCTAAATTGTAATTCTGAAAATGCCACTTTTAGAAAGTTGGCAGCTTCTTCCTTAACCATCTGGTGCCTTCTGCCTGTATCAAAATACAAATCTGGGTGGGTGACAGCTGCGATCTTGTGCATTCAGCCCAGACAGCCACACACAAAGAGAGCTTCAGTGTGCCTGATGCTATGCTATGCTAAGCAGGATGGGGGAGGGGTTGACACTTACACCTGATGGGCTGTGTCCTGATCCCACAGAAAGGGCTGCTTAAGTCCCTGAAGTAAATCTGGAGCCAGGGCAGGAAGGGCAGGAACTCTGTGCACTTCAAAGGCCTCTCGTCGGAGTCACCCTCACTTCAAAGGCACCACTGGGTATAAGAACTGGACTTCACACACTACACTCCTGGACCTGTGGATACTCTGCCAGGAAGAAGATCTGCTGTGCTGCTGAAAGGACTGTCACTATGCTAGACTATGCTGGCCTACTGATTTTCTGTGCTGACTTGCTGCCTGCTGCCCTCCTTTCCAGGTAGCGAGAAGGACTGGATCTGAATTGGGAAGCAATGTGAGATGTGTTGATACCATAACAAGAGCAACAGCAGATAGCATGTAAAATAAAATTTAAGAACAAAGAGCCATTGTACAGAAGATTTAAGCAAAATAAATACATGTAACGCTGCTAAGACCTCTTAACAGTAGTATGCCTACCATGACATGTAATGTTCTGAAGAAACATTTTTAATTTAACTGGGTTATCAAAGGATCTTGAAGTGCCTTCATGTGCCATTTTGCATAGGCAAGGATGAAGAATGCCATAGTGAATGATTAATTGTTGCATTTGGGGTCTCAGAGCAATGAACTCCTTATGTCTGGCATTGGTTGCATTTAAAAGATCATGAAAGATGAATATGTTATGGCCAGATTAGGCAGGATGATGCTTTTCCTTGTCAGCTTTCAGGACACTCAGAAGATCAAGACATTCAGGAAAAAGCATACTGATTCCTCTAGGATTAGGAGAGTGAGGATTTAGTCAGCCTAAACCATGAGCATGTTGCAAGCTAAAAGGAGGAGTTGTGGGAAGAACAAGTGGTTAAGTGAGGAACTTCTTCAAAAAGATAAGCAGACTAGGACCCTCAACAGCCTCTGAATGACATCGCAGGTGAAAATTACTATGATTATTTCTGTTCTCTATATCCTCTATGTGGAGTTTGAGCTTTAGAACCTTCTGTTCAAGTAAAGAAAGTTTAGCAGCCATATCTTGAAGAGAACTAATGCAGTGCTTCATTTCGGCCATTTTACCTTCCATGACAATCCAGCAATCTTCACTTCGTTGAAGCTTCTCATCAAGGATGGTGTCCACAACAGAGTAATGTGATGATAGGATAGGTGAAGGAGGGTAATTTTTTGCCCTTTTAGACTTTGTGCTAGAGGGGTGGCTCTAGCAGTAGCAAGGTCACTAGTCATTTTAATGTAAAGCAGTATGGTGATGTGCCTTGGGAAAGGATTTTATTCTGCCTATATAATGAATAATGACACATATGGAATATGAAGGCAACAAATGTAAGGTAATAACCTCCAAAATATAAAAGAGTAAGTGAACCAGTAGAAAAGTAACTGTATGAACATAACAACCATATGAAAAGTAGATTCACAAGTTCAAATTACAAGTAGGCACAAAAACATAATTGAGGTAGAATCACTGGCATTTCTGACGATGGCAGGGCATTTTGTGAGGTAAATGTGAAGAGAACAGGAGAATTGCAATAGTTACAAGATTTCACTGTGCCATTCTAGTAGCTTTCTATAACGCCTGCTCGGGACAGGTATTAAAGTGATGCTAGTGCACTATCCTATGGGCCTCCCTGTGCTTTACTGGACTAGCACCAAAATGTTTGGCGCTAGCCCAGCAAAGCACCACAATAGGGTCAAAAATTCGGAGTCTATTGTCCTAACTTGTGCCATAGTGTGCTGCATTGTAAATACAACACTACCATGCTGTTGTTAAGGGGGCACACGGTGACACAAGGAAACTGGTGCATCGGAGCCGATGTATCAGTTTCTTGTAAATATGCCTCTTAGGCTCCATGGAAGCCACTACTATTAATGAATTATTTACAAAGAAGTTTGTCCACATGCATACAGTGTGGACTGTGTTGTTGGCCTGCATTGCATAGTTCTTCCTCAAGCCCACCATTCCAAGTGCACAATTTGGTTAAAGAATATCCTTCAACTAAATACTATACTAATTCCAAGATAGCACTCACAACGTGCTTTGAAATACTACTTAATTTTCCAATACCATTACATAATGGTATGATTTACAGCATGGACATACGCATATACCTTCAACACCCTTCCCTGTCTTTATACCAGTACAAATGTCTCCATTTAGTAGCAAGAAAAAATATACACTCTATAAATGAATGATATATGAGTTCCCTCTCTAAGGATACCATGTAAACCTTTCATCACACAGTCACATACTAATCATGTTGTCAACAACCATGTTTCCTCAACACGGAGAGCATTTTGTACATGATGGTTGCTATGTAAGTAGTATATCCTTCATCCAAGGTCTGAGTCACATATTAACTGTACTGAGTTTTGGATTATGTCCATTTCTTTAGTGGCATTAAGTGTGGTCTTGAATCATTTTCTCCTCACCTCTACAGACCACATTCTGCACCACTCATTATGCATGTTCCTTCATGCATAATGACTTCGGCCATGATGTCATTGGTTATGTCAGATGTGAGTTAATCAGTGATTTCACCAGTGGTGTAATCTGAGCTGTAATCAGTATTGTCATTTTCAGACAATGTAACTCATACCCTTGATGTGCACATGACATCACTAATGATAACGCATATGACATCCATGATGAAATCCCAAATTATATAATGGATGACTTCACTGTATTAAAAATGCAATGTGCAACATTGATTAAATCCTCTGTGTACAGCTAATAAATGAAACATAATCCAACATAATGTGCAAAAAATACCATTGAGAAAGGTTGGCATCTTAAAATATTCCTGAAGTGCATAGCCCCCCTATTATATACAGTGGGTACATATGAATTCTTTGCTCCCAAGATGTAGAAAGAGACGGCCAATGTGACCTAAGGATGACAGTACCAAATATAAGGCTTAAGGGGCGATGCATCTGAGTGTTATTGAAGGATATACTCTTCGTAGAATATGCACCGAAGTACAAATAAAGTCTGTGCATATAAGATGCAGTGAGATGGTCAAAATTATTAAATTGAACTTCACATTAAATGTGCTCATTATAGAGGCACAGCTTGGGTGTTTTTCCTTTGATAGTGTGTTTGAAGGTAGTTTATATCGTTTGGACAGTTATATTTGTCTTGTATGTCTCACTTGTCCAGCAATGAGCATCCTTTCATGGTATAGGTAAACTAATCAAAAAAAATCATAAAAATAACAAAACATTGCTCACCGTGGTTTGAACTCAGGTCCAGAAATAAGACCAGGCCCTAAACCATCATTCAATGCACTCAACCTGGGGTGAAATATCTCCACATCACATCTAGGGATGAGGATGTGAATTCTGACTGAATACCTGAGTAATAGAGGGATGTTTACATTATTTAGCATACAGCTAGAAATTACATCTGTGACTCCCAAAATGTAGGTGTATTTAACATGAAAATCAAATTATACTTTAAATTTGTACTCTATGTTTGTTATTGCGGTGAAATGACGATGTTGTTTTGCTTGCTGTAACTCCAATTCCATTGGTGTCTTGTGAGCAGTCATTTTTTGTCTTCATTGTGGTCTTGAGTTAAGATAGATTTTCCTTGTCTGTTTACATGGGTGCACAATCTGCTTTGCTCAGTATGGTGAAGCACACACTTGAAAAGGTGATTTAATAAAAATTATGTTTGAGACAGTATTGATTACATTTTGGTCATATCACTTTTTGGTTTATAGTAATGCATCTTTTACTTCAGAAAAACCCTATCTTGTACTTTAAATTCATTATTCTACTATTATTATTCAATCATGTTTGCATGTAAATATTTGGTTGGCTCCTTCAGCCCAGTAGATTTGCAGGACGCAAAAATGCAAACATAATACAAAACACTCGCTGCTATAAATAACAGAATCCATTACTCCGATAGTGATTTTGGTACCAAAATGCAGTATGAATCCAACCCGGATGAGAGATAGTATTTCATAAAAATAGAAACATTATATTATTAACCTGCACAATATACTTTTCTAGGCCTTAACCAAATTAGGGGTGGGCAGTAAACTCTGCTTTGCTGGTGGAGTTCAGGGAGTGTTGCCCACTCCATGCTCTGCTTGAAGAGCGGAGTTTGGCAAAAACTCTTTTGACCGCCACGTGGTGAGATTTACCATTCAATAAGGTCTCAGTGACAATATCACTGCAGGGCTTCTTATTCTCCATAGCCCCGGGTTTCACAGTGTGCTGATATCAAAAGAGTTGATGTTCACTGCGTGGGTCTGTGCTGTCTTATCCTATCGCTTTGTGGATTAGACTTGTTTGAGGCTTTTTCGAAGACAATGCAGCTTGTTGTGGAATTGTCTTTTGGAGATACATTCAAGTGCATGCTTCATACCTCAGTCTTGGCTATGCTCCTCTCTTCTTTGCCCCGGAATCTGCCCTGCTCCCTCTTCCCATCTGTGTGTAATCAAAAGATAGCCCGCCATGCTGACGAAGCATCCACCCGCCATCTCCGCCTGGAGTTTATAGTCACAGCAGCCTCCATTTCTCCCTTCTGTGCATCCCTCACCATGCTTTGAAATTCTGCCAAAAAAGAGAAGATGATTTTCCAAATCCTTTTGATTGTTTACTTTTCTCAAGTAAGTAATAGTGATGCAGTGGTCTTAGCGTCGTGGAGAGGGAGCACAAATCTTATTGTGTAGAGAGAATGCAGGTGCAGGGCACTGTGGGCCTGGTGGCTGTGAGCTGCTTGTTATTGCCGGAGCTCAGACATAGCTGGTTCTGCAGTAGATTTCTGAACTGGCAGTGCATGATTCTGGCAATGCCATGTGAGGCGATGGCTGGTGGTTTAGTTAGGGAGAAAACTCTGCAGCTGCATAATTCCTGTAGCCCTGTCCAGTATATTTCAGGATCTCAGTTAATTGTTTTGCATGTGTGCATGCTATTGCTGCTACTTTTAAGCAGTGTGTCATCATCACAAGTAGGACAGCAAGCCTCAGCATCTGCCTGATTGGGAGTAGCACTATGTGAATCACTTCCCAAAGAGTAAAGAAGGTGGTGCTTTGTGATAATTCATTACTCCTCACTGGAGACGGTTTGGTGAAATTATACCAGATGGAATGTGCACCAGCTTGTTTGGCATAGCTCTGCAGAATTCCATGTAGTGTTTAGCTAACTCAGCGGAATTCTGTGGAGTTAAACTCTACGAGTTCCACCTACCCATAAACCAAACACTCCATTTAAGCATGGATTTTTCACTTCCCTCTCCTTTCACTCAAAAGTTTGCACAATGGCATGTATTTGATTAGGCCATTAATAAGGACAAATTCCTGTTTATTTATTTTCCTTGTTCTTTCTCTTTATTAGTTCTGGCCTGTGTCATGTCCATAAGTATAACAATTCATGATGCAAAAGGGCTATAGTAACGCCGAATAGACAGAATATTAGTGCTTTGTTTCATTGCCATTTAACTTATGAAAATAATCACTGTAATGTTAAAGTAATCCTAAATCGGTTTCTTTATGAATAAAGTTTTGCTACACAGATGTGTGAGAAGGGAAATTAGATTATCTACTTAAGGGACTACAGTACACACACATAACTGTTTTTCTGCTGTAGACTCTTATCCATGGGAAGAAACCCAAATATTTAATTGTTGTTTAGAAAATAGTTAAATGTATTGTGTGTCTGAATGTTCTTTGTTATACCTTCCATAGTGACAAAACGTGTCTTTTTCACATGAAGACATTGAATGCTCATTGATTAGAGCAGAAAATTATCAGTTTTATAAAATATTTCAACCTAAAATATTATAAAATTTATTTCCAGACTAGAAAGAGGAAGAATCCCTGAGAGGACCCTTGAGACTATTTCCAAAAGCATTCATAGATTGTGTGAGAAGACACTCTCAGAGTGCCTTCTGACTGACTTGGACAATTTTTATCCTATTCGCTCTTTAAAGTCTTGGATGCATTCTGGGGCTGATTTTATGCTGCTTGATCCTGTTGCGAGAGATTCTACTGAAGATATGAATGAGATATTTGCCCAGAAAAGTTAATGCTGTCACATCAGAGACAAGAACGCTTGAAGGTTTCTCCCTGGCATCTGGATTAAATAGGGATGAGAACTTTATGGGACACGCTATATCACCATTTCTGTAAATTGTATTTGATTTTAATAGATTTGCTAATAAAGTGATTCATTAACTAATAATCTAATTGCACTTGTAAAGTAGAACTTAAAACTCTCATTATTGACTACAAAAATAAAAGGTTATATTTTTGAATTGCAACTTTTTCCCTTCTCACTTGCCTCAAAGGCTCATTTCCTTGGGGTCCAGTAATAAGTGAAGAGTTTAATGAGTGGGATTAACAAATTATTTATCCCCGCTTCAACAAAAGTTGGTAACAGAAGGAATGTTTAGGTAATGAGAAAAAGGAATTGGAAAAATTAAAAAAGTGTCCAAACATAGATAAATGCCTATTTACCCAAAGTCAGAGCTTGAAGATTCATGGACTGCGGTTTTTGAAGTGGTTGCCAGTAGTGGCTGCAGATTGGTGAATTCCAGTTTCGGGTGAGAGTATCAATATGGTTATGTATCGCAATTGTGATGAATAGTGTGATTTGTGAATAGTATATTTATTGTGACATGCTTATTCACTGATGTTTTGAATCCTATTGCTGAGGCTTATTTGCTTTTGTCAAAGAAGATAAAACGGTAATCAGACTAAGAAGTAGAACAAGATCCTGGGATAGATACATTGATATAAAAATAGTTGATCTATTAGTTTTCTTGTCTGCTAATGATTTGTGGTGCTGGTTGTGAGAGGGCTTTGACAGCACAATTGAGACAGGGATAATAAGAATTGTTGTGATTGTACTAATATTGATCAGTGTTCAACACTGGAGGGATTTGCGGGCTTGGGCGCCATTGGCACCATGCAACTGGGTGATGTAAGGACCGGATCGCACATGTGGTCCTTCCAAGAACTCCAAGCTACATATACATATACACTTTCCTCCTCACAATTTTATAAATACCTACAGTTACAGAATACGCTACATTCATACATAGCACAAGATACGCTGCTTCCTGAATTTCACCCCTTGGAGGCCAAACTCCTGATGGGTGTACTGGGAAGGGGGTTGTCTCCCAGATACATCACTCCTTGATTGTCAGTGCCACTGACACACTGTACCACCTTCAGACTCGACGGGAGGTTTATGCAGCAAGACATGGACCATTTTTTTGATTATACTCTTTAGTACCATACCTAGTATATCAATAATATGCGGACTGACTTTTACTTTGTGGACATATATTCTTCATGGATGGTTAGGCCTCAACTACATAGTGGTGGCATGCTTCATCCTCCGCCTATCCATCCAGCCAGGTTAAGATAGTACTAACCCGACGGCCTCAACCTTAACCCAAGACAAGGATTATTTTCCTGGGGAAGGGAGTTCAAGATAAAGTGTGTCCTGGTAATGTAGGGAACTAGTCTTAAATAAAACTGACACTGTGCATATCCGGGATGTCTCCTTTATTTATGGATTGCACAGGTTGAGATTAAAATGTTGTTACTTCCAGATTGTGAAGCAACCAATGGTGGGTGTTATGGGTTATCAGTAAGATCAACATGCCCACATTGTTCTTTATACCAACCTGTTCAGATGAACGTAAAGAGCCATCTGAAATTCTTCAGATGTAATTTGGGATGAGCATAAGCAGAGATGAGGAAATACATAGTAGAAGAAACTAGATAATATCTTGCCCTTACATAAGATAAAGATGAACAGTCAGAAAAACACGAAAAACCTAAAATGAAAAAGATTACTGGGAAACAAGAAATACAAATCAAACCAAAACAGATTCTGAAATGAATTTCAGAGATGAGATTTTGGAAGAATTCTTATATGGACTTCCTTCACAATATGTAGACATGAAAAAAATGCTGATATGACAGTAAATAATAATGTGACAGTACCTATAGTTCCTGATAATTTGAAAGTAGCTACAGTTCCTGTTGATCCAAATGTATATCAGGTTATGGAACAATTGCAAATAATACAACCCATTGTTGCACAACCAGTGTTAACACAGACAACAATAGTGCAACCAGTTATAACTCAGCCAACTGCATATTATTGAATTAGTGAAACTGTCAACAGATGCAGAGAATTTGAAGAATTGGCAAGAAAACATGACAAAAAGAAAGAATCAGCAGCAATTGGAACAAAACGGATAACCCCCACTCCCCAGATGATGAAGGAGCTCCAGCTTATCCTTTAAGAGAAATACCAGGTGGAGATTATGTGCACATGCCTTGAAGTACAGGAGATCTTGCATGATTCTCAAACAATTTTCCAAAATTGAGAGAGAATCCTATGCAGTGGTATACAAAAGTTGAAAGGTTTGTTTAGATTTCAAAGGTTTTGTGTGCTGATTTGAATGCATTTATCAACAGGCACTTATTTCAACTACCACGGTTCTGATGGAATGATGTAGGGCCTCCTCTACCTTTGGGAACTAACCTCGGTAGTAGGAACTGAAATGTTACTCCGGAGAAAGTTCCTAAAGGGGAAGGGGTTGGGATCGAGAGAGAAAAGACAAACTGCACTATATACTGGTCATGTCTTCTGTTCGCTTGGTGGGTTCTGGTGAGTTTACACACTCAAGGATCTCAGGTTCTTGGATTTGCATTATGTTAATCAGGTGCTTTTTGAGCTCAGGCATTCATATAGTGTTTAGATCTGTGGAGGACAGGAAGCGTTAATATAGTAACAACAGAGCACTCTTAAATTGAAAGGCGTAGCTCTTTACAAAACAATGAGATACTAAGGAGTACTGTAAGAACAATTGGGTATGTCCTTTCACATAAAATATCTTTCAAGTCCAAGGATTCACAAGTACGTTTTCGCAACATAACAGGGTTTATCCGATTAGTTCAATGTTAATTAGTTCACAGATGAGTACGTGCACTGTAACTGGATTCAGAGTCGTCCAAGGCTATTAGTCCACAAATCAACATGTGCAACGTAACATAACATAACTAAATCAAAATAGCACTGGGGGGAGGCATGCCTAAAATGGCACCAGTATAGAAGCTCACCTTTGGAGCTCAGATACACATAACAGGAGACAGCTTGGGGACTACTCCGCTGCCCACCAATCCTGAGGTGGACACCTGCTGGCCATTAGACCGAGCTGATGCCGGGGGGGGGGGCAAAGCAACAGAGGAGTGAGATCTCAGCCCTGCGAGCCGCAGTCTGGTGGCACCACCTGCAAGATGTCAGCTGCCGCATGCAATCCGGATATGGCCCTGTAGGACAGACCAGCAGTCCACGTGGGCCACAAGTGAGACAGGTGCAGCTGTAGCAGCTGGAGCCCCAGCTGTAGTATTGAAGAGACTGGAGGTGACCTGAGAGGCTGAATGGGTGCCACTGCAACAAGAGCGCAACCTGACCCAGAAATTTCCTTGAGTGTGGCCTGTGTGACAGGTGAAGGGCTAGGCACCTGAGCAACAGAGAGGGACAGCACTGGAGGAGAGGCCCTGCGGGGATTTGCAGTGGCCTGCAGGCCCTCCTCTCTCTGAAGGCCTGTAGTACTTTGGATGGGACACAGCCCTGGATCCCTGCAAGTCAAAGGATGCAGGCCCTGCCAAAGTTGGACATGATGGCTCCCAAGGAGAGACCTCAAATAATGCACCTGTGATCCCTTGCCCCCTCTGGAGCACCTGATGAGTTGGGGACCACCTGCAGGAAGACAGCTGTGTGAGCTTGTATCCCTGCTGCCCTGGTCCCCACTTGCTTGCAACAAAGGGGGTCTCTGAAACTACTCACTACGCTCTCTTGACTGGCTGGGGTATAGCAGGAGTGGGGTGTCCAGTGGGGAACAGCTCTCAGCCCTAGGCAGAGGGCTCTCTCTCATACACTTCCCACATTGAATCACAGAACTCAACAGCTGCAGGGCCCATTAACACATTACGTCCTCTTAGCTGCTGGACTGTGAACTGGAGATCCTCTGTCCCCAACAGGGTCTGTCTTTTTTGGAGAGTGCGTTGGGTGCTTGATCCTACAGTTGGAGAGGCTGCAGTCCAGGGGCGAGATTTCCCTGTGTGCTCCATCATTGCCCCAGCACTGCAACTTGCATGAGCACCGCCGGGCCTCTGCATGTGTGATGACCACACATGGCTGTGCTCACACCCCGACCGGAGCTGTTTGTAGATAGCTGCCCATGGAGCCAAACTAGAAATTCTGCCATGTTATTTGGTCTGGGTGTAGCTTTCCTAGTCAGTGGTGCCGCCCTCTGTGTGAACCTCAAGCCTGCCCCCCTGGAGCCCAATTTTCTTCCTAATAATGAAACGCAATCTGAAGACTGCACTTGACCAACTGCCCATTGCTACTCACCTGTGAATGCTGTCCACATCTTTATGTGACTCATACTACAGAGCTATATCGCCTCCGGGTAGCCACAGCATTTCAGTGGAGCAAGAGAGACAATAGCATCAAGGACCTTTTATCCAATTCAGCACCTAAGCACACTGGTGGCTCCAGAGATCAGGGCTCCCCAACCCGGATCCAGTCTGCGCCCTCCCAGGGGGACCTGGCAAAAGAGGAGGCACCAGTCACTCAAGGCTTTATGGAGACACTTTTCCCCGTCCTCCACAATGAAATTGCGGCCCTAAACAGGAGCTAGCCCGAGAAATCAAATATATTAATCGTGAGCTAAATTACATGGGCCGGCAAGTAGACATCCTTGAGCAAGATAGAAATTGGAATCACGCCAACATCAAATACTCAAACTTCAAGATCAAAATGCTGACCTCAACTATCACCTCGAAACTCTAGATAACAGATCCAGCAGATCCAACATTTGTATCAAAAGAGCACTACTACAAGCAGAATCTGTCAAGCTAGAAGACTATGTGCTATGACTTTTCCGCCACATTGTCTGGGCATTGGTGAGCAAAAACTTCATAATGGACTGAACACACGCTCTTGGCTCTCCTGTGGCAACTGCACCAGAGGGTACAGTCTCCTGACCCTGTCACAGGCTGATGCCCAAGGACAATGGACTTGTAAGCAGATTGAAGTCCAGGGATAACTACTGACCCCAACATGTGGGGACACCGGGGGTGCGCTAAGAGGCCTCATCATGTTACAGGATGGAGAGACCTCCACATGGGCTTTAAAACTATACCTCCTTGATTTTTTGGAGTAGCAGAACTCTCACTGTCCACTTCTCCTCCATGATGGACTTCAGCCAATGACATGTCCCCTTCTATGTGATACATTTTTCTACTAAAGTTGGAGCAGTTCACTCCCCAGTTTGTTGTTCCAACATATCCTACATTGCTCTTCTTTTTCTTTGACATGCTACTCCATTGACCCATTCCTTCTAGCAAACCTCAGCAGTGATCCCATGCAGGAAGTAGGAGCGAACAGCCTACTTCCTATTTCAAAGCACTGGTTAAGTGACTGAACCTCAACATCGGTGGCCTTAATGCACCAGCAAAACGCCTTGCCCTGCTGGCGATGCTGAAAGTCTCTAAATGTGATATATGTCTCTTACAGAAGACTCACCTTCTTTGCAAAGACTAGCCCCAGTTGAAATCCAAATGGTTTGACAGACAATATTTCTTATCCGGACTGAGAAGAAAGCAGCAGTCACAATCCTTTTGGCAACCCATTCCTAGATGCACATTCTCCAAGCTCTTTATGACTTAGCAGGCTGTCTTCTCACTGTACAGCTCTCCCTCCACAACCACGACTTTACAGTGACGTGCATTTATGCCCCTAACAAACACCAGGGACACTTCATACAACAGGCAATTGGGAGGGTTCTCACTTTCTCAGATGCTGCAGTGTTATTTGGAGGAGACTTCAATGTGGTTCTGGATGCTCTGCTGGACCTCTCCATTCAGAGGGTTGGTCAGACAGGGGTGAACGCACCACAGGGTCTCCAGCAGCTGCTAGACATGCACCTCTTAGATGTCTGGAGGTTCCGCAACCAGACCATGAAGGACTACACCTTCTTCTCTGCAACACGTCAAACGTACACCAGAATTGACTAAATCCTGATCACCTTCTCACTTCTCCCGCTAGTCACTCCTACCAAGATTGGGGTGGCAGCATTGTGAGACCATGCCCCTATCTCCATCACCTTACATCTACCCTTCCAATGCCCACACTCATGCATGTGGTGCCTCAATCCAAATTTACTAGCTTATTAACTTACGGTCCAGAAGGTCCATGAAAGAATACAGACCAAACTTACCATCAATGATGACCTACGTACTTCCATTGTCCTTCTTTGGAATACCCTTAAGGCAGTAGTAAGAGGTGTCTTTATAGCAATAGCTGCAAACATTAATAAAGCTAGGCATGCAAAAGGCTCAGCATTGGAGGACCAAGTGAGGAATTTAGAACCATCCCATTGGCAAACGGATTCTCACAAGACATGGTAACAACTCACACTGGCTAGACAATTCAAAGTGCTAGACAAGGGTGCAGCATAACACGTGCTCTCTGCACCGAGCAGAAATATTATGCTTGGGGCAATAAAGCCAGGAGGCTCCTTGCCCACTGTCTCTGAGTGCAAATGAAACACCACAGGATCTCTGAGGCCTACGACCCCCAGGACAATAAGGGACACTATGATGCAGGGATTACTACACACTTAAAATACCTTTATACTAACCTGTACACTGCTGAGTTGCTGGATCTGGCTACAGCCTCAGAGTACATGTCGCAGGCCACCCTGACTGACCTACCCATCTCTTAGACAGGGAGATCACACTAGATGAGGTTCTGAGAGCCATTGGGAGACTCCAGTTAGATAAAGCACCAGGCCAAGACAGTTTTTCCACCGCCTTTTACAAGACATTTGCAGCGCAGCTAGCCAGAGTTCTGACGAGACTCTACAACTCCTTTAGCAAAACTGGAACCCTCATGGCTACTATGAAAAAGGCCATCATCATGGTCATCCCTAAACCAGGGAAAGATCCCTCCCTATGTGCCTCATATCACCAAATTTCCCTCCTCAAAGTGGATGCAAAAATCTTTACTAGCATACTTGCAGCCAGATTGGGGCCCTACATGCCAGGACTAACAGACCCATATCAAGCCGGGTTTATCTCCGGGTTGTAACTTTAGTGATAACACTAAACGTCTCCTCCACCTCCTTGAAAAATCCACCCACCCCTGGTACCGGTCCTTTTGATTTTGATCGATGCAGAGAAAGCATTCAACTCAGTTCCGCTTCCTTCCTATGCCTTGTACTAGAGAGAATAGGACTAGGCCCCTGACTCCGCAATTGGGTATGGTCTAGCTACGTTGGCCCTACCACTTTTGTCCAGGTCAGTGGTCTGATGTCCATTCCCTTTTCCGTCTCATGCGGAAAGCGCAGAGGATGCCCTTTATCATCAATCTTATTTGCTTTCTACATGGAGTCTCTTGCGGAGCGGAGTAGGCAACACCCTGATATAGCAGGCATTAAAATGAGATGGCAAACTCATAAAATAGTCCTTTATGCAGACAATGTATTGCTAGCCATTACCCAATTGTGTCGATCCCTACACCCGCTGCTGGCAGAGCTTCAATCATTCAGCTAAGTATTTGGGTTGAAGATGAACGCATGGAAATCCCACGCTCTAATCCTTGCTATCCCACAGAGCGAGAAATCGCATATTGAGACTCTCGCCTCATTTTCCTGGTTGAACCAAAGAGTCTTGTTCCTGAGCATTCAATTGTTCTCCACCTCAGATAAAACTACTGACTGCAACTACACTACTTTACTGCAGATTGTCCGCTCCATAACCCAGTCCTGGAGAAGAGGCCCTATGGCATGGCTCGAATGAATCACACCCATCAAAATGTCCATACGCCCCAAGATTTTGTATCTTATGCAAATGCTCCCCCTCCAAACACACCCCCATAGATTGCAGGAACTGCAGCAACTCCTGAAGGCATACTTCTGGGAGGGAAGAGGCAATCATACTTACCACTGGCAGTGGGTGGGTTGGGTATCTCGTAACTGGTGCATTATTATCAGGAAGCCCAGTTGCAATACTTGGTAGAATGGCAGCGGCTAAGCACTGAGAAACACTGGTGTTTTATTGACCAAACTATTGCAGAGATACATATATGGAAAAATCCCTTGGCTCCTCAAGAAACGCTGTCATTCAGGAGTTTACATATAAACAGTGGTAAGGGCTGCAATGGGAACATGGGATAAAGTCTGTGCCTCTAAACACCTTTTTCACACCTGTCTCCCTGCTTATACCTATCATGGGGAACCCGGCCTTCCCCGGGCGCTAAAGGACTCCACTTACATACCTTGATGGGAAGCAAACTGCAAACGAGCTTGTTTGATGCACAGGGATTACTGGACTTCCCACAACTCCAACGAGATTTTGGCCTTCCATCACCTCCCCTGCCCATACTCAGAAGGAACTGGAATGCGAGCAATATTTCTCAGATAAGAAAGGGTCAGGAATTTTGCACCGAGTCTGTACTTGAGTCTTTAGTGCATCCGAGAAGGAGACTCTCCTCAAACTAGCCCTCTATTGGTATTACACACCCGCACACGTAGCAAAATGGGGGCAGGGCAGCGATGACTGCTACTGGAGCCAATGCAACCATGCAGGCACTCTGACCCATCTACTTTGGCACTGCCATAAACTACATCATTATTGGGCATAAATCCTAACAGACATAGCCTGAATGTTTAACAGCTAACTGACACATTTCCCTATCTATATCCTCCTTGGGCTCCCCAATGCCTAGACCTATCCCCTGCAATCCTTGAAAGGAAGGGTGATTACCTTGGTGCTTTGTGCAGCGAAACAAGTCCCAGTATTGAGATGGGACACTGACACCATACCTACACACATACACACAGAAATTGACAGCCTTTGTTGTTCATACCCTCCACCGATTTGAGAAAACCTGGGGCTCCTGCATGCAGTTCCGAGCCGAGGGCTTTCATAAATTTACATGTCCAGCATATTTTAGAGTGCTGCAACTTACACCCAAGATCCCAGGCTTCATTTAGTCTCCTAGGGATGAAGGTCTTTTCTTTATTTTCATTTGTGACTGAACTGATGAACGTTACTATGGGTGAGCACCCACACCACACTTAGGTCTTCAAGGGTAATCAGTTCACCCCCCCAAATGCCCTCCATGCCTTCCCACTGTTGGCTTGTTTAGTACTGTTCCGGATGTAGGCAATTGTTTTTTTATTCATGAAGATCAATAAAAATTTATTTAAACCTAAAACAGCACTAAGAATTGGGAGTGCTCAACAACATTCTCTCAAAGGTATAAGAGTGCACTAGTACGCAGGAGTTTACCACTCAGATGCTGTCAGCCCTGGCACGCATTCTGGAATAAAGGAAGAAATCACTTTTCTTACTGTAGTTGTGCTACCGTCCCTTCACGTTTGTGCTCATGCCTTGGAATTTTTTTAAAGAAGCAGTCTAAACGGCAACTGCAAGACGAGTTGCTTGGTCCTGATGCTGAGCAGGAATGTGTGTCGGTGAGGAGAGAAGGAAAGGATCTGGAGGTCTGTTCACTGTCTTCTAGCAATAGAATTTAGGTGATCAGAGGTTCCAACAAGGCCAGCAAGATGCTACCACAGGAAGCAGCTTAAAAAGGTGCACCGCCTAGCGTCAGCTGGGCCATATGTAGAGGGTGTGGTGTTTCTTGTTCCCATCTCCAAGTGTCACAGCAATGGCTCATGGCAGGAACTTGCGGCATGCATTGTGATTACGGCTGTTAGCAATTTTTTTGTCCTTCCACCAGGAAAGGAGACTGTTGTATACAATAGAATGTTCATGCAAAACATCTGATGATGCAAAAATTCTAATGACAAAGGATATATATCAGAAGGCCTTTACCAAGCAGAATTAATAAATCAAACACACCTAATACAGCATATCATATCAGAAAGGGAGCCACCTTCACCTTATGGTGTACATAGCGCATAGAGCACATGAAGATGCAGGAATCGTGACAACATTCTTTGACATTATTGTTCCAAACAACTTGTGGACTGGATGCAAGATTGGAGTTCAGTGGCCAGATGCAGAGCTGACAAGATATCCTTGTACAAATGCACCCTCGCATGTTGTAATGACTAAGGCCCTCATTACAACCTTGGCCGTAAATGCCACCTACCGGCATGCTGACGGCCGCCAAGATACCGTGACCGCGGCGCTATACCGCTATGGGTATTATGACCCACACAGAGAAATCCGCCACTATATAGACACCCACACAAGTCCGCCAGACCAAAGGTCAGTGATAAACTGGTGGTACCAAAACCAACACTGTTACACCAACAGAACAACGCCTACAGTATCAAGACCCACGAATCAATGCTGCGGTCTTTCAACCGTGGTAAACCATTGGCGTACAAACCGCAGCGCTCAAAATACACACACACTAAAAAAACTACACTACATTGGACAATTCAAACTACACACACCTGACACACATACACACACCGCACCCACACACTCAGACCACTATAAAACACACAGCCACATTACCCACAACCCTTTCAATGAAAAAAAAGATTTCCAACAGAGAGAGAGAGAGACAAGCCAGGAGCACCCACTTAATGTGAGCCACAGAACACCATCACCCATACACCATCCACGCACCTCACAGCACACACCACAACAAATCCCCCACACATCGCCCCACACATCCTCACACATACCACTCACACCACATCCATGGAACCCCAAAGACACCCCAGGTTTTCAGAGGAGGAGCTAAGGGTCATGGTGAAGAAATAATCCAGGTAGAGCCACAGCTATTCGGATCACACATGCAGCAGAGGTCCATTTCAAGAAAGATGGAACTATGGCGGAGAATCATGGACAGGGTCAACGCCATAGGACAGCACCCCAGAACAAGGGATGACATCAGGAAGAGGTGGAATCACCCACGGGAAGGTGCGTTCTATGGTTGCAAGACACCAGGTAGCACTACAGAGGACTGGCGGTGGACCCACACAACCCTTGTGTCCCACTCTGTCACCCTGTCCACCTTGAACTGCCATTGCTCCCCTTCCTATGCCGCATTGGACAATGCACCTGTGATAACGAGAGAAAGGACTCTAACTGGACATTCCTCCACCATCAACCCAGCCCATTGCACATCCCCCTCTACTTATTAGCACTCAAATAAACACCCTTGGAACAAATACAATTCTGGAGTCTGTCAATTGATTGAAATATGTATTAGTACAACATTCTGAAAACATTGCAATTGATATGTACAGTAATGTATACATTGGTATGACCTGTAGTGGGCAGCAGTAAACACACCAGGAGCCAGAGT
Organism: Pleurodeles waltl; assembly: GCF_031143425.1. NCBI lineage: Eukaryota > Metazoa > Chordata > Amphibia > Caudata > Salamandridae > Pleurodeles > Pleurodeles waltl. Next base: position 762,504,216 of record NC_090439.1, on the reverse strand, counting down.
GGGGTACAGAGATCTGAAAATACATATGCCAAAGGGTACAGTAAGTGGCCATAGACATAGGGAAATCATGCTACCATGTACAATGTCCAACAGAAAACTGAAAAGTAAAGTGAAGTTACAGTCTCTTACCTGTGTGTCACTGGAAGCATTGCTGTATGATATTACTTCTGCTGTCCACATCTTCTTCCTCTGCCTCCTCTTCCCCACTGTCCACAGGCTCCACCGCTGCCACAAGACCATCTCCAGGCTCATCCTCCTGTAGAAAAGGCACCTGGCGTCTCAAGGCCAGGTTATGCAACATGCAACATGTAACTATGATCTGGCACACCTTCTTGGGTGAGTAGTACAGGGATCCACTTGTCAGATAGAGGTACCGGAACCTAGCCTTCCGGAGGCCATAGGTTCTCTCAATAATCCTCCTTGTTTGCCCATGTGCCTCATTGTAACGTTCCTCTGCCCTTGTCCTGGCATTCCTCAATGGGGTCAGTAGCCATGAGAGGTTGGGGTAACCAGAGTCACCTGCAAACATCGAGGGACAACTGTTAGACACACACTAACCCTTAGGTACAACCCCATACCCAGACACCAACATATACTGGGTGGGACCTTGGGCTCACCTATCCTATTAGCCACACCCGGTACCTCTGGAGTTGAGCCATCACATATGGGATGCTGCTATTCCTCAAGATAAAGGCGTCATGCACAGAGCCAGGATACTTGGCATTCACATGGGAGATGTACTGGTCAGCCAAACACAGCATCTGCACATTCAGAGAGTGATAGCTTTTTCTATTCCTGAACACCTGTTAATTTTTCCGGGGGTTGACAAATGCTACATGTGTACCATCAATTGCACCAATGATGTCGGGGATATGTCCCAGGGCATAAAAGTCAGCTTTCACTGTGGCCAAATCCTCCACCTGGGGGAATACGATGTAGCTGCGCATGTGTTTCAGCAGGGCAGACCACACTCTGGTCAACACGTTTGAGAACATTGGCTGAGACATCCCTGATGCCATGGCCACTGTTGTTTGGAAGGAACCACTTGCCAGGAAATGGAGAACTGACAAGACTTGCACTAGAGGGGGGATACCCGTGGGCTGGCGGATAGCTGACATCTGGTCTGGCTCCAATTGGGCACACAGTTCTTGGATTGTGGCCCGATCAAGTCTGTATGTTAGGATAATGTGTCTGTCCTCAATTGTCCCAGGGTCCACCAGGGGTCTGTACACTGGAGGATATCTCCTTCTCATTTTCATCCTCAGCTGTTGAAGCCTAGGGAGAAAAAGGTGAGCAGAGGGTCATAGTCACACATCTATTGCAATAATGATGCATCTCTTCATTTACAGAACCAGTATGTGAGCCGAGAGTCAGTTGATGTGCCAATGTCTGCTGTGACGCAGTTAGGTGCCATCGCCTGTGCACCCCTGAAACAGCGGCTGCCTGACCTGTGACGAGGGACAAGTAGAAATGAGGTAACTCCGCTAGCGCTGTGTGCCATTGCGGTAGGCGGTCGACGACCAGTGCACAGCCTCACATTGGTTATCATTGGGCCCTATTGGTCCCAGGAGCCAATGGCGATGTACGCCGGCGGTAACGGTACGAACCGCTGCGGACATGACCGCCATTTTCTATCTCTTCACTCCCTTGCTACCTGACCTTCAACAGGAGATGACCTACACTGCAAGTGCTGCTGTGACCTGTGTCTGGAATTTACACTGGCTCATGTGTCTGGGGAAAGGGCCCCTGCCTTCACTGCAGAGGAGTTGGAGAGACTAGTGGATGGGGTCCTACCCCAGTACACTTTACTCTATTGTCCTCCAGACAAACAGGTGAGTACAGGGTGAGCATGATGCGTGGGCCATGAATGTATGGAGTGCTGTGTGTGTAAGCCACATGCAGGAGGGGGTTGAGGTGTCCTGGGCATAGTGCTGCATGTACGGGGGTCCATGTATCTGCGTTAGTGGATGGGAGGGATATGGTGGGTCATAAGTGTGATGGTCCAGACAGTATTACTAATCCCTTTTCTGCTATATTTTTCCTGCTGGTCAGCACCCATCAGAAAAAGGGTATTTGGTGCGCCATTGCCAAGGAGGTGTGGACCCTGGGGGTCTTTGACAGGCTGAGCACCCACAGCCGCAAACGGTGGGAGGACCTGCACCGGTGGGTAAGGAAGATGGCGGAGGCCCAACTGGGGCTGGCCTCCAAACGAGGAAGGGGTGCCCTTCATACCCTGACCCCCCTGATGTTCCGTATCCTGGAGGTGGCCTATCCGGAGTTGGATGGGCGCTTGAGGGCATCACAGCAGCCACAAGGGAGTGAGCACAATTTCAGATTCATGAGTTGGCGGGCGTTAAGGTTTTAGCTGGGTGGAGATGTGGACTGTGGGTGCCCCTAGGCCAGGGCGAACATGGCAGGGTAGGTCCCTTGTTGGGCAGGCTCTGAAGCACTCCAAACCCAATGGTGTTAGTGGGAATCTACTACTAAGCAGGATCCTGTGGGTTTCAGGTGTGCAGCTGATGGTGTTATGCCATGTCTCCCATGGGCTGGTGACCAGCATTGTAACTGGTAGTGCATGGCTTAGTGCATAGGGCAGCTCCCTGTGTGTTGTGTACGCCAACGGTAGTGTTGTTGGTGGCATTGACCAAGTGTATCCTCTGTCTCTCCCCCACCTTTTTTGTTTTGTCACCCTGTCCTTGTGTGCATTAGCATCAGCTGGTGGAGGAGCAGAGGCGACGGAGGGAGCTGCATCCCACATGGGCTTGGAGGCCTAATCCACTGAGGTAGAGGGCACCAGTGGGACTGAGGGCGAGGGGAGCACCACGATGGAGACAGGAGGGGACACTACAGACAGCGATTCCTCCTACGATGGAATTCCCTGGCGGACACCTCTGTGCCCACCCCAACAACAGGTACAGCCGCCACCCCCCTACCAGCACTGCCATCCCAGCAGCCCCTCAGCGTGTTTCCCGTGCCCGCTCACCCAGGAGGGTGGGCATCTCCTTCGCCCCAGACACCTCAGGCCCTGCCCCCGTCAGCCCTGCTGCCCTCAGTGAGGAGGCTGTTGACCTCCTAAGATCCCTCACTGTTGGGCAGTCAACCATTCTGAATGCCATCCAGGGTATCGAGAGACATTTGCAGCAAACAAATGCATACCTGGAGGGCATTCACTCTGGCATGGCGGCCCAACAGAGAGCATTTCAGGCTCTGGCCTCTGCACTGATGGCAGCCATTGTCCCTGTCTCTAGACTCCCCCCTCCAACTTCGTCTACCTAGTCCCAATCCCCTCAACCCCAGCCTTTCCCAAGCACACCTGCAGACTAGCATTCACCCAAATCAACACACAGAAGTGGCACAGGCAAACCCAAGCACCACACTTCATCTCACAGGCACTCACACAAGCACCATCCCCATGCAGATACACCAACATCCACGGTCTCCACTGTGTCCCCCTCCTCCTCCTCGTCCACCTCCCTCCCAGTAGCGTCTCCACTCACACCTGCATGCACTACATCCTCATTCACCACCTCCATCACCAGCACGCCCATCACTACACACCCCTCACTGGCAGTCACACACCCACATCCATGCACACGTCCCCTGTGTCCTCTCCCACTGTGTCTGTGATACCTCCTCCCAAAGTACACAAATGCAAGCACACACCCACCCAACAGCCATCCACCTCACAACAGCATCCAGCTCATGCACCTGCACCCAAACACAGCAGACTGACACCTCCTACAACCACTCCCTCTTCCTCCACTCCCAAACCTTCACCCTCTTTCTGCCCCAGTGTCCCTATGAAGCTTTTCCTAGCCAACTTTGACCTGTTCCCTCCCCCCATCCCTCCCCTCGGGCCAGGGTGGCCAAAACCCAGCCCAGCACCTCAGCCACCAAGTCCACGTTTGCTGTGGTTCCTGCAGCTGTCAGAGGCTCAAAGGGGGCACCCGTCAGGCCAACCAGTGTGCCACCAACCCCTGCCAAGGCAAAGACATTCTGCCACCTGGCATCCACTCACTTTATCCTTGGCAGGATGAAGCACCAGTGGAGAAAGGCATCCACTCACCCTATCCTTGGCAGGATGAGGCACACTGGGCACAAAGTCCCCTCCAGAACCAGTGGAGAAAGGCATCCTCTCACCATATCCTTGGCAGGATGAAGCACACTGGGCACAAAGGCCTCTCCAGAACCAGTGGAGAAAGGCATCCGCTCACCATATCCTTGGCAGGATGAAGCACACTGGGCACAAAGCCCCCTACAGAACCAGTGGAGAAAGGCATCCACTCACCCTATCCTTGGCAGGATGAAGCACACTGGGCACAAAGCCCCCTCCAGAACCAGTGGAAGAAGGCATCCACTTGAGAGACTGTGGCTTTGCACTCCTCAGGACCAAGCAGTGGGCAAACCGCCCACTAGAGAGACTGTGGCTTTGCACTCCCCAGGACCAAGCAGTGGGCATACTACCCACTAGAGAGACTGTGGCTTTGCACTCCCCAGTACCAAGCATTGGGCAAACCACCCACTTGAGAGACTGTGGCTTTGCACTCCCCAGGACCAAGCAGTCGTCCAATCACCCACTGGAGAGACTTGAGAGACTGTGGCCTTGCACTCCCCAGGACATCGCTGTGGGCCTGGAGCCCCCTCCAGGAGCAGTGGCATTATACCATCTTCTGGGTGAGGTTTCCCCCCTTACCCGTCCCTCTGAGGTGCCTGTATGTTTGTAACCTGATGCCCCTGCAGTGTTCTCTCCATTTTGAGGCAGGAGTCAAGTGTGGGCTTGTCCTATGTGTTATGGCCCAGTGGGCCATGGATTATTTTTGTGAGGACATTGTCCCTCATTTTCTATATATTGTATATATTGTACATACTGTTTATTTATTTATGAACATATTTGTCTACATTTCTAATATTACACTAATTTGACTCAATTCCTTTTGTCCTTGTGTTATTCCAGAGGGTTATGGGGTGTATATGTAATGTTGTTGAATGTGTTTTTGTGTATGGTGTTGGGGGTGAGGGTGGGGATGTTGTGTGTTGCGTGTGTGTGTCACTCTCTATTCTCCCCTCCTCCCCTGCCTACTTGGTGCTGTACTCACCGAGGTCGTCGTCGCTGCCGTTGAAACTCCTGATATGAGAAGATACACCAGCATGGGCAGGACGCGCATCTCGGGCTCCATGGCGTCCTACTTCTTCCTTGAGTGTCGAGAGGTGAGTGGTTTCCCTTCCAAGTACTGTTTCTGCATTGCTTTTGATGGTGTTGGTACCGCCCCAGAAAAGCCGTCGGATAGGCGTGTTGTAATGGGGTGGGCGGTACATTGTCTTCCGGTTGGCTGTTGATGGTTACCGCCGCAGTGTTTGTTTTTACTACCGTGGCGGTTGGAGTGTTAAAGTGGCTGTATGTGTTGGCAGTTTCCGCTGTGGTCGTGATTCCATTTTTTTATCGCCGGCCTGTTGGCGGTATTACCGCCGCTTTAACACCGACCACCAGGGTTGTAATGAGGGCCTAAGTATAATGAGGTGATTACTTTTCTGAAAGGCAGGATTCCTCCAAAGGATTTGGAATATATGAGGTTGAATTGAATTCAGCAGGAAGTAAAGGAGTAGGTGCATGAGTATTTTGAGAGACTGTTGAAAGCATTTCAGTAACATAGGGGTCAAATGCATAATTAAACCAACTAATATGGGATTCTTTATTTCACAGTTTGTGTTTGCTTTGAGACCTGAGATTAGTCAGCACATACAGCAGAATGTGGTTTGTTGGCAGACTAAGGCCCTCATTATGACATTGGCGGTAATTCCCACTTACCGCTGTGGTAATGGGCACCATCACACCACTACGGTGGCAAATATCCGTTCGCCATATAATGACACACACACACCAATCCGACAGAATACAGCCACATACACAAATCCACCAGCCTAAAGGTCTGTGATAATCTGGCAGTCCCAACACCCATACCGTTACGCCAACAAAACAACACCCACCACATTATGACCCACAAATCACCACAGCAGACATTCAATGGTGGTAAACCATTGGCTGTACATACTGCCACGCTCAGAATGAACACCCACATACAAAACAACACTACATTGGCCAATACAAAAAACACACACCTGATACTCATAACCACATCACACCCACCCACCCACAGCACTATAAAACACACACCAAAAGTACCCACAACCATTTACAAACAACAATTACTGCCAGGAGATTGACAAGAACAGCACAGAGACAACTAGACACACACACCACTTACACCCATATATCCCTCACGCACCCCACATCACAGAGACCAGCACATTGCTCAACACACTCTCCCAAAAACACACCACACAACGCCCATGTCCCCACAAAGACACCCCCGTTTCACTGATGAGGCGTTAAGGGTCATGGTGGAGGAAATTGTCAGGGTAGAGCCACAGCCATTTGGAGCAGAGGTACAGCAGATATCCATTGCAAGGAAGATGGAGCTATGGTGCAGAATCGTGGACAGGGTGAACACCGAGGGACAGCACCCTAGAACAAGGGATGACATCAGGAAGAGGTGAAGTGACCTACGGGGAAAGGTGTGTTCCATTGCAGTAAGGCACCAGCTCACCATACAGAGGACTGGGGGTGGACCCCTACCTCCTCCCCCACAGCTCACAGCATCGGAGGAGCAAATCTTGGCTATAATGCATCCTGAGGGACTCGCTGGGGTAGCTGGAGGACTGAACACTGATAAGTCAATATTCACTATTTACCACCCACCATACCTGTACCCATCACAGCCCCTCACCCCTACTCCCATCACTCCACTCTATCTCACACACTGCACCTACACATATCACTATCCCCAATGCCAAGCCCTGCATACCATACAAATGCATGGACAGCCCTCCCAGCGCTGAATGGACACCAATCACCAAAGCATACACAGCATAAGGTAACTAACAATCACACAAAACACCAACATAAACACCCAAAAGGTGGCAGGGCAACACCAACGATAGAGGGGAAGCCAGGGATGTACAACATATCACAGACATGAAGCATAATACAACACTTACATTCCCAGCCAACGTCAGCGGAGAGGAGGTTCCAAGACAAACCAGTCCCCCAACAGAAGACCATTGGACAGTTGGTCACCCAAGCCCACTCACAGTCCACCACAGAGCCTTCCCCATCAATTACCAACACCACAGCACCCACGCAGCGTACCCAGACCTCTGTCCCCAGGACATGTTAATCAGCAGGATGCCCACTTGTACAGGGACCCCAGTTCACACCTCATACCCAAGACAATCAGGCACCTGGGGTCAGTGGCAGTGGGCACACCGCTCAGGGGACAGACGCACAGGCCAAAAGGGACACTGGGAGGACTGCTGTGCCCCAGGGGAGGACAGGACCAGGGAACCGAATCTCCAGGAGGCACACTCTGAGATCCTGGGAGCCTACCAACATTCTCAGGACATGACGGGCAGGATCCTTGACAACGTGCAGGAGAACAGGCGGCAGCAGAAGGGACAGTATCAGTGGATCAGGGAGGATTTGCAGGCCATTAACCACACCCTGATCTCCATAGCAGGTGTGCTGGCAGACATGGGCAACATCATGAGGGAGGCAACAGCAGAGCAGCGGGCCCCTACCACTAGCCAGTCCATTGACCAGCCCTCTACTTCTGCTGCAGCTAGTGGGGTGGAGGCCCCGCCGCAGGACACACAGGCCATCAGCACCCCATCCCCTGCAGGTAGGTGAACCACCCCACAAATGTTCCCCGCGAACCAGACAGAAGCCAGAGACACTTGCCAAGACCACCAGCAGGAAATTAGACTCTCCTGATTGTCCCCCTTGTGTCCCACCTTGTCACTTTGTCCTATTTGAACTGCCTATTTGAACTGCCTTTGAACCCTCCGAGCACCTCTTTAGGAAAAAGCTCAAAACTTTTTTATTCTGTAATTAGCATTGATTCCCCCTCCTATTCGTGCTTTGTTGCTTTTAGCGCTGGGATGCCTTCGGGTCGCCATGCGCTTTATAAATCTTTAAAACTAAACTAAACTAAACTTTGCTCCCCCTCCTATTGCCACTAAGACACAGGACCTGTGCTACAAAGAGACTGGAACAATACCCTGGACCTTCCTCCATTATCACCCCATTCCCTTGCACTCTTCGATCAATTTCATAACACTACAATAAACACCCTTGAACACAACTTGACTACTAGTATTTTATGTTTTGAAAATGTGCATTTATGGAAAAAGTCACATCTTGTGCAAATGATCTAAACACTATGGGGGTCATTACAACCCTGGCGGATGGTGTTAAAGCGGCGGTAATACCGCAAACAGGCCGGCGGAAAAAAGGAATTATGACCATGGCGGAAACGGCCAACATAGACAGCCACTTTAACACTCCGACCGCCACAGCGGTACAGACAAGCAGTGCAGCGGTCACCGCCAACAGACAGGCGGAAGACTGGTACCGCCCACAGTATTACAACAGGCCAATCCACCACCTTTTCCGGGGCGGATTCACCGTGGATAAAAACACGGCGGAAACAGCCATTTCACACAGGCAAACACAGGTACCACACTGCATCCCACAAGCACTCATGCAAACACCAGATGGTTGCGGTCCCAACCACATCCACTGCCTCACTAGCAGATACCTCCACAAAATCCATGCACCCTTCCCCTGTGTCCTCTCCCACCCTGTCTGTCCCCCCTCCTAAAAGACACAAAAGAAAACACTCACACACCTAACAGCCATCCACCTCCCATCAGCATACTGCCCATGCACCTGCACTAAAATCCAGCAGACATACACCTCCTACAACCACTCTCTTCATCTCCACTCCCATTCCTCCTTCTTCCTTCCACCCCACCTCCCTAAGAAGCTTTTCCTTGCCCACCTTGACCTCTTCCAACCCCTCCCCTATCCTGCTCATAAGAGCAGGGTCCCAATGACCAAGCCCAGCACTTCAGCCAAACAGTCCACGTGGACAGTGCTGGCACCATCTAGCTGTGGTGGCAAGTCAGCGAAGGATCCCACTCCACCAGCCAAGAAGGGGAAGGATCCCACACCTCCTGCGATGAAGGAGAAGGAGCCTGCACCTCCTGCTTTGAAGGGGAAAAAGCCCTTGACTCCTGCCCAGAAGGTTAAGGAACACGTACCACCTGCTTTGAAGGGGAAGACGCCCTCAACCCCTGCCAGTAAGGGTAAGGATTCCACGCCTCATGACATGAAGGGCAAGAGGCCCTCGACCTCAGAAGATGCTGTCAGGGTGACATCTCCACCACCACTAGTGGTCACGGGGCTCCTTACGCCAGCTGAGGAAGGGCATCCCTCACCACCAGTAAATGCTTCCCAGGAGGCACCTCCATCTGCCACCACAGTGCAGCCATCAAAACCAGCAGAGGCTGCCCAGCAGGCATCTCCATCTGCCACCACAATGCAGTCATCACCACCAGCGGAAGCCATGTAGGCCACCCTCCAGGGGCTGCTGTATGAAGGGCCCCCTCCAGACCCAGAGGGAAAGACACCCACCTGAGAGACTGTGGCTTTGCACTCCCTGGCACAGAGAAATCAACATGGTGCCCCCTTCAGAACCAGTGGGAAAGACACCCACCTGAGAGGCTGTAACCATGCACTCCCCAACAGAGAGAAATGGGCATGGAACCCCCTCCAGAACCAGTGGGAAAGACTCCCACCTCAGAGACTGCGGCCTTGCACTCCCCAGCACTGAGAAATGGGCATGGAGCCCCTCCAGAACCAGTGGGCTTGTTCCTGTATTCAGCTGAGGTGCCTCTCCACCCCATCACCCTGAGGTGCCTGCCCACTTACAAACTGATGCCCCTGCAGAGTACTATCCGGATGAAGTCAGGATTTGAGTTGGGCTTTGGACTGTGCCCTGTGGCAATGTGGGCCCTTAGTACTTTGGACTGGGCATTGGCCCTTTGTGTACATTTATACATATCTGTTTAACGAACAATTGGATTTTTTATTGGCTGTTGATATAAATACATTCTCCTTAATGCATTCTTGTTTTCCTTGAATTTTTCTGCCATGTATCATGTGCCATTGTTTTTCATGTGCAGCTGGATGTGTGTATTGTGTGTGTGTCGGGTGTGTGTCGTGCGTGTGTGTGTCACTCTCATTTTCCCCCCTCCCTCCCTTGTGTGCTAGGCAGCTGTACTCACCATCATCGTCTTCTTCGTCGTTGGTGTTCCAGGTGGAGCATGACGTAGAAGAGCATCGGAAAGACTTGAAGTTCGGGTTCCATTGCGGCGTTGTTCTTACTTGTGTCTCCAATGGTGAGTCCTTTCTCTTCTGTGATGCGTTTCCATCAGGGTTTTGATGGCATTGGTACCGCCTCTGAAAACAAGGTGGACTGATGTGTCTTAATATGGTGGGCGGTACTTTGTCTTTCGCCTGGCTGTTGCCGGCTGCCACCGTGGTGAGTGTTATATCCGTGATCACAACAGCCAGCTACAGGTCATTGATTCTATGCTCATTCTATGTACAGTTCAGTTGCACTGCTTGTACCTGTTTCAATCAATACATACTTGAAATACATGACATACTTGAATCGATTTATATCAAACCATGTTTATTGTAGTGCTAATATACAGAGGGGGAAGGTCAATGGGATGGGATGATGATGGAGGAAAGTCCAGGGTATTTTTCCAGTCTCTTCGTAGCACAACAGGTGCATTGTCCAAAGGGACATAGGAAGGGGAGCAATGGCAGCTCAAGGTGGACAGGGTGACTGAGTGGGACACAAGCGGGACAATCAGGAGAGTCTAATTTCCTGGCGGGGGTCTTGGCAAGTGTCTCTGGCTTCTGTCTGGATTGTAGGGAATGTTTGTGGGGTGGTTTACCTTCTGCAGGGGGAGGGGTGCTGGTGGCCTGTGAGTCCTGTGGTGGGGCCTTCTGGCCAGTAGCGGCAGCGGAAGTGGAGGGCTGTTCAGATGACTGGCTAGTGGCAGGTGCCAGCTGGAGTGACACTTCCTCCCTCATAATGTTGGCCATGTCTGCCAGCACCCATGCTATGTATATCAGGGTGCTGTTGATGGCCTGCAAGTCCTCTCTGATCCCCTGATACTGTCCCTCCTGCAGCCACCCGTTCCCCTGCACGTTGTCTAGGATCAGGTCCATTGTCTCCTGGGAATGTTGATAGGCTCCCAGGATCTCAGACAGCGTCTCCTGGAGAGTCGATTCCCTGTTCCTGTCCTCCCCCTGGCACACAGCAGTCCTCCCAGTGTCCATGGTGGCCTGTGCCTCTGTCCCCTGAACCATGTGCTCACTGCCACCGGCCCCCGGTCCCTGATTGTCTTGTGTGCGAGGTGTGGCCTGGGGGCCCTATACAGGTGGACACACTGCTGAATGACGTGTCCTGGGGACAGAGGTTTGGATCCGCTGGGTGGGTGCTGTGGTGTTGTTTCCTGATGGGGGAGGCTCTGTTGGGGTCTGTGACTGGGCTTGGGTAACCGGCTGTCCAGTGGTCTCTGATGGGCCAAGTAGATCGTCCAGATCCTGAAGACCAGAGTTACTGTCATCACTGTGGGCCTCTTCAGTTGGGGGACTGGATAGTGCTGGCACCTCCTAACCAGTGACATTGGCTGGGGTACCTGTGGGGATGTAAATGATATATTATGCTCCAGGTGTATGACATATTTTACATCCCTGGCTTCCCCTCTATAGTTGGTGTGGCCTGGCAGCTTTTACTTGTGTATGTTGGTGCATTGTGGGATTGTTAGTTTCCCTGTGCTGAACATGCTTTAGTGATGATGTCCATGCAGGGCTGTGAGGGGTGTCCATGCATTGGTACAGCATGCAGGGCTTGGCATTGGGATTAGTGAGATGTGTTGGTGGAGTGTGAGGGATGTAGTGGAGAGATGGGATGTGATGGAGATAAGGGTATGTGATGGCATGCAGGTAGGGGAGTGATAATTGTTGAAAGTTGACTTACTAGAGTCCAGTCCCCTACACCAGCCAGGCCCTCAGGATGCAGTATTACCAAGACTTGCTCCTTCCATGCTGGGGGTTGTGGGGGAGGAGGTGGGGGTCCAGCACCAGTCCTCTGGATAGCGAGCAGGTATCTTGCTGCTATGGAACATATCTTCCCCTGTAGGTAATTCCACCTCTTACTGATGTCGTCCCTTGTTCTGGCGTGCTATCCCATGGCGTTGACCTTGTCTACGATCCTCCACCTTAGCTCCATCTTCCTGGCTAATGATATGTGCTGCACCTGTGCTCCAAATAGCTGTGGCTCTACCCTGACAATTTCCTCCACCATGACCCTTAACTCCTCCTCAGTGAAACGGGGGTGCCTTTGTGGTGCCATGGGTGTTATGTGATGTGTGTTGGTGAGGATGTGTTTGGGCATGTATTTTGGTGTGTGCAGTGGGGTGCTTAAGGATGCATGGTTGTATGTGGTGTGTGTATGTAGTTATGTCAGTGGTCTTGGTGTCAGTCTTGTGCCAATGATTTGTATTCATAATGGGCTGAGGGTAAAATGGGTGTGTGTTTTATAGTGGTGTGGGTGTGTGGATGTGGTGTCAGGTGTGTGTTGTTTGAATTGTCCAATGTGGTGTTGCTTTGTCTGTGGGGTTTACTGCAGTTGAATGTCTGCTGTGGTAATTCGTGGATCATAATGTGGTGGGTGTTGTTCTGTTGGAGTAATGGTGTGGGTTTTTTGTGTCTGTGGCTGAATTCTGTTGGATTGGTGTTTGTATGTCATAATATGGTGAACGGATATACGCCGCCGCCGCGGTAAGGTGGCGGTCGTCAACGTGGCGGTAAGCGTGATTTACCGCCAATGTCATAATGAGGGACAAAGTGTCCTCAAGTAAGCTGCAATACTGTCCAAAAAGGTCCAATTGTTAGGACATATCATTGAGAAAGGAACGAGAAAAGTGTCAAAAGAAAGAGTGGAAGCAACTTTATGAATGGGTCCTCCAAAGATGCAAAGAGAAGTCAGGATATCCTTGGGAATGGTTGGCTACTGTAGACAGTGAATACCCAACTTTTGCTTGGTGGCAAATCCTTTACTAAGGTTGACACGCAAAGATGCGTCAGATTCGACTCCATGGGACAATGAATGAATTAAAGCTTTCCTAGAGCTGAGAGAAAGTCTCCATCATGCCCTGGCACTAGGAATGCCTGATTTGTCAAAGAAATTTACATTATTTTACAGTGAGATGGAGGGTTGCACTCTCCCAGTGCTCACACAGATGCATGGTGGCAAAAAAAAGGCAAGTTGTCTATTTTTTTGTCATGCTTGATCCTGTAGCTGCTGCATTGCCTGGTTTTCTTAAAGCAGTGGAGACTGCCATCTACAGAGATGTGAAAGCATACTAATAGGACATCATTTAACTGTCATACTCCCTAATTAATGCTCCCTCACTCGGATGATGTTTTGCTTTCCAGAACCAAAACCCAGTTATGATAAATTAGATTGACTAAATATGAGCAGAAAATTTGCACTTGCAACAATTTAACAAAGAAGCATTGTCAAGTTTTGGACCCTAGTACATCATTTGTGCTGCCTGAAAACGATGTGTTTGATTAATTTGAACAGGACTGTCTTGATGTCAAGGACTTATGCACCAAGCCAAGACGCGACATAAATGATGAGCCGTTAAACCTGAACCTGATTATGTGCTATTTGTTGATGGCTCATGTTTAAGAACAAATGAAGGTTTCCTGAGAGCAACATATGCTGTCTGCATAATACAAGAGATTGTGGTAGCTTCATGGCTTCAATGAGTTTCCTCAGCACAAACTGCAGAATTGATTGCTCTTACCAGAGCTTGCAGCTTAACTGCCCAAATGAGAGTAACTATATTTACAGAGAGTCAGGATGGCTTTGAAGTAGTCCATTACTTTGGTCAGTTGTGGTCCTAAAGAGGTTTCATGACATCATCTGGTTCATCGATACAAAATGGTGCGCATGTGAGGTAATTACTGGAAGCTTTACAGTTTCTAACTGAAATTGCAGTTGTTAAATGTACAACTCAAGGGAGTGACACTGGTTATGTCTCTGGTTATGTCACTGTTGGAAATAGATATACAGACAAAGTGGCACTCTATTGTTTAATTTTGGTCTCTATATTTAATGGAAGATTCACAGATGAATCTCAAGAGAACACTGTTTATTCCGATTTGATGACAATAGCTGACACTTGGGAGAGTTTGAAAGCCATGCAAGAAAATCTGTCTGAGGTAGAGCAACAGAGTTGGGTCAGAGCAGAATGTGGAAATGATGATAATGACACTTGTTGTTCAGTATATGGAAGACCAGTAATCAGACAGTATATTATCCCCAATGGCACCACATTTTCATGGACCTATATGTTTAGGCAGGGGTGCTACGATCAGGTCATATCGGCAGAATTGGTATATATTTAGATTTAGAGCCCGTGCAGAAGAATTGTGCGACCGATGTCTAACATTTCAACACATAAATGTAGGAAAGCAAACCCAAGTAAACTGAGTCATGTCAGAAGATCAGGAAGTCTCCTCAACAGAATGCAGATGTACTTAATTGAAATGCCTATTTGTAATGGGCTGAGAAATGTCCTGGTTATAGTGTGCACTTTCTCTAGATAGGTGGAAGCCTACCCAACAAGGAGAAATGACAATCTCACTGTAGCTAATTTGTTGTTGAAGGGCCTAGTCCTAAGGTACAGCATGTCAGTTTCTCTAGAGTCAGATCAAGGATCTCATTTTAACAGTGAAATCTTAAAAAAAATTGTGTGCAGCATTACAAATTGAACAAAAGCTACATTGCAGCTATCGACCTGAAGCCGCTGGAATCATTGAGCAACTCATTGGGACTATTAAATTCAGTTTGGCAAAAGTCTGTGTTTCTAGTTCATTGAAATTACCTGATGTCCTACCTTTGGTGTTAGAGTCTGTCTGCAAAGTACACATACAGAAAAACAGGTTTAGCACCCCACCAAATACTTAGGAGGGGCATTTAGATTGCCTGCTATTCATGCAAATACTCTTGGGAATATAACAGGTAACATGCAAAGGACTAGCTGATATGGTGCACTCTGTCCCTCGACTGGTTAAAGATATCCCTGTAAATCCACATCATGAGCAGTGCCATGACCTTAGTTCAGGCAACTGGGTGCTCATCAAGACATGTGAGAAAGTCCTGTCTGGACCGAAGGTGGAAAGGCCCCTACCGGGTAATTCTGATCATGAATGCAGCTGTCAAGTGTGCCAGAGTACAAACTGGTTACATGCTTCTCAGACCCAGAGAGCAAGGTATCCTTATGAAGAAATAGTGCTGCATGAGCCAGAACTGAGAACACTGGTGAATTTACCACCGCAACTTGTATAGACTCAAATACAGGAAAGAAGAGTGTGTGATGACAGTCAACGCGAAGAAAGGGGTGAAGTCCTGCAGACAGGTGAAGAAATCCAGTTGTTGGAAATCTTAC
This sequence comes from Pleurodeles waltl, assembly GCF_031143425.1. NCBI lineage: Eukaryota > Metazoa > Chordata > Amphibia > Caudata > Salamandridae > Pleurodeles > Pleurodeles waltl. The sequence continues at coordinate 762,488,775 of NC_090439.1, read as the reverse complement.
AGAATGGCACTGGAGGTCTTGACATAGAAAGTGGAGAAACAGAAACTCAAGCTGAAGTGACTGTTGAAATACCTAGAGAAAATCCATGAGAAGGAACATGTTATTGGTCACGAACAACAAAAATGCTCACAATGCTAAATGACCAAAGCTTATCATGATTAAAATTAAAATCAAGTGTGTCCGTTGGATCCATACCTCCACAAAATTGATGAGGAGACAGAGTCATGTGGTATAAGTAACACAGAATAAGATAAACAAACACTCATAAGATCCAAAAGAGCTAGAGTACCTTGTCAGGCATGTTCAGCACCTGAATGGACATACTATGTGAACCAAGTGCTAAACATCCCAATTTCAGATTTGGTTGGCTGGAATAAAGAACTACCTCAACCACCCTAGGACCTGTTTACAGTAAAAAATAGTTGAGACAGATATTCAGAGACTCAAGTTTAGATAGTGTTAAAGAATCCACTATAATAACTGTATTAATAAAAAACAGAACCTGGAAAATGTTAAATTGCTAAAAAGATAAGAAGAGTACCTAGGCCCGAGACAGCAAAAGAAGAGTAGGGAGAACACTGTAGAAGAACGCTGAGTAGGGTTGAGAAAGACTACAGGAAGATTCTTGTGAATGAGGCTGCAAGAAACCTTTCTGAAAGAAGAAGTTAATAAAAAATTATTGCATAGTGAGATAAAGACATTAACTTTGCTATTACACATATATTGATTGTACAATATCTGACTTTAGATATGCATGTGTGCCCTAACCAGAAACAGATGTAAAATTATTATAGGGAGCATATTTTTATCAATAGTTTTCTTAGCAGTTGCAACAAAATTAGTACTGCATTTAAAATGAGAGACAGAGAAATCTGTGACTACTTTCACTAACACAACATCTAGCTGATATTAATGAAGATAACTTAAAAGATTCCTCTCTTGCTTGTATTAAGGAAGATTATTGAACACATGTTTATTCTAGATTAGTGCAAGAATATATGAAATCTATTGATGCGAAGGACTGCTATGTATGCTTACACATTGCTGCTTCAAGCTGATGAACAAGCAGCATCTCATCACATTAGTCTTTCCTATGTCATATCATGCAGTATATTGCTTTGTTTATTATACAGACAGAGACACTTTGAATATTATTTCTCTACCTTTGATATGGATCCTTCAAAATGTCCACTAAGAGAGAACATGAATCTGCAACCACAAGCAAAAGAGATGGAGATAGCTTGGTATTACTTTAGACATTTCCTTCCTCTGAATACTGCTGATGCACACCGAAACCTGGATGAACCCCTCATCGGAAGCCAACATTGCCATAGCCATCCCTGAGGGCTACAAAGATCACCTGAAGAGACCGCACCAACAAACCAGGAGAAGGAATCGCCATAGTCCACAGAAGCTCCATCAGGATCTCAACCGACACCCACGATGCCCTAGATATCGCTGAACACCTGCACTTCCAGATATACGTCAACGCCAACACCACCCTGAGAGGAACCCTCGTCTACAGACCCCCAAGCCCCGCTCACAATTCTGCGACGCCATTGCCAACACAATGAGCACCCACGCCCTAACCTCCACGGACTACATGCTCCTCAGCGACCTGAATTTTCACCAGGAGAACACTGGCGACAGCAACTCCTCAGCCCGACTGGACAACCTCACGAACCTCTGCCTCAAGCAACTTGTCACCACACCCACCCACTCAGCCAGCCACACACTTCACGCCATCTTCTCCTCCAGCAGCCACGTCACCTTCACTCACACCACCGAAATCTACTGGACCAACCACTGCTGTGTTCACTTTTCCTTCCAGAAACCCACCACCCACCACCAACAGCATCGGATCCCTCACTGCAAGTGGAGCAAGATCCCCAAGGACGAATTGATCTCCAACCTTGCCCATGCCCCACCACCCAACACCAGCGACCCCAACACCGCCACCCTCAAGCAATGGCTCAACGACTGCTCCAACACCCTTGCTCCACTCTGGAAAACCACCAACAACCCCGCCAACAAAAAAACTCCCTGGTTCACCGCAGACCTTCAGGCCTCCAAACGGGAATGCTGGAAAGCGGAGAAGATCTGGCACCTAGAACAAACAGAAAGCAACCACGTCACCCTCAAATCCACCATCCGCAAACATCACCAGCTCATCCGGACCACCAAAAGATCTTTCTACAAAGAACGAATTGACAACAACGCACGCAACAGCAAGGAGCTCTTCAGCATCATCAAGGAACTCACCAACCCCAAGTCCTGCTCTGCCGACCTCCCCACTCGCAAGACCTCTGTCACTCCCTCACCACCTTTTTTCACCCCAAGATCACAGACATCCATGGCATCTTTGCATCCCCGTCCCCCACCACCACCACTCCCAAAGTCGACCCCAACGCACCCATCCACACCAATATCCTGAGTGCCCAGACCCCCACCAACGACGAGGAAACCACCAAGACCATGAGAACTATCCACTCTGGCTCACCCGCTGACCCCTGCCCTCACCACGTCTTCAATAAAGCCAGCCAAATCATTGCTCCCCAGCTCTGGACCGTCATCAACAGCTCCTTCGAGACCGCCATCTTCCCGGAGAGCTAGAAACACGCCAAAGTCAACGCCCTGCTCAAAAAGCCCAAAGTCGAGCCCGAAGACCTCAAAAACTACCGGCCCATCTCCCTACTCCCCTTCCCTGCGAAGGTCATCAAGAAGATAGTCAACAACCAACTATCTCGCTTCTTGGAGGACAACAGCCTACTCGACATCTCCCAGTCTGGCTTCCACAAGAACCACAGCACTGAGGCCGCCCTTATCGCTTGCACCTGTTGACGCCAACTCAGATGTAAATCAGATCCAGACAATTCAGGATACAAACCAAAGACCAGCCTGGTCTTCTGTTAGATAAAGTTTAATAAGAAATACGTGTACACGGAGACTCAGCAGCCTAAATCCAGCTCGAACAGTCTACAAGAGGAAGTAATACATGATATTTTATACAATTAAACCACAAGTACATTAATATATTTCATTGGTTCTTGGTACTGACACATGATCAAATTTGCAATAAAGCACACGTGATTTATCATTCATTCTTCATAACGCTCCATATAGCGGTTAAGATCATAGACAAGGAACTTGCACAATATGTCCTATGAATCTAATAGCGCATGATACATCTATATTAAGAGAAGTAGGAACAATAAGTGCATACGTTAGTACTTCTGAAAGTGAGGATTGCTCAAGTTAGCATGCAGTGATGTCTCGTGATAGCAAGCCTTGCAGTATAATGCGTTTCAAGAGAGATAAACACATCTCAAAGTCCTAGCTAATCTAGCATTATACGGTGTTCAACAGAAGCAGGCCCAATTGTCATTGTGTATCACAGGGCCCACTAGGCTCAAGTCGGCACCAAGGAGAAATGTGATTCCACATTCCGCCCTCTGATACTCAATGACAACCTAAGTGTCATGATGGATGGCTGTCATTTCAATGGAGGTTCCCTCCCTGGCATCATCCTCATACCGTCCTTTGCAGGTATGCGTAGTATCCCTGTGACAGATATTCTTCATCAACATAGTCAGACAGGAAGGACAAACTGTTATCAGCACACACAATGTTATTAATGACACTGTTCCCCCCACTAATGCTTCTATCCGCCATGATCCCCAACCACGGAACCATGCTGCAATGTCACTCAGTATTCCCCCCACGTCTGTCAAGACCAACACTTCCTTTTCTCCCTTTTCTATTTTCTCCATTTCCCCTATTGCCTTCCTTACGTTTCCACTGTTATCCGGTATATATATGCAGCATTCCTGGTGGATCACGTGACATACACCACCGTCCTTTGCCAAAATGATGTCTAACGCAAGTCTATTTTGTATCACAATAGCTCTTAGGTCTGTAAGTTCCTCAGTGACATTCCCCAGGGCTGCTGCTGTAGAACTTGAGAATCTTTCCACTGAGTCTGCTAATCTGTGTATTTGATATTCCGAATGTATGATCCCTAATGGCAGCACCAATACTCCTTCCACTGCTATTGCTCTATCTATCCAAGCGGGTGCCCTTCTTCTGCGTGTTCCTCGGGGTGCTTCCTTCATTACGCTGGACAGATCTGTCACGTGTAACATGTGAGGTAATACAAACGCTAGATAGCAGGTGCCTTGCCACCCCACTGGTAATCTGAAGTATGCAGATGTCCCACATGCAAAGAATATTCCCCTCGGGCTGAGATGCCTATTGACAAACCCTTTTTCCCATCGCGTATTTGGTCCAGAGTGGAGTATTTGGAGCAGACACTGACCCCCACATCTATACTGCTGTTGTCAGGGATGTCTAAGCTGGTGTATTTTTCTGATGTTAGAGCTGCGCATATTTGACTATATAATGCATTTATCACTGGGATGCTTCCCTTTCTGTATCTAATGCGCCATGGTGCTACTTTCCTCTCATGTATTTGAAGGGATGTTATTTTCATTCCTGTGTAAGCTCCCCTGGTGCGTAGCTCTTGCCCCTTTCTATGTTAAATGCGTCCAGGAGTTCCTTCTCTCCTTGTTTTGGTATTCATTTGTCACACAGTCTACCACGTTCCCTTTTCTCTTCTCCACTTTCTCTTTCCCCCCCTTTCTTTCCTTCCTTTTTCTTCCCTTTTCTGACCTTACTCTGCACATTCGCCTTTGTCACTTTCTCCAATATATTCCTTACCATATTACATGAAATGTACTGGATAAGGGGAATGTGTGTATAATTTGTCATCCCCTGGGTAGTAGTCGGCTGGTGGGTGCATATATAGCAATCTGAAACATTTACCAGTTCCTGACACAATGTAACCATTTGTACAAATGCATTATTATGGTAAGTGTCCCCATCTTTGTCCCATTTTGCCCCCCCCCCCCCTGTTTCCCACACTTTCCACCAGACTGGTGTTCTCTTTGGGTTCTGTTTTCACAATCCCCTGTTCACTTCCACTTACATTCACATAGTGTTCTTGGTCTAGAAATGGTATTTGTATTTCGTTTTCATATAGTATCAATACAATTGTCACTATTATTGCTGGAACTGGGGTACATATGACAGTCAGTACCACAGGCCATTTTCTTTCCCCTCTCCTTCTTCTAGGCATTATTATTCTTCCAATATAACAAATGTCACAATGTTTGTTCTTGTGTGTTGATCCACTTATTTTTCTATTCCCTTTTGGTACCTCACAGAGTGGTGTCAGAGGTTACTAGCACTTGAAACTACTCTTGGTACTTCCATGAATATATACAGGTAAGACCCGCTTGCACCCTTTCTCCTCCGAGGTGTGCAGCACGAGCAGACTATGAAGAAATCCTTGCAGGACCCGCTTGCTCCTCCTGACTCCTGTAGGGGGCAGCACGAGCAGTCCTGTCAGAGTTGTCTTGTGCTACTTGTTGAGCGAAGGTTGTACCCCTGCGGTGAGGGTGAAATCTTCATGGGCATCGCAGGTGGTGGTTGGATGTCCTCTGGTCTAGTGGCCCTCTTGGTGTGTGAGCTGTGTATCCAGGATCTGAGACCTTCACACTTGACCACTGTGGCTGCTGTCAACAGGACTTGGTAGGGTCCCTTCCACCGTGGCTGAAGACTATGGCATCTAGCGTGGGCCTTGATCCATACCCAGTTGCCAGGCTGTAGTCCTTGCTCTGGTGGTGTTCCTTCTTCTGGCAGGGCGTGCATCACCTGACGGTGGAGATAACGTAATTTTTCTGCAATATTGTAGCAAAATATCATCTGTTATTGCCAATGGGGCAACTGACATGTGGCCTAATATATTCATGGGGTGCCCAAATATCACCTCATGGGGACTCAATTTTGTGATAGGGGTACTCCTCATTGCAAGTAGTGCCAATGGTAATGCATCAATCCAAAATAGTTCAGTTACTGCGCATTTCCTCCCTATTTTGTTCTTTAGCACCCCATTTTTCTTTTCCACCGCTCCAGCTGCGGGTGGATGGAATGCACAATGCAACTTTTGTGTTATCCCTAACCCTTTGCAAAGGCCCTGAATAACCTGTGAAATGAATACAGGTCCATTGTCTGAACTTAAAAGAATTGGCACCCCAAAACGCGGTATCAGCTCCTTTAAAAGGCATTTGGCCACTGTTGGTGCATCACAATTCTTGGTGGGGTATGCCTCAGTCCATTTGCTGAACATGCAAACTATCACCAAAACATATCTTATTTTGTATAGAGGGGGCATCTCAATAAAATCAATTTGAAGACTTTCAAAGGGTCCATGTGGTGGTGGGAAGTGGCCTGAAGCAGTTGGTGTACCCTTTCCTGTGTTGTATTGTGCACAAACGGTGCACCTTTTACGTAAATGTTCTGTGCATTGCTGAAATGTGGTATTAAACCAACACTGTGAAAACAGTTGTATCATTCCATCCCTGCCCACATGTGGGGGGGCCATGGAAAAGGCGTGCCATAGAGGAAAGTAACGAGGATGGTAAACATATTTTACAGTTGGGTCCCACCCAGACACCCTCCACATTTTTCTGGCAACCACCCCTTTCCCAGTCTGCTACTTCCAATTCTTCAGGCTGCTGTTGAACACTTTTTGGATCAAAATATGTGCTTTCTTCCTTAGCTATTATGGTAGGTGTGACTTGGACCATTTCGTATTCACACCCACTTAGTGCTATTCTCCTTGCTGCTTGGTCAACAAATGCATTTCCCACAGAGGTGTGCGCTGTACATTTCACAATTGCAATTTTCTTGGGCAAGAGTAGAGCTTGCAACAAGGCAACAATTAATGAGGCATGTTGTATGTGTTGGCCTGCTGAGGTGAGGAACCCCCTCATTGCCCACAGTTGACCAAAATCATGTGTGACCCCAAATGCATATTGGCTGTCAGTGTAAATATTTGTTGTCCTTCCTGCTGCCAGTTTGCATGCTCTGATAAGTGCTATCAATTCTGCTGCCTCAGCACTTTAAATTGTGGGTAGCCTTCCGCCTTCTAGTAACCTCTTGGCTGTTCCCACAGCATAGGCGGCTTATAGTGTCCCTGTGTGGTCCCTAATGGATGACCCATCAACAAACAAATCCCCATCGGCCTCTGGGAGTGGGGTGTCCCTAAGGTCTGGCCTCACTTTTGTGTGTTTGTCAACCGCCATAATACAATCATGGAAGTAATTGTCTATGGAGGGCTCATTGTGATCCTGTTCCGTAGGCAACAGGCAGGAGGGATTCAATGTGGTGCATCTCTTAATCTTTATGTGTGGTGCCAGCAGTGTCAGCTCGTGAGAGGCGAGAGTTTGTCAAGTGTTGAGTCTTTGTTGTGGTTAGTAATGTGTCAACTGCATGTGGGACATGTGACACTCGGGTGTGAGCTAGAACAATGTTCTCTGATTGTTCTACTGCTAAGGTGGCTTCTGCTACCGGCCTCAGACATGGGGGAAGCCCTGCTGCTACTGGATGTGAGGTGGCCAAATAGTAAGCCACTGGGCGGTAGAAGGTGCCGTGTTTTTGTGCCAGAACCCCTAGGGAGCAGCCTTCTTTTTCATGTCAGAATAAGTGAAAGTCCTTGATGTAATCTGGGAGGCCTAACACTGCCACTGCGCACAACTCCCTTTTCAATTTCTGGAAAGAATCCTCACAATTTTTGGGCCATGTTACTTTGTCTGGCACATCCTTGTGTGTTAAATTCAAAAGTGGTCATGAAATCAGGGAGAAATTCAGTATCCAGTGTCTACAATAACCTGCACCCCAAGAAAAGCCCTCACCTCCTTTTGTATTTTTGGTCTTGGGTGCTACGTTATTGTTACTATCCTATCCGGCAGCAATCTCCTGGATCCTGGGGACAGCTCGTGTCCCAGGTATCTAACTATAGATAGATAAAACTGCAGCTTCTTTGGGGAGACCTTATGTCCTTTTCCTGCCAAGTGACATAGTAGGGCCACTGTGTCCTGGATACACGCTTCCCGTGATGATGAGGCTAACAACAAATCATCAATGTATTGTACTAGGGTTGACCTCCCTGGTAGGTGCAACGATGCCAGATCTGTTCTTAGGGAATCCAAGAATACTGAGGGGCTGTCCCGAAACCCTTGGGGAAGTCTTGTACATGTTTATCTTTTCAATTTGAATGTAAATGAGATTAGACCCCGAGATTCCCTATGAAGGGGCACTGAGAAAAAAGCATTACTAAGATCCAGGACGGTAAAGTGAGTGGCGGTACTGAGAATGTTAGATAGAATGGTGGCTGGGTTGGGAACTACAGGGAATGATGGTATAATTGCCCTATTAAGCTCCCTAAGATCCTGAGTAAATCTGAATACCAGGGCCCCATTTGGCCCCTTAGTTGCCTTTTTCACAGGGAGAATAGCAGTATTGCAGGACTGTTTTGTATCTCCCTCAGTATTCCTTTCTTTTGCAGGTCTTCTATTAGTGGGGCTATACCCTCCTTCCGTTCTTTCGCTATTTTGTATTGTGGCACCTGCAGTAGTTGGGCTCCAGGGCACAGTGTCACTCGCACTGGGGGGTAATCTAATATTTTCCCCACATCATTGGGCCCTTTTGCCCAAACTTCACTGGGAACTGAGTCTTGTAATTCCTGTGGGAGACCCTGTGCTTGAGCCTTTCCTTCTGGATCACATCTCATGAAAGCCTGTAGTGTTATACCATTCTCCTTGCCCTCCAAGAATATCCTTCGGGTGAGCAACTGATGGTACATTGTAATTTGCATAGGAGGTCCCTACCTAGCAAATTGACTGGGCAGTATCTACCAAAGATAAATTGGTGGTTTACAGTGATAGGGCCTACCTTGAATTGCAGTGGTTGAGTAAGATATTCATTCATAGGTTGGCCAGTCAACCCTACAGCTGTTATCTGTGTTCTTGACAATGGTGCGTTCAGTACATCAGATGCTTTCAGCATTGATCTTATAGCTCCTGTGTCACTAGGAATGGCACTGTTTTACTTAATATGGTCCCATTCACATACGGGTCTTCTTGGTCAATTGATAGTACCGGGCCTGTGAAGTGCATCTCAGGGGGAGGCAGATATGGGAACCCGTGCCCCCGCAGTGGTTCCTGTGGTATATCTTGATATGTACCCCATCCCACACAAGCCGGGTCATTGGTAGGGGCATCACATGCGTTAATGGTGTAAGGTGGAGGTGGTTGTTGTGTCCCATGTTGTGGTCTCTGTTGACCCCTACTCCTATGTCCTCTGGTTCAGAGGGGACAATCTGCTTTCCAGTGTCCTTGTTGGCTACAGTGGAAACAGGTGGAACCTGGTGGGACCGTAGGGGATGCTCGTTCACCTTGTCCCCTACCCCTGCCCCTTCCTCTCCCCTTGCCCATTCCTGAGCCACCATTAACGTAACCTTATCCTTTTTAAACGTATCCTCACCTGCCTTTTGGATGTTTGTTTGATAGTCCACGCAGTACCTTGCCGCTGCTAACACTTTGTCAATGGGTTCCTGTTGCCAGCATACAAAGGACGTCTGTAAATGAGTTTGGATGGGTTGCTGTAGTCCATACACAAAATTGGTCACAAAAGCTAGCATTGCCTCCCTCAATGGGTTCTTCATTCCACTACTCTGCTAGTATACCTGGAGGAGGCGGTCATAATAAATAGTAACGCTCTCATTTTTCTCCTGTTTTGTGTGTATTATTTTCGACCAATCTACCTTGTCTTCTGGTACCATATCTCTTATATACTTGATCACCCTTTCTCTTGCTTTCTCTACTTCACCTCCTGGTGCCCCTTCCTTTCCTCTTTCCGGTTCCTCTGTTGGCCACCCTACCACCTTCTTGCAATCATCCCATAAGTCGATTGGTATTATTATACTAAATAACATGTTCAAATCCTTCCAAAGCATCCCTCCCATGGCTTCTATCCTATTCATTTCTGTGTAGCACTTATGTGGTTCATCTCGTAATTTAGGGAAGTCTTTGGTAAAGGAAAACATATCAGTCCTGCATTTCGCCTGCCACTCCTGCAAACGTATCTTCCACCACGCAACTACCATGACCACCAGCCCACGCGCCATCAACCACCTCAAATGCATACTGGTCAACGCTCGTTCCGTCCCCAAGCACGCCGTTGAACTCTGGGACCTCCTCATCTACCGTCCCCCAGGACCGCGCACCCTTTTCAGCGACTCCATTACCGACTTCGTCTCCCCGCACGCCCTCGCCTCGCCGGACTACATCCTCCTCGGCGACCTCAACTTCCATCTGGAACAGAACAACGACCCCAACACCACCGCCCTGCTTGACAACCTTGCCAATCTCGGCCTCAAGCAACTGGTGAACACCCCCACCCACATCGCCGGACACACGCTTGACCCCCTCTTCTCCGCCAGCAAACACGTTTCCTTCAGCCACGCCTCCGCTCTACACTGGACTGACCACAGCTGTGTCCACTTCACCTTCCGACGCGAGACCCGCAACCCCCCCACTCAACCCATCCCTCGTCGACAGTGGAACAAAATCCCCGAAGAGCAGCTCTTCTCCACGCTCATCGACAACCAACTTACCTTCACCACCGACCCCAACGACCCAGCCCTCAACCTCACGAACTGGATCACCAACTGCGCAGACAACCTTGCTCCCCTCAAACGCCCTCCACGACAGGCCAACACCAAAAAACCTCTCTGGTTCTCTGACACCCTTAAGGAATTGAAGAAAACCTGTCGCGCCCTCGAGAAAGCCTGGCGCACGGACCACACCGCTGACAACATGACCGCCCTCAAGAACGCGACCCGCGAACACCACCACCTGATCCGCGCAGCCAAACGGAATTTCTTCACTGATAGACTGGACAAAAACAGCCACAACAGCAGAGAACTCTTCAGCATCGTTAAAGAGTTCTCCAACCCCAACGCCATCACGCCCTCACAAGACCTGTGCAACTCCCTCGCCACCTTCTTCCATCGCAAGATCACCGACCTCCACGACAGCTTCGGACACCAGACCCAGCCGAGCAACACGGAACCCTCACCCCCAGCCATCACCCTCAACACCTGGACCCACGTCAACACTGAAGAGACCAAAACCACCATGAACTCAATCCACTCCGGCGCCCCTTCGGACCCCTGCCCACACTTCATCTTCAATAAAGCCGACAACATCATCGCCCCGCACCTCCAGACCATCATCAACTCCTCTTTTTCATCGGCTACCTTCCCCGAAAGCTGGAAACACGCCGAAGTCAACGCCCTACTAAAGAAACCTACGGCTGACCCAAGCGACCTGAAGAACTTCCGCCCCATCTCGCTCCTCCCGTTCCCTGCCAAAGTAATAGAGAAGACCATCAACAAACAGCTTACCAACTTCCTGGAAGTCAACAACCTTCTCGACCCCTCACAATCCGGATTCCGAGCCAACCACAGCACTGAAACCGCCCTCATCTCAGTCACAGACGACATCAGAACCCTGATGGACAACGGTGAAACAGTCGCCCTCATCCTCCTCGACCTCTCGGCTGCCTTCGACACCGTCTGTCACCGCACCCTAATAACCCGCCTACGCTCCACCGGGATCCAAGGCCAAGCCCTGGACTGGATTGCCTCCTTCCTCTCCAACCGCTCTCAAAGAGTCTACCTCCCACCTTTTCGCTCAGACCCCACCGAGATCATCTGCGGCGTCCCTCAAGGCTCCTCGCTCAGCCCGACACTCTTCAATGTCTACATTAACCCCCTCACCGACATCGTACGCAAGCACAACATCATCATCACCTCCTACGCCGACGACACCCAACTTATACTCTCCCTCACCAAGGACCCCGCCAGCGCAAAGACCAACCTACAAGATGGTATGAAGGACGTCGCAGATTGGATGAGGCTCAGCCGTCTGAAACTGAACTCAGACAAAACGGAAGTCCTCATCCTCGGCAACACCCCGACCGCATGGGACGACTCCTGGTGGCCCACGGCCCTTGGCACCGCACCGACCCCCTCTGACCACGCCCGCAACCTCGGCTTCATCTTGGACCCTCTTCTTACCATGACCAAACAAGTCAACGCCGTGTCCTCCACCTGCTTCCTCACCCTCCGCATGCTCCGCAAGATCTTCCGCTGGATCCCCGCCGACACCAGAAGAACCGTGACCCACGCCCTCGTCACTAGCCGCCTGGATTACGGCAACACCCTGCTGGGACCACCGCTAAACTCTAAAAACGTCTGCAACGTATTCAAAACGCCTCCGCCCGCCTCATCCTCGACATACCCCGCAACAGCCACATCTCCGCCCACCTGAGACACCTGCATTGGCTCCCAGTCAGCAAAAGGATCACCTTCCGACTTCTCACCCACGCACATAAAGCCCTCCACGACAAGGGACCAGAATACCTCAACCGACGCCTCAGCTTCTACGCCCCCACCCGTCTTCTCCGTTCCACCAGCCTCGCTCTCGCCGCCGTCCCTCGCATCCGCCGCTCCACGGCGGGTGAGAGGTCCTTCTCCTACCTGGCGGCCAAGACTTGGAAGACCCTCCCCACCAGCCTCAGGACCACTCCGTATTCCGGAGACTCCTCAAGACCTGGCTCTTCGAGCAGCAGTAACCCCCTTCCCCCTAGCGCCTTGAGACCTGCACGGGTGAGTAGCGCGCTTTATAAATGTTAATGATTTGATTTGATTTGAGTCCTATTCCAGGGTATGTATACATATGTCGGAGTATGGCCTTGCTCTCCTATAGAGGGAGCTGGTACTTCCCTCATGGGTGGCATTTTTATTGGGTCTGAATGTGTTTCTTTTTCTAAGTCCTTGAGGACCTGGGCTGTGTTTCACCCTTCTAGCAACTCTTTCCATCTTTGTAGTCTCAGTAATGCGTACTCCAACTTTTTAGACAATTTATCTTCATCTCACGCTTGCAATTCTGTATCTGTAAAACTCAATTGGGAGGTATCCCAACTGTAATCAGTTGGCAGGGGACCAGTACTGTTAGTGTGATGTGCATATGTTTTGTGTACCTCTGGGGCTAGGGCCATCAGCTCAGCACGTGCTAGGGTCAGTATTTCCTCACTGTGCGCCCTGGTGTTCTCCCTTTACACGTCTGAAAGATTTTTACTTTTATCAATGAGATCTGCTAGGATAGCACAACACTGTTTACTCCCTCATCTCAGGAACTTCTTTTTCTGTGTGCCAGGAGAATTGGATGGCGTATTGTACAATGTACTGTCACTTAGACTGTGCACCTGGAAGGCTGTCCCTCCTATGTCCTAACTGAGCTGTTTCTAAAATCATTGTCAGGATATTGATGTTGTGTTGCATGTGGTGTGTAAAGACGCATATTTCCCAGATGACCTTGTGCAACTCCTGTATCTCTTGACTACAGTCCCAGGATGAATCTTCAAACTGCTGCCTCCAATGTGTTTTCAGCAACGATGGCCCCTAGCCTTTCCTTGCTGCTTGCGTGAGTAATCCTTCACTATCGGTGTTCATTTTCCGAGCAATGTGGGCTGCTTCCTCTTTTATCTTGTGCAGCACTTGAAAGTCTGTCACCGCTTCGAGGTCTATTTTAGCTACTTCCTCTTTTACCAAACCCTGTGCCAGCCCATGGGCTGCTGCCTTCTTAGCCGAGGATAGCTCAGGAGGTCGTGTCTCTGTCGCTGAGTGTGTACTTTGTACTGTTCCCTCCGACCCCACTTGGTTATTGGCATACCCTAACCTTCCCATCAATATGTCCTCCATAAGAGGGTCCTCTGTCTCTTCCACATTCCCGCTACCTCTCTTCATGCCCTGTACACTATGGTCCTGTGATGGTGCACTCACCACAGGAAGACATGGGAATGTTCCTACCACTTCAAGTGTTTTATCTCTCCACTCTATTCTTCTGTCATTCTGCTTTCTCGGAGAATAAAATCCATCTTTCAATACCACTAACTCATTGTGGACTTTTTCTTTTACGTCATTTGTTACTCTGAGTTCCCTTACATTAAAGTCCCATGCGTAGTACGCGTCCCATTCTAGATTTCTAATCTTGCGCCCTTTTAAAATCAACATCTGCCTCAAGTATGACAACTTATTCATGTCATATGTGCCACTTTTAGGAAACTGCAAGTCTGGTCTCCTGGCGGTCAGTCTGTGCCATTTGTCAACAAACATTAATGTGTGAAGGCCTTGTTTAACCGCTACTTGATATGCAGGAGTGTCCTTCGGGGTGTTGGTTGGTGTGAATCCAGGTGGTCCTTACTAAGGGGGTTCAATATGGCCAAATCGGCCCTGTCCCTTACAAGGCAACACAGACAATTCGGTCACACTGGGAAACACAAGGGTGTCGGTAGGTTACACCGCTCATACCCAAGGACACATAGGGAACAACAAGGGGTGCCCACACGCACTCAGATCAACATTGTCATCCGTGTTTGTTATTAGTGAAGCAGGTAGCTTGTCCTCAATCATACCACAATACAATCCGTCCTGTTCCCCATAAGCATGCACAAGCTGAAAAAATATAGGGCCTCATTCTAACTTTGGCGGGCGGCGGGCGCTGCCCGCTGGGCGGGAACCGCCAAATGGCCGCTCCGCGGTCAGAAGACCGCGGATGCCATTCTGGCTTTCCCGCTGGGCCGGCGGGCGACTGCCAAAAGAGCGCCCGCCGGCCCAGCGGGAAAGGCCCTGCAACAAGGAAGCCGGCTCCGAATGGAGCCGGCGGAGTTGCAGGGGTGCGACGGGTGCAGTTGCACCCGTTGCGATTTTCACTGTCTGCTAAGCAGACAGTGAAAATCTTTATGGGGCCCTGTTAGGGGGCCCCTGCACTGCCCATGCCAGTGGCATGGTCAGTGCAGGGGCCCCACGACACCCGTTCCCGCCATCCTGTTACACCGCCAGAAACAGGCTGGCGGGAAGGGGGTCGGAATCCCCATGGCTGGAGGATTCTCTGGGCCAGGGGAAATCCGGCGGGAAACCGCCGGATCCCCTTTTCTGACCGCGGCTTTACCGCCACACTCAGAATGGCCCTGGAAGCACCGCCAGCCTGTTGGCGGTGCTTCCGTGTCCCTCCACCCTGGTGGTCCATGACCGCCAGGGTTGGAATGAGGGCCATAGTGCCAAAGGTGCTGAGTAAAGGCGTCCACCGGCATCCTTTTGGCTAATAGAAGGTGACAGAAAAGTCAGGAGAGAAAGGTAAGAATCCCACACCCGTGCTATCCTGCCCAAAGGCAGGGGGTGGCTGTATGAGATTAGAACCCATACCGTATCCACGGCAGGTAACACACACATGAGGCAGAGGCGGTGAACAGTGCATGCAAACACACATAGGACAACATAACACAAAACAGGTACTTGCCCTGAGAGATCGCAGTGCCTCCCGACCCTGGCATTGGTACGTGTGAACTGCAGAATGTGACGCGCAGGAGGTCCCTAAGGCAGTTGCGGTCAATGGTCACTGTAGTGAAATTGTCACGTACTCCCCCAGGGTCTTGATATCGTATCAACTTACTTGTCAGTTTATACACATGTCAATACATCCTACACTGTATTTTACGTCACTCAAGTCAACCAGGAACCAACCCACCGAACCCAGTATAACAGTCCATTCATCCCACGTTATTTAATAAAATGTATGCAATCAGCCAGTCCAAACAACACTCTCCTGCACACATCATTCAAAACCACCACACAACCTCCTGTCACATGTGACATGCACAGAAATAATAACCCTATACACAGCACACATCAAACATATAGCCACAATGTAACAAGGAACAGTGACACATGGACAAGCCCGGGACTACCTGCCGCTCTGCTAGAGTGGAGAAGTACCACTCAACAACACCCGGGCACCACCTGCCCATAAAACTGGGGTGGACAACTACCACCCCCTCTGGCCAGAGCATTCCTCCCCAGCCCCACCGGCTGGAGATACCACCACCTTCCCCACCAACCCTTTCCTGTTGGAAGCAGTGGCTACACAGCGCCTCCTGCTGCGTACAGAGACAACTCCACCACTTGTCATCTAACACATGTAATCGCACGTGGTAAACCAAACCTCAGCAAATATCTATAGCAAAATACTGAAACATGAAAAAATGTATGCACATAGAACCAAAGGAGGAAGGAAGTGGTGCAGAAACGAAAGTATCAACACAAAATACCAGCAGGCGGCGAAGAGCGATAGGCCACCAACGGCAAGTCTGAACGAGGTACTGCAGTGGGGCCAGGAAGACGGGGGGAAGGAACATCAGTATGCCAACGCAAACCAAGAAAAAACATAACCAGAAAAAGAGCAGGCTAATAGGAATAGCATATATAAAAACAATCCACAACTCCATGGATAAGTGAAGACGGAAACAACTCCAGCACATCCCCCCTGTACCACAAAACTCCTGTCCACCCCAAAAAGAAAGAAACAAAGCAAATCGAGGGGGACCACGGAAGTGACAGATACTCATGACAGCCCCATCTCCCCTTCCAGGAGGGGCCCTTCCAGCTCACAGTGTGCCGTCGCCCCCCCTACACGAAGGCAGGAGTGAGAGCTGGGGAGAACTCCAATCTGAACCGCTAATCCTCCACCAAGACGTTGAAGCCAACTCAGATGTAAATCAGATCCAGACAATTCAGGATACAAACCAAAGACCAGCCCGCTCTTCTGTTAGATAAAGTTTAATAAGAAATACATGTACACGGAGACTGAGCAGCCTAAATCCAGCTTGCCCAGTCTACAAGAGGAAGTAATATATGATCTTTTATACAATTAAACAGCAAGCACATTAATACATTTCATTGGTTCTGGATACCAACACATGATCAAATTTGCAACAAAGCACACGTGATTTATCATTCATTCTTCATAACGCTCCATATAAGGGTTAAGATCATAGACAAGGAACTTGCACAATATATCCTATGAATCTAGTAGCGCGTGATACATCTATATTAAGAGAAATAGGAACAATAAGTGCATACGTTAGTACTTCTGAAAGTGAGGATTGATCAAGCTAGAATGCAGTAATGTCTCGTGATGGCTGTGACGTTTAGCAAGCCTTGCAGTATAATATGTTTCAAGAGAGATAAACACATCTCAAAGGCCTAGCTAATGTAGCATTAACCGGTGTTCAACAGAAGCAGGCCCAATTGTCATTGTGTATCACAGGGTCCACTAGGCCCAAGTTGGCACCAAGGAGAAATGTGATTCCACACACCAACGACATCAGGAGCAGGCTCGACAAAGGTGAAACTGTTGCCCTCATCCTCCTTGACCTTTCCGCAGCCTTCAACACCGTCTGTCACCACACCCTTCACACATGCCTCTACGATGCCGGAATCTGCCACAGAGCCCTGGATTGGCTCACATCCTTCCTCTCTGGAAGAACCCAAAGAGTCTGCCTCCCCTGTTCCTGTATAAAGCCACCAAAACCATCTGCGGAGTCCCCCAGGGATCCTCACTCAGCCCCATCCTCTACAATGTCTACCTGGCACCGCTCGCCAACATTGTCCTATCCCACGACCTCAACATTGTCTCCTACGCAGACGACACTCAGCTCATCCTCTCTCTCACGAAGGACCCCGCAACCGCTAAGACCAACCTCCACACCGGACTTCACACCATCGCCAACTGGAAGGAAGCAAGCCGCCTCAAACTGAACTCGGAGAAGACCAAGATCCTCATCATCTTTGGCTCCAACAGATCAGCATGGGATGACTCCTGGTGGCCTGCCACTCTGGGGTCTGCCCCAACGCCCACCACCCACACACGCAACCTCGGCTTCATACTGGACTCATCACTCTCTATGACCCAGCAAGTCAACGCCATTTCTTCCTCTTGTTTTAACACCATTCACATGCTTTGCAAGACCTTCAGATGAATCCCCGTTGAAACCAGAAGAACGGTCACCCATGCCCTCGTCAGCAACAGACTGGACTACGGCAACGCCCTCTACCCCGGAACAATGGCCAAGCTCCAGAGGAAACTCCAGCGCATCTACAACGCCTCAGCACGACTCGTCCTCAACCTCCTGTGCCACAAACACATCTCAACTCTCCTCAGAGACCTGCACTGGCTCCCCGTCAACAAAAGGATCTCCTGATCCACGCTCACAAAGCTCTCCATGACGCTGGACCTCCCTACCTCAACGAGGGTCTCAACTTCCACATCCTGACACGCCAGCTCTGCTCTGCCAACCTCCCCCTCGCAACCGTCCCCCGCATCCACCGGACCACAACCGGCGGCAGATCCTTCTCCCACCTTGCCGCCAAAACCTGGAACTCCCTTCCCATCAACCTACATCTGACCCAGGACCTTCTGATCTTCAGGAAGTGGCTCAAGACCTGGATCTTCGAGCAGTATCCCCCCCAGCGCCTTGAGACCCTTCTGGGTGAGTAGTGCGCGTAACAAATTACTGATTGATTGATTGATGCACATGAAAATAACTTAACTTGATTAATGAACCCACTACACAAATCTTTAATTTTAATGTTAGACAAGAGAAATGCACAGTTTGCATGAAAGGATTGTAAAGAGGAATATGTTCTGAAGAATGTGTGGAAAAGGGAAGAAGATGAGTTTAGAAACAAGAGTGAGATTAGACAAGATACACAAAGGAAAAGGATGTGTGTTTAAAAGAAGAATGCTAGGGAAGAAGGCACCAGTAGGGACTAGTAATTGTAAACATATTTTTGAATTATCAGGAGGAACATGGCACATTTTGCAGAAGGATAATCCAACTATATCTGAAGGGTATTTTATTTGTGGAGAAAATGCTTATTTCAGACTGCCAGCTGATTGGGAGGCAATTTTCTATTCAGGTCTGCATTTTCCAAAGATGCATTATGTATATACACACAGTGGAAATGAGGGATTACACCTAGTGGGAGACATATTTGGAACCATTATACCCACAGTAGGAGTGTGAAATGAAGAAAGATTAGGAAGCTTTCAACAGACGTAGACAGATTAGCAATCAGCACTTCTGGAGTCTTACTAGCTAAAACACAGAGCTTGTAGAGATTATATCAAAGGTACTTCAAAACCGTTATGCTACAGACATTTTACTCATAAAAAAGGGCTGAGTCTATAGATGCTGAAAACTCAAAAATGCTGCACATATGTTACAGATGAGAGTAGTGAGATTATAGATTATGCAAAGAATATCTATGGTCTAAAACTTGATTTAGAACCTATAGAAACTTTGAGCATAGTACAAATCTCTAATAATGGAATGTCTTCAATAGCCAACTGAATAAAACAGCAGGAATAGGACTCTTCAAATCTATCCTAGTTCCTGTACTAATAGTAGTTGTTTGTTTCCTATCTAAACTAGCAGTTCACAAGGCTATGAAGATGTTGTTGATAAAAATAGAGAATTGAACAAAAGAATGAAGAAGAGTAGAACAAACAGAAAGAAAGAGACAATTTAAAGAGAGAAAGGAGAGATTCAGCAGAAGATGTGATTTTGTGATGTTTCCAACCATCAGATGGGGGGCTACAGAGAGTCTTTTATAAGAATAAAAACATTATATTATTGACTTGCACACTAGAATTTTTTAACCTTAACCAAACAGTGCATTTAAACATGAGTGAGACATTAACAAGGACACATTCCTGTTTATTTGGTTTCCTTATTGGTTCTCTTTGTTATTTCTGGCCTGTGTCTTGGCCATAAATATAATTTATAACTCAAATGTCCTATTGTAACAAAGAATGACTAGAGAGAATATTAGTGCTTTGTTTCATGACCTTTTAACCTAGGAAAATAATTACTGCAACCTTAAATTCATCTTTAAAATGTTTCTTTATGAATAAGGTTTTGCTACAGAGATGTGTGACTATGGAAATTAGATCACCTAACTAATGAACTATGCTCAGATATCTGTTCTTTCAGCCATAGAGGTTTATCCATAGGAAGCAAAATGAAAATGTATTTGCTGCTCAGAAAATAGTTAAATGTATTGTGTGTCTTTGTTAAAACTTTCCATATGAGGAAAGCTGTCCTGTTCTCATGAAGACCTTTAATGTTCACTGGCTGGAGCCCAAAATTATCTACATCATTTTTATAAATTGTTTCAAACTAAAATATAATCAGGTGTGTTCCTAGACTTGGAGGAGGAATAATCCATGATAAGACCATTGAGACGTTTTCCAAAGGCATTCACAGCTTGTTTGAGGAAGTACTCTTACAGTGCCCTCTGACACTTTTTATCCTACTCTCTTGTCGAAGTCTTGGGTTCATTCTGAGACAGATTATATGCTGCTTGTTCTTACTACTGAGAGAATCTACTGAAGAGCTCTGTGAGATAGTTGACCAGAAATAATATGCTTTCACATCAGAAACAAGATGTCTCCCCAGCATCTAGATTAGAAAAGGGACGAGAGCTTTATGGGACACACTGTATCCATATTTCTGTAATTTGTATTTGATTTTAATTGATTTGCTACTAAAGAGATTCATGAACTATTAATCTAATAAACCTTATAAAGTACAACTTAAAATGCTTATTATTGACTCCGAAAAGAAAATGTCATGTTTTTGAATTGCAGAATTTCCCTTCTCTCTTACCTCAAAGATTAATTTCCTTAGGGTCCAGTAGTAAATTGAGATTTTAATGAGTAGGAATAACAAACTATTCATTTCAAGTCACTGCTTGAACAAATTTAAATAACGTAGATGGCCAGCAAAGAGCAGCTTTTATCCACATTGTAAAAAAAAGACCATGTTAAGGTAAGTAAATTATTCATGAAGTAGTTGCCGTGGCCCTGTAATCAAAATTCAATCATAAATCTTCACCTGAATGATTCTACCTTCACACAGAGGCCGTTTTATGCTTTTTGGGGAATTCACAACCCTTCCCAGAAGTACACCACGATACTTGTAACAGTCGGAGGTTTCAAGACATACTCCTGCAAAACATGTGTAAACTCCACTTTTTCAAGCAATAATATCCATGTTTATTTGTGGATGAGAAAATCTGCGACTATTATATTTCTACACTGGAAACATTCCACACCAATACACTCCAATGTTTGGGTAGTGTTCCCTTTCCACCTAGAAAGAAAAGTTGTCCTGCCTCTGAAGAAGTCAATTTCTATCCCTTTCCAGGGCTTAAAAAGCTTTGCCAATAGTTTGGAATATCCCCAAACAGGTCAATTGTGTGGTTGTGAACTTATTTCCAAAGGAATTCCCACCCTAGAACTTCCACTTCCTTCCCACATGAGTAAACTTCCTTACAGAGAAACCCCTGTGTGAGTAAATCCTTTTAGGAGTGTAGAATAAACCTTGCGGAATTACAACAGTGGTTTCGCAGTTCTAATCAAATGTATTTGTATGTACACTCAAATAACTTTTTGACTCATGCCCTTTGTTAGCAGATTGCTTAATTGACAATTAACCTTATGTATGTACCTGAGTAAAGACTCAGCGACAAACAAATACTTCCAAGCCTTACTATCAGCACAAAAAGACACAATGATGTGCTCAGCTGCAGTCAGAAATCCATGTGTACGCATTTTAAGGACTTCAGAGGCCATACTGTGCATGGTATCCCGGAAGCACAAAAGGCATTTGCATCCTCTTCTGTAACAGTGAGTACGTGCTGGCCCACATGTAGCACCAGGGCTATATTTGGTGTTGTTTCCTTAATTGAATGGGGATGTAACCCATGCAAACGAGGGGACTGGTCTGCCTCTGACCCAGTGCCCTATTGCGAGTGCAGAGGCAAATAGGCCCTTAAGGAGCACACTTGCGCACTACACAAAGGTGGCACATTGTCAGTGTTCTCCATGAGACAACCCCGTAGATGGTGGAAAAGAGGTCTCTTGGCCCCACACACCCCTGCAGGAAGGTGCAGTCACTCACTGTGTCCACCTGCAAGGTGATTTCTAACCCTTGTTAAAGTGTAGGCTGTTTGCCAGCTGCACAGAGAAACACAGAGCACCTTTGAATCAGCTGTTCTGTATTTCACGGATTGTGATGCCACCAGGGCAGCACAAGTTTTTGCGTGCCCTGAGGGCAGGGGATTCAGTGCAATAGGCCCCACTGTCCCTGTTTGTGCCTGCTACACCTTCTCAAAGGTGTGTCATGCAGAAACAAGGGTAGTGAGCCCTCTATGTGGTACAAACCCAGGTGTCTAATGGCTTTGTAGTAGGGAAGAGGCTCCATGCTGGAAAGGCAGACTATTATCAACCATCGATAATTTTAAGATACATTTACATCAGCAATTCTGATTAAGGTTAAACTCCTCTGAGAAGATGATAGGAAAATGAAACCCATGGTCAGTAGATTTCTAAAACTGAGATTACATCTTTCATAAAGAAAGGATTGGAAACTCAAGGATTGCAATAAATATGACGCAGAGAAAACAGAAGGGCCACTTGTGCCAAACCTCTCTGTTGGTACACATCTTCTGATTTATTAAAGGTTGAAAACAACTATGTATAATAGAAACCATTGAAGGGATGTTACAGAGAGAACATAGGCCTCTACATCCTGGAGATTTTATGTGGGTAAATGTGGGGAAGCGTAGATACAGTGTGGAGCCAATTGGCCCAACACTGCTCTCAGACCAAAGAATATGGAGGTGGCCCACCCACACAACCTGAGACATTCTAGGTGTGCAGCATGACGTTTTCACGAGAGACATTTTTCTAGTGCACAAAATGATTTAGCGAATGTATATTTAGTGCAAAGGAAGCAAGGAGCCATGTTTATATTGCTTTACATCCCACTTTCATGAATGGATATTTTGGGAACATTGGGTAAACTGATGTTCAAAGAGCTTTTCCTCTTCATGTAATGCCCTGGCAGGGTCTTAAAAGATCAGCTGGCGTTTTCCACATTCACCCCGTGGTTTTTTTTGTAGATTATTTTGTTTTTGTCCACTGTACAAACGTATAGTCTATTTTTGGTCACAGCGTTATTGGTAAAAGGTATCAAACAAGCTGATGTTAAAACTTTTTTGATTTAATGATTCCTACAGATCCACCTGCCATTCTCCCCAGAACCATTACTATAGCCTACCTTTAATCCGAAATTTTAACATCTCAAGAAATGGTATAAAGATGTGAACATTTCGAAATGGTTTCAGAAAAATGCATGTTTTTGGGCTGGGGCAAGCCCCTTTGAAAAAGGCCCTAAATGAAAAGCATGAATCCGCGCTAAATCACAGAAGCGAGCTTCGAAATGTCACAGAGTTTTAACGTTTTTGAATGCCTGGCTTGATCCGACCTGCTCTTGCCAAGTATTTTATGAAGGTCACCGAGGATTCAGATTAAAAAAGTAATAATAATCTAAAATTCCCATTTAAATTCTGGTGATGCTGCTTCAAACTGGGCTCACCAGTTTTTTTTTTATTTTCAGGGATACGATCCCAGAGGACAGTTGTTTGCAAATATGACGTTTTCTCAGCCGCCCTGAAAGAGACATGGACGCACACTTAAATGTTTAGGTCATTCACATCCTGCACATGCCCGGCCTGTCAAACATGGTGAACGAAATTAAATAACGGATATAATTCTTTTCAAGTGAATTATCACACTATTCTGAAGTCAAAATTAAATGATAAGTGTGCTACCAGTGATTGACATGTAAAAATGTGTGGTGCAGGGATGTGTGCTATCAGAACGTTTCAATCTGAAGCCTGCAGCCCGCATCCAAACCTTTCATTTTCACGTTTTCTTTATTGCAAGTTACACATATAAGGGCATATTTAAGAGCCCCTAGTGCCTCCTAGCATAATTCTTTAAGCTCATCTGGCCCAAGGAGGTCAAATTCCCTGCACCGTATTTACAAAGTGGTGCAATGCATGCATTGCACTTTGTAACCCTTTGCGCTACATTATCCCTTTGTGCTAAATAATGCCTGCACCAGATATAATGTATGTAAAGGGGCAATTGTTCCCCCATTAGGGGGGCCGAAAGAATGGCGCAAAGAAATCTAAGAGATAATTTTTTTCAGCACTTTTAGTGCCTGCTCAAAGCAGGCCTTAAAAGGAGGCTCTCAATAGTTTCAATTGGCCTCAAATTATGATGCTAGTCCCATAATTACTGCCATGGCGTGCTGTATTTTAAATACGGTGCAATCATCAATCATGGTGGTGATAGGGGGTGCTAAGGGGTACAGGAAAGTGTCACTGCACTGTATGCAGTGCCACGTTTCTTAAATATGCCCCATACTTCTCTGGATGGCCAGGCCAGACTGTTCTGCTTTTTGACAAAAAATCTACATTGCACATTGAATGAATTGCTAGTTTGGCATCCTAAATATATGAACGTTTTAAGGCTGACTGAGGTCTGAAAAGTTTGATCCTTTGGAGGTTGGCCCCATCATTTCAGTCTAAGTGCATGAAATCTAAATTCACATGCAATCGAATGTTTAGTTCTTGTCACGGTCTGCATGTCGCTTACCACCGTTGGCTGAAGAACTTGAAGGAGCACCCGGTCTTCTACTGGTTCTGGACTGACAAAGATAGGGGCGACCCTTTCTAGTAGCCAGGACGCTGCTTGACTGGGAACGCCAAAGCAGACCGTACCCTCAGAGTCCCAGAGGGAAAAAAAACCAAAACATGGGGGAAAACCTCTACATAGGAACTCCTGAAAAAGAGGAAAAGAAATAAGGAAAAAAGGAAAGAAATTGAATAATCTCTTGCATAGAGCAACAGGAACTGGAGAAACAGGAGTGAGGATCACCACCAAGCGGAAGTGTTTGCAACAAAAGGAAGACAAGAACTGAAGGGCTTATATACCAAGAAACAGGAAGTGACAAACAGGAAGAAAGAGCGACACCATCTTGGATTGGGAAAGGCTGAATAGAAAAGAATAGGAAAAAAGTATCAGTATAAAAGGAAAAAGAAAAAAGGCATGCTGAGAAAAAGAACACCAAGAAGAAGGACAGCATGGACACCAGAACAAGGAAAGAAATGAAGTTGGAAGAAAAGAAGATGAAGAAAGGAAGAAAGAAGAGGATTGTCCCCAGAGGTAATTAAGGGAAAATATCAGGGAGGTAGGCTGGGGCAAGAGATGTGCTTTGTGGGTCGCGCTGCTAAAAGTGAAACTCAAAAATATGGGATGCAGCGATGCCGGAGCTACAATACTCGGAGCGGCAGCCCGACTGCAGCCCAAACAAGAGACGCCGGGGTAGAGCGCCGCATCACAGTTCTGTGTTTCTGAAGGAAGAAAAAAGATGGCGAACCGTCGAGGGGGGGTCAAGTACACTGGAATGTGATCTTCAATATAATTCTACTTTATGAAATTACAGTTATGTTGTCTTTCTATACCTAGTGACACTCTTAGTACTGGCCAGTCTTGTATGAACTTGTTGTTAATAGAAGTTGACTCATTAGGACAGTGTAAACCTTTTCTTCTTCCCCAGTTCATAAATCTCTTTTTAATGTAATACGTGAATCAAATCAGTAAACGACTATGTGTACCTCCTCCTCTAACGTTAGATCCAGTTACTCATGTATTTTCTTTTAAAATCTTCATAATTTTTAGATTTGCTTTATAGGTACAAGTATGGTGCATTAAATTATAAGGGGCATTCTTAAAATGCAGCATCCAATCTCAAAAGTATACTGCATTGCGTAGGTAAAGATCTGCAAATTTTAGAAATTAACAAAGTATTCCTAGAATATGCCTGGGAAAAAAAGACAGTTCAAGAATTCTAGGAAATATTCATAGAAAGATTTTGTGTGACTGTTATTTCTCTTCATTTGAAGGGCTTTCTGCATGCCCACTTGTGCACATTCTATAATTGTTCAAGCAATGATGGCTTTGTGTTCTTATTCCATATTTTATTCCTGGGGGATGTATTATTGGAATCATTCCACTGTACTGCGACCATTTTGGGGGTAGTTCTGCGCCACTACCCAATATGATCAAGAATTTACTGCTACCCTTCGCTCAAGTCAATCTCTGGCCATATCAAAGTTGAGAATGAGTTATAAAGAGGTCTGTGAAGAACCATAAAATTGGCGCCCCTTCACACTTTGCATTTGGAAGTTTAACCTGTGAATTGGGCCCTAACTGTCATTGCGACATACTTCTGAATTATTTAAGTAGGACCATTTCAGCAGAATTGGGCTCACTTGAACTTTTTAAAGTGAGGCTGATATTCATTCATATAATTATAGCTTCATGTTCAACTGATTCACTGTGGCCACCTTTGTATGGTGCCCCAGCAGTTTCTTACCGAATGCAAACCCTGAATTGCATGTCTATGAGGATACATTATATATTTATTTTAGCGCCCTAGAGAGCAGCACATAGCAAAGTATGTGTACTTTGTTCTTTTCAGAGCTCTGCTGTTAAGAGTAGGAGTGAGAGGAACTTGCGGAGCTTCATTCTGCAGAATTCCAGAGTTCCATGAAAACTCAGCACTATTCAGTGGAGTTTCTCCAACGGTCAGAAATTGGCATGTCTCGCTGCTCGCATTGATTTTAAGTGCTGGGAGCTCATTCCATATTGAAAAATAAACACAAACTGCACCATGCAGCACACCAGAAGGTGCTGTGCTCAAGTAGATTTTTCTGCTGCTCAAGTAGATTTTCTATTCAAGCAGAAACTTTTTCACTGTGGATGGTGCGACCATTCGTTGCGACCATTCGTGATGCGAAAATATTACAAGATGTCCTCCTTAGTGTCCGAAAATGAAGCAAGGGGATGCCAATTCTCACTTGCAGTTGCCAAATTACCATTGCTGTGCCGCCTATGGAATCTGGCTATAGCAGCCAAAGTTCAGGCAACTCTGCTGGCAGAGCGGAATTTTTTGGCCACTCCTAGTCAAGAGTTGTTGACGACAAAGACTTTGATGACAAGCTCTGGCAGTGACTTGTTTCATGTATAAGTTTTGTTTTGGATATTTTTTTCTTGTTTGAGACAAGTTTGAGATGCCTAATCACAATTTTGCTGTGGGGCAAATCTAAAACTAGGCATATCGTCACTAAAGCCTAAAATGTAAATTTACATAAATATAGTAGTAGGCTGTCAATTAAAGCTTTACGGGGAAACCCCAATGATTTGTGGTTTGATAAAGTCAAACTCTACAATGTAAGGTTTAACCCCTTAGCTGCTGGTCTTCCCACCCCTTTCCCAGCCCCCCCACAACCCCCAACAGTGCGGAGCACTTTTTGGGCTTTTTGGGGTAGTTCGTGCTTAGGCCTTCATAACTTTTTGTCCACATAAGTTATCCATGCCAAATTTGCATCCTTTTTTCCAACATCCTAGGGATTCTAAAGGAACCCAGAGTTTGTGGGTTCCCCTGGAGAAGACCAAGAAATTAGCCAAAATACAGCAAAAAATTAGTTTTTTCCCCCCAAAAATAGGAAAAAAGGGCTGCAGAAGAAAGCATGTGGTGTTTTCCCTGAAAATGGCATCAACAAAGGCTTCATGGTGCTACAATCCCCAACTTCCCAGCTTTCAGGAACAAGCAGACGTGAATCAGAAAACCACATTTCTCAACACAATGTTGGCATTTTACTGGGACGTACCCCATTTTTACTATTTTTGTGCTTTTAGCCTCCTTCCAGTTGGTGATAGAAATGGGTGTAAAACCAATGCTGGATCCCGAACAGCTAAGCATTTTTTTAAAGTTGTCAACATTCTGAATTCAGCAAGGGGTGATTTGTGTAGATCCTACAAGGTTTTCCTACAAAAAAATAACAGTTGAAATAAAAAGAAAATTGAAATTCTGGTGAAACAAACAACAATTTCTCTCCACGTTTTACTCTGTAACTTTTTTCCTGCGATGTCAGATTTTCAAAAACAGTACCCCGTTACATCTGCTGGACTCTTCTGGTTGAGGGGATATACAGGACGTATAGGTTCATCAAGAACCCTAAGTAACCAGAGACAATAAATGAGTTGCACCTTGCAATGGGTTTTCATTATATACCGGGTATACAGCAATTCATTTGGTGAAATATAAAGAGTGAAAAATAGGTATCAAGGAAACTTTTGAATTTCCAAAATGAGCACAAGATAATGTGTTGAAGAGCAGTCGGTATTTGCACATCTCTAAATTCGGGGGTCCCCATACTAGCACATGAATTGCAGGGCATTTTTCAAATACACTTCTTTATTACACACTGTCTTGCATTTGGAAGGAGAAAATGTAGAGAATGACAATGGGCAGTAACATTTGTTCTTCTATGCTGTGTTCCCCCGTGTCTCCCAATAAAAATGGTACCTTACTAGTGTGGGTAGGCCTAGTGCTCACAACAGAAAATGCCCCAAAAAGCAACATGGACACATCACATTTTTACATTGAAATCTGATGTGTTTTTTGCAAAGTGCGTAGCTGTGGATTTTGGCCTCTACCTCAGCCGGCACCTAGGGAAAGATACCAAACCTATACATTTATGGAAAGTAGACACATAGGGGAATCCAGAATGGGGCGACTTGTGGGGCTCTCACCAGGTTCTATTTCTCAGAATCCTTTGGAAACATCAAAATCTGGCACAAAAAAAATCCTCACATTTCGGTGCTTGAAAGTTCTGGGATCTAAGAGGAGCCACACATTTCCCTCCACCCAGCATTTCCCTAAGCCTCCATATGAAAATGGTACCTCACTTGTGTGTGTAGACTTAGTGCCCACAACAGGAAGTGCTCCAAAACTCAACGTGTTCACATCACATTTTCTGAAAGAAAACTGACCTGTTTTTTGCAAAGTGTCTAGCTGTGGATTTTGGCCTCTAGTTTGTCCGACACCTAGAGAAACCTACCAAACCTGTGCATTTTTGAAAACTAGACACCTAGGGGAATTCATAATGGGGTTACTTGTGGGCTCTCACAAGGTTCTGTTACCCAGAATCCTTTGCAAACCTCAACATTTGGATAAAAAACACTTTTTCCTCACATTTCGGTAAAAGAAAGTTCTGGAATCTGAGAGGAGCCACAAATTTCCTTCCACCCAGCTTTCCCCCAAGCACCCGATAAAAACGGTACCTCACTTGTGTGTGTAGGCCCAGTGCCCACGACAAGAATTTCCTCAAAGCACAACATGGACACATCACATTTTCCCAAAGAAAACTGACCTGTTTTTTGCAAAATGCCTAGCTGTATATTTTGACCTCTAGCTCAGCTAGCACATAGGAAAACCTAGCAAACCTGGACAAATGTGAAAAGTAGACACCTAGGGGAATTCAGAATGGGGTGATTTGTGGGTCTCTCATCAGGATCTTTTACTCAGAAACCGTTGCAAACCTCAAAATTTGGCACAAAAACACCTTTTCCTCAAATTTTGTTGCTGCAAAGATCCGGAATCTGAGGAGAGCCACAAACTCCCTTCCACCCAACATTCCCCCAAATCTTGCAATACAAATGGTACCTCACTTGTGTGGGTAGGCTAGTGCCCGTGACAGGAATGGATCACACAGTGGTCAATAGTAGTCCTTGCATGAGGGCTACTGTTAACTCTGGAGTGATCCATTCCTGACGCAGGCACTAGGAACAGGCACACAAGTAGGGTTGTGTTTTTATCAGGACAAGTGGAGAAACCCTGGGTTATAGGAATTTTGTTGATCCCTGCACATTCCTGTAGTTTCTGTGATGAAATAGCAAGGAAAAATAGTGTTTTTAATCAACATTTCACATTTGCAGGGTATTCTGAGTAAGAAAACTTTGTGAAATCCAAACACGCCACACTTCTGTTGACTGCCTCGGGTGTCTAGTTTTCAGAAATGTCTGGGTTTGGTAGGTTTCCCTATATGGCTGCCGAGCACAGGACCAAATACTTAGGTGACTGTCTTACAAAAAGAGAATGTTTTGTGGTAGTTAATTTTGATGTCTCCACAATCCGTTGTGGGTACTTCCCTGTTGTGGTCACTTACCCACTCACTAAAGTGAGGCAGTTTATCTCTGTAGACTTAGTGGAACACTGGGTGGTAGAAAATTTGTGGCTTCCTGCAGATTCCAGGACTTCCGCTCACTGAAATGCAAGGCAAAAGTGTTTTTTAAGCATATTTTGTGATTTCAAGGGGATTCTGGATAAAGGAAAACTGCTGAGTCCTGCACCCTTTGGGTATGCTAAAGTTAATCCACCAGTCACACTGGTTGGTTTTAGCACCTCCAGAAATTATGGTTTCAAAGCATGAATATTTATCAAAGTATCTGAATATTGAAACCAAGCCATCTGAAGGTGGGCTATGAAGCCACGTCTATGCACCATCCTCTTTATGGTCCATTCACACGGCATTCACGCACAACAGACAACCCTTTCATACCACTGGCCACGGACCCAATGCAACCAATCACCGCACTCACATTAACTTACCTCTGCCAGACAAGGGCCCATCAAATTCATACTCCACAGGACGGAATAGGTTTGACTACATTTTACCACCTGTCAAGTAATTGCCTTTTTTTTCCTGAACATTACCGAAGGCATGCTTAACAAACCTTTACCAATGACTACCATGATAGCCACCCAAGGCTCAGGAAGACATATTTTTCATGTGTCTTTAGTGCACTCATTGTGCTAAATCCAACTCCTTCCAGTTTGTGGATGCAAGTTGGGGGTGTCCTAGTATGCCGTACAAAGCGATTCCTTGAACTGAGTGAGCATATCTACCTTTGAAACTAAGGGACACATGCTGTGGAATTCTCACAATGTTCCCTAAAGAGAAGGTCATAGGCTATGAAAAAGAGTAGTGTTTGGCACACGGGGGAGTCCGTGAGAATGTAGCATATGTCCCAGCCAACATTATGTGCAGTGCTGTGACTGTAATGCACTTATCATTCAGCAAACTGAACATCTACTAAGTTCTGAAGATGAAAATGAAAAGCAGGTTAAACACTGACCCATATGTGTCATTGTCCTTCAGTGCTGGGTTGGCACCAATGGGTTTGAATCCATAGGTGTAGATGATGTACATCTGTACTACCTTTACTACCTGCCTTCTACCTGTGTAATATCCCTGTGAAGGCACACCTATCATAGGCTTTCCTTACCCATTCATGTCTCTGACCTCATCAGAGTCCTGGCTAATCCTGTATAATTGCCAAGTGAACCTATACTAGTTTGTGGATGCAAGTTGGGGGTGTCTGAGTATGACTTGGGAGACATATTCCTCGATTTACCGTTGAAACTAAGGCAGACATGCTGGTGAAGAAATCCTAAGGCCTCTAAAGTAAAAAGTCAAACAAATATCCTGTAGGACTCATTCACCAACACTTCTACTTTGCTTTGAAAGTGAAGCTACAAATTGAGTTTGCACACTTTCAAACAAGTATAAATGCTGGTGAATATGTCTGACAGAACATTTGTTTGACCTATTACACTTACTCTGGTTCTT
This sequence comes from Pleurodeles waltl, assembly GCF_031143425.1. Lineage (NCBI taxonomy): Eukaryota > Metazoa > Chordata > Amphibia > Caudata > Salamandridae > Pleurodeles > Pleurodeles waltl. The sequence continues at coordinate 762,457,574 of NC_090439.1, read as the reverse complement.
GTTGGCAATCATGGTGGTCCTTGTGTAGCGACCATAAGTTCCCTAACAAGCACTTCAAAATTCAGTCATGCTTTTAACATTCTGCCACACAGGGTACTCCGTGACAATGTGGCATATGTTATGTCCACTAGTATGTGCAGTATGGGGTCTATAATGCACTTTCATTGAACAGAACACCTACAACGTTCTGACGGTGGATATAGGTCTCAAATAGGCCATAAGGAAGTACATGATTTCCTGAAGTAGATGAAGTAAAATTTTGTGGCTGCTTGAGTAACGAAGCAGTGGCCCATGAATGTTCGGTACTCATGCACAGTCACAGAAAGGATTACCCAACGGCAGCTTCATCTCAGTCGATTTCCCAGAACTTTGCTTTAGTATGATACAACGTCAAGCAAGTAGGGACACATGGGCTTGGTTGAGATGGCCACTGGGGACAGTAATACCGGGTCTCCTGCCGCTTTCCAAACTTCAAGCACACTTTACAGCGACAACATGGACAATCCTTTTTGGGTGTTTTAATGAATGCGAGCAGCAATGTGTCGCTCTTGCAGCCTTACCACATCCTCCAGAACATACGAGGTAGAGGCTGCTTCTGCTTCTGTAACAGCAGTGAGGCTTTTAATTTCAGACAACTGAAAGTCAAGGAAAGTCATGACTCTTCCTGTGGTTGGCTGACGGTAAACAACATACGCATTGTATTTTGCCATCTGGATCAGGTGGGTAAACAGTTTCTTGTACCAAGAGCGAGTTTTACAACACACATTGTATGGTTGAAGAACCTGGTCATTCTTGTCCTCTCCCCCCATGTACTTATTGTAATCAAGTATACAGATGGGCTTGTGGACTTCCGCCATCTGACCCAAACTGTGATGGGGGAAGTTCTCTCATCCTGAATTGTAGTGAGAATGTACACATCATGCCTATCGAAGAACTTGACTGCGAGCAGTTTGTTGGAATACAATGCAGTACTCTGGGATTTCTAGAGCTTCTTACAAACAAGCTCCTGCGGGAATCCTTTGCGGTTACAATGAACTGTACAGCAGGCTACAGTGCCAGATTTGTACAGCTCACTGAACAGCTCTACTCCTGTATAGAAATTGTCCACATAAAGGTTATAACTTTTGTGAAGAATTGGCTGGACAAGTTCCTATACAATCATACCTGTGACCCCTAATGCGGGAGGGCAACTTAGAGGGTTTAGGGTAGAGTCCTTGCATGTATACACTCTCAAGCTGTACACATGGAAAGAAGAGCTCTCACACAGCATGTACAGCTTTATGCCATAGCGAGCTCTTTTGCTCACAATGTACTGTCTGAACAGCAGTCATCAACTGCTATATTCTTTGCAGAAGAATAGATCTCTGGAAACCTGGCAGACAAATGTTCATGACAGGCCAAATTTTGAACAACCTGTCATCTTCTGGATGGTCCTGGGGAAATGTAGCAGAATTGTCACTGAAATGAGGCATACGCTGCAGTAGCAAAAAACAATCTTTGCTCATGTATGGTGCGAAGATGGGGGTTACCCAAACCGCGCGAGTCGTCCAGTAGGACTGCAAGGTGGGTTTCTGCACTAACCCCATTTTGAGTGTAAGGTCCAAAAATATCTTCACCTCTGCCAGCAAAGTGGTAGTCCACTGGCAAAAAGTTGGCCGTATCGACTTTACATCCAGCGTCACCAGTAAAAGGTGGAATTTGGGGCTAAACTAACCAGGAGGGCTGCCAAGAGAGCACTCTCTCTGTGCTTGTGGTGGCATGCACTTGCTCTCTGGATTTGGCTAACCCGATGTTGTCCCCCTGCACAGACTGTGCTTGCGAAGGGACAGCACAGCTGTCATCATCATCTCCTTCAGAATCACTGGAAGAGGTGTCATCGGATGGGACTCCGCTGACGGAAAAATCACTCCCAGATTCTGCCCCATTGTCCTCTCCCTCAGATGCTGTCTCAGTCTCTGTCCTGCCTCAGAGCTATCCTCCATAACCTGAGTTAGGGCTTGAGCAGCAGTCATCAAACGAGATACCATCCCTGCTACTGGCTAAACTGTCACTCTAAAGTACTAGCCTACGTAGAAGGCAGATAGAGCCACACAAAATTGCTTGTGGGTGTGTGTGAGGTGTCCAATAGTAAATGTCATCACCCTACCTTTGTTTCTTCTCCGATTCAGCAGATTATCTGAAGACATTGAAAAAAACAAAAAAGACATACTATTATTTCACCTTACCACATACCCATCATCACAGCCTTTAGCGCTTGTGGCACCCAGTGTGACAGTCATTTTTGGTGCTCTGCTACCCATGACCTCCTCTTGTGTGCTTTCCCTGGGGCCGATCGTAGCAAAGCACGCATGTATAGAAAACAAAATGGCCCCATAGGGGGTCATCCTAAGGGCTGACCCCAACGTTTTTTTTTTGTTTTGTTTTTTAATTTTCCCTGGGGGGGCGTGATCTCCCCCTGGGAAAACCATTGCAACAAAATTACCCCCAGGGGTTGGCTCGTGTATGAAGGGCCAACCCAGACATTTTGGTTCAGTTTTTTTTATTTTTTTAAGTACAAGTATTTCATTATCTGGGGGCGCAATCGCCCCCAAAAGAAGCCCATTATTTTTTTATTTATGCCCCCACAGGGGGGGGTTTAGCCCATTTACATGGGGGCCGACCCCCCCAAACAAGATCCCTGGTACCTAGGGGCTGCGCTGCAATCCATGGCCAGGAAACAGGCCCAGGAAGGCATTGATGGAAAGGGGAGACTCTCCCCTTTCCATCGATGCCTCCCTGGCATCTGGTGAGGCCGTTTTGGCCTTTTTTTCCCCACTGGAGTATGGAGAGGATGCTTACCTGCTCCTCCGCTACTCCGGTGGGGAAAAATGTGATGTCAGCGCTCCTCTTCTGCATCTCCCTGGGTAATAAAAAAAAAATCCTCCATTGCCTTTCACCGGAGGATTTTTTAATCCCCTCCCTGGTGTCAGCCACTGGTTGTGACCCGCACCAGGTAGGTAGTATGGGCGTCGGCCGATGGCCGACGGCCGCACTGTAAGTGTTAATACATTTATCCTGTAGAGTTTAATACTTTTTGAAAAACAAACTGTATTTAGGTGCTTTGCACATTTCTATCTTCTCTTAAAAATCTGTTGTTAGTACAATAACACAGGAGAGTATGTGGCCGAAGCTGCCTACTTGAAAGTCGGTAACCAGGTTTGAATCCATGCATCAGCTCAACATCTTGCGATTCTACACAGTTCACATAATCTCCCGGCCCAGATTTACAAAGTTTTCTTGGCCGTGCTTGCGCCAAAATATTTTTGCATGGCCTTTACATGTGTGTGGTATGACTGCCAGTGCTTGAGTCAAGTGCTGGTCCAATTTGCTCTCTTTATTTTCCACTCTGAAGCTTCTTGTCACACCATGTAGCAGCTGCCGGTGTCTTATTATTGCTATCTCCATGGTGCAAAGTTCTGGTACTCTTGGGTAGATGCTTCACTGAATAGTCCTGCTTTTGTGCATGGTTTTCAGTTGAGCTATTTTTTCACGCACTTTTATTTAGCACTGTTCGCGTCTCTTTGTGTGGACTTTGAGAATGCTTTTAGCACCACTTCTCATCACTACATGCATGTGTTCCGCCCCCACCACGCCCACAATGCATACATTATTTATTTTTCATGGTAGACCAACACAAAATCCTTCCTGCACCATGCATTCATTGGAATCTGGCGCTAAATATTATTTTCGTCCTAAAGTTAATTGCTGCGAGCTTGTGAGACACTTTGCGTCACAAGTGCACCATCGCAAAACCTTTCAGAATCCGGGACGCCATGCCTTAAAATTTTTATCGGACCTTGCGTAATATAATGTGGTTCTCCAAGAACTCTGAAATATAAGAAAGAAACACACATATTGTAAATGCACCTCATGGCAAAAGGTGTACTGAATTTCGTATATTCCGAGTTTGCAAGAATGCAATGGCTATACACTAATTTTAAACAACATGTACATTTATCATTGCTTTCATGATTTGATATATAAGGCACAGCAATAGTACAGTATAGATTTCCGGCAGGTTTTAAACAACAAAGCAAAAGGCATGGGAACACAGACCATAACTGTGAACTGGAAACAAGCAGAATGGTGCCGAGTATCAGAAAGGTATAATTGCATGCTTTGAAATGTATGATGAAAGGCCAGAGCTGAAAGAAAAATTACAAAATACTATCTGAGCCCTTTATGAAACAAAGAAAATCTGAAGGTCATGCAATAGTAATTTTCATTACTCCTTCTGAAGCTTTGAAATTTCGTCTATAATAGAAGCAAGGTTCTCTAAGTGACAGTACATTGAAATCATCTTGGGATAAATAACGCACAAGATGAACCTTCCGTTCTGAAGCAGCAGAGGAGGCATATGTCTGAATATTAAACAATCAACATTTTTAAATTACTGTAGTACACTCTACAAATTTCTTCTTAGCATGTGGCGAGTGTATATTCATTGAAGTATCTTCCATACCACCATTATTTTACAACAACCTGAACTTCTGACAGAAAATAAAAAAAATAGTATTTAGTACATTTTTAGCAACAGTTTGCATTTACAGTAATTTTGCTCTTGTGTCTGTGTACATCTCTTTTTAAACATTTGAATTTGAATACATTATTGTATTAATATTTCCTTAATTTCGTAATTATTGAATGATTAGTTAATACAATAAATGATAAATTTTGCTTCAGTTTCTTGTGAACCATCTGCTCCTGCAGAAAAAAAGCTCTTGAGTCTTCAGAAATGCAGAGTGTAAAGGACGTGGCTTAGAGGCAGGATAAGATGGCCACCTCTTCATAACTTCGTTAACCAAGGAAATACCCGAGCACTCCAAGAAATGGCCCAAAACAATCTAGATAAGTAGTAGAAAAAAGTCCAAAATGAATGCAGAAATTTTTCTTCTTCCAATGAGAAACCTTTATTTCTGGAAAGTAGACACAATGCATCAAACAGCCAACACGTGTTTCGTCCGAAGTACTTTTTCAAGGCTGTAAATCAAAGATCGAAAACCAGATGTAATGGTTTAAACAAAGTAAACTGCATTGAAGTGCATAAAGCTCGAAAAGTGCATAGACCATAGAAAGGGGACATGATGGAGGTATGAAGGAAAACAAGAGGCGGTGAGAAGAATGAGGTGGGGAGGAGGAAAAGGATGAGTCAGATGAGTGAAAGAGAAGTAACCATCATGCATAGAAATCCGACTTTGTGTCGAAAATTACTGAGAAATGTGTAATAAATAATCTAAGAAAAAAATATAGTACATAAGACACCAAGGCGGTCATTCTGACGGCGGCGGTCGCCACCCGCCAAGCGGTTCCCGCTGAAAGACCGCTCCGCGGTCAAAAGACCGCAGCGGCCATTCCGGCTTTCCCGCTGGGCCGGCGGGCGACCGCCAGAAGACCGCCGGCCGGCCCAGCGGGACAGCCCCTTCAACAATGAAGCCGGCTCAGAATGGAGCCGGCGGAGTTGAAGGGGTGCGACGGGTGCAGTGGCACCCGTCGCGATTTTCACTGTCTGCACAGCAGACAGTGAAAATCTTTGTGGGGCCCTGTTAGGGGGCCCCTGCACTGCCCATACCAGTGGCATGGGCAGTGCAGGGGCCCCCAGCGGCCTCACGGCACCCGTTCCTGCCATCCTGGTTCTGGCGGTGGACACCGCCAGAAACAGGCTGGCGGGAAGGGGGTCGGAATCCCCATGGCGGTGCTGCAAGCAGTGCCGCCATGGCGGGTTCCCTGGGCCAGCGGGAAACCGGCGGGAAACCGCCGGCTCCCCTTTTCCGACCGCAGCTTTACCGCCGCGGTCAGAATTGCCCAGGAAGCACCGCCAGCCTGTTGGCGGTGCTTCCACCGCACTCCGCCATGGCGGTCATGGACCGCCAAGGTCAGAATGACCCCCCAAGACTAACACACTGTGGTAAGTGTATAAAATAATACGCAAACAAGCTGGAGCAAATCATGTGTTATGCTGTCAATAGTTCACGTATTTTGCTAAAGTGAAAGGTGGGAGCAACAGAAGATAATAATAAAAACCAAAAAATGCAACATACCGAGAATAATGAGTAAAAATGTATTCATATACGTGAAGACTGAATTGTCATGATGTCCAATGAAGAATTGTGACGTTCACAGGTGGAGATGAATCAACAAATCACTGTAACATGGTTATTCCGGTAAAAACTCAGGGCATCAAGTAGGTCACAGCATGGTTGAATGGAGAAAGGCCATGATAAGCCCAAAAGATACTAAGGAATAGGTAAAGAGAAAGCTTACCATTAATATTAGAGAGTAGTGTGGCCGATGTTCAAAAATAAAAAGGGGCATAGTTGGCCCAGAGCGTAGTGAAACTATCACGGAGCCGGCGTCATACTACAAAGAAGAGCAATGCCCAGAAATGTAAAATACGATAAATAAAATAAGATATCTATCGGCTGGTAGTCCTGTTGGCCCAAAAAAAAATAATAGATGTTGACAATATGTGAACGAACCTGAATAAACAAAGAACCTATACTGTGGGAACACAGAGGGGATGCAGTGAAGAAGTTAAAACCGCAAAATGAAGCCCCGTGGTTGCATAAAAACATATAAAGATGGAAACTAAAAAACAGTAAATCGGCAAGGCCACAAAACACCTGTGTCTTTGAACTAGAAAAAAACGGGGCAGACTACTTACCCGTGTTCGGTAAAGTCGGTCCGAGTAGTCTGACGTTCAAAAAGCGTATAACGCAAAGCAGGCAGACGGATCCCATTTTATAGTGATGTGTTGTTAAAGTAGAAAGAGGACAAACAGTTGGGAATAAAAAGCCCCAATAGAAATGAACCACAGGTGCCATATTGGAAAGGTTATTGAAGTGAAAATACCCGCACATAGTGAAAAACAAAACATAATACTAAGAAAAAATGACAAAAACAATAACAATAGAGATTGGGGAGACAACCAGACATGGAAAGAGAAATAAATTCATAAAATAATCTAACTGAAGTCATAGTGTGTAGAAAATATGGCCAAAAATTATAGAATATAAGAACATTGAAACCATTTAAATGAACATCATTGCATGTATCACTAATCCTAATCCAGCACTTATTCAAAGTCAGTAGGTAGAAAATGTTGCACAAAGATATTGATAGTTCAATGATCATCAAAAGTCACATCGTACAAATACACATAATAAATGTAATAAGAAGACAAAGAAACAGTACATAATATATGCAGAAAAAAGGGAGGGAAAACAAGGTGTAATGACCAAACAGCATAGCCATAACAAACAAATAAAAAATAATAAATAAACAGAAATTGCATGTATGTAGGACATAACATATCAGCAAATGGGGTGGTATAACAGAGTCAACAACAATATACAAAACTTATGACTGATGTAATCATGCATATAATGAGGAAACTGCCAGTGTGAAAAAGAATTATAGAAATACATGAAGGTCCTTATCAGTATTAAGGCCTTTTTCCACAGCCCTCAGTTTTATAATCCAACTACATTCCAGACGTTTTAGGAACGCGGTTTTATTACCCCCCCTGGGGAGGCTACTTATTGCATTGATACTGTGTGCAGTAATGCCAAGAAATTCCCTTTGGCCATGTATGCTATTGAAATGTGTTGCAAAGGGATAATTTGCATTGTTGGAATGGATGGCCCTGACATGTTCTTGTATCCTTTCCTTCAGAGGCCTAATAGTGCTTCCTACATCTATGAGCCCACATATGCATAAGACACAATAGACAACAAAGTTAGTGTTACAATTGATTAAATGTTCAATCCTATGTACAGAATTCGTATTGTATTGTAAAGAAAGTAATTTGTCTTTGACGTAACTGAAAATGTTGCAGTGGCCGCATTTATAAGAACCGTGGGGTGGTTTGGGTAGCCATGTGTGATCGGTCACGGGCGGTATGAAACTGTGACAAAGATGGTCTCGTAATGTGCGGCCTCTTTTGAATGTAATGTTAGGTTTGTCAGTTATGCCCCCTTGTAAGGTGTTATCAGCTAGAAGCAAAGGCCAATGTTTGCGTACAATTTTGAAAATCTGGGTGCTCAGAGCATTATGTGTCATAATCAAAGACACTTTTTTTCTGAGTTTTGTCTTTCATGTGGTTCAAGAGGAGGTCTGCTCGTTTTACCTTTTTAATCCTATTATTATCTGTCTAAGGGTATAAGGATGGTAGCCTCTTTGTCTGAAACGTTGATTCATATTTTGAAGTTCTTGCAAGAAAATCTCATCCTCACTACAATTGCGTCAGATCCTTATACTTTCTCCAAATAGGATCGATTTAATCTATGAAAAAGGGTGTGAGCTAGAGGCATGTAAGATAGCATTACAGGCAGTAGGTTTTCTGAAAAGTTTAGTACACAATTTGTTTTGTTTGATGTATATTGACAGGTCAAGAAAGTTGACTGTTGTGGGGCTCGACTCAAAAGTAAGTTTGATGTTATATATATTGGAATTAAGATGTTGAAAGAAAGAATCCAAAGAGAGCACATCCCCGACCAAAAAAGGAGGATGTCATCAATATATCTTCCCCAATATAGATTATGTTGTGTAAGATCAGGTGGGCAGTTCTTCCAGAGATGTATTTTCTTAAACTAACCCATATACAGGTTAGCGAAAGATGGAGAAAATTTTGCCCCCATGGCCACCCCTTGGGTCTGGCGATACCAGCTACCATTTTGAAGACAAATGTTGTTGTCCAGAACCGTACGTATGAAGTCCATCAACATATTGGAATGTGAGAGTAGGGTGGCCTCTCGTGTGTCTAGGTAATGTTGAATGGCCATCAGACCTTCCGTTCTGGGAATACTAGTATTGAGGGAGGCTATATCCAGGGTCACAAGTAGATGTCCCTCTGTCCATTCAAAGTCAGTTATCTTACAAAAAAGATCTTTGTTATCTCTGATATAGGAGGGTAGGTTTTGTACAAAGGGTTGAAGAAAAATGTCAATGTACTCTGAAAGTTTCTCAGTGGGTGAACCTATTCCAGAGATTATGGGTCTACCAGGAGGAAAGTCACCTTTCTTGTGTATCTTAGGTAGTATATAAATGCACGGGGATGTATGTGTAGGATTATAGATATAACGATATTCAATATCTGTAATCAAATCTTAGTCGTACCAAAACTTTAAACTTTTGTGTGCACATCTATTGACTTCCTGCATGAGGTTGTGTTTGAGTTTCTGGTAAGCAATAGTGTCATGTAGCTGTCGATCTAGCTCAGAAATGTAGTCAGCCTTATTCATAATGACAATGTTACCACCCTTATCCGCTTCTTTTATAATGATATCCTGTAGTTTGGTCAGTGAGTGTAGTGCTTGTCTCTCAGCTTTGGTAATATTGTGTATTATGTTACCGTGGCCTGTTTAACATTGATCCTCCAAGTAATAGAGGTCCGCAGTAACTTTTCTATAGAAAACATCTATCACATTATCAGATGGTATAACAGGTGTGAATTTTGAAACAGTTTTGAGGCCGCTGGATGCCCTCATATCAGAGATGATTTCAAGATCAGTTAGAATCTCAGCAAGTGTCGGGAGGCAGCCTTCTGTATATCCAATAGAGAGAAGAGTTTGTACATCTTTGATATCCGTAATAGACATGGAGCATGATACGGTACAGAGTGTGTTCGCAGCCTCAATAGGGGTATCTTTCCCTTGAAAGTATTTGAAGAGTTTGCATTTATGTATAAATTTGTAAAGACTCACATGCAATTGCGTAAAATCTGGTAAGGAGGTTGGATCAAAGCCTAAACCTTTTTAAGAATGTTTATTTGCTCAGTGTTAAGAGTAATATCCGATAAATTAACAATTGAGATTTCATTATCAATGTCCGCTGAGGAGGCGGAATTGTTCATAACTACTGTTGATTGCGTGTTGTCGATCTTGTAATGACCCCATCTGTCTTCTTGTTTATGTCTGTTCTTATGGTTTTTTTCCCCGCCTGGTGGGTTTCCTTGTGCATTCTTCCCTCTGTTTGTTTGTTTTTGGCCCTTGCAATACCTTTACAGTTCCAACAAATAAGGTGATCTATAGGAGGAGCTGGATGAGTGTTGTTGGGCAAGGTCCCTAGCTTCTTCACTTGTAGTGCTAGAGACACTAGAGAGGTCTGTCTCGCTAGTTGAAACAGTCGAAAGGGTCTGATCTTTCAAATAGTAATCCCCACTTCTATCTATTTTGATGTTATTGTATTTACGTGCAAAAGTAAATACTCTCCCATTTCTGTAATCATTGTCGTCTCTTCTAAGTTTACGTAGTTTTTTATCTTTTATGTAAATTTGGTGTTTGTAACTTACATCTTTAAGGATATTGTAATTCTTAGCCTTTGCTTCAGGTAAGTTGATGTCATTGATTTCCTTTTCTACCGTGGCTATTTCAAGTAAGAGTTTGTCTCTTTTAATTTTGGCATCCCTGATAAGAATGTCCATCATACCAAAGGATGATGTTATTAGAAGATGCTCCCATTCTCTAAGCAAATCAGTCCTGAGGTCATCAAAAGAAGGAAATAAAATGACTCTCAAGCCCCTAGGTATTTGTTTGTTTTCGATATATCTTTGTAGGATAGTATAGTCCCACCAACGTGAGAGTTCCTGTTTTTTCAGACATTCTAGTTTTATAAATTTGATACTTAAACCTTCCTGGCTTGAGTTATGAGAACCGGACGGTGTGTGTAGAGTATCTGATTGAAATAATTCTTCCAAAAGAGTATCCCTATTGTCATCAAAGGTAGCCATGTAGGTCAAAACAACGTTTGGTGATCAGCAGTGTAACCAAAAATAACAAATGTATTTAAACAATATATTCAATGCCAAGTACACAGAATGCAAAACAGCATAAAGACAACACTAGAAAAAAAAGAGAACGGTGGTTGATGCTATAAAGTTTGCACATCCGTGATCAGGATGAATGACTAATCAATCCAAAATATCAAAATACAATGTTAGGGTGCCAGATCCGGTATGACACCCAATCATCTTGGTGTCCAATGCACCGATCATAACAGAGTTATGAGCTGTGCTAGAAAGCTAACCAAGGACATACCAGAGCACTCCAAGAAATGGTCCAAAACAATCTAGATAAGTAGTAGAAAAAAGTCAAAAATTCATGCAGAAGTTTTTCTTCTTCCAATGAGAAACCTTTATTTCTGGAAAGTAGACACAATGCATCAAACAGCCAACACGTGTTTCGTCCGAAGGACTTTTTCAAGGCTGTAAATCAAAGATCGAAAACCAGATGTAACGGTTTAAACAAAGTAAACTGCATTGAAGTGCATAAAGCTCAAAAAGTGCATAGACCATAGAAAGGGGACATGATGGAGGTATGAAGGAAAACAAGAGGCGGTGAGAAGAACAGGGTGGGGAGGAGGAAAAGGATGAGTCAGATGAGTGAAAGAGAAGTAACCATCATGCATAGAAACCCGACTTTGTGTCGAAAATTACTGAGAAATGTGTAACAAGTAATCTAAGAACAAAATATAGTACATAAGACACAGACTAACACACCGTGGTAAGTGTATAAAATAATATGCAAACAAGCTGGAGCAAATCATGTGTTATGCTGTCAATAATTCACGTATTTTGCTAACATGAAAGGTGGGAGCAACAAAAGATAATAATAAAAACCAAAAAATGCAACATACCGAGAATAATGAGTAAAGATGTATTCATATATGTTGAGACTGAATTGTCATGATGTCCAATGAAGAATTGTGACGTTCACAAGTGGAGATGAATCAACAAATCACTGTAACATGGTTAGCCTGGTAAAAACTCTGTTTCTAGGAGAACTTAAGACACTTTTTATTGCTTTTACAGTAATCTCTGAACTCTAAAGACACTTGATATCACTTTCAGTAATATCCCTACATTTGCTTATTTCAACTTTAATTGTTTTGACCGGCATTTATTCAGATAAATATTATTATATATTTTTCTAAACACTGTGTGGTGTATTTGTGTGGTGCTATATTGTGTTATTGTATGATTTATTGCACAAATACTTTACACATTGCCTTCTAAGTTAAGCCTGACTGCTCAGTGCCAAGCTACCATAGGGTGGGCACAGGATAATTTGGATTGTGTGTGACTTACCCTGACTAGAGTGAGGGTCCTTGCTTGGACAGGGGGTAACCTGACTGCCAAACAAAGACCCCATTTCTAACATTGGTGATCAGCGGTGAGGATAGGACTTGTATTTGTGCAGTGATATACAGTAGCTAAGTGTTTCACTACCTACCCGCAGTTGAAGGTCAACTTGATTTTTATCTCTTTTTGCAAATTCGTTTTTCCTGACAATTTTCTAAACCTAAATCCTCACTCAACATGTCTCAGGCTGAGTCTCAAGCAGGAGATTTTGATCTATCCCTTTTGGAGACATATACTGTCAAACAGCTAAAAGGGTTCTGCAAGGAGATGAGTGTACCTACCCATGGGGCCTCCAGAAAGGAGGACTTTCAAGTGGCACTGAGGGCCGGGGCAGAAGCCCATTTAGAGGATGATGCTGAGGATGAGGAGCCAGAAGATGGCCCCTCAGAGGATTTCCTACCATCAGTGGATGAAGTTACCACTGCAATTGTGCCCCCTTCCAGACCAGGGATCAGTGTCTCTGATCAAGGCCTGAGCGCAGAGGAAAGGAGAGAGGAGAGGGAGTTCCAATTGCAAATGGCAAGACTGAAAATTGAGGCTCAACAGGAGGAAAGGAGGGCAAAGAGAGAAGCGCAAGCAGCTGAGAGAGCCTTGGCTGAAAATAAATTTTTGTTGGCTCATGAACTGAGTCTCAAGGAGCTGGATCTTAAGGCAAAGCAGTCTGAATCCAGCAGTAATGGTGGCAGCATACAGGCAGGACCTGCTGGAGAAAAGAAGCTTCATATACCCAAAAATGTGGTGCCCGTTTTGTGGTGGGGGATGACATAGGTAAATGGCTAGCTGCTTCTGAAGTTGCACTAAGGGCTCATGAGGTTCCTGAAGGGCAATGTGGTAAAGCTATGTGGAGTTATGTTCCAGCATTGGGGAGGGACACACTTCTCAGATTGGACCCAAAGGATCAAAACACATATCCATTTCAGAAAGCCATTTTACTTGCCAAGTTTGGGCTGACCCCTGAGAAATACCGTCAGAGATTCAGGGACAGCACCAAACAGTCCACACAAACATGGGTAGATTTTTTTGACTTTTCCAGTAAGGAACTGAATGGATGGGTGCGGGGCTGCAAAGTAGATGATTACACAGGATTGTACAATTTGATTCTGAGAGAGCATATGCTCAGTATTTGTTTTACAGAGTTGCGCCAGCACCTAGTAGACAGTAAGCTTACTGATCCCAGGAAGCTTGCTGAGGAGGCGGACCTCTGGACTAGTACCAGAGTGTCCAGAAAGGTATCTGGGGGAGTCACCCACAAAGGTGGTCAGAGTTCCCATCAGAAGAAAGAGGGGGGAGAAAAACTTAAAAACAAAGAGATCTCAAAAGGCCCCCAAAATAGTTCCCAAGGGAATAGTGGTAACCAGTCCCGGTCTGATTCCAAAAAGAGAGGTTTTACTGACCATAAGACAGGGAGGTTTGTACCCCAATGTGCAGAGTGCAATAAGTATGGGCACTCTGAGGGCGACTCCAAGTGTCCCAAGAGGGCACAGCCCCCCAAAGGAGGGCAGACACCTGGGTTGGCTAGCGTAGCGCTCGGGGAGGAGATGGTCCCAGACAGTTTGGGGGAGCAGACAGAGGTAACCCTAATGTCCCTGGGGGATGCAGAGATGGTGCCAAACACCCACATGCCTGCCAATACTTCCAAGTATAGGCAGTGGGTCACCATCAATGGGCAAAGGGTGGAGACTCTGCGTGACACAGGAGCCAGCATGACTACTGACAAGGGTCAGCTGGTGTCAGCAGAGCAGGTCCTCCCAAATACATTCCACCAAGTTATAGTCGCTGACAATCGTGAGAGCCACCTACTGGAAGCTCTGGTTCCCTTTGAGTGGGGGGTCTATTGTACTCTAAAAGTAGCTGTGAGTCATGCCATGCCTGTAGATTGGCTGTTAGGCAACGATCTTGAGCACACTACCTGGAAGGAGGTAGAGCTAAGGTCTCACTTGGAGATAATAGGATTGCCTGAGTGGGTCTGCATGACCACACAGTCCATGGCTGCCCGGGAGGGAAGTCAAGGGCGTCTGGAGCCTGGAACAATGGCCCAGACAACTGCCAAGAGGAGGGGCAAGGGGTGCGTGAAACCGGTCCCAGAGGTTCCCGCAGTGGTTGTCTGGGTTCCTGAGGAGGAGGCCCCCGAGCCAACTGGGGAAGACATTGCCGCCCTAGGTGACCTACCTGAGCTTGCTGGCTGGCAAGTTGAGGGTGGGCCCACCAGGGAAGAATTCTGCAAGGTTCAGAAAGAATGTCCCAATCTAGAGGGCATGAGGAAGCAAGCCTCAGCACAGGCAGCAGGTGAAGCCTCTGGCGATCACCACATATATTGGGAGAATGATCTCCTCTACAGTGAGCCTAAGGTTCCGGCCATTGGGGCAGCGCGTGCGCTGGTGGTCCCCCAGTGTTACCGGACCTTCCTACTGGGACTGGCTCATGACATTCCCCTGGCAGGACATTTGGGGCAAGACAAGACCTTTGCCAGGCTTGTCACCCACTTCTATTGGCCCCGAATGAGGACAAACTCAGATACGTTCTGTAGGTCCTGTCCTACCTGCCAGGTCAGTGGTAAAACACAAAAAAGGGTTAAGGCCCCCCTGATTCCACCTACTGTCGTTGGCACCCCCTTTGAAAGGGTGGGCATCAACATTGTTGGTCCATTGGACCCCAAAACTGCCCTAGGCAACAGGTTCATCCTGGTTTTGGTGGACCATGCCACCCGTTACCCAGAGGTGATCCCTCTGAGGACCGTAACTACACCAGTGGTGACCAGAACTCTGATGGAGATATTTACCCGTGTGGGATTCCCAAACGAGATACTGTCTGACAGAGGCACTAACTTCATGTCTGCATACATGAAGTCTATGTGGGATGCGTGTGGTGTAACCTACATGTTCACCACACCCTATCACCCCCAATCTAACGGTCTTGTAGAGAGATTCAACAAGACCTCTAAAGGCATGATCACAGGCCTCCCTGAGGCCCTGAGGCGTAAGTGGGACGTCCTCTTACCATGTCTTCTCTTTGCTTACAGACAGGTTCCCCAGAAGGGGGTAGGGTTCAGTCCCTTTGAGCCCCTCTATGGGTACCCTGTCAGGGGACCCTTAAGCATTGTCAAGGAGGGGTTGGAGAAAGCTCCAAAGGCACCCCCTCAGGATGTGGTCATCTACAAGCTGGCCCTCCGCAACCAGATGCACCGCTTCTGGAAAATAGCCAAAAGTAACCTTGAGGCCAGTCCAGAGGTAATGAAACGCTGGTATGACCAGAAGGCCAACCTGGTAGAGTTTCAACCTGGAGACAAAGTGTGGGTAATGGAGCCAGTAGAGCCAGAGCTCTCCAGGACTGCTGGACTGGCCCATTTGAAGTGAAGGAGCGGAAAGGAGAGCCCACTTACCTAGTGGACCTCCAATCCCCTAGGAACCCCCTAAGGGTGCTCCATGTCAACCGACTGAAGCCTCATTTTGAGAGGTCTGAAGTCAACATGCTTCTGGTGACAGATGAGGGGGTGGAGGAAGTGAGCGAACCGCTCCCGGCCTCCTCGCTGCCAAGGAAGGTGATGGGTCAGTGGAGGGTGTCATTCTCTCTGACTCCCTGACCCTAGACAAGAGAGGGGGCTGTTACCAGTTACTGGAACAGTACTCTTCCCTGTTTTCTCTCACCCCTGGACTCACACACTTGTGTGTCCATGATATTGACACGGGAGACAGTCCCCCTGTATAGAACAACATTTTCAGGTTGTCAGACAAGGTGAAGGTCAGCATCAAAGAGGAAGTCTCCAAGATGTTGGCTCTTGGGGTTATTGAGAAGTCTAGCAGTCCCTGGGCCAGCCCTGTGGTGCTGGTACCCAAGGCTGCTGCCCCCAGTGCCAAGCCAGAACTTCGGTTCTGCGTGGACTACCGGGGCCTCAATTCAGTCACACGGACTGACGCTCACCCCATCCCCAAGCTGATGAGCTCGTAGACAGGCTAGGCACTGCCAAATTCCTCAGTACTTTTGATCTCACATCAGGGTACTGGCAGATCACCTTGACTGAAGGGGCTAAAGAGAGATCGGCATTTTCCACACCTGAGGGCCATTGCCAATTCCGGGTGATGCCCTTTGGGTTGAAAAAGGCCACCGCTAACTTCCAACGGTTGGTTAACGGGGTCCTAGCTGGCAAGGATGCCTTCTGCGCAGCCTACCTGGACAACGTTGCCGTCTACAGTGACAGTTGGGAGGAACACCTGCTACACCTCAAGGAGGTGCTTTAGGCCCTGCAACAGGCAGGCCTGACCATCAAAGCCACTAAGTGCCAGATTGGGCAGGGTTCCGTGGTGTACTTGGGACACCTAGTAGGTGGTAGCAAGGTGCAGCCACTCCAGGCCAAGATTGAAACTATCAAGGCCTGGCAACCACCCAGAACCCAAACAGAGGTGAGAGCCTTCTTAGGCCTCACCGGGTATTACCGCAGATTTGTCAAGGGCTATGGAACCATGGTAACACCCTTGACAGAACTCACATCCAAAAAGCAACCTAGGTTGGTGATTTGGACAGAGTCTTATCAGAAAGCCTTTGACTCCCTGAAGGAAGCCATGTGCACGGCCACCGTGCTCAAGGACCCTGACTACTCCAAGGAATTTATCATGCAGACAGACGCTTCAGAGCATGGCATAGGGGCGGTCCTAGCACAGCTAACCGAGGAGGGCCTAGACCAACCAGTAGAAGACTATTACCACGGGAACAGAGGTGGAGTGCTATTGAAAGAGAAGCATTTACTGGGGTCTGGGCACTGAAGAAGCTGAGACCGTACCTGTTTAGGATTCATTTCTGGGTTCAGACAGACCACAGGCCCCACAGATGGCTCATGCAGATATGGGGTGAGAATCCAAAACTCTTGAGGTGGTCCATTTCCTTACAGGGGATGGACTTTACGGTGGAGCATCGCCTGAGGATTGACCATGCCAGTGCTAATGGTCTCTCCAGATACTTCCGCCTTAGCGATGAGAGCTCCCAGGAGGTTGGGTAGCTCTCCCCATCTCCCCACTTTCAGTTGGGGGGGACACATGTTAGACCTGACAGCCTTAGGGTGGTCACCCCTAACTTTTTGCCTGCCTACCTCCGCTTTTTGGACACTGTTTTTGCTGTTTTTTAGACTTTGCACACTTTACGACTGCTAACGAGTGCTAAAGTACATATGCTCTCTCCCTTTAAACATGGTAACATTGGTTCATACCTGATTGGACTACTTAATTTACTTATAAATCCCTAGTAGTGTGCACTATATGTGCCCAGGGCCTGTAGATTAAATGCTACTAGTGGGCCTGCAGCACTGGTTGTGCCGCCCACTTAAGTAGCCCCTTAACCTTGTCTCAGGCCTGACATTGCAAGGCCTGTGTGTTTCACTGCCAATTTGACTTGGCATTTAAAAGTACTTGCCAAGCCTAAAACTCCCCTTTTTCTACATATGTCACCCCTAAGGCGCGCCCCAGGTAACCCCTAGGGCAGGGTGCTGTATGGGTAAAAGGCAGGAGATGTACTTGTGTAGTTTACATGACCTGGTAGTGTAAAACTCCTAAAATTCGTTTTTACACTACTGTGAGGCCTGCTCACTTCATAGGCTAACATTGGGGCTACCCTCATACATTGTTTTGAGTGGTAGCTGCTGATCTGAAAGGAGTAGGAAGGTCATATTTAGTATAACCAGAATGGTAATACAAAATCCTGCTGACTGGTGAAGATGGATTTAATATTATTATTTTAGAAATGCCACTTTTAGAAAGTGAGCATTTCTCTGCACTTAAATATTTCTGTGCCGTACAATCCACGTCTGGCTGGGTTTAGTTGACAGCTCCTTGTGCATTCACTCAGACACACCCCAAACACAGGACACTCAGCCTCACTTGCATACATCTGCATTTTGAATGGGTCTTCCTGAGCTGGGGGGGTGGAGGGCCTGCTCTCACACAAAGGACTGCCACACGCCCTACAGGGACCCTGGCAGACATGATTGAACTGAAAGGGGACCTGGTATACTTCTAAGCCACTCTTTGAAGTCTCACCCATTTCAAAGGCACATTTGGGTATAAAATCAGGGCCTCTGCCCTACCACCTCAGACACTTCCTGGAGAATAAACCTGAACCAGAACCTGCACCCTGACAAGAAGAACTGCCTGGCTGCCTAAAGGACTCACCTGACTGCTTTCTGAAGAGAACTGCTGCCTTGCTGTTGCCCTGCTGTCTTGCTGCTCTCTTGCTTTGCTGCAAAAGTGCTGTCCTAGGGCTTGGATAGAGCTTGCCTCCTGTTCCCTGAAGTCTCAGGACCAAAAAGATTTCTCTCCTGCAGCTGAAATCCCCGTGCGGCGAACATTCGACGCACCGCCTGCCAAGAACGACGCACAGCCTGCTCGCGGTGAAAATTTCACTGCACACCGACTTCGCAACAGAAGATCGACGCAGCACCAGCGACGTGACCGGAACTTTAATGCACAGCCCTACTGGATCGACACAAGCTGTTTCAGAACGACGACGCCCGATGGAATCGATGCAGCGCCTGCCGTGCGGAAGAAAATTCCATGCATCGCTTACCGGAATCGACGCAGCCGCTGGAACTTCACTCCGCAAGCCCAGAATTCCACGCATTGTCCCCAGGGAGTCTAAAAATCCTGCAACCCGAAGAGGATCCAAGTCCGCGCGCTGGAAATCGACGCAAAGTCTTCCCCCACATGGAAAATAATGACGCAAGTCCATGTGCGAAGGGGCGAAACCGACGCACACTCACCGTTTTCCGCGCATCGCCTCCTCTGCGGTCCCTTGCGAGGATTTTCCAATGCGAACCAGGTACTTTGCCCTGCAAGAGACACTTGTTGTTTCTAGGAGAACTAAAGACACTTTTTATTGCTTTTACAGTAATCTTTGAACTCTAAAGACACTTGATATCACTTTCAGTAATATCCCTACATTTGCTTATTTCAACTTTGATTGTTTTGACCGGCATTTATTCAGATAAATAGTATATATTTTTCTAAACACTGTGTGGTGTATTTTTGTGGTGCTATATTGTGTTATTGTATGATTTATTGCACAGATACTTTACACATTGCCTTCTAAGTTAATCCCGACTGCTCAGTGCCAAGCTACCAGAGGGTGGGCACAGGATAATTTGGATTGTGTGTGACTTACCCTGACTAGAGTGAGGGTCCTTGCTTGGACAGGGGTAACCTGACTGCCAACCAAAGACCCCATTTCTAACACTGTTGCACTAGGCCATATGAGATTGTTGAGAGGAAGGGGGAGGCCATCTACCTAGTGGACCTTAAGACCCACAGGCACTCCCAAAAGGTGCTCCATATCAATGTCTCAAAACACAGTTTGAGAGGTCTAAGGTCATTATGTTGTTGGTGACAGTTGCTTGGAGGGTGGGAGGAGGAGAGTGAAACTCCCCCTGCCTGACCTTCTAGCATCCAAAAAGAAGGATGGATCAGTGGAAGGTGTAAACCTTTCCCCTACCTTGACAGAACAGCAGAGAGATTGTCACCAGTAGCTAAGGCAATTTTCCTCTGTTATCTCTCCCTCCTGGGATTACCCACCTGTGTACCAATGATATTGACACAGGAAACAGCTCTTCAGTTAAGAGTGAAATCTCTAGGCTGTCAGACAAAGTGAGGGACAGCATCAAAGATGAAGGACCCGATTCACAAACATAAACTTAGACTCTTGGTTTAGATAGGAGTAGTATCTTTACTTCCCTACTCGGGGCAGATTATCTGCAATCGGGGAGATTACCCTCACTCTGGGTGGATCATCCACACTCAAGGCGGATCCTCCAACCTCAGGCCAAAGTCTTTGTAATTACAAACAACCCTGCACCAACAACCAGATAAAAGCAACACACATTCAAGGCTCTGTTTTTTTCACAACACTGCACCTGCCTGCTCTGAATACCCTGAGGACATGCTACCTCTCAGGAGGAAGAAATATTACACAGAGGAACTAAAAAAGACTGCGTGATCTCCCCTTTTACAGCAGCAATTCTTCACAGAAGGCAGCCCTATAGCAGCAGGTGGCCACGGATGTCACTACAGTGGTGTAAGATATACTGACTGTCACTGATATTATAAAGAAGTTGGGGGATGAGAAGAGGAGGGTGAAGGAGAAATACCGCAGGATAGAGGTGGTCATATCTCTTCCAGCTGTACCAACAAGACCACGCTTTCAACTCACCCCACTTGAGAGGGACTTCCTCTCCACCATAGAACCCCACCTGGCTGTGTGTGAGAGATTACCTCAATGTGGTGCCAGGTAATATATGATGATTCTAATAATGGCACTAAGGGCCTAGTTACGAGTTTGGTGGTCTCAGGACCGCCATGCTGGCGGAGAAGACTGCAAATTATGATCATGGCACTATTCTCAACAGAATACAGCCAAAGCACCACCGGCACCTCCACTGTTGTCAGACCACAACGGGCGACAGAAGGCACCTGCAGGCCGGCGGATATCCTTTTACCACTGGACAGATTATGATGCTGCACACCTCCAGGGTTTCCACTGCGGTCGGACGGCAACACAGAAACCCATGCAGAAAGTAACTACATAAAAGAAGACACTCACCTTCAGGAAGCCATACTCGTCTGGAGCAGCCATAGAACCAGAACTACGCGTCATCCCACTGCTCCTGCTTGCACAAAGACATCGGACTCTTCGCCGAAAACACAACCATAAGTACACAATTCCCCTATCTGTTGTATATTGTCAATGTATGTACATTCACACAATATACCATCGGCAAAGGCATGCAAGGGTGACAACTACACGCTACTACACACTGACAGAAACAGTCACATACAGCCACATACACACCTGCGCATACATAGTACACACACTAAGGCCACTATACACGCGTAAAAAAAAAAACACTCTCACTAAGAAACACGGCACAGGCCCAGTTACACACAATAACTCACAACACCACAACACATTACAACAACCGCACTACCATACCATCGTCAATAGGTTGGCAAGCACTCACTATTATACACTATCTAGAGACACATCACACATACAACAAAACCTACAACTAACAGGCAACGAACACACACAACTATGCCTCTTATCAATCAAGATACACATCATATACAGCACATCGTATCTATCATACCATACACTAATCATACACACTGTCAGAACACAGCAAGCCACAAAAGACACCAACAAACACATGTCAACACAAACACCACTCAATAGCATGACAACAAAATGTTTTGAACTGACACATGCCCATCACACAACATACACACTATCACTATGGGGCATAAGCACAGCACACAACTTCACATACTGCCCAAACATTGCAAGTAGCACAAGCACCACATACACACAACCAATTTCAGTCAGGAACATCACAATACTAGGCAAAGAAATGCATCACAAAGATGCAACCACTAAACCAACAACAGGTTGGTTCAAATTATTATTATTTTCCAAACCTTGGAAAAAGAAGGCCATAGGCCAGTCCTCATACAGCAGTCTGAAATGCGCACAGTGCAGATATGTGTTCCCCAAACTTGACTCCTGACTGCCATGTAACTTCCACAGGTAGGGGCATCAATAGGGCAGGCAGGCAATATCAGGGATTATCAGGGTGGAGGATGGAGGGGTTTGGGCTTAGGTTTGGGAGGGGGGCCTTTGGGATGTGGCTAGGGAGGGGGGTTTAAGTTTAGACTTAGGGGAGGGTTGGCTTTTTTGGGAGGGGTAGACTTCTTGGCAGGGGAGGGACATGGGTAATTGCAGGGGGACAGGGAGGCCTTGGAGGTGGAAGGGACAGACTTGGGAGGGAAGCAAAAGTTTAGGGGTCTCATGGGGGAGAGGTGTAGGGAAAAGGGAAAACTCCAAAAGGAAGACTTTTTTGACACATGGGGCAGTCATCGCGAAAGGGTTTTGGTGTGGAGGGATAAGGAGTGGTTGTAAGAGGTGTTGGTGTGGATGTCCGGGTACATGTTTGTGCGAGGTATGCTTGTGGGTGCTGACTGTCTGTTCGGTGGGTGAGTGAGGGCGTTTATGTGTCTTGGGATGACGGGGCTGGAGGTGCTGGGGCATGCCGTGGTGGGTGGGTGGGAGACTGTCAGTTGGGGTGGTGACTGCAGGTATGGTGGATGTGCTGCATGTAGAAGTGTCAGTGGTTGTGGTGTGTGCGGGTGTGGTGACTGGGGTGGATGTCTGAGGGGCTGATGTGGTGCTGTCTGTGGTTAGTATAGGTGTAGTGGCTGGATCTGTGAATGTTCGTGTGGTGTCTGCAGGTGTGTCAAGTGTGCTGTCTGTGACTCTGGAGGTGGTGGGGGGGTCAGGGCAGGTTGTGACTGTTGCTGTGTGTGCATCTGAATGTTGCTTGTGTGCATGATGGTGGTGTGTCTTGTAGTGCTTATATCTGTTTGAGCTACCCTTGGATGTTGAGATGGATGCATGCCTGTCTGTTTATGTGCTTTGTGTGGGTCTTGGAATAGGGGTTTGGGATTGGGAATAGGTAGGTGCAGGGGGGTGGAAGACAAAGGGTGACTGGCTGCCATCAGTTTGGAGGTCAGAGCCTGAAAGGATGTAGGTAGACCATCCAGTGCACATGAATGCCCTCCAGGAATGCATTACTCTGTTGTATTTGAGTTGCCAGTCCCTGGATGGCATTCACAATGGTCGACTGACCCACAGAGATCCACCTCAGGAGGTTAATAGCCTCCTAACAGAGGGTAGCAGGGCTAACAGAGGCTGGGGACTGTGGTAAAGGAGATGCCCACCCTCTTAGGTGAGCGGGCACAGCCAACTGGGTGGAGAGCTACAGGAACGGTTGTGGTAGAAAGGGGGTGGTGGACAGAGAAAGTGCTGTGGTGGTCCCAGATGGGTCTGCAACCGCCATTAAGTGTCCACTGGAGGAGGATTCTGAAGATGATGAACTGGAACCTGTCTCCCCTGTGGCACTCCCCTTGCCCTCTGGGCCACATGACTTGAGGTACATGGCCAGCAGCTTCCCTGCTCTGCTGTGTCCTATCTCCTTCTCCCAGTGATGCTGATGCTGGAAAACAGAAAGAGACGTTGGGTCATCATATTCTTTTCTAACACTAACATTACACCGTACACATCAATCACATTACAACCACTTGTACTACACCCTCAGGTGGAACCAGCTTAGTGCCAACATCATGTCACAAATAGATACAAATTACACCCCTGCATTACTACAATGTCACACATCAGATAAGCAACCTATCCTATAGCATCATATCAGTAGAGTTATCACAATAACCATTTCATGACAACCGGACTTGCCAACATGAATCTGCGTCCCTATCCACAGCAAAACAGTCAACCAACATCTAAGCAATGGGAAATAGTTCTAACATTCATTTCAACATATCACATCCACAAAATCCACACATACCTACATTTTTATCTGATGTTATGTACCAGGAAAAAAAACACATCACGTGCCAAGCGCATGACAGCATGTTGCATACAATCCAAAAACATGTCATGTCACAGAATCTACAACCTTCACAAATGACAATTGCAAACATGCAACAACTATACCTACCTTTTCAAAAATTATATATGAAGGTGAAATACAACCCCTGCAACACAATTCAGTCAGTTTGAACTATGTGATGCCATACCAAAAGCCTACATAACATATCCACAATAACAAAAGTTAGTATGTTGAAGTTGCATCACAATGTTGAATCGAACAATGTACACATGATGTTGGCAAAAAAACAGTTTAGATTGTACCTATTACCAACATGCTGTGGCCTATTTAGCATGCCCACAACGCACTGGAATAGGAAATTTCTGTGTAGTAATACCACCAGGGTTTAGTATATGCAGATTGTCCATCCTGAGGAAACATCACACATGCCAATGTTTAGTCCACACTTACCAATTGGGACACCTCCTAACAGATCTGAGTAAGTGCAGCAAGTGTGGCATGTGAAATCTCAGATTGAGATCACAGCCTCACAATAAGTTGACACTCATTGGAAACCTCAGGAATAGTAGGCATGTACTCACCTTGTCAAACAAATGTTGCACTTAGAGATGGATCAAGGGGTGTTTGAATGGACAGAGGGCAAAGACCAGGACAACTTACCATCAGGATATTGGGAGTATGGATCTGTAGGTGGCAAGGAACAACCAGCAGGGCACTAAGAGGATTATAGTGGTACACATAGGACACAGTCACCTGTGCATCATCATATGCTACTGTACAGAAGGGATGACATAGGTGAGTAACATGTCCCTGTACACGCTACAATGTGCACACCTATGTACCAATGTTGAGAGCTCTACATCTAGGTTTTTCTAGGAGACATTTTACCTTTTTGCACTTACCACATTGTCACAGCTTAGAGTTTTTCACATCACACACTGACTTTGCTGAGGAATGTAAATGAGTTTAGTCATTACTCACCCCCTTGTGGCTGCTGTGCTGCCCTCAAACACCCATCCAACTCTGGGTAGTCCAACACCAATATGTGGGCCATT
Source organism: Pleurodeles waltl (assembly GCF_031143425.1). NCBI lineage: Eukaryota > Metazoa > Chordata > Amphibia > Caudata > Salamandridae > Pleurodeles > Pleurodeles waltl. The sequence goes on along the minus strand of NC_090439.1, from coordinate 762,432,910 downwards.
GGGCGGGTCAAGCTCTGATGGGCATCCCTTTGTCTTTGGGAGGACATTCCCAGTTGGGCCTCAGCGGTTTTAGAAGCCCAGTGTCTCAGATCCTCCCACCGCTTTCAACAGTGGGCACTCTGCCAGCTGTGGACCCCCAGGGTCTGCACTTTCTTGGCAATGGTACACCAGATCACCTTTTTCTGATGGGCATTGACCTACATGGATGACAGAGACAAGATGAGAAAGTCTTTAATAAATGCTCCATGCCAAAGCAAATATGGTGAACAATCAAGTTAGTGCAAGTAACCAAACAAACCCTTCCTCACACCTCAAACTCTTTTGCAAGTCACCCTCTGCAGTCAGGCCATGTGTGAGGTGGAGTCAGGCATACAACAGGCATACCCAGTACCAGGTGTTGGCAAGACACATGGGACCAGACCACAAGTATGTCCTTAAAATGGTAAATCTCTACAACTATTTGTCACACCATTATTAATGTCAATGCTGTAATGTACAAATGTGGATCAGGGTACATACATCACACACTACCAACTATGTATCGGGGGTACGGTCTTTCATGTGCACATAACCATCTACCCACACATGATAGCTCAATCTTTCATTCATGCACATTTCTTCTACCTCATCATACCTTTCACCCATTGGTAATATATTGGACTCACCTTCTCCTCTGGTGCACATATAGCTGGTCATACAGGGGTAGGACCTCCTCCACAAGCTTGGCCAGCTCTTCCAGAGAGAAGGTAGGGCCCATATCACATGCATTATGTGGCATGATTGCTTCCATAGGCAGAACACATCAGCTCAGGTTGTGCAGGTCTTACTGGCAGCGGTGTCAGGAGTCAAGTGAGGGATTGTGCATAAGATGGTGTTCATGTCCGTCACGTACAAGACTCTCACTGCTGGCAGACATTGCCAATGGCCCAGGTCCGCCAAAGGCAGCAATGTGTTACAATGGCAATGTCCACTGCGGTTGTAACCGCCTACCTCCATGACAACATACGCCAGTGGAGTCAGGTCAATTCCAGATGGCCAATACAGTAGGTCAGGCAGCTGGCATTTTAGGGCTCAAATATGTATGCTGTAGTAATGAAAGTTTCGTCATTTACTGAAACCTCATATATATGACAATGTGTGAAGTGCAGGCTTGCTGTTTACAAGTATTAATATGCATCTAATTACTAGAGGAAGTGAAATGAGCTATTTTGTGTTATGTACATGAAACATTATTGTCCCCGTACAAATGACAATCTGAAGATGGTATAGGTGCAAAACATATGTGTTACATGCCTACAGGGTTGATGTAATTTTCACTGTCAGTGACATGTAACTCCATGTAAAGTACATGCAAGGGTTTAGAGATTTTGAATCCGGTACACTTTCATATTTTCCCTCACTATGTGCTGAATACCACATGCTGGAGACATCAGGGCAGATGTCATCAATTAGTACTTCAGCTGACTCAAGGTATGTGATGTTACAAATGAGATTCCATGGGATATTGTTGCGGTAATGCATGCCATGTAATGGTATTTTTACCACCGTCAGTGTGGTCTTCAGTGGCTCCAAAGTTCATGACTGAGATATGCATGCTGAATGTTCCTTTGAGTTGTGTACATAACTGTTATATACATAGTCTATTGTTCAGAAAATGAACACTCAAAGTCACCTTTGTAGTTATGAACAGACAATGTGATGTTTGTGTTCCACCCTGGCATATACCTTATCTTTGTCAATCACAGATTTGCAAGTTGGATGTTTGGCTCATCCTCATTTGGCATTGTCAGACAGTGTCACAGGCAGATGGGATTTGCAGACTGACATGAGTAGTGGACATGGATTAGACCAAGTGCTGTTTTTCATCAGATTTGTGGTGTGCGAATTCTATGCCCAGACTGTCAGGACAGTGGTTTGGAAGTGTCCTTTTCCACAAAATTGACCTCTTTGGTATTAGTGGTGGCTCAAATGGTGGCATGTGTGTGTCCATTTGTGCCTAACACATGTCATGATGTGTTATACAGACACTCTACCATCATATTGGTTTGTGTTGTATGTGACCTAACTTGTGCATAGCTGTCAGTGTGTTTCCTCATTGCAGACAAATATGTGTGAGTATGAAGACTGACATAGGTGAGTGGCAAGCCTACAGATACCTGTCCATGGTAAGTGGAAGGTTCCATGACTGGGGAGATTAGTACTGACCTCTGTCTGTTTCATGGGCTATGGTAATTTGGAAGGATGAGGTATGGGTATGTGATAAAGCTTTAGCTGATGATATATTGAAATGATCTGTCTGCCTCCTAGCATGGTGATAGACTGACATGTCTCTAACTTCTCTATTCTGTGGGTTGGTAGTGAATGACACCTTAGCTGTAACACTGAAGTCTACAGCATGACTTCACAATGTGCTGATTGCCATGCCCCAAATAAATATGTGAAGATGTGCAATACAGGTGACTTGTGTCAGTTGTATGTTACAATCCCAATACAATATGTATCCTGGTTGTCCAGTACATGTGTGATGACTATAACAGAGGTATAACACTGGGAAGGAATATTTTGGAACAATACTTGTCATACATGACAGTTGTATATGATGATACATCACACTTACACAGGATCCGTGAGTAAGTGGCATTTATTGAGGAGTGAACAACAAAATGAATAAATTGAAACAGAAATAAAAATTAAGTTAACAGTGAAGGGTTCAGTCATAGTGGATGACATCCTCAGGGTAGCAGCTACACCATTTGGAAACATAAGTCCAGTGCCTTTGCACCATTTGAAAATGCAGTTGAGTATCAGAACAGTCAACACTGTATATCAGTCACACACAAGGGGAACAAATCAGGTGACGTTCACTTTCTGGCAGTGGGTTTAGTCTCGGCATTTGCTCCTCCTGGATGTCTGGGTGGATGTCCACATTTGTGGGGGGTCCTTCTGCTAGAAAGGGTGGGGTGTCTGAGGCATTCCCTTCCCCTAGCAAGGCATCAATTCCACTAGCAGCCACATATGTCGAGGGGCCTGATGTCTTATGGCTAGTGGAAGAGGCCTGATGCTGGTTTCCAGAGCTACGCAGGGTAGTGTTGATGTCCATCAGCACCCCAGCAATGGAAGCCAGTATGGCATTTTGGGCCTGTCAATGCAGCATGGCTTCCTGGTGGTTGTCCCTCTGCAGCAGTCTGATCTCCCCCATCATGGTCAGTACCTGGCCCATCATGCCTTGGGAATTTCGGTAGGCTCACAAACTAGGGAGATGGTCTCCTGGTCAGTTGTGCCCCTTGGAGCCACATCCTCTGGCCCACGCCATCCCTTCCATGCACACTACCCCAAAGTACTTGTGCCCCTGGCACAGTGTGTCCACTCCCACTGGTGACAGAACCATCATTGTCAGGGGTGACATTAGGAGACACAGGTACCTGTACTGGAGGGCACACAATAGAAGAGCCTGTCCATGGGACACAGGTTTGGGGTCAAATGGTTGCTTGTGATGTAGTTGCAACAGGGCTGGGGAAGTAATTGTGGGCAGGGTGATGCTGACAGTTGTTGACTGACCAGGTGTTCCTGATGGGCCAGCTTTGCCCTCAGTGTCCGGACATCAGACATCCAGGGCTGTTTTCCTCACTGGGGCCTTCATCCAGAGGGGTTGAGCCTGTCTCTGGTATCCTCTCCATGTTTGTGATGGCAAGGTTACCTGTAGGAGGAGTGGAACACACAGTTGGTGTAAGTGATGTAAAAAGTGAAGTGTAAATCAGACAACTAAACATGGTATGTGAGATGCACACACTGCCTTTACATGATCCCCTGACATGACAATGACAGCTGCTACCTAATCTGGATAAGTGCAATGTGAGACACAGAGATTTGCGATTGCATACAGCATGCTCCATGCTCTTGGAGTATGCCGGTGTTTAAATGGCTGCAAATACCCTCACATCTTGTCTAAGTGAAGACATGACAATGTGCATTTCTCTCCCAGCAAGGTCTACGGCATCATTGAGCAAACTAGAAGCTGAACAATGCACAATGGTGTCAGAGCTGGCACACAAAATTGGTGTTTCTATTTGCCCTGGCCCCCTGTCTGGATGTACTGCAAGCGTGTTCAGTTTGCCATTTGGGTGTCCCCCCCAGGTGAGTACATGACATTATTAGGGATGTTTTCTCAGAGTTCAGTTTGGTATGGGGCACAGCTGTAGCCGTGATTTGCTTGTAGTGGTACTGGTAGTATGCCATCTCATAGCTATCATTGCCATGGAGTGTTATATGGTGGACCATTCAGTTTTGTTTACTTTGATTGTTAGTCTCACATGCAAGACATTTCAAATTTAGTTCACAGTTCTGGATTTGTTATTGTTAAAAAGTGCTTTCTGGGAGTTGTAGTGCTGTCAGTTCCCAGGACTTCACATCCCCTTCCCAATCTCTGTGGCCCAAGGTGAGTTTGCTTGACATCTGGCATAGCAGGGAGGGGTAGTTGTAGAGCTGGACAGGGGTGGTGGGTGTTTAGGTCATTGGTTGGGGAAAAGGTGATGAATGAGCATGCAAAACACAACTGTTTGGTGACATCAATGTTGTTACTTACCCAACTCCATTCCCCCAGGTATTCCTGTCAGGCCCTCAGAATGCAGAATGTTAAAAATCCAGTAGTCAAAACTCCAAATCTAGTATATAAAATTATGTACACCAAATACACAAGTCCGGATAGTGCACCAATCATTGTCCTTGGACCACTGGGCCCAAAATGCATGGGCGAGGCCCACACTAGATAACTGACTGGAAACGGAGAGAACACTGCAGGGGCATCAGATCGAAATAAAACAGGCACCTCAGGGGGAGGGGCGGCACCTCAGCCTGATGAACGCATGACACCACTGCTCCACGAGGGGGCTCCATGCCCGTTGATGTATTCTGGGGAGTGCAAGCCACGGTCTCTCAAGTATTTTCAGTGGGTGGGTTGCCCACCACTTCATCCTGGGGAGTGCAAAGCCACAGTCTCACAAGTCTTTTCAGTGGGTGGGTTGCCCACTGCTTCATCCTGGAGAGTGCAAAGCCACAGTCTCACAAGTCTTTTCAGTGGGTGGGTTGCCCACCACTTCATCCTGGGGAGTGCAAAGCCACAGTCTCACAAATCTTTTCAGTGGGTGGGTTGCCCACCGCTTTATCCTGGGGAGTGCACAGCCACAGTCTCATAAGTGGATAACAGTTCCACTGGTTCTGGAGGGGGCTTTGTGCCCAGAGTGCTTCATCCTGCCAAGGACTGAGGTAGTGGATGTGATACTCCACTGGTTCTGGAGGGGGATTTGTGCCCAGAGTGCTTCATCCTGCCAGGACTGAGGTAGTGGATGTGATACTCCACCTGTTCTGGAGGGGGCTTTGTGCCCAGAGTGCTTCATCCTGTTAAGGACTGAGGTAGTGGATGTATCTCTCCACTGGTTCTGGAGGGGGCTTTGTGCCCAGAGTGCTTCATCCTGCCAAGGACTGAGGTAGTGGATGTGATACTCCACTGGTTCTGGAGGGGGCTTTGTGCCCAGAGTGCTTCATCCTGCCAAGGACTGAGGTAGTGGATGTGATACACCACTGGTTCTGGAGGGGGCTTTGTGCCCAGAGTGCTTCATCCTGCCAAGGACTGAGGTAGTGGATGTATCTCTCCACTGATTCTGGAGGGGGCTTTGTGCCCAGAGTGCTTCATCCTGCCAAGGACTGAGGTAGTGGATGTGATACTTCACTGGTTCTGGAGGGGCTTTGTGCCCAGAGAGCTTCATCCTGCCAAGGACTGAGGTAGTGGATGCCTTTCTCCACTGAAAGTGATGCTTCATGGAAGCTGCCCAGGCTCCTGGAGCTCACCACCAGCCTCGGACGACTGACCACTGGGGATGGCATCCATGTCTGCGGTGGTGCCACTGGATCAGGATGTCGCGGGGCCGCTGGCGGTGCTTGCGCCGGTGTCAGTCGCAGCGGTGCTTGCGGTGGTGTCAGTCACGGCGGTGCTTGCGGCGGGATCTGTGGCAACGGTGCTGGCGGTGGGCTCTGTGGCGGCGGTGCTGGTTGCGGGCTCTGTGGCGGTGGTGCTGGTTGCAGGCTCTGTAGCGGCGGGGCTGGTTGCGGGCTCTGTGGCGGCAGTGCTGGTTGCGGGCTCTGTGGCGGCGGTGCTGGTTGAGGCCTCTGTGGCGGCGGTGCTGGTTGCGGCCTCTGTGGCAGTGGGCTGGCGGCGGGCTCTGTGGCAGCTGTGCTGGCGGCAGTGCAGGTGGCGGTGCAGGTGGCGGTCTTCTCCGCTGTACAGGTTGGCGTCGATGTGGAAAGAAGGTGTGACACTGGTCCCTCAGTCGGTGCCACCATGCCCTCTCCTGACCTGACCTTTAGTTTCTGGCCCTTCCCCACCTTTGATGATGGCGCAGCTGTCTTGCCACTATCCCCTTTCGTTTTCCCTGACCCCATGGTGGCAGGTGTTTTCTGCTTCTCCCTCCGGGATGTGGGAACCTTTTTAGCTTGGCAGGTGGTGGAATTTCCTTGCCCTCGCTCCATGGCACACTGGCAGCCCTGATGGTTGGCGCACTCCAATAGCCCACAGTTGCTGGCACCACTGTGCCTGGGGTTGTGGTGGCTGAGGTGCTGGGTTGGGACATGGAAAGCCTGGCCCTAGGGGATGGATGGGGGAGGTGTAGGGAAGAGGTCAATATTAGCCAGGAAAAGTTTTTTAGACACACTGGGACGGGTAGATGGAGGGGGTTTGGGAGTGAAGGAAGAGGTAGTGGTTGTAGGAGGTGTTCGTCTGCTGAATTTGGGTGAAGGTGCATGGGCTGGAGGCTGTTGTGAGGTGGATGGCTGTTGGGTGGGTGTGTGCCTGCGTTTGTGTACTTTGGGAGGAGGGTTCACTGACACACTGGGAGAGGACACAGGGGATGTGTGAATGGTATTGGGGTGGTGAGTGCACGTGAGCGGTGTGTGGTAATAGGCGTGCTGGTGATGGAGGTAGTGGCTGAAGATGTATTGCATGCAGGTGTGAGTGGAGACGAGACTGGGAGGGAGAAGGGAGACGTGGAGGAGGGGGACACAGTGGAGGCAGTGGATGTTGGTATGTCTGCATGGGTATGATGCTTGTGTGAGTGCCTGTGGGATGTGTGGTGCTTATGTTTGCCTGAGCCACTTTTGTGTGTTGATGTGTCTGCATGCTGGTATGATGGTGTGCTTGGGATAGGCTGAGGTACAGGGGATTGGGTCTGGGTGGAGGAAGTTGGAGGGGGGAGGCTGGACACAGGGTCAATGGCTGCCATCAGTGCTGAGGCCAGAGCCTGAAATGCTCTCTGTTGGGCTGCCTGGCCAGAATGAATGCCCTCCAGGTATGCATTTGTTTGTTGCAAATGCCTCTCAACACCCTGGATGGCATTCAGAATCGTAAACTGCCCAACAGTGAGGGATCTCAGGAGGTCAATAGCCTCCTCACTGAGGGCAGCCGGGCTGACTAGGGCAGGGCCTGAGGTGCCTGGGGCAAAGGAGATGCCCACCCTCCTGGGTGAGCAGGCACGGGACACACGCTGAGGGGCTGCTGGGAGGGCGGTGCTGGTAGGGGGGTTGGCGGCTGTACCTGTTGATGCGGGGGGCACAGAGGGGCCCACCACTGCAAGGGTGCTCCCATCAGAGGAGGAGTCGCTGTCACTGCTGTCACCTCGTGTCCCCGCTGTGGAGCTCCCCTTGCCCTCCGTCCCACTGGTGGCTTCTGACTCTGTTGTTTTACCCTCCAGGGCCAAGTGGGATGCAGCTCCCTCCTGCTCGGCTGCCACTGCTCCTCCGCCTGATGATGCTATTGCACACAAGAACAGGGAGACCACAAAAAGGGTGGGTGCAAGACAGAAGAAAGACATGTTCAGTGCATGCAACACCACTACCGTTGGTGGACACTACAGACACAGCAGCCTCTGCACTACGCCATGCACTTATTGTTCCTAGATTATTCACATGCCCATGGGGTACAAGGCCTAAGCCCGATTGCTGCACACCTTGCTGCACACCTTGAAGTCACAGGAGCCTGACTAGGTGTAGGCACTAACCACTAGTGGGGTTGGGGTTCCACTGAACCTGCCTCACAAGGGACCTTGCCTACCAAGCTCGCCCTGGCATAGGGGAACCCACTGCCCACCTCCCCCATCCAGACACCTTGTAATGCGCGCAGAGTCAGATGAATGTAACTGTATTCACCCCCTTGTGGCTGCTGTGATGACGTCAAGCTCCCATCCAACTCCGGATACGCCACCGCCAGGATCCAGAACATCGGTGGTGCATGGTGCTATGGGCACCCCACCACGTTGGGAGGCCATCCCCAGCTGGGCCTCCGCCGTCTTCTTGCTCCAGCGGCGAATGTCCTCCCATCTTTTACGGCAGTGGGTGCTCCGTCTGTGGTGGACCCCCAGGATCCAGACGTCCTTGGCGATGGCACGCAAAATATCCTTCTTCTGGTGGGCGCTGACCTAGAGAAATAGTACAGGGTAAAAGGAAGATCTTTACCCGTCCGGTCCGTCATACTCATTGGCCCACGTTCCCACCCTTGCCCTGATGCACATACACTCACTGTTCTCGCATGCAGGCCTCAGTCCCCCCCACCGTGTATCTTCCATCCACACCACTCCAAACAGGCATTGCCCATGCAGCATGGTCACAGTGTACTCACCTGTTTGTCTGGAGGACCGTACAGTTGTGTGTACTGGGGGAGGACCCCATCCACTAATTTATCCAACTCCTCCGAAGTGAAGGCATGGGTGTCAGAGTCACCAGATCCACGGGGTCTGCGCACGTTCCCAACACGTCCACCACTGAACAGCTCCAAGACTCTGATAGATAAATCACAGAGGCTAAGAGAGTTCAAGAGGGGAAGAGGGGATTAGGAAGGGAACAGCTGGGAAGGAGACCTGTAGTAAGAAAAAGGTTAAAACACACAATATGAAAATTACATCTCATGAAATCAATACTAGACTATGGTGGTCATTCCAACCTCAGCGGTAAAAGGTTGCTTACCGCTGTTCAGAAGACCGCCATAACACCGCTGCGGCCGCGGTAAACCGCCACGGTCATTCTGACCCACAATAGGCAAACCGCCAAAATACCGACATCCACAAAAGTCCGCCACACCAAAGGCCAGCGGGAAACTGGCGATGACCAAACCTCCACCGTCACGCCAACAGAAATACGCCCACACTATCACGACCCACGAATCCACGCAGCGGTCTTTCAACCGCGGTATTCCATTGGCGGTACACACCGCCGCGGTCAAAATACACACACACTTACAAAAAACAACCACATTGGACAATTAAAAATGCACACACCTGAGACACATACACACACCACTCCCACACACCCAATTAAATATAAAACACACACCCACATCACCCACAAACCTCCACTCCTAGAGATTCGTGAACACGCACTGAGAAAAGACATCCGAGCACCCAGACGCCCAATTCACTGTCACCCAGCAATATTTGCACGCACTTCACACAACACAACAATACACATCACCACACTTAGCACCACACAATCCACCCCACACATCACCCACACCACCCCATGGCACCGCAAAGACACCCTAGGTTCTCTGATGATGAACTCAGGGTCATGGTGGAGGAAAGTGTACGAGTAGAGCCACAGCTGTTCGGGGCACAGGTGCAGCACACCACCATTGCCAGAAAGATGGAGCTATGGAGCAGAATAGTGGACAGGGTCAACGCTGTGGGACAGCACCCAAGAAATCGGGACGACATCAGGAAGAGGTGGAACGACCTACGGGGGAAGGTGCGTTCCATGGTATCCAGGCACAACATCGCGGTGCAGCGGACTGGCGGCGGACCCCCACCTCCTCCCCCAGAATTTACAACATGGGAGGAGCAAGTCTTGAACATCCTGCATCCTGAGGGCCTCGCAGGAGTAGGCGGGGGAATGGACTCTGGTAAGGCAAATCTTAACTACTTCTCCCCCCCACCCCACCTGCATACCAACTCATACCCCCACCCTCACCCTCACCCCCATCACATCCTACTCCTTGCAACTTTCTCACCATCACAACCCACCCATCCCAACACCTAGCCCTGCATGCGTCCACAAAGCATGGACACCCATCACCTAAGCATGCCCACTGCACATACACATAAACCTCCCCCCCCAACCACCGTCACAACAGCCCCCACAAAGGAATGCCAGCACTGGGGTACACGGGCACCCACCCATTGCATGCTATGACACACACAGAAGCAATAACCATGCTTTTATACTCCTGCAGGACCCGGACGCCACGTCACCGTGCAGGAGGGTCCACAAATGTCCCCTCCACCCCCAGAAGAGGCCCACAGTGAGGACAGCAGCTCTGTCTCCCTGGATCTAGATGACCAGCCCGGTCCATCGGGGACCTCCGGACAGTCGGTTCCCCTCACACAGCCACAGGCCACAGTAGACCTTCCCCCCTCTGGGAACACCAGCACAGCACCCACCCAGCGGGCCCATACCTCTGTCCCCAGGACACGTAAATCAGCGGTGTGTCCACCACTACAGGGAACCCAGGCTAACCCACCACCCCAACAACAACAGGGACCTGGGGGCAGTGGTAGTGGGCACACAGTCCAGGGGACAGAGGACCAGGGTAACAGGGGAACTGGGAGGGCTGCTGTGCGACAGGGGGGGGACAGGCCAGGGAACCCACTCTCCACGAGGCCCTCTCCTCCATCATGGGAGCATACCACCGCTCCCAGGAGACGATGGCGACGGTCCTGGCTAGGTTTCAGGAGATCCAGCTTCTGCAGGAGGAACAGTATATGGGGTTCAGGGAGGAACTAAGAAACATCAGTTCTGCCATGGGTACCATCGTAGTGGCCCTGAATGAGGTAGTCACGACATTGCGGAACACTGTTGCACCTCAAAGGGCCCCTGACACTAGCATGCACCAAGAACTGCCTACCATCTCCGCCGGCACTAGTGGACAGGAGGCCCCGACACAAGACCAACAGGCCACCAGAACCCCACCCCCTGCAGAAGGAGAACCACCCCGCAAGCGGGCCCTGAGATCCAGGAAGAAGACAGAGTAAGATGTCAAGACCCCCGCCAGCAAAGGATACCGCCCTGATTGTCATCCCACCGTCCCACATTGTCACCCTGTCCAACCTTAAACTGCCCCTGCTCCACTTCCCACAGGCATTTGGACAATGCACCTGTGAAACTGATAGTCTGGACTCTGCCATGGACAATCCTCCACCATCACCCCTCACCGATTTGCAACCACCCATCCAAGTTAGAGCACTTGAATAAAAACACTTATTGCACAAAACAATCTGGAGTCTGGCTGTGATTTAGAACAAATGTATTAGACATGACCGTGCCAAAATGTTCATTCACATTGTGATGGTAACAAACCGCTGTGACACAGCTGTAGTCCATGGGGAAACAAAGCAGATGTCACGCAGTGGGGCCCACAGCTCTGAAAACGGAAGGGAAAGTCACAACACAGTTACCATACACTGGGGGAAAAAGTCAGACAGTAGAGAGGTAGGAGTCATTAAGTAAATGTAATATGCCGGTGTCTACTCTTACCTGTGTGTCACTGAAAATACTGCTGTATTACTGTGTTCCTGTTCTCTATGTCGTCCTCTTCGGCTTCCTCCTCTTCACTCTCCACAGGCTCCACAGCTGCTACAACACCACCATCTGGACCATCCTCCTGCAGAAAAGGCACCTGGCTGCGCAAAGCCAGGTTGTGAAGCATACAGCAGGCCACGATGATCTGGCACACCTTCTTTGGTGAGTACATTAGGGATCCACCTGTCATATGGAGGCACCTGAACCTGGCCTTCAGGAGGCCAAAGGTTCGCTCGATCACCCTCCTAGTCCGCCCATGGGCCTCATTGTACCGTTCCTCTGCCCTTGTCCTGGGATTCCTCACTGGGGTCAGTAGCCAGGACAGGTTGGGGTAACCAGAGTCCCCTAATAGCCACACCCGGTGCCTCTGGAGTTGACCCATCACATACGGGATGCTGCTATTCCCCAGGATGTAGGCGTCATGCACTGACCCAGGGAACTCTTCCGGTTCCTGTACACCTGTTCACTCCTGCTGGGGGGGACCAAAGCAACATGTGTCCCATCAATGGCACCTATGATGTTGGGGATATGTCCAAGGGCATAGAAGTCACCCTTCACTGTAGGCAAATCCCCCACCTCAGGGAAAACGATGTAGCTCCGCATGTGTTTCAGCAGGGCAGACAACACTCTGGACAACACCTTGGAAAACATAGGCTGGGACATCCCTGATGATATGGCCACTGTTGTTTGAAATGACCCACTTGCTAAGAAATGGAGTACTGACAGCACCTGCACTAGAGGGGGGATCCCTGTGGGTTGGCGGATGGGTGACATCAGTTCTGGCTCCAGCTGGGCACACAGTTCCTGTATAGTGGCTCGCTCAAGCCTGTATGTCAGTATGACATGTCGTTCCTCCATTGTCGACAGGTCCACCAGCGGTCTGTACACGGGAAGATTCCTCCATCTCCTCGCATGTCCCAGCGGACGGTGCCTATGAAGGACAACAGCGAGCAGAGAGTCAAGCAACCCACAGGTACGTAACCACAGCTCGCACATAGCACGATTCCCAATGCATTGAATGGCTTGTATGAGTGTTGGTGCATGGCCTAGGTATGTGTGACGCAGTTGGTAAATAGGCCATGTGGGCCCTTGAAATGGCGGCTGCCTGACCTGTGAAGTGCGACAGTGGGATGTGAGGTCAATGCGCTGGCGTGGCACACCGCAGCGCTAGGCGGTCGAAGACCGCGGCGCTAAGCCACATTGGTTAACATAGAAACCTATGGATTTCAGGAGCCAATGACGATGTGCGCCGGCGGTCGCGGTACGCAGCACCGCGGTACGCACCGCCGTGGGCGTGACCGCCATTTTCTATCTGCTTAATCACTCGATACCTGATCTTCAACAGGAGAGGACCTACACTGCAAGTGCTGATGTGACCTCGGTCTGGAAGAGACAATGGCTCATGCGACTGGGGAAAGGGCCCCTGCCTTCACTGCGGAGGAGTTGGAGAAACTTGTGGATGGGGTCCTCCCCCAGTATGCGCAACTCTACGGTCCTACAGACCAACAGGTAAGTACACTGGGACCATGCTTAGTGGCCAATGCCTGGGTTGAGTCGGGTGGATGAAAGATGGTGGGGAGGGGAGCGATTGAGGCATGCATCAAACGACAGATGAGAGCATGTGCCACATGGCAAGGGTGGGGATGGGGGGCCACTCACATCGAGCATGCAGAAGGTGATGACAATTTTTCTCTCCCTGTACATGTCACATAGGTCAGTGCCCACCAGAAAGTTGTGATTTGGCGTGCCATCGCCAAGGACGTCCGGACCCTGGGGGTCCACAACAAACGGGGCACCCACTGCCAAAAGAGGTGGGAGGACATCCGACGCGGGAGCAGGAAGACGGCGGAGGCTCTGCTGGGGATGGCCTCCCAACGTAGGAGGGGTGCCAGTCGTCAATTGACCCCCCTGATGTCCCGGATCCTGGCAGTGGCCTTCCCCGATTTGGATGGGCGCGTGAGGACATCACAGCAGACACAAGGGGGTGAGTACAAATACATTCTGCTGACTTTGCGCACAGTGGAGGTGTCTGGGTGGGGGAGGAGGGCTGTGGGTATCCCTAGGCCAGGGCGATTTCTGTAGGCTAGGCCCCTCCGTAAGGCATGGCCCTGTGCCCCCGCCCCCCACCTCTGTAGGGTGCCAAGTACAGGTATCCATGGCCCTGTGTCATCTATGTGTGCAGTTGTCGTCCATAGGCTTGTAGGCCATGTCCCACGGATTGCGTAGTGGACCCCAAGTGCGCGGCGTAGTGCAGGGGGCTTCTGTGTTTGTCTTGTCCGCCAACGTTAGCGGTAATCCATGCACTCAACATGTCTTTATTTCTCCTCCCCCCCTTTTTTGTGGTCTTCCTGTTCATGTGTGCATTAGCATCATCAGGCGGAGGAGAAGTGGCATCGGAGCACGAGGGAGCTGCATCTCACATGGCCATGGCGGGCCATGCAACTGACTCGGATTTCACCAGTGAGACGGAGGGCGAGGGGAGCTCCACAGCGGGGACTCGTGCTGATGTCAGTGACAGCGACTCGTCCTCTGCCCTCCCAGCAGCCCCTCAGCGTTTGCCCCCTGCCCGCTCACCCAGTAAGGTGGGCATCTCCTTCGCCCCAGGCACCTCAGGCCCTGCCCCTGTCACCCCTGCTGCCCTCAGTGAGGAGGTCATTGACCTCCTAAGGACCATCATTGTTGGGCAGTCTACCCTTTTGAATGCCATCCAGGGTGTACAAAGAGAGGGGCAGCAGAGTAATGCATACCTGGAGGGCATTCATTCGGGTCAGGCTGCCCATCAGCGATCGTTCAATGCTCTGGCCTCAGCACTGACGGCAGCAATTGTCCCTGTCTCTAGCCTCCCCCCTCCAACTTCCTCCACCCAGACCCAATTCCCTTTACCTCTGCCTATCCCAGACACACCATGAGACCAGCCTGTACACACCTCAACACCCAAGGGAAGCTCATCCAGACATAAGCACCACACATCACACAAGCATTCACACAAGCAACATCCACATGCAGACATACCAACAGCCACTGCCTCCACTGTGTCCCCCTCCTCCTCGTCTCCCTCCTCCCTCCCTGTCACGTCTCCACTCACACTTGCATGCACAACATCTTCAGCCACTACGTCCATCACCAGCACACCCACCAGAACACTCCGCACACGTGCAGTCACCACCCCCACTACCATTTACACGTCCCCTGTGTCCTCTCCAAGTGTGTCTGTCACCCCCTCCTCCAAACTACACAAACGCAGGCAGCCACCCACCCAACAGCCATCCACCTCACGACAGCCTCCACCCCAAGCACCTGCACCCAAAAACACCAGACTTCACACTCCTACAACCACATCCTCTTCCTCCACTCCCATACCCACTACACCTACCCGTCCCTCTCTTTCCAAATTGATTTTCCTTTCCAAACTTGACCTCTTTCCTACAACTCCCCCACCCCGTCCGTCCCATAAGACTCCAATCAGCAGCTCAGCCATCACAAAACCGGGACCAGTGAAGACTGTTGTCCATGGACTGTGGAGTCCCCCACCCTCAAGGGCATCCAGTTCAGCTAGGAGCCAAGGCACGGTCAGCCCACCACTGGAAAAGCATCCTAAGATTGCCAGTGCCCGGCACGAGCGACCAAAGACCCCAGGGACCAAAATCCCTACATTGGCACCGTCAGGAAGTGAGGTGCCACCTGGCACACCGCCAAAGGTGGGAAAGGGCCACAAGCGTGCAGGGAAGGGTGGGAAGGGCAGCACGCCCGACAAGTCCGGCAGCAGGCCAGGAGGGCCCCACCAGCCCCATCCCAGGTGTGCAGGAGGACACACACAGGCCCGGTACTCCAGCCCAGGAGGGCCCCGCCAGCCACAGCCCAGCTGCCCAGGAGGGCCCCGCCAGCCACAGCCCAGCTGCCCAGGAGGGCCCCACCAGCCACAGCCCAGCTGGGCAATGAAGGACCTCCAGCCACAGCCCAGCTGGGCAATGAAGGACCGCCAACTCAAGCACCGCTGAACATGGCAAGGACTGCCAAGGCAAGCACCGCTGAACACGGCAAGGACTGCCAAGGCAAGCACCGCTGAACAGGGCAAGGACCGCCAAGGCAAGCACCGCTGAACAAGGCAAGGACCGCTGAACAGGGCAAGGACCGCCAAGACAAGCACCGCTGATCAGGGCAAGGACCGCTAAACAGGGCAAGGACCGCTGAACAGGGCAAGGACCGCCAAGGCAAGCACCGCTGAACAGGGCAAGGACCGCCAAGCCAAGCACTGCTGAACAGGGCAAGGACCGCTGAACAGGGCAAGGACCGCTGAACAGGGCAAGGACCGCCAAGGCAAGCACCGCTGAACAGGGCAAGGACCGCCAAGGCAAGCACCGCTGAACTGGGCCCTTCATCTCAAGCACCGCTCCGCTGGGCCCTTCATCTCAAGCACCGCTCCGCTGGGCACCGCCGTCTCAAGCACCGCTGCACTGGGCCCTTCATCTCAAGCACCGCTCCGCTGGGCACCGCCGTCTCAAGCACCGCTGCACTGGGCCCTTCATCTCAAGCACCTCTCCGCTGGGCACCGCCGTCTCAAGAACCGCTGCACTGGGCCCTTCATCTCAAGCACCGCTCCGCTGGGCCCTTCATCTCAAGCACCGCTCCGCTGGGCACCGCCGTCTCAAGAACCGCTGCACTGGGCTCTTCATCTCAAGCACCGCTCCGCTGGGCCCTTCATCTCAAGCACCGCTCCGCTGGGCACCGCCGTCTCAAGAACCGCTGCACTGGGCCCTTCATCTCAAGCACCGCTCCGCTGGGCCCTTCATCTCAAGCACCGCTCCGCTGGGCACCGCCGTCTCAAGCACCGCTGCACTGGGCCCTTCATCTCAAGCACCACTCCGCTGAGCACCGCCATCTCAAGCACTGCTGCACTGGGCCCTTCATCTCAAGCACCGCTCCGCTGGGCACCGCCGTCTCAAGAACCGCTGCACTGGGCCCTTCATCTCAAGCACCGCTCCGCTGGGCCCTTCATCTCAAGCACCGCTCCGCTGGGCACCGCCGTCTCAAGAACCGCTGCACTAGGCCCTTCATCTCAAGCACCGCTCCGCTGGGCCCTTCATCTCAAGCACCGCTCCCCTGGGCACCGCCGTCTCAAGCACCGCTGCACTGGGCCCTTCATCTCAAGCACCCCTCCGCTGGGCACCGCCGTCTCAAGAACCGCTCCGCTGGGCACCGCCGTCTCAAGCACCGCTGAACTGGGCCCTTCATCTCAAGCACCGCTGGCCCATTGGCGGAAGGGGCAAGCCCGCATCTGTGTCCCCCTCCAGTACCAGTGGAGACTGTTATCCACTTGAGAGACTGTGGCTTTGCACTCCCCAGGATTGAACAGTGGGCAAACCACCCACTGTAGAGACTTGAGAGACTGTGGCTTTGCACTCCCCAGGATGGCACAGTGGGCAACCCACCCACTGTAGAAACTTGAGAGACTGTGGCTTTGCACTCCCAGGATATGGCAGTGGGCAAGCCACCCACTGTAGAGACTTGAGAGACTGTGGCTTTGCACTCCCCAGGATATGGCAGTGGGCAAACCACCCACTGTAGAGACTTGAGAGACTGTGGCTTTGCACTCCCCAGGATAGCACAGTGGCCATGGAGGCCCCTCGTGGATCTGGCGTCGTGGACTCATCAGGCTGAGGTGCCCCCCCTTCCCTTCCCCCTGAGGTGCCTGTAGTTTTCCTATCTGATGCCCCTGCAGTGTTCTCTCTGTTGGAGGCAGGTATCCTGTGTGGGCTTTGCCCATGTGTTTTGGCCCAGTGGCCCACGAACAATGGCTGATGGACATATCGGACTGGACAATTTATGTATATGAAGTTATAGATGTGTGATATATTTTATACTCAGTCTTACAATATAATTCTATATTTATAATCATTTCCTTTTGCCTTTGCATTCTTCTGGGGGTTTGGGGGTGTAACTGTGATGTGTTGCTATGCATTGATGTGTGTGTTGTAGTGGTTGAGGGTGAGGGTGGGTGTGTCGCATATGTGTGTCCCCGTAATTTTTTGCCTCCCCCTCCCCTGTGTCGTAGGTGCAGTACTCACCGTTGTCTTCTGCGCCGGCGTTTGTGCTCCTGGTAGAGGAGCAGGAAGACAATGGCTGGTAGGATGTGTAGTTCGGGTTCCATGCTGTCCCGATTCCTCGTGGGGTGTATGGAGGTGAGCGTTTTCTGTTTGAAATGTCTGTTTCCGCCGTGTTTTTATCGGCGGGGCTACCGCCCCGGAAAAGGTGGCGGATTGGTGGGTTGTGATAGGGTGGGCGGTACATTGTCTCCCGCCTGTCTGTTGGCGGTGACCGCCGCGCAGTTTGTTTGTCCCGCCATGGCGGGCGGTGTGTTAAAGTGGCGGTCTCTGTTGGCGGTTTCTGCCAGGGTCGGAATTGCATTTTTTTTACCGCCAGCCTGTTGGCGGTTTGACCGCCGCTTTAACACCGACCGCCAGGGTTGGAATGAGGGCCTATGACTCTAAGCCTAGTCATTCTGAAAACATGACCAACCTAAGAATTAGGCTTAAAATGACTAAGTTTCAAGATGGCCTGATACCTGTAAGGGAATCAAGATGGATTAAATGAAACTTTCTAATTCAAGTACTTTCCTTTACATGAGAATCAGGAAAACATTCGGAATAAGTTCTCAACCAGTCATATGAATCCTTTTTAAAAAATGCATACTAGGACCATGCAATATTGCATCTAGAAACACTGGCCTTCTGTGTTCTCTTGAAATGTTCCAACACGAATTGCGCACATTGCAGATTTTCATATATATATAGTAAACACCATAAAAGGATTGTGCACCATGAATAACACAATATGAATTCAGGAAACAAATCACACAACTTGTCAACTCGAATATTACCTAATAAATGTCTTAGAATAGTGGCATACAATGAACAACATTAATTAAGTTCGAGGAGAGAATCGTGCGTCTTGCTGATTTGAGTGCCACCATGTAAAATGTCAAGAAATGGTAGCACGCAATGAATATCAAGGTTAAATCACCATTAAGCGAATTGAGCGTCTTGCCGCTTCGTAAACCACGATGTAAATGCCAAGAAATAACAGCGCGTAATGAACAACAAAGTTAAATCATCATGAAACGAATTGTGCGTCTTGCAGATTCGTAAGTCAACATGTAAATGTCAAGAAATTATAGCGCGCAATGAACAACAAGGTTAAAACACCATGAACCGAATTGCGCGTCTTGACGATTCTTAAGCCACCATGCAAATGTCAAGAAATGGTAGCGCGCATTGAATAACAAGATCAAATCAACATGAAACGAATTGCGCGTTTTGCCGATTCACAAGCCACCATGCAAATGTCAAGAAATGGTAGCGCGCCATGAATAACAAGATCAAATCAGCATGAAACAAATCGCGCGTCTTGCCGATTCGTAAGCCACCATACAAATGTCAAGAAATGGTAACGCGCAAAGTAATCTGTTAATCATTAGAGAATTAGGCCAGGAATATGAAAGTTCTAGATAACGGCGTCGGGAGGCTAGCCCAACCACCGTCTTACCGCCCAGAACAAGGATCACCAATGAAGAATGAAGGGCAGAGGCCTGGAAGATCAAATAGGCCACCGGGACAGGAGATCAGGAAGTAGCTGCTGCTCTGCACTGGGACCTGTGAATAGTGAGCACTTGGAGCTGGGCTGGCTCCCTTTTATAGAGTCTTGGCCCAGCCCACAACCACACCCAGGCATGCTGCAGGGAAAGTCTCTGGAAGGCCCTGGAAAGGGACCACACCCTAACACACTCTGAAAGCCTACAGCAATACATTGCAAATGAACAGTATTTGTAAACACATTAAAAAAATAAGTCTTCAGGATTAAACTCTGGAATGCAAAAGGTTAAACAACAACATATCAGCACAATGCATAAATTACGTTGTTTTGAGAGTGCTGGGTTTTTACATTTGAGTCGCTAATAGAGTGCGCACTGCCCTGGTGTTGACAATGGGCCCTTTCCCCAGACACATGAGCCATCGTCGCTTCCAGGCTGAGGTCACACCAGCACTTGCAGTGGAGGTCCTCTCCTGTTGAAGGTATCAAGTGAGTTAACAGACAGAAAATGGCGGTCACGTCTGTGGAGGTGCGTACCGTCACCGCCGGCGTACATCGTCATTGGCACCTCGGACCCATAGGGTCCAATGTTAACCAATGCAGGATTGCGCAGCGGTCTTCAACTGCCTACTGCGATGGTGTAGAACTCCAGCGCAGTTACCTCATATCCCCTTGTCCCACCTTACAGGTCAGGCAGCCGCCATTTCAGGGGGCCACATGGCATTAATAACTGCGTCATACCTATCTAGGCCTTGCATACACACAGTAACAGGCATATTGCGGATTAATAAATGTGTGAAAATTAAATTTTGTGATACCTCAGTGTAGGCTGACTCTCTGCTCGCTGTTCTCCTCCATAGGGCACTTCCGCTAGGGCAGGTGATGAGATGGAGGCATCCTCCGGTGTACAGACCGATGGTGGACCTGACGACAATGGAAGAGAGACATGTAATAGTCACCTACAGACTTGATTGTGCAACAATCCATGAACTGTGTGCCCAGTTGGAGCCAGACCTGATGTCAGCTATCCACCATCCCACAGGGATACCCCCTCTAGTGCAGCTCCTGACTCCATTTCCTGGCAAGTGGGTCTTTTCAAACAACAGTGGCCATTGCATCAGGGATGTCCCAGACAATGTTCTCTAACGTGCTGTCCAGAGTGTTGTCTGCCCTGCTGAAACACATGCGCAGCTACATCGTTTTCCCTCAGGTGGAGGATTTGCCTACAGTGAAAGGTGACTTTTATGCCGTGGGACATATCCCCAACATCATAGGTACCATTGATGGGACACATGTGGCATTGGTACCCCCACGCAGGAGTGAACAGGTGTACAGAAACCGGAAAAGCTATCATTCGATGAATGTGCAGATGGTGTGTTTGGCCGACCAGTACATCTCCCATGTGATTGCCAAATTTCCTGGCTCTGTGCATGACGCTCACATTCTGAGGAATAGCAGCATCCCTTATGTGATGGGGCAACTCCAGAGGCACCGTGTGTGGCTAATAGGTGAGGACAAGGACTCTATACAGTGTGAATAGGCATCTGGGTGTGGGGTTTTCTCTACAGGTTAGTGTGTGTCTAACAGTTGTCCCTCGAAATTTGCAGGTGACTCTGGGTACCCCAACCTGTCATGGCTACTGACCCCAGTGAGAAATCCCAGGACAAGGGCAGAGGAACACTACAGTGAGGCAAATGGGCAAACTAGGAGGATGATCCCACGGACCTTCGGCCTCCTGAAGTCCAGGTTCCGGTACCTCCATATGACAGGTGGTTCTCTCCACTACTCACCAAAGAAGGTGTTCCAGATCATCGTGGCCTACTGTATGCTGCACAACCTGGCTTTGCGACGACAGGTGCCTTTTCTGCAGGAGGATGGTCCAGCTGGAGGTCTTCTGGCAGCTGTGGAGCCTGTGGACAGTGAAGAAGAGGAGGCAGAAGAAGAGGATATCGACAACAGAAACAACGTTATCCAGCAATACTTCCAGTGAGACACAGGTAAGAAGATGTCTCTGCCTCACACATCTCATACTATTGTTTGAGCTATCAGAAGTCTGTCATTTCCACCCAGTGTATGGACCCTGACTTGTCACTTTGACTTTCCATTTAACAGATGTGGGTCCCACTTTGTGCCCACTGCTATATTTCCTCAAGACCTACAGCTGTGTTTCATCTGTATGTGGGCAATTAAATTTACATTGCTATATTCCATAATTATTGCAATTACACATTAGTGAAAGCACAGACTGACTCCAGATTGTTTTGTGCTTGATGTGTGTTTACTTCTGTGCAAATAAGTGGAGGGGTGTAAAATGGGCAGGGGTGATGGTGGAGGAATGTCCATGGCAGAGTCCAGTCTATTTGTTTCACAGGTGCATTGTCAAAAGGGGCATAGGAAGTGGAGCAAGGGCAGTTAATGGATGGACAGGGTGACAAAGTGGGACAGAAGGGTGACATTCAGGGGATTCTCATTTCCTGGCGGGGGTCTTGGCAATGTTCTCTGTCTTGTTCCTGGATCTCAGGGACCGTTTGCAGGGTGGCTCTCCATCTGCAGGGGGTGGGGTGTGGGGTCGTGGTCCTGTAGCGGTGCCTCCTGTCCAATAGCGCCGGCAGAGGTGGAGGGCTGTTCATCATCCAGGCTAGTGTCAGGGGCCCCTTGCTGTGCCACAGTGTCCCTCCTGGTGTTGACAAGGTCCTTCAGCACCCCTACAATGGTGACCGGGGTAGTGTTAATGGACTTCAGTTCCTCCCTGATCCCCAGATAGCGTTCCTCCTGCAGCCGCTGGGTCTCCTGAAAGTTGGCCAGTACCGTCGCCATCGTCTCCTGGGAATGATGGTACGCTCCCATGATGTTGGAGAGGGCCTCGTGGAGAGTGGGTTCCCTGGGCCTGTCCTCCCCCTGTTGCACAGCTGTCCTCCCAGTTCCCCTGTTTTCCTGTTCCTCTGTCCCCTGAACCATGTGCCCACTGCCACTGCCCCCAGGTCCCTGATTTTCTTGGGGTGGTGGGTTTGCCTGGGATCCCTGTAGTGGTGGACACACTGCTGCTTGACGTGTCCTGGGGACAGAGGGATGGGCCCACTGGGTGGGTGCTGTGCTGGTGTTTCCTGAGGGGGAGGCTCTGTGGTGGCTTGTGCCAGTGTCAGGGGAACCGACTGTCCCGAGGTCCCAGATGGGCTGGGCTGGTCATCTTCATCCAGTTGTGCAGAGATGCTGTCATCACTGTGGGCCTCTTCTGTGGGGGGACTGGATATGTCTGGAACCTCCTGCCCGGTAACGTTGGGTAGGGGTCCTGCAGGGGTTTAAAGGCATGATTATTGCATCTGTGTGTGCCATTGTATTGAATGGGTGAGTGACCCTGTACTCCAGTGATTGCATCTTGTCAAGGTCCTTGTGTGATATTTGGTTTGGGGTCTGTGTGGGTATCTGTAGTAGACATGCTTTGGTGATTGGTGTCCCTGTTTTGGTGTTGCATGCAGGGCTTCGTGTTGGGATGGGTGGGTTGTGATAGTGGGACATATGTGGGGTGTTGGAGTGATGGGGTGAGGATGTGGGTGGGGGTATATGATGGCATGCAGGTAGGGTGGGGGATATAATAGTTAAGAGTTGACTTACCAGAGTCCATTCCTCCTCCTACTCCTGCGAGGCCCTCAGGATGCAGTATTGCCAAGACTTGATCCTCCCATGTTGTTAGTTGTGGGGGAGGAGGTGGGGTCCACCGCCAGTCCTCTGTACTGCAATCTGGTGTCTTGAGACCACGGAACACACCTTCCCCTGTAGGTCGTTCCACCTCTTCCTGATGTCATCCCGTGTTCTTGGATGCTGTCCCACTGCTTTGACCCTGTTGACGATTCTGCGCCATAGCTCCAATTTCCTAGCAATGGAGGTGTGCTGCACCTGTGATCCGAATAGCTGTGGCTTTACCCAGACGATTTCCTCCACCATGACCCTGAGCTCCTCCTCAGAGAACCTGGGGTGTCGTTGTGGTGCCATGATGTGGTGTGGGTGATGTGTGAGGTGGTGTGTGTTGTGATGTGTGAGGGGATGTGTTGTTGTGTGTTGTTTGAGGTGTGTGGAAGTTGTGTGAGTGATGATGTTGTGTGTCTGTGGATGCTAGTGTTGTTTCTGATGGTGTCTCTCTCTGGCCTTCTTTCGGAATTTTTGGTAGTAAGGGTTTGTGGGTGATGTGGGTGGGTGTTTTATATTGGATTGGGTGTGTGGGATTGGTGCGTGTATGTGTATCAGGTGTGTGTATTTAGATTTGTCCAATGTGGTTGTGTTTTGTAAATGTGTGTGTATTTTGAGTGCGGCGGTGTGCACCACCAGTGGAATACCATGGTTGAAAGACCGCTGCGTGGATTCGTGGGTTGTGATAGTATGGGCGTATTCCTGTTGGCGTGACAGTGGAGGTTTTGTTTTCGCCAGTTTATCACTGACATTTGGTGTGGAGGACTTGTGTGGGTGTCTGTATTATGGCGGATTCTCAGCTGTGGGTCGTGATAGCTGTAGCGGAATTCTGCCGCTGCAGCGGTGTGTTGGCGGTCTTCTGCACGGCAGTAAGCGGCATTTACCGCCAATGTTGTAATGAGGGCCATAGTCCTGGCATTCGTCATTCAGATCAACCTCCTTCTGCATGATGGTCAGCTCCTCTGCTTGTGTGGCTTCATTCTGGATGGGTGGTGGAGCACCAGACACCCCACAGGACTGTGACATACTAGGAGTACAAGGGGTACGAGGGGAAACAGTGTGGGTTGTTGAACAGGGAAACACATGGACAGTGGTATAGGATGGACTCTGGGACAGGGCGGACATCATGGCTGCACCCAAGGAAGTGAGGCTGGCATTGAGGGTGGCCATGCCCCAAGCATGTTCCTCTCAAAACCTATACAGTTCCTCATGCATCAGCAGTAGGATCTTAGAGGTCATACCTGGCTCCCCCTCAGATAAACCATCACTTCCTGGGATGCATCCACTGGGGTGATAGTACAGGGAGGGGTTTGGATTACACATGAGGGTTGTGGGGTATCAGGGACATGGGTGCTCCCTGTGTCAATAGGGCAGGCACTTGGAGGGGGACTAGTGGCAGGAGGTGCAGCTAGGGGCACCAATGGACTGGGAGCCACAAGAGGTAGGGAGTCTTCAGTGGCATGTCCTGGTCTTGGGTGTCAGGGAGAGAGTCAAAATCCTCTCACCTAAGCCAGAGGTGTCCAGTTCAGTGCTATCCCCTACAGTACCTTCAACCTCTATCCAGCCTATTTCACATGTTGTAGAGTCCATTCAAGTGGGCGCCCTCCTCCTGCCTGATAGAAGTATCAGGTCCCTCCTCCTTCTCTTCCTTGTCAGTGGATGAAAGAGGCCGTTCCCACTGCCATTCTAAGGATGCCCTTCTCTGCCCCTGGTCCGCTCCCTGGTGTTCTTGGTAAGCCGGATCCACTGAAATAGAAGTAAGAACATTATAGCCCTCATTATGACCCTGGCAGTGAGTGACAAAGTGGCAGTAATACTGCTAACAGGCTGACAGTAATTACAGTCAAATTATGACCATGGCGTAGAAAACTCCCATAGACTGTCAATGTACCACACCAACCGCCAGGGCATAAACAACACTAACAACTGCGGTAGCCGTCAACTGCCAGGCGGAAGACGAAGTACCGTTCACCATATTTTGACCCTTCAATCAGCCATGATTTCCGGGGCATGACCAATGCCATCAAAAGCCTGGCAGAAAAACAGCACAGAAGAGCAAAAACTCACCATCGGAGACACAGGGAAGAACAACGCCTCCATGGAACCGGAACTACAAGTCTTCCCGATACTCATCTACGTCACGCTCCACCTGGAACAAAAACGCAGATGAAGACGACGTTGAGTACAGCTGCCTAGCACACAAGGGAGAGAGGGAAGAAAACGAGAGTGACACACACACACGCACAACACACACCATTCACACGCACAGCATACACACAACCAGCTGCAGACGAAAACCATGGCACATGATACACTGCAGAATAATGCAAGGACAACAAGAATGCAGTAATGAGAATGTATTGATGTAAACAGTTCCGAATAAACTAAATTGTATGAGAAATAGATGTGTACAATTGTACACAAAGGGCCAATGCCCTGTCCAATGTACTAAGGGCCCACATGGCTACAGGGCACAGTCCAAGGCCAAACTCGAATCCTGACTTCATCCTCATAGAACTTTACGGATTCATCAGTTTGCAAGTGGGCAGGCACCTCAGGGGGGTTGAGAGCACCTCAGCCGAAGTCGGGAACAAGTCCACTGGTTCTCGAGGGGGCTCCATGCCCATTACTCTGTGCTGGGGAGTTCAAGTCCACAGTCTCTGGAATGGGTGACTTTCCCACCTGTCATGGAGGGGGATCCATGCCCATTGCTCTGTGCTGGGGAGTTCAAGGCCACAGTCTTTGGAGTGGGTGACTTTCCCACTGGTTCTCGAGGGGGCTCCATGCCCATTACTCTGTCCTGGGGAGTGCAACGTCACAATCTCTCAGGTGGGGAACATGCCAACTGCTCCTGGAGGGGGGCCCTTGTAAAGCAGTCCCTGGAGGGTGGCCTACATGGCTTCCGCTGGTGGTGATGGCTGCACTGTGTCATCTGAAGGTGAGGGCTGCACAGTGTCAGCAGGTGAAGGTGCCTCCCGGGCAGCCTCTGCTAGAGGTGAGGGATGAACTGTGGTGGCAGGTAGAGGTGCCTCCGGGCAGCCTCTGCAGGAGGTGAGGGCTGAACTGTGGTAGCAGATGGAGGTGCCTCCTGGGCAGCCTCTGCAGGAGGTGAGGGCTGGACTCTGTTGGCAGGTGGAGGTGCCTCCTGGGCAGCCTCTGCTGGTGGTGAGGGCTGAACTGTGGTGGCAGGTGGAGGTGCCTCCTGGGCAGCCTCTGCTGGTGGTAAGGGCTGAACTGTGGTGGCAGGTGGAGGTGCCTCCTGGGCAGCCTCGGCTGGAGTTGAGGGATGCACTTCCTTAGCTGGTGGTGGGGGCCCAGTGACCACTGATGGTGGTGGAGGTGTCACCCTGACAGCCTCCACTGGAGTGAAGGGCTTCTTCCCCTTCATGGCAGGAGGCCTGGGATCATTGCCCTTCATGGCAGGTGTTGAGGGCTTCTTCCCCTTCATGACAGGTTGTGTGTGTTCCTTAGCCTTCAAGGAAACAGTTGAGGGCTTCTTCCCCTTCATGGCAGGAGGTGTGAGATCCTTAACCTTCCTGGCTGGTGGAGTAGGATCCTTCACCACGACTATGTGGTGCCACTACAGTCCATGTGGACTGTTTGGGTGAGGTGCTGGGCTGGGCTGGGCTGTTGGGATCCTGCTCATACGGGCAGGACGGGGGAGAGGGGGATGGAAGAGGTCAAGTTGGGCAAGGAAAAGCTTCTGAGGGATGGTGGGGGGATGAGGGAGGAGAGATGGGAGTGGAGGTTGAGCGAGTGGTTATAGGAGGTGTATGTGTGCTGGATTTGGGTGCAGGTGCATGGGCAATGTGCTAATGTGAGGTGGATGACTATTGGGTGTGTGAGTGCTTGCTTTTGTGTCCTTTAGGAGGGGGTACAGACAGGGTGGGAGAGGAAACAGGGTACGCGTGCATGGATGTTGTGGAGGTGTCTGCTAGTGAGGTGTGTGTGCTGCTTGGTGTGGTGATGCTGGTGGTGGATGTTGATGCAGTGCATGCAGGTGTAAGTGGATGAGATTGTGAGGAAGGTGGAGAAGGAGGGGGAGGGGGAGATAGTGGCGGCAGTGGATGTATTTGTGTCTCCAACTGTATGGTGTTTGTGTGAGTGGTTGTGGGATGAAGTGTTGTGCCTAGGTTTGACTGTGCCACGCTTGGGTGTTGTCTTGTGTGCATGCTCGTCTATATATGTGCATGGGACGGGTTGGGGTTGAGGAGACTGGGACTGTCGCGCTGCGCGGTGCGGTGCGAGCCGAGAGCTCGACTTCTGCCGGGCGTTCGGCTCGGGCCGCGCACCGCGTTATTAAGACACGGCGCGCCCCCAGCCTCTCCTGCGCGTTTCGAGGCCCCAGATTTGCTTGGGGCCTCGTTCTTCCTTCTGCCTTTCACTGTCCCAGGGGTCTCTGAACCCTCTTACCTGTTTTTCTTCGTTTCTTTGTCCTTCTTCTTTTGTGCAGTCTGTTGTGTGCCTTTCTTTATGTTTTTTCCTCCTTCCCAGATTCCTGTGCTTTCCCAGCATTCCTTGTTCCCTATTCTCTATGGTTCCTCTACTATTCTGTTCTCTGTATTGTTTCCCTATCTAAGATGGTGTCCTTTTACTTCCTGTGGGTCACTTCCTGTTTTTTGGTATATAAGGGCTGTGTTTTTCCTCTTTCTTTGCGCTGCAACACTTTCTGCTCAGTTAGTGTCTTCGCTCCTGATTTCCTTGCCTTTTGGTTTTGGATTCAGCATTCTGTGTTTTCTGATTTTTGCTCCTTTTGGATTCCTGTTTGTTTGTTCTTGTTTTTCTCCAGGAGTCTTCCTGTTGGAGGTTTTTTCCCCTTTTTAAGGGGTTTTTTCCCTCTGGCGCTACTTTCTGAAGGGCACGGTCTGTTCTTGGTGTCTCCATTGCCTACAGCACCGTGGCTACCAGAAAGAGTCGCCCCTTTTTGGGCCAAAGCCGAACATTGAAGATTCACGCCACCAGATCTGCAAATTCCAGGCGCA
Source organism: Pleurodeles waltl (assembly GCF_031143425.1). Lineage (NCBI taxonomy): Eukaryota > Metazoa > Chordata > Amphibia > Caudata > Salamandridae > Pleurodeles > Pleurodeles waltl. Next base: position 762,405,044 of record NC_090439.1, on the reverse strand, counting down.
AGCAGCACGTGAGTCGTGACAGATTGCAGCGCCTAACCATTCCGACGTCCTCAAACACCATGGATAATACAGTGGCGGCTGCTGCAGATCCGGAGCAATCTCTGTTGACCACGATTCAGCAACAAGCCCAGAAATTGCAACAACTACGTAATGAAAATGCTGCGTTATGACAGGCTTTGGCCCTCCGCACCAGTGATGTTCCGACAATCTCCGCTTCTACCCCTTGTTTCTCTGGTGAACCAACCAAGCTTCGCGAGTTCTTGGATGCTTTAACGGTGCATTTCGCCTTCCGACCTGCTCAATTCTCCCACAACAGGACCAAGGTGGGTTATCTTATCAGTGCCTTATCCGGTCCAGCCTTGGCCTGGGCAACCCCGATGGTGTCCTCCAACGACCCTGTATTGTCAGACTATTCCGCCTTTGTGAGTCGCTTCAAACAGATGTTTAGTCGTCCTGGATTGGAAGCCTCCGCTGAAGAAGCCTTGTGCGACATCCAACAAGGCTCCCAAGACGTCTTGCAATATATAACCCATTTTCGTCAGCTGGCGGCAGAGACCACTTGGGTGGAACGTACTCTGGTAACATTATTTCGTAGAGGACTCAAAGAAGAAATAAAAGATGAACTAGTGCATTCTACCAGAGCGGAAGATCTTCGTGGCCTGATGGATCAAGCACTGTCCATCGAATATCGTCTTCAGGAACGGAGATCGGAGAAGAAAAGGAGTAGAGGGTTTGCCCAGCCAAGTAGCTCACGTGCTTACCTGCAGCGTTCCGAGGAACCTCGCACTCCTGCTAGAGACATCGAAGGGGAACCCATGCAGGTGGATACTACCCGAGGTCCGCTCTCTGCTAGTGAACGAGAAGACAGACGCAAGAGAGGGTTGTGCCTGTATTGTGGTTCTGCCGGTCACATGCTCCGTACCTGTCCAGTACGTCCGTCCAGGCCTTCGGGAAACGCCACCTCCCGTCCTCTGTAAGAAGGGAGGGGACGGGATCTACAGCTATACCTTCCATCAGCTCCTTTAATGACAATACAACTGCCTTGTTCATCTTTCCGGTCCTGTTACAACTTCCTGACGGTCGTCAAGAAAAGACTATGGCATTACTAGATTGTGGTGCTAGTGGTATATACATGGACAAGACGTGGGCCGCTGCTAACCTAGTTCCTACTCAAGCAAAAGAAGTACCCGAACAGGTACACACTGTGGATGGATCTTTGATATCCTCTGGTCCTGTAGACACCACTACCCTGATGTTAAGTCTACAGGTGGGAAACCATCAAGAACACATCTCCTTCGATCTTATTACGTCCCCTAACCATACCATCATTCTTGGAATTCCGTGGCTCATCAGACATAACCCATATATAAATTGGGTTACCCGGACAGTCTCTTTGTCTTCGCAATTTTGTCATGAGAACTGTTTTACTTCCGACAAGTATTGGTCTCCGAAAAGATCCTTAGCTACTGAAGGTGCCACTGGTATGTCCATTAATACGGTCCAAGGGATCCCAGACCACTATTTGGAGTTTCAGGATGTTTTCCAAAAACCGTCAAAACCTGTGCTACCTCCACATCGAGAATATGATTGTGCAATTCCATTGGAACCCGGCACAATTGTTCCTTTTGGGAGGATGTACTCCCTCACGGAACCCGAAAAAGAAGTTCTAAAGGAGTATCTGGACGAAAATATACAGAGTGGTCTTATTGTTCCATCGTCGTCTCCGGCTGGGGCCCCTCTCTTTTTTGTGCCCAAGAAGACCAAGGATCTTCGTCCGTGCCTGGATTTTCGAGGTCTGAATAAAATTACCATTAAAGATCGTTATCCTTTGCCTCTCATCAGGGACATACTGGAAGCAATCAGAGGGGCCCAACGTTTTACTAAATTGGATTTACGAGGAGCCTACCACCTTTTACGCATAAGAGAAGGCGACGAATGGAAGACAGCATTCAGGACCCCATTTGGCCATTTTGAATATAGGGTTATGCCGTTTGGTCTTACTAACGCCCCCGCAATCTTCCAGAGATTTATGGACTCAGTGTTTTCAGACCTACTGAATCAGACAGTCGTGATCTACCTAGACGACATTCTTATTTATTCTAGAAATCCTGAACTCCATACTTCCCATGTTAAACAAGTTCTTCAAAGACTTCGTGATCATCAACTATTTTGCAAACCAGAGAAATGTGAGTTCGACATGACGGAAGTCAAATATCTGGGCTATCATTTAAGTCCCACCGGCATAGCTATGGATCAAGAAAAGGTACAAGCTATCCTAGAATGGCCTTCTCCTTCTACCATAAAAGAAACACAATGTTTCCTAGGTTTAGCAAACTTCTATCGACAATTCATTCTAGACTTTGCCAGTCAGACTAGCCACATAACTCACACCTTAAAGAAGGACAATTTAAAGAAGGGGTTTGTCTGGACTGAGGCTGCTGAAGCAGCCTTTCAAAGCTTAAAGAGAGCCTTCACCCAAGCCCCCATCTTAAGACATCCAGATACCACCAAGCAATTTATAGTAGTAACTGATGCTTCTGAGAGAGCCATCGGAGCTGTCTTACTCCAACGACAAGAGGATGATGGCCTTGAACATCCTGTTTTCTATTTGTCTCATATCCTTTCCACAGCTGAACAACATTATTCCGTACTTGAAAGGGAATTATTGGCTCTGAAAACAGCCTGCCTTGAGTGGAGACAGTTTCTGATGGGTTCCAAGGAACCATTTGAGGTGAGGACAGACCACCGTAATTTACAATGTTTAAGAAATTTTGTATGCCAGAATAGTCGTCAGGCCCGCTGGGCCTTTTTCTTCAGTCAGTACGATTTTTATATTACATATATTCCAGGATCTCAAAACATTCTGGCTGATGCTCTGTCTCGCCGATATCCAGAGTGTTCTCCTTCCTCATCCCAGTATCTTCTAGAACCCAGTAAGATCATTGGAGTGGCTCAGTCTTTCCTGGAAGAAGTACAACAAGAATACGCCAACCTATCGGACCATGACATAGAAGAACTAAGACCATTATTGTACAAGAAACAAGGATATTTTTATTACCAAGACCTGATATTCCTCCCTACGAACAAGGTGCAAAAGAAAGCCTTACAAATGTGCCATGATTCCCCTGTAGCTGGTCACAGAGGCATCAAAGCCACACAAGAACTACTTTCACGATTTTTCTGGTGGCCTACCTGGAAACTGGATGTGGAAAAATACGTTCAGGCCTGTCCCATATGTGCCCAAGTCAAAATACCTCACACCAGACCGGCAGGATTACTACAGCCTTTGCCTGTTCCATCGGCCCCATGGCATACTATCTCTACTGATTTTATGTGTTCGCTCCCACCATCAGCAGGAAACCGGGTTATCATGGTCACAGTGGATTCTTTCACAAAAATGGCTCATTTCACTGGCCTAAAAAAGCTGCCTACTTCTCAAGAACTAAGTCAAATATTCATAGATCATGTCTTCCGTCTCCATGGACTTCCACATACCATAATATCTGATAGAGGACCTCAGTACATCTCCCGATTTTGGAAGCATTTTTGTAAAACCCTGAATATAAATAGAGCCTTGTCTTCAGGGTTCCATCCTCAGACCAACGGACAGACTGAGCGTCTGAACCAAGGACTAGAGCAATATCTTCGATGCTTTTGCAATTCTACCCAAAGTAACTGGAGCACTTACCTCTCTTTAGCTGAGTTTTCCTACAATAACTCAGTCCATAGTGCCTCCAAGGTCACTCCCTTTTTCTGTTCCTATGGTTTTCATCCTACCTCTTTCCCTACTTCTCCACAATCCAACTCTCCTCTACCTGCTATTAACTATTTCTCCAAACGCCTTCTCCAACTCCATAAACTAATTCGATCTAATTTGTTACATACCAAAAGGTATATGAAGAAGGCTGCAGACAAGAGACGTACAACCAATCCAAATTATCATCTGCAAGATAAAGTCTGGCTCTCCTCCAAATTCTTGCCCTCACGTCTCTCTCAAAACAAGTTCACACCTCGTTACTATGGGCCTTTCCGTATTCTCCAGTTGGTCAATCCTGTCACTGTCCGTCTTCACTTACCCCATACATGGAAGATCCATCCGGTTTTTCATGTTTCTCAGCTTAAACCTTATGTGCCTGATCCTTACTCACGTCAGTTTCCTTGTCCACCTCCTGTCCTTGTGGATGATGCTCCTGAATATGAAGTGCAGGAAATTTGTGACTCTCGTCTTTTTCATAAACGACTTCAGTATCTGATTCATTGGAAGGGTTATCCTCTCAGTGAATGTTCATGGGAAGATGCCTCTTCCGTTCACGCTCCTCTCCTGATTCAACGCTTTCACCGTTTATTCCCTCTTAAACCTGGGCCTTCGGGAGGGGGACCTACTGTCGCGCCGCGCGGTGCGGCGCGAGCCGAGAGCTCGACTTCTGCCGGGCGTTCGGCTCGGGCCGCGCACCGCGTTATTAAGACGCGGCGCGCCCCCAGCCTCTCCTGCGCGTTTCGAGGCCCCAGATTTGCTTGGGGCCTCGTTCTTCCTTCTGCCTTTCACTGTCCCAGGGGTCTCTGAACCCTCTTACCTGTTTTTCTTCGTTTCTTTGTCCTTCTTCTTTTGTGCAGTCTGTTGTGTGCCTTTCTTTATGTTTTTTCCTCCTTCCCAGATTCCTGTGCTTTCCCAGCATTCCTTGTTCCCTATTCTCTATGGTTCCTCTACTATTCTGTTCTCTGTATTGTTTCCCTATCTAAGATGGTGTCCTTTTACTTCCTGTGGGTCACTTCCTGTTTTTTGGTATATAAGGGCTGTGTTTTTCCTCTTTCTTTGCGCTGCAACACTTTCTGCTCAGTTAGTGTCTTCGCTCCTGATTTCCTTGCCTTTTGGTTTTGGATTCAGCATTCTGTGTTTTCTGATTTTTGCTCCTTTTGGATTCCTGTTTGTTTGTTCTTGTTTTTCTCCAGGAGTCTTCCTGTTGGAGGTTTTTTCCCCTTTTTAAGGGGTTTTTTCTCTCTGGCGCTACTTTCTGAAGGGCACGGTCTGTTCTTGGTGTCTCCATTGCCTACAGCACCGTGGCTACCAGAAAGAGTCGCCCCTTTTTGGGCCAAAGCCGAACATTGAAGATTCACGCCACCAGATCTGCAAATTCCAGGCGCAAGCAGCACGTGAGTCGTGACAGGGACTGGGAAGTGGTAGTTGGAGAGTGGAAGGTAGGAACAGGACAATGGCTGCCATCAGAGAGGAGGCCAGAGCCTGAATCAATCTCTGTTGGGCTGCCAATCCACTGTGGATGCCCTCCAGGAATGCATTGCATTGCTCCATCTCGGATGCCAGCCCCTGGATGGCATTCACAATGGTTGAGTGCCCTACAGAGATGGATCTCAGGAGGTCAATAGCCTCCTTTCTCAGGGCAGCAGGGCTGACTATGTCAGGCCCTGAGGTGCCTGAGGCGAAGAGATGCCCACCCTCCTGGGTCAGCGGGCACGGGCAACTCACTGAGGGGCTACTGGGAGGGCGGTGCTGGTACAGGGTGGTGGCTGTACCTGCCGCTAGGGTGGCCACATAGGTGTCCGCCACCACCAGGCAGCTTTCATCAGAGGAGGTATCTGAGCCTGTGTTGTCAACTCCTGTCCCCGTCGTGGTGCTCTTCTCGCCCTCCATCCCACTGGTTCCCTTGGCGTCAGTGGACTGCCTCCAGGGACCTGTGGGATGCAGCTCCCTCTGTCACCGGTGCCTCTGGTCCTCTGCCAGATGATGCTAATGCACACTTGGACAGGATGACAGAAGAAAAAAGGGAGGAGAGAGAGAAAGGAAGCACAGGGTCAATTACTGCACCAACACCACAGTTGGCATACACAGCACCGTTACACACAGGAATCAGGCTTGAGCATTATGCATTGCACTGCCAGTGATTTAGCTAGATTCCACGACAAGATGAGGGCCACACACCACCAACTGCACCCCTCCTGGTAACCAGAAAGCCCTGACTGACATGGAATGATAACAAGCTAGGTTACCTGGATTTGCCATGCAGACATTACCCTTGAGCTGAATCACGCTGCAATGTCTGGCCTGGCCTTATGGGCACCTACTAACTCACATCCACCACCAGGATCCCATGCCACCTGCCAATTACTGTAATAATGCCCACTGTACTCACCCCCTTGTGGCTGCTGTGATGCCCTCAAGCGCCCATCCAGCTCTGGGTAGGCCACTACCAGTATGCGGGCCATCAGAGGGGTCAGGTTCCGACGGGCACCCCTTCCTCGTTGGAAGGCCATCCCCAGCTTGGCCTCTGTGGTCTTCCGTGCCCAGCATCTCAGGTCCTCCCACTGTTTCCGACAGTGGGTGCTCCGCCTGCCATAGGCCCCCAGGGTCCGCATGTCCTTGGCGATGGCACGCCATAATCCCTTCTTTTGATGGGCTCTGACCTGCAGAGGTAATACAGACAGGAGGACACCATTACATATACAATCCAGCCTGTCACACATATGGCCCAACAATCCCTTTTCCGTCACCATTAGTATACACATCTGCCGGCGCACACTATGTACACCACCACAAGACATCCACCCTCAATGACACAATGCTTGCACACACATCCCCATGCATCCTTCACACATGCATCGTGCCCAAGGTGTACTCACCTGTTGGTCTGGAGGCCCATGCAGCAGTCCATCCGGGGGTAGGACCCCATCCACCAATCGCTTCAACTCCTCCAAAATGAAGGCAGGGGCTCGTTCCTCGGTCACACGGGCCATGGTAGGTTCCAGTCACACGTCTCAGCAGCACACACAGTGTAAGTGTTCTCCTTTTTGAAGGTCAAGAAACAAGTGAGGAATCAGATAGAAAAGGTGGTCATGTCTGCGGTGGTGTACACTGTCACCGTCGGCGCAGATCCCCATTGGCCACTGTACTCCATAGAGCTCCATATTATCCAATGAGGAATTGCACAGCGGTGCAATACCGCCTTCCGCCACAATGCCCAACGTCAGCAGAGTTACCTCACTTCCACCAGTCCCTACATACAGGACAGTTCGGTCTCCAGGTCATATCAACCTTAACTGCATCACAGCCTAGATTAGCATTTAGCTCGGCATTACCACTGTCCCATCACATAAATGGACAATGTACACTGAGGTTGTGGTTCCATTGTTCAAAGTGTGACAGCTTACTCACTCTTGTGTCCCTTAGATACCTACCACTGCAGATAAATAGGAGGAGGAGACTTACCCCTGTGTACAGACCCCTTGTGGACTTGGCTACATTGGAAGACAGGCACATTACACTCACCTATGGACTGGACAGGGCCACCATAACAGAGCTGTGTGCCCAATTGGAGCCAGACCTGATATCGGCTATCCGTCATCCCACTGGGATCCCCTCTTTTGTGTAAGTGCTATCAGTGCTCCATTTCCTGGCAACTGGTTCTTTCTAAGTGACAGTGGGCTTGGCAGCAGTAATGTCACAGCCAATGTTCTCAATCGTGTTGGCAAGAATTTTGTCTGCCCTGGTGAAACACGTGCAGCTACATAACTTTACCCCAGGGGGAAGATTTGGCCACAGTGAAGGTTGAATTCTATGAATGGTGTATTCTATGCAATATTATTGGGGCGATTGACATAGCACAAATTGCGTTTCCCTCCCCCCGCCAGAATGAACAGGTGTTCAGGAATCGGAAGAGTTTCCATTCACTGAATGTGCAAATGGTGTACCTGGCAGACCAGTATATCTCCCACACCAATGCTAAGTATCCTGGGTCGGTGCATGATGCCTTTGTTCTGAGGAATAGCAGCATCCGAAATGTGATGGCAAAAATACAGAAGCACAGGGTATGGCTAATAGGTGAGCCATGGTCTCCACCCACTCTATGTTAGTGTATGCCTTCAGGTGTCATCCCCAAATCATTGTGTGAGGCTTAATGTTGTCCCTCAATACTTGCAGGTGACTCTGGCTACCCAAACCTATTGTTGCTGCTGACCCCTGTGAGGAATACAAGGACAGGGGCTGAGGAACGTTATAATGAGGCACATGGGCAAACCCGAAGCATAATTGAGAGGACCTTTGAGCTCCTGAAGGTCAGGATCAGGTGCCTCCATCTGACAGGTGGATCCCTGTGCTACTCACACAGGTAGGTCTGCCAGATAGAAGTGACATGCTACATGTTGCACAACCTGGCCCTCAGACGGGATGTACCCTTTCTGCAGGAGGAGGAGACTTCAGATGCCCCTGTGGCAGCCTTGGACCCTGAGGACAGTGAGGATGAGGAGGCTGAGGATGAGGACAACAGAACCTCAGTTATCCATCAATACTTCCAATGACACACAGGTGAGACAATGCAACTGACCATTCCTCTGATTATTGGTGTATTCTGTGTGGTTGCAGCATGTTGGCATTAACTTCCTTTGCATATCAACTTACTGTCAGCTATGGCTTGTTATTTTACAGATGTTGGCGATATAACAACTGTTTACTGATGTGATGACTACAGACAGCTACAGGTCTTTATTTCTATGCTCTCACAGTGTTCAGATCATTTGCACTAGATGTGACTGTTTCCATAAATGCACATTTTCAAAACATAAAATATTAGTAGTCAAGTTGTGTTCAAGGGTGTTTATTGTAGTGCTATAAAATTGAGGGAAAAGTGCAATGGAATGGGGTGATGATGGAGGAAAGTCCAGGGTATTGTTTCAAACTGTTTGTAGCACAGGTCCAGTGTCCAAGGGGCCGTAGGAAGGGGAGCAAATGCAGTTAAATGTGGACATGATGATTGTGTGGAACACAAGGGGGACAATCAAGAGAGTTTCATTTCCTGGCCGTGATCTTGGCAAGTGTCTCCGGCTTCTGTCTGAGTCGCAAGGAACGTTTGTGGGGTGGTTCACCTCCTGCAGTGGGATGGGTGTTGGTGGCCTGTGGTCCTGTGGTGGGGCCTCCTGCCCACTAGATGCAGTGGAGGTGGAGGGCTGGTCAATGGACTGGCTAGTGGTAGGGGCCTGCTGCTGTGCTGTTGCCTTCTTCATGATGTTGGCAATGTCTGCCAGCACCCCTGCTATGGAGATCAAGGTGGTGTTAATGGTCTGCAAGTCCTCTCTGATCCCCTGATAGTGTTCCTCCTACAGCCACCTGTTCTCCTGCATATTGTCAATGATCTGGCCCATCATGTCCTGGGAATGTTGGAGACTCCCAGGATCTTGGTGAGTGCCTCCTAGAGAGTCGATTCCCTGGGCCTGTCCTCCCCATGGTGTGGGCACTGGCACTGATCCCAGGTCCCTGATTATCTTGGGTGTGAGGTGTGGACTGGGGTCCCTGTACAGGTGGGCACACTACAGATTCATGTGTCCTGGTGACAGAGGTGTGGGTATGCTGGGTGGGTGCTGTGGTGTTGGATACTGATTGGAGAGACTCTGTGGTGCACTGTGGGTGGGCTTGGGTGACCGACTGTCCAGTGGTCCCTGATGGGCCAGGTTGTTGGTTCAGATCCTGAAGTCCAGAGTTGCTGTCATCACTGGGGGCATCTTGTTTTGGGGGACTGGATAGTCATGACACCTCCTCTCTGCTAACATTGGCTGAGGCACCTGTGGGGATGTCAGTGATGCATTATGCTTCATGTCTGTGACATTGTACATCCCTGGCTTCCCCTCTATCCTTCCTGCTGTCCTCCCACCTTTGTTTGTGTATGGTGATGTATTGTGTGATTATTAGTTTCCCTATGCTGTGCATGCTTTGGTGTTGGGCGTCCATGCAGAGCTGGGAGGGGTGTCCATTCATTGGTATGGCATGCAGGATTTGGCATTGGGGTTAGTCATATTTATAGGTGCAGTGTGTGGGATAGAGTGGAGTGATGGGAGTGAGGGTGAGGGGGAGTGATGGCATGCAGGTATGGAGGTGATACATGGTAAATGTTGACTTAACTGTATTCAGTTCTCCGGTTACTCCAGTGAGTCCCTCAGGATGCAGTAGTGCCAAGTCTTGCTCCTGCCATGCTGTGACCTGTGGGGGAGGAGGTGAGGGTCCACCGCCAGTCCTCTGTATGGCGAGCTGGTGCCTTGCTGCCAAGGAACATGCCTTTCCCCGTAGGTCGTTCTACCTCTTTCCGATGTCATCCATTGTTCTTGGGTGCTGTCCCATTGCGTTCACCCTGTGTGATATGGGGTGCATGAGGGATGTATGAGTGTATTTGGGGTGTGTTTCTAGTTGTCTCTGTGCTGTTCATGCCAATCTCCTGGCAGTAATTGTTGTTTCTAAAGTTTTTTGGGTAATGTGGGTGTGTGTTTTATAGTGCTGTGGGTGTGTGGGCGTGTGGTGTGTGTATGAGTGTCAGGTATGTATTTTTAGTATTGGCTAATGTGGTGTTGTTTTGTATGTGGGTGTTCATTCTGAGCACAGCGGTATGTACCGCCAATGGTTTACCACCATTGAATGTCCGCCGTTGTGATTCCTGGGTCATAATGTGGTGGCTGTTGTTTTTTTGGCGTAAGGGTATGGGTGTTGGTACAGCCACTTTAGCAGTGACCTTTGGGCTGGTAGATTTGTGTAGGTGGCAGTATTCTCTATGATTGGTATGTGTATCATAATATGACAAACTGATAATCTGACCCATTCCTTTGCCATTGTTTCAGCAGTGATAAAGCCTTGGTTCAACAGTCATGGTGTTGGCATTGCATATATTCATTCAAAGGAAAGTGTGAGGCTCATTTCCCCAGTAGTGTTCAGAACACTCAAGTCCAAGGGTGCACTCAGGTTAGTGTATCCAATGTGCTCCAATGAGGCATTGACAATTGACTACTGTAGCAGTTGCTCAGATTACATGAAAGGAGACGTGAGACACATGATGGTACAGCTCTGACCTACTTACATCATACTACTAGACACATAGGTCCTCATTATGACCCTTGCGGTCCTACTGTCGACGGATCGGCAGTGAAGATCGCCACATTATGAGTGTGGTGGGTTGGCCTCTGCCAATCCGTTATATCCCACCTGTACCACCAGGGCGTTTGGACAGCCAGGCCGGAGATTAGCATCTCCTATCCAGCGGTCTAATGGAAACCGCTGGCAGTATCAAGAGGAGTCTTTCCACCAGGGTTTCCGTGGTTGTAGCACCGATACGAAAACCCTGGTGGAAAGACTACTGGTAAAAGGAAATTTCTTTCCTGTCACTGATAGACGACTCCCCCATCCCCCTGCAATCCCAACACCACCCACCCCCTTCCATAGCAGTACCCCCTACCCCCTTCCCTACCAGAACCCCTCTCCCACATGCACACACACACACACACACACTCATATGAACCCCCATGCACTCATTCACAAACACTGATGTACATGCATTCACTCACACGTATCCATACATGCATTCACAGACACGCATCCATACAGGCATTCACACAAACATTCTAACACACACTCACTTTAACAATCATACATGCATTCAAACACCCACACACACTCATACAAACTTACATTCACACATGCAGACAACCCCCACTCACACATGCACACACAACATCCCCCACCCTCCTCTGTCTGATGATCGACTTACGTTGTACAGCGAGAAGGTCGTACGGCAGGGAATGAGAACAGGCACTTCCACCGCCAGCAGTGCCCCACCATCTGGACACTGCCAGGCCATATTACATGTCGTAATACGGCTGGTGGAGTCCTTTTGGCGGGCGGGCTGCTGGTGGAACTGCCCATGCGCCTCCGACCACCAGCACGACTACTGGAGGATTTCTGCCGAAATTGTGGTGGAAATCCTTCAGTTCTCGTGATATGGTGGTCGGAAGACCACCAGCACTGACGGTCTTTTGGCACCCATGGCTTCGGCGGTCTGCTGAAAAGACCGCCAAAGTCATAATGAGGGCCATAATCCAGCTCACGCACTTACCAGGTTTCTGCTGCTCAAACTCCTCCAGCTGGGCATGGAGGGTCTGCTGAGCTGCCCTCAGGGCCCTCCTGTACAGTGGCGTAAGGTGGGGCCTGTGCACATGGGGCTAGGACAACTAACCCAATAATTCCTGGGCCTTTAGACACGCCTAGCATTTCAGGTCCTCCCAGTGCTAGCAGCAAGTCCTGGCCCGCCAGTGGTACACGCCCACTGCACTGCAGTGCTGCGCAATGTTGTCCAAGAGTCGGACACACGCTGCATTGCTGAGCTGGTCCTCAGGCCCCCCCCATAAAGCTGAGGGTAATTGTCAAGCACCCCCAACCTAACATGTCCAATTAAGTCTAACTGAAGGGAGTGCCCTCTCATCAAGTCCCTCAGCCATGTTGAGGGCAGTTAGGAAAAATAATAGCAGGATGGCAGACAATCTTATGTGTAGATGAGGATGACTCAGAATGCCAATAAAATAGCTGCCTGCAACTTCTTGTTCTGAACTTCCTGCTTTGTATTTCCTCTGTGTTTTTCCTGAATAAATATCCGTTTCCAGCCTGTTTTTGAAAACTTGCCTCCAAGTGCAGATTATCCACACTCAGGGCGTACTCCACACACCCGAGACATAGACTAGGCACTCAGGGCAGGGATTTGGCACCCGGGGCAGAGATTTCGCACCTGGGGCAGTTAACAAGGTCTAACAAACATCAAATAAGAAAACATGTGTAAGAACAGCAGGAAGTCCAATTGAGGAAGCCAAGAGTTTAATGGTACACACTGCATTACATCCCATCACAGTTTTGCCCATTGCATTATGGTACATGTGGTTAACATTTGGCACATACATCAAAGTAGACTGTAGGGCTTCATCAAAGTAACGGCAGGTAGTGATGTTTATCCCTGGACTCATAAGGGCTGATTCACAAACGGGCAGAGTAGCCTGCAACAGTAGAAAGCAACAATGGAATTTTGTCAGACTAGCCCCCCCGCACAAGAAGGAAATGCAAGTGTGTGGATTATGAAGGTTTGCTGCTTTTGATACTGGGGTCCCATAATGCAGAACCAGTTCAGAACTAACACCCAGTAACAAAATGAGACCAAAACCCTCCACCCCGCCAGGGAAACTCCCACTACCGCTTATGGACAGTCTGGCCCTGCAAATGTCATCTGCACTGGTGCAGAGGACCCTCAGTCATTGCACTTGTGGCAGATTCTGCACAATGACATTTCCAAGTGCAGTGGCCCATTGTGTATCAGGACCGTACATGTGTTTTAGGATTTCATCCATCATTAGTAGAGAGCAGCAGTCTAAACCCCCTTCAATACATCAAGGGGCAGACATCCATTTTATGGTCGTTCAGAGTCAGCCTCACCTCCAAGCAGGATCCCCTGCCATCCTGCTGCATTGTTGAACCGTCCTCAATCAACATGGCTGAGGGATTTGAGGACAAGGCACACGCACATTCAGTGATACTGATCTAAAAATACTCGCTGAGGGGGTTTGTGATAGGTCATCTCAGTATTGTGTCTGCCCAAAGAAACGGATGCATGCTGCTGTTCACATTAATACCTAAGGCCTTATTACACATAGGACACACTTTCTCTGTTTGCACCATGGTGGAACCTAAAAAAGGCGCTGACAGTGAAAGTGTGCCCAATTATATTGAATGCACTGCCCACAGGGCAGCTGCACACTTGTGCCACCCTGTGGGCAGCGCAGTCAAGTGAAAAAAAGAGCTGTCTTGAAGCAGCCAATCCATGTAGCACTGTGCAGACATCAAACGGCATCCACATTTAAGGGGGATTAAAGATGTCCTTGAAGGCAGGTTCATTGAGTGACTACACCCACCTGCATAGGTATTGCTGTGGGGTCCGTTAGACTACCTTTCTCCACTGCACAGGGCTGCCATCAGGGCATGCACTGACAGTTCCCCATGTTGTATGTGGAACACTGTCAGTGCACCTCTTGACAGCTTCTACATCTAATATGTGGCCTAGGGCAGTGGCAAAAGGATTCCATAATTTTCCTGAGGCTATGCCCCCATGCTAATGAGTGGAAACCCGCTGGTGCTAGTGCAGGCACTATATGTACACCAGCGCTATCTGCATTACAGGAAGGGCAGCACAAGTGTCTGCTGCCCTTTCTGTACTACAGAAGTGCCTTAGGGGTACACAGAGTAGGTGCACATTCACATTGAATACCTGGGGCACATTGTAGAATACAGCCAATGGAGTTTATTCACTGAGTGCTGCAGGGTAGTGTGTTTTTTTTACCTGTGGTAGGCCTAGCTCTACCATTAGAGATGGGTGTGTGTGATAGTACAACATTACCTGCTCAGACTGTGGCAGCCACTCCATGTCATATATCTTGCAATATACCTGTTTAATTAACAAGAGACAGTGACGTTATCATAGGAGTACACAAGACCTGCATGCTTGATGCATTCTCCATTACACACAATACAAAATGGCTAATCATTTTGAATGTGACCAGTAGGTGTTAGTTTGATTATTGAGTAAGACTGTTTCTAATCACACAGCCATGCCAATTTTCCCAGGACATTCATGAAATGCTGAGTCAGGCCAGATGATGATGAATTCTGGATCTTGCAGCCTTTGTCATTCTATAGTGAAACAGGTACACAAGCCCCAGTTTCCACTATAGTTAACCACAGGCCTGGAGTGCCACATCACATGAGTAGCTGCCAAACATGGCAGCTATGAGCATGGACTATCAAAGTCTCTACTGTGGTCCACTTGTCCCAGGGTGTACATATGATAAACATATGGACTCTGTTAGAAATGGGTTCTCTAGTTAGCTGTCAGTTTACACCCTGTCCACGTAGGGACCCTCACCCTAGTCAGGTTAAGAGGGGTCACACTCATAAGATAACCCCTGCTCACACACTTGGTAGCTGAGCACGAGCAGTCAGGCTTATCTCAGAGGCAATGTGTTCAGTATTTGTACCCACACACAGTAACATAGTGAAAACACTACAACACATCAGTTTAGAAAAATAGCCAATATTTATCTAAGTAAAACAAAACCAAAACAACAAAAATGCACCATACAGTAGCAAAAATATGAATGTTAACATCTTTAGTGCGGGCGTCAGCCACTGTCCGACGCCCGCACTACCTCCCTGGTGAGGGTTCTTTATTTATTTGACGTCACAATCTGTTTTCCTCGCCAGAGCAGGAAGCGGAGGTAAGGCTTCTTTCTGCTCCGGTGGTGAAAACGGGCCCAAACGAGCCTCCCCACCATTCGGGAAGGCCCGGTTTCAAACAAGGCCTTCCTCAAACCCCACTAGACACCAGGCAATTCACTTGGGGGTGATCGTCCCCCTTTGAAAATGGGCCAGCAACTCCCCAGGGCATATTTAAAAAATAATGTAGGTTTACCCTGGGGGGGCGCCCCTACAGGGGTTAAAAAAAAAGAATAATAAAAAAAAACGAAATTGACAGGGAATTGTCTGTGAGCATGGCTGATCCTCTCTGAGGGCAATTTGTTTTTTAACCATTGTATGGTTTCCCTGGGGGCCATAGTGCTATTTAAAAAAATGTATAGATCTAAATATATATATATAGTCACATCTATATATATATATATAGATAGATAGATAGATAGATAGATAGATAGATAGATAGATAGATAGATAGATAGATAGATAGATAGATCTAAACATATCTATATTTGTATATATATATATATATGTATATATATATATATATATATATATATATATATATATATATATATATAGCAATCACTTTTTTCAATACGTGTGTGGTTTCCCTGGGGGCTGCAATTGAGGGTGAGGAAATCCACACCCACATATAAAAGTGATCTATATATATATATATATATATCTGTGTGTGTGTATTTAATTATATATGTGTGTGTGTGTGTATATATATATATATATATATATATATATATATATATACACATCTATATCTATCTCTCTCTCTCTCTCTCTCTCTGTATATATATATATATATATATATATATATATATATATATATATATATTTGCCACCAGTTTTCATGCAGTTGCAGCTTGCTTCTTCAAAGCAATGCACATACTTCTACTGACGTGTTTCAAATGTATCTTTAAGACAGCAATAAAAAAGTCAAGTAACTCTTGTGATTATGTTTCTGCTACAAAAGGATCAGAATTTTGTCTAGTGGAAGTTTTGATGCCAGAAAGTAGTGCAGAACGTTTATATGCCTACTGCAAAGATCAAATCTGTATTTTAAGTAAATAGCTGTGTGGATTAGTAAATCCAGCTATTACCTGCACTAGAATACAAATGAAATGTATATGCGAGGGGGGGATATGAGAGCTGAAGGGCACTTTTGCTGGGTGGTAGTGAGGGAATCTGAGGAGGAGGTCATGGAAGTGGGAGCACCAATAATGATTGTTAGACTGGGCACCAGAAGCGCTAAAGACTGTGATGATTGGTATGTTACAAGGTGAAGTAATAGTGTGTCGTTGTTTATTTGAGTGTCTTGAGAGAACGTTCTAATTGAAGGAAGAAGCAAAGGTAAGATCATTGACCTTTACTGTTGCATGCATCACACACACCAGCAATTTTGTGACTGTCTACGTAGGCTAGTGTTTTAGAGCGAGAGTTTAACCAGTAGCAGAGATGGCGGCTTGTTGGATGACTGCCGCTCAGGCCCTAACTCAGTTTATAGAGGACAGCTCTGACGTAGGATAAGAGACTGAGGCAACAGATACTGAGGTAGAGGACAATGGCACCGACTCTGGGAGTGATTTTTCCAACAACTCCTCTTCCAGTGATTCTGAGGGAGGTGATGAGGATAGTCCTGCTGTCCCTTTGCATGCACATTCTGTGCAGCGGGACAATAGCGGGTTAGCCCAACCCAGAGAGAAGGTGCATGTGACGGCAAGCACAGAGAGAGTTGTCAACACCAGGGCAGTGCGCGCTCTATTGGCGACTAGATGGATGTGTTGGGAACGTGCGCAGACCCCGAGGATCTGGTGACTCTGACAAGAGTGCTCTCTTAGGAGCTCCCCAATTTAGTTCAGCCCCAAATTCCACTGCCCAAATCGTATTATGGAGACATCACAATTATCTATCACAAAACAACCTGGTTTTGTAAGGCAGGCACCTGCGTTTTTGGTCCCGGGCTCAGCGACCATATAGGGAAAATTACCAAACCCAGACATTTCTGGAAACTAGACACCCGGGGAAGTCCACAGAGATGTGACTTGTGTGGATTCCCCAAAGTGGGATCCACAAAATTCCTACCAGCCAGGCTTTCCTCACCTTTCCTCATAAAAACCCTACCCCACTTGAGTGCCTGTACCTAGTGCTTGAGTCATGAATGGATCACCCCAGTGTCAACAGTTGCCCCTCATGTGAGGACTAATATTGACCGTTGAGTGACCCATTCCTGACACGGATACTGGGCCTACCCACACAAGTGAGGTACCATTTTTATCAGGAGACCTGGGGAAATAGTGGTTGGAAGAAAATTTGTGGCCCTCTCAGATTCCAGAACTTTCTATCACAGAAATGTGAGGAAAAGGTGTTTATTTTGCCACATTTTAAGGTCTGCAAAGGATTCTAGGTAGCAGAACCTGGTGAGAGTGCCACAAATTACCCCATCCTGGGTTCCCCTAGGTGTCTAGCTTTCAAGAATGCACTGTTTTGGTAGGTTTTCCTAGCTACCAGCTGAGCTAGAGACCAAAATCCACAGATCTGCACTTTCCCAAACACAAGTTAGTTTTCAATGTAAAAATCTGATGTATCCATGTTGCATTTTGAGGCATTTCCTGTCTCGGGCACTAGGCCTACCAACACAAGTGAGGTACCATTTTTATCGGGAGACTTGAGGAATTGCTGAGTGGAAGGAAATTTGTGGCTCCTCTCAGATTCCAGAACTTTCCATCACCAAAATGTGAGGAAAAAGGGTTTTTTATTAGCCAAATTTTGAGGTTCGCAGAGGATTCTAAGTAAAAGAACCTGGCGAGAGCCCCACAAGTCACCCCATTCTGAATTTCCCTAGATGTTTAGTTTTCAAAAATATATAGGTTTGCTAGGTTACCCTAGGTTTCGGCTGAGCTAGAGGCCAAAATCCACAGCTAGGCACTTTGCAAGAAACAGGTCTGTTTTTTTGGGGGAAAATGTGATGTGTCCATACTGTGTTTTGGGGCATTTTTCTGCACCGGGCACTAAGCCTACCCACACAAGTGAAGTACCATTTTTATCAGGAGACTTGGGGGAATGCTGATTAAAAGGAAGTTTGTGGCTACTCTCAGATTCCAGAACTTTGCAGCACCGAAATCTGATGGAAAAGTGTTTTTTGCCAAATTTTGAGGTTTCCAAAGGATTCTGGGTAACAGAACCTGGTGACAGACCCACAAGTCACCTTATCCTGGATTGTCCTAGGTGTTTAGTTTTAAAAAATGCACAGGTTTGGTAGGTTTACCTAGTGCTGGCTGAGCTAGAGACCAAAATCCACAGCTAGGCACTTTCCAAAACTCAGATTTCAATGTAAAAATGTGATGTGTTTATGTTGCGTTTCTTATCGCAGGCACTAGGCCTACCCACACAAGTGAGGTACCATTTTTACTGGGAGACTTGGGGGAACACAAAATAAGAGAACAAGCATTATTGCCCCTTGTCTTTCTCTACATTTTTCCTTCCAAATGTAAAACAGTGTCTACAATAGAAGTCTATTTGAGAAATGCCCTGTAATTCACATGGTAGTATGGGACCCCAGAATTCAGAGATGTGCAAATAACCACTTCTTCTCAACACCTTATCTTGTGCCCATTTGTAAAATACAAAGGTTTCCTTAAAATCTATTTTTGACTCTTTATATTTCACCAAATGAATTGCTGTATACCCGGTATGCAATGAATACCCATTGCTTGTGCAGCTCCTTTATTAGTTTTGGGTACCTAGGGTTTTTCATGAACCCACAAGCCCTATATATCCCCTTAACCAAAAGAGTCCAGCAGACGTAACAATATATTGCTTCTTTTTTTTATTTTAGCTTTTATTTTCTGTAGGAAAACCTTGAAAAATCTACACAAATGACCCCTTGCTAAATTCAGAACTTTGTCTACATTTCAGAAATGTTTAGCTGTCTGGGATCCAGCAATGTTTTCACACCCATGTCTGTCACTAACTGAAAGGAGGTTGAAAGCACAAAAAAATAGTAAAAATGGGGTATGTCCCAGTAAAATTCCAAAATTGTGTTGGAAAATGTGTTTTTTGGTTCAAGTCTGCCTGTTCCTGAAAGCTGGGAAGATGGTGATGTTAGCACTGCAAAGCCTTTGTTGATGTCATTTTCAGGGGGAAAAAAACACAAGCTTTCATCTGCAGATCTTTTTTCCCATTTTTCTGAAAAAAAACAAAATTTTAGCTGTATTTTGACTAATTTCTTGGTCTCCTCCAGAGGAACCCAAAAGCTCTGGGTACCTTTAGAAGTCCTAGGATGTTGGAAAAAAAGGACTCAAATTTGGCATGGATAGCTTATGTGGACAAAACGTTATGAAGGCCTAACTACCCCAAATAGCCAAAAAAGGGCTCAGTGCTGGGGGAGGGTGGGGACAGGTGGGAAAGCCCCAGCAGCTAAGTAGGTTAAAAGATTAAGGCCTTCATTATGACATTGGTGGTAATTCCCACTTACCGCAATGCTGACTACCACCAACACACCGCAGTGGCGGCCGATATCCGTTCACCATATTATGACACACACATACACCAATCCGTCACTATTCAGCCACACACACAAGTCCGCCATACCAAAGGTCAGGGATAAAATGGTGGTATCAAAACCCACACCGTTACACCAACAGAACTATGCCCCCCATATTATGACCCACAAATCACCACAGCGGACATTCAATGGCGGTAAACCATTAGCGGTATATACCACTGCGCTCAAAATACACACACACACATACAAAACAACACTACATTGGACAATTCAAACTACATACACCCGACACCCATACACACACCACACCCACACACCCACACTACTATAAAACACACACCCACATTACTCACAGCCCTTTATGACTACAAAGCATTGCCAAAAGAAAGAGACAGCAAGAGCAAACACACACAACCAGAGCCACATACCACTCACACCTATACACCACTCACACACACCACATCACACCCCAACACGTTACCCTACACACCGTCACCTACACACCTTACAGAACAACCATGGCACCACAAGGACACCCCTGATTCTCTGAGGAGGAGCTAAGGGTCATGGTGGAGGAAATCATCCGGGTAGAGCCACAGCTATTTGGAGCACAGGTACAGCAGATATCCATTGCTAGGAAGATGGAGTTATGGCAGAGAATCGTGGACAGGGTCAATGCTGTGGGACAGCACTAAAAAAACAGGAAGTACATCAGGAAGAGGTGGAACGACCTACAGGGGAAGGTACGTTCCATTGCAGCAATACACCAACTTGCTGTACAGAGGACTGGCGGTGGACCCCTATCTCCTCTCCCACAACTAACAACATAGGAGGAGCAAGTCTTGGCAGTCATGCATCCTGAGGGCCTGGCCGGAGTAGCTGGAGGACTGGACTCTGGTAAGTCAACTCTATACTAATACTACCCCCCTACGTGCATGCTAACACATACCCCCACCTTCACCCTCACTCCCATCACTCCAACACTTCCCACACCCACACCATCACATCTCACTCATCCCATTGCCAAGCCCTGCATGCTATACCAATGCATGGACACCACTCACAGACCTGCATGGACACCTATCACTAAAGCATGCACACTAGAGAGAATCAGCTAGCCTACCACATACCAACTTACACAAGTAAAAGCTGCCAGGGCAAATACAAACAAATAGGGCAACCCACTGATGCACAATATGTCACACACAGAAACAATAACACTGCATTTACATCCCCACAGTTACCCCAGCCAATGTCAGCGGCGAGGAGGTGCCAGCACTATCCAGTCCCGCCACAGAAGAGGCCCACTGTGTTGACAGCAACTCTGGATGCCTGTATCAGGATGACCAACCTGGCCCATCAGGGACCTCTGGACATTAGGTTACCCAGTCACAGTCTCACACCATCACAGAGCCTAACCCCCTCAGGAAACACCACCACAGCACCCACCAAGCGTACCCATACTTCTGTCCCCAGGACACGGCAATCAACAGTGTGTCCACCTCTACAGGGACCCCAGGCTACACCTCACAACCAAGACATTCAGGGACCTGGGGTCAGTGGCAGTGGGCACACGGTTCAGGGGACAGATGTAGAGGTCACCATGGACACTGGGAGGACTGCTGTGTTCCAGGAGGAGGACAGGCCCAGGGAACCGACTCTCCAGGAGGTACTCACTGAGATCCTGGGAGCATACCAACATTCCCAGGATACACTGGGCCAGATCCTGGCCAATGTGCAGGAGAAAAGGCGGCTGCAGGAGGGACAGTACCAGGGCATCAGGGAGAACTTGAAGGCCTTTAACACCACCCTGTTCTCTATTGCAGGGGTGCTGGCAGACATGGCCAACATCATGAGGGAGGCAGTCTTACAACAGCGGGCCCCTTCCACTAGCCAGACATCTGAACTGCCTTCCACCTCCGCTGCTGCTAGTGGACAGGAGGCCCCGTCACAGGACCAACAGGCCACCAGCACACCTCCCCCTGCAGAAGGAGAACCACCCCACAAACGTTCCCTGCATTCCAGGCAGAAGCCAGAGACTATTGCCAAGACCCCTGCCATTAAATTAGACTCTCCTGATTGTCACCCTTGTGTCCCACTCTGTCACCCTGTCCACCTTGAACTGCCATTGCTCCCCTTCCTATGTCCCCTTGTACAATGCACCTGTGCTACCAATAAACTAGAACAATACCCTGGACTTTCCTCCATCATCACCCCAGCCCTTTTCACTTGCCCCTCTAGTTCTTAGCACTTAAATAAACACACTTTCAAAAAAATACAAGTATGGAATATGCTAAACGATTTCAGTATGTATTGGTTTAACCAGGTTCAAACATTGCAATTCAACTGTACAGTAATGTTCAAATAGGAATGACCTGTAGTTGGCTGCAGTGATCACACCAGGAGCGATAGTGGGGCACCAATATCTGCAAAATGAGTTGCCAAAGGGTACAGTAAGTGGGCATAGAAGTGGGAAATAGCAGCATGCCAGTGCCACAGAAATTAAAACTAATTACAATGAAATGTGAAGTAACACTGTCTTACCTGTGTGTCATTGGAAGTATTGTTGAATCGCTGCTGTTCAGTTGTCTTCATCCTCTGCCTCCTCATCCTCAATGTTCACAGGGTCTACTGCTGCCACACGGCCATCTCCAGCCTCCACCTCCTGCAGAAAAGGCACATGGTGTCTGAGGGCCAAGTTGTGCAACATGCAGCATGCCAGGATTATCTGGCAGACCTTCTTGGGTGAGTAGCACAGGGATCCCCCAGTTAGATGGAGCCACCAAAACCTGGCCTTTAGGAGGCCAAAGGTACGTTTGATAATCCTTCTTGTTCACCCATGTGCCTCATTGTAACGTTCTTCTGCCCTTGTCCTGGGATTCCTCACAGGGGTCAGTAGCCATGATAGGTTGTGGTAACCAGAGCCACCTGCAAATATTGAGGGACAACATTTAGCCACACATCATCCCATATGGCCCAAACCATACCCATACACCAACAACTACTGGGTGGGAACCAGGGCTCACCCATTAGCCACACCCTGTGCCTCTGTAGTTGGCCCATCACATTTGGGATGCTGCTATTCCTCAGGATATAGGCATCATGCACCGACCCAGGATACTTAGCAATGACATGGGAGATATACTGGTCCTCCAAGCACACCATCTGGACATTCATTGAGTAAAAACTCTTTCGATTTCTGAACACCTGTTCATTTTGACGGGGGGCGTAAAATGCAATATGTGTACCATCAATTGCCCCAATGATGTTGTGGATATGTCCATTGCATAGAAGTCAGCTTTCACTGTGGACAAATCCTTCACCTGGGGGAAAACAATGTAGCTGCACATGTGTTTAAACAGGGCAGACAACACTCTGGTGAGCACTTTTGAGAACATTGGCTGTGACATTACTGCTGCCAAGCCCACTGTCACATGGAAAGAACCAGTTGCCAAGAAATGGAGCACAGATATGACTTGCACAAGAGAGGGGATCCCAAAGGGGTGACGGATAGCAGATATCAGGTCAGGCTCCAGTTAGGCACACAGCTACGTGATTGTGGGCCTGTCAAGTCTATAGATGAGGATAATGTGCCTGACCTACAGTGTTGCCAAGTCCACCAGGGGTCTGTACACGGGGGTTTGTCTCCATCTCCTATTCATCCGCAGCGGTAGCAATCTATGGGGCAAAAGACTGGGAGCCGGTCACAAACTGAACATCATAGCAATAACAGTACAATGCATGATGTTAAATTTCAATGTGTAAGTGGCACTTGTCCTGTATGTCAAAATTTGAAATGTGATGCATTTATTATCCAGGGCCGGCCCCCCCAATATGGCGTCCACCTGTCCTGTGTGGAGAGACAGGTGGAAGTGCGGTAATTCCGCAGACGTTGTGCGCCATTGCGGGATGCTGTCATGAACCACCGTGCAACTTCTCATTGGTTATTATTGGGCCCTATGGGGTACAGTGGCCAATGGTGATGTATGCTGGCGGTGACGGTATGCAACACCGCGGATGTGACCGCCATTTTATATCACTCACTTGCTACCTCACCTTCAACAGGAGAGGACCTACACCGCATGTGCTGCTGCTGTGACCTGTGTCTGGAACCTACCATGGCTCGTGTTACTGGGGCAAGGGCCCCTGCCTTCACCTCGATGGAGTTGGAGAGACTGGTGAATAGGGTCCTACCCCAGTACGGACTGCTGTATTGGCCTACAGACCAACAGGTGAGTACACTTTGAGCACGATGCATGGGGCGTGAATTCATGGAGTGGTGTGTGTGAAGGCCATGTGTAGGGTGTGTGTGTTTGTGTCCCCTGGGCGGTGTGCAGCTTGTGTGCGGGCCTTGTGTGTGCAAATGGCGATGTGAAGGGGTATGGTGGGCCATAAGTGTAACAGGCAGGATGGTCTGACTGATACCTTTTCCTGTGTGTATTTATCTGCAGGTCAGCGCCCATCAAAAGAATGGTAGATGGCGTGCCATCGCCAAAAATGTGCAGACCCTGGGGGTTTACAGCAAGCGGAGCACCCACAATGGTGGGAGGACCTGAGACGCTGGGAACAGAAGACGGTGGAGGCCCAGCTGGGGATGGCCTACCAATGAGGAAGGGGTGCCCGTCGAACCCTGATCCCCCTGATGGCCTGCCTACTGGCGGTGGCCTATCCGGAGCTGGATGGGCGCTTGAGTGCATCACAGCAGCCACAACGGGGTGAGTACAGTTCCCATCATTACAACTTACGCATGGTTGGGGGGTACCCGGGTGGGGGATGTGTGTCAGTGGGTGCCCCTAGGCCAGGCCTGACATTGGAGCGTAGGTCCCCTGATGGCTAGGGTTCTAAAAGGATAATCCTGCTACCTAGCTTGTAGGAATCCACTACTGGTCAGGGTTGTGTGGGTCCCATGTGTGCTGCAGTTGGCGGTATGTGCCTCTCCCCATGCCCTGGTGGCTAGCATTATCACTGGTAGTGCATTGGTTTGTGCATAGGGCTGTTTCCTGTGTGTGACGGTGTTGTGTACACCAACAGTGGTGTTGGAGCAGTCGTTGACCTAGTGTATCCTTTGTCTCTTCCCCCCTTTTTGTTTTGTCACCCTGTTCTTATGTGCATTAGTGTTAGAAATGGGGTCTTTCGTTGACAGTCAGGTTACCCCCTGTTCAAGCAAGGACCCTCACTCTAGTCAGGGTAAAAGAGAATCACCCTCAGCTAACCCCTGCTTACCCCCTTGGTAGCTTGGCAGAGCAGTAGGCTTAACCTCAGAGTGCTAGGTGTAAAGTATTTGTACCAACACACACAGTAACTCAATGAAAACACTACAAAATGACACAACACCGGTTTAGAAAAATAGGAAATATTTATCTAAACAAAACAAGACCAAAACGACAAACATTCAACATATACAAGTTAAGTTATGATTTTTTAAAGATTAAACTCAAAAATAGCGCTTAGAAACAAAAATGCTTCGATGAGATGTTAACACGGCGTCGTGACGGAGTCGTTCCCAACAAGCCGACACCAGCGGAGCCGGACACGGAGTCGTGTAGACCCCCAAGTACAGTACCTTTGGTGAAGAGTGAAAACAAGCCGATGCGCGAAGTCAGGAATCGCGGCGTCTGTGCGAAACGTTGAATCCGTGCACTTCGAGCGGCTTCGGTCACAACGTGGTGCGGCGACTTCCACGGAGTCGCGGACTTCAGTGGGGCTGCTGCGGCGTCGGGCCTGCGAAGAGCGTCGCGTTCCAGCGAAGGTCATGGCGTCAGGTGCAGGCGGCATTACCGGATTCAGC
Organism: Pleurodeles waltl; assembly: GCF_031143425.1. Lineage (NCBI taxonomy): Eukaryota > Metazoa > Chordata > Amphibia > Caudata > Salamandridae > Pleurodeles > Pleurodeles waltl. The sequence goes on along the minus strand of NC_090439.1, from coordinate 762,379,691 downwards.
AGCGGTGTCGGTCCGAAGTCGTCCGAAGTCGATTTCCTTGGATTCCACCAGCTTTCCTTTCAAGGGCCCAGGGACTGGATAGGGCACTACTTGTCAGAGCAGGAGTCTCTCCAGAGACTCCAGGTGCTGGCAGAGAGAAGTCTTTGCTGTCCCTGAGACTTCAAACAACAGGAGGCAAGCTCTAAATCAAGCCCTTGGAGATTTCTTCACAAGATGGAAGGCACACAAAGTCCAGTCTTTGCCCTCTTACTCTGGCAGAAGCAGCACTGCAGGAAAGCTCCACAAAGCACAGTCACAGGCAGGGCAGCACTTCTTCCTCAGCTATCAGCTCTTCTCCAGGCAGAGGTTCCTCTTGGTTCCAGAAGTGTTTCTAAAGTCTGTAGATTTGGGTGCCCTTCTTATACCCATTTTAGTCTTTGAAGTCACCTTTCTTCAAAGGGGACTCACACCTACTTGTGAAATCCTGCCTTGCCCAGGCAAGGCATCAGACACACAGCAGGGGGTTGGAGCCGGCATTGTCAGAGACAGGCACAGTCCTTTCAGATGAGAGTGACCACTCCACCCCTCCCTCCTAGCAGAGATGGCTAATCAGGAAATGCAGGTTACGCCCCAGCCCCCTTTGTGTCACTGTCTAGTGCGAGGTGAAAAACAACCCAACTGTCAAACTGACCCAGAGAGGGAATCCACAAACAAGGCAGAGTCACAGAATGGTTTAAGCAAGAAAATGCTCACTTTCTAAAAGTGGCATTTTCAAACGCACAATCTTAAAATCAACTTTACTAAAAGATGTATTTTTAAATTGTGAGTTCAGGGACCCCAAACTCCACATGTCCATCTACTCTCTAGGGAAATCTACACTTTAATCATATTTAAAGGTAGCCCCCATGTTATCCGATGAGAGAGACAGGCCTTGCAACAGTGAAAAACGAAATTGGCAGTATTTCATTGTCAGGACATATAAACCACATTACTATATGTCCCACCTTATCCATACACTGCACCCTGCCCTTGGGGCTACCTAGGGCCTACCTTAGGGGTGCCTTACATGTAAGAAAAGGGAAGGTTTAGGCCTGGCAAGTGGGTACACTTGCCAAGTCGAATTTACAGTGTAAAAATACACTTACAGACACTGCAGTGGCAGGTCTGAGACATGATTACAGGGTTACTTGTGTGGGTGGCACAACCAGTGCTGCAGGCCCACTAGTAACATTTGATTTACAGGCCCTGGGCACCTCTAGTGCACTTTACTAGGGACTTAACAGTAAAACAAATATGCCAATCATGGAGAACCAATTACGTACACATTTTACACGGAGAGCATAGGCACTTTAGCACTGGTTAGCAGTGGTAAAGTGCTCAGAGTTGAAAAGCCAACAGCAACAGGTCAGAAAAAAATAGGAGGCAGGAGACAAAAAGACTGGGGATGACCCTGCATAAGCAAAAGTCCAACAATTAGCATCATCTGGTGGAGGAGCAGAGGCTTCGGTGATGGAGGGAGCTGCATCCCACAGGTCCCAGGAGGCAGAGTACACCGACGGTGAGGGCACCAGTGGGACAGAGGGCGAGGGGAGCACCATGGCAGAGACAGGAGGGACAGTTCTGACACAGATACCTCCTCCAATAGAAGCTCACTAGTGGTGCCAGACACTTCTGTGCCCACCCCAGCTACAGGTACAGCCGCCACCACCCGTACCAGCACCGCCCTCCAGCAGCCCCTCATTGAGTTGCCCGTGCCCACACACCCAAGATGGTGGGTATCTCCTTCACCCCAGGCACCTCAGGCCCTGGCCCAGTTAGCCCTGCTGCCCTGAGTGAGGGGGCTATTAACCTCCTGCGATCCATCTCTGTAGGGCAGTCAACCATTGTGCAACAGACTAATGCATTTCTGGGGGGCATTCACACTGAGTGGCGGCCCAACAGAGATCAATCCAGGCTCTGGCCTCCTCTCTGATGGCAGCCATTGTCCCTGTCTCTACCGTCCCCCCTCCAACGTCCTCTTCCCAAACCCATTCCATTCAACCCCAACCTATTCCAAGCACACAGGCAGGTGAGTATGCACACAAGACAACACACAGGAGTGGCACAGGCAAGCACAAGCACCACACTTCATCCAACAGGCACTCACACAAACACCATCCAGATGCAGACATACCACTGCCTCCAATGTGTCCCCCTCCTCCTCCTCCTCTTCCACCTCCCTCCCAGTTCCGTCTACACTCACACCTGCATGCACTGCACCATAATCCACTACCAGCATCACCACCACACCTAGCAGAACACACACCTCACTTTCAGACACCACTACAACAGCCATGCACATGTCCCCTGTGTCCTCTCCCACTGTGTCTGCCCTCCCATGCCAAGGTACACAAATGCAAGCACTCAGACACCCAACAGCCATTTACCTCACAACAGCATACAGCCCATGCACCTGCACCAAAACACAACAGACAGACACCTCCTACAACCACTCCCTCTTCCTCTATTCCCAAACCTTCTCCCTCTTCCTGCCCCAGTGTCCCTAAGAAGCTTTTCCTCTCCACCATTGACCTCTTTCCTACCCCTCTACCCCGTCCTTCACGTCTGGCCAGGGTGCCAAAAACCCATGCAAGCACCTCAGCCACCCAGTCCACGGGACCACTAGTCTCCACACCCACTTGTGGTGGGAAAGGATCCAGGGCACCAGCCAGCCTCAAAGTAAGTGTCCCTGCCCCAGCAACTGCCCAGAAGGGCAAGGAACCATCCTCAGCTGCTGCCCGGAAGGACAAGGAGTCTGGCACAAGTGCTACCAGGAAGGGCAAGGAGGAATCCCCAGCTGCTGCCCGGAAGGGCAAGGAGCCTGCCCCAAGTGCTGCCAGGAAGGGCAAGGAGCCATCCCTAGATGCTGCTGGGAAGGACAAGGGGCCTGCACCAGCAGGCAGGAAGGACAAGAGGCCTGGTGCAGGGACTCAGTTAGAGCCCCACCACCAACAATGGTTGTGCAGCCATCCGAGACTGCGGGGGATGGGCTGGAGCCTTCCCCCACCACCAGCAGCAGCACTACCACCACCAGGAGTGGGCACCCGTCTGAGGCTGCAGGGGATGGGCTGGAGCCTGCCCCCCACCACCAGCAGCAGCAGCACCACCACCACCACCAGCAGTGGGCAGCCGTCTGAGGCTGCAGGGGATGGGCTGGAACCTGCCCCCACCACCAGCAGCAGGAGCACCACCACTGATCAGCTGTCACCGCTGGCAAATGGTCTGTACTCCTGCCTCCATGGGCTGTTGTGCGGCCTGCCCCCTGCAAATCCTGTAGGAATGACACCCAGCTGAGAGACTGTGACCTTGCACTCCCCAGGATCAGAAGAGCAGGGCACGATGCCCCCTCCAGAACCACTGGGTAAGCCACAAACTCACCCCATCCTCCCCAGGATCAGAAGCACAGGGCACGATGCTCCCTCCAGAACCAGTGGGTAAGCCACCCACTCACCCCATCCTCCCCAGGATCAGTAGCACAGGGCACGATGCCCTCTCCAGAACCAGTGGGTAAGCCACCCACTCACCCCATCCTCCCTAGGATCAGAAGCACAGTGCATGATGCCCCCTCCAGAACCAGTTGGGAAAACACTCACTTGAGAAACTGTGGCCTTGCACTCCCCAGGACAAAGAGCAGTGGGCATGTTGGCCCCTCCAGAGCCAGTGGGCAAGTCACCCACTTGAGAGGCTGTGGCCTTGCACTCCCCAGGACAAAGAGCAATGGGCATGTTGCCCCCTCCAGAGAATGTGGCTGTGTCATCCACTTGAGAGACTGTGGCCTTCCACTCCCCAGGACAAAGAGCAATGGGCATGTTGCCCCCTCCAGAGCATGTGGCAAGTCACCCACTTGAGCGAATGTGGCCTTGCACTCCCCAGGACAAAGAGCAATGGGAATGTTGGCCCCTCCAGAGCATGTGGGTAAGTCATCCACTTGAGAGACCGTGGCCTTGCACTCCCCAGGACAAAGAGCAATGGGCATGTTGCCCCCTTCAGAGCATGTGGGCAAGTCACCCACTTGAGGGACTGTGGCCTTTCACTTCCCAGAACAAAGAGCAATGGGTATGTTGCCCCATCCAGAGCATATGGGCAAGTCACCCACTTGAGAGACTGTGGCCTTGCACTCCCCAGGACCAAGCACAGGGCTTGTTGCCCCCTCCAGGGCCAGTGGTGTTGTTCTATCTCCCGGCAGAGGTGCCCTCCGTCCCAATCCCCCTGGGGTGCCTACCTATTTTCCAAATTATGCCCCTGTTGTGTTCTCTCCGTGTTGTTACAGGTGACAAGTGGGGCATTGGACTTTGGCCTGTGGCCCTGTAGCCCACAGACAAAATGGTCTGGGCAGTGTCCCTTGAACTGTACATATGTATATACCATTAGTTTGATTTTTCGTATTTTTACCGTATTTATGTTATTACACTCACTTTTCATCAATTACTATAGTCCTTGCATTATTACTGAGGGGTATGGGGTAACTATGTTTTATTATTGCATATGATTGTGTGTATGGTGTTGGGGGTGGGGGTGGGGGTGTTGCATGTGTGTGTCACTCTCTTCCCCCCCTCCCCTGTGTGCTAGGCAGCTGTACTCACGTGGCCGTCTTCGGCATCATTGGTGTTCACGGTGGAGCAGGAGGTAGAAGAATATGGGGAAGATCTGAAGTTCAGGCTCCATGGCAGCGTGGTTGTTCCCTGTGTCTCTAACGGGTAGCCCCTTCCCTTCTGTGCAGAGTTTCCGCCAGGCTTTTGAAGTCGTTGGTACCAGCCCCGGAAAAGGTGGTGGATTGGGTTGTCATAATATGGTGGGTGGAACATTGACTTCTGCCTGTCTGTAGGTGGCTACCGCTGTGGTGGCTGTTGTTTTCGCCCTGGCGGTCGGTGTGGAAAAGTGGCTGTCTATGAGAGTTCTCACAGCATTGGTCATAATTTGGCAGTAGTTACCACCAGCCTGTTGGCAGTATTACCGCCACTTTATCACCGACCGCCAGGGTTGTAATGAGGGCCTAAAACATAATAAAAGCTCTCAGAAATAGAGTAGTTCCAACTTATGTTATCACAGTGTTGTGATGGAGTCATTCCCAAGAGTCGGACACTACTTGCGAGGGAGTGCGCTGCTGGTCACAGAGTCACACGGAGCCCAGGTACAAAAGGAGACAGAGTCAAAGACATGGCATGGAGTTGGGGAGGTAAGGTGTCACTGGAGCCGGTGCAGTGCCAGTTCTGTACTGCTACCGGGGAGGAGAGGCGTTGGTTACTTACTGCTACACAGGGGAGGTGAGGGGTCGGTTCCCTACAGGGGCAGCGGGGGTGAGGTGGTGTTGGTGGCGAGGCATTGGTTTCTAACAATCCAACGGTGTTGATGAGTCCAGCAGGCTAAGACGCTATGGGGCGACTTCACAGGGTCGCAGTCACACCATGGGGCCACAGGTGCAGCGGCAGAGTCACGTGTCACAAATATCAGTGACACAGCACTCAAGACTTACGATGTTGTGGGACTTCAGTGGCACTGCAAACGCCATCGGGCCTGCGGTGTCGGTTGTGGTCATCGCACTTCAGCAGTGCCTTGACCTCAGGTGCAGGCAGGGGTGCGGAGTCGGCAGCGGCGCTAATTCTGGAGACGTCCGGTGTCAGTGTTCTGGGTTCTTCTTGTTTTATGCCAGACTTCACTTCCAAGCACCCAAGAACTGAATTGGGCACCTCTTGGCAAGTCAGGGTCCTCAGCAACAGAACCCAGCGGCTGGCAGGTGAAGTCTTTGATGTCCCTGAGACTTCTGAACAGGAGACAGGCTCAGTCCAAACCGTTGGAGAAACTTCATAAGTAGGATACGCAGCAAAGTCCAGTTTTTGCCCTCTGCAAAGCAGAAGCAGCAACCGCAGGCCAACCCAGGAAAGCACACACAGCAAAGGGGTAGTACTTCTCCTCATAGCTCTTCAGCTCTTCTCCTTGGCAGAGCCTCCTCTTGATCCAGAAGTGTTTGAGAAGTCTGGGGTTTTGGATCCAATACTTATACTCATGACTGCCTTTGAAGTAGGCAAATTTCAAAGGAAAGTCTTTGTAGTACAGTAGACCCTGCCTTTCTTGTCCCTTGTTCCCAGACACACTGAAGGGGGTTGGAGACTACATTGTGTAAGGACAGGCACAGCCCTATTCAGGTGCATGTGCCAGCTCCTCCCACCACTCTAGCCCAGACGACCCATCAGGACATGCTGGGCACACCTCAGCTCCCTTTGTGTGACTGTCTAGAGTGAATTTACAACCAGCCCAACTGTCATCCTTACCCAGATGTGTATGCCACAGCCAGGCAGAGGCACAGAATAGTTGAGCAAGAAAATGCCCACTTTCTAAAAGTTGCATTTTCAAACATGCATTTTGGAAACCACCTTCACTAAAAGATGTATTTTAAATTGTGAGTTCAGAGACCCAAACTAAATTTTTCTATCTGCTACCAATGGGATATTACACTTAAAAGATATTTCAAGGCAATGTCCATGTTAACGTATGGGAGAGGAAGGCCTTGCAATAATAAAAAAATAATTTGGCAATATTTCACTATCAGGACATGTAAAACACACCAGTACATGTCCTACCTTTTAAATACAATGAACCCTGGTGATGGTGCTACTTTAGGCCTACATTAGGGGTGCCTTACATGTACTAAAAGGGAAGGATTGGGACTGGCAAGTGGGTACACTTGCCAGGTCGACATGACAGTTTAAACCTGCACACACAGACACTGCAATGGCAGGCCTGAGACATGTTTACAGGGCTACTCAGATGGGTGACACAATCAGTGCTGCAGGCCCACTAGCAGCATTCGATTTACAGGCCCTGGGGACACATGGTGCACTATACTGGAGACTTACTATTAAGTCATATATGCCAATCAAGTATAACCAATAATAATCACAATTTACACAGGGAGCATTTGCACTTTAGTATACGTGGGTGTCAACTCAGTCACCAAGACTGATGCTTATTCCATTTCCCAGGCCGATGAGCTGATTGACAGATTAGAGGCTGCTCAGTCCCTGACTACTTTTGATCTTACTTTGGGATACTGGCAGATTGCCCTAACTGAAGGTTCCAAAGAAAGGTCAACCTTCTCCATTACAGAGGGCCACTACCAGTTCAAAGTTATACCCTTTGGACTCATGAATGCCCCTGTCACCTTCCAGCAGTTGGAGAACCAAGCCTTCACTGGTATGGATGCCTTCAGTGCTGCTTACGTGAAGGACATAGCTGACTTCAGTAGCAGCTGGAAGGACCGCCCGTTTCATCTGTAGGAAGTACTTCAGGTCCTGCAACAGGTAGGCCTGACTATCAAGGCCAGTAAGTGCCAGATAGGGCAGGGGCCTGGGGTGTTCTTAGGGCACAAGATGGGCAGGGGTAACGTGCATGCCCCCAGGCCTAGATGGAGACTATCATGGCCTGGGAGCCCACTAAAACCCAGATTGAGTTAAGAGCCTTCTTACACCTCACTGGGTATTTCAAGAGGTTGGCCAAGGGATGTGGAACCATTGTTGCCACCTTGAAAGAGCTGACTTCAAAGAAGCAGCCCACCAATGTGATTTGGACAGAGGCATGCCAAACAGCATCTCAGGGAATTATTTGTACAGACAGATGTCTCAGAACATGGCATGGGGCAGTCTTATCACAACTAAATGATGAGGGATAAGACCAACCTGTAACCTTCATCCCTAGGAGGTTACTTCTCAGGGAACAAAGGTGAAGTGCTAATGAAAGGGAAGCATTTGCTGTGGTCTGGGCACTGAAGTAGTTGAGACCATACCTGTTTGGGACTCATTTCTGGATTCAGACAGCAAATGAGGGATGAGAATCCAAAATTGTTGAGGTGGTCCATCTCCCTACAAGGACTGGACGTTACAGTGGAACACTGACCTGGAGTTGACACCTCCAATGCTGATGGTCTATCCAGGTTCTTCTGCCTTAGTGAGGAGAACTCCCAGGAGGTTGGGTAACTCTCCCTACTTTCAGCTGAAGGGGGACACGTGTTAGACCTGAGAACCTTAGGGTGGTCTTCCCCCAAACATTTTGACTGTTTGCCTCACATATTTGCTGATTTCTTTTTAATGACTTTAGTCAACTGAGCACTTTACCACTGCTGACCGGTGCTAAAGTGCATTTGCTCTCTTCCCTAAACATGGTTTGTTTAGTACATCAAGAACTGGAATATTTAATTTACTTATAAGTCCCCGTAAGCTGCACTACATGTACACTGAGCCTGTAAATTACATATTACAAATGGAACTGCAGCACTGCTTGTGCTACCCATTCAAGTAGCCCTTAAACATGTCTCAGGCCTGCCAGTGCAGGGCCATCATGTGCAGCTACTCTGCCATGTCGACTTGGCATTTAAGACCTCTACACAAACCTTAAACCCCCTTCTATTATATATAAAAGCCACTCAAAGGTAGGCCTGAGCTAGCCATAGGGCACGGTGCTATACAATTGAAAGGTAGGACATGTACTTTTAAGTTTTACATGTCCTTGTAGTGAAAAACTCCCAAATGCATTTTCACTACTGAGAGGCCTACCCCTCTCACAGTTTAACATTAATGATTCCTTTTTAAATAAGCTGTGGTTCCTAATTGAGAAGGAGTACACAGGTCATGTTTTGTACCTGTAGAGTTGAAATAACAAAACCTCTTTAGTGTTAAATGGCAAAGTCAGATTTATTGTTACAATTTTGAAAATACCACTTATTGAAAGTTGGCATTTTCCTGCTCTTAGCCCTGTGTGACTGCAGTCTGTCTCTAATACACGTCTTGGCTGGGTAACAGCTGGACTTTTGTGTATTCCCTCCAGACAGCTGTTATAATGTGAGTTACACTTAGACCACTAATTGGAGAGATATCATTCTAAAATGGAATCTCACTAGGTAGCTTTTGTCAGTTACTTGGCGGAGTCACACCAGGTGGTTTGTACCTGCTAAACTCTGGAAGAATTAAGGAATCATCTTACCTCCTCTCTATTTCACTGGTGCCGAGTGACTTTATCAAACCCCTGCCACCCGTGCAAGGGAACTTCTGGAGTTTGGTGAGGCCTGCCGATGTCAATAAGAAGTTTGGCTGCTCTGTGTGAAGATCAAAGTAATTGGAATCCTGATTCACTGTTGATTCTGATAGCAGCGCTGGAGGACCGTGAGCTTATTTAAAACTTTAATTAATTGTTAGTAGGCACACGCCAGTTGGAACATGAAGAAGAGCCTCTTTAAGTAACGTGCATTTCTGTTGAGGCGCTTGAGCCCAGCGCGAGGAAGATCCTTCACGGGAGACGCACACAATGTGGTTACGTGATGATGTGCATGGCAGTATCACGGAAGAACAACACATGTTTATGGGTGTTGCTTAGCAACAGTTTTTGCCCTTATTAAAGCATTTGTTTTGCTTGCCAATGGTCTGTATTGGGAACATTGCGTGTAGTAAAAACCCTACTAGAACTGAAGCAACGTTATAAGTGAAATGTGTTCTGCAATTGGACAAATGTGTTGGATGCATAAAACAGGGCATTTTGCTCAGGTATGTAGAAGCAAAGTGAATGAAGGAAAGACATTTGTCAAACCCCTGTGAGTACAGAAGAACAAAATACTGATGAAAATGAATCCCCCCAAGAAATAATATTACAGGTGGTACAAGTGGGAAATGTATGTGATGATAATCCATTTTCTGTGATCAAGGTGGATGGTGAGAGTTGAAGGTAATGGTGGATTTCAGTGCAAAGATACACACTGATTGGTGAAGAACACTTGCCCAGGTTCCCTAGCCATGTGGTCAATCCACCCGATGTTGATAGGAGCATGTGGAAACAAACCCATAGATTTACTGGGTTACATCAATCCTCACTTGGAGTTTCAAGGGGTGGAAATTCCTTCAAAAGTATATTTTCCAAAAGATGGTTTGTGTTTGTTGGGGTAACCCCAGCAGAAAGTCTTGGGCATAAGACTGGATCCCACTCATTCTGAGCAAGACTTAGCAGCTCAGTCAGAAGTAAATTTGGCAGGAAGGGAGTTTCAAGTCCCTCATCGCAAGGAATTCTCAGGGGTTTTCAGTGAAAAGTTGGGAGTGTTGAATGGTTTCATGCACAAGATTGTTCTAAAAGAAGGTGCAGTGCCCAAGGTCCACAAGCTCTGGCTCCTTTTATCATGAGGGAGCCATTACATCAGGAGTTGGAAGAATTATGCAGCAAGGGAGTTATTGAAGAAATCGAGGCGTCCGGGTGGTTAGCCCCTGTGGCCATAATCAAGAAGAGCAATGGAGGTCTGCATTTGTGTTTAGACCTGAGAAACCTCAATGTGGCAATTTGGGTAGACAGACATCTGTTGCCTAATAATAATATGGACCACTATCAAGGGGGCCACTGTATTCACCACATTGGATTTGCCATCAGCTTACCATCAGTGTGTAGTACACCCAGAGTCACGCCATTTGACACCTTTTATAACACCTCAGTGCGCGGCCATGTACAAGCAGATGCCTTTTGTTTTGGCACCCACGGCAGCTGTTTCCCAATGTGCCATGCATCATATGTTGAGAGAAATGTCTGAAGTCAAAGTAACTTATTTTCAAGATCACATTTTGATAGTTGGGAAATATGTGAGTGAGCATGATGAGGCACTAAGATCAGAGTTGTGAATGCTGGAAATGAATTGGTTGACTATAAAGAGAGAAAAATGCAAGATCAGAGTGAGTGATTAGAGTAGAATACATGGGACACCGCATTCATAAAAATAGTATTTCTCCAAGAATAAATTGATCACGGCTATTGAAAAACACCTTCTCCATGAAACAAAGGGCAATTGTGGTCTTTCCTTGGCCTAGCTGAATAATATTCAAAATTTGTTCCAAACTTTGCAGACAAAACTAACTGTTTGCATAATATTATGTCAATGGGAAAGGTGTTTGTGTGGAAGAGTGAGTGTGAGGAAGAGTTTTGCCTGTTAAAAAAATGTATTGCTACAGCCCCATCGCTCAATCCGTTTGATGCTAATGACACTACCATCATCAACACTGATGCCAGTAGTGTTGGGCTGGGTGCAGTGATGTAGCAGAATAGTGAAAGGGATGAGGTTATTATTGAATATGCTTCCAGACCTTTTTGATCGGGGGTTCTGGGAAGACCTCTCTTAGAACTGCATGATGGGTGATGATATTATTCAAATTCAATTACAAAATGTAAAATGTTCCAGGGGGAAAAAAATGTGCTGGCCGAATATTTGTGAAGGTAGCCTGCAGACAGAATGGGTCAATGTGTTGATGAAGATGACAATTACAATGTTGCCAAGGTGATGATGATTTTGGAGGGAAGGATATCTCATGAAAAATGGATTGGTGTTTTGAATGAGGATGAAGTGTTGCAAGAGGTAATGAAGTACTCTGTCCTTGGAGTGATAAGTCACAAAAGTTTATAAGGTACCCTCCTATGGTCTCCAGTAAATCTAATGGGGTGTGAAAGAAAGATACTGTTGATTTTACTGGACCATTAAATGCTATTGCAATAGTGGATTATTATACTTGGTGGCCAGAATTTATATTCACTGATCGTGGAAGAATTGGAGGGTGGAAGAGCGTAGGGTGAATCTGTTGGTATGGGAACAATGGTAAGGGTGTGGCTTGATCCCACTGAAATTAAATGGCCTTAAAGTTTTGAGGATTATGCATGCAATGTATTATGTTGCTTAACGTTTTTCCTTACATAGGCCCTCATTCTGACCCTGGCGGTTCTCTACCGCCAGGGCCAACGGGGGCGGGAGCACCGCCGACAGGCCGGCGGTGCTCCCTTGGTCATTCTGACCGCGGCGCTTTGGCCGTGGTCAGAACGGGAAAACCAGCGGTCTCCCGCCGGTTTTCCACTGACCTTAGAATCCTCCAAGGCGGCGCAGCTCGCTGCGCCGCCGAGGGGATTCTGACCCCCCCTACCGCCATCCTGTTCATGGAGGGAAAGCCGCCATGAACAGGATGGCGGTAGGGGGGGTCGCGGGGCCCCTGGGGGCCCCTGCCGTGCCCATGCCAATGGCATGGGCACGGCAGGGGCCCCCGTAAGAGGGCCCCGCAAAGTATTTCAGTGTCTGCCTTGCAGACACTCAAATACGCGACGGGTGCCACTGCACCCGTCGCACCTTCCCACTCCGCCGGCTCGATTACGAGCCGGCATCCTCGTGGGAAGGGAGTTTTTCCCTGGGCTGGCGGGCGGTCTTTTGGAGACCGCCCGCCAGCCCAGGGAAAAACTCATAATACCCTCCGCGGTCTTCAGACCGCGGAGCGGTATAATGGAGGGCGGGATCCTGGCGGGCGGCCTCCGCCGCCCGCCAGGGTCATAATGAGGCCCATATTGTATTTTGTGCACATGCAATACTTTCTTTTATATTTTTGTGTGCAGGAACTTATCGTTCTTCATTTATGTTTTAATCCTGTTATCTTCTTAGTTATTTATGTTTATATTTTTGTGATCTTTGTGGGTAGTGAGTGTGTTATAATGGGAGCTTTACATGATGTCACTAGCTAGAGGGATTCCATTTTAAAATGGAATCTCACGATGTAGCTTTTGTCAGTTACTTAGTGGAATCTCTCCCGGGTGGTATGTACCTGCTAAACTCTAAAAGTATAAAGTAATCATCTGATTTCCATGGTGTTTATTTATTTCAACAACTCCACACAAAGGGACCCTTGGTGTGACTGATGGGTCATCAACTTCCTGATTGGCCATCCTGGGCAGGATGGGAGGGAGGAGCTGACACTTACACCTGAATGGGCAGTGTCCTGCTTTAACACAAAGGGCTGCATATCCCCCCTGTAGTGAGTCTGGAGCCAGGGCAGGAAGAAAGGACCTCTGTGCACTACAAAGACCCTTCTTTGAAGTCACCCCACTTAAAAGACACAAGTGGCAATATATACTAGGCCTCTAACCCTACCAACTCAGTTCACTGCTGGACCTGTGAAGACCTCTTCCAGGAGAAAAGACCGCTGAACTGCTATAAGTACTGCCACTCTGGACTGGTTTTCTAGGAGAACTGCTTTTCTGTTGTGCTGCCTGCAACCTGCTGCCCTCTGCCATGCTGAGGAAGGGCTGGACCCATCTCACCTGAACGCAGAATGACTCCAGGGGCTTGCCTCCTGTTTTCTGTAGTCAAAGGGACAAAAAGACTTTCAACTCACCTGCAGCAGCTCCTGAACCTGTCCCCAAGAAGTGCGTCTCCAGTCCTGGGCCCTTAAAGGTGTTTTTTTGGCTCTGAAATCAAGCTTTTAGGCTCTGTGCGAACACACATGTGCCCCCTCGCACTGTAACTGTGCTGCTCGTCCACTGAATCAGAGCGAACTGCCGCAAGTTTGTCTTTTCTCACAGCAAGTAGCAAACTTCTTGCCTGCAAACAGAACTCTTAGCTCAATTCTTGAGAAGGTAAAACATCAACAGGACTTGTTAACGACTGTATCTGACCCACGCTCTATCGTAGTTGGCCTGAACTTTTGGATTTAACCCTGTCTAGCATGTAGCCCTGGTTGGCACTTTATGTTTTTAGGCACTACAGTTCAGTAATTTTTTAACCTGGTGTGGAGTCTTTTTTGCTGTTTTCATTGTGTTATTATTTGAAGTGTTGCACAAATACTGTACACATTGCCTCTTAAGTTAAGCCTGCTGGCTCTGTGCCAAGCTACCGGAGGGTGAGCACAGGTTCATTAATGGTGTGTATCTGACTTACCTTGACAAGGATTGTGGTTGCTGCTTGGACAGTGTCCATACCTCTGCCAACCAGAAACCCAAATTCTAACACCCTTTCTAACATCAAGATACAAAGATACGTAGATGTGAAGTTAAAAATAGTAAATCCTTACTTACCTATAGACTATTACATTGACTGCTCAATGAAGATCACTGTATTTCATAAACATTGCTGATACATAAAGGGTTATTCAGATCCTCCTGTAATACAAACGTAAGTGGACTATTCAAGAAGATCACTGAATTTCATAAACATTGCTGATACATAAGAGGTTATTCAGACCCTCCTGTAACACAAAAGTATATGGACATCACAAAACGTGCACAATGCTGCCAATCTGTATTTCATTAACTTGTGGAATTTGCTCATTAGCCTGGCTGCAGTGGTGGGGAAAATAAGAACTATTATAAGAAGTTTATTGATAATATTGCAACTATGCTTTCTTGATTTATGTTCAAACCTACGAGCGTTGGTAAAACAACACCAAAAGAAAAACTATCCTTTGATGTCTGGCCAAATAAATACTGATAAACACATATTTCACACTACTCCCAAATAAAATGAACTGAGACAATGACAATTTGGCTTTCTTGCTATATGGCTGCAGAGGCAAATAGAGTGGGCCAATTCATAAAGGTAAATTCCAGCCGTAAATATAAGTTTATAACTTTTTATACCTGCCAGTAAGTTACAAAGGACTTCCCGGCAGGCATAAATCTGTTAATGAGTGCAGATTTCTCCATCATTAGTGTGAAGAAATCTGCACTTACAAATCCACGTCAAGGGGTGGGAAATTGATAGTCCAAGGCGTGGTGTGCCTTGCAATATGGGAATGCCTACCATCATGGATGTTTGTGGGCACTCCAAAATCTTTCTCCATCTCCATTACATGCTGAAACTGATTGGAACTTTAGTCGAGCAAAGGGATGGAATTACTCTCTTTCTCTGGTAGAAAGGGGAACGGACCACCCCAACAATTAGTGGGGTTGTAGGAAAATGAGTTTCTTCACCATGAATAATGTTTTTTTCCATTGAGAAAAAGAATTTCCGTGTGCACAGAGGAATACAGAATACCATCCATACGTCTCTGCTATATGGAATTTAGCATGGGTGGAATTAGCGACTCTGAAAATTAAACTGATGTCCATTGTAGTACAATTGAAAATTGGATCTAGACTCAGGTTTCAAGCATAGATTCAAGGATGTTTGTGAATAGAAAAATAAACGGAAACAGGCTAACATACAGGCTTTATATTCCGCCTGTACTTTTCGGTTTAATTCTGTGACACAGACCCATTGTATGCTTTGCAACAATGAAGATTATTTTAAGATGAATCATTGTAACGTTATTATGCTTAGTAATGTTGTTTCTTTTGTTCTCATATATTTGTGAGTTTGATGCAGAGCTGCAGGATTAACAAACCCACTTTTGCATATTTATATAATTGCTATTTACACTGTAGAAAACCAGTGAAAAATAAAACAAATATTTGATCTATTGTATTCATGTATACTGTTAAAAAGATCTATGCTATTTGCTCTTTGCTTTGTGGCCCGATGACTCCATACTCTGGATTCATAACTGTAATCTTAGCTCTGGCGGATTGGAAACATGTGAGAGCTGTTGGGTTTCAAAAATCTGATAGATGTATTCAATTTCAAAACCATTAGAACTTGAAGTATGCATAATATCTACCGGCTCGACACTTCTTCGAAGCTTTTGAAGAAAGATGATGATGAATGTCTGGTAACAGTGGTGAACAATTAGTTAACCTCTTTCTTTCCCCCTGATTCAGTACACCCAAAGATCCTTTCAGTTGGTCAACTATTCCGTAACATTGAACACATTAATCAAATTCATTTCTTCTAAGTTCATCCCTCAGGATTCACGGATGCATACAAAAAATACACCCTCAATGCTCCTTGACATCTCTCCCGCCCATTTCACTTTATGCACGAAAACAACCCAGAAACGCAGGCTAATATCAACTAAACTTTGGATTACATTCTAATTTCGATCAAAAAGTGTTTCCTTTGTATGAAGACAGCCTAGAGAAAGAAGGGAATGATTCTGGATCTGGAAGTTCATCTTGTTACTGACCTCCGGTTTGCAGCTAAAGTCAGCACATTGATGAAGCACACAAGAGCATTAATCATGGCAAGCCTTTCAATACTGCAACATCATCAAAAAGAGTTGCCAAAGAAATTCTTCGAGCAGCTACCTTCAAACAAATTAAACATATAGGCAGAATGTTTGGAGCAATAGGTTACAGAACACACTAAAGGCAAACCTAAAAGCCGAACTTATCTATGTATGTGCAGTAACAGTAAGTTATGAAAGCCCAGGGCCTGTTTCACAAAGGTGATTTAAACTTTTAAGTAAGTTTAGACTTTTGAATAATTTTACTTTTCTTTATTCAAAACTCTGAGAGTAAGTTACTAACAAAAATCACAGTATTAAGTCCAATACTACACATGGCCAATCACTGATACTGCAAAACCCTCCAATAGAACATAAAGGCAGTAGGGGCTTAAAATAACACACAGAGGAAATAAAGTTACATTAAATTGAAATAGTTAAAGACAATAAATAAATATAGATTCATGTTAAAAAAATGTATAATAATAGTACATATTACTTCTTTAATTAAAAAAAACATTTTAATACCCTATTTTGGATTTATTGAATATATTGAGAACACGTTTGATTAATTCTATATATCACTTTTAATATTTACCAACGCACATTTAAATATACTTTCTTTAGGTGAACTGTTTTGTCATTTAAACTTCAGAAAAATAATTGTCATTTAATTTAATATTTACATTATTTAATATTTATTTGCAAATTATATACATTTTGAATTTTCCTTTATCATGCACAGACTCTACAGCTGGTGCAGAGATGTATGCATGGACATGCCATGCACGAAGTTCAGTTTTACCGCCTGTAGTGTCTTCGATTCGAGCTAGAGCTGCAGATATCTGAACTTGAGAATTTTTTTTAAAAGTAATATACAATACCAATTACCCTTGCCAGTTAGCATGTGCATAAAAAATGCTTGGGCTATGTTATCAGTCACAACCTTGGCCACTTCCTGGATACTATCTACAAAATGCTTAATATGGAGATACGAAAAAAGCATTGACTGCAAGATCCCCTTATTTGTTTCCACCAACTGCTCTCAGGTTTCCATACTTCCTGCTAATATAAAATCACGAAAGCTGCTTATTCCCACCTTTTTCCACCAATGGATAGCCTTGGGCCCATATTTATACTCAGATTGCGCTGAATTAGTGTATTTTTTTCCCACTAATTCAGCGCAAACCTAACTCCATATTTATACTTTGAAGCTAGACACATCTAGCACGAAAGTTATGGAGTTAACGTCGTTTTCTAGACATGAAAACCTACCTTGCGTCAATGAGATGCAAGGTAGGTATTCCCGTCCAGAAAAGGACAATATGGCCTTAGTGCCATATTTATCCCTCCGTGCTAAAATCCAGCACAAGAGGATGGGGGCTTTAAATAATGGTGCTAAGCTTGCTTAGTGCCATTATTTATTGCCTGGTTATGGGCTGGCGTTAGGGGACCATTAGGCATATTTCGATGGTCAAAGACCATGGAAAGAGCCCACAGGTGCCTTTCCCTGGCCCCAGGGACACCCCAACCCACACTCACACCAGAGGGACTCCACAGGATGGGGGACCCATCTCAGGTAAGTCCCGGTAAGTATTTTGTTTTCATGCTCGGTGCCCTGACTTGGGGCCCCCTGTATGGCGCTGGCCCCAATGGCATTTGTCCCCTGGGCATGACCATTGGGGTGGTGGGCATGGCTCCTGTCTTTACTAAGACAGGAGCTATGTCCATGGGGGTTGTGAGCCAGAAAATGGTGCTACACTACTTAGAGGCATTTTTTTGCCTCTAAACAGTGTAGCACTATAATTCGGCGCACAAGCTCCGGTTTCCTCTACACCACCCCCACCCTGTTAGCGTCCTTTACAAGGATGATAACAGGACATTAGCAGTAGCTAGCATCATTCTATAAATATGGCGCCCGGCCGGTGTCTTGGAATGGCGCTATACTTTTTCACTTAAAACTGCGCTAATGCAGTTTTGCCTGAAAAAGTATAAATTTGGGCCTTGGTTCCTAATTGGAGACCTAGGGCCATATTCATACTTTGTCTCTCTCATAGGTTAATATGGGGGTTGCCTTTAAATATGATTTAAGCACAGATTTCCTTTGGGAGCAGATAGACATTTGGTGTTTAGGGTCTCTGAGCTCACAATTTACAGATACATCTTTTAGTGAAGTTGGTTTTTAAATTGTGTGTTTGAAAATGCCACTTTTAGAAAGTAGTACCAAACCCCTGAAAATTAGATTACTTCAAGGATTTAAGAGGAACCTCTGCCTGGAGAAGAGCTGAAAAGTTGAGGAGAAGTGCTGCCCTGGCCTGTTACTGAGCTGTGTTGGGCTGTCCTGCAGTTGCTGCTTCTGCCTGTGCAAGGGGACAGAGACTGGACTTTGTTGCATTCCTGCTTGAGAAGTGACTCCAAGGGCTTGGAGTAGAGCTTGCCTCCTGTTTTGAAGCCTCAGGGACAGCAAAGGCTTCACCAACCCGACCTGAGTCTACTTGCTGCGGACTCTAGCTTGCCAGAGGGTGCCATTGCAATTCCTGGACCCCTAGAAGTGAATTCCTGGAGAAAAAACAGTCTAGTGATGCCGGACAATGCTGTGTGACTTCTCAAAGGATGCCGCTGCCTGAAACCGTGATGTCACTTGCCCGAGGCCATTGACCTAGTTGAGTGCGAACCCGTCGACCCTGTGAGCTGACACCGCTACCCCGGAACCGCGAGCCCACCTGTCCTGAGGCCGTGGACCTCGTAGAATTTCGACAACCCTTTAGGCCTCGCGTTGCTGCAGTCGCTGATCTTGCTCGGCTTTGCGAACACCGGAGTGTCGTAAGCCCAACATCCTTGACGAACCAATGCCATTGCAGCGCCTGCGGCCCTGTGACGTCATCGCCACCCCATGAGGTCGCACCGCAGCATCGTGACTCTGCCAGACTTCGCATCTGCTGGAACCGAGGGACAACCTCCCATCTACACCGCTTCACCTCCACCGCCCTGTAGTGAGGACCTGACACCGCTGTCCTTCTGCTTCATGGCACCGGAACTAATGCTGCATCAGACCCAGCAAAGCCGCTTTTCTACTAGTTTCATAAGGTACTGTACCTGGGAGTGGAACGACTCCGTAAACTGCACCCTTAGCATCGAATTGTAGGAAATGACTCGGTCACAATGCCGCATTTTACAAACTTGCAGTGTTTTCACCTCAAGGCACTGTTTTCTTACTTTTAAGTGCTAAATTTGTATTTTTACCTGTATATTGTGGATTTGTATCGTATCTGGTCTTGTTTATTTAGATAAAATATTAACTATTTTTCTAAACCTGTGTTGTGTCATTTTGTAGTGGATCACTGTATTATTGTGTGTGTTTGTACAAATACTTAACACATCGTCTCTGAGTTAAGCCTGTCTGCTCGTGCCAAGCTACCAAGGAGGTGAGCGGGGGTTAACTGAGTGTGATTGTCCTTTGCCCTGACTAGAGTGAGGGTCCTTGCTTGGACAGGAGGTAACCTGGCTGCCAACCAAAGACCCCATTTCTAACAAGCTGGAAGTTTCGGAAAGATTATTTGTAATGAATATGACCAAATATCTAATTACACATGTGATTGAGTAGTGGGCCTGCATTACCCTAGGAAGCACTGACGATGGACTGTATTTTGAATGATTCACTTTGTACCACCTAGATCCATGAAAGTTTGGATTACATCAAATGCTCTACTAATATTTTGCTCTTCTGCCAAAAGATAAAGGGGCATATTTATACTCTGTTTGCGCCGGATTTGCATCGGTTTTTTTACGCAAATCCGACGCAAAGCTAACTCCATATTTATACTTTGATGCTAGACCCGTCTAGCATCAAAATTCTTGGAGTTTGCGTCTATTTTTGCGTGGACACCTACCTTGCGTTAATGAGATGCAGGGTAGGCGTTTCCACGCTAAAAATTACTCTAAGGCCTTTGCGCCTTATTTAAACTCCTGTGCAAAAATGACGCACGGGAGGGGGCTGGCCTTAAAAAATGACGTGCAGCCACATTTGCGTAATTTTTTAACGCCTGGTAAGGGCATGCGTTAAGGGATCTGTGGGCTCGGAAGGAGCCCATAGGTGCCCTCCCATGCCCCCAGGGACACCCCCTGTCACCCTCGCCCACCCCTGGAGGACACCCATGGATGGGGGGACCCATCTCAGGTAAGTACAGGTAAGTAGAGGTAAGTATTTTTTTAAAAAATTTTAAGTGGCATAGGGGGGCCTAACTTGGGCCCCCCTACATGCCACTGTGCCCAATGGCCATGCCCAGGGGACAGAAGTCCCCTGGGCATGACCATTGGGCTGTGGGGCATGACTCCTGTCTTTGCTAAGACAGGAGTCATTTCCATGGTGGTTGTGCGTCATAAAATGACGCGAGTCAGGTTAGCGTCAACATTTTTGACTCTAACCTGACTTGCAGCATTTTTTGACGCACAACCCCCATTATTCCCTATGCCAGCACTGCCAGGTTCGCGTCATTTTTTTTTACGCTCACCAGGCAGCAGCGCCGGCTAGCGTCATTCCATAAATATGACGCCCGGCTGGCGCGTTGGAATGGGGTTAGCCTGCGTTAAATTTTTTGACGCAGAACTGCGTTATCGCAGTTTTGCGTCAAAAAGTATAAATATGGCCCAAAGTATCATATAATTGGTGAATAATTTAACTTTAGGTGCATTTTGAACGGGGGCTTGAAGTAGAATGTTTTGTCGTAATAAGGCTGCCAAGGGTTTGATGAGTAATGTGAACAATCCTGGAGATATGGGGCAGCCATGCCACGTACCCCAACTAATCATTATATTTCCCAAGTCAAACTCTTTTTCTGCATCAAGCATAATAATTGCCGCCCTTTCAGTATTATTGGAAAAATAATTGATTGCCTGGAGTAGGCAATTCATATTAGATGTTATATTCCTACCTGAAAGAAAGCCTGATTGATCTGGATGTACAACCGCTTGAGCAAGGGGAAAAAGCCTGGATGTTATAATCTTTGTGAAGATTTTATAATCACTATTTAATGAGCTGGATGATATGACCCTGGCTTATCAACCAGTTTACCTTTTTTTAGAAAGCTCACTATTACAGCTTCTGCAAAAGAACAAGTTATTGAAGCACCATTGAGTATTTAATGGAAAAGTGATACAAAAAATGACTCCATTTGAATCATAAACACTTTAAAAATTCAGTAGGCAGCTCATCACACCCATAAGCCTTTCCATTAGGACATGCTTTAATCGCATCCTGAACTTCTTCTGAGGTTATGGGCGCTATTGCTATAGAGTGAATTTCGTTGCTGACCATGGGTATTCTAATTAGATTCAAATATTCTTTTACCTATTCTGGAAGGGTCTGGCTTCTAGAGGTGGATAGATTGGTATAATGCTCTTGAAAGACCTTACTAATTTCCTCTGATTGGGTCACAACCCAACACCCTACCTTGTCACACATTGATTTAACCACTACATTATTGCAACTTCTTTTAACTGACCAGGCTAACATCCTCCCCACATGTTCACTCTCTTCATAATGCTTTTGAAAGCATACATCATGAGTTATCAGCTCTTGAGACATATAGTATTCTTGTAATGCTTGTTGTGCAAGAGATAGCTTAGCCCCTGACATAAACGTCAGGAGTGTCAAATGATCTGCAACTGCTAAATCCAGTTCTTGCTGCAAGGCTTCCCTCCATTCCTTTCTTACTCTCTGGATTTGGGCCTGATATGCAATAGCTTACCCAGAATAAACACCTTACAAGCCCCCCATATCAAGGAAGTAGAAGCAGAACCAAGATTTCTATCAAAAAACTCTTGTTACACCGGGGTCTACAAGTAATGCCTTATTGAGTGCCCATTGTGTCCTATCTTGTTCCCTTTGACTAACATCTATCTCAAGTACAGGGACCAAATGATCAGAAAAGGGGTTGGAAAGAATTGATGATCTTCTTCTTCTCAATTGTGAAGATATTTTAAAAAAGTTAAAAAAGATGCTGAATTAAACTGTTTAGAAAAGCAAGTGAATCCTAGAACAAAGGGAGGCTCATGTCTCCACTGATCCACTAATGCAAAGCCCCTTGTCATTTTGGTTAGAAATCACGCTGCCTTAGGTTTGTTCTTTGCCTTATTTTTATGGAAGCAATTTCTTTGGACATCCTGCAGAATACTGAAATCTCCCCATCACAATAGAAACTTTCAATAGTGCCAGATAGCTGTGGCTGGTCATTAAGCATAGCGTTACTCTGATCGATACCCATAGACGGCGTTGATGCTACTGAGGTCTGTGACATCACTGATTCTTGTAGTCTTGGTGTACTAGGGCTGGCAGGGAAAGACACAGAGGGGGTTGCCTGAAGAATCACACAGCTTCCCTGATTCCTTTGATGGGGGCTCTAGATGGACTTCTTTAGTGAGACCTACCTTTCTCCTTCCTGTTGCCGGAGACAGATTCTTCAATTTAACGGCCCTTAGGGACTTTCCCTTAGTGCGAGGCATATGATATCAAGGATAATGCGTTTCATAGTCTACTTTAGGAAGGACACTCGATAGATTGCTAGAGTGCCGTGTGCCACATCTATGCTACACAGACCTACTTTCCCACCCCCTATGTCCTCTCTCCACCTGCAAGGCAACCTAAGCCACCCCACAGGGCGCCTCAATCCCTTTGTGAACCTAGTTCACAGAATCATATTCAGTAGTGCCATGGAACTGAAACAAGTACCAA
Organism: Pleurodeles waltl; assembly: GCF_031143425.1. Taxonomy (NCBI): domain Eukaryota; kingdom Metazoa; phylum Chordata; class Amphibia; order Caudata; family Salamandridae; genus Pleurodeles; species Pleurodeles waltl. Next base: position 762,357,077 of record NC_090439.1, on the reverse strand, counting down.
CCTCTGTAGACTTCTTGTTTAAAACGACTTGAGAATGTCTTTGTTTAAGTGCGCACGGACCTCACTGCTACCAGATCATAGCTAGTGTGCATTAGCATAACAACCCTTTCTCTCAGGGGAGATGCTGAACGCTGACCGATGTCTGGTTACGCAGCATCAACATTACTTCCTTCTGCCACTTGACTTGCTAACGGCAGCTCATTTCATGCAGCTGACAAAGTTGTGCCACACTCAAGTCAATCTCCCCACATAAAAATCCTCCGTTAGGCTTGTGAAAAACACTTGTATATGGCAGCTTAAATTATGTTGTGGGAAGAGTCGTAAATCACTTTGAATACTGCTATATTGGCAAGATGCAGCATAGTCCTTGAGACAGAATAGGAGACTTAGACCCCCATTATGACAATGGTGGTAAAAACTGCCTACCGCCGCGTCAATGGCCACCAAAAGACCGCCGCCGCAGCTTCCATCTGTCTGCCACAATATGACCCCAGATGGATTTCCTCCACAAGAAGGGTGGAAATCAGGCTGTGGCCATACTGGCGGATGGTGGTAAGGTGGCGCAGCTACCACCACCAGCGCCACACCAGTAGACCGCCGCCAGCCGTATTATGAAAAATAATACGGCCTGGCGGTGTTCTGCTGGCGGGTGCTGCTGGCAGTAGCAGAGCTCCATCCCGTCCCCTGCCGGAAGACCCCCTGGATACAGGTAAGTCAGGTTTTTGACAGGGGAGAGGGGTGGTGGTGTTGTGTGTGGGGGTGTGTGGATGTACGTGTGAGTGCCTGTGTGAATGCCAATGTGAGTTTAGTGTTGTTTGCGTGCGTTTATGAATGAGTGTGAGTGCGTGTATGAAGGTGTGTGTGGGTGCGTTTATGAATGTGTGTGAGCGAGTGCGTGTATGAATGGAAATGAGAATCTGTGTCTGCCTGTAAGTTTGGATGTGTGTGCGGATGCGTGCGTGAATGAATGGATGCATGCGTGTATGTCTGTGTGGATGAGTGTGTGTCTGCGTGTGTTTATGGGGGTGGTTGGAAGGGAGGGGGAGCATGGATGAAGGAGGGGTGGGGGGCTCTGGGGAGTGTTGGTGGGCCTCCCATCAGTGACAGGGAAGGAATTCCCTGTCACTGAAAGGGCCACCGCCATGGTTTTCGTGGCATTACAATGGTGAAAGGCAGGATCATGATACTGCCGGCAGCACAATAGGGGCCACCGGGCTGGAGATTGTTACCTCCAGCCCAGCGGCTGCTACCACCATGACGGTTGGAGTGGTACATTGGTGGATTGGTTTCAGCTAACCCGCTAATGTCATATCGTGGCGGTAAGTACCGCCAGCCTGTACTACCGCCACATTATCTCCGACCTCTGTGGTCATAATGACCCCCATTGTGAGGCACCACTGGATAGACTGCTTTGGCTGCAGGTGCAGGAGGTGGGGAGGCTCACTTTACAGGCAGATGGCCACTTTTTTGGATGGAAATATTGGTAAGCAGTCATAAAGGTTAATGGTCACAGTTTAACACGTCTTTAGTTGTTCACTCAACGCACTCCACGCCCTAATCTTTTTGTTCCGAGTTGGTTAATGCCTTGCCATGCAGCTCACTCTCACGTGCAAGGTGCTGAACATGCTTACTGGTATTTTCTCTTCTCACCCTCCACTCCGCCTCTTATTGTTAACAGGTCATGCTCGCCTTCTCAACATCGTCTCTTAATCTGGGATTCCCCTGATGAATTACGAAGGACACGCTTACAGGACCATGCCGGGTGGCTGCTTTTTTCTCTGCTCCACAACAACACTTACGACTCATGGAATCATGCTGCTCCGCTTGGGGCCAAGCTGCTCAGCTACTGCTCAGCTGTCTACACTGATTCTCAGCGCAGTTCAGCCAGTCTGGGTCTCATTACATTGCACTATGACCCACTCTGTTTGCCAGCATTTTGCAACTTACTACTGTTTATGGGACACTACATGAGCCTCTCCACACAAAACGCCACTCAGAGTCACTCACGGACCAACCATTTTGCTATCCTCTGGACGTGATTCAACCATGGAGCATGACAGGAGCTCCACGTGGTCCTCCGCCTACAAAAACAATAAAGTGTATTGGTACATTATTTTTTTATTCTAAACAGTTTATTTACATACTTTCTAACTAATATAATTTAATTGATTATTTTGAACAGTAATTTATATTTAATTAATTTATTTTATTTAAAGTTTTTTCTTATGGGGGTTTTATTTTATGTCCATACCTCACTTTTTTTCGAAAGGAGGGTTGTGCAGTACCAGTGGTTGGCCATGTGCAGTGATCGACTTACTACTATTTTTATTTGTTTTTAATTATTAGTAACTTGCACTTTCAGGGCACAATTTGAAATGGGACTTAAGATTCGTAAAGTTATGAGTGCAGAGTCTCTGCACTTGTGGTTGAATGTCTGCAATTGGAGAGGACTCTCTGCACTGAAATGCTCAGTGCAGAGATTCCGCCACAAATGTGGAGACTCTGTTCCGAGTCCATAGACTCCACATTCATAACATTATGAGTTGTAATTCCCTTTGTGAATGGAGCCACACCCAGGGAATGCCCTCAAGGGGAAGTGTTTTCCTATCCAAAAGCACAAGAAGCATCTAAATCGGTGTGTTGCATTATAGCATCTGAGCACCCAAGACGGTTATGTGGAGGGGGGACGCTCCATGACGACCAGCAATTTGGTGAAATCTTTTTTACAAACTACAAATGTTTTCTTGAATTACAAGCATAAGCATTATGTTACATCAGTGCACCTGCAGAGGATAGATTCAGCTGTATATGATACTTGTCTGAGGGCTCACTTCATATGGGTGGGCTTCCTACTTTTGATTTGGATCTGTCTTCCACAGGTGAGTACTGGAAGACAATTTGTTGGAAATAGTCAACGAAAAACTTGGTAGTTTAATGAGATGTGACTTCTCGGGCTATTTGAAGTGAGTTTGCTCCTTTGAAGGCTATTTTATGTTATGCTACAAGTATAGCTGTGAGACTATATACTCATGGTGTGCCTCTGTGATCCTGCTCCTAGTACACATAATCCCCTAGAGATATAACATATCTACTTAAAATGAAGGAAACTTACTGCATGCTGATTGTATAGTCTGCTAGATCTAAGAATATTTGGACAGATTTCACTGCATTTATGCTGAGGAATACCTCTGATCTTAACACAGTGATTCTAACACAGAAGACACATGATTATAGTCAAAGTTCACTGCAAGGAGATGAACGTTTAGCAAATGTGTCATTTTAAGAGCTCAATTTATTTTAATCTTTACCCCCTTATGTATTGTGTGTAAATGTATATTGTTCACTATACACACATTTCACTCCTTACTGCTAGTTATACACAGAGTTTAGAGAGGGGTGTGAGCAAACAATAGAGAATTCAAAAAAGAGAACTGCACATTCTCAGGATTATTTATTTTTACTTTGATATAGAAGAAACATTGTTGCTCCCCTCATGTCACAATAATCATCTGTATGTGACAAATTATGCATTATTTTTAATTAAAGTACCATTAGATTTGTTGTAAAGTGTGCACTGGAAGCCTATATTAATGTGCATTCACCGAATTAAAGTGTGGTAGTAAAGCCTTTAAACTTCATGTTTAATCAATTATTTCAATTTTATGTAATTATGTATGGTATTAATTGATAGCTTGCACTAAAACAACAATGAATTTCAGAAAAGTAATGTTTAAACTTTTACATGCAAAAGTTGAAGATTGCAGTTCTGCACTATAGCGAAAGCAATGTATCAACATAACTATTTCATTTTAAAATCTACTGTATCATGAAAGCTGACAAAGCTTATCCATGTTGATTTCATAATTCTAAATGTTATATGTGCTTTCTTTGCATAAATGAATGTGGCATTTTAATTCACTTTTGTTAGCCTAAGCGAGGTCTGCAAGGCCATGTTTTCTAATTGTATAGAAAAATGTTTATACATTTTCTTGTTAACATGAACTTTCCTTTCAGATTTTGTTACCATGAAATGCTAACTTGGCAATACATGCCCTATTGTTTTACACATAGTGAGCCTGAGAAAGTAACCTTGAGCACAGTACATTCCGGAACCATGGAACTGGACTACGTATAAAATTGTTTCAACGCACACGGATGAGCTAAGATGGATGTCTTTTGCATGTTGGTAATGTTGCAGTTCCATTTCGCATGATTGTCTATGATTAGAAAATTGCACCATCTGCATCATGTGGAGTGATGGATGAACGAATCATCTTGCACTATGGACTTTAATATGCAGTGGCACCGACAACATTCTTCTGCAGTCTGCTCCATCCCACCCTTCTCACTGGACCCATTGGTACAGTCATCTCTACCATTACTCTATATCCCAATGCTTTGCTGAGCATCAGAACTTTTTTCCTGATCCCAAAAACAAGTCTCTTGACAGACCTTCTGAAATGCTGACACCTTCCATTTTTACTTCTTTTTGGTAACTTTGGTTAATCACCTTCTGCCCCAGAGGTAGTTTTTCCAAATTCTTTTTGTCCTTTTCCTTTTTACCTTTTTGTCCACATGTGTTTAGCCAATTAGAAGTACATTTTTGACTTGCTAATCTTTAGAGTTTTCCCTTACCTTAGCTAGGAATCTTAGATGACTTTTAAGTTTCCTTAATGCTTAAAAGAACTGAACAGCACTTGTTTTCTGTGCACCAGATTATACTTCTGTTGTTTTGTATTGCTTTTATAGAATGTTTAGTCCTTTTTATGTTCATTTGTTTGAATCTCTCCCATTATCTTGGTCAACCAATGGTGATTCTGTATCTTTTTAATTTTGTTTTGAGGACTGTCTACTGTATATGACTTGGAGTCTGAGCTTGTAATGAACCCCTTTAACCTTGTATCAATCTAGAGCTTTCCTTGTGTTGCCACATGGGTCATGTTGTCATTTTAAATTGTGTTGTGTGAAGATTTGATCAAACCCTTTCTCCACTTTCATGCTGGGTGAAAATATTTATTGACTTTGTGGTAAAGCATGACCCTATGGAAAATACACCTGAACAAATCTGGTAGCAGAGGCCTGGTTTCTCCCATGAGGAGGAAGACATAGTTAGGCATAGTGTTAGAGATCTTTACAATTTTTATAATGCAAATTCCCCACCCTGAAAAATGTTGGCCCATGGTCCGTTCTGAAGATTTATAAAGCTCCAACATTGTTCTTCTGCAGTGTGAAGTGTGAGTACTAATAGGGGTTGCACTTGCATTGCTTTGGCCTGAGATTGTAGCAAAGTGTGATACTGTGAAGTATTTTGTGGAGTTTCTTCCCTTGTGTGGTTGTGGCGTGTAATGCTAAGAAGTCGCAGTTGTTGTTGTTAAACAGGTCTGCCATGGCCTAAGATCCGGGGAAAATGTACAGGTGTAGAAGACATTTGAATAATATAATATCTGCAATGTAAGGTGCTTGTGTGGGACGTCATAGACAATGCCAATATTATACCTTGAGTGAATGTGGGTTGGTTTATATTAAATGAATCCTAAGTGCACATGGAGGGTCAGTATCAAATGTGAAGAGATTTGCTGGTCAAGTATCATTCCTTGTGTAATTGTGGAAGCATAGTCAGAAAGTGTAGCTCTGTACAGCTTTAAAGTGATTGCTTACCATATCGTGTAGTGAGGAGAAAGGTTGCTGGATTTTTGTCTCACAATATTTTGCATTGGGTTTGTGTGAAAAGCGATTGTGTGACAGACAGTTGCAAAGGAGGGTAAGTTGCTGTGAGGAGTATGATTGACATCATCATGTGTCATGACTGTGTTGGAAATGGCCCTTGCCCCTGCTGGTGGATTATCCTCAAACTTTTTGCCTTTCTCCTCCTATTTTCTGACCCTCGGTTTGTTGACCTAAGGATTCAGAGCACTTCACCACTGCTCACCAGTGCTAACGTGCATGTACTTTTCCCCTAAATCATGGTAACACTGGTGTGTGCCCAACTGGCATATTTAATTTACATGTAAGTTCCTTGTAAGGTGCTTTATCACATACCCAGGGCCTGTGAATTCAATGCTACTAGTGGGCCTGTAGCACTGATTGTGCCACCCACCTATGTAGCCCTTTACACATGTCTCAGGCCTACCACAGCAGAGCCTGTGTGTGCAGTCTTACTGCTACCCAATGTGGCATTTAAAACCTCTTGCCAAGCCTTAGCCTCCCCTTTCTTACATATAAGCCATCCCTAACGTCAGCTCCAGGTAGGGTGCCAGGTAAGTAAAAGGCAGGACATATACTTTTAAGTTTTCATGCCTTGGTAATGAATAACTTCCAAAGTCGATTTTCATTACTGTGAGGCCTGTCCCTCTCATATGCCAGGACTGGGAATTCCTCATTGTAAGGAAATGCCTCCTTGGCATGGTTACCCCCTGAATTTGTGCCTTTGCTGATGCCAAGTTATGATTTGAAAGTGTGCTGAGGCCTGCTAACCAGGCCCCAGCACCAGTGTTCTTTCCCTAACCTGTACCTTTGTTTCCACAATTGGCACACCCTGGCATCCAGGTAAGTCCCTTGTAACTGGTACCCCTGGTACCAAGGGCCCTGATGCCAGGGAAGGTCTCTAAGGGCTGCAGCATGTCTTATGCCACCCTGGAGACCCCTCACTCAGCACAGACACACTGCTTGCCAGCTTGTGTGTGCTGGTGGGGAGAAAATGACTAAGTCGACATAGCACTCCCCTCAGGGTGCCATGCCAACCTCACACTGCCTATGGCATAGATAAGTCACCCCTCTAGCAGGCCTTACAGCCCTAAGGCAGGGTGCACTATATCATAGGTGAGGGCATAGGTGCATGAGCACTATGCCCCTACAGTGTCTAAACAAAACCTTAGACTTTGTAAGTGCAGGGTAGACATAAGAGTATATGGTCTGGGAGTCTGTCATACATGAACTCCACAGCACCATAATGGCTACACTGAAAACTGGGAAGTTTGGTATCAAACTTCTCAGCACAATAAATGCACACTGATGCCAGTGTACATTTTATTGTGAAATACACCCCAGAGGGCATCTTAGAGATGCCCCCTGAAAACATACCCGACTTCCAGTGTGAGCTGACTAGTTTTACCAGCCTGCCAAACACCAGACATGTTGCTGGCCACATGGGGAGAGTGCCTTTGTCACTATGTGGCTAGTAACAAAGCCTGTACTGGGTGGAGGTGCTTCTCACCTCCCCCTGCAGGAACTGTAACACCTGGCGGTGAGCCTCAAAGGCTCACCCTCTTTGTTACAGTGCCCCAGGGCACTCCAGCTAGTGGAGATACCCGCCCCCTCCGGCCACGGCCCCACTTTTGGCGGCAAGGCCGGAGGAGATAATGAGAAAAACAAGGAGGATTCGCTGGCCAGTCAGGACAGCCCCTAAGGTGTCCTGAGCTGAGGTGACTCTGACTTTTAGAAATCCTCCATCTTGCAGATGGAGGATTCCCCCAATAGGATTAGGGATGTGCCCCCCTCCCCTCAGGGAGGAGGGACAAAGAGGGTGTAGCCACCCTCAGGGCTAGTAGCCATTGGCTACTAACCCCCAGCCCTAAACACACCCCTAAATTGAGTATTTAGGGGCTCCCAGAACCTAGCAAGATAGATTCCTGCAACCTGAAGATGAAGAAGGACTGCTGACCTGAAAGCCCTGCACAGAAGACAGAGACACCAACTGCTTTGGCCCCAGCCCTACCGGCCTGTCTCCCCACTTCAAGAAAAACTGCAACAGCGACGCGTTCCCCAGGGTCCAGCGACCTCTGAAGCCTCAGAGGACTACCCTGCATCTAAAAGGACCAAGAACTCCCGAGGACAGTGGCTCTGCTCCAAAGAAGAAACAACTTTGCAACCAAGAAACAACTTTAAAAGGACTCCACGTTTCCCGCTGGAAGCGTGAGACTTTGCACTCTTCACCCGACGCCCCCGGCTCGACCTGCGGAGAAACAACACTACAGGGAGGACTCCCCAGCGACTGCGACCCTGTGAGTAGCCAGAGTTGACCCCCCTGCGCCCCACCAGCGACGCCTGCAGAGGGAATCCAGAGGCTCCCCCTGACCGCTACTGCCTGCTTCTAAGAACCCGACGCCTGGTAAAGACACTGCACCCGCAGCCCCCAGGACCTGAAGGATCCGACCTCCATTGCAGAAGCGACCCCCAGGTGGCCCTCTCACTTGCCCAGGTGGTGGCTACCCCAAGGAGCCCCCCCCCTCGCCTGCCTGCTTCGCTGAAGAGACCCCTGGGTCTCCCATTGAACTCCATTACAAACCCGATGCCTGTTTGCACTCTGCACCAGGCCGCCCCCGTGCTGCTGAGGGTGAACTTTTTGTGCTGACTTGTGTCCCCCCCGGTGCCCTACAAAACCCCCCTGGTCTGCCCTCCGAAGACGCGGGTACCTACCTGCTGGCAGACTGGAACCGGGGCAACCCCTTCTACATTGAAGCCTATGTGTTTTGGGCACCACTTTGACCTCTGCACCTGACCGGCCCTGAGCTGCTGGTGTGGTAACTTTGGGGTTGCTCTGAACCCCCAATGGTGGGCTACCTTGGACCCAACTTTGAACCCTGTAGATGGTTTACTTACCTGCAAAACTAACAAACACTTACCTCCCCCAGGAACTGTTGAAAATTGCACTGTGTCTAGTTTTAAATAGCTTATTGCCATTTTTGTGAAAACTGTACATGCTATTTTGCTGATTCAAAGTTCCTAAGTTACCTAAGTGAAATACCTTTCATTTGAAGTATTACTTGTAAATCTTGAACCTGTGGTTCTTGAAATAGAATAAGAAAATATATTTTTCTATACAAAAACCTATTGGCCTGGAATTGTCTTTGAGTGTGTGTTCCTCATTTATTGCCTGTGTGTGTACATCAAATGCTTAACACTACCCTCTGATAAGCCTACTGCTCGACCACACTACCACAAAATAGAGCATTAGAATGATCTCTTTTTGCCACTATCTTACCTCTAAGGGGTACCCTTGGACTCTGTGCACACTATTTCTTACTTTGAAATAGTATATACAGAGCCAACACTCATGATATGTTTAAGCTGTAATTCCTGATCTGAGAGGAGTAACTACATCATGTTTAGTACTATTGGAATGGTAATCACAAATCCTCTTTAATAGTAAAGTCAGATTTATCACTACTATTTTAAAATGCCACTTTTACAAAGTGCAAATATCTCTTTAATTACTGCCCTGTGTGCCTACAGCCTATCTCCCATACATGTCTGACTTGGGCTAGGTGACAGCTACAGTTGTGCATTCCCTTCAGACACCCACAACACAAATTGCTCAGCTGCATGCATCTACATACTGATGAATTTTTCAAGGGAGGAGATTGGGAAGGGGTCACACTTACACCTCAAAGGGTAGTGACCAGAGTCCACACAAAGGGTCTGATTACCTCCCACTAATAGTCTGGAGTCGAGGCTGACCTGAAAGGGGGACCTGTGCACTTTACAAGAACTCTTTGCAGTCATCCCACACACCAAAGGTACTTTCTAGTATAAGTACTGGATTCATGGCCCACTCAAATCAACGAACGGTGCTGGAGTAAGGACTGCTGTGTGCCAGGTTTTCCACTTTGCCAGGGCTAACTGCTCCCATAAACTGCTTCCCTGCCTTGCTGTTCTGCCCTGCTGCCTGATGAACTCTGCCAGGTAGCCCAAGACTCATTCACCAAACCAAGAGTGACTACGAGCAGATTTTGCTTTCCATTTCTGCTTGCTTTCTTCAGTTACTCGGAGTGGCTTTGCCATTTGCTTTCTTCAATCACCCAGAGTGGCTCAGCTAATCTTTGCCGCCCACTTTTTTCAGTTACTCTGGAGAGACTCTGCTTACCTTTCCTGCCCACTTTTGCCAATTATTGCGAGTGGCTTTGCTAGACTGTGCCACATGCTTGCTTCAATCACACCGAGCGGCTTTGCCTCTAGCTTTCTTTAATCATCCACAGCTGATCTGCTAACTTTCACCGCCTGCCCCCTTCAAAACGGTGAGCGGCCTTGCTTGACATGGCAGCTCACTTTCTTCAGTTGGCAGGAGCAGCCTTTCCAACCTTTGCTGCCCGCTTTCTTCAAACAATCAGAGCAGCCTTGCTAAACTCAGCTATCTCACAGTTCCCCCGGGGTCTCCACCTGCTTTCCTGGTCACCACACCCAGGACTCACTCAGCAGGAGGAAAGAATCCCAGAAAATACCGCAGTCTGTGGAATCAATGCACACTTATGCCAAGGAGTCGCCGGCACCACCTCTTCTATCCCATCATCGGTTACCAACCTTGTTTTACTTAATCCTGCAAAGTGAATATTTAAACATTGGTAAATTGGATCGGTATCATTCTGATCTTGATTAATGCAGATAAATGAGCATTATTTTTCTACATTTGTGTGGATTCTTTTTGTGGTGTACCTCCTGTGATTTTGGTGCCTTCTAAGTTAAGCCTGCCTGCTCTGCGCCGAGCTATGCAAGTGTGAGCACAGGTTAGTTTAGGTTTTGTATGTTGATTTACCCTGACTAGGATTGTGGTTCCTACTTGGACAGGGTGCATACTGCTGCTAACTAGAGACCCAATTTCTAACAGTTGGTTGGTGTGAAGCTGTGCTGGTAATGATGGACTATGTCACATAGTGTCGCACTTCTACGGGTTAAGAACATCGGAAAGAGAATTGTGGAGCAGAGTTACTTCAAGATTCGCACAAAAAGTAAATTGTGAAATATTGAATTTCATTCAAAATAAAGTACTATAAAACATTAAAGAGTGTATTGAAAGGAGATGTATTTATCCCCGTTAGACAGGGAATAGAAACCGCTCCCAAGGGTATTCCAGGCCATTATGGCCCTCATTATGAACTTGGTGGTAATCACCACTGACCGCCGTGCTGACGGTGAACAAAAGACCGCCAGTGGTGGTGGACTGCACTCTGCCAAATAATGATGTCAAAAACACAGTCTGCCCAAAAATTGAGAACTTCCACTCACCGCCAGGGCCAACAACGGCAAAAAGGCAGGACACATCACCCAGCCACCACCATCCCTACAATCCTCCTGCCCACCAAATAATGATGCACAAATCAGCGCAGCGGACAGTGGATGTCGAAAGGCCATTGCCGGTAATAACGGCATGCTCAGAAATGGGTACCGCCAACAACAGAAGCACACATTGGCAAATTTAGAAACCACACAGCTGACACACATCCACACCACTATAAAACATACTCATACACAACCCACAATCCTTTGCAACACCAACAACACCACAGAAAAAGACACCACAACACATAAGACACACACATAACACACCACCCACAACACACAGCATGGCATCTCCTATGCACCCCTGCTTCACCGACAGGGAGCTGAGGACCATGGTGGATGAAATGCTTAGGGTCGAGCCGCAGCTATTTAGGGCACAGGTGCAGCAGGCGCCCTTTATCAAGAAGATGGAGCTATGGCAGAGGATTGTCAACAAGATCAATGCAGTAGGAATTCATTCACGCACAAGGGAAGACATCAGGAAGAGATGGAACGACCTGCGGGTGAAGATGCGTTCCATGGCATCATGACACAACATCGCCATACAGAAGACTGGCAGTGGTCCCCCACCTCCTCCCCCGGAATACACCGACTGGGAGGAGAAGGTCACAGCTATCCTGCACCCAGAGGTCCTCACTGGACTCAGGTAAGTCAACTACACCTACAATCCATGTATCACCCCATCCCTCTCACTACCACCATGCCCCGATCCCCTACCCAGCCAACAACACCCACACACTCCTACCCATATCCCATACATGCCAACAGCCCCCCATACAAATCCCTATCCAGCCCCCTGTGCACAGTCACCAACCCATGCATGAAATGACAGGAGCACTACAACACCCAGAATGCACCATTCCCCCATCACCAAATGCATCCAAAAGAAAACCAAGGGACCCTGCATGCTAAAACATGGGAATGGGGCCACCACTAACTCCTAAGCAATGCTGCAAGGGATAAGAAAGTGCAGGACCCCCACATCTCTGTTCTCTCACACACAGGCACCACCACCCATGGCACCCAGATGGAGATGTCAAGGAATGCCAGTACTCCATTTGAAAACGAAGGCCCCACTCAGGAGAGTGCAGAGGGATGTCTGGAGACAGAGGAGATCCCTGGCCCATCCCACAGCCCTGGACACTCACACTCCAGTAGCCCCACCCAGGACACCACTGACACCTCTACCACTCAGCCACCACCATCAGCTCTGGTGCAACGCCCCCACACCAGTGTCTCCAGGCCACGGACTGGCTGCCCACAATTATAGAGTCCTGAGTCTCCACCCACCAACAGGCAGGATGCTGAAGGGCCCAGTGCAAGTGGGACTGCCAGACCTTTTTAGGGGACACAGGTAAAGGGGGCTAGGGCAAGTGAGAGGGTATCAGTGGCCCAGGGGGGTGGCCAAAGGAGGGAGGCTGCTGCCCAGGAGGCCATTGCTGAGGTCCTGGGAGCCTACCACCATTCCCAGGACAGGATGGGCCAGATCCTGACCACACCATCATGAGGCCATTGAGCAATGGAAACAGCTCAATGCTACCATGGCCACCATTGTAGGGGTACTACAGCGCCAGTACAACAGCCAGCTTGAGTCCTCTACCCAGCAGCAAGTCCCTTCCACTTGCCAAGACAATGCCCTGCCATCCACATCTGCAGCTACTAGTGGACTGTTGGCACTGCCAGATGATTCACAAGACACCACCACCCCTTCCCCTGCAGCCCAGCTTTCCCCTCACAAATGTGCCCTCAGACCCAGACATCCCTGTGAAATACCAGCCAAGACTAAGCCCACCGCCAGGAAGTGACTCTGCCCTGAACTGTCTGCCTTGTGTGCTACTGAGCTACCTTGTCGACATGCCACTGCCATTTCACCATCTTCTAATGGCCCCATGGACTATGCCCCTGTGCAATCAACAGCTGTGGAAATGTACCAGAGTATATTGTTCATCATGTGCCTATTCCCTTCCACTGTCCCATCACTCAGGGATGTTTTTGTTTAAATAAATACACCCGTGCACTCAAAATATCAGTCATTCATTAATATGAGCAAACAAATTTAAATGTGACTGTAGTAGCCAGTTTCCATCATAATGCTGTTTTGCTGCATGAGGGGGTCTAACAGACTGCATTTTCAAAGTATGTCACATTGTACATTCCTATGCTGTAACACACATCTCCTTCCTCACATATGAAGTCTACACATCACTGGTAAGGGACACCACAGAACTTTACACATAAGTCACCCTGAAACAATGCAGTAAGCCCATTGGTAACATAGAACACTACCTGAGAGTAGCTGGAAGTATAGCTGGATTAGCTGGGTCCTGGAGTTAATGTCTTCAACCTCTTCTTCCCCATTACTCTCATCCATCCTCTGAGGTGGCAGGGGTGGTTGGACAGCTTCCACCTCATCCAGTGGTAGAATAGCTTTCCTCAGAGCCAAGTTGTGCGGCATGCAGTAGGCCACCACTATCTGACACACCTTGTCAGAGACATAGCACAGGGGCCCTCCAGAGAGATGGAGGCAGCTAAATCTTGCCTTCAGGAGTCCTATGGTCCTCTCAGTAACCCTCCTAATGGATTTCTGCATCTGTCCTGGGATTCCTCACAGGTGTCAGGAACCATTGCATGTTTGGGTAGCCAGAATCCCCTGCAAAAGTGGGCAAACAAGGGTTAAAAAACACAAAATTGACTTGCATACAGCCTGCCTGTCAGCTATGTAACAGATCCAGTTTCATAAACACTCACATATGAGCCAAGCTCTGTCCCCCTGTAGTTGTCCCTTCATGTGTGGCACAATGCTGTTTCTCAGGACAAAGGAGTCATGGACTGATCTTGGGAACCTTGACATGAGTAATGGACTGATCAGCGGTACACACCAATTAGACATTCATAGAGTGACAGCTTTTACGATTTCTGAACACCTGTTCATGTACTGTTGGGGATATGAGGGCTATGTGGGTGCCATCAATGACGCAGAGAACTTGGTAATCCTGTCAGGGTATTGTCTGGTGTGGTGTGTATATTGCATTGCATCACAGTGAAGACACACTTCCCACTATGATTCCATGAGGAGCATCACTGATCATACCATTACTCAACGAAGAGGAGAGGGAATGGAGCCACGGATTAGGACCCTGGAGAGATTATGAAGGCGTGGTGTATGCAAAATGGCAGCCCCCTGCCGTACAGGTAGTGTATGTGGGAAATGACTAAATTCCGCTGGCGGTAGTCGTCATGGCGGTAGGCGGTGTTCACCGACGTTGCACCTCTTCAGTGGATAACATTGGCGTCTATGCCAATCACGATCACCGCCGGCGGTGACGGTGCTCACCGTTGTGGTAAAAACCACCATTTTCCTTGCCACTTGACTCCTGCACCTCGAGAGTAACGGAATGCCGCTGCGTGACCTGCTGTGTCCTCACTCTGGTCCTCAGAATGGCATGTGTCACAGGGGAACGGGCCCCTGCCTTCACCGCAGAGGAGCTTGAGAAGCTAGTGGACAGGGTCCTACCCCTGTATTCGAAGCTGTATGGGTGACCAGAGGCTCGGGTAAGTTGCTATTAGTCCTCCTTGAATATGTGTGAATGTGCCGGATGCGTGTAGGTGTTTTCGTTGGCTGTGTGGCTGTGTGTCTCCATGTGAGGTTGAACTGGCATGCCATTTGTGTGTGGGGCACCCATACTGACATCTGTTTCTTTACTCTGTGTGTCCCATGCAGGCCAGCGCCCATCAGAAGAAAGGAATGTGGCAAGCCATCGCCAAGGAAGTGCAGACCATGGTGGTCTACAACTGGCAGAGCACCAACTGCAGGAAGCAGTGGGAGGACCTGCGGCGCTGGGCCCAGAAGACCAGAGAGGCCCAACTGGGAACGGCCTCACAATGAGGGAGAGATGCCCGTTGGACCCTAACCCTCCTAATGGCCAGCATACTGGCAGTGGCCTCTCCCGATTTGGATGGGCGCTTGAAGGCAGCACAGCAGCCACAAGAGGTGAGTACCTACACTAATGTGTTGCTACTATGCTGAGTGTAGTTAGGTGGCATGGGGTGCATGCAGTGTAGTGGCAGACCCATAGACAAGTGTGTCCCTGCAGTCCTGCCCCCCTGTATGTCCCTTGGATAGTGTCCTTTGGTAGATATGGCTGGGAATGTAGGCTGTGAGGGGTCGCCTGTTTGGGCTATTGGTTTATTTTAGACTTGGCATCCTTTGCGTGGTCTCCCCTACCTTTTTGCATCTGTTCCCAGGTTGTTGATGTGTGCTGGACTCTGTTTTTGCGGTTCTTGTTACTCTGGGCACTTTACCACTGCTAACCAGTGCTAAAGTGCAAGTGATTCTATTCAAAATGTGTATATAATTGGTTCCTCCATGATTGGCATATTTGATTTACTGGTAAGTCCCTAGTACAGTGCACTAGAGGTGCCCAGGGCATGTAAATCAAATGCTACTAGTGGGCCTGTAGCACTGGTTGTGCCACCCACATTAGTAGCTCTGTAAACATGACTCAGACCTGCCACTGCAGTGTCTGTGTGTGCAGTTTTAAACTGCAAATTCGACTTGGCAAGTGTACCCACTTGCCAGGCCTAAACCTTCCCTTTTCTTACATGTACAACACCACTAATGTAGGTCCTAGGTAGCCCTATGGGCAGGGTGCAGTGTATGTTTAAGGTAAGACATATATTAATGTGTTTTATATGTCCTAACAGTGAAATACTGCTAACCTCGGTTTTCACTGTTGCAAGGCTTATCCCTCTCCTAGGTTAACATGGGGGCTGTCTTTAAATATGATTAAAGTGTAGATTCTGTTTGGGAGCGGATAGACGTGGAGTTTGGGGTCTCTGAGCTCACAATTTAAAACTACATCTTTTAGTAAAGTTGATTATGAGATTGTGTGTTTGAAAATGCCACTTTTAGAAAGTGAGCATTTTCTTGCATAAAACATTCTGTGACTCTGACTGTTTGTGGATTCCCTGTCTGGGTCAGTTTGACAGCTGGGCTGTTTGCACCTTTCTCTAGACAGTGACTCAAAGGGAGCTGGGGTGTAGCCTGCTTAACCTGATGAGCCATCTGTGCTAGGAGGGAGGGGAGGAGTGGTCACTCAGACCTGAAAGGGCTGTGCCTGCCCTCACACAATGCAGTCTCCATCCCCATGGTGTGTGTCTGGGGCCTGCCCTGGGCAAGGCAGGATTTCACAAACAAGAGAGACTTTTCTTTGAAGTAAGCCTACTTCAAAGGGCAAAATGGGTATAAGAAGGGCACCCTAAACCACAGACTTTAGATCACTTCTGGAAACCGAGAGGAACCTCTGCCTAGAGAAGAGCTGAGGAAGAAAAGCTGCCCTGCCTGTGACTGTGCTTTGTGGAGCTATCCTGCAGTTGCTGCTTCTGCCTGTGCAAGAGGACAAAGACTGGACTTTGTGTGCCTTCCTGCTTGTGAAGAACTCTCCAAGGGCTTGAAATTGAGCTTGCCTCCTGTTGTAGAAGTCTCAGGGACACCAAAGACTTCTCTCTGCCAGCACCTGGAGCCTCTGCTGAGACTCCTGCCCTGCCAAGTGGTGCCCTAACCAGTTTCTGGGGCCTTGAAAGGAGAAGCTGGCAGGACAAGTTTGAGAAATCCACGCACAGACCGCCGTGTGGGGAAAATGTTGATGCAAACTCTGGAAAAACAACGCGCTGCCCGCTTTGCGGCTGAAGTTGACGCTCCACCTGCAGCGCGGATGGGGAGTTCGATGCACGCGGCTGGGGAAACGACATGCAGCATCGCTGACGGAGTCTGGTGAGATCTCAACCCACACTGCGCGGTTTTTGGATCACTGTGTGGCAGGATTTCCAATGCAAACATTGCTGGGCGTGTAAAAGCGACGTGAAGGCTGCCCGGACCCGAGAGTGTTTGTCCGGATCGATGCATCGCTCTCCTGTGCAGTGAAGAAACAATGCATTTTAATTAATAACTTGACTTGCGTATGTTGGATTTTTGTCGTTTTGGTCCTGTTTTGTTTAGATAAATATTTTCTATTTTTCTAAACCTGTGTTGTGTCATTTTGTAGTGTTTTCATTAAGTTACTATGTGTGTTGGTACAAATACTTTACACCTAGCACTCTGAAGTTAAGCCTGCCTGCTCATGCCAAGCTACCAAGGGGGTGAGCGGGGGTTAGCTGAGGGTGAGTCTCTTTTACCCTGACTAGAGTGAGGGTCCTTGCTTGGACAGCGGGTAACCTGACTGCCAACCAAAGACCCCATCTCTAACAGGTTAGATGTAGCCTCATGGATTAGCAGATTTTTTGTCTTGCCAACTTCTCTCATTGGGTCCCATTGCTAAGTGTTACGGAGTAGAGGGCCAGGATGGTCATGTGGTGTACTTTGGGATGTTGCCTAGCAGTCAGGGGCACATTCAGGTGAATTATTCTGTCTGCTGGGGGTTAGTGCATCAGAGTGGTGGGGATGTATGTATGCCAACAGGTATTTTTGATCTAGATTTGACCTACTTCTTTCTTGTTTTGTCCCCCGTGCTCTTGTGTCCTTGTGTGCTTTAGCATCATCTGGAGAGGGAGCTGAGGCACCGGCAAGTGGGGATGCTGCAGCCCACGATTCCCAGAGGCAGAGTCCAGCGATTCCAAGGGGACAAGTGGGTTGGAGGGCCAGGGGAGTCCCACGGGGTAGGCAACTACTACTATAGGCACCTCCGATGGCAGTTCCTTGGTGGTGGTGGAGCCTACTGGGCCAGCCATTCCCTGTCATCTTCCACCACCCCCCATATCATCACTGCTCTTCCAGTAGCTCCCCAGCGTGTAGCCCGTGCCCGCTCACCCAGGAGGGTGGGCATCTCTTTCACCCCAGGCACCTCATCTCCTTCCCCTGTAGGCCCTGCAGCCCTCACTGAGGAGCCTATTGACCTCCTGAGAAGCATCTCTGTTGGTCAGACAACTATTGTGAATGCCATCCAGGAGCCGGCATCCCAGATGCAGCAATGCAATGCGTTCCTGGAAGGCATTCAAGTTGCCATGTCTGGCCTCCAGAGATATCAGAGATCTTTTCAGGCTCTGGCCTTCTCTTTGATGGCAGCCAGTGTCCTTCGTCTTTCTGTCCCCCCCTTCCACAACCTCTGCCCCTTCCAGCACCCCTCTCCTTTCTCCCACCCTAAGCACACATCCAGACAGCTGTGCACCCAAATCAACACAAAAGAAAGAGGCAGACAAATACAAGCACCACACGTCCCACCACATACAGGCACAGTCCCAACATTCAAGGGCAGACATCCACCTCCACCACTGTGCCCACCCCCCCTCCTCCCAGGACACAGAAACACTCCCAGACATCTACTCCACACATATCCACCAAAAATGGGCATACTGTACAAGCACCTGCATCCAAGCACAGCATACCTATACCGCATACCTCCAGTCCCTCATCCTCCACTCTCAAACCTGTCTCCAAAACGCCTGTAGCTGCACTTCATAAGCTTTTCCTCTCCCATGTCGACCTGTTCCAACCCACTGGCCCACCCTGTCTTGTCCCGAAACATTCCATTTGCCTCCAGAAACCCACTCCTTCCTCATCCAAGTCCTCCACAGTCCACCCTACCCATTCCTGTGCCTCTTCCCCAGAGAAGAAGGAGGCCTGTGTTGCCGCTGGTCCCTCTGCCCCCCCGGTCCAGGCCCACTCCTTCTCCTCCCAGGGGCAAGCCCAAACCCTCTCCACCTCCAGAACCTATGCCCAAGACCCCCCCTTCCAAACCTGAGTCTTCACCCCCGCCACGCCGTGCCCCTGAACCCTGAGGTGCCTGGCTGCCCCATTGATGCCCCTTCTCAGTGTTCCTTTACATCGTGGGAGTCAAGTGTGGGCTATCTTTGCCCTACCGGGATTTTGCACTGGACAATGGCCTTTTGTAAATATTTTTTTGGGAATTAACTTTGCTGCCCAGCAGACCTGTTGGTGCTAAATGAGCCGTTGTGCAGCATTTCACTGTGGGGGTGTGGTGTGCACAGGTGTGTGCATTGGTACAGGTATTTGTTGGCTTGTGTATGGTAAGTACATTCTGTTAGAGTGTGTATGACTTGGGGTGGTGGGAGGGGTTGGGTGTGTGTTGCGGTGTGGGTGGGGTGGGTGGATATGTAATTGTGCCCTTTACTCCCTTGTGTGCTATGCTGGGAGGCTTACTGTTGTTGTCTTCGTCGGCGGTCACGGTGCTGGAGGAATATGGCAAGGAAAAGCACTGGCATTATTTCCAACTCTCGCTCCATGTTGGCATCAGCGTGTTCTGTGTGCCTCCGGTGAGAGTTTCCCTTTATATAGGTTGTTTCTGTCAGGCTTTCAGTGGTGGTGGTTCCGGCCCCGGAACTGATGGAGGTATGGTGTTCATAATGTGCTGGTTGGGTTTTTCCACTGGCCTAGAGAAGGCCTCTTCCATCGTCGGTGATACTTCCAAGATGGTGGTGGGTGAATGGGCAGCTGGCTGTTTCTCCTATGCTTTATTATTTGGTGGCCTGCTCAGCTGACCTGCTGGTGGTACTTACCGCCGGCAGTGCAGTCATTACCGCCATGTTCAAAATGACCACCTGTGTGTTGTCCGAAAAAAATCTTCATGCATGTTTGTGGCTTGAACAATGGAATGAGGTTACTGAGAAAGAAAGTGCATTAGCATTTCCTCGCTATGGAACATTTATTTTAAGGATTATTGAGAACCTGAGAGGAGTACTTTCTGAGATGAAACTGCTTCCACAACCTGCACAATTTGAATCTCTTAAAAGTTGGGAACTTATGGTTCATCAGAAAAAGAGAGACAAGTAGGGGAGTGGAATGAAGAAAGCAATAGGGACAGTTGCAGAAGCAAGATGAGATAGTCAGAAAAAAGCTTGGAGAGTGGAAATCATTGAGAGAGTTAGGCTGTATCCAGCCATTACTGGTGGAGAATAAAGCATCAGACCAAAGACTGTGAAAAATGCAGATAAGGTAAAATTGACAACAGATACAGAAAAAAGCTGAAGCTTATGAGGGTGATTAGGATGATGACTTTATCAGCTATTGTTAAATTGTCTGCCTCCATACAATTCTGAGCAGATGGGAGTGACAAAAGAGACACTGGGAATCGTGACCTTTGATGCGCCTTTTGCACCAGTTCAACAGACCCCACATCAGACTGTACCAGCTTTAAATGTGCGTTCAGTAGGACATACTTCTAATGTAAATCAGCCAGTACAGAGTTTTACAACAAGCCAGTCAGTTCAGAGTTCTAAGATGAATCAGCCAGCACAGAGTTCTGATTCAAAGTCAGTCTGTGCCAAATTTCAGTACATAATAAGCCTGCACAGAATTTCAGTCCAAATCAACCTGTACAGAATTTCACCCTGAATCAGCCAGGACAAGGCTTACATACTGCTTTGACAGGACAGAGTATAGGAATGCAGGTTCCACAGAATCCAATGAATTATCTAAATCCAGATGCATTAACAGTTCCAGTAATTATAGGTCCAGTTGTTCCTATGTATGCTCCAGGTATCACTGGGAATAATCTCCAAACATTAAGGCCCTCATTACGAACCTGGCGATTGGCGGAGAAGTGGCGGTCTTACCGCCAACAGGCCGGCGGTAAAAAAATTGGAATTATGACCATGGCGGTTACCGCCATGGTCATCCGCCACTTCCCCGATCCGACCGCCAGGGCGGTAACGACCGCCGGGCTGGAGACTTGGCGGTATCACGACCCGGCTTACCGCCATGGATTTCATGGGGTTGGGAACCGCCATGTAATCCATGGCGGTAAGCACTATCAATGCCAGGGAATTCCTTCCCTGGCACTGATAGGGGTCTCCCCCAGCCCCCACCGCCGAGTCCCCCCCCCCACACCCTCCACACCCCCTAGCACCCCCCCAAAGGTGGCAGGACCCCCCTCCCCACCGCCACCGCCAACATACATACACGCACCCCAAAATGCACACACCCCCAACATTTCCCACACGCACCCCAACACGCACACCCCCCCAACATTCACACACGCACCACAAAACGCACCCCCCCAACATTCACACACGCACCCCAAAACGCGCACCCCCCAACATTCACAAACGCACACCCCCCAACATTTCAACACCCCCCCACCCTACACGCATACAGACACACCCGATACTCATACCCGCACACATGCCAACATACATACCAACATACACACACACAGTCATACACGCACACATACTCACAGACATACAAACAGGCAGACACGCGCACACATTCAGCCACACAACACCCCTGCATTCATACACGCACTCACACACCCCATCAACACACTCACAAGCACACCCCCATGCACGCACACAACACACAGCAACCCCCCACCCCCTCCCCTAACGGACGATCAACTTACCTGGTCCATTGATCCTCCGGGAGGGGACGGGATCCATGGGGGCTGCTCCGCCGCCAGCACCCCGTCAACAGAACACCGCCACACCGAATCACAGAACGTGATTCAATGGGCGATGTTCTGTTGA
Source organism: Pleurodeles waltl (assembly GCF_031143425.1). Taxonomy (NCBI): domain Eukaryota; kingdom Metazoa; phylum Chordata; class Amphibia; order Caudata; family Salamandridae; genus Pleurodeles; species Pleurodeles waltl. The sequence continues at coordinate 762,335,546 of NC_090439.1, read as the reverse complement.
CGTGGCGGTGGAGGTGGAGCAACCTCCACTTCGCCGCCGACCGCCAGTATGGCTGCCAGCAGTCATAATGCGCCGAGCGGAAAACCACCACCACTGGCGGTCTTCAGCATGGCGGTCCCTCGGCGGTCTTGTAAAAAGACCGCCAAGGTTGAAATGATCACCTAAATGTCCTGAATGTTCAGAATGTTTAGAATATCCCAAATACCCCATTTGCATCAAACACTGCCCAGGGATTTGTAAGCATGAATGGTTCAGAGGTGGAGAGAATGATTTCTCTGCCAAGACCATTGACCCCTGCACAAATTTAAAATCCAACTTCAATGACAAGTCAAAGAGGATTCAGTTGTGAGGTGAGGTTTCCTCAGAGATCGTCACCATATTTTGTGCCCAGATCAGAACCTCCTAAGCAAATCGACTAGCCTTTTGTACCCTGAATGGAAGGTTAGCCGTTAACACTCCAGAAGGCATGTCTATTGCAAGTACCCCGAATCAATAAATTGCACGTCATCCACGAAAATAAATATTAGAGAATAATCCAATAAGTTTATGAGGCTTTACAGCACAGCAAATGAGTAAGTGGCTGAATAATTTGAGTCCTGAAAGTGCAACAGGAGGAACGATTTTTAGCACAAGATCACAAAACACCCCAAAGCAAGATAGGCCATTGAATATACCTGGGTTGAAATTAGAATTAAATGAGATGCTAGTGGGAAATGTAGACCCAGTTCACTTAGAGATTTACACTGAAGATGAATTGAGTTTTATGTGCAAAAACAATACAAAACAAGCTATGATGTTGATTTAGAGAATCAAAACCCTTGAAAAGAAGGTACAGAATAGACTTGACTGACGGGGAAATATTGAACATGAGACCTCCTGGAATGAGATTGCAGATTAGAGAACTGATTATCTACATTCAGAAACAGGGAGCATTCAACAAGTGAGAAGGAAGATGGCAAAGAAAACAGATCAGAGGGAAGCAAAAACAGACTTCCTTCCGCCTAGAGCAAGACAAACGTCGGGAAATCTAAAAATACTTCCCATGAGAAACATTCCTTGTGGAGGGTATGTTCATATACCTTGGAGTAGGAGTGATATTTTGTCTTTCACACATGATTACCTGAAATTGAGAGATAAGAAAGTAGAGTGGTATAAGCAGACAGAAGTATTTGTGTAACTTTCAAAATGCCTGTGCGAAGATTTTAATTCATTGTTTGACATTGTGGTTCTGAATGATTTCCGGACTGAGTGTGAGGTTTCTGTTGATTGGCCTGACAGTGCACCTACAAGAGATCCAGTGACAAATGTACTGTCTTAAGAGGTGATGAAAAAGCATCATAAAATGATGATGGATGTTTGAAAAAAACGTGTCCCCTAACGATGTTGATTGGGTGAGAACTGTCAGAATGACTCAGGAATCTACGGGAGTCAACACATTCCTATTATGAGAGATTGCTTCAGGCATTCAAGCATTTCACTGATACTGAAGCCATAGAAGTGAAAGATATGGGTCATTTTGTATTCATATTTCTGCAGGAATTGAAGGCAGGCATAAGTTACATGATTTTGCAACATTTGATTTGTTCGCAGAACAAACCGATTGATGGGATGGTACTCTAAGCAAAATACTGTAGTGATGAATGGAATTAAAGCAGAACAAATTGAAGGAGAAAGTGGTGGTGATGCAATTGAAAGCTGTACAGAAAGCTAGTCAGATACAACAGTTTGCATGGAATACTTGTGCTATGCAAGGAGTGTAACAAGAAATAAGTAATGGTTATCAGCAGCAAGGGAGAGGACATGCTGATTTTGTAGATCATAGTGGAGTTGTTGATATCTGGGCCTTGAAAAGAACCAATCCTTGTCATGTTTAGGGGCAGTTGGGCTATTGGAGGAGGGAGTGTCCCCTTAGTAGTGTGAATAATCAGGAACAGAGTAATGGCGATGTAGAGGCGCGAGGCAATGATCAAGTTCAAATGCAGAGAGTTCAGAGACCCCAAATGCAAAATTAAAATTTGTACCAGAGAGATCACATGCAAGTTCCACAAACACTGATGTTTCAACAAAAAGCAAATGTTTCCCTGCAGAAATTAATTCAGGTTACCAATGTAAATATGAATCAGTTGGCATCACATTTTCCTTAAATTGATCGAATTGACAATGATGTTTCAGACATTTTTCAGTTAACATGCCTACAAGAAGAGGAATGCATGTTAGGTGCTTCCTTAGACGTGCAGCAATGTGGTCCATATGTGGATGGTGATGTGATGGGTCACTGTGTGCCATATTTCTAGTAGACACAGGTGCTACACATTCTACTGTCAGAACATCAGAAGTACGAAACCTGCCACTTTCAGGAAAGACAATTCAAGTTGCAGGAGTTACAAATAAACATTTGAAAAAAATAGTGACAGAATCTGTCCCCATAATAGGTTCCTTTAAAGATGAGCATCAATTCATGATATGTGACTCAAGTCATGTAGGTTTGTTTGGATGTGACTTGCTATGCAAGTTGAATTGTTCCATCATTTGTAGCCCACGTGGAATTGAGATACACATAAATGATGAAGATAGGCCATTTAAAATTGTGAAACAAACTGGAAAACAAAACGACAAAACAATATACATATAATATAAATGCAAAGAAGTTGTTGTTTTTGAATTATGACTTATCTGGTCATATGCGTCTTTTATGTCAGCAAAGACTACTTCCTTTCATGGCATAATATCTGTCTTTTCCTAAGATGCAATAATTATCATTAATGAGTATAAAGCTAAATGCCAGAATTAAACATGTTGTAGCCGTTTTGGCCAAATGCGACCTCACACGGAAAATATCGTTACTCAAATATGAATTTATAGACACAGAGTTTCACTGCAACAATAATGTTTCACTCCTTGCACAACAGTGTCTCAAGCTGTAACAGTATCAACTGCTTCTATGACTTTCACGTCGTGAACCACTTTACTTAGGCAACAAGACCTAAGCACCACGTTAATCAAGTTTGGTGTAGATAACTATTGATTTTACCTGATCCAGTACCACCGGTAGGAGTGGTAAAGTATATTTATTTATAATTGTGATCCTATTTAATGCTCTATAGTTGAGACAAGGACTCAGTTCGCCATTAGCCTTAGGAACGAAGAACAATGGAGAAGCTACTGGTGAGCGTGATGGTCGGATAAGTGCATTAGCTAAACATTGATCAATGTATTCTCATAGATGTTGATTTTCTATTTCTGTTAAAGCACAGAGTCTACAATTAGGTATATTGGCACCAGGTAAGAGGTCAATTTGGCCATCATATGGCCTGTGGGGGGGGTAAGGTGCTTGCTGCTTTTTCACTGAAAACATCAACATATTCTAGGTAAGATTGAGGAAATTCCACCTCCTTTTCAGCCGGAGTGGCTATATACCTTCGAGGATTCTTGTTTCTATCTCCTTTTGACTGAAGACAATTATCTTGACAATGTGATGAAAGGAACCGTAAGGTTTGATCGTGCCAATCTATGATCGGATTATGTAGAGCTAACAAGGGCATTCCTAGGATGAAGCCATATTGAGGTGCTTGCATTACATTAAAATGGATATTTTAAAAGTGTTCCTGATCTGTAACATCCTTGCAAATCATTTGGATTTGTGTTGTTTGCATAGTTACAGGGACTCCTGCTAACTCACTACCCTCTACTACTTGTACCACTTCAGGAATATTTTTCTTGATGCCAGGTATTTGTAGTTGTTGTGCGGTTTGCAGACCCACAAAATTTCCTGTTGCCCTTGAATCATTAAGGATTTGAACAGTGTGATTTCTTCCTTGAATTACTATTTGTGTAATGTTTGAAAGTGTTTTACATAATGATTTGTACAAGAACATACTGAAGGGATTGTTAATTTACCCAAGAGATCCCCTTCTTTGTTTCTTGGGCTCTCTAGTTTTCCTCTGATTTTTCTAAGGTTGCTGCCTTCTTTTTTGCAATAGTACTAGGATCCAATTTTCTTTTTGGTTTTAGTTGGCATTCTTTCACAAAATGACCCTTTTGCCCACGGTACAAACACTGCCCATTTCGGCACTGTGTATCTTTTTCTTCTTTGGTCAATGGTTGACGAATGGTTCCAATTTCCAATGGCTCTACAGTGGAATCTAAGGGCATCTTTATTGATTTAGACCTATCCATACACCAATTAGACCTTTCTGATCTTTTCTTATCCCCTTTTCTTTATGAAAGTCTGTCATCTAGTCTTAGAGTAAGTTAATCAGGTCTGCGCTAGTGGTAGGTTGAGGGTCAATTTGGGCCAAGACATCTTTCAACTCTTCTTTTAAACCTTGGAAAAATACTGCTGATTGAGCATCTATCGAAAACCTTCTCAAACTTGTCTACAAAGAGTTGGCAATTATATAAAAGAGGACTATCCAAAAGTACCAATGGAACTGCCCAAGTAGCTGCGTAACCAGACAAGTATAAAATGAGAAATGCAATTCTGGATTGTGGATCTGGAAAGACACTAGGACGTGTGAGAAAAACCTGGACCTTATTTGCATTTCCAGAAAATCTTTCAGGTGCAGCAAGTGGAAATTGGGTTGGTACATTCACTGCTATGTTAATAGGTGTGGAAGAGGTGGGACGTGAATTATGCATGGAGCCTGTTCCATCTACCTTAACTTGTAGTTGTGTCACCTTGGTAACCAAATCAGCGGTGACACTCTTAGAGTTTGCTAAATCTCTTTGCACTTGCGTAATAACATGCATAAGATCATCTAAGGTGGCCATCTTGAGAAGCCTCTGTGCAGACTGAGAGGGAATTAAATTTGTGGGCTCACTATTTTGTCAGAGTCTCCTTTACTCGGAATCTGCACGCTGCTCAACAGGAGGCTCACCTCCAGGCATCACCAACTCAGAGGGCTATAATAGCGCTGAGTCTTGGCGTTGCGAGGTGAAGGGAAGGGAAATTAGGAAGGGGACTGCAGGAAAGGAGATCTGGAAAACAAAACGGTAAAACGATATACATGCAATTAAACCATTGTTTTTGAATTATGCTTGTCTGGTCCAATGCGTCTTTTATGTCAGCAAAGGCTATTTCCTTATGTGGAGTAATATCCGTCTTTTCTTAAGATGCAATAATAATAATTAATTAGAATAACGGTAAATGCCAGAATCAAACATGTTGCGGCCATCTTGGCCAAATGCGATCTTACACAGAAAATATCATTACTCAAATAAGAGTTTCCAGACACAGATTTTCACTGCAATGATAATGTTTCAGTCTTTGCGCAACAATGTCTCAAGTTCAAGCTGTAACAGTATCAACTGCTACTATGACTTTCACGTCATGAAACATAAACACTTGTTTAATTGTATCCAACAATAAAACACTATCTGCAGACAAAATTTCAAAGGGCTAGATACATTCTGAAAAGAAAGGCTCTCTATGAATAACCTTACCGCCAAGAGCATGACCTACTCATTTCTGAACCTGCCTTTCACTCGGGCAGTGAAAGGGAGATGCTCCTGAGACAACCATGCAAGGCAAAAAATCAGCTCGCAGAGGAACAAACGATTCCGCTCTCCTTTCCAGAACCCTCAGCATCCAAGGACCTGCTTGATATCAAATCTCCAAAATAGTGAGCTCGTTTTCCAGGATGTGGCTGGCCTTCATAGACCTGCCAGACCCCAAGATGGCCGTCGCCCATGGAATCCTGGGAGATGAAGTCCCCATCTTTAGAAATGAATAACACTGAGAGAAACATTGCATTCACCTGGGAGATGAAGTCTTTTTATCTACAGGACAAGTAACACTGATAAGAACATCGCGTCCACCAATATCCCAACCCCGCGGCCACATGAGTCTTGCCACATAGGGGTCACTTCTTATGGTGCGTCTTTGAACACGAGGAGACAATTAAAGGCACCAGAAGGGTGCCACAGACCTGTGGAACAGTGGGGACAGGCCCTAGACCACACATTCCAACAAATCCTAACAATGCCTGATTACAATAAACCTTTAATTGTCTGTCTTAAAGCCAGTACTGGGGTCTGAGTTAGCATAGAACAGTGTAAAAGCATTGTCATGGGTCATCCTTTAAATGTTTATGTCCAACATTGAGTGGAAAAACTCAGCATCTTACAAATTAGCATCTGATCCTCCATGAGCAGGTCATACTTGCTGGTCAGAACGTCAAATCTTAAATGCTGTATTACTCTGAATCCAGAAAATTGAATGCCCATTTCTGTGAATGATAAAGATGCAAATGATGATTGTACTGATGAAATTGAGATGTTACTGAACTATGTATCAAATAAAGACCTTACATTCAAGATATTACCCTACCTGAAAATGATTATGTAATGTTTAGTGATGGTTCCTATTTAAGAGATAATGATGGTACCCTGAGAGCTAGTTAAGCAGTCTGTAAAGTCTCAGGTCTAGTTGAAGCTTCCTGGCTTAAAGGAGTATTTTCTGCCCAAGTAGCTGAACTTGATGCTCTTACAAGAGCATGCTGTGTTTCTGAACAGCTGAAAGTGACAATTTTCATTCATAGTCAGTATCAGTTGGTGATCTTCATGACTCTGGACATCTGTGGTGCCAGAGAGGCTTCCTAACCTTCTAGCTCACCAATTCACCATGGAGACTTGGTATATAACCTTTTGAATACATTACAGTTGCCTGCCCAAATTGTGGTTGTACAGTGCTCTATACATATCCCAGCCACTGATTATGTAACTGTGCCAATGAGGAGGCAGGATATTGTGCCTTAAATTCTACTGTCTTTGGTCTTTACCAGAGAGTACTCCAATGAGTCTAGTGCCAAACAAGTCAACATCTTCTTTTGACTGCTACAGATACCTTAGAGGAGGTTAATAGATTGCAGATAGAAGTGTCAGAGGAAGAACAGCAAGGTTGGGTTAGAGAAAGTTGCGTCAAGAGAGATGAGGATGATGTTTGGGTTCCAAATGATGGAAGAGTTGTGATGTTTAATAGCCGGTTATCACCCATGGCTAGGTATTACCATGGTCTGGCTCACGTTGGTCATGATGCAATGATTAGAACATTCAGACAGACATGGTTCAGCCCCTGATTCACAGTGATGACAGAGGCCCTGTGTCACTGAAAAGCCACATTTCAGCAGCTGAATGTAGGCAAACCTACAGCAGTAACACTGAGTCACATAGGCAGATCAGGAGGAACCTTTAACAGAATGCAGCTTAATTTTATTCAGCTTCCCATGTGCAATGGACTGAGATACATCTTGTTCATTGTATGCATTTTCTCTTGTTGCGTTGAGACATCCCTCACCAGAAGAAATTACATTCTTACAGTGGCAAAACCGTACTTAGAGAGCTGATTCAGCTTCCCAACGTCTTTAGAGTCAGACCGAGGAACACACTTGTGAAGTCCTGAAATGTTTATTTGTGGCATTACAAGTTGATCAAAGGCTACATTGCAGTTACAGGCTCAAGGCTCCTGGATTGGTGGAGCAGGTTAATAGAGCTTTGAAGTCCAAACTGGCGAACGTATGTGCCTCCACCTCTCTCAAAGGGAATGATGCATTGCCTCTTGTTTTGATGAATTTGTGCAGTACTCCAGACAGAAAGACTGGCCTGGCCCCCGTATGAGATTATCATGGGGCTCTATGAGATTACCAGTTGTACCTACAAATGTGCTGATGAACATCACAGAGGACTTGGTGCTGGGTTATTGCAAAGGACTAGCTAATGGTTTGTTCTGTGTCTCATCAGATTTGAGAATCTACAGTTTAGCCACAGCAGGAGATTTGCCATGACCTGTACCCAGGTGACTGGGTAATGTTCAACATGCATGTGAGGAAGTCCTGCTTAGAACTGCGCTGGAAGGGGCCACACTAGGTCATGCTCGTGACCACAATTGCTGTGAAGTGCACTGGTCTCCCTAATTGGGTACATGCTGGCCACACTCACAAAATTCCAGGTCCCCTTGAGGATACAAAACCCGTCCCTGAAGGGCTGGTCACAGTGAGTCAGAGGGACCAGCTTAGTCAAGCTGTTGGGGATGTGCAAGTGGCTGATACACAACAATTGCGGTCTGAGGGGGGTCCGAGCGAATCAACAGCAGTGATTGTTAAAGAAGCATTGAGACAGAGACTGGTCCTCCTCAAAGCTCACATGCTGATGAAGTACCTAGTGCTGTAAAAAAAGGAGTTGTACTCAGAGACAGATGGTGAAATGAGAAAGATGTGGCAGTACTCCAAGTGCTCCAAAAGATATCAGAAGAAACTTAAGAATCCGGTCAGTGAGACAGTAATACTGATAAACCAGTTGATGTTAGATCAAAGAGAAAGAGAGTTCCTAGTCAAAGGTACACAGCACCTAAATGGACATACTTTTCATCAAATGACTGGGAGAAGGAATTTACAACATTTTCTTTTAACAATAAGTATCCAGCTGAGAATTCTTGAATTTGTTTTGTTAGCATAACTAAAGTTTTACATTTTTCTGCCACTTTTATTAGAAACATTTGAACTTTTATTAGAGACATTTTGAACATTACATAGAAAAAAATGTGATGAACTTTCTGGAAGATCAAGGAGATTTTTGCAACTAACATTTGAACTCTTTTTAAAAAAGGTTTTATTTTTATTTTTCTTGATACTTGGTTTGCTCACAAACAAAAAAGGACTGAAAGAGACAGTTGATATATTTGATATTCTTGCTGCTTGGTATTCCATTTTTATACATTTTGTATTTTTGGTCTGAAATTATAGAATGCATGGAGTCATATAGAATCAAAGGTAGTACTGTAAGTACATATGCCTAGGAGTATTAGTTGTGACCAGGTAAATGTGCCCCATATCTCTCCATAGCCCCTCCTATCAGACACAGTAATTTGTTTTAAAGCACTTGTAAAGGCTGGCTTTACTACTCCACTCAGCTAGCCACATAAAATTTAGTTCTGTTCTTTGCAGCAAGCATATTAACCCTCTATGCTACTTTATGGCAAAGTCAAAGCTGCCGCTAAATAAAACTCCCATCTCCCTCCCTAGCAGCAACATTAATCACAAGAGGTATCTTGATGAGGGCTGGACGCACAAGGACCTGTTTAGCAGGTGCTTTAAATCACAAGTTTCTAATCTAAGTTAGTGCTAAATACAGCGCCCCCTGAGGTCAGTGCCCTTCAATTCAGGTCAACTCTTGGTGCGGCCACACCACTCACACCGCCCTAAAGCCGGCCCTGGTTGTAAGAGTTATGATTATTTGTTTGTTGCTCATTGGGTTGAGTTTAACTGCACAAAGAGAAAGCTGAGATTTACGAGTGCCCCAAGTTCTGCAAGCTCAACAGCAAACAAAAAGTCTTTGTTCAACAAGAAAGATTACATGCAGATGTTTCCAGAGGTGATCTGTCTACGAATGTATATTACAAATTGTTGCACAAATATGTAAATACCATGGAAGTTAAAGATTGTTATGTCTGTACCCAGTTGCCTTCATCAGTTAGTCAGGAAATCACTTATCATAATATCCCATTGAGCTGACTTACGGAATTTTTGTTTGTTGTTGACTATTTTGTATCAGCAAGAGTACTTCCAGTATTATAATTCAAATTATGATCTTGTTTTCTCAATTGTCCACATCATGAAACATTTGAGCAGCATTGCCAAGACTAAAAACATTGACACAGTGGGAGGGTTCCTTGAACCTACCTTGACATTTGGTACAGTCTATTCCCATAGAAACAATTTGCTGTGTATTCTCACTCCAGTAGAAAAGGAGTTTATTGGACAAGTTGAATACAGGAGAAGAGCAATGAAAGCTAAAATAAAGAAAGGAGTAGTGCTACTTAGTTGGAGTAGAGAAGCACAAACTCATTCATTAGCAGGGAGGCAAGGATCCCTTGCCTTAGATTGGCAACATGTAGGGAAGCTGTGTGTGTATAGACCTAAATCAAAGACTGACACAAAATATGTAGGGATTAGTGAATGTAGACATGTATTTGTGTTTAAGAGTGTTTTGGACATTAATGATAGCTGGACAAGACCCCACCATACCAGGTGTTTATTTCATCTGCGGAAAGAATGCATATTATAGGTTGCCAAAAGGGTGATATGGAGTGTGCTATCTAGAAATAGTCTTTCCAAAGATTTATCATGTGGAGCGTATCAAAGATCCTGTTTAGGATGAGAAATCAATGACAGAGTTAAACAAGGTGCCATTGCTTTAGAGATTGTAGGAGATATTTTTGATGCCATAATTCCATCTGTGGGAGTGATCCTAAATGATCATAAGATAACATAGTTATCGACACTTGTAAATAAGTTATCTACAGATAAGGCAGGTGCCTCTTGTTAGTAGACACAGAAATGGTTGCCATAAGATCAACAGCTTTATAAAATTGCCTTGCTTTAGGCATCATTCTTGCAAAAGAGGGAAGAGATTGCAAAATGTTGCAGGTTCAACAGTGCTACATTGTACATTTCTGACAATAGTAAGGAGTTAAGAAAGTATATTGGAAATATGACAAGCCTGACAAAGAACCTAAAAGAGTTAGAGACTACAGGTGTCTGGGAAGCAATAGGGAGTGTTTTATTAGCACTTGGAAAGTGGTTTGGAAGTTTGGTGAACAGAATTGTTGGTTCTATCCTGAGACCCATATTGTTAATAACCTTGTGCCTTCGGCGCTGTTTGTCTCTGCAAGTTGTTCAAGAAGCTGATAGAGATGAGAGCAAAGAGAGGAAAAAGGAAGGAAGATATTGAGAAGGAGATTAGAAGGAGTATATACCACAGTGACGTAAAGAAGTTAGCCCAGAAGCTCTTTGATGGAACGATCTCAAAGATTTTGACCTGTCTCATTGAAAATGAGAGATTGTAATTTCATGTGATGGCTTGAATTGCCATCTGAGGGGGGCTTGATGTAACAGAAATGTTATTGCTACCCCTGGCATCACAGCAATCACCTATACATGGCAATCTATACATTATTGTTAATTGAAGTACTAATATGAATTCACTACAGGATAGAGAATTAAGGTGTGGATATATAGGCCCTCATTACAACCCTGGCAGTCAAAGACAGGCTGGCGGTAGTTTTTTCCGCCATGGTTGTCCCGGCGGTTATGACTCCCCTTCCCGCCAGCCTGTCCATGGCGGTAGAGACCGCAATGGAAAGGCTGGTGGGAAGGGGAGTCGCGGGGCACCTGGGGGCCCCTGCACTGCCCATGCACTTAGCATGGGCAGTGCAGGGGCCCCCTGGCACAGCCCCGTCGTGATTTTCACTGTCTGCCTGGCAGACAGTGAAGAGCGCGACGGGTGCTGCTGCACCCGTCGAATCGACACATTGCCGCCGGCTCCATTAGGAGCTGGCTGCAATGTTACGGGCCACATCCCCGCTGGGCCGGCGGGCGGAAACTCTGTTTGCGGGGTTGTCCAAATGCGGCCGGCGGATTTCCAGCCGCATGGGTGGCCGTTTGGCGGTACAACCTTGGTGGTCGGACTCGTCCGACCGCCAAGGTTGTAATGAGGGCCATAGTCTTTAAACTTCATGTAATCAATTAATTCAGCTGTATGTATTGTGTTTGTACTAAAATGACAATGAATTTGGGAAAAGTGAAGTTTAAACACTTGCATGCAAATTTGAAGATTGCAGTCTGCACTATAGTGAACATATTACATTAACATAGGTATTTCATTTTAAAATCAACTGCAGTATGAACACTGACAAAGCTTATTAATGTTGAATTCACAAATCAGAATGTTATACGCTCATTAAATGCATAAATGAATGTGCCATTTTAATTTACTTTAGTTAGCCTAAGTGAGGCCTGCAAGGCCCTGTTTCCTGAATGTGTAGAAAAATGTGAACTTTTCTTTCACATTTCGTTCCCACAAAATGCTATCCTGGTAATAGATGCCCTATTGTTTTACACATAGTGAGCCTGAGAAAGTAACGTTAAACACAGTACACACAGGAACTGTGAAACAGGACTATGTATACAATTGTTGCAACTCACACAGATGAGCTAAAATGGATGCCTTTTACATGTTGGTAATGGGAATCTTCAATGATGTTGCACTTCCATGTCTCATGATTGACTATGATTGGATAATTAAAGCCTTTGTGTCATGCTGAGTGATGGATGAAGGAATCATTTTGCACTATGAACTTTAATATACCATTATCCTATGGGACCGATGACAGTCTTCTGCTGTCTGCTCTGTCCCATCCTTCTTGCTGGACCCCTTGAAGCCTGAGAGGTACAGTCCTTTCTACCCTTACTTTTTATCCCAATGCTTCGCTGAGATTTAGAACTTTTTCCCTGACTCCAAAAAAAAGACTCTTGACCAAGCTTCTGAAAGGCTGACACCTTCCCTTTTTACCTACTTTTTGCCAACTTTGTATAGACACCTTCTGCCACAGATGTTGTTTTTCCAAATTCTGTTTGTGTTTTTCCTTTTCACCTTTTTGTGCAAACGTGTTTAGCCCACATGTGCTCCAGATGTTGTTTTTCCAAATTCTTTTTGTGTTTTTCCTTTTTACCTTTTTGTTCACATGTAAAGTTTTGACTATTCTGTACAGGGTTTTTCCTTGCCTTAACTAGGAAGCTTAGATGACTTTTAAGTTGCTTTAATGCTTAAAAGAACTGAACAACACTTATTTTCTGTACATCAGATTATCCTTCTAATGTTTTGTATTGCTTTTGGTGAATGTTTAGTCCTTTTGATGTTAGTTCATTTGAATCTCTTTTGTCAACCAATCATCCAATCATGATTCTGTATCTTTATAACTTTATTTTGAGAATTGTCTACATGACTCTGAGTCTGAGCTTCTAATAAAACCCCTAAACCTTATTTCAGACTGGAGTTTTCCTTGTGTGGTGTGAGAGTGTGAATTTTCTAACATGTTTATTAATGATTTTCACATTAAAATGTGTAATGAACTAACGTGTAAAACGAGAAACTTCTGAAAATATTTGTTTTTCTGTTCTTGGCTAAGTGAAACTATATTCAAACGCTGTGGTTATTTTCCATGATTCATAGCTTTCATAATAGGTGTTTTCAAAGCTTGTGTAGACTTATCCACAACTACCCCTAATGGGTTGCAGTGTTATGTCTTGCAAGGTTGTGTATTAACCAAGCATTGCATAAGTTGAAATGTCCTATTGTTTGAGAATGTTACTAATATATGGTCTTTCCTCGAGGATGGAAGTAAATGTAACAGTGAAAGTTTCTTCCTGAGAACAAGATACATGAGAGGCGGATGAGACAATGGAGTTACAGACGGAAGAAGCAAAGTTACAATGAAAGAAAATGTTATAGTTAGCATAGATTTGATAAGTTTATGTCATCAATTTACTTGTCAATTGGCTGAAATGAAATCACCCCATAGACTGACCAATCAGGAGTTGATTAGATTTTAGTATAACAACCTGTGTAGAATGATTAGAGGCAAGATTCATTGGTTCATGCGTTCTATTCTTCTAGAATAGGCAAGGTTCGAGACTAGCCGTCGTTAGGCCCAAAACTTCTGATGAGCTAGCTGATGGTGTCCTCAAGCTGAAGCTGATCATTTGCTGTTACTACTATTGTGGTAATGTATGTTATTAAATGTGAAATGTGAATTGTGTCTCTCTTGCTTTCCAGGTACCAACTGCAACTAATCATTGTATTGCTGCACATTAATAGTTTTTTCATATCACAATCAAGTTAAGAGTTTCTAAATTAACGTTACTAAATTCTTTTCACATGAAGCCCAATATGTAATGCTAATTTGTGGTTAGTTAGGGAATTAATCCTGGTATGCTCATGACTTGCCCTGAGATCATTTGATGCTGAACTAATGTATTCTTTGTCATTATTACCAGTTTCTGTATTATTAATAAGTGTGATTCTTTTGGAGATAATATGTTTAATTGTATTAATTAGATTAAGATATATAAGTCATTTCAACCAGCCACTATTGATTTTATATGCTTATCATTTGTGTTTGAGAGTTATTTTCGTGACACTAGCGTTGTTAATATAGGGAAATAAATCTATGATTTTTTTAAATTACTAAACTGGTGTAGTTATTGACTGAAACTTTATAATACTGAGTGTTGTTGTTATCGATGGTCCTCACATCTCCCATTGGTGACATCCCCTCAAACCTATCTTGTTTCGATCCATAGTCCTCTCCGCTGAATCCAGTATTCAGTATTGATAATAGCTAGGATTCCGTGGCACGTTAGCAGTGGCCAAATGGGTCCTACTGTCAGTTTAAATTGTGTTGTGTCAAAATTTGATCGAACCATTTCTCCACCCCTTCATGCTGGGTGAAATGATTTATTGACCTTGTGGTCAAGCATAACCCAATGGAAAATATGCTTTAGCAACTCCATGGAAAGGTGTGCTAATGAAAGAAGAAGTGGCCATCTCTACACATAAGGCTATCTATACAGAATTCCTCTGTAAGCAATAAGGTATTATTTGTAAGAGTCTACCTATGCCATTTATCCTTCTCCAGTTGAGGATACTGTGCTTTTTATTTGAGACATCAAGAATCGTTTTCTTTTTTTTTAATATGTTTTTATTGTTATTTCAACAGTAAAGAGGGAAAATAAAAATTACAGTTGTACTCCAGGGTTGCAGGATAATAACATATATTTTTTTTTAACGTATTCCAAAACAGATTCCTCATTTATTAATGTCCACTTAGTGATGTAGATACTGTTATGCATTTGAGTGAAGAATCTTGGTAAAGTAGTGTTCACAGGGAATACAGTAAAAGCATAACATGAAAAATAATAACCAAAAGGCTGACGATAAAGAGAAAGACGAGAAAGATAAGGTTGTGATCGAGGCGAGAACGTGCGGGGGCGGGAGGGGCAGGAAGGAGAGGGGACGAGGGGGACACCGGCAGCCCCAGGTAACAGAGCCCCCGAAGGAGACTGGATATGCTTGCATTAAGGCAACGAACCATGGTGAGCATGGGGGCCCAGCATTCGCTTATGCCCAGTGGGGGGGCAAAGGCGAGACAGTCGCCCAGGTGGGGTGAGGCCACGACAGTAGATTCGTCCGGGGTGATCAGTGTGCCCATGTGCATTCCCTCCTTTAATTTAGTTTGTTGCCAGAAAGCACCTATTACTAATTATGTTCTGTGTGTCGTTTCCTTCCAGTTACGATTGTTTCAATTATTACTTGCTGGTTTACAACTTTGTTGCATTCACTGGGATAGCCAATTGTGACAATATTTCAAATACATCCTGTAAATGCTAAGTATTGCCTGTCACTTTTGTTTATTCAGGGAGGTCGGTTATCATCTTTGCTTTCCATTATTATCACAAAGGAGTTCCAGGTGTCCACGCCTTTGACCTGGATCCCCTTTTCCTGGAGTGACTGTAGCGTTTTGCTTCTGCCTTAGCCCAACGCAACAGCTCGGCTTGCCATTGATTAATACTTGGCGCGCTTGATGCTTTCCAGTGCATGGCTATAAGACCTCTATACATCACTAGTGCTGGTGCAATGCATCTGTGTGTTTGTTTCCGTCTCTTAGATATCACCCCTATTCCCAGTAGGCATAGTTCAGGTGTGGGAGACAATGGGGTATCAGTCCATTCGGTTAACAAGGTTAATATGTCATTCCATGTGTGTAGAATTGGGGGGCAGTCCCATGTCGTATGGAAAAAGGTGGCCCCAGTGGTTCCGCACCTGGGGCACCTCTGTGATGTTTGGGGAAACATGCGTGCTAAGCGGTGAGGCGATAAATATGCTTGGTGCACATAATTGAACTGGGTATAGCGGAAGCGAGGGTTACGTGATCCTTCATAAATCATTTTCATAGCCTGATTCCATGCATATTGTGGGAGTGGTTCTGATAGCACCTGATCCCATCAGTTCTTTGCTTGTTCCTGCCCGTGTTCAATATGTGTGGTCACAATTCTGAATGTTCTTTATACATTTATTGAGGCAGCTATGTTGTCTAACAGATCGTGTAGTATAGGGGCTGTTTTTGGTTCCCTATTTCCACAATTCCAGATTGATCGTGCTAAGTGTCGTACTGCGCCGAAAGCTATGAAACTTCCTTGTCCCAGTTTATATGTGTCAGCCAGTGCCTCATATGTTAGGAGCTGCCCTTCGCTGTAAATATTGCCCACTGTTTGTATGCCCTTCTCGGGCCATGTGTTCAGGCCAACTTTAGCTGCTATCTTAGCAATTTTCGGGATGGCCAATAGTGGGATCTTGGGGGAGTACTGCAGTTTTTTATCTCCAGTTAGTGCAAAAAGGCCCCAGGCCCAATGAGCTATATTCAATAAGATGTTCTGTGAGTGTTTTGGGCAATCACGGTACATAAGGTGGTGTAATATGTCAGTGTATCCTAGGTCCGAGAGTATCATCTGTGTTTCTGCACCCATGGGGTTCCCGAGCCATTTAGATATCCATTGCAGCTGGGCGGATGCATAATATAATTCAAATCTTGGTGCCCCCAGCCCCACTAGTATAAGTGGTTGATATATTTTAGATAGCGCCACTCGCCGCCAGCCATTGCCCCATATTAAGTCTGTTAATATGCTATTCAGTGGTCTAATAAAGGAGGCGGGAAGTGCCAAAGGGAGGGCCATAAAGAAGTACAATAGATGCGGTAGTATTATCATCTTTGCTATGACCACTCTACCCATGGGCGAAAGTGGGAGTGAACACCAAAAGGGCAAGGAGCCTCTAACGGATCTAATCACTTGTCCAAGGTTGCCATCTTTGAGGTCCCGGGACTCGTGATACACATTTATACCTAAATATTTAAAAGTGGTGTAACACCATTTCAGGTCCCCCGGATTGGAGGTTAAGTGGTGTATTTCCGGGACCGGACGCATAGGCAATAGGCATGATTTTGACCAGTTCACTTTTAATCCAGATACCACGCCAAATTGATGCAGCAGTCTCAGTAAGTCAGGCATAGATTCTGTGTGATTTCGTAGGAATATTAATGTGTCATCCGTGTACAGTGACACTACACGGTGTGTGTGTCTGTCCAGGATGCCCCACGTCGGGGCTAATGTGCGAAGTCAAGCAGCCAAAGGTTCAATGGCTAGGGCAAACAACAGTTGGGATAGTGGACATCCCTGTCTGGTGCCTCTTTCTATATTGAACTTCTTGGATATCATGTCACCTGTCTTGACCCTCGCTGTTGGGTTAGAGTATAATAACCTAATGGGTCACGACCTGTTTTAGACAGTACTGCATCAGGTGTCAGGAAATTGACCGCGCTTTAAGGCTTCCGAAAGCATTGCTAGGTATGGGGTTAATGTTTGAGCCGGGACAGTGCTATAGTACTCTATGGGTATTGAAGTACTGGGTTTTTCAGAACCCAGTGGTGCCAGGGAACACACCCTAAGACTTCGAGTCCTTCCTGTTTCAGACTACAGAAACACAGAGTCTTCTTGGTGAAGTCAAAGATCTTGTTTATTGGCTGCAGCCAGTAACAGGTATCCTAGAAGTACAACACGGTGTATATTCTCAGGAGACTGCTGCTCTTGCAAAGCTAACCTTCTCTTTTATACAAAATATTATGCTTTGGGCAAACATTCCTTATTTTACAGTTGACCATTCACATATTTTCACTACAAAGAAATAGCAGGGTTATGATGACAAGCCCATATTTCAGTTTGTCCAGCCCTCAATCAATTACCCGGCAAGGCTCAGTTCTTTCATCAGATATCAACGGACCCCCAATATAAACAGGCACCTCCTCCTTGTAAAGCAAGTCATAAAGAAAGAAACAGGGACAGGTGTGTGTAAGATTAGGCATGGTTTGTGTGTGATGAAAGGTTTTATGATGTGTTGACCCTTGATACTAATCTCATTCGGCCACTGGGAAAGAAACTGGCCGAACAGGTTTGGCTTCAGGCAGTGGAGTCAGCTTGCCCAGGTCACAGAGGAGTCAGCAAAGATGTACGTGTCCTTCAGACTCGTTTTCAGCATTAGACATTGGCCTATGTGAGGGCAATCACAAAATGGCTGTCGTTTAAATGGAACACGAGGGTTCAGGACGGAAACTCTGATATTCGGGTGATTTTGTTACCCGAATATGAATACAATGCTTGTGCATACTATTCTAATCATTCTCGGTCTGCTGATACCAAAATCGTTGTGATACGACGATGTTTATAACACGGGTCCAGAATTTTCAGTACCACAGTATGCCATCACTACCTGGTGCTTTGCGATGTGTTAGTTGTTGTAGAGCCTGTTGTATCTCTGCGAGATCAATCGGTTTCTCCAGGTCCGCCATCTGAATGGCAGACAGGCGATTTAATCTAATTCCTTTGAAGAACTAATTTAGCTGTTCTATTGAGGGAGGAGGTGGGGCGTTGTATAATGTACTATAATACTCTCTGAAGGCACTGTTTATTTCTGCCTTTACGGTGTATCCTGCACCTATAATGCTATGTGACAAATCCTGCGACGTGAGAATTAGATCTATACGGGTATGTAGTAAATGCACAGGGGAGTGGTAGGAGTATTCCCTTTCTTGAGGGTGTAAGTGTCTCCAAACATCTATCAGGCGGCGGTCTGTTATCCATGTTTGTAACATCTGTGAGTTTTTCGTTGCTGGGGCGGCTACCATTGGGGGGTGTGATCTATCCATATCTATTTGCGGGACACAATTTATGTCCCCTCCCCAAATGCTGGGTATGGTTAAGTCATTTGATAGGTGTGAGATCGTTTTTCGTAGGAATTCGCCCAGTTTAACATTCAGGACATATACCCCATTAATCACTAGCGTTTCACCGTCCAGCGAGCCTACTAATTGTATGAACCTGCCTTCTTTATCCTTTGTACTGCATTTTACTGTGTAGGGGACCCCTGGGGCTATCCAAGTCAGTACTCCTCTGGCGAAAGTCGATGTCCCAGAGCCATATACTTGTCCCGCCCATCTCCTCTCCATCTGTGTAATATCTTCTGGCGTAACATGTGTTTCTTGTAGTATGGCAATGTGGATGTGATGGCATTTTAGGTGCGCATATATCCTATTACATTTGGACATTCCCACCATACCCTTCACATTCCAAGTTAGTACATTATATATATAGGCTCCTTGTGCATTATATCATGTGGTATTATTTAAATCCGTAAGACACATCCAACGGGCCGAAACTCCAATCTCGGCTCCGCCGTCCGTCCACCCACCGCATGCGCGCCCCAGCAATCTCACCCCCGCACTCCGAGCCCCCGCGCGGGGCAACACTGACCCTGGGGAGGGAGGATAGGCCCCGGAATAGAAAGAGAGGAATGAAAGAATCAACGAAAAAGGATATTTTGGGCAAAGCCCAATTTCAAACGAAGTGGCACAACCGGTGCCTAAACTAGAGTCTGCACAGTTCAGTTCCATTCGGGTACCGTTCAGGTGGTGGGGGACGTGGATTGGTTGAGGTCGGGCTCCTACTTGGCCCACCTCCAAAATGCTTCCTTCCCTGTGTAGTTCTGGGTGTGATAGTGCTGTCCAGCACTGGTTTCCCGCGGCTAAGAGGATCCGTGTCGGATCGGCCTTTAACGTGGAATGACTGTGCTCATCGGTTGACACTCGTGGGGAGGGGAAGGATCTGACTCCAGTTATTTCAGGACCATAGGACTCACTCAGGGCATCCTCTGCGGGCGCTCATATTTCGTCGGCCAGACGCGGAGTGAGGTCAGGTCCAACCAACAATTGGGATAGGAATGAGCTGGACTCACTTCCTGGTGAGCCGCCGTCGTTAATGTCTACTTCGCCCCTGGAGTCTGACAGCGATCGTGCAAATGTGCTAGTTTCCTTAAGATTTCCGCTTGATCGACTGCCATCTTTGACTTTGTTGGGCGGGTCCTTGAGTTTGTCTTTTTCTTTCTACTAGAACTAGGGGTGATCCATTCTTCTTTTGCTGCGTCATCTTTGGATGAATCGACCAGGCCCCTGGCATATATCCATGTCCATGCATCTTCAGGTGTGGGGAACATAAGAGTCTTTTCGTTGATTATTATTTGGAGGCGAGCTGGGAACATGAGTGAATAGGTGATTTGGTGTTCACGCAGAAGTTGTTTAATTTTGACATATGATGCTCTTTTGCGCTGTACTTCAATTGTATAGTCTGGATAGGCTGTTCCATTGCTGTTCCATTGCTGGTTTCCAGACTAATGGTGCCTGAGGTTCTAAAGTCTTGGAGAACTAAATCTCTGTCTCTATAATTTAAGAACCGCACTATCAGAGGTCGGGGTGGAGCGCCAGGACGCGGGGGTCTGCCAGGAATTCTGTGAGCTCTCTCTACGACTGGTGCTTTGGTGAAGTCCTGTATTTTCATTATGTTTTCAACCAGTTCTCTATTAATTCCTCGGCTTTGGGTGACTCTGTACGTTCTGGTATGCCCAGGAATCTGATGTTGTTACGTCTAGAGCGACCCTCCCCATCCTTGGCTCTGCGTTGCAGTTGTGTTAATTCTATTTTCATTTGTTGGATTTTAGTTCTCATGCTTGCAACCTCGGGTTGGACAGTTTTTAGCGCAGATTCTGTGTTGTTAACCCTGTCCGTTAGCTTGCAATGGTCTGCACGGAGTAATGTGACTTCCAGGGCCGCAGCATCGATTTTTCGTTCTAGTGATGACTTGGTATCCATTATTGCTTGCAAGAGTTTGTCAAATTGTAGGGAGTGTGTGCGCAGCGTTTCGCTCACCTGGAGAAGTGTTGTAATTTGCGTGTCACGGTGACTTGAAGGTGGGGGGATGCCACCATCCGTGGGTCCCTGGTTTGGGGTGTTTTGGCTTGACCATTGCGTCCCAAGGCAGTAGTTACCACTGAGCTGCACTCCGAGACTGGTTTTGGTCGAGGTTGCCAGAGGACGCAGGCTGGTTTAATGATGTTTCCCACGTCTGAGTAACACGTGGTTGCGAGTCGTCAGGGGATCTGGGTGTGCTTCTGTGATTGTGCCTTCCCAGGGAGCTACTGAGATCCTGTTTATTATTGTTACAAATATCTCGCTTGGCGAGACTCCTGAGGAGAGTCTTATTCCGCTGTGGTGTTTTGGTATGCGCTAGTCTTGACAGCAAGGGGGGTGGAATAACTCTCAGCCAACTTCCCCGGGCACTTAGGGAGTTATTGCCATGATGTGTTTCATCTAAATGTTTATGTCTATTGGAAGGATGACTTGACCAGTTTAAGTTGTGGGGGTGTTTTTTGAAGTCCAATTGAGCGTCTTGTCAATTGATTCGCCTTTATGTCAAGTTTCCCTACTGCTTGTAGTCCCCATCCGATGCGTGAGGAGTTCTCAGGTTGCCTTTTAATATCCAGCGCAGTTCGTTGACAGGGGAGGAGCACTTAATGAGTAACACTGTCAGTTTATGAGATCACGTTACAGCACTTACATTAGTCCATGTGTGGTGCCCCTGGGGGATTGTGGGGGACATGCTTGCTTTTAATCTGGAGTTGTTTATCACTGTGCGCTAGATTGTTAATTATATTCCTTTCGCCATCAGCTTGATATGTGTTCCACTTTCCTCTTTAATGGCCACAGTGCATGCTTGCTCCCTGTGTCGAGTATTATTTGTGATCCCCCTCTTTATTTTATTATCTTTTCTCCCTCTTGTTCTTTGTTTTTTCTTTTTTTTTTTTCTGGGTTCCTTCTTTTTTTACCGATTATATATATATATATTTTTTATTTCTTTGTTTTTCTTCGACTGGCCTTGGATCCGATTATTGCACCGACTGTGCGCTACTTTCGTCGGGCCACCGCCCGCTCGGCACAGGCCAGTCACCGGTCCGGCCCGGCCTAAGGCCCAACTAGTTGGCCTGAGTCTGTGCAAGAATGGGGGCACGCCACCTCCTCAGGACCCGCGCGCCCAGACCAGGCCACGGCCCGCGCGGAGCCCGACCCCGGTGACCCAGGCCCAGGCGCACGAGGCGGGCAGGCCCGACACGGAACCCTCCGGAGGAGGGGGCAGAACCAGACAGAGGTACAACGCCCAGCCGCGGCCCGCACTCACCTCCTCGTCGGCGCCCCCGGCCACAGCTCCTCCTGCTCAGGCATGCTCAAAACAGGCGGCAGCCCCCGCGACACTCCACCACAGGGGGTCCGGCCCAGGCGCCCGTGGCAGGGAGGCCCGGGTGGGTTCGCCGCTGCGGCGAGAGAGGGACCAGCTTGGGATCCAGGAAGGCTGCACCGGCAGCAAGCGGCACCCGCTTCCTTCGTGGCGTGCGCGGCTGGCTCCACCCGGAGCAGGCGCCGGCCGCGTCTCACACTCGCAGCCTCAGGAGACACGTCCCAGGATCGGCTTCAGTGCACCTAAAATCTTCGGGGCGCCCTCATCACGGAAGAGGGCCTCCTCCTCTCATAGTCGCGGGTAATAAGCGACGCAGGGATCAGGATCGCTGCTGATTTTGGTGGGCCGTGAGCAGAGCACCTGAATCAGGGGTCCGCTCCGGCCACCATCTTAGCCACGACCACCAGACATCAACAATCGTTTAATACCACAGAGGATCTGCAGTTGTTTATCAACTTAGCATTCAAATGTTTTCAGCAGAGGTGCATCTCGGTTGTAAATAAAGTAATGTTTTCAGGAAGGAATGTGATTTCAGTTTCAGCACATTACCTAAAAAGAGGTAGCCTCTTCCCCAAATCAGCTCTTCAGCGGTGACATACGTCAGCCTCAACCACCTGCAGCAAGTCAATAATAAATGAAGATGTTATTTAGGTTTGAGACATCATCAGACAGGTCACGATCCCTCCATTTTGTCAACTTCGTCAGATGTGTGGTGCAGGGACCAGCGTTAAAGGTTAGGTGCTTGACCCAACGGCATAGTTTGTCTTGTTTGCTCAAAGGTAAAGACTAAACATGGGCCAGACACTCCATTAAAGTGCTTTTGTGTTGTGCCTTTTTTCCTTGTTTATGATCCAAGCACTGCTTTAAATCCAGGAGGAAGAGGCAGAAAACGGAGAAAGGAAAAGTTGAAGTTCTTTTTGACGAAAAACCTATTGCTAAGTTGTTATTTTGTATTGATTTTTCTGAATCATCCAATCTTGAAAGCTTGTAGGAGAGAATGAAGTAAATATCATCAAACCGTCAAAACAGAAAATGAGCATTTATCAAAGCTATATTTACAGTAACTGGCAAACGATAATAGTGCATATATATTTACTTTAACCAGTACAATAATAATTAAGGCAAGGCAGTTTTTAACAGCCTGGAAAACTGCATTTTTTGTAAAGAATATAAAGTGAAGAAAGGCATGTGCAGTTACTAACAATTCCTATCTATGAAGCAATTAGCTGCTTTTATAATTAAGGCCCATATTTAACTGAAAATGATGGCGCGTGATGGTGCACTAAAATTAGCAGCGCTGCGCTCCGTCATTTTCACAACACAGGGATGCGCCGTATTTAATTGAACATGGTGCATCCCTGTGTTGTCCCTTGCACTGACGCTAAATTTAGCTGCCTAGTGCCAACACAGGTATCCTTGCACCGTCATACAAGGATGTCTGTGTTGAAGGGTTTGATTGTTTATGTGTGGGAAGGTGTTCCTTCCTGCACATAAACGATCACTAATGGCGATTTGGCACTTCAGTGTATGCTGCGGAATGAGGCACCCACAGAAGTGCCAAAGTGTCATTTTGAAATTATCGTTTATGTGCAGGAAGGGACACCTTCTTGCACATAAACAATCATGTCTGGCATGTTGCTCTTTCTATGCCTGCTGCAGAATGCAGCACACATAGAAAAAGCAAAAAACAAGGAGGCTCGTTGAGCCTTGCTAACGCCACTCCTGGGATGGCGTTAGATTTTGGTGCTGACTCAGGTTTACGAAAACTCGTAAATCTGAGGCAGCGTCAAAATGCAATTGATGTTGCTGTGGCACACCCACAGCAACATCCATTGCAGGCCACTTCCACGCCAAAAATTAGCTTAACACCACCTTGTAAATATGGCGCAGTACTTAGCACTACCGGAGTGTCATGAAAAGTGACCCTCCGGTGGCTCTAGGGGCTCATAAATATGCCCCTATGTGAACTAGTCTCTTCACGCTAATGACATCTACAGTGTTAGTGTAGAATCAAAACCTCTCATTAGCCATTTTTTCATAGGAATTTGTAGGCCATTTTTTATAGTATCTTCTTTTCCGGCACAAGCATAAACCTATAACTACTTATTTTTTTTAGTGAAATGGAAATGCTTTGGATTTGTTATGCACTGTCCTAGTAACCATCTACTTCAAGTTGCTCAGAGAGTATTCATCACAGTGCGAAGCCTTTGGTTATGTCCCTTTCCAGTCCACCATGCTCCATATACTACAGGGCAAGCTTTTTGGTATGACCTGTTGATATTTTACTGTTACTGGCGTAATCTTACTTACTTTCCTCCTTTTTCCATTACACTTGTTAGGCGAATTGCCAAAATTATGCCAGTATGCCACAACACGTAAGCCTTCATCGGGAAAAAAATCCTATTGCTCGACCACAGGAACAACATTACGAGCTGGAAAACAGTGAAAAATGCTGGACTGCTATTTTGCGTATTTTTGTGCCATTTGGCATGCATTTTGTGTAATTTAAGCAAAGCGAATAATGCAAATTTCGCCCAGTTTTAAATTTTTTGAAAATTAGCCATGGGAACAGTGAATTACCGTTGATAGTGAGCTGTACCCTGAGACCATGACACAGAGGCTAGGGGCACAGGATGTGACATTTGAACACATACCATTCCAGGATCTAAATACTTTTTAACCCCCAAAAATTATTCAAGTGGTAATTTGTAAACTGGGTGAGGAACTCTAACTCATACTTCAACCCCTACATCTTATGGCACACCTTTGAGACAAGGACTGGGTATTTTGGATTGTTTTTATTTTAGGCTTTGGAAGGATTTTAAAGACTTTCCGGTTGTGACCACACATCCCGTAGTTCACTTGCTGTCTATTTTTCAGCTCTATCAGCTAATTGAATTTATTGATTCACAACTAATTTGGCATGGTGACGAACTTCTGAATGACCACCAGCAAAATATCACGTTGGCCTCTGAAATTTACAGATTCATCAAAAGCTTTTCCAATGTCCGGACATTTCGCACATGACAACTGAGCTGCTGTAATTTTTAAGGGTCACCCTATGTCATTTACCCTTTCTCCAGTTAAGGATACAGTGCTTTTCATTGGACACATCAACAATCATTTAATACCACAGAAAAGCTGCAGTTGTTTACCCACTCAACATTCAAATGTTTTCAGCAAACGTGGATCTCGGTTGTAAATAAAGTAATCTTTTCAGGAAAGTAATGGGATTTAAGTCTGAGCAGATTTTCAAACAAGAGGCAACATCTTCCCTAAATCAGCCCGTCAGATGTGACGAGATCATCAGCCTCGACCACCTGCAGTAATTCAGTAATTAATGAAGATGTTAATAAAGTTTGAGACATCATCAGACAGGTAACCATCCTTCCATTTTATCAGCTCGTCAGATGTGCAGTGCAGGAGCCAGCGGGGCAGGCCTTCTCAGTGGGTTACAGTCCTGGCAGATTCAGCCTCTGTGCTGGTATTTGACAAACACTTGTTATGGGCATTTGTGGTCTTGGGGTCGGGATTACATGGAGTGCTCATCTAGCAGATCAGGCCTGCAGGACGGGATTAAGCGTCCGCTTTGGTGGCAACAGCAGCTCCTCCAAAGGATTTATTTAGGGTCGGACATCAGTATTGCGGTTTTGAACATTCCTGCAGTGGTAGACAGAATGTGGCTACTTTTCTGGCTTGATTTCTGCACACTGTCCACTGCAGCGGCTACGGTGGATGACTAGAAGACACCACATGAGACAACTCTATTATCATGAGAAGACATCAATTTCTTGGATTTCTGGATGCTGGGAACACAGATGTCTTCTTCTCTTCGACATGCTTTCATCCTTTAGGAAGAAGGATGTCCTTCTTTCCTCTCTGAGCAGACAGGCCTGTTGGTGATAAGCAGAACTTCAGCTTTTCCAGCATGCTCAGCAGACTTTAGCTGATGTCTACAAATCTTTGGGAGATTAGCTGTCATCCAAACACCAGTTCTAGTCACACAGTGAACCTTCAAGTGCTTTCCAGAGCACTGTATTCCTTGGCAATAAAGAACTTGGAGCTAGAACAGTGGAGTCTTTTGGATTTCACTTTTAAAAACATTTACAGACAGGTTACGTAGATCTACTTTTTAAGGTTTCAGAACTAGTTTGGGGTGATTTGATTTCAAATGTAATTTTTTGACTGCAGATAACACACAGACTTTGTGCAAGGTGATGGTTCTCACAGCCAATGGGGCTGGCTCCAATCAGGAGCATCCAAACCAAGGCACACCAAAGTGTGTTATCTCTATACTCGGGTGTCAGCACCCTTTTTGAAGCAATAATCTGAGGCAGAAAAACGGACTGGCCCTGACTAGAAATCTTTTCACCTTACACATCAGAAACTATAGTTCCACACCCCACACCTACCATCTACCAAATGGCATTGCTTAAGAAGAACAGGAGCCTTGTGCTAAAAAAGTCCATGCTGAACTTCTAAAGGTAGCCCTGCATCCATTCTCATTCACTTCAATGACTGAATCTCCACCATCCAGTTACAGGTATACAGAGATACAAGCAGCCCTTCCATTGTGTGTAGAAGTAGTGTCACTTTCCAACTCATGCCATGGTAAATCAGGGCTATTCATAATATATCACATGGGCCTCAGTACTCAGTCTCAAACCAGAGTCCTCCAACCACTCACTGCACATACAGGCACTTGACACACATTCAGAATGATTATTGCAAGGTCCTGAGATTCACATAGGAGCAGAACTTTACACAAGGGGGTCATTAAGACTTTCCCTCTCTGACCCAAAGAAAAAGATCTGGTTAAAATGCAAATTCACAGATTAGCTTGGTGCCACCAGCACTTTACATGATTTACTGAGGCATGAACAGTTGTCCTACACTCATTATGAGTGCACCCCATAAGTGTCCCTATAAAGCCAGAGAACAAGACTGGGACCTCATCTTACCTGGGAGAGGCCTTGTACCTCTGCGCACATGCTAGATTAGTGTGATATGATGGACAAAAAAGTAAAGAAACCAGTTTGAGGCAACCAGGGTAGAGCAACACATCCGTTTACCATGTAAGGGGCATTCCATTCCAAAAGTCACAGGCAAACAATGGGAGGGATTTAAAAATTAAATTTTCAGAAGACTGGACACCTTTCAGTAAGCCAGCCAACAAATGCCCTGATGCTCTTTTCTATTATATTGTCAACAGGGCAGCTTCTTCATTGTCATACAAATGGAAGTCAATGTGGGCATGGGAATAAGCACACGCACAATGTTTACTAAAACAGGATAATCTCAGGTACCATCTGGCATTTTACATGCCATTTGTGATATGAAACTAACACTTTTTCCATGTTGTGTAGTTGAGAGTTTATTCAGGTAGAAAAGCTGTCACCAGAAATGCACTAGCAATAATGTGTGAGCACAATCAGCAATTGTACATGCCCTTTGTGTGTTAACGGATATCTATTATAGGGTGAAAGTTTGGATGAAATTCATTGTTTGGTAGGTGAAGTGCCATTATGAGTTGTACTACTGTATACACAATAGAAACTTCCTCTGCTAAGAGTACTCATTGTTCTTTGGTGAATTCCTTGGTCATTTTGGATTTTGATACTGGAGAGAAAGCATCCGGCATACTTTGTCTTTATTTTCTGCTGCATCATCCACCTCTGGATGTTTTTGGAAAAATATCTAAGTTCAGGTCTCACAAAAATATTTCTTTTTAAGGCGCTGATATTTGATGGATGGCAGGCACTGCTATTTTTGTGTTTGTTTTTGGACTTCTTTTGTTCTATTTCTTGCTTGACAGCAAGGAGACTGGCACAAGGGAACACAGGACCGGCCCATGCATGGTGTAACAGACAAAGAGTGTAAGAACAAAGGGCATTTGGGGGCAATGGTTTCTGGCAATATATGTGTTAATTTTCCTTGGGCCGGTCTAGTGCCTTGTCCTTGTTTTGTTTAGCTAGGTCTATCATTATTGTACTGTGGTATTTTACTTTTGGGGCCTAGTGCACTAGTCCGCTGTGGCCATAGATGTTTCTCAATTATTTTCATCAAATATTCACATTATCATTGCAGCTGGGCTAGAGATGGTTTATGGAACTATGAATGCCCTTAATTTCATGAAATGTTTGGGGTATTTATTTGTCTGCATGTACATGTGCATGTTGATGGTTGAGATGGCTCCATGCCCAGGCAGACAGCCAAATCCCTTTGTTCTCAGCATTTGCTCCCCTGCAAATGGCTCACCAATCATTTTGTTAAATGTGTGTTTGTGTGTAAGAGAGCAACAGATAAATAGTTGTTTAATGTGTATATTCTGACACTTAAATTACTTAAACTGGGGGTGTTGCCTAGAGCAGTTAGTTAGATTTTGGATTTTTGAGCCAGTTTCCAAGTTTCTGTGCTGCTTGGGAAATGTAAGTTTTTAGTATATTTTTCAAGTTTATGTGTTCAGTACTGCTGGTGGTGTAGGTATCTGTGGATCAGCTTTTCAGTATTTTCTGGATATAGTTGTACAGTCTTTGCTCTCCAGTGCTGTCTCTGTTTATTGGTCGTTGAGAGTGAGGGGCTGCAGTTTAGGCTACTGTTTTCTCTTTCCACTTAATAAAGATGTGGTTGTTTCCAGATGCACTCATGAAAGGTAGGTGTTTCTGAGCAAGAAGAACCTGAACTGAGAAAAGGAGGTGATGATGATTCAGTATTTGCCCTCAAGACAAACAGCCCTTCTTCATTGTTGGCTTTCAGAACCAGTAGCAACCTCTCCTTTCACAGGGAATAGCGAGATATAAAGGTCACTCAAAAGTGTCCAAGCAGCCTAACTCCAGAGAAGTCACTTGAGCTGAAATCATCACAAATTACATTATCAAGTCTAAGGCCTTCATTATGACATTGGTGGTGTACTTCCCACCACTGTGAAAGTGGCTATAATACAGCCAACAGGCTGGCAGTAATTACCGCCAAATTATGACCATGGCGGTGAGACCTCCGATACTGTACCACACCAACCGCCAGGTTAACGCCACTACTGACCACGGCAGTAGCCACCTAAAGCCAGGCAGAAGTCAAGGTACCACCCACCATATTATGAGATAGTAAACTGCCAGGATTGCCGGTGCGGTAGCAACGCCATCAAAAGCCTGCCGGAAACATATCACAGATAAGGAAAGACTTGCCATCCGGGACACATAGGACTCCATGGCCACCATGGAACCGGAACTCCAAGTCTTCCTGATGCTCTATCATGTCATGGCCGTCCTGGAGCACCAGTGCCGACGAAGACGATGACAGTAAGTTCAGCCGCCTAGCGCATAAGGGGGGCATGGAGGAAAAGGAGAGTAACACACACATGCAAAACACACACCATACACACACAGCACACACACATAACCAGCTACAGAGTAAATTGACTGTAACAGGACCCACGTGCAAATAATGCAAGGACAAAAATCTGAAGTATGAACACTTCAATATGCTGGCAACAGCCACCATAATGAATTATGAAATCAAGATGCAGATGTCAATGTACAGATTGGGCCAATGGCCAGTCCAAAGTACCAAAGGGCCACATGGTCACAGGGTATATTCCAAGCCCCAACTTGACTCCTGACATCATCTGGACTCCACTGTTCTGGGGCATCATGTGGAAATGGGCAGGCACCTCAGGGGGAAAAGGGTGGGGGGCACCTCAGCTACAGTGGTTATCATGCCCACTGTTTCTGGAGAGGGCTCCTTGCCCAATAGTCTCTGGAGGGGAGTTAAAGGCCACAGTCCCTGGAGGGTGGGCAACATGCTCTTAGGTGGTAGAGGGAGCTCCTTTCTTTCAGGTGTTGGAGGGGGCTCCTTGTCCTCAGGTGGTGGAGGGGGCTCCTTGCCCTTAGGTGGTGGAGGGGGCTCCTTGCTTTGAGGTGGTGAAGGGGGAATCCTTGCTTTCAGGTGGTGGAGGGGGATCCATGGGTTCTTTATTGTGATGGGCCCGTTGACCTTTGTCATGTGACTTGTGTCCTTGCCTTCAGGTCTAGGAGGTGCCTCCACTGATCCTGTCCTCTGTCCCTTATGTTTTGCCACTCTAGACCTCCATTTCTGAGGCGGAGGTGTGGACTTACTGGGAGTGGCTGCTATCCCACTCATAGCCCCCTTAGTGCTAGCAGCAGACTTCTTGGTGGGAGCAGTGGCAGACTGTTTGGCTGAGGTGCTGGGCTGGGTCATTGGGACCTTGCACTTACGGGCAAGAAGGGGGGGAGGGAGAGGGAATAGGTGAAGATGGGCAAGGAAAAGCTTCTTAGGGACCTTGGGGCAGGAGGAGGGATGGGAGTGGAGGTAGAGGTAGTGGTTGTAGGGATTGTACGTTTGCTGGACTTGGGTGGAGGTGCATGGACAGTGTGCATGTGTGAGGTGGATGCCTGTTGGGTGTCTGAGTGAAAGTATTTGTGTTTCTTAGGAGGGGGCAGACAGGGTGGGAGAGGACAAAAAGGACAAGTGGATGGATGTTGTGGAGGTGTCTGCAAGTGAGGTGGGTGTCTGTATGATGTAGTGATGGTGGTGGTGGCTGTTGATGCAGTACATGCAGGTGTGAGTGCAGATGTGACTGTAAGAGAGGAGGAGGAGAAGGGGAGAGAGTGGAGGCAGTGGATGTTGTTGTGTGTGTTCAACTGTCTGTTGTTTGTGTGAGTGCTTGTGGTTTGAAGTTTGCTGCCTGTGTTTGTCTGTGCCACTCATGTGTGATGTTTTGTGTGCATGCTTTCTGTCCGTGTGCATGGGATGGGTTGGGGTTGAGGAGACTGGGACTGGGAAGTGGTAGTTGGAGGAGGGAAGGTAGGAACAAGGACACTGGCTGCTATCAAAGAGGAGGCCAGAGCCTGAAACGATCTTTGTAGGGCCGTCAAGCTACTGTGAATGCCCTCCAGGTAGGATGCCAGCCTGGGATGCCAGCCAGGTAGGATGCCAGCCTGGGATGCCAGCCCCTGGATGGCATTCACTATGGCTGCCTGCCCTACAGAGATAGATCTCGGGAGGTCAATAGCCTCCTCACTGAGGGCAACAGGGCTGACTGGGGCAGGGCCTGAGGTACCTGGGACGAAGGAGATGCCCACCCTCCTGGGTGAGTGGACACTGGGAACTCGGTGGGGGGCTACTGGGAGGGCAGTGCTGTACGGGTTTGGTGGCTGTACCTGCAGCTGGGGTGGTTCTAGAGGTGTCCGCCACACCAGGGAGCTCCCATTGGAGGAGGATTCAGAGTCAGTGTTGTGACCTCCTGGCCCTGCTAAGGAGCTCCCCTCGACCTCCATCCCACTGGTCCCCTTGGCGTCGGTGGACTCTGCCTCCTGGGTCCCGTGGGCTGCAGCTCTCTCACTCGCTGGTGCCCCAGCTCCTCCGCCAGATGATGCTAATGCACACATGAACAGGATGACAGAAGAAAATAGGGGGGAGAAAGAAAGTGAACACTGGGTCAAGTACAGCACCAACACCACAGGTGGCATACACATCACCATCACACACAGGGACCAAGATTGAGCAGTATGCACTGTACTGGCATTCAACTGGCTAGGTACCACAGCAGGATGAAAGCCAACCCCCGCCATCTGCACCCCTCCTGGGACCTACTAAGCCCTGCCCGACATGGAATGCCACCTAGCTAGCTATCCTGATTTTGCTATTCACCCATTTAGCATGAGCTGGACCATGCAGCAATGTATGAGCTGGCATTAAGGGGCACCCATTGACTTAAACCTACCACCAGGATCCTAAGCCAGACAACAAAGATAGTTGTGACACACACTGTACTCACCCCCTTGTGGCTGCTGTGATGCCCTCAAGTGCCCATTCAGCTCTGGATAGGCCACCGCCAGTAGGCAGGCCATCAGGGGGGTCAGGATCCAACAGACACTCCTCCCTCGTTGGTAGGCCATCCCCAGCTGGGCCTCCGCAGTCTTGCTGGCCCAGCACCTCAGGCTCTCCCACCATTTCCTGCAGTGGGTGCTCTGCCTGTTATAGAGCCCCAGGGCCTGCACATCCTTGGCGATGGCATGTCACAATCCCTTCTTCTGATGGGCGCAGACCTGCAGAGGAAACACAGACAGGAGGACACCATGAACAATACAATCCAGCCTGTCACACATATGACCCACAGAAAGCATTTCCCCTCATCAGGCACAGACATCACCATGAGCCCTGAATGTACACTACCGCCAGCCATACCCCTCACCCAAATTACACAGTACCAGCACACACACCCATCTCCATTCAGCTGTGTTGCATGCATCGTCCTATGGTGTAATCACCTGTTGGTCTGAAGGCCCATACAGCTGTCCATACAGGGGTAGGTCCCCATCCACCAGGAGCGCCAACTCCTCCGAAGAGAAGTCAGGGGCCCTTTCCTCTTTCACACGGGCCATGGCAGGTTCCACACACAAGTCACAGCAGCACACCCAGTGGAGGTGTTGTTCTGTGGAAAGTTAGGAATCAAGGGAGGTTACACTCAGAAAATGGCAGTCATGTCCCCGACGGTGTGCACCGTCATGGCCTCATTTGACACTGTACTCCATGGAGCCCCATTTCAGCCAATAAGGAATAGCACTGAGGTGCAAGACCGCCTTCCGCCATGACGCCCAACGCCGGTGGAGTTACATCACTTCCACCTGTCCCTACATACAGGACAGGAGGTCGCCATTTTATGGTGCTGGTACACAATCTTAAATTGAAAACTGCGTCATTGCTGTGAATTGTACATACATTGACATTTTCATAGTCCAGTAGCATACATGGTCAATGTACACTGAAGTGGTGGTTCCATTGTGCAGTTTGTCACTCCCTTCTCACTCTTGTGTCCCTTAGGTACCTACCACTGTGGAGGAATAGGAGGAGATGGAGGCAGCCCTCGTGTACAGACCCTTTGTGAACTTAGCTACACTACAGGACAGGCACATTATACTAACCTATAGACTAGACAGGGCCACAATCACAGAGCTGTGAGCCCAGTTGGAGCCTGATCTGATATCTGATATCCGTCAACCCACTGGGATTCCTCCTCTTGTGCAGGTCCTGTCAGTGTTCCATTTGCTGGCAACTTTCCAAGTGACAGTGCACTTGGCTGCAGGAATGTCACAGCCAATGCTTTCAATAGTGCTAGCAAGAGTTTAGTCTGCCTTGCTCAAACACATGTGCAGCTACATCGCTTTCCCCAAAGTGGAAGATTTGGCCACAGTGAAGGCTGGTTTCTATGCAATGGGACATATTCCAAATGTTATTGGGGCCATTGATGCAACACATATAGCTGCATCCTACATGCGATGGCACTACAGAGGCACATGGTGTGGCATATAGGTGAGCCTGAGTCCTCAACCAATACATGTCAGTGTATGCCTTCAGGAGTCATCCCCTATGCCATTGTGCAAGGCTAATGTTTGTCCCTCACTTCTTGCAGGTGACTCTGGCTACCCAAACCTGTCCTAGCTCGTGACACCTGTAAGGAATCAGAGGACCGGGGCTGAGAATAGGTATAATGATGCCTATTGGCGAACCAGGACAATTATTGAAAGGACAGGTTTGGATGCTTACATCTGATAGGTGGATCCCTCTGATACTCCCCTGAGAAGATCTGCCAGATAGTGGTTGTATGCTGCATGTTACACAACCTGGCCATCAGACTACATGTTCCCTACCTGCAGGAGGAGGAGGGTGAAAATGCTCCTGTGGTAGCAGTGGACCATGAGGACAGTGAGGATGAGGAGGAAGAGGATGAGGATATGGACAACAGGACATCAGGTATACAGCAGTACTTCCAATGACACACAGGTGAGACAGTAGAACTGACCATTTTTCTGATAAATTATTTTTCTGTGTGTCTGAAGCATGATTGCAGTCACTTCCTTAGCATCCCAACTGACTGTCACCTATGCCTTCCCATTTTGCAGATGTTGTTGTGTTTACAACTGTGTACTGATGCGATGACTACAAACTGCTACAGGCCTTTTTTGGGATGGAATCACAAAGTTCAGGACAATTGCACAAGATGACACAGTTCAAAACATTGCACATATCTGTCAGAAAAAGCACTATTACTCAAGTTGAGTTCAAGGGTGTTTATTGAAGTGAAAATTATGAAGCAATAGTGCAGTGGAATGGGGTGATGGTAGAGGAAAGTCCAGGATATTGGTCCAGTGTGTTTGTAGCACAGGCCCAGTGTCCAAGGGGCCATAGGAAGGGTAGCAATGGCAGTTCAAAGTGGACAAGGAGACACAGAGGAACACAAGGGGGACATTCAGGAGGGAGTCATTTCCTGGTGGTGGTCTTGGTCTTGGCAAGAGTCTCTGGTGTCTGTCTGGCTTACAGGGAACGTTTGCGGGGTGGTTCATCTTCTACAGGAGGAGGGGTGCTGGTGGTCTGTGGGTCCTGTGGCAGGGCCTCCTGTCCACTAGCAGCAGCAGATGTGGAGGGCTGTTCAGTTGCTGGCTAGTGGGAGAGCCCGCTGGTGTGCTGTGTAGTCCCACATGATGTTGGCCATATCACCCAGCAACCCTGATATGGGGACCACGTTGGTGTTGAGGGCCTGCAATTCTTTCCTGATCTCCTGGTGGTGTTCCTCCTGCAGCCGCTAGTTCTCCTGCATGATATAGTAAATATTGACTCACCAGTGTCCAATCCTCTAGCAACTCCAGTGAGTCCCTCAGAATGCAGAATTACCAAGACTTACTCCTCCCATGCCTTCAGCTGTGCTGGAGGAGGTAGGGGTCCACAGCCAGTCCTCTGGATAGTGAGCTAGTGCCTTGCTGTTATAGAATGTACCTTCCCCCCTCAGGTCATTCCACCTCTTCCTGATGCCGTCCCTTGTTCGTGGATGCTGTCCCACGGCGTTCACCCGGGACCACGATTCTCCGCCATAGCTCCATCTTCCTTGAATGGAGATTTGCTGTATCTGTGCTCCAAATAGCTGTGGCTCTACCCTGACTATTTCCTCCACCATGACCCCCAACTCTTCATCAGTGAAACGGGGGTGCCTTAGTGGGGACATGGGTGTTGTGTGGTGTGTGTTGTGCAGAGGGTCTTGAGTAATGTGGTAGGGTGTGGGGTGTGTGACGGATGAATGGGTGTTTGTGATGTGTGTGTAATTGTGTCTATGATTTGGGTGTCTATCGCTTGGTTATTTTTCATGTTAGGAAAAGTTGTGGGTAATGTGGGTGTGTTTTTTATAGTGCTGTGGGTGGGTGTGGAGTGTGTATCAGTGTCATGTGTGTGTTTTAAGTATTGGCCAGTCTTGTGTCGTTTTGTATTTGGGTGGCTATTCTGGCGTGCCGGGGTATACCGCCAATGGTTTACCACCGTTGAATGTCTGCTGTGGTGATTCATGGGTCATAATGTGGAGGGCGTCATTTTGTTGACGTAATGGTATGGGTGTTCGTACCAACAGTTTAACACTAACCTTTGATCTGGCGGATATGTGTTTGTGGCAGTATTCTGTTAGTTTAGTATGTGTGTGTTATAATATGGAGAACAGATGTTCACCTTTGCGACGGTATGTTGGTAGCTGTCACCGCGGCGGTAATCGGGATTTACCGCCAATGTCATAATGAGGGCCTATGTTTAACAAATATGCACCCCACCACTGGCACCACAATATGGTCCATATTTACCATGGGAAACTAGGCAAAATGTTGATACTTAACTGCATCCCCTTTTGCCTACTGGACACTAAGGTGGTACTTTGCCCAAAGCGGAAGGCTCCAAGCTGTACCTGTTTTTCAACTGTTTCTATATCGCTGCTGCAAGTCAAGGGCTTGTACAGGCTGCTGACACAATGAAGGAAGAGTGATGCACACTCCACTCATCTTAAAACATATAGGCCAGATGTAAGCTACAGACTATGGGGCTCATGAGTATTTTTACTCACCTAGGTGTAACTCTGCACGTTTTTGCAACACACCATTTACAAGTCCAGAACTGCACTTAGTTGTAGTCTTGATGCCTCTCCATCCCTTCAAATCAGGCTGCATAATTTGCAGATTTTAACAAAAATGATTTTCTTGCCTCAAATGGATGAAAATGGTACTGTCACTGAAAATAACACATGAAGAGTCATAATATTCATTGTATTGCAGTTGAACACCAAACTGACAAAATCTAAAATAAATGGCCTCATGTCTACAAGCTGTGGAATTTTAGAAGGTTTGAATGTTTGTTTGCCATGCCATCAACAAATATGAAACTGTCAGTGACAGCCCGATCTTCAAACATTGTTCACATTTCAGTCCCTTTAGGAAGAAACAAGTGTCTGCATTCAGAGCAAGTGGTCCAGGTGCAAGGCTTCTACAGTGAGTGGCTCCATCGGGGATTTTTCTTGTATCATGGCTTTAAAAAAATACTCAACTTTTATTAGAAGAAGGAGCTTTCTTTCTAGTCGTTCCTTTCAGGTATTTGAACTCTGAGCCTAATTTGCAGGCCCAAAGTTGCTAATTGGCGGGTTTCAGAAGAAACAATTTTTTACATGGCTAACTTTACGGGATGTGGGTCACCATCCCCTTGCCCTGAAAAACAAACTAAATGCTGTATTATGGGGCAAGGTGAGCACACTTTAACCCCCGAGCCTATGTGAGGGCAGTCACCTCAGGCTCCCGAAAGTACCAAAATAAAGAAATAAATATTTTGTTGGTGTCACAAATGCTTCAAAAGTGCTACAGAGTTCACAGATCCCAAAAGGCACATATTCCCTAAGTACACAGCCAATAGTCAATGGTCTAAGTAGCGAAACTATAATTCAAGACATTTGCGGAACAACATTGGGTCCCCTTTCGTACTGAAACCACAGACCCTAGGTGCCATTTTAAGGGGCATATTTAAGAGCCCATAGTGCCTCCGTGCACCACTATAGCATCATTTTTTAATGCTAATGTAGCCCAGCGAGGACAAAATCTCTACACCATATTTATAAAGTGGTGCAGCATGCATTTTGCCACTTTGTAACGCTTTGAGTTAAATTATGCCTGTGCCAGGCATAATGTATGCAAAGGAGGCATTCCCCTGTTAGGGGGCTGAAAAAATGATGCAAAGAAATCTAAGAGATTTCTTTGCATAATTTTTTCAGCACTTTTAACACCTGCTCAGAGCAGGCGTTAAACGGAGCCACACTATTGATTACAATGGCCCTCCATGGGCTTTGCAGGACTAGCATAAAAAAAATTGTACGCTAATCCTGCAAAGCTCCGGACTAGCGTAAGAAATTATGATGCTAGTCCCCTAACTTTGTCATGGTGCAACCTATTTTAAATATGGCGCACACATGGTGGTGTTGGGAGGGGCGCAAAGGTGCATAAGAAAAGTGGCGCTGCACATAGCGCAGCGCCACTTTTTTAAATATGCCCATAAGTGTGTTATGTCAATGGTCCACAAAAAGTCCACAGTCCTTCAGAATCTTTGGGGGCTGTTTAAAATTGAAAGACTGGGGGGCAGATGTACAAAGTCATCACACAATGCAGTGCAGCAACCAAAGTTGCTGTGCTGCAATATGTGAGAAGAAGAGAGCAGGACAGTGCCACATCTACGGAGATATCAGGCTGCCTAGCTCCGTGTAATCAGCTTGTCTGGGTCACAGTTAGCATAGGCCTTGTACTGGAAAGGTACATTTCCAATACAAAATACTAAAGTGAAACAAACTTGGAAAAATTTCCTAGTTTGGATGTGTGCTGTACAGTGCAGCAGACATGCAAAGTCAGAGATGTTTAAAGAAATAAAACATTTCTCCTTACCAGCTTAAAGGAGGCATTATTCTTTGGTGTAAAGCTCTGTGCATAAATATGGATATATAGGGGTTAGCATCAGAAATCTTGAGCAATTGCATGTGAATGCCCATGTACCGCCAATGATATGCCCCCTCGCACAAAGCAACGCAATGCAATACTAATGCTACTTTGTGTTAACTTAGGGTTGCTTTCCAGCACAAATGAAGTTCTGAGCTTGAAAGTAAAACCCAAATAAATATCATGCATGGGTTTGCTTCACTGAGATGATTTGGATATGACCACCATTTCTGCTCTGCAGACGAGGAGATTCCAGAATCATCTGCTTACTAGCAAGAAGATGATGATGTCATCTATGCAAGAGAGGCTGTGGAGGCTGAGAAAAGTGAAAAAGATTGAGAATGTGAAAATAGAGGAACTCTGCCAAAATTTGCACCAATGAAGAAAGGATGGTTCCAGGTTCGAAATAGTAATTTGCCATTGAAGTTATAGAAAAAATAACAAAAAACAAAAGCAAAAAAAAGTCCCCAGAAACTAAATGCTAGCTAAATCCACAAAAAATAAAAAAAAGTTTTTGGCAACCATCATAAATTCAATAAAGTAAGTTGCCTTCCATTCTCATAGTGTACAATGCTCCTGGTGAAGGGCTGGAACCAGGGCCTGGCTATATTCCTCCAAGTGTGACACAATCTTCTATAGTGGACCAAAATAAAGCATGCTTTGCTAGGTAAATGCATAATGCTCTTTCCCAAGATGTTTCCTATGCTCTCCTCACAAAACCTGGAACAGAAAATGAATACACTAATATATACTGCAATTACTGCATAATATGCTCAAATGATTTATGATTTTGAAAATAAAGATGGCAAACAGGAATTAGGAAGATACATTATCTAACAATACAATAGCAAATGACACAAACCCAAGGATGCTCTGATTAATCCTCTTCTTTAAGGAAGTGCAGTTGTTGCTTGTATCCAGTATCAGTCATAAATTAACTGTGTGTTTGTCAATTTAACATACTACAACAATATTGAGGACAGAATATTGAGGGAAAAAGCATCAAAATGTAAGTGCATGTAGGGAAGTATAGACTATTCCTAACTCAACATTACGTACCTTTAATATATATATATATTCTGCAAAGGTACATATATGCGGGGTGAGCTTCCTCCCCTCTTTTCTTAAAAATAGTTGTTTAGTTATTTTCCTAGCTGGTCCCCTTGCTGAGTTAGCAGCATTAATATTTTAATCAGCAATCTGGTTGTCTGCATATGACAGCTAGGTCTGCCACAGTGAAAATAGCTTTTTGGACCTTTCACTGTAGGTCAATAGTATTTTCCTATCTCCCCACTTTTACATACCATACACCTTGCCCTATGAGTTACAAAGCCTACATAGAGGTAACATAGCAATATTTAAAAAGGGAGGTTCTTACCTGTCAAAGGGGTCATTTTGACAGGTCGCAGTGCAGGTTTTGAACGGCAGCAGCCAGGTTACACAAGAGAAGCCTAAAGCCATGTTTTCCCTGCCACTTTAGTGGATGTCACATCAGGTCCTGTAGTCCTAGAGTGTAATTCAACTTACAAGCCCTGAGTGCACTTCCTAAACCATACTTTAGGGACTTAGAGGAAAGTTAAATGTGCCAATCAGGAAAAATCCAATTAAGTATGTTTGAAAGGGGTGCACAGGCTATTTACTCTTGATTAACAGGGATAAAGTACACAGAATTCTAAAGCCAGTAAATGAGATAGGACAAAATCTGGGAAGACGCCATGCAAAAGATGGCTGTAGGAAATTGGGTTATTAGATGAGTGAGGTGGAAGCCCCATTCAAATAATCAACAAGATCACTTACAGCGTAAACCAAAAAAGTTACTAAATAAACATGTTTTTAACCCTTTGGTAGCTTAGCACGAATGTAGTTAGGCTTAATTTATGGGCAATGTGTGAAGTATCCCTGCATCACTCAAACAGTAATAAAGTGAAAATACATCACAAGACAAATCTCAAACAAATTTAGAAAAATAGAGTTAACTTTAGTAAATGAAATGACATAAAAATGATAAAAATCTAATCAGTAGAAACAGAGTTAAGAATTTCGAACGTTTCTAGTGAAAATAGCAACAAAAAGCAAAAAGTACAAACTGTGGTCATCTGGTCACACTGGAACGGGTCAAAGTCACAAGTTCAGGTTGGCCATGATGGAGCACAGGTCAGATATAGGTTCATCCTGGTGTAGAGTTTTACCTTCTCTTAGTCCAAGTACTTGCGGGGAGCTGTAGTGGAGCTTCGGATTAATGGTTGATGTGAGGAGACCGTTGTTGATAGAAAGAGCAGGTAGACAGTGGGAATGGTCACTATATTGTGAGAAGAGTTGGTCATTGCTGGAGCTTCGTGTTGGCAGATATCCCAGATTTTCACAGTAATTGCTGGTTCTCATGAACAGCAGGTTGTCACTGGAGATTTGCGTCGGTGGCCATCAAGGATGGTCATAAGGTGATGTGAGTGGTCCTGTTGAAAGAGCCCAAAACTCTCTAGATTTCGCCTAAAGCTCAGGACATCTAGTTTCAGGCAGAAGGAGTAATCTCTGATTGTAGCTATTGGTCCAGGACCTGGAGGGGCACAGATTGAGGATTAAGATTCACTCCAGTAGAGGCCAGCAGATCCTCTCTGGCAGGTCTAGTTCAGCACGGCGGTTGCAGGCCAGGCCTCTGGAAACTTATTGTGTCCCTTTAGCTCAATCAGGAAGGCAGCCAACTGACCCTTGGGGTCACGTCTGGGGAGCCTGGAGTCAGGGCAAGCATTTTGAGAAGGCAGGACAGTCTTTCTTCTGCATCTTCATCATGTTCAGGAGTGTTCTGTTAAAAGGGTTCTTGAGATGCCGCATTTATACCCAATGCCAGCCTTGGTGCAGGGAAAATCCCTAGTATACTCCCAAACTGGTTCTGGTCAGTTCTTCACATTCCAGAGTATGACTCCAACCTGTCTATGGGGACAAAGGCATGGGTAGTTTTAGTGTCAAGTTTCTTTGTGTGTGCTGCAGGCAGGGTCCCTTGAAGTGTAATCAGGGTAAGGCACAGCTGCTCCCCAGTCATTCTGTTAGGACGACCCACTGCTTGTACACCCAGACCCTATTGTTCCCAAGTCTGTAAGGAATCCACACATCTCGGGAGAGCCATTCACAGTCATGTGACCATGGATACCAGCAGAGAGGCATAGTAGGTTTAGGCACAAAATGCAAACTCTCCAAAGGTAGCATTTTGCAGAATAGTAGCTTAAAATCTGACTTTACAAGTATTGAAATTACAATTTAAACAATCAGAAGAAGCATTTCTATATCTGTTCCTAAACTGACACTGTCACATATAAAGTGTAATACATTAACCAAGTGTTTGTTTATGCAAAAGATAGCCTAATAACAGCGAAAGTTTGCTTTAAGCATTTTTCACTGCCAGGACATGTAAAACTTAAAACCACATGTCCTACATTTTACATTCCATGCACCTTGCTCTATGAGCCTTTAGGGCCTACCTTCGGGGTGACTTACAGGTATTAAAAAGGAAGTTTAAAACTTTGCAAGATGATTATCTAGCTAGGTCGAAATGGCAGTTTAAAACTGCACTACAGGCCTCAGTGGCAGCCCTGAAACATGTTTGACAGGATTATGGGTGACACAATGAGTGCTACAGCCCAGTAATATCTATTAATTTACAGGCCATGGAGCATGTAGTACCCTTATTATGAATGCAATGATGTCCTCAGTGATATCAATTGAGATGTTGTCTTTGATGTAGATGACATGTGTGAGGACATGAGTAGTTCTTGTAGGGTATTTAACTTTGTTTCCTAATCAATAACTTGTGAATTTTAGTTTTTTTGTTCTTTTTTCTCTTTTCCGTAAATTAAATATAACTTTGCTTAGCATACTAGACCATGACTGCCCTTCAATAATGTTTGCTGTTTGAGTTTTTTGTTTTTTTTTGTGATTTCTGCATCTACGTTCTGTGCACCTTACCCCTCCTGCGCAAAACCTTCAATAATGTGCAGTGGGGTTTGACGGCAGGGTCTGGTATTCAGTCAGGCTCCCCTCTCAAAGTTTTGTACGTGCCTACGACCCTACTGCAAAGAAAGGTTTACCCGAAGGACCTGATAACAGGAAAGGTTTTGTGTCCAACTAACAGGCACAACTTGTGGCCTGGTGTCACAGGGGTTAACCATATGCACTGTGCCAACTACTACTATACAGTTGTGTATAATTGAGCGTAGCCACAAGAACTGGCCTTTGGCATCATGGACACCTATGGCCAAATTTACAAAGGTAAATCTATGAGTGAAAATCTCCGCATATGCAGACTCACACCTATCTCTAGACTGAAATTCCCACCAAAGTGCAAAGCAGAGAGTGCGATTCCGACCGTACTCAGCATGGGAACAATGGGCAGTGCACGGGCCCCTCTGTGGCCCCCAGCACACCCTCACCATCATCCTTTCCATGTTGGTGAAACCACAATGGAAATGTTGGGGGTGAGGGGAGCTGTAATCAGCCAGGCAGCGCTGAGTTCAGTGCCACCCTGGCTGAGTCCAACTCTGACTGCCATCATGCCCTTGGGAACCATGTTCCCTGCGGGAATGGCAGTGCCTTGGCGGGTACGCCCGCCAAGGCTGTAATTGAGTGGTCAGATCACCCGGAGCGTGGCGGTTCGACTGTCAATGTGAGTGAAAACAAAGGTTAAAAGTTAAAGTAGCATTATAGGTAGGAATAGAAAAGACCTTGGGCCAGATGTAGGAAACGTTTGCGACTCGCAAACGGGCCGATTCGCAATTTGCGACAGTGCAAAATCGGAAATGGGATGCAAAAAGCCCATTTCCGACTCGCAAAAAGCGATGGGACCTGTTTGCGAGTCGCATCCGTTGCGACCCCATTTTGCGACCCGCAAATTGCAAGTCGCAATTTGCGAGTCGCAAACCTTATGCAATTGCAACTCGCAAATTGCGACTAGTCGCAAAAAGCCCAGTTTGCATGTCCCATTTACCACTAACTCAGAGAAGGTGGTAACCATTACCAAAGTATAAAAGGGGACCCAGAAGGCATCTGGGTTACTCAAGATGGCGGAGATATACCTGATAGCAGTGAGGAGGAGAGTCTACGCAGCCCAGCAGAGGAGGAGGAGGGGCCACAGACAGGAGAAGATATATAGAACCAGGCAGACTCTTTTTCAGCCGACTGAAGAGGAGATCTATGACAAATACCGCCTTAGCAGCGCAGCCATTCTAGAATTAATAG
The DNA here is from genome assembly GCF_031143425.1 of Pleurodeles waltl. NCBI lineage: Eukaryota > Metazoa > Chordata > Amphibia > Caudata > Salamandridae > Pleurodeles > Pleurodeles waltl. The sequence goes on along the minus strand of NC_090439.1, from coordinate 762,292,519 downwards.
ATTTACTGAAACCACAGCTAGAACACAAGACTCTGCGTGGCTGCGCCATCCCTACGCATGTGCAAGTACTATGCGCACTGCACCTCTTGGCCTCAGGGAGCTATCAGGGGGTCATTGCCGTGGCAGGTGGGGTATCCCAAAGTGCAGTGTCAAGGTTCCTCAGGGCATTCCTAGATGCCTTAGTCACGCACATGTCTCACTTCATATACTTACCAAGGAATGAGGCAGAAATTAACAGCACCAAGCTGGACTTTTACCGCATTGTCCACTTTCCTCATGTCATAGGGTGTGTAGATGGGACACACATTCAAATATGCCCCCCTGCTAATCTGGAACACATTTTCCGCAACAGGAAGTGTACCCACTCACTCAACATACAGGTTGTTTGTGATGCCCATTATGTCATCACGGACATCGTAGCTAAGTTTCCTGGCAGTACCCATGACTCATACATTTTTAGGCATAGTGGGATACATCAACGCCTGGAACGTGGGGAATTTGGAGACGGTACCTCCTAGGTAGAGCCACAGACACTTGCAGACATACTCAGAGGTCACTGTGCACGACAATCTGGACTTCCTAACCGTGTACTTTTGTGCCCAACAGGTGACAGTGCATATGCTCTCAGGCCTTGGATCATGACTCCGTTTTTAACACCCAGAACTGAATCAGAGAGGCAATACAACAGTGCGCATAAGAGGACCAGGAACCTGATCGAGCGCACCTTCGGACTGCTGAAGGCAAGATTCAGATGCCTCCACCGCAGTGGAGGCGCCCTCCAATACACCCCCATTACCGCTTTCAAAATTGTAGTCGCATGCGCCATCCTCCACAACATAGCCACCCGACGTGGGCTACCTCTCACCCCTGCAGACCCAGATCCTGATGATGAAGAGCAAGAACAACCACAACGCCATCATGGGGATAGGAGTCTAGCTAATCAAGGCAGACTGAGACGGGACCACATTGCAACGCAATATTTTGGACGGTACGTGTCAACTCCCACCATACTCACCTATTAACCATTTGTTAAGTGGAACAAAAATAACTGTTTTATTAATGTCATGAAGAAACTATATACAAGTTGAAATTGTCCATGGGCAGGAAAATGCCAACCAGTCATGTGGCACATTAACGCCATGTGCCACATTAATCTGTCCTGGCTGTTATCTATGATCTCCTGCCCCTCCTGCCAGCCTGGCTGGTCCCTGCTGCGTCCATGGTGCTGTGCCTACCACTCCTCAGCACCCTACTGTGAGTGGCAGAGACACTGCTCACTGTTGAGCCCTCCTCCCAGGTGTATTTGTTAACTTCCTGGCTGTGATGCCATCATCATGTGCCAGGAAGTGTTTCCAGAGTGTTCTGGTATGCTTTCTGCAGTGTTCTGCTGCATCTGCAAGCAATTTTGAAGGTATTCGCAATTTGCGACACCCACTCGCTAATTGCGAGTTCGTTTTTGCACACTCGCAAACAGCGACCTCGCAAACTGCGGACTCGCACACAGCGCTGCGAGTCCGGCTGCGAGTCGCAACATCGGATCGTTTTTTTTTCTGGCATTCCAATTTGCGACTCGCATTTTGCGAGTCGCATCAACTCGCAAAATGCGAGTCGCAATTTTTATTTTTGCTACATCTGGCCCCTTAAGTTATGTAAAAAAAAAAAACTAGAAATGTACTTAAATAAACTTCGCACTTGTATAGCACACTACTCACCCGTTAGGTTCTCAAGGTGCTGTACGCATACTGCTGTGGAACCCCTCCTGGCTTTTCCCTGTGAGATGGCCACTCCTGGGCAACCCCCTGGGAGAAGCCAGGCATCCAAGTGCTGTGGTGGAGATTAAGTAAGCTATTGCCCAGAGTTACAGAGTGGGACCCACTAATTAGACTAGGCACCAGGGAAAGAATTATCTGGTCCAAGAACTGCCAAGGCAGGAATTGAACCATGGTCAAAGGCCAGATCTCTACATGAGGGTCTGCTGCTCTAACCATCATGCCACACTTCTCCACTTACTCAAATGATAAAAGGTTAAAATAAAGGGACGTTATACTTAGGGGAAAATGTCAGTCCTAACCCAATGTTTTAAACCTAAAAAAACACAAATTACAGTTTAGCAAACTAACTACAACTTTCACTCCTACCATGCACTGCATAGGACCTCACATATTATATGACTCACGAAATGTTTAGTGACATCATTGATGATGTCTGTGGCTGGATGAATGCTTTTTAAGGTGTGGATCAGAAACGGGAGTTGTGTGACAATGAGGTTGGTGGCAAACACATCAAAATAAGATATTAATTTGTGTTTAATATATATAGAAATTCACTATAAACAAAAGGCTAAAGTGGAGTTGTACACTGAAATAAACATAGAAATTCACTGAAAAAAGAAAGATTGAAGTGGAGTTATAAATGAGAAAGTTAGTAAGATTTTAACCTATGTCAAAAAACCATGGAAAGTCACTAAAATAGCACTGCTGTTTAAAACCAGTGCAGACTGAAATTTGTCATTTATTTATAGCAGATATAAGTACATATTTATGTGTGTGTGTATACATATTTAAATATATACAAATATATATATCTATGTTTATTTATATAGATTGTTCCCTGACTTCTTGATATAGTGGTGCACGTGTGTTGCAGAAACAGTAAACCATTTATTTGCCAGCAAAACTATATGACGTGTTTCAGCAGAACATCTTCTTGATCACAGGTCAAGGGTTAACAGCACAATCGATGAGGATTAAAGGGACAAAAAGGGCAAGCAACATAAACAAAGAACTAATATTCAAGTTGAGAATGTTTTGTGCTGGTATATAAGTGCCATTTCTAAACGATATTTGACTCGCAACGTACAATCAGAAACATACCTAATGTCAAGAAAACAACTGATGCATTTGACTACCATAAATGCAAATTGAAAATGTATGTGTGTGATAAAGAATAAATCCAATTCATCTAAAATTCTAAATTCATTTATAGTCCTGTCAGTTATTATGCCCAAGTAGGCTCATCCATTTCAGAGTACTAAATCATACATGGTCAAAATCCATATTGTTGGACCGGGCCCTTTTTGCAGGATCATCCCCAAACTTTTTGCCTCCTTCAACTTATTTTTTCTGACTTACTAGGCCTAAATATTCTCTTTTACTACATGTAACTCACCCCTAAGGTAGGACCAAGGCAACCCCCTGGGCAGGCTGCAGTGTATTTAAAAGATGGGACATGTACTGGTATGTTTTACATGTGCTGGTAGTGAAATACACCCAAATTCGGTTTTCACTATCGCAAGGCCTCTCTCTCCCACAGGTTAACATGGGTATTGCCTTTAGGTATCTTTTTAGTGTAGTTTCCCAATGGAAGCAGATAGAACTATGGAGTTTGGGGTCACTGAACTCACAATTTAGAAATACATCTTTTGGTGAAGTTGGCTTTTAGATTGTCTGTTTGAAAATGCCATTTTTAGAAAGTGAGCATTTTCTTGCTTAATCATTCTGTGCCTCTGCCTGGCTGCTGAATACATGTCTGGGTCAGACTAGAAGTTGGGCTGTTTGTGAATTCAATCTAGACAGTCACACAAAGGGAGCTGATGTATGTGTTGCATATCCTGATGGGTCTTCCTGAATTGACACATGCACTTGAAAGGGCTGTGCCTGCCCTCACACAATACAGTCTGCAATCCCTAGTGTGTGTTTGGGGCAGGGCAAGGAAGAGGCAGGGTTTTGTGTACTACAAAGACTTTCCTTTGACGTTTGTCTACTTCAAAGGCAGAAATGAGTATAGGTTGTGGACCCAAAACCACAGCCATTTGGATTACTGCTTGCCGCCAGTCCTGAAGACTCAGGGACATCAAAGACTTCATCTGCCAGTGCCTGGACTCTTCTGCTGAGAGTCTTGACTTGCTAATTGATGCTAAATCCAGTACCTGGGCCCTTAGAAGTGGAAGCTGGTAATCTGCAAGGAAAATACACGCACCATTGTGTGCACATCAGAAAAATCAACACAGTGTCTGTTCTGCAGCTGAAAATATGATTCAGCACCTGCCTCATAACTGGAGAAACAACGCAGCACTTGCTCTCAATGTGGACCCTTCGCACAGCACGTCAGAATTTTCCATGCATTAACCCTGGCATCAGAATCTTCAACATCACCACACAGACCTGAGGCTGCTTGTCTGGAAATTGTTGCATCCCTTCCCTGTGAGGAAAGAATGGAAGCATCACTCATCTGGCAGAGAAAAAATCAACACACAGCCTCACTTGCAAGTAAAGAATTGACGCATTGCTTGCTTTTCCAATGCACACCTGCCCCTGTGGCTTTATTTTTAATGCATACCAGGTACTTTGTGCTAAAACAATACATCTATTGATTTCTGGATTAAGCCTCTTTTTACTTTAAAAATCCATACCTTTTCTTTTGTATGTTGAATGTTTGTTGTTTTGGTATTGTTTGATTTAGATAAATATTGGCTATTTGTCTAAACTGGTGTAGAGTCCTTTTGTGGTGTTTTAACTGTGTTACTGTGTATGTTTGTACACATACTTTACACACTGCCTCTGAGTTAAGCTTGACTGCTTCTGCCAAGCTACAAAGGGAGTGAGCAGGGGCTTTCTGAGCTAGGCATCTCCCTTACCCTGACTGGAATGAGGGTTCCAACTTGGGCAGGGTATAAACTGACTGCCAACTTTAGACCCCATTTCAAACATATATGAACCCACAGATCTAAAAAAAAGTCAAAATCAAAAATTCCTCTATGAGTCAAAGTATTATCAAGTGGGTTTTATAGGTTTGTCATACCTGCATCTATCATGAGGAATTTGTAGCAAAATATGAACAAAGAAAACAAAATTCTTAAACTCAAGTCTCAAAGTTTCAATGCAAATACTATGTTCCACAATTCAATACATGATTAACATATTGCCCTAAAATATAAACAAAAATATCTTGCAGAAAAGGTGATTGCATTTATATATCAATATTGAAAAACTTAGCTTTAAATGCAGCTTCTTAGTAGTCGAAACAGTCGAAGTGCACCTATGAAAAAGAACAAAATAAAATCATCTAAAACAGAAGTGGCTGACACTTCCCAACTATAAGGGAAAAATAAACACCATTTGTATTTTCATCGGAATACAACTGAAATTCCCTTAAAACTAAAACATTTCAAGAAAGCGCTCCCCACCATGCAGTTTACTTATCAATAATTTCATTACAAATGTTGCAGTGATATTAATAATAATGATGCCATAGGAGATGCCATGAGTGAAGTATTATGTGGGGTAATTAACAGTACATGGTGAAGGCGCAAGTTAAAATTACTTTAAGGCATGAGTTATAGTTTCTTGAGATAAGTATAACTGGTGAATTTCAGTGTTTTTTAGTTTAAAACATTACATTTGTAATGTACAGTTCTCCTAACTAGAACCTTTGCTTCATTCAGTGATTTTCTAGTTTTTTTTTAACATAAAGTAATATTGTGCTACATAAATAAAGGCAACCACCCACCAAACATGGCCGCAGGGCCAGGCCCTGCTTCTGATCCTCCACAGGCAGCCAACCCCATGCTGCAAGGTCAGCCAAAGGCCTACACTGTGGCCAGGCCCTGTGGCTAACTTCTGTGTGGATGACAAACCTCATGCTGCGCACAGCCTTTGGCCATGCACAGTGGCGGGTTAGCCATAGGGCCTGGGCGCAAGCCACGCCATGCAGCCAACTCTCCTGCAGGCACCTAATTAGATGTTGCACAGAGCCTTTGACTTTGCACAGCTGGGGGTTGGCCACAGTAAGGAGTTTGAATTTTCCCTGGGGGCAGGAGCAATATATGTTTGGTTTCCTTGCCTACATCATTGCAGTCAAGGAAACAGAACATAACTCTCCTCACAGCTGGCAGGAGCATTTTTTAAGCTCCTGTTTGCTGGAAGCAGACTTGTTCATCTTCTCCTATGTGGCAGGAGATATGAAAAAATTCCCACCAGACAGGAGCAAGCATACATTTCCCTGCCTGCCGCTGTGTGGGCAGGAAGACAACTATTGTGTCCTGGGGTGGGCTCTCCTGGACACATTCACTGTGCCGGGTTTGGTGGACATGGACCCTAGGGCCTTTAATGCTTCAGGGAGGGGGGCTGTAGAATCCCCTCTCTTTTAATTAAAGTGACAGCCCCTCCCATTTTTAATACATTTCGACCCTGAGGTGGAAAAGTAGGTGCTTCTTCTTTTAAAGAAAAATCCCAAAGATCTGCAGATCTTCTGTGAATTTCTGACAACCTGAAAAAAAACAATTTTGCCCCAGACAGGGTCCCTTTGAAAACCCAACACCTGCCTAGGAGGTCAGGGTATACCTGCCTTGCACCCTACATCCCTTTGTTGCAGTTCTCAGGACTCTTGACTTAGTCCTGAGTGCTCAGATGACTGCCACCAATTCCTGGTTGATATGGTGGCTGCCATCTTTTGGCTCCTCGGATCCTCTGTGGCATGAAATAAACAATTGCTTTAGCATTATTTGCTCCAAAACTACTGAACAGAGTTATACCAAATCACAAAAATCACTCTTTTCTGACGAAGATCTAGCTTTCTACGAAATTTGGTGTAAACCTGTTCAGCAGTTTGAGCTGTGGATGTGCTTAATGTTCCTATAGGAAAATAAATAGGGCCAATCCATTTTGGGGCCCACCTTTTTTCTCAGCCCGCACTTGACGGATCACCCCAAAACTTTACATATGCAAACTCATCAAACCGTAACACTTTTTGGAAAGTTTTGTGGAGATTTGTCAAACAGTGCTAAAGATACTAGCAAAAAAGGCATTTCCTTGGAAACACAATCCTAATTATACCAACCCAGGATATATGTTCACTGATAAAAGCAAAAGGTAAAATGATGTTATGCAGTCATGTAAAAATGTCAGCTAAAATGTAACATTTTAAACTAAAATAACACAAAAATGTACCAGTTACAGTTCACTGTTTTAATTATAAATCACACCATCACCATGACCAATGTTATCATCAATTATATCAGTTAATTTATCAGTGATGTTAATAATAATGTCAAAGAAAATATTATGAGTGCTGTAATGTTTGAGGTCATAAATAATGCATGATAAAGGCATGAGTTATAGTTACATCAGTTAACTAAAACTGGTGAATTTCAGTGTTTTTGAGTTTAGATGGTTACATTTTAACTGACATCTTCACAAAACTATAATGTCAACCTTTGGTTTTTCTCAGTGATTTCTAGGGTTCTCTTTTTTGTAAAATAATATGTTATTACCCTATCTTACTATAATGTCACTTTAACCTTTGTTTTATTTCCAGTGAACTTCTGAGCATGCATAACATATCTATATAAAGGCTGTCTTTTTATGCAAGGCTGTGATACTGGCTTTGTCAAACATTCAGAAGTCCATTTTATAAAAAAATAGACCTATTCACTTTATCAGGGGGTCATCTCATCAAAATATATATACCAGACCTATTGTTTTTTTTTAAAATCATCACAGTACTGTATCTACGATTGTATTCTCATGTACATACATGGCAATGATTATTAATAATTACTTTTACAAAAATAGTTTAAACTAAGCATTTGTACTCAAAACAGCCATACACATGTCTTGGTGTCTTTATTTAACACTCTTTAGGCCAAAAAAAGCAGCCATGGAACCAACCACAAGATGTGCCCGCACTCCAGCTGAAGAGCATTTAGCTCCGGCTAGGAGTGTTTTAAAAACTATGGTAAGCTCCCCTGTGGTCATGTAATCAATGACCCGGTAAACTTAATGCACATTTTTCATATTCCTGGAGAAGGGGCCTGATGTAATATCTACAGCCCCCTTAGAATTTAAAACAAATGTTGGTGGTGTCCCTGTTCCTTGTAGGGGCACCAATCGGCTAAACCTATTTAAATATATAACCCTTGCAGGGAATGCGGTTGCGCTCCTTCGCAAGAGCAGTGAATGTAGAATGATCTGCTACTCTGCTCATTTCACTGATTCTTTATTTTCTATCAATAAATATTGTTATTTGGGGGCCCTAGTCCCACCTGAGGCAACCAACAGCTTAAAAAATGTTGGGATGACAGGGGGAGTCACATGGTCCCCGTGGCCCTGCCAGCTTCCCTGCCAAAACCCATCCTGTTTACCAGCAGAAGCCAGCAATTCCTATTTTTTCCACGAGTGCCCTAGTCCCAGCCATGGCACCCACAACCTTGGGGTCCCTGAGGGGGAGGCTCGTAGCCACCATGGCCTCACCAGCTTTAATCCTGAACGCATTCTGGGTGCTGGTGAGAGCTGGCTTCACTAGCTTGCTCACGTCCGACTGGGAGTAGAATTTCTTTCTGCTCCTGCCTGGCTGGAGCAATCCACAGTGTTCAGAGGAATTTGTTCTCCATAACACTGTTCTACCTTGGGGCCAGGGGATATGGTTCCCAGGGCCATGACGGCTCAGGGAGATGCCCTAGTACTCCCCTCTGCAAATAAAGCATTGGGACCTTGGGGATTAGGTTCCCGAAGCATTCTATGACTCGGGATGGGGGTCCCATGCACCCCTCCACAAAAATATACAAGGGCCCCATGAGATGGAGTTCCCAGGGGCTTCAAATGACCCAGGGAGGGGGAGCTGCATGCACGCTCCCTCCAAAAAAATATCAAACCCAGGGTAGGTGGCCACCGGGCCCTCTAAATGGCTTGGGAAGGAGGGCCATCTGCCCCCTTCTTTAAAGAAAATGAGATTAGCCTAGAATGAAAGGTGTCCCCAGTGCCTCTAAATAGCTTGAGTGGGAGTGGCATGTGTACCTTTGCCCCTCCAAAATGAACTGACTCCCTTGGCCCTGGCCCACCCAAGGGGGATTCAAGCTGAAAAGGGTTGGAGCCTGACTCATTCATTTCACAATAGAAATTGTGTTTTGGCCCTAGAGGGAGTTACTCTGCCCCCCCCCCCACTAGGCCAAGGGGGGGCAGAGTTTCTCTACACAGCCTCTATTTTTTTCTCCTTTTCTCAGGACAAGGAACTGAGTCCTTGAGTGTTAAACGGCTGCAGTAACATCTTTGTTGATGTTGACGGTTCTCAATAAGATCTTATCTTTAGACATGCTGGTTCTGTAAATCCTCTGCACCTCTATAGACACATACATTTTGAACCTCAACATCTCAAAAACTATTGAACGGATTTACACAAAATCACAAAAAGTACTATATCTGTGTAAAGATCTAGCTTTCTACTAAATTGGGTGGAAATCTATTCAGCAGTTTTTGCTGTATCCCCGTTCAATTTTACTATGGCTAATTGCATGAAGAAAACAATTTTGGGACACCCCCTTTTTCTCAGTCTCCAATTAATGGATCACCCAGAAACTTTCCAAGAAGTAGCTGAGGTGGATGAAACTTTTTGAAAAGTTTTATAAAGATTTGTCAAATGACTCCAAAGGTATTACCAAACCAAAAAATCTACTTCCCGTGGAAATCCTAACTGTACCTACATAGTGGCAACCACCACTGTGTAGTACATATTTATATAGAACCACGTGAGCACATGTGCATGCACACATACACACACACACACACATGCACACACAACATACATACAGTATTGTAAGAAGACTAGGCTCTTTGCAGATGCCCCCCACTTTTTGCCCCCATTTGAACTCCTAGATGCTGTTTTTTTTAAATCTGATAGTGTACTGCGACCTGCTAACCAGGCCCTAGTGTAGAGGGTCCTCTTGAAGAACAAGAATTGGGCTCTAGCCTTGGTAGACAGCGCGGTAGAGGTCACAATAGCTCGCAGGAATCTTCTAGAGCATCTGGAGGTGAAAGCAACTGATGACTTTATACAAGTAGAAACTGCGCACATGCGTGTCTCCATGCCTGATGGGGTGTACAAAGTAACGTTACAATTAGAAGGAGACATTGAATGCACAATAGACGCAATCTTTTTTGATTGCATAGTAAAAGTATATGATGTCTTGTTGGCCAAACAATATTGGCCGCCTGACTTTGTCCGTACCTGCCCATATGGAGAAGATGTGATTAAGCCTTCTTTCTCGCCCCTTGTTCTAGAGGAACTCGCTGAATCCTATTCCATTGAATGGGCTTTGGCACAAGCACCTGCATTATACAGAAATCACATGGGATGGGATAAAGAATCCCCTTACCTCAGACATCAGAATATCAGACACCCATAAAGAAGGCCTCTGCAAACTAGGAGGCAGGGTGAATTACATTTAAGGTACAGGCATGTAAGCTCAAGCTTATATGTCTCTATAAGGTACATTATAACTGCAGGCCGTCCTATAGGATAATATGGTACTTAAGGCCGGTTGACCAGGGCTGCTAACTCCATCATGGTATTGCCTAGATATGTTGAGTTTGGTGTCAAACAACTTCCCTTCTCTCCCCCAAGACAAATTTCATGTCGAGGGACAACTGCCATGCACCCAGGTGGCACATTAAAGGTTGATGACCTGATTGTCACCTTCCTTTGAGCTCTGGCTGAGTAGCCCATGCTTTTTACTGTACTTGCTGCTGTTAAGACAGGATTCTGACCTCTTGCCAGGCAGCCTGGGCACTCCCAGAGGTCAAAAACAAAAGGCTGGGACGGGAAAGCTTTCACTCCTCCCACCTCCCACCCAGGATAGTGAATAGAGCCACCAGGCCAGTGAGCATCAAAGGCTTTACTGCCCTTGATAGCCATCAGTGCTGTCTCCCAGCAAAGAATCATCCCTCCCCCTCCCCGAGGCACATTTATTCAAGTACAGGAGGGAAATTAGGTATGCAGGAATGTACACCCCCCCAGCAGGATGACCACACCTAGAGGGTGAGTAGCCCAGTCTGGGCACTCAATTTTGATTTCTGCCATCTTAGGAGCGGCAGAATAGAGGTTTCTGGGTAACTAAAGGTAACCTGTCTCACCAGAAGTAGTCACCTCAGGAACGGATTAGCTGTAGGAGCTAGCTGCCCATTGGCCGCTAGTCTCCACACCTCTAACTCCCCTACATCTGGATGTAAGGGACACCCCTGACACCAGAACTTCAGATTTGATGAACTAACTTCAAAGAAGAACAAAGTGGAGCTCTGCATCACCAACAACTGGACTCTGCCCACTGCTCCACAGCAAAAGAGGGGAAACTCTGTCCCGGAGGCAACAGACTGGATAACTCCATGGTCTACCTTCATCCTTGGCTGAAACTTATCACTCCCAACAAGAGGGACCACCTGTGGAAGCCTGAAGCACCATCAGTCTCTCTTGGACTGGGGCACTTGTCCCCTGCAAACTGCAGGTAAAAAGACTCTCCTGAACTACAGAATTGCCAGCAATCAAGCCCATGAAGGAATCAAGTGGATACAGTTGGTGGAGTCCTGCCTTCCAAGAAGTTACAGGCTCTACCACACTTCCCCCAGACCTCCAGCTCCAGATGTCTCAAAAGCATGTTGCTGTGTTTACTACTACCAAGGCTTATTGGTCACTAGTCAGGTGACTGACCCCTAACGTGATGCTGCAAGAAGCGAACACTGCCCAGTTCTTGTTACCGACATCAGCAATGACCCCACAGCTAAGTTTTTGAATACTCTTTGTTACAGCAATGTGTTTATGGTCAAATCAGTACCAGTGTGAGGCCCATTCAGCACCATGGGCAGCCACGGCAACTCTGCACCCAGACCCCACATACCTGATACCCCACATACCTGATAAAAGTGAACTGACTGTTGTGGCTGGTCCCATTGCCAACAGAACCTCAACCCTGCAGGAGTTCCCCACACGGCAAACCTCCACATGGCCATTTGCCACCAATGTTATCCCTGCCATTGACCACCAAAGCGGGTCCCGTTCAGCAACACAGACAGACAGGACAATTCTGCACCTGGACGCCACGGGCCAGGTAAAACTGCTCTGACTGTTGTGATATGGTCCCAGGGACTGCACTAGCTCCACCCCCTCACCAAAGGTTTCATGCAACTCACATTTTTAGTACATTTTTGAAAAACATGATATTTTGCTATTGAATTCAAAGCAACGTTGAAATGCCATTTGTGGCATGATTTTCTATTGCTTCTAAAATCGATATCTCCAGTTCTACTCTATTTATACTGTTCATTTTGCTGTCTTAATTTATATAAAAATCAACTCTATTTTTACAAATTGGTGTTGGATTTCTTTCGAGTCATGGCAATTAGCTATCGTCCATGTTTGTGCTATGAAATGTTTAACACGTTTGTCTAGGTAAAGCCTGACTGCTCCTTGCCACACTACCAGGACTGAACTAAGACTTTACTGGGGTGAAACCAAGGACCATCTCTGGGGTATTGTGAGAGTATTACATGAATTAGACTAACCCCCATACCACATAATACTCCACTTTCCTTCAAATATTTAATCATTTATCTATACACAGATGTATTTCTATAGGGGAAACAGCATCCTGGTTTTATGAAACTAGCTTGATGTATGCAGTTGATGGTGACTCCCTTCTGAGTTTAGTTGAGGTCATCTGTGAGTTGGAGTCCTTCTCCTTGGCTCTGAGGTTTGAATGATAGCTTAGCATTAAAAGATGTGGGTTCTGTTTTGAATCATGCTCATCCTTCCCCTGTTCGTTGTTAGGCCACTTCACAATCACGGGATCGCTTCACACCACCCCCAATCTCCCAGCACCGCCTGTCATAAGGACTCTCATACTTCAACAAGACTGCTGTATTTGGGGCAGCAGCACCTCTGCATTGTAGGCAACTGAGTCACTACCACACCAGTTGGCAGATGTCGGCTCAACCCTCCCAGCTCACTAACAGCACCTCCCCAAAACCCAACAGGTAAAGGTAACTTGTGGCAGCCTTGCATGTAACTCTGAAGATCCCTCAGAGAAAATCATGGTGAAAAAAGCCTTACCCTTTTCTCTCCAAAAGAGAGTCTCTTATACACATATATACAGGGAAAGAGATGCAGGACAGTTTTCAGTACCTTTATTGAAAAGACTGCAATTGATGATAAAATGTATGAGCTGCAATGATTAGGAGAATGAGGAATAACAAAATCAGGATTGTGAAAATTTGAGATGTAAGTATGAACAACCCCAATATATGAGCATACAATTCCTACCTAAAAACCTAATATTTAGCCCCTAAGGGAAAGCATGGCAGTAGAAGCCAAATATGTCCATACAGTGTCCATGAGAAGCAGACCCCACCGCTGTTAACCTTGATACAAGTTCAGGTCGCCAGTCTACAGATCAGGATCCTGGAGACAAAAAAGGCTGAGGTCTACCGAAATGAAAACCGGCATGCAGCCTGGATGGGGATTTTGTCTGAAACCCACTCTAATACCCTTTGTCCTACAAGATTTTTTATAGGAGACATGTTTATGTTCATGCACATAAGCCTGACACAAGTATGCACCTACGCACTGGACTGTTCATGCAGTCTTGGGGTCAGCAATACAAAATATTAGTCTGTGTACCTCACATTCTATTCTTGTGATTCTGCGGAAAGAACATGATGCAAAGTATGTCATCCATAGCACTGATAATAAAGCTTTTGCAAAATAGCAGCTGATAAAGAAATTAAAACAATGCCACTGAAAGAAGCAACTATAAAATGAATGTAAAGTAAATACAAATTAAATACAAACATACAGAGCATAATTACTAGGTAAAAATGCACAGACTGAAAGCCTAAGCTAACCTATCACTGTGCCCAAGAAACTAACTAAAATGGACCTATTACACTCCTTCTGAAGCTGGAGCAAAGTGACACAGACCCAAAGGATGGTCACCCTAAGCACCACCCAGCCCAACGCTGCAGCCAACCTGAAACACCTGGATTACCAACGCCGCTGCCCGATTTCCCCCCATCAAACCAGCCAAAACCTTCAGATCCACCAAGCAAGCCAGCTGGTACACACTGGAACTCAGCACAATGAAACACAGCTGCAAACAACTGGAGAGAAGAAGGAACACCAGCAGAGAAAATACAGACCGAGCCACCTTCAAGTTAGCCCTTGGCAAATACCACTAAAGACTCAACGAAGCAAAAAAGGATACACTTGCAGCCGCATCAAGACTGGCGCCAACCACACCAAGGAACTGTTCAACATCGTCAGAGAATTCTTCTGCCCAAAAGAGACCGTGAACACAATACCTTTTGTGCAGGAACTCTGCAACGCTCTAGCAAATCACTTCCACAACAAGATATCCACCATCTACAGGAACTTTGAGTCCCAACCCACCTATATCCTCAGCCTCCTCCCTCCAATGGAAGCTGCCCCTGACCAACATCTCATTATATGGGAACAGCTCCCCACACCAGACACAGCAGCCATCATGAGCTCCATCCTCTCAGGAGCACCCACCAACCCTTGACACCACTGCCTCTTCCACCTCAGAAGCAATAGGATCAGCAACTAACTCACCACCATCCTCAACACAACCACCTTTCCCAACACATGGAAATATATAGAGGGCAGACCTTTCTTCAAGAATTCCTCCGCTGCCCCAGCAAACTCCAGAACTGCTGCCTCATCTCGCTGCTCTCGTTTACCATCAAAGTCCTGAGGAAAACCATCAATCAACTGCTCACCAAACACCTGGAGAGAAACAACCTGCTAGACCCCTCACTGTCCAGTTTACAGGCCAACCACAGCACCAAGATCACCCTTAATGCCGCTACAGATGACATTTGCACCCTACTTGACAGAGGAGGATCGTCAGCCCTGATTTTCCTCAACCTCTCCGCAGTATTCAACACCATATCTCACCACACACTCATCTAGAGACTGCACCAGATTGGAATCAAGAAAGACACACTCAAATGGATTGCATGATTCCTCACGAGAAGGATGCAGAGAATCCACCTACTTCCTTCCACCTCAGAACCCACTAGCACCATCTGCAGAGTCCCTCAAGGTTCATCTCTCAGCCCCACCTTCTTCAACACTTACATGATGCACCTAGCTGACATCGTCAGAACCCATGATATCAACATCATATCCTACATCAACAACACCCAGCTCATCCTCTCACTCTCAGCAGCCCCCACCACCACCAAGACCATCTTCCACAACAGCATGAAGAACTTCGCAGCCTGGATGAAGGAGAACTGTCTGAAGCTTAACAAGGACATGACCAAAGTGCGGATCTGTGGCAATCATGCCTCCCTCTGGAACGATACCTGGTAGCCTGCTGAACTCAGACCCACTCCCACACCAAAAGAGAACGCCACAACCTCAGCATCATCCTGGACAGCAACCTCACCATGAAACAACATTCTCCCCTGCCTGCTTCCACACTCTCAGCATGCTCCGAAGAATCTTCAAATGGTTCCCGATAAGGATGAGAAAAACAGTCATGTAAGCCCTAATCACCAGCTATCTCAACAATGGTGATGCACTGGATGCAGGAACCACCACCACACTCATGAGAAGGCGCCAGATAATACAGAATTTCACAACCAGATTGATCCTTATGCTGCCCAAAGGGACCCACATCACCCAAGCTCTAAAGACCCTCCACTACCACCCTCTCCAGAAAAGATGCTAATTCAAACTACTGACACAAGCCTACACAACTCTCTGTGACCAAAGACCAGTCTACATAAACCACCACCTGAACTTCCAACAACCATTCAGAAACCTTTGCTCGGCCTTCCTTGCAGAGACTCAGGGCCATATTTATACTTTTTGACGCACAACTGCGCCAACGCAGTTGTGCGTCAAACATTTTATCGCGGGCTAACGCCATTCCAAGCGCCATGCGGGCGCCTTATTTATGGAATGACGTTAGCCGGCGCAGCTGACTGGTGTGCGTAAAAAAAAATGACCCACACCAGGCTGCGCCGGCGTAGGGGAAAATGGAGCTTGGGCTTCATAAAATGGGGCAAGTCAGGTCTGAGGCAAAATATTGGCCTCAACCCGATTTGCGCCATTTTTTTTGACTCCCAACCACCATTGAAATGACTTCTGTCTTAGCACAGACAGGAGTCATGCCCCCTTGCCCAATGGCCATGCCCAGGGGACTTCTGTCCCCTGGGCATGGTCATTGGGCATAGTGGCATGTAGGGGGGCACAAATCAGGCCCCCCTATGCCACAAAAAAATAAAAAATAAAATACTTACCTGAACTTACCTTAAGTTCCCTGGGATGGGTCCTTCCATCCTTGGGCGTCCTCCTGGGGTGGGCAAGGGTGGCAGGGGGTGTCCCTGGGGGCATGGGAGGGCACCTCTGGGCTCCTTCCGAGCCCACAGGTCCCTTAACGCCTGCCCTGACCAGGGGTTAAAAAATGACGCATTTTTTTTGACCCGCCCACTCCTGTGCGTCATTTTTGCACGGGAGTTTAAATAAGGCGCACATGCCTTGGAGTCATTTTTTAGACGGGAACGCCTACCTTGCATATCATTAACGCAAGGTAGGTGTCCACGCAAAAAAATGACGCAAATCCAAGATCTTTGGCGCTAGACGGGTCTAACGCCAAAGTATGAATATGGAGTTAGCTTTGCGTCGGATTTGCTAAAAAAAAAACGACGCAATTCCGGCGCAAACAGAGTATAAATATGCCCCTCAGTGCATCCGCCGTAACCATAGCAAAGGCTGCTCGTTCTCCCACCTCGTTACCCACCCTCACCACCTCTGAACATCACCCTCACATACAGAACCAAGACCTGGCTCTTCGACTGATCCCAGCAACCCAGTGCCTGGATACCCTCATAGGTGATAAGCTGTGCTATTTATGTATTGAATGATTGATTGATTGATTAGGGTACTGTTAGACCTGGCATCCTTGGTGTGGCTTCCCCCTGTAATTTTGCCTCTACCTCCTGTATTTTTGATTGTGTGCTGGATTTCGTTTTTGCTGGTTATGGTACTTTGGGCACTTTACTACTGGTGATCACTGCTAAAGTGGAAGTGCTCCCTGTGTAAATTGTGATTATGATTGGTGATCCATGACTGGCTTATTTGATTTACTAGTAAGGCCCTTGTATAGTGCATGATGTGTGCCCAGGGCCTGTAAACCAAATGCTACAATTGGGCCTGCAGCACTGATTGTGCCACTCACACGAGCAGCCCTGTAAGCATGTCTCAGACCTGCCATTGCAGTGTCTGTGTGTGTACTTTTAAATGCCCTGTTGACCTGGCAAGTGCACCCACTTGCTAGGCCCAAACCTTCACTTTTAGAGCATGTAAGGCACCCCTAAGGTAGGCCTAAGGTAGCCCGATGGGCAGGGAGCAGTGTATTTAAAAAGTAGGACATGTGCTAGTATGTTTTACATGTCCTTGTAGTGAAATACTGTCAGGTTTGATTTTCACTATTGCAAGGCACATCTCTCCTTTAGGTTAATATGGAGATTGCCTTGAAATATCCTTTGAGTGTAATTTCCCATTGGGAGCACATAAGGATGTGGAGTTTTGGGTCTGTGAACTCAAAATCTAAAAATACATATTTTAGTGAAGGAGGTTTTTAACTTGTCTGTTTGAAAATGCCACTTTTAGAAAGTGGGCATTTTCCTGCTTAACTATTCTGTGTCTTTGCCTGGCCGTGCAATGCACGTCTGTGTCAGAATGACAGTTGGGCTGGTTGTTAATTCACTCTACATAGACACACAAATGGAGATGAAGTGTGCCCTGCATATCCTAATGGGTCTTCCTGGGCTAGCGTGGTGGGAGGAGCTGACACTTGCACCTGAATAGGGCTATGCCTGTCCTTACACAATATAGGTGGTCATTACAACCCTGGCGGACGGTGATAAAGCGGCAGTAAGACCGCCAACAGGCCGGCAGAAAATAATTTGCTACTATGACCGTGGCGGAAACCGACAACAAAGACAGCCACTTTAACACTTCGGCCGCCACGGCCGTACGAACAAACAGCATGGCGCCAACCGCCAACAGACAGGCGGAGGACAATGTACCGCCCACACTATTATGACAGGCCAATTCGCCACCTTTTCTGGGGCGGATTCACCGTGGATAAAAACACGGCGGAAACAGGAATTCCGAAGGAAAAACACTCACCTCTACACACCCCACAAGGAACGAGGACACAATGGAGCCGGAACTCCAAATTCTACCTGCAATAGTCTTCCTGCTCCTCTACCAGGAGCACGTACGCCGGCGGCGAAGACCACAGTGAGTACTGCACCTACGACACAGGGGAGGGGGGAGGGAAAAGAGAGTGACACACACATGCAGCACGCAACACCCCCACCCACTACAACACACACACTAATGCATATCAATACATCACAGTTACACCCCCCAAACCCCCTGGAAGAATGTAAAGACAATAGAAAATGAGTGTAACCATTGTAATATATTAAAAGCAAGTAGGCAGAAATATATATATATATATGCACCATGTACAAAATATATACCAAGCATAGTAGTCCAGGTAGTGCTCTAATTAAGTCCGTGGAACACTGGAACCACATGGTATGGGCGAGGCCCACACAAGATCCCCAACCATGATGGAGAGAACACTCCAGGGGCATCAGAGAGCAAGTTAACAGGCACCTCAGGGGGAGGAAAAGGGGGGGCACCTCAGCCGGTTGAGTGCACAACGCCAAATCCACAAGGGGGCCACATGCCCACTGTTCCATCCTGGGGAGTGCAAAGCCACAGTCCCTCAAGTCTCTACAGTGGGTGGGTTGCCCACTGTTACATCCTGGGGAGTGCAAAGCCACAGTCTCTCAAGTCTCTACAGTGGGTAGGTTGCCCACTGTTCCATCCTGGGGAGTGCAAAGCCACAGTCTCTCAAGTCTCCCAAGTGGGTGGTTTGCCCACTGTTACATCCTGGGGAGTGCAAAGCCACAGTCTCTCAAGTATCCCAAGTGGGTGGTTTGCCCACTGTTCCATCCTGGGGAGTGCAAAGCCACAGTCTCTCAAGTCTCTACAGTGGGTGGTTTGCCCACTGTGCCATCCTGGGGAGTGCAAAGCCACAGTCTCTCAAGTGGATGACAGTCTCCACTGGTTCTGGAGGGGGCATGGTGCCCAGAGTGCTTCAACCTGCTAAGGACAGAGGTAGTGGATGGATCTCTCCACTGGTTCTGGAGGGGGCATGGTGCCCAGAGTGCTTCATTCACCCCGTGACGGACTCAGTAGCGTCAGTGCCCTTGCTGCTCATGGGCCAGCGGTGCTTGAGACGGCGGTGCCCTGTTCAGCGGTGCTTGAGACGGCGGTGCCCTGTTCAGCGGTGCTTGACGCGACGGTGCCCTGTTCAGCGGTTCTTGAGACGGCGGTGACCTGTTCAGCGGTGCTTGAGACGGCGGTGCGCGGTTCAGCGGTGCTTGAGACGGCGGTGCCCTGTTCAGCGGTTCTTGAGATGGCGGTGCCCTGTTCAGCAGTGCTTGAGGCGGCGGTCTCCATTGCAGGGAATCAGCTGCTGGTGGTCCTCCATGGCCCAGTGGGGCTTTTGCTGGCGGTCCTTCATGGCCCAGCGGGGCTTTTGCTGGCGGTCCTTCATGGCACAGCGGGGCTTTTTCTGGCGGTCCTTCATGGCCGAGCGGGGCTTTTGCTGGCGGTCCTTCATGGCCCAGCGGGGCTTTTGCTGGCGGTCCTGTCCTGGGCAGGTGGGCTTGTGCTGGCGGTCCTGTCCTGGGCAGCTGGGCTGGTGCTGGTGGTGGCCTCCTGGGCAGCTGTGCTTGTGCAGGCGTTGGCCACCTGGGCAGCTGGGCTTGTGCTGGCGGTGTCCTCCTGGGCAGCTGGGCTTGTGCTGGCGGTCCTGTCCTGGGCAGGTGGGCTGGTGCTGGTGGTCCTGTCCTGGGCAGGTGGGCTGGTGCTGGCGGTCCTGTCCTGGGCAGGTGGGCTGGTGCTGGCGATCCTGTCCTGGGAAGGTGGGCTTGTGCTGGCGGTCCGGTCCTGGGCAGCTGGGCTGGTGCTGGCTAGGAAGACGCGAGTAGCAGAGAGTTAACTGCTCGCCGTCGGAAATTAAGAAACTCCGAACTGCCTAAACGCGGCATATCTATACAACGGCACCGGTCCAGCTAGTAAGAGGATTCTCCCCAGTCTTTGACAGTGAACGATCCCACTTGCTTGAAATGATAAAATACCAACTTGATAGTTGATGCGGCAATCTGCAAGTATTACTAAGCCTAACAGAAAAAGAGGTGCCATTGCCCCCTGATAGTCCTGATGAGGTCCTGACTGAAGAGGCCGAAACGCGTCAACACATCTCTAGCGAGATTGAGGGCTTTGAAGTCAATTACCTCAAACAAAAAGAAATGTATGCACTACATAATACCTTTGAAAATAAACATATAGGTATTTGACAACTGGGTGCAGCTAAAACCTTCAATCATCGCGTTTTAGTGGATTACAACTACAATCTTGTAACAGTGACCACAATGTAAAGGAATGGTGTTGGGCATAACCCTCCTTTGGCACACTGCCATTTTTGAGATTGGTTTTTCTGTCATAAGTGTTTGTGATGTTATGTATATATCTATGTTTTGTATATAGCTATGTTATAGTTTGTTCAACGACGAGCTACTGCTGACCTTTTATTAAAATGATTTAAATAAATAAGGGAAAGGAATTGACCCATGAAATCAGGAGTGAGTACTGGTTTCTTAAAATAATGGTTGAATGTATCCCTACCTGCTGACCATTTGTGTTTTTTTGGCTAAAGCAGTACCCAGGTCAGGTTAGGGTTACAGGGTTCCCTCTTTTGGATTATGGCAGTCCTGTCCTGGGCAGGTGGGCTTGTGCTGGCAGTCCTGTCCTGGGCAGCCTGGCTGGTGCTGGAGGTGGCCTCCTGGGCAGCGGGGATGATGGCGGTGGCCTCCTGGGCAGCGGGATGATGGCGGTGGCCTCCTGGGCAGCGGGGATGATGGCGGTCTTCTCCGCCATGCTGCTCTTCCCAGACTTGACGGGTTTCTTGTGGCCCTTCTCCACCTTGGAAGGTGTCACAGCTGACTCCACACTCCCACCGGGACCCCTGGGAGCGACTTTGGTGGCTGGAGTCTTCCCCCTCTCCCGCCGGGCACTGGCCAACTTCTGATGCTTCACAGGTGGGGGACTGTCTGTGCTGTGGCTCCGTGCCACACTGGCTGCACTGGTGGCCGGTGCACTCCAGATTCCGGTGACTACAGGCACCACTGGTCCCGGGGATGTTGTGGCTGAGGTGCTAGTTCTGGACCTAGGAGACGGACGGGGTGGGGGAGGTGTGGGAAAGAGGTCAAGGTTGGACAGGAAATGTTTTTTTGACACACTGGGACGGGTATCTGGAGGGGGTTTGGGAGTGGAGGAAGAGGTGGTGGTTGTAGGAGGTGTTAGTTTGCTGACTTTGGGTGAAGGTGCATGCGCTGGAGGCTGTCGTGAGGTGGATGGCTGTTGGGTGGGTGTGTGCCTGCGTTTGTGTATCTTGGGAGGGGGCGTAGCAGACACACTGGGAGAGGACACAGGGGACGTGTCAATGGTAGTGGGGGTGGTGACTGCACGTGAGCGGGGTGTGGTGGTGGGTGTGCTGGTGATGGCAGTAGTGGCTGTAGAGGTAGTGCATGCAGGTGTGAGTGTAGACAAGACAGGGAGGGAGGAGGGAGACGAGGAGGGGGGGACACAGTGGAGGCAGTGGATGTTGGTGTGTCTGCATGTGTGTGATGCTTACGTAAGTGCCTGTGGGATGTGTGGTGCTTATATTTGCCTGAGCTTCCCTTGTGTGTTGACGTGTGTGCATGCTGGTCTGTAGGTGTGCTTGGGATAGGCTGAGGTAGAGGGGATTGGGTCTGGGTGGAGGAAGTTGGAGGGGGGAGGCTAGAGACGGGGACAATGGCTGCCATCAGTGCTGAGGCCAGATTCTGAAAAGCTCACTGAAGGGCCGCCTGACCAGAATGAATGCCATCCAGGAATGCATTGGTTTGTTGCAACTGCCTTTCTACACCCTGGATGGCATTCAAAATGGTAGACTGCCCAACAGTGAGGGACCTGAGGAGGTCAATGGCTTCTCACTGAGGGCAGCAGGGGTGACTGGGGCAGGGCCTGAGGTGCCTGGGGCGAAGGTGGTCCCCACCCTCCTGGGTGAGTGGGCACGGGGTCAAGGCTGAGGGGCTGCTTGGAGGGCGGTGCTGGAAGGCGGGTTGGCGGCTGTACCTGTAGATGGGGGTGGCACAAATGTTGCCGCCACCACAAGGGAGCTCCCATCAGAGGACAAGTCTGTGTCACTGGTCTCAGCTGATGTCCCCGCCGTGGAGCTCCCCTCGCTCTCCGTCCCACTGGTGAAGTCCGAGTCTGTAGTGTGGCCCTTCATGGCCATGTGGGATGCAGCCCCCTGGTGCTCCGGTGCCACTGCTCCTCCGCCTGATGATGCTAATGCACACAAGAACAGGCAGACCACAAAAAGGGGGGGGCGACAGAAGAAAGACATGTTGAGTGCATGCATTACCGCTACTGTTGGTGGACACGACAGACACAGAAGCCCCCTGCACTACGCCGCGCTCTTGGGCTCGACTGTTCAATTCCTGTGAAATGGCCTACAAGGCTATGGATGACATCTGCACACATAGATGACACAGGGGCATGACTAGGTGTACTTGGCACTCTACAGAGCTGGGGTGGGGTGCCACATGGCCTGCCTTACGGAGGGACCTTGCCTACGGAACTCGCCCTGGCCTAGGGAAACCCACAGCCCACCTCCCCCACCCAGACCCCTCCACTGCGCGCAAAGTCAGCAGAATGAGAGTGTACTCACCCCCTTGTGTCTGCTGTGATGCCCTCAAGTGCCCATCCAACTCCGGATACGCCACCGCCAGGATCCTGAACATCAGGGGGGTCATGGTGCGACGGGCACCCCTCCCACGATGGGAGGCCATCCCAAGCTGAGCCTCCGCCGTCTTCTTGCTCCAGAGGCGAATGTCCTCCCATCTTTTCCGGCAGTGAGTGCTCCGTCTGTGGTAGACCCCCAGGGTCCGGACGTCCTTGGCGATGGCACGCCAAATATATTTTTTCTGGTGTCGGCTGACCTACATGAATTGTATAGGGGGAAGAGAAAGTTAATACCAACTGCACCGTCAAAGTGATTGGACCCCATCCCTACCCTTGCCATGTGGCACATGCATTCACCGTTGTTTCATGCACGCCACACTCTCCCCCCTTCCTTCTTACATCCAGCCCTCTCCACACAGGCATAGTCCATACATCATGCTCCCAGTGTACTTACATGTTTGCCTGGAGGACCATAGAGTAGCGTGTACTGGGGGAGGACCCCATCCACGAGTTTCTCCAACTTCTCCGATGTGAAGGCAGGGACCCTTTCCCCAGACACTCGAGCCATTGTCTCTTCAAGACCGAGGTCACAGCAACACTTGCAGTGTAGGTCCTCTCCTGTCGAAGATCAAGTATCGAGTGATTGAGCAGATAGAAAATGGCGGTCACGTCCGCTGCGGTGCGTACCGTCACCGCTGGCGTACATCGTCATTGGCTCCTGAGACCCATAGGGTCCAATGTTAACCAATGCAGCATTGTGCCGCGGTCTTCGACCGCCTACCGCGACGGTGTACAACGCCAGCGCAGTTACCTCACATCCCATTGTCCCACTTTAGAGGTCAGGCAGCCGCCATTTCAGGGGCCCACATGGCTTCATTTTCAACTGCGTCACACATACCTAGGCCTAGACTCAGCACACATACAGGCCACTTTTTGTGTATTAATGGTGTTCTGTGTAAACTGTGTGTACGTACCTCTGACTTGTTTGACTCAGTGCTCGCTGTTGTCCTTCATAGGCACCGTCCGCTGGGACATGTGAGGAGATGGCGGCATCCTCCGGTGTTCGTGGACCTGTTGGAATTGACAATGGAGGAAAGAAATTTGATTATCACATACAGGCTTGACTGTGCCACAATCCAGGAACTGTGTACCCAGGTGGAGCCAGACCTGATGTCATCTATCCGCCATCCCACAGGAATCCCACCTCAAGTGCAGGTGCTGTCAGTGCTCCATTTCCTTGCAAGTGGGTCATTTCAAACCTCAGTGGCCATAGCATCAGAGATGTCCCAGCCTATGTTTTCCAACGTGTTGTCCAGAGTGTTGTCTGCCCTTCTGAAACACATGCAGAGCTACATCGTTTTCCCTCAGGTGGAGGATTTGTCTACAGTAAAAGGTGATTTCTATGCCCTGGGACATATCCCCAACATCATAGGTGCCATTGATGGGACCCATGTGGCTTTGGTCCCCCCCACAGGAGTGAACAGGTGTACAGAAACCAGAAGAGTTATCATTCGATGAATGTACAGATGGTATGTTTGGCAGACCAGTACATCTCCCATGTGAATGCCATGTTCCCTGGCTCAGTGCATGACGCCTACATCCTGCGGAATAGCAGCATCCCTTATGTGATGGGTCATCTCCAGAGGCACGGTGTATGGCTATTAGGTGAGCACCTGGAAGCTAGTCAGTGGGAATGTTTGTCTGGGTCTGTTGATATCCCTACAGGTTAGTGCGTGTCTAACAGTTGTCCCTCGCCATTTGCAGGTGACTCTGGTTACCCCAACCTGTCATGACTACTGACCCCAGTGAGGAATCCCAGGACAAGGGCAGAGGAACGCTACAATGAGACCCATGGGCGAACTAGGAGGGTGATCGAGCGGACCTTCGGCCTCCTGAAGGTCAGGTTCCGGTGCCTCCATATGACAGGTGGATCCCTATTCTACTCACCAAAGAAGGTGTGCCAGATCATCGTGGCCTGCTGTATGCTTCACAACTTGGCTTTGCAACGACAGGTGCCTTTTCTGCAGGAGGATGGTCCAGATGGCAGTGTTGTGGCAGCTGTGGAGCCTGTGGACAGTGAAGACAAGGAAGCAGAGGAAGAAGACATGAAAAACAGGGACTCAGTGATCCAGCAATATTTTCAGTGAGACACAGGTAAGAGTACAGACCTGCCTACTACATGTACTTAAACACTACTGCCTGTCGATTTCACCCAGTGTATGGTCACTGAGTTGTCACTTTCCCTTACGATTTCACAGATGTGGGTCCCACTGTGTGACATCTGCTTTGATTCCTCATGGACTAGAGCAGTGTGACATAGGTATGATGACATTATATTTGAATGAACATTTTGCCACTGTAATTGCTAATACACTATTTCGAAATCACAGACAGTCTCCAGATTGTTTTGAGCTTTAAGTGTTTTTATTTAAGTGCTCAATATTGGAGGGGGTAGTAAAATGGTGAGGGGTGATAGTGGAGGAATGTCCATGGCAGAGTCCAGTCTATTAGTCTCACAGGTGCATTGTCCAAAGGGGCATAGGAAGTGGAGCTGGGGCAGTTTAAGTATGGACAGGGTGACAAAGTGGGACAGTAGGATGACAATCAGGGTGGTCTCATTTCTTGGCGGGGTCTTGGCATCGTGTTCTGTCTTGTTCCTGGATCTCAGGGACTGTTTGCGAGGTGGTTCTCCCTCTGCAGAGGGTGGGGTGCTGGTGTGGTGGTCCTGTGGCGGTGCCTCCTGTCCACTAGCGCCGGTGGAGGTGGTGGGCAGTTCATCGTCCATGCTAGTGTCAGGGGCCCCTTGTAGTGCCACAGTGTCCCTCCTGGTGTTGAGTACTTCCTTCAGCACCCCTACGATGGTGCCCCGGGTGGAGTTGATGGTTCTGAGTTCCTCCCTGAAGCCCATATACTGTTCCTCTTGCAGGCGCTGGGTCTCCTGAAACTTGGCCAGTACCGTTGCCATCGTCTCCTGGAAGTGGTGGTAGGCTCCCATGATGGAGGAGAGGGCCTCGTGGAGAGTGGGTTCCCTTGGCCTGTCCGCCCCCTGTCGCACAGCAGCCCTCCCAGTTCCCCTGTGTTCCTGGGCCTCCGTCCCCTGGACCGTGTGCCCACTGCCACTGCCCCCAGGTCCCTGTTGTTGTTGGGGTGGTGGGTTAGCCTGGGTTCCCTGTAGTGGTGGACACACAGCTGATTGACGTGTCCTGGGGACAGAGGTATGGGCCCGCTGGGTGGGTGCTGTGCTGGTGTTTCCAGAGGGGGGAAGCTCTGTAGTGGCCTGTGACTGTGTGAGGGGAACCGACTGTCCAGAGGTCCCCGATGGGCCAGGCTGGTCTTCTAGATCCAGTTGGACAGAGGTGCTGTCATCACTGTGGGCCTCTTCTGTTGGTGGTATGGACATGTGTGGACCCTCCTGTCCCGTGATGTTGGGTAGCGGTCCTGCAGGGGTATAAAAGGATGTTTATTACATCTGTGTGTGTCATGGTGTGCAATGGGTGGGTGACCGTGTACCCCAGTGCTTGCATTCCTGTGTGGGACATTGTGTAATGATGGTTTAGGGGGGTGTATGGGTGTGTGCAGTGGGCATGCTTTAGTGATGGGTGTCCATGCTTTGTTGTTGCATGCAGGGCTTGGGGTTAGGATGTGTGGTTTGTGATATTGGGACATTTGTGAGGAGTAGGAGTGATGCGGGGGAGGGTGAGGGTGGGGGTATGTGCTGGCATGCAGGTAGGGTGGGGGATGTAATAGTTAAGATTTGTCTTACCAGAGTCCATTCCTCCACCTAGTCCTGCGAGGCCCTCAGGATGCAGAATCGCCAAGACCTGCTCCTCCGATGTTGTTAGTTGTGGGGGAGGCGGTGGGGGTCCGCCACCAGTTCGCTGAACCACCAGGTGGTGTCTTGAGACCACGGAACGCACCTTCCCCCGTAGGTTGTTCCACCTCTTCCTGATGTCCTCCCGATTTCTTGGGTGCTGTCCCACTGCGTTGACCCTGTCCACTATTTTTCGCCATAGCTCCATCTTCCTTGCAATGGAGGTGTGCTGCAACTGTGATCCGAATAGCTGTGGCTCTACCCGGACGATTTCCTCCACCATGACCCTGAGCTCCTCCTCCGAGAACCTGGGGTGTCTTTGCCGTGCCATGGGGTGGTGTAGGTGATGTGTGGGGTGATAAGTGTGCTGATATGTAGTGGGGTGTTGTGTGAGGTGCGTGGAAGTTCTTTGGGTGATGGTGTTGTGTGCCTGTGGATGCTGTTGTTCTTGCTGGTGCTGTCTCTCTCTGGCTTTCGTTCGTGAATTGTTGTCGTAAGGGTTTTTGGGTGATGTGGGTGTGTGTTTTATATTGTATTGGGTGTGTGGGAGTGGTGTGTGTATGTGTATCAGGTGTGTGTATTTTGAATAGTCCAATGTGGTTGTGTTTTGTAAATGTGTGTGTATTTTGAGCGTGGCGGTGTGTACCACCAATGGAATACCGCGGTTGAAAGACCGCCGCTTGGATTCATGTTTCGTGATAGTGTGGGTGTATTTCTGTTGGCGTGACGGTGGAGGTTTGGTTTTCGCCAGTTTATCACTGGCCTTTGGTGTGATGGACTTGTGTGGGTGTCTAGATTTTGACAGATTCAGAACTGTGAGTCATAATTGCTGTGGTGGAATTCCGCGGCCGTAGCGGTGTGTTGGCGGTCTTCTGCATGGCGGTAAGCGGGATTTACCACCAATGTTATAATGAGGGCCATAGTCTCCAATCTCCTAGAGTGTGTCTGGGACCAGGTCAGAAAAGGCAGGGTCTTGTGCACTACAAAGACTTTCCTTTGAAGTTTCCCTACTTCAAATGCAGAAATGAGTATAAGTATTGGACCCAAAACCTCAGACATTTAGAACACTTCTAGAGGAGACTCTGCAAAGGAGAAGAGCTGAAGAGCTGTGAGGAGAAGCACTGCCCCTTTGCTGTGTGTGCCTTGCTGGTTTGGCCTGCAGTTGCTTCTTCTGCTTTAGAGAGGACAAAGGCTGGACTTTGCTGTGTGTTCTACTTGTGAAGTTTATCCAACGGCTTGGGCTGAGCTTGCCGCCTGTTAATATTAGGGACAGCAAAGACTTCACCTACTAGCCTCTGGGTTCTCATGCTGAGCATCCTGACTCATTAGGGGTGCCCACTCCATTTCCTGGACCCTTGGGAGTAAATGCTGGCAGAAAAACAAGAACAACCAGGCACATCAACACCAGACGACTCCAGAACCGGCGCCGCTGCCTGACTGTGCCACTGCCTGCACCCGAAGCCGTGGTCCCCTCTGAAGTTCAACAATCGCGACATAGGCCCCAGGCATGGCCCAGCTGGCCCAACATCGCCGCAGTGCTTCTGAAGTCCAGTGACATTGGAGTCCCATGTGCCGTGTTACCGATATCCATGACACCCAACTCCGCCTTGGCGCCTAGAACCCCATTGTGTGACAGCAACCACATGAAGTCACCTCATCGCATTTTGACCCGGTGGACTCATCATCCCTGCCAGATCGTCAGGAATCAACAGCTCGCCGTTGATGCCACCTCACCTCCACTGCCTCCACAAGGAACCGATGCCTCAATTGACTCCTCACCTACTGCATAGCAACATGGAACCCATGCCGCACCAGCGATGCCTCACCTCCCTGACTCTGTGATACGTCTTTGACTCTGCCTCAATTCTAAGGTACTGTAACTGGGGTCCGTGCAACTCTGTGACCGGTACTGCACTCCCTCACGAGTGACGTCAGGCTGTTGTGAATGACTCCGTCACAATGCCTTGATAGCACCAGTTGGAACCATTGTGTTTTTAAATGCTTTATTGGAATTTAATCTTTAAAAATTCATATCTTTTCTGATGGATTTTTGTAGGAGTGGTCTTGTTCTACTTAGATAAATATTGCCGATATTTCTAAACTTGTGTGGTGTCCATTTGTAGTGTTTTTAACTGTGATACTGTGTGTGTGGATACCCCCCACACTTTACACATTGCCTCCGAGATAAGTCTGTCTGCTTGTGCCAAGCTATCAAGGGGGTGAGGAGGGGTTTTCTTAGGAGTGTGACTCCCTTACCCTGACAAGAGTGAGGGTCCCTATTTGGATAGGGTGTAAGCTGACTGCCAACTAGAAACCCCATTTCTAACATTGATGATCAGCGGTAGAGATAGGATTTGTGCTTGTTTCTGACAATCAGTGATTGGTGTACACTACTGCATAGTGCAGACCATTACGCAATCAAAAACTGCTTCTAGATTTTTTTTTCTGTTTTTGACAACCTTTTGAGTTATCCAGAAATCATGTCTCTGTCTTGTGAACCAGCAAGTGAAGTTGCAGATGGTGTGTTTGAGATTGAGATGTTGATATCCTATACAGTGCTTCAACTGAAACTGTTCTGCAAGGATGCTAATCACCCTTTGAAGAGTTTCTCTAGGAAAGAGGAACTTCAAAATGCACTGAGGGCCTGGTGGGCAGCAAGAGAAACTGGGGAGGCTGAAAATGAGGATTTGGGGGTACAGGACCAACAAGGAGTTTGAAATACAGCAAATTCAACACAAGAGGAAAAGGGTCCTGTTCTGGAGGAGAAGAAATTGCTTTTGGCCTACGAGTTGAGTATGAGGGACCTGGACCTCATGGCCAAGCGTGCCAAACTCAGCATGAATGGTGGCAGCATACTTCCAGTGCAGCATGAGAGGAGGGTACACACTCCTAAAGATCTAGTGAAGGATCATAAGAGGGAGGACAACATACACTTTTGGTTTAAGGGGTATGACTCAGCTCTCCACCTGAATGGGGTCCCTGAGGTACACTGGTGGGTGGGTCTGTGAAAGCACTTTGAGGTAGAGGGTAGGGTCACCTTGACAGCCTTAGGAGATCTCCAGGGGCTCACCTACTCTACCATGAAGGGCACCCTACTCACTAGGTATGGTCTCACCCCAGAGCAGTACAAGAAAAGGTTTAGGTCCTACAAGAAGGTAGAATGCCAAAATTGGCTAGAATGTATTGATTCTTTTTGCAGAGCACTAGATGGTTGGGTAAAGGGTAGCAAGGTAACAGATTATGAGGGGTTGCACAATTTGGTTGCATGGGAGCACTTGTATAGTCTTTTTTTTCAGAGCTGTGCCAGCATCTGATTGACAGCAAGCTGACTGACCCCAGGAAGCTTGTCCAGGAAGGGGACTGCTGGGAGAGTACCCGGGTCCACAAGGGGTATGGGGGAGACTCCACCAAGGGTAAGTAGGGTCCCTATCAGAAGATGTGGGGGGGGGGGCAAGGGTAAACGGGGGGAGTTCTCTAAAGTGCCCCAACCTAGTTTCCAGGATAAGGATTACCACACCCCAGGTAAGAAGAAGCCTTGGATCTCTAAAGGGAAGCCTATAGAGAAGGGTTCCCACATGTTTTATGCATGTGATCAGGAAGGTCACATGAGGGGGGATCCCAAGTGTCCCAAGGGGATACTGGCATTCCCTGTTGCACAGGAACAGGGGTTGGCCAGTGTAGTGCTGAGGGAGGAGTTGGTTCCAGGAGAAGGGTGGGAGCCAGCTGGGATTATCCTTGTCTCTTTAGAGGACGGTGAGTTGGTCCAGGGGACCCCATGCATAGGAAATACAGGCAAAGGATGGCCATCAACGAACAGAGGGTGGAAGATCTGAGAAACACATGAGCCAGTGTGACTACTGTCTGGTGTCACCTGGTGTCTGAAGAGCAGGTAGTACCCAATGTGTTTCACCAAGTAGTTACTGTGGACAAATCTGAGCGCCAGTACAAGGTGGCTCAGGTTCCCTTTGAATGGAGAGGGGCACAGGTTCCTTGAGGGTAGCTGTGAGTCCAACAATGGCTATTGATTTTTTGCTAGGTAACGACCTGGAGGATTCCCTTTGGGGTTCGGTGGCACACAGGTCACGTTTGGGGATGGTGGGTCTGCCTGAGTGCACATGCATGACTACTCAGTCTATGGCAGCCAGTAAGGGTGAGCAGGAGGACCTGGAGCCTAAAAGAGTGGTCCATGTGCCTGCCAGGAAGAGAAGGGACAGGGGATGGGAGAACTCATCCCAGAAGTGACCATGGTCTGGGAGGAGGCTGAACCTGTGGGGAATGACCCAGAACCTACAGGGGAGCAGGTGGCCGAAGCTGACCCATTGGCAGCAAGAAGGAGGTCCCACCAGGCAGGAGTTCTGCAAGGTGCAGAAGACATGGTCTTCTCTTGAGGGTCTGTGGTGGTAGGCTGCAGACAAGGAAGCTGATAAGAGTCTGGATCACATTGGATTTACTGGGAGAATGGTCACCTGTATAGTGAGCCTAAGGTTTCTAAGCCTTGGGCAGCCAGAGTGCTGGTGGTACCCAAGTGCTTCAGAACCTTCCTACTGGGACAGGACGAAACGTTTGAGAGGACTGTGACCCACTTTTACTGTCCCCAAATGCGTAGGCACTCAGATGCACATTGCAGGTCTTGCCAGACTTGCCAGGCAAGTGGCAAGAGTGGGGGAGATGCAAGGCTCCTCTCCACCCTTTCCCCGTCATGTGCACCCCTTTTGAGTGGTTGGGGGTCGGCATTGTAAGGCATTATGGGGCCTCTGGACCCCAAGACAGCTATGGGCAATAGGTACATCCTAGTCTTGGTGGACCGTGCCACTCCGTACCTGGAGGCTATCTCTCTGAGGTCAGTGACAGCATTTGTGGTGGGCCAGGCATTGATGGGGATCTTTTCACACATGGGGCTCCCCAAGAAGGTGGTATCCGACTGGGGTACCAACTTCATATCTACCTATATGTCAGAGTCACCACATCCTCGGAGTCTGTGCACGTTCCCAACACTTCCACCACAAGACAGCTCCAATACTCTGATTTGAATTGTCACAGAGTCTAAGAGAGTCCAAGTTGGGAAAAGGGGATTAGGAAGGGAACAGCTGGGAAGGAGACCTGTAGGAAGCAAAAAGGTTAAAACACACAATATCAAGATCACATCATATGAGTCAATACTAGGCTATGACTCTAGGCATTGTCATTCTGAAAACATGGACAACCTAAGGATAAACTGACTAGGCTTCAAGTTGAGGGAATCAAGAAAGGTTAAATGCAACTTTCAAATTCAAGTATTATCCTTTGCTTGAGGATCAGGAAACAATCTGAATGATTTCTAAACCATCATATGAATCATGTTTGAGAAACATATTAGGAACACTCAACATTACATCTAGAACTCTGGCTTTTTGTTCTCTCAAATTGCTGGAACATGAATTGCGCACATTGCAGATTTTTACATAGGTAGTAAATACCATAGAATGATTGTGCACCATGAATAACACAGATTAGACTTGAGAAATAAATCATGCGAATTGCCAACTCGAAAGCCACCAAGTAAATGCCTTAAAATGGTAGCGCATAATGAACACCGTGATTTTAAACACAGAAAAGGAATTGTGCGTCTTGCCGATTAGAATGTCACCAAATAAATGTCAGGAAATGGTAGCGTACAATGAGTAACATGAATTACACTTAAGAAACGAATCGCACGTCTTGCCGATTTGAAAGCCACCATGTAACTGCCAAGGAATGGTAGCGCACAATGAATAACATGAATTAAGCACGAGAAAATAATTGCGCGTCTTGCCGATTCGAATGCCACCATGTAACTGCCAAGGAATGGTAGCGCACAATGAATAACATGAATTAAGCACAAGAAAAAGAATCGCACGTCTTGCCGATTCGAATGCCACCATGTAACTGCCAAGGAATGGTAGCGCACAATGAATATCAAGGGTTAAAGCACAAGTAAACGAATTGCGCATCTTGCCGATTCGAATGCCACCATGTAACTGCCAAGGAATGGTAGTGCACAATGAATATCAAACTTTAAGCACAAGAAAACGAATTGCGCGTCTTGCCGATTCGAATGCCCCCATGTAACTGCCAAGGAATGGTAGCGCACAATGAATATCAAGGGTTAAGTACAAGAAAACGAATCACTCGTCTTGCCGATTCG
This sequence comes from Pleurodeles waltl, assembly GCF_031143425.1. Lineage (NCBI taxonomy): Eukaryota > Metazoa > Chordata > Amphibia > Caudata > Salamandridae > Pleurodeles > Pleurodeles waltl. The sequence continues at coordinate 762,259,877 of NC_090439.1, read as the reverse complement.
AATGTCACCATGTAACTGCCAAGGAATGGTAGCGCACAATCAATAACATGAATTAAGCACGAGAAAAGAATAGCGCGTCTTGCCGATTCGGATGCTACCTTGTAAATGCCATAAAATGGTAGCGCACAATGAAGATCAAGAGTTAACACACAAGCAAAGAATCGCACGTCTTGCCGATTCGAGTATCAGCATGCAAATGCCACAAAACGACCAAGTGCACATTCACACGCACAAGAGTAAATTGTTTATCATGCAAAGAATAGGCCCAAGAATTCGAGAGTCTTCGATAACGGGGTCGGGGGCTTAGCCCGACCTTCGTCTTATCGCCCTGATCTAGGATCACCAATTAAAATTAAAAGGGCAAGGCCTGGAGGATCAAAGTAGGCCACCGGAACAGGAGCTCAGGAAGTTGCTGCTGCTCTGCACCGGGACATCTGAACAGTGAGCACGTGGAGCTGGGCTGACTCCCTTTTATAGAGTCTTAGCCCAGCCCACAAACCACACCCAGGCATGCTGCAGGGAAAGCTTCTAGAAGGCCCTGGAAAGGGACCACACCCTGCCACAGTTTGAAAGCCTGCCGCAGTACATTGCATCTGAACAGTATTTATATGCACGCTGAACATAAGTCTTCAGGATTCAACTCTGCAATGCAAAAGGTTAAACAACATCATATCAGCACAATGCATAAATTACGTTAGCTTGAAATTGTTTGGTTTTTGCATTCTAGTCGCCTGTAGAGTGCGCACTGCCCTGATGTTGACACTATATGAAGTCTGTCTGGAAGGAGAGTTGGGTGACCTACAAGTTCACCACTCCTTACCACCTCCAAGGAAATGGGTTGGTTGACAGGTTCAACCATACCCTGAAGGGCATGATTATGGGCATGTCAGAATCCATGAAGCGTAAGTGGGACACCCTCTTGCCATGCCTTCTCTTTGCATAGAGGGAGGTACTGAAGAAGGGACTTGGAGTTAGCCCCTTAGAGTTGCAGTATGGGCACCCTGTGAGTTGACCTCTTCGTCTGGTGAAAGAAGGCTAGGAGAAAGCTTACAGTAAGCCCCCAGGATGTCTTAAGCTATGTGCTGGCCTTTAGAAACCAGGCTGCGTGGTTCAGGAAACTCGCTCAGGCCAACCTGGAAGCAAGCCAGGAGGATATGAAATGATTGTATGACCAGAATGCCACTCTGGTTGAGTTTCAGCCTGGCCAGAAAGTATGGGTCATGGCCTGAGGGACAAGTAGACTGGGCCTTTTGAGGTGGTGGAGCGCCAACCTGGTGAACTTGCATACCCGAGCGTCCTACATGTGAAGTGCCTCAAAGCACATTTTGAGGGTTCTGAACTGACCATGCTTTGAGCAACAGATGATGGAATGAAGGAAGAGAGTGAACCTCTTCCTGACCTCCTGTCTATCAAACAGCAACAAGGGTCTGTGGAAGCTGTGAACCTCTTCCCAATACTGACCCTGGAAGAGCAAAGGGACTGTTGCTAGTTGTTGAGACAGTTTGCTTCTCTGTTTTCCTTGACACCAAGAGTCATCTATTTGTGCACTCACAATGTGAACACTGGGGATAGTCCACCTGGCAAACATAAAATCTACAGGGTGAATGACAAGGTCAAAGCCAGCAGCAAGGAAGAGGTCTCCAAGATGCTAGCGTTAGGGGTGATAGAGTTCTCCAGCAGAGCTTGGACCAACCCAGTGGTCTTGGTCCCAAAGGCTGCTACCCCAGGTGCCACTCCTGAACTGAGGTTCTGTGTGGACTACCGTGGGCTCAATGCTGTCACTAAGACTGACTTTCACCCACCCCCAGAGCTGATGCACTCATAGATCAGCTAGAAGCTGTCAAGTTTCTCAGTATGTTTGACTTAACATCTCGGTACTGGCCGATGGTTGTGACTCATTGGGACCAAAAAGAGGTCTGCATTTTCAACTCCAAAGGGACACCACCAGTTCCGGGTCATGCCCTTTGGGTTGAAAAACGCCCCTGCCACCTTTCAGAGGTTGGTCAATCAGGTCTTGGCTGGGCTCGAGGATTTCAGCACTGCCTACCTGGATGACATTGAAGGGTTCAGCTCCAGCTGAAAGGATCTCTTGCATCACCTCTGGGAAGTGTTGAAGGTCCTGCAGAAGGCATGCCTCACTATTAAGGCCAGTAAGAGCCAGATAGGGCAGGGATCGGTAGTTTTGACTGTGTGCTGGATTTGGTTTTTTCTAGTTTTGATCTAAGCTGACTGCCAAAAAGAGACCCAATTTCTAACCATCCAGTGTAAATGTTTACTTCTGATCATGTAGGACAGAGCCAGCTCTTGGTTAGTCTTTGGAATGTCATATGACTCCCAGTAGCCCTTATCTTTGATGGCCAGGAGTTACACAGTTTGATTGCTTGTACTGAGAAGGATGTGCTGCCAAAGGTTTTTCTTGCATGCTTGAATTATGAGATGAGGAGCCAGTCTGGAGAATGTTTTCCTGAGCTGGATGTATTTGCTGATTATCTTTCTGAATAATAAAGGGGCTATACTACATGTTAGACCTGACAGCCTTTGGGTGGTCACTCCTAACTTTTTGCCTGCCTCCCTCCACTTTATGGACACTGTTTTTGCTGGTTTTTAGACTCACCAGTGCTAAAGTGCATATGCTCTCTCCCTTTAAACATGGTAACCTTGGATCACACCAAATTCGACTATTTGATTAACTTGTAAGACCCTAGTAGAGTGCACTATATGTGCCCAGGGCCTGTAGATTGAAAGCTACTAGTGGGCCTGCAGTACTTGTTGTGCCACCCACTTTAGTAGCTCCTTTACCTTGTCTAAGGCCTGCCATTGCAAGGCTTGTGTGTACAGTTTCACAGTCACCTTGACTTGGCATTCAAAAGTACTTGCCAAGCCTAAAACTCCCCTTTTTCTACATATAAGTCACCTCTAATGTGTGCCCTAGGTAACCACTAGAGCAGGGTGCTGTGTGGGTAAAAGGCAGGCCATGTACCTGTGTAGTTTACATGTCCTGGTAGTGTAAAACTCCTAAATTAGTTTTTACACTACTGTGAGGCCTGCTCCCTTCATAGGCTAACATTGGGGCTGCCCTCATACATTGTTGAAGTGGTAGCTGCTGATCTGAAAGGAGTAGGAAGGAGTAGGAAGGTCATATTTACTATGGCCAGAATGGTGATACAAAATCCTGCTGACTGGTGAAGTTGGATTTAATAATACTATTTTAGATATGCCACTTTTAGAAAGTGAGCATTTCTCTGCACTTAAATTTTTCTGTGCCTTACAATCAACGTCTGGCTGGGTTTAGTTGACAGCTCCTTGTGCATTCACTCAGACACACCCCAAACAGAGGGTACTCAGCCTCACTTGCATACATCTGCATTTTGAATGGGTCTTCCTGGGCTGGGAGGTTGGAGGGCCTACCCTCACACAAAGGACTGCCACACCCCCTACTGGGACCCTGGCAGACAGGATTGAACTGAAAGGGGACCTGGTGCACTTCTAAGCCACTCTTTGAAGTCTCTCCCACTTCAAAGGCACATTTGAGTGTAAAACAGGGCCTCTGCCCTACCACCTCAGACAGTTCCTGGAGAAGAAACCTGAACCAGAACCTTCACCCTTACAAGAAGAACTGCCTGGCTGCCTAAAGAACTCACCTGGCTGCTTTCTACAGAAGACTGCTGCCTTGCTGTTGCCCTGCTGTCTTGCTGCTCTCTTGCTTTGCTGCAGAAGTGCTCTCCAAGGGCTTGGATAGAGCTTGCCTCCTGTTCCCTGAAGTCTCAGAACCAAAAAGACTTCTCTCTTGTAACTGGACTCCTTGTGCGGTGAAAAATTCGACGCACAGCTTGTGCCGCGGTGAAAAATTCACCGCTCACCGAACCTGAATGACGCCGCTCGACTTCGCAAGGAAAAGATCGATGCGGCGCCTGCAGTGCGACCAGAACTTCAACGCACGGCCCACCTGGACAACGCCGCCGACTTCCACAGGGGAAATCGTCGCAGCGCCTGCCGTGAGGGAGAAATTCCCCCGCATCGCCCACCAGAACGATGCAGAGCTGGTCAACAAGCCGAGGATTCCACACACAGACCCCGGGACGTCTGAAAACCCCGAGACCCGAAGAGGAGACCTGTCCGCGCCCGGGAAACCGACGCAACGTCTTCGCCGCGTTGAAAAAACAACATAAGTCCGGGTGTGAAGGGGCGACACCGACGCACACCCCATTTTCCACGCACCTCCTCCTCTGCAGCCCTTTGCAGAGATTTTTCACTCCAACCAGGTACTTTGTGCTTGAAAGAGACTTTGTTTGCTTTTTAAAGACTTAAGACACTTTATATCACTTTCCAGTGATATCTTTACATTTTCTTATTGCACCTTTTATCGGTTTGACCTGCAAATATCCAGATAAATATTATATATTTTTCTAAACACTGTGTGGTGTATTTTTGTGGTGCTATATTGTGCTATTGTGTGATTTATTGCACAAATACTTTACACATTGCCTTCTAAGTTAAGCCTGACTGCTCAGTGTCAAGCTACCGGAGGGTGGGCACAGGATAATTTGGATTGTGTGTGATTTACTCTGACTAGAGTGAGGGTCCTTGCTTGGACAGAGGGTAACCTGACTGCCAACCAAAGACCCCATTTCTAACACTATATATTAGTGTGTTGATGATACAAAACAGCATAAAGGTAGTTCTTCTAGCAACTGGTAGCCTGTGTAGTCTGTTCACAAGAGGCGAGCTAAGGACCTGTGCCTTCACATGTGGAAATCACCCATTAACAAAATTCCAAATTATCTGTAATGTTTTCATGATTGTTAGAGGAGGCCCACAGTACAGGGGATTAGCATAGTTCATTTCTGATATGATAAGAGCTAGTTTTGCTTAGGTGTGGGAAATGTAATGTTTAATGAAAAGGAAGGCCAATTTTTTTTGTTTATCCACTTGGGCATCCATGGAAAGTCTATAGCGATTGTAATTCCAAGGGTTCATACTACTTTAGATATGTAATGTTTTGGGCCCATTTCATCTGGCCAAGTGCAAATAGAATTATACATTTTGCAATTATCACACCTAGGTATCTCAGTTTCATTACATTTGAGGTGACTCAATAGTATCCACTGGTCAATGCCCATGATGCGGAGGATTACTGAGTTTCCAATGTACTTGTAATTTTCCAAGTATGAGATATCTATTTATCATCAGCATATTCCTGCAAATTACGTTAAGACTGTAGATTCATTCTGTTAATGTTTTCATTTTTTTTAAAAAGGAGAACTTAGATGATAAGGCCTTAAAGGAATTCTGTTTTTGCATTTTATTGTTTTGATGAGAAAGGAGTCATGTGAATCATAGTTGTACTATTGCATACGTAGGATGAGATCCAGGGAAGAGCTGAACTCTTAATACTTCTTTAAGTTCCAGGATTAATGTTTCATGGTCAATGCTGCAGAATGGAGTCAATAGGTCCAAGAATAGCAGTGCTGTGACCCTGTTTTTGTCTACTGAATTTTTAAGGTCATCCTGGAGAATGATAAGGGCTGATTCTGAGTATCTTCCAGGGTGGAATCCATTTAGCAAGTCTGAGAGTATTGAATTACCTTCAATTAATTTTGACATTTAGATGAAAGTTGCTGTTTCCATAAGTATACCAAGGAATTGTCTATTTTCTTTTGGTCGTTAATTGCTGAGTGTCCATGTTGTTTTTCTATAGTAACGGGAACATGCATGTCTTTTTTAAGAGTTATGGAACACCCCTGTAAATAGCGAGTTGTTGATGAAGGTTCTGACTGGGATGGCTGTTGATGTTGAGAGGAGGATGATCTTGAAGGCGTGAGGGGGCCAAGATTGGAAGGGCAGCTAGCTGGTCTGCTATGTTTCTCAAGTTCCTTGATTTCAGTCATTGATAGTACTTGGGAAGACAGCAGAGGCAGGGTTTCCATTCAAATGAAGAAAGAGAAACACAGTTATTTTTCTTGTGTAATAGGTTTGTGCCCAGCATGTCTGTTTTGGGTGTGTTGTGGATTGCCAATTTATTACACAGGTCCAGATAATTATGATTGATACCTTAGATATTTTCTGGTGTGAGGAATTCTGACAGTATTTTCGACATCTCTTTGCTGGGGCATTTTGCCTATGTGATTCTGTTTGAATAGTGGCAGTTGTTAGCTAATATGATTCTATTATACATACAAAGGCATATTTTTCTCATTAGATTTGTTCCAGGTCTGTTGAAATGGAGCAATGTGTTGTTTCATCTTCTTTACTTCTGCATTCATGTATTTTCTTTTGCATTGTTTTATCATTTTTAGTGGGATTATAATATCAAAAGCATCTAGCAATTTGAACAGTTTCTCCTTTGAGTTCATTGAGTCCAGTCCAATGTTAGAGGTTTGTAGTGTTTCTAGGTCATCCATGTTCTGCTTGTTCCAAGACCTGTATGTGGTTGCGGATAAGTTGAGTATGACTGACGTCTGTTGTAGTATCTTATGCTGGAACAGATTCATGTGATGATCTGGCCGTGAGATTGCGGAAATCCTTTGAAAATAATCTGTTTCTGGGTTTCCTAAAATGACATCTAAAATGTGCCCTGCAATGTGGGTGCAATTGGGGATGAGTTTATGTAAGTTGTGGGAATATGTGACGATGAGGATGGCTCTTGGGTGAGGCACATTTAGTTTATCAAACAAGATGTTTAGGTCACTGAAGATACATAGTTTAGAGTTTTTAGTACATAGGTTTGATGCTTTGTATAGCAAGGTGTCTGGAAATGTTGGAATGTTGAGTGCTGGCCAGTAGAGTAGGCAGATGTTGCATGAAAAGGTGGGGCTAGGGTTGCATCTGACAAGGAGGGATTCACAACCTTGTCTGGAGACATATTTGGCTTGATGAGAGTAATTCCTTCCTTACATACAATGGCTAGGCTTGCTGAATCCGCCTTTACTTATGCTTTTAAACATAATTGTAAGATAGCCTCATGGGATAGCTTCATGTACAATTGAAGCCATATCTTCTTGCAGCCAGGATTCAGTTATGAAGCATATGTGAGGTTCTGTCTATGTCAGAAATTTGAAGTTAATGTATTTGTTCTTGCTCATTGATCAAGCCTTCATTAGTAGACAGTTTAAGTCAGTGGGATAATGGAGTGAGTTAAACCTCAAGAGCAGTTGTCCTCTTTGATTATGGGTGATATGCTGTTGAAGATTTGCCTTGTTTTGAATGTTATGAGGCAGGTTTGTTGAAGGTGTGATATAGCTGATGAGACTGAGGTCACGGTCATCTCCAAATCTGGATTCCGTGCCAGCCCAGCACCAAGACTGCCTTGATCGCAGCCACCAAAGACATCAGAACCCTCATTGACCAAGGAGAAACATCGGCCCTGACACTCTTCATCCTCTCAGCAGCCTTTGACACTGTGTCTCATCACACTCTGGTCAGAAGACTGCATCACATCGGTATACAATGAAACACCCTCACGTGGACTGACTCCTTCCTCGCCGGAAAAATGCAAAAGGTCCACCTACCTCCATTTACCTTGCAACCTAAGCACATCATCTGCTTTTTCCCTCAAGGTTAGTTTGGAATAACATGAAGAGTGTATTATGTGAGGACAGAATTGAGATTTTAGAGGGGTTGACAGGGACTATTTGAAAGAGGAGGGGAGGAGAGAGTGAAGGGACATATAAGAACGACAGCAGGCATTGTCAGATTGGGGAAGCAGTTGAGCATGAAATACGTGTTCTGGACTGTGATATATCATAGTGCTGGGGTGCATGTAGGAGTGGGTGGGTCCTTGCAAGAGTAGGCGGCAGGGCAGTGGATATGATTGACATCAAAGCAGGACTTCTGTGTGGTGGGTGGGAGAAAGTTGGAGAGACCTGCAGTGTGGCCAGGAGGGGAAGGTGCATGGTGGATGCAATTAAAGGTCCCTGTTGAGGTAACAACATTATGTTGGATAGCATTTCTTGCCCTAGGCCCTTCCGGGCCCTAATAAACCTAGACAATGAAGATGCCCTTGTCCTTTCTGCCCTTTGCCTCAATACCCAAGCTGAGACACCCAAGGAGGAGAGGTTGTATGGTCTGGTGGGGGAGGTCATGTGACAATCACTCAGGACCCCTGAATCCCCTGCAAAGTGGTTGTCCATCAACCAACCAAACAATAGCTCTTGGAGATGATGAGTGAGTCTGATTTGTAAATACACACTTTCAGTCTGGTATGGATGAGAAAAGAGATGAGGTGAAGAGAGCATATGGGGGAGAAAGTAAGTTAGGCAGTTAGAGTACTACTGGGATAAATGTAGTGATACAGGAGATATGGGTATAATACAGCTCAATGACTAGGTCCTCCATTCCTTCTGCAATTGTCAAGACACTGCTACAAAGGGGCACTTCAACCTACATTAGGGAGAGGCTAGGTAGAGGGGAGGGGAGTGAGAAAGGGCAGAGTGGGCATAGTGAACATTGAGAGGAGTATAGGATCAAACAACAGTGGCTACAGAGAGAAGAGATGGGGAGAAAAACTAGGCTGAGGGAGAAGCAATTAGAAATGCAGGATTAAATCACATGACTGTAGGAGGAAGGAGAAAAGGGAGAAAAGAACAGGGTGCAGTGCCGGTGACAAGAGCTGATAAAGCATGTTCATATATTCCTAAGCCATTTCTTTAATTTTAGCAAATGAATAGAAAAAAGTGTATTGTATCAAAATGGATAATGAGCTAGATAATTAAGAGCAGCATTAAAACTAGCTTACCAAACTTAAGCATGTAATGTTTCAGAATATATCAACAGTCTTCTATAAACCGTGAGTGCAAATATAGTGGCTGTAATACATGGTTAGTGTTAGACCTGGCATCCTTGGCATGGTTTATCCTAACTTTTTGCCTGCAGATCTCTTGTTTTTGCTGACTTCGTTTTTGCTGGCCTCAGGATTTTGCACATTTTACCATTGCGAAACCAGTGCTAATGCGCCTGTGCTCTTTCTCCAAAACATGCTAACTTTGACGATATCCTCAATTGGCATATTTAATTTACTTAAAAGTCCCTAGTAGAGTGAAATACATGTGCCCAGGGCCTGTACATTAAATGCTACTAATAGGTGCGTAGCACTGATTTTGCCAGCCATTGAAGTAGCCCCATAAATCTGACTCAGTCCTGCCTTTGCAGAGCCTGTGTGTGTGCAGATTAAAATTGCCATGTCAATCGGACAAAGTGAGCCTTTTGCCAGGCCCAAATCTTCCTTTTTAAGACATATAAGTTACCCCTAAGGCAGGCCCTATACAGCCCCATGAGCAGAGTGAATTGTATTTAAAAGGTTGAACATGTACTTGTAAGTTCCAAATGTCCTGGTAGTGAAAAACTCTTACATTCATTTTTCCCTACTGCAAGGCCTATCTCTCCGATAGGTTAACATTGGGATTTCCTTATTACATGTTATAAGTTTAATTCACAATCTGGAAGAGATAGGCTTTTCCAGTTTAATTCCTCTGGAATCAGAATTTAAAATCACAACTCATGGTACAGTTGGATTTTAAACTGTAATTCTGAAAATTACACCTTTAGAAAGTTGGCATTTTCTTGTAATAGCCATGTGGTGCCTACTGCCTGTCTCTGCTCACATGTCTGGTGTGGGGTGGCAGCTGGGCTTTGTGTATCCCTCCTAGACAGCCACACACTATGGGAGCTTAGGTGTGACCCGATGGGCCTTGATGGGCCATCCTGGTCAGGATGGGAGGTAGGGGCTGGGAACAGCCTCACTTTTACCTGAATAGGCTGTGTCCTGTCCACACACAAAGGGCTGCATATTTCCCTGTAGTCAGTCTGAAGCCACAAGGACAGGAAGGACAGGGAGTATGTGCACTTCAAAGGCATGTCTTTGAAGTCCTCCCTCTTCAAAGACCCAACTGGGTATATGTACTGGACCTCTGCCACCACCACTTCAGTACACTTCTGAACCTGTGGATTCTCTGCCAGGAAGAAGGACTGCTGTGCTGCTGAAGGCCTACCACTCTGCTAGACTGCTGTTTGCAGGACTCCTGCTTTTATGACCTGTGCCTGCTGACCCTTGCCTAGGAGTGAGAAGGACTGGACCTGCATCTCTCCAACCCAACACCCAGAGAGACTCCAAGGGCCAGTTGGCTGGCCTTCTGATCTGAAGTCCCAGGAATAATAACAGACCCCCCCCTCTGCTCCTGCACCTGGACTCTGCCATCTATGAGTCTGTCCTGCCAAAGTAGTGCCACCCCAGTCCTGGACCCTTGCAATTGGGTCTAAGGTGCTTGCTCCAGTGGAACCAATGCATTCTCTGCTGCAGGAGAAGAATCAAAGCATCACTGCTGATGCGTGGAGAAAATCAATGCATCATCTTGACTGCATGAGTCAGAACCAGTGCAGCCAGAATTCCATCGCCACTGTACCTCACATCTCGAAACTGGCACTGCACATTTCGGAACTGACCCTGTGGCCTTCTTCTAGGCACAAGGTCTTTGCATCCCCATCGGTGGCAGCATCCATGACAATGCAGAAACTCCACATCCCGACTGTGTGCTAATTTAAACTGACACATCGCCTTGACTACCCAATGCATCCTTGACGTCGATACATCGAGAACTCGCACAGCAGCATCACCATATTTTAGAACTGAGGAATCACTGCTGTTACATGGAAAAAAGTGTTGCATCCACCCTACTAAGTGATTTGGAACTGAGGCATCGCTCTGACAAGATACTTTGATTCAGCAAGCCCAAAAGGGTCCGTGTAGCCAGTCCATGCTCCATCATGGCCAGCCTGAACTTCTGATTTTGTACCGGTCTGGTGCAACCAGATAACCCCACATGGAGCTTTAGGATTCTAAGCGCTGTTTTACAGTTTATTCTTGAAAAATTCATAACTCAAGTCTACTTATTGGATTTTTGTCACTTTGGTCTTCTTTTAGTTATTAAATTAAGTTCTATTTTATTTTTCTAACCTGGTGTGGGATCCTTTTTTTTTGTGGTGTTTCACTGTTTTACTGTTTGTGTTGCACAAGTACTTACACATTTCCTCCAAGTTAGGCCTGATTACTCTGTGCCAAGCTACTGTATGGTGAGCACAGGTTAATTTGGGGTTTGCTTGTGTCTGTCCTGACAAGAATTCCAGATGCTGCTTGCCCAGGGCACACACCCCAGTTAACCAACAACCCAATTTCTCATGGTGGGGTTGGCCAAGGTAGAGAAAGAAAGGAGGTAAGAAACATTAAACCTTTGCAACAGTGGAAACAAAAAGACTTTCACAGGTATTTGCAGTATTGGGGTCAAAACCTAAACTCATACTGTCACTTCATTTCTTTTATTCTTAAGCTGGTCAAGAGCAATAACGTAAATATTTCATTTACTAACATTTTATACAGGTGATCATATGGTGCAAAGCAACATAATGCATTGTGTTGATATAAATGCCTGTGTGTGAAGCACAAAATTGAACAGCTCTGTGTGAGCACCCAGGCAACTCTTAATAAATCTATGCTATGATATAATTCTGTGAGTATTTTAAAAATTATTTATATTGGTTGAGTGAATGTTGGGAACATGTTTTAAAATATATGCATTTTTGTAACTATTTTCATTCTATTTTAATTCTATTTTCAAATGAATTAAAATTAATAATAATTTTAAATCCAATTACCAACATTTTGGTGTCGTGTATTTTTGTATTCGAAATTTTGCCTATTTCAATTATACGTTTTGAAAATCAATATTTTGGAAGCAGATAAATGACCTTGTCATTTTTGTAGGTCGATATTTTTGTCATCGATATTTAAGACTACAATTAATCTCAGCGGATAGATTTGGCAGGTTTCCAGAAATCAGAAGTGACGGTATTTCTAAGTCCTTTGTTTGTTTATGCCAGTTCTGTTTCTACTCGTTTTTTTAACAAAATTCATTACATCTTCAGGATTAGCTCATCAATTCCAATCCCTTCTTCAAAATTGCAGAAGGAATATCACAATACTACTTCCAGAATGTCCAACAGCGTCCTCTGTTTTAGGAACCTGTAGCTCCAATCTCAATAGGAAAGTTTCACGTGGGCAATCAGGCTTCTATAACAGGACACTGATTACCGTTTCTCCTGTGGATTTACTGGAGCCTGGCGCCACCAGGTTTGCTGCAAAATATTGGAGAAGAAGTTTGGGACACAGCTAGACACAACAATATTAAGACGACAAATCAGAAATTCTTCGGTTGAGCAATCAGGAAGCATTCTTTTATTTTCAACTGTAGGCAGATAATTTCCATGGAGTTAGCGCGGGATTAAAGGGTAAATCAGCCAGTCACTATGGTGGTGAATGATAGTCAGTCCTAATAAAATTCTCAGGTATTGTCTATTTTTTCAACATTAGATGCATAATTTGTGACATCAAAGCTACCACAGGTTTCCAACCAAATAATGCAAACTCATAAATTCCTAGCTCGCTATTTCGAGCTATATTCCATCTCCCATATCCACTGCATATCAAATATTTACAGCAAATGAACCACAAAGTATGGCTGCACTGCCGGCTTGGTTCATGCTCTGAATTGAGAAGGTACCATTAGAATGTACTGCAGCAGATAGCGCCCTTGTGAACGAGGTTTCCCGGTATCATCCTTTACTGAACAGTCATGTATAGGCAGCTTACTGCTGCAGACAACTAAAAGGTGTGAATAGGTTGTGATGCCAGAAATAGGTAGTGTGCAAAGCTCGTTACGTGAGCTAAATCAGTAAATATTTGACATACCAAAGAGCTATTAAGGTAATAGATAAACAATTATTTAACTTTACACACATACTTTTTTCTTGTTTGCTTGTACATACAAAGCTGGCATTCTTAGCAATCCCCATTCAAACTTTGGACATAGTAAGTGATTTCACAATTTATGCCTTACAAATGTGTTACACAACATGAGCTGGGATAAAAATGTAAAATCAGATGGCATGTTTTAAAAGTAAAATGTAAAAGTGGAAACCTATCTTCCCATACCTGTACTCTGCACAGGGGTCTGTATATAGAGAGTTTCCTAAAGAATGGAAGGTTTAGAACTGTTGAAAAAAAAAAAAATAGAAGCATCTGTAGTAGGGCCTGTTAGAAAGCTATTGACGGTGCAGAGGTTAAAACACCCGGTATCGAAAGGAAAAAAAGAAAGTGGTAATAACACAGAATAAAAATAACGTTTCACATGTTTCCTGCGGGGGTGATTTACTGCAACTGATTGAACATCAATAAGTAATACAATCAGTGGCATTTCTTAACCTCATCCAACATACGTGCAGCTGGTATGAAGCAGTGGCAACTGACATAAATTAAAAGTGGTGGTGCAGGTGGAGTGGGTACTGGGGGAGTGGAGGGGAGTTATTAATACAAAATTGAATAAAACACTTACCTGCTGCTGCCAGCCACCTCGTGCTCCTCTGCTTCTGGGTCCCAGCTGTCCCCGGGACAGTATCAGAGACTCCCTGTGCAATCTTCGCACTGCTCTCATGCTATTACCAAGAAGCAGTGGGATTGGCCTGAGTGGGCTTCTTTACCACTCGCTCCGGCACTGGGAGTCTCTGCTGTTTCTCCAACCTGGCTCTGCAATACAGCTGGGTTCAAGAAACCTAACTGTGAATGCATGTTTAGCCAGCCTAGAAGAGCTGGCCAAAATGACCAGCGCACTTAAGTGCACACCACTAATCCACTCCTCCTCCCCTCCCAGGACCCAGTCCGCCCCTCCCTGTACAAGATGGCTCAGCCAGCAGTTGAAAAATAAAACAATAAAATATAGTTTTATTTTTCAGCTGCTGGCTCTGAGCCAGTGGGGCAACGCTCCCTCACAAGTGTGGAGGCGCCACCACTGGTATGAAGACTCATGAAGTAGAAGTGAAACAGTCTGAAGATATGGATTGTGTGTGTCTGGTGTGTCCACAATAAAAGGACATGGGACTTGGTTTCTGCGTCCTGAAAATAGAGAGATAATAGGGCACAAAAGGGAGCAGGATGAGTGCACACTGAGCTCTAGGCCCGTGTGGGAAGTTTCAAAGGAACCACACTTATTGCATAAAAAATACAAAAAAAGTTAATTTTGCCATCAAGTTCACGGACTACTCAGCAGGGTCTGTGGTCCCAGAGCATTGGTCTTGAGTTAAAAACGTCCAGTCCTGGGACCAAATTTACGAGTCTTGTGAACCTGAGTACCTGGGGACCCATGTTAGTCTTTCTTGTTTGATTAGCAAACCCAATGGTTGGATCCATGAGCCCTGACCGGAATTGTGGACTCATGCTGGAATCATTGAGTCCTGTAGAGTCTGTGAACACAAAAAACAGAACAAACCCTGCAAAGAATGCTAAACAAACACAGGGACAAAGATCTTGTAGTGGAGAGTGGATGAGATGGGTGCACGGCCAACCCTGACGCATAGGGCCTTTAGCTGTGCACAGTTAGTGTATATTTATTTATTTATATGATCAAGCCAAGAGTCATGAATTTCCCACTCCTGTTCATTCATCCAATTAAAGTACATTTTACACTAGCTACTCTTCACTCTAAAAAATAGAACAGTACTGATCAACATGACATTTCTGCAAAACAATTATAATGACCTTTCATTTTTATTAAATTTACCCTACCATCTTGGATTTGGGGAAATTCGGTCAATCCTTAATTTCTTCCTCATCAGTATAAAAAAGGCAGATAATTTAAGCAGTGCAAATGTATATTGCTGGATAACCAAATATTGCTTGGATGATGTCAAATGACGTGTGTAGCTGGTTTGGCGGGATCGCTCTATTTACATGGACACCTTTCAGTTTTATCTTAAGTGCATTAAGCTTAAACCTCGAAACTCCAAGAATCTGACATTACATATTTAATATATTATGAATATTAACTATTGTGAGTGCAGAGAAAGATCAATGTTCCCAATCTATTATTATCTGATCATATAGTGATGCAAGTTGGTGCAGCATCACAATACAACATGAACGTATTTTTTCGCAGTGACAGATGTGCTAATCCACTATATCACAAATTGCCACTTTGTAGGATTAGTAGAATTTCTGCCACATTTATATTAAATAATGACAACACACGTGAATATGTGGTCTGTAACAATATTAATTGTGCTACAAAATATGTGGTGTACATTATCGCATGCAAGTGTGATCGTATATGTGCAGGGAGTACGAACAGGGCCCTCAGGGACAAAATTGGAGAACATGTGAGAGTACTGAAAACAGGTGTTGGAGAGTGTCTTTTAAAACAATAATAACATGAAAAGCTTGCAATATATTGTGATGAAGCTGCATGGAAAATGTGTTAACATAGAAAATAATGCACACGTTTGAAATGTACCCACGGGGAGTGGCTACCAATGTATATGAAGACTAATGAAAAGCTTGTTAATTCTGAATTGTTATCCAATAATGTTTTTGAATTTGTACCAGTATATCGTAATTAGAGTTATGTGTTAAGAGTTTGCTTTATTAAATTAGAGGGCCTTAGCTTAGCAAGCATCTGGGCCTAGCTGCCTGGCCTCATATTAAACTGCATTTTCTAACGTGTAATGTGCTGTTTTTCTGAAGGACACGAAGCTGTACTTTTCCAGAAGTTGTGTATGTTTAGCAGTAGTAAATTCTTTCTCATGAGAACCGACTTGTTCAAGGCGACGTTCTTGCTGAATGCAACAGTGTAATTCGTGAATGCAACAGTGTAATTCGTAACAGGTGCAAGTTTAACTGTAGTAGGAGAAAACAATGGAGACACTGACTGGAGCGCAAAGTATAACTTTTCCTACCTGACATTCCAACCGATGAAGATGTCAATAACATGGACCAATCCACGACATGAGAACTGTGGTTTGTTGAAAATTCTGACAAGATGCTTGAAAAATTATTGGACAGAGATAACGATGCACCAATTATTATCCAATGAGGAGTTAAGGGCTAATTAGATAGTTTTGATTTAACGACGTGACTCAAGAAGAAACGGACTGACTTCACTCCAAATTCACTCCTTTCGCCATCTCCATTTGTCATTCCTATTGCTCTAGCTTTTTCTTAAGTTTATTCTGAGTACTTTAAAACCATCCTCTATCCCATTCTTTGCTTGATACTTACTTCTCCTCTGTTCGAAAATGGGTGATTGGTAAGGACAGGCAAGTACCTACACTTAGCAATAGGCCACTAACCTCCACTTAGGTCCAGTTAGGTCTCAGTAAATTAAACCTAGCTCAAACCTTGGTAGCTTGGCAACGAGCGACCAGGCTTAACTTAGGAGACAAAGCATAAAGCATTCAAATATCACAAAACAGTAATTAAATAAAACACAGCAAACAGTTTAAAAATTAAAAATCTATTTATGCAAATAGATTATATTTCCATCTTTAAAATGACACCAAAACAAATAAAATCAGATAAGGGGAACCGGAGATATGCATTTTTAAAGAATTAAGGCTTTCTAGCGCATAGAAGCAACTAGCGCTCAAAGGGTTAAAAAAGGTCACACTGGAAAGGAACAAAGTCCAGAGTTCAGGCCACCCATGAGGTAACACTGTCACACTTACTTTCAGAAGGGTTTGATTCAGGAAAGTGGTCCACAGCACCAGCCAAGGGTTCAGAGGCTCTGGTGTGCCTCTTGGGGTCTGGGACTACAACTCCCACAATGCACCTCTTCAACTTATGGAGTTGCTCCAAACGTCTCCAAACTTTCTGGATCTTCTTCCAGAGGTCCTTTTTGTGTCCTTGAAGTGTCCACAACTTGATCCAAGGTTCCAGAAGCTCTGAGTTGCTCCTTGGGAGTTGGGACTACAATTCCCAGAATACACCTGGTCAGAATCCTCAAATGGCCACTGGATGCTGGTCAGCTGGGCTCTGCTTGCAGGACGTGATGCAGGGGACTCTGGGCAGCTCCTTTGTACCGGTAGCAAACAGGGAGTCCCTTCCTGAAGCAGTAGAAGACAGGAAAAGTCCTTTTTGTGGTGAAGCCCAAGTGTGCAGCTGGTGCAGTCCTTCAGAGTGCAGGGTCCAGGTGCAGGCCAGGGGTCCAGCAGGGCAGTCCTTCTTCTCCTGTGGTTCTTCCTTGTTGGAATCTGATGGGGATCTGGAAGGGAACTGAGGTGTGGGTGCAGGTCTGCCAGTTTTTTCCTTGCTCCTGGGTGAAAAACAGGGGGGTCCTGATTCTCCAATCCGGTGCAGGGTCCTTTCCCCTGTGATGACCACTTCTTGGGAAGTGTGGCAAAAATCAATCCCAGGAGGCAACATTCTTCAAAAATCCATGATGGCTGAAAATGATTTTTGGAGGTTACATCTGGCTGAGCCCACCCACTGGTGTGGCTAAAAATCATAAACACACCCCTCTCCTGCCCTCTCTTAATCTAATCAAGGGGGCACCTAGTTGTCTGGGGTTGCAGGATGTGGGGGTGTTGCTGAGTTGCTCCAAATGTCCTTCTCTGCCTTTGAAGACCAGTTTGGCAGCCCTTCCCCTTCCTGCCTCACCATCTGCTCTGGGGAGATTCCCTCCCACAGGCATATCTCTTTGTGTGAAGCCAGGCCACTTCACACCTCATCAAGGCAGCCTGGCCAGGCTGCCAGAGGCTGGCCAATCAGAGCACAGCAGCAAAAACAATGCAGGGCTGAAATTGGCAACTTTTCAGGTAAAGTTTAAAACTCTTTACCTGAACAAGTTATATTAAATCCAACACCTGGAAGTTGTGGATTTATTATATCAATTAATTTGATACCAAACGTCTGGTATCTGCTACTTAAGGGGACTTTAAAAATTAAAATAAAGTCTCCTCATTATAGCCTATGGAGGGCTTATAAAACTATTTGTATAAGGTCCCTGCTTATAGTTACATGGCACCCAGCCCTAGGGGCACATAGGGCACACCTTAGGGGTGACTTATATGTAAAAATAAGGTAGTTTAGGACTTTGGAACTACTTTTAATTCCAAAGTTGAATTTGCATATAACTTTAATTTAAAAGCAGCCACCAAGGCAGGCCAGTCTTTAAAATGACACTGGGCACCTCAGCACCTATGGGTGCACTACCCATGCTGGGGTCCCTATACCTACATGCCCTTCCATATACTAGGGACTTATAGGTAGGTTGACTGAGCCAATTATAATTAGCCTAATTTGCATACTGATTTTACACAGAGCACAGGCCCTGGGACTGGTTAGCAGTACCCAGGGCACCATCAGAGTCAGGAAAACACCAGCAAAAAGTGGAAAATGGGGGCAAAAAGTTAGGGGGGCTCTGCAATCAGCCCTGTTCTCTCACATCCTCCATATGAGGGAAGGGTCCTATTCCTTAGCTGTGCTTTGCCCCGTCCTATCTTTGCTGATGGTGAATCGACTGATGTCCTGAGGACGAAGACTGACGCTGTTTGCTGATCCTTTGGATTGGTAACTATCTGTTGCAAAATTGTAATTGCCTGTTTTCCTTTTCTTTCTAGGTACCAACTGCTATTTTGATAGAGGCCTTAGTTTAGATGGTTTCCAAATTCGTGTTTTCTAAATGTTTTGCATGAGGCCCAACATGCTAATGCTAATTTGAGGTTAGTTAAGGCTTTCACTAATAAATTGGTGCAAATAGACAAATGACTGTGTTCTTGCTTTTTGAATCATGTATTACTGAGACTTTGCTAAGTTGCTTCATATTAATGATGTGCCTAAATACTGAATGAATATTTTCTATGCATTGATTTGTTGTGTTCTAATTGCTAACAAAAGAGTTTCTAATGAGATTTATTGCTAATGAAATTAACAGAGGTGACATTAGATTGTAACCAATAGGGAAATAAATATCCTAACACGTAACGAATTGGTGTGGTTATTCATGACTGAAGGGTCATGGTGTGTTCAACTTATTGATTCTTATTAAACATTATTGATTAGTTGTTGATTAGCTATTGTAATTATTGATTGGTTTATTGAGCTATTGGCTGGTGATGCCAAGAAGACATCTCGTACTGGGAAGTCCCCGAACGTGGTCCAAAGGTTTGTCGACCTAAACGCGTCTCCTTGTAAGTTTACTTATTAAGACTCTGACGCGCTAACAGTTTTTGGTAGCAGAGGACGGTTTCGGCCTTTGTGGCCCCAGTACGAGGGACTACGGTTTGATAGAGTTGATGGGCGTGGCTTGGAAGTAGGCAAGGTGTATCAAATAAATTGGGTTTTTGTGTTTTTTTTTTTTCCTTCCAAAGATGCAAATTGGAGAGATGACTTTCTCCGAATCTCGGAGCTTGCTGAAGGGAGTTTGAGTATGTTCTTGGCGTACTAGTGATAGTGTGAATGAAGTAGGGTTGTGCGCTTGCACAGCTTATGCAATTCAATTCATAAAGCTTTATTCGGCACATATAAATGACCATGAAAGCAGCAGTACATATTTACAAAGACATTGCAATTAAAACTTACAGTTGTTAATTATAGTTAAAGGCTCATTGAGTAATTCATAAATATATAGAATGCATAATAAAATACATTAAAAACTCATGCTTTTCCTGGAATTGATGCACTGATTTAAAAAGGTGGCAGTATAAAAACAAATATCTGCCGATTGTAGATTAAAAATTAAAGCCATAGCATGTTTAACTGTACGTGTTCCGTATCTAACAAACAGAGGTTTCAAAAATACTATACGAAAACATGTATACAGTTTACAGAACAGCAGAAGGTGCACAGTGCTCTGTGTAGATACATTATCGCACCTACATGGCCCAATCGGGTGTTTCTTAATATTTGGATGGGCTACTAGACAATGTGCCATCCCAAATCTTAGTCTGGTTAGCACAAATTTATGTGAATTCCTAGTCACCATAGTTAGGTAAGATGGAAAACCCTCCATTAGATTATATCTATTATAAAAAATGACGGAGGACAATGATCCGGCTATGATTGCTCGTTTTCTTTCTGCGTAAGTTAGAAATATACTTTTCATTTCTAGTTTGGAGATCGCGGTTGCTGCACTAGGATTATTTAAAATATTCAGATTAAAAATGTCTGAAAAACAGACAACAACATATTTAACCCAGGGAATATCTCGATATTTATCCAAACGTAAGCAATCCTCAACAATAGTTCTGTTAAGTAGCTTCTCATCGCCAAGCCAAAAAGACCGCCAGATCATCAGTGGTCTAAGTGATATTAGATCAGTTAAATAATTAATGGCTAATTCGCGATGGCTTAATTCAGTTGAGGCAGAGATTGGCAAAAACAGGAGCTTTTTTAAAAACATATTTTCCTCCAACTGTAAGTTGTAGGTACAGCTATAACCCCATACTCCTGCCCCATACAGAGCAATAGACACACATCTAGCTTGGTAAATCTTGTGCATATCCCTGGTTCGACGATCCCCTAGTTTTGCAGCAAATCTATAAATACCATAAGCATTTTTTGCCATTTTATTCCGGATGTTATTAAATTCATTGTTCCATTTCCTGTCGTTAGAGAAGGTAATACCTAGGTAACAAAATTTATCCACCTGTTGCACCTTTTCGCCGTCTATAAAAAGGGCATTTAACGTTTTGGCTTTAGCTCCGCAGGTCATGGTATGAGTTTTTACCTTATTGATTAATAGTTTTCTATCTTTAATAAAGGAGGAAAAACTATCCATTAGTCGTTGTAATCCGACAGGTGTTCGAGAGAGTAAAACAGCGTCGTCGGCATATAGTAACACCGGCACCGGAACACCGTTGATCTGAGGAGCATCAGCATTAACCTTTTTTAAAATATCATCAATTCCATTAATAAATAAAATAAATAAAAGAGGAGCCAGAACACAACCCTGTCTAATTCCTCGTGTAACACAGATTTTTGGAGTACATTCTCCTCTGGTTCCAAAACGTACGTTGGTTTTCAATTTCTCGTATAACCTAGCGAGGAAAAAGATTATGCCTTCTGGGGCTCCTAAATTTAACAGAGTTGGCCATAAAATGGAATGATCTACCATATCGAATGCGCTGCTCAGGTCAGCAAAACAAAGATACAGGGAACCAGGTTTCGCTTCAGTATACTTCCCGATCAGTAGATCAAGATTGATGCACTGGTCGAGCGTACCTCGTCCCTTCCTAAAACCATACTGGCTATCAGCCAGTATGCTATCCTGCTCAACCCATTCCTCTAATCTTACTAACATCACTCTACTCATAACCTTGACTGAAGAGTCAAGGAGAGAGATCGGGCGGTAATTCTTAGCGTCAGATCTACTTCCCTTTTTATGAATTGGCACAATGATTGATTCACCCCAAGTTACAGGGGCCTCGGCACACACGGCAACGTTAAAAACAATGGTTAAAAGGGGGCCCCAGACATCTGGCGCAGCTTTATAAACGTCTATAGGTACCCCGTCCGGGCCCTGAGCTTTCCCCCCTTTGCTAGCCCGTATACCATGTTTAACCTCACTAACGGATATATCCAAAGGCAGAGTAGGCCACTTATTGGGACTAGGATCATTGACTTTATCAGAGTCAAAAATGCTGGAGAAATGTGCAATCCAACCATCACTAGAAACATTAGAAGTCAACTGTGGTGTTTTTTCATCCCTTAAAAAAGGCGAGTTGACCGTGGCCCAGAATAATGTACAATTTGATAATTCAGCAGCTTGGTTGAGGGAATCCCAAGCCTGTTGCTGCAGTTCACCCTTACTCTGTTTGAGCGCACATTTATATTTCATTCTTAATTTATTTATTTACCAGTTTTTTGTCCCTGGGCCTCGCTG
The DNA here is from genome assembly GCF_031143425.1 of Pleurodeles waltl. Taxonomy (NCBI): domain Eukaryota; kingdom Metazoa; phylum Chordata; class Amphibia; order Caudata; family Salamandridae; genus Pleurodeles; species Pleurodeles waltl. The sequence continues at coordinate 762,238,182 of NC_090439.1, read as the reverse complement.
CTAGAGCCTGTTTGAGGCTACTTAGTGCGGAGGTACAAAGGTGATTGAACCATCTCGGTCCGTTCCTACTTTGCCTACTATTGCAACTGGTAAACTTGGCATCAATAGCTTTATTAATTTGGTTAAAACAATATAAAACCCTCTCAGAGTCAGATCTATTTTTTAAAATAGAGGCAATGTCCAGCAGGCTCTCATTAATTATGGAGCTAGTTAAATCATCGGCTCTTTCACCAATCCATTTTAGCCTAATACCGTTAGTCCTATGTGGTTCTACATTAGAAATAATAATTCCCACATCCACCGAACTACCGGTCCAAAGGGTCGTGTCCAAAATAATACAGTTGTGGTCACTCAGGGTAGTTACTTCAATTCTTGGTGGTTCACAGTAAGAACTAATATTAGAAGATGTGATCACATGGTCAATGACCGAGCTAGTGTGCCAATTTTTAAAAGTGGGAATGGGTAAACCATTAACATCTTTACAGCACTCCACTATTTCCAGGTCATAGCAGCCCATGAACTTATGCAGTGCTTCCCCATAACTGTTATGTCCAAAATGCGGGACATCCCAGCCGGCACTGTTAGTAACCCCACAAACCCTTTGTGTAGACAAATCGCACAGAGTAGTATTGAAATCCCCTACCCAGATGAAGTCAAATGCAACATTCTGTTCCAGACATAGATTTTCGACAGCGCCGGCTAAGTCTGTTACTACTTTGACCCGGGTAACATCAAAAATTTTATTATAATAATTAATCAATAAAACATTATGGTCTTTGTCATCCACAAGCCAGAGGATCTGCACAAGGTCCCCTACAGGTATATACTTTTTAACCACAATAGGACGACAGATCGTTACAAGTATAAGGAGACCGCCTTTCGCTCTGCCTATACCACCTCCCAATGCCGGTAAATTGTAAGAAACGAATCCCTCATAGTTAACATCATCTTTACACCATGTTTCTTGAAGACATAAAATGTTATGGGCATTAACAAACGTTAACCATCCCGGGTCCCTCTCCTTTGATTTCAGCCCTGCACATTCCAACAAACAATAGTAACAGTATCCTTGCCCCTAACACAATTACTATCAGGCACCATACGGTTGTTTCGTCCCCAATTCGCAATCTGGTTTGAATAGCTTATGTCACCACAATCAGGCGGTGCCCTTATATCCACCGCCAATTCAATTTCTGTATTGTTGGGCATTTCTTGGGCCATGGTATTATCTATACCGATATCCACACAGGGAATAATAGTCACCTGGGGTAAGAACTGCCCTCCCTCATTAAGTCAATCATTTGTATCCAGAGAACTTAGGGGTTGAAACCGGTTTTGCATTGAAATATCAGGGTATAGCCTGTGTGTAACAGGGCATAATCTGCTACCTCTACTCCCATAAGGGGCATTATTATGATGGCTGTAAAAGAAGGCAAGCGAGCGGACACACACATTATTATCAGTAATTGGTAATGAGGCAGCTTTTAATAATACAGTGGCAGCATGTTGGGGGTGTTTAAAGTTTATAATGACACAGTCACCACCAAAACTTTTCTTAGAGCTCCCTATCCAATCTACCCTTCTGGCAGTCAAGACTTGATCTGAGAGTTCAGTTGGAAATCCACAATGCCTGTGCATCCAGGAAACGGTTTTATTTTTTAAAGACTCGTGGGTTTCCTGATGGTTCCCCTTTACAACAGGGGGAACATTAGCTAAAACTACCACATATGGTGCGCAATCAGGAGGGAGGTTAATGGCGCGCCTTCGCCTTACCTCAGTCCAATCCTCTTTTCTATCAGGTATTAAAACAACCTGGCTATCATTACAGGCTAAGGGCTGTGCTGTCGAGTAGTTCTGTACAACATTCCTACTAGTATCAAAACCTGTAACAACACCGGGGGGGGCAACCTGAGTATCATGATTGTTTATTGTTATTGGGGCTGACACACTATCTGCTTCCACCAGTGTTTTTTTGAGGAGATCGCCTAATCTATTAACCTCCGCGGTTAGCTGATCAATTTTTACCATAAGAGGTTTGACAATACCCTTAATCTTTGAGTCAATAATACTTACTAAGTTATTTGTTTTTTCTGCATCTAGTTTAACGTCGTCGATATTTGCCGTATTATCCTCATCCTTATCTGGATTCTTGAGGGGGCTAACTAATCTTTTTTTTGCGGGCCGAGCACCCCCACGTTTAGTCTGGATCTTTCTACATGCTCTAACCACTCTGGGTAATGGGGTGGGTGGGTATTGTACTATGGGATCAGTAGAAGCCTCTAGATCGACTAAAGTAGAAGTATTCTGCATAATCATTTCCCTATCAGGAACACCGGAATTAGTGCAGACACTACTACTGTCATCCAGGGCCAATGGAGCCGGTGAAAGTTGCGCACTAGATAATGGGGGGGGGCTGCTAAGCCCTAGGGATTGTCTCCTCTCGCAATTAATTTTACTAACAATCTTCACTAAATAATTATCCAATGTCTGGGGTATAGGGGGGACTTTTTGCTTTGACATGTTTAGCAGTCACAAATTATCACTTTTAAAATCGAATAAGGCTTTTCTCAATTACGCACAGATAATAAGATGATAAGGGCTGCTTGAAAATATAAATAAAAGGCCGGTTAGCCTCTTGAGGGCCCCACTCCCCGCTCCCCCGCTCCCCCAATGAAACAAAAAGCACCCCAGTCCTTACTGGAAACAGAACCTAAGTGTCTCTCGGGATATCAGTCCTTGCGGGCTACGATGATCACTTACGATGATCCCTTACAGGCCTCCGGAGCGTGCCGGTGGTACCGAGTCCCTTACGAGATGCCGGGCTCAAACCCTCAGTCCTTCTGGGGAGCCAGGCGTCCGTATTTGAGGCGTCCGAAGCCCGAAGAGTCCAAAAGTCCAGAAGGGATGCGGGCACAGACAACTCAGTCCTTTCCGGTTATCCGGGGAATTGGGTCAGTCCTTTTCCCTCTGCGGGTCTCCGCGTGTATCCTAATTTACGGTTCCCCGTCTTCCTTTTCCCGCTCTCACGCTCCAGCGGGCAATGTCGGCGGCTTCTTCCCGAAACGTCACCTTGGGCAGCTGCTTGGGCTAAAAAGGGATGCAAGGATCGGTGCGGCCTACTGTGAGTTTGTGCGGCCTAGGGGCCCCCGAGGCCCGGCACAGGCACGGTCCTTTACGAGGCCTCTCGCAGGCCGCCGGCTTATCCTTCCGTCCCCTTGCGCCGGGCGCTGGAAGGCGAAACTGGATGCTCCGGCGACGTTTTGGTCTTCTCTTGGTAGCAACAAATGGCGGCTATCTGTCTGTCACAGGCTGTCACAAGCGCGGAGTTTCCAAGGCTGGCAGAGCGGCGCGTGGCAGTCTATTCCCCCCTCGTAGAGGGCACCTCTCCCTGCACTGGGGTTACGTTGGGCTCTGCGGCGGGCACGGAACCTCTTCCGGGCTAGGGGCTAGGGGCTCACCTGCACTACCACAGGGGATGGCGGCGGTGTGTCCTCAGCTCCTCGGCAGCGCGGTCACTCCTGGCCCTTGCCCTTGCCCTTGCTCCGCCGAGACTAGCCTTCTCCCCGGCTGCTCCTCAGGAAGGAGCGGGTGAGGCCTCGGGAGGGTGGGGAGTGGTTCGTGAAGGCACAGAGTACCCTCCAGCAGTCGTTGCCCGTAGCAGTCCCCCGGTCTCGTACCTGGGCGGCAGGGCGTGCGGGCACTAGCAGGCACTAACAGGCGCTCGTCCCCGAGGAGCCCTCCCTCGGCCGGCAGCAGCGCGGGGAAGGAACCCTGCCTTCTCCTCCACGGCAGAGCCTGTCACGCCGTCAGAGCCTGCTTCCCACTGGTGCTGCCTCCGCTGACCCGGCACTAGCAGGCGCTCGTCGCCCCGAGGAGCCCTCCCTCGGCCGGCAGCAGCGCGGGGAAAGAACCCTGCCTCCTCCTCCACGGCCGTCAGAGCCTGCTTCCCACTGGTGCTGCCTCCGCTGACCCGGAACCGGAAGTCTCAATGCTTATGCATATCGCAGGTAAATTGTGAAGTTTGTGAGGATTTTAGGCCAGATGATGATGTTTTAGTAGGAGTGTGCGTACTCCGCAGTATGATAGTAGGGAAGTCGGTGAACTTCATGTGAGTGTGGCGCTTTGTGCTCAAAAAATTATCCACATGGTTGTTGATGTACGGACCCTGCGTGGTCTAAGACTTCGGAGTATATTGATAAGTGTAGGAGCCACTTGGTTTATGTTGTAATTTGCGCCGTTTAATAGGTCGATGGTAAAGTCGACGAGTCGAGTATGAGTCAAGGTGAGTGAATGAAAACTTCGATGGAGATTTGGGGCCAGATGTAGCAAGCGTTTTGCATGGTGCAAAGAGCGAACTTCGCTGTTTGCGCCATGCAAAACGCACATCGCAATGCTCATTCCCATTTTGCGAGTCAGTAACCTGGTTACTGACTCACCCATGCAAAACGCACATCGCGATGCTCATTCCCATTTTGCGAGTCGGTAACCTGGTTACTGACTCACAAAATGGGAATGTGACTCGCAAATAGGAAGGGGTTCTCCCCTTCCTATTTGCGATTCGCATCGCGATGATGAATTGCTTTGTGACCGCAATCGCAGTCGCAAAGCAATTTGCAATTAGCACCCATTTCAAATGGGTGCTAACCCATTCGCAAAAGGGAAGGGGTCCCCTATGGACCACTGCCTGCTCTGAAAAAATGAAACAAAAACGTTTCATTTTTTCGTGTGTATTGCAACTCGTTTTCCTTTAAGAATAAGGGGCTGCAATACAAAAAAAAAAAAAATGGCTTTATTAAAAAGCAGTTACAGACATGGTTGTCTACTGTCTCCAGCAGGCCACCATCCCTGTGAGTGCTGCGAATAGCAAGGGGGTCGCAAATTGTGACCCACCTTATTAATATTAATGAGGTGGGTCTTTGTGACCCCCTTGCGATTAGCAGATGGTGTCAGGGACACCATCCTGCATCTGGGTTTGCGAGTTGCAAATTGCGAGTCGCTCAGACTCGCAATTTGCAAGTCGCAAACTCGAACTTACCTACATCTGGCCCCAAGTGAGTTCTAAAATGCACTAGAACAATAATCCGTTGACAAGTCGAGAGTAGAATTTGCAGGTCAAATTTTGCTTGCTAGTGCGGCATCTGAGAAGGAGAGAGGAGCGGCCGAGGCTAAGCGAAATCTCTGTAAAGTTCTGAAGCGATTGTGTTACCCTTTCCTGTAGTAAACCAGCAAATTTTGAGTTTTATTTGTTTGGTGCTCGTAATATATTGCATTAGTTTGTGTGAATCGAGTTTGGGAAGACAAGCCGCAAGACTTTGTCAGCCGCAGTGTGGGAGTGTGACATCATTGGAGCCACGCTGGGATAGGTTGGTTAGTGAGAAGGGTCGGGCACGGATTGGCAGCCGTCCGTGAGAGGCAATTGGTTGAGAAGGTAGGCGAAGAGAGTTCTGGGACTTAAAGTCACTTCCTGATTTGGTTGTGAGCAAAATAAAAGATGTAAAAATGAAATTTTTCAAGGCTTTAAAGAGCACTTTGAGGGGAGACGTATATATTACTGCAAGTGTAGGGGAGGTTACACCGCCAGAGTATACACTGGCTTATACTGTAATGGAGGAAAAGGGTGTTGCGTCATTTCTTTGGCCAAAGCAATGGTGTAAAGCTACAGAGAAAGAAGGGTGTTTGGTGTTCCCTGAGCATGGAACGTTCAATTTGAGGATTTTGGAGAATTTGTGGAGGGTGCTAAATGAGCTAAAGCCACCTCCGATGCCAGCACAGTTTGAGGCATTAGCAATTCGGGAACTGATGGCAATACGACAACAGCAACAGAAATTTGAGAGGAGAATGAGGAAAGCAGAAAAAGACACTAGCGGAGGCTAGGTGGGATAGTGCACAGAGAGTCTGGAGGAGAGAAACAATAGATGGAGTCAGGCTGTTTCCAGCAATAGCTCATGAAGGTGAAGACAAAAGGGGGAAAGCTACTTGTAAGACTGACAAAAGTCCCTCCAAAGACAGCCCTGGTCAGAGGTAGATGACTCAGACAATGATGAGTTCCTTCATCAGTTACTAAATGATCAACCACCGCCATATGCGATAGATGACAATAGACCGAGTACCAGTACATGTCCCTCAGGTTCGACCCAAGAGAAGTTGACAACGAATCCCATACAGGTTAGTCCTGTCTCAACATCAGTCCCGGTGCAGAGTAGTTTTAGCGTGTCCACTGCCCATGGTATGCAATCTCAGCTGCAACCACCACAGATTCAGAGAATTTACCCCGATGTTCCAATTTTGGAGACTACCACAAATCTGATGATGCCGACAGAACAAGTATATGGAAGACCAAAGTTGATTCAGACTGAACCACCTTCACCTTTACTGCTTCAGGTGCAGCAGCAAATGATTCCGAATTGTACTTTGGTCACGGGCCGTAGTCAAACATGGCACCAGTGATGAACCAGAATATGGGAGTTAGTCCTCCACAGGTTTTGGGGAACAGACAGACGCCAGTCGCCATATCTTTGCCTATCACAGTTGGTCCAACAGTACCATTGTATGAGCAGGCGAAGCCTAGTGTATGCGATCAAGGGGTAATGACTCAAGATATGACAAGAGGAGGGTTCGTAGGAAGCTCCCAAGGAACGACTCCAGTGGAACCGACATTTGAAGGACCTAAGTCCCTGTTAGACTTTAGTCCGATTGGGGCTCCTCCAAAGGCCATGAGACAGTCAGGTTCGAGACTGTTAACTCAGCCGATCTCGAGTGTGAATATATCACAGACACCTTTAGCGCAGGCTGGGAATATCTCATTACAAGGTTTAACAGCACAACAGCTGACCGATTGGTTAGATAAGCTTAATACTCCACAAACTGCTCCTGTAGCCGCAGGGAGAGCGGAAGGAGAAGAACACCTGAATTTTGTGAGGTTGGGAATGGAAGCAAATTAACTTGTTGAAGGGAGCATGGGTGTGAACAGGTTAGAGTCATACACGGAAGCAGAATTGAGATACTTGTGTCAAAGGTAACTAGAGAAGTGAGCAGGGTGCACCAGAGGTTGGCAAATTTGGCGTATAAATATGGCGTAGATTTAGAAAATACCAAACATCTGAAGAGGAGTTACAGGTTAGATTTTGAGCCTAAGGATTTTGAACACATGAGGTCTACTGGAATGAAAGCACACCTCAAGGAGATACTGCAGAATGCACAAGTTTGGGGAGCCTTAGAAAAGTGGGAAGGCAGACGGCGAAGAAAAGAGACAAGAGGAAGAGTTATTGCATAGAGCAGCCAGCAAGAGCATTACCGGACACCGGTACGGTAAAGATGTTACCAGTGAGAGAGATTGCCGGAGGGGTTCTCGTCCATGTACCAAGGACCAGAGGTGATATTCTGTCATTTACGGATGATTTTCTCAGGCTGAGGGAGAAGCCAATAGAGTGGTATCAGCAGACGGACATGTTTGTGAAACTTGCAAAATGTCTTTGGGAAGACCTGAATACTCTCTTTGAGATCATAGTTCCAGCTGATTTGTGGCTTGAGTGCAAAAGGAGCGTAGATTGGCTGAATGAGGAACCAGCAAGGGACAGAATCATAGGCGCCGTCTCCTGAGGTGATAAAGTATTACTATAAGGTGATTGAGTTTTTGAAAATGAGAGTTTCGCCGAAGAATATTGATTGGCAAAGGATTGATCGAATGGCTCAGGAAGTCAAGGAGTCCATACATGCCCATTATGAGAGGTTGTTGAAGGCATTTAAGCACCACAGCGATACAGAGGTTGTTGAGGCGAAGGACATGAATCACCTTGTGTTTAGGTTTGTGGAAGGGTTGAGACCTGAAAGTGGCCAGATGATTAAGAGTCACTTGATTTGCTGGCAAGCAAAGCCAATTGACGAGGTGTTGCAGTATGTGAAGTACTGTAGTGATGAGATTGAGTAAAAGCAGAGAAAGTTGAGAAAGTGATGGTGATGCAAATTAAGGCAGCACGGTCAGGGATGCAGGGAGGTTGTCTACAGCAGTGCACACCTGAAGTCACAAGACTTTGTTTCAATAGGAAATGGATATGCAGATCAAGTCGCAAGGTTTTGCACATTGAACTGTATATCGTTTAAGGATCAATGGGAATTGTTGCCTGAAAAAGAAAATGAGACATGCACAGGTTACGCATTAAGGGTGATTGACACACTAGAAGAATTGAGATTATTGCAGGGTCGTGCCAGCAAAGATGAGAAGCGTTCTTGGGTTAGGATGCAATGCGTATAAAGACCAGATGATTTGTGGGTTTCAGATGAAGGGAAAATGGTCTTACCAAACAGTCTTTTGTCACAATTTGCAAGGTTTTACCATGGTCAAGTACATATTGGAAGGGATGCCATGGTCAGGTTGTTCAAAATTGACTGGTTTAACCCGAAGTTCAGACAAGCTGCAGAAGTGATTTTCCCTCGGTGTGTCATCTGCCAACAGATGAATGTGGGGAAAGGGACAGTGGTGAATTTGAGCCACATTGGGAGAGCTAGAGGTCCATTTTGCAGAATGCAATTGGATTTTATTGAGATGCCTGTGTGTGAAGGGTTTGAGATATGTGTTGGTGATCGTGTGCATCTTTAGTCATTGGATTGAAGCGTATCCTACACGCAGGAATGACAGCCTCACAGTAGCGAAGCTACTGCTTAGAGAATTGATACCGCGTTTTGGTTTTCCGATCTCTTTAGAATCAGATAGGGGAAGTCACTTTAACAACGAGGTGGTTAGTCTACTGTATGAAGCGTTGAACATTGAGCAGAGGCTGCATTGTAGTTACTGCCCTGAAGCATTAGGACTAGTGGAACAGATGAATGGTACCCTGAAGTCGAGAATGGCGAAAAATGTGTGCAGCCACGAATTTGAAATGGCCCGATGCATTGCCTTTGGTGTTAATGTCAATGAGAAATACACCTAACAAGAAAACAGAACTGTCCCCTCCTGAGATTCTCATGGGTCGAGCTATGAGACTGCCCGCAGTGCCTGCAAATGCTCTTGTGAATATCACAGATGATATGGTGTTGGACTACTGCAAGGGTCTGGCTGATGTGGTTTGCTCTTTTTCTCACCAGGTGGAAGCTACCACCCTGCCACCGATAAATGATCCAGGACACAACTTGAGAGCTGGTGACTGGGTTGTCATCAAGAAACACATAAGGAAGACATGTTTGGAGCCACGTTGGAAGGGACCATATCAAGTGATACTGACGACTACTACTGCTGTGAAGTGTGCAGGAATTCCGAACTGGATCCATGCCAGTCACATGAAAAAGGTGACATGTCCAACTGATGAGGAAGTTGAGTTGTTGAAAGTACCAACAGCAGACAAGGAAGTCCCAGGGCCGGAGAGTGATTGAAGGGGAACCGGGACAGAGGGTGAGCCCGTTGAGGATGGCTTGATCACTCCAGTAAGAGACGAAGGAGGAGAAATCTGGAGGGGTGACAGTGAGCCCATCTCAACTGAGGCTGCAGGAGAGCCAAATCAGAGGGAGGTTCTCCCAGAAGCAGACGATTATGGGAATGAACTAGAGCATTTGACAGACCCAGAAGGAGTTGAGGTGGAAGAGAGTCAGAGTGTCGAAACTCCTCCTGAGCAGATTGCAGGTCCATCAAGAGAAAACACCATAGAGCCAAGAGAGAGCGAAGGGTTGACACAGGAAAGATCAAAGACCAGAGAGATACTGAAAGGAGACAAGTGGCCACAGTTGCAAGTGAAAAGGGGAGAAGTGGTTGTCGAAGATGCAATAGAGGAAGAAGTTGATAAAACAAGGAGAGAAGATGTAAGTGAAGGAGAGTTGCAAGGCGATCGCAAGTTTAAAAGAAAAAGAGTAGCAAACAGAAGGTACGCAGGTCCTGAATGGGCGTATGCAACGACAGCTGAATGGCAACAAGAGTTCTTGGCGTTTTGCTTTGATTGAAAGATTCCAGGTCAATATTTTGGCACCTGAGTCTGGCTGAAGAGACTGAATTTGGTGTAAAGATTGAATTAAAGTTGAAAATTGAGAAAAGGGACTGAGAATTTACCGGATGAGTCTTTAAAAAAACCTGAATTGACTTTTGAGAACTGATTTTGACAAACTGCTGACCGGAGTTGACAAAGGATCCTGGGAGTGAAACTGAAGCTGTAATTAATTGCTGACAGTAGATTTGCTTGTTTTTGCTTTGCTGCAAGAGAAAAAAAAAAAAAAGTAGGAGAGAAGAAATGTATTCTGACCATCCTCTGTTGTTGTTTGAATTAACCTCCACTTTCTGGTTCTTTATAGATCATGGCTAACACTAGGCAGGATAATAGAGGGAGTAGCAGTGTAAATATTTGAATGTTGGTTTGGGTGTTGTGTGTGTGATATTCATTATGGTTGTGATTGTGGGTATGAAACTAATGGATAAGAGTGGAACTAACAATGCTACAATTCCTGAGACTACCACTGTACTAACAGCTTGGGAGAGGTTTGAGATGGATACGAGATATTTGCACGAGGGAACTAATGCAAAAGGGGAACTATCTACTAACGTTTTATATCACTTGCTGAGTGAGTATGTTGAGACAATGGATGCGAAGGATTGCTTTGTGTGTACACAGATTCCTGTTTCGGTACAAGAGGAGGTTACCTATCATAGCTTGCCATTAACTTATGGGATAAGTTGTAGTCTGTTACTAACAAGATTCTATAACCAGGAAGAGATTCAATACTTCTATTCAAATCATGACCTTGTGTTTTCTTATGTGCCTATAATAGAGGATTTGAGTGGGATGGCTAGGTACTATAGTATAAAGTTAGTTAAAGGATTCTTTGAGTCGACATTGACGATTAGTACATCTTATGCACAACATAATAATTTGACATGCTTGCTTACACCTGTAGGGAAGGGCTTTTTAGACCACACGCAGGATAGAAGAAGGGTATTAAAGGGTAAATTAGAAAAAGGATTGCAGCAGCGGGCTTTTGCTAGTAGTGAAGGTTATGGTGCAAATAGGGAACAAGGGAACCTAGCTTTAGATGTATTACACATAGGGAAGCTTTGCATATGTAGGCCGAAATCATACTATCACAATGTGTTTGTGGGAATGAGTGAATGTAAGCATGTGTTTTTGTTTCAGAGTAAATGGACGTTTATGTTAAATGGACAGGATCCAGCGATCCCAGGGATCTATTACATATGTGGACTTAATGCTTATTACTGTCTTCAAAAGGATGGTATGGGACATGTTATTTGGGGATAGTTTTCCCAAAGATATATCAACTTGACTATTTGAAAAGGTTTCCGAAATTGTCTCAATTACATCGTACTAGACAGAAGAGAGAGACTGCTACTGGTGTAGTGGGAGACACATTTGGGGCGATAATTCCCTCAGTGGGAGTTATCTTGAACTCCATAAAGATTCAAAAGTTGTCTACTATTGTGAATAACATGTTAACAAACTTTTCAGGGGCTATACTCCTGATGGATACTGAACTTGCTGCGGAGAGGGCTATGACTCTTCAAAACAGGCTTGCTTTAGACATTCTTTTAGCGAAAAATGGTGGAGTTTGTAGGATGCTCAATGAGCGTCATTGTTGCGCATATATACCAGACAATATTAATGAGATTAGAAGTATGCTTACTAACTTGACTAGGGATAGTGCAGACTTGAAGGAATTGAAGGAACCAGGTGTTTGGGAAAAGGTTGGAAAAGGATTTGCATCAGTGGGAAATTAGCTTAGCAACATTTGGCATGGGACATTGTCTAAAATAGTACAGGGGATATTGATTGTTATAGCTTGTCTATTTGGATTGTGGGTGGCATATAAAATTAGCAAAATAATAAAATTGAAGATGGCGAAAAATAATAAAAGGAGGGAAGAAAAACAAAGGGAAAAACTGAATAGGGAAAAATCTAAGGGAAAGCCAATAAGGGAAGAGATTGAGTTAACCGAATTTTAGGATGTAAAATTTGTGGGGAAGGTTTTGTGTGATGACAAGAGTCATCAGAGGAGAGATTGTTGGAGTGTGTCTTTTAAAACAATATTAACATGAAAAGCTTGCAATATATTGTGATGAAGCTGCATGGAAAATGTGTTAACGTAGAAAATAATGCACACGTTTGAAATGTGCACACGGGGAGTGGCTACCAATGTATACGAAGACTAATGAAAAGCTTGTTAATTCTGAATTATTATGCAATAATTGTTTTGAATTTGTATCAGTATATCGTAATTAGAGTTATGTGTTAAGAGTTTGCTTTATTAAATGAGAGGGCCTTAGCTTAGCGAGGGTCTGGGCCTAGCTGCCTGGCCTCATATTAAACTGCATTTTCTAACGTGTAATGTGCTGTTTTTCTGAAGGACACGAAGCTGTACTTTTCCAGAAGTTGTGTGTGTGTAGCTGAAGTAAATTCTTTCTCATGAGAACTGACTTGTTCAAGGCAACGTTCTTGCTGAATGCAACAGTGTAATTCGTAACTGGTGCAAGGTTAACTCTAGTAGGAGAAAACAATGGAGACACTGACTGGAGCGCAAACTGTAACTTTTCCTACCTGACATTCCAATCGATGAAGACGTCAATAACATGGACCAATCCATGACATGAGAACTGTGGTTTGTGGAAAATTCTGACAGGAGGCTTGAAAAATTATTGGACAGAGATAACGATGCACCAATTATTATCCAATGAGGAGTTTAGGGCTAATTAGATAGTTTTGATTTAACGGCGTGACTCAAGAAGAAACGGACTCACTTCACTCCAAATTCCCTCCTTTTGCCATCTCCATTTATCATTCCTATTGCTCTAGCGTTTTCTTGAGTTTATTCTGAGTACTCTAAAACCATCCTCTACCCCATTCTTTGCTTGATACTTTCTTCTCCTCCATATGAGGGAAGGGTCCTATTTGGTAGCTATGCTTTGCCCGTCCTATCTTTGCTGATGGTGAATCTACTGATGTCCTGAGGACGAAGACTGACACTGTTTGCTGATCCTTTGGATTGGTAACTATCTGATGCCATATTGTAATTGTCTGTTTGCCTTTTCTTTCTAGGTACCAACTACTATTTTGATAGAGGCCTCAGTTTAGATGGTTTCCAAATTTGTGTTTTCTAAATGTTTTGCATGAGGCCCAACATGCTAATTTGAGGTTAGTTAAGGCATTCACTAATAAATTGGTGCAAATAGACAAATGACTGACTTCTTGCTTTGTTGAATCATGTATTACTGAGACTTTGCTAAGTTGCTTCATATTAATGATGTGCCTAAATACTGAATGAATATTTTCTATGCATTGATTTGTTGTGCTCTAATTGCTAATAAAAGAGTTTCTAATGAGATTTATTGCTAATGAAATTAACCGAGGTGACATTAGATTGTAACCAATAGGGAAATACCTATCCTAACACTTAACAAATTGGTGTGGTTATTCATGACTGAAGGGTCATGGTGTGTTCAACTTATTGATTCTTAATAAATGTTATTGATTAGTTGTTGATTAGCTATTGTAAATATTGATTGGTTTATTGAGCTGTTGGTTGGTGATGCCAAGAAGACATCTCGTACTGGGAAGTCCCCGAACGTGGTCCAAAGGTTTGTCGACCTAAACGCGTCTCCTTGTAAGTTTACTTATTAAGGCTCCGACGCGCTAACACAGGTGACGTGAAATATCCAATAACGGTCCATGCCTTAGAATGTACAAAACAAGGTATGCATAGATCTTTTCAGTTCTTTAGAATAGGTCAGGTTCCCAGGATCCCTTATGGTGGAAATAGGGAACTGGAGTTGAGACACAGAGAAGCCTAGTAGATAATGAAATTATGTGCAGTAGAACAAGCGTTGAGCACTGATCACGAACTACAGTATTTCTTGGGAGATTTTAGGAATATTATTGTATTATTATACTTTGTTTTGTAATGTGTCATATGTTTGAATTGCCTCTCCCCCACAATAATAAAAAAAAGATAATCCTCAGCAGTACAATAGGGCAATACTTAGGGGTGTGGCATTTTCTATTTAGATTTGGCGTGATTAATTTGAGGCCTTTTTACAATCTATATTGTGAGGTGATGTTGATAATCGTTACGCATCAACTGGAATTTTTGTCCTACCCGTGAAGAAATTGGAAATATTGTGACTTACTGTCAATTGAAAGAATTAGCAATTCCAAGCATTAAAGTATGGCAGCGATTTAAGTAACAATTTGAGGAGCCAGTTGTATTGAACGACAAGGTGTTGATTCGGATGATACTGAAGATTGCAGCTTGTAAATACGCTGAGGTTTATAGCTGTTATGGTGAAGATGCATTGGACCGGCCATTGCAAAAGACACGAAAGATGGTGACTATAGTAGACCTTCAAGTTATAATTATAACGGCCACATTTAGGGACCAGGCAGAAAATAACAGGTATACATGAATAAGGAAGTCTGAAGGTATTACTAGAGGTTTTAAATGGCCAGGAAGGTGGTAAATAATGGTTTCACAATGTTGGAGTGTGTTGGTATTTTTAGTATAATGTCTTAGCTATTGTAATATAACACTTGACACAGTGCAAGTCCATTTTTGATTACAATGCTTTGAGCAGGCCAATTTGAATGGAAATTAAGATGATGGCTGCAGTGAACGCCATTGAGGGACTGAGCGGAAGTAAAAGATATACTCTATGTATATACACATGAACAAGGAATCCTGAAGGTATTCATAATAGATGTTCCTTGGTCAGGAAGGCGGAAGGTGATTATTTATGGTTTCACAATGGTGGAGTGTGTTAGTATTCTTTAGTACATTGTTTTTGCCATTGTAATATGGCTGCCATAAACACTTGGCGCAACAAAAGTCCGTTTTTGATTGCAATGCTTTGAGCATGCTGCTTAGAATGGAAATAGTGATGTCGGCTGTAGTGAATGCTGGGACATGCAGTACACACGCTGTTGGTGAGGCATGGATGAAGTGCTTAGATATTCAGTAAGTACAAATGGATAGCACAATTTGGGGTAGGATAAAGAGCATTTGGAGATAAATACCTTTGAGCAAGGTAGAATATATATATAAAAAACATGTTTTTACAGATTGACAATTGGAAATATGGACATATAGGTCTCAAATCCGGATGACAATGAGAGCAGCTTTGCAGATTTTTTGTGAGTGGAAAAGCAATTTTTTGTAATGGGTTGAACTTCAAGTTTGTGGTGACTTGAAATAAGAGCATTGCAATAAATTCTTTGATAGAAACATCCAGCGTATATTGAATAAGGAGATTGTCTGCTCTGACTGTTGACAGAGGTAGAGGACGATCTTATAGTGGAGCCTAGCGTGATTTAGTTTTATAGATTCTGAGCTTGGAAATGACATAATGAGTCACATGGTGTAGTGGTGACGTGACACTGGACTGGTGTTTGGGATAGGCGATTTGACATGAAAATAAATGCTTTGTGGATGTACATGTTTGGCACATCAGCACCTTGGTTATTTGAGTGTAATGTTGGGCATCATATGGACACTCTGAAGCATCTAAATGTGGTGGAGGGGCAATTGGTATGTGACACAAGAGGTTATGAAATAAATGCAAAATTTCCTAACTAGCGTGAAGGAAAGTTTCAATTCTATTAAGGACACGGAGGCGAGGATTATGCAAGTTCTTTCTTCACTCTTTATTAACAGCATAGCTACAACAAAAAGAAATACCAGGAGTTAGCGAACGCACAATACCAAAACCCAAATACACAACTTTCCAACGTGCATGAAAAGCGCTCAGAGGTAGAAAGGCACTTATCTGTCACTGGAGCAGTGAAGAAAGAGGGAGAGTGACATGACTGTGGGCATTTAGACCGTTACCATTATCGGAGTCTCATTGGACTATGGTTGTTATCACAACGGACTCATGGGACTTGTGGTTTCATATGTTTTTTTGTTGAACTTTGAACCTGCTGTGTAATAAAGAGTGAAGAAAAAACTGCATAATCCTTGCCTCCGGTCCTGACATTTACATTGTTTTTGAGCTCCCACCAGAGGATGTACTTGGAATTTGGCATGCCACTTTTTTGTATGATACAGGATGTTTTTGTTCATACTATGGAACACTTGTAATTAGTTTGTAAAAAAAAAAAAACATTGCATTTATTGCTAGCCCTGATGAAGTTGTAAGGGCAAAATACCCATTCAACGAAACAGGTGTTGGTAAAGGGCAAAAAATTAAAAAAAAGAATGGACCATTGACCTCGAATGGACATTTGATGTCTGATAAGAATAATTTGCTTTTGCCCTCCTCAGAGTGTGCTTGAGGCATTGAGTCCCATTAATATTAATTTCATTTGCAAATCTACTGAATGTCTAGACAGAGGTCTATTTAGGACAACAGACATCCATCAGTGCATTCATATTTGTAGCATGACAGCATGGTCATCCTTTTTCTCTCTACAGGTACGTGAGCTGCAATGTTGAAAAATATTGAGGATATGAAAAGATACATTGCAGTACATTCTGAAGTTCCCTGGACCACTGTCCCCTCATCAGTGTGCTGTCATGTAATATTCACAAAGTGTCAACAATAGGCAGCTCCCACATTTGAAATATAAGTGTTGAGAAATGGCCCTCTCTGAAGTGTCACCCCAAACGTTTTGCCTTCTTCCTCTTCTTTTTCTCACCTTCGTTTTGTTGGACTTAGTACTCCGAGCACTTTACCATTGGTGATCAGTGCTAAAATGCATGTGCTTCTCCCCCACACATGGCAACATTGGAGTATACACAATTGGCATATTAAATTTATTTGTTAGTCCCTTGTAAAGTGGTATGCTATATAATGAGGGCCTGTACATTAAATTCTTCTGGTGGGCCTAGAGCATTGATTGTGTCACCCACTTAAGTAGCCCTTAAAACATATCTCAGGCCAGCAATTGCTGAGCCTGTGTGCGCGGTTTCTCTGCCGATTTGACCTGGCATTGATAACCACTTGCTAAGCTTTAACTCCCATTTTATTACATATGCATCTCCCCTTAGGTAGACATTTGGAAGCCCATAGGGCAGGGTGCCATGTGAGTAAAAGGTAGGACATGTAATTTTAAGTTTTACATGTACTGGTAGTGAAAACCCCCAAAGTTGTTTTCCAGTACTGTCAGACCTACTCAACTTAAAGGCTAGTATTGGGAATTCCTTAATACACTTTTAAACTGTAAATCCTGTTCGGAAAGGAGTAACTACATCATGTTTCATATCATTGGAATGGCAATGATAAATCCTTTTCACTGGTAAAGTTGGATTTTACATTACTATTTTAGAAATGCCACTTTTAGAAAGCAGGCATTTGGGGGCGTGGCTACGCAGCCGAAGATGGCGGCTGCATAAAATCCTAGCTCCGGAGGGGCCCACGAAACATCCGTCAATAAAAGCCTGATCTCTGGGCTGCCCGCGCGGACCGCGGCAAGCGAGGTAATGTGAACCCGGCGGGGAGCGGAGCAGAGGAGCCTACTTCCGTCGTCCGAGGAAGGATTCCAGCAGAGACGAGAGACGCTGGCGCCCTGGCACTCGCCTCGGAGATCGGGGGCAGAGGTGCCTGGGCGCACCCGAGCGTGAATTGACCGGACCGCCGAGTGATACAAGTAAGGCGGAGGCGGCTCCGGTCACGCTGGGACCTGCCAAGAGGGTCCTAGAGAGCTGCGGGAAGAGAAGGGAGGGCAGCTGACCGCAACTACTAGCCGGCGTGGGGTGGGGGAACCAGAGGCTTCCCCATGCATGGCGCCAACAGGAGAGTGGAAAGAAGGGCTGGGCCCCAGGGGACCAAGTAAGGCTGAGCCGGGGAGCGCTGATCCGCGCTGTGCTGGAGCGCAGCATGGAGCATCGGCAGCTGCGTCAGCACCCGGGCGGCAGAGAGGGCACTGCGCTGGAATAAAAAAAGAAAAAAAAAAAAAAAAGGAAGAAAGGCAAAAAGGTCGGACAGAGAGCTCCTAGACACTGGTTGAAAGAAGAGGAACGTGGCCCACACAGAGATCAGCGGGAGGGGCGCGACCCCATTGCCCGTGCCATACCAGGATAGGCACTGTAGCCCTTGGTGAAGCACAGATTAGAGGGACCTGACGGCCACCAGGAACTGGGGTGTAGGGGGTCCAGGAGCAGCAGCGTAGGTTCTTGGACTGACCGGGGTGGATGGATGCGACCAGGCCCTGGTGAATCACTCGACCCTGTTGGGCAAGTAGTCGGCTGGAGACCTGTACCGGAGTGAGCGGGATAGCTGCGTCGCGGTAAGGAAAGTGGGACAGCGTTAACTCCAAAAGCAGCGGACAGAGGGGGAACCGAAGTGGCAGACAATCCCTCACGCAGACCCTATTGAAGCAAAGTCCCGTACTTGCGATGTCCTCCAAGAACCGGTACAAAAATAAAACCATGGAATGCGCACTATCAGTAGAGCACAAGGGTGGAGACTCTTAGGACCCCACGCAATCTAAAGTTCAGGACACCCTGGACAATATCTTGGGCACAATCGAAGACACAAAAACAACGTTACAGCACGACATCAATCAAGCTGCAGTTGAAGTAGGACTCTTGAGGGCAGATCACCAAAAATTTGCCAACAGAGTTAAAGAGACGGAGTCCACCCTAGCGGACATAGCACCGAAACAAAAAGATCTAACTGCTATGGTGATGAACCTAACGGACAGAATGAAGAGGCTGGAGCAGAGAGCAGAGGATGCGGAGGGACAGAATCGAATGAACAATGTGCAGGTGGTTGGCCTTCCGTAGGGGGCGGAGTGTATGAACATGATGGGATTCCTCGAGGAATGGCTGCGCACAGTCGTGGCACCGGACCAACTGACCCCATTCTTTACATTGGAACGAGCGCACCGGGTGCCCTCGAGGCCCCTGGCTCCGGGCAGGCCGCCCCGTGCGGTGGTTGCTAGGCTACTACATTACAAGGACAGGGACACCCTGCTACAGAGGGCCAGAGAGACGGGCCCATTTAAGGTGGCAAATGGGGATGCGTCTCTGTTCCCGGATTTTACACTCGAAGTCCAGACCAAACGTGCCTCATTCCTGGTGGTCAAGAGGGCCCTTAGGGGAGAGGGGATCCAGTACCCGCTCCTCTTTCCGGCCAGGCTGAAGGTGATCCAGGAGGGAAAGACTATGGGGGTCATTCCAACCTTGGCGGTCATTGACCGCCAGGGTGGATGATCACGGAAGCACCGCCAACAGGCTGGCGGTGCTTCCCTGACCATTCTGACCGCGGCGGTAAAGCCGCGGTCAGAAAAGGGGATCCGGCGGTTCTGGCATGGGCAGTGCAGGGGCCCCCTAACAGGGCCCCAGCATGATTTTCACTGTCTGTTTAGCAGACAGTGAAAATCGCGACGGGTGCAACTGCACCCGTCGCACCCCTGCAACACCGCCG
Source organism: Pleurodeles waltl (assembly GCF_031143425.1). Lineage (NCBI taxonomy): Eukaryota > Metazoa > Chordata > Amphibia > Caudata > Salamandridae > Pleurodeles > Pleurodeles waltl. Next base: position 762,218,837 of record NC_090439.1, on the reverse strand, counting down.
GCTCCATTCGGAGCCGGCTTCTATGTTGCAGGGCCTTTCCTGCTGTGCCGGCGGGTGCTCCTTTGGCGGGCGCCCGCCGGCCCAGCGGGAAAGCCAGAATGGCCTCCGCGGTCTTTTGACCGCGGAGCGGCCAAATGGCAGTGACGGCATGGCGGGCGGCGGTCAGAATGACCGCCTATATTCTTCCAGTCCCCGGAGGATGCATGGGAATGGCTGGAGGCACGTGCAGGTCGGTCAGAGCAGCACATGAGAGAAGCCCGAGTTGAGAGCGGATCCCACAAAGGCCCGGGGAGACGATGGAACAGAAACCGCTCCCGCGCAGCGCCAACCCAGGCACAGAGGGAGAAAGGAAAGAAAGAGGCCCTGGAGGCGGCGGCAGCCGTGAGTGGGGAGGCGTCCCACCCTGAGGGCTCTGGAGAAGACTCGGACCACACGGTTGTGTCCTCCACAGAGGGCTCGGGCTGCTCCGCGCGGGCCCCGAGGGTAACCCCACAGACAGCAGATGAACTCAGATAACTGAGCAAATAAGATGACCCCGAAACAAGGAGAATTGCACGAGGCTGAGGCCCCTCCGAGCACGCCCCCCTCAACCGTATTCTCGTCCATTCCGTCAGACTTAAACTGTGGAATACGTTGCACAGTTGCACAATTTTCGGGGCAACCTACTGTTCGAGAGGCGAAGGGAAAAGGTCCAGCCAGTTGACTTCCTTGAATTGCCGAATAAATTAAAAATTGTTGTGAGAGCCCCAACCGGAGGCCTGGACCCTGAACCTCCCAAGTGTTTAGATACCGGATTAGTTGGAGGTGAGCTCCCACTCCCAAAATTATCTAATGCTGAGCACAATGCTTCAATAGTGATTTATTCACAAAAATACTATTAATCAGTTCCAAGGCTTTTGTTTCAATTACATAAATGAACTTCTTAAAGTTGAAAGAAAAGTTCCAGGGTTGGCAGCTTTGTCGTCCAAGCAAAGTTTGTCAAGATTTGAAAGAAGATGAAGAACAATGTTCGGTGAAAAAACAGCCAACACGTGTTTCACCCCATAAGCGAGTAGGCGGGGGCTTTCTCAAGGCTGTGAAAGATATGTATGGACAGTTTGAAGTTACATGTCAGATCTTACCTAATTGTGAGCATGCATTCCATGCATATCGTGCAGGGCATGTTGTGCTCCTCATAGTGACATTTATAAGTATAGCAATATAGTGCCATAACAGACTCCCCAATGTTAGCCAAGGATTAAAATCCTACAGTAGTATTAGTGGAGTGTGATGATAGATCAAATTAGAAAAATACACTATTCTTATTCTTTTTGTAAGAGGAAAGAGGGAAATGGAAAGTGATAAAATCCTAATGAATAGTGAGTAAAGAAAAGTAAAAATACAAGCTGGCACTCTCGTGATGTAAGTACATGCTAAAGAGAGAAATTTATGAACAAGTGCTGTTTTAAAACCAAGTAGTGTAAGAAAGAAGATATGTGATATATACACAGTTCTAAAACAAAAAAAGGACATTACCCAATTCAGAACATAGTAACAGACTTCAGACATCAATGGTCTCAATTGTCGATGCAAATCTGAGCATAGAAACCAAGTGATAAGAACACACTTGTACAACCAATAAATATAATACAGAAAAGGAGAACAAATTTTCAATTTGAAAGAAAAATGACTACCCTCCTCTTACATATTCAAATAAGAGTATCATGCTCATAAAGCCCATTATTGTCATGAACCTTTAGATTCCCCAAAGTAGAAGCTTGGTTGTCACAGATATTTTAATTCAAATGAAATATATCCCCCATCAAAAGCAGTAAAAAGGCTTCATAAGTTAAAGTTAATGTAAGGAATGTGCAAGTAATTAACATGGCCACAAAACCTTGTTTATGCCTATAATACAATACACGCCATATAAGTAAGCCAAGAACATTAAAAAATAAAGATTTTGCTGAGAAAGGTGAGTCCTAAGCTCACCATGAATCATGAATGGAGAAAGAATAGAAAAGAAAAGAAACAGTGGTACCTGAAAGCGCGGTAAGCGCGAAAAGGAAACGGCGAAAAATCGCCGACGTCTCCCGCGTTCAAACGCTGTAGCCGCATTCTGACTGCAGCGTGATATACATGATCGAGTGTCCCTTCTCTGTTTCGGGGGTATCGAAACAGAGGAGGGACACGGCATGTTACTAGCACAGAAAAACACGGCGGCCATATTGGAGGTTGTCGAGGCAGCAGCTTCAGTGAATTCCTCTGAACAAAGTAAAATAGTGAAAAACAAAATTGAAAGAAGGGTGTTGGAGGCGATATGCTAGACACAGAAGTAGATAATGACGAAGGGCCTGATAGGACATTTACAAAGACATTAGATAGAAATAAAATTAGTTGAAAGAGACTGAGAAATGATTAATAGAAAAAAGTATAATGGAAAAGGTAGGTCTCATAATAGATATTTAAAGACAGAACTCATGAAGAAAACCCACAATTGGGAGGAAAAATGAATAAGAAATAGTACTGAGACGACAAATACCAAAGTTGCAGTCCAAAGAAACAGTTAAGACAGTACTATTTTTTACCAATAAGCGGAGGAAGCCAATAGAGAAACTAATTTAAACTCATAAAGAAAACCAACAATTGAAGAGAGAAAAAAGGAAAAAAGGGAAATAATAGTAGGTCAACAGGTATCAAAAATTGATGCAGCAGAGCAGTTGGTACAGTACATTAATTTAAACACAGGACATTTTTTACAAAAGTCAGTAGTGCCATTCATGGTCTTGGTTCAGGCCATTGTTCACTGTGTCGTATTGGATAATCATCCTGCTTTCTTCTTGGCGGAGGCGTAATGGTAGGTTCCCGCCCCTTGGGGACGGAGTAAGACGACGTATGCCACTAAATTCAAAGCGCCGTTCATTATGATTAAATGTTTTATAGTGCTCCACTAGGGGCGCCTGAGTCTCCAACTTGAGAATGTTCCGAAAGTGTTCTTGGATACGGAGTTTTAGAGGACGAATCGTATTACCAATATAAGCCTTGTGGCATGGGCATACAATCAGATAGACCACATTTCTGCTTTCACAATTAATGAAATCCTTGATCATGAGTTTGTTATTGTTGATATATAGAGTAGTTGATCTGTTAAGTCCCAATTTACATACTGAACACTTGGTACAGGTGAAGAAACCTTTGGGTTTGGAAAAGTAAGGTTCAGAGGCTTTTTGTTGAAAAAAGGAGGGACAAAGTGTATCTCGAAGGTTAGGAGCCCGACGGAACCCTATTTTTGGATGTTGGGTAATGTGCTTTTGAATGGAGGGGTTACTGCTGATAAGATGCCAATGCTTGCGAAGCTGTTTCCGTATTAAATTGTGACCATTATGAAATTGAGTAATAAAACGGATAGTAGTATCCTCATTACGTCGTGGTGATGAATTGATCATCTTAATCCGGTCCATTTTACCCAAGTTGCAGAAGGAAGAAGTCAGTAACTTGTGATTGTATCCCCTATTCAACAGTCTCTCCGTTATTTGTGAGGAGAACAGGTCATAGTCACTAGAGTTGGTACAGTTAACTCTTGCTCGTCTATATTCACCTTGTGGAATGTTTTTAATAATGCTTGAGGGATGACAGCTGGTGGCATGTAGAATTGCGTTTGCCGCTGTAGATTTTCTAAAAAAGCGTGTCTGTAATTAAGCATGTTTCACATAGATCAGTAAATCAACCTGTGAATCCGAGATGTTGTATGTAATATCAATGCCCCATTTGTTTGCTACCAGAGATTGCAGAAATTGGATTAGAAGGGTTCTTTGTCCTTGCCAAATCAACAAAATGTCATCGATTTAGCGCCCCCAAAAGATGATATTATGGGAGAAGCATTCATTTTGATCACTCCATAGCCACTCTCGTTCTACGGCTCCCATTAGAATACAGGCATAGGGAGGCGCGAATTTGGCCCCCATCGCCGTACCCTGTAATTGTAGGTAGAACTGACCATCAAAGAGGAAATTATTGTTTTCTAGGCAGAACTATAGCATGTTCAATATCATACTATTGTGAGTGGTAAATGACACAGGTTTAGTCGAAAGTGCTTGTCTGACAGCATCTATGCCGTCCTGGTGTTTGATGGAGGTATAAAGGCTGACTATATCTATAGTTACTAAGAGATAGTCAGATTGCCAGTCAATATCTTGAAGTTTGCGGATGATGTCTTTCGTGTCTCTTACATAAGAAGGTAAGTTAATCATGAAGGGCTGAAGAACTTGGTCAATTAGAGTCCCTAATTTAGAGCAGATGGAATTGACTCCTGATATTATAGGTCTGCCTTTAGGGGGAAAATCTTTTTTGTGAATTTTAGGCAATTAATATAGGGTTGGGACAGTCGGGTGAGAAAGAAAAAGAGCTGTTCGTTCTTGATGTGAGATGACTTGACGGGAGAGCCAATGGTCCAGAAGAACCGAGAGTTGTTGTATGTGTGCTGTTGGGTTCGAATCTAAACGTTTGTAACACTGGACATTATGTAGTTGGCGATAGGCCTCAGAAAGGTAATCTGAGGTGTTTCCCGCCGGATTTCCCCTGTCTGGGCTGAATCTCCATGGCAGCGCTGCAAGCAGCGCCGCCATGGAGATTCTGACCCCCTTCCCGCCACCCTGTTTCTGGCGGGTTTTTACCGCCAGAAACAGGATGGCGGGAACGGGTGTCGTGGGGCCCCTGGGGGCCCCTGCACTGCCCATGCCACTGGCATGGGCAGTGCAGGGGCCCCCTAACAGGGCCCCAGCATGATTTTCACTGTCTGCTTAGCAGACAGTGAAAATCGCGAGGGGTGCAACTGCACCCGTCGCACCCCTGCAACACCGCCGGCTCCATTCGGAGCCGGCTTCTATGTTGCAGGGCCTTTCCTGCTGTGCCGGCGGGCGCTCCTTTGGCGGGCGCCCGCCGGCCCAGCGGGAAAGCCAGAATGGCCTCCGCGGTCTTTTGACCGCGGAGCGGCCAAATGGCAGTGACCGCATGGCGGGCGGCGGTGACCGCCTATATTCTTCCAGTCCCCGGAGGATGCATGGGAATGGCTGGAGGCACGTGCAGGTCGGTCAGAGCAGCACATGAGAGAAGCCCGAGTTGAGAGCGGATCCCACAGAGGCCCGGGGAGACGACGGAACAGAAACCGCTCCCGCGCAGCGCCAACCCAGGCACAGAGGGAGAAAGGAAAGAAAGAGGCCCTGGAGGCGGCGGCCGCCGTGAGTGGGGAGGCGTCCCACCCGGAGGGCTCTGGAGAAGAATCGGACCACACGGTTGTGTCCCCCGCGGAGGGCTCGGGCTGCTCCGCGCGGGCCCCGAGGGTAACCCCACAGACAGCAGATGAACTCAGATAACTGAGCAAATAAGATGACCCCGAAACGAGGAGAATTGCACGAGGCTGAGGCCCCTCCGAGCACGCCCCCCTCAACCGTATTCTCGTCCATTCCGTCAGACTTAAACTGTGGAATACGTTGCACAGTTGCACAATTTTCGGGGCAACCTACTGTTCGAGAGGCGCCCTGGGGAGGGGGAGTTGGGTTTTAAGTTTACAAGTTTTGATGGTGCTGGAGCATACGTGGTTAGATGGTGTAAGGTACGTAATTAGATCAGGGGGGGACCGGCCACCGGGGTGGGGTGGGCAGACTGTAATATTCATGATATACCAACATGGCAGAGTATAACCTCTTAACGTGGAATATACGGGGGATGGGGTCACGAGTCAAAAGGCACAGAATATTATCCTATCTAAAGAGAAGGGGTATTCAAGTGGCGATGCTACAAGAGACCCACCTAGCTATAGGAGAAGCAGAGAAGTTGAGACGCAGGTGGAGAGGACAGGTGTTTGCCACGGAACACTCCGCGTATGCAAGGGGTGTACTGATTTGGGTCCGTGCTGGGGTCCCCTTCGAGGTAGTGTCAACTGACATAGACCGGGAGGGCAGATTTCTAATAGTGGACGGGAAGCTTCACAGCACCCCCGATTGTTCTGAGTAGTATCTACGCTCCCATTCAGGATCAGGCCCCCATCATAACGAGTCTATCGAGTCACCTTACCCGACAGCAGACGGGAGAATTATTAATTGGTGGTGATTTTAACAGCATACTAGACGCTGACTTGGACCGTTCCTCCCCGCCGTTGCTTGGGGCAGCAACATATAAGGTAGCTAAGAAATTGAGAGAGTGGTTGGGTTCCAGGGGCTTGGTGGACGTGTGGGAAGAACAGCACCCTTACGACAAAGACTACTCATATTACTCTGGTCTCCATCGGATGCACACCAGGATAGACAGGGTGGTGTGCACAGCAAACCTGGTGCAGGGAGTGACCCACTCTGAATACTTGGGGCGTACCTTATCGGACCATAATCCCTTACTACTTACATGGAGAGTGTCCGAAGACAGGCCCCCCATCCTGGCGTGGAGACTGACCCCGGCCTCACTGGAAGATCAGACATACAGGGAAGCCCTCCGTTCACATCTGGCTGATCATATTAAAATAATAAGGGATCTACCCCTTCTAGGTCAATGGAATGGGAAACGCTTAAAGTAGTGACGAGGAGTTTCTGTCTAGGACAAACAGTAGGGGTTAGAAGAACACTGGAATGGGAGCTGATCAGTCTTGAGCAGATAATAAATGAAGGGGAACGAAGGAGGGGCGGGGAGGCACAGGAACAGGAGGTGTATGTCCGGGAAAGGAGCACTCACTCTCAGGTCAAAGAACAACTTCGCTGCCACAACATGCAAAAATACTTAGCCTCACTGCAATCAGAGGAGGGTAGATCAGGCAGGATGCTGGCGTGGATGGTGCGGCCGGGAGGGGAGAGTGGGCCCATCACGAGTGTGCGAGACAGGGAAGGTGAACGAAGATGCAAGCCAGGCCCTATAAATGACGCCTTTAAAGAATATTATACTCATCTGTATAGGAGCCCGGGTGAGCTCAGGACAGAGGAACTTGATGGTGACTTACATCAACTTCCTCTGGCTACTCTGATGCACGAGGAACATGACAGATTGGGTGGGCTGGTGACAGTGGAGGATGTGCATGAGGCCATATCGCAGCTGGCTCCCGGGAAGACACCGGGGACAGATGGCCTCCCAATGGACTTTTACAAAAAGTATGTGACGTTGTTGACCCCCCAGTTGGTGGAGATGTACACAGAGGCATTGCACCGCAGCATGTTGCATGACTCGCTTAGGGAGGCACTGGTGGTCCCTCTGCCCAAACTGAAAGCAACGGAGGCCTCTGTGACTGATTTCCGCCCCCTATCGATGCTGAACAGCGATTTTAAAATCCTCAGCAAGATATTGGCCAACCACTTGCTCCACTGCATACCCACCTTAGTGCACGCAGACCAGAACGGATTTGTCCCGAACCGCAGTACCTCCCTGAACCTCAGGCGCCTATTCGCCATCTTACATATGCCCAGGGAAGAGAAACCCCCGTCGGGAGTGTTACTAGCAGTGGACTTTGAGAAAGCCTTCGACTCGGTGAGGTGGGACTACCTGAGGGAGGTGATACTACGGATATGCCTAGGGGTGGGATGGGTAAAATGGGTGGACCTATTGTACGCGGCTCCAATGGCAAGGGTCAGAACAGGTAGGATGGTATCTGAGACTTACCCCATATATAGGGGAAAAAGATAGGGCTGCCCTCTGTCTCCACTATTATTCGCCCTGGCCATTGAACCGCTAGCGGCCAAGATGTGGAACGACGGAGCTGATAGAGGAGTGGAATGGGGACAGTCAGTGCATGTTATCTCGTTATACGCTGACGATATCCTCATTTACCTCAGAGACGGAGAGTCTGGACTCCCCTGGGCCCTACGGAATCTAGAACATTTTGGAACCCTGTCGGGATTACGCCTCAACAGGGGCAAAACATTTGTTTTCCCTGTGCTGCCGAGCTTTGAGCGCCCCTCCACGTGCCCAGGGGACATGGTTTGGCACCACGCACCTTTAAATACCTGGAAATACAAGTGTTCCATGAAGTAGGGGACCTACGGGATGGTAACATTGGCAGGGCACTTCGCTCCTTGCGGGCTTCTGTTGAGTTCTGGCGTTCCTTGAAGTTATCTATAATGGCCAGAATAGCACTATCCAAGATGATCATGTTACCCCGCCTCCTTTATTATCTTGCTAACTTACCGCTGTTGATACCAGCGGCGTGGTTTCGCGAGTTGAACACCCTGCTTAGGGAACTATTATGGGACGAAGGCCGTAGACGCACATCGCTCTCCATCCTTTGCAGGCCTGCTCACTCGGGGGCCTAGGAGCTCCAGATTTTGAAACCTATTATCTGCCGTCCCAACTACAGTGGGTATCCAAGTGGTTTGATGGAAAAGGTCATCTGGACAGATGCACTGCCAATGGTGAGAAGGGCACGGACCGGAATATTGCACACATGATAAACCAGCGGGTGGCTCGCCAAATAGACTAATGACGAGGGTCGCCGCGGCATGCTGGAACAGATGCATGAAACGGGTGGGAGTAGGACTGCCCTACTCACCTGCCCTGCCACTGTCGGCACTGATGTTGGAGCAGGGGGAGGGGAGCTTAGTGGGTACTGGATTAGGAGCCTGGAAAAAAGCGGGAGTGGAGACGGTGGGGGACATATTCCGGGATGGGGTACTGAGACCCTTTGCCGACCTGGTGGCAGGCAGTAGAATACCACAGGGGCAGTTCCTTCTGTACCAGAAGTTAGTACACACCTTGAGGGAACATTGGGGGGACGATAAACGCAGAGCCTGCTACCCACCGGGTATTACACCTCCTGTTAATATCTGGAGATGATACCCACCTAATTACTAAACTGTACCGGGCCCAAAGTGAGGACGCCTTAGACCCACTCCAATCCCAGAGGGAGAAATGGGATAGGACGGTGAACAGGGACCTAACAGACACGGAGTGGCATAGGGTGCTGGCGTACCCGCGGATGGTCTCTCGAAACACACGACTAAGATACATCCAGTATAATTACATTCATAGGACGTACCTTACCCCACATCGCTTATCCTTAATATATGGCGCTGCCCCAAGGACATGCCCCAGATGCGATGACACAGACGCAGACTTCGATCATATGTTGTGGAGTTGCCCAGAACTCCAGCAGGGCTGGGGTGCGGTATTGACCGACCTGAATAGATTATTTGATGTGGAACTGACTTTAGCCCCAACTGTGTGCTTGCTGGGACTCAGTACGGGATTCCCACGCGGCAAAGTGAGGGGCCGTTTCTCGGACTTAGCCCTGGTCCTTTACAGGAGGTTGATCACTTTGGGATGGAAATCGCCCAAGAGCCCCCCATTATATGTATGGAGACAGGACGTGACGAAGTGGGCTAAGGCAGAACTACAGTTCCTGAAGAGCGAGGAGGCACGGGCCTCCGTCAGACCCCCATAGCACCTACCTGGGAGGAAATCCTGATGAAATGGGACCGTATGGCGAGGGGAGAGGAACCAACCTTAGAGGAAGAGGCAGAGACAGTAGGCCCGGGAATGGGATAAGAGGGAAAGGGATGACTATATAACAGAGATGGTACAGCACGCAGAAAAGGCCATAGGTTAACCCAGAGTAGAAAGAGGAGGCAGCCAATGACCTGGACGGACGCCCTGGGAGGGCGGGACAGAGATAGCTGGGGCTGGCCGGGCACCGAACCGGACGCCCACTTGCACACCAAAGAGCCAGAAGAGACAATAAAAGGGGCCCAGACCGCAACCCGTTGGAGCAATACAATGGTTTACCCCTGTAATTACACTCACCTGCTCCCATAGGCACCATCAAGTAAAGTTGTTGCTTAGTGTTAGTTGAAGACTGTCAAGTGTGCATAATAGTAAAAATGGCATTATGGCGCGCTCACGGAATGAATGTATACATACGAGACCTCAACAAACTGAGTACGTAGAATGTATAAGCTTGAAATACGAGATGCGGGAGTGACACAATGTAAATAATAACACGCATAGCTTTACGGTGTGATGTGAACACGATTGAGAATGGATCGGGCGGAAGCCAGTTTTGATCATATCTTGAAATGCACATGTCTGACAGCAAAATGTTAATAAAAATATAATAAAAAAAAAAATAGAAAGCAGGCATTTCTCTGCTTTTTAGCAGGCCTTGCAACCTTTCTCCAATACACGTCTGTGGAGGATGATAGCTCTACCTTGTGCATTCCCTCTAGACAGCCACAAACAAAGGAAGAGTGGGTATGACAGAGAACTCATGTGCATTCATCTGCATTCTGATAGCTCTTCCCCAAATATCTCCAAGATACATTTTTTTGTTATAATGCTGGCAGGCTATTCCCCACGGCGGATGCAAATCTCTTCACCATTGCTAGGTGCAAATGCACACTAATCGGAGGCAGAGGTTTTATAGTTCAAGCTTCCTGCTTGTCGAATAATTTTCCTTTTTCAATTTGATCAATCCCACACATTGTGCAATTTTGTAAATCACTCAAAACTTGTCTTTATATTTGCTAGGATATGAGGAAGGTAGTTTACTACAAGCAACAACCTTGTTTGCACCAGGATTCCTTTTAGGTAGCAGTTTGCAATTAATAAATTATTACTGTTATCATTATGATAATTAATATTGATATTATCAGTATTAGGAGTAATAATTATTGATAATAATAATCAATTTCCTTATCTCTGCTCATGTTATGCTTAATTAATCCTTGTAAGGTTTGTGCTACATCAATAAATACTCTAATAGAATGTGACTGCCGAATGCTGCTGACTGTGTATTATTCATGTGGAGCCCTATATTGTCTAAACAAGAAAGTGTTTTTAGTCATCATGACTAGACCTTGGACTTTTTCTGGGAGATGTTTTATGCTCTGAAGAATAAACTCTGCATGCTTGTGCGTAAAACAACCAAAATTTATTCAGAGTGAGATTCAGATTGCACTATGCCACCCCTCGTTAAAGGTGATGACAGCCAGCCACAGTGTGTGGACTGCCCCTCGGACAGAACTCCAACTGCATTTGTTGTAGTATGAAATGACGCTCCATGTGATTTTGTTTAATATAGGCATCTCTCTCAAATAATTTAAAACTGTGAAGTAGACACATAATTTGCTAGTAAGCAAAGACCCAGCATAGTTTCTTTTCAAAACAGGCACCAAAATTGCCTGTCTTACTGCTGCAGGGAACATCTCAGCATCATAGAGAAAGTGATCATATTTTTAACACAAGACACCATTGATATCAACAGCCTCTTATGCAGACTACATGGAAATACATACTCAAAGGCCTGCCCACCTGAACTAGTCAATGGAACTCATGCTCAATTGATGATTACAGCAGATTGCGATTAGATTTTGTTTCAGGAGTAACAATTGCATCTGAATTATTTCCAGCTCTAATCTCCTTTTCTGGTTCCCATGGCCAAAGTTATTGGACAATTTTCTCTTCAAAAAATATGTGCAACAACTTTGCATATGTACTTAGAGATATTCTCAAGCTTATTAGATGGTAACTCTTCAAATGCCTCCTCGTGGGTTGATGGCCACAGCATTATTGTTAGACCTGACAGCCTTAGGGTGGTCACCCCTAACTTTTTGCCTGCCTCCCCCTACTTTTTAGATACTGTTTTTGCAGGTTTCAAGACTCTGCACACTTTGCCAATGCTAGCCAGTGCTAAAGTGCATATGCTCTCTCCCTTTAAACATAGTAACATTGGATCATACCCAATTGGACTATTCAATTTACTTATAAGTCCCTAGTAGAGTGCACTATATGTGCCCAGAGCCTGTAGATTAAATGCTACTAGTGCGCCTGCAGCAATGATTGTGCCACCCACATAAATAGCCCCTTAACCTTGTTTCAGGCCTGCCATTGCAAGGCCTGTATGTGCAGTTTCATTGCCAATTTGACTTGGTATTTAAATGTACTTGCCATGCCTAAAACTCCCCTTTTTCCACATATAAGACAACCCTAAGGTATGCCCTAGGTAACCCATAGGGCAGCGTGCGGTGTAAGCAAAATGCAGGACATGTACCTGAGTAGTTTACATGTCCTGGTAGTGTAAAACTCCCAAATTCGTTTTTACACTGCTGTGAGGCCTGCTCCCTTCACAGGCTAACATTGGGGCTGTCCTCATACATTGATTGAGTGGTAGCTGCTGATCTGAAAGGAGTAGGAAGGCCATATTTAGTATGGCCAGAATGGTGATACAAAATCCTGCTGACCGGTGAAGTTGGATTTCATTGTACTATTTTAGAAATGCCACTTTTAGAAAGTGAGCATTTTGCTGCACTTACATCTTTCTGTTCCTTACAATCCACATCTGGCTGGGTTTAGTTTACAGCTCCTTCTGCATTCACTCAGACACACACCAAACACAGGATACTCAGCCTCATTTGCATACTTCTGCATTTTGAATGGCTCTTCCTGGGCTGGGAGGGTGGAGGGCCTGACACTTGCATGTCAAAGGACAGTAGCCTGCCTCACACAAAGAAATACCACACCCCCTACTGGGACCCTGACAGACAGGATTGAACTGAAAGGGGACCTTGTGCACTTCTAAGCCACTCTTTGAAGTCTCCCCCACTTCAAATGCACATTTGGGTATTTTAAAAGGGCCTCTGCCCCTATCAACTCAAACACTTACTGGAGAAGAAACTTGAACCAGAACCTGCATCCTGCCAAGAAGAACTGCCTGGCTACCCAAAGGACTCATCTGTCTGCTTTCTGTGAAGGATTGCTATATTGCTGTTGCCCTGCTGCCTTGCTGCTCTCTGGGTGAGGTGAAGAAGTGCTATCCAAGGGCTCGGATAGAGCTTGCCTCCTGTTCCCTGAAGTCTCAGAACCAAACATACTTAATCTCTACAAGAAGGACTCCTTGTGTGGCAAAATTTGACGCACAGCCTGCACCACAGTGAAAATGTCACCGCACGCCGAACTGGAATGACGCAGCCCGACTTCGCAATGAGAAGATCGACGCAGCACCAGCGTAGTACCGGAAATTTGACGCACGGCATACTGGATCTACCCACAGCTGAGCCGGAACGATGCAGCCTGACTTCCAGAGAGAAATCGACACAGCGCCTGCCGTGCGGTAGAAAATGGATGGACGCAGCTCCTGTGACTTTGTCCTGCCAGTGCAGGAATTCCACGCATCTTCCCCAGGGCGTCTGAAAACCCGCAACCTGAAGAGGATCCATGACCGAGTGCCGGAAATCAATCCACAGCCGTCCCTGCTTGAAAACTAAACATCGCCGTATGCGGCCCGAGAAAAAACCCTTTGTGTCCACACATCTCCTCCTCTGTGGATCTTGGTGGAGATTTTTCACGCAAACCAGGTACTTTGGGCTTGAAAGAGACTTTGGGGGTCATTCTGACCCTTGCGGTCAGTGTTAAAGCGGCGGCCAACCCGCCAACAGGCTGGCGGCCTAACAAATTTAATTCTGACCCTGGCGGGAACCGCCAACACAGGCCGCCGCATTAACACTCCGACCGCCATGGCGGTACAAATAAACAGCGCGGCGGTCACCGCCAACAGGCAGGCGGCAGACAATGTAACGCCCACCCTATCACGACTCACCAATCTGCCACCTTTTCCGGGGCGGGAGCCCCGCCGATAAAAACACGGCGGAAACAGACATCTCCAATGGAAAACGCTTACCTCGACACACTCCACGCGGAATCGGAACAGCATGGAACCCGAACTCCACATCCTCCCAGCCATTGCCTTCCTGCTCTTCTTCCAGGATCACGAACCTCGCCGCAGACGACAACGGTGAGTACTGCACCTACGACACAGGGGAGGGGGGAGGAGGAAAGGTTACGGGCACACACATACGCCACACACCCACCCCCACCCTCAACCCCACCGAAATACCTACACACCTATGCAGATAAAAAAGTCAGAGTGACACCCCCAACCCCCCCCCCAAAAAAACAAAGACAAAAGGCAATGAATGTAAAAGTAGAACTATATTATTGCAACAATAAAGTATAGCGACCTTAGCAATATATGAAGAATTAATACACATCTAGAACTATATCCATACAAGTAGCAAAAGTCCGGCCCAGTCTTTCAAAGTCCAAATGTCCGTGGGCCAATGTGCAGCAACACATGGGCAAAGCCCACACACGAGATCGAGTCCATTGGAGAGAACACTGCTGGGGCATCACTAAAATAAAAAACAGGCACCTCAGGGGGAAGGGAAGGGGGGGCACCTCAGCCACATGAGTCCACGACGCCAGATCCACGAAGGCCCTCCATGCCCACTGTGCCATCCTGGGGAGTGCAAAGCCACAGTCTCACAAGTCTCTACAGTGGGTGGATTGCCCACTGTGCCATCCTGGGGAGTGCAAAGCCACAGTCTCACAAGTCTCTACAGTGGGTGGATTGCCCACTGTTACATCCTGGGGAGTGCAAAGCCACAGTCCATCAGGTGTATTACAGAGACCACTGGTCATGGAGGAGGCATGGTGGGCAGAGTGCGTCGTGAAGGCCTGCCCGACACAGAACCGGGACTGCCAATGGGCCAGCGGTGCTTGACAGGAAGGGCCCAGCGGAGCGGTGCTTGACAGGAAGGGCCCAGCGGAGCGGTGCTTGAGATGAAGGGCCCAGCGGAGCGGTGCTTGACAGGAAGGGCCCAGCGGAGCGGTGCTTGACAGGAAGGGCCCAGCGGAGCAGTGCTTGAGACGGCGGTGCCCAGCGGAGCGGTGCTTGAGATGAAGGGCCCAGCGGAGCGGTGCTTGACAGGAAGGGCCCAGCGGAGCGGTGCTTGACAGGAAGGGCCCAGCGGAGCGGTGCTTGACAGGAAGGGCCCAGCGGAGCGGTGCTTGAGATGAAGGGCCCAGCGGAGCGGTGCTTGACAGGAAGGGCCCAGCGGAGCGGTGCTTGACAGGAAGGGCCCAGTGGAGCGGTGCTTGAGATGAAGGGCCCAGCAGAGCGTGCTTGACAGGAAGGGCCCAGCGGAGCAGTGCTTGACAGGAAGGGCCCAGCGGAGCGGTGCTTGAGATGAAGGGCCCAGCGGTGCGGTGCTTGACAGGAAGGGCCCAGCGGAGCGGTGCTTGACAGGAAGGGCCCAGCGGAGCGGTGCTTGAGACGGCGGTGCCCAGCGGAGCGGTGCTTGAGATGAAGGGCCCAGCGGAGCGGTGCTTGACAGGAAGGGCCCAGTGGAGCGGTGCTTGACAGGAAGGGCCCAGCGGAGTGGTGCTTGACAGGAAGGGCCCAGCGTAGCGGTGCTTGACAGGAAGGGCCCAGCGGAGCGGTGCTTGAGATGAAGGGCCCAGCGGAGCAGTGCTTGACAGGAAGGGCCCAGCGGAGCGGTGCTTGACAGGAAGGACCCAGCGGAGCGGTGCTTGAGATGAAGAGCCCAGCGGAGTGGTGCTTGACAGGAAGGGCCCAGCGGAGCGGTGCTTGACAGGAAGGGCCCAGCGGAGCGGGGCTTGACAGGAAGGGCCCAGCGGAGCGGTGCTTGAGATGAAGGGCCCAGCGGAGCGGTGCTTGACAGGAAGGGCCCAGCGGAGCGGTGCTTGAGATGAAGGGCCCAGCAAGGCGGTGCTTGACAGGAAGGGCCCAGTGGAGCGGTGCTTGACAGGAAGGGCCCAGCCGAGCGGTGCTTGACAGGAAGGGCCCTGTTCAGCGGTGCTTCTCACGGCGGGGCCCTGTTCAGCAGTGCTTCTCACGGCGGGGCCCTGTTCAGCAGTTCTGGTCACGGCGGGGCCCTGTTCAGCGGTGCTTCTCACGGCGGGGCCCTGTACAGCGGTTCTGGTCACGGCGGGGCCCTGTTCAGCGGTGCTTCTCACAGCGGGGCCCTGTTCAGCGGTGCTTCTCACGGCAGGACCCTGTTCAGCGGTGCTTCTCACGGCGGGGCCCTGTTCAGCGGTTCTGGTCACGGCGGGGCCCTGTTCAGCGGTGCTTCACACGGCGGGGCCCTGTTCAGCGGTGCTTCTCACGGCGGGGCCCTGTTCAGCGGTTCTGGTCACGGCGGGGCCCTGTTCAGCGGTTCTGGTCACAGCGGGGCCCTGTTCAGCGGTGCTTCTCACGGCAGGGCCCTGTTCAGCGGTGCTTCTCACGGCGGGGCCCTGTTCAGCGGTTCTGGTCACGGCGGTGCCCTGTTCAGCGGTGCTTCTCACGGCGGGGCCCTGTTCAGCGGTGCTTGAGACGGCGGGCCCTGTTCAGCGGTTCTGGTCACGGCGGGGCCCTGTTCAGCGGTGCTTCTCACGGCGGGGCCCTGTTCAGCGGTTCTTGAGACGGCGGGGCCCTGTTCAGCGGTGCCTGTCTTGTGTTTCCAGTGAACCACACCTGGCCAATACTTGCCGCTCAGTCTGCATCGGACCTTTCCGTTGCGGGGCCCTCCTGTGATGGAGTCCTGGGGCCCTGGGTCTCCTCCGATACCCCCGGAATGGGGCTGGTGGGGCCCTCATGGCCAGGTCGGCTGCTCCCTGCCTTTTGCTCCTTGCTGCCCTTGCCCTCCTTGGCAGACTGTCCGTGGCCCTTGGCTCCCTTACCCGATGTGGCAGGTGACGGTGCAAGGCTACCCTCATTGGGGGCAGGCGTATCAGGCCTGTCGCGCCTGCCCTTCAGTTTTTTGCTCCTCTTCCCAGGGGGGGGCTGGCTGTGCCTTTGCTGCTGGACGATGTCCCAGCCCAAGGAAAGGGCGGACTCCAAAAACCAGGCACGACGTTCTTGGGAGTTGCTGGGCTGGTGGTGGCTGAGGTGTTTGTGAAACTCTTACGGGATGGAGGGGTTGGGTCAGGTGAGGAAAAGAGGTCCACTTTAGAGAGGAAAATTTTCTTTGGAGCCATGGGAAGGGTAGCTGGAGTGGGTATGGGAGTGGAGGAAGAGGATGTGGTTGTAGGAGAGTCAAGTGTGCTGTCTTTGGGTGCAGGTGCTTGGGCAGGAGGCTGACGTGAGGTGGATGGCTGTTGTTTGGGTGCCTGCCTGCGTTTGTTTGGTTGGGAAGCGGGGGTGACAGACACACTGGGAGAGGACACAGGGGACGTGTACATGGCAGTGGGGGTGGTGACTGCACGTGTGTGGACTGGTCTGGAGGGTGTGCTGGTGATGGGTGCAATGGCTGATGGTGGTGTGCTTGCAGGTGTGTGTGGAGACGTCACAGGGAGAGAGGAAGGAGACGAGGAGGTGGGGGACACAGAGGAGGTAGTGACTGTTGGCATGTCTGCATCTGGATGTTGCTTGGGTGAATGCTTGTGTGTCCTGTGGTGCTTATGTCTGGATGAGCTGCCCTTGGGTGTTGAGGTGTGTGCAGGCTGGTCTGTAGGTGTGGATGGGATAGGCAGAGGAACAGGAGAGTGGGACTGGGTGGAGGGAGTCAGAAGAGGGAGGCTGGAGACAGGGACAATCGCTGCCGTCAGTGCTGAGGCCAGAGCGTTGAACGATTGTTGATGGGCAGCCTGACCCGAATGAAGGCGCTAAAGGTATGCATTGCTTTGATGCACCTCCCTCTCCACACCCTGGATGGCATTCGAAAGGGTAGACTGCACAACAATGATGGTCCTCAGGAGGTCAATGACCTCCTCACTGAGGGCAGCAGGGGTGACTGGGGCAGGGCCTGAGGTGCCTGGGGCGAAGGAGATGGCCGGCTTCCTGGCCTTGCGGGCACGGGCCGAAGGCGGAGGGGCTGCTGGGGGGGCGGGGCTGGTGCGCTGGGTGGCGGCTGTACCTGTAGGATCGGTGGGCACGGATGTTGCCGCCACCGCAAGGGAGCTCCCTTCCGAGGACGTGTCGGTGTCGCTGACGTCTCCACGGGTCCCCGTGGTGGAGCCCCCCTCGCCCTCCGTCTCAATGGTCATGTCGGAGTCCGTTGCATGGCCCTCCGGGGCCATATGAGATGCAGCTCCCTCTTGCGCCGATGCCACTTCTCCTCCGCCTGATCATGCTAATGCACACATTCACAGAAAAACAAAGAAAATGGGGGGGGATGGAAAACATAAAGACAAGTTGAGTGCATGCATTGGGGACACCGTTGGCAGAGAGGACAGACACAGAAGCCCCCTGCACTACGCTGCGCACTTGGGGTACACTACTCATTCACTGGGACATGCCCTACAAGCCTATGGGCGACAACTGCCCACACAGTATACACTGGTCCATGAATTGCGTTACTAGGCACCCTACAGAGGTGGGGGGCGGGGGCACAGGACCATACCTCACGGACGGGCCTATCCTACAGAAATCGCCTTGGCCTAGGGATACCCACAGCCCTCCTCCCCCACCCAGGCACCTCCACTGCGCGCAAAATAGCTGAATGTGCTGGTACTCACCCCCTTGTGTCTGCTGTGATGTCCTCAAGCGCCCATCTAAATCGGGGTAGGCCACCGCCAGGATCCGGGACATCAGGGGGGTCAAGGTACGACTGGCACCCCTTCTAGGTTGGGAGGCCATCCCCAGCAGAGCCTCCACGGTCTTCCTACTCCCTGGGTGCCCCTTCTGTTGTTGACCCCCAGTGCCCGGACTTCCTTGGCGATGGCACGCCAAATGTCAATCTTCTGATGGGCGCTGACCTATGTGACATGTACAGGGGGGGAAGAGAAACATCATCACTTTTCTGCATGCTCGATGTGAGTGGCCCCCCATCCCCAACCTTGCCATGTGGCACATGCTCTCATCTGTCGTGCCATGCATTCGTCATTCGCTGCCCTCCCCTCCATCGTACATCCTCCCCACTCAGCCCAGGCATTGGGCACTATGCATTGCCCCCCGTGTACTCACCTGTTGGTCTGGAGGCCCGTAGAGTAGTGCATACTGGGGGAGGACCCCATCCACGAGCTTCTCCAACTCCTCGGAACTGAAGGTGGGGGCCCTTTCCCCAGTCGCAGCAGCCATTGTCACTTCCAGACCGAGGTCACAGCAGCACTTGCAGTATAGGTCCTCTCCTGTGGATGCTCAGGTCTCGTGTGATCAAGCAGAGAGAAAATGGCGGTTACGGCCGCGGCGGTGCGTGACGCGGCAGTGCGTACCGCGACCGCCGGCGCTCACCGCCATTGGCTCCTGAAACCCATAGGGTTCAATGTTGTCCAATGCGGCTTTGCGCCGCGGACTGCGACCGCCACGGTGTGCCACGCTTGCGCAATGACCTCACTTCACATTGTCACACTTCACAGGTCAGGCAGCTGCCATTTCAAGGGCCCACATGGCTTAATTCCTACTGCGTCACACATGGCTAGGCCTTGCACTGACAATCATACTAGCCATTCAATCCCGAGAGATTCGTGTACTGTGCATGCTGTGGGCACTTACCTGTGGGTTGCTTGACTCTGTGCTCCATGTTGTCCTTCTTAGGCATCGTCCGCTGGGACTTGCGAGGAGACGGAGGAATGTTCCCGTGTACAGACCGCTGGTGGACCTGTCGACAATGGAAGAAAGACACGTCATACTCACCTACAGACTCAACCGTGCCACTATACAGGAACTGTGTGCCCAGCTGGAGCCAGACCTGATGTCACCCATCCGCCAACCCACAGGGATTCCGCCTCTAGTGCAGGTGCTGTCAGTACTGCATTTTTTTGCCAGTGGATCATTTCAAACTACCATGGCCATTTCATCTGGGATGTCTCAGCCTATGTTTTCAAAGGTGTTGTCCAGAGTGTTGTCTGCCCTGATGAAATACATGCGGAGCTATATCATTTTCCCTGAGGTGGGTGACTTGCCTACAGTGAAGGGTGATTTCTATGCACTTGGACACATTCCCAATATCATTGGTGCCATTGATGGTACCCATGTGGCTTTGGTTCCCCCAAAAGACGACGAGCAGGTGTACAGGAACCGAAAAAATTATCATTCGATGAATGTCCAGGTGGTCTGTTTGGCTGACCAGTACATCTCCCATTTAAATGCCAAGTTCCCAGGGTCAGTGCATGACGCGTACATCATGCGAAATAGCAGCATCCCTTATGTGATGGAACTGCTACAGAGACACCGTGTGTGGCTAATTGGTGACTCTGGTTACCCAAACCTGCCTTGGCTATTGACCCCAGTGAGGAATCCCAGGACCAGGGCAGAGGAACGGTACAATGAGGCCCATGGGCGTACCAGGAGGGTGATTGAGCGGACCTTCGGCCTCCTGAAGGCCAGGTTTAGGTGCCTGCATATGACTGGTGGATCCCTAATGTACTCACCAAGGAAGGTGTGTCATATCATCGTGGCCTGCTGCATGCTTCACAACCTGGCTTTGCGACGCCAGGTGCCTTTCCTGCAGGAGGATGGTCCAGATGGTGGTGTTGTGGCCGCTGTGGAGCCTGCAGAGAGTGAAGAGGAGGAAGACGAAGAGGACGACACAGACAACAGGGACAGAGTGATACTGCAGTATTTCCAGTGACACACAGGTAATAATCTACTCCTGCATTGTATTATATCTGTAACTGTAGTGGCTCTCTACTGTCTGACCTTTCACCCCAATGTATGGTTACTTAGTTGTGTATATCACTTCCTATTTCAGTGATCTGATCCCCACGGAGTGCCCTCTGGTTTTTTTCCCCATGGACTACCGCTGTGTGACACTGGTATGTTGTCATCACAATGTAAATAGAAATGTTTTGTTGGTTATATCGAATACATTTGGTTTAAATAAATAGATAGCAGAATCCAGTTGGTTTTTGTGCAATAATTGTGTTTATTGAAGTTTTCAAATAGGTGTATAGTTCAAAAAGGGTGATGGGTGATGGTGGAGGCATGTCCATGGCAGTGTCCAGACTGTCGTTCCTACAGGTCCATTGTCCATATGCCTGTGGAAGGTGGAGCAGGGGCAGTTCAAGGTTGGTCAGGGTGAACAAGTGGGACAGTGGGATGACATCCGGGGGTTTCCGTGCATGGCGGGGGTCTTGACATCCTACTCTGTCTTCTTCCTCGATCTCAGGCCTTTCTTGCGGGGTGGTTCTTGTTCTGCAGGGGGTGGGGTCCGGGAGGGCCGTTGCTGTTGTGTCAGGGCCTCCTGACCACTAGCGCCGGCGGAGGTGGTGGGCTGTTCTTCCTCCATGCTAGTGGCAGGGGCCCTTTGGGGGGCCACATGGTCCCGCAATGTGGTGACACTCTGGTTGAGTGCCACCACGATTTTACCCATAGCGGAACTGATGCTGCGCAGTTCTTCCCGGAACCCCATGTACTGGCCCTCCTGCATGGCCTGGATCTCCTGGAACCTGGCCAGGACCGTCGCCATTGTCTCTTGGGAGTGGTGGTACGCTCCCATGATGGTGGTGAGGGCCTCTTGGACAGTGGGTTCCCTAGGCCTGTCCTCCCTCTGTCGCACAGCAGCCCTCCCAGTTCCTCTTTGTTCCTGGGCCTCTGTCCCCTGGACGGTGTGCCCACTACCAGTGCCCCCAGGTCCCGGTTGTTGTTGGGGTTGTGGGTTACCCTGGGTGTCCTGTACTGGTAGACACACCGCTGCTTGACCTGTCCTAGAGACAGAAGCATGGGCCCGCTGAGTGGGTGCTGTGCTGGTGTTTCCTGAGGGGAGTAGGTCTGCTGTGGCCTGTGGCTGACTGAGGGTAACTGACTATCCAGAGGTCCCCGATGGTCCGGGCTGGTCATCAGGTTCTAGGTCGACAGAGCTGCTGTCATCACTGGGGGCCTGTTCTGGGGGTGGGATAGATAAATCTGGACCCTCCAGGCCGGTGTGTTGGCGTTCGGGCCCTGCAGGGGTAAAATAGTATGGTTATTGATTTTGTGTGTGCCATGGCGTGCGATTTGTGGGTGCCCTTGTCCCCCAGTGCTGGCAGTCCCATGTGGGAGGAGTTGTGAGGGTGGTTTGTGGGGGGGGGATGGGTATGTGCAGTGGTCATGCTTAGGTGATGGGTGTCCATGGTTTGTGTTGGCATTCAGGGGTTGGGGTTGGGGTTGGGTTGGGTGGGTTGTGCTGGTGAGACATTAACAGGGAGTATGTGTGCTGGGGGGTTAGGGGTGAGGGTGGGGGTGAGGGTGGGGGTGTGGGTTGGCATGCTGGTGGTTGGGGGGGGTGAAGTAGTTGAGATTAGACTTACCAGAGTCCATTCCTCCGCCTACTCCAGCGAGGCCCTCAGGATGCAGGATGTTCAAGACCTCTTGCTCCCATGCTGTGAATTCGGGTGGAGTGGGTGGGGGTCTGCCGCCAGTCTTCTGCACAGCGATGTTGTGTCTTGACACCATCGACCACACCTTCCCCCGTAGGTCGTTTCAGCGCTTTCGGATGTCTTCCCGATTTCTGGGATGCTGTCCCACAGCGTTGACCCTGTCGACGATCCTTTGCCATAGCTCCGCCTTCCTGGCTATTGTGGTGTGCTGCACCTGTGTGCCGAAGAGCTGGGGCTCTACCCTGATTATTTCCTCCACCATGACCCTGAGTTCTTGGTCCGAGAACCTAGGGTGTCTTTGGTGTGCCATGGGGTGGTGTGGATGAGGTGTGGGGTGGTGTTTGTGGTGATGAGTGTGGTGGTGTGTGGTGTTTTGTGCGTAGATGTGGTGTGGGTGATGATGTTGGGTTCCTGTGTGTGTTGTGCTTTGCGTTCCCTGTGCTCTCTCTCTGTGTATTGCGCCTTGTCTCTGAATTTCGATTTGTGGGGGTTTGTGGGTGATGTGGGTGTGTGTTTTATATGGTGATGGGTGTGTGGGTGTGTTGTTTGTATGTGTATCAGGTGTGTGTATTTCGAATTGTCCAATGTGGCTGTGTTTTGTAAAGGTGTGTGTATTTTGAGCGCGGCGGTGTGTACCGCCAATGGAATACCGCGGTTGAAAGACTGCCGCGTGGATTCGTGGGTCGTAATGGCATGGGCGTGTTTGGCGTGACAGTGGAGGTTTGGTCATCTCCAGTTTATCGCTGTCCGCTGATGAGGCGGGCTTCAGTGGATGTCGGGTTTTTGGCGGTTTGGCAGTTGTGGGTCAGAATGACCGTGGCAGTTTACCGCGGCCGCAGCGGTATGATGGTGGTCTTCTGACCGGCGGTAAGAGCCTTTTACCGCCAGGGTCAGAATGACCCCCTTTGTTTGCTTTTAAAAGACTTAAGACACTTTGGGGGTCATTCTGACCCCGGCGGGCGGCGGGAGCCGCCCGCCTGGAGGGAACTGCCAGAATACTGCTGCGCGGTCAAAAGACCGCCGCGTGTATTCTGGGTTTCCCACTGGGCTGGCGGGCGACCGCCAACAGGCCGCCCGCCAGCCCAGTGGGAAACACCCCTCCATGAGGATGCCGGCTCCGAATGGAGCCGGCGGAGTGCAGGATGTGCGACGGGTGCAGTAGCATCCGTCGCGAATTTCAGTGTCTGCTAAGCAGACACTGAAATTCAGGGTGGGGCCCTCTTACAGGGGCCCCTGCAGTGCCCATGCCATTGGCATGGGCACTGCAGGGGCCCCCAGGGGCCCCACGACACCCCATACCGCCATCCTGTTCCTGGCGGCCGAAGCCGCCAGGAACAGGATGGCGGTATGGGGGTCAGAATCCCCATGGCGGCGCAGCAAGCTGCGCCGCCATGGAGGATTCTACAGGGCAGCGGAAAACCGGCGGGAGACCGCCGGTTTTCCCTTTCTGGCCGCGGCTGAACCGCCGCGGTCAGAATACCCTGTGGAGCACCGCCAGCCTGTTGGCGGTGCTCCCGCTGACCCCGGCCCCGGCGGTCCTTGACCGCCGGGGTCGGAATCAGGCCCTTTATAACACTTTTCAGTGATATCTCAACATTTACTTATTGCATTTTAATCTTTTTGTCCTGCATTTATCCAGATAAATGTTATATATTTTTCTAAACACTGTGTGGTGTATTTTTGTGGTGCTATATGGTGTTATTGTATTATTTATTGCACACATACTTTACACATTGCCTTCTAAGTTAAGCCTGACTGCTCAGTGCCAAGCTACCAGAGGGTGGGCACAGGATAATTTGGATTGTTTGTGACTTACCCTGACTAGAGTGAGGGTCCTTGCTTGGACAGGGGGTAACCTCACTGCCAACCTAAGACCCCATTTCTAACACTGGTTTTGTGCAGAAGGTTTTTTATTGTCAAGATTTCTAGATTTACATTCAGTATTACTGTCTTGTGGTTATGACTGTAGTGTTGTCAGTCACAAGACATGAGATTGTTTGTTTCACTTCTGGCAATTGTTTTCATGGAAATCAATCAACTTAAGTGCTGGTTGGCCCAGAGCTAATTCCAGCAATGTTTCGACCAACGACCTAGAAATTAAAGTTAAAAAAGGGAAAAAGCTCTGAGATGTAGTAAGTGTCTCTCAGCAGATGAAGCAGCATCTAAGGCTGTTAGATTTACTGGGAAGCAAGCTAAGATTGTTCTTCTGCTTTGCGATTTACAGATTTTGTGTTCACACAAAGTTTGAGGCTAGACAGAGTTCCATCATCTTGAATCCTGCTTTTGGGAGCTTGCATTAAAGAGGTTATAAGTCTTTGAGATCCTCAATTGGAATGGTCCATTGCAATTATGCATTCATTGGGAATGTTGCTGATTGTTGGTATTTCATCCAGAGATTTCACCTGCTATAAGAAGTATCCGGGTGGAATATTGGAAACAACATGTACAATTCAGCATGGTAAGTATGATTTCTGCACATTCCCTCAAAACTCATTATTCACATTATTTCCTCACTCAAAGATTACTGCCCACTAACTCCAATAATGGTAAATAACAGGCTGGGAAATAAAGATAATGATGGCAGGCTACTCAGACAGCTCTCTTTTCTCTTTAATATATTAACTCATCAAAAAGGAATGTGCACCCAAATATTGACCTTCCTGTTTTACTGGTTTTGTGGAACCCAGCTATTCGGAGGTGGGCACTATGCTTGCACTGGCACATCAATAAACAATGGCAACAACTATATAGAAAATTATGGACGTCCCCTTTGATCAGACGTGCAACGCACATAATGACTTTGTGCTTTTTAATATATTTTGCATTCATATCTAAGTTTGAATATCTGAGTCTCAATTTGAATGATGTAAAGATGTAATTTTTTTATTACAGATGTTTTCTGTTTTTGTGGTTCAAACTTGTCTTGTTTTTCTCACAGTGGTCGGTTATATTGTAGTTTTAATTTGCAATAGAACACTTAGGAATGAAGTAAAAATAATGTAATATATAGTTTTGAGCATGAACAGGGTTTCAGCATCTTAAATCAAGCGTTTTTTAAAATCTCATATCAAATAGATTAGTGGTTCCCAACCCCTGGAGGTCCACACAGAGTCTTGGAACCCCTGGGGTCCCTTAAAGCCTCCTCAGGGGGTGTGCAACTGCTTTGAAAATGAAATAATATTAACAGATTAATGTAGTGTATATAAATAATTTGGCTAAATGTACATTTGAACATTTTAAAACGTAGTGCGAAGGTTAAGGAATTTGAAATAGGAGGCTAATTAAACTAGCATCCTCAGATTGATTTTTGGGAGCAGTGCACGTTCATCAAAAATATAGTGTGGATGATGTGTGGCTTCAGTTGAATGTAAAAAAGCTTCAATCTGCCTATTAAAATTACAATTTTTATTTTTGTATTTATATTTGTTAGCAAATTAAATATAATGTTTTATCATTTGTGATTGTGTTTGAAGAAATGCTTGTTTCTTCATTTTTGTATTGTTTTGGGGTTCAAATCATTGACAATGTTTGATCCAGGGTTCCTGACTCCCAGTAATCACTCAGTGGGGGTTCCAAGGTTCCAGTAATGATAAAGTGGAAGTCCACAGAAGTCAAAAGTTTGAGAGCCACTTCAATAGTTTATAAGAAACGTGATGACTTTGTCCAAGCTCTTCATTGTAGATAATGGCAGATGTAACACATTAAGAAGACACAGTAGAATATACCCTGCAAAGAAATTCGAGAAAGATGAAGTTTCTGCTTCTCCAGTTCAATACCAACTGACCTGTCCCAATCTATAGCTGGTCCTACTTCTAGGATACACAATCCGAGAACACCCACTCACACATCAGCAGCAATGCTGAAATATTGTTGAAGATCAAAGAACATTTAGGAGCAAAACACTTTCAGGTGCAAAATTGCACTAAAGTTGTAAATTACCATTTATACAGTATTGATAGGTTTGTGGAGTACAAATGTGTCTCCATTGTAGAATTATTCTCTTCAAGTGTGCATGCATTACAATGGGACACTCTATTTAGGTAAATAGAGTACAACACTCATGGCCACCAATTGCTAATTTAGAGGACAAAATATATTTACATTATTTATAATATGAATTACATTTTCTTCAAGCAATGGCTAAAGGGAGTTGACCAAAATAAACCCATGTCTTAAGGTGGCTGACCCAAAGACCCTTCTCTAGTTTGTTTTTGTTGTTAATGACATGAGCCAGCAACCAGCTAAAGCTGTCTTTAGCCAGCCCTAAAACACAGAGGCATTGCAATCCTGCTGTTCACGCTTTAGTTAGGTGTTGTACCATTTTTCTAACACTGTTTATAGAATATTTTCAAGCCCAATATCCTGAAAATGTTGATTATTAAAATAGAAATATTTAGCAACTTTTATGATTTTTTTTAAATACACATGCAGTTTCATGACGTAAACCACAAAAATAGTTTATTTTTACACAAAACAATACTTGGCAAACACAAAAAAATTATCTCACATTATCACAGAAAAATCTCCGTGAGATACTGTTAACCTAATACCCACTAGTGCAAATGAAAACGACGGATTGCATGTTCCATCTACAGCTCCGCCTTTAGATGACCACGTCTCACCTCTCAGGGCATTAGACGCTCAGGTTCAGACAATTGGACGGATCCCGATGAGAATGACGGTGGTATGCAACCCTTGAGAGAGAGGCAGCATCAGAACTGCTGCAGAGTGATGCTATTAAGTGACACTGTATGGCATCCAGTGTCTCTTGTGCCTTTCATGTTCTAGGACATGAACTCCAAGAGAAGCCCTGAATAGTAAGTGCTTCCTCACTTCTACGGCCATAGGATAATCAGTGCTACACATAAAGGACAGTTCAGTCATATACATCACTTACCGGAGTTCATGCAAGCATGCCATTTTCATACATCCGAGAAACACTTGTTTCTTTCCGATGCTTATAGCATTTACTTGTGCATTCACTTCTTGGTCTTGCTTTATCTAACAATAATGCACAGTCCTCACATTGGGCACTAACTGCATTTGTGACAGAGGCCCTTGTGTATGCTGCTTTTGGATAATTTCCTATGTACTCGTCATTCAAATGCATTTTGGTTAGAGGCCTATTTTCTTTTCTTTTCTTTTCTTTTCTTTTCTTTTCTTTTCTTTTCTTTTCTTTTCTTTTCTTTTCTTTTCTTTTCTTGCTCGTCCTGTGACTATGGTCAGTTTACCGGCAATCTCTGAAGCATTTCCTGCTCTTTAGACGCCTAATTTAACAAATTCAAAACAATCAAGTAGTGGAAACGTCACAGCAGCATGGTACTGAGGGCCTGATTTACGAAAAGTTAGCACCGCCTTTACATAATTTTTTGATGAAAAAATGACGTAAAGGCAGCACTAACTTTTCATAAATTAGGCCCTAAGGGGCATGTTTATACTTGTTTTGTGCCAAATTTGCGTCATTTTTTTATGCATGAAAAACGAACTCCATATTTATACTTTGGCGCTAGACCCATCTTAAAGTCATTTTTTGGACGCGGAAACCTACTTTGCATCAATGAGATGCAAAGTAGGCGTTCCCGTGCAAAAAATGACTCTATGGCTTTAGCGCCAAATTTATCCCTCCATGCTAAAATCACGCACGGGAGGGAGGAGTGGTCAAGCTTTGCACCATTTTTTAACACCTGGGTCAGGGCAGGCGTTAGGGGACCTGTGGGCTTATTTCCATGGTGGAACACCATGGAATAAGCCCACAGGTGCCCTCCCCAGGCCCCAGGGACACCCCCACCCACACCAGAGGGACAGAGGAGGATGGGGGACCCCATCCCAGGTAATTATAGGTAAGTACAGGTAAGTATTTTTTTTTAAGTGCTATTGGGGGCCGTGAAATGGGTCATTATTTTTACTCTAACCTTCCTAATGTCACTTTTTGGTGAAAAAAACCCTTCTCCCATACCACCAGCCCCACCCGACGAACGTCATTTTTTTACCCTAGTCTACCCTTTTCACCGGCTAGCACCATTCCATAAATATGGTGCCTGGCTGGTGCACAGAAATGGTGCAAGCCGGTGCTAAACTTTTTGGTGCAAAACTGCGTTAGTGCAGTTTTGCACCAAAAAGTATAAATCAGGGCTTAGATGCGTCTAATTGACGTAAGGCAGATCATTCTTGTTTCAAAATGGCATAGGATGAGGTTTGGTTTGGTGTCAGTGTTATTTTAACTCAGCCCAATTTTGTCAACCACCATGAGAGGCCCGTCTGCTTTGGTAAAAGATGCAGCTTAACCTCTTTTGTGTCTCTGTTTTCCCTTGGATGCTGCTGTACTTGACTCCATCTGCTTTCTTTCAAGACTGGTTTTGACCTCGAATCAGTTTTTTCTTTGGTCTAGTGATCCGCATGACTAATTGATGTTGTGCTTGATCTCATCTGCTTTGCATCCTTATGCCAAACAAATGTTGTTCATGACGGAGTGGCTGTTCCAATTAATTCTGAATCATTAAGAAAACCTTGCACTGTGAGCACTGTTAGAGAGAATTACACTCTTCGAAGGTGCATTTTTTTTTAAACAGACAAATTGTAAGTGACTGGAGGAGTTATTTACTAAGTTTCGGAGTTGGCGTTCACGTTGGGCAAAGCCAGGTAAAACAATGCGATTACATACCATTATAAAAGCCTCGGGGCACAATGCTACATTGCAAAATGCCACACGAGTGCCCGAGCAGCCCTTAGAAAATCCATGTCTTAAATGTCCTGTATTTCGGAGCTAATGATTTCCATTGGTAGGGATGTGTATTTCTCTTAGTGCCGCAAGTGAACTTCAATTAGGAAGACTTTGCAATAAAGTAGACTCCAAAATCACAACAGTCAGAGACCTTCGAGAGTCTTATAAATGAGCAAGTCACGCGCCAAATGGGAGGTGGAAGTAATATTAAAGCGTAAGGCGTAATCACTTACAACGTTAACAGACGCATATATACCAAACCGTGCCCAAGGTTTACAAATCTATCATGAAAAGTAGCACCCAAAGTTGCTGTGTTGCCTGACAGGGAGAGAGCAGGAAAGCACCATATCTACAGAGATATGGCACTATACTATTCTCTCCCTAGCGCTGGTGCGCAATCAGGCAGGCAAACACCATGCACACCTTTGCAAAGGTGTCTGCGTGAGTCTAGAATAGGTTTTGTACTTGAAGGTTACACTTCCAAAACAAAATGCTGTGCCTAGGTAAACTTAAAAACTTTTCCCACTTTGGATGTCAGCTGTACAGTGCAGCGCACATGCAAAGTGGGAAATGTTAGGAGAAAGAAAAACATTTCTCTCTTTAATGTTTGCTTTCAAGTAGCATTCATTGTTATGCAAAGCCTTGCCTGCTGTTAGTAGATAGAGTTTTGTGTCTAAAAAACATGGGTGGTTACACAGGAATGCCCATGTACCACCAATAGAATGCCCCCTTGATGAAGAATAACACAAAGCAGTGCTTGGCTTGCGCTTGGCTTGGTTTGTGTTACTTTTTCTTACAAACCAACTCAAATACCAATGTGCAATGGTTTTTAATCCAGAAAAGAAGCTTGAGTCAGGTCTGCATTGTAGAAGTAATGGAAACCCAAAGCAAAACCCTTCCAAGTCTGGACCCAGGTATCTTGACCACTCTTTGTTCACAGTTTGGTCACTCATTAGGCTTTAAGGCTTTAGCCGTACAGGAGTCAACACGGTACACAGGAAACAACAGGTGTGACACAATGAAATAATATTTTTATTGAAAATATCCTCATAACTAGGCAAAGGAAAATTGAAAAATAATAATGGAATTTTAGTATTAACAATCAGGTTTTTTTATTATTGGTTTCCATTCCTAAACCATATAAGCTCAACATCCATGAAGTAATTATTTAAAAACACATTTCATCACATCAACAAATTAGTTACAGACCCGTATACAATATAAAATAATTTTTGTTCCAATAAAATACAGCATTGACCCAATAGTCATCAAGATTTCCTCTACAGCAAACTGATTAATGGGCAAGGCTCTTAATGCTCTGAGCTATGTAAATTCAAATGGGGCATTCCTGCCAATTTAACTCTTGCTTATGAAGCAAAAACTGTACTTTTCAAAAATAGTTTGCCATGCAGAACCAAATTCTCTAATAGTTGCTCCTGTAATAATAATTATGTAATTAAACCCCTTATCAAGTCCCTCTTTGACGGATTCAGGATCTCTGAACATTTATCCGATCAGATAGAAATTAGAACTGCTGATAATTTGTGTGTATGGTGGAATGTCTTCAGTGCTAACATTAGAGTTAGATTTATAAGAAGAGTTGTACATCCAAAGTGAAGTAGACAGCCAAAACCTCATAGGTTTGTGCGCATTCTCAAACCTTTTCTATGGCATATGCACACTTATTCATGTGCAAAGTTACCGTGGCCAGGAATGAGTAGAGTAGTAGAGAGGAACACGAGGACATTTATGATTATGATGTACTTCTATGAATACTCGTTATATGTTTGTGTGACTCACTACAAAGTGAGTTTTGTACACAGAGTTTAGGTTTAAATGTGCAAAACCATGTGTGGATGACTTTTTCCAAAATGGTTGTGGCTTAGGACTGGTTTTCAGTCATTGGGAATTTCCAAAATTATAGCAAACTTAAAAACAGGAAGCAGTTTATGTTAAAGACAGTAATACTCCAAGCAGGGTCAATGAAATTATGGAGTGGTAACATTAACTTCAAGCCTGATGACACATTCAAATTATTGGTGGTAGAAAAATATTCAAAATAAGTCTAATTGTAGGCATAGGTATTTTCTATGAGTCATGAGTAATACCTTGTCTGGATTAGAATATGTGTGTCAGAGTTGCATTTGTGGTTGGGGCCATTCAAGAAATTTCACCTCAGAATTTTTATGGAGCCCTGTTCTCCAAATAGGAAATTGGTAATTGGTAAAATCCAATCAAGTTGTTAAGCCACTCCAGGAACAGTCATACAGCTTTGGGTTGGTAATGGGAACCCCTAACATGTGTTTCGCTGTAGTTAAAGCTCACCAGAGAGGTATAGCTTTAGCCAGACTCAAGCAAGAACCTAAAAAAGGTCAAGATTATACCCTTTCACGTTTAGAGAACTGCATAAATTATGCAAAAAAGAAAGTAGGGAATTCTGGCTATCTGCCAAGGTTAGGTGATGAGCAGCTCTAATATTTGGATCACCCTACAACACCAGTAACACTCTGACTTTGCTCACCCGTTCATTTCTCTGGCAGAGTGTTTAAGCATAGGATTAGCCCAGTGCCATCTGCATCAAGCTAGAGTGACAAAGTCTTAAGCATGGGATCAACAACTGCCATCCATGCCAAACTGAAAAATGACAAAAGCCTTTTACCACTCCAAGCACAGTAATACAGCTTTGAACTGATAAATTAGCATCCAAACCAACCTTGAATAAATTAAAGCGATCCTGACACATTCTGTTCTAGCTAGAGCTCATCAGAGAATTATAGCTTTGTCCAGACACAAGAGAGCACAATACAATTTTAGACTTTGAGTGCCTCATAAATTATGCAAAAAAAGGAATCAGGAAACTCTAGGTAGTTCCCATGTTTAATCGAAGAGGAGCTCTATTAAATGATGCTCCCCACATCCTTGTTAGGATTTTATAGTGTTTAACAAAGAATATATTTTCTTTTGGTATGGTGTTTGTAGGATTGACTAAGATTTGTTTGACTTACAAATAGTTAAATACATTATTGTATGATTGCAGTGATTAGATGTGCAATTTATATATTGAGTAATACTTTAGACAACTTTGAAGAAAAGTATGTTGTATATTTATTGTTCAGATTATGGTATTTCTGTTATGTGTACTTTTAGTGTTATTAGTGCTATTTTTGTTGGATGTTATGATTTTGAAATTTATTTTAATGTAAATTATTTTGCCATACGCTTGGTAAGTAAATATTCTATTATTTGTTTTTAAGTTGCATGCAGGCATATGTAGTTGTTAATTTGCATTTGATTTTATGCAATCTCTAAATGCAGTGAAACATGTAATGGGTTATGCACTTGATGTATGAAGGCACGATTAAGTAAAGTTACTGTTCCATTTCTGAAAATATGCTTCCCTGAGAAATAAAGCCAATCCCAGCTCAATGCATTCAAGTCTTTTTTCTTTTCACGTTTATGTACCTACCAGTTGTACTATCTGTTCAGGCTTCCAGAGAGACTGCATCATTGGAAAAGAAATATTAAGCAATTTCATACTGCATTAGAGGATGATTTCCAAACCATCTGGCACATTTATAAGTAACATTTTCAATTTTTCTACTACATATATGCAGTGAAACTGGGTAATAGTTTCAGGTTAGAGTGATGATAACTGCCTGAAAGTAAGACAGTCTGTGAATATTAATGATGGCCAGTAGGTCTTTTACTGACTTGATGAGAAATAGGGTATGATTCGAATGCTTTTCTTCATGTATATTCAGGGGGTTCAGATCAAAAAGGGGAGCTGCTGCAGTCCAGGATAATGTTCTTGATCATATTTTTGCAGTTCATGCAGATACCCGTGAACTTGGCAGAGGATACAGGGCACTATGTCTTCGGGATTATGTAGGAGGTTAGCTAGAAATATTAATTTAACAAAATAATTAACATCATGCACTCAGCACAGTATTTCACTACAAGAACTTGCTAAGCCATTTACCAGCCTGTACACCTTTGTAATATAGCTGCACTCAGGAAGTGGATTTTGTAATTACACAGCCAGAAATACTTTCCTCATTGATCTCCATGAAGGCTTAAAGATTGCCGAATATATCTGTCGCTCGTAGCGCGAGTGTCTGTATAAAACCACCTGTGAAAACTGTACAGGTAAAGGCTGTTCACACCAATCCCTGTCCTTCACACTGCACAAGGACAATGCAACTCTCATAACCAAACATCGCTCCCACGTGTTACAATTATTGATCATTAAAACGCTATTGTGGTGTAAAGGTGTAGCCTGTGATTACATCATGTGAGAACGTTACCCAGTGTGTCCTCATTTCACAACAAATGTGAAATTCAAAGTAATTTTTATTATCAATAATAGTAAGTAGTAATAATAATAGTTACTAATAACTGAAAGTAATAATAGCTATGAATATTAAAAATTAGCAAAGGATATTATTTGATCTACAGTTCTGTATGTCTGGGCACTGGTATAATATTAGCCCCAGCAGCCCAGACGGTGCACATGGTCCTCCGACCTCCATGGATCCCTCTCAGCACAGTACACTCTGCACTGATGGCAGGCCCTTGGACTGCTCTTGACTGGGTCTGGGTGTGGGGCGTTTGAGGGGTGGTCGGGGGGGACAGGAGCCTCAATGTACTTTGCAGGGGGGGCCCTGTCAAGTTTTGTTACACCACTATATCTTGGCAGTGTTAGAATGTAAACCCCAAGATGGGCATGACTGTAAAAAAACAAGGTAGCCTCTGGCATATTACCTCACAAGTATTTTCATTATTTCGAAATTGACAAGATTGTGGTAGATTTGGGAGCACTTCAACAGTCTCCGTGTTGAAGGTCACCTTTACTTGAATAAATATATTCTTTTGCACTTGCTGTGCGAAAGTCACTAAAGACCATATTTATTAAAAGCGTTGCATCAGGCAATGTGATGCACGAATGATGCAACTCTTAAGGGCGATTTATCAAGCCAGGCAAGTCCACCTTCCATGGCTTGATAAATATAGAGTAATTAAAAGTTTCACAAATTGGTGCATTGCATTACTCTGCCCTGGGAAGGCATTCTATGGGTGGAGCGTGGGTGTTCCTACTCATCCACCCATGCATTTTGGGGTATTCTTACATTTACCATAACTGGTAGATCTGAGAATGTGCCAAAAACTTAAGCCTCCCCAGATGAGGCATAACAAGGAGAACTATCTCCTTGTTACTTCCTCTTAGACATAGAAAGAGGAATATCAGCACACATAGAAAAAGGACTATGCCTCAGGGGATTGTTTTTGTGCTGGAAGGTGTCCCTTCCTGCACAAAAACAATCCTGCTTACAATGCAGGCACCCTTGCACCATGGTGCAAGAGTGCCTGTGTTGGCGCTAGGCAGCACATGGTGGGCCAGCGCCGGGAAAAGTTTGGAATGCACTGTACAATATTAAGTACAGCACATTCGTTTAACGAAGCACGCAATAGAAAACAGCTACCAGACTCCATGCGCGAAGCACTAATAGTAGTCCTGCCAAAACCAGGCCGTGACCCACTAGACGTCAGATCCTACAGACCACTCTCCCTTCTGAACTCCGACTGCAAACTGTTAGGGAAGATCCTGGCAAACAGACTGCTCCCTCATCTACTGCACCTCATACACTCAGACCAATCAGGATTTATCCCGGGTAGGAACACCTTCTTAAACATCAGACGGTTAATTCGCATCATGCATAATACCACAGAACCAGAAACGGTGGCTGTGTCTTTAGATATAGAAAAAGCATTTGACACGCTCGGTTGGGATTACCTCTTCCGCACTCTTAAAGCGTTTGGTTTCCAGAGCGGCTTCATCAGCTGGATCGCAACATTATACTCCAAACCAATAGCTCGTGTCAAAACCAGTCAAGTAATATCGGAAGCATTCCCCATCGGTAGAGGCACTAGACAGGGATGCCCGCTCTCTCCGTTATTATTTGCAATAGCCATGGAACCATTGGCAATTAAGCTTCGCAGCTATGCTAAAAAATGGGGCATCCAGGAATTTAAAACATACCACATAATATCCATATACGCAGATGATGCCCTGATATATTTACGCAATTATTCTACCTCTCTATCTAGGGTTATGCAAATATTGGATACTTTTGCTCTTGCCTCTGGCCTACGTGTCAATTGGACTAAATCATGTATTTTCCCCCTCACTCGTATACCCACCGAGCAGCAAACGACAATCCCTAGTCACCAGTTACCATGGGCTTACCAGACCTTCAAATACTTGGGCGTTCAGATATACCACTCTTTGTCAGACCTACGAGAAGGTAACCTAGATCGTTTACTCCGCTCCACCCGTGGCTCCCTGTCATTTTGGAGCTCGCTACCCTTATCACCAATGGGCAGGACGGCCATAGCCAAGATGCTAGTGCTACCGAGATTCCTATATTTTTTTAACGCGCTCCCGATACCCTTGCCACGCTCGTTTTTTCGCAAAATACACTCACTACTAACTGACTTACTCTGGGGCAAGGACAGGCGCAGGGTAGCACTAGCTATTACGCAATACCCACAAGAAGAAGGTGGGCTTGGCATGCCGAATCTAGAATTATATTACGTAGCAGCCCAACTGCAATGGGTCAAAATGTGGCTCAACGAACCGACCATTCCGGAGAGCATAGCGATAGCTGCTCACACAGCACCACAAGCGATACTGACCTCTTTGCTGGCAGGACCCCCCTACCCAGCAAAGTATTCACCTCTATGGAACACGGCCAGGCACTGTTAGCAGAGATACGTACAAGGCAAGGCACTGTCCCCCCCCCCCCCCTACTCCCCCTTGCTTCCACTGTCGCAGGTACCGGGCATACAAGCTCTTTCATCCTATCACGATATACGCGTGACCAATACCTTGAACCTGGGAGACCTCTACTCGAGTTCCAAAGCAAGTACGTTTGCAGAATTGGTAGCAGCAGATATAATACAACCTTGGGCTTTCTTGACATACAGCGCCATCACTAATCTTTTACACAACCTATGGGGACGTAGCCCGAACGAACCGAATGAATCCCTTCTACTCACTTCAGTACTTTCAATGGGCAACGCAAAAGGTACCATTACCAAATTATATAAAACGCTCCTAGCAAGCAACTGCACTGCCTTAACTCAGGCTAAATACCGATGGGATTCAGTCCTCAATACACCAACCACTCAAGAATCCTGGGAAGCAGCCCTCACCTCTATTAAGTCCGTATCTCGTAATACTAGGCTAAGATATACGCAATTTAATTACATACATCAATCATATCTTTCTCCGGCTCGTATCCATAAAATATACCCAAATTCTAAACCAATATGTCCAAGGTGCGCCACCTCTGCAGCTAACTTCTACCATATGGTTTGGGAATGTCACTCTATAAATACTGGTTGGTGTCACATTATTGAAACCACGGCAGACATAGTGGACCACGCGTTAACACCCACTCCGGAATCCTGCCTGCTTGGTATACGACACCGTGCTAAGGGAGATAAACACACCCACAAGTTTGTGGACCTGGCATTTGTGATATACAAGCGCCTGATCGCCACTCACTAGAAGGCCCCAAATGCCCCTCCTCACTCCACCTGGCTGAGGGGCTTACATAGTTGCGCAATAGCAGAGGCTCAAACACTTAGACAACTGCAACTTAAGGGACAGATACAGGAAGGCGCTGCAAGTTGGGATCTTTTCGTAGTAAAAATAGAGTCCAGAGATGACAAGTACCCTCCCTGAGACGCCCAAAGTAATGTACGTCCGTTCGTGGACCCCCTGTCCGATACTCAGCAAACACAATACCTGCCTCCTCACCCCTCTCCCTTCCTTTCGCTATGCACTAATAGGCTGACAGGATATCATCACACTCAACCAAAGCATAAAAGACACGGAGCCGTACCCTAAGGCGAACTGAAACACCACGCTCGCGCACCACTAATCTTCCGGCCCTGTTCCGATACAACTAACTAACCACGCCAGGCAAACGCAAAAGATAGTTACCTTTCGCGCCTATACAGCCTAACGTAAACATCATTACTTCTGACACCGACATATAGACCTATGCATATTTATTGTCAAGACTAGTATTGAAAGTTACACAATGTTAAGTTATACGCCAGTACGCTAAAATGTACCTGTATTATACACAAACCACTAATATGCACGGATATACATGAGTAGGAAAGTTGTGTATTCTCTCGCTAAGTTAAGTGGAATGTACTGCAGCTCTTGTATTATGTTTTAAATAACGTTGAATAAACAGATTAAAAAAAAAAAAAAAAAAAGAGTACAGCACATTCCTATGCTTTTCCTATCACACAGCGCAGAAAGGTGACTTGCTGCCCTGTGTGATATAATGATAAATATGCCAATACATTTGCACAAATTCACTGCCAAAAGAGTGAAGCATTCTTGAAACACCTTGGCCTAAACTGTCACAATTTTTGCAATGTTCTACATTTTTTTACGGTTTGCAAAGTGTGAAGCAGCCAGAAAATAGTTAAAAAACACCGACAACTATACTTGTTAGTGATGTGCATAAACTTTCTGAATATTCCCACCTTCGAACACACTTCTTTACCTGCAGAGTTATATTTATTTGCAGTTGTAAAACTACACTAAGTAATTGCAAAAGTGATATTACGTTTATAAAAAAAGCTGTATACTTGTGTAAATTTCCGAGTACAGTGCCAAGATTTTAAGAGCACAATTTTGAAACTAAATAACTAGACAATGACAATGTTCATCTTTGGAGCACCTCTAAATACTGCTTATAAACACGTTTCCAAGGAATTTCAATAAGGGTAGATAAGGAACATAGGACACATAACGTGGCTTGCCTAGGACCACCCAGTTTTGGTCGTCTGCGGAACTCAGTAGTAAAACACGGTCTCTAGGCATCGATTCCATTAACATTTCCACAAAACCATGGCTTATTTAGTCACTATGAACCTCATTAGGATCTTGGTAAAAATAATTTAGATTGGAAATACTTCTAGTCGTGAGACTACTGAACATTTTGTGATTCTCACCATCAAGAACACATCTCTAATATAATCAGGAGCAAAAATGAAAGCACTGACTGACGGCCCAATCATGCACCTGTCAGAAACTATGTAAAGTAGAAAAAAGTTACTTAATTGTGTTATCAAACATTTTTTTCAGTCTTCACCATCCTGAAAACATCTCCGATATTACCGGAAGGTACAGTGGGGACACTCACCCAGTATTACCATGTATTTCCAGGAAGTGTTCATCAATGTCTTTGAGAGATTTGAGGGAATTACCAACACAAGCATTACCTCCCGTTCCTCCCTCGCCTTCCTTTTAGACCAATGAGGTCTCCTGCCTCCCCCCTAGACCCTCCCTTCCCCTTTTAAAACCCCCCCACCCTCATTTTCTCTGTTCTTTTGTCTAGCCCACGCTAGACGTTTTTCTTTCTCTTTACCTGCACGGCGGGGCCTGGGGGTCATCAATGGAGGCACTCCTCGGGACGCGGAGCTCTGCGAGGAGTGCTACAGCCTGGACGCTACTTTGACGAGCAGCCGGCCCTCTGTGGCTGGGGCGTCGGCTTCCGGTTTTTCGCGCCGCGGAGCCGCGGGGAAATGCGGGAGTGCGGCTTTTGGATTATCTATGGTAGGACGGGCATTCTGCCCGCAGTTTTATGGTCGTTTCAGTTAGTTTTTGACCTTTTTAGGGATTGGTGGATTCCTGTTGGGGGAGGTCCAGGTTCCTATATATGGGGAGTAATTTTAGGTGCAGGCCAGTGTATGTTGGATTGTTAACATGCCTAAGGTTCCGGCTAAGAGACGTAGGATTGTCTCTTCTTCCTCCTCTGAGGAGGAGGGTGCTGCTGGTGTTTCCACTCCTGGGGGCTCCCAGTTACAGGAGGGTAGGGGTACTCCCCTCATGCCCAGGGAGGAGGTGCAGGAGCTGATTGAGGTGGCTGTTACCAGGGCTCTTCAAGCAGGGATGGCCAGGACTGGTCAGTCTAAAATTGCCCATACATCGGCATCTGCAAGGAAGTCCTCCTCAGATAGTGAGGGTGATGAGGCCCCATCTACGTCCTCTGGGGGTAAATATGTATCCAGAGAAGAAATGTGGGAGGTGATGGCACATGTTCGGGACAATTTGGGTTTCCCAGTGTTTCAACCTTCAAACTCGGATTCTCACTTATTTCCACAATATCAGACACCGTCTAAGTTTGCCATGCCTTTTCAGGGACCTGTGAAGGATATGGTGTTTCGCGAATGGAAGGATGTGGATAAGGCTCAAGTTCCACGATTCCTACAGAAACTGTATTTACTTGAGGGTGAGGAGGTATTGCCTCCTTCGGTCCGCTTGGATTC
Organism: Pleurodeles waltl; assembly: GCF_031143425.1. NCBI lineage: Eukaryota > Metazoa > Chordata > Amphibia > Caudata > Salamandridae > Pleurodeles > Pleurodeles waltl. Next base: position 762,179,740 of record NC_090439.1, on the reverse strand, counting down.
AATTTTGGCTACCCTGATTGGCAAAACGGCAGTCAATCCGGAGGATTTTGTGCCTACGGATGCCACGGACCGTGGATTCAGGTCTTAAAAGAGCTTTTGCAGCTGAGAATCTGGCGCTAAGGGCAGGTATATATTCTGCTTATGCGGCGCAGTCGTTGATGCAGGACTTTGATAAGCTGGCGGTGGCTGTGCAGGAAGGGGCGGAATGTTCGGAGCTCCTGGCTGGTATGGAGCAGCAGGCCAGGTTGTTGGCTGATGTGTCTTCTGATGTGGTCCGTACTTCGGCTCTGGCCTCTGGTGCTTTGATTGGGGCTCGTAGGTCCCTCTGGTTACGTTCCTGGAAAGCTGACCCAGGGGAAAAGGCGGCCTTGCTGAGACTACCGTTTGAAGGGCGTAGCTTGTTTGGAGATCAGTTGCCATCCATGCTTTCCAAAGCATTTAAGGAACGGAAACATGCCTTGCCTTATAAAGGGGGTTCTACTTCGGGTAAAGGGTGGAAGAAACATTCCCGATCTTCTCCTAAAATAGATGCCAAATCCTTTTCATTTAAGAAGCGGCGTTTTCAGCCGCGTTTTTCTCCTAAGAAGTCTGCTCCTGCGAACCGGGGTGGGTTCAAGAAGGGGTCCTGACAATCACTGTGGGCCTGGCATAGGGCCGGTTGGGGGAAGGCTGAGTCACTTTCTTTCAGCTTGGGAGGAGAGTGTCAACGATCGTTGGGTGCTGGACATTGTGGCCAATGGTTATGTCATCGATTTTGTGGTGGTACCTCCAGATTCAGGGGTGCGTCCCACCCCTCTGCCTTCAGGGGGGTCCCGGAGAAGAGCATTATTGGACGGAGTACGGGACTTTCTGGTCAAAGGGACCATTTCCCGTGTGCCGCTGGACGAACGGGGTCAGGGCACTTATTCGGTCTTGTTTCTTGTTCAGAAAGTTTCAGGGGGATTTCGACCGGTGCTCAATCTGAAGGAGGTGAATGCTTGGATCAGGACGGTGCATTCCGCATGCTGTCTATTCAGACTATCTTTCCATTGGTCAGGCAAGGGGACTTTCTAGTGTCGCTGGATCTGCAGGATGCTTACCTGCACGTGCGTGTGGCAAGGTCTTCTCAGAGGTTCCTGAGGTTTGCTGTGGATCAGGAACACTATCAGTTTTGCGTTCTGCCTTTCGGTCTCAAATCTTCTCCTCGAATTTTTACGAAGGTGCTGGCCCCCCTGGTGGCTTTGCTACATTCAGAGGGGGTGTTTATTCATCCATATCTGGACGACATCTTGATTCATGCCCAGTCACGGGTCCTGTTGCAGAGGCAGGTGGCCCAAGTTCTGGTGGTCCTGCAAAACCACGGGTTTTTAATCAACTGGGAGAAATCAGATTTAGTTCTGTCCCAGGATCTGGTTTTTCTGGGGGCTCGGTTTCGGACTCTTCTAGGCTTAGTGACGGTGTCAGCAAAGAGATTAGGTGTACTTCAGGCCTTGGTAAGGAAGGTAGTGTTACTGCCTGCACCCCGAGCTCTTCTGTGGTTACAACTACAGGGTCATTTGGCATTGGTTATATTTCTGGTTCCTTGGGCACGTTTCCATCTCCTGTGCTTGATGACATGGTTCTTGAGAAGGTGGGCGCCGGGGTCCGGTTCTCTGTGGGCCAGGGTTCCGGGGTCCGGATTGATTCACAGGGAGTTGCAATGGTGGTTGGATGCAGATCATCTTCGGGTAGGGGTGTCTTTGTCACCTCTGTGACCCGTGGTAGTGACTACGGATGCCAGCCTCTCCGGTTGGGGTACGTGGATGGGGTCGGCTCAGATTCAGGGGTTCTGGTCCACTCTAGAGGCGAGCTGGTCGTCGAATTGGCGCGAATTGAGAGCTGTCTTACTGGCTCTGGTCCATTTCCAGGTGTCCCTGAGGGGGGCAGCGGTTCTTGTTCGGACTGACAACTTAGTGGCCAAGGCTTATGTCAACCGGCAAGGGGGGACGAGGTCAAGGGCTCTGTTCAGTCTAGCCTGGATGATTTTTGTGTGGGCTCAGGAGTGGGTTCCTTCTCTCAGGGCTACGTACATTCGGGGGGTGGTCAATGTTCGGGCGGATCTGCTGAGCAGGGTGATTCCTTCCTCTCAACTTTTCTCCCTCCGGAAGTCTCTGTTTCTGCATCTGGTTCGGCTTTGGGGGCTTCCAGTGCTGGATGTGTTTGCGTCCGCAGAAAATGCGGAATTGGATCGCTTCTGCTCCCGGTTTCGGTGTCCCCAGGCCTGGGAGGTGGACGGGATGTCATGTCTTTGGCCGAGGGGCCTTTTGTATGCGTTCCCACCGTTTCAACTAATCAGGTCTTTTCTGTTGCGGGTGAGGGATCTGGGGTCCAGGGTTATCCTGATTGCGCCACTTTGGCCGCGGGCGAATTGGTTCCCGTTGTTAATGGCTGATGGCAGACGGGAGGATGTGGCCTCTGCCTCTTTGTCCGTCTCCCCTGGAGTTTCCCTGCCTCCCGGGTTGGGGTCGTTGAGGAGGTTGCATTTTACGGCCTGGAAGTTGAACGACGGGGCTTGACGGGTCTGGGGGTACCTGCAGCTTTGAGTTCTACCTTACTGGCTTCCAGGCGGCGTTCCACTTTACTTTCCTATGGTAGACAGTGGAAGGTTTTTTCTTCTTGGTGCTTGAGTCATGAGTTGGATCCTACCTGCGCGTCTATCTTTGAGGTGATGCAGTTCCTGCTGGACGGTGCACAATTGGGGTTGTCGGTGGCATCTCTACGGGTACAGTGGGCGGCTATTCAGGCATTTAGAGGTCCGTGGCGTAATCTTCAGGATGAAGGGCGCTTGATGCCTAGATTTTTTCAAGGTCTTATTAATTTGTTTCCTCGCCCTGTACGTTCTTTTCCTTCATGGGATCTTTCTTTGGTTTTGGATGTTTTGACGGATGCCCCTTTTGAACCATTGGGGGCTGTGACTTGCACCATTTGTCCTTGAAAACGTTCTTTTTGGTAGCCATTACTTCGGCTCGTCGTTTAGAGGAATTGGGGGCCTTGGCCTGTTCCTTTACTTTTTGGAAGGTTTTTCAAGATCGGGTGGTTCTGATTCCGGTTCCTTCGCTTATTCCGAAGGTCAATTCTTCGTTCCATGCTCGCCAGGAGGTCATCCTTCCTTCATTTTGTCCTAATCCCTCCTCAAGGGAGGAGGTCCGTTTGCATTAGTTAGATGTACGCAGGGCTTTGTTGGAGTACCTGCGGGTGGTGGCTCCTTTTCGTAAGGGGGATTTGCTTTTTGTTAATTTCGGTCCGGCACGTAAAGGTGAGAAGCCTTCCACGGCTTCCTGGAGTCGGTGGGTGAGATCATTGATTCTGTTGGCCTATTCCTTAAAAGGGGTGGTTCCTCCTCAAGGGATTCAGGGTCGGCCTACCAGGGGTATGGAGGCTACGGTGGCGGAGCTTCAGGGGACTTCCGTGGTGGAAATTTGCAGGGCCGCCACTTGGGCTTCTCCTTTGACGTTTGTGCGTCATTATAGGCTGTCGGACTTGGGTAGTCTGGAGTCGGTATTAGGTTACCGAGTCTTATCCTCTATGAGGTAATAGGGGTAAGGTTTTTTTTTGGTGGCCTTGGTGCAGGAGATTATTAAAGTTCTTGCAACTCAGTGTCCGTCTCCTGTGTTTTTCTTGCTATGTCTCATTGGTCTAAAAGGAAGGCGAGGGAGGGACGGGAGGTAATGCTTCCATTTTCTTGCGATAATGGCATTACTCCTAGTCCTACTCCCTCGCCTTCCTTTCCGTTCCCTCACGCCCTCCCGGTACGGACTGTCCGAGTTGCTGCTTGGGCTTGGTTTTTGTACAGGAGGAAATGAGGGTGGGGGGGGTCTAAAAGGGGAAGGGAGGGTCTAGGGGGAAGGCAGGAGACCTCATTGGTCTAAAAGGAAGGTGAGGGAGTAGGACTAGGAGTAATGCCATTATCGCAAGAAAATGGAAGCCTTACTCACAATTACCATGCAGAAATGTAGGTATAGTGAAATGGGGTGTAAATATTGATACTACTTGAAGATTCGATATGGCAGGTCGGTTGGAGCACAGTGGAAAAACATCTCTTCCGACAATGTCTCAGTGGTCTGATTCATCCATATATGGTTAACATAGCTTGGCAGTCCAACGATGGAGGAATTAAGTAGCAAGGAAGTGTTTGAGTTCTTTCTTGAAAGAGATGTGAGAGGAGCTGGTTGCTCTTAAGACTCCTGGGTTAGAGTTCCAGATGTGGGAGCACTGCCAGAGAAGGATTTGTTCAGTGTGCAGGATTTTCTGAGTAGAATGGTTTAAGGTGCAAAAGCCTGGTACTTCTGAGCAATTTGGATACTCCTCAGATGTGTTAGCAGACTAGGTAAGATAGAGTTCGATTGCGTAGAGCTTTGCGGATAATGCAGAGTAGTTTGCAAAAATTTCTGTTTTTTTTACCAATTGACGGTCATCAGTTTTGAAGTGATGGGATTCAGTCTCTTGGCGCCTGATATCTGGCACGCCACAGATTTCTGTCCTGCTTTTTGAGGGTCCAGGTGAGTTTTGGGAATGCCAGTTAAAAAACTGTTTCCATAAGTGAGTTTTGAGAGCACTAGTGATAGTACTATAATCTTGAATGAAAGGTTTGACGTTTAGTCTAATTTGTGCTCCGCACTTCTCAATCTATTTTTAGACTGTTGTCCATGATTTTGCAGTCTTGACAACTGAGCATTTAAAATAAAGAATATTTGAGGAGCCAAGCCAGTTTTGCATAGGGCTGTTACTGTGGGAATGTGAGATAAATAGGAATTCTGTTTTCTATTAATTTAGTTTGAGGTGATATTGGGTCATCCATGCTTGTAGATCCTTTAACACTATTCTTAATGTAGATATGTCCTTTGGAGGAGTTTGAAAAGTATTGGGAGGTGACATGACCAGTTGAAGGGAATGGGGATATTGAATTTTGATTCTGTCAAGATCATCCAATTGTGTATATTTTCTTACCAGTAGGTGGTGTTGAAGCATATTTGTTTAGGGCATCATTGATTATGAATTCTTCAAGTTCACAGACTTTGAGGTTGAGTTTGTTTCCTCAGTAGAAATTGAAAATCACAAAAAAGACATGGGTTGAGGTGGAGCATGTGCTTTCTGCATCAACTGGATCATTTGTTCAACAATTAGGATGTTTTCTTCTGGAGGATGGTAGATGGTTTTAAATATTGCAGGATTTGGTACTATTTGTGTTAATTTTAACTGTGAAGCATTAGGAGGTTTGATGTTGAGAGGTTTGTTGTGTACACTGGACAGATGTGTTTTGTAGAACTCTAAATCCTCAACCGTTTTTCCTTCCTGGTCAACTTGAACAATTTCATAACCAGGTGGAAGGAGAAGGTCTAGGATGGATTGGCATAAGTTTATGAGCCAAATTTCAATGAGGAAAATTAGGTTGAGATCCTGTGAACTAATCTAATCCTCAATTTCCAAATTGTGTTTCGGTGCTTATGGACAGTTGTGGAGTAGGCATCTTGATGGCTCGGTTTGCAGAAAGTGCATCTGAGATGGCCAAATTCAGCTTGAAGATAGGGATCTGAGATGGCCAAGGTATCCAAAATGGCCATGCTCAGCTAGACAACAGTGGATGAATGGAAGAGAAGGTTCGTCCTTTTGGCCATCAAAAAGTGTTTCTGGGATCTCTTCTATTATTTTTTAGTTAAAAATATTTATGACATGTTTGGAAAGGTTGAGAAGATAAACTTTTTTTGTATGTGTTTCAGGCACTTTTAGTCAAGTGTTTGAGCAAGGAGTTTAAGTTGACAGGATGGATTGTTAGACTTTTGGGAGAGGAAGTGAGTAGAGGATGGAGGGAGTGTGGTTGATGCATGTTTGTTGTGCAAATGTTGATATAAATTAGGAGGGTGTGAATATTGTGATGAGTGCATGTTCAGTGCATAGTTACGTTGAACTGCTGCTGAGGACATGTCTCCTGAGGTTGCAAAGGATGAGGACCATGTCAGATAGTGAAGACTGCATGTGAGGGTAGTGTTTGTTGCATTGTGAACATAAGTTCAGTGCAATGTGTTGTAAGGTAATGGGGATGGTCCAGAATGTTACTTCTGGAGGGATCCACTGTGGGTCAACAATGGGCTTAGGTATTGTGCCAATGATGGGTTCAATCAAATGGGTCCCGAGATAGACAGCGGAGGGCCTTGTTGGTATTCCTGCTGTAAAGGACCTATGTTATGAAGAGAGTGAAATAAGTTAAAGGTTTCAGGTTATCAACTGTCAGGGCAGGTGAGTAGGGATTTTTAGCTAATTACATGAGTAATTTGGGATATCTCTGGTTGTCGGGCAGTTACTCTGCTGAGGTGAAGGGAGGGTTATGAGGTGCAGGTTATTGTTAAAAGCAGTGGTCTGCATAGTCATCAAACTTGTTGTGTCTGTCTTAAGTGTTTCCTATACTGTTGGACTGTAGTAAAGTTTAGGTCTTCTACGGATACTACAGGTTTTTCCATTTTTGTTGATCTGTGAGTGGTGTATTCCCTAAGTATTTTTTCTGTTTTAATATATTTGTGAGGTGTCTCCTTCAATGGTGCTTTGTTTCTTTCTATTTTCTAGTTTTTATGTGTCAGTTAGGTATCTCAGTCATTGGTCTGAACTTTGATCTATTAGAGTGTCCTTGCATTGTGTTCTTATCAGTTAGTCCATCCATTTTATGGAGGAGCTCTTACAGAGGGCTTCAAAATGGAGGAAGAAACAGTAAGAGGTGTGGGTTTGTGGCTGTGAAGTGAGTTGGGTGTCCAAGGTTCTTGGTTGAGACATGCTTTCTTGTGCCTAGGGAGCCTAGAAGGTGGCCTGTGGGTGCACGAGGGCCAGGCCAGTTGCGAAATATTTCATGCCTGACAGGGATCTTTCCTGGGCTATGCGTAAGAGGCCCTAGTGTTGCAGGGTTAATGACCAGGAAGCAGCACAGCAGGTGGTTGGGGAGCGATTGCAGAGTTACAGCAATTTTCTTGAATGGAATGGGTGTTGCTGGTAGGCATGCAGAGACAGCAGGAGTTGGTAGGACGCCGGGGGTGCCTGACACGCCCTGTTAAATTGAAAGGTGATCAGCCTCTCAGAGTTAGCTGGCTTTGGGCTTGATCCTTTCTCCTGGTGATCTCCTCTGGGTGACCTGGTCAAGGTCATTGAATCTTCCTCTGCATGATGCTATGTGCAATAGAGGTTTCTTGGATCATTGCTGAGGGTTGCTACATGTGGCCCAATCTGTGAATTCTTGTATATCTCTGGATGGATGGGGCCAAGCAGGGATTTTCACTGATGTTATTCCAGGCAGCACATTACAGGGCTTCTTTTGTATCCACCATCTTGCCTATCTCTTCCTGTTGATGCATCAATGAAAAGGAACTTGCTCACACTAGATGGGATGACTTGGAATTTGACCCTTGTGTCAGGCTTATCTAATATCTCACCCACAGAGATAAATTGGATTTGAAATCCAAGGTCAGACAGGTATAAAAACCAATTGAGCAGTAAGACCTCTATCAGAATATGTATTTAACCCTCAGACATATAATGGTGGATGAAGGCATGGATTTTAACTGTATGCCTTGGGGTGACTGGAACATACTGACTGTGAGTTTGGTAGAGATATCAAAAGGAGATGTTTGTGCTATTTCTCAAATTTATCTCTAACCTGTGCCTATTATGAAAGTCACTGATTTACGTTTCATTCTGCCTGATCCTGAAACATTTATATGACTTGAATGCTGTTAAATCAGTCTAAACACTTGTTCTGCAAGGGAGAGTATGTCTTTGAGCACAGCTTTGGACCACTCACACGCCTTTATGTAATTGTGTCCTTCTATAAGTTTTCTGTGTACATCTTCTTGCTGAAAACAACAAGTATCCCCTCAACTTTTGTGAAAGATAGAGCCTAAGATCAAAGTTTTTTTTCAGCTTTACTTTTACAAGTACATTGGTTTATTGATGCACTCAGATTGATCTTGGGTTGTTGCTTATGTATCTCTGGTTTCTCTTGGCCTGTGCTCTGCTTGAACTCATGCTTTGTTTGCAAACTAGTCTTGACCTCAAATTAATCATCCCTATCCTTTCTTTATAACTCATCTTTGCATGACCTGTTTGCTCCAGTTAATGTCTGGTTTGCTTTCATGTAATTTGTTTCGTTTAGCTGGATAGAAATTGTTTTTTCTGTTTGCTAGGACTTTTGTCAAACACAGGAGAAAAAAAGGTGCATAAATAAATAGATTTTGTTTCTTCCCTTTTGTTGATCAGTCTTCTTAGGGCAGCCCAGCATTTGTTCTGCCAGCAGTTGTGTTAGTCCATCTAAGAAGTGTTTTTATTCCATAGACTTTAGAAGCACAACAGAAACTTCTGAAAAGGACAGATACTGCAGGTGCACATATCCCCCTACCAGGGCGTAGCAGAGATTGCTGGAGCACAGCAAAGAGCATAGAAGCACAGTAATTGATTACAGCAGAGATTGCTGGAACACAGGTCAGACTGAAGGATTGCAGCACAGAGTATAAGAGCATAATGAGCAAAAACTTACTGTAGACTACTTTTGCACAGCCAGACAGTAGAAACACACATCTGAATGTAGACGCACATCAGAAACTGCCGAGGCACAGCTAAAACTTCAGGGCCAGTTAGCCTGCAGAAGCATATGAGAGTTTCTGGAGACAGCATGGGCCATTTAAGTACATCAGCGATTGCAAGAGCATATTACATACTAGAGGAGCAAAACAGAGACTGCAGGAGAACAGCAGAGAATTCCAGGGCAAAGCAAAGATAATTGGAGCATGGCGGAGAGGACAGAAGCACAGTCATGACTGCTTGAGCAAAGTACAAATGGCTGAAGTACAGCAGCAGCTCCAGGAACAAGGAACAAATATAAGTAGCAAGCATGGGGTGCTGTGTCACAGCAGAAAATACAAGGGAACCAACTACAGGAGCGCAGCAAATACCCCTATATCACAGCAGAAGCTGTTGAAGCACATGCGAGACAAAAGAACCACAGCTCAGACAGTAGGAGTGCAAACTGGAGGATCCTCACACAGATCGATGGAGTACAGCAGATACTGCTGAATCACTGCAGACTGTAGAGGCACATCCTCACATTTTTCTCCTGCTTCAATATTTGTTTGTAGATTTTATCAAATATTCCCAGTTGTTCAGATAGAACCCCTCTGAAAAAAGTGAATAAAGTGATATTCTCTGTTTAGAAATTGCAGAAGACAAACCAGTTTTAGATTTTTGAATCCCATTGCAGATGTGTCTTAGAATAATAGCAGAATTGATGTTCGTTCCAGACACATGTTGTGGTTTAGATTTCATCTGATTATTGTCCATTAACTGCAGTCATTTCTGCAGCCTTTTTGGCAGGTGTGTTGACTTGTAGTAGCTCCCATGATGATCGAAAGGGTATTGGTTATCACACAGTTTTCTGACACTTATAACAACTATAAGAAAGATAGCATGAAACAGTTGTAATTATTTGCAGTGAATGAAGGGAGGTCTTTTAAGAAGCTTTCACTAGATAAGGAGCTAGGTGATTCACAAACACTGATAGCTATAACCACAAGAATCCGGGAAATAGGCATATTCCTGTTGGACGCTTGTCTGACAAAGATTATCAATAAGGTTTCAAACTTATTATTTCCATAAATATGAGAGAACCGCAAGTTGTTTTTACAGTGTCTTTACTCTTACCTGCTTACACATATATTGATGCACTTTTTAAAGTATAAATCAAACTTTAATGCAGTCCTAATCTCTACCTATAGGTCAATTTCTCACCTTGTTTTACTTGCCATGAGAGACTATAAAGGGATAAGTAATTGTTGGAGATCAGCCTTGAAAGCCTGCCCTGCCTCACATCTATCAATCTGATTTTAAACAGGCAAATGACTGCAAGGAATCATAGGTCAAAAACAGAGTCAATTTTTAAATGGTACCGGATGAGGAGGGATTATTATACTAATTAATCTTTTTTTTTTCTTAATTTTTCACACTGTTAATCATCAAATGATGTTAGAAAGACTAGAGAACTAATTGATCATTGTAACATAATAACTTTTTAAATATCAGTGGCCAAAATCCGTAATTAAGCGTGGAGTTTTGCAAGTCTCCTCTAATTACCGTTCTCTACAATAAAACCAAGAACGTACTGGTTGATGTTACAACTCAGCATGAATGTGGTTTTCAAATGTATTGTGATTAAACTTAGATGGCTTAAGATCTGACAACAGGGAGAATTTAGGTGTACTCTATTCTTCAGTCAATACTTTAGGAGTACAAAGCTCCCCACTAGAGATTCAAGGCTGAATGCAGATGTATTGGCCACTCATTGAAAGATATAACAAGATTTACTGATAGTTGACCATCACTCGACTTACCCATCCATGCTTCACATCATTCCTTTTTCTTGGGCTGCACTAATGGCAACCCAGCTTGTCAAAATGAGTCAATGATGAATATTTGCGTCTCCGGGGTCTACACCCTATGCAGACAAAGGCAACATGGTGAGAAATGTTGCAATCGACTGATGTATACAAACAAATGATGGATGGAATGCTTCAGCTAATCTCAGCCACTAGTAGTTACTCAGGCAGCATCTCAGTCCATCGTTTTTTTGCATACCAGGCCACCTCAGTTTAGACCCAGCAATATGCGAATCAGTCTTGACACTGTTCCAGTGGAAATCAGCCCAGTCTGAACTTTCAGGTCCTCCCTCAACAGCAACACACGCAACCCAATTCATGTACCCTTATCAGGATACATCAGTTAGTATAGCTTGATTCCAGTGGCACAGTGTGTGTGGAACCCACGTCTGGGCATACCCATCCCACTTAGAGCATCACACTGAAGCATACAAAACACACTATCAATAGTTTGGGTCATGTAAACTATCACATTGTGTGTTAATACTAAGAACAAGGCGGCCTTGTTTAAGGTTTTTTTTCCCTCAATCATGGCAACATATCCTATGGCGGACTGCCACAAAAATGGTGTATCACCTCCAGCTCATGCTAAAAGATTGCTGAAAGACATAAGCTTGTGTGACTTTATTTTCATATTAGGCATCAGACCATGACACAGGACAGTTTGTACAGTTCCCAAATAAAGCCAAATATTGCTCCAAATATTTGTTTCAGATGCATTTCATAGTAATACTAAATATTTTCGGACCCAAGCAACTTCTCACAAACATATTGCGCCCATGGGCTGTTTGCCCAGAGGCACTCAAACAATCATAAAAATGCATATACTTACATAGGTATCAAATGCTGCATCTACTTTTTCCCCCTTCGTGCCCTTCTATTTTCTTGTATTTCAGCTTGTTTTCTGTGGCACATCTACTATGATCACTAGCTTTGAACAAACATGTTAACAGCAAGCCCAAGAAATCATGTGACCTTGCCACTGGGTATACAGTGCCTGAATACATTTCAGTCATCTGACTGCAGTATACCATGTCTCGGATGCTGTCACTGTGTCTGGTGTAGTGTAGTGCATTCATCTCATAGCTAACCAACTCTTAGCTAGCAGCAATGAAACAGATTTAAAACATCTACAATACTATGGTTCCTTCACCAACTATCTCTTCAGAGCAACAACCTAGGGGGTGCATGGCAAACTCTCCCTGTCATCATTTCTCAGGTCTTAATTACTTTTTCCCAGAATCACACTAATCCAATGCACAGACAGGCTACATTCAAGAAGTCTGCATTTTTACACATTGCATCTGTGCCAGGCAATCGAAGTTGTTTTCTCATATGTGACATTTAGTTGTGTGGAGGCATATGTTATGTGTAAGTATTTTAAATGTATCCACTTATTGTGAATGTTTAACCTGTGCACAAGAACATTTCGATGCCCTATCTATAATGGTGGGGCAAATATCCACCTGCCTCTAACTGTTACCTATTAATACAGTCAATGTGCATGTTTTGATTACATCAGTGTATATGGTTGCTTCTATCTATCTAATGTCTTCTCACTCTTTTACTCTGTTTAATACTTGGCATTCTGAATGGATGATGTGAGAACTTATGCAAAGCTGACCTCACTGCATGATTGAGTCTTTAATATAACCATATTGTGAGCAGTGACTGCTCTCATCTCCTTAAACACCTGCATTGATGTACATGAACCATCCTGAAAGAAATTCTCTAGTTTGGTAAAACCTAGGCCCAGGTTTAAGAGGGCCTAGCGTCTCCTTGCGCCACATTATCATCATTTTATATGACGCTAATGTGGCTCAAGGAGGCCAAGTTTGCCGCACCATATTTACAAAGTGGTGCAAAGCATGTATTGCGCCACTTTGTAACCCCTTGTGCTACTTTATGACTGCACCAGACATAGTTTATGCAAGGGGAGCATTCCCCCATTAGGGGGACAGCAAAACGTTGTGCAGTGGAATCTATGAAATTCCACTTCACCATTATTTGTGGCATTTTTAACGCCTGCACAGAGCAGGGGTTAAAAGGAGGCACACCTTTATTTATAATGGGCCAACGTGTACTTGGCAGAATTAGTGCCAACATTTTTAGTGCTAATCCTGCAAAGAACAATAATGTCAAAACATTTGATGCTATTATCCCTAATCTGCGCCATGGTGCGCCATATGTTTAATACACCGCAATCATGGTGGCATTAGGGGGGTGCTAATGAGTGCAAGAAAAGTGGAGCTAAATATAGTGCAGCCCCACTTTTCTTAAATTTGTGTCCTAGTTTGTTCATGACTGCTTTTGAAACTGACACTTGCATAGGTGGCAGATATGGGTTATCTGACAAAGGTATCAGTGGTAAGTACATAGTTTATGCGCCAAGCATACATACTATATGACACAGGATATAGTGGGTGATGCTTACTTTGTGCATTACATCTCAACTATACATAGGTTTAGAGCAGAGCACCATTTTCGAAGTCCTACACCTGATCAGGTTTTGCTCCAAATGAGCATGTGTATATGTACATGGGGTGTGGGGTGGTACCAGTAACTCAAAATTGCGCTTTCAATGCCAGATGGTGCCTATATGGCTCAGAAACTGCTACTCTATTGTTCTTGCTAACAGTTCCCAATGTACACATGCTTGATTCCCTGACCAAAACAATCTAGGGTAACTGGATAGGGATATTTGGAAATATATGTAGAAATCTAGGTATTGGGATCATTTTGATGATGGCAATCTGCCACAAAATCGATAGTGGCAGGGTGATCCAAATTTTAAGTTGTGTTTCTAATTTGTCCATGGCTCTTCCATAATTTTCCAAAACTATTTTACCTGAGTTATGGTTACTCTATGTTCTTTAATACATGTTAGCATGTCTGATCACCACTGTTTTGAATAGTGATAGGTTCCTTAAAAGCAAAACAGATAGGCCCTCATTACAACCTTGGCGGTCGGTGTTAAATCGGCGGTAAGACCGCCAACAGGCCGGCGGTAAACAAAATGGAATCACAACCATGGCGGAAACCGCCAACATAGACAGCCACTTTAACACTCCGACCGCCATGGCGGTACAAACAAACACAGTGGCGGTCACCGTCAACAGACAGGCAGAAGACAATGTACCGCCCACACTATTATGACACGCAAATCCGCCACCTTTTCCGGGGCGGATTCAATGCGAATAAAAACACAGTGGAAACAGGACTTGGAAGGGAAAACACTCACCTCTACACAACCCACGAGGAACCAGGACGCCATGGAGCCTGAACTCCAAATACTCCCTGCAATAGTATTCCTGCTCCTCAACCAGGAGCACGAAAGACGGCGGTGACGACCACGGTGAGTACTGCACCTACAACAAAGGGGAGGGTGGAGGGAAAAGAGAGTGACACACACACGCAACACACAACACCCCCACTCCCACCCTCACCCACAACAACATACACACCAATACATGTTGCAATGTTACATTTACACCCCCCACCCCCCTGGAAGAATGCAAGGACAAAAGGAAATGAGTTGAATGATTGTAATCAATAAAAATCCATTAGTCAAAACTTTATATACAGTACAAACAATTAGGTACACCATCCAATCAAGTCCGGGTAGTGCACCATTCTTAGTCCATGGACCACTGGGCCAAAAATGCATGGGCGAGGCCCACACTAGATACCAGACTCGAAACGTAGAGAACACTGCTGGGGCTTCAGATCGAAATGAAACAAGTACCTCAGGGGGGAGGGAAAGGGGGCACCTCAGCCGATGAGCGCACAACTCCAGCTCCACCAGGGGGCTCCATGCCCATTGATGTATCCTGGGGAGTGCAAAGCCACAGTCTCTCAAGTCTCTCCAGTGGGTGGGTTGCCCACTGCTTTATCCTGGAGAGTGCAAAGCCAGTCTCTCAAGTCTCTCCAGTGGGTGGGTTGCCCACTGCTTTATCCTGGGGAATGCAAAGCCACAGTCTCTCAAGTCTCTCCAGTGGGTGGGTTTCCCACTGCTTTATCCTGGGGAGTGCAAAGCCACAGTATCACAAGTGGATGCCTTTCTCCACTGGATCTGGAGGGGGCTTTGTGCCCAGAATGCTTCAGCCTGCCAAGGACTGAGGTAGTGGATGTGATACTCTGGAGGGGGCTTTGTGCCCAGAGTGCTTCATCCTGCCAAGGACTGAGGTAGTGGATGTGATTCTCCACTGGTTCTGGAGGGGGCTTGGTGCCCAGAGTGCTTCATCCTGCCAAGGACTGAGATAGTGGATGTGATACTCCACTGGTTCTGGAGGAGGCATTGTGCCCAGAGTGCTTCATCCTGCCAAGGACTGAGGTAGTGGATGTGATTGTCCACTGGTTCTGGAGGGGGCTTTCTGCCCAGAGTGCTTCATCCTGCCAAGGACTGAGGTAGTGGATGTGATACTCCACTGGTTCTGGAGGGGGCTTTGTGCCCAGAGTGCTTCATCCTGCCAAGGACTCTGGTAGTGGATGTGACCCCCACTGATGGTGGTGCAACATGCAAGCTGCCCATGCTCCTGGAACTGACCACCAGCCTCGTACGACTGACCACTGGGGATGGCAGCCATGTTTGCAGTGGTGCCACTGGCTCGGGATGTTGCGGGCCGCTGGAGGTGCTGGTGGAGGGCTCACTGACTGCGGTGCTGGCGGTGGTGTCAGTAGAGGCGGTGCTGGTGGCGGGCTCACTGACTGCAGTGCTGGTGAAGAGCTCAGTGTCTGGGGTGCTTGCGGTGGTGTCAGATGCGGCGGTGCTGGTGGCGGGCTCACTGACGGTGGTGCTGGTGAAGGGCTCAGTGCCTGGGGTGCTGGCGGAGGTGTCTGTGGTGGCGGTGCAGGTGGCGGTACCGGTGGCGGTCTTGTCCGCCATGCAGGTTGGCGTCGACATGGACCTGCATTTGATTTTCAGGCCCTTGCCCACCTTGGATGGTGGCGCAGCTGTCTTACCACTTTCAATTTTTGTCTTGACTGAGCCCTTGGTAGCAGGTGTTTTGGCCTTCTCCCTCTGGGATGTGGGCAACTTTTTCTGTTTTGAAGGTGGCGGAATGTCCTTGCCCTCGCTCCTTGGGACACTGGCAGCCCTGTTGCTTGGCGTACTCCAAAATCCCGTTATTGCTGGCACCACTGTGCCCGGTGATGTGGTGGCTTAGGTGCTGGGTTAGGACCTGGAAAGGTGGGCCCTGGGGGACGGACGGGGGGGAGGTGTAGGGAAGAGGTCAACATTTGATAGGAAATTTTTTTTAGACACACTGGGACGGGTAGATGGAGTGGGTATGGGAGTGGAGGAAGAGGTAGTGGTTGTAGGAGGTGTTCGTTTGGTGACTTTGGGTGAAGGTGCATGGGCTGTAGGCTGTTGTGAGGTGGATGGCTGTTGGGTGGGTGTGTGACTGCATTTGTGTATTTTGGGAGGAGGGCTCACAGACACACTGGGAGAGGACACAGGGGATGTGTGAATGGTAGTGGGGGTGGTGAGTGCACGTGAGCGGTGTGTGGTGGTGGGCATGCTGGTGATGGAGGTAGTGGCTGAGGATGTAGTGCATGCAGGTGTGAGTGGAGACGAGACTGGGAGGGAGGAGGGAGACGTGGAGGAGGGGGACACAGTGGAGGCAGTGGATGTTGGTATGTGTGCATGGGTATGATGCTTGTGTGAGTGCCTGTGGGAAGTGTGGTGCTTATTTTTGCCTGAGCCACCCTTGTGTATTGAGGGTGTGCATGCTGGTCTGATGGTGTGCTTGGGTTAGGCTGAGTTACAGGGGATTGGGTCTGGGTGGAGGAAGTTGGAGGGGAGAGGCTGGACACAGGGACAATGGCTGCCATCAGTGCTGAGGCCAGAGCCTGAAATGCTCTCTGTTGGGCTGCCTGGCCAGAATGAATGCCCTCCAGGTATGCATTTGCTTGCTGCAATTGCCTCTCTACACCCTGGATGGCAATCAGAATGGAAGACTGCCCAACAGTGAGGGATCTCAGGAGGCCAATGGCTTCCTCACTGAGGGCAGCAGGGCTGACTGGGGCAGGGCCTGAGGTGCCTGGGGCGAAGGAGATGCCCACCCTCCTGGGTGAGTGGCCACGGGACACACGCTGAGGGGCTGCTGGGAAGGCGGTGCTGGTAGGGGGGGTGAAGGCTGTACCTGTTGATGCAGTGGGCACAGAGGGGCCCACCATCGCAAGGGAGCTCACATCAGAGGAGGAGTCGGTGTCGCTGGTCTCTGCCGTGGAGCTCCCCTCACCGTCCGTCCCACTGGTGACTTCAGACTCCATTGTCTCGCCCTCCAGGGCCATGTGGGATGCAGCTCCCTCCTGCTCCGGTGGCACTGCTCCTCTTCCTGATGATGCTAATGCACACAAGAACAGGGAGACCACAAAAAGGGGGGAGGGGGAGAAAGAAGAAAGACATGTTCAGTGCATGCAATACCGCTACCGTTGGCGGACACTAGAGACACAGCAGCCCTCTGCACTACGCCATGCACTTACAGTTCCCTAATTAATCACAGGGACATGGGGTACAAGGCCCATGCCCGACTGCTGCACACTTGGAGGTCACAGGAGCCTGACTAGGTATAGATGGCTCTTACCACTGGTGGGGATGGGGTGCCAAATAGCCTGCCTCACAAAGGTTCCTTGCCTAGAAAGCTCGCCCTGGCCTAGGGGAACCCACTGCCCATCTCCCCCAACCAGACACCTCCTAATGCATGCAGAGTCAGCTGAATGAGAGTGTACTTACCCCCTTGTGGCTGCTGTGATGTCTTCAAGTGCCCATCCAACTCCGGATACGCCACCGCCAGGATCCGGAACATCAGGGGGGTCATGATGCGACGGGCACCCCTCCCACGTTGGGAGGCCATCCCAAGCTGGGCCTCAGCGGTGTTCTTGCTCCAGCGACGAATGTCCTCCCATCTTTAATGGCAGTGGGTGGGTGCCGTCTGTGGTCGACCACCAGGGTCCGGACGTCCTTGGCGATGGCACGTAAAATATCCTTCTTCTGGTGGGCGCTGACGTAGAGGAATAGTACAGGGGAAAAGGAAAAACTTTAACCGTCCGGACCGTCACAGTGATTGGCCCACGTTCCCACCCTTGCCCTGACGCAGATACACTCACCGTCCGCTCATGCAGGCCTCAGTCCCCCCCCCGTATCTTCCATCCACACCACTCCAAACAGGCATTGCCCATACAGCATGCTCACAGTGTACTCACCTGTTTGTCTGGAGGACCGTAGAGTAGCGTGTACTGGGGGAGGACCCCATCCACGAGTTTCTCCAACTCCTCTGATGTGAAGGCAGGGGCCCTTTCCCCAGACACTCGAGCCATTGTCTCTTCCAGACCGAGGTCACAGAAGCACTTGCAGTGTAGGTCCTCTCCTGTCGAAGGTCAGGTATCAAGTGAGTGAACAGAGTGAAAATGGCGGTCACGTCCGCGGCGGTGCATACCGTCACCGCCGGCGTACATCGTCATTGGCTCCTGGGACCCATAGGGCCCAATGTTAACCAATGTAGGATTGCGCTGCGGTCTTTGACCGCCTACCGCAACAGTGTAAAACGCCAGTGAAGTTACCTCATATCCCCTTTTCCCACATTACAGGTCAGACAGCCGCCATTTCATGGGGCCACATGGCATCATTTTTTAATGCGTCACACATATCTAGGCCTTACATACACATAGAGACAGGCACATGGCGAATTGACAAATGTGTGCAATAAATTATTTTTTTACTACTTCAGTGTTGGCTGACTCTGTGCTCGCTGTTCTCGTCCATAGGGCACGTCGGCTGGGGCAGTTGAGGAGATGGCGGCATCCTACGGTGTACAGACCGCTGGTGGACCTGTCGACAATGGAAGAGAGACATGTAATAGTCACCTACAGACTTGATCGTGCAACAATCCATGAACTGTGTGCCCAGTTGGAGCCAGACCTGATTTTATCCATCCGCCATCCCACAGGAATCCCCCCTCTAGTGCAGGTCCTGTCAGTACTCCATTTCCTGGCAAGTGGGTCTTTTCAAACTACAGTGGCCATGTCATCAGGGATGTCCCAGCCTATGTTCTCAAACGTGTTGTTCAGAGTGTTGTCTGCCCTGCTTCAACACATGTGCAGCTTCATCGCTTTCCCACAGGTGGAGGATTTGCCTACAGTGAAAGGTGAATTTTATGCCCTGGGACATATCCCCAACATCATAGGTGCCATTGATGGGACATATGTGGCCTTGGTACCCCCCCCGCCGGAATGAACAGGTGTAAAGAAACCGGAAGAGCTATCATTCAATGAATGTGCAAATGGTGTGTTTGGCCGACCAGTACATCTCCCATGTGAACGCCAAGTTTCCTGGCTCAGTGCATGACGCTTACATTCTGAGGAATAGCAGCATCTCTTATGTGATGGGGCAACTCCAGAAGCACTGTGTGTGGCTAATAGGTGAGGACAAGGACCCTGTACCCATTAATAGTTGTCTGGGGTTGTCCCTAAGGGTTAGTGTGTGTTTAACAGTTGTCCCTCAACATTTGCAGGTGACTCTGGGTACCCCAACCTATCATGGCTACTGACCCCAGTGAGAAATCCCAGGACAAGGGCAGAGGAATGCTGCAATGAGGCACATGGGTGAACTAGGAGGATTATAGAAAGAACCTTTGGCCTCCTGGAGGCCAGGTTCAGGTGCCTCGATATGACCAGTGGTTCTCTGTACTACTCACCAAAGAAGGTGTGCCAGATCATCGTGGCCTGTGGTATGCTGCACAATTTGGCTTTGCGACGACAGGTGCCTTTTCTGCAGGAGGATGGTCCAGAAGGAAGTCTTATGGCAGCTGTGGAACCTGTGGACAGTGAAGAAGAGGAGGCAGAAGAAGAGGATATCGACAACAGAAACAACGTGATCCAGCAATACTTCCAGTGAGACACAGGTAAGAAGACATCACTGCCTCCTACATCTCATACAATTGTTAGAGCTATCATATGTCTGTCACTTTCACCCAGTGTATGGACCCTGACCTGTCACTTTGCCTTTACATTTCACAGATGTGGGTCCCACTGTGTGACCTCTGCTATGTTACCTCATGGACTAGAGCTGTGTGACATAGGTATGTTGACAATACAATGGACTTTGCTATTTTCCTCAGTTATAGCAAATACACATTTGTGAAAGCACAGACTGACTCCAGATTGTTTTGTGATTCAAGGGTGTTTATTTAAGTGCAAAATATTGGAGGTGGTAGTAAAATGGTGAGGGGTGATGGTGGAGGAATGTCCATGGCGGGGTCCAGTTATTTGTCTCACAGGTGCATTGTCCAAAGGGGCATAGGAAGTGGAGCTAGGGCAGTTTAAGGATGGACAGGGTGATGAAGTGGGACAGAAGGATGACATTCAGGGTGGTCTCATTTCTTGGCAGGGGTCTTGGCATTGTTCTCTGTCTTTGTCCTGGATCTCAGGGACCATTTGCAGGGTGGTTCTCCATCTGCAGGGAGTGGGATGCTGGTGTCGTGGTCCTGTGGCGGTGCCTCCTGTCCACTAGCGCCAGTGGAGGTGGTGGGAAGTTCATCGTCCAGGCTAGTGTCAGGGGCCCGTCCAGGCTAGTGTCAGAGGCCCCTTGTTGTGCCACAGTGTCCCTCCTGGTGTTCAGCACCCCTACAATCGTGACCAGGGTGGTGTTGATGGACTTGAGTTCCTCCCTGATCCCCAAATACTGTTCCTTCTGCAGCTGCTGGGTCTCCTGAAACTTGGCCAGTACCGTTGCCATCGTCTCCTGGGAATGATGGTACACTTCCATGATGTTGGAGAGTGCCTCGTGAGAGTGGGTTCCCTGGGCCTGTCCTCCCCCTGTTGCACAGCAGTCATCCCAGTTCCCCGGTTTTCCTGTTCCACTGCCACTGCCCCCAGGTCCCTGCTGTTCTTGGGTTTGTGGGTTTGCCTGGGTTCCCTGTAGTGGTGGACACACTGCTGCTTGACGTGTCCTGGGGACAGAGGGATGGGCCCGCTGGGTGGGTGCTGTGCTGGTGTTTCCTGAGGGGGGAGGCTCTGTAGTGGCATGTGCCAGTGTGTGGGGAACCGACTGTCCCAAGGTCCCAGATGGGCTGGGCTGGTCATCTTGATCCAGATTGACAGAGCTGCTGTCATCACTGTGGGCCTCTTCTGTGGGGGGGGGGGGTGGACATGTCTGGAACCTCCTGTCCGGTGACGTTGGGTAGCGGTCCTGCAGGGGTGTAAAGGCATGATTATTGCATCTGTGTGTGCCATTGTGTGCAATGGGTGGGTGATCCTGTACCCCAGTGCTTACATTCTTGTGTAGGACCTTGTGTGATGATTGTTTTGGGGTCTGTGTGGGTATCTGTAGTGGACATGCTTTGGTGATGGGTGTCCATGCTTTGTTGTTGCATGCATGGCTTGATGTTGGGATGGGTGGTTTGTGATAGTGGGACATATGTGAGGTGTTGGAGTGATGGGGGTGGGGGTGAGGGTGGGTGTATGTGATGGCATGCAGGTAGGGTGGGGGATATGGCAGTAAAGAGTTGACTTACCAGAGTCCATTCCTCCTGCTACTCCTGCGAGGCACTCAGGATGCAGTATAGCCAAGACCTGCTCCTCCCATGTTGTTAGTTGTGAGGGAGGAGGTGGGGGTCTGCCGCCAGTCCTCTGAAACTGCAATCTGTTGTCTTGAGACCACGGAATGCACCTTCCCCCGTAGGTCGTTCCACCTCTTCCTGATGTCATCCCGTGTTCTTGGATGCTGTCCCACTGCGTTGACCCTGTCCACGATTCTGCGCCATAGCTCCATCTTCCTAGCTATGGAGGTGTGCTGCACCTGTGATCCGAATAGCTGTGGCTCTACCCGGATGATTTCCTCCACCATGACCCTGAGCTCCTCCTCAGAGAACATGGGGTGTCTTTGCGGTGCCATGGGGTGGTGTGGGTGATGTGTGAGGTGGTGTGTGTTGTGATGTGTGAGGGGATGTGCTTGTGTGTGTTGTATGAGGTGCGTGGGTGTTGTGTGAGTGATGGTGTTGTGTGCCTGTGGATGCTAGTTTGTTGATGGTGGTGTCTCTCTCTGCCCTTCTTTAGTAATTCTGGTCGTAAGGGTTTGTGGGTGATGTGGGTGTGTGTTTTATATTGTATTGGGTGTGTGGGAGTGGTGTGTGTATGTGTATCTGGAATTGTCCAATGTGGTTGTGTTTTGCAAATGTGTGTGTATTTTGAGCGCAGCGGTGTGTACTGCCAATTGAATATCGTGGTTGAAAGACCGTTGCGTGGATTCGTGGGTCGTGATAGTGTGGGAGTATTCCTGTTGGCGTGACGGTGGAGGTTTTGTTATCACCAGTTTATCACTGACCGTTGGTGTAGCGGACTTGTGTGGGTGTCTAGATTTTGGCGGATTCTGAGCTGTGGGTCTTAATAGCTGTAGCGGAATTCTGCCGCCACATCGGTGTGTTGGCGGTCTTCTGCACGGCGGTAAGTGGGATTAACTGCCAATGTTGTACTGAGGGCCATAATGTGTTTCATTCATCGTTTTAATTTTTGGCATAGAACAACAATGCTGGTGTACCCATCTGCATTATTACACACAATCAAATAATGACCTCAGCAAGCACTTGGAGAAATTATCTTCTTTATGTAAACTTAGCTTTTGGTGGGCTTGGTTAATTCCACCTCATATATATATTGAAGCCCTTAAGAAGCTCATTGAACAAAGCCTTTTGGATGTATTGCTTTTAAAAAAAAATACTTAGTAAAGAAAACATAAAGAATCAAAGTACAAGTGTCATCGTTTGACAATTTGGTCGCATTACAGATATTATGTGTGCCTCCGGATTAACTTTCATTGTATTTTCTGCTGTGTCCATGGTACCTAGTGCTGTCCAGGTTGTACACTCAGTTGGTAATTTGGGACATACTTGGATGTGCTGTGTACTTGCTTGGCTGCTGTGTTAATTTTATTTGGCATTTGAATCAATTTATTAGTGTGTCCAACTCTACACATGACACAAAAATGACATAAAAAAGAAGAGGCAAATTTGTATTCATTTAAAGTGTTACTCTCTACTGAAGAAGGACAAATATCCTGAAACACGTGTCTAGACATACATAGAAATAGCTGCACCAACAATGCTGAATACTAAAGATTTTCAATTGAAGTGAGTTTTATCATGCAATGTAATTTTTTTATAACCACTTTTTATTGATTTTAGTAAGTTTAGAATAGGGTACACACAGCATGTTCTGACATTGTCCTTCACAGAATTCACATAGTCAGAAAACAAATCATGGATGATTCACCATTTCCCCCCATATTTTGTGATACTTTTCCTGGCAACCCCTGGCCGCATAGATCAATTTTTCTTGGTGGGCACACCAATCCAAACCTGCCCTCCATCCTGCCAATGATGGACTCCTGGGTTGCCTCCAAAGGTAGGCTATATCTCTTTTGGCCACGAGGCATGCAACACCTACAAATGACCGGTCCGCACAGGAGCCGCCCAGTTCCTCCAACAGCCCCAGCAATGTGACCTTTGGAGACAAATCCATGGGATGCCCCAAAACCTCAGCCAATTCTTTACTAACCCCCTCCCAGAAGGCTGGATCTGAGGACAACTCCATACCACGTGGAAAAAATCACCATCTGGGAGGTCACACCTAGCACATGTGATCAACGCCCTGCCGGACATTCTGGAGATTCTTGTTGGGGTTAAGTAAGATGCATGTAGGTAATTGAACTGAATCATCCTCAACCTAGCTGAGATGGCTAATTCCTTATGGGCCAGTGATGCCTCCTGCTAGTCGTCGTCATCCAGCTCCCCCACCCAATGTGCCCATTTCTGTCGCAGGTGGTCAAACCCATCTGGTGCGTTCGTAAGTAGTGATTTGTAAATTTGAGATATTGCTTTCTTCCTCAAACCCCCAGTTGATAATTTAGCCTCAAGCAGGCTGTAGTCAGGGACTTGGGCGTTAGGAGGAATGTGGGCCCTCAAGGAGTGACGCAGCTGAAAGTACCAAAAGAATCGTGACTTATGTAGCCCGTAGTGCTCTCTTAGATCCTGGAACGACATAAGGCTACTTTCTGTTTACACGTCACCCACGTAGGTGATCCCTATTGAGTCCCATCGATGAAACCCCTCCAGTGTAGTGAGTTGATGCTGCCATTCCCCTTGCCACAGTAGAGTCAATCGAGTAAAGCTCTCCCATGTCTGCTGCAGTGTTTCAAAGGACAGAGTATAAGTTCCATAGATAACCTTTAGTTTGGCTGGGAAAAGAAGCACAAAGTGCACATTCATCACCCGTAGTTTCAGCTTAACATCCTAGTATGATGAACAGCTCACGTATAGTCAGGACAAATCAGAATTTTGGAGTTGGAGTACCGTACCTCTTCATGGGATTGGGTCTCCGGCAGAATAGTGTCTCTGTAGTTGAAGAGTCAGACCATCACCGGCCTGAGAAGGGCCCCGGGTGGAGGCCTCTTGGCCAGCACACGATGCACCTGTTACACCACAAAGTAACTCAACAGCTTGCCCTCAGGGACCCAGGAGTGGAACCAGGTTTCCATGAGTTCTTCCATTCTACCTCCTGCTATCTCCTCGGGTAACCCCACCAGGTGAAGATTGTTTCTACGTGACCAGTTAATTTTGTCCTCAGCCCTCTCCTCCAGGCCTGCCACCATCGAGGTGAGGCGAGAGACTTTTGTCTGGATGGAGTTCAACGCATCCTCCGCTGTGGAGATTCTAGTCTCGGTTTCTGTCACCCTCTCAGCCCCTCACCACAGGTCCTGATACACCAGGGATAAGTCCTCACAAACTCCATCAACCTTGGACTCCACCGCCTCCCTTGAGTCTTGGATAGCCTTCAAAAGTGTTACCATACCTGACAGAGGAGGGGTCCCTTCTGCCTCTTTCCCAGTGCCTGACATTTGACCTGTGCCGGATTCCATGGGCACTGTGTATTGGTCCATTTTGGTCCGTGCTACCTTACTCTGGGGGTGCTTGTCCCGCCCCTTGTATGGGAAACATGTAGGGAACCGGCCGATCTCTCCAGAAGAACAGACCACCAAGAAGCAGAGCCAGACACCACTGGGGCCAACAACTGCACCACCATATAGTATATTAATCTCAAGTCTCAGTGTGACACCTCTGGATGGGAAGGCCTGCAATAATCTATGCTAGTCCTGCAACTCAATACTCTCCTGGCCTAGGCAGGATGAACATCTGTGGCCTCCCCAAGTGCATGTGTACACAGGATCTGTATCGGACTGTTTTCCCAGGTCTCTGAGGCCGTGTCATACCTCGATACCTCCTGCGCGGTGTCCAAGCAAGATCTAGCACAGACCTTTCTTCGTAGCAGATCCTGGCCTCCACTCAGACCCGGCCCCGGTTTACACGTTTACACGTCACCCACGTAGGTGATCCCTATTGAGTCCCATCGATGAAACCCCTCCAGTGTAGTGAGTTGATGCTGCCATTCCCCCTGCCACAGTAGAGTCAATCGAGTAAAGCTCTCCCATGTCTGCTGCAGTGTTTCAAAGGACAGAGTATAAGTTCCATAGATAACCTTTAGTTTGGCTGGGAAAAGAAGCACATAGTGCACATTCATCACCATTAGTTTCAGCTTAACATCCTAGTATGATGAACAGCTCACGTATAGTCAGGACAAATCAGTGTGGTCGTGTAGTATGCTCCTCCAATGCCCCGGAGAAAAGCAACCCGGGAGGAGATCACCCTCCTCGGTGCACCAACAAGTCAATTCGTGTCCCCAGGGGGGTCGCTGTCTTCCACCTCCCCACGACCGCCTGAAACCGATTAAGGGATATGACTGTCTGCTAGACCCCACAAAAGCAGCCCAGCGAGTCAATGGTCAAGCAGCCCACCCTGTTGTGCAGGCCTGGAACAAGCTGCTTCCTCCAATCTGCCTCAGAGGCCAATTTCAGCCAGCATCAGTGTCACCAGGAGCTGCAGACCTCCTCCTGGGCCCAATGAGCTTACCTCCAAGTATGCTGCAGGGTCTTCATCATCCTCCCAGTCAGGTACCGCCAAAACAACCCCTTGAAGGCATCCGCACCACCACCGTGCAGCGCGTCTGCCCCTGGCGGCCGAGCCCTCCAGACCCCACAAGCCAGAGCCTCCATCCCAACAGGACCAAGTCATGATCTCACACACACGGGGGGCCCAGAGGCAGCTACGCCTCCTGTGGCTGGGAACCCCGCATGGCCACCACCAGGCTGCACCAACGTCCCCTCTGTACACACACCAGGCTGCAAGGCCCTCTCCTGTCCAGGCCCCCGTCCGGGTCTCAACTGCTCGCACTCCTCAGTGCCCAGCCGGTTAGCTTCTGGCTTCCAGGCTTACCCGGGACTCTGTCACAGTGCGCCCAGCAGCAGCACAACCTCCCGGTGTCCACCAGGCTGCCTTTATGCATCAATGCAGAGCCCTTTGCTCTGCCCAGGTCGCTCCGGTTGGCCGAGTATAGGCCCAACAGGCCGCCCCAGGATGGGATCTGTTCTACGCCTGCAGGTGTTAGCGCACCTGATCCTTAATAAGTAAACTTACAAGGGGACACACATAGGTCGATGAACCCTTTGATTCGCATGGCGTATCCTAGCTAGGGTATGGTTGGTACTCCAAAATGATCAATACATAAACTCAATAAGCATTAATCATCATCAGTAATAAATCAAAGAACACGACACACCATGACCATTTTATTTCCCTATTAGTTACAATACTAAGCCATGAGGTTAATTCGACACAACTCAATTCAATCATAATCCGTATTAATTTATTAGAAGGAGACAATACCATAATCTGGTCCAATGCATTAGCAAAAGTCAACAGAAAGAACAAAGGTAATAAATCTTCTCTATTCATAGAATTCAGCAAAACAGTCCGTCAACCATTTGTCTCTAAATCTGTCAGTCGTCATATAATAAAGCCCTCATCTAATCCAGATTAGCATCTGCATGTGGGACTTCATGCAAAAAAAATTTAGAACAAGAAATTTGAAAAAAATCATCTAGCTAAGAAGACTATTTAGACAGTGCAGTTGGTACCTAGAAATGAAAGGCACAAATGTATATTTCAGTCACATTATCATATCTACCCATCCTGGGTATAGATCAGCAACAGAGTCAGTCTTCAGGTCATCAGTCGGTCAGCATCACATCAGGCTCTCAAGAGTATGAGCCCAATGACTGAATCTCAAATCGCCTCAGTAATCTCGCAGTCTCTCTCCCCAACATCTAGCATCTGCATCTAACATCGCTCCCTCTGTCACGTTGTTATATTGAAGTTATATTGAAGTTGTCCAGAGTATCCCCCAATTTCCAATTGGTCAATTAATCAGAAGTTATAACTCTACCCAATAGTTGTATTATTCCACATCTATGTAGTCTAATATTTCACAGTTCTCATGTCATTGATTAGTTCACTAGCGATGTCCTCATAGTCCGGCTCGTCAGGTATCGAAAATGTTGCATCTTCTTCTCCAGCCAGTGCCTTCAATATTCCCTATATGATTTTTAATAGCACCCCATTACAAATATTACTAAGCCATTTCCCCACTGAAGCAAATACTTTTCCTACCTTTTCCCAAACACCTGGTTCTTTCAATTCCTTCAAGTCACTACTTGAGTTAGTCAGGTTAGTAAGATAGGGCCAGATGTAGGAAGAAAAATAATTGTGAGTCGGAAATAGCGACTCCTTGCGAATCGCTATTTCCGACTCGCAAAACGAGATGCATGAAAATATTGCAATACCAAATTGCGATTCGGTGCAGAGTCGCACCGCAATTTGTGACCTCGCAATTTGCGAAATCGCTATTTGCAAGTTCGCAATTTGCGAAGTCGCAAATTGCCCAAGGGTATGGTCCGGAGTCGCAAATTGCGACTGGGTCGCAAATTGCACGTAGGTGCAAAAAAAATAGTTAAAAACACACTTCCTCGTTCTGAGTGATGACATCAGAACCAGGAAGTACCCCCATGGAACAGGGAGGAGCGTATCTAGCACAAACAGAAGAGTCACACCCAGCTGAGAGGAGCTACTTCAACCATGTCATCTCAGGACAAGGAGACACCCAGTGCTGGCAGGAAAAGGAAACTGAAGTTTTCTGAAAAGGAGCTGGAGGTCCTAACAGAGGAGTGCTGCCTTCACCATGATGTCTTGTTTGGTAAGGCAGCAATGAGTGTCCCTCACACCCAAAAGAAGAAAATCTGGCAGGACATCCATATCAAGATAAATGCCATTGGAGTCAGCCATCGCACAATATATGAGGTCCGCAAAAGGTGGTACGACCTCCGGTCCAGGACCAAGGAAAGGGTGGCCGAGCGGATGAGGGAGATGCATGGCACTGGAGGAGGACCATCTACAGTACCACCCCCTACAGCCATAGAGACCATGGTGGAGACCACTCTGGAGCCGGAGGCTGTCATCAGAATTGGAGACCTTGACAATTCTTGTAATTCCTGACATGCCTTAGGGTGGTCACCCCTAACTTTTTGCCTGCCTCCCTCCACTTTTTGGACACTGTTTTTGCTGGCTTTTAGACTCTGCGCACTTTACCACTGCTAACCAGTCCTAAAGTGCATATGCTCTGTCCCTTTAAACATGGTAACTTTGGATCATACCCAATTGGACTATTTAATCTACTTATGCGTCCCTAGTAAAGTGCACTATATGTGCCTAGGGCCTGTAGATTAAATGCTACTAGTGGGCCTGCAGCACTGGTTGTGCCCCCCACTTAAGTAGCCCCTTTACCTTGTCTCAGGCCTGCCATTGCATGGCCTGTGTGTGCAGTTTCACTGTCACCTCGACTTGGCATTTAAAAGTACTTGCCAAGCCTAAACCTCCCCTTTTCCTACATATAAGTCACCTCTAATGGGTGCCCTAGGTAACCCCTAGGACAGGGTGCTGTGTGAGTGAAAGGCAGGACATGTACCTGTGTAGTTTACATGTCCTGGTAGTGTAAAACTCCTAAATTCGTTTTTACACTGCTGTGTGGCCTGCTCCCTTCATAGGCTAACATTAGGGCTGCCCTCATACATTTTTGAAGTGGTAGCTGTTGATCTGAAGGGAGTAGGAAGGTCATATTTAGTATGGCCAGAATGGTAATACAAAATCCTGCTGACTGGTGAAGTTGGATTTAATATTACTATTTTAGAAATGCCACTTTTAGAAAGTGAGCATTTCTCTGCACTTAAATCTTTCTGTGCCTCACAATCCACGTCTGGCTAGGTTTAGTTGACAGCTCCTTGTGCATTCACTCAGACACACCCCAAAAACAGGGTACTCAGCCTCACTTGCATACATCTGCATGTGTTTTGAATGGGTCTTCCTGGGCTGGGAGGGTGGAGGGCCTGCTCTGACACAAAGGACTGCCACACCCCCTACTGGGACCCTGGCAGACAGGACTGAACTGAAAGGGGACCTGATTCACCTCTAAGCCACTCTTTGAAATCTCCCCCACTTCAAAGGCACAATTGGGTATAAAACAGGGCCTCCGCCCTAACACCTCAGACACTTGCTGGAGAAGAAACCTGAACCAGAACCTGCATCCTGCCAAGAAGAACTGCCTGGCTGTTCAAATGACTCACCTGACTGTTTTCTACAAAGGACTGCTCTCTAGCTGTTGGCCTGCTGTCTTGCTGAATTCTTGCCTTGCTGCAGAAGTGCTCTCCAAGGGCTTGGATAGAGCTTGCCTTCTGTTCCCTGAAGTCTCAGGACCAAAAAGACTTCCATCTTTCAACTGGACTCCTTGTGCGCCGAACAATTTGATGCACAGCTTGCTCAGCGGTGAAAAATTCACCACACGCCAATCCGGAAAGATGCCGCTTGACCCCGCAAGGAAAAGATCGACGCAATGCCTGCAGTGCGACCGGAACTTCGACGCACGGCCCACCTGGACAAATGCCTCCCGACTTCCAGAGAGGAAATCGACGCGAAGCCTGCTTTGAGAGAGAAAATTCCACGCACAGCCCACCGGAACGACGCACAGCCAGATAACAAGCCCAGGATTCCACGCACAGACCCCGGGACATCTGGTAATCCCGCGACCCACAGAAGAGACTGTCCGCACGCCGGAAAACGACACACATCTTCCCCGCGTGAAAAATAACGACGCAAGTCCGTGTGTGAAGGGGCGAAACCATTTTTCCACGCATCTCCTCCTCTGCGGCCATTTGTGGAGATTTTCCACTCCAACCCAGGTACTTTGTGCTTGAGAGAGACTTTGTTTTCTTTTAAAAGACTTAAGACACTTTACATCACTTTTCAGTGATATCTCTACAATTTCATATTGCATGTTTTATCGTTTATCGTTTTGACCTGCAAATATCAAGATAAATATTAAATATTTTTCTAAACACTGTGTGGTGTATTTTCGTGGTGCTATATTGTGTTATTGTATGATTTATTGCACAAATACTTTACACATTGCCTTCTAAGATAAGCCTGACTGCTCAGTGTCAAGCTACCAGAGGGTGGGCACATGATAATTTGGATTGTGTGTGACTTACCCTGACTAGAGTGAGGGTCCTTGCTTGGACAGGGGGTAACCTGACTGCCAACCAAAGACCCCATTTCAAACAGTTCAGTCCCGGGAACATTTAAAAGTAAGTACCAAAATTCACTTATTTACACCAATCAATGCACCATGCACACACCCACAGTACACATAAGCATGCATCCTCCAGATTTGCTCCATGCCTATATTGCAACCTATAGAACAATGCATTATGGGCAATGTAGTACAGTAGTCCAACTTTTGAGAAATATTTATTCTGATACATCAAACATATGTGAGGCACTGACAGTGTATCCCCTGTGTGCCACAGGTCTCCCACAAGGACCCACCAACAACCTTACTGTGCAGGGAGATGAACCAGCCACAAACACAGCAGACGAGGCAGCCGCTGTAACTGCTGGGGAGTGCATGACTACACCACCCGTCCAACATGCACCAGAGAACATCGATGAGACTGATCTGGGTCTTGAGGCAGGCAACCTGACACCGGGGCCACTGATGAGTGGGAGTCAGACACATAGGTCAGCTGGGTCTGTGCGGAGACGGCAACGCCCAATGCAGTCAGCCAGTGAGGAGGATGTCACTGACGAACAATTTTTAGGACTGGAGGCATCCTTACTGCAAAGTCACAGGCTGCAAAACAAACACATGGGGTTGATGAATAGGAACATGAGCAGACTGCAGCAGATACTCTCCCAGGGTTTTGCCAATGTGGACAACCAATTTACTGCCATGAACACAAACATGGAAAACCTTACAAGCTCCATAAACGACTTGGTCAGGGAAATGGTGGCAGATAGAGCACATGCAAGGCGCAGAGAGGGCAACACTGCTACCCGTTTGGACCGACTGAGTGTATCAATTGGGCGCCTTGCAACCACAACTACCTGCCTGTCAAGGCGCACAGTGAAGCTGGAGGTGGAACTTGGCCATTTTGCTGGTGATGTGGCAAGCGTACTAGGGTGCATCAGCCATGCAGTGGACCTGATAGAGACCAGCCAGGTCGCAAGGGGCATTGGCGATACCCCCCAGGATAGCGAGGAGATCTCCAGCGTCAGCAGTGTATCTGCCTCTGATGCACGGATCCTGTGGAGTAGCAGTGCAAGGCAAGGATCAGGGGACCAACCTGGATTGGGCTATGGAGGCCGTAGTCGCAGGAGGCTGTGAGCTACCAATCTGTGTTTTGACTGAGGCTCGTGAACTTAATGTGTCAGACATTACATTTTGTTTTTTTCGTGCAGTTGAGTTGACAATATTTTCTGCATTATATTCCTGAAATTAAAGGGATAATTTGTTGTACTACACAACTGGGCTATGTGTGTCTTCCATTTGTGAGTGTTGTCACGGTTGAAAGGTATCTGCCAAAGTATTGGGTTGCAAGGTGGTTCCGTCTCTGTCTGCCCTCCATTGCGATGCATCCATCCCCAGGCTGTCGGTGTGGTAGCTCTTGCTCCTCATCCTCCAAATCTGTGTCGTCAAGGGTGCGATATAGCCCATGTCTGGTGGCAATGTTGTGGAGGATGGCACAAGTTGCAACAATCTTGCATGAAGTTTCTGGGGCATACTGGAGTGCACCTCCACTTTTGTGCAGGCATCGGAAACGTGACTTCAACAAGCCGAACGTCCTCTCGATGACAGCTCTGGTCCGGCGATGTCCTCTGTTGTATCGCCTCTCATTCTGATTGCCAGGTGTTAGGTATGGGGTGAGTGTCCATGGTCTCAGGGCACATGCACTGTCACCTGTGTGACAAAAGAGCCAAAATTTGCAGGGCATCACAGGCTTACGCAGTGACATGTATTTAAGGCATCACAGTGTACTCAACAGTACCTAATAATTATCCTTCGCCAAACTCCCCACGTTCTAGGTGTTGGTGTATCCCACTGTGTCTGAATATGTATGCATCATGTGTACTCCCTGGATATTTAGCCACAATGTCAGTAATGACATTATGGGCATCACATACCACCTGGATGTTTAGTGAGTGCGTACATTTCCTATTGCGGAACACATATTCCAGATTTGCTGGTGGGCAAATTGGTATATGTGTCCCATCCACACACCTGATTACATGGGGGAAGTTGGCAATTCTGTAGAAGTCTAACTTGGTGCTGTTAATTTCCACCTCATTCCTGGGAAGGTATATATCTGGACATGTGTGTGAGTATGGCATCTAGGAAACGTCTGAAGAATCGTGGGAGGGCACTTTGGGATACCCCACCTGCCACTGCAATCACTCACTGATAGGTACCCGAGGCCAAGAGGTGCAGTGAGCAGAGCACTTGCACATGTGTTGGGATGCAGCAGCCACGCATTGTCTGGCGTTCAAGCTGAGGTTTCAGCAGTTCAATGATCTCTAGGATAACTGCGCTGCTCAGTCTGTATTTATCATAAATCTCATCCTCAGTTTGTTGAAATGTCTGCCTGGTTCGGTATATCCTCTCCTGTCTCTGCCTCCTCCTCCTCTGCTGGGCAGCCTGGACTCTCCTTCTCCATGTAATCACATATAGTGCAGCCATTTTGAGAAAGCCAGATGCCTTCTGGGTCTCCTTTTATACTTTGGTTCTGGTTACCACCTGTTCGGAATCAGTGCTAATCTGGGTGTGCAAAAGGGCTTTTTGTGACTAGTCGCAATTTGCAACTGCCTTGTGCATTCGGTCTGCGACTCGCAATTTGCGACTTCGTAATTGCTAATCGCACTTTCAGCTCGCAATTTTAGCGAGTCGGTAACGGGTCGCATCGCTATTTGGAACTCCGAAATGGCATTGGTACATACCATTTTGCTTTTTGCGAGGTCGCAAATAGCGCTGAGACCCATTTACGACTCGCAAAACTTTCGTACATTTGGCCCTAAGTCTCTTATCTCCTTACTATTGTTAGGAATGTATGAGCAGAAATGCCTAGAGTTAATCATTGTACAGACTCTGCCGTCCTTCACTAGAAGGATGTCTAAAGCTAGACGATTTTGAAGTGTCATAGCGCTATTCGCAGTCAATTCAGTATCTATAAGAAGTATTTCCCCTGTAAAATTTGTCAGCATGTTATCCACAATAGTATATTGAATTCAGGATGAATCCCAATGAAGGAATTACCCCACCAAATATATCTCCCACTACCGCGGAAGAGTATCGCCTCCTCTGTCTCTTATGATGTAATTCAGTCAATTTTGGAAAAAATTTCAAGTCCTCTACCTGGTAAATCTTTGGGAATACTATTCCCAAATAACATGTCCCATACCATCCTCTTGGAAGACGGTAAGAAGCATTAAGTCCACAAATATAGTTGATACCTGGAATTGAAGGGTCCTGACCGTTCAGCATAAAAGTCCATTTGCTCTGAAACAAAAACACATGCCTACATTCGCTCATTCCCACAAATAAAGTGTCATTGTGCAATTTTGGCCTATATATACAAAGTTTCCCTACAGGTAATGCATCTAAAGCTAGTTTCCCTTGCGTCTTAATTGCAGTATAAGCATAATCATTCTTTTAAGTTCTTTACTCTAAGCCTTTTTCTAATTTCTCTTTTAATGCTTTTCTCCTATCGTCAGTATGCCCTAAGAAGCTCTTCTCTAAAGGTGTAAGCAAGCATGTTAGGTTATTTTTGTGCGCATAAGCCATCCTAAATGTTAGAGTAGGCTCAAAGAGTCCTCTAACCAATACTATGTCATGGTCCTTAGCTACTCTACTCAGATACATAATGATAGGGACAAATGAAAATACTACATCATAATTAGAATAAAAATACTGAATATACTCCTGGTCATAGAACCTTGATAGTAGCAAACTACAACTTATCCCATAAGTTAATGGAAGACTATGGTACGTAACTCCTTCCTCTACTGACAAAGGAATTTGCGTACACACAAGACAATCCCTTGCATCCATCGTCTCAACATACTCACTCAACAAATGAGAAAAGACGTTAGAAGAAAGTTCTGCTTGAGCATTAGTATAATCATGCAAATATTTCTCATCTGACTTAAACTTCTCCAAAGCCATTAGTGTAGTAGTCTCAGAAGCAGTGGTATGGATGGCTTTTTTTGCATCAAGAACAGACATACCACGATCATTGTTATAAACAAAATTCCACACATAATTGCTAATCCAATGCTAATTTAATTACAGCGCTTAGCATCCCTAACCTGATTATTAATCTGTAAAGAATCAGAAAGCAGAAGTAACTTAGGAAAGTGCAGCAAAATGAAAAATAAACAATTCTTCTTCCAGCAGCTCAGTCCTTAGCTTATCCTTGTCAATATCGATTAGCAGCTTGTCATATCTGGTTTTCAAATGTCAAATCAGGTTATCAATGTCTTTTCCAGTTGGCTTTCAACAGTTTATTTTTCTCAAAATAATTCTTAGATAATTTTCAACAGTCCAATTCCTTTGCTCGTCTTTAGGTTACATCAAAATATTGACTCAGAACTTCCTTATCAAAACAAAAAGACAAACTTGTACTGCATTCGTTTCTAGCTGTGTATGCCCATTCAGGACCTGCGTATCTTTGACTTGCTATTCGCTTTTAACTTTTGATCACCACTCAACTCTCCTTCACTTAATTCTTCATTTCTTGTAGTATCTACTTCTTCCTCTACTGTTTGATCAATGACCACTTCCTTTCTTTTCTCTACTTGTGACTCGGGCCAATTATCTCCTTTCCTCGAACCTTCCGTCAATATTTTTCTCAGGATTGGACTCTTCTCCTTTTCTTTTTCTCAGGTGTTTTCTTTTGATGGACCTGCAACAGGCTCAGGAGGAGTCAGATAACCTTGTCTTTGATCCAGCTCTACTCCCTCCCCTTCTTGGTCTGGCACTTGCTTTGTTTGTTTCTCAGAACCTTTTACTTCTGGGAGAACCCCCGCTGTGCTAGGCTCCCCTGCTGCATCCGTCGAGATTGATTCTCCAGCACCCTCCTGTAATTCCTTACCTTCATCTCTTACGGGGTAATGGAACCATCTTCCACAAGTTCTCGTTCGATTTCAGGCTCTCCTTGCTCCTTTTCTGGTTCAGGTGCTGTAACTTGTTTCACTATTGTTGGTGCTCTCAACAACGCTTCTTCATGATCCAGTGGACATGCCACTTTCTTCGTGTGACTGGTGTGAATTCAGTTCAGAATTCCTGCACACTTTACAGCTGTCGTAGTCATCAAGATCACCTGGTAAGATCCCTGCCAACGAGGCTTCAAGCTCGTCCTGCGCACGTGCTTACGGACAACAACCCAATCGCCAGCTCTAAGGTTGTGCCCAGGATCGTGAATTGGTGGCAGTGTGGCAGCCTCCACCTGCTGAGAGAAAGAGCGAACCACATCAGCCAAACCCTTGCAGTAATCCAACACCATATCATCTGCAATATTGACTAGTACATTAGCTGGAATTGATGGCAACCTCATTGGCCTGCCCATAAGAATCTCGTGGGGCGACAGTCATGTTTTTCTGTTGGGTGTTCTTCTCATTAACAACAACACCAAAGACAATGCATCTGGCCATTTCAAATTCGTGGCTGCACACATTTTGGCAATTCTTGATTTCAAAGTACCATTCATCTGCTCCACTAGTCCTGATGCTTCAGGGCGATAGCTACAATGCAATTTCTGCTCAATGTTTTGTGCTGCACACAAAAGTTTAATCACCTCGTTATTGAAGTGTGTTCCCCTATCTGATTCTAAAGAGATTGGAAATCTGAAATGTGGTATCAACTCTCTAAGCAATAGCTTTGCTACTGTGAGTCTATCATTCCTTCTTGTAGGATACGCTTCAATCCAATGACAAAAAATGCACACAATCACCAACATGTATTTCAAACCTCCAGATGCAGGCATCTCAATGAAATCCAATTGCATTCTGCTGAATGGACCTCCTGCTCCTCCAATGTGGCTCAAGTTTACCATGGTCACTTTCCCCACATTTAATTGCTGACAAGTAGCACAGCGATGACATACTGCTTCTGCGGCTTGTCTAAACTTGGGGTTAAACCAATCGATTTAAAACAAATGAACCATGGCATTCCTCCCAATGTGTGCCTAGCCATGATAGTATCTTGCCATGTGTGATAACAAATTATTTGGCAGAACCATTTGACCCTCTTCTGATACCCATAGCTCGCCCTGTCTCTGCATACATTTCATTTTTAGCCACCACCTTTTCTCCTCCTTGTCAACATTACTTTGCAAAGTTTTCAACTCTTCCATTGTGTCAATCCCCTTTAATGCATAACTTGTACATGTGGTGTCTTCTTTAGGCATCAATTCCCACTTGTCTTTGAACGATATACAGTTCAATGCGCAAAACCTTGCGACTTGAGTTGCATATCCATTTCCCAGTGACACGTAGTCCTGTGATTTCAGATGTGCACTGCATTTTACCACGGCAATTTTTCAGGCAATTGTATTGCATTCAGCAATTCTTTTATTCTTTCACCATTTCTCACTGGTGAACCAGTAGAGGTCAGGAAACCTGTTTGCAACCATAATTGACCAAAATCATGAACAATTCCAAATCCGTATTGGCTATCTGTATAGATAGTGACTCTCAGTCTAGCAGACACATGGCACGCTCTAGTATGAGCAACCAATTCTGCTACTTGTGCAGAGTATACCCCTCAAAGCCAAGAAGCTTCTAAAGTACCTATAATTGTGCACACTGCATAGCCTGCTCTCAATGTTCCTGTACCATCTCTGAGACATGAACCATCAACAAAAACAATTTGATCATTTTCTTCCAATCGAGTATCTCTATGTCCGGTCTTGGTTTTGTGCACAACTCAGTTACCTCAAGACAATCATGCTCAATGTCTTCCTCTTTTTCAATTTCAACAGTGTCATTTGGAAGGAAAGTTGCCGGATTCAACACTGTACATCTTTTCAATGTTATATTTGGAGCACCTAAAATGCTCGTCTCATACCTTGTCAGTCTGGCACCAGTCAAATACTGTGTTTTCGTCCTTGTCAGTAAAATCTAAACCGAGTGAGGGACCATTACGGTCAGGGGATATCCCATCACTACTCCCTCACATTGGGAAGACTTTGACCAACTGCGGCAACTGCACGCAAACAACCCGGTAAGGCTGCTGCAACTGTGTCTAAGGAAGCTGAAAATTTGGCTACTGGGCGATAAGTACCTCCATGGACCTGTGTCAAGACAGACACAGCTTCAAGTTCATGACAAAACAATGTGAATGGTTTTGTGTAATCAGGCATACCCAATGTTGAAGCTCTGCACAAACTGTCTCTCAGCTCAGTGAACGCTTTCATCTGTTCCTGATCTAATGTTATGGGCTCAGTGACATCCTTATGTGTCAACTTCTGTAGTGGCTTTGAAATCTCTGCAAAATTTGGAATCCATTGATGACAATAACCCACCATTCCCAGAAACATCCTGACATCTCTCTGTGAAGTCGGGGGACTTCTCTGCAATATCATTGTGATCTTTTCTCTGGAAATTCTCCTTGACCCTTTCTTAATTTGGTGACCCAGATATTTCTCCGTCTTCTGACAATACTGTAATTTCAATGGTGACACTTTATGACCCAATTTTCGCAAATTATTTAATAGGGCAATGAAATCGTACTTACACTTGTCCCTTGTTTTGGAGGCAATGAGAAAATCATCAATGTATTGTACCAGAGTCTATTGAAAAGGCAATTCCAATGACTCAGGTTCTTATTCATGATCTGGTTAAACAAGGATGGTGACTCTGCATGCCTTTTAGCAAGGTGGCACCAACTATAGACTCCATCTAAGAATTTGAAACTAAAGAGAAAGCAACTGACTATCCTCATGAAGAGGCACAGAAAAGAAAGCTTGTGACAAGTCAACCATTATGAACCATTCTGCATCACATGGAATCTGAAACATTATTACTGCTGGATTTGGTACCATGGGACAACATTTGACCACCATGTAATTTACCTTTCTCAAATCCTGCAATATTCGCACCTTTCCACACGGCTTTTTCAAAACCCATTATCAGGGAATTACATGGGCTCCTTAGAACTTCTTTCAAGACTCCCTGCTACACAAAGTCTCCAATTATCTGTGCTACTTTCATCAAGACATCTTGTGACATAATGTACTGTGGAAGCTGCGGAAACACTACATTTGGTTTCAAAGTAACCTTAATCGGCTCCACTTCC
Source organism: Pleurodeles waltl (assembly GCF_031143425.1). Lineage (NCBI taxonomy): Eukaryota > Metazoa > Chordata > Amphibia > Caudata > Salamandridae > Pleurodeles > Pleurodeles waltl. The sequence continues at coordinate 762,141,698 of NC_090439.1, read as the reverse complement.
TTGATCAAATCCGCTTCTTTACCTGTTACATCCCACACATTTTCTTGTACTATTCCCTGCAAATCTGAATGAAGCTGTTTTACTGTAAACATTGGGAAAAGCTCAATCAATGGGTACTCTTAATTGGTAGTGCCATTTTCAATTTCTGGAGTTAGTTCCCCTTCATCATCACTATTTGTCTGAATCTCTATCCCAGCAGTTGAGCAAGAGATTGAACATTTGGTCTTACACAATAAGTCCATTCCCAGTAGAGATACTGGACTTGTATCACAGACTACAAACCTATTCAGTCCCTGGAAGTTGCCAATCTCGACTTGTAGTGGATCTGTGATCAGATTTGTCAAATGCTTATTCACTACCTCCACAACCTGAACTGTTCTTCCTGAGAGAGGCAAATTCAGAACTTCTACACTCCTCACTGTGGAGCGTGTAGCTCCCTTGTCCACCAAAAATGATACTTTGTGACCCATCACTCTTCCTTTCACAAAGGGTCCCTTTTGATCTACCTCTAAGGAGGCTGCAAGCATGCATGGCTCTTCATCTGAACTATCACTCATCCATTCACTGTGTAATGGAAATTGGTGCACAGTGTCTCTGAGCCGTGACCTGTTGAGTAAGCATCACCTGTTGCTGCTCCATGGGGGCTTGAGGTATTTGCATTTGCTTGCTAGGTAGCATAGGAACCTGCTGCTGCACTGGTTGTAACTGTGTCATTTGTGCACGAGGCAATTGGACCTGTTGCATCGGTTGAAAATTCTGCATCTGATTCACATTATTCTGAAAATTTGAATTAGGACCCCACATTTTTGGTATTCGTACATTTTGAAATGTATTGATGTCACCACCATGCTGAACAACACCGTCCTGCACAATCATCGGACACTCCCGTTTCCAATGTCCCACGGCTCCGCAAATGTGACATGGTAACATCTTCATCCCTTGCACACCATTTTGAACCACTACAGTACTCAGATCCGGACCATGATTTATATTGACTCCATGACCCCTACCTATCATCTGAGGCTGAACTATGACAGTTCCCTGATGCTGTGGTATCTGCTGAACAAAAGTCCCTTGCACTCCTGTTTGAGCTGCCTTAATCAGCATCACCATAGCTTTCTCCTTCAGCTTTTTCTGCTTCATCTCCATCTCATCACTACAGTATTTTGCATAGGGCAACACCTCATCAATTGGCATTGCTCGCCAACAAATCAAATAACTCTTAATCATCTGACCTATTTCAGGTCTCAATCCCTTCACAAACCTGAACACAAAATGCAACATGTCTTTTGGCTCAATTGCTTCCTTGCCACTGTACTCCTTGAATGCCTTTAACAATCTCTCATAATATGCATGTATCGACTCCTTTATCTCCTGCACTATCCTGTCAATCCTTTGCCAATCAATATTTTAGGCGAAATTCTCATCTTCAGGAATTCAATCACCTTATAATAAAGCTTCATTACATCAGGAGATGGTGCACCTGTAGTCCTATCTCTTTCTGGTTCACTTGTCGGCCAATCTACAGCTCTTTTGCATTCAACCTACAAATCAGCTGGAACTACTATTTCTAGTAAAGTATTCCGGTCTTTCCACAAACATTTCGAAAGCTTCACAAATCTATCTGTTTGCTGGTACCATTCAACCAGTTTCTCCCTTAATTTTGGATAATCATTTGTGAATGACAGAATATCACTCCTGTGCCAAGGAACATGAACAAACTGCCCTCTTGGAATCTCCCTCATTGGTAAAATTTTCAATTGATCCTTATCTTTCTGTACACTTTCGGACTCTTCTTGTGATCTCTTTTCTGTTTATCCTTCTTCTTCACCCATCTCCCTTCCCACTTTTCGAATGCTCCTCATATTTGAGCACTTTGCAATAATTCCTTAAAAACCACTTTCATTCCGGCTGACCTCATGTGTTCAAAATCCTTTGCTTCAAAATCTAACCTGTAGCCCCTTTTCAAATGTTTTGTTTTCCAAATTTCAATCTCATGTTTTTCTGCTAAGTCTGCCAGTCTCTGATATATCTTACCTACCTCTCTTGTGATTCTGAGACGTAAGTATCTCAGCTCTTCTACAGGATAGGATTCTAACCTATTCACCCCTATTGTCCCTTCGACTAGTTCGGTTATTTCTGTACTCAACCTAACACGATCAATCGGTCCTCACTTTTAGACATATTCTGTGGGCTGTTCAGACAGTCTAATCACTCATTCAGCTGCTGTGCTGTCAATCCCTGAAACAGAATGTTTCTCGCATTTGATGATGGCACCTGCTGCACCACTGCACCTGGAGGTTGCAGTGTCAAAAGCTTCAAGCTCTGACTTACACTCGGACCATTAAAAAGCATTGGGAAGTGCAACTAGTAGAGTAATATCCACCAATGGCCTGGATCCATCAAAAGTCTGACCCATGGAAGAAACTACCTGCACATGTTCTCACACCCCTCCTCACGATGCTCTGTGACATCTCACCCTGTTCTCCTGTGATTGATTTCTTCTGCGCAAACAATGGTACCTCTGGACTAACAGTAATTGGCAGCAATATTGCATCTGGAGCTGCTCTAGCGCCTGCATTCTGTGGAAGAGTTACTCCCATACTCTGATTCAATATCGGGGTCAAATCTGACTGTGTCCCTGTTAATGGTGTAAACCTCGGCATACCCTGTGGCTGTGCCTGGGGCATCAATATCGGAGTCAGCTCAGTCTGGGCCAACAATAGTCTTGGAACCACTTGTTCTGTAGGCATCACTAAGGCCCTCATTACAACCCTGGCCGTAAATCCTGTTTATCGCCATGCCAATGGCCGTCAACATACCGTGATCACAGTGGTATTCCGCTACGGGTACTATGACCCACACAGAGAATACCGCCACAATACAGACACCCACACAAGTCCTCCACACCCAAGGTCAGTGATCAACTGGCGATACCAAGACCCACATTGTCACGCCAACAGGAATACGCCCACAGTATCATGACCCACGAATCAAAGTGGCAGTCTTTCAACCACGGTAAACCATTGGCGGTACACACCACCCCGCTCAAAATACACACACACTTACAAAACACAACCACATTGGACAAATCAAAATACACACACCTGACACACATACACACACCACACCCACACACCCAATCCACTATAAAACACACACAATTACTCACAACCCCTTACAACCAAAAAAAAGAGACCAAGCACAGAGAGACAAGCAAAGAGCACACAATCACTCAGAGGCATAGAACGCCATCACTCATACACCATCCATGCAAATCACATTTTTCATCCCGACACATCACCCCAGACATCACCTTGCACATATCACTCACACCACATCATGGCACCTCAAAGACACCCCAGGTTTTCAGAGGAGGAGCTAAGGGTTATAGTGGAGGAAATCATCTGGGTAGTGCCACAGCTATTCGGATCACAGATGCAGCACATGTCCATTGCAAGGATGATGGAGCTATGGCGGAGAGTTTTCGACAGGGTTAACGCCGTGAGACAGCATCCAAGAACCAGGGATGACATCAGGAAGCGGTGGAAAGACCTACGGAGGAAGGTGCGTTCTGTGATTTCAAGACACCAGATAGCAGTTCAGAGGACTGGCGGTGGACCCCCACCTCCTCCCCCTCAACTAACAACATGGGAGGAGCAAGTCTTGGCGATCATGCATCCTGAGGGCCTCGCAGGAGTAGCATGAGGACTGGACTCTGGTAAGTCAAATCTTTACTATTATATCCCCCATCCCACCTGCACGCCACCACATACCCCCACCCGTACCCTCACTCCCATCACTCCAACGACTCACATCCACCCCACCATCACAACCCACACATCCCAATACCAAGCCCTGAATGCCACAACAATGCATGGACACCCATCACAGCCCTGCATGCCCAGTAGAGAGACTCACCCAGCCCACAAAATCAGCAATCACACAAGGCCAAGGCGACAGGGAAAGCTCAATTCTATAAGGGAAACAGACCCATTGCACAAGATGGCACACACAGATACAATAACAATTCATTTGCATCCCAACAGGACCCCTACCCAACGTCACCGGACAGGAGGTGCCAGCTACATCCAGTCCCCCCACCAGAAGAGGCCCACAGTGATGATAGCAGCTCTGCACGCCTGGATCACGATGACCAACCTGGCCCATCTGGGACCTCTGGACAGTCGGTTCCCCTGCCACAGTCCCAACCCAAAACAGAGCCTCCCCCCTCAGGAACCACCACCACAGCACCCACCCAGCGGGCCCATGCCACTGTACCCAGGACATGTCAATCAGCAGTGTGTCCACCACTACAGGGACCCCAGGCAACCCCACTAACCCAGGACAATCAGGGACCTGGAGTCAGTGGCAGTGGGCACACGGTTCAGGGGACAGAGGCACAGGACAACAGGGAAACTGGGAGGACTGCTGTGCAACAGGGGGAGGACAGGCCCAGGGAACCGGCCCTCCACAAGGTATTCTCAAACATCATAGGAGCATACCACCTTTCCCAGGAGACCATGAGCACGGTACTGGCCAAGTTTCAGGAGACCCAGCGGCTGCAGGAGGGACACTACATGGGGATCAGGGATGACCTCACAAAAATCTACACCATCCTGGTCACCATAGCAGGGGTGCCGGCTGATATGGGCAAGACCATGAGGGAGGCAGTGACACAACAAAGGGCCACTGACACTAGCCAAACCGAGGAACAGCCTTTCACCTCCACCGGCGCTAGTGGACAGGAGGCACCGCCACAGGAACAACAGGCCACCAGCACCCCACCCCCTGCAGAAGGAGAACCACCCAGCAAACAGTCCTTGCGATCTAGGCAGAAGACAGAGAACATTGCCAAGTCCCCCGCCAGGAGATAGGACTCTCCTGATTGTCACCCTTCTGTCCCACTCTGTTACCCTGTCCACCTTGAACTGCCATTGCTCCACTTCCTATGCCCCCTTGGACAATGAACCTGTGATACAAATAGACTGGACTCTCCCATGGACCTTCCTCCACATCACCCCAGCCACTTGAACATACCCCTATACTTATTAGCACCTAAGTAAACACCCTTGGAACAAATACCAATCTGGAGTCAGTCTGATGATTCACAAATGTATTAGTACAACATTAGCAAAGCATTGCAAGGTATATGTTCAGTTACTCATACCACTGTATGACAGTTGTTGGGCAGCAGTACAAATAGCAGAAGCCAGAATGGGGTACACAGATCTGCAAAAAGGAAACCCAAAGGGAACAGTCAGTGGCCATAGACAGAGGGTAAGAGGCTGTCATGTACAATATCCTAAAGTATACTGAAATGTGAAGAGGAGTTACAGTCTCTTACCTGTGTGTCACTGGAAGTACTGCAGGATAATGTTCTGTTGTCAAAATCTTCTTCCTCTGCCTCCTTTTCCTCACTGTCCAGAGGGTCCACCCCTGCCACAAGACCATCACCGGGCTCATCCTCCAGCATTGTGCAACATACAGCATGCCATGATGATCTGGCACACCTTCTTGGGTGAGTAATACAGGGATCCCCCTGTCAGATGGAGGCACCGGAATCTGGCTTTTCGGAGGCCGAATGTCCTCTCAATAATCCTTCTAGTTCACCCATGTGCCTCATTGTAACGTTCCTCTGCCTTTGTCCTGGGATTCCTCACTGGGGTCAGTAGCCATGCCAGGTTGCGGTAACCAGAGTCCCCTGCAAATATCGAGGGATACCTGTTAGACACACACTAACCCTTAGGGACAACCCCATACCCAGACACCTACTCGTGCTGTATGGGGACCTAAGCCTCACCTATTAGCCACACCAGGTACCTCTGGAGTTGGCCCATCACATGAGGGATGCAGCTATTTTGCAAGATATAGGCGTCATGCACAGAGCCAGGATATTTGGCATTCACATGGGAGATGTACTGGTCCGCCAAGCACACCATCTGCACATTCATCGAATGATAGCTTTTTCTATTCCTGTACACCTGTTCATTTCTGCGTGGCGGTACAAATGCCACATGTGTACCATCACTGGCACCAATGATGTTGGGGATATGCCCCAGGGCATAGAAGTGAGCTTTCACTGTGGCCAAATCCTCTACCTGGGGGAACACGATGTAGCTGCGCATATGTTTCAGCAGGGCAGACAACACTTTGGTAAACACGTTAGAGAACATTGGCTGAGACATCCCTGGTGCCATGGCCAACATAGTTTGGAAGGAGCCACTTGCCAGGAAATGGAGCACTGACAGGACCTGCACTAGAGGCGGGATACCTCTGGGCTGGCGGATAGCTGACGTCAGGGCCGCCATCTCATCATCTGCCTCAGCAGTAGTACCCTATGGAGGAGAACAGTGAGTAGAAGTTCCTTTACCACATAGATAGCACAACTGTATCTGAATTAATGTTACAGGAGCAGTGTGTGAAACTGAGATTCAGTATATGTGCCAATATGTGCTGTGACGCAGTTAGGTGCCATGCCATGTGCCCCCCTGAAATGGCGGCTGCCTGACCTGTGAGGAGGGACAAGGGGAAATTAAATAACTGCGCTGGCGTTGTGCAGCATCGCGGTAGGCGGTCGAAGACCGCTGCGCAACTCTGCATTGGTTATCATTGAGCCCTATGGGTTCCAGGAGCCAATGGCGATGTACACCGGCAGTGACAGTATGCACCACCGCGGACGTCACCGCCATTTTCTACCCATTCACTCACTTGATACCTGACCATCAACAGGAGAGGACATACACTGCAAGTGCTGCTGTGATCTGTGTCTGGAAGAGACAATGACTTGAGTGTCTGGGGAAAGGGCCCCTGCCTTCACTGCGAAGGAGTTGGAGAAACTGGTGGATGGGGTCCTCCCCTAGTTCACTCTACTTTACGGTCCTCCAGACAAACAGATGAGTACACAAGGAGCATGATGCATGGACAATCCCTGTTTGGAGTGGTGTGGATGTGAGACACATGTTGGGGGGGCCTAAGGCGTCCTGCCCTGACTGCTGCATGAGAGGTGATCAGTGTATGTGCTTCAGGGCATGGGTGGGAACTGGTGGGCAATGAGTATGACAGTTCAGACTGGTGAGTAATTAAATTTTCCATTGTCTTTACCCTCTAGGTCAGCGCCCACCAGAAGAAGGGTATTTGGCGTGCCATCGCAAAGGAGGTGCGGACCCCGGGGGTCTATCACAGGCGGAGCACCCACTGCCGCAAGAGATGGGAGGACCTGCGCCGCTGTACCAAGAAGACGGCGGAGGCCCAGCTGGGGCTGGCCTCCCAATGTGGGGAGCCGCTGGGGCCGTGTGCCCGTCACACCATGACCCCCCTGATGTTCTGCATCCTGGTGGTGGCCTATCCGGAGTTGGATGGGCGCTTGAGGGCATCACAGCAGCCACAAGGGGGTGAGTACAGTCTCAGAAAGCTGACTTTGTGCACTTTAGGAACTAGCTGGGTGGGGGATGCGGGGTGTGGGTGCCCCTAGGCCAGGGCGATCATGGCAGGGTAGGTCCCTTGTTTGCAGGCTCTGAAGCACCCCTACCCAAAGGTAGAAGTGGCCCACTACTACTGTGCAGGCTCCTGTGGGTGTCAGGTGTGCAGGTACTGGCGTTAGGCATTGTACCCCATGGGCTGGTGACTACCTTAGTGAGTGGTTGGGCATGGCCTAGTGCATAGGGCAGCTTAGTGTGTGTTATGTACGCCAACGGTAGTGGTGCTGCTGGCATTGACCATGTGTGTCCTCTGTCTATCCCCCCTTCTTGTTTTGTCACCCTGTCCTTGTGTTCATTAGCATCATCTGGCGGAGGAGCAGAGGCACCAGTGATGGAGGGAGCTGCATCCCACATGGCCCATGAGGGTGAATCCACAGAGGGTGAATCTACCAGTGGGATGGAGGACGAGGGGAGCTCCACGACGGGGACAGGAGGGGATACCAGTGACAGGGACTCCTCCTCCGATGGAAGCTCCCTGGTGGTGGCGGAAACCTCTGTGCCCACCCCAACAACAGGTACATCTGTAGTGTAGCCATTTTTAATATAGCTTCATGCACGTTAGGTTAACATATTAGGCCTCTGGGCACTTTGCCCTAGATACATTTTATTCAGCCTCGCACTGTTATTTTACAATAACCAGTTTTACGGTCTTGTTTTTATTTATTTCTATCACACTGTTTAGCTTAGTTCAGCACTGTGTTCTCAAACAATGCATTCTTGCTCACCCTGTGCTTCAGTCAAGGCTACAGTCTGGTACATTGCCGGTACACGTGTTAGATGTTTAGGGCCAGATGTATGAAAGCATTTTGCATTCGCAAACAGTGCGAATGCCCAATTGCGAATGCAAAATGCCAGTTCAGAATGTATGAAATACATTCTGAACGCAATTTTAGGGAATCGCTAAAATAGCGATTCCTTAAAATTGCGACCCTGTTTAGACAGTTGCAAATTGTGTCTCTCTAAATTAGAAATCGCAAATAAGGATTCCTTATTTGCGTTTTCTTAGCACATGTATGAAGCAATTCCTAAATGCGATTTGGGCATTTAGGAATCGCTAATTACCACCAAGTTGAACTTGGTGGTAACCATGTGCAAAATTAAAAAAATTGTACATGTAAAGCACACATGCCCTTTTGGCATGTGTGCAACTTCCATGTCCCCCCCAAAAAAATTTGGGGTGCAGCAGAGGGGGCCTTAGCCCCCCAGCACCCAGGGGTTTTGCATTTCCAAAATTGCGATTTCTGGTTCAGAAATCGCAATTTTGGAAATGCAATAAATTCGCAGATATGGGCCAACAGGGCCATAGATGCGAATGGGGCCGGTATCGCAATTTGTGATTCGGTAATAGCATTTGCGATTTTTAAGAAATCGCTATTACCGAATCGCAAATGTGATACATGGCACTTTGCGAGTCGGAAATAGCGATTTCTTAAAAATCGCTATTTCCGAATCGCAAAGGGCCGTGATCATACATCTGGCCCTTAGTCTCTAGTGTTCGTAGAAAAAACGCATCCTCACATAGGGACATTTTCTTAGAACACCTGCGTGTTAGTTATAAAAACTCTTTCTAGTCTTAGTACACGTCAGAGGGAGATTCCGACCAGGAACCTACAACTAGATGCTGACTGCCCCGTTGCAGATGCTGATGCAGATTACAGGCCTTTGCTCAGGTATGAGGGTTGATGTCCTCCCGGGGGAACCTGAAAGGCAGGCTTAGAGCTTTACATGCTGTGCTCAGAATATAACTTAGAGAGAACCTAATCTAGTTGCACTATGATAGCCTTATTCTTGTGCTTCACTCTCATCGTCACTATTTTAATCCTACTGTGTTGTGTAGTTCAGTTTGTTGCAGCTCACGCTTTGCTATCTAAAATGCAGTTGTTTTATTAAATCAATCTTTAAAACTCAAACTGCCTTTGTCATTTATATATGAGACCGCACTGTGTATGAGAGAACTGGTTGTGACCTGAGTGACCACGACTTCCCCTGTACCAGCACCACTCAGTATGTTTCCCATGCCCGCTCACCCAGGAGGGTGGGCATCTCCTTCGCCCCAGGCACCTGAGGCCCTTCCCCAGTCAGCCCTGCTGCCCTCAGTGAGGAGGCTATTGACCTCCTGAGATCCCTCACTGTTGGGCAGTCAACCATTCTGAATGCCATTCGGGGTGTCGAGAGGCATTTGCAACACACAAATGCATACCTGGAGGGCATTCATTCTGCCGTTGCGGCCCAACAGAGAGCATTTTAGGCTCTGGCCTCAGCACTGATGGCAGCCATTGTCCCTGTGTCCAGCCTCCCCCCTCCAACTTCCACCACCCAGACCCAATCCCCTCTACTTCAGCCTATCCCAAGCACACCTTCAGACCAGCATGCACACACATCAACACACAAAACTAGCTCAGGAAAACATAAGCACCACAAATCATCACACAGGCACTCACACCATACCCATGCACACTTACCAACATCCACTGCCTCCACTGTGTCCCCCTCCTCCTCTTCCTCCCTCTCAGTATCATCTCCCAGTGGCACTACATCATCAGCCACTGCCTCCATCACCAGCATGCCCATCACAACACACCCCTCACGTGCAATCACCATCCCCACAACCATTCACACGTCTCCTGTGTCCTCTCCCAGTGTGTCTGTGAGCCATCCTCCCACAGTACAGAAATGCAGGCACACACCCACTCAATGGCGATCCAACTCACAACAGCCTCCAGCCCATGCACCTTCACCCAAACTCAGCAGACGTACACCTCCTACAACCCCTACCTCTTCCTCCACTCCCACACCCCCTCCATCTTCCCATCCCAGTGTGTCAAAAAAACCTTTCCTAGCTAACGTTGACCTCTTCCCTACACCTCCCCTCCCCCTTCCTTCCCCTAGGGCCAGGATGTCTAGAGCCCAGGCCAGCACCTCAGCCACCAAATCTGCATCCTCTGTGGTCCCTGCAAGTCTGGGAGGATCGAAGGGGGCACCTTTCAGGGCTGCCAGTGTGCCACCTACAGATGCTAAGGACCACCCAATTCTGCCACCTGACAAGGTTAAGAAGGGGCCGGCATGCAGCAGGGAAAAGTCTCACCACCCACCCAGCAATGCCTCATCCAAACACAAAGAGGACAGCGCCAAGGTCCCAGCAGCAACTACCAAGGTGGGGAAGGGACACAAAAGCAAGGACAAGTCACCTCAGGGCACGAAGACTCCTGGTGAGGGGCTGGTGACCACCATTTCCCCCGACAGGCCAGCTACCTGTACCACGGTCAACACCGCCGCAACGACCGCCACCTACACCGCCACCTGCACCGCCACCTGGCCCTCCATCTGCACCACCCCCTGCACCGCTGCTGCCACAACAACAGTCACCAGCATCCTCCACAGTGATCAGCCGTCCGAGGCTGCCGGAGACGGTCTGGTGTCTCCCTCCACTACTACAGACACCTACACCACGTGCGGCACCGGCAGCATCTCCCAGCAGACACCACTGCAGCCACAGCCATCTGCACCGCCACATGCCCAGCCCGTGCCACAACATCGGACATCAGCATCATCCCCAGTGGGCAGCCGTCCGAGGCTGCAGGTGATGTCCTGGACCCTGCACCCACCACATGAGGCACCACCACCAGCACTGGCACTACCAGCAGTTTGCAGTCTAAGTCGCAGCAGGATTGAGTGTGGCTCTGCCTCCATGGAGTATCATGCTACCTGTTCCCTGCACAAACCGTGGCTGAGACACCCTGGGGAGGGAATGGGAACTGCCACACACCAGGTGCAGCATCACTGGGCACAATGCCCCCTCCAGAGCCAGTGGAGATATGCACCCACCACCCCAGACCTTGGCAGAATGAAGCACTCTGGGCACCAAGCCCCCTCCAGAACCAGTGGAGAAGCCATCCACTAGAGAAACTGTGTCTTTGCACTCCCCAGGACCAAGCAGTGGGCAAACCACCCACTAGAGAGATTTGAGAGACTCTGGCTTTGCACTCCCCAGGACCAAGCAGTGGGCAAACCACCCACTGGAGAGACTTGAGAGACTGTGGCTTTTCACTCCCCAGGACCAAGCAGTGGGCAAACCACCCACTGGAGAGACTTGAGAGACTGTGTCTTTGCACTCCCCAGGACATCGCTGTGGGCATGGAGCCCCCTTGAGGAGCAGTAGCGTAGTACCATCTTCCAGCTGAGGTGCCCCCTCCCCTTCTCCCTGAAGTGCCTGTGTTTTTTGACCTGATGCCCCTGCAGTGTTCTCTCCGTTTTGAGGCAGGTGTCATGTGTGGGCTTTGCCCATGATTTTTGGGACCACTGGTCCATGGACATTTACAAAGGACAGTGTACAGCCTTCTGTACATCATGTAAATATTTGTATATACTGATTTATTTTTATTCATTTGCTATATCCGATTGTTCAAAAATATCACTGGCTGAACTCATTTCCTTTTGTCCTTGCGTTCTTCCAGGGGGTGACGGAGTGTATATGTCATGTTGTTGGATGTGTTAGTGTGCATGGTGTTGTAGGTGAGGTTGGAGGGTGGGGGTGTTGTGTGCCGTGTGTGTGTGTAACTCTCTTTTACCACTCCCCTCCCCTCTGTGCTAGGTGCAGTACTCACTGTTGTCGTCACCGCCGCCTACTTTCTACTTCCTGGTGTATTAGTAGATCACCTCAAGCGGTCCAGCGACCGGTCGGTCTAGGCGCACAGCGAGCGCCTCCTTTGACAAAAGTGTGACTAAAAGGGGACACTCCCCCTCCTGGTATTTGAGGCCATTAGCCTCAGTTACTAGGGCCTCTGTGAGGTAGTTCCTTGCTTCAGGTAGGCCCCCTTATTTGTTCTAATCAATTCATGTTTCCCGCCCTATATCAGGGGATCACACTGCATGATGTTTAGGGATCCTAGGCCCTGAAGAATGCCCCCAGACCTTCCATGGCTCTTAGTAGTGGGCAGAAACATGTCGGCGTTTTTTTAGATAGGCGACCCAGTGAGTCCTCATTCTCACTGAGGTGTCCCGTCATTGTTTTTAATACACCAGCAGACACCACCATTAAAAGTGTAGATCACACACAGGTAACTGGCTAGGTGTTTTTATATTTCTGTAGCTTAGCTGGATCCCACTATCTCCAGATTAATATATATTCCCGTTCTTTTACCGGTGAGGTTGAGTCTGCCCAGGTGGCACTGTCCTACCTGGTTGGGGCTAGGTGGTCAAATGATGAAGCATGACACTGTATAGTGTGTGAGACCACCTAGTACGTAAAGGAAATGCCCCTCTCCCTCACTCACCTTACACAGCACCCACACTGCCCGTTCTTCAAACCTAGCGAGGTCTACAAGCCCACAGATAATCTCTCGTGAATATAGCTCCATAACATCGGTGAACCCCATACTTTTCTGTGTTGACTAGTATTAGTAGATACACCAACATGGGGAGGACCTGCAATTCGGGCTCCATGGGGTCCAGGTTCTTCGTGGAATGTCGGAAGGTGAGTGGTTTCCCTTCCAAACACTTTTTCTGCCATGCTTTTGATGTTGGTGGTACCGCCCTGGAAAAGGTGGCGGATTGGCCTCTCATAATAGGGTGGGCGGTACATTGTCTTTCGTCTGTCTGTTGGTGGTGACCGCTGCGGTATTTGTTGCTACCGCCCTGGCAGTCGGAGTGTTAAAGTGGCTGCCTATGTTGGCGGTTTCCGCCATGGTCGTAATCCCATTTTTTTCACCGCTGGCCTGTTGGCGGTGTTACCACCGCTTTAACACCGACCGCCAGGGTTGTAATGAGTTTGAAGTTGTCTAACGAATTGGTACTTCAGGATAAATTCCCTGTATCGGTGGCGGATGCATCTGTGCCTGGACTACCGAAGCAGTTAATGTATTAGGAGTACTCTGCAACACACCTTGTACCTGTCCATTATCAACCTGTGCTGGACTCACAGTCCCCATTGCCTGTGCTAAGGAAGTCGAGCTGTGCTAGTACTCGGCCCCCCCCCTCATGCACCGCATATGGTGGAGGTTAGTTCCTCAGCATCTGGGTAATAAGATCTTCGACATCTCAGTCTTCCTTTATCATGGAAGCCTTTTTCACCTTGTTTGTCCCAAACAAACTCTTATCACTTTTGCTATCCTCATTTTTTCCCATCCATCTCATCTTCCTCTGTGATAGCAGGAAACAACTTCACATCCTGTAAGGTCACTGTTCTCCACTTCTTCTGTTCCCAATCCCATCTTGCTTCCTCTAGAGACTACCTTTCTAATTTTCCTCTGAAACTTTATTTCCTGCTGCTGTCTCGCTATCAACTTCCAAACTGCTAACGCCTCAAACTGTGCTGGTCTCAGAAGGGGCCTTGTTTCATATAACGCCATCCGCAACTGATCTAATATTCTCAAATTAAACGTTTCATGCTCAGGAAACGCTAAAGCTCCTTCTCTCTCTGTCAATTTGCACCATTGCTTTAACCAAAGGCACAGCCCGAGACCTCGCTCCGCCATCACAATGGAAGCCGGAGAATTTTCCTGTGGGGTAGGCTCCCCCACAGTCGCCTTAATGTATGTATCTCCCTTCACGGCACTCTTGAACGCTTTGAAAAACTTCATTTTCTTTACTTTTTGGATATTTTAATCAAATTAAGAAATTACTTTTACTCCCAAGATTCCCTTCACCCACCTTCTCAAACAATTGCCTCTCACAAACGGCTGCCAATTTGTGCGCGAGCCTTTTCAGTAACCAACCCACCTTCTCAACCAATTGCCTCTCACAAACGGCTGCCAATTTGTGCGCGAGCCCTTTCACTAACCGCTGCTCCAATAACATCACACTCACACACACTGCGGCTGACAAAGTCTTGCATCTCGTCCTCCCAAACTTCAATTCACACAATACTAATGCAAATTATTGCGAGCACTAACCAAAACCAATAACCAAAACAAATCTGCTGGTTTACTACAGGAAGGTAACATGATCGCTTCAGAGACCTTACGGATTTTCACTAATGGCCCTTTCGCTCATACAGCTATTCCTCTTTCTCAGTCTCCCACATTCGCAAGCAAAATTTGAACCGCATATTCTACTCTTAACTGATCAATGGGTCTGTCCTGGTGTACATAGGACTTGCCAAATTTCAGTCAAAAATTTATCTCATTCACTTTAACTCTCACACTGACTTGTTGACCACGCCCGATCAACCTACTAAACCAGACAAATTATAACATATAACCAAATGCCTCCTGCCCTTGTCAATATACTCCGGAGTCTTAGACAGTACATCAACAAACACATGGACAATGTTTGAGCTCAAAGTGCCACACACATATGAAGTTCAACTACTTCCCTACTCTCATACTGCAGAGTACGCACACTCCTACTAAAATTTCAACTGGAGTATGCAGACTCCCTGTTTTCCCTCACATATGTCACATTTCACCTGCGATTTGCATACGCCGTGCAAGCGCAACCTATCCCTTTCACACTATCATTTTGTCGCCAAGAACATACCCAACTCTACTAGCAGGATCCAGGATCTGGGAAAGTCATTTCTGGGCTTCAGGGGACATCATCTTTGCTACAATTCCCATTTCAGAAAACAAAATCCAAAGGTCAGTAATGAATAACTAACCAACCTTAAATTACCACCAAAACCACCTAACTAGTTCTCCAAGGAAACCATCAAGCTGCTACCAAAAACTGCTAGCGCGCCTGGTCCTTAATAAGTGAACTTACAAGGGGACGTGGATAGGTCGATGAACCTATCGATTTGCATGGAGTATCCTAGCTAGGGTATTGTTGGTACTCCAAAATGATCAATACATAAACTCAATAAGCATTAGTCATCATCAGTAATAAATCAAAGAACACAACACACCATGGCCTTTCAGTCATGAATAACCACAACTCGTTATACATTTTAGTGATTTTATTTCCCTATTAGTTACAATACTAAGCCATGACGTTAATTTGACACAACTCAATTCAATCAGAATCCATATTAATTTATTAGAAGGAGCCAATAACATAACCTGGTCAAAACCTGCATCAAAACATATTCTAATGCAGTGGCAAAAGCCAACAGAAAGAACAAAGGAAATAAATCTCCTCTTTTCATAGAGTTCAGCAAAACAGTCCGTCAACCATTTGTCTCTAAATCTGTCCGTCGTCATATGAGAAAAACCTAATCTAATCAAGATTAGCATCTGTATGTGGGACTTCATGAAAAAACAATTTAGAACAAGAATTTTGAAAAAATCATCTAGCTAAGAAGACTATTTAGACAACGCAGTTGGTACCTAGAAAGGAAAGGCAAAAAGCTATATTTCAGTCACATTATCATATCTACCTATCCTCTGTATGGAACAGCAACAGAGTGAGTCTTCGTCTTCAGGTCATCAGTCGGTCAGCATCACATCAGGCTCTCAAGAGTATGAGCCCAATGACAGAATCTCGAATCGCCTCAGTAATCTCGCAATCTCTCTCCCCAACATCTAGCATCTGCATCTAACATCTCTCCCTCTGTCACGTTGTTATATCGAAGTTGTCCAGAGTATCCCCCAATTTCCAATTGGTCAATTAATCACAAGTTTTGTCTCTACCCAATAGTTGTATTATTCCCAATCTATGTATTCTAACATTTCACAGTTCTCATGTCGTGGATTGGTTAACTTTTCAATGTCCTCATCATCCGGCTCGTCAGGTATCGAAAATGTTGCATCTTCTTCTCCAGTCAGTGCCTTCATTGTTCAAGTCCTGGGAAAGTACACTCACTGCGCTTTACACACCAATCGTTACATTACTAGTTCCATCATCTCCTGTCTGTCGGTTCACATAGAGGCTTCAGCTAAGCAAATCTTATTATACAATGAGCAGTTCACGGTTAGTTCAGCTTGTCAGCATTTTCCATTAAGCACAAAGAAATACAGCTTCTGCATGAGGCCTGGCAAGACTAGGCCAAGACATTAGCTAAGTTAAGGCCTACAATCATTGCAAAGCCTAGGTGATAACTCTTATTATGACATATTACTACATAATTTTTATACGTTCTCTATATTTCATGTATGCTAGTCACTTATTAGTACATTTGTTAATTCTGGTGGCCAATCTCCGAGGTCACCATTTCAAACGCATTCATTTTTCTACGTTAACCATTTTCTTAACAAACTCATTATTAGAACACATAAATACTCATTTATAATTTTTAATTAAGTAATTTGCGTTAACACAGGTGATCCCCCCTCACTCCACCTTTGATCCAGCCGGCTGGCTCTGGATGTCACCACCCATTGTGTGAGCTAGCGGGGGTGGATCAGCTGTCAGGCAGGATTATCAGATGGATTCGCCGAGCAGGAGCTCCCTCAAAGTGCGGCCAACATGATGGCTCACATGTTCACACTCCCATCATGCAATGTATTTACCAAACTGCATTTGGGTGAACAGTGTGCTGGCATGCCAGGCAGCGTGCCCATGTCCCTCTCGTCAGGATATGAAAGGAGCTCTTTTCCTTTAGATTTGCACTTTGTGACATAGATATTTATATAAAACATTCATATAAGAGGCCTTACAGTTAATAACACGTCATTATTGCACAAAAGAGCTTTCGCTGTTGTTGCTTTTAAGTAGAGTTTATAATGCACAAGTATCGCCTGGGGTTCCAAGGCTCTAAGATCACAAGAAGAAGTGTATGATTTCCAGTGAGAGGCATCAGCAAGAGAGACACAATATTTAAAGCTTTTCAGTAAAGTTGAAGGTTAAAGACTGAAGAAAGAAATCTCTGAATGGGGAGTATTTCTACCTAATGGAGGTGTCTGCTGTCTTAACTGACATTGGCGAATCGTTAATAGAATACCGCTTACGTAAGAACAGTAATATTGTTTGTTTGAAGTCTCAAAACCGACAGGCTAAACTGTCTATGAAACTTCATGTTATCAATACTAAGGTACATGTAAGGAGTAGTACAGAGAGAGTGGGCTTTTTGTGAGCCATATTCAGCCAGTACCTTCAGCCATGGAAAGCCATTGCTTGGATTGGCTACCCATCTGGGCAATGGAGTATTGTGGATTGTTGATTTTCCTATTTCTGTTCCATTGATGATAGTGGTCCTTAGTTATTTTCCTAGACAGCAGAAGCAACATGACATGTATCTTGTAATTCTTAGTCGTTGTGTGCTTTTTTATATATATTGACTTCAATGACAAGATGACATTTTAATTTTTACCATGTCCTGTTTGCCTTTATTGTAGTTTAGGGCTGTTCGCTAATTTCCCTTGAAAGTTCATTTGTTTTACTTGACTGTCATAATACCTTGTTAGGATTAATGTTTATGAGACAAGCATACTCCTGCGCTTCATTACAATGCACTGAAAAACTGGCCTATTATCCAAAGTATCTGTTATGCAAACTTTTGTGTACAACTTTTACCCTGACAACTTCCAATGCAGACAACGTTCTTTACCTTCTTACTCCTATTTATAACACTCTTCTTTGAAGGTGCAGCCTAGGTCTGATAATGGGGAGACCCTATTTCCAGCTTTCATATTGTTGCAGCTCAAACCTTTGATTCATTATGGGATTTCGTTTATGGGCCAGATGGAGGAACAATGCAAGGTTTACCAAACACTTCCTATAACAAAAGGTTTGACCTGTTACATTTGCCATTGCATGGTTAAGTGAAGAGCGACCTATTATTTTTGTCAGTGATTGACGAATGCAGAAAGGGAATTCGCAATACTCAGTGACGTGGGTACGTCTGCCGATTACGGGCTAGGTCACGTTTGCACAGCAATGGGTGATAAGCTGGCCACCTGCTGAGGAGATGATCAATGCACTTTAATAACAGATAGAGGATCAATGCACAGTACTTCCTAATACCAGTGACCTCTTCCTGATTAGGTGATTATTGTGCAACTTTAGGGGATGTAAAGGTCCTGGACATTTCTGGAAGATGCCTATGACAGTACTGCTTTATGAGACTGTTTGCACAGTATCAGACGATGTTCTTACTAGGATATATAACTGACTGATGTGTTTGACCACTGATAGAGCGTTCCGTACTAATAATTTACCTGTATTTGGACGCTCTTTCGGCCGATGAATCTTTTGGCTAAGTGGGACTCTCTTCACCCGAGATCAGTCAATTTAATCAAATCAATAATCAATAACGAACGTAAGCAATGCCCTGATCAACATAACACTTAACAATTAATCCAGAATACATGTCGGCGAACCATGACCTTCCGGTCATGAATAACCACACCAGTTTATTCAAAGTTAATGAATTTATTTCCCTATATTAACAAAGCTAGCACAATATAGATGTGTCTCAACACCAAATGATAAACGTAAATGAACATTAATAGCTGTCCATAACGACGAAACAGGTGCAATCTATGCAGCATTTGAATAACAAGGCATTCGATGATAGCAATGCAAATCACTAAAACTATAATCTGTAATGAGCTAATTGCATACATTTAGTCAGCATAACAAGGTCTCAAATTGCATCGTGCAACAAAAGGAATCCTCATCTAACCTCAAATTAGCATCGGCATGTGGGACTTCATGCAAAAACAATTTAGCAACATTAATTTGGAAAACTCCTAACTAGGGCTCTTATAAAAAATCAGCAGTTGGTTTCCTAAAAGGAACACAATGCAATTGTACAATGTCCTTTCATATTTACCAAATTCAGTCAGCATTCAAGGAAGTCTTCGTCTCACAGGTACCGTTTCTCGATCAGCATGGGACGGGGCAAAGGGGCAGGGGTGGACGGGGCAATTGCCTCACGGCGGCAAGATAAACTACTATTTCATGCAAAGGGACAAATCAAAGTTAAAGTCTCTAGGGTAAGAATCATTTAAAGTCTCTTTCTCTCGATTAGAGAAAGCATCAAAGTCTCTTTCAAAATGGCGTCGCAGTAAGGTGGGCCATAGTAGCTGAAAAATGGCTGGTAACGGCAATAATGGCTGCAATGGCTGGTAATGGCTACTTTCTTCTCGTGCACCTGGTTTAAATAGACAACAGTTCAAATCCAGTAGGGTCTTCCATTGGAGGGTTCATAGGTTGGCTTCAAATTGTCCAATCAAAACAACAGTTGTCAAGCTTTTACTTAAGCATACATTATCCTTGGAGACGGGTACGTAAGTTGCAACATTTTATACCAATTAACTCACTTTCAGAGCTTCCATTGTCCCCACCTGCAGATTGACCTTGGAGCAAGGAAAAAAAGATGCCAGGCTGGCACAAAACCTTAAGATAAGCATGTGAACGATCTCAGTGGAAAAGTACAGCTTCAAGCAGAAATACACCTTTATTAGCACATTGGAAAAATACGAGCATCTAAATCGTGAGACCAGACAACTAGGCCGAAGCCTCCACTAAAGTTAGGCTAAGCTAAAGCATTTCAAACAAGCAAATCATAGTACACGTTTACGATTATGTCTGATTCGTGCAGTTCTAATACATCACGTTATATAAAGCACGCTTATAAATGTTGGCAAACTACTCTGAGGGCACATTTTGTCCCCGTACAATCTTTATTAGTTCGATTAAAGTCACACTCGATTATTGCAGCACTACGTTTATGCGCTAATAAATGTAAAACCTTTATTTCTGCGTCATCAATCCCTCCTCTGATGACTACTTGTCATCACACAAAACTATTCCCACAAATTTTATTCCATTAAAATTCTGTCAGTTCTCTTTTCCTTTTAGTTCCCCTAGTTTTCGCTTTGTATTCTTCTGCCATTCTTTTCATCATTTTCTCTTCCTTCCTTCTTTTAATTCTTGCCATAATCATTATTATTCCCCTTTTTATTCCCCAAATTCCAAATATACAAATCAGTAATATTAATATTCCCTGTATTATTTTTAGTAATATTCCATTCCAAATTCCCCCAATCCAATTTCCCACTGAAGCAAGTCCTTTTCCAACCTTCTCCCACACTCCTGGTTCTTTCAATTCCTTCAAGTCTGCACTCTCCTTTGTTAGATTAGCAAGCATAGTTTTAATTTTCACACTGTTGTCGGGAATATACGTGCAACAGTGGCGCGCACCAAGCATTTTGCAAACGCCGCCATCCTTTGCTAAAAGAATGTCTAAGGCAAGCCTGTTTTGAAGAGTCATAGCTCTTTCCGCTGCAAGTTCAGCATCTATCAGGATTATAGCACCTGAAAACTTTGTCAACATGTTATCCACTATAGTAGACAACTTTCTTATTTTGATGGAATTCAACACAACTCCCAATGAAGGAATCATGGCTCCAAATATATCTCCTACCACAGCAGCTGCGGTCTCTCTTTTCTGGATACGATGGGATCCAGATGTCTTTGGAATCATCGATAGGTCATCCAGTTGATAAACCTTTGGGAACACTATACCCAAATAACATCTTCCCCACTATCCTTTCGGAAGACGATAATAGGCATTATACCCACAAATGTAATATACACCTGGTATGACAGGGTCAAGTCCGTTCATCATGAATGTCCATTTGGCCTTAAAGATAAACGTATGTTTACACTCACTCGCTCCTATGAAAATGTTATCATAATAAGATTCACCTCGATATATACAAAATTTCCCTACATGCCAAGCATCTAAAGCTATTCTCCCTTGTGTCTTTATTGCGGCAAAATCATAATGATCTACTGAAGTCCTCTTACTTAGCTCTTTTTCTAATTTCGCATTCATTTGTGCCCTTCTATCATCTGTGCGATCTAAAAAGCTTATTTCTACTGCAGAGAGCGAGCAGGTAAGGTTTTCCCTATGAGCGTGAGCCGTTTCAAAAGGTTGCATTGGCTCAAAAAATTCCCTCATTATTTTAGCATCCCAATCTTTAGCAATCTGGCTTAGCTGCGCTATTATAGGAACATATGCAAAGGTAACATCATAATTTGAGTAAAAATACTGTATGTTAGTTTGACCATAAAATCTAGAAGTTACTATACTACATGTAATCCCGTATGTAAGAGGCATGTGGTGATAAGTCACCCCTTCCTTTACTGATGTCGGTATCTGTGTACACACATAACAATCTTTCGCATCCATAGTCTCAACATATTCTGTTAGCAAGCGATAGAAAACATTATACGTAAGTTCTTTCTTATCATGCAAGTGTCTCTCATCTAATTCTAGTCTTTTCAATGCAGTTAGTTCAGTGACAGTAACAGGAGCAAAAGTAGAAGCATCAATTTTCTCATTCTCACCCTTATCATGCATTCCAAGCACGATTGCCATTATTATTAGTACACATGCAATTATCAAGCCTATACACGCATATTAACAATATTTCACTCTACTGTTTTGTGTAGCCATGATCTGTATAGAATCAGAGAGCTAGAAGCACCTATAAAGAAACTATTTAGCAATTCAGTTACAAAGCTGAACGAGCGCAATGTTCACACAGTTTTCTTCAAGAGGCCAGTCACTTATCGGTTAGCAGCATTTGTCTCAATTCGGCAATAACTCAGTCTTTTATCAGTTCAGCAAGTGTCTTATCCGGTTTAGCAATGTCTCAGCTGGTTGTATCACGTTAGATTGCAGCAAGCAATATCATTTATTACCCTTTCAATCGACAGAGTCCATAAAACTTTTCTTTTCTATTGGTATCTCTTCTTCTTCGTTCTCGAGGCTAAGAGATACAAATTCGTCAGTCCAATCGTCATTGACTACATATGCCCATTCTGGACCGGAATATCTCCTGTTTGGTATCCTTTTCCTTTTCAATTTTGCTTCTCTTTTCGATTCTGCCTCACTGGTACTTTCCTCTTTGGCCAAGTCTTTCCCTTCACTTGAGGGTGGTACCACGACAGTCACTTCCTTTCTTTTCTCTTTCACTTTTGGCCTTTCTCCGTCGTTCAAATTTTCTTTAGTCCTTTGTTTTATTGGTGATATACTTAGGGGGTGATTCTGACCTCGGCGGTAAAATGCCCTTACCGCCGGTCAGAAGACCGCCATAACACCGCCGCGGCCGCGGTCAACCGCCATGGTCATTCTGACCCACAACGGCCAAACCTCCAAAAATCCGTCCTCCACTGCAGCCCGCCACATCGGCGGGCAGCGATAAACTGGAGATGACCAAACCTCCACCGTCACGCCAACAGAAATACGCCCATGCCATTACGACCCACGAATCCACACGGCGGTCATTCAAACGCGGTATTCCATTGGCGCTACACACCGCCGCGGTCAGAATACACACACATCACCAAAACACAGCCACATTGGACAATTTGAAAAACACACACCTGATACACATACACACACCACTCCCACACAATCAACCAACTATAAAACACACACCCACATCACCCACAAACCCCTGCGACCCCAATTACTGAGAGAAGGAGAGAGAGACACAGCAGACAATCCAAAGCAAGACACACTGAGGCACACTACACCATCACACACACGACATAGTAGCACAAAGCACCACTCACCAACACACTCCTCATCACATACACCACCCCACACCTCACCCACACCACCCCATGGCACCCCAAAGGCATCCACGATTTTCGGACCAAGAACTCCGGGTCATGGTGGAGGAAATCCTAAGAGTGGAACCCCAGCTCTTCGGCTCGCAGGTGCAGCACACCAGTATAGCCAGGAAGGCGGAGCTATGGCAGCGGATCGTGGACAGGGTCAACGCGGTGGGACAGCATCCCAGGAATAGGGAGGACATCCGCAAAAGATGGAACGACCTACGGGGGAAGGTCCGGTCGATGGTCTCCAGGCACAACATCGCGGTCCAGAAGACTGGCGGCGGACCCCCACCCACCCCTCCCGAATTTACATCGTGGGAGCAAGAGGTCTTGACCATCCTGCATCCTCAGGGCCTCGCAGGAGTAGCCGGAGGAATGGACTCTGGTAAGTCCCATCTCAACTACTATATCCCCCACACCCCACCAGCATGCCAACCCACACCCCCACCCTCACCCCCGACCCCCCAGCACACATCCTTCCTGACAATGTCTCACCAGCACAACCCACCCATCCCAACACCAACTCCTGCATGCCAACACAAACCATGGGCACCCATCACCTAAGCATGACCACTGCACTAACCCCTCCCCCCCACTAAATACCCTCACAACACCTCCCTCCAGGGAATGCCTGCACTGGGGGACAAGGGCACCCACAACACGCATGCTATTGCACACACAGAAACAATAACCAAACTCTCTTACCCCATGCAGGACCCGAACGACAACACACCAGCCAGGAGGGTCCAGAAGTGTCCATCCCACCACCGGAACAGGCCCACACTGAGGATAGCAGCTCTGTCGACAGTGAACCTGATGACCAGCCCGGACCATCGGGGACCTCTGGGCAGTCGGTTCCCCTCACCCAGACACAGGCCACACCAGACCCGACCCCCTCTGCCGACACCAGCACAGCTCCCACCCAGCGGGCCCATGCCTCTGTCTCTAGGACAGCTCAATCAGCGGTGTGTCTGCCACTACAGGGCACCCAGGCTAACCCGACACCCCAACAACAACAGGGACCTGGGGGCAGTGGGAGCGGGCACACTGGCCAGGGGACAGAGGCCGGGGGAAACCGAGCAGCTCAGAGGGCTGCTGTGCGACAGGGGGGGGAGGAGAGGCCCAGGGAACCCACTCTCCAAGAGGCCCTCACCACCCTCATGGGGGCCTACCACCACTCCCAAGAAACGATGGCGACGGTACTGGCCAGGTTCACTGAGATCCAGGCACAGCAGGAGGAACGCTACATGGGCTTCAGGGAGGAGCTGAGAATCATCGGGACCGCAATGGGGACCATCGTCCTGGCCCTCCACAGGATAGAGGACGCGTTGCGGGACCATGGTGCACCACACAGGGCCCCTGTCACTAGGCCGGACCAGGAACAGCCTACCACCTCCGCCGGCGCTAGTGGACAGGAGGTCCCAACACCTCGACAGCCCCCCAGAACCCCACCTCCTGCTGAAGAACAACCACCCCGTAAGAGGAGCCTGAGACCAAAGAAAAAGACAGAGTAGGATGTCAAGACCCCCGCCAGCAGGACATACCCCCTCAAGTCTTCCCACTGTCCCACATTGCCACCCTGTCCAACCATGAACTGCCTATGCTCCATCCTTCCACAGGCAAAAGAACAATGCACCTGTGAGACTGAGAACTGGACTCTGCCATGGATATTCCTCCACCCCCACCCATCACCCTTAGAATCACATGTACCGGTATCTAGCACTGTAAATAAATCACATTTTGCACACAAACCTGTTGTGAGTCATGCTGTATTATTAACAAAGGGATAACATATTACTGTTCAATTTCTGTTCTGTCAATTAGTCATGACAACATACCAATGTCAATACGCTGTATTTCATGGGCGAACCAAGCAGAAGTCAGGTACTGAGTCAGACAGCACTGAGAAGGGAAGGGAAAGGCATAAATTAATAAAAAACATCTGTGGGGAACTACAGAAAGTACAGATGCAGGAGGCTAGAAGCAATTGTGAAATGGCGTGGGTGATTCTTACCTGGGTGTTACTGGAAATACTGTTGTATCACTCTGTCCCTATTGTCTGTGTCGTCCTCAGAGTCTTCCTCCTCTTCACTCTCCACAGGTTCCACGGCTTCTACAACACCACCATCTGGACCATCCTCCTGCAGGAAAGGCACCTGGCGTCGCAAAGCCAGGTTGTGAAGCATACAGCACGCCACGATGATATGGCACACCTTCTTTGGTGAGTACATTAGGGATCCACCAGTCATATGCAGGCACCTAAACCTGGCCTTCAGGAGGCCAAAGGTTCGCTCAATCACCCTCCTTGTACGCCCATGGGCCTCATTGTAGCGTTCCTCTGCCCTTGTCCGGGGATTCCTTACTGGGGTCAGTAGCCACGGCAGGTTGGGGTAACCAGAGTCACCTATTAGCCACACACGTTGTCTCTGTAGCTGCTCCATCACATAGGGGATGCTGCTATTTCGCATCACATACGCGTCATGCACTGACCCTGGGAACTTGGCATTTACATGGGAGATGTACTGGTCAGCCAAACAGACCACCTGGACATTCATCGAATGATAATTCTTTCTGTTTCGGTACACCTGCTCATCGTCTTTTGGGGGTACCAAAGCCACATGGGTCCCATCAATGGCACCAATGATGTTGGGGATATGTCCAAGGGCATAGAAATCACCCTTCACTGTGGGCAAGTCACCCTCCTCGGGGAAAATGATGTAGCTCCGCATGAGTTTCATCAGGGCAGACAACACTCTGCTCAAAATCTTTGAAAACATAGGCTGAGACATTCCAGATGACATGGCCACTGTGGTCTGGAATGACCCACTGGCCAAAAAATGGAGGACTGACAAAACCTGCACCAGAGGGGGAATCCCTGTGGGTTGGCGGATGGGGGACATCAGGGCTGGCTCCAGCTGGGCACACAGTTCATGGATAGTGGCACGGTCAAGTCGGTATCGAAGGATTATATGGCGTTCTTCCATTGTCGACAGGTCCACCAGCGGTCGGTACACGCGAGGATTCCTCCTTCTCATCCCAAGTCCCAGCGGACGGTGCCTAGGAAGGACAACATGGAGCACAGAGTCAGCCAAACCACAGGTACGTACAGACAGCTTGCACAGTTAAAGAATGGCAATGGGTTGAAAGGCGTGTATGTGTGGCAATGCAAGGCCTAGGCCTGTGTGTCGCAGTCAAAATTAAGCCATGTGGGCCCTTGAAATGGCGGCTGCCTGACCTGTGAAGTGGGACAATGGGATGTGAGGTCACTGCGCTGGCGGGGCACACCGTGGCGGTAGGCGGTCGAAGACCGCGGCGCAAAGCCGCATTGGTTAACATTGAAGCCTATGGGTTTCAGGAGCCAATAACGAAGTGCGCCGGCGGTCGCGGTACGCACCGCCGCGGTACGCACCGCCGCGGACGTGACCGCCATTTTCTATCTGCTTAATCACTCGAGACCTGATCATCCACAGGAGAGGACCTATACTGCAAGTGCTGCTGTGACCTCGGTCTGGAAGATACAATGGCTGCTGTGACTGGGGAAAGGGCCCCTGCCTTCACGTCTGAAGAATTGGACAAGCTCGTGGATGGGGTCCTCCCCCAGTATGCGCTACTCTACGGTCCTCCAGACCAACAAGTGAGTACCCCGGGTGCTAATGGAATGGGCTATGCCTGTGTGGATTGGGTGGATGTAAGTTGGTGGAGTGGGGGGCGAATGAGGAGTGCAACGCCCGACAGATGAGAGCATGTGCCATATGGCAAAGTGGGTGGGGGGGGGGCCAATTACATCTAACATGCAGGCCATTGATGATTTCCTCCTTTCCACCCTGTACATGTCTACTAGGTCAGCGCCCATCAGAAGATCGAGATTTGGCGTGCCATCGCCAAGGAAGTCCGGACCTTGGGGGTCCACAACAGACGGGGCACCCACTGCCGCAATAGGTGGGAGGACATCCGCCGCGGAACAAGGAAGACCGCAGAAACACTGCTGGGGATGGCCTCCCAACCTAGGAGGGGTGCCAGTCGCACCATGACCCCCCTGATGTCCCGGATCCTGGCGGTGGCCTACCCTGAATTGGATGGGCGCTTTAAGACATCACAGCAGACACAAGGTGGTGAGTATCAGCACATTCTCCTATCTTTCTGCGCAGTGGAGGCGTCTGGGTGGGGGAGGAGGGCTGTGGGTGACATTAGGCCAGGGCGCTTTCTGTAGTGTAGTCCTCTCCCTTAGGCATGGCCCTGTGCCCCCGGCCCCCACCTCTGTAGGGTGACAAGTACAGCCATTGAAGGTCCAGCATCTCCCATGTGCGCGTTTGACGTCTCTTGGCCTGTTGTCTTAGTCAGTAGTACTGAGTAGTGTACCCCGAATGCGCGGCTTAGTGCATTAGGCACCTGTGTCTGTCCTCTCCGCCAACGGTTTTGACATTGCATGCACTCAACCTGGTCTTCTTTTCTCTCCCCCCACCCTTTCTCTTCATCTTCTTGTGCATGTGTGCATTAGCATCATCAGGCGGAGGAGATATGGCATCGGAGCACGAGGGAGCTGCAGGACACAAGGCCCCGGTGGGCCCAGGAACAGATACCGAGGGCACCAGTGATCCGGAGGGCGAGGGGAGCACCACGACGGGGACCGCTGGTGAGAGCAGCGAAAGCGACACGTCCTCGGATGGGAGCTCCCTAGGGGTGGCGGCAACATCCGTGCCCCCCGCCTCTACAGGTACAGCCGCCACCCAGCGCACCAGCCCCGCCCTCCCAGCAGCCCCTCAGTCTTCGCTCCGTGCCGGTTCGCCCAGGAAGGCGCGCGTCTCCTTCGCCCCAGGCACCTCAGCCCCTGCCCCTGTTGCCCCTGCTGCCCTCAGTGCGGAGCTCATTGACCTGGTAAGGACGCTCATTGTTGGGCAGACGACCCTTCTGAATGCCATCCAGGGTGTGCAAAGGGAGGTGCAACAGAGCAATGCGTAACTGGAGGGCATTCATTCGGGTCAGGCTGCCCATCAACGAGCGTTCACTGCTCTGGCCTCAGCACTGACGGCAGCCATTGTCCCTGTTTCCAGCCTCCCTCTTCTGACTGCCTCCAGCCTGTCTCTGTCTCCTGTTCCTCAGCCTATCCCATCCACACCATCAGACCAGCCTGCACACACCTCAACACCCAAGAGCAGCTCATCCAAA
The DNA here is from genome assembly GCF_031143425.1 of Pleurodeles waltl. Lineage (NCBI taxonomy): Eukaryota > Metazoa > Chordata > Amphibia > Caudata > Salamandridae > Pleurodeles > Pleurodeles waltl. Next base: position 762,113,598 of record NC_090439.1, on the reverse strand, counting down.
CACAAGCACCACAGATCCCGCAAACACTCACACGAGCAACACCCAGATGCAGACATGCCAACAGCCACTGCCACCCCTGTGTCCCCCTCCTCCTCGTCTCCCTCCTCCCTCCCTGTGACGTCTACACTCACACCTGCATGCACCCCAACATCAGCCAGTGCTTCCATCACCACCTCACCCTCCAGTACAGTCCACACTCGTGCAGTCACCACCCCCACTGCCATGTACACGTCCCCTGTGTCCTCTCCCACTGTGTCTGTCACCCCCTCTTCCAAGACACTCAAACGCAGGCAGCCACCCACCCAACAGCCATCCACCTCACGACAGCCTACAGCACCAGCACCTTCACCCAATGACAGCACACCTGACTCTCCTACAACCACCTCCTCTACCTCCACTTCCATCTCCACTTCTCCTACCCTTTACCTTGGCCCTAAAAAACTTTTCCCGGCTAACCTTAACCTCTTTCCCCCCGATGTCCTCCCCCCTCCATCTTCAAAGAGTCCCAAGAGCACCGCAGCCACCACCAGCCCAGCTTCGGGTGTCACTGTTGTGCCTGGGTTCTGGAGCCCACCCTTTGGCAGCAGTGACACATCGATCAGCAGCAAGGACACGTCCAGCCCCCCCCCCGGCAAGAGGACCCGCCAAACCAAGGACCGCCGTGCGAGGACCGACAGGGCTGCCCCCAAGGAGCAATGTGCGGCCACTTCACCACCCACACCATCTGGGGGAGGCAAGGGCCCGAGAGCCCCATCAAAGGAGCGGAAGGGCAGCAGGAGCGCGGAGAAGGTGGACCCCACATGCCACATCCCAGCTGGGAAGGAGGACACTAAGGAGGCCAGGAGTCCGTCCCCGAAGGGTCCAGAAACGTCACGGTCCGAGGGCGACTGAACAGGGAGTCCAGGCCAGGTCTGGCTCCCTTGACCTGCTGGATGGGCACCGCTGAACAGGGCCCGCGGTGCAGAAGAGCACCGCTGAACAGGGCCCCGCCGTGGAGATAGGCACCACTGAACAGGGCCCGCGGTGCAGAAGAGTACCGCTGAACAGGGCCCCGCCGTGGAGATAGGCACCGCTGAACAGGGCCCGCGGTGCAGAAGAGCACCGCTGAACAGGGCCCCGCCGTGGAGATAGGCACCGCTGAACAGGGCCCGCGGTGCAAAAGAGTACCGCTGAACAGGGCCCCGCCGTGGAGATAGGCACCGCTGAACAGGGCCCGCGGTGCAGAAGAGCACCGCTGAACAGGGCCCCGCCGTGGAGATAGGCACCGCTGAACAGGGCCTGCGGTGCAGAAGAGTACCGCTGAACAGGGCCCCGCCGTGGAGATAGGCACCGCTGAACAGGGCCCGCGGTGCAGAAGAGCACCGCTGAACAGGGCCCCGCCGTGGAGATAGGCACCGCTGAACAGGGCCCGCGGTGCAGAAGAGTACCGCTGAACAGGGCCCCGCCGTGGAGATAGGCACCGCTGAACAGGGCCCGCGGTGCAGAAGAGTACCGCTGAACAGGGCCCGCCGTCTCAAGCACCGCTCCGCTGGGCCCTTCCTCTCAAGCACCGCTCCGCTGGGCCCTTCCTGTCAAGCACCGCTCCGCTGGGCCCTTCCTCTCAAGCACCGCTCCGCTGGGCCCCGCCGTCTCAAGCACCGCTGGGCCCTTCCTCTCAAGCACCGCTCCGCTGGGCCCTTCCTGTCAAGCACTGCTCCGCTGGGCCCCGCCATCTCAAGCACCCCTCCGCTGGGCCCTTCCTCTCAAGCACCGCTCCGCTGGGCCCCGCCGTCTCAAGCACCGCTCCGCTGGGCCCTTCCTCTCAAGCACCGCTCCGCTGGGCCCTTCCTCTCAAGCACCGCTCCGCTGGGCCCCGCCGTCTCAAGCACCGCTCCGCTGGGCCCTTCCTCTCAAGCACCGCTCTGCTGGGCCCTTCCTGTCAAGCACCGCTCCGCTGGGCCCTTCCTCTCAAGCACCGCTCCGCTGGGCCCCGCCGTCTCAAGCACCGCTCCGCTGGGCCCTTCCTCTCAAGCACCGCTCCGCTGGGCCCTTCCTGTCAAGCACCGCTCCGCTGGGCCCCGCCGTCTCAAGCACCGCTCCGCTGGGCCCTTCCTCTCAAGCACCGCTCCGCTGGGCCCCGCCGTCTCAAGCACCGCTCCGCTGGGCCCTTCCTCTCAAGCACCGCTCCGCTGGGCCCTTCCTGTCAAGCACCGCTCCGCTGGGCCCTTCCTGTCAAGCACCGCTCCGCTGGGCCCCGCCGTCTCAAGCACCGCTCCGCTGGGCCCTTCCTCTCAAGCACCGCTCCGCTGGGCCCCGCCGTCTCAAGCACCGCTCCGCTGGGCCCTCCCTCTCAAGCACCGCTCCGCTGGGCCCCGCCGTCTCAAGCACCGCTCCGCTGGGCCCTTCCTCTCAAGCACCGCTCCGCTGGGCCCCGCCGTCTCAAGCACCGCTCCGCTGGGCCCTTCCTCTCAAGCACCGCTCCGCTGGGCCCTTCCTGTCAAGCACCGCTCCGCTGGGCCCTTCCTCTCAAGCACCGCTCCGCTGGGCCCCGCCGTCTCAAGCACCGCTCCGCTGGGCCCTTCCTGTCAAGCACCGCTCCGCTGGGCCCTTCCTGTCAAGCACCGCTCCGCTGGGCCCCGCCGTCTCAAGCACCGCTCCGCTGGGCCCTTCCTCTCAAGCACCGCTCCGCTGGGCCCTTCCTCTCAAGCACCGCTCCGCTGGGCCCCGCCGTCTCAAGCACCGCTGAACAGGGCACCGCCGTCTCAAGCACCGTTGATGGTTCATTGTGCCCACCATGCCTCCTCCTTGACCAGTGGAGACTGTCATCCACCTGATGGACTGTGGCTTTGCACTCCCCAGGATGGTCCAGTGGGCAATCCACCCACTGCAGAGACTTGAGAGACTGTGGCTTTGCACTCCCCAGGATGGCACAGTGGGCAGCCCACCCACTGTAGAGACATTGAGAGACTGTGGCTTTGCACTCCCCAGGTTGGTCCAGTGGGCAGCCCACCCACTGTAGAGACATTGAGAGACTGTGGCTTTGCACTCCCCAGGATTGAACAGTGGGCATGGTGGCTCCTCGTGGATCTGGCGTCGTGGACTCATGTGGCTGTGGTGCCCCCCCCTTCCCTTCCCCCTGAGGTGCCTGTAGTTTTTACATCTGATGCCCCTGCAGTGTTCTCTCCAAAGGACTCAGGTCTCCTGTGTGGGCTTTGCCCTTGTTTCTCAAGACTTTGGCCCACGGACATGCTGAATTCGTAGGATGTGCAGGACTTGGTACTTCAGTTATACACTGATGTGTATGTCATTTGTTTTGTTGTGGATATCTTTCATGGTTGTACGCTAATTTTCTGGAGCTTTTTGGTACATAAATATTTATTCCAAATATGATTATGTCCTAGCATTTTTCAGGGGTGTTTGGGTGGTGTCACTGTGACTTGGTGCTCTGCATTGGTGAGTACATGATTGGGGGGGGGGGTCGCATATGTGTGTGCCCGTAACCTTTCGTCCTCCCCCTCCCGTGTGTCGTAGGTGCAGTACTCACCGTTGTCGTCTGCGCCGGACTTCGTACTCGTGGTAGATGAGAAGGTAGACGAGAGCAGGTAGGATGTTTAATTCGGGTTCCATGCTGTCCTCCGTACTCGTGGAGTGTGTTTTGGTGAGCGTTTTCCCGTTCGTAGTCTGTTTCCGCCGTGTTTTTATCGGCGGTGCTCCCGCCCCGGAAAAGGTGGCGGATTGGTGAGTTATGATAGTGTGGGCGGTACATTGTCTGCCGCCTGCCTGTTGGCGGTGACCGCTGCGCTGTTTGTCTGTACCGCCGCGGCGGTCGGAGTGTTAAGTTGGCGGGCTGTGTTGGCGGTTCCCGCCAGGGTCAGAATTCCATTTTTTGGACCGCCAGCCTGTTGGCGGGTTGGCCGCCACTTTAACACTGACCGCCAGGGTTAGAATCACCCCCTTAGTCTCCTCTTCGCACCGTGTCCATTTGATGGACCTGCGATCTTTTCTGTGGAAGCTTGAACTGTTTCGTTCTGTTCTGCCTTGTCCCCTCCTTCTGGGGAATCAATCACGTTCTCTTTTCCTTTTTCTGTATCGTCTGCTTCTGGGAAAGCCCTCCTCTGATCAGGCTCTCCTGCTTTTTCACCTCTTTCGAGCCCTTAGTCACCGTTACTTTCTTCAGACTCTTTATCACTTTCAGCTGCTTCAGGCTCTTTGTCACCTTCAGCTGCTTCAGGCTCTTTGCTACCCTCAGCTGCTTCAGGCTCTTTGTCACCTTCAGCTGCTTCGCCGCTGTCTGAGGTTTCTCCTTGGTCTTCCCCAAGTGAGTCGGTCGTTTCGTCCTCAGAGAATATTTCTCTCTCTTCTGTTCCTGCCTGTTCGCTTTCAGTTCGGTTTTGCTCTGTCTCAGCGCTCAGCACTGTTTTATCAGGCACTGGCAGTTTCAGCGCTTCAACTTCCTCATCTGTGGGACACAACACTTTCTTTGTGTGACTGGCGTGAATCTAGTTGGGAACTCCCTCACACTTCACAGCGGTAGTGGTCGTCAGGATCACTTGGAAAGGGCCTTTCCAACGGGGTTCCAGACACGACTTTCTCACGTGCTTCTTTACCACGACCCAGTCACCTGCTTTCAGTGTGTGTCCTGGACCTTGGATCGGTGGCAAGGTGGTCGCTTCCACCTGGTGAGAGAAAGAGCGAACCACGTCAGCCAGACCTTTGCAGTAGTCTAACACCATATCATCTGTAATATTCAAAAGCGCGTTTGCGGGAACTGCAGGAAGTCTCATAGCCCTGCCCATGAGAATTTCGTGCGGAGACAATCCAGTCTTTCTATCAGGGGTGTTTCTCATTGACATTAACACCAAGGGCAATGCGTCAGGCCATTTCAAATTTGTCGATGCACATATTTTCGCCATTCTTGATTTCAATGTACCATTCATTTGTTCCACCAGTCCTGAGGCTTCAGGGCGATAGCTACAATGCAGTTTTTGCTCAATGTTCAGCGCTGCGCAAAGTAACTTTATCACCTCGTTATTGAAGTGACTTCCCCTATCTGATTCTAAAGAGATCGGGAATCCGAAACGTGGTATTAACTCCCTCAACAATAGTTTTGCAACTGTAAGGCTGTCATTTCTACGTGTGGGGTATGCTTCAATCCAGTGACTAAAAATGCACACAATCACCAACACATACTTCAGACCTCCATGCACAGGCATCTCATTGAAGTCCATCTGCATTCTACTAAACGGGCCGCTCGCCCTACCAATGTGGCTCGCGTTCACAACCGTTCCCTTCCCTGGGTTCATCTGCTGACAAATGACACATCGATGGCAAACTGCTTCTGCAGCTTGACGGAATCTGGGGTTAAACCAATCAGTTTTGAACAATCTTATCATGGCATCTCTCCCTAGGTGAGCCTGCCCATGATAGAACCGCGCTAGCTGCGATAAGAGACTATTTGGCAAAACAAATTTTCCCTCATTTGAAACCCATAACTCATCTGGTCTCTTTATACATCGCGACTTAATCCAGGAATCTCTTTCATCCTCCCTGACGTTATTCTGTAATGCTTTTAGTTCATCCATTGTATCTACGACCTTCAAGGCAAATGCTTCAGCTGGTTCGAGTTCTGGTTCACTTATCGACTTCCATTCATCTCTGAGTAATATACAGTTCAAGGCACAAAATCTTGCGACTTGATCCGCATATGCATTTCCCAGAGAAACATAGTCCTGTCCTTTTGTATGAGCACTACACTTTACCACTGCAACTTCGGCTGGCATTTGTATGGCGTGTAACAATTCCCTTATTCTCTCCCCGTTTTTCACTGGGGATCCTGAAGAAGTCAGGAAACCTCTCTGTGACCATAGTTGTCCAAAGTCGTGCACAATTCCAAACCCGTACTGACTATCAGTGTAAATGGTGACTTTCATCAATGCAGACAGTTGACATGCTCTTGTAAGGGCTACAAGTTCTGCTACTTGTGCAGAATAGACTCCTTGAAGCCAGGACGCTTCCAAGACACCTGTTACAGTACATACAGCATATCCTGCTTTCAAAATTCCCATCCCATCTCTTAGACATGAACCATCAACGAAAACAATTTGGTCATTTTCATCAAGCTTAGTATCCTTAATGTCAGGTCGAGGTTTTGTACAAAATTCAGTCACCTGAAGGCAGTCATGCTCGACGTCTTCAGCGTTCTCAATTTCAGCATTTTCACCGGGAAGCAAGGTTGCTGGATTCAACGTAGTGCACCTTTTCAGCTGCACATTCGGTGAGCCCAGAATTATCGTTTCATACCTTGTGAGTCTTGCTCCAGTCATGTGTTGCGTTCGGGAGCGGGTCAAAAGTATCTCAACTGAGTGAGGGACCATGACTATTACTGGGTGTCCCATCACTATTCCTTCACTCTGAGTGAGGCTGATACCAACTGCTGCTACGGCGCGCAAACACCCTGGAAGTGCTGCTGCGACCGGATCCAAAGTAGCTGAAAAATACGCTACTGGTCTGTTTATGCTACCATGGGCTTGAGTCAAGACAGACAAAGAACATGCATCACGTTCATGACAAAACAATGTGAAAGGCTTTGTGTAATCAGGCATACCTAAAGCTGGAGCCCTGCACATGCATTCTTTCAATTCGATAAAAGCATCCATCTCATCTCCTTTCAGCTCAATTTGATCCAAAGCATCCTTCTGGGTCAGTTTCAGTAAAGGCTTTGCTAGAGTTGAGAAGTTGGGAATCCACTGACGACAGTAGTTTACCATTCCCAAAAACTTCCTCACCTCCCTCCTTGTCTTTGGTGGACTCATTTGAAGTACACTTGTTATTCTTTCCTTCATTATTCTCCGTGACCCTTTCTCTATCTGGTGACCCAAGTATTTCACTTTCTTCTGACAGAACTGCAATTTGGAAGGAGACACCTTGTGTCCATTCCTTCCCAAATGGTTCAACAGAGCAATGGTATCGGCTGTGCAGCCGCTTTCTGTCTTTGATGCAATCAGTAAGTCATCGATGTACTGTACTAGGGTTGACTCGAATGGCAATTCTAATGCTTCCAAGTCTTTCTTTAGGATCTGATTGAATATTGACGGTGACTCAAAAAACCCTTGAGGAATTCGACACCAACTGTACACTCTGTCTAAGAATTTGAAACAAAAGAGAAATTGGCTGTCCTCATGAAGAGGCACCGAAAAGAATGCTTGTGACAAGTCAATGACTGAGAACCACTCGGCATCGCAAGGGACTTGAAACATTATCACAGCTGGATTTGGTACGACAGGGCAACATTTAATTATGATGTCATTTATTTTCCTCAAGTCCTGTACAATTCGGACCTTTCCACTCGGCTTTATTAGTCCCATGATTGGTGAATTACATGGACTGCTTAACACTTCTTTCAGTACTCCCTGCTTTACAAATTCGTCAATGAGTTGGGCAACTTTCATGAGGGTGTCTTGTGCCATGTGGTATTGTGGGGTCTGGGGAAAGGTTGCATTGGGCTTTACAGTTACTTTCACTGGTTCCACTCCTTTCATCAATCCCACCTCTTTCCCTGTCATATCCCACACTTCCTTTCCGACTGTTTCCCGTAAATCAGCTGGAATATCTTCTTCAGTTATCATCGGGAAAAGACAAATCAGAGGATACTCTTCATCGACAGTTTCCATCTCATCCCCCTCTACACTGTCTTCTTCTTCCCCATCACTGCTCGTCTGAATTTTGATTCCATCGTTCGAACACATAATCGAACAACCCAATTTGCACAATAGGTCTCTCCCTAACAGTGCTATCGGGCTTGAGTCACATACCACAAATTTATGTAGCCCTTGATAGTTACCAATGCTGACTGGCACTGGATCCGTGATTGGGTTTGTCAGGTGCCTGTTTGCTACTCCCACCACTTGAACTGTTCTCCCTGAGAGTGGCAAATTTGGTACTTCAATGCTCTTAACAGTTGAACGTGTGGCTCCTGTGTCAACCAAGAATGAGACACGATGACCCATTACTCTTCCCTCCACGTACGGACCCTTTTGATCAACTTCCAAGGATGCTGCAAGCACACAATCTCCTTCCTCTCCTGAACTTTCACTCTCCCATACATTGTTTATTCCACTCTCACTGTGTAATGGGAACTGTTGTACGGTGCCATTTGTATTCATTACCTGACCCGAGACCTGTGGAGGAACCATCACTTGCTGCTGACTCATTGGTGCCAAAGGTATTTGCATTTGCTGATTAGGTACCATGGGAAACTGCTGTTGCATTGGCTACATTTGCGTCATCTGCATACGGGGCATCTGCATTTGCTGCGGCTGCATGGGCTGTAATCCCTGCAGCTGATTTATGGTCTGAAAATTTGGGTTTGGACCTCTCATTTTTGGTCCCCTCACTGTCTGGAATGCATTGACATCATTGTTTTGCTGACCAACACCTGCACCTGCACCTTCCTGCACCATCATTGGGCACTCGCGTTTCCAATGTCCGACAATTCCGCACGCGTGACACGGCATCACCTTTTTCAATGCCTGCACACCATTCGGAGTCACAACAGTGTTCAAATCCGGACCATTATTCACAAAACTTCCTCTGCCTCTGCCTCTCGCCTGTGGCTGAAACATCATATTTCCCTGCAACTGCGGCTGCGGTTGCGGTACCTGTTGTTGGAACCCTTGCAACCCTTGCAAACCTTGCAGACCTGTCTGAGCTGCTTTAAGCTGCATCATCATCACTTTCTCTTTCAACTTTTTCTGTTTCACTTCAATTTCGTCACTACAGTATTTCGCATAATTCAACACCTCATCAATAGGTTTCGACTGCCAACAAATCAAATGCGACTTTATCATCTGACTTATCTCTGGTCTCAGCCCTTCCACAAATCTAAACACAAAATGAAGCGTGTCCTTCGCCTCTATTGTTTCCGTGCCACTGTAGTTCTTGAACGCCTTCAACAACCTCTCATAGTAACTATGAATCGACTCTTTAGCCTCTTGGGCAGTTCGATCGATCTTCTGCCAATCCACATTTTTCGCGGCAAACTTCGTCTTCAAATGCTCAATCACCTTATAGTACAAGCTCATCACCATAGGTGATGGTGCACCCGTATCCCTGTCTCTCTCTGGTTCACTTGTCGGCCAACCTACAGCTCTTTTGCAATCCTCCCACAAATCTGCCGGAACCACAATCTCAAAGAGAGTGTTCAGGTCTTCCCAGAGACATTTTGCAAGCTTCACAAACCTATCAGTCTGTTGATACCATTCAATCGGTTTCTCTCTCAGTTTGGGAAAATCATCCGTAAAAGACTGAATGTCGCTTCTGTGCCATGGTACATGTATTAATTTTCCCCCTGCTGTCTCCCTCATTGGTAACATGGTTACTGCATCACTACTCTGTGGTCTTTTCTCGTTGAGCTCTGGGACACTGTCTTTCCTCTTTTCCTTTCTCTTTACCCATCTGCTTTCCCATTTGTCTAAGCACCTCCACACTTGTGCACTCTGCAACAATTCTCTAAGGTGCGCCTTCATGCCTGCTGACCTCATGTGTTCAAAATCGGTGGTCCCGAAATCCAACCTGTAGCTCCTGCTCAAGTGTTTCGTCTTGTCTATATCAACCCCGTTTTTGTCAGCTATTTCTTGTAAACTTCTATGTACCTTGTTCACTTCTCTCGTAATCCTGGGACATAGGTACCTCAGCTCTTCTTCCGAGTAGGACTCTAACCTATTCACACCCATAGTCCCTTCCACCAATTCTTGTGCTTCCATGTTCAACCTGACCCTATTCAGATAATCTTCTCCCTTCCCACTGGCTGAGCTTTGTGTGGAATTCAGACTGTTGAACCACTGTGTCAGCTGTTGCGCATTCAACCCCATCAGTGTAGCATTCACATCGACCGCCATTGATGGTTGCGGCAACTTTTCAGTGTTCGATGATAGCGGTATCATCAGTGGGGGACTCGACCTCACCACTGTTGACTGAGCACATATGGGACTAAACTCCATCAAGGACCCAGATCCAGTTGGCAGAGCCGCTATCGGAGTTGTCTCTGGAGTGTTTTGAATGCACCTCCTTTCCATTCCGCTCTGCACCATTGATCCTTGACTGCTCATACCTGAATTAGGCTGAATGTACAAAGGTACCGGTGGACCTACAGTAATGGGTAGGGATATCGCATCTGCGTTCTGTCCATTCCCCATGGTCTGAGACATGTTCATTCCCACACTATGGGTCATCATTGCCGGCATGCCCATCTGACTCCCCGTCATCTGAGCATGTGCGGTTCCCCCCTGCATCTGCTTTTGAGGCATCAAAAACTGGGTTGATTCAGCTTGTGCCAATGTTGAGTTGCGACCATTCTGTCCTCCCATTACGGTTGGATCTAGAATCATTCCCGTACTGTTATCACTGCTGTAGTACCTTGGGACCTGCGGCTGATCATTTTCTGCTGGTTTCAACATGGGCACATCTGGATATATTCTCCTAACCTGCGGTATCTGCGGGGTGAACAGTAAACTCGGGTCCTTAGATCCCGATGGCGCTCCTGAACTCTGAGTTTCACTGTTCTGTACCGGTGCCGGAGGGGCAGAACTGGTACTTGGACCTTGTCCACTCTCTGCATAAGGTGGTGGACGGTCGTTCAGCAATTGCATGATTAACTCCTCATCCTCTAACTCCTCTTCTCTTCTCAACTTTTCCTCGTCCTCTCTATCCTTGGAACACCTCCCGTTTGTCTTACAGGTAGCTTTCTTACCTGTCTCCTCTTCTTCCTTAGCAATTGCGGGAAACAATTTTATCCCCTGCAATACATCTGACCTCCACACCTTCTGTGCATTATCCCACCTAGCGTCCGCTAGTGTCTTTTCTACCTTCCTTATCCTAGTCTCGAACTTATTTTGCTGCTGCTGTCTAGCCATTAGTTCCCAAATCGCTAGAGCCTCAAACTGTGCTGGCCTTGGTGGTACCTTCATGTCGTACATCGCGAATCTCAAATTCTCTAGGATCCTTATATTGAATGTCCCATGGACCGGGAACGCTACGCTCCCATGTTTCTCTGTCAGCTTGTGCCATTGCTTTAGCCAAAGGCACGGAGCTACCCCTTTTTCCTCCATTACAATGTAAGCTGGTGTACCTTCGGGCGGCGTCTCCTCTCCTACGCTCGCTTTAATGTAAGACTCCCCCTTCATCGCACTCCTTAATGCTTTAAAAAATTTCATTTTCTCGTCTTTTATTTCACAAAGTTTGTAATCAATAGGTGACTTTAATTCCCGGAATACTCTTCACTTGCCTTTCCCCTTCCAATCGAGCCCCACGGACTGCGTCCAATCCGTGCGCGACCCTTCTCTACAACCAACCTATCCCAGCGCGGCTCCTAGTGACGTCACACTCACACACTGCGGCTGACAAAGCCTCGCGGCTAGTCCTCCTTCACTCAGCTCCTCTCGTAACAACTTCTGGCATGTATCGCGAGCTACCAAAAAAATTATAATAAAACAGATCTGTCGGTTTACTACAGGAAGGGTAACACAATCGCTTCAGGACCTTAGGGATTTTTCACTAGCCTCGGCAGTTATTCCATCTTTCTCGGTCCCCACTTTCGCAAGCAAATCTGACCCGCAGACTGCTCTCAACTTGTCAGTGATCTATTCTAGTGCACTTAGAATTTTGTCAAAGCCCGAAGTCGAAGTTTCTTTCACTCCCTTAACACACGTACCAACTCGTTGACCACGCCCGATCAACCTACTAAACCGACCAGACCACAACATAAACAAGTGTCTCATACACTTTTCAACATACTCCGGAGTCTCTTGACCTCGCAGGGCCCGTCTCAACAACAACAACCACGTGGACCTTTTTATGCACGAAGCGCCACATGCACATGAAGTTCGACGACTTCCCTACTCTCACACTCGGAGTCGCACCTCCGCTATTTCTATGAAGTTCGACGACTTCCCTACTTCTACACCCGGAGTCGCACCTCCGCTATTCTCTAAAATCCTCGCAATCTTTTCACACAATCTGCGGCAATAAGCTGTGCAAGCGCAAAATCCTAACTTCACTCATACCATCACTAGTACCGCCAACGCTGATCTCACACCTCCATTCTCTTCATTCGCAAGCTCCGAGATCCCGGGAAAGTCGCGGTGGACTTAGCCCATCATCATTCTGTCAATCTGTTTTACCCAAGAAAAATCTAATTCAACTTCTCGAGTGGGATCTCAAAAGTCGAAACCGCCCTCTGCTACCATCTACTGATAGAGCGTTCCGTACTAATAATTTACCTGTATTTGGACGCTCTTTCGGCCGATGAATCTTTTGGCTAAGTGGGACTCTCTTCACCCGAGATCAGTCAATTTAATCAAATCAATAATCAATAACGAACGTAAGCAATGCCCTGATCAACATAACACTTAACAATTAATCCAGAATACATGTCGGCGAACCATGACCTTCCGGTCATGAATAACCACACCAGTTTATTCAAAGTTAATGAATTTATTTCCCTATATTAACAAAGCTAGCACAATATAGATGTGTCTCAACACCAAATGATAAACGTAAATGAACATTAATAGCTGTCCATAACGACGAAACAGGTGCAATCTATGCAGCATTTGAATAACAAGGCATTCGATGATAGCAATGCAAATCACTAAAACTATAATCTGTAATGAGCTAATTGCATACATTTAGTCAGCATAACAAGGTCTCAAATTGCATCGTGCAACAAAAGGAATCCTCATCTAACCTCAAATTAGCATCGGCATGTGGGACTTCATGCAAAAACAATTTAGCAACATTAATTTGGAAAACTCCTAACTAGGGCTCTTATAAAAAATCAGCAGTTGGTTACCTAAAAGGAACACAATGCAATTGTACAATGTCCTTTCATATTTACCAAATTCAATCAGCATTCAAGGAAGTCTTCGTCTCACAGGTACCGTTTCTCGATCAGCATGGGACGGGGCAAAGGGGCAGGGGTGGACGGGGCAATTGCCTCACGGCGGCAAGATAAACTACTACTTCATGCAAAGGGACAAATCAAAGTTAAAGTCTCTAGGGTAAGAATCATTTAAAGTCTCTTTCTCTCGATTAGAGAAAGCATCAAAGTCTCTTTCAAAATGGCGTCGCAGCAAGGTGGGCCATAATAGCTGAAAAATGGCTGGTAACGGCAATAATGGCTGCAATGGCTGGTAATGGCTACTTTCTTCTCGTGCACCTGGTTTAAATAGACAACAGTTCAAATCCAGTAGGGTCTTCCATTGGAGGGTTCATAGGTTGGCTTCAAATTGTCCAATCAAAACAACAGTTCTCAAGCTTTTACTTAAGCATACATTATCCTTGGAGACGGGTACGTAAGTTGCAACATTTTATACCAATTAACTCACTTTCAGAGCTTCCATTGTCCGCACCTGCAGATTGACCTTGGAGCAAGGAAAAAAAGATGCCAGGCTGGCACAAAACCTTAAGATAAGCATGTGAACGATCTCAGTGGAAAAGTACAGCTTCAAGCAGAAATACACGTTTATTAGCACATTGGAAAAATACGAGCATCTAAATCGTGAGACCAGACAACTAGGCCGAAGCCTCCACTAAAGTTAGGCTAAGCTAAAGCATTTCAAACAAGCAAATCATAGCACACGTTTACGATTATGTCAGATTCGTGCAGTTCTAATACATCACGTTATATAAAGCACGCTTATAAATGTTGGCAAACTACTCTGAGGGCACATTTTGTCCCCGTACAATCTTTATTAGTTCGATTAAAGTCACACTCGATTATTGCAGCACTACGTTTATGCGCTAATAAATGTAAAACCTTTATTTCTGCGTCATCACCACTTACCAATATAATTTAACAGTAATTGATGATAGTGCTAATTACTACCAATTGTGAATAGTGAAAGGTTGCCAGTGATATAGTGACACCTGTTTAGAACTGGAGGAGGAAGTTGAACAATGCAGAAAGATGTGTAATTGAAGTTACTATTTCATGGTCAGGATTGTACCTGCTCATTACTAGATAATAATATGGTCACCTTGCTGAATACTGTTCGGAGGTGCAGACTGCTACAAAATACTGGTTGATTCTAAAGATACAAAATAGGGACTGATGGGCTGGACTGTACAGTACTTTACAATAAGTCAAATGTAGTATCGCCCAGCAATGAGTAATGGGGTGACAATTGCACACTAACTGGAAATGCAGGCTCTTTGGAAGAATATTAGAAATGGGAGGTTTTTCTGCCCAGCTCAAGCTGCGGATGTTACTAAAGCACAACAATGCAAGAATGGAACGACAAGAGCTTAATAACATAGCTTGCACGACTTCGTTCCACTACCCCTAACCACAGGACAGCTGAACCCAACCTTTGTCTATATACATGGAGCTTTGGTCACTTGACATGGCATTTTGTCTCACCCTGTGTCCACTCCTTTTATTCCAGAGCATGTAGGAAATGACCAGAAGCCACTGAATACATGGTTTGTGCCCAATCTGTGCAGGTTTGTAAATGGTGGGCGGGAGGGATTTACAAGTCAGGGGGGTCTCAGAAGGATAGGTTATCATTAAATCTCCCAGAGGAGCTGTAGTTCTAATGCCAACCTTCTAAAAAGATGATCAATTGTTATGCTGAAGACAGAATTTTAAGTTTTAAGACAAGGACATATAACAAAAATGTAGGACTCTAGTCAGGGAGGTTCATAGATGAACTCACCTATAGAAACTTAAATAATAAAAATGATCTAATTGCCTGAGATTCTTTCTTGTCTCATTTTATTGATTCAGGAACTGAAACTGCTAGTTCAAGAACCTTGCTCAGCAGAAAACCAGAAATATGCAAACCTTCTTGTTGTCCTGTTGTTCAAACCGAAGAGTGAACAATGCACCTAATTCTGGGCTGTGGGCTCCTTACTGATTCCCACTGGGCACGTAAATGTGGCATGTCCTTGAACAGTGAGTCAACCGCCCCTCACTCCTGCAATCTACCTACCACAACCCACGCCCTTGATTTTACTAGAACATTGAGACACGCCTGTAACGCAAGATGCAGGAGCACCATCAACACATACCAAAGAGGTCAAAATGCTGGACGTATTTATTTTGGAACTTACAGTACTGTAATGCAAAAGAGAAGTAACAGAAGCGAAAAGCCAATGGTTCCTACCCAAGATGCTCTGTTGAAATATATTGTATAAGACGGATGGTTGGCTCAATGAACCGAACGTACATCACTACTTTTGTCAATCACAAATGTAGTGATGTGGAGGTTATGAGCCTTAGTCCCGGCTTGGCAGACTCATCCATTTATTTTTCAGAAATTGGTAAATTTAGTGTAACGATTTGAATAATAGCAAATTTTCTTATTTACAGTGCTTAGAGCAGAATGATGTGACGCACCATATAAAAAGTAAACTGTTATTGACTCCCCGCTTTTTTAAACACAATCTTTTGTTATTATTGTTGTTGCAATTGATATTATTGTGATAGATAAATGTACATAAATAAGTATTTGTGTAACATTACTCACACTAAAAAGAGAATCGAGATTTCTTCAAGGGATCATGATGCAATTGTTCAGAATGCACTCCTTCACCAACGTGAGTTTCTGAAATACAAAGGGATTTCTTATTACCTAAATCATCAAGTTTTATCTTTTCATCCCTTGCTTATGGCAAATCATATAATCAGCAAATATAAATGTAAATGTAATTTCCGAATTATAATTCAAAGTTGGAAACCTAGTCTTCAACATCCTTACTCGGTACATAAAGTGTTTCTAAAAACAGTGCATTTTGTAAATCAACCATTTTAAATTGGTCCACGGTTTCCCACCACAGAAGGCTGAATCACCCTTACAGGTTTTCAACCTCTGATCTTTAGGTTTGCTCTGATCTCTTGGCTGGTGCTCCCTCTGCCTCACTCTCTCTGTGGCCAATTTAAAATATTAAATTGGGTTGTAGCCTTGCAGAAGCCGAAATAACATTGTAAACCCAGCCTGCATTATGCTCAAGGTTACAAGAGCAGCTTTCAAGCAAGTTGTCACACAGTAGGCCAACATTTCCATATTTGGAAGTTGACACAGATTTTATGAACAGGGCAGGCCAAGCTTTTGGTTTGACAGGGTAAAGGATAATGCCCTTGTGGGTTTCTCAGATGCTGAGAAGGCATTTGATAAGTGAACTTGACATGACAGAGACGGGCCTGGTAGTAGTGAGCATTACAGCAAAATATATGTGTGCTCTGTGGATCTTTTTAATGGATGGACACAGATATTTCTTGATCCTTTAACACCGTCTTCGTGTAACAAAGGATTTTGTGTTTTTATAAAGTAGGCAATGAGGGAACGGCTGAAAAGATGTGTCCACTTTTTCCTTTAATCCTTTTGATAGCCAAGAAAACAGGGACTGAAAGGTTGTCGTTTTTAAATACATCTTAGTCCAACAAGCAATGTAAAAATGTAAAATTACGCAGCAGTTGCATCCTATTGATAATTCCAGCAGATAATGCAACTTGTTTCCTTTCAGTGTTATTATCTAAAGCTCAATGACATAAAAAGCGTCCCAATTAGGAAACATAGAATGTCAATTAAATGTTTACATTAATTGCCTTCACAAATTAATTTCAAATAACACCCTCAAAATAAAACGACATTCTGCAGGTAAGAAAGGTGACCAGGCTTTTCATAAGCATGCTATTGAAAGTGGGATATTTAGGCATTCGTACCTTTTTTTTCAATACGCCAATAATGTTTATTTCTTTTTAAAAAATGAAGTTCTTTATATCTGTGTGTATATCTACACACATGTGCATTTATATTTATTTAGAGGGAGGGGGAGGAGGGAAAGCGAGAGAGAATGCAAAACTGTTTATTTAAAAGAAGTATTCTTCTTATGAAGCTCATAACGCATTCTTTCAGAAAAATATAATGTGATCTCTCACATGTCTACGTCGTCTTTGAGTTTAAATTAATGATGCGAAAGCATGTCCAACAACGGGGCTGTCAGCACAGCGGACTCGAAGCAATTTTAAAATCACATCTCAGGCGTTTTTTATGTAAAGGTTCCCGTGTAAGTCACTTATTGAGTTGCAAGGATCACAACCACTCTGCCATGGCCCTGTGTAATTAGTTATATATAACAAAACATTAAAAATATATCTAAACATGCAGCTCCTAGAAGCAGCTTGGACATATACTTCTGACTGCATATAAACTATCAGTCAATAACTTATGACTGACAGTCATGGGAAACATTATTCGCAAGTTTTAAAACCAAGTTTCATTACAGATGAGAGTGGGTCAAGGATTTTTAAATCCAGCTTAAAGGTGCAGATACAGGGATAGCTCTCAACCTGGGTTTTGCTGTCGGGAAGGATTTATTTCCTGCTATGACAGAAATTTTGACAGACAGCTGGAGGTGCAAAATGTCAGATTACATTTTGAATGGCCTCATTGTTCTGGTTGCTCTTTTCTTTGTGTGCTCAAAGTGGAGAGATGAAATATACTTCTATGCTACTTGAGTGGCCTAAGAGCCACCCTTACCCTGCGGATAGTACGAGGCCACTCTAAATGTTCAATCATCGAATTCAGCATTAGCAGGAATTACGCCAGCGCTGTACAGGTATCTTACGTTGTCCGACGTAGTCAACATGTCACATCATTTCGTCTTGAGGATGTATATGAAAATATCGAGCAAAAGTTATTGATGCAAAAATATGATATTTTGTATCAAGGTTTTCCAAGCCAACATTTCCATTGTAAACTCTATTCCTTTTGTTTTAAAGCGTGAGTTGTTTCACTAATATGGCAATCTCAGATATTGAATCTATTTTCAGGTAACTACTTCAATTTCTTCTTTATATTTTTCATTTTTCTTGGCTTGAAATTCAGTCATTGCCATTCCAGCCACTACCTTTTCCTAATTGTTTTTGTGTTCTGGCAATTTTTATTTTGTTAGCCACCTCTTTTTTGTATTTTTTCCAGTGAAACGCTATTTTCATTAACCCTGTTGAATGTTTGCAGTTTGGGTGCTATTTAAAATTATTTTTTTTAAAACAAAGTCAACATTATTATTGTGAATAATAACTCTACTAATCCTGCCAATATTTCCATTACACAGTTTATTCTTTACATTTTTTTCAAGACGAAAGCGAAATTGTCAACCCAAGAAATATAGGCCCTCATAACAACCCTGGCTGTTGGTGATAAGGTGGTGGTAATACCGTCAAAAGGCTGGTGGTAAGTACTGCCAAATTATGACCATGGCGGATAGATCTCCGATAGACAGCCACCTTACCACACTGACTGCCAGGGTGGAAATAACAGCCACCACGGTGGTAGCTGCTAGTAGCCGGGTGGAAGCCAATGTTCCGCCCACCGTATTGACAACCCAATCCACCACCTTTTCTGGGATGGTACCAACAACATCAAAAGCCTGGCAGAAACACTGCACAGAACTGAAAGGTCTCACCATTGGACACACAGAGAACAACCACGCCGCCATGGAGCGGGAGCTGCAGATCTTTCCAATGATCTTCTACGTCCTGCTCCACCACGAACACCAATGATGGGGAATACAACCACGGTGAGTACAGCCACTTAGCACAAAGGGAAGGAGGGGAGGAAAAAGAGAGTGACACACACATGCAAAACACCCCCCCACCCCCAACACCATACACACAATCAGATGCAGTAAGAAAACATATTTACTCCGTACCCCTCTGGAATAATGCAAGAACTATAGGAATAGATGAAAGTGAGTGTAATACTATAAATATAGTAGAAATAAGAAAATACAATCTAATGGTATATACATATGTACAGTTCAAGGGACACAGCCCAGTCCTCAATGCGTGTGGGCCACAGGGCCACATGAAAAAGTCCAAGGCCCCACTTGTCTCCTGCAGCAACACGGAGAGAACACCGCAGGGGCATCAGTTGGAAAATAGGCAGGCACCTCAGGGGGACGGGGAACGGGGGTCACCTCTGCCGGCAGATGGAACAACACTACCGGTCCTGGAGGGGGCAACATGCCCTGTGCTTGCTCCTGGGGAGTGCAAGGCCACAGTGTCTCAAGTGGGTGACTTGCCCACTGGCTTTGGAGGGGGCAACATGCCCTGTGCTTTGTCCTGGGGAGTGCAAGGCCACAGTCTCTCAAGTGGGTGACTTGCCCACTGGCTCTGGAGGGGGCAATATGCCCTGTGCTTTGTCCTGGGGAGTGCAAGGCCACAGTCTCTCAAGTGGGTGACTTGCCTTGGCATCGTGCCCTGTGCTTTAGATCCTGGTCAGGATGGGGTGAGTGGGTGCCATACCCAGTGGTTCTGGAGGGGGCATAGTGCCCCGTGCTTTAGATCCTGGTGAGGATGGGGTGAGTGGGTGCTATACTTA
Organism: Pleurodeles waltl; assembly: GCF_031143425.1. Taxonomy (NCBI): domain Eukaryota; kingdom Metazoa; phylum Chordata; class Amphibia; order Caudata; family Salamandridae; genus Pleurodeles; species Pleurodeles waltl. Next base: position 762,094,237 of record NC_090439.1, on the reverse strand, counting down.
CTGGTTCTGGAGGGGGAATCGTGCCCTATGCTCTTGATCCTGGGGATTGCAAGGTCACAGTCTCTCAGCTGGGTGTCATCCCCACAGGATTTGCAGGGAGCAGGCCACACAACAGCCCATGGAGGCAGGACTACAGACCATCTGCCGGTGGTGATGGCTGCTCAGTGGTGGTGGTGCTGCTGCTGGTAGTGGTGGGGGGAGGCTCCAGCCCATCCCTTGCAGCCTTGGACAGCTGCCCACTGCTGGTGGTGGTGCTGCTGCTGCTGGTAGTGGTGTGGGGAGGCTCCAGCACATCCCCTGCAGCCTCGGACGGCTGCCCACTGCTGGTGGTGGTGCTGCTGCTGCTGGTAGTGGTGGGGGGAGGCTCCATCCCCTGCACCTTTCTGATGGCTGCCCACTGCTGGTGGTGGTGCTGCTGCTGCTGGTAGTGGTGTGGGGAGGCTCCAGCCCATTCCCTGCAGCCTCGGACGGCTGCCCACTGCTGGTGGTTGTGGTGGTGCTGCTGCTGCTGCTGGTAGTGGTAGCACTTGGGGCAGGCTCCTTGCCCTTCTGAGCAGAACTTGGGGCAGGCTCCTTGCCCTTCCTGGCAGCAGCTGGGGCAGGCACACTTTCTGTGAGGCTGGCTGGTGCCCTGGATCCTTTCTCACCACGAGTGGGTGTAGAGACTACTGGGCCTGTGGACTGGGTGGCTGAGGTGCTTGCCTGGGTTATTGCCACCCTGGCCAGACTTGAAGGATGGGGGGATTGGAAGAGGGAGAAGGTTTGGGAGTGGAGGAAGAGGGAGTGGTTGGAGGAGGTGGCTGTCTGCTGTGTTTGGGTGCAGGTGTATGAGCTGGATGCTGTTGTGAGGTGGATGGCTGTTGGGTGTCTGAATGCTTGCATTTGTGTACCCTGAGACGGGGGGTGATAGACACAGTGGAAGAGGACAGGGGACATGTGCATGGCTGTTGTAGTGGTGTCTGCAAGTGAAGTGTATGTTCTGCTAGGTGTGGTGGTGATGCTGGCAGTGGATGATGGTGCAGTGCATGCAGGTGTGAGTGTAAACAGAACTGTTGAGGAGGGTGGAGAAGGATGAGGGGGACACAGTGGAGGCAGTGGATGTTGGTATGTCTGCATCTAGATGGTGTTTGTGTGAGTGCCTGTTGGATGATGTGGGGTGCTTGTGTTTGCCTGTGCCACTCTTGTGTGTTGTCTTGTGTGCATGCACGTCTGCCTGTGTGCTTGGGATAGGTTGGGGTTGAGGAGAATGGGACTGGGAAAAGGAAGTTGGAGGGTGGAAACAGGGCTGCCATCATAGAGGAGGCCAGAGCCTGGATTGACCTCTGTTGGGCCGCCAAGCCAGTGTGAATGCCTTTCAGAAATGCATTTTTCTGTTGCATTTGGGTTGCCAGCCCCAGGATGGCATTCACAATTGCTGATTGCCCTACAGACATGGATCGCAGGAAATCAATAGCCTCCTCACTGAGGGCAGCATGGCTCACTGGAACAGGGCCTGTGGTGCCTGGGGCAAAGGAGATGCCCACCCTCCTGGGTGCGCAGGCATGGGCAACTCGATAAGGGGATGCTGAAAGGGAAGTGCTGGTACTGGGGTAGCGGCTGTACATGTAGCTGGGGTGGTCACAGAAGTGTCCGCCACCACCAGGGAGCTCCCATCCAAGGAGGTATCTGTGTCCGAACTGTCCCCTCCAGTCTCCGCCGTGGTGCACCCCTCACCCTCCATCCCACTGATGCCCTCAGCGTCGGTGGACTCCGCCTCCTGGTTCTGGTGGGGTGCAGCTCGATCTGTCGCCAGTGCCTCTGCGCCTCGGCCAGATGATGCTAATGCACATAAGGACAGGGTGACAAAACAAAAAGGGGTGGAAAGAGACAAAGGATACACTTGGTCAATGGCTGCACCAACACCACTGTTCGCGTACACAGCACACTCAAACACAGGGTGCAGGCCTACGCACTATGCAATGCACTACCAGTAATAATGCTAGCCACCTGGGCATGGGCATGGACACATACCACCAACTGCAGCACACCTGGGACCCACACTGCCCTGCCCAGTAGTGGATGCCTACAAGCTAGGTAGCAGAATTATCACTTCTGAACCCTGCCCAACATGGGACCTACTCTTCAATGTCAGGCCTGGCATAAGGGCATCCACTGACACATATCTCCCACCTGGGTACCCCCTTACCATGTGTAAGTTGTAATGATAGGAACTGTACCAACCCCCTTGTGGCTGCTGTGATTCCCTCAAGTGCCCATCCAGCTGCGGATAGGCCACTGCCAGTATGTGGGCCATCAGGCGGGTTAGGGTTTGACGGGCACCCATTCCTCTTTGGGAGGCCATCCCCAGCTACGTCTCCGCCGTCTTCCGTGCCCAGCATCTCAGGTCCTCCCACCATTTCTGACTGTGGGCGCTCCGTCTGCCGTAGACCTCCAGGGTCCGCACGTCCTTGGCGATGGCACGCCATATACCCTTCTTTTGATGGGTGCTGACCTGCAGAGAAATACACACAGGGAAAGGTATTAGTCAGACTGTCCTGCCTGTTACACTCATGGCCCACCATACCCATTCCCATCGCCATTTGCACACACAGGGCCCACCACACAACCTGTCCGCTGCCCAAGGGCCATCCACCCCCCCACATGAGGCCTTCACACACACCACTCCATGTATTCATGCCCCATGCATCATGCTCACAGTTTATTCACCTGTTGGTCTGGAGGCCCATACAGCAGTCGGTACTGGGGTAGGACCCCATCCACCACTCGCTGCAACTCTGCCGAGGTGTAGGCAGGGGCCCTTTCCCCAGTCACATGAGCCATAGTAGGTTCAGGACACAGGTCACAGGAGCACATGCTCTCCTGTTGAAGGTCAGATAGCAAGTGAGTGATCAGATAGAAAATAGTGCTCATGTCCGTGGTGGTGCATACCTTCACCGCCAGGAACATCACCATTGGCCACTCTACCCCATAGGGGCCAATATTATCCAATGAGGAGTTGCACGGTGGTTCACGACCGCCTCCCGCAACGGCGCACAACATCAGCGAAATTACCTCACTTCCACATGTCCCTCCACACAGGACAGGTGGACGCCATTTCGGGGGGGGGCAGATCCTGGATTATAACTGTGTCACAGTACACAGTTGGACATCCAGGACAAATGCCACATATACAATACAAATGGACATCATGCATTGTACTGTTGAGGCTACGATGTACAGTTTGTGACCAGCTCCTCACTCTTTTGCCACATAGATTGCTACCTCTGCAGATGAATAGGAGATAGAGACATACCCCCGTGTACAGACCTCTGGTGGACTTGGTAACAATGGAGGATAGGCACATCATCCTTACTTATAGACTTGACAGGGCCACAATCACGGAGATGTGTGCCCAATTCGAGCATGACCTGATATCTCCGTCACCCCACTGGGATCCCCCCTCTTATGCAAGTGTTATCAGTGCTCCATTTCCTGGTGACAGGTTCTTTCCAAGTGACAGTGGGCTTGGCAGCAGGAATGTCACAGCCAATGTTCTCAATAGTGCTGACCAGAGTGTTGTCTGCCTTGATTAAACACATGTGCAACTACATTGTTTTCCCCCAGGTGGAGGATTTGGCCACTGTGAAGGCTGACTTTTATACAATGGGACATATCCCCAATATCATTGGGGCAATTGATGGAACACATATTGGCCCTCATTCTGACCTTGGCGGGCGGCGGAGGCCGCCCGCCAAAGTCCCGCCGTCAGGTTACCGTTCCGCGGTCGAAAGACCGTGGCGGTAATTCTGACTTTCCCGCTGGGCTGGCGGGCGGTCGCCTTCAGACCGCCAGCCAGCCCAGCGGGAAAGAGGCTTCCACGATGAAGCCGGCTCGGAATCGAGCCGGCGGAGTGGAAGCTGTGCGACGGGTGCAGTTGCACCCGTCGCGTATTTCACTGTCTGCGCAGCAGACAGTGAAATACATGTAGGGGCCCTCTTACGGGGGCCCCTGCAATGCCCATGCCAGTGGCATGGGCACTGCAGGGGCCCCCAGGGGCCCCACGACCCCCCCTACCGCCATCCGGATCTCGGCGGTCCGACCGCCGGGATCTGGATGGCGGTAGGGGGGGTCGGAATCCCCGCGGCGGTGCAGCAAGCTGCGCCGCCGCGGAGGATTCAATGGGGCCGCGGTACACTGGCGGGACCCCGCCAGTGGTGCCGGTCCGACCGCGGCTTTACCGCCGCGGTCGGAATCCCCATTGGAGCACCGCCGGCCTGTCGGCGGTGCTCCCGCGGTCCTCCGCCCTGGCGGTCAAAGACCGCCAGGGTCAGAATGACCACCATTGTATTTGTCCCCCCCGGCAAAATGAACAGGTGTTCAGAAATTGAAAGAGCTTTCACTCCATGAATGTCCAGATGGTGTGCCTGGCGGACCAGTACATCTCCCATGTCAGTGCTAAGTATCCTGGGTCGGTGCATGATGCCTTTATCATGAGGAATAGCAGCATTCCAAATTTGATGGACCAACTACAGAGGCACTGGGTGTGGCTAACAGCTGAGCCCTGGTTCCCACCCAGTGGATGTTGGTGTATGGATATGGTGTGGGCCATATGGGATAGTGTGTGGCTAAATGTTGTCCCTCGATATTTGCAGGTCACTCTGGTTACCCCAACCTATCATGGCTATTGACCCCTGTGAGGAATCCTAGGACAAGGGCAGAGGAATGTTACAATGAGGCACATGGGTAAACAAGAAGGATTATTGAACGTACCTTTGGCCTCCTGAAGGCCAGGTTTTGGCCCCTCCATCTAACAGGTGGATCTCTGTGCTACTCACCCAAGAAGGTCTGGATGAGGACGAGGACAACAGAACTGCAGTGATTCGACAATACTTCCAATGACACACAGGTAAGACAGTGTTACTTCACATTTCATTGTCATTTTTTTGTTTCACCTTGTCACTAGCAGGCTGTTATTTCCCACTTTATGCCCGCTCACTGTACCCTTTGGCATCTCATTTTGCAGATTTTGGTGCCCCACTATGGCTCCTGGTGTGATCACTGCAGCCAACTACTGGCCTATCCTATGTAAACATTACTGTACAGTTGAATTGCATTTTTTGAACCTGGTTAAATGAATACATACTTAAATCATTTTTGACATATTCCATACTTGTATTTGTTCAAAGGGTATTTATTGAAGTGATAAAGAGGAGTGAGGCAAGTGCATTCGGATAGGGTGATGATGGAGGAAAGTCCAGGGTAGAGTTTCAGTCTATTTGTAGCACAGGTGCATTGTCCACGGGGACATAGGAATGGGAGCAATGGTAGTTCAAGGTGGACAGGGTGACAGAGTGGGACACAAGGGTGAAAATCAGGAGAGTCTCATTTACTGGCGGGGTTTTGGCAATAGTCTCTAGCTTCTGCCTGTATCGCAGGCAACATTTGCGGGGTGGTTCTCCTTCTGTAGGGGGAGGGGTGCTGGTGGCTTGTTGGTTCTGTGGCGAGGCCTCCTGTCCACTAGCGGCAGCGGAAGAGGAAGGCAGTTCAGATGTCTGGCTAGTGTCAGGGGCCCGCTGTTGTAAGACTGCCTCCCTCATAATGTTGGCCATGTCTGCCAGCACCCCTGCCATTAAGAGCAGGGTGGTGTTAATGGCCTGCAAATCCTCCCTGATCCCCTGGTACTGTCCATCCTGCAGCCGCCTGTTCTCCTGCACGTTGGCCAGGATCCGGCCCAGCGTATCCTGGGAATGTTGGTATGCTCCCAGGATCTCGGTGAGTGCCTCCTGGAGAGTCGGTTCCCTGGGCCTGTCCTCCCCCTTGCACACAGCAGTCTTCCCAGTTTCCCTGTTGTCCTGTGCCTCTGTCCCCTGAATCGTGTGCCCATTGCTACAGTGGTGGACACACTGTTGATTGACATGTCCTGGGGACAGAGGGATGGGTATGCCGGGTGGGTGCTGTGGTGCTGTTTCCAGATGGGGAAGGCTCTGTGGTGGTGTGTGGCTTTGCCTGGGTAACCGACTGTCCGGAGGTCCCTGATGGGCCAGGTTGGTCACCCAGATCCAGGCAACCACAGTCACTGTGGGCCTCTTCTATTGGGGGGACTGGATAGTGCTGGCATCTCTTCACCGCTGACATTGGCTGGGATACCTGTGGGGATGTAAATGCAGTGTTATTGTTTCTGTGTGTTATACATTGTGCATCGGCGGGGTGCCCTGTTTGGTTGTATTCGCCCTGGCAGCTTTCACTTGTGTGAGTTGATATGTGGTGGCCTAGCTGATTCTCTCTAGTGTTCATGCATTAGTGATAGGTGTCCATGCAGGGCTGTGAGTGATGTCTATGCATTGGTGGTGCATGCAGGGCCTGGCATTGGGATGGTTGATATGTGATGATGGGGTGTGTGGGAGATGGTGGAATGATGGGAGTGAGGGTGGGGTGAGGGTATGTGATGACATGCAGGTAGGTGGGTAAGAATAGTATAGAGTTGACCTACCAGTGTCCAGTCCCCCTGCTACTCCTGCAAGGCCCTCAGGATGCATGATTGCCAAGACTTGCTCCTCCCATGTTGTTAGTTGTGGGGGATGAGGGTTCACTGCCAGTCCTCTGTACATCTGTTTTGGATCTTTTTCCTAAGCATGGTCCTGGCCTTAATACCTAAATACGAACCTTGAGTTACCCAGTCACTATCTCTCCTCATTTTATATGAAAGTACTTTCCACTTCAACAACGTTGAACACAGGAGTTTCCACTTTCACTCATAAAATCATTGTTTACCTTTTGTAGCAGTGGCAAGTGGAAGGAAGAAATTAATAAAACCTAGTACACAGCAAGAACCCCCTTTTGTGGAAAACTAACTTTGACTTATCAAAAGCTGAGCATTGAGTACCTCTCCAAAATTTCAAACACCTACTTTTCTCTACCCCTTTAAACGTAAACCTTTTCTGTCTTGGTAGTGATAGCAGAAAGTTTCAAACTATCTAAAAATTTTAGGAAAACTTCAACCATATTCCTCTTTCTCAAGTTCGACAAGAACGAAATGATAATTTTATGTATTTTTTTATTGTATTGTTTGCGTTGTTATGTTATGTTATGGAAATGTATAGAGTGCATGGCTACCCGAAGGCTTCCCAGTGCTGGATGAAGACCTGTAAGAATAACCTGAGGGTTATGCTCTGAACAATCAGGAATTAAGTAATTGCTGAAAAAAAAGCTTGTGGCTGGTCAGGTGAAGGCTGAGCGGCAGTGAGTTCCATAATTTGGCTCCTAGATAGGCCATGGAACTTCCACCCCATCTCGATTTTTTTACTCTGGGAATTCTGGCTAATGCAACCAATGAAGATCTAAGCTGCCTGGAGGCCTGCCTAAGAGGTTAGTGACCTTAGCAGAGAGGGGCCTATGTTGTGTAAGGATCTGTGGACACAGCATAGAGCTTTGAACTTTATACGCTGTTCCACTGGGAGCCAATGAAGAGAAGAGATAACCGCTTTGGCAGATAGGTGTCTAGGTATGTTCAGGAGAAGCCGGGCAGAGGCATTCTGAACCACCTGCAGTTTTCTACTCACATACATCTGGGAGCTAAGGTACAATACAATACCATAGTCGAGCTGAGACATAATAAGGGCCTGGACAATGAGTCTTTTAGCTGCAATTGGAAGAATTTTGAAGACTTTCCTCAGGAGCCTAAGCAGACTAAAACAACTTGCAGAAATCTTTTTTACATGGTAATCTGTGGTGAGCCGAGAGTCCAGCCAGACTCCTAGACACTTTATATTTTCTTTGGGGGAGGCAGGTTCCTTAAGGAGTCCAGGATAGAAGGTTGGAGCCCCATACGGGGGTCATATCCCAATATCATTACTTTGGTTTTGTCTTCATTTAGCCTGAGTTTGCATTCAGACATCCATCTAGTCATTGCCTGCAGGCAAGGGGTAAGTGACGAGCAATCAGTGATGGAGTTACCAGCTGAGTGTCATCTGCGTACGACACCAGAGAGAGACTGTAAGACTTTACAATCTGCCAGTGGGAACATGTAAATATTGAACAATGTGGGGCCGAGGGAGGAGCCTTGAGGTACCCCACAGTTGATCGAGACGCGATTAGATAGAAAAGACCGGTCCAATTCCTGAAAGGTTCTACCCTCCACAAAGGAGGAGAACCATTTCAGGGCACTGCTCGTGATTCCGATCTCCACCATTCTCTGAAGTAGCGTGCTAGGATCGACTGTGTCAAATGCTGCACTAAGGTCAAGAAGAATAATGTCCATCACACCCCCTTGATGAAGACGTCTTTTGGCCTCTTCCATGACTGCAATCAGTGTATATTCTGTGCTGTGTAGCCGCTTGAAGCCCATTTGATTGGGGTGGAGGATATCATTGTTTTCAAGAGAGCCTGAAAGTTGGATATTGACATGCTTTTCAATTATTTTAGACTCTGCTGGCAGCAGGGAGATAGGCCTATTGTTATTTAGGAGGGCTGCATTGAGATGTGGCTTTTCAACAAAGGCTTAATTATGGCATGCTCCCACTAATCTGGAATGAAACTTCCATTGAGTGAGGAGTTAAGAAGATCAGTAAGAAGTGGTACTATGGGGGAGGCACCCAAGGCCTGAACATTCAAGGGGGCTTGGTCGAGTAGGGAGCCCAATTTCAGCATGACAAGTGAATTAGAAACTAGGTCTTCAGTTGCATAATGGAGTGTGCTGACCTGTAGGGACAGAAGACTGATGGGATTTTCCTGAAAACGCCAAATAAATGTATGAAGTTTTTTGTTGGAAGAAGAGCGCTAAGTTGTTAATATGTTCTTGAGAAGAGTCCAAGAGCTCACGATGGGGGTCATTACAACATTGGCGGCAAAAGCCATTTACCGCCGTGCAGAAGACCACCAACACACCGCCCCGGCAGCGGAATTCTGCCACGGTCATTATGACCCACTGCTCGTAATCTGCCAAAATTCAGACACCCACACAAGTCCGCCACACCAAACGTCAGTGATAAACTGGTGAAAACAAAACCTACACCATCACGCCAACAGAAATACGCCCACACTATCACGACACGCGAATCCACGTCTTTCAACCGCGGTATTCCATTGGCGGTACACACCGCCGCGCTCAAAATACACACACATTTACAAAAGACAGCCATATTGGACAATTCCAAATACACACACCTGACACAAATACACACACCACTTCCATACACCCATTACAATATAAAACACACACCCACATCACCCACACACCCCTATGACAAAATTACAGAGAGAAGGCCAGAGAGAGAAACTACAAACAACTACCAAGCATCCACAGGCACACAATACCATCACCCACATAACTTCCACGCACCTCACACAACACACCACTAAATATCACCCCACTTATCACTACACACACCACCCCACACATCACCCACAGCACCCCATGGCACGGCAAAGACACCCCAGGTTCTCAGAGGAGGAGCTCAGGGTCATGGTGGAGGAAATCGTCCGGGTAGAGCCACAGCTATTCGGATCACATGTGCAGCACACCTCCATAGCTAGGAAGATGGAGCTATGGCGCAGAATAGTGGACAGGGTCAACGCAGTGGGACAGCACCCAAGAAATAGGGATGACATCAGGAAGAGGTAGAATGACCTACGGGGGAAGGTGCGTTCCGTGGTCTCAAGACACCACATCGCGGTACAGAGGACTGGCGGCAGACCCCCACCTCCTCCCCCACAACTAACAACATGGGAGGAGCAAGTCTTGGCGATTCTGCATCCTGAGGGCCTCGCAGGAGTAGATGGAGGAATGGACTCTGGTAAGTCAAATCTTAACTATTATATCCCCCGCCCTACTTGCATGCTATCACATACCCCCATCCTCACCCTCACCCCATCACTCCAATTCCTCACAAATGTCCCAACATCACAAACCACACATCTCAACACCAAGCCCTGCATGCAAAAACAAAGGAGGGACACCCATCACCAAAGCATGGCCACTGCACATACCCATAAACCCCCCTAAACCACCATCACACAAGGACCCACACAGGAATGCAAGCACTGGGGTACACGGTCACCAACCCATTGCACACCATGGCACACACAGATGTAATAAACATCCTTTTATACCCCTGCAGGACCTCTACCCAACGTCACTGGAGAAGAGGGTCCACACATGTCCACACCACCAACAGAAGAGGCCCAAAGTGATGACAGCAGCTCTATCCAACTGGATCTAGATGACCAGCCCGGCCCATCAGGGACCTCTGGACAGTCGGTTCCCCTGACACAGTCACAGGCCACCACAGAGCTTCCCCCCTCTGGAAACACCAGCACAGCACCCACCCAGGGGGCCCATACCTCTGTCCCCAGGACACGTCAAGCAGCAGTGTGTCCACCACTACAGGGAACCCAGGCTAACCCACCACCCCAACAACAACAGGGACCTGGGGGCAGTGGCAGTGGGCACACGGTCCAGGGGACGGGGGCCCAGGAACGCAGGGGAACTGGGAGGGCTGCTGTGCGACAGGGGCAGGACAGGCCAAGGGAACCCACTCTCCACGAGGCCCTCTCCAACATCATTGGAGCCTACCACCATTCCCATGAGACGATGGCAACGGTACTGGCCAAGTTTCAGGAGACCCAGCGCCTCTAGGAGGAACAGTATTTGGGCTTCAGGGAGGAACTCAGATCCATCAATTCCACCCTGGGCACCATCGTAGGGGTGCTGAAGGAAGTCCTCAACACCAGGAGGGACACTGTGGCACATCAAGGGGCCCCTGACACTAGCCTGGACGATGAACTGCCCACCACCTCCGCCGGTGTTAGTGGACAGGAGGCACCGCCACAGGACCACCACACCAGCACCCCACCCCCTGCAGAGGGAGAACCACCCCGCAAACGGTCCCTGAGATCCAGGGCAAAGACAGAGACCGATGCCAAGACCCCCGCCAAGAAATTAGACCACCCTGAATGTCATCCTTCTGTCCCACCTTGTAACCCTGTCCATCCTCAAACTACCCCAGCTCCACTTCCTATGCCCATTTGGGCAATGCACCTGTGAGACTAATAGACTAGACTCTGCCATGGACATTCCTCCACCATCACCCCTCACCATTTTACAAACCCCTCCAATATTGAGCACTTAAATAAACACCCTTAAAGCACAAAACAATCTGGAGTCTGTCTGTGATTTCGAAATAGTGTATTAGCAATTTCAGTGACAAAATGCTCTTTCAATTGTAATGTCAACATACCTATGTCACACAGCTCTAGTCCATGAGGAAACAAAGCAGATGTCACACAGTGGGACCCACATCTGTGAAATTGTAAGGGAAATTGAAAACTCAGTGACCATACACTGGGTGAAAACGACAGACAGGAGAGAGGTAGTAGTGTTAAAGTACATGTAGTAGGCAGGTTTGTATTCTTACCTGTGTCTCACTTGAAGTCTTGCAGGATAACCGAGTTCCTGTTGTCGATGTCTTCTTCTTCTGCTTCCTCGTCTTCACTGTCCACAGGCTCCACAGCTGCCACAACACCGCCATCTGGACCATCCTCCTGCAGAAAAGGCACCTGTTGTCGCAAAGCTAAGTTGTGAAACATACAGCAGGACACGATGATCTGGCACACATTCTTTGGAGAGTAGAATAGGGATCCACCTGTCATATGGAGGCACCTGAACCTCGCCTTCAGGAGGCCGAAGGTCCACTCTGTAATCCTCCGAGTTCCTCTGCCCTTGTCCTGGGATTCCTCACTGGGGTCAGTAGCCATGACAGGTTGGGGTAACCAGAGTCACCTTCAAATGGCGAGGGCAACTGTTAAACACACACTAACCTGTAGGGATATTCTCAGACCCAGACAACCATTCCCACTGACTTGCTTCCAGGTGCTCACCTAATAGCCACACACGGTGCCTCTGGAGTTGACCCATCACATAAGGGATGCTGCTATTCCGCAGGATGTAAGCGTCATGCACTGAACCAGGGAATTTGGCATTCACATGGGAGATGTACTGGTCTGCTAAACACACCATCTGCACATTCATGGAATGATAACTCTTCCGGGTTCTGTACACCTGTTCACTCCTGCGGGGGGGGTACCAAAGCCACATGTGTCCCATCAATGGCACCTATGATGTTGGGGATATGTCCCAGGGCATAGAAGTCACCTTTCACTGTGGGCAAATCCTGCACTTGTGGGAAAATGATGTAGCTCCGCATGTGTTTCAGCAGGGCAGACAACACTCTGGACAACACGTTGCAAAACATAGGCTGGGACATCCCTGATGCTATGGCCACTGTTGTTTGAAATGACCCACTTGCAAGGAAATGGAGTACTGACAGCACCTGCACTTGAGGGGGGATTCCTGTGAGATGGCGGATAGCTGACATCAGGTCTGGCTCCAACTGGGCACACAGTTCCAGAATTGTGGCACGATCAAGCCTGTAGGTGATGATCACATGTCTTTCCTCCATTGTCGACAGGTCCACCAGCGGTCTGTACACCGGAGGATGCCGCCATCTCCTCACATGTCCCAGGTGACGGTACCTATGAAGGACAACAGTGAGCACAGAGTCAACCAACTCAGAGGTACGTACCCACAGCTTACACAGAACACGAATCATAATCCGAAATTTGGCCTGTATGAGTGTTGAGGCAATGCCTAGGTATGTGTGACTCAGTTAATAATGAAGCCATGTGGGCCCCTGAAATGGCGCTGCCTGACCTGTAAAGTGGGACAATGGGATGTGAGGTAACTGCGCTGGCGTTGTACACCGTCGCCTTTAGTTGGTGGAAGACCGCTGCGCAATTCTGCTTTGGTTAACATTGGACCCTCTGGGTCCCAGGAGCCAATGACAATGTACGCCACCGGAGACGGTACGCACTGCCGCGGACGTGACCGCCATTTTCTATCTGTTCGATCACTTGATACCTGATCTTCGACAGGAGAGGACCTACACTGCAAGTGCTGCTGTAACCTCAGTCTGGAAGAGACAATGGCTCGTGCGTCTGGGGAAAGGGCCCCTGCCATCACATCGGAGGAGTTGTAGAAACTTGTGGATGGGGTCCTCCCCCAGTACACGCTACTCTACAGTCCTCCAGACAAACAGGTAAGTACACTGGGAGCATGCTGTAGGGGCTATGCCTGTGTGGAGTGGGGTGGATGAAAGATGGGGGGGGAGATTGAGGCGTGCATGAAACAACGGTGAGTGCATGTGCCACATGGCAAGGGTAGGGATGGGGGCCAATGACTGTGACGGTGCAGTTAATAATAACTTTTCTTTTTCCCCTGTACAATTCCTGTAGGTCAGCGCCCACCAGATAAAGGATGTTTGGCGTGCCATCGCCAAGGATGTCCGAACCCTGGGGGTCTATCACAGACGGAGCACCCACTGCCGTAAGAGAAGGGAGGACATTTGCCGCTGGAGCAAGAAGACGGCGGAGGCCCAACTGTGGATGGCCTCCCAACGTGGGAGGGGTGCCTGTCGCACCATGACCCACCAGATGTTCAGGATCCTGGCGGTGGCGTACCCGGAGTTGGATGGGCGCTTGAGGGCATCACAGCAGCCACAAGTGGGTGAGTACACTCTCATTCAGCTGATTCAGCGCGCAGTGGAAGTGTTTGGGTGGGGGAGGTGGGCTGTGGGTTTCCCTAGGCCATGGCGAGTGTGCTAGTTAGGTCTCCTTGTTCTGGCAGACCCTGTGGCACCCTACCCACCTGTGTACAGTGCCAAGTACACCTAGTCAGGCTCCTGTGACATTCATGTGTGCAGATGTCGACCATAGCCTTGTAGGCCATGTCCCAGGGATTGAACAGTGGACCCCAAGTGAGCAGCGTAGTGCAGCAGGCTTCTGTGTCTGTCGTGTCCGCCAACGGTAGCGGTAATGCATGCACTCAACATGTCTTTCTTCTGTCGTTCCCCCCCTTTTTGTGGTCTCCCTGTTCTTGTGTGCATTAGCATCATCAGGCGGAGGAGCAGTGGCACCGGAGCAGGAGGGAGCTGCATCCCACATGGCCCTGGAGGGCGAGACTATTGACTCAGATTTCACCAGTGGGACGGAGGGTGAGGGGAGCTCCACAGCGGGGACAGGAGCTGACACCAGTGATACGGACTCGTCCTCTGATGGGAGCTCCCATGTTGTGGCGGCCACATCTGTGCCCCCTGCATCTATAGGTACAGCCGCCACCTCCCCTACCAGCACCGCCCTCCCAGCAGCCCCTCAGCCTTTGCCCCATGCCCGCTCACCCAGGAGGGTGGGCATCACCTTCGCCCCAGGCACCTCAGGCCCTGCCCCAGTCACCCCTGCTGCCCTCAGTGAGGAGACCATTGACCTCCTCAGGTCCCTCACTGTTGGGCAGTCTACCATTTTGAATGCCATCTAGCGTGTAGAAAGGCAGTTGCAACAAACAATGCATTCCTGAAGGGAATTCATTCTGGTCAGACGGCCCTTCAGCGAGCTTTTCAGACTCTGGCCTCAGCACTGATGGCCGCTATTGTCCCTGTCTCTAGCCTCCCCCCTCCAACTTTCTCCACCCAGACCCAATCCCCTCTACCTCAGCCTATCCCAAGCACACCTTCAGACCAGCATGCACACACGTCAACACACAAGGGAAGCTCAGGCAAACATAAGCACCACACATCCCACAGGCACTCACACAAGCATCACACACATGCAGACACACCAACTTCCACTGCCTCCACTGTGTCCCCCTCCTCCTCGTCTCCCTCCTCCCTCTCAGTCTCGTCTACACTCACACCTGCATGCACTACATCGACAGCCACTACTTCCATCACCAGCACACACACCACCACACCCCGCTCACGTGCAGTCACCACTCCCACTACCATTCACACGTCCCCTGTGTCCTCTCCCAGTGTGTCTGTGACGCCACCTCCCAAGATGCACAAACGCAGCCACACACCCACCTAACAGCCATCCACCTCACGACAGCTTACAGCGCATGCATCTTCACCCAAAGTCACCAAACGAACACCTCCTACAACCACAACCTCTTCCTCCACTCCCAAACCCCCTCCAGCTACCCGTCCCAGTGTTCCCAAGAAACTTTTCCTGTCTACCCTTGACCTCTTTCCCTCACCTCTCCCACCCCATCAGTCTCCTAGTGCCCGACTCTCCAGGTCCCAACCTAGCACCTCAGCCACAACATCTCCGGGACCAGTGGTGCCTGTAGTCACCGGAATCTGGAGTGCACCGGGCAGCAGGGCAGCCAGTGTGGCATGGAGCCACAGTACGGACAGTCCCCCACCTGTCAAGCATCAAAAGTTGGCCATTGCCCGGCAGGAGAGGGGGAAGACTCCAGCCACCAAAGCCGCTCCCAGGGGTACAGGTGGGAGTGTTGTGTCAGCTTCGACACCTTCCAAGGTGGGGAAGGGGCACAAGAAACTCAGCAAGTCTGGGAAGAGCAGCCCGGCGGAGAAGACCGCATCATCCCCGCTGCCCAAGAGGCCACCGCCATCATCCCCGCTGACCAGGAGGCCACCGCCATCAACCCCGCTGCCCAGGAGGCCACCACCAGCACCAGCCCAGCTGCCCAGGACAGGACCGCCAGCACCAGTCCAGCTGCCCAGGAGGCCACCGCCATCACCAGCCCAGCTGCCCAGGACAGGACCGCCAGCACCAGCCCAGCTGCCCAGGACAGGACCGCCAGCACCAGCCCAGATGGGCCATAAAGGACCGCCAGCACCAGCCCCGCTGTGCCATAAGGGACCGGCAGCACCAGCCCCGCTGGGCCATAAAGGACCACCAGCACCAGCCTCGCTGGGCCATAAAGGACCGCCAGCACCAGCCCCGCTGGCCCGTAAGGGACCACCAGCACCAGCCCAGCTGGGCCATAAAGGACCGCCAGCACCAGCCCTGCTGGGCCAGACAGGACCGCCAGCAGCTGAGTCACTGCCAAGGACCCCGCCGCCACAAGCACCGCTGAACAGGGCACTGCCGCCACAAGCACCGCTGCCAAGGACACCGCCGCCAAAAGCACAGCTGAACAGGACACTGCCGCCACAAGCACCGCTGAACAGGACACCGCTGCCACAAGCACCACTGCCAAGGACACCGCCGCCACAAGCACCGCTGCCAAGGACACTGCCGCCACAAGCACCGCTGGCCCATGAGCGCCAAGGGCACTGACGCTACGTCCGTCCGTCATGAGCAGGATGAAGCACTCTGGGCACAAGGTCCCCTCCAGAACCAGTGTAGATTCACATCCTTTACCTCAGTCCTTGGCAGGATGAAGCACTCTGGACACAAGGCCCCCTCCAGAACCAGTGGAGACTGTTATGCACTTGAGAGACTGTGGCTTTGCACTCCCCAGGATTTAACAGTGGGCGAACCACCCACTGTAGAGACTTGTGAGACTGTGGCTTTGCACTCCCCAGGATTGAACAGTGGGCAACCCACCCACTGTAGAGACTTGACAGACTGTGGCTTTGCACTCCCCAGGATTGAACAGTGGGCAAACCACCCACTGTAGAGACTTGAGAGACTGTGGCTTTGCACTCCCCAGGATGGAACAGTGGGCAAACCACCCAATGTAGAGACTTGAGAGGCTGTGGCTTTGCACTCCCCAGGATGGAACAGTGGGCATGTGGCCCCCTCGTGGATTTGGCGTCATGCACTCAACCGGCTGAGATGCCCCCCCTTTCCCTTCTCCCTGAGGTGCCTGTTTTATTGCTATCTGATGCCCCTGCAGTGTTCTCTCTGTCATGTTCGGGGATTGGGTGTGGGCCTCGCCCATGCTGTGTGGGCCCAGTGTTCCACGGACTTCAATGGAGCACTACCTGGACTACTATTCTTGGTGTATATATTTGTTTATAGTGTATATATATTTTTGCGTACTGGATTTTAATATATTACAATGGTTACACTCATTTGCTTTTGTCTTTGCATTCTTCTGGGGGGTTTGGAGGGTGTAACTGTAATGTATCATGCTGTATTAGTGTGTGTGTTGTAGTGGGTGAGGGTGGGGGTGGGGGTGTTGCGTGTGTGTGTCCCTGTTTTTTCCCTCCCCCTCCCCTGTGTCGTAGGTGCAGTACTCACCGTGGTCTTCGCCGCCTGCGTTCGTGCTCCTGGTAGAGGAGCAAGAAGATAAGGGCTGGCAGGATCTGGAGCTCGGGTTCCATGGCGTCCGGATTCCACGTGGGGTGAGTAGAGGTGAGCGTTTTCCCTTCAATGTCCTGTTTCTGCCGTGTTTTTGTTCGCGGTGAATCCACTCCGGAAAAGGTGGCGGATTGGACTGTTGTGATACTGTGGGTGGTACATTGTCCTCCACCTGTCTGTTGGCGGTGACCGCCATGCTGTTTGTTTGTACCGCTGTGGCGGCCGGAGTGTTAAAGTGGCTGTCTATGTTGGCGGTTTCCGCCACGGTGGTGATTAAAAAAAAAATTCCGCCAGCCTGTTGACGGTCTTACCGCCACTTTAACACCAACCCCCAGGGTTGTAATGAGGGCCTATGCGTGTTAGGTTGGGCAATTTCTTTGAGTATTTGAAAGATCTCCTTTGGCAAATTTGAGGCCTGCTCGATTCTAGAGGTATAATAAATAGCCTTGGCTGGTTTGATTTCCGAGTGGAAATGTCTGATTGCTTTCCTGTTGTCCCACTTTAATGAGGCCTCATATGATTTTCTCCATCTCCTTTCCAGGCGCTTGCATTTTTAAGAGGTGGAGGTGAGGGGAAAACCAAGGAACACCTTTATTGCGTCAGCTCTCTACTTTGATAGATTAAGGCAGCACTATATTTAAGGCTTTGGTGATCCAACTCGTAAATGCCGCTGAGACGCAAGCTGTATGTTCTGCAGAGGTTGGTTTCATCCTTTCAAGAGTGTTGGTCCAGTTGCTTGCCCTAAGCTTGTGCCAGCGATGGTAAGGTAACATTGCAGTGTGGGGAGATCTGCAGGCAATAGAAGTAGGTAGGCTAAGCTTAATTAGGGAATGGTCAGACTAGACCAGAGGAAGAGGAGACATGAAAGTTAGATCTGATGCGTTATTAAAAGACCAGATCAATGGATTGGCCTTTATCATGTATAGGACCGCTAACTAGTTGGGCCAGACCTAAAGCAGCTAGATCAAGGAGCAGGGATTTAGCAGCTGGATTGACTAAGCCTTCTGCGTGAATTTTGAAATTGCCAAGTAACGTAAAGTTTGTTTTTTACATATTAGATCTGAGTTATGGTCAAGAAGAGATTGTATGAAACCATCCAAAGGACCTGGAGGGTGGTAAACCAGTGCCCCTGAAAATGTATACTGTGGATTCAGTGTAAAGTAAAAGAACATGCTTTCACATCCGGGCAGCAATAGGGGCTAAGAGGTGAGCTTTACAGAATCCTTATAGATAATAGCAATTCCTCCACATCTTGCGGTGCCTCTATCTAGCCTACTTAGCGAGTAGCCTTTTGGGGAGCGCCAAGGCCACGTCCAGAGATGACCCCTCCTGAAGCCATGTTTCTGTTAGGAACAGGGCTATCAGTGAGAGTTTGCTCAGGAGAAGGCAAATGTCCAGTTTATGAGCTGCTAGGGACTGACAGTTAGTCAGGAGAAATGCACTAGTCGGTCCGTTATGAACCTGTGGCACTGTCGCAAGATCAGGCTGAGGATACTCGTGACAGTTCACACATGACCGTACATGATTTTTAGGATCAAGATATTCCTGTCAGGCTTCCAGAGGAATGGGTCTAAGGGAATATAAAAAATCAGAAGAGTCGATCGCTACTTCTCGTCTGATTGGACCAGGAGTTCTGGCCCCTGGCCCCGTCCAACATGGATGGGCACAGACGGGCTTGCCTTAGATGTGCCTTCAGCTCGCCAGATGCGCGTCCCCTGCATCATGCCCCTTTTCTGGAGCCGAGAGGCAGAAGAGATGGCCACTAAACCGCTAACCATATTGGCGGCTCAAAATGGACCCGGGAGTAGAAAAAAGATGGCGTCCCAATGGGCTCTGATCACTTGGACAGAGGAGCGGCTTGGAAAGCGAAATGCAGCGAAGGAGTGTGACAGGTAGGAAGAGGGGCAAAGAACGATAAAACATGTGGCAATAACAGTTAACAAAAGCCCCACCGAGGCTCAGTACAGCTATAAACCACCTGAGGCCCCTGAACAGGGACCTGAGTGGGTCAGAGGTGGAATTTAAAACCACTATAAAATTCAGCTCAGTTCAACTCAAAGATTAAAAATGCAATATAAAAACACTATAAGGCTGAAATTCCAAACAATAAAAGCACCTTACAGATTTATTCTGGTGGTCCGATGCACATCCTCTGAATCGCACCCCTTTTATGGGGCTGAGAGGCAGAAGAGACGTCCGCTAGACCGCTAACCAAGATGGTGGCTCAAAATGGACCCGGGAGTAGAAAAAATATGGCATCCTAATGAGTGCTGATCACTTGGACAGAGGAGAGGCTTTGAAAGCAAGGTGCAGCAAAGGAGTGTGACAGGTAGGGAGGGGGGCAAAGAATGATAAAACCTGTGGCAATAAGAGTTAAAAGCCCCATTGAGGCTCAGTACAGCAATAAACCACCTGAGGCCACTGAACACGGACCTGAGGGGGTCAGAGGTGAAGTTTAAAACCAATATAAAATTCAACTCAATTCAACTCAAAGATTGAAAATGCAATATAAAAACAGTATAAGGCTGAACTTACAGACTTATTCTGGTAATCGGCTGCACGTCCGCTGCATCGCACCCCTTTTATGTGTTTGAAAGTATTCCATTAAATGAAAGGGAATAATTAGTTTAATAAAAATACTAAGGCTTTTCCTGAAGAACATTTGCACCCCTTAGCACGATTTTTGGGTGGTAGATTGCCTCCCAGTTAGATTTCTCAACGCGTACAGTTGGGGAAGGTCTCAACCATTTGCGTTAAGAAAGCTGACAGTAGAAGATCTAATTGGGTGGCAAAAAGAAGTTCCTTTCTTAATGATCTTACAGTGCAGAATAAGCTTTCAGTGCTAAAAATCAGTCTAAGGAGCTTAATGTGTCTGAACTCTGACCGCTCACGAAACTTCATTTAATCTTGCAGATTTATTATGTAACTCTTATTGCTGCACAGGCCAAATTTTATGGCAGAAAGGAGAAAATTAACCATTTTGTGGAGAATATGTTATCAACATGATCACATTTATAGATCATTTCATGTCTGCTTTTAATGCATCTGAGTGTAAATCAATGCAAGATTGTTTAGAGTACAACAATTTTGAACAGACTTTTGTAGTTGGAAGGAAAGGCCCTTTTAGCTTATTGACCCCCAAACCTTTGGACTGATGCTGCTGCATTTTTCGACTGTGAAGGTACACTGAACCCTGCCAAACAGGGTTCAGTGCAATTGCTCTGACCCTTAGGAAGCACATGTCTAATTGGTTTACCCACAATTGGCATAAGGTAGCCTAATTGTAAGTCCCTAGTATTTGGTACCAGTGGCACATATGCCCTGCCGCACTACTTGTGACACCAAAAGCGTGACAAAGCAGAGCAGGAATGAATCCACACTGAATGTGCCAAACAGGGACTTTCCCCTTCGCAGAAACTTTGTGATGACCTGGCTGATTTTTTTAATGATAAGATGTTCAAGATCCTAGAGGACATTAGTCTTTAGTCCCAGATTACAGCCCTTGGTTTGACTACTACAAATAATGTTTTACACCTCATCTTGCCTAAGATAAGAAATCTTCAACCAGATAGCTGTGTACCCAGTTCTGATAAGTGTCTAACTGGCCAGATCATTCTGGAGGATCAGAAAAAATGAACTTGAGGTGTTTGAACCTATTTCAGGGGAATGTTTTCGTGCCATTGTTGGATCGACCTCATCAGGTTCTCCTTTGGATCCTGTGCCATCTAGGATTAGGAAAAATTTGGGAGATTAACTTATCCCTCCGTCACAGCGATTATGCAATCAGTCTTTGGAAACAGGGGAGATTCCCTCAATGTGGAAAAATTCGATCATCACCCACCTTTTAAAGAAAACCACAACTGACCCTTTGACTTTGAGCAATGTTAGGCCTATTTTGCTTCTTCCCTTTCCCGTGAATATATTGGAGCATTATGTGAGTAAGAGAATTCTCAAGATACATGGAAACACAGTCCCTTTTAGAAGAGGAACAATTTGGGTTCAGGCAAAGACATGGCACCGAGTCTGCCTTACTCGTCACTATGGCTAAGTTCTGCATGAGATAAGATAAGGTCAGCCAACAGTCATGGTCATATTAGACTTGTTGGCTGCCTTCAACACAGTCAATCATAAAAATCTTCTTGAAAGACTAGCTGAAATCAGGATAGGAGGTCTGATTTTAAAGTGGATAGAATCATACCTATCTGATCAATCTCAACCCTTGGACTGCCTTCCCAATGCAGAGTAACACAAGGCAGTAATTTGTGCTGCCTTGCATTATTCTGGATTTACAAAGTCACGCAGAACTATGCAAGTGGCATTACGTGACTGAGTTAGTCTCACTTAAGTAGACCTTATGTTTCCTAGAGTCACCTTGTGGATTGCAGAAGGCAATGCAATAGCTTAGTAAATCTGGTCCAAAGAGTGCATGAATCCCTTTGGTGTGGCTCTATCACTGTGTTTCATTGTACTTTGGTAATTGCAGTAGAAATATATTGTTTCTCTGTGTCTTGTCCCCCAAGTCAATATGAATATAATTTTTTTGTACTGCATTGTGCAATTCATGTACATGATTGTGTCAATGTACTGTTCTCTAGATCCAACATTCTTTTATCAGCTTCAAGCGTGTGATCCCCACAAAAAAGCAACCTATATTTGGCAAAGTGAAGAGTAACTTATGGGAGAACAATATCAGTAAAGTACTGCTACCACCCTTCAATCTTGTTTAGACTTTAACATTGAGAATTTGTTTTACTAAACAAGTGTTGACCTATGCCAACATGTTGGGCAACATGCAATGAATCAAGCATCAGGATAAGTAACCCTGCAAAACATAAATATTGCCTATAGGCGCTTTCACCTCTACCCTTTGCTGAGTCCTTTAAAACAGTGGTTTCTAACCTTTTGACTCATGAGGACCCCCACTGAATCAGTACTGGAAGCCGGGAATCCCCAAGCAATTTGTCCGATTTAAACTGCAAGCTTTAAAACAGTAATTGGCAAACAAAATACACAAAGAAGTACACACCAAACAAATACTCAAATTACTAAAGATATAAGTATTTTATATTAACAAATATGCAAAAATCACACTATTTTAATGGGAAGGTTGATGCTGCATCTTGGCAACAAACTTTTCAATATTTAATATTATTTAGGAAAGCTAAATTCTCAGGTCAGATTTTACATTTCGCAAGTGATTTTCGTTTTTACTTTTTAGGTATGAAAGGTTGTTTTATAGTACCTCTCATACCAGTGTAGCATGTCAGAGCACTTTATAGGGGACTACAAGGTGTAGGATTCACATGCCATCCACACTGGTAGATATTTTCTAAAAGTGCTTGGCCAGGAGTAGCACAAACTCAGAATTCAGAATATAACACAGTGGTTAGCGTTGACTTTAATAATAAGAATATGTTTGTATGTAAGCAAACCTCTTTTAGAAGCCTAAGAAAAATAAAAGACTGGGAAAACAAGCTTAACTTTCTAATGCTAGATTATGAGAGAGCGTAGTTTATATAATCTATATTAACATGAAATGTTTATGAATTAATGTGTGATAATGCCACATAGAAAACTGTAATAGTGAGTTTTGCTTAAACGTGCACCTGAAATGTGACCACGAGGAGTGGCCACCAATGTATACGTAGACTAATAATGATGACTAAAATGTTTATAAAATGTTATATTGAATAAGTTCTATACTAATCATTAATCATTGTGTTATTGAATTTGTGCTGAAATCCTTGTAGGCCTTAAGTTAGCATGAGCCGAAGCTTAGCTGCTTGGCTCTCATATTAATAGTATTTTTCCTATCTTGCAGTGTGCTGACTCGAAAAAGGACATGACCTCTTGTTTTCTTCAATCTAGAAGCCGAATGTAACTATGCTAGATCCGTTCTCATGCATTCTTCATTGCTTGTAGGGTGATATTAAACAAAATGAAACAGTGTAGATTAATGTAATGTACAAGGTCATTCAAACCGGTGAAGACAATGGAGCTACTGACCAAAAGATGTGCAAAGAATTACAGAAAGATGAAATCATACCGGACGTGCCACTTCTGAAGACATCGGACAGGAGAACCAATGAGAGACTTGTAAAATAATATGGGGTGAAAGATAAATGACTTAGAGGATCATTACGACCTCAGCGGTCTTGCAATAAGACCGCCGAGGCCGCGGGAGACAGAATACCGCCATTGCCGGCGGTATTCCTGGCTCCCTATTATGACATTTCCGCTGGGCCAGCGGACGGTAACATTGTTACCGTCCGCTGGCCCAGCGGAAATGTCACATCAACATTGCTGCCGGCTCGTAATCGAACCGGCGGCAATGCTGATGTGCAGCGGGTGCAGTAGCACCTGTCGCGCATTTCACTGCCCGAAATTCGGGCAGTGAAATGCGCGACGGGGCTATGCCTGGGGGCCCCTGCACTGCCCATGCCAAGTGCATGGGCAGTGCAGGGGCCCCCAGGGGCACCCCAAGTCCCCTTACCGCCAGCCTTTCAATGGCAGTGTTTACCACCATGGACAGGAGGCAGTCGGGGACTCATAATCCCCAGGGCAGCGGTGCTTGCACCGCTGCCCTGGGGATTATGACCGTCAGGCGGAAACCTGGCGTGAAAGTGGAGGGGCCGGCGGTATGGCCATGGCTTTTCCGCCACGGTCATAATTGCTGGCAGAACACTGCCAACTTACCGCCGGCCGCCAGGGTCGTAATGACCCCGATAATGTGTTTTCTGATAGGTTAAAGATAGTGGGGTATGATCAACGCCCAATAACATTTTAGGGGAATGTACAAGGAAAAAGGGATAAAAACCCATGACACAGGGAGCCATTTAGAATTAGGTAGGGAATGCTATTGATCTTATTCAGGATCTTTGTCACTCTGGTGACTTATTGGTTTGCTTAAAACCATCCTTGTCCTTAGATTTGCCCATTTTACACTTTACCTCCTTATGAGGGAAGTGCCCCTTTTGCCCCAGAGCTGAGTTCTGACTGATGGCGATTTGACTGATGTCCTGAAGACGAAGACTGAACCTGTGCGCTGACCTAAACTTTGCAGGGTAACTATGACAATGAATTTGTGATTTGTCTGTTTGCTTTTCCTTTCTAGGTACCAACTGCTTACTTTTGACAGAGACCATAGTTAGATGTTTTTCAAATTGGTGTTCTAAATTGTTTTGCATGAAGCCCAACATGCTAATGCTAATCAGGGGTTAGGAAAGGTGTTCACTAAACTGACGCAAATAGACAAACGACCAAAACGATGCTTTGCTGAACTGATGCGTTATTGACACTCTGCTAAATGGATCTATGTTTACGCCATGTTATGTTCTAATGTTTGTGATTCTTGCCTTAATGAAATCTTACCAAAGTTGCCATATCGTGACCATGCTAATATGTTTCTTGGTTTTGAGATTAACGCATCTGCTTTTAGAATTGTAACCAATAGGGAATGAAACTTCATAAAATTCTACTAAACTGGTGTGGTTATTCATGACTGCAAGGTCATGGTAGTGTTTTGAATTAATTGATGACTTTGACTAAAGTGAAATGTATTGTTCTGATAAATATTGATGACATTATTGATGTATTGATTGACATATTGATTAGCTATCTCGCCCTAAGTTGTCTCTCATTGGGTCAAAAGATTCATTGGCCTGAAACGAGTTCTGAGGTGTAATAAATTATCATAAAGGGACGCGTTAGCAGTTCTGGTAGCAGAGCGACGGTTTGGCCCTTTGGGGCCCTAGGATGGAGAATTATTGTTTAGATTGTTTTTCTGAGATAATGCAAATTGGAGATATGATGTGCTTCTAAATTCACCATGACTTTCCTGGGATGTCGGAGCCTGCCTAAGTGAGTTTGGGATGTTCCCAGCGTTTTAGCTTGTGTGGGGTAGGATTTGCGCTTGCTTAGCTTATGCATTTTGCAGGTGATTTGTGAAGTTAGTGTGTATTTAGGTCAGGTAAATGTTGTTTTAGTAGGAGTGGGCGTATTCCGCAGTATTAGAGTAGGGAGGTCGGCGTACTTCATATGAGTGTGGCGCTTTGTGCTCAAAATTATCCACGTGGTTGGTTGTTTATGTACAGACCCGTCATGGTCTAAGACTCCGGAGTATATCAACAAGAGTAGGAGACACTTGGGTTTATGTTGTATTTTGTGTGGTTTAATTAGGTCAATCAGACGTGGTTGACAAGTCGAGTTTGAGTCGTGTGAGTGAAACCTTCGATGGAGATTTGGCAAGCTCTAAAGTGCACTAGAGCAATCCATTGACAAGTCGAGAGTAGGATTTGCGGGTCGAGTTCTGCTTGCGGGTGCGGGAACTGAAAAGGAGAAAGTAGAGGCCGAGGCTTCAAGTGAAATCTCTTTAAAGTTCTGAAGCGAATGTGTTACCCTTCCTGTAGTAAACCGGCAAATTTGTGTTGTTGTTATTAAAGGTGCTCGCAGTAATTTTGCATTAGTTTGGTGTGAATCTAGTGAGGGGCGGACGAGCCGCAAGACTTTGTCAGGCTGCAGTGTGTGTGAGTGTGACGTCAGTGGTGCCGCGCTGAGATAGGTCAGTTGCCGAGAGGGGTCATGCACGGATTGGCTGCCATCCGTGAGAGGCAATAGGTAGGGAAAGGTGGTCGAGGAGTGTCCTGGGAATTAAAGTCACTTTCTGATTAAATACAACAAAAGGAAAGACGTAAAGATGAATTTTATCAAAGCTTTTAAGAGCGCCCTAAAAGGAGACACACACATTATGGCGAGTGACGGAGAGCCTACACCGCCTGAGGGTACTCCAACTTACATCGTCATGGAGGAAAAGGGTGTTGCGCCTTGTTTATGGATGAAACAGTGGCGCAAATTGACAGAAAAAGAGGGATGTTTGGCGTTCCCGGAACATGTGACGTTCAATACGAGAGTTCTAGAGAATTTGAGGTGGATGTTAAGTGTACAAAAGCCGCCTCCGATGCCAGCTCAGTATGAGGCTTTAGCAATTTGGGATTTAATGGCTATTAAACAGAGACAAGAAAATTTCCAAAGGAGAATAAAAAGGGCAGAAAAGACTTTAGTGGAAGCTAGATGGGATAATGAGAGCAAAATGTGGAGACGGGGAACAGTTGACGGACTCAAATTATTCCCAGCAATAGCACAGGGAGTCGAGACGCAGGGGAAGAAAGCTACCTGTAAGACAGACAAGGACTCTAATAAGCCTAAAGAGACCAAGAGGTCCTGGATAGACGAAGATGATTCAGACGATGAAGAATTCCTAAATCAGATATTACATGAACGCCCGCCACCTTATGCGGTAAGCGACAATGTTCCGAGCACTAGTGCGGGTCCTTGGAACCAGAACCAGGAGAAGGGAGTTACTGATACAGTACAGACTAGTGATACGACTTTGACACAAAATGGTGTCAATGTACCCACTGCACCAGACATGCAGATACAGTTCCAACCTCCACCGCATATACAGAGAATCTATCCAGACGTCCCAGTACTAGAGACTACTACAAATCTGATAGTGCCGCCAAACCCGATATATACAAAATCGAGGTTAGTACAGCTTGAGCCAACTCCACAATTGCTACCCCAGCAGGAGCAACAGTTGATACCAGGGTATAATCCAGCAGCAGGACCTCCATTAATACCTGCCCCAGCTTCAGAGAATCAAACTTTTGGAGTTGCTGCTCCACGAGGTTTGGGACCAGGTCAGACACCAGCTGCCATATCATTGCCAATTACTGTTGGTCCGCCAGTGCCATTACATGCACAAGGTAAACCTGGTATGTGTGATCAGGGAGTAATGACCCGGGATGCAATAAGAGGGGGGTCCATAGGAACTCCCCAGTTAATGGCTCCGGGAGAGCAAGCGGTCGAAAGACAGAGGTCTTTGCTAGACCTTAGCCCGGATGAAGCACCGTTGGAGGCAATGAGACAGGCAGGGCTAGGTGTGCTAACCCCACAGACAATAAGTACAAATGCTTCACATTTGCCAATGATGCATGCAGGAAATATTTCACTGCAAGGTTTTACGGTGCAACAAGTGAATGAGTGGTTAGAAAAAACTTACGCTCCAAAAGCCGCCGCAACTGTAGAGAAGTTAGAAAAGTCTGAGAAAGATGAATACCTGAATTTTGTGAGACTGGGCGTGGAAGCTGCTGAATTAGTGGAAGGAACAATGGGGGTAAACAGATTAGAGTCATACACAAAAGCAGAATTGAGGTATCTGTGTCCTAAAATCACTAAAAAAGTAGGTAAGATACATCAGAGGTTGGCGAACCTGGCATACAAATACCATATCGATATTGAGAATACTAAACATTTGAAAAGAAGCTACAGATTAGACTTTGACTCAAAGTACTTCGAGCACATGAGGTCTGCCGGAATCAAAACAGATCTAAAAGAAATATTGCAAATTGCTCAAATCTGGGGAGCCTTAGAAAAGTGGGAAGGCAGATGGGCAAAGAAAAGAGATAAGGAGAAAAGTGACAGTCCAGGATCAAGTCAAGCTAAAGCTTCACCAGATACGGAATCAGTAAAGATGCTACCAATGAGAGAAACAGCTGGTGGGATTTTAGTCCATGTACCGTGGTCCAGGGGAGACATTCTATCTTTCACAAATGATTATCCCAGGTTGAGGGAGAAACCGATCGAGTGGTATCAGCAAACAGATAGGTTTGTGAAGCTTGCGTAGTGTCTCTGGGAAGATTTGAATACCTTGTTTGAGATCATTGTTCCGCCCGACTCATGGCTTGAGTGCAAGAAAGGTGTAGACTGGCTGACACAGGAGCCAGCAACGGATAAGACGACCGGAGCACCTTTTGAGGAGGTGATGAAGTACTATCATAAAGTGATTGAATTTTTGAAGCAAAAGGTGTCGCCGAAAGTGACTGATTGGCAGAAAATCGACCGGACCTCACAGGAGGTTTAAGAATCAATACATGCTTACTATGAGAGGTTGTTGAAAGCGTTCAAACATTACAGTGGTACTGAGACTATTGAGCCAAAAGACATGAACCATCTTGCGTTCAGATTTGTTGAAGGGCTGAGACCAGAGGTTAGCCAGATGATTAAGAATCATTTGATCTGTTGGCAAGCAAAGCCGATTGATGAGGTGTTGCAGTATGCAAAATACTGTAGCGATGAGATTGAGCTGAAGCAGAGAAAACTGAAGGAGAAAGTGATGGTGATGCAGATAAGGGCAGCGAAGGTAGGTATGCAGGGAAATGGAATCCAGCAAATGATAAAGCAGCAACCGCAAGGGAATGGTGTGTTTCAGGCGCAACCGAGAGGTCGAGGTTTTGTGAATCGCGGTCTGGATTTGAATACTGTTGTGGTTCAAAATGACGTACAAGGAATGAAAAAGATGTCACCATGCCACGCGTGTGAGGGTGTGGGGCATTGGAAGCGGGAATGCCCAAATGCAGTGCAGGATGGTGTCATTCAACAAAGCACAAATGTTGGTACAATACAAAATGTGAGAGGTCCAAGAATGAGAAGTCATAATCAAAATTTCCAGAATAACATGGTTCAGATGCAGGGGCTACAGCCCATGCAGCAAATACAAATGCCACGTATTCAACCAGCGCAAATGTAGCAAGTACAACAGCAGGTTCCCATGGTACCTAGACAGCAAATGCAATTACCATTAGGTCCAATGGGACAGCAACAGGTGATGCTTCCTCAGCTGGTCACAGGTCAGGTGGTGAGCCAAAATAATACAGTAAAGCAATTCCCATTGCGTGGTGAAGATGGAGTGAATGAGGAATGGTCGGATGACAGCTCGGACAGTGAAGAGTGCAGACTTGCAGCGTCCCTAGAAGTAGATCAGAGGGGACCCTATGTAGAGGGAAAGGTAATGGGTCACAAGGTTTCATTCTTGGTTGATACCGGAGCTACACGCTCTACAGTCAGAAGTGCAGAGGTTCCGAAATTACCACTTTCAGGGCGTACCATAAGAGTGGTAGGAGTAGCAAACCAGTACTTGACAAACCCGATCACAGATCCGGTGCAAGTTGAGATTGGTAACTTCCAGGGACTGCATAAGTTTGTAGTCTGTGATTCAGGTCCAATGTCCCTACTGGGAAGAGACTTAGGCGGTGATTCTAACCGCGGCGGGCGGTGGTCGCCGCCCGCCATGCGGTTACCGCCAAATGACCGCACCGCGGTCACAAGACCGCGGCGGCCATTCTGGCTTTCCCGCTGTGCTGGCGGGCGACCGCCAAAAGGCCGCCCGCCAGCACAGCGGGAAAGACCCAGCAACGATGAAGCCGGCTCCGAATGGAGCCGGCGGAGTTGCTGGAGTGCGACGGGTGCAGTAGCACCCGTCGCGAATTTCAGTGTCTGCTAGGCAGACACTGAAATTCTTTTTGGGGCCCTCTTACGGGGGCCCCTGCAGTGCCCATGCCATTGGCATGGGCACTGCAGGGACCCCCAGGGGCCCCACGGCACCCCCTACCGCCATCCTGTTCCTGGCGGGAGACCCGCCAGGAACAGGATGGCGGTAGGGGGTGTCAGAATCCCCATGGCGGCGGAGCACGCTCCGCCGCCATGGAGGATTCTCAAGGGCAGCGGGAAGTCGGCGGTACACCGCCGACTTTCCGTTTCTGGCCGCGGCTGAACCGCCGCGGTCAGAATGCCCAGCGGTGCACCGCCAGCCTGTTGGCGGTGCTACCGCGGTCATTCGCCCTGGCGGTTTTTACGGCCAGGGTTAGAATGACCACCTTACTGTGTAAAATGAAATGCTCGATTACCTGTTCCAACGATGGAATTGAGGTGCAGACAAACAGTGATGATGAAGGGGATGATGGTCAGTTTTCAGAGTTAGAGACGGAAACCGCGAATGAAGATGACCCTTTGATAACATTATTCCCGATGCTTTACAGTGACTGATTTGCCATCCGAGTTACAGGGAACAGTGACAGAGAAAGTGTGGGACTTGACAGGAAAGGATGTGGGACTGATAAAAGGAGTGGAACCAGTTAAAGTACAAGTGAAACCAAATGCAGTGTTCCTCCAGGTGCCGCAGTACCATTTGGCACAAGACGTCCTTATTCAGGTGTCACAAATAATTGCGGATTTTGTAAAGCAAGGGGTTCTGAAAGAGGTATTGAGCAGCCCATGTAATTCACCACTAATGGGTCTGAAAAAGCCTTGGTGGAATGTTCGAATTGTGCAGGAATTGAGGAAAATAAACAAGATTGTGGTAAAATGTTGCCCCATAGTACCAAATCCAGCAGTAATTATTTTCCAGGTTCCGTGTGATGCAGAATGGTTCACAGTTGTGGACTTGTCACAGGAATTCTTTTCGGTGCCTCTTCATGAGGACAGACAATTTTTATTCAGTTTCAAATTCCTGGACAAGGTGTACAGTTGGTGCAGAATTCCTCAAGGGTTTTCTGAGTCACCGTCCATCTTCAATCAGATATTGAAAAAGGACTTCGAATCCTTAGTACTGCCTTTCAGTTTGACTTTAGTGCAGTACATTGACGATTGGCTGATTGCGTCCAGGACAAAATATGACTGCAGGTATGACACAATTGCCTTACTGAATCATTTGTGAAAGAACGGACATAAGGTGTCCCCAAAGAAGTTGCAGTACTGTCAAAAAGAGGTGAAGTACTTAGGACACTTGATTGAGAGAGGGTCCAGGAGAATATCGAAGGAAAGGGTGACAGCCATTTTGCAAATGAACCCCCCAACAACAAAGAGAGATGTCAGGATGTTTTTGGGAATGGTGGGCTACTGTCGCCAGTGGATACCCAACTTTTCGATTATCTGTAAACCATTGACAAAGCTGACAGGCAAAGAGACTAAAGATGAACCGTATACCATAACCCTATCCAAGGAAGAGCTTGAGTCATTCATGGAATTGAGAGAGTCCATGTGCAGGGCATCAGCTTTGGGTATGCCTGATTACACGAAACCTTTTCTATTGTTTTGTCTTGAACGTGATGCTTGTTCTTTGTCTGTCTTGACACAGGTCCATGGAGGTGCAAACCGCCCTGTAGCATATTTTTCAGCTACCTTGGACCCCGTTGCAGCAGCCTTACCGGGTTGTTTGCGCGCAGTTGCAGCAGTTGGTCAAAGCCTCATGCAGTGTGAAGGCATAGTGATGGAACATCCCTTGACACTAATAGTTCCACGTTCAGTTGAAATTCTGTTGACTCGAACTAAAACCCAGCACATGACAAATGCCCGACTTACCCGATATGAGACAATCATTTTGGGATCGCCTAATGTCTCATTGAAGCGATGTACTGTATTGAACCCGGCAACTCTACTTCCTGTTGAGAGTACCGAGATTAATAATGAAGAGGAAGGGGAGCATGATTGTTTTGCGGTAACAGAACTATGTACCAAGCCCTGACTTGATATTCAAGATACGCAGTTAAAGGAAAATGACTGCATTATGTTTGTTGACGGATCCTGTTTGAGAGACTCAGTTGGAATGCTGAGAGCTGGTTATGCTGTGTGTACCATAGCTGGTATTATTGAAGCTTCCTGGCTCGAGAGAGTGTATTCCGCACAAGTAGCAGAATTAATTGCCCTTACTAAGGCATGCCACGCAGCTGAAAATCTGAGAGTCACTATCTATACTGATAGCAGATATGGATTTGGAATTGTACATGATTTTGGCCAATTGTGGTCACAGAGAGGTTTCATGACCTCTTCTGGTTCTCCAGTGAAAAATGGCGAACACATAAAGGACTTGTTACATGCGATTCAGTTACCTCTTGAAATTGCCGGGGCCACCGACCACGGGAGCACCGCCAACAGGCTGGCGGTGCTCCCACGAGCATTCTGACTGCGGCGGTTCAGCCGCGGTCAGAAGCGGAAAGTTGGCGGTCTCCCGCCGACTTCCCGCTGCTCGGGGGAATCCTCCATGGCGGCGGAGCGCGCTCCGCCGCCATGGGGATTCTGACACCCCCTACCGCCATCCTGTTCCTGGCGGGTCTCCCGCCAGGAACAGGATGGCGGTAGGGGGTGCCGCGGGGCCCCTGGCATGGGCACTGCAGGGGCCCCCGTAAGAGGGCCCTACTGTGTATTTCAGTGTCTGCAATGCAGACACTGAAATACGCGACGGGTGCAAACTGCACCCGTCGCACCCCTGCAACTACGCCGGCTCAATTCTAAACCGGCGTCCTCGTTGCAGGGGCATTTCCTCTGGGCCGGCGGGCGCTCTTTTGTAGAGCGCCCGCCGGCCCAGAGGAAATGTTTGAATGGCCGCCGCGGTCTTTTGACCGCGGTGCGGTCATTTGGCGGCGGTACCTTGGCGGACGGCCTCCGCTGTCCGCCAAGGTTAAAATCACCCCCTTTGTGTCCATGGGAACCGGCTATGCAGATCAGGTTTGCGCATTGAACTGTATATCGTTCAAGGATCAGTGGGAATTGTTACCGCAAACTGAAAATGAAACATGCTTGAACTTTGCATTACACTAGATGAGCTAAAATCACTACAGGGTCGTGCTAGCAGAGAGGAGAAACGCTCCTGTCAGAGAATGCAATGTGTATAGAGAGCTGATGACTTATGGGTCTCAGAGGAGGGAAAACTGGTTTTACCCAACAGTCTTTTGTCACAATTCGCAAGGCTCTATCATGGATAGGCACATCTTGGGAGAGATACAATGATCAGGTCATTCAAAATTGACTGGTTTAACCCGAAATTCAGACAAGCCGCAGAGGTTACCTGTCACAGGTGCATCATCTGTCAACAGATGAATGCCGGAAAAGGGACTGTGGTAACTTTGAGCCACATAGGGAGAGCTGGCGGTCCATTTAGCAAGATGCAAATGGATTTCATTGAGATGCCTGTTTGTGGAGGATTGAAGTACGTGTTGGTGATTGTGTGTGTTTTCAGCCACTGGATTGAAGCTTACCCCACACGTAGAAATGACAGTCTCACAGTTGCAAAGCTGCTGCTTAGAGAACTAATACCCAGGTTCGGTTTTCCGGTCTCTTTAGAATCAGATAGGGGCAGACACTTTGACAATGAGGTGATTAAGCTCTTGTGTGCTGCATTAGACATTGAACAGAAGCTGAGTTGTAGCTACCGCCCTGAAGCATCAGGACTAGTAGAACAAATGAATGGTACCTTGAAGTCGAGAATGGCAAAGATGTGCGCAGCCACCAATATGAAATGGCCAGATGCATTACCCTTAGTACTGATGTCGATGAGAAACACCCCTGATAAGAAGACAGGACTATCACCCCATGAGATCCTTATGGGCAGAGCTATGAGGTTGCCTGCAGTACCTGCAAATGCTCTTGTGAATATCACGGATGATATGGTGTTGGATTACTGCAAAGGTTTGGCTGATGTGGTTCGTTCTTTTTCCCACCAGGTGGAAGCCAATACATTGCCACCGATCAGTGATCCAGGTCACACCCTGCAAACCGGTGACTGGGTGGTTGTCAAGAAGCACGTGAGAAAGTCGTGTTTGGTTTGGAGCCGCGCTGGAAGGGGCCATATCAAGTAATACTGACAACAACCAGTGCTGTGAAATGTGCAGGCGTTCCAAACTAGATACATGCCAGCCACACAAAGATGGTAACATGTCCGACTGATGAGGAACTTGAAGTTTCTGACTCAGCAGTTCCAGAGACGGAAGTCTCAGGGCCAGAAAATAGCCAAAGGGGAACTGAGACTGTAGGAGAGCCCACTGACAACAGCCTAGTCCCTCAAAAAGTATACAATTTCGATAGAGGTGACAGTGTGCCTATCTCATTAGAGGCAGCAGGAGAATTAAATCAATGAGAGGTTCTCCCAGAAGTAGACGGATACGGGTTAGAGCTTGAACCTGTTACAGACCCAGAAAAAGAAGAAGAAGAAGGGGAAATAGTAGAGAGAGATAAAAGCACACCGGCATCCCCTGAGCCAGTTGCAGGTCCGTCAAGAGAAAACACCATAGGACAAGAGGAGGGTGCTGTTTAGCGTCCTGAAAGGACAAGCATGAAGAAGACACATAAGGGTGATAACTGGCCGGAGAAGCAGGCTGCGAAAGAAAAGGTCGTACTAGGTGAAACAATAACAGAAGAAACTGATACATCCCGAGTAGAGGATCTAAGTGAAGGAGAATTGCAAGGCGAACGCAGATTGAAAAGAAAAAGAACTGCAAATAGAAGGTACGCAGGTCCTGAATGGGCATATGCAACGACATCTGAATGGCAACAAGAATTCTTAGCGTTCTGTTTTGATCGAGAAGTACCAGGCCAATACTACGGTACCTGAAATCAATCAAAGAAAGAGACTGTGTTAAAACTGAAATTGAAATTGAAATCTGAAAAACTGAAAAAGAGACTTATAAATTACCGGATGTGACACTGATAACCTGAATTGACTTTGAAACCCGATTATGACAAGCTGCTAACCTGATTTGACAAAAGGGGTCCTGGAGTGAGTGAAACGCTGTAAATACACGCAAAAAAAGAGAGACTTTACATCAAGAAAAAAAAAAGAGCTTTTATATCGTCCTCAAGTTGATTGTTTGTTATTTTCTTTGTTCTGCTCTCTGATTCTTTACAGACCATGGCTTATAATAGAGGTAGTAGCAAGAAGGGTAAAGTGTGTGGTTGGTTAAGCTTTATATTAGGTATTGTGTGTGCAGTAATAATTGTAGGTGTGATTGTGGGAATGCCGTGGTTGGATAAGAAAGCGACTAACAATGCTTCAAAACCTGAGACCACAACACTAACCCCGTGTGAAAAGTTTGAGCAAGATACAAAACACTTGCATGAGGGAACTAACTCAAAAGGGGAACTCTCCACTAACGTCTTCTATCGCTTGCTGAATGAGTATGTTGAGACCATGGATGCGAAAAACTGTTATGTGTGCACAAAGATTCCTTCATCAGTACAAGAAGGTGTCACCTACCATAGTCTTCCACTAACCTATGGGATAAGTTGTTTTTTGCTACTAACCAGATTCTATAATCAAGAGCATGTGCAATACTTCTATTCAAATGTGGATGTAGTGTTTTCCTTTGTTCCAGTGACTGAGTTTCTGAACAAGTTAGCTAAGGAGCATAGTATAAAATTAGTTAGAGGTTTCTTTGAACCAACGCTTACATTTGGGACAGCTTATGCACACCACAACAATCTGACTTGCTTATTAACACCTGTAGAGAAAAGCTTCTTAGATCACACTGATGATAGACGCAAAGCTTTAAAAAAGAGACTAGAAAAAGGGTCAGAGAAACGCACATATGCAAATGATTATGCTTACACTGCAATAAAGACGCAAGGCAAATTAGCTATAGATGCATTACATGTAGGAAGGCTTTGTACATATAGGCCGAAATCTGAACATGACACTTTATTTGTGGGAACGAGTGAACGCAGGCATGTGTTTTTGTTTCAGAGTAAATGGACATTCATGTTAAATGGACATGATCCAGCGATCCCTGGGATCTATTATATCTGTGGACTTAATGCTTATTACTGTCTCCCTAAGGGATGGTATGTGACATGTTATTTGGGGATAGTTTTCCCAAAGATTTACCAGATTGATGACTTAAAGCAAATACCTAAAACGCCTGAACTACAACATGCTAGACAAACACGAAAGACAGCGGCTGCTGTCGTTGGTGACATATTTGGAGCCATAATTCCTTCAGTAGGGGTTATTCTAAACTCCATAAAGATTCGAAAGTTGTCTACTATTGTGGATAAAATGCTGACAAACTTTACAGGGGCTATACTCCTGATGGATACTGAACTTGCTGCAGAAAGAGCTATGCCTCTTCAAAATATGCTTGCTTTAGACATTCTTTTAGCAAAGAGCGGCGGAGTCTGCAAGATGCTCAATGAGCGTCATTGTTGCTCATATATACCAAATAATAGTAAAAAGATTAGAGGTATGCTTACTAACCTAACTAGAGATAGTGCAGATTTGAAGGATTTGAAGGAACCTGGAGTGTGGGAGAAAGTGGGAAAAGGAATTGCCAGAGTAGGGAGCTGGTTTAGCAACATCTGGAATGGGGTTCTTGCAAAAATATTAGGGGGTCTATTAATTGTTCTGGCCTGTTTATCAGGTTTATGGGGAGCATGCAAAATTAATGACAAAATTAGAAGAAATTGGACAAAGCGAAATAAAAAGAATGAGGAAAGTGAAAGGGAGAAAATGTTTAACGAAATTTGGGAAAGCTCACACAAAGGACAAGATGTTGAAATGCACATTATGCGCAAGGTGAAAAATTAAAAGTGAAAGGTTAAAGGGAGAGGTTTGTGTGATGACGAACGTCATCAGAGGAGGGACTGAGAGAGCGTAGCTTATTTAATCCATATTACCATGAAATGTTTATGAATTAATGTGTGATAATGCCACATAGAAAACTGTAATAGTGAGTTTTGCTTAAACGTGCACCTGAAGTGTGACCACGGGGAGTGGCCACCAATGTATACATAGACTAATAATGATGACTAAAATTTTATAAAATGTACTATTGAATAAGTTCTATACTAATCATTAATCATTGTGTTATTGAATTTGTGCTGAAATCCTTGTAGGCCTTAAGTTAGCATGAGCCGAAGCTTAGCTGCTTGGCTCTCATTTTAAATGTATTTGTCCCATCTTGCAGTGTGCTGACTCGCAAAAGGACATGACCTCTTGTTTTCTTCAAACTAGAAGCCGAATGTAACCATGCTAGATCCGTTCTCATGCATTCTTCATTGCTTGTAGGGTGATATTAAACAAAATGAAACAGTGTAGATTAATGTAATGTACAAGGTCATTCAAACCGGTGAAGACAATGGAGCTACTGACCAAAAGATGTGCAAAGAATTGCAGAAAGATGAAATCATACCGGACGTGCCACCTCTGAAGACATCGAACAGGAGAACCAATGAGAGACTTGTAAAATAATATGGGGTGAAAGATAAATGACTTAATGTGTTTTCTGATAGATTAAAGATAGTGGGGTATAATCAACAACCAATGACATTTTAGGGGAATGTACAACGAAAAAGGGATAAAAACCCATGACATGGGGAGCCATTTGGAATTAGGTAGGGAATGCTATTGATTTTATCCAGAAACCTTGTCACTCTGTTTGGTGACTTATTGGTTTGCTTAAAACCATCCTTGTCCTTAGATTTGCCCATTTTACACTTTACCTCCTTATGAGGGAAGTGCCCCTTTTGCCCCGGAGCTGAGTTCTGACTGATGGCGATTTGACTGATGTCCTGAAGACGAAGACTGAACCTGTGCGCTGACCTAAACCATTAAAAGGACTTTCTCCGCTTGGTGGCAGGACAGGACATTCATATCCTCCATACCTTTGCAGTAGAGGGGAGGATGTGAATATCTTGCCTACCACACTCAAGCCATAAAATCATGTGAATGAGTAATATGTAAGATAGTATGTTCTTTCTCTACATTCTTGTCTTTACAGTTAAGGTTGTAGTCAAAAATATGAAAAGTGACTAGAATGCATTTGATGTAGAATAAGATGAAATAAGATGAAATGATGCTCATTTTTTTATTGCAAGTAAATCTTCACACTGAAGTGACTTAGGGTCTGATCACAAGTTTGGCGGTCTTGTCAATGCCATCACAGCGGCGTTGGAACCCCCGACTGCTGACTAGGCAGTCCGCCAGCCAAAATACGATATTGGTCGGTTTGCTGAACTAGAAACTGCCGGAGTCCCGCCCACACCTCCAACCATTCACCGACAACCTTGATGGCGTCTGTGGAAAAGCAGCTGTCAGAGACTGGTACAGACAAGGGTACTGCTGTCCAGATTACAATGTGATTTTTGATCAAGCATATATTGCCCAGACTCCAGCAATGAAACAGTATTTGTTCAAAATCTTTTTGCACGTGACATGCATATTTGTACATTTTGGAATTATTCAGTCAAAATGTAGACACCTGCACATGTGGAAAAATATTCAGTGTATTTCTCACAGTGTCCTCTGCGTGTCCACCTCCATCAGTGACACAACTGCTGGGCGCGCAGTAACATTGGAATATGGCAGTGGTCTCCTTGGGACTGCCACTGCAGCACTGTGGTAGTAATACCACCAAAGTCGTAATCAAGACCTTAATCAGTTATCCTGGTGAATGTGGGACATTAATTCGTGACTGGTGAAGCATGCAAACTTATGGTTAGTACACCATTTGTTTCTGCACATATAACTGAATAAAGCTCTCATGACTGAAGTGTTTAATGACTATGGGGTCATTACAACATTGGCGGAAAAAGCCGCTTACCGCCGCGCAGAAGACCGCCAACACACCGCCGCGGCCGCGGAATTCCGCCACAGCTATCACGACCCACATCTCGAAATACGTCAAAATTCAGACACCCACACAAGTCCGCCACACCAAAGGTCAGTGATAAACTGGTGAAAACAAAACCTCCACCGTCAGGCCAACAGGAATACGCCCATGCTATCACGAATCCATGCGGCGGTCTTTTAACCGCGGTATTCCATTTGTGGTACACACCGCCGCGCTCAAAATACACACACATTTACAAAACACTACCACATTGGACAATTCAAAATACACACACCTGATACACATACACACACCACTCCCACACACCCAATACAATATAAAACACACACTCACATCACCCACAAACCCCTACAACCAATATTACAGAGAGAAGGCCAGAGAGAGACACTACAAACTACTACCAAGCATCCACAGGCACACCAGACCATCACCCACACTACTTCCACGCACAAAATACCACACACCAGTACATATCACCACACTTATCACCACATACACCACCCCACACATCACCTACACCACCCCATCGCACGGCAAAGACACCCCAGGTTCTCGGAGGAGGAGCTCAGGGTCATGGTGGAGGAAATCGTCCGGGTAGAGCCACAGCTATTCGGAGCACAGGTGCAGCACACCTCCATAGCTAGGAAGATGGAGCTATGGCGAAGAATAGTCTACAGGGTCAATGCAGTGGGACAACACCCAAGAAATCGGGACGACACCAGGAAGAGGTGGAACGACCTACGGGGGAAGGTGCGTTCCGTGGTCTCAAGACACCACATCGCGGTACAGCGGAGTGGCGGCGGAACCCCACCTCCTCCCCCACAACTAACAACATGGGAGGAGCAGGTCTTGGAGATTCTGCATCCTGAGGGCTTCGCAAGAGTCGGTGGAGGAATGGACTCTGGTAAGTCAAATCTTAACTATCATATCCCCCACCCTACCTGCATGCTATCACAGACCTCCACCCTAGCCCCCTCCCCTATCACTCCTACTCCTCACAAATGTACTAATAACACAAACCACACATCCCAACACCAAGCCCTGCATGACACAACAAAGGATGGACACCCATCACTAAAGCATGCCCACTGCACATACCCATAACACCCCCCTCAACCATCATCACACAAGCCCACACACAGGAATGCTAGCACTGGGGTACACGGTCACCCACCCATTGCACGCCATGACACACACTGATGCAATAATCATGCTTTTACACCCCTGCAGGACCCCTACCCAACGTCACCAGACAGGAGGGTCCAGATATCTCCACCCTACCCACAGAAGAGGCCCACAGTGATGACAGCAGCTCTGTCCAACTGGATCCAGATGACCAGCCCGGACCATCGTGGGCCTCAGGACAGTTGGTTCCCCACACCCAGTCACAGGCCACCACAGAGCTTCCACCCTCTGGTAACACCAGCACAGCACCCACCCAGCGGGCCCATACCTCCGTACCCAGGACACGTCAATCAGCTGTGTGTCCACCACTACAGGGAACCCAGAATAACCCACCACCCCAACAACAACAGGTACCTGGGGGCAGTGGTAGTGGGCACACGGTCCAGGGGACGGAGGCACAGGAACACAGGGGAACTGGGAGGGCTGCTGTGCGACAGGGGGCGGACAGGCCTAGGGAACCCACTCTCCACGAGGCCCTCTCCTCCATCATGGGAGCATACCACCACTCCCAGGAGACGATGGCAACGGTCCTGGCCAAGTTTCAGGAGACCCAGCGCATGCAGGAGGAACAGTATTTGGGCTTCAGGGAGGAACTCAGAACCATCAGCTCCGCCCTGGGCACCATCGTAGGGGTGCTGAAGGAAATACTCAACACCAGGAGGGACACTGTGGCACTACAAGGGGCCCCCGACACTAGCCTGGACAATGAACTGCCCACCACCTCCGCCGGCGCTAGTGGACAGGAGGCACCGCCACAGGACCACCACACCAGCACCCCACCCCCTGCAGACGGAGAACCACCCCGCAAGCGGTCCCTGAGATCCAGCAACAAGACAGAGCACGATGCCAAGACCCCCACCAAGAAATGAGGCCACCCTGATTGTCATCCCACTGTCCCACTTTGTCACCCTGTCCATATTGAAACTGCCCCAGCTCCACTTCCTATGCCCATATGGGCAATGCACCTGTGAGACTAATAGACTGGACTCTGCCATGGACATTCCTCAACCATCACCACTCACCATTTTACAACCCCCCTACAATATTGAGCACTTCAATAAACACCCTTGAAGCACAAAACAATCTGGAGTCGGTCTGTGATTTCGAAAATGTGTATTAGCAATGACAGTGACAAAATGCGTTTTCAAATGTAATGTCAACATACCTATGTCACACATCTCAGGTCCATGAGGAATCTAAGCAGATGACACACGTTGGAAACCACACCTGTGAAACCGTAAGGGAAATGTACAACTCAGTGACCATATACTGGTTGAAATCGACAGACAGGATAGAGGTAGAAGTGTGAAAGTACTTGTAGTAGGCAGGAATGTGTTCTCACCTGTGTGTCACTGGAAATATTGCTGGATAACTGAGTCCCTGTTGTCAATGTCTTCTTCCTCTGCTTCCTCCTCATTACTGTCCACAGGCTCCACAGCTGCACAACACCGTCATCTGGACCATCCTCCTGCAGAAAAGGCACCTGTCGTCGCAAAGCCAAATTGTGAAGCATACAGCAGGCCACGATGATCTGGCACACCTTCTTTGGTGAGTAGAATAGGGAACCACCTGTCATATGCAGGCACCTGAACCTGGCCTTCAGGAGGCCGAAGGTGCGTTCGATCACTCTCCTAGTCCGCCCATGGGCCTGATTGTAGCGATCCTCTGCCCTGGTCCTGGGATTCCTCACTGGGGTCAGTAGCCATGACAGGTTGAGGTACCCAGAGTCACCTAATAGCCACACCCGGTGCCTCTGGAGTTGACCCATCACATAAGGGATGCTGCTATTCCGCAGGATGTAGGCGTCATGCACAGAGCCAGGGAACATAGCATTTACCTGGGAGATGTACTGGTCTGCCAAACATACCATCTGTACATTCATCGAAAGAAAACTCTTCCGGTTCCTGTACACCTGTTCACTCCTGTGGGGGGGACCAGAGCTATATGGGTCCCATCAATGGCACCTATGATGTTGGGGATATGTCCAAGGGCATAGAAGTCACCTTTAACTGTAGGCAAACCCTCCATCTGAAGGAAAACGATGTAGCTCCGCATGTGTTTCAGCAGGGCAGACAACAGTTTGGACAACACGTTGGAAAACATAGGCTGGGACATCCCTGATGCCATGGCCACTGTTGTTTAAAATGACCCACTTGCAAGGAAATTGAACACTGATAGCACCTGCACTTGAGGGGGGATGCCTGTGGGATGGCGGATTGCTGACATCAGGTCAGGCTCCAACTGGGCACACAGTTCCTGGATTGTGGCACGGTCAAACCTGTAGGTGATGATCAAATGTCTTTCCTCCATTGTCGACAGGTCCACCAGCGGTTGGTACACCGGAGGATTCCGCCATCTCCTCCCATGTCCCAGCGGACGGTGCCTAGGAATGACAACAGCGACCACAGAGACAAACAACTCAAAGGTATGTACCCACAGTCTACACAGAACACCATTCATACACAAAATCTGGCCTGTATTTGTGTTGTGCGACAAGGCCTAGGTCTGTGTGACGCAGTTGCTAATTAGGCCATGTGGGCCCCTGAAATGGCGGCTGCCTGACCTCTAGACTGGGACAATGGGATGTGAGGTAACTGCGCTGGCGTTGTACACTGTCGCTGTAGGCGGTCGAAGACCACGGCGCAATGCTGCATTGGTTAAAATTGGACCCTATGGGTCCCAGGAGCCAATGACGATGTACGCCGGCGGTGATGGTACGCACTGCCGCGGACGTGACCGCCGCGGACGTGACTATTATTTTCTATCTGTTCAATTACTCGATACCTAATCTTCGACAGGAGAGGACCTACACTGCAAGTGCTGCTGTGACCTCGGTCTGGAAGAGACAATGGCTCGTGCGTCTGGGGAAAGGGCCCCTGCCTTCACTGCAGAGGAGTTGGAGAAGCTCGTGGACGGGGTCCTCCCGCAGTACACGCTACTCTACGGTCCTCCAGACCAACAGGTAAGTACACAGGGAGCACGTTGTATGGGCTATGCCTGTGTGGAGAGGGCTGGTTGTAAGAAGGAAGGGGGCACAGTTCTGTGTGCATGAAGGACTGTGAATGTATGTGCCACATGGCAAGGGTAGGGATGTGGGCCAGACGGTGCAGTTGGTAATGATTTCTCTTCTTCCCCTGTACATGTCATGTAGGTAAGCGCCCACCAGAAGAAGGATATTTGGCGTGCCATCGCCAAGGACGACCGGACCCTGGGGGTCCACCACAGACGGAGCACCCACTGCCGGAAAAGATGGGAGGACATTCGCCGCTGGAGCAAGAAGACGGCGGAGGCTCAGCTGGCGATGGCCTCCCAATGTGAGAGGGGTGCCTGTCGAACCATGACCCCCCTGATTTTCCGGATCCTGGCGGTGGCCTACCCTGAGTTGGATGGGCGCTTGCGGGCATCACAGCAGACATAAGGGGGTGAGTACAACATCATTCAGCGGACTCTGCACGCAGTGAAGGTGTCTGGGAGTGGAAGGATGGCTGTGGGTTTCCTTAGGCCAGGGCGAGCTCCGTAGGCTAGGCCCCTCCGTAATGCAGGCCATGTGGCACCCCACCCCACCTCTGTAGAGTGCCAAGTACAGGTATTCATGCCCCTGTGTCATCTATGTGTGCAGATGTCGACCATAGCCATGTAGGCCATATCCCAGGAATTGCATCTGTAGAGCCCAACAGCGCGACGTAGTGCAGGGGGCTGCTGTGTCTGTATTGTCCGCCAACGGTAGCGGTAAGCCATGCACTCAACCTGTCTTTCTTCTGTCGTCCCCCCCTTTTTGTGATCTCCCTGTTCTTGTGTGCATCAGCATCATCAGGTGGAGGTACAGTGGCACCGGAGCACGAGGGAGCTGCATCCCACATGGCCATGGAGGGGCACACCATGGACTCAGAATACACCAGTGGGATGGAGGGCGAGGGGAGCACCACGGCGGTCACAGGATCTGCAACCAGCGACACGGACTCGTCCTCCGATGGGAGCTCCCTTGTGGTGGCGGCAAAATCTGTGCCCACCACTTCTACAGGTACAGCCGCCACCCCCCCACCAGCACCGCCCTCCCAGCAGCCCCTCAGCCTTCGCCCCGTGCCCGCTCACCCAGGAGGGTGGGCATCACCTTCGCCCCAGGCACCTCAGCCCCTGCCCCTGTCACCTCTGCTGCCCTCAGTGAGGAGGCCATTGACCTCCTCAGGTCACTCACTGTTGGGCAGTCTACCATTTTGAATGCCATCCAGGGTGTAGAAAGGGAATTGCAACACACAAATGCATTCCTGGAGGGCATTCATTCTGGTCAGGCTGCCCTTCATCGAACCCTGCAAACTCTGGCCTCAGCACTGATGGCAGCCATTGTCCCTGTGTCTAGCCTCCCCCCTCCAACTTTCTCCACCCAGACCCAATCCCCTG
The DNA here is from genome assembly GCF_031143425.1 of Pleurodeles waltl. Classification (NCBI taxonomy): domain Eukaryota; kingdom Metazoa; phylum Chordata; class Amphibia; order Caudata; family Salamandridae; genus Pleurodeles; species Pleurodeles waltl. The sequence goes on along the minus strand of NC_090439.1, from coordinate 762,050,342 downwards.
TACCTCAGCCTATCCCTAGCACACCTACAGACCAGCATGCACACACGTCAACACACAAGGGAAGCTCAGGCAAACATAAGCACCACACATTCCACAGGCACTCATGCAAGCATCACACACATACAGACACACCAACATCCACTGCCTCCACTGTGTCCCCCTCCTCCTCGTCTCCCTCCTCCATCCCAGTCTCGTCTACACTCACACCTGCATGTACTACCACTACAGCCACTACGTCCTGCACCAGCACACCCACCACCACACCCCGCTCACGTGCACTCACCACCCCCACTACCAATTACACGTCCCCTGTGTCCTCTCCCAGTGTGTCTGTGACGCCACTTCCGAAGATACACAAACGCAGGCACACACCCACCCAACAGCCATCCACCTCACGACAGCCTCCAGCCCATGCACCTGCATCCAAATCCACAAAACGTACACCTCCTACAACCACTACCTCTTCCTCCACTCCCAAACCCCCTCCATCTACCCGTCCCAGTGTCTCCCAAAAAACTTTTCATGGCCCCCCTTAACCTATTTCCCACCAACCCCCCCTGTCCAACTCATAGGTCCCGTACTAGCACCTCATCCAAAAAATCTCCGGGACCAGTGGTGCCTGTAGTTACAGGTATGTGGAGTGCACCGGCCACCAGGACAGCCAGTGTGGCACGGAGCCACAGCACAGCCAGTCCACCCCCTGTGAAGCACCAGATGTTGGACAGTGCCCGGTGGGAGAGGGGGAAGACTCGAGCCAGAAAAGCCGCTCACAAGGGTCCCGGGGGGAGTGTCGACTCAGCTGTGACTCCTTCCAAGGTGGGGAAGTGCCAGAAGAAATTTCCAAAGTCTGGGAGGAGCAGCACGGCGGAGAGGACCGCCATCATCCCCGCTGCCCAGGAGGCCACCGCCAGCCCCATCGTCACTGGCCAGGAGGCCACCGCCAGAGTCACTGCCCAGGAGGCCACCGCCAGCCCCAGAGTCACTGCCCAGGAGCCCACCGCCAGCCCCAGAGTCACTGCCCAGGAGCCCACCACCAGCCCCAGAGTCACTGCCCAGGAGGCCACCGCCAGCCCCAGAGTCACTGCCCAGGAGGCCACCGGCAGCCACAGCCCAGCTGGCCAGGAGGGTCCCGCAAGCCACAGCCCAGCTGACCCAATGAAGGACCGCCAGCCACAGCCTTGCTGGGCAATGAAGGACCACCTTGGCAAGCACTGCTGAACAGGCCAGGGACCGCTGAACAGGGCAAAGACCGCCATGGAATGCACCGCTGAACGGGTCTGACACTGGCAACTCAAGCACCGCTGAACAGGCCAGGGACCGCTGAACAGGGCAAAGACCACCATGGAATGCACCGCTGAACGGGTCTGACACTGACAACTCAAGCACCGCTGAACAAGCCAGGGACCGCTGAACAGGGCTAAGACTGCCATGGAATGCACCGCTGGACGGGTCTGACACTGGCAACTCAAGCACCGCTGAACAGGCCAGGGACCGCTGAACAGGGCAAAGACCGCCATGGAATGCACCGCTAGCCCATTTGCGGCAGGGGCAGTGACGCAACTCGGACCGTCACGGGGTGTGTGCTGCACTCTGGGCACCAGTCCCCCTCCAGAACCAGTTAAGATTGTTATCCACTTGAGAGACTATGGCTTTGCACTCCCCAGGATGGTACAGTGGGCAACCCACCCACTGCAGAGACTTGAGAGACTGTGGCTTTGCACTCCCCAGGATGGTACAGTGGGCAACCCACCCAATGCAGAGACTTGAGAGACTGTGGCTTTGCACTCCCCAGGATGGTACAGTGGGCAACCCACCCACTGCAGAGACTTGAGAGACTGTGGCTTTGCACTCCCCAGGATGGTACATTGGGCAACCCACCCACTGCAGGGACTTGAGAGACTGTGGCTTTGCACTCCCCAGGATGGTACAGTGGGCAACCCACCCACTGCAGAGACTTGAGAGACTGTGGCTTTGCACTCCCCAGGATGGTACAGTAGGCAACCCACCCACTGTAGAGACTTGAGAGACTGTGGCTTTGGACTCCCCAGGATGGTACAGTGGGCAACCCACCCACTGCAGAGACTTGAGAGACTGTGGCTTTGCACTCCCCAGGATACATCAATGGGCATGGAGCCCCCTCGTGGATCTGGCGTGGTGCACTCTTCCGGCTGAGATGCCCCCCCTTCCCTTCCCCCTGAGGTGCCTGTTGTTTTTCTATCTGATGCCCATGCAGTGTTCTCTCCGTTTTGATCAGGTATCTTGTGTGGGCCTCGCCCATGCATTTTGGGCCCAGTGGTCCACGGACAATGAATGGTGCAATACCAGCACTACTAATCGTGGTGTATATTTTGTTTAATATGTATATATATACATATATATATGTATATATTTGGTTACTGTATTTTGATATATTTCAATGGTTCAACTCATTTCCTTTTGTCTTTGCATTCTTCCTGGGGAGGTTGGGGGGGTGTTACAGTAATGTTTGGATATGCATTGGTGTGTGTGTTGTAGTGGGTGAGGGTGGGGGTGGGGGTGGGGGTGTTGCGTGTGTGTGTCCCTGTTTTTTGCCTCCCCCCCTCCCCTATGTCGTAGGTGCAGTACTCACTGTGGTCTTTGCTGCTGGCGTTGATGATCCTCGTATAGGAGCAGGAAGACTCACGCTGGCAGAATATGGAGTTCCGGCTCCATGGTACCCTCCTTCCTCGTGGAGTGTGATGAGGTGAGCGTTTTCCCTTTGAAATGGCTGTTTCCGCTGTGTTTTTATCCGCGATGAATCCGCCCCGGAAAAGGTGGCGGATTGGTAGGTTGTGATACTGTGGGCGGTACATTGTCCTCTGCCTGTCTGTTGGCGGTGACCGCCGCGCTGTTTGTCTGTACCGCCGTGGCAGTCGGAGTGTTAAAGTGGCTGTCTTTGTTGGCGGTTTCCGCCACGGTCATAATTCCAGTTTTTTTACCGCCAGCCTGTTGGTGGTTTTACCACCGCTTTAACACCGTCCGCCAGGGTTGTAATGACCACCTATGTTATTTAGGACACCAGCATAAATATCTTAATTCTGGAAAGAAGAGATAGTAAAGATGCCTGTAATGCCAGCTGAAATGTGCAGATAATATGTACATGTTCAAGTTTAGCCTTAAACTTAGAATTATTCTTTGCCCCACAAGTAACATGATATTACAGATAATCTATTAAGATAAGGTGCCAAAATTTCTCATTGTATTTGGTGTTCCAGAAAAAGCATGATTATGTCAGTGTGTTTTAAACATTTATGTTTCATATAGTACCTTTAACTAGAGTCGACTAGAGTCCAGAGTTGCAAATCCTGGATTAAATTTGAACCATCGTAATTGAAATTTTCTCCAAATAAAATTCTTAAGTACTCTTACATGAATAAGGGATGTACTTCATATTTAAGATAGAAAGGCCAAAGTAAATATTTATTTTATCAATAATTTGTGCTTTCAACCCAACTGAATGAAAGGGCTACTAGATGAACAAAGACAACCTACTGCAGAACTGCACAATGTGGAAGTATGGAATAGTAAAATATTTCTTAAGTGACTGAAAATCCATTACCAATCCCACCTTATACAAATTTTAAATACTTTTTAACAAAGACTGATAATACTAATGTCCATATCTCAACAAAGAAACCTCACAATTCACTCTCATACAAATTCTACCTGAAGCACAAACATTCTTCAGAACATCCTTAATCTTTATACACAGTGATGCTGAAAATATTTGCCACTATAGACCAACATCACTGCTAACCCGTATGGTGAGTTCATCACGTTTATCAATCTAAATCCTTCCAATATTTTTAGCTGGACAGAATTGTCATTGTAATTTAATGCTGGGCATAACCGGATATTAGTTCTGACTTATCTTTGCAGTAAAATTGTTACTTTCTAACCAGTCATTGCAATGATCCTTTTTCACAGATCATTGCAGTTAAGTCAAATGTCATTTCTTAATAGAAAATAACAAAAGCACTTGCCTAACTAGCAGCTTCATTACGACATTCTTTTCCTCCAAAATACGCAGTGAATATTGTTTGAACATGAGTAGAGTGAAATGATGCATCTAAGCCACAAATAAATCACTACAGTCACACAAAAGACCATTTATACCACCATCACCAACAGACACTGCCATGCCCATAAAATGCATTCAGTAGATAATACTGAACGTTAAGGGCCCAATTACGAGACTGGCAGCCCTATGACTGCCAGACTCGCGGTGGCGGTCAGGCTGCTGAAGCTGGGACAGTCCGACCGCCACATTACGAGGCCAGACCCTCCAACCTACTGCCGCCCCCCAGTATTCTAGATCCCGACAGGCAGACGGCCCGTAATCAGTCAGGACAGTGCTATGAAAAGGCTGGCGGAGAACAAGTGCAGGTGCCTGAGCCTGCTGCGCCTTTCCGACAGGTCTGACCAGTGGAAATCTTGTTTTTCACCAGTCAGCCCAGTGGGGAAGTTGTATTGGGGCTGGCGGGGAGGTCACCAGCACCATGACAACTCCTCTTCGGGAGTTTGGCAGAAGGATGTTTCCATCTGCCAAACTCCTAATCAGCCCCTAAGTGTCTTTTCTCCATAGTTCATGCTAATCGTTAAACTCTAAAAGGCATCCAGTCTTAGTTTAGTTACTTCTAATATACCATATTTACTCATATGCATCCAACTTGCCTGTCAAGAAGATACTTTCCACTATCAAGTTATACTCTGATTCCCATTGCCTCAGAATTATCTTCAGATAGCCAACAGAATATTGGAACACGAAATTTCGAGATACACAAATATTGAGTCAAAAATATTAATGAGAAAAATATTGTCTACCTATGATGGTAAGAACAAAAATATCAGAAAAATATGAAAAATATCGTTAACATTAATATTGTTAAAAATAATACAAAAATATCAACTTTCATAATATGTTTAGTATAAAACAGAAAATCAAAAATATTTTAACATATAACATGATTGTAATGTAAAAGCATTGTATTTAAATAATGTCTTAACATGTATATAATGATATACTCATATAAAAAACACAAATTATATTTATAAATATATATTTATATATATACACTTATGCACTTGTTTAAATATACATACATATACTGTAACACTATTAATAATATATATGTTAATTCATATAAAACATTTGGAATTTATTTTTAATTTATTTATATAAAAAACATATATATTCTCAGATATATTTATATTTTCTTGGAAACTTTTGTGAAGAGTAATCAAAGGGCACCAAAGTTATTGGTGAAACAAGGAACGCTTTTTCTATGGAAACTAGGTCCTAACTATAACTACCCAGTGGCAAAAAACATTAAATAAATTACAAAATTAATTCAATATAAATATTATAAAACAAAAAATATGTATTACAGATATTACAAACATGGAAAAATATGTATATATATAAACAAATGTTTTCAAATGAAACAAAAAATCCAATTAAATATATATATATATCAGCAATTATAAAAATAAGTGTTTAAATGAGAACATAAAAAATGTACTATCTCACTTCAGTCTGTGCAACAGTAAGAAAAATGTGGGACTTTGGGGAGGTAAAATTTATTATTCCAACTCCAGTCTGTGCAACAGTAGGGAAAGTGTTGGACTTTGGAGGGGATTTTGGGGGGGGGGGATTAAATGTGTTAACAACAAAGATATTCTTGAAAATGATATTACTTACCTCAATAAAATCAAAATTCATGCAAAAAATATTTCTGCTTCACAATATTTTTGTACCATAATATGTTTTCCTGATCTTAATATAATCTAAGTAGTGATGAAGTTGAAAAGGACAACATCTTAACTCCAGCACTGCTGGACCCAAAATATCACAAAAAATACCGTACACTGAGATTTTCTGCTTCTTTCACTTCCAGCAACTGTTTTTATCCCATTTTCAAAGGCTAAGTGGCTTATTTACAAGCCCCTAGCACCACCGGAGCGTCACTTTCAGCGACGCTCCATTGGCACTGTGCCCATTTCCACATTTACAAGTCAGCGCTAAGCCACTTTGCGTGGCATATTGCTGCCTTGTAAATATGGGCCCCCCACACAGTTTTCTGTGGCAGAGGGACGTGCAATGAGTGTTGCTGTGGATGTTTCCCTGCAACACCCAATGCTTTTGACGCTGGCCCAGATTTAAGAGAAATCATAAATCTGAGGCAGCCCCAAAAACTAGAATGCAGCAGAGAAGTGACAAATCACCATTATTAAAACTGCCATGGAAAGGCTGGTGGAAAGTGAAGTTGTGATCAGCACAGCGGTGTTGACATGGGCATCAACATGGCTGACCAGGACTTCAACTGCCTCCACCCAATCAGGATAAATGATCCTAGCGGTGGCGCTGGTCTCCCAGTGGTCCGACCTCCAGGGTCATAATGAGCTGTCAAACTGCCAGGAGTGCAGTGGTCAGACCGTCACTGAGCATTTGACGGTCTTCAGACCGCAAAACTCGTAATGAGACCCTTAGATTCATGGTGTGCCTACAGTTTGTTACTAACAAATGAGTAGAGTAGTGTGATCTGCAGTTCTCAGAAGTAGGATGTTTGTCTTTAATGCTTTCAAACAATGCCAGCACTATTAGATACGTAATTGAACAGCTTCAATCAGGCCACAATCTCTGTGTCCTGGTTCATTGAAAACTCTATTGTAAATGTGAGTGTTTTCAGCATTCACCTAATACTATAAATTGATAATTGCAGGCGATGCTCAACAGATCAATCATTTAGACATTGAGCAGCTTGTTTAACAGTGCTGAACCTGGAGGACTTCGGAAAGTGATATTTTTTTGATGATGAGAGTTAGGATTATAATTCAGTCTGGTGAGATTTCCTGTCTAAAGGGAGTAATTTATTGGATGGCTTGTCATCCACACTACAGGTAAAAACAGCTGTGTTGAAGTTTTTACTGCATTTTGACATGTACATATGATTGGAAACCCCAATCCTAAACTTCCAAACATTAGTCAAGGAGGAAATAGTCTTCTTTGAAAAGAGTACAAATATGGATCCTCTAAACCTGCCTTGGCTGACAATATAAAAAGCAAAGAAACACCCACTTGACAATCATCGTTGTCTCCCTCTCTCTCATTCTGACATTGTATTTAAAAAAACACCTGTTGATTCATGGTCCAATTATAATATAATTACACTGTGGCAGAGTGAACCAGCTACCTTCCACTTCCAGGGACCTGCCTTCTTCCTTTTGTCTGCCAGTTATTCGCTGGGGGCCAGGATTCTGCCATTTTGTAACAGGGTGACCGGCCAGCTAGTGAGGTTGGGTGTTGAATGGATTCTCTTGTTTTCAAAATGGCAGTAGGCCCCCATGAACCCTCCATAGGTCTCATTGTTGGCCGCACAATCATTGCATGCCATGCGGTCGGGATATGCAACATGCACCAACCTTCTAGAAAACTCTGTGATCCGTAGGATTCACATCCTTCTCTGCATTCCTTGTTAAAGGTCAATTCCGGAAACTTCTTCAGTTGTGCTTTTTATTTACACTGCATAGTGGGTCTAATATTTGAGATGGATATTCCTAGTACATGTGCTGTTTGCACCTCAAAAGAGGGTTATCTTCAATGTTATCAAGTCTCCAGAACCCATGGAATCCCTACAATTCACTTGGATGCATAAATACAATGTAGTTAAATCCCAGTGAGTACCCACGTGTGAGAGTGCCATAGTGAAGGCTGCTCTGCCCTCGTTCTGCCTGGTAGAACCAAGGCATAGGCATGGTGGTAGATTAACTACAAGTTAGATACTTTGCAATGCCTCATTACTTTTTTTTCTCTACCAAGCTGCTACCTTGATTGAGTGGTAGTGGACTGTGGATCTAGAGGCAAAAACTGAACCTGGATGAAAGCAGTACTGCCACACACAAATTGGAAGAGACATGGCTGTATGTTTTGGAATTTTCATAGTCATGGAGTTCACGTTTTCTCATTTTTTCAATAATATTTCTGATATTCTGAGATAACTAAACTGAATCACAGTGTAGAGTCTATTGTGGATAAGCCAAGTCTTAAATGTATTTCCACTAGTGCCCCCACCTAGTAAAATAGATCAGTGATGAAACTTGTATAGCTTTGCATCTGAATAACCAAAAAAGGATAGGGGTCAGATATGTGAACTGATGCATTTACATTTGCAACAAACAGGTAGCAAGCAGCTGCTCCTTACAAATGTGCATGTGGGAGCACCTAATGGGACCTATGTAGAAGAGTATGGCTAGGTTGGCAGTGCACACCACAGTTCAAGTGAAAAGTTGTCTTCAACCTTTAACACCCTGGCCTGCCTTAAATACTAACATAATTGTCAGTCAATGACTGCATTAGCCTTCTGTGGCTTCCCTGAGCATTTTTAAGGAGAGGTGGGGGTCTTCCAATATAAGCAAGCCTTTGGCTTTGGCCCTTGTGGATCAAAAAATCTTATAGGGCCTGTGCAGGATTACATAGTTGCAAGGGAATCCTGTAAACCAGTGCTACTTCAGGAGTAAGGAGAGACTAACTACTTTCAGGTTCATGAGCTTCCACTACTGTGCACAAAGCCTAAAATTATTTCTTCAAAAAGGAAAGTTATTGTTGCAGCTTGGTTGCTCCCAATGCACAATTCAAACATGATTGGTCGGCATATGAGCAATCTGAGTTGTAGATATATTATTGAGTACAGTCCTACATTCAACAACTGAATAATGAAATGCACAAAAAGTCCTTTTGACAATCTGTGCATGTGCAAACTTGTGTGAGGAATCAATCCCTTACTCTCAACCATATTCAGACTGTTATGTGAAATCTATGGCCCTCATTACAATCCTGGTGGTAAATGCCGCGTACCGCTGTGCAGAAGACCTCCAGCATACCGCTGCGGCTGCAGAATTCCGCTACAGCTTTACGACCCACAGCTCGGAATCTGCCATAATCCAGACACCCACACAAGTCCGCCACACCAAAGGTCAGTGATAAACTGGCAAGAACAAAACCTCCACTGTCACACCAACAGGAATACACCCACACTATCACAACCCACGAATCCATGCAGCGGTCTTTCAACCGCGGTATTCCATTGGCGGTACACACCGCTGCGCTCAAAATACACACATATTTACAAAATACAACCACATTGGACAATTCAAAATACACACACCTGACACACATACACACACCACACTCACACACCCAATCCAATATAAAGCACACACCCACATCACCCACAAACCCTTACTACCAGATTTCTGAAACCACGCCAGAGAGAGACACCACCATAAACAACACCAGCATCCACAGACACACAACACCATCACTTACACAACATCCACGCACCTCAAACAACACACACCAACACATCCCCTCACACATCACAACACACACCACCTCACACATCACCCACACCACATCATAGCACCTCAACGACACCCCTGGTTCTCTGAGGAGGAGCTCAGGGTCATGGTGGGGGAAATTGTCCGGGTAGAGCCACAGCTATTCTGATCACAGGTGCAGCACACCTCCATTGCAAGGAAGATAGAGCTATAGGGCAGAATTGTCGACAGGGTCAATGCAGTGGGACAGCATCCAAGAACTAGGGATGACATCAGGAAGAGGTGGAACGACCTACGGGGGAACATGCGCTCTGTGGTCTCCAGACACCAGATTGCTGTACAGAGGACCCCCACCTCTTCCCCCACAACTAACATGGGAGGAGCAGGTCTTGGCAATACTGCATCCTGAGGGACTCGCAGAGGTAGCAGGAGGACTGGACTCTTGTAAGTCAAATATTTACTACCTCATCCCCCCCTACCTGCATGCCATCACCTACTCCCACCCTCACCCTCACCCCCATCACTCCAACACCTCACATGTGCCCCACTATCACAACCCACCCATCCCAATACCAAGCCCTGCATGTAACACCAAAGCATAGACACCCATGACCAAAGCATGTCCACTACAGATACCCACACAGACCCCAAACCAAATATCACACAAGGACCAAGACAAGAATGCAAGCACTGGAGTACAGGGTCACTCACCCATTGGACACAATAGCACACACAGATGCAATAATCATGCCTTTACACCCCTGCAGGACCCCAACCCAACGTCACCGGACTGGAGATACCAGGCATATCCCGCCCCCCCCCACAGAAGAGACCCACAGTGATGACAGCAGCTCTGCACAACTGGATCAAGATGACCAGCCCCATCAGGGACCTCGGGACAGTTGGTTCCCCTGACACTGTGACAAGCCACCACAGAGCTTCCCCCCTCAACAAAACAGCAGCACAGCACCCACCCAGCGGGCCCATCCCTCTGTCTCCAGGACACGTCAATCAGCAGTGTGTCCACCACTACAGGGAACCCAGGCAAACCCACCAACCCAAGAAAATCAGGGACCTGGGGGCAGTGACATGGGCATACGGTTCAGGGGACAGAGGCTCAGGAAAACAGGGAAGCTGGGAGAACTGCTGTGCGACAGGGGGGAGGACAGGCATAGGGAACCCACTCTCCAGGAGGCCCTCTCCAACATCATGGGAGCTTACCATCATTCCCAGGAGACGATGGCAATGGTCAGGAGATCCAGCGGCTGCAGGAGGAACACTATCTGGGGATCAGGGAGGACCTGAAATCCATAAACAACGCCCTGGTCACCATTGCAGGGGTGCTGCAAGACCTTGTCAACACCAGGAGGGACACTGTGGCACAACAAGGGGCCCCTGACACTAGCCTGGACGATGAACAGCACTCCACCTCCGCCGGTACTAGTGGACAGGAGGCAACGGCACAGGGACATGACACCAGCACCCCACCCCCTGCAGATGGAGAACCACCCTGCAAACGGTCCCTGAGATCCAGGAACAAGACAGAGAACATTGCCAAGACCCCCACCAGGAAATTAGACCCCCCTGAATGTTACCCTTCTGTCCCACTTTGTCACACTGTCCATCCTTCAACTGCCATTGCTCCACTTCCTATGCCCCTTTGGACAATGCATCTGTGAAGCAAATAGACTGGACTCTGCTGTGGACATAACTCCACCATCCCCCCTGCCCATTTTACAACCCCCTAGACTTATTTGCACAGAAATAAACACACTTCAATTACAAAACAATCTGGAGTCAGTCTGTGCTTTCACAAACGTGTAATTACAATAACCATGGAATATAGCAATGTCAATTTACTTGTGCACATACCAATGTAACACAGCTGTAGGCCAGGAGGAAATATAGCAGAGGGCACAAAGTGGGACCCACATCTGTGAAATGGAAAGGCAAAGTGACAAGTCAGGGTCCATACACTGAGTGAAAATGACAGACTTATGCTAGCTCCGATAATAGTATGAGATATGGGAGGCAGTGACATCTTCTTACCTGTGTCTCACTGGAAGTATTGCATGATTATGTTGTTCGTGTTGTCGATATCCTCTTCTTCTGCCTCCTCTTCTTCACTGTCCACAGGCTCCACAGCTGCCACAAGACCACCAGCTGGCCCATCCTCCTGCAGAAAAGGCACCTGGCGTCACAAAGCTAGGTTGTGCAGCATACAGCAGGCCACGATGATCTGGCACACCTTCTTTGGTGAGTAGTAGAGAGAACCAACTGTCATATGGAGGCACCAGAATCTGGCCTTCAGGAGGCCGAAGGAGCATTCAATCACCCTCCTAGTTCGCCCATGTGCCTCATTGTAGCGTTCCTTTGCCCTTGTCCTGGGATTTATCACTGGGGTCAGTAGCCATGACAGGTTGGGGTAATCAGAGTCACCTGCAAATATGGAGGGACAACTGTCAGACACACACTAACCCGTAGGGACAACCCCATACCCAGACACCTATTCACACTGTATAGGGTCCTTGTCCTCACCTATTAGCCACAGACGGTGCCTCTGGAGTTGCCTCATCACATAAGGGATGCTGCTATTCCTCAAAATTTAAGCGTCATGCACTGAGCCAGGAAATTTGGCATTCACATGGGAGATGTACTGGTCTGCCAAACACACCATCTGCACATTCATAGAATGGTAGCTCTTCTGGTTTCTGTACACCTGTTGACTCCTGGGGGGGGGGGGTACCAAGTCCACATGTGTCCCATCAATGGCACCAATGATGTTGGGGATATGTCCCAGGGCATACAAGTCACCTTTCACTGTGGAAAAATCCTCCACCTGAGGGAACACAATGTAGCTGCGCATGTTTCAGCAGGGCAGACAACACTCTGGACAACACGTGAGAGAACATTGGCTGGGACATCCCTGATGCAATGGCCACTGTTGATTGAGAGGAACCACTTGCCAGGAAATGGAGTACTGACAGGACCTGCACCAGAGGGGGGATTCCTGTGGCATGGCGGATAGCTGACATCAGGTCTGGCTCCAACTGGGAACACAGTTCATGGATTGTTGCACGATCATTCTAATGAGACTACTGGATTTTGAGCAGCAAGATCATCCACAGTGTGGGAGACTGAGTCCGACCCACGGTGGGTGACCAAATTCGCTCTAAATCCGGGTTTTGCTCCGGCTAACTAGCAGTACCTCATCTCTACCAGAAGATAGGGATGATTGGGCAGTTTAGCGCATGACATATTAGGCTTCTCAGGGAAGTCGTGGTCACTCAGGTCACATCCAGTTCTCTCATTCACAATACAGTCTCATGTATAAATGACAGACAGAAGCAGTACATGTTTCAATGATAGGTTTAATAAAACAACTGCATCTTAGATAGCAAAGCGTGAGCTGCAATAACCAGGACGACACAACATGACAGTATTAAAATGGTGACGAGAAGAGTGAAGCATAAGAATAACGCTATTGTATTGTCACTAGGATTGCTGGACTATTTCATATCTTAGTCATAATATGAGGACAGCATGTTAAGCTCTAATTCTGCATTTCAGGTTCCCCCGGGAGGACATCAACCCTCATACCTGAGCAAAGGCTTGTAGTCTGCGTTAGTATCTGTAGCGAAGCATTCAGCAATCAGCATACAGTTATGGTTCCCTGGCTGGAATCTTCCTCTTAACGTGTAATGGGACTAGGAAGTGATTTTGTAATAACGCAGCTGATGTTCCAAGAAAATGTCCCTACGTAAGGATGTGTATTTTCCATGAATGTTGGAGACTAAGGGGGTCATTCTGACCCTGGCGGTCGGTGATAAAGCGGCGGCCAACCCGCCAACAGGCCGGCGGTCAAAAAAATGCAATTCTGACCCTGGCGGGAACCGCCAACACAGCCCGCCGCATTAACACTCCGACCGCCACGGCGGAACAAACAAACAGCGCGGCGGTCACCGCCAACAGCCAGGCGGCAGACAATGTACCGCCCACCCTATCACGACCCACCATCCGCCACCTTTTCCGGGGCGGGAGCACCGCCGATAAAAACACGGCGGAAACAGACATTTCCAATGGAAAACGCTCACCTCGAGACACTCCACGCGGAATCCGGACAGCATGGAACCCGAATTGAACATCATACCTGCTCTCGTCTACCTGCTCATCTACCACGAGTACGAACTCCGGCACAGACGTCAATGGTGAGTACTGCACCTACGACACACAGGAGGGGGGAGGAAGAAAGGTTATGGGCATACACATATGCGACCCCCCCACCCCCCCAATATGTACACACCAATGCAGAGCAGGAAGTCACAGTGACACCACACAAAGACCCTTTAAAAATACAATGACACAACCAAATTTGGAATACATTTTCATGTACAAAAAAGCACCTGGAAATAATTGAGCAACTGTGAAAAATATTTTCAAAAACCAAAAAGATATACACATCAGTGTATCACTGAAGTAACAAGTCCTGCACATCCTACGAATCTAACATGTCCGTGGGCCAAGGTTCTGCGAAACAAGGGCAAAGCCCACACACGAGACCTGAGTCCTTTGGAAAGAACACTGCAGGGGCATCCGATGTCAAAACTACAGGCACCTCAGGGGGAAGGGAAGGGGGGGCCACCACAGCCACATGAGTCCACGACGCCAGATCCACGAGGAGCCACCATGCCCACTGTACCATCCTGGGGAGTGCAAAGCCACAGTCTCTCAAGTCTCTGCAGTGGGTGGGTTGCCCACTGGACCATCCTGGGGAGTGCAAAGCCACAGTCTCTCAATGTCTCTACAGTGGGTGGGTTGCCCACTGTACCATCCTGGGGAGTGCAAAGCCACAGTCTCTCAAGTCTCTGCAGTGGGTGGGTTGCCCACTGGACCATCCTGGGGAGTGCAAAGCCACAGTCTCTCAATGTCTCTACAGTGGGTGGGTTGCCCACTGTACCATCCTGGGGAGTGCAAAGCCACAGTCTCTCAAGTCTCTGCAGTGGGTGGGTTGCCCACTGGACCATCCTGGGGAGTGCAAAGCCACAGTCTCTCAATGTCTCTACAGTGGGTGGGTTGCCCACTGTACCATCCTGGGGAGTGCAAAGCCACAGTCTCTCAAGTCTCTGCAGTGGGTGGGTTGCCCACTGGACCATCCTGGGGAGTGCAAAGCCACAGTCTCTCAAGTCTCTACAGTGGGTGGATTGCCCACTGTGCCATCCTGGGGAGTGCAAAGCCACAGTCTCTCAGGTGGATTACAGAGTCCACTGGTCAAGGAGGAGGCATGGTGGGCACAGTGAACCATAAACAGTGCCTGAGACGGCGGGACCCAGCGCAGCGGTGCATGACATGGCGATGTCCAGCGGAGCGGTGCTTGACAGGAAGGGTCCAGCGGAGCGGTGCTTGACAGGAAGGGCCCAGCGGAGCGGTGCTTGACAGGAAGGGCCCAGCGGAGCGGTGCTTGACAGGAAGGGTCCAGCGGAGCGGTGCTTGACAGGAAGGGCCCAGCGGAGCGGTGCTTGACAGGAAGGGCCCAGCGGAGCGGTGCTTGACAGGAAGGGTCCAGCAGAGCGGTGCTTGACAGGAAGGGCCCAGCGGAGCGGTGCTTGACAGGAAGGGCCCAGCGGAGCGGTGCTTGACAGGAAGGGTCCAGCGGAGCGGTGCTTGACAGGAAGGGCCCAGCGGAGCGGTGCTTGACAGGAAGGGCCCAGCGGAGCGGTGCTTGACAGGAAGGGCCCAGCGGAGCGGTGCTTGACAGGAAGGGTCCAGCGGAGCGGTGCTTGACAGGAAGGGCCCAGCGGAGCGGTGCTTGACAGGAAGGGTCCAGCGGAGCGGTGCTTGACAGGAAGGGCCCAGCGGAGCGGTGCTTGACAGGAAGGGCCCAGCGGAGCGGTGCTTGAGACGGCGGGGCCCTGTTCAGCGGTACCTGTCTTCACGGCGGGGCCCTGCTCAGCGGTGCTCTTCTGCACGGCGGGGCCCTGTTCAGCGGTGCTCTTCTGCACGGCGGGGCCCTGTTCAGCGGTACCTGTCTTCACGGCGGGGCCCTGTTCAGCGGTACCTGTCTTCACGGCGGGGCCCTGTTCAGCGGTGCTCTTCTGCACGGCGGGGCCCTGTTCAGCGGTGCTCTTCTGCACGGCGGGGCCCTGTTCAGCGGTACCTGTCTTCACGGCGGGGCCCTGTTCAGCGGTACCTGTCTTCACGGCGGGGCCCTGTTCAGCGGTGCTCTTCTGCACGGCGGGGCCCTGTTCAGCGGTGCTCTTCTGCACGGCGGGCCCTGTTCAGCAGTACCTGTCTTCACGGCGGGGCCCTGTTCAGCGGTGCTCTTCTGCACGGCGGGGCCCTGTTCAGCGGTGCTCTTCTGCACGGCGGGGCCCTGTTCAGCGGTACCTGTCTTCACGGCGGGGCCCTGTTCAGCGGTACCTGTCTTCACGGCGGGGCCCTGTTCAGCGGTGCTCTTCTGCACGGCTGGGCCCTGTTCAGCGGTACCTGTCTTCACGGCGGGGCCCTGTTCAGCGGTACCTGTCTTCACGGTGGGGCCCTGTTCAGCGGTACCTGTCTTCACGGCGGGGCCCTGTTCAGCGGTGCTCTTGCAGTATGTCAAGGGAGTCATACCTGGCCTGGACACCCTGCTCACTCGCCCTCCGACCGTGCTGTGTCAGGCCCCTTCGGGGAGTGAGTCCTGGGCCCTTTGGTGTCGTCCCTTGCAGCCGGAATGGGGCTTGTGGGGCCCTCCTGCTCCGCGCTCCTGGTGGTTGTCCTCTCCGCCCTGCTGTCCTTCCGCTCCTTAGATGGGGCTCTCGGGCCCTTGCCTCCCCTGGCTGCTGTGGCCGGTGAAGTGGCCGAAGTCACCTCCTTGGGGGCAGCCGTCTCTGTCCGCTCACGGCGGCCCTTCAATTTCTGGGTCCTCTTGCCCGGGGGGGGGCTGGCTGTCCCCTTGCTGCTCACCGAAGTGTTACTGCCGCCAAAGGGTGGACTCCACATGCCATGCACCACTTGCACTGTAGTAGTTGGGCTGGTGGTGGCTGAGGTGCCCTTGGGACTTTTCCCAGTTGGAGGGGGTGGGTCGGGGGAGGGAAAGAGGTCAAAACTGGCGAGGTAATTTTTCTTGGGACCAAGGTAAGGGGTAGGAGTAGTGGTGAGAGAAGTGGAGGAAGAGGATGTGGTTGTATGAGAGCCAGGTGTGCTGTCCTTGGGTGCAGGTGACTGGGACGTAGGCTGTGGTGAGGTGGTTGGCTGTTGTTTGGGTGTCTGCCTGCGTTTATGTGTCTTGGAAGAGGGGGTGACAGACACAGTGGGAGAGGACACAGGGGACGTGTAAATGCCAGTGGGGGTGGTCACTGCAGGTGTGCGGACTGTAGTGGAGGGTTTGCTGTTGGTGCAAGAACTGGCTGATGTTGGGGTACATGCAGGTGTGAGTGTAGACGTCACAGGGAGGGAGGAGGGAGACGAGGAGGACGGGGACACAGAGGTGGTAGTGACTGTTGATATGTCTGCATCTGTGTGTTGCTTGGGTGAATGCTTGTGTTTTCTGTGGTGCTTATGTTTGGATGAGCTGGCCTTGGGTGTTGAGGTGTGTGCAGGCTGGTCTGATGGTGTGGATGGGATAGGTTGAGGTACAGGAGACAGAGAAAGGGTGGAGGCAGATAGAAGAGGGAGACTGGAGACAGGGACAATGGCTGCCGTCAGTGCTGAGGCCAGAGCAGTGAACGCTCGTTGATGGGCAGCCTGACCCGAATAAATGCCCTCCAGGTAGGCATTGCTCCGATGCACCTCCCTTTCCACCCCCTGGATGGCATTCAGAAGGGTAGTCTGCCCAACAATGACCGTCCTCACCAGGTCAATGAGCTCCGCACTGAGGGCAGCAGGGGTAACAGAGGCAGGGGCTGAGGTGCCTGGGGCGAAGGAGACGCGCGCCTTCCTGGCCGAGCGGCCACGGAGCGAAGACTGAGGGGCTGCTGGGAGGGCGGTGTTGGTGCGCTGGGTGGCGGCTGTACCTATTGTTGCGGGGGGCACAGATGGTGCCGCCCCCGCTAGGGAGCTCCCAAACGAGGACGTGTCCGTGTCGCTGGTGTCTCTACCGGCCCCCGTTGTGGTGCTCCCCTCGCCCTCCGGATCACTGGTGCCCTCGGTGTCTGTGTCAGTGCCCACCGGGGCCTGGTGACCTGCAGCTCCCTCCTGCTCCGACGCCAAATCTCCTCCGCCTGATGATGCTAAAACACAAGAAGACAAAGATTTAGGGTGGGGGGAGAAATTAAACAAAGTTGAGTGCATGCCTTAGCAATACCCTTTGTGGAGAGGACAGACACAGGTGCCTCGTGCACTAAGTCGCGAACTTGGGGTACACTACTCAGTACTTCTGACTAGGCAAACAGGTCTAGGGACAACACACGTGCACATGTGTGATGCTGGAGCATGGGTAGCTGCACTTGGCACCCTACAGAGGTGGGGGCGGGGGCACAGGGCCATGCCTAAGGGAGCGGACTACACTACAGAGAGCGCCCGGGCCTAATGTCACCCACAGCCCTCCTCCCCCACCCAGACGCCTCCAATGCGCATACAGATAGGAGAATGTGCGGATACTCACCCCCTTGTGTCTGCTGTGCTGTCCTCAAGCGCCCATCCAAATTAGGGTAGGCCACCGACAGGATCCGGGACATCAGGGGGGTCATGGTGCGACTGGCACCCCTCCTAGGTCGGGAGGCCATCCCCAGCAGTGTTTCTGCGGTCTTCCTCGTTCCGCGGCGGATGTCCTCCCACCTCTTGCGGCAGTGGGTGCCCCGTCTGTTGTGGACCCCCAAGTTCCGGACTTCCTCGGCGATGGCACTCCAAATATCGATTTTCTGGTGGGCGCTCACCTGTTTGACATGTACAGGGTGGGAAAGAGAAACCGTCACATATCTGCATGTTTGGAGTACATGCCCCCCCCTCCCCAACCTTGTCATGGTTCCCATTCTCTCATCTGTCGTGCGTTGCACTCCCCATTCCCTCCACACCCCACCAACTTACATCCCCCCCCTCCACACAGGCATAACCCATTCAATGTGCACTGAGTGTACTCACCTGTTGGTCTGGAGGACCGTAGAGTTGCGCATACTGGGGGAGGACCCCGTCCACGAGTTTCTCCAACTCTTCTGAACTGAAGGCGGGGGCCCTTTCACCAGTAGCAGCAGCCATTGTCACTTCCAGACCGAGTTCACAGCAGCCCTTGCAGTATAGGTCCTCTCCTGTGGATGATCAGGTCTCGAATGATTGAGCAGATAGAAAATGGCGGTCACGCCCGTGGCGGTGCGTACCGCGGCGGTGCGTCCCGCGACCGCCGGCGCACATCGTCATTGGCTCCTGAAACCCATAGGCTTCAATGTTAACCAATGCGTCTTCGCACAGCGGTCTTCGACCGCCTACCGCCACGGTGTGCCCCGCCAGCGCAGTGACCTCACATCCCATTGTCCCACTTCACAGGTCAGGCATCGGCCATTTCAAGGGCCCACATGGCTTAATTTCTAATGCGTCACACAGGCCTAGGCCTTGCAATGGCACACATACAAACATATCAAACCATACATTTACCTGTACTGTGCAAGCTGTGTTGTACGTACCTGTGAGTGGATTGACTCTGTACTCCATATTCTCCTTCCTAGGCACCGTCCGCTGGGACTAGCGATGAGAAGGAGGAATCCTCGCGTGTACCAGCCGCTGGTGGACCTGTCCACAATGGAAGAACGCAACATAATACTACGATACCGACTTGACCGAGCCTCCATCCATGAACTGTGTGCCCAGCTGGAGCCAGCCCTGATGTCCCCCATCCGCCAACCCACAGGAATTCCCCCTCTAGTGCAGGTTCTGTCTGTCCTCCATTTCTTTGCAACTGGCTCATTCCAGACAACAGTGGCCATGTCATCTGGGATGTCTCAGCCTATGTTTTCCAAGATCTTATCCAGAGTGTTGTCTGCCCTGATGAAACTCATGCGGAGCTACATCATTTTCCCAGAGGAGGGTGATTTGCCTACAGTGAAAGCTGATTTCTATGCCCTTGGACACATCCCCAACATCATTGGTGCAATTGATGGGACCCATGTGGCTTTAGTCCCCCCAAATGACGATGAACAGGTGTACAGGAACAGGAAGAATTACCATTCAATGAATATCCAGGTGGTCTGTTTGGCTGACCAGTACATCTCCCATGTAAATGCCAAGTTCCCAGGGTCAGTGCATGACGCGTATGTTATGCGAAATAGCAGCATTCCCTATGTGATGGAACAGCTACAGAGACAGCGTGTGTGGCTAATAGGTGACTCTGGTTACCCCAACCTGCCGTGGCTATTGACCCCAGTGAGGAATCCCAGGACCAGGGCAGAGGAATGGTACAATGAGGCCCATGGGCGTACTAGGAGGGTGATTGAGCGAACCTTTGGGCTCCTGAAGGCCAGGTTTAGGTGCCTGCATATGACAGGTGGATCCCTAATGTACTCACCAAAGAAGGTGTGCCATATCATCGTGGCATGCTGTATGCTCCACAACCTGGCTTTGCGACGCCAGGTGCCTTTCCTGCAGGAGGATGGTCCAGATGGTGGTGTTGTAGAAGCCGTGGAGCCTGTGGAGAGTGAAGAGGAGGAAGACTCTGAGGACGACACAGACAATAGGGACAGAGTGATACAACAGTATTTCCAGTAACACACAGGGAAGAATCACCCACGCCATTTCACAATTGCTTATAGCCTCCTGCATCTGTACTTTCTGTAGTTCCCCACAGATGTTTTTCATTAATTTTTGCCTTTCCCTTCCCTTCTCAGTGCTGTCTGACTCAGTACCTGACTTCTGCTTGGTTCGCCCATGAAATACAGCGTATTGACATTGGTATGTTGTCATGACTAATTGACAGAACAGAAATTGAACAGTAATATGTAATACATTTGTTAATAATACAGCATGACTCAAAACAGATTTGTGTGCAAAATGTGATTTATTTACAGTGCTAGATATCGGTACATGTGATTCTAAGGGTGATGGGTGGGGGTGGAGGAATATCCATGGCAGATTCCAGTTCTCAGTCTCACAGGTGCATTGTCCTTTTGCCTGTGGAAAGATGGAGCATAGGCAGTTCATGGTTGGACAGGGTGGCTATGTGGGACAGTGGGAAGACTTGAGGGGGTATGTCCTGCTGGCGGGGGTCTTGACATCCTACTCTGTCTTTTTTTGTGGTCTCAGGCTCCTCTTACGGGGTGGTTGTTCTTCAGCAGGAGGTGGGGTTCTGGGGGGCTGTCGAGGTGTTGGGACCTCCTGTCCACTAGCGCCGGCGGAGGTGGTATGCTGTTCCTGGTCCGGGCTAGTGACAGGGGCCCTGTGTGGTGCACCATGGTCCCGCAACACGTCCTCTATCCTGTGGAGGGCCAGGACGAAGGTCCCCATTGCGGTCCCGATGATTCTCAGCTCCTCCCTGAACCCCATGTAGCGTTCCTCCTGCTGTGCCTGGATCTCAGTGAACCTGGCCAGTACCGTCGCCATCGTTTCTTGGGAGTGGTGGTATGCCCCCATGAGGGTGGTGAGGGCCTCTTGGAGAGTGGGTTCCCTGGGCCTCTCCTCCCCCCCCTGTCGCACAGCAGCCCTCCGAGCTGCCCGGTTTCCCCCGGCCTCTGTCCCCTGGACGGTGTGCCCGCTACCACTGCCCCCAGGTCCCTGTTGGTGTTGGGGTGTTGGGTTAGCCTGGGTGCCCTGTAGTGGCAGACACACCGCTGATTGAGCTGTCCTAGAGACAGAGGCATGGGCCCGCTGGGTGGGAGCTGTGCTGGTGTTGGCAGAGGGGGTCGGGTCTGGTGTGGCCTGTGGCTGCCTGAGGGGAACCGACTGCCCAGAGGTCCCCGATGGTCCGGGCTGGTCATCAGGTTCACTGTCGACAGAGCTGCTATCCTCAGTGTGGGCCTGTTCCGGTGGTGGGATGGACACTTCTGGACCCTCCTGGCTGGTGTGTTGTCGTTCGGGTCCTGCATGGGGTAAGAGAGTTTGGTTATTGTTTCTGTGTGTGCAATAGCGTGCGTGTTATGGGTGCCCTTGTCCCCCAGTGCAGGCATTCCCTTGAGGGAGGTGTTGTGAGGGTAGTTAGGCGGGGGGGGTAAGTGCAGTGGTCATGCTTAGGTGATGGGTGCCCATGATTTGTGTTGGCATGCAGGAGTTGGTGTTGGGATGGGTGGGTTGTGCTGGTGAGACATTGTCAGGGAGGATGTGTGCTGGGGGGTTGGGGGTGAGGGTGGGGGTGTGGGTTGGCATGCTGGTGGGGTGGGGGGGATATAGTAGTTGAGATTGGACTTACCAGAGTCCATTCCTCCGGCTACTCCTGCGAAGCCCTGAGGATGCAGGATGTTCAAGACGTCTTGCTCCCACGATGTGAATTCGGGAGGGGTGGGTGGGGGTCCGCCGCCAGTCTTCTGGACCGCGATGTTGTGCCTGGAGACCATCGATCGGACCTTCCCCCGTAGGTCGTTCCATCTTTTGAGTATGTCCTCCCTATTCCTGGGATGCTGTCCCACCGCGTTGACCCTGTCCACGATCCGCTGCCATAGCTCCGCCTTCCTAGCTATACTGGTGTGCTGCACCTGTGAGCCGAAGAGCTGGGGTTCCACTCTTAGGATTTCCTCCACCATGACCCGGAGTTCTTGGTCCGAAAAGCGTGGGTGCCTTTGGGGTGCCATGGGGTGGTGTGGGTGAGGTGTGGGGTGGTGTATGTGATGATAAGTATGTTGGTGAGTGGTGCTTTGTGCTACTATGTGGTGTGTGTGATGGTGTAGTGTGCCTCAGTGTGTCTTGCTTTGGATTGTCTGCTGTGTCTCTCTCTCCTTCTCTCAGTAATTATGGTCGCAGGGGTTTGTGGGTGATGTGGGTGTGTGTTTTATAGTTGGTTGAATGTGTGGGAGTGGTGTGTGTATGTGTATCAGGTGTGTGTATTTCAAATTGTCCAATGTGGCTGTGTTTTGGTGATGTGTGTGTATTCTGACCGCGGCGGTGTGTAGCGCCAATGGAATACCGCGTTTGAATGACCGCCGTGTGGATTCGTGGGTCGTAATGGCATGGGCGTATTTCTGTTGGCGTGACGGTGGAGGTTTGGTCATCTCCAGTTTATCGCTGCCCGCTGATGTGGCGGCCTGCAGTGGAAGACGGAATTTTGGAGGTTTGGCCGTTGTGGGTCAGAATGACTGTGGCGGTTAACCGCGGCCGCGGCGGTGTTATGGCGGTCTTCTGACCGGCGGTAAGGGCCTTTTACCGCCGAGGTCAGAATGACCCCCTAAACTTCTACCAAGTTCACCGGCAATGTACCAAACTGTAGCCTTGAATGAAGCACACAGTGATCAAGAATGTCTTGTTTGAGAACACAGTGCTGAACTAAGCAAAAAAAGTTAGATAGATGAAAATAAAACAAGACCGTAAAACTGGTTATGGTCAAAATAACAATGCGAATACGAATAAAATATATCTAGGTTAAAGTGCACAGAGGCCTAATGTGTCAAACTAACGTGCATGGAGCTATTTCTAAAATGGCTACACAACATCCTCCCCTTGTCGGTTGAAAGTGGTTCAAAGCCAAAACTAAAATCTCATAGCTAAAAGTTCAACCTAAGATATATATAAAAAACTATGTCAATCTGGACAAGTTAAAAGGAAAAGGACACACAAGCATACTACATGGCAATTTAAAACATAAGCATGTGACTTTATAATCGAATCAAAAGGACATGTTGAAAAGTTCCAAACTAGGTACGAGTCATGGAGAACAAGAGATCTTCCACTTCGGCAGATGTCAAAGCCGGAAAGTCCTCACTAAAAAGGATCAAGGAGCAAGTGTGTTCCATAGCCCCAGTGTCAACCAAGGCGGCACCCCGTGGAGTGTCCATTGATGAGTTGTCGACAACTTCCTCCAGGAAGGGTAACTCATAATTAGCTTCACGCAGCAAACGCAACCTCAACGCGCATGTCTGGTAATGAACCCTCATCGAGAACATCAACAGATCAGCATCTACTGCAGGCAAGCGCTGCTGTGAAAGACAGACTTCCAGTGCATGTTCGAAAGAGCACCAGAGGCACCGGAACAGGGGCTGCACACAATACAAAACCGGTCTGAATGACGAAGACGAGTCACACTCCAATTGCTCCAGGAATGTTGCTCCAAAGTACTGCATCATTCGTTCACGACACAGCTGCGCTGATGGAAGCGCTGTCATTTCTCCTCTTTGTGGAGGGACAGACATTGCGTATAAACAACAGAAACAGCAGAATGCCAGCTAATAAAGCCAAGGTTATCGGAAATCCCCCCAAAATACTACCAAAAATTGAGTGCATAGCTGAAGGTATCAAACCGAATATGGAGGAGAAGGTGTGAACGAAACCAGAACCAAGAGCTTTGAAAAAATGTGCGATTCCAGTTGTACTGGACGCATTAAATATTCGTCCCACGAGTTCACCAAAGTGTCTCAGAAAATTTGTATTTAACAGGGACTGTATTTCTGCTGATGACCTTGCCACTTGAAGTGCGTAGGTCTCGCACAGATGTAAGGGCCACATGCTTTTGCAACAATAAAGCCTTGAGTCTACTTAACTTGTCAAAATTAATGTTTGAAGTAGCAATGTAAGGCCAAATATCAGCTACCTCCATAAATTTAGTGGGGGGAAACAGTACGTTCCCGCAGCATGTAACGACCTTAGAGACCTAAACAACGTAAACTATTCCGGCCTGCATGCCACAACAGCCTTCACTATAGAGAAGGACATAGCTGCCATTTGAAAACACCTGGAACTTTGGTCTAATCAAGGGGACTGGAACGCCCTACAGAAAACAAGGCAAGTTCGCAGCAGTGGCGTTACACGCCCCATGCAAAGACAGCTGTTTACAAACCATCAAATGGCTGACTGAAGTCTTGCATTCACTACCGCTAAAAAAGATTTCTTTCATGCCATTGAAGCATTTGTATGAGAAGGGAATCTCCCACACCTCAAGAAAGTAACTATCTCCCAACTTGTGATATGTGCCTACCGGAATGTGTTTTAAACAGGAGATTAATTGAAGTGTAGAAATAGGCAGATTAATAACCCCATGTGTTAACCACTCAGCAGATGGTATTTCGGCCACAGTAAAAGGCAACTTTTCTAATTTCTCTATGTTAAGCATGACATAAGTCGCTTCCTTCTTAGCCATTAGTAGTTGTTGTCTCGTTAAATTAAAGGAAGAAAATATCTCCCTTGCACTGACGTGCTGCCATGGGACGCGACCTGCCTTCAGTGTTTGAAGCGTCCAACCCAACTGCATAATGGATCTGATCTGACTCTGTCCATGGTATAAAGAAGACATATCCAATTGTATAATGTCTATAGTAGAAGAGACAATGGCCCTCATTATAACCCTGGAGGGAAAAGAGAGTGACACACATGCGCAATATGGAACACCCTCACCCACAACATCATACACACCAATACATGCTGCAACATTACATTTATGCCCCCCCAACCCACTTTCAAGAACGCAAGGACAAAAGGAAATGAGTTGAACAATTGTAATCAATAAAAATCCATTAGTCAAAACTTTATATACAGTATAAACAATTATGTACACCAACCAATCAAGTCCGGGTAGTGCACCATTCATAGTCCGTGGACCACTGGGCCCAAAATGCATGGGCGAGGCCCACACTAGATATCAGACTTGAAACGGAGAGAACACTGCTGGAGCATCAGATCGAAATGAAACAGGCACCTCAGGGGGAAGGGAAGGAGGGCACCTCAGCCGGATGAGTGCACGACGCCAGCTCCACGAGGGGGCTCCATGCCCATTGATGAATCCTGGGGAGTGCAAAGCCACAGTCTCTCAAGTCTCTGCAGTGGGCGGTTTGCCCACTGCTGCATCCTGGGGAGTGCAAAGCCACAGTCTCTCAAGTCTCTCCAGTGGGTGGTTTGCCCACTGCTTTATCCTGGGGAGTGCAAAGCCACAGTCTCTCAAGTCTCTGCAGTGGGCGGTTTGCCCACTGCTGCATCCTGGGGAGTGCAAAGCCACAGTCTCTCCAGTGGGTGGTTTGCCCACTGCTTTATCCTGGGGAGTGCAAAGCCACAGTCTCTCAAGTCTCTCAAGTGGGTGGTTTGCCCACTGCTGCATTCTGGGGAGTGCAAAGCCACAGTCTCTCAAGTCTCTCCAGTGGGTGGTTTGCCCACTGCTTTATCCGGGGTAGTGCAAAGCCACAGTCTCTCAAGTCTTTCCAGTGGGTGGGTTGCCCACTGCTTTATCCTGGGGAGTGCAAAGCCACAGTCTCTCAAGTCTCTCCAGTGGGTGGTTTGCCCACTGCTTTATCCTGGGGAGTGCAAAGCCACAGTCTCTCAAGTCTTTCCAGTGGGTGGGTTGCCCACTGCTTTATCTTGGGGAGTGCAAAGCCGCAGTATCACAAGTGGATGCCTTTCTCCACTGGTTCTGGAGGGGGCTTCGTGCCCAGAGTGCTTCATCATGCCAAGGACTGAGGTAGTGGATGTGATTCTCCACTGGTTCTGGAGGGGGCTTTGTGCCCAGAGTGCTTCATCCTGCCAGGGACGGAGTTAGTGGAAGTGATTCTCCACTGGTTCTGGAGGGGGCTTTGTGCCCAGAGTGCTTCATCCTGCCAAGGACTGAGGTAGTGGATGTCTTTCTCCACTGGTTCTGGAGGGGGCTTTGTGCCCAGAGTGCTTTATCCTGCTAAGGATTGAGGTAGTGGATGTGATTCTCCACTGGTTCTGGAGGGGGCTTTGTGCCCAGAGTTGTTCATCCTGCCAAGCACTAAGGTAGTGGATGCCTTTCTCCACTGGTTTTGGAGGGGGCATAGTGCCCAGAGTGCTTCATCTTGCCAAGGACTCAGGTAGTGGACGTGACACTCCACTGATGGTGGTGCAACATGCAAGCTGTCCAGGCTCCTGGAACTGACCACCAGCCTCGTACGACTGACCACTGGGGATGGCAGCCATGTTTGCAGTGGTGCCACTGGCTCAGGATGTTGTGGGGCCACTGGCGGTGATGGCGGCGATGTCGGTGGCGGGCTCACTGACGGCGGTGCTGGTGAAGGGCTCAGTATCTGGGGTGCTGCCGGTGGGGTCAGTAGCGACGGTGCTGTTGGTGGGCTCACTGACTGCAGTGCTGGCGGCTGTGTCAGTAGCGGCGGTGCTGGTGGCGGGCTCACTGATGGCGGTGCTGGTGGCGGGCTCAGTGTCAGGGGTGCTGGCATCGGTGTCAGTAGCAGCAGTGCTGGTTGCGGGCTCACTGACCGCAGTGCTGGTGAAGGGCTCAGTGTCTGGGGTGCTGGCGGTGGTGTCAGTAGCAGTGGTGCTGGTGGCGGGCTCACTGACGGCGGTGCTGGTGAAGGGCTCAGTGTCTGGGGTGCTGGCGGCGGTGTCTGTGGCGGCGGTGCAGGTGGCGGTGCCGGTGGTGGTCTTGTCTGCCGTGCAGGTTGGCGTCAACGTGGACCTTCCTTTGATTTTCAGGCCCTTCCACACCTTGGATGGTGGCACAGCTGTCTTGCCACTTTCAATTTTTGTCTTGACTTAACCCATGGTAGCAGGTGTTTTGGCCTTCTCCCTCTGGGATGTGGTCAACTTTTTCTGTTTTGGAGGTGGCGGAATGTCCTTGCCCTCGCTCCTTGGGACACTGGCAGCCCTGTTGCTTGGCACACTCCAAAATCCCGTTATTGCTGGCACCACTGTGCCCGGTGATGTGGTGGCTGAGGTGCTGGGTTTGGACCTGGAAAGGCAGGCCCTAGGGGACCGACGGGGGGGGAGGTGTAGGGAAGAGGTCAACATTTGATAGGAAAAGTTTTTTAGACACACTGGGACGGGTAGATGGAGGGGGTATGGGAGTGGAGGAAGAGGTAGTGGTTGTAGGAGGTATTCGTTTGGTGACTTTGGGTGAAGGTGCAGCCGCCATTTCAGGGGGCCACATGGCATTATTTTTTAATGCGTCACACATATCTAGGCCTTGCATATACACAGAGACAGGAACATAGCGGATTTACAAATGTGTGCAATAAATTATTTTTTTACTACCTCAGTGTTGGCTGACTTTGTGCTCGCTGTTCTCGTCCATAGGGCATGTCCGCTGGGGCAGGTGAGGAGATGGCGGCATCCTCCGGTGTACAGACCGCTGGTGGACCTGTCGACAATCGAAGAGAGACATGTAATAGTCACCTACAGACTTGATCGTGCAACAATCCATGAACTGTGTGCCCAGTTGGAGCCAGACCTGATTTCAGCTATCCGCCATCCCACAGGAATCCCCCCCCTAGTGCAGGTCCTGTCAGTACTCCATTTTCTGGCAAGTGGGTATTTCGAACTACAGTGACCATAGCATCAGGGATGTCCCACCCTATGTTCTCAAACGTGTTGTCCAGAGTATTTTCTGCCCTGCTGAAACACATGCGCAGCTACATCATTTTCCCTCAGGTGGAGGGTTTGCCTACAGTGAAAGGTGACTTCTATGCCCTGGGACATATCCCCAACATCATAGGTGCCATTGATGGTACACATGTGGCCTTGGTATCCCCCGCAGGAGTGAATAGGTGTACTGAAACCGGAAGAGCTATAATTCAATGAATGTGCAGATGGTGTGTTTGGCTGACCAGTACATCTCCCATGTGAATGCCAAGTTTCCTGGCTCAGTGCATGACGCTTACATTCTGAGGAATAGTAGCATCCCTTATGTGATGTGGCAACTCCAGAGGCACCGTGTGTGGCTAATAGGTGAGGACAAGTACCCCATACCGTGTGAATAGTTGTCTGGGTCTGGGGTTGTCCCTAAGGGTTAGTGTGTGTCTAACAGTTGTCCCTCGACATTTGCAGGTGACTCTGGGTACCCCAACCTGTAATGGCTACTGACCCCAGTGACAAATCCCAGGACAAGGGCAGAGGAACGCTACAATGAGGCACATGGGCAAACTAGGAGGATTATAGAAAGAACCCTCGGCCTCCTGAAGGCCAGGTTCCGGTGCCTCCATATGACCGGTGGTTCTCTGTACTACTCACCAAAGAAGGTGTGCCAGATCATCGTGGCCTGCTGTATGCTGCACAATTTGGCTTTGTGATGACAGGTGCCTTTTCTGCAGGAGGATGGTCCAGAAGGAGGTCTTATGGCAGCTGTGGAGCCTGTGGACAGTGAAGAAGAGGATATCGACAACAGAAACAATGTGATCCAGCAATACTTCCAGTGAGACACAGGTAGGAAGACATCACTGCCTCCTACATCTCATACAATTGTTAGACCTATCATATGTCTGTCACTTTCACCCAGTGTATGGACCCTGACCTGTCACTTTGCCTTTCCATTTCACAGATGTGGGTCCCACTGTGTGACCTCTGCTATGTTACCTCATGGACTAGAGCTGTGTGACATAGGTATGTTGACAATACAATGGACATTGCTATTTTCCTCAGTTATTGCAAATACACATTTGTGAAAGCACAGACTGACTCCAGATTGTTTTGTGATTCACGGTTGTTTATTTAAGTGCAAATTAGTGGACGGGGTTGGAAAATGGTCAGTGGTGATGGTGGAGGAATGTCCATGGCAGAGTCCAGTTATTTGTCTCACAGGTGCATTGTCCAAAGGGGCATAGGAAGTGGAGCTAGGGCAGTTTAAGGATGGACAGGGTGACGAAGTGGGACAGAAGGATGACATTCAGGGTGGTCTCATTTCTTGGCGGGGTCTTGGCATTGTTCTCTGTCTTCTGCCTGGATCTCAGGGACCGTTTGCGGGGTGGTTCTCCATCTGCAGGGGGTTGGGTGTTGGTGTTGTGGTCCTGTGGTACTGCCTCCTGTCCACGAGTGCCGGCAGAGGTGATGGGCAGTTCATCATCCAGGTTAGTGTCAGGGGCCCCTTGTTGTGCCACAGTGTCCCTCCTGGTGTTCACAAGGTCCTTCAGCACCCCTACAATGGTGACCAGGGTGGTGTTGATGGACCTGATTTCGTCCCTGATCCCCAAATACTGTTCCTTCTGCAGCCGCTGGGTCTCCTGAAACTTGGCCAGTACCGTTGCCATTGTCTCCTGGGAATGATGGTGCGCTCCCATGATGTTGGAGATGGCCTCGTGGAGAGTGGGTTCCCTGGGCCTGTCCTCCCCCTGTCGCACAGCAGTCCTCCCAGTTCCCCGGTTTTCCTGTTCCTCTGTCCCCTAAACCGTATGCCCACTGCCACTGCCCACAGGTCCCTGCTGTTCTTGGGTTTGTGGGTTTGCCTGGGTTCCCTGTAGTGGTGGACACACTGCTGCTTGACGTGTCCTGGGGACAGACGTATGGGCCCACTGGGTGCGTACTGTGCTGGTGTTTCCTGAGGGGGGAGGCTCTGTGGTGACATGTGCCAGTGTGTGGGGAACCGACTGTCCCGAGGTGCTAGATGGGCCTGGCTAGTCATCTAGATCCAGATGGACAGAGATGCTGTCATCACTGTGGGCCTCTTCTGTGGGGGTAGTGGACATGTCTGGGACCTCCTGTCTGGTGACGTTGGGTAGGGGTCCTGCAGGGATGTAAAGGCATGATTATTGCATCTGTGTGTGCCATTGTGTGCAATGGGTGGGTGACCCTGTACCCCAGTGCTTTCATTCTTTTGGAGGACCTTGTGTGGTAATTGTTTTGGGGTCTGTGTGGGTATCTGTAGTGGACATGCTTTGGTGATGGGTGCCCATGCTTTGTTGTCGCATGCAGGGCTTGTTGTTGGGATGGGTGGTTTGTGATAGTGGGACATATGTGAGGTGTTGGAGTGATGGGGTGAGGGTGAGGGTATGTGATGGCATGCAAGTAGGGGGGTAGTAGTAGTATAGAGTTGACTTACCAGAGTCCATTCCTCCTGCTACTCCTGCGAGGCCCTCAGGATGCAGTAGAGCCAAGACCTGTTCCTCCCATGTTGTTAGTTGTGGGGGAGGAGGTGGGGGTCCGCTGCCAGTCCTCTGAACTGCAATCTGGTGTCTTGAGACCATGGAACGCACCTTACCCTGTAGGTCGCTCCATCTCTTCCTGATGTCATCCCATGTTCTTGGATGCTGTCCCACTGCGTTGACCCTGTCGACAATTCTGCGCCATAGCTCCATCTTCCTAGCTATAGAGGTGTGCTTGACCTGTGATCCGAATAGCTGTGGCTCTACCCGGATGATTTCCTCCACCATGACCCTGAGGTCCTCCTCAGAGAACCTGGGGTGTCTTTGTGGTGCCATGGTGTGGTGTGGGTGATGTGTGAGGTGGGTGGATGTTGTGTGAGTGATGGTGTTGTGTGCCTGTCGATGCTAGTTTGTTGATGGTGGCCTTCTTAAGCAATTCTGGTCGTAAGGGTTTGTGGGTGATGTGGGTGTGTGTTTTATATTGGATTGGGTGTGTGGGAGTGGTGTGTGTATGTGTATCAGGTGTGTGTTTTTGGAATTGTCCAATGTGGTTGTGTTTTGTAAATGTGTGTGTATTTTGGGGACGGCAGTTGGGAACTTTCCCCCACAGTAGTCTGTGTTTAATGGTGTTGCCTTTCAAATCTCTGAACCCATTCTGGCACCAATAATGCAGGTATTCATTAAAGGATTGGACGCAATAATATAAATCACAAACAATCAGCGTAGGCTGTGCAGGATCCGTGTGTTCCAATGCCATCAGCAGAGCTTTTAGCTAAGCCAATTGTGCTGTACAATCCCCTAGGGTCTCTGTAATGGTATGTAGAGGACAAAACTTGTCACCCTACATGTAGCCACTTATGACTGCGCAAGCAGCAGAATATTAAAGTTTAGTTCCAATTGCAGGTTGTGCAGAGCCATCGGTGTACATGACTCTATGATACTGATCAATAGGCAAAGTATTTGCTGGAACTGGATATTCTATTTCATATTGTAAAAATTCCTGAGTTTGTAACTTTGGGTCAAAAATGTAATCTACATCAGTGGCTGTCAGAGATGTAGCCCATTGTATTCAACATGGATGTAATGCTTTTGCGTTTGGAACGCTAGCTTTTATAACAGCCTCTAGGGCTGGGATTGAAGAAACAACAATAATGCGTTTCCTTTGGGCAAGAGGTCTTCCTTTAATGACAGCCATCTGCACAGCAGTGAGAATTATCTCAATGGGAGTAAAGCGTTGTTCCGCCGCTGAGTACAAGTGTGATTTGTATGCAATTGGGACTGTCTCACCTTCATTAAACGTCACATAGGTGAAACCGATGGCCCCAGCTATTACTCTGATGACCAAATGTGTTTTATTGTCCCTCGTATGTAGGTGTTGTGCTGCAAGCATATCTGCATGCAACTCTCGAAGTATACGTGTATGTTCAATTGTCCAGTATTTACTTGAAAAATCGGGACGTATTAAGTCCTATAAAGGTTTTATGCGTGTAGCATAATCTGTAATGTAGGTTCTGCCAAAATTTAGGAAACCCAATAGTGATCGGAGTTTTTTTTATTTGGTGGTTGTAACTGCATGCATTTCTCTAAGAATTGTGGCGCTAGACTCGTCCCTTCACTTGATAGCTCATATCCTAAGAACAGGACGCTGAAGGCTATTTTTGTTTTTCTGAAGTTAAATTTGTATCCAAATTCAGCAAACCCTACAACAATGCGGGCTACCCATCTTAAATGTTGTAGTAATTCATCATCCGTGAGATAGATATCATCTATGTAGGACAATGCTTCAGGGTCAATCTCGTGCAAAACAGCAGTGACACGAGCCGCAAACAGTCCTGGGCTGCTCTTACACCCCTGAGGTAAACAACAGATTTTTTTCTGGGAGCCTAGTGCGCTGAAACTTGTTAAGTCTTAACTCTCAGGTGCTATATTCTGGTAGAAAAACCCATTGAAAATGTCTAGTGTTGTTTTGTATTTTTTACGCACTATATTGTTCATTAGTGCTGTGCTATGCGAGTTTTGGATAGCATAGGTGTGTGTATGACTGTTTAAATGTCTGTAGTCTAAGACTATTATGTATGACTCGTCTGGTTTAGCTACGGGGAATAATGGGTTATTCATTGGCGAAACACAGGGTTCAATCACACCGTGGTACTCTAATTGCGTGTGTATTTCTCTCACTGCTGCTTTTGCTTCATGTTTTATAGGATACTGCTGTTGTGGCTGAGGTTCACATTTAATTGGAATTACATGGTAGGGGGATTCTTTATCCCATCCCACGTGATTTCTGTATAATGCAGGTGCTTGTGCCAAAGCCCATTCAATGGAATAGGATTCAGCGAGTTCCTCAGGAACAAGGGGCGAGAAGGAAGGCTTAATGACTTCTTCTCCATATGGGCAGGTACGGACAAAGTCAGGTGGCCAATCTTGTTCGGCCAACAAGACATCATATACTTTTACTATGCGATCCCAAAAGATTGCATCTATTGTGCGTTCAATGTCCCCTTCTAACTGTCACGTTACTTTGTACACCCTATCAGGTGTGGAGACACGCATGTCCGCAGTTTCTACTTGTATAAAGTCATCAGTTGCTTTCACCTCCAGATGCTCTAAAAGATTCTGGTGAACTATTGTGACCTTTGCCGCGTTGTCTAGCAAGGCTAGAGCCCAATTCTTGTTCTTCAAGAGGACCCTCTTCCTGTGTGGCATGTCGGATTGCAACTGCTGCCACTTTTTTCTTTTTAAATTGTTGTTTTTGTTGGGCGGGGTTCTCTTCCTTTTTAACAGAAACCTCCGAAGAGCGTTGTGATACCTGTCTTTTTTCCGATGAGTCCTGAAAGGAACGAGATTGGCGTGTATCAGTATAATGATATCTATCAGGGGTTTTTATATTATCTCTATTTCTGAGATTATACCTATTCTGTGGGTTCTCCATATGCAGAGATTCTCCCCTCTCTTTCTTAGGAGTTTGTTGCTTTCAATCCCAGTGTTTCTTATTAGCCTCAGGTGCCTGCTTGGGGGTATCTTTGTTCGATTTACCCTGAAATTGTGTTTTTTGTGGTCTGGCCTCTAAGCTATCTCGACCAATACTTGAATAGGTCTCTGCTATTATTTTAGGCAGCTCTCATTCCTGATCCTGCTTTGGAACGTCACGGAGCTGCATGCGCACTCCTAGTGCGACCGCTTCCCCTTTAAGGTTACCTAAAATGATTGAGGATACCGTGGCAAAATTGCCCATCAATTGCATCCCCAAATCTAGGGCCGGGCAGCCCCATATTCGTCTTGAATTTGTTTCAACACTTCTGGTAAGTTGGCAAGTGTTGGTGTACCGTGTGCGGTTGTATAGAGCGTGGCAAATACTGTGCCCCAAGCATTACAGTTTTCTACTGTAGGGACCATCCCATAAGGCAAGCAGCGTATTAATTTTCTGTGCTAGCCAAAAAGAAGTTTCCTCTCGTTTGGCGGGGACTTTACCCATGATAGAATGTACAATCGCAGAATTTATACCTGGCGTTGCTGCATGTGGATGTGCTGGAGCAGCACGTGCTGGGTTTGTGTTTAGTGTTGGCATCACAAATTGTACTAGTCGTCTATATATCACTATTCAATATATAAGTGACGAACCTCAGCTACTGCTAAATTTGCAACCGCAGGATGTGGTGTATAGGTGGCCAATAAAGGCCAGGTAGGACCATCATTACTTAGTGGACCTACCCTTACTGGTAATTTTGTGTGGGGTAGGGCGCCATCAAGCCAATTACTATGTTCTTGATAAGATAGAGGTATCTCTAAATATGAGTATGCTCTGTATTGTCCAGGCGCATTCGCAGGTGTATATTGGTGAAATGTATTTGTGTTCCCATCAACTGCTGGAAATGTGACCCAAGAGTAAAAAAGTTCTGTTCTGTAAGCTGCATGGGCGTCCACCACAAATGTGACTGCACCCCCCTGGGCCGTTAGGCCATTCGCTAATATGCTGTTAGAGGTTGTCTCATGTTAACCGCTATTTGTACTTGTTGGGGATTCACCATGATAGTAACACTATGAGTTCAGAGAAGGCACACCAAAAATTGGGTTTTCCTTTTAAGGTTCAAGCTTGAACAACCTCCAGCTGTAGTAGGATCACCTACACAGCTGTGGTGGAAATCCTCAGCACCACGGACGTCTCCGCATACGGCATTGAGGTATCATTATATATAATGAGACAGAGATGCTCCGGAGGACCTGAAAATTAGAGCCTGACCAAACGTTGGCGGCACCATGTTGCGTAGGCTCTCATTATTCTAATGAGACTACTGGATTTTGAGCAGCAAGATCGTCCACAATGTAGGAGACTGAGTCCGACCCATGGTGGGTGACACCTGTCGCTCTAAATCCGGGTTTTGCTCTGGCTAACTAGCAGTGCCTCATCTCTACCAGAAGATAGGGATGGTTGGGCAGCCGAGCGCATGACATATTAGGCTTCTCAGGGAAGTCGTGGTCACTCAGGTCACATCCCGTTCTCTCATTCACAATACAGTCTCATATATAAATGACAGATAGAAGCAGTACATGTTTCAATGATACGTTTAATAAAACAACTGCATCTTAGATAGCAAAGCGTGAGCTGCAATAACCAGGACGACACAACATGACAGTATTAAAATGGTGACGAGAAGAGTGAAGCATAAGAATAATGCTATCATATTGTCACTAGGATTGATGGACTATTTCCTATCTAAATCATAATCTGAGCACAACATGTGAATCTCTAATTCTGCCTTTCAGGTTCCCCCGGGAGGACATCAACCCTTATACCTGAGCAAAGGCCTGTAGTCTGCATTAGTATCTGTAGCGAAGCATTCAGCAATCAGCATACAGTCGTGGTTCCCTGGCTGGAACCTCCCTCTTAACGTGTAATGGGACTCAGAAGTGTTTTTATAATAACACAACTGAAGTTGTACGAAAATGCCCCTACGTAAGGATGTGTATTTTCTACGAATGTTGGAGACTAAACTTCTACCACGTTCACCGGCATTGTACCAAACTGTAGCCTTGAATGAAGAACAGAGTGATCAAGAATGTCTTGTTTGAGAACACAGTGCTGAACTAAGCAAAAACAGTTAGATAGATGAAAATAAAACAAGACTGTAAAACTGGTTATTGTAAAAATAACAATGCAAAGCCGAATAAAATATATCTAGGTTAAAGTGCACAGTGGCCTAATGTGTCAAACTAATGTGAATGGAGATATTTCTAAAATGCTACACAACAGCATCATGCCCAAAGGCTCTAGGAACACTACTAAACACAAATTATTACTGCATTTTACTTCTAAACAGGCAGTCACAAGAGCAGTTACCTTGCAGGTAATAAGTTTAGTTTAGTTTAGTTTAGGGGATTTATAGAGCGCATGGCTGCCCGGAAACTTCCCAGCGCTACAAGGTAGGTAGATCTCATATCAATGTCAAGGAATTACCTAAAAAGAGAATAGGAATGTCTTAAATTTCTTACGAAAAGATAATTCTGAATGATCTTGACGAAGTTCCAAAGGGAGAGAATTCCAGAGATGTGCGGTTTTGACTGAAAAAGAATTGCCTCCCCATCTAGTTTTCTTAAAACGGGGCATATAAGACAGTGAGGCAGAAGAAGATCTGAGGAACCTATTTGGAACATAAAAGGACATGCGCTGCCTAAGGAATCTGGGCCCCTTGTTGTGCAAGGCTTTATGTGCCATGCAAATGGCCTTAAAATTGACCCGTTGCTTTAGAGGAGGCCAATGGAGGGAAATTAATGCAGATTTGGCAGATGTGTATCTAGGAATAATTTTAAGTAGACGTGCAGCAGCATTTTGTACAACCTGCAGTCTTTTGACAACATAGCTTGGAGAGTTATGAAAAAGAGTGTTGCCATAATCTAGGCGGGACAGTATTAATGCTTGGATAAGAAGTCTTCTGGCTAATTATTTCCCTCAGGGTTCTTAAAAGGCTGAAGCAGGATGCAGCCAGCTTTTTGGATTGGTTGTCCATCGTGAGGCGAGGATCTAGCCAGAAGCCTAAGCTCTTTATGTTATCCTTAGGGGGCGGAAGATATTTAAAACAATCAGGAAATGTTGTCAAAGGATTGGGAGGAGTATGATTGCCAATAATCATTACTTCAGACTTGTTATCGTTAAGTTTGAGTTTAGACTCGGTCATCCAATTAGCTACGTCCTCCAGACGAGATGAGAGATTGGATTGAGCGATGTTTCCATAATTTGAAAGCAACACTACTGAGTGTTGTCAGCATATGAAATCAAAGAAAGTCCATGTGGTTCCACAATTATGGCTAAAGGAGAGAGACAGATTTTAAAAAGAGTGGGACTCAAAGACGAGCCCTGTGGAACACCACAGGTAAGGGACGGGTTGGAGTAGAATGCACGATCCAGATCTTGAAAGGTTCTATCTCTTAAGAATGAAGAGAACCAGCACAGTGTGGTGCCTTTAATTCCTATAGCAGAGAGTCTTTGAAGAAGAATGTCATGATCTACAGTATCTAAGGTGGCACTGAGATATAGCAAGATGACAGCTGCACGTGCACCCTGGTCGAATATGTGGCGGGCGTATTCCATAGCCGCTAACAAGGCTGACTCAGTACTATGTTGAGGTCTGAACCCCATTTGAGAGGGATCCTGAAGTTCATAATCAAAGCAGGCTAGCTGACTATTGATATGCTTTTCCATGATCGTAGACAAAATAGGGAGGAGAGCAATGGGTTTATAGTTATTCAACTAGGAGGATCAAGATTGGGCTTTTTCAATAAGGTTTGATAACAGCAGTTTTCAGGGTTTGAGGTATCAAACCGGAGCTTAGGGAGTGATTTAAAATGTTTTTCAATTTGGGAGCAATTATATTAGAGGCTAGAGCTAGTAAATGCAGTGGAGCAGGGTCTAGGGGAGAGCCCGATTTTATCATATGTAAGTATTTAGTAACAAGAGCCTTCGTCACTGGCTGAGAGAGGCCATAGAGAGAGAGAGAGAGGCCATAGAGATGTGGGAATCCTTATGAAGATTTTGGTCTATTTTGTGATTGGGGTGGAAGGAAAGGAAGAATAAATGTCAACAATATTCTTTTGAAAGAAGCTTGCCAAGTTGTTACTGTGAATAGTGGGGGCCTCTATAGGACAGTCCCTAGGAGGGGTGGAAACAAGTCATTTTAAAATCGTAAAGATTTCTTTATGAGAGTTAGCAGCCTGTTCTATTCTTGAACTATAAAAAGTAGCTTGGGTGGTTTTAATTGAAGCATGAAAGGCTCTAATCGCCTCCCTATATTGTATCTTTGAAGTAATACTATAGTCCTTTCTCCACCTTCTTTCTAAATGCTTAAAATTCTTTTTTTTGCTGGAGCAGATGAGGAGTAAACCAAGGATTCATCTTGTGGCCCGTCCTTCTGACCACCGTCTTAGTAGGAAGAAGAGTGTCTAAGGAAGTAGAAATCCAGTTGTTAAAATTGTCTATAGGGCTTTGGTCGGACTCATCATGGCTAACTAGCGAGGCATGAAGAGTATTCTGGTCATGATTTGAATGGTGCAGCAGGTGCAGTGGCACCGGAGCCAAAAGTTGCCATAACTCCTATAAGCACCAAATATTGAAATATTTTACTACTACACAGGCAGTCACAAGTACAGTTCTCTTGCAGGCTCTGGTCAGGACTTGAATGGTGCAGCAGGGGCAATGGCACCAGTCCCAAGAGTTTTCAAAACTCCTCTAAACACGAAATATTGCAATATTTTACTACTGCACAGACAGTCATAAGTGCAGTTACCTTGCAGGCATTAAGGTCATGATTTGAATGGTGCAGCAGGTGCAGTGGCACCATGCCCAAAAGTTCTAGGTACCCCACTTAACACAAATTATTATTACATTTTACTTCTGAACAGGCAGTCACAAGTGCAGTTACCTTGCAGGTAGTAAGGTCACGATTTGAATGGTGCAGCAGGTGCAGTGGCACCAGAGCCAAAAGTTGTCATAACTCCGCTAAACACCAAATATTACAATATTTTACTACTACACAGACAGTCACAGGTGCAGTTATCTTGCAGGCTCTGGTCACAAGTTGAATGGTGCAGCAAGGGCTGTGACACCAGTCTCAACAGTTGTCAAAACTCCTCTTAACACCGATTATTGCTATATTTTACTACTAACCAGGGAATCACAAGTGCAGGTACCTTGCTGGCATAAGGGTCATGATTTGAATGGTGCAGCAGGTGTAGTGGTGATGTGCCCAAAAGCTCTAGGGACCCCACTAAAACAAGCTATTACTAAATGTTACTTCAAGACAGGCAGTTACAAGTGCAGTTATCTTGCAGGGATTAGGGTCATGGTTTTAATGCTGCAGCAGGTGTTGTGGCACCATTGCCACAAGGTGTCAGAATCCCTCTACACACAGATTATTACTAAATGTTAATACTAAACAGGCAGTCACAAGTGCAATTATCTTGCAGGTATTAAGGTCATGATTTGAATGGTGCAGCAGGTGCAGTGGCACCGGGGCCAAAAGTTGTTACTGCTCCTCTAAACACCAAATATTGCTATATTTTACCACTAAACAGGTGGTCACAATTGCAGTTACCTTGCAGCAGGTGCAGTGCCACTTTACTATCCACACATTACTATACTCTAATACAATGCCATATTAAATAAGGTACACATTGCAAGTTTGGAACCCTGGAATATTAATTCAACATACATTACAACTTGAACATCTATTAATGGTTTATTTAATTTAAAATAAACATTACTATAACCTTTTTTTAATATTTATAGTCTAGTTAGTAAGATAGAATGCAAAAGAAAAAACAAATGTGAAACCTATTGGCTCTGCCGATGCTTGTTTTCCCTCTTTCTATTTGTGCTGCTAAAGAGCATAAAGCCTCAAAGGATTGATTTTGTGTAGAAAGGTGCCCCTTCTTGCACAAAAACTATACTAGCTGCACTGTAGACACCCATGCACCATTTACATTGCATTTATACATTTAATACCCCTGACAACGTATTGAAATGGTGCAAAGGTACTTGTGTTGGCACTTGTCAGCCACATGTGCACCAGCGCACAGGGAGAGTAGGAATGTGCCATATGTTAGTAGATATGGTGCATTCCTGCCCTCTCCATTTAATGCAGAGCAGCATTCTGCTTTGCGTCAAATATTAGTAAATCTGCCCCTGAATGTCCTTCCAAAGGTAACTGCTGGAAATGGCCTTTCTGCAGGGTCACCCCTAAACTTTATGCCTTCCTCCTTCTCTTTTCCTGACTTCATTATTGCTGGCTTTAGGACTCTGCGCACCTTACCACTGCTAATCAGTGCTAATGCGTATATGCTTTCTCCTTAAAACATGGTGACACTGGCTCATACCCAATTAGCTTATTTAATTTACTTGTAAGTCCCTAGTCAAGTGCACTATATGTGCCCAGGGCCTGTAAATTAATTTCTACTAGGAGGGTACAGCACTGGTAGTGCCACCCACATAAGTAGCCCCCTAAACATGTCTCAGGTCTGCCACTGCAGGGCCTGTGTGTGCAGTTTCATTGCCACTTTGACTTGGCATTTAAAAGTAATTGCCAAGCCTTAAAACTCCCCTTTTTCTACATATAAGTCACCCCTAAGGTAGGCTTAGGCAGCCCATAGGGCAGGGTGCTATGTAGAAGAAAGGCACAACATGAACAGGTGTGTTCTATATGTTCTAGTAGTGTAAAACTCTTACATTAGTTTTACACTGCGGTGAGGCTTGCTCCTTTCATTGGATAGTATTAGGGCTACCCTTATATACTGTTTGAGTGGTAGATTCTAATCTGAAAGGAGTAACCAGGTCATATTTAGTATGGCCAGAATGGTAATGCTTATTGATGAAGTTGGATTTAATATTACTATTCTAGAAATGCCACTTTTAGAAAGTGGGCATTTCTCTACACATAAATCCTTCTGTGCCTTACAATCCACGTCTGGCAAGGTTAGTTGACAGCTCCCTTGTGGATTTCACTCAGACAACCCCAAACACAGGATGCTCAGTCACACTTGCACACATCTGCATATTGAATGGGTCTTCCGGGCCTGGGAGGGTGTAGGGCCTGACAATTCCATGTCAAAGGACAGTAGCCTGCCCTCACACAAAGGACTGCCACACCCCCTACTGGGACCCTGGCAGACAGCGTGGAACTGAAAGGAAAACATGTGCACTTCTAAGCCACTCTTTGAAGTCTCCCCACTTCAAAGGCACATTTGGGTATTTAAACAGGGCCTCTGACCCCACCAACTCAGACACTTCTGGAAAAGATAGCACTGGAGAGGAAACCCTGAACCGGAACCTGCAACCTGACAAGAGGAACTGCCTGACTGCCCAAAGGACTCACCTGACTGCTTTTCTGCAAAGGGCTGATGCCTTGCTATTGCCCTGCTGCCTAGCTGTCCTCTGGCTCTGCTGAGAAGTGCTCACCAAGGGCTTGGATAGAGCTTGCCTCCTGTTCCGTGAAGTCTCAGGATCAAAAAGGCTTCATTTCAGCAAAAGAACTCCTTGTGCAGTGAAAATCGCTGCACACCCTGCAAGAACCGACGCACAGCCTGCATTGTGGTGTGAAAATCACTGCACGCTGAACCGGATCGATGCAGCCCGAATTCTCGAAGAGAAGAATGACGCAGCGCCAGCATTGCGACCGGAAATTTGAAGCATGGCTCACTGGATTGACGCAAAGCCGAGCCGGAACGATGCAGCCCGACTTCCTGAGAGGAATTGACGCAGCGCCTGCCGTGCAGCAGAAATTTTCATGTATCGCCCACTGGATCGACGCAGCCCTTGTGACTTAGTCTGCACTCCCAGGATTTCAACACATTGTCCCCGGGGAATTCGAAAAACCTGCAACCCGAAGGGGATCCCAGTGTACGTGCCGCAAATTGACGCAAAGCGTTCCCTGCGTGAAAACTCACTGATGCATCATCTGTGTGCACTGGAAAAATCAATGCACACCTCACCATTTTCCACGCATCTCCTCCTCTGCGGTCCCTGGCGGAGAATTTGAACGCAAACCAGGTACTATGTGCTTGCAAGAGACACTTTTTGCTTTTTAAAGACTAAAGACACTTAATATAATTTTTACAGTGATATTTCAACGTATAATTATTGATTCTTGATCGTTTTGGACCTGCATTTATCCATATAAATATTATATACTTTTTCTAAACACTGTGTGGTGTATTTTTCTGGTGTTTTACTGTGTTATTGCATTATTTATTGCACAAATACTTTACACATTGCCTTCTAACTTAAGCCTGACTGTTCAGTGCGAAGCTACCAGAGGGTGGGCACAGGATAATTTGGATTTTGTGTGACCAATCCTGACTAGAGAGAGGGTCCTTGCTTGGACAGGGGGTAACCTGACTGCCAACCAAAGACCCCATTTCTAAAAGTAACCATTGCTTCATTTCAGATCCGTGTTTCTCCTCTTTGTTCTGCACGAATGTCAGTTTAATGTATTTGGTCAGATGCCAAGAATTGCAAGCATTTACAATGTATTACGTTACATTTCCTCCTCTAGCATGGAATGCTTCTGGACATTTTTTAAGCTTAGTTTACCCATCATTGCCGAGTTTAACTGGTTAAGTTCTCAATATTTACGTTTATCAGTCCACATCATTCAATGTCAATAAATCACACATTCTTTTGTTCTTAGCTCATAGAAGAATTGATTTCACGAAATCAAGTGGTACACAATATGTCAATATAATCAAATTCAGATGACGTTCTTGCCTAACTATTCAGGGTACTTCTGTGAAAACAGACGGTGCCTGTTGGCACTTCTAAACCTATTATGCATCCACTAGTTAGGGCTCAGGCTCACATATGTCACAGGGAAAACACTTGAGTAGAGAAACTGAAAAACATTTTCTTTTAAGAAATTGAGTATTGTACATCTAGATTGTGAAGCCAGCATGCGAGCGCCACAAACAATGGCAGGCTTGCTCTTAAAAATGCATATTCCTTTCCGTCCTCGCCAAAGTGCTGTGCTTGAGGACACTTGTATCCTGAAATAAAAGGTATGAGTGCTTTCATGACATAGACACGCTCAGGTAAAGAAGGCAAACTTGCACTCTGCCACATGAGATAGCAGAAACATGAATTTCAGTCTCGAGGGTTTTCAGCGCGATTTAGGGTATGAAAGTAGATTGGTTTCTGCTAGTCACTTTTTTGAAAAAAGACAAAACAAATTCTAGCTTGGAAACATAAAGGTGACTCATTATGGTATTTCTTCAACAATTTTATTCATAGTATCAAAACCGTTGTCCTTTTCTGTTTGTTTTTTCCAGTTGTGTTAATCTTTATGTGAAAACAATTGCGTCGTGACTCACATGTTAACCTTATAGTGTCTGCAATGTTAAGAATTAATTGTTGTGAATGCTAAATATACTGATTTCCGGTGCGCTGGTTTCGAAGTTTCGGCAAGGTTTTAGTAAAATGTATTATCCTGTTTTTATCATAAGATGGTAAA
The DNA here is from genome assembly GCF_031143425.1 of Pleurodeles waltl. Lineage (NCBI taxonomy): Eukaryota > Metazoa > Chordata > Amphibia > Caudata > Salamandridae > Pleurodeles > Pleurodeles waltl. The sequence continues at coordinate 762,007,645 of NC_090439.1, read as the reverse complement.
TCTGTCTAAGGCAAATGCTTTCAAACCATGATAAACTGCGCATATCCACACTTGGCTGTGTTAGAAAAATGATATTAATCTCATGCACCATTGGCCAGATGTATGAAACTTTTTTGCACTCGCAAACGGTGCGAATCGCAAAAATCGTCCGTTTGAAAGTGCAAAAACGTGGTCTGCGATGCATGAAAGGCATACGCAGATCAAAAATAAGAAATCGCAAAAATGCTATTTTTTTGCATTGCGACCTGGTTTTGCGAGTCGCATTTTGCGATTCAGTATTTCCAGTAGGAAATTGCGAGGCGCAAATTGCGAGTCGCAAAATCTAAGTCGCAAATAGATGCATAAAAAAATCACAAATTGCGATTTTTCGCAGAATGGCATTTTTCACAATCAAAATACCACTAAGTGAAACCAGGTGGTAACCAGGTGCAACCTATATAAAGAGGCCCAGAATGCCTCAGACTCTTTTCCGCAATGGCTGCACTCTACGTCATGGCGAGGAGGATGAGGATCTTGGCAGGTTTGAGGAGAGGGAGGAGGAGACAGGAGTGCATTTTCAGAGTGCGCATTACACTTTTTAACCTCACAGAGGAGGAAATATATGAGAGGTGTAGGTTGAACGCAGCCATGATACTTGGTCTGATAGCTGAGCTACAACCCATACTGCAGCGCAGAACACTAAGGACTCACAGCATACCCACCCATGTGCAGGTATTATGCTCCCTCCACCTACTCGCCTCAGGGAGCTACCAAGGGGTCATAGCAGCAGCTGGAGGGGTCTCACAGAGTACCCTCTCTGGATTTTTCAATGCATTTATCAACGCCATGCTGAGTAAACTACACCAGTACATCAGATTCCCCCATACCCCACAGAAAATACAGCAGACAAAAATTGATTTTTACCAGATGGCACAGTTCCCCCACTTCCTAGGTGCCATAGATGGGACACATGTTGCAATCTGTCCACCATCAGCCACAGAGTATGTGTACCGCAACCGGAAATACCAACATTCAATGAATATACAGGTGATTTGCAATGCTTCCTACATCATAACTGATCTCGTGGCCAGGTACCCAGGAAGCACACATGATTTGTACATCTTTCGCCATAGCGGCATACACACAAGACTGCTAGCTGGGGAGTTTGGAGAAGGATATCTACCAGGTATTGTCCCTCTCTACAATGGCGCATTGATGGCGTGCTGATGTCAGATGGCTCAGTTACTCATCATACCCTCTGACCCTTCCAGGAGACAGTGCCTACGCAGTGCGCACCTACGTGATGACGCCCTACCTCAATCCTGCCACACCTGCTGAACGGAGATACAATGTAGCACACAGGGCGACCCGCAACGTGGTGGAGCACACATTTGGACTGCTGAGGAGTCGCTTCCGGTGCCTCCACAAAAGTGGAGGGGCACTACAGTACAGTCCAGAGACCACATGTAGAATAGTGGCTACTTGTGCAATCTTGCACAATGGAGCTACCACCAGGGACATACCAGTAGAAATATGTGAATCTGATGAGGATGATGATCCCATACCACCCCTGCAGCCAGCAGACAGAAGCAGTGCAGCAGAGGGAAGGCAAAGGCGTGCTGACATCACACACAACTATTTCAGATGCAAGTATGAATGACACAAATGCACTGACAACTGTACCTGTAGTGAATTAAATGTATTACCTTAATGTCAGGTAATGTTCGTTCTACGAATAGCAAAAAAAATGATGTAAAAAAATAGAGACAATAGAAGTCCAGAGTAATGCACTATTACGTCACAGTGACACATTACCCCTCTGGCTGCTACAGTTATTTTTTGCAGCCACGCACACCACTTGGGTGCCCAGTTACCTCACTGGCACCTCGTTTGTCCGCCTCAGCTGCAGTGTTGTGCCTGGCACTGCGCTGTCTGGTGTCCAATGCAGGTACAGCTAGACTGCTGAGGCTGGAAGTGTCCTCTGTCCCCCCCCAGTGCAAGCTCACTAGGTGTGGCTGACCTCTATCCCAGGATGTTATCGATCACATTAGTGATTTGTACCAGTCCGTTAGCCACATCCCTGCTGCTGTGCGCTGCCTCCACCTATGCAGCCACTGCACGACGTGCAATCAGTGACATTGCAGTAGCCACCCTGTTCACAGAGCGACAGAAGCCCCCGAACATGTTCATGGATCTGCGCTCCTGTCTGCGGTGGCTCACCCTCTCATGGCGCAGCTCCTGGCATAGTTCACGCACAGCACAATTGAGCTCTCTTGTGTCCTGTGATGCCTGACCCTGTCCCTCATGCAGCAGTTCTATGTTAGCATTCAGGCACTCAAGCTGGCGATGCAGGACCCCATGTTGGTGTTCTGTTGCTGCATATTTTTTTGTAAACAAAGGATCCTTTTGTTTTGTAGGCGCTGCTGCTGCAACATAGCAGCTTCCAGCCCACCAAAGAAGGAGGGACCCTCACCTGCCTCATTCTGCTGTGCACCGGCGTTTGTTGCCATCCTGCGGGTGCTGTGGTCTGCTGACAACTGGCCTCCTGCATCTGCCTGTGCCTGCCAGTTGGGGATGGTGTAATTGGCCCTTCCTGCTGCTCATCTGAGTCTTGGCTGAGCTCTGGCAGTGGCAGTGCCCTGGGCCTGCGTTGGACTGCCGCAATGGTGAGAGACCCACTTGTGTTATAATCAGAGGCTGGATGGGTGTCAATCTCGCCTACGCTGGCTGATGCTGTGGCTGCTGGGCCTGGCCCACCTGCAACAACAATATGCAGCATGTCAGTTATGTTTGTTGCAAGTAAGGTCACACAATGGTAATAAAGGTACAGGTACTTCTCTACACTGTGTTGTGGGTGTTGTGTTCCTCTGGGTGTTGCTCTACTTAATTACATGGTACGTGCTACTTTCAGGCCTGGGTTGTGGACTGCCACTTCCATAATGCATTGTTGTGCTGCTTCTAAGATGTGGAATGGACTACTTCTCACAATGTTTTACATTACTTGCGAATTCCTAAGGGGCTTTTGTGCATACACATATGGGGTTACGATTCAATATTGCACTTACCTTGGCTGGTACTTGGTGTGCCGGAGGTGTCGATCTCTGTGATCCCAGTCACAGCTTCAGGGAGGAGTGTCGAGTCCACTAGGTCCTCTAATGGGGTGGATGGTGCCTCTGTGGGTGGACCGCCTCCTGTGCCCCTGGCCTCCTGCAGTCTTCTTGCTACCCTCTCCTTCGCACAGGACCGCAGGTCATACCACCTCTTCTTTATCTCGTCGACCGAGCGCTGTGCCACTCCGATTGTGCAGATTTTGGATTGAATATCTGCCCACAGTCTCCTTTTCTCACTCTCCGGCACCTGGAGTGAGCTTTTACCAAAAAGGCGGTCATGGGTCCTGACCACCTCCTCTGTCAGCACCTCAAGCTCTTGCTCGCTGAATTTGAGCTTCCTCTTTCTTTCTCCCTTCTCCTTTCCTTGGGCTGAGGTGTCCATCCTTGCTTAGGTGTGCTGCCTCCTTCAGAGTGTTGCTCAGTGTGGCTGGGCTGCTATCTCTGGATGCTGGTTTAGGTGTGGCACCTGAAACTGCCTGGGATGACTCACTTCCTGCTTGTGATGTCATCAGGCTCCTCCAGGTGTGCTTTCTCGAAATTTCTCGCAATTTGCGATTTTCAATTACCGAATCGCAATTTGCGAAAATGCTAATTGTGATTCGGTAAATGGGCCTCGCAAACCACAAATAGCGATTTTTAAGAAATCGCTAATTTCGAATCGCAATTATGGTACATGGCCTATTGTGACTCCGAAATAGCGATTTCTTTAAATTGCTATTTGCGATTCGCAAAGGCCATTTCTTCATTCATGTGGCCCCATATGATGTATTTTGTTTATGTGCTTAAATGTTACATTTGCTATAGTAAAAAAAGTCGCTTTCAAATTGATCTCGATTCCCCTTCTCTACAGGTGAGCTTATTTATGGATGGACGGAAGATGGATAATTAACTGTGGGATAAGAGGAAAACAAAGGCAAACTTACACGTTTATGTACATTTAGGATTAGTAGCTATTCACAAAGACATTTTGCAAGTAGTCTCTTCGGGAGCGCGGAATCTCCGCACATAAAAATATAGGGCTGTTATTTTTTTATGTGCAGAGACTCGGCTGTGGTAAAGATACTACTAATAAGTTGCCTTTGCTAACAGCAAACAATCATAAGCTTGCACAAAACTGTAGAATTCTTTTTGTGAAACAGATCCAGTGCTTCCCTATTTTCCCATTTGATCAGAGACCATGAGGTTTGCCAGACTCTCATTGCATCTGTTCTGTTCATTGCAGCGTTCTCAGAACCACAAAGCTACTTACTCCCTAGTAACTATCTGTTTTCTTTCATGTACATTTCGTATTGTCAGTCTCATATGTTCCTTTTTAACATTATGCACCCAACAGCCACATCTTCCTTTTTTAATGAGTCCCTAAGTATCAAATATATCCCATATGTGAAAAACTTGTAAATGTGTGAGAAAGGTTCGACTGGGTCTGATTGATGGCCTTACCTGATTTCCTCGGCTCTCTTGATAAACATGGCTCTTTTGGGCCCAAGATCTCAGATGCTGATTGACCTGTGGCCAAGCCTTACTCTGCCCACTTTCACTTGCTCGTTCTCTCACACCTTTTTGCCTCATCTTTTGCCACTTTTTTCTTTTTCCTTGTGTCTCCTTTTGCCCACTCTTCTCTTCTCACTTTATCCACTTTAAGTTGCTCTCTTTCTCTTCCTCTCACATCTTTGCCTGTCTTTTAGCCACTTTTTCTTTCATTCCTTTGTGCTTTTTTTCACTATTTTTGCCCTGCTCATTTCATGCTGTCCGCACTTGCACTCTCTCTTTTTTTACACTTTCGGTCTCTCTTGTTTCCACTTTTGCCAATTTCTTTCACTTATTTTTGCCCCAATTTGGCCACCTCTTGCCACGTCTCTTCCTCCACTCGCCCTGGCCCGTCCTTGCCCTACCCACTTGGTCATGGTTCTTTTCCTGCTCCCATAACTGAATGGCAAAATGGCAGCCACAGCACAAACAAGCCACTTGGTTGCACAGGCACCCCAAAGACAACCCCATCTGTGCCCGTCCATGCCAAACTGATGATCAACACTAGAATCACTAGTTCCATGCCACCGCACCATAGACAAGGTGATACCTCTCCTCATCCCTATATGCCCTGAATCTGGAACACACATCTTCATTGTACTGTCAGACTGCTCCAACCTACACCAAAGGTGAGTTCTTCTGAACCAGCTTTCACTTCTCCTGTAATGCCACTAGCACCCCTACCTCTCTTACAGACATGCACCACACCCACTCCTGGCCTGCGCCCTAATGAACACCCTTTCCATTTCTCTAAACACTCCATTGAAATCTGGGACCTCCTTCATGTCCTCTCCCTAGACTTACTCAGCACTCAGTCCTATGTGAAAGTATGGAGAACAACACCAGCAGTGCTAAAGAATTCTCCACTGTATAGGAATTCACCATGCCCATTGCCAGCTCCACCACTACAATCACTCCCTCTGAGGAGCTCTCCCAGCTCACACTTTACTTCTGCAAGAAGAGTAGTACTAGCTATGACAACTTTGCACCCCAAATGAATACTTCTATCCTGAAATCCCTCCATGGAAACAGCATTAGGCTCCATTAATGATTCTGACCTGCTGGCCCACCATCACTCTCATTTAAACTGCCACTGTTGTATGAACCATCCACTTGGGAGCCCAATGGGAAACCTTACTCACACTTCACCTCCGCAAGAGGACTCAAGCACATCTGCACCACACTCACTCTGATCCTCAATGACTCCCTAACCTTGGCTACCTTCTTGGGACCGTGGAAACATGCCACCATATTACCTCTACTGAAGAATGTCACTGCACACCTATCTACGCTAGTCAACTACAGAACCATCTCAGTGCTTCCTCACCCAGGGAAAGTCTTGGAGAAACTGATCAATAAGAAAGTAGCTAACCACCAGGAAAACAACCACCTCCTGAATCTATTCCAATCAGACTTCACACCTATTCACCGCACCAAAAACACCCTCATCATTGCAATTATTGACATCTGGACAATCATGGATCAAGGCAACAGTGCGGCCCCTCTACTCTTCGACCTCTCCATGGCATTCAAAACCATCTCCACCCAATCCTCATCCACCAGCCAGTGCTAGCGCAGGTTTTTTCTTAAAAATTAATAATGAGTGTTCTTGTACTATGAGTAATGAATTTGTGTAGAAAATGAACATAGAAAACTAATGCACGCATTTGAAAATGTGATTGCGATGAGTGGCCTTCAATGTTCACGAAGTATGCTTATTAATGGTTTGCTTGTATGAAGTAATAAGTATATGTTTGACTAATGTAGTAATATGTCATATTAAAGGTTATGCATTATGTTTTAGCTTTATTAATTGTGGGCCTTAACTTAGCTTAGTAGCCTGGCTTCATGTCAAGCTGTATTTCTTAACAATTAATATAATGGCTGTCTTAGAGAATTAAACTGTGATTTTCAATTGTACTGTCTAAATATGCTCGTAGCTAAAAGTCTTTCTCATGAGAACCGATCGCCAGAAGATGCTGTTCTCGCTAAATGTAACATTATGAGTGTAATGTGTGTAAGACTGACTTTCTCAGGAGGAAAACAATGGAGACGCTGACTGGAGTATAAGCTGCAACAATATTGTTACCTGATGAGCCAGAAAATGAGGACATTACAGGAGAAGCCAATCAACAACATGTGAATGGAGTAGTGGTGGAATTCATAGATCTGAAGTTTTCATTTTATTGGGCAATGTGTGGAGAAATGATCCCTTGACCAATAGGGACTTGGGAAGTCGTTTTAGGGAATTTAACTAAACAGGACTGCACCAAGAAAAGACAAGCCATTCTCTCTATTCTTCTTTAGGGATTACATCTATTCGTTCGAGTTGCTTAAAGACTTTGCCTTTTCTGAACTTTGATGCGGAATCCTGAATCCTTGCTGACTGAACTGATGTCCTGGTGATGAAGACTATCTTAGCTTGCCGATTCAGTTGAGGAGAGTTATTCTTGTACCCATGTGTTTGTTATGCATATTTGCTTTTTTCTTTCTAGGTACCTATTGCACTGTTTTGATAGAGCCAAAGTTAGATGTTTTCCAAATTTGTGTTTGCTAAATTATTTTGCATGAAGCCCAACATGCTGATGCTAATCTGATGTTAGCTAAGGATCCTCACTAATGAATTTGTTATTGGGAATAAAGTTGATTAATTTCTTTGCTGAACCATTGGCCAGATGTATGAAACTTTTTTGCACTCGCAAACGGTGCGAATCGCAAAAATCGTCCGTTTGAAAGTGCAAAAACGTGGTCTGCGATGCATGAAAGGCATACGCAGATCAAAAATAAGAAATCGCAAAAATGCGATTTTTTTGCATTGCGACCTGGTTTTGCGAGTCGCATTTTGCGATTCAGTATTTCCAGTAGGAAATTGCGAGGCGCAAATTGCGAGTCGAAAAATCTAAGTCGCAAATAGATGCATAAAAAAATCACAAATTGCGATTTTTCGCAGAATGGCATTTTTCACAATCAAAATACCACTAAGTGAAACCAGGTGGTAACCAGGTGCAACCTATATAAAGAGGCCCAGAATGCCTCAGACTCTTTTCCGCAATGGCTGCACTCTACGTCATGGCGAGGAGGATGAGGATCTTGGCAGGTTTGAGGAGAGGGAGGAGGAGACAGGAGTGCATTTTCAGAGTGCGGATTACACTTTTTAACCTCACAGAGGAGGAAATATATGAGAGGTGTAGGTTGAACGCAGCCATGATACTTGGTCTGATAGCTGAGCTACAACCCATACTGCAGCGCAGAACACTAAGGACTCACAGCATACCCACCCATGTGCAGGTATTATGCTCCCTCCACCTACTCGCCTCAGGGAGCTACCAAGGGGTCATAGCAGCAGCTGGAGGGGTCTCACAGAGTACCCTCTCTGGATTTTTCAATGCATTTATCAACGCCATGCTGAGTAAACTACACCAGTACATCAGATTCCCCCATACCCCACAGAAAATACAGCAGACAAAAATTGATTTTTACCAGATGGCACAGTTCCCCCACTTCCTAGGTGCCATAGATGGGACACATGTTGCAATCTGTCCACCATCAGCCACAGAGTATGTGTACCGCAACCGGAAATACCAACATTCAATGAATATACAGGTGATTTGCAATGCTTCCTACATCATAACTGATCTCGTGGCCAGGTACCCAGGAAGCACACATGATTTGTACATCTTTCGCCATAGCGGCATACACACAAGACTGCTAGCTGGGGAGTTTGGAGAAGGATATCTACCAGGTATTGTCCCTCTCTTCAATGGCGCATTGATGGCGTGCTGATGTCAGATGGCTCAGTTACTCATCATACCCTCTGACCCTTCCAGGAGACAGTGCCTACGCAGTGCGCACCTACGTGATGACGCCCTACCTCAATCCTGCCACACCTGCTGAACGGAGATACAATGTAGCACACAGGGCGACCCGCAACGTGGTGGAGCACACATTTGGACTGCTGAGGAGTCGCTTCCGGTGCCTCCACAAAAGTGGAGGGGCACTACAGTACAGTCCAGAGACCACATGTAGAATAGTGGCTACTTGTGCAATCTTGCACAATGGAGCTACCACCAGGGACATACCAGTAGAAATATGTGAATCTGATGAGGATGATGATCCCATACCACCCCTGCAGCCAGCAGACAGAAGCAGTGCAGCAGAGGGAAGGCAAAGGCGTGCTGACATCACACACAACTATTTCAGATGCAAGTATGAATGACACAAATGCACTGACAACTGTACCTGTAGTGAATTAAATGTATTACCTTAATGTCAGGTAATGTTCGTTCTACGAATAGCAAAAAAAATGATGTAAAAAAATAGAGACAATAGAAGTCCAGAGTAATGCACTATTATGTCACAGTGAACACATTACCCCTCTGGCTGCTACAGTTATTTTTTGCAGCCACGCACACCACTTGGGTGCCCAGTTACCTCACTGGCACCTCGTTTGTCCGCCTCAGCTGCAGTGTTGTGCCTGGCACTGCGCTGTCTGGTGTCCAATGCAGGTACAGCTAGACTGCTGAGGCTGGAAGTGTCCTCTGTCCCCCCCCAGTGCAAGCTCACTAGGTGTGGCTGACCTCTATCCCAGGATGTTATCGATCACATTAGTGATTTGTACCAGTCCGTTAGCCACATCCCTGCTGCTGTGCGCTGCCTCCACCTATGCAGCCACTGCACGACGTGCAATCAGTGACATTGCAGTAGCCACCCTGTTCACAGAGCGACAGAAGCCCCCGAACATGTTCATGGATCTGCGCTCCTGTCTGCGGTGGCTCACCCTCTCATGGCGCAGCTCCTGGCATAGTTCACGCACAGCACAATTGAGCTCTCTTGTGTCCTGTGATGCCTGACCCTGTCCCTCATGCAGCAGTTCTATGTTAGCATTCAGGCACTCAAGCTGGCGATGCAGGACCCCCATGTTGGTGTTCTGTTGCTGCATATTTTTTTGTAAACAAAGGATCCTTTTGTTTTGTAGGCGCTGCTGCTGCAACATAGCAGCTTCCAGCCCACCAAAGAAGGAGGGACCCTCACCTGCCTCATTCTGCTGTGCACCGGCGTTTGTTGCCATCCTGCGGGTGCTGTGGTCTGCTGACAACTGGCCTCCTGCATCTGGCTGTGCCTGCCAGTTGGGGATGGTGTAATTGGCCCTTCCTGCTGCTCATCTGAGTCTTGGCTGAGCTCTGGCAGTGGCAGTGCCCTGGGCCTGCGTTGGACTGCCGCAATGGTGAGAGACCCACTTGTGTTATAATCAGAGGCTGGATGGGTGTCAATCTCGCCTACGCTGGCTGATGCTGTGGCTGCTGGGCCTGGCCCACCTGCAACAACAATATGCAGCATGTCAGTTATGTTTGTTGCAAGTAAGGTCACACAATGGTAATAAAGGTACAGGTACTTCTCTACACTGTGTTGTGGGTGTTGTGTTCCTCTGGGTGTTGCTCTACTTAATTACATGGTACGTGCTACTTTCAGGCCTGGGTTGTGGACTGCCACTTCCATAATGCATTGTTGTGCTGCTTCTAAGATGTGGAATGGACTACTTCTCACAATGTTTTACATTACTTGCGAATTCCTAAGGGGCTTTTGTGCATACACATATGGGGTTAAGATTCAATATTGCACTTACCTTGGCTGGTACTTGGTGTGCCGGAGGTGTCGATCTCTGTGATCCCAGTCACAGCTTCAGGGAGGAGTGTCGAGTCCACTAGGTCCTCTAATGGGGTGGATGGTGCCTCTGTGGGTGGACCGCCTCCTGTGCCCCTGGCCTCCTGCAGTCTTCTTGCTACCCTCTCCTTCGCACAGGACCGCAGGTCATACCACCTCTTCTTTATCTCGTTGACCGAGCGCTGTGCCACTCCGATTGTGCAGATTTTGGATTGAATATCTGCCCACAGTCTCCTTTTCTCACTCTCCGGCACCTGGAGTGAGCTTTTACCAAAAAGGCGGTCATGGGTCCTGACCACCTCCTCTGTCAGCACCTCAAGCTCTTGCTCGCTGAATTTGAGCTTCCTCTTTCTTTCTCCCTTCTCCTTTCCTTGGGCTGAGGTGTCCATCCTTGCTTAGGTGTGCTGCCTCCTTCAGAGTGTTGCTCAGTGTGGCTGGGCTGCTATCTCTGGATGCTGGTTTAGGTGTGGCACCTGAAACTGCCTGGGATGACTCACTTCCTGCTTGTGATGTCATCAGGCTCCTCCAGGTGTGCTTTCTCGAAATTTCTCGCAATTTGCGATTTTCAATTACCGAATCGCAATTTGCGAAAATGCTAATTGTGATTCGGTAAATGGGCCTCGCAAACCACAAATAGCGATTTTTAAGAAATCGCTAATTTCGAATCGCAATTATGGTACATGGCCTATTGTGACTCCGAAATAGCGATTTCTTATAAATTGCTATTTGCGATTCGCAAAGGCCATTTCTTCATTCATGTGGCCCCATATGATGTATTTTGTTTATGTGCTTAAATGTTACATTTGCTATAGTAAAAAAAGTCGCTTTCAAATTGATCTCGATTCCCCTTCTCTACAGGTGAGCTTATTTATGGATGGACGGAAGATGGATAATTAACTGTGGGATAAGAGGAAAACAAAGGCAAACTTACACGTTTATGTACATTTAGGATTAGTAGCTATTCACAAAGACATTTTGCAAGTAGTCTCTTCGGGAGCGCGGAATCTCCGCACATAAAAATATAGGGCTGTTATTTTTTTATGTGCAGAGACTCGGCTGTGGTAAAGATACTACTAATAAGTTGCCTTTGCTAACAGCAAACAATCATAAGCTTGCACAAAACTGTAGAATTCTTTTTGTGAAACAGATCCAGTGCTTCCCTATTTTCCCATTTGATCAGAGACCATGAGGTTTGCCAGACTCTCATTGCATCTGTTCTGTTCATTGCAGCGTTCTCAGAACCACAAAGCTACTTACTCCCTAGTAACTATCTGTTTTCTTTCATGTACATTTCGTATTGTCAGTCTCATATGTTCCTTTTTAACATTATGCACCCAACAGCCACATCTTCCTTTTTTAATGAGTCCCTAAGTATCAAATATATCCCATATGTGAAAAACTTGTAAATGTGTGAGAAAGGTTCGACTGGGTCTGATTGATGGCCTTACCTGATTTCCTCGGCTCTCTTGATAAACATGGCTCTTTTGGGCCCAAGATCTCAGATGCTGATTGACCTGTGGCCAAGCCTTACTCTGCCCACTTTCACTTGCTCGTTCTCTCACACCTTTTTGCCTCATCTTTTGCCACTTTTTTCTTTTTCCTTGTGTCTCCTTTTGCCCACTCTTCTCTTCTCACTTTATCCACTTTAAGTTGCTCTCTTTCTCTTCCTCTCACATCTTTGCCTGTCTTTTAGCCACTTTTTCTTTCATTCCTTTGTGCTTTTTTTCACTATTTTTGCCCTGCTCATTTCATGCTGTCCGCACTTGCACTCTCTCTTTTTTTACACTTTCGGTCTCTCTTGTTTCCACTTTTGCCAATTTCTTTCACTTATTTTTGCCCCAATTTGGCCACCTCTTGCCACGTCTCTTCCTCCACTCGCCCTGGCCCGTCCTTGCCCTACCCACTTGGTCATGGTTCTTTTCCTGCTCCCATAACTGAATGGCAAAATGGCAGCCACAGCACAAACAAGCCACTTGGTTGCACAGGCACCCCAAAGACAACCCCATCTGTGCCCGTCCATGCCAAACTGATGATCAACACTAGAATCACTAGTTCCATGCCACCGCACCATAGACAAGGTGATACCTCTCCTCATCCCTATATGCCCTGAATCTGGAACACACATCTTCATTGTACTGTCAGACTGCTCCAACCTACACCAAAGGTGAGTTCTTCTGAACCAGCTTTCACTTCTCCTGTAATGCCACTAGCACCCCTACCTCTCTTACAGACATGCACCACACCCACTCCTGGCCTGCGCCCTAATGAACACCCTTTCCATTTCTCTAAACACTCCATTGAAATCTGGGACCTCCTTCATGTCCTCTCCCTAGACTTACTCAGCACTCAGTCCTATGTGAAAGTATGGAGAACAACACCAGCAGTGCTAAAGAATTCTCCACTGTATAGGAATTCACCATGCCCATTGCCAGCTCCACCACTACAATCACTCCCTCTGAGGAGCTCTCCCAGCTCACACTTTACTTCTGCAAGAAGAGTAGTACTAGCTATGACAACTTTGCACCCCAAATGAATACTTCTATCCTGAAATCCCTCCATGGAAACAGCATTAGGCTCCATTAATGATTCTGACCTGCTGGCCCACCATCACTCTCATTTAAACTGCCACTGTTGTATGAACCATCCACTTGGGAGCCCAATGGGAAACCTTACTCACACTTCACCTCCGCAAGAGGACTCAAGCACATCTGCACCACACTCACTCTGATCCTCAATGACTCCCTAACCTTGGCTACCTTCTTGGGACCGTGGAAACATGCCACCATATTACCTCTACTGAAGAATGTCACTGCACACCTATCTACGCTAGTCAACTACAGAACCATCTCAGTGCTTCCTCACCCAGGGAAAGTCTTGGAGAAACTGATCAATAAGAAAGTAGCTAACCACCAGGAAAACAACCACCTCCTGAATCTATTCCAATCAGACTTCACACCTATTCACCGCACCAAAAACACCCTCATCATTGCAATTATTGACATCTGGACAATCATGGATCAAGGCAACAGTGCGGCCCCTCTACTCTTCGACCTCTCCATGGCATTCAAAACCATCTCCACCCAATCCTCATCCACCAGCCAGTGCTAGCGCAGGTTTTTTCTTAAAAATTAATAATGAGTGTTCTTGTACTATGAGTAATGAATTTGTGTAGAAAATGAACATAGAAAACTAATGCACGCATTTGAAAATGTGATTGCGATGAGTGGCCTTCAATGTTCACGAAGTATGCTTATTAATGGTTTGCTTGTATGAAGTAATAAGTATATGTTTGACTAATGTAGTAATATGTCATATTAAAGGTTATGCATTATGTTTTAGCTTTATTAATTGTGGGCCTTAACTTAGCTTAGTAGCCTGGCTTCATGTCAAGCTGTATTTCTTAACAATTAATATAATGGCTGTCTTAGAGAATTAAACTGTGATTTTCAATTGTACTGTCTAAATATGCTCGTAGCTAAAAGTCTTTCTCATGAGAACCGATTGCCAGAAGATGCTGTTCTCGCTAAATGTAACATTATGAGTGTAATGTGTGTAAGACTGACTTTCTCAGGAGGAAAACAATGGAGACGCTGACTGGAGTATAAGCTGCAACAATATTGTTACCTGATGAGCCAGAAAATGAGGACATTACAGGAGAAGCCAATCAACAACATGTGAATGGAGTAGTGGTGGAATTCATAGATCTGAAGTTTTCATTTTATTGGGCAATGTGTGGAGAAATGATCCCTTGACCAATAGGGACTTGGGAAGTCGTTTTAGGGAATTTAACTAAACAGGACTGCACCAAGAAAAGACAAGCCATTCTCTCTATTCTTCTTTAGGGATTACATCTATTCGTTCGAGTTGCTTAAAGACTTTGCCTTTTCTGAACTTTGATGCGGAATCCTGAATCCTTGCTGACTGAACTGATGTCCTGGTGATGAAGACTATCTTACCTTGCCGATTCAGTTGAGGAGAGTTATTCTTGTACCCATGTGTTTGTTATGCATATTTGCTTTTTTCTTTCTAGGTACCAATTGCACTGTTTTGATAGAGCCAGAGTTAGATGTTTTCCAAATTTGTGTTTGCTAAATTATTTTGCATGAAGCCCAACATGCTGATGCTAATCTGATGTTAGCTAAGGATCCTCACTAATGAATTTGTTATTGGGAATAAAGTTGATGAATTTCTTTGCTGAACCATTGGCCAGATGTATGAAACTTTTTTGCACTCGCAAACGGTGCGAATCGCAAAAATCGTCCGTTTGAAAGTGCAAAAACGTGGTCTGCGATGCATGAAAGGCATACGCAGATCAAAAATAAGAAATCGCAAAAATGCGATTTTTTTGCATTGCGACCTGGTTTTGCGAGTCGCATTTTGCGATTCAGTATTTCCAGTAGGAAATTGCGAGGCACAAATTGCGAGTCGCAAAATCTAAGTCGCAAATAGATGCATAAAAAAATCACAAATTGCGATTTTTCGCAGAATGGCATTTTTCACAATCAAAATACCACTAAGTGAAACCAGGTGGTAACCAGGTGCAACCTATATAAAGAGGCCCAGAATGCCTCAGACTCTTTTCCGCAATGGCTGCACTCTACGTCATGGCGAGGAGGATGAGGATCTTGGCAGGTTTGAGGAGAGGGAGGAGGAGACAGGAGTGCATTTTCAGAGTGCGCATTACACTTTTTAACCTCACAGAGGAGGAAATATATGAGAGGTGTAGGTTGAACGCAGCCATGATACTTGGTCTGATAGCTGAGCTACAACCCATACTGCAGCGCAGAACACTAAGGACTCACAGCATACCCACCCATGTGCAGGTATTATGCTCCCTCCACCTACTCGCCTCAGGGAGCTACCAAGGGGTCATAGCAGCAGCTGGAGGGGTCTCACAGAGTACCCTCTCTGGATTTTTCAATGCATTTATCAACGCCATGCTGAGTAAACTACACCAGTACATCAGATTCCCCCATACCCCACAGAAAATACAGCAGACAAAAATTGATTTTTACCAGATGGCACAGTTCCCCCACTTCCTAGGTGCCATAGATGGGACACATGTTGCAATCTGTCCACCATCAGCCACAGAGTATGTGTACCGCAACCGGAAATACCAACATTCAATGAATATACAGGTGATTTGCAATGCTTCCTACATCATAACTGATCTCGTGGCCAGGTACCCAGGAAGCACACATGATTTGTACATCTTTCGCCATAGCGGCATACACACAAGACTGCTAGCTGGGGAGTTTGGAGAAGGATATCTACCAGGTATTGTCCCTCTCTACAATGGCGCATTGATGGCGTGCTGATGTCAGATGGCTCAGTTACTCATCATACCCTCTGACCCTTCCAGGAGACAGTGCCTACGCAGTGCGCACCTACGTGATGACGCCCTACCTCAATCCTGCCACACCTGCTGAACGGAGATACAATGTAGCACACAGGGCGACCCGCAACGTGGTGGAGCACACATTTGGACTGCTGAGGAGTCGCTTCCGGTGCCTCCACAAAAGTGGAGGGGCACTACAGTACAGTTCAGAGACCACATGTAGAATAGTGGCTACTTGTGCAATCTTGCACAATGGAGCTACCACCAGGGACATACCAGTAGAAATATGTGAATCTGATGAGGATGATGATCCCATACCACCCCTGCAGCCAGCAGACAGAAGCAGTGCAGCAGAGGGAAGGCAAAGGCGTGCTGACATCACACACAACTATTTCAGATGCAAGTATGAATGACACAAATGCACTGACAACTGTACCTGTAGTGAATTAAATGTATTACCTTAATGTCAGGTAATGTTCGTTCTACGAATAGCAAAAAAAATGATGTAAAAAACTAGAGACAATAGAAGTCCAGAGTAATGCACTATTACGTCACAGTGAACACATTACCCCTCTGGCTGCTACAGTTATTTTTTGCAGCCACGCACACCACTTGGGTGCCCAGTTACCTCACTGGCACCTCGTTTGTCCGCCTCAGCTGCAGTGTTGTGCCTGGCACTGCGCTGTCTGGTGTCCAATGCAGGTACAGCTAGACTGCTGAGGCTGGAAGTGTCCTCTGTCCCCCCCCAGTGCAAGCTCACTAGGTGTGGCTGACCTCTATCCCAGGATGTTATCGATCACATTAGTGATTTGTACCAGTCCGTTAGCCACATCCCTGCTGCTGTGCGCTGCCTCCACCTATGCAGCCACTGCACGACGTGCAATCA
Organism: Pleurodeles waltl; assembly: GCF_031143425.1. Taxonomy (NCBI): domain Eukaryota; kingdom Metazoa; phylum Chordata; class Amphibia; order Caudata; family Salamandridae; genus Pleurodeles; species Pleurodeles waltl. The sequence goes on along the minus strand of NC_090439.1, from coordinate 761,991,144 downwards.
GTGACATTGCAGTAGCCACCCTGTTCACAGAGCGACAGAAGCCCCCGAACATGTTCATGGATCTGCGCTCCTGTCTGCGGTGGCTCACCCTCTCATGGCGCAGCTCCTGGCATAGTTCACGCACAGCACAATTGAGCTCTCTTGTGTCCTGTGATGCCTGACCCTGTCGCTCATGCAGCAGTTCTATGTTAGCATTCAGGCACTCAAGCTGGCGATGCAGGCCCCCCATGTTGGTGTTCTGTTGCTGCATATTTTTTTGTAAACAAAGGATCCTTTTGTTTTGTAGGCGCTGCTGCTGCAACATAGCAGCTTCCAGCCCACCAAAGAAGGAGGGACCCTCACCTGCCTCATTCTGCTGTGCACCGGCGTTTGTTGCCATCCTGCGGGTGCTGTGGTCTGCTGACAACTGGCCTCCTGCATCTGGCTGTGCCTGCCAGTTGGGGATGGTGTAATTGGCCCTTCCTGCTGCTCATCTGAGTCTTGGCTGAGCTCTGGCAGTGGCAGTGCCCTGGGCCTGCGTTGGACTGCCGCAATGGTGAGAGACCCACTTGTGTTATAATCAGAGGCTGGATGGGTGTCAATCTCGCCTACGCTGGCTGATGCTGTGGCTGCTGGGCCTGGCCCACCTGCAACAACAATATGCAGCATGTCAGTTATGTTTGTTGCAAGTAAGGTCACACAATGGTAATAAAGGTACAGGTACTTCTCTACACTGTGTTGTGGGTGTTGTGTTCCTCTGGGTGTTGCTCTACTTAATTACATGGTACGTGCTACTTTCAGGCCTGGGTTGTGGACTGCCACTTCCATAATGCATTGTTGTGCTGCTTCTAAGATGTGGAATGGACTACTTCTCACAATGTTTTACATTACTTGCGAATTCCTAAGGGGCTTTTGTGCATACACATATGGGGTTAAGATTCAATATTGCACTTACCTTGGCTGGTACTTGGTGTGCCGGAGGTGTCGATCTCTGTGATCCCAGTCACAGCTTCAGGGAGGAGTGTCGAGTCCACTAGGTCCTCTAATGGGGTGGATGGTGCCTCTGTGGGTGGACCGCCTCCTGTGCCCCTGGCCTCCTGCAGTCTTCTTGCTACCCTCTCCTTCGCACAGGACCGCAGGTCATACCACCTCTTCTTTATCTCGTCGACCGAGCGCTGTGCCACTCCGATTGTGCAGATTTTGGATTGAATATCTGCCCACAGTCTCCTTTTCTCACTCTCCGGCACCTAGAGTGAGCTTTTACCAAAAAGGCGGTCATGGGTCCTGACCACCTCCTCTGTCAGCACCTCAAGCTCTTGCTCGCTGAATTTGAGCTTCCTCTTTCTTTCTCCCTTCTCCTTTCCTTGGGCTGAGGTGTCCATCCTTGCTTAGGTGTGCTGCCTCCTTCAGAGTGTTGCTCAGTGTTGCTGGGCTGCTATCTCTGGATGCTGGTTTAGGTGTGGCACCTGAAACTGCCTGGGATGACTCACTTCCTGCTTGTGATGTCATCAGGCTCCTCCAGGTGTGCTTTCTCGAAATTTCTAGCAATTTGCGATTTTCAATTACCGAATCGCAATTTGCGAAAATGCTAATTGTGATTCGGTAAATGGGCCTCGCAAACCACAAATAGCGATTTTTAAGAAATCGCTAATTTCGAATCGCAATTATGGTACATGGCCTATTGTGACTCCGAAATAGCGATTTCTTATAAATTGCTATTTGCGATTCGCAAAGGCCATTTCTTCATTCATGTGGCCCCATATGATGTATTTTGTTTATGTGCTTAAATGTTACATTTGCTATAGTAAAAAAAGTCGCTTTCAAATTGATCTCGATTCCCCTTCTCTACAGGTGAGCTTATTTATGGATGGACGGAAGATGGATAATTAACTGTGGGATAAGAGGAAAACAAAGGCAAACTTACACGTTTATGTACATTTAGGATTAGTAGCTATTCACAAAGACATTTTGCAAGTAGTCTCTTCGGGAGCGCGGAATCTCCGCACATAAAAATATAGGGCTGTTATTTTTTTATGTGCAGAGACTCGGCTGTGGTAAAGATACTACTAATAAGTTGCCTTTGCTAACAGCAAACAATCATAAGCTTGCACAAAACTGTAGAATTCTTTTTGTGAAACAGATCCAGTGCTTCCCTATTTTCCCATTTGATCAGAGACCATGAGGTTTGCCAGACTCTCATTGCATCTGTTCTGTTCATTGCAGCGTTCTCAGAACCACAAAGCTACTTACTCCCTAGTAACTATCTGTTTTCTTTCATGTACATTTCGTATTGTCAGTCTCATATGTTCCTTTTTAACATTATGCACCCAACAGCCACATCTTCCTTTTTTAATGAGTCTCTAAGTATCAAATATATCCCATATGTGAAAAACTTGTAAATGTGTGAGAAAGGTTCGACTGGGTCTGATTGATGGCCTTACCTGATTTCCTCGGCTCTCTTGATAAACATGGCTCTTTTGGGCCCAAGATCTCAGATGCTGATTGACCTGTGGCCAAGCCTTACTCTGCCCACTTTCACTTGCTCGTTCTCTCACACCTTTTTGCCTCATCTTTTGCCACTTTTTTCTTTTTCCTTGTGTCTCCTTTTGCCCACTCTTCTCTTCTCACTTTATCCACTTTAAGTTGCTCTCTTTCTCTTCCTCTCACATCTTTGCCTGTCTTTTAGCCACTTTTTCTTTCATTCCTTTGTGCTTTTTTTCACTATTTTTGCCCTGCTCATTTCATGCTGTCCGCACTTGCACTCTCTCTTTTTTTACACTTTCGGTCTCTCTTGTTTCCACTTTTGCCAATTTCTTTCACTTATTTTTGCCCCAATTTGGCCACCTCTTGCCACGTCTCTTCCTCCACTCGCCCTGGCCCGTCCTTGCCCTACCCACTTGGTCATGGTTCTTTTCCTGCTCCCATAACTGAATGGCAAAATGGCAGCCACAGCACAAACAAGCCACTTGGTTGCACAGGCACCCCAAAGACAACCCCATCTGTGCCCGTCCATGCCAAACTGATGATCAACACTAGAATCACTAGTTCCATGCCACCGCACCATAGACAAGGTGATACCTCTCCTCATCCCTATATGCCCTGAATCTGGAACACACATCTTCATTGTACTGTCAGACTGCTCCAACCTACACCAAAGGTGAGTTCTTCTGAACCAGCTTTCACTTCTCCTGTAATGCCACTAGCACTTCTATCCTGAAATCCCTCCATGGAAACAGCATTAGGCTCCATTAATGATTCTGACCTGCTGGCCCACCATCACTCTCATTTAAACTGCCACTGTTGTATGAACCATCCACTTGGGAGCCCAATGGGAAACCTTACTCACACTTCACCTCCGCAAGAGGACTCAAGCACATCTGCACCACACTCACTCTGATCCTCAATGACTCCCTAACCTTGGCTACCTTCTTGGGACCGTGGAAACATGCCACCATATTACCTCTACTGAAGAATGTCACTGCACACCTATCTACGCTAGTCAACTACAGAACCATCTCAGTGCTTCCTCACCCAGGGAAAGTCTTGGAGAAACTGATCAATAAGAAAGTAGCTAACCACCAGGAAAACAACCACCTCCTGAATCTATTCCAATCAGACTTCACACCTATTCACCGCACCAAAAACACCCTCATCATTGCAATTATTGACATCTGGACAATCATGGATCAAGGCAACAGTGCGGCCCCTCTACTCTTCGACCTCTCCATGGCATTCAAAACCATCTCCACCCAATCCTCATCCACCAGCAAGTGCTAGCGCAGGTTTTTTCGTAAAAATTAATAATGAGTGTTCTTGTACTATGAGTAATGAATTTGTGTAGAAAATGAACATAGAAAACTAATGCACGCATTTGAAAATGTGATTGCGATGAGTGGCCTTCAATGTTCACGAAGTATGCTTATTAATGGTTTGCTTGTATGAAGTAATAAGTATATGTTTGACTAATGTAGTAATATGTCATATTAAAGGTTATGCATTATGTTTTAGCTTTATTAATTGTGGGCCTTAACTTAGCTTAGTAGCCTGGCTTCATGTCAAGCTGTATTTCTTAACAATTAATATAATGGCTGTCTTAGAGAATTAAACTGTGATTTTCAATTGTACTGTCTAAATATGCTCGTAGCTAAAAGTCTTTCTCATGAGAACCGATCGCCAGAAGATGCTGTTCTCGCTAAATGTAACATTATGAGTGTAATGTGTGTAAGACTGACTTTCTCAGGAGGAAAACAATGGAGACGCTGACTGGAGTATAAGCTGCAACAATATTGTTACCTGATGAGCCAGAAAATGAGGACATTACAGGAGAAGCCAATCAACAACATGTGAATGGAGTAGTGGTGGAATTCATAGATCTGAAGTTTTCATTTTATTGGGCAATGTGTGGAGAAATGATCCCTTGACCAATAGGGACTTGGGAAGTCGTTTTAGGGAATTTAACTAAACAGGACTGCACCAAGAAAAGACAAGCCATTCTCTCTATTCTTCTTTAGGGATTACATCTATTCGTTCGAGTTGCTTAAAGACTTTGCCTTTTCTGAACTTTGATGCGGAATCCTGAATCCTTGCTGACTGAACTGATGTCCTGGTGATGAAGACTATCTTAGCTTGCCGATTCAGTTGAGGAGAGTTATTCTTGTACCCATGTGTTTGTTATGCATATTTGCTTTTTTCTTTCTAGGTACCAATTGCACTGTTTTGATAGAGCCAGAGTTAGATGTTTTCCAAATTTGTGTTTGCTAAATTATTTTGCATGAAGCCCAACATGCTGATGCTAATCTGATGTTAGCTAAGGATCCTCACTAATGAATTTGTTATTGGGAATAAAGTTGATGAATTTCTTTGCTGAATCCAAATGTATGTGATATTGTTTCCGCAATTGCTCTTATTATTAATTTGCACTGTAACCTTAGATTGTGTAGTAGTTCAAGCTTTGATTAGATTGTGTTTCTTTCACAGGTTTGGACTGCCAATGTTGTTTCTGTATACTTATCATTTGATTTTGAGATTATTTCATGTGACATTAGCATTGTTAATATAGGGAAATAAATATTCAAACTTTTACTAAAGGTGTGGTTTTTCATGACTGAAAGGTCGTGGTGTGTGACAATTAATGACTCATTGATTATCATTGATTGTTGATATTGATTGTTGATCTGCATGTACTGGAGATATGGTCGGAATATCTTAATTGCAAGTCAAAAGGTTCATCGACCTATTCAGGTGCCCTTGTAAGTTTATTTATTAAGTCAGATGCGCTAACAGAGATGGTAGCAGAGGCAGATGGTTTGTCTCCTTAAGAGCCCATCATAGGCGATCAAACAGAGTAACAGGCATCAACTGAGACAATAGCAGAGGTGGATGGTTTGTCTCTTTAAGAGCCCATCATGGACGTACGGTACAGAGTAACAGGTACTGACAGAGAAGACAGTAGAGACTCATGGTTCGTCTCCTAAGATCCCGTCATAGGTGTTCCCAGAGATGGTAGTAGCTTGATGATTCGGTCATTTCAGAGTTTGTTATTACCGAGATTTGGATTTTATTTTTCAATGATGTTAGTTGGAAAGAAAATGTTCCCCTAAGTCTAGAAATGACTTTCCCAGAATCTCAGATCTTGCTAATGGGTGTTTGATAATGTTCTCGGCGTTCTAGTGATAGAGTGAATGAAATAGGGTTTTGCGCTTGCACAGTTATGCAAATCACAGGTGAATTGTGAGGGTTTGTGAGGGTTTAGGGGGTTTGCGTACTCCAAATGAGGTTGTAGGAGGAGTGTGCATACTCCGCAGTGTGAGAGTAGGGAAATCGTCGAACTTCAAATATGTGTGGCACTTTGTGCTAAAAAGATTTTTTTGCCACGTGGTTGTTTGCTGTACGGACCCTGCGAGGTCTAAGAATCCAGAGTATATTGAAAAGTGTATGAGACACTTGGTTCTATGTTGTAATTTGTCTGGTTTAGTATGTCGATCGGTCGTGGTCCACAAGTCAGAGTAAGAGTCAAAAAGAGTGAAATAGTTTTTCAACTGATATCTGGCGAGAACTATGTGCACCAAGACAGACCCACTGATCAGTTGAGAGTAAAATTTGTGGGTCGAATTTTGCTTGTAAACCAGGGAAACTGAGAAAGAAGGGGTAACTGCAAGAGCGAGAGCCGTCAGTGAAAAAATTCGTAAAGTTTCTGAATCAATTGTGTTACCTTTCCTGTAGTAAACCAGCAGATTTTGTTTTTTTGATTTTGGGTTTAGTGCTCGCAATTTTTGAATTAGTTTTGTGTGAATCTTAGTTTGGGAGGACAAGCCGCGAGACTTTGTCAGCTGCAGTACGTGTGAGTGTGACGTCATTGGAGCCTCACTGAGATAAGTCAGTTAGTCAGATGGGTCGCACACAGATTGGCAGCTGTCTTAGAGAGGCAATTGGTTGAGAAAGTGGCTGAAAAGAATTCTGGGATTAAAGTCACTTCCTGATTTGATTTTGAATAACAAAAAAGTCAAAAAGGTGACATTTTCCAAAGCTTTAAAGAGTGTTTTATGTGGCGATACTTACATTACAATGAGTATAGGCGAGGCTACACCGCCAGAAGGCACACCAGTTTACACATGTAATGGAAGAGAAGAGTGTTGCGCCATGTCTTTGGCTAAAGCAATGGTGCAAAGTGACAGAGAAAGATGGGAAAGATGGAAACTTAGTATTTTCCACAAATGGAACGTTCAATTTGAGGGTTTTAGAGCTTTTAATGATGGTGCCATATGAATTGAAACCCCTTCCGAGACCAGCACTGTTCGAGGCATTAGCGATTTGGGAGTTAATAGCCAGACAGCAGCAAAAACAGAAATTCGAGAGGAGAATGAGAAAGGCAGAAAATACTTTAACAGAGGCTAGATGGGATAGTGTTCAGAGAGTTTGGAGGATGAAGACTTTGCATGGAATTAAGTTGTTTCCGGCAATTATGCAGGTCAATGAAAAGGAAGGAAAGTTACTAGATAGACTAACAGAAGCCCATCTGAAAGTAGGGAGGATAGAAAGTCTTCAACAATGGAGGAGGAATCAGATGATGATGAGATTATTTTACAGTTATTGAGAAATCATCCACGGCCATATGCAGCTCATGAGAGTGATTCGAACACCAGTGCTAATCCTTCAGCTTCGACCCAGGTTAATGGGATAGCAAGTCTATTGCAGGGTAATACTGGCCTGACACAGAGTCTGATGAGGGGTAGTCTTAACGCGCCTACTCCTCCTGTAGTACAAAAGCAGGTTAAGAGAATTTACCCTGATGTCCCCATTATGGAAACAACTTTGAACTTAATTGTGCTTATGGAACAGGTTTACCCGAGACTGATGTTGGTTCAGGCAGAACCAATTCCACTTCTACTGCCCCAAGTGTAGCCACAAGTCATGCCGAGATTCACTCCAGGGACACAGTCAGATATGTCTTCAAGGATGAATCAGAACATGGGAGTTACTCTCCCACAGAGCTTAAGTACCAGACCAACCCCAGATGCTATATCTTTACCTATTACTGTTGGTCCAGTCGTACCTCTATTTCCTCAGAAGAAACCTAGTGTAAGTGAACAGGGTGTCACAACACATAATGTAATGGGACGAGGACATAACGAAAATACTCAAGTCGTCTCTCCTGTGGGACAGACTTTTGATGGATCAAGTTCACTGTTGGACCTTAGTCCATTCGGAGTACTTCCAAATACTATGGTAGGGTCAAACATTAGCCAGAGTTTGAAATTGTTGACGCTGCAGACCCCGAATGCAGTTGCACAGCAGGGGCCGCCGGTACAAGCCAGTAACATCGCGTTGCAAGGATTGACAGCTCAGTAGTTGACTGAATGGTTAGACAAGCTGAATACCCTGCAGAGTGCTCCTAAGGGAGAGGAGTGTTTGAACTATGCTAGGCTAAACATGGAAGCAGGTGAGCTCATTGAGGGAACTATGGGTATGAAGAGGCTAGAATCCTACACAGAAGCAGAGTTGAGATATTTATGCCCGAAGATTACAAGGGAGGTGAGCAAGGTGCATCAGAAGCTAGCAGACCTGGCAAAGTAGTACAGCATAGAAATAGAGAAAACAAATCATTTGAAAAGGAGTTACAGATTAGATTTCGAGACTAAAGATTTTGAACACATGAGACACGCGGAATGAAGGCACACCTTAGGGAATTGCTTCAAAATGCCCAGACTTGGGGAGCATTAGACAAGTAGGAAGGCAGATGGTTAAAAAAAAAAATATAAAAGGAAAAGGGATTCTTTGGAACTGACTGCAAATGTGCAGCAAGGCCCAGATCCAGTAAAGATTTTACCAATGAGAGAGGTTCCAGAAGGGAATTTTATTCATGTCCCTTGGAGCAAAAGTGACATTTACAAATGTTTGCCCAAAATCGAGGGAGAAGCCAGTGGAGTGGTATCAGCAGACAGACAGGTGTGTGAAACTTGCAAAGTGCCTGTGGGAAAACTTGAACACATTGCTACAGACAGAGGTCCCAGCTGCTCTGTGGATGCGATGTAAAAGGAGTGTAGATTGGCCAACAAGTGCACCAGAGAGAGATAAAAATACAGGTGCACCATCTCCCAAGGTAATGAAATATTACTGATAAGGTGACTGAATTTATGAAAACGAGACCTTTGCCCAAGAATATTGATTGGCAGAGAATTGACAGGACAGCTCAGGAAGCAAAGGAGTTGATACATGCGTATTATGAGAGGTTGTTACTGGCGTTCAAGCATTACAGTGATATGGAGATGATAGAGGCAAAAGCAATGATACATTTTGTGTTCAGATTTGCAGAAGGATTGAGACTGGAAATTAGCCAGGTGATTAAGAGTCATGTGATTTGCTGGTAATCAAATCTGATAGATGAGGTGTTGTAGTATGCAAAGTGCTGCAGTGATGAAATTGAGTTGAAGTAGAGAAAGCTGAAAGAAAAAGCAATGGTGATGCAGATTAAAGCTGCTTAGACAGGCATGCCAGGGAGTTTTCCACAACAGCTACCACAGCCGCAGCAGGGAAACATGGTGTTTTAGCCCCATATGAGAGGTAAAGGTCGCAGAGGTAATGTGAAGCGTGGTCCAGATTTAGGTACTGTATTGGTTCAGAATGATGTGCAGGGAATGAAGAAATTATTGCCTTGTCACTTTTGCAGAGCCATTGGTCATTGGAAATGGGAGTGTCCGATGATGGTGTCAGAAGGTGTTGTTCAGCAAAGTAATGGCATCAATTTGTTCCACAACATGAGAGGACTGAGAGTGAGAGCTCCTAACTCAAATTTTCAAAATAATATAAATCAAGTGCAGAATTTTCAACCCATGCAGCAGGTGCAGATGCCACGTGTACAAATGACACAGTTACAGCCAGTGCAGCAGCAGGTTCCCATGGTACCTAGACAGCAAATTAAAATACCTCAAGCCCAAATGGAACAGCCACAAATTATGCTTTCTCAACAGGTCACAGGTCCGAAGCTTAACCAAAGTAATAACACAAAACACCAATTACCGTTACACAGTGAGAATAAAATAAACAATGATTGGATGAGCGAAAGTTCAGATACGGAGCCATGTGTGCTTACAACCTCTTTAGAAGTAGATCAGAGCGGTACCTATGTGAAGGGAAAAGTCGGTTCACAGAGTTTCATTTTTCGTTGACATGGGAGTTACACGCTCTACAGTGAGAAGTGCAGAAGTTCCAAACTTGCCCCTTTTAGGCAAAACAGTTCAGATTGTCGGAGTAACAAATCAATATTTGACCAACCCGATTACAGAATCAGTTCAGGTTAAAATTGTCAACTTTCATGGACTGCACAAATTCGTAGTCTGCAATTCAAATCCAGTATCCCTACTGAGAGGAGATTTTTGGGTAAAACCAAATGCTCGATTACTTGTTCAAATGATGGAATTGAAATTCAGACGAATAGTGATGATGAAGATGACCAAACCCCAGAGAGAGAGTGTGAGACTACAAATGAAGAGTATCCTCTGATTGAATTTTTCTCAATGTTCACAGTGAAGGAGATTCATCCTGATTTGCAGGGAATGGTTAAGGAGAAAGTGTGGGATCTGACAGGAAAAGAGATAGGTCTGATAAAGGGAGTTGAGCCAATTAAAGTTACTGTAAAGCCGAATGCAGTTTTTCCTCAGATTCAACAGTATCACATGCCACAAGATTTCCTTATGAAGGTCGCCCAAAGAATTGCAGACTTTGTGAAACGAGGAGTTTTGAAGGAAGTATTGAGCAGCCCATGTAATTCACTGATAATGGCTTTGCAAAAGCCCTGTGGGAAGGTTCGAATTGTCCAGGATTTTAGAAAAATAAATAAGATTGTGGTCAAATGTTGCCTTTTGGTGCTAAATCCAGCTGTGATAATGTTCCAGATGCCAAGGATTGCTGAATGGTTCACTGTCATTGAATTGTCACAAGCCCTCATTTCTGTGCCTCTTCATGAGGACAGCCAATTTCTCTTTTGTGTCAAACTTTTGGACCGAGTTTATTGTTGGTGCCGAATTCCCCAAGGGATTTCAGAGCCACCTTCCATATTCAATCAGATCGTGAAAAAGAATTTGGAGTCTTTGGGATTGCCTTTCCAATCGACCTTGGTACAGTATATTGATGACTTGCTAATTGCGTCCAAAACAAGGGACGAGTGCAAGTATGACACGATTGCCTTACTGAACCATCTGGGAAAGAATGGTCATAAAGTGTCTCCACTTAAATCGCAATACTGTCAGCAAGAAGTGAAATACTAGGGTCATCAGATTGAGAAAGGATCGAGAAAGATATCCAGAGAAAGGATTACGACCATATTGCAGATGAATCCCCTGACCACTCAGAGAGATGTTAGGATGTTTCTAGGGATGGTAGGTTATTTTCGCCAATGGATTCTAAGTTTTTCAGTAATTTCAAGACCATTGCAGTAAAGGAAGTCACTGATCCCATAGTGTTGGACCAGGCTGGAATTAAAGCATTCACTGAATTGAGAGAGACTCTGTGCAAGGCTCTAGCTTTAGGTATGCCTGACTACACAAAACCTTTCACATTGTTTTGTCATGAGCGTGATGCATGTTCTTTGTCTTGATGCAGGTCCATGGAGGTGTAAACCGCCCAGTAGCATATTTTTCAGTTACTTCGAACTCAGTTTCAGCAGCCTTACCAGGTTGTTTGTGCGCAGTTGCAGCGGTTGGACAAAGCCTTACGCAGTGTGAGGGTATTGTGATGGGATATCCTTTGACTATAATGGTCCCTCACTCTATTGAGATTCTACTTACAAGGACGAAAACCCAATATTTGACTGGTGCAAGATTAACCAGATATGAAACGAGTATTCTAGGGTCACCAAATGTGTCATTGAAAGATGTACAGTGCTGAACGCAGCAACCTTACTTCCAAATGAAAATGTTGAAATTGAAAAAGATGGAAGATGTTGAGCATGATTGTCTTGAAGTAACCAATTTGTGCACAAATCCGAGACCTGACATTAGAGATACCAGATTGGAAAATAATGACCAAATTATCTTTGTTGATGGTTCTTGTCTAATAGACAATGCAGGGTCCTTGAGAGCAGGATATGCTGTGTGCACAATTACTGGTATTCTGGAAGCTTCTTGGCTTCGAGGAATATATTCTGTTCAAGTAGAGGAACTGGTAGCCCTTACTAGAGCATGCCATGTTTCTGCTCAGCTGAAAGTTTCAATCTATATGGATAGCCAATATGGATTTGGAATAGTGCATGCTTTTGGCTAGTTGTGGTCACAGAGTGGTTTCATGACCTCTTCTGGTTCACCAGTGAGAAATGGTAAGAGGATTAAAGAACTGTTACATGCTATCCTAACACCTGAGAAGATTGTAGTGGTGAAATGCAATGCACATCTAAAGTCACAGGACTTCGTGTCATTGGGAAAAGGATATGTGGATCAAGTCGCAAGGTTTTGCGCATTGAACTGTATATCATTGAAAGATAAGTGGGAACTGTTACCTGAAGAAGACGAAACATTGCCAAGTTTTGCATTGAAAGTAATTGATATCTTGGAGGAATTGAAAATGTTGCAGAATAGTGCTTACAGGGAAGAAAAACGTTCATGGAGTAAAATGAAATGTGTGCAAAGACAAGAATAATTGCTGGTTTCAGAAAAGGGTCAATTGGTTTTGCCTAATAGTCTACTGTATCAAATGGCTAGGTATTATCATGGTCAAGCACATGTTGGAAGGGATCCCATGATTCGGTTGTTTAAACAGGATTGGTTCAACCCAAGGTTTAGACAGGTTGCTGAAGCAGTTTGTCATCATTGTGTCATTTGCCAACACATGAACACGGGGAAAGGCACAGTGGTTAATTTGAGCCACATTGGAACAGAAGGAGGTCCATTTAGCAGAATGCAGATGGATTGTATTGAGATGCCTATGTGTGGAGGTTTGAGATATGTGTTGGTGATTGTCTGTATCTTTAGTGACTGGATTGAATCTTACCCTACATGGAGGAATGACAGTCTCACAGCAGCTAAACTGATGCCACGTTTTGGGTTTACGATCTCTTTAGAATCAGATAGGGGAAGTCACTTTGAGGTAATTAAATTATTGTGTGCAACACTGAACATTGAGCTGAAGTTGCATTGTAGTTACCACCCTGAAGCATCAGGACTAGTGGATCAAATGAATGGTCCCATGAAGTCAAGAGTTGCAAAGATGGGTGCGTCCACAAATATGAAATAGCCTGATGCATTGCCTTTAGTTCTGAAGACAATGAGAAACACACCCGACAGGAAGACAGGGTTGTCGCCGCATGAGATACTTATGGACCGAGCCATGAGGTTTCCAGTGGTGCCTGCAAATGCACTTGTCAACATTACAGATGATATGGTGTTGGACTACTGCAAAGGTCTGGCTGATGTGGTTGGCTCTTTCTTTCAGAAGGTGGAGGCTACCACTCTGCCACTGATCCATGACCCAGGGCACAATCTGAGGGCCGGTACTGGGTTGTGGTCCGAAAGCACGTGAGGAAAACGTGTTTGGAACCTCGTTGGAAAGGACCTTTTCAGGCAGTTCTGACAACTACCACAGCTGTGAAGTGCACTGGAGTTCCGAACTGGATCCATGCCAGTCACACGAAGAAAGTGGCATGTCCACTGGATCATGAAGAAGAGTTGTTGAAAGTACCAACAACAGCAGAGCAAGTCTCAGGGTCAGAAGAAGAACTAAGAGGAACTGAGACCGATCTGAGCCGGTTGAGGATGATTCACTCACTCCTGTGAGAGACAAAGGAGAAGACCTCCAGGACGGTGACGGAGAGCCTATCTTAATTAAGGTAGCAGGAGAGCCTAGTCAGAGGAGGGCTTTCCCAGAAGCAGATGATCTTGAGAGACAAACAGAGCAATTGCCAGACCCCAAGGGGCAAGGAGTTCAGGTGGATCAAAGTCACTGTGGTCTGAAACCACCTGAATCAGTTGCAGGTCCGTCAAGAGAAAGCATCACAGAACAAGGAGACGTTTAAAGGTTGATTATGAAAAGAGCACTGACAAAGGGTCCACTGAAAGGATATAAGTAGCAAGAGTCAAAAGGAAAGGGAAAAGAAGTGGGTGTTGGCACAACAATTGAGGAAGATGTCGATACAACAAAGAGAGAAGATCTAAGTGAAGGAGAATTGAATGGTGATACAAAGTTGACAAGAAAGAGAATAGCAAGTCGAAGATACGCAGGTCCTGATTGGGCGTAAGCAGCTACAAGTGAATGGCAGCAATAATTGTTGTCTTCCTGTTTTGATAGAGACATTCTGGGTCAATATTTTGGCACTTGAAGGAGCGGATGAACTGAACTGTTGAAACAATTTGAGAATATTTTAGAAAACGAGACTGTTGAAAGTAACCTGATTTGACTTTTGAAACCTGATTTTGACAAGCTGCTTACCAATTTTGAGAAGGGATCCTGGAAGAGAGACTGAAAGCTGTAAATAACTGCTGAAAGAATAACTTGTTTTGCAGCAGTTTTTCTAAATTTCTCTTTTGCTTTCTGATTCTTTACAGATCATGAGTAACATTGGCCAGCAGGGTAGGAAGGATGGGTGCTGTAAATATGAGTATTGGTTTGGCGATTGTTTATGGGATATTGTTTGTGGGTATGTCTGTTCTTGTTAAGAGTGAAGCCTACCATACTTCTGCTTTTGAGACAACTATTGTACTAACTGCAATAGAGTAATGTTGAGACGATGGATGCGAGGAATTATGTGTGTAAGCAGATTCCTTCATCAGCTGAGGAAGGAGTTACGTACCATAGTCTGCCTCTAACATATGGAATAAGTTGTAGTCTGCTACTAACAAGATTTTATGACCAGGAGTACATTCAGTATTTCTACTCCAATTATGACATGGTGTTTTCGTTTGTTCCTATAATTAGGTATTTGAGTAGGGTAGCTATGGACAATGACATAGTATTAATTAGAGGTTTCTTTGAACCTACATTGACATTTTGCACAGCTTACACACACCGAAATAATCTAACATGCTTGCTTACATCTTTAGAGAGGAGCTTTTTAGACCATACAGATGACAGGAGAAAGGCGTAGAAGGAGAAGTTAGAAAAAGGCTTAAAGAATATAACTCATAGGAATGAATATGCTTATAGTGCAATTAAAACACAAGGGAAATTAGCTCTAGATGTGCAACACGTAGAAAACTTTGTATCTATATGCCTAAATCAAGCGCTGATGCTTTGTTTGTGGGAACGAGTGAATGTAGACATGTGTTTTTGTTTCAGAGTAAATGGACATTTATGTTGAATGGACAGGACCCAGCTATTCCGTGGATATATTACATCTGTGGTCCTAATGCTTACTACCATCTTCCAAGAGGATGGTATGGGACCTGGTATTTGGGAATAGTTTTACACAAAATTCTTCAAACTAATTATTTAAGGAAGTTTCCAAAAGTGACTAAATTATATCATATGAGACAGAGGAGGGAGTCTCCGTCTGGTATAGTGGAAGATATATAGTGGAAGATATATGTGGAGCAATGATTCCTTCAGTGGGAGTTGTTCTGAATTCAATAAAGATTTAAAAGTTGTCTACTATTGTGGATAACATGCTGACAAATTTTTCAGGAGCCATATTCCTGATACTGAGTTAGCTGCCGAAAGAGCTATAACGCTTCAAAGTCGCTTTGCTTTAGACGTCCTTTTAGAGAAGGATGGTGAAGTTTGTGGAATGATTAATTCTATGCATTGTTTTTCATTCATTCCTACTAATAGTAAATAAATTAGAGATTTACTTACTAATTTGACTAATTAAAGTGCTGATTTGAAAGAATTAAAAGAACCAGGTGTTTGGGAAAATGTTGGCAAAGGTTTTGCTTCAGTGGGAAATTGGCTCAGCAACTTTGGAAAAGGAATTTTGTTCAAAATTATACAGGGGATATTAATTATTGTGGGGTGCCTTATTGTAGTTTAAGGAATATGTAAATTGTGTGAAAGGATTCAAAACAAGCCATCCAACTTTCCCATCCAGACCCCTCAGGCTTTCTAAGTACTCTCTTTTTAGTTCAAAAGAAAAACAAAAAATGAAGACCGGTCATCAATCTCAGAACTTTCCATCGCTTTGTCGTATACAGACACTTCAAAATGGAAACTATTGTTAATTTAAGAGATATTCTTCTTCCTTATGATTACATGGTTCGCCTGAATCTACAGGACGCATATCTGTCCGTTCCTATCCATGTGGATCACAGAAAATTCCTTCAATTCCAGTGACAGGGACAAATTTACCAGTTTTCTTCCCTTACGTTCGGCCTTTCGTCAGCACCCTGGTGCTTCACGAAATTAATGAAACCGGTAACAGCTCATCTCAGATCCTTAGGCATCAGGCTATTAATCTACCTGGATGACATCCTCCTTATGCACCAAAATCGCCTCTCTCTTCAGTCGCATCTTCAAACCACATGCTCTCTCCTATCTCAACTAGGTTTCCTCATCAACAGGGAGAAATCTATCACAATCCCTTCCCAAAGAATAGAATTCTTAGGGTTCACAATAAAATTTTCTTCCACTACTCTACATCTCCCTCAACAAAAAGTAAAATCTATAAAATCTGAAATTCAGAAAATTCTCCAGTTCCTATATTTCTCTCAGATCCCTAGCCAGAATCGTGGGTCTTCTCTCCTCCTCAATACAAGCCATCTTTCCCGGTCCCCTCCATTACCGGGCTCTTCAAAGACTAAAAATTTGCCATCTCAGAAAAGGTCTTTCATACTCAGAAACAATCAATCTGGACCAAGAGTCTTGTTCAGAACTTCAGTGGTGGATAGACCATTTAGATGCCTGGAACGGCAGAACTATCTTTGCATCAGCCCCGGATCTTGTGTTAGAATCAGATGCAAGCCTAAAGGGTTGGGGCGCACGTTGTGGTCCAATCTCGACTGGAGGTTCCTGGTCTTCAGAGGAGTCGAAATTGCATATCAATTATTTAGGGATGCTTGCTGGCTCCTTTGCAATCAAAAGCATAGCAAAAGACAAGGTTCAATGTACCATCCTCCTCCGTATGGACAATATATCAGCTGTCTGCTACATAAACCATTTAGGGGGCACCAGGTCAAAACCCTTAGTGGATTTGACAAAAGCCTATGGGAATATTGTCTTCCCAATGAAATCTCACTGTCTGCAGAATATCTACCAGGTTCCCTCAACGAGATTGCAGATTGGCACTCTCGCTTCCTCTGGGACTCCAGCGACTGGAAACTCCACGGCTCAGTTTTCCAATCTCTTCTCCACAAATGGGTACCTTTCAAGATAGATCTCTTTGCCTCCCGCCTAAACACACAACTACCCCTGTTCTTCAGTTGGTGACCGGTTCCTTCGGCACTAGCTTCAGATGCTTTTCTTCAGGACTGGTCCTCTTCTCTCAATTACGCTTTCCCTCCGTTCATAATGAGTACCAGAGTCCTCGCTCAAGTCAGACACCAAAAAGCGATGTTAATAATTGTAGTTCCCTTTTGGCAATCCCAAGTTTGATTTCCCCCTCTAATGGAGCTGGCAACCGACTACCCGGTCCTCCTCCCGATCTTTCCTTCCCTTCTTCGGGACTCCCTGCATCCTCTCATTCACAACAATACTCTCACTCTTTCGGCCTGGAAGGTATCGGGTCTTCCCAATCTTCCATTCTTATTTTGACAGAAGCTTCAGACTTTATTAACAAAGCCTGGGCTCCTGCCACCAGGAAAGCTTACAGTTCCACCTGGTCTCTTTGGACAAGCTTGTGTGTGGGAAGGGATCTTGATCCCTTTTCAGCCGATATAATTTACATAATTAATTTCCTACCCGCCCAGGCCAGTGGAGGTAAGTCTTACAGAACAATCAACTTGTAGAAATCAGCTATTTCTATGTGGCATGCTTACATCAACGGAAAACCTGTGGGAGAAATCCCCTGCTTTGGCGTCTCTTAAAGGGAGTAAAGTTTTATTTTCCTCCTTTACCCAAGTACTCGAAATTGTGGGATGTTAATGTTGTTTTAAATTTGTATCTTTCGTGGCAGATAATACTGACTTATCTTTAAAAATGCTTTTAGCCAAACTCACTTATCAGATGTGAGAGCTTTAGATATTTTCTCTCGTCAATTCTCCCCCACAGGTGTTTTGTTCTCCATCAACAAAGGTACCAAAACCAATCTATGCTCAGTGTTTTACCCATATTTCCCTAACCAACCTAAATTGTGCGTAGGTTAATGACTCAAGGTTTATGAAGATCGCACAGCCAATCTCAGAATGTCCTCTTTTTCCCAGCTCCTTATTTTGTTTCGCAAACCTCACAAACCCGTAACTTCGGCTACTCCAGCCAGATGGGTTCGTTGGGCCATGTCTTTGGCAGGTATCAACACCTCAGTTTTTGGCGCTCACTCTTCCAGAGGAGCTATGGCTTCCAAAGCATTTTGGGTGGGTTCTAGACTAGAAGATATTCTGAGATCAGCTGATTAGTCTAATGACAATGTCTTTAGAACTTTTTACTGTAAGCCAGTTCATACAACAACTTCCGTCATAATTAACATGCTTTAAACAAGCATAATAGGAGCCTCCGGTCTTGCCATAAAATGTAGATTTTCCTAGTAATTTATGACGGAAAGTCTTAATTTTATTAAAGGCACGGAGGCGAGTATTATCCCAGCACAGATTCTCTATAATGGTTGTTTTGTCAATTCTTTCTCCCTCCCTACAGCACCGTCTACTCAACCTCAAAACTCATCTTGAACGTCAGACGGGACTTTCAGCTTCAGCAACTTCATCCAACAATCCTTCTTGTTGTCAACATAATCCACTTCCTACATTTTGGATTTCCCCTCTCTACCAGTCTTGGATGAACTCTTTTCAAGAACTTTGTTCTCTACTGTTGGCAGTTGCCTTTGTTCTTGCTATTTTTCCTTTGTTTTCTCACACTGTTTAGCCTTCTTCCATCAAGAAAGAGGGCTGGTCGCAGTCAAGTATGGTGATTATACTATGTCCTCTGTCCCCATTGGTGTATTTCCCAATATTTTTTTCCCATTGGCTTTCTGTCTCCCTCAGCCTCATGGGAATTGTAGTTTCTTGACTGCTGCTGTTTAGAATAAAGCAAGTTAGAGAAGCATAATACTCGCCTCCGTGTCTTTAATAAAATAACTAGGAAAATCTACATTGTAGGCCTTAACTTAGCGGCGGTCTTAGCCTAGTTAAAGGCCTCATGTCAGGCTGTATTTCTTAAAAAGTAATAGAATGGCTGTCTTAGAGAATTAAACTGTGATTTTACATTGTACTGTCTAAATGTGCTCGTAGCTCAAAAGGCTTTCTCATGAGAACTGATTGCTAGAAGATGCTGTTCTTGCTAAATGTAACATTATGAGTGAAATGTGTGTAAGAATGACTTTCTCAGGAGGAGAACAATGTAGACACTGACTGGAGTATAAGTTGCAACAATGTTGTTACCTGATGAGCAGCATGATGAGGACATTACAGGAGAAGCCAATCAGCGACCTGTGAATGGAGTAGTGATAGAATTAATAGATTTGAAGTTTTAGTTTTATTGGACAAAGTGTGGACATGTGATCTCTTGACCAATAGGCACTTGGGAAGTCGTTTTAGGGAATTTAACTTTAACAGGACTGCACCAAGAGAAGACACACCATTCTCTGTATTCTTCTTGAGGGTTTACCTCTATTCCTTCGAGTTGCTTAGAGACTTTGCATTTTCTGAACTTTGATGCTGAATCCTGAGTCCGTGCTGACTGAATTGAAGTCCTGGTGACGAAGACTATCTTAGGTTGCCGATCCAGTTGATGAGAGGTATTCTTGTACCCATGTGTTTGTTATGCCTATTTGTTTTTTCTTTCTAGGTACCACCGCATTGTTTTGATCAAGGCATAGTTAGATGTTTTCTAAATTGCTTTGCAAGAAGCCCAACATTCTGATGCTAATCTGATGTTAGATATGGATCCTCACTAATGAGAATTTGTTATAGGGAATAACGCTGATGAATTTCTTTGCTGAATCTAAATGTATGTGATATTGTTTCCGCAATTGTTCTTATTATTAATTTCCACTGTAACCTTAGAATGTGTAGTAGTTCAAGCTTTGAATAGATTGCGTTTCTTTCGTAGATTTAGACAGCCAGTGTTGTTTTTGTATGTGTATCATTTGATTTTGAGATTATTTGACGTGACATTAACATTGTTAATATAGGGAAATAAATATTCTAACTTTTACAAACGTGTGGTTATTCATGACTGAAATATATACACATAATTAGTAAACCAAAAAATTCACCGAACTCCTTAAGGTCCAAAATCTGTGTATATTTATTTCAAAGCAGCAACCACCAACGCATTTTGACTCTTCAGGAGTCTTGTTCAGGGTAAGTGAGACCTTTATTTCTTTCACCTTTTATAACAAATATGATCTACTGGCAGTTACCAGTAGGTCGTTATAGTTAGGACCTAGTTTCCATTACAAAGGCATTTTTTGACTTGCCTATATCTTTGCCACTGTTTGATGAATCTTCACAACATTTTCCCAAAAAAGTGTGCCTAAAAATCTTGTTGGGCAGAAGAAGTTTTGTGATCAACTGTCAAGCAGACCCTGAGGAAAAGGGGGGAGGCAAATAATCTGCTCTCCCATTTTGATTCCCATGAAGATTTTAGACATGACTACAGCCAGAAATGCTGGCCGAAATTACACCAAATCTGGCAAGAAGGTAGGTCATGGTCCAGAAAGAGTGCTTTTTGTTATTTGGTGTAAACCCGGTTAGAAGTCTTTGAAAAATTAACTGAAAACAAAATCTGTGTATCTCGACGCGCGAATGCTTTGCAAATACTCCCGATCTTGTGCAGAGATCTGATTGGCTGAGAACACATCAACCAGGAAATGGTGGCAGCCATTTTGAGACTCAGCTTCAACTGGGAGCTGACAGCTCCCACCAACCAAAAGTAAACAAAACTTAACTTTCAGTAAGCGGAAGATGTCAAACAGACAGCTCCCACTTGCTGAAAGTGAGGTTTTCATCTCTTTCCCTGTGTGCTAACACTCGTGAAGGGAAAGTGATGACCACGTTACACCCACAAGCTAATTAAAGCATCTTCCTGCTTGCAGGAGTAGAGCTGGCTCCCTCAGGAGACCGGAGACAGCTGGGACCGTGGGGGCCTTTAGGCTCCCCTAGTGGTCCTGTCACTTTATTTTTCTCTTTCTTTCTTTCTTTCTTCCATCCCATTATCGGATTGGAGAGAGAGAGGTAGTTATTGCTATGGTCTCTCAATACAATGACTTCAAAGCATCACATTAGCAAAATGTTTGCTCCGAGATGTTATAGTTACATTTTGATGCACAGCAAAAAAGAGTCTCCTCCGGCCTACTGATAAAGCTCTTGGACTGTCACTCAGTAGGTTGAAGATTCAAATTCTGCTATTACATGGCATTGTGGCTGTTCACTTACTGATGTTTTGAATGTTAAACATTCCTAGTGACAGAATATTTATGTCTTTAACGGTCTCTGAACACAAAGACTTCAAAGCATCACATTAGCAAGATGTTTGCTACAAATGTTATAGTTACAGTTTGATGCATGGCAGAAAAGAGTCACCTCTGGCATACTGGAAAATCTATTGTGCTGTCACTGGGTGGGTTGAAGGTTCAAATCCTGCTATCTCATGACAGTGTGTCTGTTTATTTAGTCGTTTTTTGAATGTTAAGCATTCCTAATGATGGAACATTAACATCGT
Source organism: Pleurodeles waltl (assembly GCF_031143425.1). Classification (NCBI taxonomy): domain Eukaryota; kingdom Metazoa; phylum Chordata; class Amphibia; order Caudata; family Salamandridae; genus Pleurodeles; species Pleurodeles waltl. The sequence goes on along the minus strand of NC_090439.1, from coordinate 761,969,937 downwards.
TTTCCGCATCACCATCTTTGGATTGAACGTCATAGACATGTCTGGACACTGCATAGAAAGGAGTCACCTGTGGCCAGCTCTGAGACCCTCACGCAGAATGTTGAAGGTTCTAGCCTAGGTGTGTCAGTTGTAATTTCTTAGCTGTAACTTCTTTTCAACTTAAAATATTTAAGGCACATATAGAAAGGTGATATCACTATTTGTACTTTGCAAATATTTTTTTTTTCAATTTGTCAGAACATTTTTCACTCTAGGTTGCATGGGAAGGGTGGTTACTGGGTTGTGATAGGGATGGCGGTTCAACACTCAACATGGCCGCCAAAATTAACCCACTCGAAATAGTAGGAAGCTCTCTATTTGGTGCCAAGTCCTCACCAACCACATTGAGAGGCCCAGCTGGAACAGGAGGTGTGGTGGATGAGGAGGGTACAATTGTGGAAGAAAATGCAGATGAATGAGAGGAACTGCAGGAGAAGGAGCGTGGAAGAGATGAGGCGGAGAAAGACTAGAGAAGTGCGGACAAACAACAAAACTACCAGAGGTGGTGAGTGGAGGAGCTGAAGAGCAGGAAGCCCCCAGAGCTGCTGACAAGGCATCAGAGCTGCTGGAGCCAGGATAAAAAGAAGTGGGAGAAGAAGAGCGACGTGGCAAATGACTGGACCGCCTGGAGGTTGTAGGCTGGAGGCTCCCGCATTCCACGGCTCTGTCACAGCCGAGGTTAGAGGCAGGTCTTGCATTGAGGGTTTTTACATCACTGGTGGGGAGGGTAAAACTTTAACAATAATTGAGCACTGAGAGGAGGGCGGATACAGGAGGGAGAACACACCTTACACAAATTGGGCACAAAGTGTTCACACATGGTGCACAAACTACAAGGGTGTTGGTCGTGGCATGTAATAATATAAGAATAAGGACCGTATCTCAAGAGAGCCTTTCTTTGTGTATGAACCCCAGTCTCGGAACCCTCAGTGATGAGAGCCAGAGGAATCTGCCTTCCTAGGAAGGACTGAAGGAGTGTTGAAAGGAGATTTCCCCTTGTAACTGCAGTTGGGGTCAGTGTTATTGGAACCATCCACCTTGTCTTTATTTTGTTTTCCCTTTCCTTGGTGTAATTCAATACCCAAATAAAACCAGCTCTATACATAACTCACCAGATTGGGCTGTCGTCATTCCTGAGCTCTCTACAGACTGCCTTAAAGAGAGCAAAGATTACTCAGCCCATCACAATTGAGGACATGGCAAAACAATTAGTGGAGGGATAAAAACACCTGCAGCTTGTCATGAAGCAACAAGCTCAGGCGGCCAGACTAGACCAGGAGAAGTTAGAAACAGCACTTGAGACCCATGTCTCTTTGATGTCTGCTGCCCAACAAGCACAGGATAGTGCCATCCTGAAGTTAATGGAAGCCATAAATAATGCCAAGGTCCTTCCTTATGCACCTACTTCTATACTCCAATGCTACCAACCCAGGGAGGATCCCAACGCTTTTTCTTTTTACTAATTTTGAAAGGACAGTTATTGACACCTCCTGGACTCATGAACTCTGGAACTAATATATTGCCCCCTATTAGAAGGAAAACTGCAATCAACCTATCAGGCTGCCAATCTGTGTAACACAATCTTTATTTAACCATCGACTCCATCTTGACCACTGACTCCATTTTGTGCTTAACTTCAAATGCCGATACATTGGTGCAGGTATTTTTCCACGCATATTTTGATAATGTGTTTTCGCTTGTCTCACCAGGGAAGGGAACATAATGTGGGGGGATGAGACATTGATAAGACTGCACAAGGCTGATAATGTTTATGGTTGAGAACGGTACAGCTCGTTCTTGGAAATACATCTAGGGATCTGGCCAGTCTCATGAGTGTTTTTTCAACACTGACCTAGTACGACCAGCGCTTGAATTTCACAACTTACTCGATGGGAGGAGGGTTTCTAGAACCTTCCTCTTAAGTTTGTTTAAGGAATATGAGGTGGGGAAGCTTGACACTGAAGGAGAAGGAACCCATTGCTGAGAGTGGACACATTGCTCAGAAAAATCATGTTGAAGTGGTCTCTCCTGTCTCTGCTGTCACGGGTTCCACTTCTTGACATTGGCAGACAAGGATGATGTTGGATTTGATCCCCCTTGTGATGCATTTTTAATTCTTAATATCTAGCTTTATTCTGTGCATATATAAATATACGTAGTAACAGCATATTCATTGTTGATGTATTGCATTTTCTTTGATGATTATTATTTTTCCACTGCTGTGATTATTTTTAAAGTTGCAAGTGATGCATTCTTTGCATTCCTTTAGCTTTGCTCCCTCTCAGTCTGAAGCAAAGCAAAACACCCCACAGGGAATACTCCTCACGAGGAAATAAAACACACAATAATTGAATGCCTCCTATGCTATCTAGAGTATTACCAAGTCAAGTTCAGCAAAGAGGAGTGAGGCCACAACAACCCAAGATCCCTGTTCTACAGGATTCAGGTTCTGTGGTTGAGGCGGCTGAGTGCTACTACATCCAGTACGGACAAAGTAATAGAAAGAATCCTTTTAGAACAATTTCTGGCAGCCTTACCTAGTGCAAGGTGGTCTTGGGTCAGAAAACATCCCAATTTGACAGTGATGGGAACTCGAGACTTGGCCTTTGCATATCATAGGTTGATGAAGTATCTGCCTAACACTATCAAAATGCAGGGCCCTGTGAGTATTCCAGGATGAGTTTCTATGAAGCCTCAACTTAAGGCAACTGGGCCTGAACACATACCCCTCCAGAAGGACCCAGAAAGGGAAGTAGGACAAGGGCCCAAGTGTTATAACTGTACAGAGTGAGGCCATATTGCCAGACATTATCCTCAGAAATATAGAAAATCAGCGATACACTGTTTCAAAAAAACAAAAAGACAAAAAATATAGTGACCAGGGTCCTAAATTCTAGGAGCAAGAGGCCTCACACACCCATAGGGTGTCATGCTTCATCATAGGCGCTGCTCCTCGTCAGACTGGCGCTGCAAAGTCTGACGGGCACCACCCCTGATGGGGGGGCTCTTTGCCGGAGATCTTAATATATGGTGGTGCCGTGACCCCAAAGGTGACTAAAGAATCAACGGAGATCAGAAGAAATTGTGTGGTTAAAATTGACTCTCAAAAACGCCACTGGGACTGTAGATTTTATTGGACCCAATGAGCGGTCAGGACCAAGATTAAAAATTAGAAACAGAAGAGTGAATCAAGAAGTTAAGATCACTCTTGTAAATTAGAACATATCAAGGAGAGGAGTCTGGGAATTCTCCAAAAACTACCCCCTCATGGGTCAACATGTTTCGCATCCTGGTGGTCCAAACGGATCCAGTGATGCTTCATCAGGACCTTATGTGACTATATGTATCTCCTGAATAATGAGGGTCACATATATTTGCAAGGAAGAAAATACAGATACCTCTCGACCAGCAATTAGTGGGGAGGCGTAATAATCACTTACATGAATATGGAATAAATAATTCCTAACTCGTGCCCGTCCTAAAATTGAAGGCGAGCATCCTAGGAATACACGGACCAATAGTCCAGCGCTAAACAACGTTTGTTGCAGCAATGCTGGCCAGGCGGAGACCTACCCCGGTCCGTGGTTCCCGAAGCAGAAACCCCGTTCCCCTGAGCCCATTGAGGTAGGGTATACTAAAGGACAGATACTATGTATGGGTGATATAAATCAGAGGAGGCTACCATAGTGTTGAATGGGGAGCCAAGGAAGGCATTGGTTGAATTGGCATGTAGATAAGCATTGTTAACTCTGATCTGATAGAGCCCAACAAATACAAAGAGGGCGTAACGTTGTTATAATCTGTATACATGGAGACAGTAGAGTATACCCGGTCTCACAAGTCATGATCGAGTGGCAGGGTATCAAGGAAAACATGGAGGTGGGGCTTACTACTAATTTGGTGGTAGATGTGATTTTTGGGACATATTACTGTGACTTCCCTAGGTTGTTGACTGCAACAGAAGACCAAGTAATTGCCCAATATTTAAAAGGGGCCCCTTGTCACAAAGAGGACACACCACAAGTTACCCCAGAGCCTACTTTTTCTAAGCTAGTGAAATGCCAAAACAGACAAATATTCATGTTGAATACCTTTGAGCCCCCATTTGGCTTCTCTTTCCTCAGGCAATGAGTGGGAACACCAGCATAGCTTTAGTGTACCTCAATGAGAGGATCAAAATCTTACACACACCTAGGCACGTGTGAAAGATGGACAGTCCAGTCAGGTAGGATCTTCATTTATTACATGAAATGGTTTACTGTACAGGTGTAGCTTCAGTTTTCTTGTTCCTAGCCCCTTTTGGAAACAAGTGTTGCATCTCACCGTCAGTCAGGTAGGGGGAAGACACTACAGTAAGGACAGAAGAGTACCTGCTCTAGCACTTTTACTGGCCAGGTGTGTGCTCAGACATTAGGAAATTCTGTGCAGACTGTAAGAGATGCCAGGTAGTTAATCTGCCTATTGCCCAGAAAGTTCCTTTAAGACCCTTATCCATTACAGATATTCCCTTTACCCGAGTAGGGGTGGATTTAGTTGGGTCTCTGGTTCCCTCTAGAAAGAGTATCAGTAGATACCCAGAGACAATAATGCTTACAAGTATGACAACACAGATGGTGGCACAAGCATGGTTGAGTTCTTCTCATGTTTGGAGTTTCCCAAAGAGATACTTATGGACCAGGGAACTCCCTTTATGTTCCTTCTCATGGCCCAACTATGAAAGGTCCTAGGGATATGACAGATCCGTACCTCCGTCTACCATCCACAGACTGATGGTCTAGTGGAGAGGTACCACCACACTATTAAAACTATTTAAAAATAAAATTTGTGTCTAAGAGTGGGAGAAATTGGGAAAAACTATCATTGGTCCTGTTTGCCATACATAAACATGAGCAAAGTTCAACCAGCTTTTTACATTTTGAGCTATTGTTTGGGAGACAGCCGTGCACCCTCTTAGACATGGCTGCTCAGCAATGTGAGGCAGAAGAGGCCAAAGGTCGTACATTGCTGGAGTATGCGGCTGACTTAAAAAACTGTGTGCAGGGACTATGGGAAGAAATGAGAATAAAACTTGAAAAGGCTCAAAGAAAACAGAATGCTGAATATGATAAGAAAGCAAAAAGCAGTTGCCTTCATCCCAGTTAGGAGGCATTGATAATATTAGCCTTGTCTGATGATAAATTATTAGCTCAATGGCAGGGACCATATAAAGTACTGGAACTGATCACCGCGGTCAGATATAGGGTTGCAGTACCACAAATAACAAAAAAAGGAATGATGTATCATATAAACTTGTTCAGCAAGTGGGAACAACCAGAACCACAACAGAATGATGAAGGTCAGGCTCTTCTGATAACCAACTTAGAACCATTGAAGATAGAACTTTTCCCCAGGTAGAAAAGGGCATGATAGGAAACAAAGCCATTGGCCCTAAATTCAGTCAACACCAAAACAAATTAACCTCTTTGCTATAGGGGTTGCCTAAGCTATTTTCTGTTACAACCAGGAAAACGGCTCTTGTTCAACATAAGATACACAGAGGAGAGAAGGTAGTTAGACTAAAATCCTACCACATTCCTGCAGCTAGAAGAGATGCTGTCAAACAGGAAATAACAAATATGTTGTGAGATGGGATAATTGAGCCCTCAACGTGTGCCTGGTGTTGCCCCATTATTCTGGTTCCAAAACTGGATGGGTCCCTGCATTTCTATATAGACTTTCAATAGCTTAACAGTTTTTCAAAGTGTGACACATACCCTATGCCTAGGGTAGACAAGCTGATCGAAAGACTGGGTAAGGCGACTTACTTGCCCATTCTAGATCTAACAAAGCTGTATTGACAAATTTCTTTGGCTGATGATGCAAAGGAAAAATCAGCCTTTTCCACCCCGTCGGGGTTAAATCAGTTCAAAGTACTACCCTTTGGACTTCACAGAACACCTTCCACATTCCAAAGACTAATGAATAGGATCCTGATACCCCACCAGGAGTACGCAGCTGCTTATTTGGACGTTATTCTCCTATTCAACTCCTCCTGGACAGAGCACCTCCAGCATTTGTCAGCAGTCTTTTCCATTCTCAAAGGACCTGGCCTCATGGCCAATCTTCAAAAATGCACCCTTGCCACAGCCTCTATTAAATATTTGGGCTATCGGATTCAGACTGGCACTATCCAGCCTCAAATAGAGAAAGTACAGGCTATCAGAAGCATACCCCCCCACTACCGAAAAGGATGTTTATTCCTTTCTGTGGCTAGTAGGGCACTACTGACATTCACCCCATGGTTCTCAGAGTTAGCGGCTCCTCTAACTGATTTGTTACTAAGGTAACTATAACTCTCACCTTCTCCTTGCACTGCTATTTATCCCAGATATTACAGCAGTCATGCCAACTTTTAGAACATTATTTAAAAATATCAATGAAACATGAGAAATCAAATTATTAAAGATAAAACTGCATTGGGGTACAGGTTATGAACAACTTAGGGCTCGTTATAGTTACTTGAAATAACTCCAACTATTTCTGCTGAACTTCTATGGTTTTGTGCGAGTAATTTCAGAACCTAACTAACTATAATGTCGCTGTAACCTTTGTTTTTTACAGTGGATATATATATATATATATATATACATATATACATATATTTTATATACATATAGCAGTTCAAAGCTCCGGAGGACCCTCCAATCCAAGAGAGGTGGAGTGTCACACTAGCAGAGCAGACGGCAAGCAACACCAATCCAAAACTAAATAGACTATCACTCAGGATGAGATTTCTGACAATAATTATTTATTCCAATACCATTATGCTATAGATATATATTCACAAAAAAATACAAAGGAGATGCATCAAATGGTGCCAAAGATATAGGCCCCCCACCTCAGGGAAAACGATGTAGCTCTGCACGTGTTTCAGCAGGGCAGACAACACTCTGGACAACACCTTGGAAAACATAGGCTGGGACATCTCTGATGATATGGCCACTGTTGTTTGAAATGACCCACTTGCTAAGAAATGGAGTACTGACAGCACCTGCACTAGAGGGGGGATCCCTGTGGGTTGGCGGATGGGTGACATCAGGTCTGGCTCCAGCTGGGCACACAGTTCCTGTATAGTGGCTCGGTCAAGCCTGTATGTCAGTATGACATGTCGTTCCTCCATTGTCGACAGGTCCACCAGCGGTCTGTACACGGGAAGATTCCTCCATCTCCTCGCATGTCCCAGCGGACAGTGCCTATGAAGGACAACAGCGAGCACAGAGTCAAGCAACCCACAGGTACGTAACCATAGCTTGCACATAGCATGATTCCCAATGCATTGAATGGCTTGTATGAGTGTTGGTGCATGGCCTAGGTATGTGTGACGCAGTTGGTAAATAGGCCATGTGGGCCCTTGAAATGGCGGCTGCTTGACCTGTGAAGTGCGACAGTGGGATGTGAGGTCAATGCGCTGGCGTGGCACACCGCGGCGGTAGACGGTCGAAGACTGCGGCGCTAAGCCGCATTGGTTAACATAGAACCCTATGGGTTTCAGGAGCCAATGACGATGTGCGCCGGCGGTCGCGGTACGCACCGCCGCGGGCGTGACCGCCATTTTCTATCTGCTTAATCACTCGATACCTGATCTTCGACAGGAAAGGACCTACACTGCAAGTGCTGCTGTGACCTCGGTCTGGAAGAGACAATGGCTCATGCGACTGGGGAAAGGGCCCCTGCCTTCACTGCGGAGGAGTTGGAGAAACTTGTGGATGGGGTCCTCCCCCAGTGTGTGCAACTCTACGGTCCTCCAGACCAACAGGTAAGTACACTGGGACCATGCTTAGTGGGCAATGCCTGGGTTGAGTCGGGTGGATGAAAGATGGTGGGGAGGGGAGCGATTAAGGCATGCATCAAACGACAAATGAGAGCATGTGCCACATGGCAAGGGTGGGGATGGGGGGGCCACTCACATCGAGCATGCAGAAGGTGATGACAATTTTTCTCTCCCTGTACATGTCACATAGGTCAGCGCCCACCAGAAAGTCGCGATTTGGCGTGCCATCGCCAAGGACGTCCGGACCCTGGGGGTCCACAACAGACGGGGCACCCACTGCCGGAAGAGGTGGGAGGACATCCGACGCAGGAGCAGGAAGACGGCGGAGGCTCTGCTGGGGATGACCTCCCAACATAGGAGGTGTGCCAGTCGTTAATTGACCCCCTTGATGTCCCGGATCTTGGCGGTGGCCTACCCCGATTTGGATGGGCGCGTGAGGACATCACAGCAGACACAAGGGGGTGAGTACAAATACATTCTGCTGACTTTGAGCGCAGTGGAGGTGTCTGGGTGGGGGAGGAGGGCTGTGGGTATCCCTAGGCTAGGGCGATTTCTGTAGGCTAGGCCACTCCGTAAGGCATGGCCCTATGCCCCCGCCCCCCACCTCTGTAGGGTGCCAAGTACAGGTATCCATGGCCCTGTGTCATCTATGTGTGCAGTTGTCGTCCATAGGCTTGTAGGCCATGTCCCATGGATTGCATAGTGGACCCCAAGTGCGCGGCGTAGTGCAGGGGGCTTCTGTGTCTGTCTCGTCCGCCAACGGTAGCGGTAATCCATGCACTCAACATGTCTTTATTTCTCCTCCCCCCCTTTTTTGTGGTCTTCCTGTTCATGTGTGCATTAGTATCATCAGGTGGAGGAGAAGTGGCATCGGAGCACGAGGGAGCTGCATCTCACATGGCCATGGCGGGCCATGCAACTGACTCGGATTTCACCAGTGAGACGGAGGGCGAGGGGAGCTCCACAGCGGGGACTCGTGCTGATGTCAGTGACAGCGACTCGTCCTCTGAAGGGAGCTCCCAGCGCACCAGCACCGCCCTCCCAGCAGTCCCTCAGCGTTTGCCCCCTGCCCACTCACCTAAGAAGGTGGGCATCTCCTTCGCCCCAGGCACCTCAGGCCCTGCCCCTGTCACCCCTGCTGCCCTCAGTGAGGAGGTCATTGACCGCCTAAGGACCATCATTGTTGGGCAGTCTACCCTTTTGAATGCCATCCAGGGTGTACAAAGAGAGGTGCACCAGAGTAATGCATACCTGGAGGGCATGCATTCGGGTCAGGCTGCCCATCAGCGATCGTTCAACGCTCTGGCCTCAGCACTGAAGGCAGCAATTGTCCCTGTCTCTAGCCTCCCCCCTCCAACTTCCTCCACCCAGACCCAATCCCCTGTACCTCTGCCTATCCCAGACACACCATCAGACCAGCCTGCACACACCTCAACACCCAAGGGAAGCTCATCCAGACATAAGCACCACACATCACACAAGCATTCACACAAGCAACATCCACATGCAGACATACCAACACCCACTGCCTCCACTGTGTCCCCCTCCTCCTCGTCTCCCTCCTCCCTCCCTGTGACATCTCCACTCACACTTGCATGCACAACATCTTCAGCCACTACGTCCATCACCAGCACACCCACCAGAATACTCCGCACACGTGCAGTCACCACCCCCACTACCATTTACACATCCCCTGTGTCCTCTCCAAGTGTATCTGTCACCCCCTCCTCCAAACTACACAAACGCAGGCAGCCACCCACCCAACAGCCATCCACCTCACGACAGCCTCCAACCCAAGCACCTGCACCCAAAGACACCAGACTTCACACTCCTACAACCACATCCTCTTCCTCCACTCCCATACCCACTACACCTACCCGTCCCTCTCTTTCCAAATTGATTTTCCTTTCCAAACTTGACCTCTTTCCTACAACTCCCCCAACCCGTCCGTCTTATAAGACTCCAATCAGCACCTCAGCCACCACAAAACCGGGACCAGTGAAGACTGTTGTCCATGGACTGTGGAGTTCCCAACCCTCAAGGGCATCCAGTTCAGCTAGGAGCCAAGGCACGGCCAGCCCACCACCGGAAAAGCATCCTAAGATTGCCAGTGCCCGGCGCGAGCGACCAAAGACCCCAGGGACCAAAATCCCTACATTGGCACCGTCAGGAAGTGAGGTGCCACCTGGCACACCGCCAAAGGTGGGAAAGGGCCACAAGCGTGCAGGGAAGTGTGGGAAGGGCAGCACGCCCGACAAGTCCGGCAGCAGGCCAGGAGGGCCCCACCAGCCCCATCCCAGGTGTGCAGAAGGACACACACAGGCCCGGTACTGCAGCCCAGGAGGGCCCCGCCAGCCACAGCCCAGCTGCCCAGGAGGGCCCCGCCAGCCACAGCCCAGCTGGGCAATGAAGGACCGCCAGCCACAGCCCAGCTGGGCAATGAAGGACCGCCAACTCAAGCACCGCTGAACATGGCAAGGACTGCCAAGGCAAGCACCGCTGAACAGGGCAAGGACCGCCAAGGCAAGCACCGCTGAACAGGGCAAGCACCGCTGAACAGGGCAAGCACCGCTGAAAAGGGACCTTCATCTCAAGCACCGCTCCGCTGGGCACCGCCGTCTCAAGGACCGCTGAACTGGGCCCTTCATCTCAAGCACCACTCCGCTGGGCACCGCCGTCTCAAGCACCGCTGAACTGGGCCCTTCATTTCAAGCACCGCTCCGCTGGGCACCGCCGTCTCAAGAACCGCTGCACTGGGCCCTTCATCTCAAGCACCGCTCAGCTGGGCACCGCCGTCTCAAAAACCGCTGCACTGGGCCCTTCATCTCAAGCACCGCTCAACTGGGCCCTTCATCTCAAGCACCGCTGAACAGGGCACCGCCGTCTCAAGCACCGCTGAACTGGGCACCGCCATCTCAAGCACCGCTGAACTGGGCCCTTCATCTCAAGCACCGCTCCGCAGGGCACCGCCGTCTCAAGAACCGCTTCACTGGGCCCTTCATCTCAAGCACCGCTGGCCCATTGGCGGAAGGGGCAGGCCCGCATCTGTGTCGGGCAGGGCTGCACGAAGCACTCTGGGCACTAGTCCCCCTCCAGTACCAGTGGAGACTGTTATCCACTTGAGAGACTGTGGCTTTGCACTCCCCAGGATTGAACAGTGGGCAAACCACTCACTGTAGAGACTTGAGAGACTGTGGCTTTGCACTCCCCAGGATGGCATAGTGGGCAACCCACCCACTGTAGAGACTTGAGAGACTGTGGCTTTGCACTCCCCAGGATATGGCAGTGGGCAAGCCACCTACTGTAGAGACTTGAGAGACTGTGGCTTTGCACCCCACAGGATATGGCAGTGGGCAAGCCACCCACTGTAGAGACTTGAGAGACTGTGGCTTTGCACACCCCAGGATGGCACAGTGGCCATGGAGGCTCCTCGTGGATCTGGCTGAGGTGCCCCCCCTTCCCTTCCCCCTGAGGTGCCTGTAGTTTTCCTATCTGATGCCCCTGCAGTGATCTCTCCGCTGGAGGCAGGTATCCTGTGTGGGCTTTGCCCATGTGTTTTGGCCCAGTGGCCCACGAACAATGGCTGATGGACATATCGGACTGGACTATTTATGTATATGAAGTTATAGATGTGTGATATATTTTATACTCAGTCTTACAATATAATTCTATATTTATAATCATTTCCTTTTGCCTTTGCATTCTTCCGGGGGGGTTGGGGGTGTAACTGTGATGTGTTGCTATGCATTGATGTGTGTGTTGTAGTGGTTGAGGGTGAGGGTGGGTGTGTCGCATATGTGTGTCCCCGTAATTTTTATGCCTCCCCCTCCCCTGTGTCGTAGGTGCAGTACTCACCGTTGTCTTCTGCGCCGGCGTTCGTGCTCCTGGTAGAGGAGCAGGAAGACAATACTGGTAGGATGTGTAGTTCGGGTTCCATGCTGTCCAGATTCCTCGGGGGGTGTTTGGAGGTGAGCGTTTTCCGTTTGAAATGTCTGTTTCCGCCGTGTTTTTATCGGCGGGGCTACCGCCCCGGAAAAGGTGGCGGATTGGTGGGTTGTGATAGGTGACCGCCGTGCTGTTTGTTTGTCCCGGCGTGGCGGGCGGTGTGTTAAAGTGGCGGGCTCTGTTGGCGGTTTCCGCCAGGGTCGGAATTGCATTTGTTTTACCGCCAGCCTGTTGGCGGTTTGACCGCAGCTTTAACACCGACCGCCAGGGTTGGAATGCCCCCCATAATGCTGATAAAGTCTAATATAATTTATTTTTATTTAGCAGCAAACATGCCCAACGCATTTTGGGGCAACACTGCGCTTTGGTCATGGTCGAACTGATTATTACCAACATCATTTCCAATTTCATGATCCTAAAAAAGTCAATAATAAAGACCATGTCAGTAATTAAACGCATACACAATTTATTCTAATATACATTAATTAACAATTAGGTTTTAGCTTAAGTATCAGCTCTTTTAGCTTAAATATCAGCTCCCTTATCGAGAAACAAATCACAGTGTTCCTGTCTAAAAAGATAGAAGATAAAGTCAATTAAAAATTAAGCGGCTACCACTTCCCAATACTGCAAGAGAAAACATCAAAATTGTGTATAAGAGAAAACCTGAGATATATTCTAAACTTTCTATTAAACCAGGGGTTAACCTAGATGAACTGCTAACTTCTCATTCATTAAAGACAGAGTTTTGGAATTTATAATGCACTATGGTTTCAACCTCTGTTCTGCAAATGTCCTATCCCCATCTCTGATATTAAATGGCACTGTCAAATGCAACACATTCTAGTGTCCTGCAATCACTGGAGTGGAATTCCTAACACGTCTATGCTACAGGATACTGTCATGTGCTCCAGTACTTTTTTTTTTTTTTTACTTGTGGATAGTGCTCCATATGTAAACCTTGTTTTGGGTACACCATAAAGCATAAACACAAAAATCAATCTTGCTTGACAAGTGTTTCAGAATGACAAATTCACAATTACTACTTGGAATAGGGAATTTCATAACATATACACTGGACGTGCAAACTTTATACTTAAAAAAATATATAGAATCCTGAAATCTTAGTTTTGCTAGCTTTGTCATTACTCTTTAGGACCACATATTTGCATAAAAACTCATTCAGGGATTTACTCTTTCTAAATGTTATTTAAGGATAACTGCCTAGAAGTTTAGAGAGTATCTCATCCATGCCAATGCTTGCAACAAATTTACTTAATCTGACTTGTTTTAGTACTCTACATCGTAATAAACCTGATAGTATCAGATACAATGTTTGTAGTTTATTTCCCTCTGAGAAGATTCTTCCTTTTGACATTGTTCACCTTTTTTCTATGGTTTGCTGCAAAACATTTGGTGGGTGTCCTCTTTCATGAAACCTAACCTAAGCATGATGTTCCCTTTGTAAGAAAAAAACATCTTCACTACTGCAGTTTCTTCTTGCATAGAGAAGGAAGTTCCTGATGGGCTATACTATAGATGAGATTGCTAGGACGATAACTGGATGCACGCAGTGGACTGTTTCCTGCTGTCTTCTGATTGAGCAGTCTGGTCTCCAATTTAGGCTTCTTCACTTTGATCTTGAGATCTATAAACTCTATGAACTACCTGTCCACATTGCTTGTGACATTCAAATTCAGGAAATTCTCATTGAGGGTTTTTCAAATGTAGTTGTGAGGTGATTAAGTCCCTTCCAAATGACAAATATATTGTTGATCTACCATAGCCACAGCACAATATAGTTCAATGTTGCCAGTAAATTGCTCTTTCTGTGAGCCCATTTATAAACTGGCATAGCTAGGGGCAATACAAGTGCCCATAGCTGTGCCCTAGTTTTGTCTTTAAAGATGTTTATGAAAAACAAAAAGTTGTTTTTTAAGCAATATCATGTATGTCTAATAATAGTTCTTTGTGCAGGAAGAATGATCTTTCCTTAAGGACATGATGGCAAGCATGTAAGCCTAAACTGTGTGGTATTATGTTGTAAAGATTATTGACATCTAAACATAACAAAAGGTAGTCCTCCTTCCAGATGATCCCAGCTATGAATTTTAGAAAGTCCCTGCTATCTTTCACATAAGTTAGAAATTCAACAAATTACCTTGGAAAAAAGTCTACATATCATGAGGTGTTCTCCAACTCTACTGATGAACCTATCTCAGTGTTTTTTTTTAAAGAGTAGGTTTGTTATTTTTAGAAGACCTACTTTAACTCCACTGTCATCTTTGTTTTTTCAGTGATTTTCTAAGTTTTTTTTAACCTAACCTAATCTAAAATCCTCTCACCTTACTTATGTATATTTCCACTTTAATCTTTATTTATTCAGTGAATTTCTAATTTTGTATGTAAAGTGATATCTTATTAGGATACATCTGCAGCCAATTCCATGGGATTGTATCACCCCCACCAAGAACAGCCTTTGGCCATGCAGAGCATGGGGTGGCCATGGGGAGTCTGGGACCTACAACAACATCCATGGGTTCCCAGAGTCTCGGACCTGTCCCCTTTGTATCATTTTGTTTTAATTTGCAGGATACCAGAACAAACTCTCAGAGTCCTGTAATGGTGTCCGCAACATTTTTGTTCAGTTTGCGGCCAGCCAATCACATCTCAAGCTCCAGTGTTAAATTTTGCTCCTGCCGGAGCAGGATGGCCAATGGTAAAAGAAGCATGCCTTTCAGAAGGCTTTCTTTTTTTAATTTATGGTCCCTTGGGACCAACTTTCAATACATCTCTGTAATTTCTCAAAAACTATTGAACAGATTTCAATGAAATCACAAAAGCATGCTTTATGAGTAAATATTTTACTTTCTTCCAAGTCTACTGTAATTCTGTTCAGTCACTTTTTCTGTGTCATTTTTCCTATGGAAATTGCACCCCGCCTGGCCACCAGTAGGGCCCCGGGGACCCCATCCATGGAGCCTCTTGATTTTTGAGGAGGGGGCATTAGGGCACCACTTCTGAAACTGTGGACCAGGCTGCGAGGACCCATCTCTTGGAGCCTGATCAAGCAGTTTCCTGGTGACCCCATCCCCAAGACACTGCCTGACCCGGGGGTCTTAGAGCAGGGTGTGCTGTGTGTGGGCACCAGAGCACCGACCAATAAGGCAAGTGATCAGCACCCATCAGCGGAGCCTGTAGGGTTGATAGGGGCCCTAGGCCTCCCTTGTGACCCCCATTGAATAGCGTATTGTGGGTGCCCCAGGTGGGCACCAAGGCACTCTCTACTAACAAAAGAAACTGCTAGCTCCTGTCAGAACCTACATTGTTTAGAAATATACAGAATGAAATGAGTAATTAATGAGCTTTAGGAACTGCTCATTCATTATTCATTGCTCCAGAGATGGGGTGCCCCATAATGACTTGTGAGGGTTTCTTGCCTATATTTTGTGGAGCCTGGTGGTGCCCCTAGAAAAGGCAAGGACACCACCAACCATTTTCTTTCATGTTGAGGGGGTACAACGAGTGCAGCAGCCCCCCCCCCATCAACATTAAATAAAAAACAGTAAGTCTCCTGGACCATTGAATCCATGACCCTAAGAGCACTTTATTTTTTAAAGCAGTCCTAGCTCGAGCTCAGTGCTCTTTAGCTGTAGTGCAGGGACCCCTTGTGGTGGGTTCTATAGCGGCATTCTTTGACCATAAAAATGTTACAAGGAACAATCAAAGACGTGTTGATTTTATTAAATAAATCTTTATTTAAAACATTTTTAGGAAATCACTTTTGTTGAACATTTGAGTTTATGAAGTATATAGTTGATTACTGGTGACTTTTTTACTAAAAGAATAGATCTGCTTTTTATATTTTGATGTGCTGACTTCTTAATATTGCCAATACACCCAACTTTTATATTTTGGTGTGCTTACCCTTTGACAAAGTCAGTAGCTCTGCCTTACTTATTATGGAACTCTTTAAATTATTATGTTACTTAGTCCGCTGTGCAGGCCTGCAGGAGATGGGAGCAAGACCTGCCACAGGCAAGGGCCCAGTGATCAATCTGTGCAGACCAAAGGCCATGTGCTGTGGGTGGTAGGGTGCCCACTGAGGGTTGGGAGAAAGGCTTGACTGCAGGTCAGTCTCTTCATCCAACCCCTCGATGCACACATATATTGACATCTTATTTTACATTAAAAAAGATATAGAAATACCCTGAAAACCAAAAGTTAAAGTGATGTTATAGTAAGGAATTATAGTTATATCTTACTTCACCTTTAAATAAATCTTGCAAGTTCACAGAAAAAAAGGGTAATGGTTGTCATAGTTAACTGAAATGTCAGGTAAAATATACTATTTTAAATTAACAAAAATACTGATATGAGAGACGGTAACTAACAAGATGTTAGTAAATGTTGTGGCAACTTTCTGATAGACCATTTGAGAAGAAGATCATGCATTAACAGGCCAAAGGCGTTCATATGGTGTCCTTGTCCATCATTTGAGTAGCATAGTCATAGCGCAATGTACTCTGTGGTTCAAGAATTAACAAGTAACTTCCTTCTCATCTTAAAATACTAAACAGTTGGCATTCATTACACATTCATAAACACATTTTCAAATGATTTTTTTAAAGTAGGAAAAATAATATGAAGCAAGAGTTGTGAACAGAAGTATAACCATTTTCAATAAGAGACAAAGGGATAAACTATTTTTTTATGTTAAAATGGTCACCTTCATCAAAATATAGTATACATATGAAGATGTGCTATAGGTAGGTTAAATCTTAATGCAGAGATATATTCTACATGTTATGTTACATGACATGATTGGGCACTCTTACACCCAAAAAGGTTTTATGGCGCAAAAGCAGCAGGAGGGTAAGGATCCAAGGCTTAGCCATGTGCTTGCCTAAAGAGCTTAGTTTTTAGCAAAATCCTAAAGCTTGCATGAGACTATGAAGCTCCCAAATTTGGGGAAAATGTGTTCCAAACATATAGAACCATCACCGGGAACCTGGTACCAACCAATAATTTCCTGCTGAATTTTAGGAATCTCTAATAAATTGAGGTGGGCTGATCTGAGGTTGAGCTTGGGAGTGTGTCGTATGGTCTGAGTAATGGAGACTCGCAAGCGCTTTCGTTTGTATGCTTTTTGTTAAGTTTAGGTAATCAAATAATAGGGTTTTAGTTATTTTCCTAACTTTGGTTATTAAGGTGTTTTGCTTTCCATCTTCTTGGATCACTCATGGGGTTTTCATCCTCTGTTCTTCTTCTTCTTCTCCTTGTTCTCAGATGGTGACTCAGGAGGTGTGTGGGAGAAAAGAAGAAGACATGGTCGTTGGTGGACTGGTAAGTGGTATTATTTACTCTTTTCCCTGTTCTGTCTCACTCTTCTCTCTCTCTTTTCTTATCTTCTTTTTGTTCTTCTACTCTTACTGTTTTTTTTTTCTCTGCTTCCTTTCCGTTCTTTTCTTTCTTTTCCTTGTTTATCTCTTCTCTTGTGTTGGCCGTCCTTTCCCTCTCAATGTAGGTGGTCTGGCGCTGTAGCTCTCTATCTTGCTGGTTACTACGTCTATTTTTCCTTACCAACCGACTGTGGCTCGTTAGTTGTAGGTCATAGCACTAACCTGGGGTTTTCTATTCTGTCTCCCCCTTTCTTTTTTGACCTTACTGATAATATGTGAAAACAACAAATCCGAATAAATATCCCCACACCGTGGGAAAGAAAAATAAAATAAACATAATACGAACACAAAGGTAAATACCCCAACATTTTCCCTGGCTCAGTTGTCCCGCCTCCCTCCGTCCCCGTTTCCAGTCTCTGGGCTTCCCCTGTTTTGTTAGCAGGACATCCCTGGTGTGGCCACTCTCTCCCCAGAGCGTGGTCGGTCTGTGAGCTTTACCGCCTCCTTGCCTTTCAGCTGGATGTCTTCACAAAGGTGGAGTCGTCCTTCCCGCTCTTCTCCTCTTGGCGTCTTCTCTCCGTTTCCTCCTGTCGCTGAAATCCACCACTCCTCTCCCTCGCTCTGCCGTCCGACTGTGTGTTCTGTCGCTGCCGACGCTCTCCTTTTCCGGTATTCTGACCGGATGTCCAAAAGCTGCGTCCGGTAATTCAGCCGGCCCAGGATTGGTCCGTGGATGAATCACATCCGGGTCATTCCCCAGAGACGTGACGGTGCCTTCCGGGGCACTGATGGGCCGGATTCGGGAGGATTGACCCGGCACAGAGTGTAATTCAGAATTCTGGAAAATACAAAGGTTGGACAACTGCCATGATGAGATTTAAAAATGACTCACCCAGAAGTTTTAAACAGCAATCTCTGAGGAGCTGAAAGCCAGTACAAATTTGCCATCAGAGGCATCATGTGGCAGTGTCTATGTTTGCACAAGACCAACCTGGCTGCTTGATTTTGAACCATCTGAGGTCTCAGAGTCGGACCTTTAGGGAGTCCCAGATAAAGAAATTTGGCATAATTGATCCAGAACATCACAGGAGAAATAGTTAACTGAATAAACCTCACAATTGAAGTATTTACTTTTTTTTATTTAGTGGAGCTGAAACATTCAAGAAATGTCACTGCACTGATCTGAGGCTTTATTGTGAGGTCTTCATCAATAAAGGTCCCAAGGCTTTTAAACATTTTTTCAGGGGTCGGATGAAGACCCATCTCAGATAGCCAATATGAAGGATTCCAGCTATGTCATTTGTTTTTAACCATCACAATTTTAGTCTTGTCGGAATTTAGCTTCAAATGATTGCAGTTGATCCAGTCACAGATGTACAGCATGGTATTCTGAAAGAGGTCTAGAGATTCTGTTGTATCATCAATATTGAATAGCAGATGCATGTTGTCAGCATAGTTATAGATTTGCACCTCTAACTTCTGTGGTGTGCGTACCAATGGGCGAATCTAAGAATAAATAAATAGGGGGACAACGACAAACCCTTCGGTACACCACAGTTAAGTTTACTGAACAGTATGGGAAGAGACAAACAAACTGGGATTGGTCTTGTAGGAAGAATTGTGCTGATCACTGCAGGCCCTTGGCCACAAGAAGTTTAGAATGTCCACTGTGTTTAAGACCATTGATTAGTCAAAAAGAACTAAAACCTGGGCCGTCCCTTTGTCATCAGCTTCTTTCATGTCATCAATCACAGAAAGTATCACGGTTCAAATGGTATGGGCAGGTCGAAAGTCAGCTTGGTGAGAGTCCAAAAAGGATGAATCTTCTAAAAAGAGGTAAAGGTGTTGGGCAATGTGTGCCTCTAATATTTTAGCTAAGAATGACATGAAGGAAATTGGTCAGTGGTGCCTTAAAACTGATGGATCTTCTTCAGCCTTTTTCATGAAGCACTTAGATATGTTTTTTTAGTTGACTCTTTTTCTTGCTGCATTCCCACAAAGGAAGGGTCACTTACCCCTCAGACACAGGCGTGGAACCACAAATTGTGCTTTGATTAGTCAGAGCTTCTGAGCTAGAAACAATAGCTGCCATCTAATGTAATTATTCCTTAAATTACCCTTTTTTTATTAAACGAGCAATGTAGAAGATTTCCAGAGAAGTTAACTAAGTCTCTGAATCTGTATTCCCAAACAAAGGAACATTTATTCACCGGAATGACAGAAATAAAGTAAGATTTTAATCTCAGATTAAAAAAATAACCTTTAGGAATACAATTTCGCGAAAATGATTTCAGATTCAGGAATTTTAGAAAAACACATATATACCTATGTGCCATTATCTGGAAGATATGAAAACGTGTTCTAATTCCTAAGCAGAGGTTATCAGAAGCACTAGCCTCTAGGCCATTATGTCTCATGCATAAACAAAGGAAGTCACAAAAAGTGGAAGAAAATGAAAATTCATCTCTAGCCATACGCTTATAGTTTTTATGACACCTGACAGAAATATTTATTTACAGCCACCTGGTTCACTTTCTGGGTACCTCTTCAATAAAAATATACAGGACGTGTATATCCATGATGACGTGAGTGTGATTGTTTGCCAGATCTACTACACAGAAACAAAACACTAGAGGATCATAATCGACACTGGAATCCCGTACAAAATAAAAGATGAAAAGGGTACAATGTTTAGAGAGTAAGCAGAGAGCCATGCGGGCTCTCCTTGTTTGTACAACGTGCTCTGCGTGTCCGGGAGGGGCACGGAGCATGGGTATATAATAAAGAGAGAGCTGCGGTGACGCAGTCTCGTGTGTGTCTGCAAGCACACCTGGTCTCCGTGTGTGTCATTCCTTGAGGCGGTAACGAACCTACAATGGCGACGAGCGGGATGTCGATGTCCCACGTGTCCAAAGAGTAAATCCTCAAGTGAGTGGTGAGGTGGAGTTCTTAAAACAAACAAAAAAGAGAAGAATAAACGTACCAAAAGTGGTGCGGAGTCGGCCGCCTGAAAAGGGAAACCGCAGAAAAAAATAACTCTGACGACGAAGGCGATCGGCGGTCCTGGTTTGCTGGAAACCGACCGCCTGGTGTGGTCCCGGACAGTGTGCGGCTTGGCCCCCTGCCCGGGGAGGCCGGATACGGTGAGCCACGCCACGCCCCAGAGAAGAGAAAATAAACACGTGGAGCGAAACGCTCCGTCGAGCACTCGCATTGGGTGCATCCTGGTGCCGGGAGATCCTGCCCCGAAGTGCGCACCACGTGGTGCGACACGCTCCGTCGAGCGCGCCGGCTTCGAGCGTCCTGTTGCCGGGGGAGCAACAGTGACGCAGGGGCCTTCTTGATCGGGCGCTCCGCCTCACAGTCTTCGGCTGCTGCGGAAGAGCAGCAAGACGGATGTTTCCCCTGGAGCTGGGGAAAACAGATATAAGAGAAGGTATAGAAGGCAGGCAACCGCCTCGTAACACAGGAAACGAGTGCCTGTGAAAACAGAGGCACTACTGGCAGGCAGAGGCCTGCAAACAAGTAAATAAAAAAAAAAAGAGATTTTTTTTTTCTCTCTCAGTGGTGGATAACAAGCACAAACAAGTGTGGGTGAGCCAGTATTTAATACAAAGACTGTTTTAAAGAAAAAAAAAAGCAAATAAAACGTTAACTTCTGTGAATCAGTGGAGCGTGAGAGGGCAAGCATGAGTGCCCCACCCCAGGACAATGCCGATCCACCACCACCACCAGGGAATCCCCAACTCCCAGCACAGCTGAATAATAGTATTCACTCCTCAATCACGTCATTACCACCGTTTAGCCAACTGATTGACCCGGCCACTGCTGCACCTAGATGGCGCTTATGGATAAATCGCCTAGAAAACTATTTTTGCGCGACTAGAGAAACGGATGGGGCCGTACGTAGGTCCGTAATGCTGTTGATGGGAGGAGATGAACTGCAGGAGCTGTTTGATTCCCTCCCTGATACAGGAGACAAGTCTGACTTTGATGCAGCGGTAACTGCTTTAAATAGACACTTTGATCCTCAACTTAATTCTGATTATGAACGCTTTAAATTGAGGCAAGCACAACAGACAGAAGTCGAGTCGATGGATATGTTTTACGCCAGGTTGAGAAAGCTGGTGAGCTTGTGCACAGGACTCAACCAACAAGAAGAGATCCGAGTGCAGATCATCCAAGGTTGCTGGTCCAATGCCTTAAGAAAGCTCATTCTTCGACAGCAGGGTATGTCCCTCGACGATATTTTGATTCTTGCACGATTGCATGAACTGTATGCGGTACGAGCAGACGCGATGGCAGCTGTAAGGGGTCAGTCGTTAGCTGCGGCGGCGTCGACTCGTGCTGTCCAGGTTAAGGAGGAACAGGTAGATGCTGTCCAGACACGCCAGGTCGTACCGCGCCTACCGAACCCGGCCAAATCCAATGATAGGGTTTGTGGAAGCTGTGGTTATGAGCACCAAGGGAACATGGGGTGCCCGGCGAAAGGACAGTCGTGCAACCGCTGTGGTAAGGCAAACCATTTTGCTAAAGTGTGCAGATCCAGGAGGAATAAGCCAGGGGAAACGAAAGGAAAAGATGCTAATGTTAGAGCTGTATCCAAAAGCACGGAAGAAGTAAGGGATCATGTCATGATGAGTGGCCCGGTTTTCGATGAAGACGAAGAAGAGGACATTTTTTTAATTTCTTTCACGGGAGGGAGACAACTAAAGAAGAGACCGCCTCCCATGAGCGACGTTCACGTCAATGGCATGCTTGTATCCGTACTCATTGATACATTAGCGTCTGTTAATGTTATGGATGAAACTCTTTTCCAGAAATTAGTACCTGCCCCGATACTCACTCCAACGACTACAAAAATATATAACTATGGAGGACGAGACCCCCTTCCTCTCAAAGGGACAGTACAGGTAGCTGTGAATAGCGGGGATAAGTCAACAGAGGCAAAGTTCTATGTGGTGGCTGGGGATCGTGGCACTCTACTAGGATGTCACACTGCAGAGGAGTTAGAATTGGTGTTCTTCGCACGTCAAGTCCATGACACTCAGGTGGAACAGCTCCTCAATGAGTTCCCGCAGCTCTTCGAGGGGTTGGGACGGCTGAAAGGAAAGCGCATCAAACTGCACATAGACCACAGTGTAGTTCTGGTGGCGCTAAGACATCGTCGAGTGCCGTTCCATTTGCGCCCTGTTGTTGAGAAAGAATTGCAGCTGCTGGAAGACCAAGGAGTCATTGAAAAGGTAGACGGGCCTACACCTTGGGTGTCACAGTTGGTGATCGCATCAAAGCCTAAACAACCGGGAGCGATTTGTCTCTGTGTTGATATGCGGTTGCCGAACAAGGCCATTAGAAGAGAGAGACACATAACGCCCACAATGGATGACATTGTTGCGGATTTGAATGGGGCACAGTGGTTCTCGAAACTGGATCTTAATGCGGGGTATCATCAGTTGGAACTAGACCCTGGAAGTAGGAATATCACCACCTTCTCGACCCATGTGGGGTTGAGAAGATATAAGAGACTAAGGCCCTCATTCTGACCCTGGCGGTCAAAGACCGCCAGGGCGGAGGACCGCGGGAGCACCGCCGACAGGCCGGCGGTGCTCCAATGGGGATTCCGACCGCGGCGGTAAAGCCGCGGTCGGACCGGCACCACTGGCGGGCTCCCGCCAGTGTACCGCCGCCCCATTGAATCCTCCACGGCGGCGCAGCTTGCTGCACCGCCGCGGGGATTCCGACCCCCCCTACCGCCATCCAGATCCCGGCGGTCCGACCGCCGGGATCCGGATGGCGGTAGGGGGGGTCGCGGGGCCCCTGGGGGCCCCTGCAGTGCCCATGCCACTGGCATGGACATTGCAGGGGCCCCCGTAAGAGGGCCCCTACATGTATTTCACTGTCTGCTGCGCAGACAGTGAAATACGCGACGGGTGCAACTGCACCCGTCGCACAGCTTCCACTCCGCCGGCTCGATTCCGAGCCGGCTTCATCGTGGAAGCCTCTTTCCCGCTGGGCTGGCTGGCGGTCTGAAGGCGACCGCCCGCCAGCCCTGCGGGAAAGTCAGAATTACCGCCGCGGTCTTTCGACCGCGGAACGGTAACCTGACGGCGGGACTTTGGCGGGCGGCCTCCGCCGCCCGCCAAGGTCAGAATGAGGGCCTAAGTTTTGGGGTATCCTCGGCTGCCGAAGTTTTTCAGAATGCAATCAGAGAGACATTGTCTGGACTACCGGGAGTGATCAATTTAAGTGATGACATCTTGATACACTCCCGGACGAGAGAGGAGCATCATCGCCATTTGAGAGCGACGCTGCAAAGGTTAGCTGATGCAGGATTGACGCTGCACAAAAAGAAGTGTGCGTTTTATCAAACATCTGTAGATTTTTTTGGGTATATCTTTTCGAAAGATGGCCTGCAGGTAGATCCACGGAAAGCTGAAGCAATTCGTCAAGCCCCCATTCCACAAAGTCCCACAGAAGTTCGTAGTTTTCTAGGAATGGCCACGTATTGTGGAAGGTTCATACCACAACTTGCCACTATGTCTGAACCTCTTTGACAGCTCACGAAAGGGCAACATCGCTGGGACTGGACTCAGGAGGCCCACAAGGCGTTTGTGGACATTAAGGCTGCATTGCTAGATAGGTCAACTATGGCTTATTTCAACCCCCGCAGGAGAACGGAAGTGGTGGTAGATGCGAGCCCCGTTGGGCTAGGGGCCATTCTATTGCATGAACAGAGACATCAAGAGTGGACCCCTGTGGCATATGCCAGTAGGGCTTTGTCAGCAGTAGAGACTAGGTACGCGCAGATTGAGCGCGAAGCGCTAGCCATTCGATGGGCGTGCCGCCATTTTCATCTCTACTTGTATGGGCATGAGTTTCAAGTGGTCACTGATCACAAGCCGTTGGTTTCGTTGTTTGCGGGCAGCCCACGTCTTGCACCCCCGAGAATTGAACGATGGACTGTTCTACTTCAGCCTTATCGCTTCACGGTCGTTTATCGGCCTGGGGCGAGTAATCCTGCAGACTATCTGTCTCGTCACCCTTCTCCGAAGGTATTTGATGCACACCAAGAACAAGATGAAGAAAGTACTGAGGTCTTCGTCAGCATGGTCGTACAGTCGGCATGTCCCAATGCTCTTCTTCTAGCTGACATTGTCAGTGCTACCCAGGACGATGTGGTGCTGAGTCATGTCAAGGAAGCGTTGACCCATAAGAAATGGAAGTATTTTCTAGAGAAGACCAATGTGTTGTGCCCAGATCAGAAGTTGGCTATGCAAGGTATATGGAAGGTCCGTGATGAACTGTCTACAGATAGTGATGGTTTGGTTCTAAGAGGAAGGAGAATTGTGCTTCCGCAGTGTCTCTGGTCTCGAGTAGTTGAGTTGGCTCATCAAGGACATCAAGGTGCTGGTAAAACTAAAGCAAGGCTACGTGGCAAAGTGTGGTTCCCTGGTATGGATAAGCAAGTTGACGATATGGTGGGGAAGTGTCACTCCTGTATTATCACATCGATAGAACCTCCGAGTTGCCCAGTGGCAACCGAACCGGCTACTTTGAAACCATGGCCAAAGGTGAGCATGGACTTTGGAAGTTTTCCGGATGGAAGATTGACGGCTCTCCTGATTGATTCATGTACAAAATTCCCCGTGGTCGAGTTGGTATCGTCTACGGCGTTCGAAAATGTAAGACCAGTTCTGCAAAAGACGTTTGCGTTGTTTGGTCTGCCCGACGAAATTAGAACGGACAATGGGCCCCCATTCCAGGGGCAAGAGTTTTGCGCATTTCTTGATGGGTTGGCAATTCATCATCGTAAGATAATGCCCTACTGGCCTCAGGCAAATGGGGACGTTGAAAGGTTTGTGCGAACTTTGAATAGGGCCCTCAGAATTGGAGTTGAGCAAAAGGTAGACAGTGAACAGTGTTTGTATCAGTTCTTGAGTGCTTATCGTCAAACACCCCATAGCACCACTGGGTGTGCCCCCTCTGCTCTAATGTTCAAGGTGTCTCCGCGTGACTGCATTCCAGCAGGTACTAAATGGAAACCTCCTGCGCTGGATGTCAAGGCCACTCACGACGACGAGCAGTTACTAATCAGAAGGCCAGTATGAAACGAAGATCCAAATATCAAGGGTTTCAAGAAGGAGATCGAGTAGTGGTAAGATGTCGGCGAGGAGGAGGGAAGTTTAGAACACTGTTTGAGCCTGAGGTATGGGAGGTCATTGGGGTAAAAGGGTCAATGATAACTGCGTCCAGAGGAAGACAGAGAGTGACCCGAAATGTGTCACACTTTCGGAGGGCTGGCGTGAGAGGATTGGGTGAAGAAGAAGAATGTGAAATGGGTGATATCAATGGTGGTCCCTCCATGACATCCGGAGAGATGGAAAGTGCATCTGGACCAGCTGTGACTGAACAAACCCAGCCTGACTGTGTTCCCGGGCATGGAAATGTGCGCACTAGAAGTGCGAGGTATGACTTACGCCCCAATCCTGCACCAAGTAGTCAGCTAAAAGACTTTGGGGGTCATTCTGACCCTGGCGGCCGGTGACCGCCAGGGTCACCGACCACGGGAGCACCGCCAACAGGCTGGCGGTGCTCCCGAGGGCATTCTGACCGCAGCGGTTCAGCCGCGGCCAGAAAGGGTAAACCGGCGGTCTCCCGCCGGTTTACCACTGCCCTTGTGAATCCTCCATGGCTGCGGAGCGCGCTCCGCAGCCATGGGGATTCTGACACCCCCTACCGCCATCCTGTTCCTGGCGGGTCTCCCGCCAGGAACAGGATGGCGGTAGGGGGTGCCCCGGGGCCCCTGGGGGCCCCTGCAGTGCCCATGCCCATGGCATGGGCACTGCAGGGGCCCCCATAAGAGGGCCCCGCAAAGTATTTCAGTGTCTGCTAAGCAGACACTGAAATACGCGACGGGTGCAACTGCACCCGTCGCACCCCTGCAACTACGCCGGCTCAATTCTGAGCCGGCGTCCTCGTTGCAGGGGCATTTCCTCTGGGCCGGCGGGCGCTCTTTTGGAGAGCGCCCGCCGGCCCAGAGGAAATGTCTGAATGGCCGCCGCGGTCTTTTGACCGCGGTGCGGTCATTCAGCGGCGGTACCTTGGCGGACGGCCTCCGCCGTCCGCCAAGGTCAAAATGACCCCCTTTGTCTGTCAAGTTGACTAGTCATAAACTGCATGTCATCATCATCTTTTGATGACGGAACACTGTTGGAGACTGATGGGGACAGTGTGAGAAGGTCTCCGGGCGTCTAAAGAGGACAGTGTGAGAAGATGGGGCACTGGTTGTTACAGAATTGTACTGTTTGGTTATTGGTTGTTTAGTTTGTTTTCTTTCAGTTTTCTTCCTTACGAAGTGAGGGCCTGGAGGGTAATGTTAAGTCGTTGGTTTAAGTTGTCAGTTAATCTGTCTCCATGTGGAGTAAAACATGGGGGGGATGTAGAGAGTAAGCGGAGAGCCATGCGGGCTCTCCTTGTTTGTACAACGTGCTCTGCGTGTCCGGGAGGGGCACGGAGCACGGGTATATAATAAAGAGAGAGCTCCGGTGACGCAGTCTCGTGTGTGTCTGCAAGCACACCTGGTCTCCGTGTGTGTCATTCCTTGAGGCGGTAACGAACCTACACAATGTAGCCAGAAGTGGAATATTACCAGTGCTAGCAAATCACGTGGGTGGGTAAAGGTGATGCTACGGTTACATATAATGTAGAGAAATGAAACGTCATGTTTGGAACAGGTTTTGTTTGCACATTATGTCAATATACCCACAGGTTCGTTCTCTGTATGACAGTTTTTCAGCTAATTCAAATAACGCCAACCTAACCACAATAGGCCCCGTGGATCTTTTAGCCTATTTTACTATTGACGCAAAGAGGCATTTCAAAACATTAGAACTATCTGCCCAAACGTGCCTTTGTCACTTTATATAGTGGTGTCGCTTATCACTGCTTTCCCCAGCCAGACATTTCAGTCATACTTCTTTTTAAACCAGCTAATAACATCCTCAAAACTGATTGGTGAAGGCAATTCATTCAAATGTTTTATGATTTGAAGTGCTAGTAGAAGAAAACTATTCTAAACATTTAAAATATGTATGAAGCTGCAGTAGAAAATTAAGCTTCGGTGGACCTCATAATATAGATTACTTAGATGTTGTTGCACATATGTATTTGCTCGTCATTTGCATACCGTTAGATGACATCATCGTCTTTACCCAAAGTAAAAACCTCCATTTGACTACAGTTGTCAGAGAAGCATAGATCATGGTATTGAGACTCCACTTCAGTTGCTTATGCCCAACATAATACTCGTCATCCATTCATTAGTATTTTCAATAATAACATACACCAGTGTTTGAGTCTATTGTTTCATTTCCTCATTGTTCATGATATGTCGACAAAACTGTAATGGACATCAAACTATAGTGCACGCTTTGTAAAACACATGGGTTGTGTAAGGCAGCACGGAAGTAAAAACAAATGGAGAAAACATTTTGTGATCACTGTACAGATGTAAGAAACACATGAAAGCAGAGACTAACAGCAATAAGGTGGCGCAAGATAAAAGTCGATCTATTGTACTGGGGCAGGAATTAGGCGAATAGATGAACTTCATTCAGGACAGTCAGACGCCATTTTTCATGGCATTTCCTGGAACGGAATGAGATTTAGTTGAAGCAGTTTATATCATGGAGCCACAGTTTCATCTGGCTTGGATTAAGCATGAAAAAATGATTTACACATTCTCTTTCTCAGTCTCCGTTTTACCATGCAGGTAACATTTACGTGGAATGATCCCTTATTCGGATTCTTAGGACTGATGATCAATGAAATACCATTTGCCAAAGGCTTCATATAATTTGAAATAATAATCAAGAACACCGAGCTAAAATGGAATAAGGGGTAGAATCAAATGACAGCGGGGTCACTATTCCAATATAGGGATAGAGAGGAACGAACAAACTCAGTTCAACAGTGTCAAAGATCTAACAATATTGAAGTTCCTCTAAAACACAGCATAATCAACAGTATTAAATATTTCTGAAAAGTCTAACCACATCAAGGCAAAACAAAGCATCTCTCCCCCTCGCAACCTTCAATCATTTAAGACCAATGTGTGACAAATTAAGGGGCATATTTATGCTCTGTTCGTACTGAATCAGTGTCACGCTAATTCAGCGCAATCTCAACGCCATATTTATATTTTGATACTAGACACATGTAGTGTCAAAATATTGGTGTTAACGTCATTTTTCGGATGCATGAAACCTCCTTGCAGGGTAGGCGTTCCCGTCCAAAAAAATGACTCCAACATCCTAGTGCAGTATTTATCCAACCAGGCAAAAATTATGCACGGGTAGGAGGTGGACCCACAAAATGACGTTAGCACTGCTTTGCGTCAAAATTTAATACCTGGGTCAGGGCAGGTGTTAAAATGAGGCAAACATATAAAATGAGGCAAACATACCACTACTTAAGGAGAACACACAGAAGCAACATTACAACCCACAGGAGAAGATGGAGGTGATAATGATCCAGCCTGCTAGACGGCGCAGAGGACAGCAACAACTACTGCACTCACCACCACGACAACGCAGTCCACAAAGACAACGCAGAAGGCAGGAGAGGCTCTTTAGAACCTGAACAACCCTCTTTGGCCTGAGGGACCTGGACATTATTAGGTCCTACAGACTGAACAGGCAAGCCATACTACAATTGCTGCACCACATTGAGCCACAAATTACAGCCAGCCTGCAGACCCCACACAACATACCACCTATGACAAAGTTGCTCTCTGTCCTATAGATGCTGGCAAGTGGTTCCTTCCAAACAACGGGTGCACCGGTTGCTGGTGTTTCACAGCCTTCGTTCTCTGCATTCCTACCAAAGCTGTTTGACGCTATCATCTCCCTGACACCCATCCACATCAGCTTCCCCAACACCCAGCAAAAGCAGCAGGAGAACAAACAGGGGTTCTATCAAATCCATGGCTTCTGCATGTGCTCGGTGCAATTAACTGCACACATGTCTGCCTTGTACCACCTGCAGCAACAGAGCACTTGTACTGGAATCGCAATCACACACATTCAATTAATGTGCAGGGCATAGTGGGCCACCGGAGACTATTCCTAAACATTTTTTATCCTGGGAGTGCCCCTGACACCTACATATGCCAGTACACCAGGATCAATGAACAATTCCAGGATGGACTATTTGGAAATGGCGTACTTATGGGTAAGTCAACAAATCTAGCAATGTACACACAACACACCAACCCTGTCCGACACACAAGACATACACCACTACAGTAACATATGGTTAGGGTAACACACATATGCAGGTGATAACACATATGTACCATGCTACAGTATAGCACAATCAGTGAACAGCACAAATCCATACACCCACATATATGTAACACCCCCCCAACTTGACAGGCACACCACAGGAAGGACAGGTGCAGACATGTACCCTTTACCAACAACAGAACTACACAGACCACTACAAGTGCCCACGGGTTACCTATTATGTACACTTCACACACAATACACCAAACAAAGAAGAGCACAGACATGTCAATGGCATACACCATGCCCATGTCATGTAACTTCCAAATAGGCACAGATGCCTCAAGTCATGCCCTGCAAATCACTGCCAGAACAAATATCAAACACAACACAATTTGCACCTATTTCAGCTGCATCTCATCAACACATACCTAACTTACCTGTAGTATGCAGAGACATATGCCTGGTGCATTGGCTCACACACATAGGAATACAAGATCAATGCCCATCACATACCATGTGACAGATGTGTGAGAAGTAGTACCACACCTACTATAGTGCAACCTCACATGCAACACTCACTGACTCACAACACCATCATGTCTGTACCAGATACAATAAATGGCCCAACAGGGGGCAGAGTCCCTGTCAGACAGTGCAGATCATGGATGTCATAGTGGGACCCATTAGGAGAAAACAGGACATCACTGACCTCACATGCACTGTGCCAAGGGACACATTTGCTAAGTAGCTGTGCTCCATCGCGTAGCTTGCACTGTGCATGTGTCGACAGTATAAATGCACATTAATGTTTTGGAAGATAGGAGAGACACTGGTAGTTATGTTGATCATAATGTGACAATGGGATACACACCCTTGGACACCTCATGACTGCCACATACATTAGCTGCAACTCTGGAACACCAAGGGACCTATGTAATAGCCCACAGTTCCATTGTCATGACCTGCACTGTATGTACAACTTGGCAGATGACCTTTTCATAATGACTTGAAGCCATATTGTAAATTGGCCTCCTCCCATGCTGTATGTACAAAATACATAGCATGATGATGCTGACTCAGATGTAGCTGTCACCTTAAACCTGAGGCAGTGTCAACAACAAACACCACCCCAGGGGTGCTGTATGCAGGTGCAATAAGGAGGTATACTGTGCTTTGAACTCAGATGAATGTGCCATCAATGCACGCTGCATACTGCTGCACACACAGAAAGAGGCAAATGGCCATCAAAACAGCATATGTATAGGGTGGTGTCCCTTCTTGCCCAGATACATCAACCTCCACAAGGCAGATAGCAAAGTACCCTGGTGCAAGGTAGGTAGTGTAGGTACATGGCTGCATATGAGCAACTGGCGCAGGGGGCAACAAAGGGTTGCTCAGTAACATGTCACACATGGGGCTTTCTTGCATAGTCTAAATGTTGTAGGACAGTGCAGCCAAGTTACGTGATTGTCACTTACCAATTTCAAAGGCCCTAAGTGTGGCACATCATCTGCAATGTTACATGTCAAAAGGGATGGGATGTCCAGGCTCTGTAGTGCTACCATATTGCCACCACATCTGACCCCATTGTGTTGGGAGGATGTGTCATGTCCCCTCTAGTGATAGCACAATGATGCAAAGGTGCACTACACAATGCATGGTACATACATCATGACCATCAGTTTGGAATCCAAATCATATGTACCAGGTCCATGAGCCAAACACAAGATTGTCATGTCCAACAACCCAGTGCTGAGGAGACATTGCACAAGGATTGGAACTCACAGCATACCACAAACACATATGAGTCACAACCAACTCAAAATATCAACTGCCCTGCTACATGACAAATCTGTGGCAAACCCTAACAACAACTTCCTCCCTTAATCTTTTGCAGTGGACCAGGGTTATGGTATACAGCCATGGATAATGACCCCATTTCAGAACCCAAGCACAGCAGCAGTGCGTGCATTTAATGAGGGACATCAGAGGACACGGACCATTGTGCAGAGGACATTTTGCATCCTGAAGTCCAGATTAAAGTGCATGGACATCACATGAGGCAGCCTCCTTTGTGCCCCACAAATGGTCTGCAAGATCATATTGACTTGTGCTATCCTGCTCAAATTATGTGTGCGGATGAATGTATCATTATATGAGGAGGTTGATGACCTGCCTGAGGAGGAGGAGGATGGTGGAGGAGAAAATGAGGAGGAAGACCACAACACAGCTGCTGGGATATGCCGCAGACTGCACATTGTACAGAACTTCTTCACATAATAATCACATAACTTACCTTGTAAATTTTGTCAATAAACACCTCACTTATTCACACAATCTGGCTTTGGTATCTTCAATCTCTAAAGCATATACCTCAGGATTGTGAGTCTAACTTCAGGGAGCATGTCACAAACACTAACCTGAAGAGTACTGTAGCAACATCACATGTGAAGTGTGAGAGTGAACTGCTACCATCACACACACTACAATTAGCCTCATCACTTGAATGTGACAACTGAAGGACACAATCTATGGACCAAGCATATTAATTACATCCACGTTGCCAACTTGTACAACAATAGCTCATCACACGCAACTACAACATGTCCAAATAGGAGGTAAGCAAGGGGTCCACACATGAGGCAATGGATGTCAAAATATGGTGAGACTGCAATGTTTGAACAGGCCACTAACACAACTCAGTGTGAGAGTTACAATGGCTGCATGGCACATGTGTGACAAGGGGGAGACATAATTGGTGACAATGGTCAACATTATTAGCCCAGGTATGACAAGCAATGGGAGAAATGGAGCCTGCACAGTACATCCATGGAAATCACTCCTGCCACTGCCATGGGGCCTAATCCTGTCACAGGGCACACATGACCTCGCACTTTGGAGGACACATCTGTTGAATGCACATCAGAATGGATGAGAATATATGCAGCTAGGGCTGCAGGTCCACCACACAAACATTATTATTACAATGCAAAATGTAATTACTTTCAACTGTCTATTGTGTTCAAAACATGATATGTTTGGAATGTAGGCACAGTGTGTCAATCTCAGTATGTACCAAATATGTACACATGTCAGACATATGTGTAGTCCACAAACAAGTCATCCATATACTCAAGATCAACATATGGAGACAGTTGTCGGGTAACATTTGCCAGATAGCATTCATCAGCCATCATCAACCATTACCGAGCTGTGTAGGTCGTCTGAAATGTGATGCTCTGTAAGACAACTACACATAGCACATAAGTGAACACAATTCACAATCACATACCATGACTGCCACACATATGTGGATACACTGTTGTCACACGTGCATACATTTGCATGCCGTGAATACATTTGCATGCTGTTGATTCTGTAACACATGCATTGGTGTGACAGACCAATCACACCAAATCACATTGTTCTATGGGCTACCACATGTGGCCATACACAAAATGTCAAACTGCAGCCCATTTAATTTGTATGTTGATAAAGGGTGCATCCATTGACAATGGACAAAATCACGCAATCAGGAATAGAATAAAAATAAAAATGATGCAAATGTGTTGAAAACATCCACTAACGCAAAGTATATGACTCACGGGCCCTTAGAGTGAATTCCACATTCGCACTCATCGCAATGCTGATTTACTGTTAATTCAACGCATAAAGGTAATGTGTCAATAATAGTTTATATGAATCATAGTGCTAGTATACTAAAAGTCACCTATCTATATTTTATATATATATCAATCAAAGGTGACGTGTTGTCATATCAGGATAGATGCCCAAGAAGTCTGAATATACTTTAAATAGTGTTGTTTGTAATAGAGTATGAAGTATAGAATGCTAAAAACTGAAGGCATTTAATTAGAGAACGTAGAATGGCAAGTGTTTAATAAATGACAATGGTGCATCCTAGATATAGCTAGGGAAACCAGTGGTTAGTAAATCATAGTCGGAGGGTGCCTTGCATTCTGTTACCAGCATTCTTTAATTCCCTTCAGTGAGTACATGTGTCTTGGTGTATGTTAAATGATAGAGGTAATAAATTCTAATGAAGAAAGACCTTACTTGATGAGTCTTTTCTAACTTTTTTATGTAGCAAAGTTGTTCAGGCTGTTTCTATCTCATTACGGAGCGGATGCCAATTGTTAAACAAGGAGATGAGCTAAATAAATAACAAAAAACACATAATAGATAAGTAAGTATATAAATAATAAGATTAAATGTACATGGTGTAGTAGATATATGTTCATACTATTGTTTGTAAGTAATGGAAGGGAATTAAAGAACGGCCCTGAAGAAGGTGACCCATAATATCATACAACACGGAAACGCGCGTAGGCCTTTTGGTCCCTACGGTACCACTTCGATAGAACCACGTCAGCATTGTTTTTCTTTTTATGTATTAGATTATCATTAATGTATTAGAAGAATTTATATTTATATTTCTTTATCATTAAAAATTGTTTTAGCTTCTCTATGTTATTAGGATTAGCTTAATTGATGTCATGTTTCACTTGTAGATAAGATCTTCCTTTCCATCTGTTTTGTCCAGTATGCTTGTGGTTTGTCTGACTTAGGTACTTTGTTTGTCTTTTTTATAAAATGATGTATATTTTTCTATGATTGTATTATCACTGAATAATAATAACAAAAATAAAACATTTATATAAAATCATATAATAGAATTACTCTATCTGTGAATAATTGCTAGAGTATAGCAGCCTGATATCATGTGTTTATAATTGGTCTATTATATATAGCTCTTATTATTTCAAACTCTATTGTGGTTTTCTTGAAGATTATGGTATCCTCAAGTGCATTTGAGTAGCTCTCTTAGTAGTTTTCTCTACATATGGTCCTTAGTTTATACTGACATTATAATGATTGGTTTCATTCACCAAGGAATGTGTGGGTAATCATGGGTATAGGAGGAAATGGAGTGAGGTAATAGAATCATAGCCAGTAGATATAGTAGACATAGGAAAATTATTAACATCACAAGCTGTGATTGTTTTGACATTCTTCGGGGTATTAAAGATGTAGTGACAATATTGAGGTTAATGTGGGAGGACTGGTAACAGACTCCCCATTTGTCATACAAAATATATGTAGCTCCCATTTCTGGATGTCGTATCCTCAGGCAGTTCGTTATTTGTTTCCTGTATAGGACTTTTATGCTCCTTGTCCTGTGTTCATTTGAGACTAAGAATGAATTGTCTAGTTTATCAGTCTGTGACATGTTGGTACATGCACCCTGGAGACAAAATCAGATTTAAAGCCCTCTTTCATTTAGATCTGGTAAATATAATAAGATCACAGGGCTATCTGACTGTGGAGTTTTAAGTTTTTGAGAGCAATTCAGACAGATTATAGGTTGAGCCTTTCAACTATTTTTAATTTTACAGTCAATTTACAAGTAATCATAGTCCACCACAAATAATAAAGTCATTAACTTAGTAGATCCTGGCAAAGGTTTCAGCAAGAGAGAAGATAGGCTTAACTTGTAATGTGTAAGCATTTAGATTTACCAAAACAATTGTAAAAGTTGAAAATGCAACACAATAAAAATCCAATTCAACATTATAAAGGTAGGAAAATATTTAACAAACAAAATGACACAAAAATGGCAAGAAGAACTGGAGATATAGATTTTAGAAGATTTAAGGGAAAATAGCAACAAAAAAATATTAAGAGTTAATGATAGTCTATGGTTACAGAAGAATGGGAAATAGATGTGATTTCAGGCTGATTCCAATGGACAAAACACCAAATATGTTTGATGCGCTCAGAAAATTTACCTTCAGTGGAGCCAAGGTTGCAGGCTCCATTCTACTTCTTTTTAAGGACCAACATTTCTATGTTTGGACATAGGGCCTGATTTAGATCTTGGCAGTTTTGCCACCAAGCTGCATCAGCGGCGGCCCGAAAAGCCCATCATGTCAGCAGTGTTCCATCCACCGTAGTAAGATGTAACAATCCTGCAGGTGGGGTACTGATGGTGGTTCACTGACTGCGGACGACAGAGACTCGACTCAATGGACTTCATACAATGGCAGTGGTTATGGAAAGGAGGTAAGTGACACACACACACAATGTCCCTTAGCCATAGGTGCACCCCCACACTACACAACACATACAGAAAGTTACCCGTTACTATTCTGACACACCACAACCCATACATGCCAAAAACACACACTGACACACATTGATGACGCAACATACACACACCACACAACCACAACAAACAGCACAAATACACACTCAGCTACACAAACACACTCACACCGCACCGCACCACACCCAGCCAATCTCATTGCATTCACATTTATACGAACTGACTCACACACATAACTCGCAGCACAACATGACAGGTCACCTGCCAATTTGAACACATAGGCACAGTTGACAGATGTGAATGTACCATCATTGTAGCACCAGCATTCATTTGCCAATAAATACTGGCACCATAATGACAGATGTGTATGTGTGCAAGATGTGTGGTGTACTAGTGAGCCGCAACCTGTGTTTGACCCACTTGTGTCCCTGACATATGCATGTCACAGCAATTGAAAAAATTACTCTGACATGTACATGTCTCCGGTGGTTCCCACATCATGCACATTGCCCACCCAACGTACCCTGACAATGCAACGCCCCTACCTTGTAGTCTGTTGACAGGGGTGGTCACGTTTTCTCCATGGGTCAGTGGCAGCAGCGATTGTAAGTGTTGTCCAGTTGTATCTAATTAAAATCCTGTTTTCACCTCCTTTCCCCACAATCCACCAACGAAGGAGTGGAGGTCAGACCGCCACTTTTTCCTTGTCGGTAAAGCACATCAAAATCTGCATGATGGAAAAGCTTGCTGCGTTCCTGCTGACATCCCCATTTCTCTTGCCCGCTGTTGATGCAGCCGGTGTTTCTTGGTGGAGACGGCAGTTCAAATGAATTCTTTCGTCTATGGGACCATCAACATCTAAATACAGTGGGCGGACAGTCACATCGGTGGCCGGGTTTACAGTCAAAAAGTTAACGGCAGGACATTACAGTCAACATCTGAATCAGGCCCTTAGTCTCATTGTTAGAGCTCATAATCTTTCAGTGAGACAATGTTGCACCTGTATCCGACAATAAGTTCCACTAGGCCAGATACCTTCTCACCAAGAGACCACTGAAATAGATTTTCTGCTGCAGAGAAGATCCAAGTGGTAGAAACATGTATTTTTGGTCTAATGAAGTCGCATCATTGGAGGATTGGCTTGGGTGGTTGGTCCTGGTCCTCCAGAGATCCTGAAGTCCAAAAATTATTAAAGCCCTAAAGCTCTGACCGGACTTGTTATAAGAAGTCCAGTTAGACACAGCTAAGGATTCCCAGACCTCAGGACCAGCTCTTGGGGGTCAAAAGTCACTCCAGAAGAGGTCACCAGCAGGGTCCAGTCCAGGGTCAGTTGCTTTAGGTTAACTGAGCATTTCAGGGAAAACCCTTTTGTAGCTTAATGTGTCCCTGTAGGCACAAAGGTGGTCGCCAATTTACCTTTGAAACCTATGTTTTTGTTCTGCGGACAAATGGGATTTAGTCCAGCCCTTTAAGTCTTCTCACAGGTCACAAACAGCAGGTGCATTCCTCCTTTTGTTCTTCTACAACTTCAGAGAGTGTTCTGAAGATGGTGCCTTGGGATGCCACATTTATGTTTGGCACAAGCTAGTGGGTGGTAATGACTCTTGACCTCTCTCTAACCAAACGTATGAAAGTTAACTGGAACAATCCAACCCACTTTTTCAGCATTTCCAGTTCACCCTACTGCAAATAATCTCACAGTGCACCATAATCTTAAAATCCAACATGGGAAACCCTTTCTCCTTTGTGTAGAACCTGTGTGCCTGCCCACAGGTTTGGCCAAGGAAATCAGTAAACTCCTTGTTTGGAGTCGCTCAACTTACATATACTTGTGATAGAGCATGCCCTTTATCGGTTAAATAGGTTCAAGGGCCCAGCCTAATTGGCCTTCCTGTAAAAGGAAGAAAAATACCTCCTCAAACCCAGGGGCATTGTTCCTTCTTTGAGAGCAGTTGTCACACCATATTAGGTCAAGCTGCTGGGAAGCTCCTGGAGAGCTACTGCAAATTAGCTTTTAGGAGCATCAGGCAGGTAAAAGATAGCTTCGATAAGTCACTTTAATCCTAAATATTGAATTGGGCTTTTAATAAATATTAAACTTTGTAGTTGAACTTTTTTCCTAGCTGGTCTCAAACCTGACATAGTAGAATTATTATTTTAATCTGTGCTCCAGTTTTCCTAATGGGACAGTCAGCGTCTTCTACTGTGAAAATAACTTTTGGGGCCTTGTCACTGTCAGGAAATAGTAATATTACATTTCTTCACATTCTACCTTTAAATACAGTGCACACAATTTTTAGAGCTACAGGTCCTCCCAAAGTTGCACTTATTAGTATTTAACCTGGAAGTTTTTGCCTGAAAGAAAGGGTTATTTTGACAATTTGGACGGCAGCTTTAAACTGCAGCAGTCAAGCTACACTTGTATTAGTTTACATTAGTTGATGACACAATAAGTGTTTCAGTCTACCAGTGGCATTAACCTTCTATGTCATGGGAGTAGTGTTTTTTGGACATATTTTATTAGTATGCAAGAGAAAATTGCACTACAGTCAACCTGGACTGTAAAATTACAGATGTGTGAACAAAACAATGCAATTAACACATAATATGAAGACATAGGAACAAAAGAAAATAAATTGACTAGCTCAATCCCTCCCCCCACCATCACTTCAAAAGCGCATTGTGTAATAATACAGAACCCAATACACCATAAAGAAAGATTAACATGTATGCTTCTACTGGACCCCTGCATGCCCACGGGATGTCTTAGTTTCTTCATCTATGCAGTGCCCATCTTTGAAATATTTTAGGATATTTATAGAGACATCCCCATGCTGTATATACTGCTATCTCCATCCCCATGCAATGGTCTGGTCCCCTCTTTCATGCCATTAGGGATGGGATGGCGGTGGCCTTCCATTCCTTGGCAATATCATATTTGATGAGTGTCAGGCCTACATGTGGAAGAAGTACTTTACATCTATTAACCCCCACATCTTCCATGAGTTGAAACAGGGCTACTTTGGGGTTTTGTGAGAGCTGTTGAGACAGGACCTTACGCAAACAGTGAAACACCCCCTTGCCACAATTGTGCTGGGCAGCTCTATACTGTATGGATGAAGGTGCCTTCTCCAATGCCACAATGAAGACAGGATGGTGAGGCAACCACTACCATACACCAGAGTTAATGGCACATGAGGTAGACTCTATACAGTACATGTATTTAAATTGGCTCAAGTGAAGGTGAGCTGCAATAGCCACCTCTCGCATGGAACCCAGAATCTCTGTCCAGTCATCATTTTCCAGTTCCCCCACGTCAGAGTCCCACTCTGCGCTAGAAGAGCCAAACTCGTCTGGTTGACTGGAAGTAAGTGTCTGCTATATTTTTGTTATTTTGTGATCACACAGGTCTTACATAAGGATCTTATCCTTGTTAAATTCAGGGAGGTCTGATAAAATATTTATGTAGGGAGTCAGTGTGTGGCAAAGTTGTAAATAGCGGAAGAACTAACTTTGATGTATTTGAAATTCTATTTGTTAGTCTTGGAAAGATTTTAGAATTATACCTTGCATGGCATCTCCCAGGGCCGAAATCCCAATGAGGTCCCACTTCTGGAATCCAAAAATCTGGCCATCTTTGGAAGTGGGTCACCGCACCACAGCAGTGTCTGGTCTGTCTGTCCCACCACTTCATCCGTTGGAGGGATGACTGCCATAGTCTAAGGACTGTCTGTGTCACTGGGAGCAGGTCTGCATGTCGACCTCCATTGTATATGTATGCCACTAGTGGGGCGGGACCCATTACCCATTTTTCCAATGCATATGCTGGGACTCCTTGGTGTCATACCACCAATCTTTGTTTATTAAAAGATGGGCTGCTAGGTAGTATGATTTAACATCTGCTGCAGTATGTGGATTGGAAGCATTTACCGAGGATCACGTGAGGGGTCTCTCCTGTCCCACAGGAAAGCATTATGGTTGAGTTCCGCTTACAACACCATTGCCTTGGTAATGGATATGGGAAGTTATGTAGTTGATAGAGAAATCTGGGAAGCGAGACCATTTTCTAAATTGCTGACCGTCCTAGCAGGAACCAGGGAATACTGACCAGATTTTTATGTCTTCCTTTAGACAAGAGATAATGGGCTTGATATTTGCTCCCCACACCATCGTTGCATTATGGGATAGGTAGACATCAGGTACTTAAACCCGGTATTGGCCTGCTGCAGTCCTGACACCCCTTTCAGTTCATGTTGCCTTTTAGCCTATTGATAGAGTGTGAATTTGGTAGTATTAACATATAGGCCAGAGGTTTCTCGCAACAGGCTAATTATCTGCAGTAGTCTGGGACCCATCATACTTGGCGATGTAAGAAAGAAGAGAACATTATCAGCA
Source organism: Pleurodeles waltl (assembly GCF_031143425.1). NCBI lineage: Eukaryota > Metazoa > Chordata > Amphibia > Caudata > Salamandridae > Pleurodeles > Pleurodeles waltl. The sequence goes on along the minus strand of NC_090439.1, from coordinate 761,929,932 downwards.
TGTTGTGAGATTCTGTTGACTAGCCCATCCTCCCATTCGAAACCCCTGACTTGTGCATCCATCCTTACCCACACCATGCGTGGTTCTATTACAAGTAGGGGGGCCGAGGGGAACCCTGCCATGTCTCCCTCTGTACTGGAAAGGAAGCTGATCCGGCCCCGCCACCCTCACCAAAGCCATCAAATCTGTATATAATAGTCGACAATAGGAAATAAACAGCAAGCCAAAGTTAAGGCGCTGGAGAAGGATAAATAGGTATTCCCAACTAACAGAATCAAAGGCCTTATGAATGTCTTCTAAAAGAGCATTGCAGGTTCCCTTAGTTTGTCTGCCATAACCATTGCATTATAGACAAGGCAAATATTGTGTTGGATTGCCCATTTGGACATAAAGCCAGACTGATCTGGGTATACCATATCCAGTAGATGTGTGAGTAATCTGTTTGCCAGTGTCTTAGCCAATATCTTAAACTCCAAGTTCAGGAGGGAGATTGGGCATTACGAGGCAATGTCATCTGCCGGCTGACCCGGTTGGGAAGGAACACCATCTCCATGTAGTGCCAGGCAGTTGGTATTATCGCTGCCTTTGAGGCTAACCACACCGCCTCCAGTAGATGATCCTAGAGTTTAGGAATGTATGCCTTAAAAAACTCACGAGGAAATCCATTCAGCCCGGGGGCCTTGCCCAGCTTCATGCGAGTTACTCTTTTGCCAGCTTTGCATCAAATGGTGTTTGTGCTGAGGTGGATAGAATCTTAAGGGGAACATCTCTCACAAATTCTTCAATTGTGAATTGGATATCACTTCACGCCTGGCATAAATCCCCTCAAAGTGTGTAGCAAAACTGTAGGCTACCTACTGTGGGACTGTGAGTAGGGCACCCGATGTGTTCTTGATCAGTGGCAGGTTATGTGTCTTGGGCAGGCCATGTCATAATCTGTGGAGATTGGCTAGACTTATCTCCCCACTAGTAGTTCCAACTCTGTGATGCCGGCTAAGCTAGCCATGCCTTGTCCATCAGCGTCTGGTGAAATTGCAGCTGCACTAGTGCGAGCTATCTGCATGTACATTGACTGCTTTCCTGATAACCATGTGCATCTAAGTCTAAGATTTCCATCTCTAAATCTAGTAACTGTTGTGCCGCCCACCGCCGTTTGAGCATACAGGACCTAATGTCCACAGGCTTCATTGCCTCCCACAATACCTGGTGAGACTTAACCAACCCTGTATTTAGCATAAAGTATGCGTATATGGAGTCCTCTACATGTTTGTGACAGTCAGGACACCGAAGGTACAACAGCGTTAGACCAGTGAAATGCCTGACATTGCTGGCCAACTCATAGCACAGGGCCACCGGAGAGTGGTCCAACAAGCCTCTGTGGAGGACTTTCACAGTAATCACTCTGTGTACGTATGCATGGGGGGGATCAAAAAATAGTCTATGCTGGAATAGGAAGCATGGGCCATTGGGAAGAAGGTATATCCCTCAGGGGTAGTATGATGAGCCCCCCCAGACATCTGTAACCCCAAAGCAGAGAAAAAGAGCAAAGGGGTGTTGTGGCACCTGTGGGCACTATTTATCCATTCCTGGGGTCACAACTCCGTTCCAATCCCCTCCTACCACTACAAAACCACCTGGCAATTCGCTCCATAACCTTGTCAGTACCAAAAATGAAAGACTGCCCAAGGGTGAGTGGGGCGTATATACATAGCAATGTGATAGGTTCCCTGAAAGTGACCCTGCTACCACTGCCTACACACCATACTTGTCTATCCATGTTTTAGAGTGTTGAAATGGGACAGACTGCCCAATCAGGGTTCCCGTACCTCTGGAGTTCCTGTGAACCCCGAGTGGTAAATCGGTCTATATCCCCAGCGTCCTAGACATGGGACTTTATTCCCACTAAGATGGGTCTCCTAAAGCTCCTAGCTTCTTTGCCAGCCATAGGACAGCACCTCCTTTAATTTTGTCTAGGAGTGTGTTTACCTTCCAGGACACTATGGAAAGGCAATCCTGAGAGGTTGCCTTATGTGTGGTACTCATGTTAGAGTATTGCTGTAGTCTTCATAGACCATGTGTGTGAGGTGTTGGTGTCCAGTGAACAAGGATAAAGAGAAAAATATGCAATCTAACATAGCAATAGCAACAACAGCATTTATACCAAGAACCATATTACTGTGGGATAAGGAAACAATAGCTGTTCCATCGAACCACTAACACCCCACCCCATACTTCGAGACCTGGATGTATCTGCCATGAAAATAGTCTCAACAAGGTGGGGGTGTGCCTCAACCATTTCCAATGGATCCACCAACATTAACAAACCAAGTAAGAGGGCGAGTGCTCTTATGCACCATGGTTCATTGCTGCCTCTGACATCATAGAGGTGTATATTTGAGAGGAAGGCTCAAAAGGATACAGATGTAAAATAATTTAGGAAAGTCAGTGCCAGAGATCTGTGACATGGAGGACCCCCATCAGCTGTGGCAGATTCTGTCTTTTGCCTGGGGAACCACCAGGAAAAGAGGGACTTTTGTCAACAGACAACTTGAGTTTTAGTGGTCTTGGTAAGGTTGTGAGTAGTCTAATGTTGTGACATTTATGGGTTTGACATGGATTCCCTCACCTGTCCATTGGAATACTTCCTCTGAGGTGTCAAAGAAGAGGTTCTGTAATTGGTAGAGAACTTTAAGTTTAGCTGGGTATTGGAGCATTTAAAGGATGTTCAAATCGTGTAGGTGGTGCTTGGCAGCTTGAAAGGATTGATGTTGTTGCTACACAAACCTAGTTTAATAGAGGAAGATCATTATAGCATGTGATTGCTATATTATCTTTTCCTGAAGACAGGCATGTTTAAGGAGAACATCTCTGCCCATGTATTTTAAAAGTTTGGCTGTAACTAGCCTAGGCCTGGCACCTGGGAGAGGGTGATGGACAAGAGCCCGGTGGGCCCCTCTAAATAACTAAACAGGTGAGGAGGGTTCCTGAGGCAACCATCCCCAGATCTAGTCATTGAGGAACCTCTCCATCAAGGCTCCCTCACACCCCTCTGGGAAGCCAACAAAGAGTAGTTTTTTGCCACATGGTTTTCCTTCAATGTCTTCTATGCAAGTTGCAAGTTCCTTTGTTATAGAGGTAAGGTTGGATATGGTTTGATGCAAAGAGGTTTCTGTGATTTCCACTCCTGACACCTGGGTTTCTGTCTTACTGATGCTTTCTACAGCATTGTGGCCACCCTGCCTGAGTAGTGTAACCTCCGAGCCAACAGCACCTACCGTGGCATCCAGGGCATCAAGAGACTGTATTATAACTGCCATGAGTGTGGTATTGTCTGGGCTCACTTCAGCAGGGATTCCTGGTCCTTTTTGTGTTGATGTCAACCCAGCTGAGTAGATTTATCTAATGTGCATTGTTTAGTGCTGGGTGGCCCCTTATCTTTGGTCATGATGAATGTATGAATGACAGTGCTGTTGTGAGGCCTCCTTACTTTTGACCGTATTGCTGACCCTCCTGACCCCCACACATGAGGTGGCACAAGCAGTTGGATCGCTGCAGCAGACTCACTGACTGGCAGACTGTGAACTAAAATAGAACTTTCTGGAAGAATACAAACAAAGTAATTGAAGAAATGGGGTCCCCCAAGCCGCACACCACTTTGAAACCTGGTTTGGTTGTCTCCCCAGCCGGTGTGTCGCCCCAGCAATTCCCAGAGCTGGTGATGGTCCCACATGCATCCTCAATGGAAAGTACCAGTGAGCTTCCATGATCGGGGCAAGGCCTGTGTCGCCCGATCTTAACTGTCTCCACCACATACAACCTAGCTGCCTGAAGCCAGGACTCCAGTCTCCTTGACAGCTGCTTCCATCGCCGCCCGGCCTCCACTTGTTGGGTGTGGGACCAAGCCTAATGTTGAGCCAACAACGAACAAAAGCAGCATATAGTCTTGGTGCCACAATGGTATAGTCACTTTTACCACCTCCCTGGTGGTGGTCCCTCTGCTGGTTTGTCTGGGCAAACCCCATGACGGTGGATCTGTGTGGGGAGTGCAATGCTCTGCCCACCAATGGCACCCACTTTGTCCTCTAGGGGTCAGGTGGTCCCTAATAATAGGTCTCCGTGTTGTCCTCAGGTCCCCACTGACTCCACATGCATGGGTGTGGACCTAGTTGTGGAACTGCAGCAATTGAGCATCTCTGTGACAACCAAAGAAAGTATCTCAAAGCAGCACTGAGCATGGGCCAGCATGGGCCAGGCCACACCGCGTCTGGGAAGGATGTTAAAGAGGAAAGGGGGGCACCCTAAACTTCTCAACTGGCACGGGTACCTCCTTCCCTTGCCACCCCCTACAATGGTCCCTGAACATTGTGGCACCATATTGCAGGACTCTGTTGCTGTGCTGTCAGTCCTGGGGTAGCTCCGGCACCTTGTAATGTCCTCCTTGCCACCACTGGCCTATTCAGCTAGCAGTTGCTCAACACACGTTCTCCCGGTCTCTGCTGTAGTAGGCAGCCCAATCCTTTGTGGGGAAGCCCCACACATCCCTCCTGGGTCTCCCCTTCTGCCTTCTAGGAGTCACAGCTGTGAATTGGAAGGTGCCCTCACAGTGCCACTGCAGGGTTTGAGTTAGGGTAGCGTCATCCTGTGCGTGTAACCATGGCTCTCTGCACAGCCTCGATCTCCGCTGCCTACCACCTTTGGCAGCACTGGTGGCCCAACAGGGGCTGCTCACTCTGCCCCTGGTGCCAGGGGAGGGCCAGTCATGCGTGGAGTCAAGATCTCTGCTGGGAGCCTAGCAACCATTGATGCACTGACCTGAGTCGCACTCACTGCAACCAGGCCCAACTGCGCCACTAATACTCCTTCGCATCCTTTCCAGTGCCTGCAGTGCCTGGAGTGGCAAAAACTTCCTCAGTGGGTGGATGTCACAGTTGATTTAACAAATTTACAGGGTAACCTGCATTTTTGTCGTATGCAGCCTTAGGATAATGGCTGGTGACTGTACGTATGTCCGTCATGTTCGGTGCACATGCCGCACCCCTATAGGTGTAGTTTTTCACCATATACCTAATAGGAGTGTTACATATGCCAATCAGTGTTCAGCACATTTTTACAAGTTTTGAGGGTCAAAGCACCTACACTGGCAATGGGCAGCTTTGCCCCAGTATGCAGAGTATAAACACCATCAATAAAATTCAGCAAAACAACAGGAGTAAGCATGCTAAAAAGTGCATTTTCTCAAAATACAGGTTCTGATTTCAAACAGAAGAGGTATCCTTGTGTTAGATAGGTGTTACAGACTGAGGTCTCAAGCAGCAGAGTGGTGTCTCAGAATGAACAGAGTTTGATGCTCAGTCTCAAGTCAACACAGATATGAATCAGGATTCACAAATATTATGGGCTTCAGTGCCTGATAAGAAGTGCCTCAAATTATAGGAAAGCCATAGGCTCATGTCTCCGATCTGTTACTAAGATTTCGGACATTGCACAGGTTTAGAAATTAGAACTAGCATCATGCTATACAAATCTTGTAAATTTGTGTCTCAAACATTGGAGGTAAGCCTTCTTCTCCACAAACCACAAGTACTTTGATAGGACAATCCTTGAGGTATGCCTTGTTTTACATGCTGATGAATGCAATCATTTATGTCTTTCTGATGTTCAAACATCCTAGTATTGCTGATTGTTGTGCTTTGCAGCCGTTATAAAAAGAGTAACTCAAAAGGTCAGGAGATACTGCATGAATTCATTACACAAAGAGGAGGCAGGTTGTTTGGTGCCCTTATTTAGAGTTTCACCATGGCACAGAAAAGGTAAATATGGGATAGAAATGTCACCAAAGTAAATGCTATATTTACCACCAAGTGCTCAGAAGAGGAAATACACAAGTGCTGGAACGATCTGTGAGGGAGAGTGTGTTGCCTGCCCTCCAAAGCACACTTAGAGTCCAAGCAGAAAGGTAGTGGCTCTCCCAGGCCCCTCAACCTCTTTCCCTGGAAGGAAAATGTCTATGGAATTCCGCACATTGAAGGCTTTGCAGTAATCCCTAGTGGAGTTGAGATTAGTAAGCTAAATCACTATTTTCCATCCACTGAACTCCTATTACTTATTCCTGTTTGCAGTCACGATTTGACACATAGATGGTGTTTAAATTTAGTTGATTCCTATTTTTTAAACTATGCCTACATATTCTAAAAATACTGTGGACAGTGGCGATATGATCTATCCATGCTCATTAGTTCTTCAGGTGGCCATTTCAAAATGGTACAATATTTTCAATGTACCATAAGTAGCAATTTTGTGTTAGCCACAACAATTAATGGTGAGAATAGCCTTATAACTTTGCCTGACCAAGTCAGGAAAAGATCTAGTCACAGGGACATAGCAGGTCTGAGGAAAGAGTCAGCTGGTGTTCTGATCAGCTGTCTCAGTAAACATTATATTTGCCCTACATCCGGTTTTTGCATTGTGTGATCTCGTTGCAAAATATACAGGAGTTAAGAAGGCTGCAATGTATTTATAAATATCAATATACCACATTTATCCTGTGTGGATTTTCCAGATGGCCCATATCTTTGGTTAACAATTTCAGAGGAAAGTACTAAAATCTCTCACAATGCACCATGATGGTGCTCGTTTTCATTATCATCAAATGTACTTCACTACGACCTATGTACACTTTAGCTTAAAAGCTGTTCTGCCAGGCTGCAATGTCAGTCTGCAAGTCTTATGCTGACTGTTCGCTCTGTTGCCACAATCATTGCTGAAGGACATTAGTGGTGTGCCTATAAGTATCATCTTCTGGGTACCCTCAGAACAAGAACAGACCCTTACCAACAAGTTATCCATCCTAAGCAGGGGTTATCCAATTGGACTTTTATATTCAGATTTACCAGGCTGAAGGACAGCATTTATGCCTCTTTCTCTCTAGCCATTCTAGTGGCAGATCACCAAAGGTGGGAGCACTTATGATACTTCACCTCACATGGCCCAGCTCTGAAGGTTCCATTGACTTTCAAATTATATGCACATATACTCCTTATACCAATCAGCAATTAGGCAATTTAGTACATGTCTAGGGTTTTTGAACATCCATTTGGTATGGTACAGAATTTAAGAACAAACCAAAATCAAGAAGGGACCAACAATACATCCCTTCAATAAAAACCCATATATATGAAAGAGGGCAAGATTCAGAATTTGACAGATGAGATACTCCGTCACAAAAGTGAAAGATATTCCATCTGCAGTATTACAAGTCCATTCAAATTAAAGGCACTTGTAATACAATGGATAGGATATCTGTCATGTTGGGATGAAGTTTACCATTCGACAAACTCTAAATGAGGCCCTGTGTCTCTATCAATCAGACTTTCATTGTATCCTTTGAAAAATACATTGTACATTGTACATAGAAGATCATGTAGTAAACGTTTCTGAAGATAATCTTTATCAGTAATATGGAGCTTCTTCCATTGCAATTGCTAGTCCCCTAGCCAGAGAGCATGACCAGCAACCCACTGAGAATATCCCACTCATCAATACAGTACTTGGCGAAACCTTCTGTGTACATACTTCTTTTGCTGGTGTGGAACATTAGGAGGAAACAGGCTGGCCCATCTGGTTTGTCCCATCAGGCTGCAAGTGTGAGCCTCATTCAGCCCATATCTAATTCAACATCGGGTAGGATAGTCCAGGCCCTTTTCCCCAAATCTTTTGTTGTACCAACTCCCTGTGCCCCTATAACCACAACCTCAGTAATGTGCACCCCTGGCCAAGCTGCTGAAAGTACCACAGCTACTACATCTGTTGTTGAGCCAGGACCTCCTGTCATGGGCACACACAATCAAGGTCACAGGGTAGTAATCTTAGGGATAGACCTGGATTGTCTGAGCTAAGTGAGGCCATAGATGCCCATACCTTTCGGGCCTCTGTGGGAAAGAACATTATTGATGCAGCTAGCTGGTATGAGGATCAAATGGGGCTGTGGCTACTTCTCCTCAAAATTACAATTACATTCTGGGGAGGCAAACTGAGTTGCAGAGGGCCACAATGATCTCCAGATGGTCACTGTTGACCTTCTGCAGTGTTATGTATTTTGTGTTTCTTTTCGGGAGTGATGCAGGATAGTGTCCAAGACATTTGCAGGGCAATTAGGGAAACAACAACCTTTTACTAAGGACAATCCTCAACATTCACCAGTCACCCAAGTGCCTCTGCAGGTCAAGTAAACCACTAAGACACCTAGCATTACCTCTCAACCTGTAACTCAGATGACATGATTTTGCATCAGAGTCATTTATCAGCACCAGTAGAAGATGATTATGAAAATACCACCACCAAGAGGCACAAGCATTGATTTCTCCTGTGAGTCACCAACATTCGTCTTTGGAACACATCCGAAAGACACTTGCCTTTTACAAACAATGCTGTTTCTTGACTTGGACTCCAAATAACTGTAGGCTCATCCTCATAATCTTATTCTAACCAATTAAGTAATTCTGTCTCTGAACTTTTGTTATCGCTTGTCATTTTCCACTCTAAAAATGTATTAGTCTGAATATTTTTCTAATTTTACCATATCTTTTTTTTTATATTTGTCTCATTAACAATTAAGGAAAAAGTACAAACTCACATTGTGTGTTGGTGGGTAGTGCATTGGTTCAACAAATTACTCACAGTGGACCTAAAGCAATGTCAATGTATTACAATACCACAACAACACAATGAACACCTTTCACTATTCAGCCAATCCAATATCCCCCGCCTGATCCTACCCTCGACCCTCCGAGAAAATACAGTAAACATATTTCCAACATTGTTGTCACAATTGAGATATAGTAGGTACAGCAGTACATTATTGGTAAACTGTACTTAGGATATGGAGAGTAACCCCTCCTGACTTGAACTTCAATCATCTGTGACTGGGTCCCCTCCTTCTGTGAACTGCCAATCTCAAGCAGGGTTTGAGCTATCTCTGCCCAGGCCCTCAAAACACCCTGTGCTTTAGCATCATTCATTGTTCATCTTATGTGTCCTTCCTAAGCCCCTGCCCATTCCAACATATCCCCCACCCAGGCCTTCCTAGTGGGGGTTTGGGGGTTCAGCCAGTGAATTTCTATACAGCGTTTTGCTACTATCTTGCCCAATAAGGCATAGTGCCTACTGAGTTTTTACTTTGGGTTGATAGGGAGGAGGCCTAAAATACATTTCTCAATCATTTGTGGGATTTCCCAGTCTGTTGCTCAATTCAATTAGGCGAGGACCTCTGTCCAATAAGCATGTATGGAAAGACAGTGCCACCTCAGATGAATAAAGTCAGCTGGTTTCATGGCACACTTTAGACATCCCTGATTCCTGGAGTGGCATATAGTGTGCAGACACTTAGGTGATAAATAGGTCATGTGTATAAAATTATAATGGATTTGTTTGAATCAGGCGCTCACCACCACTCTATTTATGCATGCATGTATCGTTCCACAATAGCGTAGGGTTAGGGAGCCCTTACTGAGTTTTTGCCACGTGTCTTTTATTGGTAGTGGTTGTATCTTCTTATCTGTCCGCAGTGCTCAATTTAAATGTGTCATGAGCTTGTGCCACCCAGCCATTACCATCAGGGTGACTAAAGTTTGAGATGGTGCTGGAGCCTCTGGGAAAGAAGGCCAGAGTTGTCCAGCTGTTGCAGCAATTTTTGAGTACTGTAGAAATTGGCTGCCACCTAGGTGAAATGGCTCGTGCACCCTTTGCCAGGAGATAAATCTCCCCTCCAGGTATAAGTCAGAGAGCATAAAGAAACCTCCTTCCTCCTTTGGGTCACCGACAATGCATGTGCAATATGTGCAAACGGGGACAGGATCCAAATATCCATATCCAGGACACAATGTGCCCTCCTAAGTACCTGTCTAACTGCTTTCTCCCATATTTTCCGCATTAGACAAATTACATAAGGATACATATGGGGTATGACATTGCTCTGCATAAGGAGTCCTCCCAGTGGGTGTCCCTTGTGAGATCCTTCCAACAACGCCCACTCCCAGTTTTGTTTCCCATCCAACCAGTGCACTACATGTTGTAAGTGGACGGCTATGTAATACATTTCAAAATACAGAACCTCCAAACCTTTCTTTTTCCCATTCTCGTTGAAGGATTGACAAGCTCACTCTGCATCTCCTGCCTTGCTATAAGAGTTTTACAGCCAGTTTGGCTATCTTCCTAAATACTACCTAGGGGATTTCATGAAAGGTGCACCGCATTACATATAAACATTGAGGCAGAACCGCCATTTTAAGAGAGCAATCTTACCCATTAAGGAAAGGGGAAGTGTATTCCAAAACTGAGATTTAGGGCCAGATGTACGAAATTTTGGGTTTGCGACTCGCAAACCCAGATGCAGGATCTGCGAATCGCAAGGGGGTCGCAAAGACCCACCTCATTAATATTAATGAGGTGCGTCGCAATTTGCGACCCCCTGGCGATTCGCAGCACTCACAGGGATGGTGGCCTGCTGGAGACAGCAGACCACCATGTCTGTGACTGCTTTTAAATGAAGCAGTTTTTTTTTTGGAATGCAGTCCGTTTTCCTTAAAGGAAAACGAGTTACAATACAAACAAAAAAATGAAACGTTTTTGCTCCCTTTTTTCAGAGCAGGCAGTGGTCCATAGGACCACTGCCTGCTCTGAAAAAAAAAATTCAGGGCAATTTACAAAGGGGAAGGGGTCCCATGGGGACCCCTTCCCTTTTGCGAATGGGTTACCACCAGTGTGACACTAGTGGTTACAGGGAATTGCTTTGCGACCTCGTTTGCGGTCAGAAAGCAATTCTACATCGCGATGTGAATCGCAAATAGGAAGGGGAACAAGGTTACCGACTCGCAAACTGGGAATGAGCATCGCAATGTGCTTTTTGCATGGCGCAAACAGCGAAATTCACTGTTTGCGCCATGCAAAAAGCTTGCAACATCTGGCCCTTGGTCCCCCTGCGTCTGTCCCATATTGAGATTATAAAACTTCTCTTTCTGGTGGGCAATGTGGATACCCAGTTACTGAACTCCTTCCGACTTTCAATGCAGGATGGATGGGGGTAACAGTTCAGGTGGGCAGCCAACTGGGTTGCCGAGTGGGAAGTGAACCGATTTGGATATGTTCACCCGGGGCCCCAAGAATTCCCATTATTCTTGCATAACATTCAAGAGGCTCAGGGCTGATATATCAGGGTGCCTCAAATATATCAGCGCATCATCTGCATATAATGGAACTATATGTTCTGTCGCATGCCTCTGAGAGTCTTCCGGAGTCACCATGCAAGCAGTTCGATATCTATGGCAAAAATTAGGGGAGATAGGGGACATCCCTGTCTGGTACAACATTAAAAGATAACTTCATCATAGATATATTGTTCTGTCTGAACTCGAGCCTGTGGTTGTGTGTAAAGCAACTTGATCCAAGTTACATAGGAGGAGCCGACTCCCACCCTCACTAGCAGTCTCCAGATATATTGCCAATTAAGGGAGTCAAAAGCTTGTTCCACATCCAGGAAATCCAAAGCATAACAACCCCTCCTGGATGTGGGGAGCCTGCATCAAATGGGCCAGACAACATATGTTGCGTAGGGTGTTCCTTCCGGGAATAAATCCCACTGATCTCCATGGACGAGACGGGGAAGAAAGGGAAGGAGGTGGGCTATCAAAACATGACTAAGAAGCTTACAGTCCACATTGAGCATTGATATAGGGTGACAGGGTCCCCAGTGTAGCTGGTTTCTGCCCTGTTTAGGTATTAATGAGATTACGGCTTCACACATCGATCAGGGGCTATCCCACCTGGTGAAGGACTCAGCATACACCTTAACCAGCTAGTCAAGTAATATAGATGGGTAGGCCTCATAAAATTCTACTAGTATGCTGTCTCCCCGGTGACTTTGAGGTTTTCATGTACTGCAATGCCTCCATGATTTCCTGTTTACTGATACTGGCCCCCAGTATTTTTTGTTCTGTCTGTGACAGGCAGGGTAATGGGAGTTGACGGAGGTCAGCGTACAAATACCCCATCTCTCTTGGCAATTGTGACTGTTGGTACACTCCTTTTTTTTCCGAACTTTATATTTCGTCAATAAGTCATGATATTTTGAATTGGTTTGTTAATTTTTGTTTTTTTGTACCACACTGTGAAAGCACATTTAAAAACATGGGGGGTGATTCTGACCCCGGCGGTACAAGACCGTCGGGGCCAGGGTCGGCGGGAGCACCGACGACGGGCCGGCGGTGCCCCGCAGGGCATTCTGACCGCGGCGGTTCAGCCGCGGCCAGAAAGGGTAAACCGGCGGTCTCCCACCGGTTTACCGCTGCCCTTAGAATCCCCCATGGGGGATTCTGACACCCCCTACCGCCATCCTGTTCCTGGCGGTTCGCCCGCCAGGAACAGGATGGCTGTAGGGGGTGCCGCGGGGCCCCTGGGGGCCCCTGCCGTGCCCATGCCAATGGCATGGGCACGGCAGGGGCCCCCGTAAGAGGGCCCCACAAAGTATTTCAGTGTCTGCCTAGCAGACACTGAAATACGCGACGGGTGCAACTGCACCCGTCGCACCTTCCCACTCCGCCGGCTCAATTCTGAGCCGGCATCCTAGTGGGAAGGTTGATTTGCCCTGGGCTGGCGGGCGGCCTTTTGGCGCCCTCCCGCCAGCCCAGGGCAAATGTCAGAATCACTGCAGCGGTCTTTCGACCGCAGTGCGGTGATCTGACGGCGGTACCTTGGCGGATGGCCTCCGCCGTCCGCCAAGGTTAGAATTAGGGCCATAATATGTTAGCATTATTGTTTAATAATGTTTTTTGTTCATTTTTTTAATGTATTAGCATATAACCTATTTATTGTTATTTAAGAACATATATGAAAATACACATGTGGCTGTTACACCTTGTACAAACACATTCAGCATGATACCATGTATAAACTCATCCAAATAATAACTTGACATAAAACTTAGTTTACACAATTTATTAATGCTTTTAAAGTAAATTAAATATGGCAAATCAAACAATATGTGAGTCCACACCTCAGACACCTATTTAACCTAGAGCATTTGTTTTAATAGTGAATTGGCCATTGCAGTGCATTTGCATTTCTCATGTTGCTCACACATCCAAAATCCAAATGTGAGTTCCCACTGACATCATGTGTATACATAAGGAGTCAAAGATATACACACATGTGGCATTTAAAAACACACACACACTCTGAAATCACTCTATGACTCAGAGAAATATTATTGGAGAACAAGATACATACAATCACATCACTATGTAGAAATTGTACCTTCAAGATCTGTACATCACTGTTGCTCACACATTCAAAGTTTCACATGTGATTCTATAGTGCGATAGAAAATGACAGTTAGATGTACCCTATCAGGAAATACAATACAGTCTCTAAGTGATGTTATTTTTGCATTTTCACTAAGGCACCTTAAGGTCCTCATCTGCAATGCAATCTTACCTGTTTTTTTACTTAATGCACCTAGTTTATTCACATGAAAATATTTTATCTAAAGTAACTAAGAGAGTTTTAATAGATAAAAAAACATAACCATAGCATATCTAATCATGTTGAGCATCCTCCATGAAACATCATTGAAGAGAACAAGCAAATAATACTGAGATTTATCAAATATCTTTCAAGAAATTCAATAGAATATTTGTTAAATAATTTAATGAAAAGTTACCATCATGCAAAGAAGTTGTCAACTATTTCTCGCTAGATCTCACTTTCTTCTTCCTCACAACTGTCACCGTCATGCTGCACATCAACAACATGACAATGGGCACCATCACTGAAGTAATTGTTAGGGATAAATTGGATGTTCTGCCACAGACCAATTCTGTGCAGCTTACAACATAAAACAATTAGTTGGCACACCTTGTCAGGTGAGCATAGGAGGCTTGACCAGATTTATCCAGGCAACAGAAATGTGCTTTGGGGAGTCCAAAAGCCCACTCCAGAAGCCTCCTCACGCAGACATGTTCCTCATTGAAGCAGACTACCCTGGTGTTGGTGGATTCTGCAGAGATGGTAACAATAATGGTCTGCTTGGGTAGGCTGAGTCACCTGAAAATTGTAAATGAAACATACACATGTAAATTGTAATGTTTTCAAACTCTTCAAAGTACTAAATTATTTTTGAATTTACAATGTATAATCACCACTCTTACCAACAAGCCAGGCCCTTATATGTCCAATTTGTGAAATCCGGTGCTATATGCTGCTACTGCATACAAATAAGGAGTCATGGGTGGCGCCTGGGAATCTTGCACATACACTGGTGATGTACGGGTCCAGAATGAAACCAACTGCACATTAATGGAATGGTATTTTTTCCTCTTTGGGTAAATGTGTTCTGAGTCATGGGGTTGTACCAAAGCAACATGGGTTCCATCAATGGCACCAACAGCATGTATAATGCCTCCCAATGAGAAAAATCCCCCTTATAGTGTATAGGGATCCCACATAATTTTTGAAATTGGATGTACTAATATTTGTGATCAATCATCACATTTTTATGTGTTGTAACACACATGAGAAAGTGGTTTGGGGCATATCATTGCAACCCCCAACCGTGTACTGGAAGGAGGCAGTTGCTGTGAATTGCAGTACTACCATTACCTTCTCTAGTAGTGTGATTGCAGTGGGGTTGTGGTTCAGAGGCAACAGTTCTGGCAAGAGCTTACGTACCAAATCCAGTATAGTATGACATTTCCACCTGTACTTTTTGATGACTTACCTCTCCTGCATTGTGGCAAGGTCTGGAAAAGGGATGGAAGCTTCTTGGCTGGTGTATTCTGGCTCTGGTAGGGGGTATGTAGTAAATCATTTAATTTAAGGAATATTTTTAATTAGTTATACAGACAATATATATATTTTTAGAATGAAAAAGATTTTTATACATTGAAGATTTTTGGTGTATGTACTTTATTTGTTTCAATGTATTTCTTTGTGAGCAGAGATTTAAAAAACACTGCATACAAGTTAATTATTACATCACTAGCTTAAGAATTACATTGCTGAATTACACATGACGAATGGAATAAAGTACACTGCCATAATGAATGCATTTTGCCATTTTAGACAACTCTATTTAAATGTCTGGAATGTAATATGTGGTATACCTAACATGATAGATGCCTAACTTGTCCATCATGCAAGATGGACAAACTAGGTCAACTAGGACAACCATCCATTAACCCACTGGCTGGTATTTTGTGATTGACTTTGCCAAAGTTGGTGTAAGCCTCCATTGATGTTTACATATGTCACTCTGGCGTGCCTGCATCTCTACCTACATCCCCCCTACCTCCAAACATTTGCACTTTGCACACCTACTCCAAGATTGCTGCTTACCTACCCCTGCAACCAAAAATGCCTGAGAGTTCTGGAGACATTTACTCTAACTTCACTGAAGAAGAACTTTATTTGTTGACTGATGAGAGCCATTTCCACTACAGCCAGCTGTATGGCTCTGTAGATGAACAGGTAAAGAAGTCTCTTGTTCAGCACTCATTATGCATTTAGCTACAATTATAACTAAATACTTTCATGTTTGCATGATTTAAACTCAAATGTTTGTTTATGTGCTCACCTTCTGTTAAACTGATATAAAAACCCTTTTGGAAGCATTTCTATTCTGGATTACCACATTTTAGCTGAGCATATTACATGAAGTGGTATAAATACATTATTTTCAATTAACTTTGATTAAGTATTCTGTAATACATGGCTTATATGAGTCAAATAGAAAGTCCTCATGTAGATCCTCATGTAGATCGTATTCAATGAGACCCTTTATGAATTCAGGACACTGTGTCCAGGGATCTTGGATTTTGCAGATTGTATTGAAGAAATCTACATAAAGAGTTTATGTGTGGCAGAAAACATTTATACGACATACACTGACTGTTAACAGTGTATGCACACTAGGCAATCACTTGAATTGTGCATGGGACATGACTTCGTCAAATAAAAAGTCCTCATGTAGATAGTATTAAATGAGATCCTATATGAACTCAGGACACTTAGTCCTTGGATCCTGGATTTTGCAGATTGTAATGAAGAAATCTGTGTAAAGAAGTATGGCATGTAAACATTTACACAACATACACTGACTAATAGTAGTGTATGTACACTAGGCAATCACTTGAATTGTGTATGAGGGCATGTCAAGAGACATTGGCGGTCATTCTGACCGCCGCCCGCCATGCGGTCACCGACATTTGGCCGCTCCGCGGTCAAAAGACCGCAGAGGCCATTCTGGCTTTCCCGCTGGGCCGGCGGGCGGCCGCCAAAGGAGTGCCCGCCGGCCCAGCGTATAAGGCCCTGCAACATAGAAGCCGGCTCCGAATGGAGCCGGCGGTGTTGCAGGGGTGCGACGGGTGCAGTTGCACCCGTCGCGATTTTCACTGTCTGCTATGCAGACAGTGAAAATCATGCTGGGGCCCTGTTAGGGGGCCCCTGCTCTGCCCATACTGCTACCCCCCCCCCCCCCCAGGGCTTATGATGCATATTTGGAGAAGGGCCACATGAACCCTACTCCATTGGGCTCTGATGAGACGACCACCACTTCCCTGGGGCTTGAATACTAATATGGATGGGGTCCACACTGACCTCCTCCTCCTGTGTCTTTTTTTTGCCCCTCGGACCACCACCTCTCCATGGCTAAACCGAAATGTTTGCAAGGGTGCCACACGGACCCTGTGGTCACCAGAGACCACCACCTCCCTGGGACCAAATTCAAAATTAATACAGGGAGGGGGGACGTAAAGCCCCCTCCCTCGCCATACACAGCCATGAGGACCTTCCCCTTCTGGGGCCAGCTTCTGCTACTTAAAGGAGGGGTCGTGCAGCCCTCCTCCCGGAGCCATTAATGGTCCTGGGGACAACCACCTCCAGGGACGGCTCCTGCTATCTCCCTAGGTGGCACTCTTCGAAAATAGCTTTTTGCTTTAATTTGGCAAGAGCTGTGACCACTCTCACCCAGCGAGAGCAAACACTAACTAAACTGTTCCAGCCTGCTGGGAATGGAGTTTTCATCTGTTTCCCTGCCCACTATTGTGCGGGCAGGGAAACAGAGGAAAAATTGCTCCTGCACGCAGGGAGCGACATATTTAGCTGCTCCCTGGATGAGACTCCCCCTGGGGTCCCTCTAGTTGCAAACTGGGTGCCCTGGGTGGGGACAGGGCACCCAGGTGAACATGGCTGGGTCCTAGTGAGTGGGTGGTCCCTGGGGCCATATATGGCCTGGAAGAGGGGCCACGCTGCCCCACTCTGTGCTTTTGTTTTGAATTTGGCCCCAGGGAGGTAGTGGTCTCCTTGGCCCTCGGTGTTCAGCATGGCGCCCTCCACATTTTCAAAATTTAACCCCATGGAGGTGGTGGTCCCTGGGGCTTAATATAGCATCAGAAGGGTTATGGGCAGCCCCCCTCTTTTTCTTTTTTTAAACAAGCCCCAGGGAGGTGGTGTTTCCCCGTGCTCAATAAGCCCAATGGAGAAGGCTCCGTGCGATCTCCCTCTCATATTTTAAGGTGACTATAACTTGTACTCTCACCAAGCACAGCTTTCTCATCAATAATTTTACTACAAATGTTACAGTCATATTATCAATTATGTCGAAGGAGATATCATGAGTGATGTAATATCACAGGTAATAAGCAGTGCATGGCACAAGTTATAGTTATTTGAAATAACTCTAACTATAACAGCTGAACTTCTATGGTTTTGTGCGTGTAAAATCTGAACCTAACTATAACATCCCTGTAACCTTTGATTTTTTGTGAATTTCTAAAGTTTTTTAATTCTATTTCCTAACTCTATCGTTCCTGTAACCATTTGTTTGTTCATTGAATTTCTAGTTTTTTTTTATGTTACATAAGATGCCAATTCCAATGCATGGTCGGGAAGTTGGGTGCAAGGCATGGTTCCCTAATTTCCTTATTTACTGCAGTGTTTTCAGTAGAACATGCTTTCAGTTTTCCACTTTGATTCCATCAAGATGGCATTCAAGTCTTCCATACTTTTGGCATAAATTCAGAATGTTAGCACTCTAGTTGCTCATTCAAATACTTTAAGCTGCTGATCACCAGGCATAACTGGCAGTCTGCTGCTGGTGTTGAAAGTGCATGTTTCAGTTCTAATGACAGAATGTTTTAATGAAATAGAAGAGAAAGATATTTGAGAACTCACTTAAAACATTCTATTTTTCCTTTCCCATAATTTCTATGACAAAATGAATCCTCTCATTTTGTTCCATCCTAAATTAAAAGTTTTACATTTACCAGTCTTACCAGTTTGATTCAATGAAGGTGGCTTCAGGTGTGCAACACTTTGTTCATAAGACTGTTAGTGTTCTAGTTGTTCTTTAGAAAACTCTGGGAGGCTACAGTAGAACTTAAGGGAAGCATCTGACAGGTTGCTCTTGTTGGAAGTAGAATGGGAAAATATTTTAGAACTGTCCTAAAATGTGTTCTTTTTTTCTTTCTACAGCTCTAACCATCATTTCTATGACAAAATGAACCCCTCATTTTGTTCTTTTCTAAATTAAACATTTTCAGTTTTACCATTTTGATTCAATCAAAATGACTTCAGGTGTACCACACTTATGTCGCGAGTTAAAATGTTATCTCTCTAGTTGCTCTTTAGAACACTCTGAGAGGCTGCAGTAGATCACAGGGGAATCAACTGACACCTTCCTGTTGGAAGTACATATTTTACTGAGAATGTCAGACTTCATTCTCATATGGCTGAGAAAGATATTGTGAAGCTACAGAAAATATGCTCTCATTTTAGTTTCTGGAGCACCTTCTTTAACCTCTATGGGAAAATCATGAGAAAATAGATCTCTCTCAAAGATGATTTATGCAATCACAGCAGGGTAAAATCACCTTAGAACACACTACAGTTCCTAAAATAACATGGTACCATCAACAAATGTAACTAAAATGTAAATGTAACTAAAATGTGTTATCACCCTTTATACATTCTCCTTTTTGGTACCCTCAAAACCTGCCATTCACTACAATGCACTTCAGCGGGGTGCTATCGTGTATATTGGTCCGAAGATGGCTGCCATGACTTTCTGATTTAAGTGCTTACTGCCTATCAGATCTAACAGTGAAATCTGTGCTTAGGCTCTGCACAGATATACACATTTATTTTCCATTTAATAGCTTGAAAACTACTGCATGGATTTATACCAAATAACAAAAAACATAATCTGTGCGACTAACTTTGTGTAAATTCTGTTCCACAGTTTGGGTTGTATTCATGTTCAAAACTCCTCTGAGAATTAGCATGGGAAATACATATTTTTTAACCCCCCATTTTCTAGGACCTCACTTGACAGATCACCCCTAAACTTTCCATGCACAAGAATCACCAGCAAACTTTGGGTAAGTTTCATGAAGATTCGTATAACTTGGTGAGAGCCAGTAGATCATAAATTATATATACATGCATATATATATATATATATATATATATATATTACCTAGTGGCGGTCTATAGTTAGGACCTAGTTTCTATAGTACAAGTGTTTTTTGTTTAGCTAATAACTTTGCCGCTATTTGATGAATCTTCAAAACTTACACTCTGCTAAGTTCAGTTTCTTTCTTTAAAGTTTTAGGGTGATCTTTCAAGCAGAGACTGAGAAAATGGGACGGTCCCAAAACGCATTTTGTCCAGTCATTTTTCCATAGGACCTTTAGACATGCCTACAGCCAGAACCACTGAACTGAATTACAACAAATTAGACAGAAAGCTAGATTCTGTTCCACATATCACCCTTTTTGTTATTTGAAGCAAATCCGTTCAGTAGTTCTGGAGAAATTTTAGGCTAAAAAATATAGGTATGTGGGGACGCAGATCCTGCGCTGATCCAACTGTCTCTGTGTTGACATTTGATTGGCTCAGAACACTTCAACAAGAAAGTGTTGGCACCCATCTTCAGACTCGGCTTAAGCTGAGTCTATTAAAAATGACAAAAAAAGGAAAAGTGGCCAGGGAAGAGTCACCCTGACCCCTTAGCCCTGGGTTATTGTAGTCAATGGGTTATTGCAGTCTAATACATATTTTCTGAGTGAGGAGAGTACTGCAAAACTATTACATCTAATTTATTCAGAAGGCACTTGTCAGAATACAAGTAGTTAATGTGGGCGTGATTTCTGTTCATGTACCTGAATGCCAGGTTCTGTGAAAGGTTAAGAATAAAGATATCAACATGTCAAGTGCATGTATCCTTAAATCGTGAAGTCTACATAATAATACAATAGTGCATGTGGAGGGTATCATGTTCGCTAGTAGATTGTATTCAAAGGCAAAAGGAGCAAGTAGATAATGTATGCATAATGTCTATCCAAATATCCAATATCTGTCCATTTAACTGATGCCAAGTTCTGCGAAGGGTTAAGAGTAGATAACAATAAAGCCCCAAGACATACGTACACTTAGGTCATGGAGGGTACATAGTGATTTGATGTATCATATTGAGCTCAGAGGACAAAGTAAACAAAAGAAGTAACTGGAGTCCAGAGAAGCCTTTCTATTTACTCTGTGTGTTAAATAAGGGAGACTTTAGTACAACATGTCCGATAATCGGATCATTTATAGAGGCAAAAGGAACGAGTAGGCATATTGTTATCATTGTGTGGCAAAGGGAAGAAAATATTCTATCGCTAGCCCAAAAGATCGTGTCACTTACTAAACTCGTAGCTGCTAAATGTAACAGGCTGAATCCTTTCTTGATATTACAGCATATTAGTCCAGTGCCATATTGGATACATTGTAGTTAAAAAGTCCTTCTACTGTTTTTATTTTATAACTAGTCATAGAGTCCTACTTCTATTTTTAAGGTCCTGAAAAGGTGTTTGTAAGTGTGAGGAAATAACGGCAGCCATATTAGATTGAACATGAGGGTGAATAGATCATGTTGAATTATATAGGGTAACAGAGTGTCACCCCTTCTGAAATTGAAGGACAAGATTTTTAGGGTATCAATCTATGGATGTGTTACGAGTATAAGTTGAGTGTGTTGTTCTATATTTTTCTCGTGGACACATGCAGCTAAGTTCCTGGGTCTTCTACTATTACTGTTACCTATCTGTTCAGAGAATCCTTCTTATATTATCGGGTTTCTAGTTAGCTGATATGTGTATGTAATGGAGACGGCGGCCATGTTAGGAGGGCTGTAAGGTGAAAAACTCATAGGGCCAGATGTAGCAAAGGGTTTTACCCATTCTGTGTCTATGGGAAAATGTGTTCCTACATATGGCCCATACTGTGTAATGCAGGGGTAGCATAGTGCTACTTTTATTCGGGTTAGAGGTCCAGAGTTATTAATAGTTTAATGTGATATGTATCTATAACTTAGTGAGTACCCATAAAACACATGTGGGTGACAAAAACCCTTCCATACCAAATCAAGGTGTTCTTAGATGCTAAACATGGATGAACAGTTCGAGCATTTTTTAAATTAAGTATCGCAATTGTAACATGGAATTTGATATGCTTGAGGCAGAAATATCTGGGGATATGATATAGTAAGGTAACCTAGTGGGTGCATGTTGCTAAGATTGTATATAGAAAGCAGAGGGTTTACTATGCGTCAGACTGTAGTATTTGACATCCCACATACTGTATAGATAATATATAGAGAATCATTTGAACCTCTAAAGATGTATAAATGCATATTACAGAAGGTACATTTAGAGGGACAGATGTTATCATATAGTCCATCAATGGAGCCAATAATGCCATTCTGGGTCCTTATTGAGGCCATGTCGGACTGTGTCAAAGCGGATGATAAGCGTGCTTTCACTTTGTCTTAGTTTTAGTTCAAGGTTGCCACCACAGGGGTGTTGTTTGAGTGTTTTTAAACCACAGAATTTAAACATTTGTATATGGAGGTGAAGTGCTCTGGTTGTGCTTCCTATATAAGTCATATTGCAAGGACAAATGATAAGGTAGACTGTGTTGGTACTCTCACTTTCACTAACTACAATGCTGAATTTGAACTGTAATGCAAGTTGACAAGTCTTGGAGAATATTTGTTTACTATATGTCATTTTTATTCAAATAACTTGTACAGACCCAAATTATGGATTCCTATTGACGTAAATAACTAGGTATGAATACCCCACCTTGTTCCTACTATCTGATGTCATTGTAACTAAATACTAAATTACACTAATGTACACATACTAACTAAATAATACAAATCAATTATCCTCTGCCAGCACCAGTCTTGTTAATGAGGTGTCAAATTTCTATGTTCATGAACCTTCAACACCTAGTCAAGTAAATTACTAATCATCTTCTTATCGCACCATGGTATAACACAATGACAATATCAACAATATAACAATAACGTTATCTGGGACCACAAGGGGAGCCTTAAGGCCTCCCCCATGGTCCCAGCCGGCTCCCCCCTCCTGTGTGAGCAGGCATTGCTCCAGCAAGCACATAGCTGCTTTTAATAGCAGCTCCCTGCTTGCTGGAGCAATGTTTTCATTTGTCTTGCCTGCACACATATCTGCATGTTCGACAGGTCCTGCTGTCAGAAAGCAGACTTTGTTTGCTATGACTTGGCTGCAAAGCTAGATATTACAAAGTGACGGAATTCACTCTATAGTTACAGTTAGGGTAACCAGAGATAGGGATTTTTCGGACATTGGTCCCTTAATAACCTTACACCCATGTCAGTGAAACCTTTTGGACCTGCTGCCTCCGTTTTATTATAAGAGTACTGAACATTTGTGGCATTTGGTTCAGGAGATGTAAAGAAAAAGTGGTGTGATCCCCAAATGGGCTTAAAATCCAATGCATTTTACAGAGATTTTTATATTTTGCGTAGTGCGAAAACAGCTTTTGGATTTTGCTGAAATTTGACAGCATTACAGATTAGAGTACTCAGATCATTCTTTTGGGTACTGCAGGTGGATAGCGGCAGTATTTCCTAAATTATAAATTAACAAGGAAGTACAAAAAATAAACTAAACTGCGTGGGTGAAGTTTCAGATTTACTACATGAACAACTGAATGACACATGTAGGATCGCATGCTGATAGAGACATATAAAAAAGGACATAACACACAGAATACATCTTAATCTACATAAGATTCCTTTGCATGCTGTCTGGTTCCCAAAACAAAACTGGCCTAACAAGCCAAAGAAAAACATCTTTCTTATGCACCCTTGTGCAACACAATGTAAAATTGACCTAACATTGAGCCACATAACCTACTATTTGGAGGACATGATAATTGGCCACTAGAAAAAAAAAAATACTCTCAATTTTTCTTAACAATTACATTGATTTGCTTACATTCACTTTAACCTTTATATGTAGCACAATTCCACTAAAATAATCAGAGAAACCCAGAACATAAACTAGACCTCAAATGTAAAATTTAAGATTTACTACATGAACAACAGAAAGACCCATTTATTGTCACATACTAATGGAAATTTATAAACAAAATGCACATTGAATAGAATACATCTTACTCTACATAAGTCTTCTTTGCATGCTCTCTGGCTCACAAAAATAACTGCGCCCAACAGGTTAAAATAATTTCCCTTATGTACTCCTGTGCAACAAGGTCTAGCAGTCTTTCTATTTGTGTGGCAGTGAACTACACAAACTACTATATCGTGACATGATAATTGGCCATTAGGCACAAAATAATAATCTTAACATGAATTATTGGCTTTTCACTCACTTTAGGTTTCATAGGTAGCACAAGCCTACTAAAAGTAGCAAGGAAGCCCCAAAAATAAACTAGACTGCATATGTAAAGTTTCAGAATTACTAGAGGAATAACTAAAAGGCACATTTTATGGTCATATAATTAGGTAAACCAATAAGCAAATACATAAAGTACAATGGATGAGAAGAACAAAATCACATTAAATATGATTGCCACTCTGTAGTCTTAGTTAGTATTCCCAAAGATAGGCATTCCTTGGATATTAGTTCCCCAATAGCTTTCCACCCATTTGACAAATCACCACAACATGTTACAAACCTAGATAATTTCCTTCATTTTGAGATGATGTACATTTGTATAGCAAATCCTTACAGGATTGTATAGATAAAAGTGGGTTCCCAAATGTGTTTTTCTACTAATGCATTTTCCATCGACTTCTATAGACTACTGTATTTGATGTAGCACGAAAATGGCTGAATAGGTTTACATTAAATGTGGCTGGATTATGCATTTTGGTGCAGAGATGGGTACATTTAAGTAGGGTGAGAATTTCTTAAGTTGTAAGGCATTTAAAATTAGTAATATCTGTCATTGTGGTTCTTTTGTGCAACTTCACAATATTTTTGTAAAACTACTGTTGCACATGACCGTGAACTCATTAAAAAAAATATTTTAAAAATATACATTTCCTTACCTATTATCACTTAAACAAAGTGGTATTATGTGGGGACTTACTACTTACCTACAGCTAAGGCCCTAACATTGAACAGAGCCAAAGTGTAGTAAAAACAATATGACTGTCTTTTCATTCTCTAAAAACAACCATTACCCAATTATATTGTGGCTTGTCATTGGCATGTACCACGGTATACTGCAAAATGATCATGGCATACCATGGCCTAGCTCTATTATTGTGTTAAGATACCCTTGTGTCACTATGCTGTTGCGTGGGCAATGTAATATTTAAGTTAGAGTTACAAATTAATTTATGGCCACCATGCGGGCCCTGAGTTGATTGGTAAACCTGGAGAAATGCAGTACAGAGTAATTTGATGTTTTGAATTACTCTGTACCCCATTATCTACATTGCTACTAAATTTCACAAACATCCGTATGCCACACCACTGTAGCCACTCCACTATATGCCATCCCAGTCTATGCCACTCCATTCTATGCTAGTACACTCTATTCAACGCCACTGTACAACATTCCAATGTATGCTATTCCACTCTATGCCACTCCACTGCCACTCCAGTATATGCCACTCCACTCTACATCACTTCATTCTATACAATTTGATTGGACTCCACTCCAATGTACACCATTCCACTGCATGCTATTACACTCTACACCACTCCATTGTAGAACTCTCTGGTCTATGCCAATGTTCTCTACCTATAACACTGGACACCACTCCACTTTATGCCTGCCCACTCTAAGCTATTGCACTGTATGAAACTCCACTCTATGCCTCTTCAGTACATGCCACTCCACTGTATGCCACTCCACTATATGGTATTCCAATCCACCCAATTCCATAGTATGTCACTTTACTGTATGCTATTCCACTGTATGTCACTCAACTCTACGCTACTCCAGTCTATGTCATTCTAGCCTACACTACTTCAGTGTATGCTACTGCGCTTTACGCTACTGTACTATAAGCTATTCCACTCTACACCACTCTACTGTACACCATTCCACCCTATGCTATTCCACTGAATGCCACTCTACTAAACACAACTCCACAGTATACTACTGCAGTTTGCACAACTTCACTCTGTGCCATTCTATTCTACGCATGCTAGTCCATTTGACACCACTCCACTCTACACTACTACATTATATGCTACTTCACTCTACCCTACTACCTCACTCCACCATACACTACTCCAGTCAACACCACTTTACTGTATGCAACGCCACTCTGCTCTGCTGTATGCATCCACACTCATCAACACTGTACTACACACTATGCCAGTCTATGACACTCTACTCCACTATGGCCCTCATTACAACATTGGCAGTAAAAGGCGCTTACCGCCGTGCAGAAGACCGCCAATACACTGCCGTGGCCGCGGAATACCGCCACAGCTATTATGACCCACATCTCGGAATCCGCCGAAATTCAGACACCCACACAAGTCCGCCACACCAAAGGTCAGTGATAAACTGGCGAAAACAAAACCTCCACCGTCACGCCAACAGAAACACGCCCATGCTATTACGACCCACGAATCCACGCAGCGGTCTTTCAACCACGGTATTCCATTGGCGATACACACCGCCGCGCTCAAAATACACACACATCTCCAAAACACCGCCACATTGGACAATTCCAAATACACACACCTGATACACATACAAACACCACTCCCACACACCCAACACAATATAAAACACACACCCACATCACCCACAAACTCCTACGACCAAAAATTCTGAAAGAAGGCCAGAGAGAGACTACAGCAATAGACAACCCCACCACACAGAGGCACATAACACCATCACCCATACAACATCCACGCTCAAAACACCCCACACCACCACACATCACCACACTCATCAACACATACAGCACCCCACACATCACCTACACCACCCCATGTCACGCCAAAGACACCCCAGGTTTTCCGAGGAGGAGCTCAGGGTCATGGGGGAGGAAATCCTATGGGTAGAGCCACAGCTATTTGGAGCACAGGTGCAGCACACCTCCATAGCCAGGAAGATGGAGCTATGGCGCAGAATCATCGACAGGGTCAACGCTGTGGGACAGCATCCAAGAAATCGGGAGGACATCCGGAAGAGGTGGAACGACCTATGGGGGAAGGTGCATTCAGTTGTCTCCAGGCACAACATCACGATTCAGCGGACTGGCGGAGGACCCCCACCTCCTCCCCCACAACTAACAACATGGGAGGAGCAGTTCTTGACCATCATGCATCCTGAGGGCCTCGGAGGAGTCGGTGGAGGAATGGACACTGGTAAGTCAAATCTTAACTACCATATCCCCACCCTACCTGCATGCTATCACACACCCCCACCCTCACACCCTCCCCTATCACTCCAACTCCTCACTAATGTATTAATAACACAAACCACACATCCCAACCAAGTCCTGCATGACACAACTAAGCATAGACACTCAGCACTAAAGCATGCTCACTGCACATACCCATAACAACCCCCCAACCATCATCATACAAGCCCCCACACAGGAATGCTTACACTGGGGTACACGCACACCCACCCATTGCACACCATGACACACACACATGCAATAATCATGCTCTTATACCCTTGCAGGACCACTACGTAACGTCACCACACAGGAGGGTCCAGACATCTCCACTCCACCCCCAGACAGTCGGTTCCCCTCGCACAGGCACAGCCCAACACTGACCTTCCACCCTCTGGTAACACCAGCACAGCACCCACCCAGCGGGCCCATACCTCCGTACCCAGGACATGTCAATCAGCTGTGTGTCCACCACTACAGGGAACCCAGGGTAATCCACCACCCCAACAACAACAGGGACCTGGGGGCAGTGGTAGTGGGCACACGCTGTGCAACAGGGAGCGGACAGGCCAAGGGAACCCACTCTCCACGAGGCCCTCTCCTCCATCATGGGAGCATACCACCACTCCCAGGAGACGATGGCTACGGTCCTGGCCAAGTTTCAGGAGACCCAGCGCTTGCAGGACAAACATTATTTGGGGTTCAGGGAGGAGCTCAGAACCATCAGCCCCGCCCTGGGCACCATTGTAGGGGTGCTGAAGGACATACAAAAGACCATGAGGGACACCGTGGCACTACAAGGGGCCCCTGACACTAGCATGGACGATGAACTGCCCACCACCTCTGCCGGCGCTAGTGGACAGGACGCCCTGCCACAGGACCACCACACCAGCACCCCACCGCCTGCAGACGGACAACCACCCCGCAAGCGGTCCCTGAGATCCAGGAACAGGACAGAGCAAGATGGCAAGACCCCCGCCAGGAAATGAGACCACCCTTATTGTCCTCCCACTGTCTCACTGTGTAACCCTGTCCAACCTTAAACTGCCCCAGCTCTACTTCCTATGCCCACATGGGCAATGCACCTGTGAGACTTATAGACTGGACTCTGCCATGGACATTCCTCCACCATCACCCATCACCATTTTGCCACCCCCTCCAATAATTAGCACTTCAATAAACACCCTTGAACCACAAAACAATCTGGAGTCAGTCTGTGATTTTGAAAATGTATATTAGCAATGACAGTGACAAAATGCCTTTTCAACTGTATGGCAACATACCTATGTCACACATCACAAGTCCATGAAGGATGCAAGCAGATGACACACGTTGGTAACCACACCTGTGAAACCGTAAGGGAAATGTACAACTCAGTTACCAAATACTGCTACTAATTGACAGACAGGATAGAGGTAGAAGTGTGAAAGTGAATGTAATAGTAAAACAATTGTTCTCACCTGTGTTTCACTGGAAATATTGCTGTATGACTGACTCCCTGTTGTCTATGCCTTCTTCCTCAGCTTCCTCCTCATCACTGTCCACAGGCTCCACAGCTGCCACAACTCCGTCATCTGGACCATACTCCTGCAGAAAAGGCACCTGGCGTCGCAAAGCAAGATTGTGAAGCATCGAGCAGGCGATGATGATCTGGCACACCTTCCTTGGTGAGTAGAATAGGGAACCACCTGTCATATGGAGGCACCTGAACCTGGCCTTCAGGAGGCCGAAGGTGCGTTCGATCACCCTCCTAGTCCGCCCATGGGCCTCATTGTAGTGTTCCTCTGCCCTGGTCCTGGGATTCCTCACTGGGGTCAATAGCCATGACAGGTTGGGGTAACCAGAGTCCCCTAATAGCCACACCCAATGCCTTTGGAGTTGACCCATCACATACGCGATGCTGCTATTCCGCAGGATGTAGGCGTCATGCACTGAGCCAGGGAACATAGCATTTACCTGGGAGATGTACTGGTCTGCCAAACATACCATCTGTACATTCATGGAATGATAACTCTTCCGGTTCCTGTACACCTGTACACTCCTGCGTGGGGGGACCAGAGCTACATGGGTGCCATCAATAGCACCTATGATGTTGGGGATATGTCCCAGGGCATAGAAGTCACCTTTCACTGTAGCCAAATCCTCCACCTGAGGGAAAACGATGTAGCTCTTTACGTGTTTCAGCAGGGCAGACAACACTCTGGACAACACGTTGGAAAACATAGGCTGGGACATCCCTGATGCCATGGCCACTGTTGTCTGAAATGACCCACTTGCAAGGAAATGGAGCGCTGATAGCACCTGCACTTCAGGGGGTATTCCTGTGGGATGGCGGATTGGTGAGATCAGGTCTGGCTCCAACTGGGTACACAGTTCCTGGATTGTGGCACGGTCAAACCTGTAGGTGATGATTAAATGTCGCTCCTCCATTGTTAACAGGTCCACCAGCAGTCGGTACACCGGAGGATTCCGCCATCTCCTCAAATGTCCCAGCTGACGGTGCCTAAGAAGGACAACAGCGACCACTGAGTCAACAAATTCCCAGGTATGTACCCACAGCTACACAGAACACGATATCAAATACAAAACTCTTCCTGTATGTGTGTTGAGTGTAGGCCTAGGTATGTTTGACGCAGTAGTAAATGAAGCCATGTTGGCCCCTGAAATGGCGGCTGCCTGACCTCTAAACTGGGACAATGGGATATGAGGTATTTGCGCTGGCGAGGTGCACCGTTGCGGTAGGTGGTCGTAGACCGCGGCGCAATGCTGCATTGGTTAACATTGGACCCTATGGGTCCCAGGAGCCAACGATGAAGTGCGCCGGCGGGGATGATACGCACCGCCGCGGACGTCACCGCCGCGGACGTCACCGCCGCGGACGTGACCGCCATTTTCTATCTGTTCAATCACTCGATACCTGATCTTCGACAGGAGAGGACCTACACTGCAAGTGCTGCTGTGACCTCGGTCTGGAAGAGACAATGGCTGCTGCGTCTGGGGAAAGGGCCCCTGCCTTCACTGCTCAGTAGTTGGAGAAGCTAGTCAACGGGGTCCTCCCCCAGTACACGCTACTCTACGGTCCTCCAGACCAACAGGTAAGTACACAGGGAGCACCTTGTATGGGCTATGCCTGTGTGGAGAGGGCTGGTTGTGAGAAGGAAGGGGGCAGAGTTCAGCGAGCATGAAGGAGTGTGAATGCATGTGCCACATGGCAAGGGTAGGGATGGGGGCCACTCCCTTCGACGGTGCAGTTGGTAATGTCTTCTCTTCTTCCCCTGTACATGTCATGTAGGTCAGCGCCCACCAGAAGATGGACATTTGGCGTGCCATCGCCAAGGACGTCCGGACCCTGGGGGTCCACCAGAGACGGGGCACCCACTGCCGTAAAAGATGGGAGGACATTCGCCGCTGGAGCAAGAAGATGGCGGAGGCTCAGCTGGGGATGGCCTCCCAACGTGGGAGGGGTGCCCGTCGCACCATGACCCCCCTGATGTTCTGTATCCTGGCGGTGGCTTTCCCGGAGTTGGATGGGCGCTTGAGGGCATCACAGCAGACACAAGGGGGTGAGTACAACATCATTCAGCGGACTTTGCGCGCAGTGGAGGGGTCTGGTTGGGGGAGGAGGGCTGTGGGTTTCCCTAGGCCAGGGCGAGTTACGTATGCTAGGCCCCTCCGGAATGCAGGCCATGTGGCACTCCACCCCACCTCTGTGGAGTGCCAAGTACAGGTATACATGCCCCTGTGTCATCTATGTGTGCAGATGTCCACTATAGCCATGTAGGCCAGATCCCAGGAATTGCATCTGTAGAGGCCAGGAGCACGGCGTAGTGAAGGGGTCTGCTGTGTCTGTATTGTCCGCCAATGGTAGCTGTAAGCCATACACTCAACCTGTCATTCTTCTGTCGCCCCCCCCTTTTTGTGCTCTCCCTGTTCTTTTGTGCATCAGCATCATCAGGCGGAGGTACAGTGGCACCGGAGCACGAGGGAGCTGCATCCCACATGGCCGTGGAGGGCCACACCACGGAATCTGAATACACCAGTGGGATGGAGGGCGAGGGGAGCTTCACGTCGGTCACCGGATCACCAAACAGCGATACGGACTCGTCCGCCGATGGGAGCTCCCTTGTGGTGGCGGCACCATCTGTGCCCCCTACTTCTACAGGTACAGCCGCCACCCCCCCTACCAGCACCGCCCTCACAGCAGCCCCTCAGCCTTCGCCCCGTGCCCGCTCACCCAGGAGGGTGGGCATCACCTTCGCCCCAGGCACCTCAGCCCCTGCCCCTGTCACCCCTGCTGCCCTCAGTGAGGAGGCCATTGACCTCCTCAGGTCACTCACTGTTGGGCAGTCTACCATTGTGAATGCCATCCAGGGTGTAGAAAGGGAGTTGCAACACGGTAATGCATTCCTGGAGGGCATTCATTCTGGTGAGGCTGCTCTTCATCGAACCCTGCAATCTCTGGCCTCAGCACTGATGGCAGCCATTGTCCCTGTGTCTAGCCTCCCCCCTCCAACTTCCTCCACCCAGACCCAGGCCCCTGTACCCCAGCCTATCCCAAGCACACCATCAGACAAGCATGCACACATCTCAAAACACAAAAGTAGCTCAGGCAAACATAAGCACCACACAACCCACAGGCACTCACACAAGCATCACCCACATACAGACACGGGAACATCCACTGCTTCCACTGTGTCCCCCTCCTCGTCGTCTCCCTCCTCCCTCCCAGTGTCATCTACACTCTCACCTGCATGCACTACATCTACAGGCACTAGGACTCGTACCAGAACACCCAGCACCACACCCCGCTCACCTGCACTCACCACCCCCACTACCATTTACACGTCCCCTGTGTCCACTCCCAGTGTGTCTGTGACGCCCCCTCCCAAAGTACACAAACGCGGGCACCCACACACCCAATATCCATCCACCTCACGACAGCCTCCAGTACCTGCACCTGCACCCAAATCACCTAAAGCTACACCTCCTACAACCTCCTCCTCTTCCTCCACTCCCAGACCCCCTCCAGCTACCCATCCCAGTGTTCCTAAGAAACTCTTCCTCAGCAACGTTGACCTCTTTCCCACCACCCCACCCCTCCAATTCATAGGTCCCGTA
Organism: Pleurodeles waltl; assembly: GCF_031143425.1. Taxonomy (NCBI): domain Eukaryota; kingdom Metazoa; phylum Chordata; class Amphibia; order Caudata; family Salamandridae; genus Pleurodeles; species Pleurodeles waltl. The sequence continues at coordinate 761,898,056 of NC_090439.1, read as the reverse complement.
GTAGCACCTCAGCCAAAAAAAGTCCGGTACCAGTGATGCGTGTTAAAGGTGTGTGGAGTGCACCGGCCACCAGGGCAGCCAGTGTGACACAGAGCAAAATCACAGCCAGTCCACCCCCTGTAAAGCACCTTAAGTTGGAAAGTGGCCGACGGGAGAGGGTGAAGACTCCTGCCGGCAAAACAGCTCACAAGGGTCCCGGGGGGAGTGCCGAGTCAGCTGTGACTCCTCCCAAGGTGGTGAAGGGGCTGAAGAAGTCTCCAAAGTCTGGGAAGAGCAGCACGGCGGAGAAGGCCGCCATCCTCCCCGCCGGCCGGGACACCACCGTCAGCAGTATCGTCACTGGTCCGGAGACCACTGCCAGAGTCAGTGCCCTGGAGGGCAGCAGTATCGTCACTGGTCCGGAGACCACCGCCAGAGTCAGTGCCCTGGAGGGCAGCAGTATCGTCACTGGTCCGGGGACCACCGCCAGCATCAGTGACCTGGAGGGCCCCGGCAGCCACAGCCCCGCTGGGCACTGAGGGACCGTAATGCCACACACCGCTGAAGAGGGAAAAGACCGCCATGGTGAAGACCGCTGAACAGGGCAAAGCACCGCTAAACAGGGCAAAGACCACCATGGTGAAGACCGCTGAACAGGGCAAAGCACCGCTGAACAGGTCAGAGACAGCAAAGGCAAGTACCACTGAACAGGGCAAAGCACCACCATGGTGAAGACCGATGAACAGGGCAAAGCACCGCTGAACAGGGCAAAGCACCGCCATGGTGAAGACCGCTGAACAGGGCAAAGCACCGCCAAATCAAGCATCGTTAGCCTATGTGCAGCTGGGACAGTGACGGAATTGGGACCGTCACGGGGAGCGTGATGCACTCTGGGCACCATTCCCCCTCCAGAACCAGTGGAGACCTGCATCCACTCTGTCTGTCCTTCACAGGATGAAGTACTCTGGGCACCAGTCCCCCTCCAAAACCAGTGGAGACATGCATCCACTCTGTCTGTCCTTCACAGGATGAAGCACTCTGGGCACCAGTCCCCCTCCAGAACCAGTGGAGACATGCATCGACTCTGTCTGTCCTTCACAGGATGAAGCACTCTGGGCATCAGTCCCCCTCCAGAACCAGTGGAGACCTGCATCCACTTGAGAGACTGTGGCTTTGCACTCCCCAGGATGGAACAGTGGGCAACCCACCCACTGTAGAGACTTGAGAGACTGTGGCTTTGCACTCCCCAGGATGGAACAGTGGGCAACCCCCCCACTGTAGAGACTTGAGAGACTGTGGCTTTGCACTCCCCAGGATGGAACAGTGGGCAACCCACCCACTGTAGAGACTTGAGAGACTGTTGCTTTGCACTCCCCAGGATGGAACAGTGGGCAACCCACCCACTGTAGAGACTTGAGAGACTGTTGCTTTGCACTCCCCAGGATGGTACAGTGGGCAACCCACCCACTGTAGAGACTTGAGAGACTGTGGCTTTGCACTCCCCAGGATGTAACAGTGGGCAACCCACCCACTGTAGAGACTTGAGAGACTGTGGCTTTGCACTCCCCAGGATACATCAATGGGCATGGAGCCCCGTCGTGGATCTGGCGTGGTGCTGTCATCCAGCTGAGGTGCCCCCCCTTCCCTTCCCCCTGAGGTGCCTGTTGTATTTCTATCTGATGCCCCTGCAGTGTTCTCTCCATTCCAGGACAGGTATTGTGTGTGGGCCTCGCCCATGCATTTTGGGCCCAGTGGTCCACAGACATTGAAATGTGCATACCTGTACTACTATTTGTGATGTATATATTTGGAATGTGTATATTTTGATGTATATAGGTGCTTACTCATTTTTTATACATTACAATGTTTGAACTCATTTCCTTTTGTCTTAGCATTTATCCGAGGGGTTGGGAGTTGTTACTGTGATGTTCGGAAATGCATTGGTGTGTGTGTTGTAGTGGGTGAGGGTCGGGTTGGGGGTGGGGGTGTTGCGTGTGTGTGTTCCTGACTTTTGCCTCCCCTCCCCTATGTTGTAGGTGCAGTACTCACCGTTGTCTTCAGCGCCTACGTTGCTGGTGATCGTAGAGGAGCAGGAAGACAAGCGCAGGGAGTATTTGTAGTTCGGGCTCCATGGTGGGCTCCTTCGTTGTGGAGTGTGTTAAGGTGAGCGTTTTCCCATTGCAAAAGCTGTTTCCGCCGTGTTTTTATCCACGCTGAATCCACCCCGGAAAAGGTGGCGGATTGGCGGGTTGTGATACTGTGGGCAGTACATTGTCTTCCGCCTGTCTGTTGGCGGTGACCGCCGCGCTGCTTCTCTGTACCGCCGTGGCGGTCGGAGTGTTAAAGTGGCTGTCTTTGTTGGCGGTTTCCTCCACGGTCATAATTCCCTTTTTATGTCCGCCGGCTGTTTGTGGTATTACCGCCGCTTTAACACCGTACGCCAGGGTTGTAATGACCACCTATATGCCCATCCACCTTATGCCACTGTGTTATACTGTATGCAACATGACAACATGCCACTCAACTTCCATCGATGATACGTCACTTCCCTCTATGACACTCTAAGAACTCTGTGACACAGTACTCCACTCTATGACACTCACCTCCACACATCATATATTAATATATATATATATAAATATATACATATAATTATTTATATATACATAGATAGATATGCATGTATATAATGTATATAACCCATACACTTGTAAAATGATGCTGATAACTTATTACATACTGTGTAGGGGTTGAATGTGTACAGTCTGATTTATAAATTATACATAATTAACTATGATTATGCCACATCATATTTTAATTGTATATTGTTTCATGTTTTTGCGCTATACCCAGGTCAGCATCCATCAGAAAAAATAAGAGCTGATGGTCCATTGGGAAAAAATTGCGACCCTGGGGTCCATAAGCATTGTAGTTTGCATTGTCTATGAGGAACCCCTGGGGGAGTATTTTTAAAAACTGCCATCGCCCCCCCCCTCCACCCCAGGTGTTAATTTTTATTTTTTATGTTTCCTGGCCTCGGCGGCCATATAGGGAACCTACCAAACCCAGACATTTCTGACAACTAGACACCAGGGGGAGTCCAAAGAGGAGTGGCTTGTGTGCATTCCGCAAAGTTTTCTTACCCAGAATACCCGGCAAATGTGAAACATTGGATAAAAAACTCTATTTTTCCATGCATTTCTTTCACAAAAACTACAGGAATATGTAGGGATCCACAACATTTCTATCACCCAGTGTTTCCCCCTTGTCCTGATAAAAATGCTACCCCACTTGTGTGCCTGTGCCAGCTTTGGTAGGTTTCCCTAGGTGCCGGATGAACTAGAGGCCAAAATCCACAGCTAGGCACTTTGCAAAAAACAGGACAGTTTTCATTAGAAAAATGTGATATGTCCACCTTGTGTTTTGGGGCATTTCCTGTCATGGGAACTAGGCCTACCCACACAAGTGATGTACCATTTTTATCAGGAGACTTGGGGGAACACAGAATAGAAGAACAAGTGTTATTGCCCCTTGTCTTTCTCTACATTTTTTCCTTCCAAATGCAGGACTGTGTGTAAGAAAGAAGTCTATTTGAGAAATATCCTGTAATTCACATGCTAGCAAGGGGACGCTTGAATTTAGAGATGTGCAAATAACTACTGCTTCTCAGTGCCTTATTTTGTGCCCATTTTGGAAATACAAAGGTTTCCTTGATATCTATTTTTCACTCTTTATATTTTACCAAATGAATTGCTGTATACCCAGTATACAATGAAAACTGATTGCAAGGCACAGCTCATTTATTGGCGGCTCTGGGCAAATAGATGTTTTTTCAACTCAATTTCAACATTTTTTTTTTCAAACCTTAAAGGATCTACACAAATGATCCCTTGCTTAATTCAGATTTTTTTCTACTTTTCTGAAATGTTTAGCTATCCAGGGTCCATCATTGGTTCTACCCCCATTTCATTCACTAATAGGAAGGAAGCTGATAGCACAAAAAATAGTTTAAAAAAAGGGGTATGTCCCAGCAAAATGCTACAATTGTGTTGAAAAATGTGTTTTTCTGATTCAAGTCTCTCTGTTCCTGAAAGCTGATACAATGGTGATTTTAGCACCGCAAACCCTTTGTTGATGCCATTTTCAGGGAAATAACCACATGCTTTCTTCAGCAGCCCTTTTTTCCCATTTGCTTGAAAAAAATGAAATTTTAGCTATATTTTGACTAATTTCTTGGTATCCTCCAGGGGAACCCACAAATACCTAGAATGTTGGAAAAAAAGGACGCAGATTTGGTGTAGGTAGCTAATGTCGACAAAATGTTATGGGGGCCTGAGTGTGAACTACCCCAAATATCCAAAAAAGGGCTCAGCACCGGGGGCTGGGAGTGGGGTGGAGTGGAAGGCTCAGCAGCTAAGGGGTTAAGAATAATAGAATCACATAGAAGGTCAAAACGTGTTGGCGCACCATGAAGTGTGGACTAAGGGCATGTACAGCCACATAAGGTCAAAAATTATATGCCTAAAACTGAGAGGGTGCATACCTTGAATGTTTAGAAGAAGAACATGCCCCAAATGCTTAGGGCCTCACAACATGGAAGCCCTCACTTGGGGAGAATACTCATACACCCTCAACAATCAAAAATAAAATAATTATGTTGGACACTATTTTAGTTTCATAAGTATTATAAAGGTTAGACACTTATGTTTGTTGACACATATTTGTTGATTCAGTACTCATTTATAAAAATATGTAGGGCACTTGACATGTTGATAAATACGTAAAAGATGTAATGTCAGTTGTGTGAATATTGAAGTCTCAGATCTCAGATAGTCTTTATTCGGCATACACAAATAGTTTAACCATAAAAGCAGACAGTAATATATCTATATTAAAATCAATATAATAGTTAAAAAGTTCACAGTCTAGAATGATTGTTTTAAACAATGACAAACATGCAAAAAGTGCTTCTTAAGTGCAGATACAAACTTCTAGAAGTGCACTTTTGCTCAAAAAGCATAGTACTGCCTATTACTGTTGAACTGTTCTGGCAACGGGAAAAAACAGATATAGCTATTTACTTCCCTACCAGCCTCTTCAGGCAAAGATAGAAATGTATAAACCATCAGGCAGATGTACTTTGACTGAAGGAGAAGTAGATAACACAGCGCAGGTCTGCAGCTTCTAATATTTACGTGCCTCAATAAGGCAATCAGGAACTGTTTCTGAGAGAGCGTATATAATTTGTAAAAAAAGAAAAAGTGTAGGAGAGAATGGGGCAATACAGAGGGCCAAGTATGCATCATGATAAGCAGAGCTCAGATAAGAAACCAATAAATGAGCCATACCAAACCTAAACCTGGTCAAATAAATATCTGTGAATGGAAAAGAGGACACATCAGATATAGTTCCATGGACACAATAGTAACAAGAGGTAAACATTCTGTTATCCTCTTTTTTTTAGACTAACGATCTAGCCTTTGTTGGGGAAATATAGCAAGCAGATTGTGTTTTGGTTGTTTTCTTGGGATGGAAGCTAATAATGGGGGATTTTAGTAACAGCCTCTCCCCCAAACAGAACCAGCTGCTCCATTAGATAAGATAACCAAGGGAGGTTCTGTACTTTGTCTAGAGTCTTGCAATCACTGTTTAGAGGTTGATTAATTGCTACTTTAACATAACTTGCTAATGGAACAAGTCCCAGTTCTGTGCAGCAAAAATATATAGAAAGAGTATTAGGAACAGACAACAATCTTCATAAAAATGTATTTTCTGACACCTAAGAGTGTCCACATTGTAATTACCCCAAATCCCAGCTCCAAATGTTGTCAAGGCAAGGCAGTGTGCATCACATATATACTAATCACGGAAGGCAAGGGTTTATTACCTATTTTCCTTGCAAATCTAAAAATTGCTTCAGTGGATCGTTCGAGTCTTAGGGCCTCATTTGGGTTTGGCGGTTTAATGAGCCGACCACCAAACTCACCATGGCACTGGTGTCCCCCCAAGCATATTACAATGTTCCAGCCACGCTGACTAGCAGGAACATTGTATTACGCCACTCTCACTGGGCTGCCTGGTGTGAACAGTACTACGGTTGGACACCAATGGAATACTCACTGCCTGCAAAGCAGACAGTGGTATTGCGATGGTGCATTCCATGGGCATGGACAGTGCAGGACCCCCCGTGGCCTTTGGAACTGGCTTTCTGCTAGCCTTTCCATGGCGGGGTGACCGCCATGGAAAGGCTGCAGTAATGCTGAGTTGTAATCAGCACAGCCTTACTGAGTTCAGCACCGCCGTGGCTGAAAACAACTCAGACAGCAATCAGCCCATCGGGAACGTTGTTCCTGGCAGTGACGGTGGTTCCATGGTGGTCCACCCACCAGGGTTGTAATGTGGTGATCAGACCACCTGGAGCGCGGTAGTCCGACCGTAATCGCAAGTGTCTGCCACACTTGTAATGAGGCCCTTAGGCCCATATTTATACTTTTTTGCACTGCATTTGCGTCACTTTTTGATGCAAAAGCCGCTCAAACGTACAAAATACAATTATATTTTGTAAGTTTGCATGTCTTTTGTGTCAAAAAATGACGCAAATGCAGTGCAAAAAAAGTATAAATATGGGCCTTAGTTTCCTAATATGAATCAGGTGAGTCCCTGTGCCATTGTTATCAAAGAAAACACCCAAATATGAAAAAAAAGAAACATATGAAAGTTTCTTGCCATTAATGTAGTGGGGACTTACAGTAGAACAGGTTTTTCCTATGACCACAACATGGGATTTTGTAGCATTTGCCTTTAGGCCCAAATTGTTCATAAAAAGATTAAACCTATCAAGTAGTTTTTGTAAGGTTATTCCCGTTCTTGCAATTAGAATACACTCATCAGTGTATAGGAGAGCAGTAGCTTCCTAGAGTCTAACCTTTAGGACATTGACATCTTCTGTGTTAAGAAAGTCCTCAAGATGGTTTCTATAAATACAAAATAAAATTAGGGCCAGTATGCACCCTTGCCTTTTCCACCCCTATAAATTCCAAATGGGTCACTAAGTTTGCTATTCTTCCCATACCTCAACTGACCTGTCACTCCATTATTGCATGGAGGCAAGGAAATGAACCAAAGCAGGATCAAATCCCACGTTCAGCATCTTGACCCAGAGTTTTCCCCTGTCCACCCAGTTGAATGCAGAAGTTAACTCCATGAAACTAAGATAGATTGAACCTCTCTTGGCCATGGTATATTTGTAAATAACCAGATGGAGATTGAGACGTTGCTCCAGAGTGCCCAAACCCTGTCTAAGCCAATATTAGAATTGAGAAAAACATCCCTTCTCAGTTTCCCATGCTTCAAGATGTTCAAGAAGGATTCTCCTCATAAGCTTGTTGGTAGTATCTATTACGGAAATGGGGCAGTAGCATCGGGGGTCAGACTGATTACCCTTTTTAAAGATAGGTATTATTTTTTAACTCAGCTAGGATTTAGGAGGCCCTTTAACCACCACACTTATCAAGATATTAGTCAAAAGCGGGACCCACAGATCAGGATTATCTAAAAAGAGATGCACTGGTAACCCATCAGGCCTGGGGCCTTATTTTGACAATTGCGGTTTAAAGCATGGGCAACCTCACTGCAGCTAGGAGGAACGATCTCCACACTATCCACTAACAGTATGGGACGATCTTACCCAGGGTAGCTATCATCTCCATTAATACAGCTATATAGCTTGGAGAAATGTTTAACCCATTCGTCGCGGGATGACAACATCTTTCTCTGAATTGTGAGCCTCTTAAAGGAAAGGGTCATTTATGGTTTTCCAGAAGAGACAAGAGTCCTTCTTTGAACAGATCTCATATAGGTCCCTCCAAGCTTCAGCTCTGAGTTAATTTTTACCTTTGTGGGATAGCTTGTTTATACCTAGGGCACCAGGTTATATGGTATTTATTTTTTAAACATTTCGGTCTGTATTTATCCATATTTATATTGTGACTGTATTATTGGTATTTATCCACATTTATTTTGAGTTTTTGGAACAAATTGTGTCACAAAATGGTATATTTCCACATTTATTTATTTAACTCGTTTTAGCAAATTAAGCAGCCAAATATCACAAAACACTAAACCCACAGGTACATTTTACTATTATACTTTGCCCCTATTTAAGGGAATCTTATTCTGTTTTTTATTTCCCCATTTTCTTTCTCTGCTTTGATGCTGGCTTATAATTCATGAAAGACAGAATATTTCCACTTTTAAAATAAGAACATACAGGCAACATCTTGCTTAATTTCTCTGTAAAAATCAGTAAAAACAGAAAATTGGGAACCTTATTTGTACCTAATTCTGCACTGTCTCACCCAGTCCTGGTCTTTCTTTACATGTTATCATGTTTTGTAATGTTCTATGAATGCAGTTTGTGGATAGATCAAAAAATCCATGACAAAAAAGCTTTTCCGGTGCATGTCTTTATTGGTGTGTAAAATATCATGTGAGCATGAAAAGTACAATAGTGGGAGGATACTTTTTGAAAAGTGATAGTGTTTAAAAAAAAATGGTGATGAAAGGCACAGTAGAACTATGTTGCCTACACAAGCAACATATGAAATTTGTTGTAAGTATTATTTGGGACAAACCCTTAAAGACTATTGTAAGACATTGGATTGCTCTTTGAAAGTGGTGGGAATGCACTAATCATAGTTATTCTCACGGCGAACCGCCAAAGTTGCTAATTATCCTGTGTTTAGACCCCTGGTAGCTTGGTACAAAAGTAGTGAAGCTTAACTTATAGACAATGTGAAAAGTGTTTTGGGGGCTCTCAAGCAGTAATAATATGAAAACACAACACCAGAAAATCCCAAACAATTGTTAAACAAACAGTGAAAGCAATTTAAAAGTAAAATTACACCACAATTACAATTATACAATTAACAGAACTTATGTTATGAATTTTTAAACTTTTCATAAAAAGATAATGCCTAAAAGTAAATGGAGCCTGTTAGAAATGGGGTCTTTGGCTGGCAGTCAGGTTACTCCCCTGTCCAAGCAAGGACCCTCACTCTAGTCAGGGTAAAAGAGAATCACCCTCAGGTAACCCCCGCTTACTCCCTTGGTAGCTTGCCGCAAGCAGGCAGGCTTAACTTCAGAGTGCTAAGTGTAAAGTATTTGTACCAACACACACAGAAACTTAATGAAAAAACTACAAACTGACACAACACAGGTTTAGGAAAATAGAAAATATTTATCTAAACAAAACAAGACCAAAACGACAAAAGATCCACAACACACAAGTCAAGTTATCAATTAAAAACCAAAAGGAGTCTTCATGTAATTTTAAACACAACGCTAACCCTGTTAGCATGGAAATGTACCTGGGCGTGTCAAAAATAACCCTTCACGGGTGAGTGTGCATCAAAAGAGACTTGCGATGCGTCTGTATCACTCACAAGTGAGACCGTGCGTTGTTTCAGAGTTGCCTGGCATGGTTTCTTCTCTCTTCAGGAGACCGATGCATCGATTCGAACAGCACTCTTGGGTCCGGGCAGGCCTTGTGTCGATTTAACACGCCCAGCGATGTTTGCATCGAAATCCTGCTGCACGATGATCTGAAAACCATGCAGTGTGGGTTGCAATCTCACCAGCCTCCGTCAGCGATGCTGCACATCGTTTCTCCAGCCACGTGCGTCGACCTTTCAGCCGCGCTGCAGGTGAGCATCGATTTTCAGCCGTGAAGCTGGCAGTGCATCGATTTTTCAGCCACGGATCGGAATTGTGTCGATCTTTTCCACGCACTGCGGTCGGTGCGTGGATTTCTCACTCTTGGTCTGTCAGCTTTTCCTTTCAGGGTCCTAGGAACTGGACGGGTACCACTTGGCAGAGTAGGAGTCTCAGCAGAGGCTGCAGGTGCTGACACAAGTTTAGAAAAATAGAAAATATTTATCTAAATAAAACAAGACCAAAACGACAAAACATCCACAATACACAAGTCAAGTAATCAATTAAAAAACAAAAAGAGTCTTCATGTAATTTTAAGCACAACGCTAACGCTGTTAGCATGGAAATATACCTGGGTGCGTCAAAAATAACCCGCATGGGCAAGTGTGTGTCACAATGGGCTTGCGATGGATGGATATCACTCACTACCAAGACGGTGCGTCATTTCTCCTTCAGTTGAGTCAGAGTGTGTCATTTCTTCTCTCTGCAGGAGAGCGATGTGTCGATTCGAACTGCACTCTCGGTTCCAGGCAGGCCTTGCATCGATTTTACATGCCCAATGATGTTTGCATCGGAAATTCTGCCACACTATGATCCAAAAACCATGCAGCATGGGTTGCGATCTCACCAGCCTCCGTCAGCGATGCTGCGTGTCATTTCTCCAGACACGTGCATCGATCTTCCAGCTGCATTGCAGGCGAGCGTTGATTTTCAGCTACGGATCGGAGTTGCGTTAGTGTTTTTCCTGCACGGCGGTCGGTGCATGGATTTCTCACTCTTGGTCTGTCAGCTTCTCCTTTCAGGGTCCCAGGAACTGGATGGGCACCACTTGGCAGAGTAGGAGTCTCAGCAGAGGCCCCAGGTGCTGGCAGAGAGAAGTCTTTGCTGTCCCTGAGACTTCAAACAACAGGAGTCAAGCTCTAATTCAAGCCCTTGGAGAGTTCTTCACAAGAAGGAAGGCACACAAAGTCCAGTCTTTGTCCTCTAGCACAGGCACAAGCAGCAACTGCAGGATAGCTCCACAAAGCACAGTCACAAGCAGGGCAGCTCTTCTTCCTCAGCTCTTTAGCTCTTCTCCAGGCAGCGGTTCCTCTTGGTTTCCAGAAGTGTTCTAAAGTCTGTGGTTTTGGGTGCCCTTCTTAGACCCATTTTGTCCTTTGAAGTAGGCTTACACACCAGGGGGATGGAGACTGCATTGTGTGAGGGCAGGAACAGCCCTTTCAGGTGTGAGTGACCACTCCTCCCCACCCTACTAGCACAGATGGCTCATCAGGATATGCAGGCTACACCCCAGCTCCCTTTGTGTCACTGTCTAGTGAGAGGTGCAACCAGCCCAACTGTCAAACTGACCCAGATAGGGAATCCACAAACAGGCAGAGTCACAGAAATGGTTTAAGCAAGAAAATGCTCACTTTCTAAAAGTGGCATTTTCAAACAAGCAATCTCAAAATCAACTTTACTAAAATATGTATTTTCAAATTGTGAGCTCAGAGACCCCAAACTCCATGTCTATCCGCTCCCAAAGGGAATCTACACTTTAGTCATATTTAAAGGTAGCCCCCATGTTAACCTATGAGAGGGATAGGCCTTGCAACAGTGAAAAACGAATTTAGCAGTATTTCACTGTCAGGATAAAAAACACATTAGTATATGTCCTACCTTAAACATACACTGCACCCTGCCCAATGGGCTACCTAGAGCCTACCTCAGGGGTGTCTTACATGTAAATCAAATATGCCAATCATGGAGAAACCAGTCAACAATACAATTTACACAGAGAGCATATGCACTTTAGCACTGGTTAGCAGCGGTAAAGTGCTCAGAGTTCTAAAGCCAACAAAAACAGGTCAGAAAAAATAGGAGGAAGGAGGAAAAAAGAATGGGGATGACCCTAAAAAAGGGCAAATTCCAACAGAGCCAACTGGGGTCTTCTAGTTGTAATAGATAAAAAGTTACGTCTGACCACGTTGGAACAAAAGTTTAGATACAGAGACCTGGTTGAAAAATTACCTTTGGAATTATTCATTTTTTGGGGGTTGTCATATTTCATCAGTTTGAAGGATTTGTTGACTATAGCCAAAGAGGGCTCCATGAGCCTGGAAACCTTAGCTTGAAGGCCTCACTGAATAGGATGTGCTGCTGTGGAGAAGAATGAATCACTAGTTGCAAAAAAGTCCTTTGCACCAGTTATGCACTCAGAGGACAGACCCTGCAGCTAGGTCCCCGTCTCCTTTTGGCTTTCATTGCATAATTGGTATGACATTTTTAAGGTACCCTTTTTCTTTTTTGGGCCCAATAGTCCATTTCTGCTCCTCAACAAGGGTCTAGGACATTGGGTGCACCTCTTGAGTGAGTTAATACTTACAGACGAGTTCAGTGCCAGGCACATTAGAACTTATTAGTTGGGAAAGCTGCAAGATAGGCTTTACATTGTGAAAGTAGCATAAACCTATAATACTTATGAAAAATTATAATTCATTTTGGTCTCTGTAAATGTTTTTTGTCAATGTAGCTTACACAGGATGTCAGTCAGCAGATACTGATGGGGTCCTGCAGTCAAGGTGCACAGTTACAGTCTTCCGACTAGGTTTCAGACAGCAGGTAAGTCTTTCCTATGATTGTGACAGGATCGCAAGTGAGATGATTTCAGTTTTGGAGGGTGAAATCTTTATACTTAGTGCCAGGCTGTGGGTGGGGGAGAAGTCCGTTTGTCCACCAACAATCTGTTTGGTGAGTTACCTTCTCATTCCTAGATTTGACTAAAGTTGTCTAGTGAGATAATACTGAAGGGAGACCTGGTGCCAGGTTTCTTTATGTTTGCAGGGAGCAGTGAACTTTGAAATACAATTGGGGCAAGGAACATTTCCGCCCCACAATCTTGCCAGGATAGCCCAATCTGTTCAACATCTAAGCTCTGTTGTTTAGTTTCTGTTCCCAATATTCATTCCCATTCCACGAGGGAGCAAATCATACCCCAGGAGCAGCTGGAAAGTTCCAGGCAGGTCCCAGAAAATTTACTTTATAAATAAGTTATTGGCCAACTTAAAAGTTAAAATCCATCTTTTCTATTAAAGAGGATGTTACAAATAGTACTTAAAAGAGTAGAACAAGCATGTTTGTAACATTTCACAAGCTGCATTTAACCATCATTAAGAATAATAAGGTAAGCTAGTGTTGATCTATGGAAGTGCTAGGCCAACACTACTGAAAATAGCCTTTTATTTCTTAACGCCCGTAGGATATGTTTAACCATTAAATATACATGTTATACTTCTTATGTACCATATCCCCTGCCTTCTGGCCTTGCAGGGTCTTCCTTAGGGGTGTCTTATAACGATTGAAAAGTATGTTTACACTTTAAAAGTAATTACTGAGGACAGAACACTCCTTCACAACCATGGCGGAGGATATTACATCTGCCAAAAACAAGAGGCATAGCACAAAGTGCTTTAGCAATGAGAAGGACAAAGTCACCATCACAACTGTGCCAGAGTAACCCATCATCAACAACCATTATCAAACTTGAAATATACAGCCTAATATCACTGAACTATAGATCAACACTCAATTAATATATTTTTTTAAATTTTTAGGATTCCTCCTGAGCAAGCAAAGGGGATGTTAGCAAGTACAGAGGGTGATGGGGTTTGACAAGTGATCAATAATTCAAATGATTCAAAAACCTCCACATCAGAACAACCCCAAAGGGGTGGTGAACCCTATATCATCTGCAGGATTTATCACCTCGTCCACACCATTAGAACAACCAGAACCCCCTCCTACTATCCCCAGTGCAGGCCAACACCCAGCCACAAAGGTTCTGGCCTCTCTTTCAACCAAAGCTCCTCAGCTGCCGACCCTGACCACCCAGCAAGAGGCACTGGATCTGTTGCAAAAGTTCTCTATAGAGCAGAGTGCACTGCTGTGTGCTATCCATGGAATAAGTCAGAAACTTACACAGTAAGTTGCATTCCTGGATGGCACATTGCTACACCTGAAATACAGAGAGGCTTGGTTCTGAGGAGAGTCCATTCCAACAGCATTGCCATCTATTTGACCACCTCCTTCCCCTCCATTTCTGAACCCTACCTCTCCCATATAATAACACTGGGATTACCTTATTACACTTATTACATCTTATAGGTGTAATTCATAACCTGGAAGAGATATGATTTTAAGGTTTGGTGTCTCTGGAATCCTGCTGCCTGTCTCTGATCAATTGTCTGGGATGGGTGACACCTGGGCTTTGTGTTTTCTCTCTAGACAGCCACACACAATGGGAGCTTATGTGTTACTAGATTGGCCTATTTGGACCATTAACTGGCTTGATGGGGTGGAGCTGAGCACTGCCCCAATTACACCTGAATAGCCTTATGACATCTTATAAGTGTAAATCACAACCTAGAAGAGATATGCTTTTCAAGTTTGGTGTCTCTGGAATACTAATTTTAAATCCCAATTTATGGTGAAGTAGGATTTTAAACTGTAATTCTGAAAATACTGCTTTTAGAAAGTTGGCATTGTCTTATTTTAGCCATTTGGTACCTGCTGCTTGCACATAATGGGAGCTTAGGTGTGACTTGATTGGCCTCATTGGGAAATCAACTGGTTTAATTTGGGTGGAGCTGAGCACTGCCTCACTTACACCAGAATAGGCGGTGTTCTGTTCCCACACAAAGAGATGCATATCCCCCAGTAGTGAGTCTGGAGCCAGGGAAGTAAGGGCAGAACCTCTGTGCACTTTAAGGGCCTGCCTTTGAAGTCTTCCCTGTTCAAAGGCCCAACTGGGTTAGGAACTGGACCTTTGACATCACCAAATCAGTACACTTCGGGACCTGTGGATACTCTGCCAGGAAGAAGGACTGCTGTGCTGCTGAAGGACTGACACTCTACTGGACTGCTGCTGTGGAAGAACTACTTGCTTGCTGTGCAGACCTGCTGCCTGCTGCATCTCCTTGCCTGGGTGAAAAGGAGAACTAGGGTGACTCCAAGGGCTTGCTGGCTTGCCTCCTGTTCTTCTGAAGTCTCAGAGACACAAAGGACTTTCAACTCATCACCTACAGCATCTGGACTCTGCCATCTGTGAGTCTTGCACTGCCAAGTGGTGCCAATCCAGTCCCAGGCTTTTGGAAGTGGATATTAACTGCTGGTCCAGTCCAGAATCCACAAATCGACCCTGTTGCGCCACTTGGAACTGATGCACCATTGTTGATGCCAGCACATCACCACAGCTGCAAGGATCAGGAACATTGCATCGCCACTGGCGCATCACCTCCAGTTCCGATCATCTTCAACTTTGCGCAGTTCGGAACCGATGCATCACCTACATCTCAAAGATAAACTATGACGTATCACCTCCCTGGCTCCTCTCATCTTCCATGATATTCATGCAACCAAATAACTTTTCAATGCGCCAAGGTGGGACCCTATATCAGGCCCGTGCTCCATCGCAGTCAGCCTGACTTTTTATATTAGACCTGATCCAGCGTGACCAGATAGCCCTGGTAGGTGCTTTATGCTTTAAGCTCTACAATTCAGTTTATTTTAAAAAATTCATATCACAAGTTTTACTTGTTGGGTTTCTCTCTATTTTTCTAACCGGGTGTGGATGCCAAATAACAGATATATAGAGAGAAAGAATGGAATGATTTAAAAGTAAGCTATAGAGACAACCTAGAAAGGGAATACTTTTTCAATAATAATTTGCTGTATTCTTAATTTTTGCATTTGTTAATGTATGACAAGATGGGGAAAACCTACATGACTGGAATATTACTTTCAAATATTTAGTAACAATCAACCACACGTAAGTCAAGATGTCCTACATGTTTTTAAACAATTATGTGAAGGGGATTTATTGTGCACTTCTGTCATATTGATGGAGCCATAAGTAAAAGTGACAACGGATTTTAAAAGTTGAAAAAAATTGATTTAGAGGTATGTTTTAACCCCTTCGCTGCCAGGCCTTTTCCCCCTCCTGTGCCGGGCCTTTTTTTGCCTATTTGGGGCAGTTCGCGCTTAGGCCCTCATAACTTTTTGTCCACATAAGCTAACCAAGCCAAATTTGCGTCCTTTTTTTCCAACATCCTAGGGATTCTAGAGGTACCCAGACTTTGTGGGTTCCCTTGAAGGAGGCCAAGAAATTGGCCAAAATACAGTGAAAATTTCGTTTTTTTCAAAAAAATTGGAAAAAGTGGCTGCAGAAGAAGGCTTGTGGTTTTTCCCCTGAAAATGGCATCAACAAAGGGTTTGCGGTGCTAAACTCAGCAGCTTCCCAGCTTTCAGGAACAGGCAGACTTGAATCAGAAAACCCAATTTTTCAACACAATTTTGGCATTTTACTGGGGCATACCCCATTTGTGCAATTTTTTGTGCTTTCAGCCTCCTTCCAGTCAGTGACAGGAATGGTCATGAAACCAATGCTGGATCCCAGAAACCTAAACATTTCTGCAAAGTAGACAAAATTCTGAATTCAGCAAGGGGTCATTTGTGTAGATCCTACAAGGGTTTCCTACAGAAAATAACAGCTGAAATAGAAAAATATTGAAATTGAGGTGAAAAAACCATCAATTTTTCTCTACGTTTTACTCTGTAACTTTTCCCTGCAATGTCAGATTATCGAAAGCAATATACCGTTACGTCTGCTGGACTCCTCTGGTTGCGGGGATATATAGGGCTTGTAGGTTCATCAAGAACCCGAGGAACCCAGAGCCAATAAATGAGCTGCACCCTGCAGTGCGTTTTCATTCTATACCGGGTATACAGCAATTCATTTGCTGAAATATAAGGAGTAAAAAATTGCTATCAAGAAAACCTTTGCATTTCCAAAAAGGGCACAAGATAAGGTGTTGAGGAGCAGTGGTTATTTGCACATCTCTGAATTCCGGGGTGACCATAGTAGCACGTGAATTACAGGGAATTTCTCAAATAGATGTCTTTTTTACACACACTCCTACATTTGGAAGGAAAAAATGTAGAGAAAGACAAGGGGCAATAGTACTTGTTTTGCTAATCTATGTTCCCCCAAGTCTCCCGATAAAAATGGTACCTCACTTGTGTGGGTAGGCCTAGCACCCGCGACAGGATATGCCCCAAAACACAACGTGGACACATCACAGAAAACAGAGCTGTTTTTAGCAAAGTGACTACCTGTAGATTTTGGCCTCTAGCTCAGCCGCCACCTAGGGAAACCTACCAAACCTGTGCATTTCTGAAAACTAGAGACCTAGGGGAATCCAAGGAGGGGTGACTTGCGGGGCTCGGACCAGGTTCTGTTACCCAGAATCCTTTGCAAACCTCAAAATTTGGCTAAAAAAACACATGTTCCTCACATTTCTGTGGCAGAAAGTTCTGGAATCTGAGAGGAGCCACAAATTTCCTTCCACCCAGCGTTCCCCCACGTCTCCCGATAAAAATGATACCTCACTTGTGTGGGTAGGCCTAGCGCCCGCGACAGGATATACCCCAAAACACAACGTGGACATATCACAGAAAACAGAGCTGTTTTTAGCAAAGTGACTACCTGTAGATTTTGGCCTCTAGCTCAGCCGCCACCTACGGAAACCTACCAAACCTGTGCATTTCTGAAAACTAGAGACCTAGGGGAATCCAAGGAGGGGTGACTTGCGGGGCTCGGACCAGGTTCTGTTACCCAGAATCCTTTGCAAACCTCAAAATTTGGCTAAAAAAACACATGTTCCTCACATTTCTGTGGCAGAAAGTTCTGGAATCTGAGAGGAGCCACAAATTTCCTTCCACCCAGCGTTTCCCCACATCTCCCGATAAAAATGATACCTCACTTGTGTGGGTAGGCCTAGCGCCCGCGACAGGATATGCCCCAAAACACAACGTGGACATATCACAGAAAACAGAGCTGTTTTTAGCAAAGTGACTACCTGTAGATTTTGGCCTCTAGCTCAGCCGCCACCTAGGGAAACCTACCAAACCTGTGCATTTCTGAAAACTAGAGACCTAGGGGAATCCAAGGAGGGGTGACTTGTGTGGCTCGGACCAGGTTCTGTTACCCAGAATCCTTTGCAAACCTCAAAATTTGGCTAAAAAAACACATGTTCCTCACATTTCTGTGGCAGAAAGTTCTGGAATCTGAGAGGAGCCACAAATTTCCTTCCACCCAGCGTTCCCCCACGTCTCCCGATAAAAATGATACCTCACTTGTGTGGGTAGGCCTAGCGCCCGCGACAGGATATACCCCAAAACACAACGTGGACATATCACAGAAAACAGAGCTGTTTTTAGCAAAGTGACTACCTGTAGATTTTGGCCTCTATCTCAGCCGGCACCTAGGGAAACCTACCAAACCTGTGCATTTCTGAAAACTAGAGACCTAGGGGAATCCAAGGAGGGGTGACTTGCGGGGCTCGGACCAGGTTCTGTTACCCAGAATCCTTTGCAAACCTCAAAATTTGGCTAAAAAAACACATGTTCCTCACATTTCTGTGGCAGAAAGTTCTGGAATCTGAGAGGAGCCACAAATTTCCTTCCACCAAGCGTTCCCCCATGTCTCCCGATAAAAATGATACCTCACTTGTGTGGGTAGGCCTAGCGCCCGCGACAGGATATGCCCCAAAACACAACGTGGACATATCACAGAAAACAGAGCTGTTTTTAGCAAAGTGACTACCTGTAGATTTTGGCCTCTAGCTCAGCCGCCACCTAGGGAAACCTACCAAACCTGTGCATTTCTGAAAACTAGAGACCTAGGGTAATCCAAGGAGGGGTGACTTGCGGGGCTCGGACCAGGTTCTGTTACCCAGAATCCTTTGCAAATCTCAAAATTTGGCTAAAAAAACACATGTTCCTCACATTTCTGTGGCAGAAAGTTCTGGAATCTGAGAGGAGCCACAAATTTCCTTCCACCCAGCGTTCCCCCACGTCTCCCGATAAAAATGATACCTCACTTGTGTGGGTAGGCCTAGCGCCCGCGACAGGATATGCCCCAAAACACAACGTGGACATATCACAGAAAACAGAGCTGTTTTTAGCAAAGTGACTACCTGTAGATTTTGGCCTCTAGCTCAGCCGCCACCTAGGGAAACCTACCAAACCTGTGCATTTCTGAAAACTAGAGACCTAGGGGAATCCAAGGAGGGGTGACTTGCGGGGCTCGGACCAGGTTCTGTTACCCAGAATCCTTTGCAAACCTCAAAATTTGGCTAAAAAAACACATGTTCCTCACATTTCTGTGGCAGAAAGTTCTGGAATCTGAGAGGAGCCACAAATTTCCTTCCACCCAGCGTTCCCCCACGTCTCCCGATAAAAATGATACCTCACTTGTGTGGGTAGGCCTAGCGCCCGCGACAGGATATGCCCCAAAACACAACGTGGACATATCACAGAAAACAGAGGTGTTTTTAGCAAAGTGACTACCTGTAGATTTTGGCCTCTAGCTCAGCCGCCACCTAGGGAAACCTACCAAACCTGTGCATTTCTGAAAACTAGAGACCTAGGGGAATCCAAGGAGGGGTGACTTGCGGGGCTCGGACCAGGTTCTGTTACCCAGAATCCTTTGCAAACCTCAAAATTTGGCTAAAAAAACACATGTTCCTCACATTTCTGTGGCAGAAAGTTCTGGAATCTGAGAGGAGCCACAAATTTCCTTCCACCAAGCGTTCCCCCACGTCTCCCGATAAAAATGATACCTCACTTGTGTGGGTAGGCCTAGCGCCCGCGACAGGATATGCCCCAAAACACAACGTGGACATATCACAGAAAACAGAGCTGTTTTTAGCAAAGTGACTACCTGTAGATTTTGGCCTCTAGCTCAGCCGGCACCTAGGGAAACCTACCAAACCTGTACATTTCTGAAAACTAGAGACCTAGGGGAATCCAAGGAGGGGTGACTTGTGTGGCTCGGACCAGGTTCTGTTACCCAGAATCCTTTGCAAACCTCAAAATTTGGCTAAAAAAACACATGTTCCTCACATTTCTGTGGCAGAAAGTTCTGGAATCTGAGAGGAGCCACAAATTTCCTTCCACCCAGCATTCCCCCACGTCTCCCAGATAAAAATGATACCTCACTTGTGTGGGTAGGCCTAGCGCCCGCGACAGGATATGCCCCAAAACACAACGTGGACACATCACAGAAAACAGAGCTGTTTTTAGCAAAGTGACTACCTGGAGATTTTGGCCTCTAGCTCAGCCGCCACCTAGGGAAACCTACCAAACCTGTACATTTCTGAAAACTAGAGACCTAGGGGAATCCAAGGAGGGGTGACTTGTGTGGCTCGGACCAGGTTCTGTTACCCAGAATCCTTTGCAAACCTCAAAATTTGGCTAAAAAAACACATGTCCCTCACATTTCTGTGGCAGAAAGTTCTGGAATCTGAGAGGAGCTACAAATTTCCTTCCACCCAGCGTTCCCCCAAGTCTCCCGATAAAAATAATACCTCACTTGCGTGGGTAGGCCTAGCGCCGGCGACAGGAAACACCCCAAAGCGCAACGTGGACACATCCTAAATTTTGGAAAAAAAGAGAGGTGTTTTTTGCGAAGTGCCTACCTGTAGATTTTGGCCTCTAGCTCAGCCGGCACCTAGGGAAACCTACCAAACCTGTGCATTTCTGAAAACTAGAGACCTAGGGGAATCCAAGGAGGGGTGACTTGTGTGGCTCGGACCAGGTTCTGTTACCCAGAATCCTTTGCAAACCTCAAAATTTGGCTAAAAAAACACATGTCCCTCACATTTCTGTGGCAGAAAGTTCTGGAATCTGAGAGGAGCTACAAATTTCCTTCCACCCAGCGTTCCCCCAAGTCTCCCGATAAAAATAATACCTCACTTGCGTGGGTAGGCCTAGCGCCGGCGACAGGAAACACCCCAAAGCGCAACGTGGACACATCCTAAATTTTGGAAAAAAACAGAGGTGTTTTTTGCGAAGTGCCTACCTGTAGATTTTGGCCTCTACCTCAGCCGGCACCTAGGGAAACCTACCAAACCTGTGCATTTCTGAAAACTAGAGACCTAGGGGAATCCAAGGAGGGGTGACTTGCGGGGCTCGGACCAGGTTCTGTTACCCAGAATCCTTTGCAAACCTCAAAATTTGGCTAAAAATACACATGTTACTCACATTTCTGTGGCAGAAAGTTCTGGAATCTGAGAGGAGCCACAAATTTCCTTCTACCCAGCGTTCCCCCAAGTCTCCCGATAAAAATGATACCTCACTTGCGTGGGTAGGCCTAGCGCCGGCGACAGGAAACACCTCACAGCGCAACATGGACACATCCTAAATTTTGGAAAAAAACAGAGGTGTTTTTTGCGAAGTGCCTACCTGTAGATTTTGGCCTCTAGCTCAGCCGGCACCTAGGGAAACCTACCAAACCTGTGCATTTCTGAAAACTAGAGACCTAGGGGAATCCAAGGAGGGGTGACTTGCGGGGCTCGGACCAGGTTCTGTTACCCAGAATCCTTTGCAAACCTCAAAATTTTGCTAAAAAAACACATGTCCCTCACATTTCTGTGGCAGAAAGTTCTGGAATCTGAGAGGAGCTACAAATTTCCTTCCACCCAGCGTTCCCCCAAGTCTCCCGATAAAAATGATACCTCATTTGCGTGGGTAGGCCTAGCGCCGGCGACAGGAAACACCCCAAAGCGCAACGTGGACACATCCTAAATTTTGGAAAAAAACAGAGGTGTTTTTTGTGAAGTGCCTACCTGTAGATTTTGGCCTCTAGCTCAGCCGGCACCTAGGGAAACCTACCAAACCTGTGCATTCCTGAAAACTAGAGACCTAGGGGAATCCAAGGAGGGGTGACTTGCGGGGCTCGGACCAGGTTCTGTTACCCAGAATCCTTTGCAAACCTCAAAATTTGGCTAAAAATACACATGTTACTCACATTTCTGTGGCAGAAAGTTCTGGAATCTGAGAGGAGCCACAAATTTCCTTCTACCCAGCGTTCCCCCAAGTCTCCCGATAAAAATGATACCTCACTTGTGTGGGTAGGACTAGCGCCCACGAAAGGAAAGGGCCCAAAACACAACGTGGACACATCACATTTTTTTATAAAAAGCAGTGCCTACCTGTGGATTTTGGCCTGTAGCTCAGCCGACACCTGAGGAAACCTAGCAAACCAGTGCATTTGTTAAAACTAGAAACCCAGGGGAATCCAAGATGGGGTGACTTGCGGGGCTCTGACCAGGTTATGTTACCCAGAATCCTTTGCAAACATAAAAATTTGGCCCAAAAAACACTTTTTCCTCTCATTTCGGTGACAGAAAGTTCTGGAATCTGAGAGGAGCCACAAATTTCCTTCCACCCAGCGTTCCCCTAAGTCTCTCGATAAAAATGGTACATCACTTCTGTGGGTAGGCCTAGCGCCCACAAAAGGAAATGGCCCAAAACACAACGTGGACACAACATAGTTTTTCACAGAAAACAGAGGTGTTTTTTGCAAGGTGCCTACCTGTGGTGTTTGGCCTGTAGCTCAGCCGGCCCCAGGGGGGGGGGGGCAGAAATGCCATAAAATAAATTTGCCCCCCCACCCTCCCCCGCCGGGAGCGACCCTTGCCTACGGGGTCGCTCCCCCTGCGTGACATTGGCACCAAAAAACAAATCCCCGGTGCCTAGTGGTTTCTGCCCCCTTGGGGGCAGGTTGACCTAAACTCAGCCAATCTGCCCCCAAGGGGGGCAGAAATGGCCTAAATACAATTTGTCCCCCAGGGGAGCGACTTTTGCCTGATGGGTCGCTCCCCATCTCTAAAAAAAAAAAAACAAAGAAAAAAAAAAGAAAAAAAAGAAAAATTCCCCTGGCGTCTAGAGGTTTCTGCCCCCCCCCCCCGGGGGCAGTTCGGCCTAATAATAGGCCGATCTGTCCCCCGGGGGGGCAGAAATGGCCTAAAATAAATTTGCCCCCCCAACCTCCCCCCCCCTCCCCCCCCCGGGAGCGACCCTTGCCTACGGGGTCACTCCCCCTGCGTGACATTGGCGCTAAAAAACAAATCCCCGGTGCCTAGTGATTTCTGCCCCCTTGGGGGCAGATTGACCTAAAATTGGCCAATCTGCCCCCAGGGGGGCAGAAATGGTCTAAATACAATTTGCCCCCCCAGGGGAGCGACCCTTGCCTGATGGGTCGCTCCCCATCTCTAAAAAAAGAAACAACAAAAAAATAAAACACAAAAAAAAAATTGCCCTGGCGCCTAGAGTGTTCTGCCCCCCCCCGGGGGCAGTTCGGCCTAATAATAGGCCGATCTGTCCCCCGGGGGGGCAGAAATGGCCTAAAATAAATTTGGCCCCCCACCCCCCCCCGGGAGCGACCCTTGCCTACGGGGTCGCTCCCCCTGCGTGACATTGGCGCCAAAAAACAAATCCCCGGTGCCTAGTGGTTTCTGCCCCCTTGGGGGCAGATTGACCTAAAATTGGCCAATCTGCCCCCAGGGGGGCAGAAATGGTCTAAATACAATTTGCCCCCCCAGGGGAGCGACCCTTGCCTGATGGGTCGCTCCCCATCTCTAAAAAAAGAAACAAAAAAAAAAAAAAACACAAAAAAAAAATTGCCCTGGCGCCTAGAGTGTTCTGCCCCCCCCCGGGGGCAGTTCAGCCTAATAATAGGCCGATCTGTCCCCCGGGGGGGCAGAAATGGCCTAAAATAAATTTGCCCCCCCAACCTCCACCCCCCCCCCCCGGGAGCGACCCTTGCCTACGGGGTCGCTCCCCCTGCGTGACATTGGCGCCAAAAAACAAATCCCCGGTGCCTAGTGGTTTCTGCCCCCTAGGGGGCAGATTGACCTAAAATTGGCCAATCTGCCCCCAGGGGGGCAGAAATGGTCTAAATACAATTTGCCCCCCCAGGGGAGCGACCCTTGCCTGATGGGTCGCTCCCCATCTCCAAAAAAAGAAACAACAAAAAAAAAAACACACAAAAAAAAAATTGCCCTGGTGCCTAGAGTGTTCTGCCCCCCCCCGGGGGGCAGTTCGGCCTAATAATAGGCCGATCTGTCCCCCGGGGGGGCAGAAATGGCCTAAAATAAATTTGCCCCCCCAACCCCCACCCCCCCCCGGGAGCGACCCTTGCCTACGGGGTCGCTCCCCCTGCGTGACATTGGCGCTAAAAAACAAATCCCCGGTGCCTAGTGGTTTCTGCCCCCTTGGGGGCAGATTGACCTAAAATTGGCCAATCTGCCCCCAGGGGGGCAGAAATGGTCTAAATACAATTTGCCCCCCCAGGGGAGCGACCCTTGCCTGATGGGTCGCTCCCCATCTCTAAAAAAAGAAACAACAACAAAAAAAAACACAAAAAAAAAATTGCCCTGGCGCCTAGAGTGTTCTGCCCCCCCCCCCCGGGGGCAGTTCGGCCTAATAATAGGCCGATCTGTCCCCCGGGGGGGCAGAAATGGCCTAAAATAAATTTGCCCCCCCAACCCCCATCCCCCCCTCGGGAGCGACCCTTGCCTACGGGGTCGCTCCCCCTGCGTGACATTGGCGCCAAAAAACAAATCCCCGGTGCCTAGTGGTTTCTGCCCCCTTGGGGGCAGATTGACCTAAAATTGGCCAATCTGCCCCCAGGGGGGCAGAAATGGTCTAAATACAATTTGCCCCCCCAGGGGAGCGACCCTTGCCTGATGGGTCGCTCCCCATCTCTAAAAAAAGAAACAACAAAAAAAAAAAACACAAAAAAAAAATTGCCCTGGCGCCTAGAGTGTTCTGCCCCCCCCCCGGGGGCAGTTCGGCCTAATAATAGGCCGATCTGTCCCCCGGGGGGGCAGAAATGGCCTAAAATAAATTTGCCCCCCAACCTCCACCCCCCCCCCCCGGGAGCGACCCTTGCCTACGGGGTCGCTCCCCCTGCGTGACATTGGCGCCAAAAAACAAATCCCCGGTGCCTAGTGGTTTCTGCCCACTAGGGGGCAGATTGACCTAAAATTGGCCAATCTGCCCCCAGGGGGGCAGAAATGGTCTAAATACAATTTGCCCCCCCAGGGGAGCGACCCTTGCCTGATGGGTCGCTCCCCATCTCTAAAAAAAGAAACAACAACAAAAAAAAACACAAAAAAAAAATTGCCCTGGCGCCTACAGTGTTCTGCCCCCCCCCGGGGGCAGTTCGGCCTAATAATAGGCCGATCTGTCCCCCGGGGGGGCAGAAATGGCCTAAAATAAATTTGCCCCCTCAACCCCCATCCCCCCCCCGGGAGCGACCCTTGCCTACGGGGTCGCTCCCCCTGCGTGACATTGGCGCCAAAAAACAAATCCCCGGTGCCTAGTGGTTTCTGCCCCCTTGGGGGCAGATTGACCTAAAATTGGCCAATCTGCCCCCAGGGGGGCAGAAATGGTCTAAATACAATTTGCCCCCCCAGGGGAGCGACCCTTGCCTGATGGGTCGCTCCCCATCTCTAAAAAAAGAAACAACAAAAAAAAAAAACACAAAAAAAAAATTGCCCTGGCGCCTAGAGTGTTCTGCCCCCCCCCCGGGGGCAGTTCGGCCTAATAATAGGCCGATCTGTCCCCCGGGGGGGCAGAAATGGCCTAAAATAAATTTGCCCCCCCAACCCCCATCCCCCCCCCGGGAGCGACCCTTGCCTACGGGGTCGCTCCCCCTGCGTGACATTGGCGCCAAAAAACAAATCCCCGGTGCCTAGTGGTTTCTGCCCCCTTGGGGGCAGATTGACCTAAAATTGGCCAATCTGCCCCCAGGGGGGCAGAAATGGTCTAAATACAATTTGCCCCCCCAGGGGAGCGACCCTTGCCTGATGGGTCGCTCCCCATCTCTAAAAAGAAACAACAAAAAAAAAAAACACAAAAAAAAAATTGCCCTGGCGCCTAGAGTGTTCTGCCCCCCCCCGGGGGCAGTTCGGCCTAATAATAGGCCGATCTGTCCCCCGGGGGGGCAGAAATGGCCTAAAATAAATTTCCCCCCCCAACCTCCACCCCCCCCCCCGGGAGCGACCCTTGCCTACGGGGTCGCTCCCCCTGCGTGACATTGGCGCCAAAAAAACAAATCCCCGGTGCCTAGTGGTTTCTGCCCACTAGGGGGGAGATTGACCTAAAATTGGCCAATCTGCCCCCAGGGGGGCAGAAATGGTCTAAATACAATTTGCCCCCCCAGGGGAGCGACCCTTGCCTGATGGGTCGCTCCCCATCTCCAAAAAAAGAAACAACAAAAAAAAAAACACACAAAAAAAAATTTGCCCTGGTGCCTAGAGTGTTCTGCCCCCCCCGGGGGGCAGTTCGGCCTAATAATAGGCCGATCTGTCCCCCGGGGGGGCAGAAATGGCCTAAAATAAATTTGCCCCCCCAACCCCCCCCCCCCCGGGAGCGACCCTTGCCTACGGGGTCGCTCCCCCTGCGTGACATTGGCGCCAAAAAACAAATCCCCGGTGCCTAGTGGTTTCTGCCCCCTTGGGGGCAGATTGACCTAAAATTGGCCAATCTGCCCCCAGGGGGGCAGAAATGGTCTAAATACAATTTGCCCCCCCAGGGGAGCGACCCTTGCCTGATGGGTCGCTCCCCATCTCTAAAAAAAGAAACAACAAAAAAAAAAAACACAAAAAAAAAATTGCCCTGGCGCCTACAGTGTTCTGCCCCCCCCCGGGGGCAGTTCGGCCTAATAATAGGCCGATCTGTCCCCCGGGGGGGCAGAAATGGCCTAAAATAAATTTGCCCCCTCAACCCCCATCCCCCCCCGGGAGCGACCCTTGCCTACGGGGTCGCTCCCCCTGCGTGACATTGGCGCCAAAAAACAAATCCCCGGTGCCTAGTGGTTTCTGCCCCTTGGGGGCAGATTGACCTAAAATTGGCCAATCTGCCCCCAGGGGGGCAGAAATGGTCTAAATACAATTTGCCCCCCCAGGGGAGCGACCCTTGCCTGATGGGTCGCTCCCCATCTCTAAAAAAAGAAACAACAAAAAAAAAAAACACAAAAAAAAATTGCCCTGGCGCCTAGAGTGTTCTGCCCCCCCCCGGGGGCAGTTCGGCCTAATAATAGGCCGATCTGTCCCCCGGGGGGGCAGAAATGGCCTAAAATAAATTTGCCCCCCCAACCCCCATCCCCCCCCCGGGAGCGACCCTTGCCTACGGGTCGCTCCCCCTGCGTGACATTGGCGCCAAAAACAAATCCCCGGTGCCTAGTGGTTTCTGCCCCCTTGGGGGCAGATTGACCTAAAATTGGCCAATCTGCCCCCAGGGGGGCAGAAATGGTCTAAATACAATTTGCCCCCCCAGGGGAGCGACCCTTGCCTGATGGGTCGCTCCCCATCTCTAAAAAAAGAAACAACAAAAAAAAAAACACAAAAAAAAAATTGCCCTGGCGCCTAGAGTGTTCTGCCCCCCCCCCGGGGGCAGTTCGGCCTAATAATAGGCCGATCTGTCCCCCGGGGGGCAGAAATGGCCTAAAATAAATTTGCCCCCCCAACCTCCACCCCCCCCCCCCCGGGAGCGACCCTTGCCTACGGGGTCGCTCCCCCTGCGTGACATTGGCGCCAAAAAACAAATCCCCGGTGCCTAGTGGTTTCTGCCCCCTAGGGGGCAGATTGACCTAAAATTGGCCAATCTGCCCCCAGGGGGGCAGAAATGGTCTAAATACAATGTGCCCCCCCCAGGGAGCGACTCTTGCCTGATGGGTCGCTCCCCATCTCCAAAAAAGAAACAACAAAAAAAAAAAACACACAAAAAAAAAATTGCCCTGGTGCCTAGAGTGTTCTGCCCCCCCCGGGGGCAGTTCGGCCTAATAATAGGCCGATCTGTCCCCCGGGGGGGCAGAAATGGCCTAAAATAAATTTGCCCCCCAACCCCCCCCCCCCGGGAGCGACCCTTGCCTACGGGGTCGCTCCCCCTGCGTGACATTGGCGCTAAAAAACAAATCCCCGGTGCTAGTGGTTTCTGCCCCCTTGGGGGCAGATTGACCTAAAATTGGCCAATCTGCCCCCAGGGGGGCAGAAATGGTCTAAATACAATTTGCCCCTCCAGGGGAGCGAACCCTTGCCTGATGGGTCGCTCCCCATCTCTAAAAAAAGAAACAACAAAAAAAAAAAACACAAAAAAAAAATTGCCCTGGCGCCTACAGTGTTCTGGCCCCCCCCCGGGGGCAGTTCGGCCTAATAATAGGCCGATCTGTCCCCGGGGGGGCAGAAATGGCCTAAAATAAATTTGCCCCCTCAACCCCCATCCCCCCCCCGGGAGCGACCCTTGCCTACGGGGTCGCTCCCCCTGCGTGACATTGGCGCCAAAAAACAAATCCCCGGTGCCTAGTGGTTTCTGCCCCCTTGGGGGCAGATTGACCTAAAATTGGCCAATCTGCCCCCAGGGGGGCAGAAATGGTCTAAATACAATTTGCCCCCCCAGGGGAGCGACCCTTGCCTGATGGGTCGCTCCCCATCTCTAAAAAAAGAAACAACAACAAAAAAAACACACAAAAAAAAATTTGCCCTGGTGCCTAGAGTGTTCTGCTGCCCCCCCCCGGGGGCAGTTCGGCCTAATAATAGGGCCGATCTGTCCCCGGGGGGGCAGAAATGGCCTAAAATAAATTTGCCCCCCCAACCCCCCCCCCCCCGGGAGCGACCCTTGCCTACGGGGTCGCTCCCCCTGCGTGACATTGGCGCTAAAAATCAAATCCCCGGTGCCTAGTGGTTTCTGCCCCCTTGGGGGCAGATTGACCTAAAATTGGCCAATCTGCCCCCAGGGGGGCAGAAATGGTCTAAATACAATTTGCCCCCCCAGGGGAGCGACCCTTGCCTGATGGGTCGCTCCCCATCTCTAAAAAAAGAAAAAAAAAAAAAAAAAAAACACAAAAAAAAAATTGCCCTGGCGCCTAGAGTGTTCTGCCCCCCCCCCGGGGGCAGTTCGGCCTAATAATAGGCCGATCTGTCCCCCGGGGGGGCAGAAATGGCCTAAAATAAATTTGCCCCCCCACCCCCCCCCCGGGAGCGACCCTTGCCTACGGGGTCGCTCCCCCTGCGTGACATTGGCGCCAAAAAAACAAATCCCCGGTGCCTAGTGGTTTCTGCCCACTAGGGGGCAGATTGACCTAAAATTGGCCAATCTGCCCCCAGGGGGCAGAAATGGTCTAAATACAATTTGCCCCCCCAGGGGAGCGACCCTTGCCTGATGGGTCGCTCCCCATCTCCAAAAAAAGAAACAACAAAAAAAAAAACACACCAAAAAAAATTTGCCCTGGTGCCTAGAGTGTTCTGCCCCCCCCCGGGGGGCAGTTCGGCCTAATAATAGGCCGATCTGTCCCCCGGGGGGGCAAGAAATGGCCTAAAATAAATTTGCCCCCCCCAACCCCCCCCCCCCCCGGGAGCGACCCTTGCCTACGGGGTCGCTCCCCCTGCGTGACATTGGCGCCAAAAAACAAATCCCCGGTGCCTAGTGGTTTCTGCCCCCTTGGGGGCAGATTGACCTAAAATTGGCCAATCTGCCCCCAGGGGGCAGAAATGGTCTAAATACAATTTGCCCCCCCAGGGGAGCGACCCTTGCCTGATGGGTCGCTCCCCATCTCTAAAAAAAGAAACAACAAAAAAAAAAAACACAAAAAAAAAATTGCCCCTGGCGCCTAGAGTGTTCTGCCCCCCCAGGGGCAGTTCGGCCTAATAATAGGCCGATCTGTCCCCGGGGGGGCAGAAATGGCCTAAAATAAATTTGCCCCCCCACCCCCCCCCGGGAGCGACCCTTGCCTACGGGGTCGCTCCCCCTGCGTGACATTGGCGCCAAAAAACAAATCCCCGGTGCCTAGTGGTTTCTGCCCCCTTGGGGGCAGATTGACCTAAAATCGGCCATCTGCCCCCAGGGGGGCAGAAATGGTCTAAATACAATTTGCCCCCCCAGGGTAGCGACCCTTGCCTGATGGGTCGCTCCCCATCTCTAAATAAAGAAACAACAAAAAAAAAAAACACACAAAAAAAATTGCCCTGGCGCCTAGAGTGTTCTGCCCCCCCCCCCCCCGGGGGCAGTTCGGCCTAATAATAGGCCGATCTGTCCCCCGGGGGGGCAGAAATGGCCTAAAATAAATTTGCCCCCCCAACCCCCCCCCCCGGGAGCGACCCTTGCCTACGGGGTCGCTCCCCCTGCGTGACATTGGCGCCAAAAAACAAATCCCCGGTGCCTAGTGGTTTCTGCCCGCTTGGGGGCAGATTGACCTAAAATTGGCCAATCTGCCCCCAGGGGGCAGAAATGGTCTAAATACAATTTGCCCCCCCAGGGGAGCGACCCTTGCCTGATGGGTCGCTCCCCATCTCCAAAAAAAGAAACAACAAAAAAAAAACACACAAAAAAAAATTTGCCCTGGTGCCTAGAGTGTTCTGCCCCCCCCCGGGGGGCAGTTCGGCCTAATAATAGGCCGATCTGTCCCCCGGGGGGGCAGAAATGGCCTAAAATAAATTTGCCCCCCCAACCCCCCCCCCCCGGGAGCGACCCTTGCCTACGGGGTCGC